>NC_071402.1:40600014-43100014 GCF_017976375.1 Cuculus canorus
TGGATCTCTAGTAGTATCCACCTTTTACGGTTGTATGATTGCATTTGATTGCAGAATATTTAATTCTACAGTAGACAATGATTTCAGTTCTTCAAGAAAAAAGTCAGGATCAAGACCTGCTGGATGGGGATAGTTGTAATGGACATCATCAGAGAAACATGAAGGCCACCTCCAACCTACATACTTCTCTGATCTTATCTTGCCTCCTCTATTTCAGTGGTACCAAAAATCAGTGTCTCTTTGCCTCACCCCATCCTCAACAGGAAGTGATACAGACATAGGAGACACAGTAATAAATATTATAATGTATATATGTTAAAATTCATCACCATAGATATCCATTTTTTTCATACTGCTCCTTTCTTCCATTCTTGAAAGACTGAGATATTTGCTTCTCAGTATGCACTGGGCATTTCCTCCACTCTTCTGCTTTTAGCATCTCTCTGATTTAGTTGTCAACAGCACACAAAACAGGATTACTTGAGGAAATTGAGAAGACATGAGGAGGCAGAACAAGGACTACTTAGGGAAAAAAACCCATGATCTCTTCTTTTCAGCAGCAGGCACCAGTAACATTCAGTAAGGCAGTTAGTTAACAGGCAGTGCTGTGCAGGACTTCTTAGCATACAGCACCTAGGAATTAGTTCAGGAATGGGCTGAGAAAGACAGGAAGTTGCTGATGCCAGTGTTTAACTGTCAGTAGAGGCTAACAGGAGGCTAATGGGCTGTGCCATTCTGTGCAAGTTTGGCTGGCATGCTGCAATATTAAATATGCTACAGAAGCCCCAGATATACTGTACCTGTGATACAGACAGACAGGGACATCCAGGATATGTTTGAACAGAGCTAAGTGGTGGGTGTAACAAACACAGATATTCAGAAACTGTCTAATCAAAGAAGATTTTCTGATGCCACAAAACACATACTAGGCAGGGAAATCACCAAAGATCCCACACAACGTTCTGTGGTATGTATTACAATTACTGAACCAACCCATTGATAACAATGAGCTCCTAGCAGCTTATGCAAGATCACCATAATGCAGCACTGTGCAACAAGATATGCAAACATATCTTGATAGAAGATATGCAAACAATCTTGATTTAAGGTAACTGTTTGGCTCTCCTCAATGTTTCTGCCCAGAGAACAGGCAGGAACATATAAATATTTGTAGTGATACAGCTCTGAGGCAGTATTCCTGAGAAAGATTGAGCCACAGAGGTCACCAAACTATTTTTTTCTGTTTAGTGGAAATAAATAATAGCATTATTAGAAGCTGACAGAGAACAAACAAACTAAAGCAACTCAGCAAACCCCACACAGAAACTTGCTAATTAAATAAACTCCCATTTTTCACAGCAAGGATGCTTGGAATTTCAAGACTGTGAAACATGCAATTCTCTTCCCCCATGTAATTTTCCTTAAATCAGCTCTTTTTCTTCAGTATCCCAAATACAAAATAAATTTAAAAAGCATCCATCTTAGAGATGAACATAATTTAATAACGAAACTACTGAAATCAAAGCACAACCTTCTGGTAGTTTGTCACATGGCTCCTGGGAAATACTGCTGGGAGAAGGTATTCATTAAAGAAGTTAAGTCTTGCTCAGTGGCCCCACACCTTAAGGATATTCAGTGCCAGATCTCAGAGTCTGGATTCACAGCTATTTTATCTGCTAATTACTGACTTGTATGAAGATAGCTTTGCAATGGTAATATCAATATTCTCAGGCTGGGGGAATGATGTGATTGAGAGCAGCCCTGTGGAGAAGGACGTGGGGGTGCTGATTGATGAGGAGCTCGACATGAGCTGGCAATGTGTGCTCACAGCCTCAAAGGCCAACCATATCCTGGCCTGCATCAAAAGAAGCTTGGCCACCAGGCAGAGGTAGATGAGTCTCTCTGGGATCACTAACAGAAGAAGGGTATGGAAGATGATCAGAGGGCTGAAGCACCTCTGCTATGAGGACAAGCTAAGAGTTGGGGTTTTTCAGCCTGGAGAAGAGAAGGCTTTGGGGAGATCTTATAGTGACCTTCCAGTACCTGAAGAGGCCTACACGAAAGCTGGGGAGGGACTTTTTACAAGGCATGTAGTGATAGGACAAGAGGCAATGGCTTTTAACTGGAAGGTGGAAGATTTAGATTGGACATTAGGAAGAAACTATTTACAATGAGGGTGGTGAGACACTGGCACAGGTTGCCCAGGGAAGTTGTGGATGCTCCCTCCCTGGAAGCATTCAAGGCCAGGTTGGATGAGACTTTGAGCAATCTAGTCTAGTGGGAGGTGTCCCTGCCCATAGCAGGGGAGGTGCAATTAGATGATCTTTAAGGTCCCTTCCAACCCAAACCACTCCATGACTCTATAGCTTTTCCTGCAGATGTCCACACTGTAAAGAAGCCACAATACTATGAATGTGGTTTAAGGTTGGTGAGGTTGAACCCTGGAGTGCTTGCTCTGCAAAGGCATTGCTGCTGTGACAAACCCTGGTACAGTTCCGAGAAAGCAAGAGCAGAGAGAAGCAGGGCATCCCAGCCCAGCTGAAGTGGAGGGTGCTGCTTGCACTCCAGGTCAGCTCCAGTTCCCCTGTCTGACAATGGCAAATCTCTTAGTCACTTCACAGCTCAGGGAACAAATATTGTCTTGTGAAATTATAATGCCGTTTTAATGCTACTATTATTAGCTGTGTCTTTAGAAAATAAAATGTTCTGTCGCAGTCGCTGTGTGATGACAGCAGTGAATACATACTGAGTCACCCCACATTAACTTAAATAGCACAACTGCGTGAACACATGTTCTTTAGTTAAATCCACACACACTCTCTCAAAAGGAAAAATAAGCAAACCTCCAAGCAAGAACTGTCTACACAATGCAAAAGCAACTCTTGCTGCTGTGCTTCCACAACCTCAACAGAGATGCGGCAAAGGGCTTAGTAACACTACTCCTATTTTCTGACCTGGTAGTAGATAAGCACACAAAGCCAAACCCAAAGGGTCATGTCATTAAAAATGTATGTGTCTAAACCTGGCTTTATTTGGTGACCTCCACAACTCAAAGTAGAGATAGTACCCACAAGCAGGCACTCAGCATCATAATGTTGACATAGACAAGTTTAAAGTCCATATCCTCCCCCTTCAAATCTGAACAGCACCTCTTGAGAATAATCACTCAGATGTTTTCTCACTATACGTAATAAAGTATCTCAGTTATATTCAATCCCATTCAGAACAGGAGATAGCCAGATTTCAAGCTGGAGCACAGGGAGGGTTTACTGCCCAGACATTCATTCTTATCACAGGACTAGCTGTGCTGCCAATTCACCATGCAGAGCTGATACTAGTGCATATAAAAAACAAAGCAAACAACTGATCTGTGTTCAAACTTGTCTCTGTTTCTGCCCCTTAACTAAACTATCACCAGGAACAGAAACTGGACAAAATACAGCTTTTTGTCCATTAAAAGGAAACTACGAAAGGCACAGAGGGCTAAAATGAGCACACATTTTTCTGTATTACACTTGTGGAACCACCTTCCACAGTCTTCCTCACAGCAAAGCTGCATCACTGCTTGAAGGCACATTATTTTACACTTACTAAAACAAAACCTCCTATATCTAATGCTTCTGACATGCATCTGGATATACTCACCAGATACCATCGTTATCAAAGGATTTTGCTATCAGGCACACTCCCAGTACTGGGCACTTGAAAAACTGCCCTGCCTGATTGATAGAGAACGACTTCAGTACAACATTGATTCAAAGCACATACATCGAGGTCAGCAGAGTATTCATACCACCAAACTTAAGACACTTTTAAATCTTCTCCTCAGAAGCAGCTCTGGTGAGCCCAACCAGAGCTTCTGTCCCTGCCTTGCTTTTTTGGGGAACTTCTCTTCCTCTGTGGTAATTCCTCAAGGACAAGAGCTAGAGAAACAAGCCTCTGGCTGCCTGGCAGTTCTAAGCTCAAGTTAGACAAGTAAATAATACAGAATACAGAAGCATTCCTTTCAAGTGTAGATCTGGTTACAGAAAAAAAAAATACTAATAAAAAGGCTTTTTTTCCACAGGGTATGTCTGAATGTACTAAAACTTCACAGATAAATCCTTCCCTCCCTTGAAACAACAGTATCTAATGGAAAGATAAGGAATTTTCTTTCTAGGAGGAAGGCTGTGGACCATAGCTTCTTAGAGATCCAGAATGTAGACAACACCTAAAAATCTGAAGAAGCACTATTTTTTCTGCAATTTGAATCCTTACACAAGTTTCTGCAATTGCCTGCAGTGAACAATACATTAGAGAGCCAGTACATCTTAACCTGCGCTTAAGGTTGCATGGGAGCCAGACAGGAGGAGCTGGCAGTTAGCCACCTCACCAGGGATCAAGGTGACAAGACATGCTATCCTTTACAAGTTGCTTTTATCCTGTCCTAATTTCCCATTCTTCTTCTGGCAGGTCTTTTGTGCACCTCTGCAAGGCAAGCCCAGTTATCTCTGCAGACCCACGTAAGCACAGCACAGTGCAGTGTCCCTCCCAGCACCTGAGTTCCATACAAACAATGTGCCGTTGTCCAAAATAGATTGTGTGCCACAGGCTGTGTCTCCCTTGGGTCCACACAGTGTGGTTTTATGTAGTGTGCAGAGACAACAGCTTCCCCAATTCTCCTTCCTCTGCCAAAATGCAATCAAACATCCTGCAATGCACCCTGCACACAGAAAACTCCTTAGATTTATTACTTTTAATCTTCTTTCCTTGCCTCCAAGGAGGCCACTGAAAGTCCTACTGGAAGGTCGCAGGCAGGCTGGCTGTCACTCTTGAGTGTGGCATCCAGCTCTTCTCAGAACAGACAAGCAAGTCAGAAACTACTATTCTAGCAGTGAATGTAACTAGTATAAATTACAAAGGGAAACACACCATGGGGATCAAGGGTAATTATAATACAGTTTCCCTGACCCAAACTTTTACCTGGTCTCACATCACCAGTACAACCTGAAGGGAACAAAGTTTCGAACTGTCATTACCACAGCCCTGCAGAGTCTTGCATCAAAATCTCTTAAACAGCAAAGCACAGCATGCTGAATAATGGCAAACTTGTAGTATTACTCACTCCGCACTATGTGCAATCAAGCAATCAAGATGTATGCTTTTAATTACACTTCCTAACTGTTCACATTTTCATCTTATGTTGTAGAACAGGTGAATTCTTTAAACAAGACTATGCAAAACCTACATAAAACCTCAAAATTTCAAGTCCAACCATTTCCTTTCCTGCTCAACCCCAGACTCTCCAACAAGGAAAGACGTGCAGAACGGAGAGGCACTCTTCCAGAAAAGCTGACTTTCAGGGACTTACAGCTTATCCTTTGTAGGTCGTGGAGAGGCTTGCACACTAACCATGTGAAAATGTTATTAGTTATTATTATACTATACTTCATGCTAAATATTTATGCTCTTTCCTCGAGTGTTGAAAAGCTCATGTTGAAATTTAAAACTTCACTTCTGCAGACAAGGAGTCTTCTACTTCTGAGTTGTGGGGTTTTTTGAACAATGATGTTTTGGTGAAAAAGTATTTAAGACTACAAAATGCATTGATCATTAAAATATATTAAAAATACTAATTTTTTTATTTAACGGATTCAGTCCTAGAATGATTTTTAGTAGCCCACAGAACATTAAAGCCTCATAAACCAGCCAGATTTACAACAGAACCTGAAACAGCCCTATCTATAGCCTATGAAGTGCTGTTGTAATACAAACTTTAAAACTGTCAAATTTCAATGAATTACGAAAATCTTCCCCCTTTTTTAGCTCTAAGCTTATATGGACAGCAGTTACCACAAAAACTGCCTGCTCTTATACTGTAAAGATTTTATTATTTTATTTATTTACCTTACAGCTGTTATGAAATTAAAAGTGACAAACCATGCACTAAATCACTTATTTTGTGAAGCTTTTTTAAAGCCTGAATATCATAATGACATCTGGATTAAAATAGGTGGATGAAGCAAAATGGACAAGATAAAACAGGGATGAGCAGGTACATTAAAAAAAACAGGCTCATAAAGTTTCATATTTTAAAATGTATGAGAGAAAAAAGAAAGAGAAAAACCTAACAGTAACAGAAATTTGAGTAATAACAATATGAAACAAAACAAACAACCGTTGATTGCTTTTTATCCCTTCTTTCTAGTTTTTCTTAAATTTCTGCATTTGTTACAGGACTTCAGCAAACGCACATAGTACTCCATGTTTTGGACATGGCCTTTGTGTAAATCTTTTAATCTTCTTTTCAACGGATCAAAATAAAATTTAACAAGTATGAATTTAAACCTCTTCCTCACTGTACACAAAGATGAGGAACTACTGCTACTTATAAAGAAATTTGTGTCAGTAAACCTGCAACACCTAAGTATATACGTGCAGTTTTATAGATGTATATATACAAGCACAATAACTTGGAGGGAAACCCCACCAAATTGCTAAATAAATCTATATTTGCTACATTTTCACAGTGAAGGGCCAAATTTCATTAATGTAGCAGATTCCACTTTCTTCATGTGATGCTATGCCTGCACCAGAAAATAAATACATACCACAATGTTAGTGAAAACTTCTGTAGAAGTTTGTGTTTTATTTAGCAGTATCTTACTAATCCATATAAAATAGATTGACATTTTATCTTGCACTTGTATTCATTTATTTTCTTTCATTCATCATCAGTAGCTACAGTAGAAAATGAATAATTGACGTGTCAAATATTGCCTGTAATTTCAGTTGTGTGTGAGAAAAATAACTTGAAAAGATACCATTTGAAATACAAACTTTTGTTACATTACGTAAATATTTATATATAATGTGTTTAGGTATTGATTTACACATTTTACTCTGAAATCCAGAAATATTGCCACTGCTTTCCTCCCCAGCATCCTCTCCAATTCCTGCAAAGAAGGATGAAGATCTTAAGTAAAATGTCATAGTTTATGATGCAAACCTCTGTATGAAGAGTAAGCGGAATTTACCTGTGGCAAGAGAAGATAAGAATCAGCGAGAACTGTCAGAAATACTGCCAGAGATGGAAAGCAAATACATTCATTAAAGAAGTTATTTAGCTCCTAGTTTAAGATAACAAAGAATAAAATTAACAGAGGATCATCGCCACAGCCTATTAACATTCAGAGGCAGAAAATCAAAACACTTCTAGACTGACTAGCTATAGGATAACCAATGAAGCCATCAAGTTTTGTGAAACTTCTGCTTTTCCTCTTTGATGCAAATCAAAACTCCTTTCCCTCCCAAACCCTTTTCTTTCAAGGCCTTTTCTGGATCAGCTCCAGGGGAAGAGAGAAGTACGGATGAGCTAAAACAAGTAACCCAACTTATTAAATCCAGTGCAAGACTGGATGCATACAGAAATGAAGTCTCCCGTTCCCAAGCAGATAGACTAGATATGTCACTATGTTTTTGCCATCTATGATATAAAATAAGCGTCAGCAGAACCCAGTACAAACTCTTGCAAGCCTCTGCACGAATGCTGCTGTTTCCCTCTGGACTGTTCAACCAGCACAACCACCCAGAAATTTCTCATAATTAAGGAAAAGAAGGTGGGGTTACTCACCCCAAACCCTCATTTCTGTTCTGTTCAAAAGCCCTACCAAAACAATTTGTCTTAGACAGACCTTGCAAACAATCTTCCTGGGTCATTGCCACTGACTTATGCCTCGTCCCTGTCCAAGAGGGAACGACAGGATCCCATCTCTGGGGTACTGGTGCTATCACTGGGGGTCAGGAAAGAAGCCAGGAGCGTTTTGTGGCCTGAAAATAAACTAAAACACAGCTGCTTCTTAACAGCAACAGCAAAACAAGGCATGCCTCTGCAAGCTGCATCTTACTACTCCTCAAGAAAATCTCCCTGGCTTTTTATATTCTGTAATTTTCTGTGAGCAGGCATCACCATCAGCATGTGCAGGGTGATGCCAAGTGCTCCTAGAAATTGTGCTCCTAAAAATTGCACTCCTACACCTTGGACATGTTTGCCCATGCTCATGCATGCATAAAAGAGAGTGGCAAACCGTGGCAGCCATGACCTGAAGGAGGCACCGAGTACTGTCAGCCACCCACTGAATCAATTTATGCAGGCTCCAAAGATGCTCTCCAGCATCAGTAGGGGCAACAGCAAAACACACAATAAAATATGAGCTCTTCTAGGAAAAAAAAAAGGAAAAAAAAGGAAGCAAAAAAGAAAATTAAGAATGTTTTGCCTTCAGGCAGCTCTTGGTTTCTCCTCCCACCCAAAAAAGCTCATGTGTTGCTTTTGTAACCCATTATTATCATCCATATACGCAAATTAAGCAATTTAATGGCTGTTCCAGAAAATGAACAAATTGAACCCCCAAAACAGATCCCAGCCTATGACCAAAATGCAAGTTCTTGTGCTTCAGTCAAGCTTCTAAAGTACAACTTTCCTTCTGCATTTCTTTCTCTTGCTTTCTCTAGTTCTGCCCATTTTGTTCCAGATTTCTGGTCTCCAAATTTTAGTAGATTAAACTGTCAGAGATCTTGCTCCTCAATAAAAGCACTTCTTGGTTGGAAATTGCAGGAGACAGACAGGCTGCAGCCCGAGGACGCTGGATCAGCCACAGAGTATGAAGCATTTCAAATTTAAGTCACCCATGCCGCTCCAGTCCCAGGCAATAGTGATATCGTGTTTTTCCACACTTGGCTGTTTTCCTCCTGACCTGCGTCTCGAATGAGATGACAGTCCCAACTCAATTTAAAGAACAAAGTCAGCACAGGAGGCATTTAATGCTGAAGATATCAGGAAAGGGCTGGGGTGATCTGGAAGGAAAGTTAACTTTCCCAAATTTTGCTGCTGAAGGTGCAAACGCTAAAACTGTATGGACGTGCATCCTTCAGTCATGTTCGCTGCCTACATGACCAGGACACAATGGGAGAACTGATGGCAGGCAGAAATTGTCAGCATGCGAGGAAAAGTGCAGCTAAGCCAGTAGCACCCATGATAAGAATTATCTCTGCTGGAGGCAGCTCGCTGCCGTGCTGGCACCTCCGCTCAGCGCTGACAAATGCCAGAGGGGAGCCAGTGCAGAGGCCAGACCTCGCTAATGATAAATATGGCACTTTGGGTGCCAAGTCTGTCAAAACAGCAGCCTATCCACCTCTCTGAAATGAGCAAAACCCAGACATATTTGAGAGAGTAAAACTCTCTGAGGAAATAACTGTTTGCCGCAGGAAGGTAGGAAACGTAGCCAGGTCCCATGCTAGTGGAAGATGAAAGTGGGAAAAAGAAAACCCTGACCTTCTTCCCTTGGAGCTCTGCTATTCCCCAGAGGGCTAGAGAGGGCATAATCACTGGCATGTGGCCTCTTGCAGTGGCTGAAGCTGTCCCAGAGCAGCAAGGAAGGGCATATGCTGACACGTCCTCTACTCCCGCACCTACTCAAACTGCTCCCTAGTTATTGGATTCAACATCTGGCGTTCCCCCCGCTCTGTAGTTCTTTAACTTTAAAAAATGATGTTCTTTAAAGAAAGAAGGATTATATAGTCAGCACAACACGGCAACCAGCCTGTTTCTACAGAAGAACAGTTCCTACATGACTGTGGTGTTCAATTACATATGAATCCAGAGAGGAAAAGCTTAAATGGATATTGATAGGTATTTCAGTTCACCTCGTAATTCTTATCCTACTGGTTCAAAGTTGTGTCACTTCCCCACAGGCATCCCTGAGCATAGGCAGTGGGTGCAATCCAAGGGAAGCTGACTTATGAGGATTTTTGCCCGCTGGCTGTAGGCTAAGTCAAAGATTAACAGAGGGATCACGGGAAAAACTACACCTACTGAATATTCACTAGCAACTAAAGCAGACAAGGTTGTCATTGGGCATCGCAAATGATTCAACAAAGAAGAAAAGCAATTTGGATGGGTCACAGTATGAGAGGAAGCTTTTTTTTAAGGAGTTTTGGATAAATCCACAGAATAGTAGACGTTTTGCCTGGAGGATGATTTTCAGTTTTAGAAAAGATAGTAAGAAAATGTATCAGAAAAGATCCAACTTTGAGGGGGAAAACACTTTAGGTAAATAAAGATAGGCTACGTGAAAGAGCTGAGAGTGAAATTACAAATGGAAAAGAACCCCAGCATCATTTCTGTATCATGACAACAGAAACCAGACCTGTCATAATAGGTATTGTCTAATTTAGTTAATAGGTTTTTAGAGAAACAGCCAAGTTCATTCATGAGATACAATTTTCTTCTCCAATGAGAGACTTGCAGGAGAATCAGTGCGACAGGCAGTCTTATTATAACTTTCACATATATAAAAGGCTAATAAGCAATTAGCAATTACAGACATTAGGAAAAAGAGCTGAGCCCTTCTCTATTCCATTACCCTGCCAACTGAAGATTATTCTCTGCCATCTCTTAGCTAATGAATCGCTAGATCTAATACTACAGACCACAAGTGCTAAAGCATCTTCCCAGTTTCTGTAGGCGATCATTCCCTGGGTTTATGCACCTACAAAATGAATATTACAGAAATTTTGCTCATATTTTTCTCTGTTACTTCTCAGTTCTTGTTACAATCACCTACATTAAAAACTTCTTTTGTACTTCATTTCTTACATTTGTGTGTTTTTTTCCTGATATCCATCCAATATTATTATTCTCCTCCAAGGAATAAAGCATCTCAACCAACAGTCCATTCAAGGCATCCACACAAGAGAAACACAGAGCTCATTGCAATGCTTGCAAGGCCAAGCAACGTCAACAGGGATACTCCACCAACTTCAGTGGGGTCAGGATCAGACCTTCAGAGCCACTACTCCCCCCCCAATATGCTCAACTGGGCATTTTTATACAGCCAGTAGCTGTAATACTCCCTTCCCGTCATGCTTCAGGCCATTGCTGGTATTATTCAAAATTTCTTCCCCTGTTTGAAATCACTACATTACATGCAATAGTTTTATTTGGGATCATCTTTTGTTTTATGTTCCTGACCTCTTTAGATTCTTTTAAACTTTAAATATTTGTCCAGACTTTTTTTTTCAGCTGTCCCTAATTTGTATATGGTTCGTTCAGCATGTGAACTCCCTTCATATCATCAGCTTAGTTTAGAAAGGACAAAACTGAAGTTTTTGGAGAGGCAAAGGAGGACAAAGTTTCTGAAGGAACACACACAGCAGTTAAATCCTGTTTTATCACACTATCTATCAGATTACTCTGGCTGATGCAATTTTGACTTAAAGTCCTAAAATACCAGCGCAAATGAAAAATAACCTATTTTGAAGAAAAAAGCCCCAACCATCCAGAATTAAAGTTATATAAGCTTATACTGAGTTCCTTAATAAAGCAATCGGAAGCAGCAATCTGAGGAGAAATGAGAAAGCATCAGTAAGAGACCCATGGATCAGAGTTTATATTGCCACATTTGAGCAAAATAGACCAATCCTTCAAGAGCTGCTGACCTACTGGCAATACTAAACAACATCGCTGCTTAAAAGAGGTAGTAGAAAAGAATTTTTTACAGAGTTACAGTTGATTTATCATAAGCAGCTGAGGAGTTATTTTATTATTTGTTAGCCCAAGAACAATAGGGCCTCCGCACATAATACGCAGGAATCTGGGGAAGAAAGAGAAACAATTTGCACTGAAGGTTGGATTAAAAAAAAGACACTTCCCAACAATTTTTCTGCAGTAAACACTGATACAAGACAAAAGTGATGCAGACACCATATGGTATGTTAATTCCAATCCTCACAACAGGTCTGTTCTCCATCTATTCCTTTGCTAGACTGTGAGAAAACCTGCAACTTATGTCACTGACACCAATGGCAAAACCTGGCCTCATCAGGCACGCCAAATATTAATGTGTAGATAAACAAAAATTGTCAATGAGCCGCCCTGCAAGCTTTCTCTATGCCAATGGGAAGCATCTCCAGGTGGATAAGGTCCCACAGTAACTTCTTGGGCGTTCAGGGAAGCTAGTAGAAACCAGACACACATACACCTTGAGGTGAGGAGGAGGCATGCTGCCTTAGCAGAAAAACGTACAAGAAAATATTAACCAAATAATGTGGTTATAAAAGGAGCCTGGGTAAAATCCATCCAGCCTGTACTGTGCTAGTGCATAAAACCAAATCTTAAGGTGTCAAACGGGACACTGGTACAGGGGCTGTAAGTAAAACCACCACACCTTTACAGGAAGGGACAGCCCCAACACCCTGGTGGGGATGCACACAAATCTTCCTTCCATATAAAGGGATAAGGGAAGAATAGAACCAAGCTGCCCATCTCAGCAGTTCACAAACTGGCCCATGAACAGCCTGTGGCGGGAGCCGTGCAGAAGAGGCCAAGAGTGGGCATTTGGATTTTGGCGTAGAAAGAAACAAAACAAATTCTGCTTTCACATTCTGCACTGCAGCACGGCAGAGGGTAGTTGCTTCTCTTAGGGGCAGGCCTCTGCTTTTTCTTTCTGCGTTAGTCTCAACTGGCAGGCAGGCAAATACCACACTTATAGAAAAAGAAAGGAAAAACCCTTACACTTAAAGAAAATGAAAGAAATAAAAAAAAAACCAAAAGAAGAATAGAAAAAAAATATCTCAGAAATCCCTCTGAAATCAATTTGACTTGGCTACCTGCTCTCATCATCACCCTAATGCTATTCCAAACTCAGAAAACCTTAAGATACTGGTCCTTTAGCAACTACAGATGAGAAAAGCCTCTCAGACCTCAGAAAAATAAAATTAGTAGCAAAGTCTTATGAGGAGCAGCTGAGGGAACTGGGGTTGTTTAGCCTTGAGAAGAGGATGCTGAGTGGAGACCATATTGCTCCCTACAATTACCTGAAAGGAGGTTGTAGCAAGGAGGGAGCTGGCCTCTTTTCCCAAGTGTCAGGGGACAGGACAAGGGGGAATGTCCTCAAGCTCTGCCAGGGGAGGTTCAGGCAGGACATTAGGAAAAAAAATTTTCACAGAAAGGGTCGCTGGGCACTGGAACAGGCTGCCCAGGGAGGTGGTTGAGACACCATCCCTGGAGGTATTTAAAAGACGAGTGGATGAGATACTCAGGGGCATGGTTTAGTGGCAGACAGGAGTGGTTGGACTCGATGATCCTGGAGGTCTTTTCCAACCTAGTGATTCTGTGATTAGGTGAAAGTGAGGAGGAATTGGGAAAACTGAACAAGGTGCTTAGGTAGGACACAAGTTCTTCAAATACAACGTATTATGACAACAGCGACTTAAGTAGGTAAAACCACACAGACAATAATTACTATTTTGTTTTTTCTCCAGACAATGCTAAAATGCCACTGCCACTCCTAGTTATAAGGAATATAGCACGCAGAAATACAAATTGTTCTTGCTAGGTAATATAATTCAAACTCGAAATATTTATTTACTTTTAAAGGGGGAAGGAGGCAGTGGGAGGCTGAAACACAGCTGGGATGGCTCAGCAGCATGTGTCGCCATGCACTCCCTTGTGCCACAGCATCCGGCTGTGATGTTACGCTGTGGAGGAAGGGGGAACAGCCAAACTGGAAAACAACACAGCTGTGGTCCCAAAGGCTAAGGCTGACTCTCATAGGAGAAACTTGGCCAAACGTAGTTGAGTTTCACCCATACTGTTGCTCTGCCTTGCCCTACCTTCCCACAGTAAAATGAGACAAAGCTGGGCTTCTACTCAGCCTGTTCCCACCAGAACTGCCCCCCCACACCACCTCTAGCACCAAAGTGCTTCTGGTTGTGCAACACATCTAAACTCTGAGATATCATCTGGCGCTGATTCCAGCCTGAGACCAACCACTTCAGGTACCATTCCAGCACTGATTGTTACCTCTCTGACATAAAATTAGACTATTCTGGTCCAGCAGCACACCATGACAGTGGACATCAAGAGGCTGGGCAGGGTCAAGCTGCCAAGATGCTGCAGACACTCTCTGCATTTGAGTAAGGCTGTAGGGAGCTGCAGTCCAGTGGAAATGTGTCCTTATCTGCCTCTTGTGTGGCAGGGAGACCTTCATCTCTCCTCCGAAACATCCCTTGGGTTACACTGGCTGAAGTTGCACGTAGGGGCAGAGTGACATCAGGATAGAGAATTGATCCAAGATAAAAATAATGTCCTGCCCCAGTAGGAAAGGGGAGGGATAAGTAAAAGAAGTACCATTGATTGCCGGCATTGGGTCTGGGTGTATTTAATTGTGAGAAATGTGGATGCTTTCATAGAATCATATAGGCTGGAAAAGACCTTTAAGATCATCAAGTCCAATCATTAACCTAGCACTGCCGAGTCCACCACTAAACCACGTCCCCAAGTGCCACATCTACACATCTTTTAAATGCTTTCAGAGATGGAGACTCAACCACTTCCCTGGGTAGCCTGTTCCAATGCTTGACTATCCTTTTGGTGAAGAAATTTTTCTTATATCCAGTCTAAACCTCCCTTGGCACAACCTAAGGCTATTTCCTCTCATCCTATCGCTTCTTACTCAGGAGATCAACACCCACCTTGCTACAACCTCCATTCAGGTAGTTGTGAAGAGCAATAAAGACTCCCCACTTGGCCTCCTTTTCTCCAGACTAAACAGCCCCAGTTCCCTCAGCCGCTCATCGTAAAACTTGTGCTCCAAGCCCTTCACCAGCTTCACTGGTCTTCTCTGGACGCGCTCCAGCAGCTCAATGTCTGTCCTGTAGTGAGGGGCCTCAAACTGAACATAGTATTCAAGGTGCAGCCTTACCACCACCGAGTACTGGGGACGATCACTTTTTTGATTTGGGGTATTTCCCTTTTGACCTGCAGAGGAGCACAGCGCACTGGCTGCACGCTCAGATGAGAAGATAGAGCAGCAGCCTTCAGTATGCTGCAGTTGTTTTGCTTCAGAGTTAACAGTCTCTAAGGCTGGTATAGTAAATGAAACATCTCCGAACTCTGGGTAGCAGAGACATGTGAGGACATGACTACTTCAGCTGCGTTCTGCTCAAGCTTAAGAGTGATCCTCATGACCAAAAGAGCTGGAAAAGCTTTTTTTCTGTTTTATTTTTCTTCTAAGCTCAAAATCTAGAATAGCCTAGATTTTGGCCAAGCTGGTGTTGCGATCTAATCCTAGCTGTTGATTAAAAAAACAAAATTAAAACCAACCTGCAGCTCCAGAAAAGGATTTAGGAAATTAACATGAAACAAGCAGCATGTAAGTCACTAAAAAGCAGATTTGGTTAAATATATTTTTGCAAAGGAGGTTACCATTCAGTCATCTCTGTTTTAACTGTATTTCTTGATATTACAATCTACTTGTCACTTCTTTTCTGACAAAAGTCTTTCTTAGTTAGACTGCAAAATCAGTTCAACTGAGGTCTAATAAATACTGCTTATTCACCAGGCTAAGATTGGCTTTGCTTAGCATCACTGAATTTAGTAAAGAAGTGACAAATTCAGTTGTGCACACACATTCATATATAGCAGAGAAGCATGTGGCATTTTATACTGTGAGCGAAGAAACATAGCCAGTAATGTCCCATGAGGAGTACTGGTCAAAAGGCCATAACTTACCAGCACCCCAAACATTCACAAACCTTGCTAGTCCCACAAAACCACAACTCTCACCAATCTCAGCAAAAAATAAAGGCTCACAGCAGCCTTAGAGGATGTTATGAGCCTACAAATTACTTCACTGTACTGGAAGTTACCCATAGCAGGGTGTATAACAGGTGATTTTGTTTATTTTCTTACAATAAGATAATGGAAATGATAGATTTTTTAATTTTACAGGGCCTACAGGAAAGCTGGGGAGGGGCTCTTGATCAAGGAATGTAGTGATGAGGGGTAACGGTTTTAAGCTCACAGAGGGCAAGATTTAGATTAGATATTAGGAAGCAATTCTTCATGATGAGGGCGGTGAGGCACTGGTGCAGGCTGCCCAGGGAAGTAGTGGATGCCCCATGCTTGGAGGTGTTCAAGGCCAGGTTGGAGGAGGCTTTGAGCAACCTGATCGCCTGAAGGTGACCCTGCCCATGGCAGGGGAGTTGGAACTAGATGGTCTTTAAGGTCCCTTCCAACCCAAATGATTCTATGAGTCTATGATGAATGTGATAAGAAACAGTGACACTGACATATCTCATGGGAAGATGTATTTGCATTCCTAGTGAACATTAACATTTCATCTTCCCTACAGATCCCAATTTTATTTTTATTGTTTAGTGATTAAGAACAAGTGTAATACTACTTACATAGCATTTCAATACAATATTTGAACCACTAGCTTTTTTATTTTCTCAAATATGCAGGAAAAAAAAGTGTAGTAAAACTCCCCAGTATAAGTGCAGCTGATACAAATCAATGCCATGGGAAAAAAAAATCTGTGATCAGACACAAATAAGATGATGCAGAACCTGTTAAAACCCAAGATGTGTGATATACAGTGCACATATTGGGAGCACAGACAGAAAGCACAGACAGACCTAATAACAGACCCCTGTAGCCAGGGGGCTAAGCAGCTGCACCTAGAAAGGCTTTCATAATGGAACTCTAAAGGTCCAATTCCAAGAAGGAAATAAAACAAATTAATAAGAAAACAGTGCAGCCATTAAGACAAATTAGTATTAACCTGTTTCTGCCCACTGATCTTTTTTATAATATAAACAAATTAATTCTAATAGAAATTGGGTGGGAAAAAAGTCCACATGTATCTACAGAGCTCATCCCAAACATTTAGCAGTTACTTTGACAATAAGTCTTTTCATGTTTTGGTAGACTAGTGCAACGTTAGTGTTCTCAAAACTAGCCTGAAGGGTTTCTAAATTAGTAAGTCAATGTTACCATGGTGATATAATGTACTACTAAAATGGACCACTTTTTATATATCCACCATGATCAAGACAGTGAACATGAAAGTTATAAAATTTCTTGCTTTTTCAGTTTTGTGGGTTTAGGTTTGTTTCTTTTTTTTATTTTTATTTTTTTAACTATGCCTACAACTTCTTTGAAATTATTATTAAGATATACACAAAATTTGTTTTGTTTATCACACAGGAATAAATCATGTGTAAGCAGAAAAGAATCACCACCATTAGCAACAAAAAAAGCAGTTCTTAGGATTTTCTAAGGGTCTCTGCACTTTCAGTTCCCATGTAATAGAAAGTTTTAACAACACTCTGGTTTTACTTTTGCAGACTGCTCGCAAGCAGGAGACACTTTTTCCCTTGTCACAATACTATTTAAAGCACAGTGACACCTCACTCTGAGCTTTTTACACACCAGGATCCTGCTTACCATGCTGTCTCAGATACCCTGAGGCATATTAAACAGCAGTAGATGCCCTAAAAGTCAACCTGCCATCCTTGATCAGACAATCTTCTAACTGAGAATACTCCAGTTAAAAACATTCTCATATAAAGTTCAGTGTTCAAAAGACATCATCTCCATGGTCATCACATCCACCCGGACCACAGTATCTGTCCTACATTCACACAAATTTGATACAAACATGAGTTTCTGTATAATTCAAAAAAATTCCAAACTCATCACCCAGAGAGTAAATGCTCTCAGTAGAGCCAGCCCTTACCAACCATGCAGCGTCTCTGTACAAAGGCCACCACAGGATCCGCTGACAACAGAGAGCCTCATCCACCCCAGCAAGTTTACATGCAATGAATGGTCTTTATTCAAATAGCATTAAGTATTTGAATTAAAATCCTAAAGACTTCTACTCTGATATTTTCTATTATAAGATAGCATCTCATTGCATACAAATATTTTTTTGTCATAAGCCTGCTGTAACAACCTCCTTGGGGTATTGCTGTAGTCTTACTGTTCATAAAAATATTTCAAAAATTATTGACATTAGATGAACTCTTACTGACTTTTGCTGTGTTGAAATAAAAGAGAAAAAAAAAAAAGTCCTTAGTTTATGGTTGTTTCATAAGTACTAGATCTACCAGTCTATAGTACGCTTGCCAATAGCACTAACATTCTGAAGCTGATTGTCAAGTTCAATGATTTGTGAAATTAGAGATCTTTTTTATTAATAGGAATGTTATTAGGAATAAAAAAATAAGAATACTACGAGGAATAAAAAAATAATAGCAATTTTTACTTGCTTTTATTAATGGGAGAATATGTCAAATATTCAACTTCTCTATTTTTTTACCTGGCTGACTATTTTTTTTTCTTTCAGATGATGCTATCATTTTATAGTTCAGAGGTAATGCCAAACTATTTTTGATTAATTTGCTGAAACAGCTGGCTATAATTTGTATTCCTTTCAGAAAGCTGGAGCAAAAGGAAGAAACAGTGTCCAAAATCACTATGCAAATCCCTCCAAAAAGACTCACAGAAGCACAGGATTGCTCCTTGCCTTCCTCTGCCATATAAAGCAGCAATAACAGAGCCAGGAACCTGGGATTCCTGTCCCTTTCTACTCCTAGCCTTCCAAAAATCACATTTGGAAGATATAAAGGAGAAGCTGCTCTCCTGCTCAGAACATCTTCCACGTAGGAAAATACATCAGTCAAAATATATTATATATACGTGTAGTAGCATATATATACACACACACTCTCTATATATACACATATGTATGTATATGTGGCACTACAGTTTAACTTGTATGACTTCCAAAACGGATGCATTTATTTTGGTACAAGAGACTTTCTGTGGTATAGGTGGAGTTCGGGAGAAGAGTACATGATATTCGTTCCAAAAAAAGACACATGCGTGAATGGGCCACCACAATGAAATCACACATAAAACTCAAATCCAGCATTGACCATCTTCAGCCTGCTTGACTTCCTAACATTAAATGGCTGGTTTAGCACAGTTGAACAGTCTACAATACACCACAATGATATGCGTGTGTGGCTTTCTCTCCTGCTGATTACTGTTTATAAGCTACAATTAAAAGAAAGGTGGCTCAGGGATTTTCACATACAGCACTGAACATATACCTAAGCAAAGAAAATAAAAACATCACAAATTTATCTGTTCACTATAAAGTAAAAAGCCCTGTATCTGTGAGTGCTTCGAATGTCACAAGAAAACTAAGTTCAAAGGTATTAACAAATGCACGTTCTGCTTTTATAAAAGATGCACCGTGAAAAATCCTTTAGGATAATCTCTGAATCGTTAATTGTCTTCTATTTATATAAGACAAACACCAGATCATTTTACACAGATTGTCACAAAAATCACAGGCCAGGGTACTTCTCACTAAACTTTAAGGTCTCACAACCTGGCTGTTTCAAAGGATAGATCCTCACTTTAGAATTATCCCATTTACATCATTAGGTATGATACCCCACACACTCCAAAAGTCCCAACAAGTGCATCTTAATCTGAAAGAAAAGCTGATAAGGATGGGAATGAACAGTTGTTACTGTAAACTAATGGCTCTGGATCATTAAACCCCATGCAGCTGCCTTTCTGCCAAACAATACATGAGTTGTAAAACTATGGTGCTTGAAAATAAATCAAGCACCAAAACTAAATCACTGCCAATGAAGACATCATAGTTTAATGATAAAAATGCACTAAACACCAGCCAATTTCAAACTGCACTAATTTGAACATAATCCTTGTACGTAAACCATAATTTATGGGAAATAATAATTTGAAATACCAACAGTAGAATTTATATCTTTAGAGGTGGTGTGCCACCCTCTAAAATGGTTCACTCATCTGGCTGTATTTATACTATGTGAACTGCTGGGGTAGTGTAAAAATTAAAATTACGCTCATTGATGCTCATGCAAAAGTGCACCCATCTTCCGAAGGTGAAGGGCACCAGTGGGTCAGCAGCAGCAGGGCTCTCATTTTACATCCCTTTGCTGCACATCTGATCACCTACCCTAAAATTCCAAAGTTTTACCGGAGAATTTTGCTCCTTGTCAGAGAAACATTTAAAATAACAGCATCTCCTCTTATCAAGAGTACTATTTATGCACATCAAAAAATGAGATTGCTGTGACAGTGTAAAGGAGTTATGAATTTGCAAGGGGAGCTCAGTGTGGGTCCAGGCACTCCTCCAACATCTTGGCAGTGATGCATGGAAAGACAGTGGCTGCTGAGCAGCCACCCCACCATGCTGCTGCCGCACCCCTCACTCCCTCTCTTCCTCTCCCTACCACAGGGACAGTCCCACAGTAAGGAAGAAAAATACTGTTTGAAGTGTTTTGCAGTTGCTTAGCAACTGCTACAAAAACCCAAGAGATTTCAGTCAATGAACTGTCTCAGACACCTCTAAACGTGTCGACAGTGGCATGAGAAGCACCACCATGCTGTTCAACATCTCATCCCTTGGATGCCCCCAGCCCCAACACCAGCATGTGCTTCCTCTCCTTCCAAAACCGCCTCCAGCCTCCACTTATCCATTCTGATGTTCCCAGAACCACAGAGAAGCATCGTAAAGTGCCTGTGCACTGGCAACAAGATTATTTTGAATCGTGAAATGCTGGCAACACCCTCTCTACAAACCACGACTGCTTTAAAAAGCAATCGAGAAGGAAAAGTTGTCCCTTATATAGCCCTCCCGCAGTAGAGACTGGGTTTCTTTCCAAGTCGGACAATGTGCAGCAGTAACCATTACTGGCAACTCCCATGCCTGTTTCCCGCTTCAGTGGGAAGCAATAGCCAAATTGCATAGATTTTTTTGGCCTCTGTGATCACACACGCCATCGTCATGCCTGGTATTTTCAGATTTTCAAATCTGATATATACGTGTCTGCATGGATTTTGACAGGGAACGAAGATTCTTCCACTGGTCTTCTGTAAACTGTCACTAGGTCCATATAATTTATACTGGAAGAAATGATACAAAGAAGCTATGTTTGAAAAAAATCTTTTCTGTTTTATAGATGCTTCACTCCGCAGAAGAGTTCATATAGAAAGAAAAGCACCGAACTACACTGCAGTGCAACAAGTTTTAAGTCATCAGCATAGAATATTATGCTAAGGAAAAATAAAAATTTATGCTGAAAATTAAACACTTTCCAGACATTGACACAGTTCGGTTCAGAAACAGCTTTCCAACAGCAGCCAAGAAACTGCAGCTACGTCTTAGCCATCTATCCCGTTCCTTCCACAGACTGCAGAGGAGAAGGACCACCTCCGCCACCCAAGCCTGTCAGAGAAGCTGTACGCACACCTGTCCGTTTCTTTCCACTGAAAGGGGGCTGCAGGGGCAGTTGAGGGACCCCTCCGCATTCCAGCCTCCTATCCGCACTAACACCACAGTGAAGGGAAATGGCCAGACTTGTGCATTTCTCTCATGCATTACCTTACAACAGAATAACTAAAAAAAAAACATGCTGTCCCCACTATAATCCCAGAAAAAAGCGTCACCATATTTTTAAGAAACAGAAGAGTTTATCAGAGTGGCATTTGAATCACAGAACGGTTTGGCTTGGAAGGGACCATGAAGGCCATCTAATCCAACCACACTGCGGTGAGCAGGGACATAAATTACAAGGTAAATCTTTTTTAATACTTACAGCAGGAATTCCTTGATTTTAGTCTTTGTAAAAAAATTCCAAAACAATTTTAGCCTTTTTCAAAACTTACCTGTTTTAAGTTGTCACCAGTGAGTTTTATTTATGGCAGTGCTGTAGTATCAAGTAGACCTCCGTGACGGCGTTTCACTAACACCTCACTTGGCACCTCCAAGGGACCATTACATTCTGTCTTTATCCTCATAACTCTTAGTATCCCAAAAAGAAATAATGCAAATTTTTAAGAAAGGTACTGTCTGCAGATCTCTTCTAAATCTCTAGTAGCAGTTAATATTCAAAAGTTTCCCAATTTCTCTTTACATTGTCCCAGTGAATTTAATAACCACACAATTCCAAGTGGTTTTATGTGAACACTGGTAAAGGCTTCAATAAACAGATTTGGTGGTGTTCGGTTTTTGGGTAGGTTTTTGTGATTTTATTTTTGGGGGGAGGGAGGTTGTTTTTTGTTTGTTTTTTTTTTGTAGGTTTGTTTGTTTGTGTTTTTTGTTGTTTTGGGTTTGGTTGGTCAGTTGTTTTTGTTTTTTTGAAAACGAAGTGGCCACACAGCAGCATTGCCAATTGCCTTAACTTGAGGTAGTGAATGTAGTACAGTTTTGAATAATCTGGCAAACAAAACTGGACTTCACGCTTTCAGGCATCTGTTAAAAAAACCCACCACAAAACCCGAAAGGACAACAACAAAGCCCCCCTGGCTTTCCAGAATGGTATTAAACAGAGTTTAATGCTTGGAACCACAACACAGGTCGGACCCATGTCACTCCTATTTTGTACACAAAGAAAAGCACTTGGTCAGTGAAAGAGAGATACAATAACTATTGCAAGTCCTGGCTCCTGAAGGAAGACTGCTTCCCCTCTGCGAGGCCACACCACAGTACTTCAAGTCCTCCAAAATGACAGGGCTACCTTTACTTCTACTGCCACTAATTACTTTGTGAAATTCCAGAAAATACATACCAAGTTTGTTTAGGACCTACAATACCAAATAGTACCATAATAAGCTGTACTTCATGTCCTTATTCTTTAAGCTGTTCTTTATCTTGAATTAACACTATTCATCGTTTCCCTTCCCAGAACAATTTGTTTTCTAACTGATGATAATTCTCATTGCATACAAATCCACTCATCTAGAAACGCCACTGGACTACACTTGCTCTCTATAATCAGTGATGACACCTCAGTAAGATTCTGTTGCATTACAAGCTTTTGTCTAGCATCTGCACAAAAAAAAGTCTTCTCAGCAGACAAGATTCTCCAGATGCACCATTACAAGTATAATGCAGGTCCTTCTGAAAAGACTTCTGTGTCTTAATTGAAAAGTTACTAACACAACCAGGCCGTAAGACTTGTGAATGGAAAATCCAGTTGGCGGCTGGTCACAAATGATGTTTCCCAGAGCTCACTGTTGAGACCAGTTCTATCTAATATCTCTATCAATGATCTGGTTGAGAGGTTCAAGAGTACCCTCACTAAGTTTGCAGATGACACCAAGTTGTGCAGGAGTGTCGATCTGCTTGAGGAAAGGAAGGCTCTGCAGAGGGGTACGGACAGGCTGGATAGATGGATTGAGGCCAGGGGTATGGGGTTCAACAAGGCTGTGTCAGGTCCTGCATTTGGGCCACAAGAACCCCACACAACACCACAGGCCTGAGGGTGAATGGCTGGAAAACTGCCTAGTGGAAAAGGACCTGGGGTTATTTGTTGACAGCCAGCTGAATATGTGCCCAGGTGACCAAGAAGGCCAACAGCACCCTGGCTTGTATCAGAAATAGCCAGCAGAGCCAGGGAAGTGATCGTCCCCCTGTACTCAGTGCTGGTGAGGCATTGCACACTGTGTTCAGGTTTGGACCCCCTCGCTACAAAAAAGACTTTGAGGGGCTGGAGTGTGTGCAAAGAAGGACAACAAAGGTGGTGAAGGATCTGGAGCACAAGCCTTATAAAATGCAGCAGAAGGAACTGAAGCTATTTAGCTTGGAGAAAGGAGGCTGAGGGGAGACCAGATCACTCTCTACAATTACCTGAAAGGAGATTGTACAGAGACAAGTGCTGGTCTCTTCTCCCAAGGGACACGACAAGAGGAAATAGCCTCAAGTTATGCCAATAATACTAAGAAATATTACTTCACAGAAAGGGTTGTCAAGCATTGGAACAGGCTGCCCAGAGTTATGATTGAGTCACCATTCCTGGAGGTTTTTAAAGGACACGTAGGTGTAGACTTGGCTGTCTTAGGTTTATGGCCGCACTCGATGATCTTAAAGGTCTTTTCCAACCTAAATGATTCTGTGATTCATTTTGCACGATTGCCTGGTGATACAAAGTAAATTAAAAGATGACCATAACACAGCGGAGCACACTGAATTGATTTAACAATATTAGCTCTTCCCAGATGGAAATGACGTCAAACGAAGCAAAAAGACAACTGTTTAAAAGTGTAATGACAAGGTGACTTAGGATGGCATCATGGAGGCAGTAAACCAACATTTTGATAATAAATGAGAGATAATGCTAGGATATCTTACTAGAAGTTTCAGAAGGAACTAACGAAAAGATGTAAAGAGGGATGATATGATCAAAGCTACAGGCCTGGCAAACGCTCTTTCAAGCAATATTCAGAATTGATGTAAGTGGGACAAGGCTGCTTTCATCCAGGCAGACCAACAGTACACTACTTCAACAACAGGATGAGAAACATGGATGGAAAATTTCACAGCACAGGCAGAGAGAGAAAGCTGTATCTGAGACATGCTACATCAAGAAAATCTTCAAGATACAGGCTTTCCCTGCTTGCAAGGACCTTGGGAGAAATAAAGCAGGGGTAGGAAGGACTGGTCAGTTTTTATTGCACTGATACTGTATTTGATGACTACTTTTTTGTGTCCATTTTTCATTATTATTTTAAAAGATTAACAGGTTTAAGGCAGGAAGAGAAAGATGCGTTCCATTCAAGTGGACTGCGGAATATTTACCTCAGGGAGAAATTATGAAACTGGTACAAGTGCTACTTTGTCAGGAGAGATCATCATAAAGGGTCCTTAAGACACAAGGCTCTCAGTAGGCTAGCTTAATAGCAATTGCACTATCTACGTAAGAAAGTGACCTTTATTGATAAGAAATATTAGGACACTTCAGGGGTTATGAAGACTCTTGAAAGCAAGTTTAAGATTTCAGTTGAGCAGAGAGACTAATGTTAGTCTTAGTTTCATGTACTTTAACATTAGATAGACAAAAATCACATCTATACAGAAATAAACATCGTAATCTAACCGCATCAGAGGCATTCAAAATGCAGACCATTTAAGGACTTACTTTCAAGGGAAAGCACATTTAAAGCAGTACAAATGACCTCAGGTGACAGCTCATGCAAAATAGGGATGTTAAGGAAATCCCTCTGGACTCCAGAACTGTGTTAAAATCATGCTAGATACAATGGGGACTGAAACAGGATTAAACCTGCCAAGGTTTTGCTCTTTGAAAAGGAAAAATGCAATTTTTTTTGAAGGTGTATCAGTTCTGCGTTCGTAACTAGGCCATCTGACTTCTCTCAGAAGTGCAAAAAACTGGAATGAACCATTTTTTATCACCGATTAACCAATTAATATCACCAGCCTGTTCCTCAGTATTAGCAAGTTATTTTCTAAACAGTTTTGAAGACAAAATGCAGACCATGTTCCCATAAGCATCACTGTAGCTCTCTTTAAATGCACAGAGCTTCCAAATTTTTTCCGCAGCAGAGCAAGATCGCTAATGCAGTGGTGTAAGGTACAGGATCATGCTTTGGTTAGTAATTCTGGCTGAAAGAAGCCAAACACTGTAATGATTTCACTAAGTCACTTCTCTGACCCAGCATCCTGCGCAAAAGCACTTACAGTGAAGATCTGCCTCTTTGCAACTTGCAAATTACTGTTCCAATACCACTGGGGATTGGTGTTATGGGATCCTCCAGCTGGCAGGTTTCAGGAAGAAAACATCCTACAACAGCAGCTCAACCAAGAACTCCACACATAAGGAAAACTCTGCCAGTCATGAGGAAAAGCAGGAAACTCGTATCCTGGTACAAGTTGCTTCCAAAGGCAGCATACTGCTAAAACCATTTTGAAGAGCTGATATCAAGTTCCTAAAACTCGTAAACTCTTCCTTGGGGAATGTCATGTAAACACCTGAAGTACCTGAATGGGACCTCATACCACTTTCACCACCTCAGCCCTGTGGAGTTTGGAACAGCAGAACCATGCCAGAAAGTGATGGTCACACTGGCGACAGCCTCTGGCTTGCTTACTGCTGGCAGCACTGCGTCCATGTCCAACTTGCAAGGCAGGTTGATTTAGGGGCAAGCCTCACTTCTGTTGAAAAAAATCTCATCAAATGTTTGCAATGTTTCCAGATATATGTTGAAGAGGAAAAGAAAGGCAAGTTTTACACTTTAAAATACGGAACAGGTCTTTCTGCTGTTGGCCAGATGGCCAAATAGTCCTTGAAATTGAAATTCATAGTGCATGTGAGCATTATAGACTTGGGAAGAAGAGGGGCTGAAGGACAGACAGAGGAAGGGATAGTTTTAAAACAACACACAAGAAGGAGAAAGAAGAGGAGGGAAGGGAAACTCAAGCTGTTGGTACAAATCCATCCCTTCTTCATGTAGTTTTGTTATACCCAACAAGACAATTTCTCCACTACTACAGGTTACCACCAAAGCATTTTCAAACCACAGCTGTATGAACCAAAGAAAGTAATCTATTCAAGTATAAAACGCCTAACTGCTGAACTAAAAGGAAACAAGGATAAAAAAACAAAACAAAAAAAAAAAAGAGTACAGTTCATAAGGATTAAAGGATTTTGATTATTTATTGAAAATTCAACAACGAAAAAGTTCAAAACTTCCTAGTGGCTGTGATTGAAGCTGATGTGTTAAGCGTGGCACTAAGCAAGCCCTCATAAACAAAGACATGTCTCTTTCATCTTCAAACCAGATTTATTTATTTATTTATTCCCCAAGTGCTTTGCTGTCTTAGAATTGTCTGAGTAGCATTTCTAAGATGTTATGTCAATACCTGTGAACAAGCTGGAAAAAGTAAATCCCACACCATATTTGAATACAGAGCATCAGAAGAGAAAACATGGCATTGCCATGTATTTAAACAGTAAAAAGCCAAATGCTTATGGGAATGAAGATAATGGTTTCTGCAGCTTCAAATATAAAACCTCAAGTCTGCATGGTCTGCCATTTATCTTGGCCAAGATGTAAACAAAGACACTGTCTTCAATCCCAAACAATACAATACTAATGATGGTGATTATTTAGACAAGGGAAAAATTGACTTTAATGGGGTCTGAAAAGGAGAAAGAAACCATACTAACACTGTAAGGCAAGATTCATGGCTTTGAAAGGACATGATTAAGAGCTTTACAAGTATCCCTTTTCCCCCCACAAAGCTATCCAATTCACACTACAACTGACGCTCATAGACAGCTTCCTTCAACACCACCCCTGCGGTCACCTTATGTGTTCGTATATACCAAAAAGTCTAAGTGTACTTTTAGTAGTCAGTTTTGTTCAGCTTCCTAGTTTTCAGCAATGCTGGCAGACCTACACAGCTACCACTGCAGAAACAGGGACGAATACCAGCAAAGCAGTAATTATGCATATGTAGGGCTCCAAAAAGTATTTCTATAAATACAAAGTGCCTGTGCAAAGCTCCCACCCCAGGCCAGTTTTTCAATGTTTACTACTTAATTTGGAGCTATGTTTTTGAGAAAGCGGGGGGTCTAGCTGAAGGTGCACCTCCTTCCTCTGACCAGGAGCCTTATGGTCTCCTCCTTCTTTGATGCAGAACTTCTGGGCGATTTGTGCCCATTTAAACGTTATGTGTTCCATGAAAATGTAATTATGTATAAGTAGTGCCCAACAGAAATAATCTAAGAAAAATAAAGCTTTCTTCAAAGCCATTTTATCTAGCATTTTTTATTATACAAATGTAGCATACTATTGTGTAAGGGAAAAAAAAAATCTCAATGGCTGCATAAAGCATAGAAAACCAGCTTGGCCTGTATGAAATGGTATTTGTACACTTAAGAAAAATACAAACCCTTTCCCCTCCTCCCTTTCCTATCTCTGATATTCTCCACAGTTCGTCCTAGCCTCCAAGAATGTTTACATAGCAGTCAGATATAGGTAGGTGCATACGTATCTATACAAGTGGACATTCAAACTTATGGATAGGTATAAAATATGAAGTAATTTTGGATAGCAGAACTAAGACAGAAAAAATATCTTGCCTGGAGCTGCAAGGCCTGCTTGGTCTGTTTGGATACTTCTAGCAAGAGAATCGCAGAACAGCAGCAGATAGAAGGCACCTATGAAGACCACCTAGTCCAACCCTGTTTTGAAAGCACGGATATCTAAAACAGGTTGCCCAGGACCACATCCCAGTTGCGTTTTGAATATCTCCAAGAATAAAGACTCCACAACAAAATAATAATAATAAAAAATGTATTTTTATGCTTAAATGGAATTTCCTGTGTTTCATTTTTGTGCCTGTTGCCTCTTGTCCTGTCATGGGATAACACTTAACAGCCTGGCACCATCTTTTTCAGTCATCCCCATCAGGTATTTACATGCACTGATAATTCCATACTTAAATTCAATGAGAAGCAGGAGGAAAAAAAAAAAAAAAAAGCTTTGTGGATCCTAATGCTTCCAGAACTATGTTCTGCAAAAGCCAGAAGTGAAAGTACCACAAATGACAGACATACGTATTTCTTGGAGATGAGGGAAGTATCAATTCAGTTTTATCAAGCTTGAAAAAAAAGAAAAAAAATCAATTCTAATTCAATAGTAGATGGATTTAGTATTTGTAAATGTATTCTAAGAATGGATGTGTTTTAAGAGTTAGTTGCAGAGATGCTTTTGATGCAAATTTAGGTTTCAGAGTCAATAAGGAAGGACAACTTGCTTTGTAGCATAAGCAAAGAGAAAATACTTGCAAAAACTCTGGCTCTTTATAGAGCTAAAAATCAATAAAGAGGCATCCTAGTTTTTCTATACATACCAGAGGAAGAGCTCCTTATCAAGCCACACTACAGATGAAGAAGCCAAATCCTGTATACTTTAGCATGGGATAGGGCATGATATACTTGGCTGTTGCTTTGTGAGGATTCCATGATGGCACTCTGGCGAAGCCTCCTCCTAGTGGAGAGCCTCTAACAGGATTCTTTAGACACCCAATGTAGCAAAAGTAGCAAGTACCCAGCACAAAAGAAAAAGAGCCAAATAAATGTGACTTTAGGGCAGGTAAGCACCTACCCAGCTCAGAGCCCTGCAGGCAGCAGCAAAGCTATCAAGACTCAGGTCAGTAATGTGCCACAGCTGTCTCGGACACCTATGAAGAACAGGAGAGGCAGAAGCAGCTTCTTGGGTCAAGCTCTTACAGAAGTATTGCTAGTGTGGGGTACCTGTATGGAGGCATGATGAAAATGGAAGAAACTATCAGCAAAGCTCATTAATCGCCTGGGAAAGGCCTGATCTAGAGATGACAGGAGGATGATAGGGAGATGAACAGAGATGTTTGCTTTCAGTAAAGAGGTAACAGGCTGAGGAAAAAAACAGATATGTCAGATTTTGAAAGGTCACGGTAAGATTTGCAATTCTCAGAATGAGCTTTCCAAGCAGGTGCCAAGGACATCTTGTTCCAACAAATAAATAAACAAAAAAAAAAAAAAAATCAAGCATCTTTGGTTAGAAAACCTAGATTCTTCACCTGTGTGCCAACCTTGGTTACCTTTGCCTGTAAAGTATTTTTGTATATCCATCCCCCCCAGAAGGGAGTGGTGGCTACGAAGATGTCAAAGAACACATGATTGAAAGGCAGATAGAAGCTGAAAAGCAGAGAGAGATAGAATGCAGAAAGGAGGGCGAGGGGGAAGAGTAGATTGGAATAGGAAAATGGGGCAGACAAATTTAGAAAGGAGCTGGCAGCAAGGCAAGAAGATAACTATAAGGAAAAGAGAAACAAGAGGCACCAAAACACTGAAAAATAACCTATTTTGGGCTTGTGTTCTGCTGCACCCATCATGGTACCCATCTTCCACACAAAATTAACAGCAATCATACTGCCTTTAGTGGGCTTGCCCCAGTCTCTGGGGAGGTAGGGGCCAAAAAATGGTAGCGGGCAGACGGGACAGGACCATGGATTGCAGTCTGGTTGATGTAACATTAACAGAAGAGGAAGGTTTGTAATTTATCATGTCCTTCATACATCATCTGTCTAGGCTGCTGTTGTAATGTCATGGCAGAAATACAAAGCTGCATACTCATTTCCAAATGACTGCAATGCCCAAAATACCCAACGCCAATTATGACACTGAGACAGAAGGAAATCATCCTTACCCTGGAAAGCTGGTACTGTAAATGCCTATACAGACAGGAATAGTTATACCGATCTTGCAATACTCTTCACTATTTAAAAAGACATTGCAGTGATGGTTTATGATCCTAAAGCACAGACTGTTCAGCCTGCTTTACAAGCCTACAGTTTGTGATCCCATAAAAGATGCTTCATCTTTATTGTCTCTTGTTTCTCCGTTCCTCTCTAGCCTTTTTCTGCCTAGATTATAAAGGCAGGAAATACTTTGGAAGAGGGGCTGTATCACATTATTATTTGCATTATAGGCCAACATGCCTTACTGTACTACTATCTCTCCTTCAGTATCATTACCTACAAAACCAGTACCTAGACCTTAAAAGAACCAGTTATAAACAAACACGGACCCTAAACAGATGCAAAAGCCAAATATTTCAGAACTTGTGAAAATGTGCATACCCCTGCAAACCTAGATATTCACATTTCTCTCCAGTTGAATGGCACTAATAAGCCATACAACTTTTATTATACATTGAATAACTTAGCTACAGAATGTGTTTCTACAGACTTCCTATTCAGGGAGCAGAACAGCCTAATCTTTGGGCTAGTCTACCAACGTCCAAAATGCTAAGCTCCTTTAAAAGAGACACAGGAATTTAACATGCTTCTTTGACATTAATTGAGATCTTGTAGCACACACATTCATATTAGGAAGGTATGAATGGGTACAGTAAAGTCATTCTACAAGACCCAACAGTTAGGCAGCTAAAAAACCCCAGATGGCCATACAGTTATCAGCAGTATAAACAATATGCTGTTTCAACTTATAAACCAATGTACTCACAGTATACGAGAAATTGCATGACAGGGCATAAAACCAGATACTCTTTTACAAACGGGAATGGAGAAGTCATGTTTAAAAATGACATATTTACAGAGCGAGGAACTGGGTTGCAAACTTCAACTGCTTTGTGGAAAGGCCGCAGCAAGTAGTTGTGCCTACAGGTAGCTGAAGCGCATCCAGGAAAGAACATGAAAATGAGACAGGAATCTTGTTACCAGGATTACGCAGACAATAGCATCCTAGATTACTATTTGATGGTTTTATTCTACATTAAATCTATCAAGCCACACTTAATACCGCAGGTAATACACTTAAGAACAATTAAAATTAATCATAACAGGAGATTAAACGTAAAAAAATCCAAAATAACACCCATTTTATTTTCAATTCACCATGCCACTGCAACTGCAAGGAAAAGACACAGAGCAGGGAATGGAAGCAGCTATTAAACACAACCTTCCTCTAAACACTGCAAATCTTTGACACGCAGACAGAGATAGGCATATTTCATCCACTGTTTAAGTTTCTGACTCCACACTGTTGGTACCCCGAATAAACTGTGCCACGTGGGTGAGACGCTGTGGGAAGGGAGGGGCAGGGCAGAACCTCCCCACCAGTAGCCTTGTCTGTTCCCACTCCCAGGGCATGGACGGGAGCACCCGTACCCGCAGACTGGGGCAGCAGCCACCTGTGTACAGAGAACATGGTCACATTTCTGACCCCACTTATCAGTGGTGCTTAGGCTGGTGTGGGAAGACTGTCACGACCATCAGGCCTTCCCAACTTAATATAGAGCTTGCCCAGCCTGCAGAGGGAATCTCCACTGAAGGGGTTCATCCTACACTTTCCTACCATCCAGCCCAAAATCTTTCAGGTTTAGAGAACAAAAAGACCTTCACCCAACAAAATACTGAAAACAGGCTATTGGTTTCCCATGAACTTTCAAAGTGCTATAATAAGAATTTACAGATGGGCTACTGAATGTCTCGACCATTTAAACAGACTTTCATCGGCAAAGTAAGAATTGGAGTTGGTTCCAAAAACTGAGGAAAAGGAAAAAGGAGCTTTAGGGTGCAATGTCACTTTTCTCATTCTAATGTAAAACTTTATACATATATCACTTACGACTTAAAACCTGAAAGGTCTATAAGTGCAAATCCTGCAAAATAAACACTGTGGTAATACTTCAAATCCCTACAACTGTTTTTCAGGAGTATTTCTTTCATTGCTAACAGACTACAAAAAGAAATAACGCATTAACCTTAAGCACAGTCTTTCCCCCTTAGACTTGGTATGATTTAATTTAAATAATGCAAAATTTACTTACACACATAGCAGTTAAAAGACATAATACCTTAAGCCAGAGCTAGTGCTCCGTTTACTGCATATATCCATCTCCAGCTGGCAGCCAAAGCCAGTGTTTCTTAAAACACTACTTCTCAAAGAGTATTTCTATTTCAATTGGATTATAATGAGAGTACAGATATGACATTGGAAGTGTCAACAATATATTACTTTCTACACAAACATATATTAGTGTTAGATGGTGTAAGTGATTCTTCCCCAGTTATATACGTATATAAGAAATACCTGAGACCTTGACTTTTGTAACATATGTTTTCTCCCTTACCATACATACACTTGGACACATACAAGGCATTCCTTGTTGGAAAGAAGTTTCCCTTTCACATAACAATGGACTTGGAGATTTACCTACAGGGTAACATATCAAAAATAAGAACTGTTCATAGAGGTGCATAGCAAACATGCTATGAACAAATCTCCCAACAAAGAGTAATTAGAAACTTTTACATCAAGAAATTCATGAGCAAAATTTGAAAATAAAATCTGATTTGAGAATAGTCTGGTGTGCGTGCTACATTTCCTGCAGCAATACGCTGGTTATAGTTAAAATATGTTTATGGCAACAAAGATGACAACTTTTTTAGAGAGTATTCCACATGAACTGTTTCCTTAATTTGTTTTCTTTGTTTACCCAGAAGAAAAACAAGGCTATAACAAAAAGAGAAGCAATAACAAAGTAGCTTATTCTGTGCTGTTAAGGTATTGCCAGTTTAAATTACACTAGCATCAGTTCTAGTCTCATGACAGTCATTTTTTGTGGCGATGCCTGCACCATCATCACAGCTCTTTTTGGAGGCAGAGATGTCCACGCCTAAATAGCTGCTGGTGCAGCATTTCAATGTCAATGGGTGGTGGTATTATCTGTCTCCACCATCAAAAACTTGCAAACTTTTACAGCATTTTTCTAGCTATACCTCATGTTACTTACAAATAATGATAGCTCAATACATGGACTAGAAAATATCAGCCTCTTGTCTTCTGAAAACAAACTGTCTAGATATGGTAAACATATTCAGCTGGGGATATTACTTTCTACATTTCTTTATTACTAACATTGCCATTATTCACTCCTTCATAGGATGATGTTGAAAGGTCAAAGATGTAGATAAAATTACTGCTGGCAAGCCTGTGTTAAAAAAGGCAGAAGAAAGTTTAACTTAAAACCTCTTTAAGACACTTCTGCTTGGCAATTTGGAGCAGTGACGGAATATAAAAGAGCCTAAGAAAAAGACGCCTTAACAGCCCTGTCCAGACTTAACTGTTAATATGCAAAAATGCCATTTTCCAAGTCTACACTGGAAAAAAGAACTTTGGAAGTAAAACCCAGGTGAATGTAGACACCAAGGTAACTATTTTAGTCAATAGAAAAAATTCAAAGAAACTGTTGTCAGATGTGATTAAACCTCCCAAACGCTTCCTTTTGAACACGCTATCACAAACAACAAAGCACGTGTATCTGCTGTACATACAGCCATATAAAGTTTGCACTTGAATAAATGCCTACTTTTAAGAGCGTCTACTCAGGAGGTAACATGATTTCATACAATACAGTTTTTAAGAGTGAACAACTTCAATTTTGCTCTGGTTTATGCAGTAGGAAAAACTTCTTCATGGATAGGTGTGGAGGGAAGAGCAAAGACAAAAGAGCTATTAAAATAGCTCCTGTTCCTAACACCTTTCTGATCCTGGCTGAGACAATCTACTCGTACCTCAGACGCATGGTGGCAGCCAGCCAGCCTGATGACTGGTGACTTAATATACAAGTTCATGTGGGCTCTGGAGTCTGACACAGACAAGGGCATCAACTTTGAAGTCTCAACAGTCAGCCTCAACATTCAAAAGTCATCAAATGAGGCTTGACTATATTAAGACCTTTTTTTTTTTTTTTAATACTTCGTGCTTGCTTCCCTCTGTTCTGAACAGCTTTCACTGTAAAATGTGCTCATTAAATATACATGCTTTTTACAGGAAAAGTTGTGATCAATTGATGATCAAGTATGAAAAGAACTTAAATGAGTATGATGCTATGATAAACACTGTAATAGCCTCAGAATCACAGATGAAAAGATCGGGGTATCCATATCTTATTTCATTCTACTGCTGAAGGCAGTTCTGACAATAAATAAGGCTCTGGGACAAAATTCAGCATTTAAGAACAATATAAATATATATATAAAAATACATATGTGTGCAAAGAAAGGATATACTGCAATCTACCAGGCAAGGTGGCTTTATTTTCATTTTGAAAGCCACTAAAAATAAAACCCATCGGATAAAACAAAGAATCCACCCAAACATGAAGGCTACAGCATCTTTGTTGAAAGAACAATAGCATATTACTCCTCATCCCTCTATCTTGTTGCAAGAGAACCATCAAGACAGTTATTGCTGTGATCAAATTAAAGAACACTTCACAGAATTGTTCTTTAAACTAATCACTATTTATAGAGGTTTATCTTAATGTGCCAATAGTTATAAAAGCTCTAATTCAATTGCTGTGCCGAAAACATCCCAATAAAAGAAATATTTCCATTAGCATAACAAAAGGCAACCAGTAAAATCACTCACATGCCCAGGCTCAAAATTTCAAATGAAGGCAATATTCTCATATAAATACATTATATTTTACACTAAATCCACTGTAATGACATGGTTTGTAATCTGATGGCTCTCCCACCGGAATACACACGATATTAATGAAAGCAAGATCAAATTAAACAGATGGCATGATTAACAGTATTCATTTCATGCATGACTGTTTTACTGGAGAGATAAAGACCTGCAAGTAATTACCACCAAGTATAACTCCTTCACTGACCTCTCTGCTTGCGGCTAGCAGTCCTTAAGTACTGATGTTTTGCAACAAAGACCAGTGCCTTTCATCTGTGGGCTTGCTTTTACGCTACAAGCTGAGAACCTCTCCCGTTGCACGCACACATTACCTCTGTATCTATGTCTGTAATGCAGCATAAAGATAACTGGGGAAACCTATCAAACCGGCAGGCAGCAACCTCGCCCGCCAATAAGCGCCAGGCACATGCAGAATCCAGCACATGCTCGCTGGGGCTCGCAGACTGTCACCGCTGCTTAGCAGGCTGCTAATCTAATTATAGCCGTTTGCCATAGCAAAGGGCTGCTGAGGCACCGCGCACGAGGAAATAAGAACTGAACACATTACACCTTTTAGCCGAAAGGATTGACATTTGGCATTATTATTTGTCTGGGTGCATAAAGATACAATTCCTGTTTGAGTTTTTTGTTGCTGTTTTTCTGAATGATTCGCTTATGAGGGGGGCTGTCTCCACCTCTAAAAAAAGGGATGTATTTAGGATTGCTCTTCCAGAAGCTGATCACTTGTAGTTTGCTAGATCTACTAGGAGATAATAAAATGCAGTACTTTGCCAGTAGCAATTCTTGTTTTCAATGTACACACCATGAGCATCATAGACACAGTAGATCTCAGATCAGTTTATGTACAGTACTTCACAATCTACAATGTATACGTCTGCTCAGCAAGGGACCACGCGAAGGCTTCCAGTGCACAGCAGCCCTACAGAAGTCAACAGGACCTCCTCTGTCCTTTATGTTTACATGTGGGCAGATACTCAGATGACTCAAAGGCTCATGTGTGCATTGGCACATAATGTCCTAAGTTTTCATGAGGTGGAAATGCCAAGGAAATTTTTGCCATTATGCAAAACAACTGAATTCATTCGGAATATACTTACAGTGAGCCAATACTCCTTAGAAGTACTAAATCAAGGCGGGGAACTAAATCAAGTAAACCTCACATGCATCTTATAAATATGTTAAGTTCACAAAACTAAGGAATCTTATGATCCAAGAGGACTGTGCATTTAAAAGATGCTGAAAGCGTCTATAATACCAGGTAATTAACGATGAAAAAAAGATACAGGGACTTGTAGTTTAGTCTTCCTTGTAAGTACATTTCAACTAATCTGATGAGCACAAATCAGAAAACAATCACCTGAAGTTTCCTGTTCCCACATGGTTCACCTAAGCTCTGCACTGACCAAAAGTTTCTCAAACATCAGTGACAAGATGGCAGTACACAGCCTGTTCCTCAGAAGTTCCAGTGTCAGCTGTCTCCCAGGAGACATACTACATTTTTTGTGATCAATACTGCAAAAATATCGTAATGCCACAGCAGTATGCATAGACAAATTTTACTAGACGGCTTTAAGGTATTCCACTAAGTTACACATAAAACTCATCCATAAACATTATATTTCTAAAACTCCAAACCCCACTGCAGCAGTGGGTTCCATGTGCCCACACCAGCATTTTTCCTAATTCTTTACCCTTATCACCAGCACCATACAATATTAGACATAGTCCAAGTGCATGATAGCAAAAGTTCTTTATGAACACTTTTTTCCTATCACACTTTCTTCAGTACAAAAAATATATTTGCTACTACATAAAATGTTCCTAATGGAACAAGATTTCCATGTGGTAATAGTGCAAAGACATATTTATTGACAATATGTAAATAGGTACATCACAGATTTCTTAATCTAAGAGTAAAAACTGCTCATAAAAGAGTTGCTCTGTTCTAGAAGTAGACTTCATGTCTGTAAGAGAAATATTCTCAAAGCTATATATGGCTAGAAATAAAAATGAAATGCAGGAATAATGACATTTTGCTCCTTGATTCAACATTCAGTCAACATTAAGTCTTGAAACGCAATAAACAAAGGATGCTATTTTCCTAAAACTTCCTTTTGAGATTACATCATCTAAGGAGTTCTTAAATTTTCATAAATTGTGCCTGCTTTAAAATGCTGTGGAATATTCCAAGTTTCTCAGCAGTACTGTTTGAAGTCAGAAAACTATGTATTTCATGAATAAATGCAGGAAGGGCAGTTATACAAAGGTTAAAAATTTAATTAAGAAAGAGTTCAAGAGACATGTGGAAAAGATGTGTGCAGTTATTTATGGCCAGTTCCACAATGATTTTTCCAACATTTTGCCAAATGCCGAAACAGGGAAACAAAGACCAATAGTCTCAACCTTAGTCTTCCGATCCAGCTACTAAGAATGCTCGTGTCTGCAAGGCAAAGCAAAAGAGACACATACATAAAATAGAGAAAAATCAATGAAACTTAAATCATGCTTTTAATTGAATCCACATTCACAGACCAGCAAGGCACCAATGACAGGTGACAAAATGGCAAAGAATCTTTAAACAGGAACTAAACAGGCTCCAGCTTCCACAGGACTCTTGGTTTTGGCTCCCTCCCATGCAAACTAAGCCTATGCATTCCCCATATCTGCCCAGCAGCACCCTAAGCCCTCATGACTCCCTCCTGTGTGGGTCCAGCACCACTCCGTGGCAGCCAGCCTCCCACCTCCTCCCCATGGAACTGCTGATTCCGAGGGAAACTACAGCCCATGCCACCAGCAAAGAGTGTCCTGGCAGCATGCTTTCAACATAGCATTGTAAGGTGTTTATTCTTGGAGTTGCTTCCTTTAAAATATCACGGTGGCAGCTGTACTTGGAAGACCCACTGACAGCTGCAAAGCCGATATTCGAGGTACCAACTTGTCTCTGCAACACAATCAACATTCACCAAACCTCGGTGCTTAGCTCAGCAGACCAGTCAGAGTCCCAGTTTTAACAGTCTCAACTATAGCAGTCACTTCTTAACCATCACAATGACGTGCTGGGCAAGCAAGGCATGGAGAACAGCACTGCAAAGCCTGATGTTTGGAATCAATAGTGCTTTATGAGGGCCCATGCTCAGCAAAGGCTAAAAATCCAAGCGAGAACAACGCTGTGCTCCATCAGCCTGCCCTGACACATGGTGATGGCACACAAGTACTTGGGCCATGCACCAGACCCGCAACAGGATACAGCAATGTAGCAGCATGCCAGCAAGAGAGGCCAAGAGAGGTTTTGTGAGGACACAGTCACAAGAGATTCCTCCCTTCCAGCAAGTCTCTGTTGGAAGTGAACAAATAGTGAAAGGTACTTGAGTTGGCCAATATTCGGCAGACTTTCATCGAAAGCAAAAGTCTGTCCCTGGCACAAGTTACGTGCTTGTGCTAAGCTTCAAGTTCCAGCTCCTCCACATGGAAACAGAAGGTCTCCACAATGTTTTTAGAAACTAAAAGCAAGTTAGATTTTCTCTAGCCCTGTTCCTTGACAGAGCAGTTTCAATCAAAATTTTTCAAAACCATATGGTCTGAGGCAGATGCCCATCACAGAGGGGAGGAGAGAGGAAAACCTGAGGGGGTACGATGAATTCATCATATGACACCAAAACCAGCATCTTGCAGTGAAAACTGCCTAGCTAGCACATTAATGAATTTTACACTTCATTTAGGCATATCTAAGTGAATTAACAGGCAGATGACTATTTTGGGAACAAGCAACTTTTACTATGCCGCGATCACTTATATAAGTACTTATATAGCCAACTATTTCAATACAAAATATTTAAAATTAAAATATTTCTAATGTGTCTTGCAACTAAACAGGTTTCACACTGGATACCACTTAACCTTTGACTTAAAAATATACTGAACACTGCTTAGAGACTGCTACCTCATTTATTTAATTTGATTTTGCCAAGTCTAGTTAACATATGGAATGAAAACTAGTTGAGCAAAAAAGGCTGGTGAATCAACATGCTGCATTTCTAAAGGCGGTAGTGTGTTTATTTCCAAGCTATAGCCTTGAGAGGTTGGACCAAACCAATTACTCTAACGAATATTTTACTTGGTTTGATGCATTTATTAGACTTTTAGAAGTAAGCTAAACCATCCCATGGTTATGTATACATAACAACAAAGTAATCTTAAGATTTTTGGATAGTATTTTTTATATTCACACAGATTAAAAGATGAGGGAACAATTTTCCATAAATTTTTCCACATATCAATTTTTCTTCACAAAGAAATTTATCTAGTGTTATTTTCTTTTTCTTTAGAAAATTACCTCTGACTTCACAATAGTTAGTTTTTGGGCTCTACTCTTTCCTAGCAAGCACTTGGTGGAGTTTGAGAAGTCTGCAAAACCAGTGGCAAACTCATCACAAGACTCATTATTCAAGGAGGAATATAAAATACAGGCCTAGTGTTTGCCATATGAACTTTTCTCAGGAAGTCACAAACGCTAAGCTTCAAGGTTGGCACTCAGCATAGAAAAATCTATGTTCATTTTATGGAGCACAGGGACATTTCTTGGACTGTTCCCAATTTCAGCCTGGTAAGACAGCAGTCACCTGTACACATATGCATACACATATGAATATACGTCAACACTACCGATCATGTTTTGAAGTTGGTCAGCTAACGTGCAGCTTTAAGGCTTTTTTTCAAATATGTTAATTATATCTCTAAATGCCCCAGACAGCGATTCCTCTGGATACCTAATAACAGGCAGAGACGCCTCAATATTAAAGCCAGAGATTCTTTGCAGGACAGCATTAAGACTGATTCCTATTGAGTATTTCTTATAGAGTTCAGATGCACTCTTTTCCTCAAAATCATACAAAGAAAAACACCCACGCACCCACATTCCAAAGGCCATTACCATCCCTCAGACGTACATGTTGGTATTATCTTCATTGAAGAGCCAGCCAACAAAAATGAAGACATCAGTCCATTACTGCCATCTCAGAGAAGCAGAGGAGAAGCAGTTAAAACATCAGTGAGGTGTGTTTCACCCTACCACCAATGGATGCAGTAAAGAAGGATCTGGCAGGAGGTGTACTGTGTTAAGCACTTGCACTTTGCCCACACAAACAGACATGGAAGAACACACTCTTATTTTGTTTGCATCTTTAAATACACAGGAATCCCAAATTTAAACAATAAGTCATTTTAAAGACTTTACATCTCCCTGAAAATTGCTTCACACTGCATCACTCCAACACATCTCCACCCCAAAGTCAACCTTCCATTTCTCAAGTTCCTTCTATTTTTCTTTCAGTGTAATATTTCCTTCCACCTCTGTACAGCATTTCAGCAATCACTTCAAACTACAGAAATGTCCTTCATGCCCTCTTGTATTTCCTCTCTACTTATTTTTCCCTCCACTACCATTACTCACTGCTAGCAGCGGAGATGCATTTCAGAAGGCAACACATCTGTGAGCACAGCAGAGAACTTAACAAGACCAAAGCATGTGTGCCTCCTAGCCACCACTGCATGACCTCTGACTGACCAGTTAGATGGCCACAAAATTAGTGAACCACAGAAAGAGGCCACAAGGCTTACCAGTAACACAGTAAGAACAAGAAACAGCCTTAAATAGTGCATCCAGGTCATGGGCCCCATATAGCACATGCCTGACTCACAGAAAGTCAATTATCAGGACCTTAGTGAGCTAACAAATGTAAAACATAGTATGGAAGCAGAGGCTGCTTTTTCCAAACAGCCAAGTGAGAAAACACATTAGCAAACCGTAACAAACAGCTCTAAAGAGAGCGCAATAAAAAAAGGAACACAACTGACATAAGATGCTGAAATTCTAACACAAGGTATAATTGTAGCAAGTCAATTGCTCACAAGGACATGGGAGGTTACATCTACTTTGGAACAAGCCACAAGAGGGCTTCATAAGTGGAGATACCTTTTTTGTATAATACTCAGTGTTGCGGAAAACAGGAATCCCGAGAGCGTCACTTCAGCCTGAAAGCTAACAGACAAGTACATATTTTCCTCAGTGGAAGAGCACAAAAAAAGAGCTTGATATACTTCCAGCACTTCCACGTTATTAATCTTCATCACCACTGCTGGCACTTTCTTTTTCTTCTCTATTTAGTATTATTTTCACTATGACAACCTTTACTGTAATAAGTGACACAATCTGATGTGGAGAATATCTAACCGAGATACCTATAGATTGACCAGGGAAAACTTTAAACACAAGTCTTCCATTACGGGACAAATGTAATTTTTCAAAAATGCTATGCTGCAAAGAGCACAAAAGCTGAAGGATGAAGAGCAGCATTCCTCCCTTTGAAGGAAAAACGCCATCAGACTTGCTTATTTCTGTAATTAAGAATATTATTTCCAATTCTGAGTAGAAAGCGCAGCTCCAAGGCTTTCTTTGATCCTGTGCAATGACAATGAAGATCCATCAAGCATTCTAAAGCCCATTGTTTTTTTTTTTTATTCTTCAAAGACTCTTTTCTGCATTCTTACATCTGTCTGTGTGAGAAGGTGTTTATGTGGAGCTGCAAGATGCAACTAGAAATCAAGTCAAAGTGCGACTGTTGGAACATGAAGTCGTTCCTCAAAGAGGCTAATGTGTACGGGCATTCATTTAAAAATCGCCCTGCTGCCAGCCAGCTCACTGGTTGCTCAGAGACTGTAAACCTTTGAGACTTCAAGTCTCCAGTTCACACCCATAATTCAGAGTTTCAGAGAAACTCAGATCTTATTACTTTACACCAGAGTTGAAGATACTCAGCACAATGAATCCCAGAAGAAAACTAGCTATGAATGCTTTGGTTATCATTTCAAAGCTAATAAGTTTGAAGACAGCCTACTAAACTTCAAGCCTTTTTAATCAAATGTAAAATAAACTTAGATTTGAATCTTAGAAAGATTGTTAATTTAATGACTAGAAATAGTCTCCATATAAAACCAGCAACTGCGACTCGCTATACCAGAATCCAGTCTCATGGTCTTCTTACAAGAAACCAGAGGCATTTTACTGGCACAAATGAAAAGCCTCTCCAGGAAGAGACGCTTCATTACTAAACAGAGAAAGCCAAAAGCACTTTTATGCAAACGTCTTTAGGACTCTCATTCCATATAATGTTTCTGACGAAGAGCATACTTACACTCCAGGCAGCTTGTAGACCTAGTAGTTAAAGTTTGTGGGGCAGATAAAATCCCATGCCCTACTTCTGGGGCTGCTTGCTTGTGGCTTTTAGCCAACACTCTAATGCAAAATGAGCAGAGAAGTCACATAACTATGGCTACGAAAAATTAGTAGCAATGAGGACAGGTGAGTGCCCACCCCTCGAGCCTAGCAACTCCCAGCTGCTTGTTTTCCAGCCTTTTCTGGCTATTTGAGAAGACACTCCCTTCCCCACATAGTACTCCAGCTATGGTGAGGGGGAGAGGAATGATCCTGCAGAGCTATTGTAGGAGCTAAGGTGTGCTCTGAACATGGGAAACATGCACCAGGGGAACCCTGTCACATCCTGGAGACAAATTACTTGTCTGCCTTCTCAAACCTTTCTTGGACGAAACAGCGGGAATTTTCTTCACCTTCCCTTCCTAGGCCTAAAAGCAAAAAATGTTGCCCAGTTTCTCCACAGCACGTCTGCATGGCATAGTAGTCTCACACAAACCATCACTTTTAATACTACTGCTGTTAAAAGTCAGAATTTCTTCAGGCAGCCATCCTCATGAAGTGCTGTCTGTTCAGAAGATCAACCCCAAATCAGATTGAGTCTCCCATTGCTTTGTCCCAGCTGCAAATCCCCAGCACTTGCAGCTGTTTCTAAAAGCACAGGCATCACAATCTTCAGTTTTACATTAAAAGAAATGCAAGTACATAAACTTTGACTCACTGGCAATGTAATTTAACACTGCTGACATAGACATCATTTTATCAAGAATTTATATCAACATAATATGAAGAGTAAATTAGGGTAGGGTTACAGGTCTGAACCTAGCCTTCACTGAGAACTGAAATACATTTTATGAGCACATATATGGAGCAAGGAAGCCTCATCTATTCTAATACTGTACTGTGCGGTGAAGGACAGCACATTTTTAAGATCACTGGTTTCCCGCTACCTCAAGAGGGTAATGTCTCACTAGAGAGGTTAAAAGTTCTAAATATGTCAAGAGGTGGAGAGGGAAATCAGTAAACCCGTAACTATACACCTTAATAGCATAGCAATAGTCCCTTTTTGTTACTAAAGAAATTACATACAAAAATAACTGAAGTCATACTGAAAGCTCCAGTTCTGTCTCAAACATGTACCCCCTGCATGAACTATCATAATGTAGTCTTTAGACATCTGAACACTGTTGTTCAGAGAGAAAAATCTCTTCTTGCTCTCCAAAGTTCTGCCTTTATCAGGATTAGAAGAAGCTGCTCCAAAGTAAGCAGTAAATAAGAGACATTGATATTTACAAAGCAAATTCTATCAGTCTGTAGTCAAAACAGAAGCATCATAACCACAGTAAAAGGGCTGTTAGAAAAGGCAAACATGCAACCTTGAAACTTCCCAAGTGTTTAACACTGACTTCACTGTATATATTATTAATATTTTATAGCAGAAACTGCATAACTATGAAAAACACCACATAACTTAAAAACCACAAAACCCCCTTAAGAATCATAAATTCTATACTCAGCTGGACTGCCACATGCAGTCTCACCATATCCACCCACCAGCATAAATATTTGTATTTGGAAGGACCCAGAAGCAGCAATGTAAATAGCCTTGCACAAAAGTCCTGAGTTTTCACACTGGTCAGTTGAGCACATAAAGCCACAGCATGTGCATGGCTAACCTGCAAAATCTAACTATTTATCTCACTTAAAGTATTCTGTTCTAGGTACTTACAACTGCCTCGTTAATGTAATTCTATGTCTGTTTCATTAAGAACAAATTAAAATAGCTTTGAAATATTGATGTTGAGAACAATTTTGGAGGTTTGTTTTCTCTTTGGGTGCTGGAAATATAATTATCTCTTTTGGTAAATCAGTACAGTGCATGCAGAAATGCTAGCTTCTACTACTGCTTTGCATCTACTCAGTACAATGAGACAAAACCCAAATTGATCTAGAATACTTTTTTTTTCAAGTTATAAATTATAAGTTACAGTAAAGATTTAACAATGTTTAGAAGCATCTACTCATTTAGAACATGAGTTTTAAATTGATATTTACAGGTCTGAGATTGCATAAAGGAAGTGTCTGAAAATTTTTGACATTGTCACAATTTTTTTAAGGCCTCTCCGTACACATTTCTTTAACTCCCAAAGAAAGGAGAGATTTGGAGTAAAACCAAAGACTCCTTTATGTCTTTCCAATGATACTGTACACTAGAATATTTCATGTCTCCCATCCCACGACATTCCTCCAGCCTTCCTGCAGCTGAAGTCTGAGTTAGCGTTTGGTAGAAAACTCTCCTCAAGTAAAACATAAAGAGAAAAACGTAGCAAGCCAAACTAACCAAGAATATGTGACCTGGACTGCAGATCAAAAAAAAAAAAAAAAAAAAAGGGCAGATATCCCAACCTGTGGTTAAATACTGCAGTCTGTGGCACACAACATTTTCTCAGGAGAGGAAGGTTGTTAAGTCTGGGGCCATGCCTTGGTGATGGCCAACCACCAAAATGAAGGCACCACTGGAGGTATTCGCTATCAGGGACACAACAAGCAGGGCAGACCCAACAGCAAGCAGCAGAAGAGACACCTCTTAAAAAACCCATCACCTCCAACTGAGAAGCATAGCTTGTTGGAAGATGGGGTTTAGTATTTTGTGTTTGAAGGTACTGTAGAAGAAGACAGAGGATTTACACTCCACAAGCCCTGACCATCTGAAGAAAGAGCCTGTGAAGAGCCTGCAGAGGCTGTACTAGTGAGAACACTTGTGAACGCTTCTCACATTGTTTTGGGTTTTTGTTTTTCTAAACAATAATGAAACTCACTGTAGGTTACAACTGAGAAAATGAAGATAGAAACAAGATAAGGAGATAGAACAAAGCTACAAATAGGTTTGACTACCTGATGCTTCAGATATCTCGTGAGTCATTTGAGTACTTGCACTAGAATTAAAGCATCTGAAAATTCACGATTGCTGGTGCACAATCTATAAAAGAATGGATGACTACATTACAGGCTGCACCTTTTAGATCCTTTATTCCCCCGCCTCCTCCTCAAGATCACCTGTACATTATATATTACAAAATGAATCAATTTTGTTCTTTATACACCTTCTTTTAAAGAACTTTGTACCATTAATATGAAGAGACTCAAAATCTTAAGCTAACAAGATATGAAGCTATCATCATTCAGGACTCTACATAAACAGCTCCTGTTCCCTTAGCGCTGACATTTAAAATGTTGACTGTGATTAAAATAGGTGACTGAGTGCAGTAACTTGCCATAATCATAAGCAATCATTCAAGAAAAATGTTATCTAAAACTTGTAATTTAAAATTATCTTGCAATCTGACTTACAAAATAAAGAAAACAAAGATATCATACAGGTGAGTCAACCTTTTCATTACAGGCTGCCTATCACAGTGAAAGCTCAAGTGAATGAGCATTGCAAAAGAACATGTTCTTGTAGAAAGAAGTCATCAAGATGTAACTTAAACCAGTCACAAAGTAAGCATGGTATGTGTATATAGATTTACTAATTTCTTTAAACCTGTTTTTATTAGTAGAATACAGAAAGAGAAGACAGACAACAAATAGAAGGATATACAGAAGACAAAACCCTGCTGGAATAATTCACAGGGGACAGAAAACTTCATTTAGAATTGATGCCAATAGCTCAGCTATCAGAATGATTACATTTTAATGCCAAGCAATTCTGGATAGAGATAACTTAAATCACACTAAAATGACTGACTAATTTTTGGCTGAAGCTATGTATCTCAGTCCTGCTTTGCTCATACAGTCCACCATAGAGTGCTTCTGATCATATACTTTTGTATGACATGAGAACATTCTTCTCTCCTCAGAACTTTAAAGCCCCTAACCTAGTACAAATCTACAAATTTTGGCTGCAAATAAAGAAACAAAGTTAACACTTTTTTAAACAATAATAAACAGATCTATGCATAAATACATCTCTGGAAAATACCTTATATATCATAAAACTATTTTTAAGATGTTGTTACGTACAAATCAAGGAAGGCTGATTTAGGATACAGATTGTGCATTTATCTAGTGCAAGCATTTATGCTTAAGTCTATTAAGAATCCTATTATTAAGAAGCTCATTAATTGTTTGGGGTAACAAGCTCTTCTCATGCCATGGTGCTGTAGTAGGAAGACTCGGGGCAATAGTGAAAAAATAATACCAGCTATGAATAAGTTCACAGAAAAATTATTTCTATTCTTTGTACTTCAATAAATCAGAGAACCTGGTTCCTAGGGAAAAAATAAATAGGGATTCTTCTTATTCAACACACACTAAGAAACTTTAACAAACAGTCTTGTGTGGAAATATTACATTTTATTGCATAGCAGGTAATTCTGGATGACCTACCATGATAACCAGCGTGACACCAGCTATCCCATGGAAAGATAAGGGCTATCTTGAAAAGCTATAATTGGTGGAATGATGCAACTTCTACTAAGTAAAATTTCAGGAGGACTGAAGTCATCCACTGGAAAGTCCACCTAAGGCTCACTGTATTAGCAAAGAGAGCTAATTCCCTCCACGAAGAGCTCTTGTCAGTGCAGAAGATGTGCACCCTCTGCCTTCTGAACAGCTCTGTATCGCTATTGGTAAGCAATAATCAGAGTTAAATGAAAAATCCACAGTAGGCACTCAATACTCAAGATTAATCAATTGACTACTAATACGACTTACTGGCCTCATTTGGTACATCAAGTGCCTTATGCAACCGTATCTAGTAGACACAAAAGAAGAGTTATGCCACTTTATGCTTTAATTCTGTACACTATCCCGTTTAAACAGGGCCCTAAAAAAACTTTGTGTTAAACAAAAATTAGATGTACTACAGGAGTCAAATTCTTTTACAATAAAGAGAAGACTCAATGTGATCAGAACAGAGAAAACAATCTCTGTCCTATATTATATTTTTTAAAATATCCTTCTTTGTAAATATAAGTTAGTCTTCCATTTAAAAATTCTACAAAATGCAGAATTTGGTTGTTGCTGGGTTTTGTGGCTCTTTTGGGGAACTAATAAAAATCACATACATATTTATTATTTTGACAGTATACTTCTGATAATTAATGTAGCCAAATATTTCATCATCCCTGAAAATCTACCCACTAAAGGAATGGCAAGAACACCTCACGTGTTTAATTAGGAGAGGTTGAGGGTGGAAGAATTCTGCATCTCCTAGGAGAATCAACTTCAGTTATCACAGCTGAAAGAAAGGCTTCCAAAAGAACAAAGCTTGTAAGTCATCCTGAGTAATTTCTGCATATCAACATTGACTAGTAACTGGGAGCTTATCAAACTGTTGGTTTTTGCTTTGTTTTCGTTTCTCTTCTTCAGAAGAGTTTTAACTATAAAAAACAATCAGGAAAAAGTAGAAGCAATCCACACTACTCTGCCCCTCAAGTCATCTCCCCTAGAGAAACTGATTGCAGACATTAAGATTGACATGAGACAATGCAAAAGCCACAAAACTCCTTTATGTATCTGCATAGATTCCAGCAGTGAGTGCCCAGCTGGCAATTAAGGGACTGCTATGAGTACTTCATGGGACATTGTACTGCAGTGTGAATGCAGCGCTCTTCTCCATCTGGCAGCCACACTGACTTTGATCCTTGGACAGTCACATATATGTTCAAAGATCTTCCCTCCCATCACCATTTTCTTCACCACCTCTATTTGGTGAGGACTACTGAAGGGTAGTACCAAACAGCTTTTTTATCCGAATGAATGCTCATCCCTTTCCTTTTACTATGTGACATGATGGAATATTTCAACATGACATGATGGAAAATGCCAAGACCACAAGATGTTCCTGCTAGCACTGTGAGGCAACTTATGGTTTGAAAGCCACATATAATGCAGGCAAATCAGTGCTGGAAAAGACGATTCACTGATGTTTCTGCAGCTGATGACCTTCATATGACTTCCTTGAGAAAATACAAAGCACAGAATACAGGAACTCCAGCAAGGATTTAACTAAAGCCCAAAAACTACCTGGAGAAGCAATTAGAAATGGTGAATTGATATTTACAAAAGTTTGTGTAAACTGAATAGAAGTCTGAGACTTAAGATGGGCAGAGTTTCCTGAGTATGGCTTCATGGCAAAGAGATTTTCTTGTAGTTTTAGGAGTGGAGTTGTATATAGCTATACACAGAAATACAATTATATTCATTATATTCACTGACCTCTCTCAGTATCACAGCAAGCCACCTGGTTCTCTCTTTCCCCCATCACCTTCAGATATAGCTAATCAATAACACAGTAATATGGCTGGGTCTGAGAATCCTCTGAGAAGTGTAAAATGAGCAAACACGAAACAAAATATGGAACAAGATTCCTCTAATAGTGAAAGAAAGAGTCATCGCAGAAGATCTTATCCCTTCTCTCTGCTTCTTGCAACTTGCCCTTTCTTAACATGTTGGTCCACCTGTTATCAGGAAGGACTGACAGTTTTGGCTCACTCTTTATCTGTCAGAAATGCCCTGGCAGACTCCCTCACCTCACCACTTCTCTCTCAAGCCCTCTGCATACCTGTATCCCTCTTTTCTGGCCTTTCTGAAACACTAACCACACTGCAGAGACACAGCTCAGAGAGACTCATCTCCCTCAACTGCTTTACTTCCACATGCTGTCTGAGGCTGGCTCTAGATTTGCCTCTCCACAGTGTCTCTGCAATGCTCTCTCCTGAACAAGCTTTGGTGTCCCTCCTTGCTTCCCCTGACACTACTCACCCTTATGAGGATCCATTCTCCCCCGCTCCCACTCCACATCTGTTCCTCCTTTCCCAAGGCTTCCCATGTCCTGAGCCACCAACTGACCCACTTGTTCCAGCTTCTAACTCACTGAAATCCCTTTATTAAGCAGCTTCTACAGATGGCTCAGCAGTGCTGCTGAGCAGCACAGCAACTTCAGTCTCATCATCAGCCACTTTCTGCCACCACCTTCCCCTCTTCCAGGACAACTTTCCTCTGATGGCTTCCTGTCAACATCTCCTCCCTCACCATGCACAAATGCTTTGCTCCTGCTTGAGGGCCACTGAATAGGGATGTTGGATAATTTTGTGTTGGGTATATTAATCTGTGCCTAAGGAACAGTAACCCCCTTATTCTCACCTCAGGTATAAGGCTTTAGAACAATTTTGAAGAATAATGAAGGACACATCAAAAACTGGGAAGTAGGATGAACTGCAACATACATTCGCCAGAAGTATATTGAGCTAGACTAGTCTGGTACCTTTCCTTTTATAGATAATGGCAGTGCATATATTTAATTTCTAGACTCTACTACTAGAGTAGCAGAAATTGAAGGAATAGTAGCAGCATCAAGTAAAAGTTCAGTAATCAAAAGCTCTGCTAAAAATGGCAATCATCAGCTGGAAACAGGAAAAGAATAAAGACCATGTGCATGTCAGTCTCAGCTATGAGCTGCTGTTATGAAGCCATATAGCGTGGGAGTCACGGGCAAAGGCTATACCAGGAACAGAGTAATACATTATGAATTCTGAGCTTTCAGTGAGCTGGAGATGTGAAACCTTTTCCACTGAGAAACAGAGTTAAAAGAACAGCAGGACACTTAAACCAACTGAAGAAACAACAAAATTTTAAGCCATACTTTCAACTACTCCAACACCTTCAGTAGATACCTTCAGCAGATAACCAAGATCTGAGCTTGCATCTTTCATAGGAGCACATTCAGCAAAAACCATATTGTCAAGAAAACGTGGTTAGTTTTCAACATTTCTTCCTTGAATCAAAAGGGACACAACTGTTCAAAATACAGATTGCAAGAAAAAAACATTCATGTTGAGGAATAAGATTTCTACACTGCATGGAAAAGGAGATCAAGCCTATTGTACGTAACATGTAATACCTAACATTACATATGTAACGCATGTGTCACCTGTGGCATACCCAGTAAGATGAGTATGCACTAGTGAATCCATGCATCAGTATTCTTTTGCATAGGAATATTCTCATATTTTTAAACATGTAGCAGAGCTGCAGCACAGTGTAAAAAAAGCTGGAGCCAGTAGAGGGAGGCAGTTGCTCTCTAGGACGTACATCTTCACATTCCCTGATGCACAGTAGGAAGCCAAAGAGTTTGTTTTTGTGGAAGTGAACTCACCCCTCAGCCATTGTGTAAATGTGGCTTTAAATCAAGCTGTAATTAGATTTTGCTGTATTTAACAAAACCCCTCTTGTTACCCTGCTTTTCTGGCTCTAGACAGGAAATAAATGTATTCGTGAAAGAAAAAAGGAAAAAAGTTTATGCCTCTTCCCAGAGCATGTCCTGGCACACGTGCAAAAGTAAGTACAAAACACAAAACAATAAGCTTACGGGACACTCAATCTGCACACCACATAAACATCTCTCAGCTGGTCCACTGTTAAATGTCACCTCACTTTTGTCAATTATCTGCCTCATCGCATTAACCTTGTTAAAAGATACCAACAGTTCAACGCTTGGAGAGTAATTTTTCTTCATAAACATAATTTACTTGGCAAAAAATACAAGTGGAAATGTGCTAAAGACTCAGGCAAACTAAGGCTGCCACGTATTCATTTTAGGACAGATTTTTTTCCCCCTCATTTTAACTATTATGATCATAGAATTCCCATTTTTAACCAAATAGCTTTACCCCCCTCACAGTCTTTGTACAGACTGGTACTCCTGAAAAAAACTGTGCACATTTTCTTCAAAATCACTTTACTGTAATAAATGTTGCACAGGGTGGTTTTATTTTGTTCAAGTCCTTTATGCATTAAACTGCATATTTCCACTGCATTTTACATTGCCATAGGAGAAAGCGCATAGCAAATGAGTCCACTCAGAATAATAAACAGATTCAATTGTATCTTGACTCCAAAGCTTACGAAGAACTTTATGGTGGTGGCAACAATAGTGGAGTCAATCATAAACTGGTGCAAGAAAGTCAGAGGACATGCCCAGGGCCACACAGCAAATTAGCTCCTGATCTAAGAACAAAAAGTTTCTGCTCTTAATCTAGACATTCTTCCCAATGAGTCAAATCTACTGATAACTATCAGTCTTAAAGTTTCAGATTCTTTAGAAGAAGGGAAAAGACACCAACTGCTAATTACTTACATGCGTGCAACCATTGCTTAGGATTAAGTTATTTATGCAAGTTACTCATTTTTAGGAGTCTGAAAAGCATGCCTTTTCAACAAACTTATTTCAAGAACATACACTTTAATACCCTGATTCCTTACAAATCTTTTATTATGCTGCAAGTTTAAAGAAATCTAAGGGTGGTTTAGACAGCTCAAAAGATAACCTCGTTTTGAAGTCGTTTTACAGTTTCATCTCTAAATGGAAAAGATCAAGGTAAAAACCAATGTTGGAGTAGATTATCCTCCTTCACCTGTGGGAAAATTCTTACATTTGTTTTTTTGAAATAGCTAATACTAACTCTTCCTGAAAGCAGGACAGTAAAGTTTGGTTCAGTACCAATTGAAAATGGCAATTCGAAAAATCTTATGTGCAGTTTCTACTTCTGTAACTCTAAGTCATCTGAGCAAAAGTTCACAGGTGATTCAGCATCCTAATTCTTACTGTATCGCTACTGATACAAAAAGAAATTATATTAAACATCCTGCATAAAAGAAATCTAAATTTGCCTAACCAAAGAGGCCAGAGGTACGTTTATTTTTGCTCACCCTCCTTGATCCATAGGAAAAAAGAGCCACTGCTTTTCTTTTTCTGCAAGTCTGGAAATCATAGAACAGTTAGTGCTGGAATGGACCTTAACAATCATCCAGTTCCAACCCTCCTGCCATGGGCAGGGACATCCCAGTAGATCAGGCTGCCCAGGGCCCCATTCAACCTGCCATGAACACCTCCAGGGATGGGGCAGCCACAGCCTCCCTGGGCAACCTCTGCCAGTGTCTCACCACTCTCATGGTGAATAAATTCTTCCTAATGTCCAGTTTAAATCTGCCCCTCTCCATTTATTCTTGTTTATTCCTGTTCCCCCAGTCCTATTCCCACAAGCCTTTATGAATAGCCCCTCTCCAGCTTTCCTGTAGCCCCTTCAGGTACTGGGAGGTTACTACAAGATCTCCCCTGAGCTTTCTCTTCTCCAGGCTGAACAAGCCTACCTCTCTCAGCCTGTCCTCATGGGGAAGGTGCTCCAGCCCTCAGATCATCTTTGCAGCCCTCCCCTGGACCCGCTCCAACAGCTCCATATCCTTCTTACATTGAGGATTCCAGAACTGGATGCAGTATTCCAGATGAGGTCTCATAAGAGAGGAATAGAGGGGCACAATCACCTCCCTCGCCCTGCTGGCCATGCTGCTTTTGATGTAGCCCAGGATACGGTTGGCCTTCTGGGCTGCGAGCGCACACTGCTGGCTCATGTCGAGCTTCTCATCAACCAGCACTCCCAAGTCCTTCTCTGCAGGACAGCTCTCAATCACATCATCCCCCATCATGTACTGAAAACAGGGATTGCCTCAACCCAGGTGCAAGTCCTTATATTCTGCCTTGTTGAACATCACGAAGTTCTCACAGGCCCACTTCTCCAGCCTGTCCAGGTCCCTCTGGATGACATCCTGTCCTTCCAGTGTGGCAACTACAGCACTCAGCTTGGTGTCATCCGCAGACTTGCTGAGGATGCACCCAATCTCGCTGTCAATATCATTGACAAAGATATTTAACAGCACTGGTCCCAGTATGGACCCCTGAGGAACACCACCTGTCATGGATCTCCATCTGGACTTTGAGCCTTTGACCAGTACTCTTTGAATAAGACCATCCAGCCAGTTTCTTATCCATCGTACCGTCCACCCATCAAATCCATCTCTCTGCAATTTAGAGAGAAGGATGTTGTGCGGGACCGTGTCAAAGGCTTTATAGAAGTCTAGATAGATTACAACCGTCAGTTTACCTGCATCCACTGCTACAGTTACCCCATCACAGAAAGCCACCAAGTTGGTCATACAGGACTTGCCCCTGGTGAAGCTATGCTGGCTGCCATTAATCACCTCAGTGTGCTCCATGTGCTTTAGCATGTCTTCTAGGCGGATCTGTTCCATGATCTTCCCAGGCACAGAGGTGAGGCTGACAGGTCGGTAGTTCTCAGGGTCATCTTTTCTACCCTTTTCAAAAATGGGCACGTTACCCATCAGCATGCTATAGTGCCATAATCCACAACTGTGTGAAACATTCTGAATATTAATGACTAACCAAGTCAACAATTCAGAAAAAAAAATGAGGGAGGAAATCCATAATGTATGTAGCTTAATGGTATGGTGTCATATCTAGGAAAGCGAAGTTCTACACTAACTCCTAAAGTGGACGCGTACAATAGGATTAGCCTTATCTTATTTAAGTTTCTTAACAGCAAGACTACATTGTCCTGACAGCTTTCTGTTTTCAGCAGGATTCAAACTGTAAGTAAGAGTAATTCTTAAAATAAAGTAGCAATAGCTATGTTTGGCAGTGTTGGAACCATGAGCACAGTAGAAACAGCCAAAACAGTTTATTCAGATTTGATTCAAGAGGAAAACTGAATTTCAGGCTAAACAAAAATAAGACATCATACTCAAAGCAGCTTCCAGACTACCATTTTTAGGTCATGCCATGTACTACCTCCTGCTTTTCAATTCACAGTATGAAGGTCAGATCATAAAATGGCTCCCACTGTGGCATTTCAATTCAGATTACTTGCTACATAATCATTAGTACCTTTTCTTCGCATCATTTACATACTGCTTTGCTAGTCTGAGAAAGTTATTTGTATTTATTTATTTCCAAGAAGCATTTTAATCCCTTCAAAGTACCAGCATCCTAAGTATGGCTACCTCATGCTCCATGAACTTTAGTGCAAATGCTATAAGTGTTCCTTTTCTTTTTAACAACTTCATTACAGTGTTTACTTGGGAATACCATGCTAGTACTGCAACCATGCAAAACAAATATGCTGTAGTAAATGTAAGCTTTATTCAAAACGTAGCTTTAGAAGTCTTTTCGACATAATCCAGCCTAGACTTCCAGTGCTTCCTAGGCAAAAGGAAAACCAAATGACAGATCTTTTAATGCTAGCAATAATTTTGGAACAGTCAAACCGAAATGCTATGGGCTAAACATGTTGCCTAAATGCGTCAACCTATTTGTTGAAGTCAACTGCATTTCAGTTCCACATAGATATTCAACCACTTCTACTCAGAATACTGTAAAAATCTTACAGAAAAAAAAAAGTCAGGAGCGGGGGCGAATATGCCTCTTTCTACTTCTACAGATGTGTGTTGTTCTCTGAAAGAGTATCAGGGACAGTACTTCAGGTAATGTGATACTCTACAACACAAGACAAAATTTGTGAAATAGCAGCCAGAGAGAAATTATTTACAACTGTACAAACACTATACATCCAGATTTGTCACTGTGATTAAATGATGCTAATGCTGAGGCATTTTGTTCATCTTCAGGAAGCATTTTAGAAAATAAATTAAGCTGTTTAAAATTTCTTGCCAATATCTAATACCCAAAACCTTTATTATGCCAAAGATATAGTGTGTATATATATATATCCAGTATATATATATATACTGGATATTTGCTGTCCTTATGTTTATAGGAAACACAATCATCAGACTGTCACTGTTTGCTCTCTAATACGACTATCAAAAAAGTTTTTGTAGCAGAATATATATTCAATACATCTTAAAAATTTAGTATTTATACTATGAGTAAAACTACGCAGTAGTTTGAAAAATTAAAAACTTATTTTAAAGAATGCTTGATACTGTACTGAAATTCAAACCTGTAAATTTGAATTTTTCACTAGTTTCCTCCAGATAAGTAAAATAATTAATATTTATAATCTGGATTCAGGTACTTCTCTATACTGTCTCGCATGGTAGCCTTTTCAAAGAAAATAACGCAGCTATCAGCAACGCTGCTCTCCATCTTAAGGGTATTAATTTTCCCTTTTTCCACCCTCTCCAGAAAAAAGAAAAAAAAAAAAAGACTCTCATACAATTCAAATCCTCATCCTCCTTTTTGCTAACCCACTGCATCCCAAACTACCACTGCGAAAAGGACATCAATTCCTCTACATCATATTCTCAACCTATTTATTCACTGTAAGTTGTTCATTATATGGGAAAGAAAAATAGTTAGAGAATAAAGAAATAGGGATCGAAGTTACTTGAGAAATGGAAGTAGAAATTCTCTTTTTTAAAAAAGATTAAATATACTTCTGGCAAGGCAGGAGACAAGAATCATGATTTTCCTTCTGGCAGGAGTTAGCAAGAGCAGCAGACAGAGCACGAGCAAGGGACCTCCTAAGGAAATACAGCACTTGGGGAAAAAAGCAGCATCAGGGACCCCCATGCTAAGGGCTATTTTAGAAAAGAATTTCTGCCAGAAGTTAAGTGCTTAAGCAAGACTGAAATCCCATTAAGAAAATAAGGAGAGAAACACCATCAGCCTCTTATAGTAGAGAGCTTAAAAAAAGTCAAATCTATTAGTGGGGGCAAGAGAGGAATGGGAAAGGAAACAAAGGCATAGAAGTTGGTGTACTATGAAAATCTGCACTGCTGGTTTCAATTCTTCAAAAAAATATAGTTCTATTTCAAGTACTTCTTTGGACTGAGCCAAAACAACACTGTTGCACTTCACCTCCTCTAGAAGGAGAAAAATGTTCTTCCATATAAAGCGGAAAATTATTATGCTAGCCCATAACACTCCTGTTGAACGAAGGCCTGTTTTGGGTGGGGTTTTTCCCCTTTTTTATCTGTTTCTTTGAAGGAGAGGAGGGAGAAAAAAAAGACTCCCCTATAAGGCACACAGAGCATGTACACAAAGCTGCTTTTGCCAATATCACTATCACAGAGCAAAGGACTTATTTTCTGCATTTCCTGAATTACACTGAACGATTTGAGGAAAAAAAAAAAAAAAAAATCACAAGCAGATGGAACTTGCTATTTTGAAATTCCAAACTAGTATTAATGGCAATAAAGCAGAGAAGAGCTATGAATAAAACCCAACACCATCCTATCTCAGAGATACAGCGATGCCTGAATAAATCAAAATCATCAGTTTTGGTTTGTGGCACAGAAGTTTACATTTGAACGCAGCTGGATGGCAGTCAACTAGCCAGCTCCCACAGCAGCACCTTCATGCTGTATTGATTTCTACAGAAGAAAAGGCACTGTAAAACTGCTTGAGCAGCACTGCGTCATTCTTTTGGTTGGCCTGAAGTAGTAAATTAAATGTTTTCCATTAGTATGGTAAAGAAGCCATACAATTTTGTTTTCATTTCGAATACAGTCTCAAGTTACGGAACACTTTAGCTAACTTTGCGGCAAGGACTACATGTTTCATGTTTGTGAAGCCAGCAATTCATGCTTATGTGAAACCAGATGCGTATGCTCCACAGTTCCCAGGGCTGGGGAGGTGTTTTAAATGCGTTGCTGTCGATTTAAAAAGACCCCAGTTTTCAGTTAAATCATGGAATACACCGAAGCAGAAACAACATGCTCTCGCAGGGAAGGGAGAAGAGTGGTACACCAAAGAGGGTGGGAGCAGAAGAAAACTTTAAGGCAATAAGAACGACACACAGAGCAGCATATGAGCAATGCTGTACTACAACAAAGAGCAGCACAGTTCTGAGAAGCAATAAGCATAACATTACTTGAGGTAACAAGAACTCCTTGATCAATTATTCATATAATTTACAACAATAGTTACAGCTGCATCAATGAAAGAAAAATAATCTAGGGCAAATATAAAATCTTCACAGCTATGAAGTGTCCTTGATTTTCACCAGAACATTTGGCTGTCTAATATCATGTGTTTCTGGTTCGCATCACACCCCTTCAACAAAAGGAAACAAGAGACAGAAAGGCACAGAACAAACTGCTTTGCTGGAAGTAGTGACAGTATTCAAGGCTGCATTTCAATCCTGGACACTGTGCATTACAGAAAACTGACTGTACCCTACACTGTTGTACATGAACTCTAACTACCATCACCCCACTTACGGTGGATGTACCCCAAGGAATTACACAGTTATCCTCTAATCTCTGAATATGTACAACTGCACTTTTAAAATAGCATTCAGAAGTAGCGCTATTTTTTTTAGTGCATGGTTATCTCAACTTGTATTGTTTCATGCACTCCTAAAGCAATATTACAAAAGGAAACATTAAAGAGAAATATTTCTGGATTTTTTTTTTCCCCCCTTCAGTTTGAAATCACTGCACAACCATTGTCATCAGTTTTCCTTCTCTGCCAAGATTTTAATACAGTATCCTCAGTTGCTTCAGCTGACCTTGCTAGTGGACTAGAGAAGTTAAAACTGAATTAAAAAGAAGTGAGAAGCAGAGAAAAAAGGAATGGTGTAGAAAAGGGATACATAGGCCTAACCAAGCTTGGTAGTCTTACCCCCAGGCACATGCAGCAGGTCACATGGGAAAGTTATGAGGCAAAACACTGACTGTGCTAATGAGAAAACTCAGATTTTAATTTTTACTCTACAGATAGTAAGACCACAGACTATGGTATAAACTGGAGCTCTAATTTCAGTCTAAATTAGAAAGACCAGTAAAGCATTAACAAGAAAAATCTGCAATTCTTCTCGGATGAATGAAGAAATATTTATTTAAGAAACTTCCAACAATGAACTTATGACCTTGCAACAGCTATTTTTAAAAAAAGGCAGATGTTGGCAGATCTTTAGAAGGACCTACATTTAATCTTGAAGAAATTTGTAGATAATGTTTCCACTACTATTCACTTTTTTTCAGCCAACTTTCTACACAAAGTTCAATTAATCTTGTCAGCAAGAAGGAAAGATTCTGCATATATCATCACTGCATTCAAAATCCTGGCTATGTAACAAAACCATAGCATAGTCAAATCTCCTGAAGTGCCTGGGTCTGGAGTGCTGGTAGGTTCAAAGTTCTTTGGGTCACATTTCTTTCTCATCTATCAGCATTTGTCCTTTACAAGCACGAATAAGTGAACATACGAAGAAATAATTATAGTGCTGGTAAACAGAAATTCATCATATGCAAACCTCATTCTCCTGTTGCTGAAGACATCTGAGAGCCTTTCCATATTTTTGTGGCCACTCGAAGCAAGCTCTGAATGCAGCAATTAAAGTGGGATATGTTTCTAAAAACAGAACATGCTGTAGAGCTCTGAGACAGCCCGTTTCCTTGTCAACAAAGAACTGTGGATATATGTTTCTACAAATATTATAAGGAATTACTCCTGGCTCTAACCTACAATGCATTATGTTGTTTCCCGCCACCCCCCCTCCAGCATTTGCTATGACAACATTTGCACCAGGTAGCAAACAGCAATACATACAGAAGAAGGAGGAAGCTTAAGAGATGCATTTATGTGTTTATTTAGCAAGACAAGAAATCCTCATTTTGAAAATTTTATCACTTCAATTTGCTTGAGAAATCAATCTCTTTACCTCGATGTAAGATTTTTGTGCTCTCGCTAAGACTTGTTAGGTTTACACTTTTAGCAGAAGTCTCCAGACAGAGGTAGGTCTCTTCACTCGAACTCCCAGAGGCTCCTTGCAGCAGTTCCTGGAGACACAGAAAGAGGGAAGGCATTTAGCTTCATCATCATGCATAATCAAAGACCCAATTTTAGGACGGGCAACAAGCATCCTTTAAGACAGAAGATTCAACCTAAAACAACTTAATTTTCAGAAATCAGAAATGTCTGTTTTCTTTTGCAGACTGAAAGGCTGCAAAGAGGTAGTTAGTGCTACTAGACAAGCACTCAATCAGCTGCACCTGTTCTCTAGTTAGTCCTATATTGCTAGTCCTAACAGCACAATCTCTAAGCTCTGAAATTTAACAGGCAACGTACAGGTACCAGTTCTGAGTTTCTCTCATATCACATATTCCTCATACTGAAACTGCTCAGAGACACTTGGAGAATGCTTCAGAGCAAAGAGCACAAGCGGCAAGACATCATCTTCTCATCTTCTCACAGGAGTCAGAGTGCTGTGCCACTATGGGCAAGAAAGCAGCCTGCAAACCACCTTATCTCCCCGCACATGACCTCCAGCAGCTGACAGAGCAGCCCCCATTAAATATGCACTCCAAAACTCTGCCTTTTGCTCAGAAAAAATAAAAAATAAAAATAAAAATCCTTAAACTCCATCGTCAGAAGGGAAGTATAAAAAGACTGCCTTCCTGAAATGAATGTGATTCACTACTACTTTTTAAATGCAAGAGAGCAATACAGAATTTAGTAGGCTACAAGATGCAACCTAAATCCCTGTTTAGGTTTATGTTGTTCTTCTCAACATGCCACCTATGGCAAGATCTGCTCTATTCACCATAGTCTAAAAAGAAAAGTACTTGTGTACCTGAGATTTCTGGGGTTTCATTTTATTTGATAGTATGTGCTCAAGCATCCTGACTGGCACAAGCAGATGGCACAGCAGCTTCTTTTAAGCAAACATTCCTGATCAGTTTCAAATTATTTTCATTTCTAATCAGTTATTCATTCTAGAAGTGGGACTGTAATCAAGTGACAGACCTTGTGATGAAACACAGGGTTCTTTTATCAAATATCTCAAAAATACTTGCAGAAACTGTTTAAGCAAAAATTCAAGAAAACAGTTGTCTCTCACAGCTATCACACCAAATGGGCAGTGATACTTGTCAGATATCAGTTTGGTTTTCCCATTCCCAGTCTTTGGGGAACCTGCCTGAGTCAGGGTCTTGACATCAGTACATCTAATACGAGAGTTCATTTGTGCTGAGTGGGTGGATGGAGTTTCATCTTGGAGACCGTCCGCCTTCGAAGCAGCGGTACAACAGAAATGTGCAACAGTGGGGGGATTTCAGAGACAGATGGGCACCTTCATGTAAGTGCTCAAATTAGAAAAAATAACAAGATGATGATGAAGGCATAAACATATTCAGAGTGGTGCAGCATTACAGTTACTCAGTTATTATAGGAGTACTGTAGTACTGTTATTCTACTGTAGTACTGTTGTAAGTAAGATAAAAAATAAGCAGCATTTTAAAAATGTGGGAAGAAAATAAGATAAGCTTTCCAACCTTGCCTTATGTACTACAACAACAAAGCTCAACAAGAGATTACCAACCAAAACCACACTCTTGTACTACCATAAATTATTCTGATATTCCAAGTTATGGTATTTTAAGCAGTAATTCTGAAATGTCACTCATTTCAGTTTCAAAACTTAAAGCAACTTTGCAAGAAAAAGTATGGCAGCAGCCAATAGTTTAAGACCCCTGTAAGTTCATATTTGAAAAGTCAGAGGGGTAAAAAGGCAACACAACCATTAACTGCAGATAGTAAATCTGTTCCAGCCACATTTCTTTGCCAACAGCTTGAACAGGTTCAAGCATAAGCACTTTAATCTCCAAGCGGAGTAACAACATTTACAGCTATCAACCAGTCAGGACAGAAGATACCCCTAAAAACCCTAGAAGGCTCTAGATGTACTGCTTAGAAAGAAAAACTTGTGACAAAATACTGGGGGGGGGGGGGCGGTTGTCTTTTTCTGCACGAAAATATTCAACTTCATGAATTCTTCCTCTTCTGCATGTTAAAATTGAAGTCCCTTCCTTTCTATTTCTCCACTAACAGTGTTTCTCCACTAACAGTGCCGGTTTAGTTTGTAAAGAGTATGGGTTGTAGGTCCTACGTTTACACCTGGCGCTAGTAATGTTACCAGTCTCCTATAGTAAATACATACCATTGAGTTGAATATATTCATGATTAAAGAAGAATGTATGGTATGAGTGTATGCATGTGCACAAATAAATGTGGATACATTAAAGTAGCTGCATAGTTAACAGCTTCTCCGAGGCACCCATGACTGCACTTAAAACATATTTTTATGAAACTGTTTTGTATTTATAGACCTCATCCTGAGTTTCAGCCTTTATCCAACAAGCTGGGGCTTTTTATGACACAGAGCTTCCTGCTTTGCTGTCCCGTATCAACAAGTCTTAGGGCTTTCCTTCTAAAACAAGTTTTCATCTTCACTCACTATGTTCTTCCTCTCTCTCATTCTCTTGCTAAGTATGAAATCAAAGTTTTAGTACTTTTAGTACAAAAATACACATCTCGAGCAAGATAAGCCAAACCTAATTCAGGAGGATCTGTAAATGAATGAATGAATGAATGAATGGACTTCTTACTCTAACAATCCCAAAGGCACAGATTTAAACCTTCAAACCTCACTTGACTCTACCCTGAAGTTTCCATAATCCAAACTAAAGTCATAAAAGATATAGGATTTCTTGACAAAGAAATAAGCTAATATGGAAACTCAACATCAGATGATTAAACATTTGATAACTTGATGCTTTGATAAGGTATGATCTTAATCACTATCACTGGGGAGAAACTGAAGTCAGGAGACTGTAAATAGGCAGCTGGAAGAATCCAGCTACTCAACTAGATACGATATGCTTTCTGTGCCAAGAGAGATATGAATGCTTTCTGCAGCCAGAGCACAGACCCTGAGAAAGTATTAAGTTATTTAATGCAGATGAGGCATAGGAGACCTCAGCTGTACATAAAAGTAGAAACAAGGAAATATACCAATGGATACTGTGCAAAAAAATTCAATCTGCTTAATGCAGACCTTAACTTTTCACAGGTGGGAGGTGATGAGTCACTACTCTCACATTTCTATAACCTTCAGGTAAAAAGCTCACATGAAACAAATTGGAAGGTGTAGTCAATTTATAGAATGTGATTTTCACAAATATTAATTAGAGGAGTTTTGTTAGGAAGGGGCCATAATTCTAGCAGTTTCTACTCCTATAGACAGACATGTTTTCATTAAAAACAATAACAAAACTAAGCTTCCCACAGTCAATGTTAACATGTTCATACTGCATACAGTATTATAGCAAGTATTACTCTGTATTACCTTTGCTAGCAAATAAATATCTTCAGTATTGGAGGTTTTGCTTCTGAGCTGGAAACCTTAAACTTCAGATTTTCTAACTTATACACCAATGTTAAAAAGTCATCTCAAATTACACTAAGAATAATAAATTTCATGACAAAGTAAGAAACCTATGAGAAAAAAGAATAACCTCACTCACCACAAAGTTTGATGAAAATACTGATAACTTTCCCAACAAAGAGTTACATGAACTGGAAAACCATAACGTTAAGTCTTTAGAAGTCTCACAGTTTCACCACCACTACTCTTGCAGCTGTGAGCATCCCACTACAAGATTCTGCATCAGCACAGCTATCCAGCCACTATATACTGTTAGGGAAAGTTACAGCATGTTTACAGAAGCAGAAAGTACATTAATCTCCTACATGTTAATTGTATTGACAGAACACTTCAATTAGATGTGGATTACTGAGTCCAGTACACTTATTTTTTCATTTGCTTTCTCCTATATCTGCATATTGAAAAATATACCTAAGAAAAAAAAATCAGAGCTTTATTTCACCCTCATTAGTTTTCTGCTCACATTGTCATATACTCTCTTTTCTAGTCTCCAAGACTGAAGGTTTCATGTAAGGTTTGTATCATTACAGATTAAGCGCTCTGTGTCCATGAAATACACATAGCAGGTACAGACAAGTGGTCATTTTATGATCCACATGCACTGGGAGTCCTTAGTGCAATCATATGATTACTTACAAAATCAGAGTTTCTGTCCTTCCAACCTTCCCCATTGGACTTCTTAAGTTAATAAAGGTAAATGATCAAATATGCATTTATTCCAACAACTTATAAATAGAAGTCTATGGCTTCCTTGGAATGAATCACAGTCCTAGAAGTATAATAGGAAAAAAGGGAACACAGAAAAACAAGTTTTCTGGCCAGCACATTACATGGTTCTGCAGGAATTCTGTAGAATTAAAAACTGAATGAAACTCTGTTATTTGGGAGAAATTTTAAGACAAGACACTCTTGAAAATATACATGAGTGTAATTGTATGCAACTGAAGAAGAAATCACATATGTTATGCTACCCTGTCTGCATTCCACAACAAACTTTTCAAAGATTAGCAGCACTTAATGGAAAGAGCTGGAACTCTCCTAAGCATAAGAAAAGCATGTAACTAAAAGTATGAACTATGTATGAGACAGATTTTTAGACCTGACAAGTGTAACACCTCTCTCTGGCTTTTAATAGTGACACCATCATAATTTTAAGAAAGATGCTCTGTAACACATGCACTTTCAAGAAGCCTTAGCAACATCAAAGTTAGACAAATGTTACTTAATGCCTTCCACAAATTTCGATTCATGATTGGTTTTGTTGCAAATCCAGCCACAGTTCAAGAAGCAGGATTTTTACACAAATTATAAACCAAATTTGCTGTAGCCTCTGATCTTCCCCTCATCTTGGCATATCTGCATAAAACAATCTGTGCAAGTCACACGGGAGTGCTAAGCCTTCTATCCTCGTACTGAACTACCACACGAATGCATTAGTTATCCCTTGGGTATGACCAAGGGACAATGACCCATATTTAAAACAATGAAAGTGACACTAAATCCCATTAAATCATCAGATTGAGACAGCTCTTGGGTTTTCAGGACACAGGTACTGAGGTAAAACCTGCCCATGAAATTTTGCTAGAGAACGATGTCAGGAAACTGCAAGAGTGGTTCTCCAAAGTACCTGAGTGACAACAAGCAGTATGGCACTTTGATCAGATGCGTGGGAAAATCAGGAAGAGCAAAAGTGCCAGATGGTTACTTGAATACTGAGCCATGCACACATTTGGAGGAGTTTCAGGTCACCTTCATTTGCAACACAACAAGGACTGATTTTACAATTAATAATGAGACATCTGCAGACGGGGAGCCAAAAAACAAAGAAAAACCAGTTATGCATTTCAGAAGAAATAAGAAACAACTGACAGGAGGCTGACAGGAGGAATCAGTCAATGATTTATCATTTCATTAGGCATGACTGAGACATAGATGGACATTACAGCCTGTAGAGGCAAATCTTCCTCTGATCTGAAAGACTGTCCTGCCCACACTTCTAGCAAGTTTCCAGGTAAAAAAATTTAATCAGCAAGTTATTACAACCTCAAAGTTGGGTATAAGTTCTAACTTATACCCACTTGAAGACAGCTTACCCCGCATCACAGCCAGACTTTGCAATTCTCTCTTCACAGCTTAGTATAACCAGGAAAACTAACTTGGTTCCTGGTTATTCAACCGTAATTGTTTCACTTTGGATGTTTTACAGCTGGAGGAGGAAAGGATACAGACAGGTGAACTCAGTTTTAAACTCTACATCAGTCAACAGATGAAATGCTAGTAGCAAAAGGCATGAAACAGATACACTGTTCATAGGAGGAAAGACTAATCTTACAGCTAGGGTTTGAAAAAAAAAAAACACAGTTCATTTCGCTGAGAATAAGATGCAAAGGTTTGATTTGGGGTCAGGCCACAGGGTCAAACAAAGAGGACATAAATCAGAGATTGTTTCTAAAACTTACTTTCCAAAACACAAGAGCGAGAGCCGAAGTATTTACAAAACAAACTAGCACCAAAAAAAAAAATAAGCCAGGTACAAGGGCAATTAAAAGTAGCACACAGACCTCAGCCAGGCGCGGATGTGCTACCTGTTGCAGCGGTCAGTCCTGCTCCCTGTCAACATCCAAGTTTGGGGATCAGCTGAACTCATTTGGTTCTCACACCCAGGTTTCATCAGTATCAGACCTGAGACAGGGAAGCTCCACAGGACAGTATGTAATGGGTGATACCCCAGGAGCAACTACCAACCAAACTGCGGACTTTGGAAAGCTCAAGTCAACATACCTCATAGTACAAACACTACAAACACTTCTTACAAACTGCATTAAAGCATGACTGTTGCTTATTAAATATACCTAGTATAGGACTACAAAAGACTACAAGGAATTTAATGCTTCCCTTTGTGATGTGTTTCAATACTTCACTATTGTCATTGATAAGAACAGTAAAATGGTATCACAACTAGCAGAAAAAGAGTGCTGAGTATAGAATATCAGTGGTCCGACTTCAACAAGGCAGTGGAAGGAGTTCTTGCATCATACCTAGCAACACATGGACATAGGATGTCTTGCCAAAAGACTTCCTCCCTAGACTACAAGAAGTGGTGTCCACCCCTAGGGCATGAGCTCAGTGCTTAGGACAACCCACATATGTTTACAAAAACAGAGATTAAGCACATCATCAGACACATTAATAATAATATTCTTGTGCTGCACAGCACAATTCTGAGAAGCAGAAAAGGAAATAGCTTCATATACTGATGCAACTCTAGCTTCGAAACAAGCTATTTACAGCACTTGTGTACAAAAGTGAAAAAAAGACATAAGATCCCACAACTGTTTAGTTTTCTTTGTTTAAAGCTAGTTATAAAAATCCAGTTATTGGTTAAAAGATGTTAATGAAAATACAAATTAGCACTACATAACATTTCAGTGCAGTGCTACAGCAATTCCACACCCCAGAGGAAGCAAATCCAGGCAACTACTCCACTCCGAGTAGTGGGAAGCTGGCAAACACAGGCAAGGGGCAAGCAGCCAAACCAACTACTAACCTAAGAGCAGTATAAATCAACAGTTTGAATCAGGTTTGACACTTCCTTTCTGAGGACTTGAGCCACTTACTACTTCTTTTATAAACATTTATCAACCTTGTATCAGGTCCCTATGGCAAGGCATGAAAGGAGCAACAGTTGCAGAACGATTCCAGTTTGACCTTCATTTGGGCCATTTTCTTTGTCAAATGTCAAACCAGGAGCAAAGCTTAAGAGACTATATTCTCATACTGTTCTCAAAACTCTTAAACCTAAACTTCTGACACTTATGTTTTATTCCTTATAAAAGGAAAATATCAACCAGGGCTTTTTCTCCACAGTTGCGTTGTATCACCAGATACAGCACTAAAAGCCACAGATAGCTTGATAGAGCTTTTCCATGGGCTGCTACCTGCACAGATTTCCTTTTATAATCCTTCATCCACTGAAGTCAGGGAAGAACAAAAGAGCATATAAGATTTTAAAAAAGCTTTCAAAATGGGAACAGTATTCATAAACCAGCTAGTTATTTCACAGCAGCAGTCAGAAAGAAAGAGAAAGGACACAAGGGAGGCTTCCCGTTGCACGCCACCAGTCCATAAAGATAGGCCTCTTTTTTGCTCTGAAGCCAAAGGGCAACCGACTGCTCATCATACCCTGTCACTCATTCTAGAACTACCAAGCAATCCCTTTTTAAATAGAGATGGACCACTAACACTTGCACTGGTTAGTCTTCAGAATGTCAAATGACCTCACAGCTAAGAAAATAATGCTAGTCATTCGGGTTACAAAAATATCCTCAATTACACATGCAACTTTTTTCTATATCAAAATATGTAGCGTTCACTGGAGCCACTCACATATCCCTAATGATGCGTGTTTTGATGATTCCACAAGACTAATAAATGTCACTATGGCACTCTCCCTTGTAAAAGTTGATAAGATTTACTATATCAGATATGCTGATGTTTCTGCAGAAAATTCTGAAATTCCCTGTAAGTTATCTACAAAAATAGGCACCCAAACAAGTATTAAAACTCCAAACATGGCATTTGAACATTCTGAATCGTAAGCCTAAATATATGAGGCATCTAAGAAGGTACATGTTTAAAATACAAGAATAAGTATCAGAAGCATTAAAGACAAATGGAACAAATTCTGAAATGAAATCTAACATTTAAAGAGATTTCTACCTTGATCTCTATCACAGTGCTATCGCTTCTGCTACATTCTCACACTGTACAAACAAAGCATTTAAGTTTCCAGTTATTATTCTTGTGTGCCAATAAGAAATTGGATAAATTTTCCTCAGACTCTACTGAAGGTTTTCATACAATGCAATTTAAGACAGAACATGTTTCAATTTGCTTGCCCCAAAATAGGGAATGATTATTTTATTACACTTTTTCTTTAAAGTAGTATATCAAAAGTCATCATTCGGTCACTACCTATTTAAGTTACAATAAAATACGTGGGATGTGAACAGAATTTGATAGGTATATTTAAAACACATTTGACATTTTTCTCTCCTGCGTTTTGTGTTTTTAATGATCTTGATAATCTTTGCTCATTTCACATGTAAATAACCTAACTACGCAAGTTAACTTTTTAACCCAGCAAATTTCAAGTGAAGAATTGTTGGGAACGAACTTTCTTTGTATTGACACTACTTGAGCACTTATACTTCACAGCAGTTTATTCAGGATGTTATAATTTAATCTTGCGTGGGTGTCAACTGACTTGCTTCAAAGTGTGCTTCAAATCTACAGGAGTTATTCAAGAAGAAGATGTGATTATGTTAGTCACAGAGGCTGACTACAATGTCCAGCCTTCTGCACATCTCACTGCAGGAAGTCAGGACCTGCAACTCCGCACACTGGAAGACTTCCCCTAAAAGCGATAAATATAATGTTTCTCGTCTTTTGTCAGCAAAAAAACAAATTTTGTAGAGCAGATAGGTATCATAGGCCGGTCCTGCAGCAGCAGATGGGCAGGCTTTCTGCCCTCCTCCCACAACCACAAGATCCTGGGCAGGAACAGGAGGAACAGGAAAGTGCCAGTACAGGAGTCCTGGACACAAGAAGTGTTGTAACTTAAAATGACCTTTCCTCCTTCAAGTTTGCATTCCTCAATATAGTATTAGACATGGAAATACAGAGTAGTTATCTAAATCTTCGTTTTTGAGGGAACTACTCCAGAAACAACTTCAAGATGCCAACATGCAGATGGCATCTAATTTACTTAACCTATTTTTATGTCAAGTACAACAGCCATAGATTATAAAAAGCATATTTTAGAGAAGCTTCTTATCTTGACTTACAGAACTTGCAAACTGATGGAAAAATTCATTACATCCCCTGTGTAAGTTGTTCCATGATTAATTATCCTAATTTAACTATCTTTGCTGTTGGTTCTATAGTGACACAGAAGCTTAAGGGAAAATGAAAGTCACCATAACAACTGTTTTCCCCAAGTTTGTTTAAACCTCTAGCACAGTAGATTACTGTAGCTGAAAAAGCCAAGAATTTCCCTGTTCTTCCAGTTCATCTATTTAACACCACTTTTCCCAATTTTTCTGGTTTACATATTTAACACCAAGGTCGAGCATTGGCGCTGCAGAGATCAACACACGGGGCAGCGACTGCTGGGGAAGACAAAAGACAGACAAGGCCAAGGGAGAGACTTAATGTTTCAGTATCTCCCAATCAATTAAGACAAGAATTGGCAAGCTTTCAAATCGTATTTATTTTGCCGACACGGATGTTTTCAGGAAAGAAAAAAATTAATTTGGTCCTGTGGCCTCAGTCTGTTTAGCAACACCACAAGACCTGCTTTGGGTGGAACGTGATCACTGGCGATCGGGCAGCCGAGGCAGCGCTGGAAGACAGGGGCTGCAGCAGGGGTCCCACCTGGGATGGTGGGAATAACACTGAGGGAACAGCAAGGGTCCCTGGCCCTAAGCATGGTCCTGCACCTATGAGCTTTTATGGTAGCAATCAAAAACACAGGAGGGAAGGTGAGCATTTTAATGCCCTGATGGAAAGGGAAATGATTCCATCAATGTTTGAAGGCAGAGGGTTTCTCCCCCACCAGTGCTTTCCTAGTCAGGAAGCTTTCTAGCCACAGAGAATAATTTTTGTTGAATAAAGCCTGAAGTTATTAATAAGAATGAAATCTCCTGACCTAGATTTTCTCCTAGCTTAAAGAAAAAAAAAAATTCCAGATACACACACACCCCCCACAGCCTTCCTCTACAAACACTATCATATTTTACTCATCGTACACCAGAGCACTTCAAAACAGAAATTTCACAATGAAAATGAAAAAAAGGCTTTTTGTGCCCCTCCCTCACCCAGCTTTGTGTAAGAACATGAATACAGATGATGTTTGATTAAAACAGAAACCCGAACCCCAGGCTGAATGTATTTCTTTTTAAAAAGCATTTTACAATTTGATTTTCTTCTTGCCTGCTGTGATAATTGATGAAAACTACACAGGGATTAAAATGAGCACAGGTGTGCGTCTACACAGTTCAAAGAGACTTGATCCCAAATGAAAATAATAAAAACACAAAAAAGCTTGAGTATTTTTAGGAATGGATTTAACATAGCCTAACCAAATAAGCCCAGATTAAAAGTAGGATTTTACAGTCCAGACTTCATGTTATTGAAATTTAAAACTCCTATTTCATAATGCATCAGAAGCTTTTGTGAGCGATAACTTTTTAAGCTGGTATTAACAGCCCTTCGTATCGTAAGCATCAGAGCGGACCCAGAGAAAAAAATAAAGGCACTTAAATACAAACAGGCATGTGTTAAAACAGACTCTTGGCACTAAATCAACATTATTTTTAATTTTTTGAGAGGTCAAAGAAAAGCCCATAACTTGAGAATATTCTACTGCCAATATACAAATCTGCACAAAAGTTGTGGTTATTTTCTTTGCCAAATTTATACTGCTACAGTCAGATCACAACTTCCTTGCACCCATAAGGTCAGGAACAGCTTGATAAGAAATGCATGAAACAGCTAATCTTTGTGCTAGCTAATCACACCTAATGCAAAAAATGTGAATTTCCCCATTTTTCTATCTCGGTCTTCTTCAGCAAAGCTAACTAGCATGTCACTAATCCCAAATTTGTTGCACTACTTTGTTAAACAGATTTAAAAGACAAATACACACAAGTCACAAAGGAAAAGGAATTTATTTTGTACTCAAGGCTTTTTGATGAGCTTCTACAAGAATAATAAAAAAAAAGTACTCAATTGTATAGAAACCAAATTAATTTGTCTGAAAGGCATGCCAACTGAATTCTACACTTATGTAGGCATTTTTATACAACAGCTATTTTCTTGCCAAGACTACCAAAATCACTGCTCCTACAGTAACATATTCAGTCTTTTTTTTGAAAAAGAATCTAGTATATTTTTAGGCCTCTGAATAAGAACAGTCAGAGATTACAATAAGATGGATCAGAGATGGAAGAATTTGCTTCCCTCCTTTCCCCTCTCATGCAGGGGGGTGCCTCACAACTCCTTCAATGTGAGACACAAGAGCTAATCAGTAATACCTCCAACCAGACTTAATTTTCAAGCACCTTCTTGAGTAGTAAAAATGAGAGAACACTGGCAATCATTTTGAAGAAACAGTGAAATTGCCAACATCTGAAATTTTCTAGCTAGCCCTGTAACTACACTTACCTCCAAACACTTTCAAATATGCCTTATCACAGATTTACATTTTTGTAGCATCCACTACAGTGGGTGCTATTACAAATCTAAATTAACTCCATCTCCATGTCAAAAACCTCACTGATGTAGACATTTTGAAGCCTCTGAAAAGTCTAACTTTAGACTTTCTAGATTTTCACACCCACCTGCAGAGGTCTCACCAGGGCACCAAGCCCGGTCCTTCAACAGACTGCTGAAGAGAATTAAATTAAGACATAAAAACCTGGCGAAAAAAAAAAACCCTCACCATAAACACATGCTTGTAGTATTTTTTTGTTGTTGTTCAAACAAAAGGCCACCATTTGCCATAAATACACAATTCAAAACTATTTCCTTCAAATTTCTTAGAACACCAAGGAGCTAATTGTCCTAATGCTTAAACCAGCCCATATGCTAGATATTGTTTTAATTAATGATGACAGATGATTTAAATATCTCCCTAAATACAAAAATTCTGAGGATAAACAAAAGGAACTGTGTAAGGAGAAAACAGTCTTTTACCGACTTCCCCGTCAAGTAAACTTATTGGTGAACAAATTTAGTTGCATGTTTTTGTCCTGACCAATATTAAATTTAGATGCAGTTAATTTGTGCATAACATTTAAAACTGCAGGGATCATAAAAAGTACAAAAAGCGAGACAATTAAAAAAAGTAATAAAATGCTTTTTCACATTGCACAGAATTCTGAAGGTCAGTTCAAGCCCCAAACAAGACAAAAACTGTGGGGTCTTCACTACAGGACATCATTTGTACATAAGAAACCATCTATATTTACTGCAAAGTCAAAAACTAACAAAAAGTAGACCAAGAAATTCATTGAAAAAATATGACTTCAGATCCTATATAATTTAGATACTTTAAAATAACCTAAATCTTAAATTGATATAATTTAGGTTTAATTAACAGATAACCAATTCCTTTTACTGCAAGAATTTTTATAGCATATGGCTAATTGCTACCCTGTGAAGGTGGGGAAACATAGATCTTAACATAATTCATCAATACAATAAAAATAAAAGATACCATTGTTACTGCCTTTTATTGAGAGCAACTATAAATAAATCCATGTTCTTTAATACATAGGCAACTAAACAGAAATAAAACTGTAAAGTGAACCTGCACAGGAAACCCAGGATTAGAGCTGAAACTCTATTTTAATCCTTCTGTCCACAGAGGGAGCGGAGAACAGGCAGCATGTGGTCTGGGCATGCACCTGCAATACACAGGCAGGATTTAAAGTACTTACAAAAAGATCAAGCTTTGTCTGAGAAAAGTGTATTTTAGGCTTAGGAAGTGTATCTTCCTTAAAAACAAACAATAACCACAAACGTCAGCTTGTCGGTGATTTTGTCAGAATGATACCTGGGTGTGACACATATACCCTCAACCCATCATTCCTGGGAATGGACCTGACAGTGAGAAAAAAGCTCAAGAAAACAGAAAAAACGGTCTTGTTGAGAACATACTACACAATTCAAGTTGACAGAGTCATACTCTGTGAACTTTCCATTACCTTTCGGTGAGTTCCTGGATTAACTGATGAAGTCTAAGTACTTGGTAAAAATCTTCAGAAACTGTGGAAGGAAGGAGCTGGAACTTCTTTAACAATCAAATAATCTTAAAAGATAGTATTGTTTATCTGGTGCTGCAAAATGACCAGTGAAAGAGCAAAGTTCATCTTTAAATGCCATCTCCTTTTGCCTCACACAACCTATCCCGATACTTCTATACTATGACGCAGAGCTAAATTGCATTAGATGCTACAGCAGGAAAATTCCAGCTGAGCTCAGGACCTCAGGAATTCCTGCTGTCCCTAACTAGGAGCACTTCTGGTGCACCTGGGAGCTAAATGAATGCCAGCCATTCAGAATCCCACAGATCCATTTTGCATCATGGAAAGATTGGGCTACTATTAAAAAGTGTGTGGGGAATCTTGTGATTATAGGTTTGGCATAGAGTGCAATAAAAAAGGAGAACCACAGAGAACGACATACTTTGCAGTGCAGCAGCTTTGAGAAGTCTCCATTTTCCACTAAGACTGAAACTACTGCTTTCAGTCCTAAGCCATTTTGTCATAAAAGTTTAAATACCAAAGCAGCAAGAGACACTTGGCTTGCATTTGGAGCTGCTTCTCTTGGAGTCGAAATTGATTTGGCAAGATTTATCCATAAATTGGGTTCAATTCCTACCCCATTTGTAGCCAACAGTGACAATAATAAAACCACGACTAAATACCAAGAATCAGATATGTTTGCAGACTGTTTTCTCACCCTTCCCCATTAAGAAAGCATGACAAGCTGATTGCCATCAGGACTGGTTTAATACCACGTCATGTTTATAGCCCTAGATACTGGTCTTGCCTGAAGAGTCAGCTGCAGTCCACCAACAGATATCACAGAGCAAGGAAGAACTTGCTTGTTTGTATACACCATAGGCACACTTGTTTGTTTGCAATGAAGCTACAGAACTATGCTAGTAAGTATGTAAAGAATTTTCTAGCGTTCATTATTATTTTAAAGCAGTCAGACATCAGCTGCCCTATTTGAGCTATGAAGAAACTGTCACAGACAAGTTGGATGCCCCATCCCTGTAGGCGTTCAAGGCTCCTAAAAACTGGCACTCCCTAAAAAATACTTTTAAAAGATATTTGGAGAAATAAAACAGCACTTCAACATCCAAACTCGAGACTTTTCTATAACTAACATATGCAAATAGGGATAAGCAAAAAGAAAAGTGAAACACAGCTTTAAAAGATCTGACTATATCTTCAACCATATTCCTACTCATAAAGCCACATCGCTGATTTTAAGCTTAGTGAGAGGAAAGGCTCAGACAGTTATTTTGTATCTAATTTCTGAATATTTAGCAGTGTGCTGTTACTGACAATCAAGTATTAATATTAATGGTTATTTAAAAATTCATGGTAATTACATAACTTATCCTTTTAAACATTTTACTGTATTAAATGCTAAACAGCTTTATCCTGCATAAAAATTGAGCCAAAAATGCAACAGAGCATCTTCACAGCGATTCTCAGTTTTAACTCTGAAAAGCAAACTCATTATGCTCTATAAAGAGAAAAAAATCCTCCAAAAGAAGACTAAGTTCTTTCTATCTCAAAAGCAGGCTCTGAAAAGACTGCATAAAAAAAGGTTTTATTCTTGGCTCAAATACAAACATTTGGGAATCACTACTTTTGAGTCAGGACTCACCCACTTAAAGGCAGAAGAACTTATTTTGAAAAGCGGTGTGAATTTCGGGGGGGGAGGGGGAGGGAACCCATATGTATTTTGCACTTCCCAGCTTTTGGTAGTTCTCCAGATAAGATAAAATTATATTAAAAAAAAAAAAAAACAACAAACCCTCTTCCCCACATAAATATTTTTTCATAGATGTCGCCAAGTTATCTTATACTACCAGCAAGAACTTCTACAAAAAGTAACTACTTCCAGACAAAGCAATTCAGAGGATGGAGAGCAACTGAAAAGTAAAGTCATTTGAGGTATTTTAGGAGAGATACTCAAGAAAGGGTCCTGGGCAATACTTTTCACCAGGCACTCACCTCACACTACGTTGTCACCAGTCTGTTCAGTGTCCTTCAGAAGACATGAGGGAGCAATGCTATAGCTCAGGACTCATGGACAACCTCTCCAAAGCCCTTGGCAGGTTGTGAGTTTGACCCAGCCCCACCTCAAAGGATTACATTCCTACCATAGCCAACAGTCTCCAGAGGAGCAACGCTTCTCCTTTGGATGTAGACCATGTACTCTAACTGTTTCCCCGGATTCAGTCCAAACCAGCTGCAGATCAGCTCCCTACAGAAACATTCAGGACTTCTAAACAATGAATATTATTTGTGCATGCACACATGTGGACACCATCACATTATGGCAAAACTACCAAGGGATGGGGAGGACGATTCAGTCTTTTTTGTCTCCAAGATGACTAGAGTTTATCCACAGACATCCACATAATGTTTCTTGAATGCTGAGGAATGCTGCAGGTCCAACAGGCAGTGGTGCAAATAATAAATCAGAACTCCCTCATCAACTCCTTTTCCCTGTCTCATGCACGTATGTTTTCCTGAGAATGATTTTTGGGTATTCTTACTGTTTCATTTGAAAGGACTGCTACTCTCTTGCTAGGATGCAAAACCTTCACTACAACCAGCAAGTGCTCTGCACAGTTGGGCTCCTGGCACATCAGCCCTTGAACTCAGCTGTGGGCATCCTGTCGAGCATCCCTCACAGAACAAGAGCTAGGGTACACCAAAGGATCCAGGAAGGATGGCTAGGTAGACCCTACAGTCCAACCCAGAGGCCAGCCATACTCTGATCCCAGAGCCAGGCTGTGTACTGTGGGCTACCACTGGAAGCGTGGACCTGGGGCACAGAAGGAAGCTGCAGAGCTTTCCAAGGGCTGCCTCTTAAGTACATCAAGGAGTACGGCCACGAGGCACACTCTGTTACAATGACAAGCCCAACACACACCCTGACATCAAAACATCTGCCCCAAGTGGACACTCAGCCTCTGCCTTGCTCCACAAGCTGACACTAGAGTAAAGATGGAAAGAAGAAGCAGCATCAGATGGTGGCTATTTTGACAACTGCACTTCTTTCACAAGTGTCAGTCTCCAGCTACAATTACTGTACTGGCTCTTTTATTTTTTTCCCCTTTCTTATTTAAATACTCACACCCTCGAATGTACATAGGAGTCAATTAAGGCACTTTTATTACATAGGACAAGTCTTGACTTGTTCATATATGCACATTAGCATAAAGGTAAAAGTACTACAGACATCAAAAATGAAACATTAATGGTTAGTTTAAACTCATGTCCTAGAGATTTTTAGAAGGCAAAAAAATCCTAAAACTCAAAAAAAATTTAAGACAATAATAGAAAAGTAACAACAGAGACAGTAACGTAATGCTTAATTTTAATCTTTTATCCAAGACAATTTTTTCTTGCAACTATTTAGTTGTATTTTATGAGTAGACAACATCACATAAGCCAGACATCTTCATTTTACATCACTTTTCATTTCATATGTATTCAGGCTGAAGACCAAGTATGTAATTCAAGATAATTCAGATCAGTTTTTAAATGTGCTTTTAAATCATCTGAAAAAGCTGTAAACAGGTTTCCACATAGAACATACCCCTTTTCTTCTCAAGTTAGAAAAGAAATGGTTAAAACAAAAAACATCATGTCATTGAGAATAATTAATTCTGTAATTCCTCAGCAGAGGAATGCTCTACACTTTAAGTTGCCAAAGGCTGTGAAGCTGCCATCAAAGACAAGATAATACCAAAAATGAAAGAGAAGCTGGACAGCAACCCAATGGCATACGCCCTTCCTTCTCAGGAGCCTCTTTAGAGGTACAAAGCACAGCAGCCAGAACTAATCTAGCCATACCCAGCACTGTAATTCCCTTCTCCAGATCCTAACCAACCTCTGCCTCTTATCTATCCTGGGAGAACACTCACTTAGAGGTGCCAGTGAAGTTTGTAGCATGGTGACCACAGAGCTTTTTTCATTATCGTTTACACTTTTATCAATTGTCATGCCAATGAGCTAGTCGATCATGGATAATAATTCTAAGAGCTGTCTGACCTGATGAACAAGATAAACAGAACCAAAGTGAGGTGTATCTCATTGTCAGAGACCGCAATATTTGCAAGTATGAAGAAGTGAGTTCCGACATCAACTTCACAAAAATCCCAGCCTAGGAAGATCTGCGTGGCCCTGCGTAACTCAGCAAAACAGCTTCGAATAACGAAAAAAATGTTGTATCCATGTAACTGTTCTACAAAGGAAGATATTTTGTCCACTCCAACATATCAGTTATGCTAATAGGACTTTAAGTAGATTTTAAAAGTTTAGTGTTCTATATACTCCCTATTAAGAAGAGGAATGTATTAAGGAAACAATGGTAAATCCAGTGTTGCAACTCCAGAATTTTAATGTAAAAAAAAAAACTAACTGCAAAACAATTTTAATGCTTATTTCCGCTCAGTGTATTACAGTGCCAAATGGAATTTCATTAAAAGAGGACTTCATGGGGACTGCTAGCACTCCTCAGTCTGGTTCAATGTTCAGAGTAGCTGACTTCACTTTCAAATATTATACAGCTTCCACAATTTGCACTGAGTTCAATGAAGTATTCCATGAGAGCGAATCACACTGATTAAGGAACAGGTTTTGTTTCTCACTAGAAATTCAACTTTACATTAGTGGAAGTTCTCAGCATGGGAAAGACGTAGCAGAAAGACTGGAATGTGACAGCAGCCAACTTTGCATTGGACAGTATCTGAAACACAACTGCCATAACACAAGTTGCCTCTTTGCCTTCTTGTCCAACTCACACTGCAATTTCTTCAGGCTTAAACCACAGCAATGAGTGACATGCCACCAGCCTGCAAAACGGCAATACCAACCATGTCCACTGCTAAGCCACAGCACAACTATTGGATGCAAACAGTTCCAGGGCATTTCCGATGCCAGTCTTAGTTCATCTGCTCTCAGCTGCACCTTGTCCCACCTCAGCCGCAACACGAACAGGAAACAGAGTTTTCAGTCAAAACATTTCGGCCCCACAGCAAAATGGGAATGAAAAGTACTGGAAAAGTGAGCATGGGTCTATAGGGTGAGTAGCTCTTACCCTTCACAGCTCCACGGGTAGCTCTTACATTCACAGCTCTGCTGATACCCTCTGACCACAATATATAATATCATCCTGCTATTTAGCAGCAAGCCTAATATTATTAGCAGCATTTGATTTATACTGACCATAATAACACAGGAGGCAAATATCCCTCGTTATTCTCTGGCTGAGCACTGCAGCCTACATAATACAGTGGGAGGTGGAGTGGGATGATTTGATTTCATACTGGGGCAAGGCACCTTATAAAAAGTCTTTTCAGTAACAGTCATCTAGAAGTAACACGGAAATCAAATTGGTTGATTGCAACAATCTAAATGGCATCATTTGATACCTTCACAGCAGTTCTTGGATAATGAGAGTTTAGAAGGAGAAATCCTATCTTTCATTAAACCCAACATAGCTGGGGGACAGGGCCTCTCCGTGCAGCTTTCGCCTATTCCATTTTAGGCCAAGTAATGAAAACATTACTGCTGCTTAGCCAACAAAGCGCGAGTTAATTCAGCCTCTGTCTCCCCAAAGCCTGTAATTCTCTGGTCTAATCTTCACGAAGAGCACTTAAAAATGTTTCAAATGTAAAGTGAACATCCATATAGCCATCTCAGCACATGCTTCTTTCTGAGTGGTAAAGATGCTACTCCATAAGGCATTGCAGAGCGCACAGTTGCCTTCCCGGGCACCGGTAAGGACACGCAGGGTACCTGCAAGGGCAGAGTTTAAACACTAAGCCTGGGAAAAAGACATGCACGTTCACCACCACGCTATGGGCAAGCTAGTCGTGAGGACACAGTTGTTTCATGGCTGCACAGTATCAAAATCACAGCAATTGCACCAGTGCAAACACTTTATAAAGCCCAGCACACGCTGTAAACGTTCACACAGCACGGGCTTTGGGGACAGAAGGGGACAGCAACACAGGGCATGAAGAGAGAGAACATCAAGCAAACGACAGGAGCTGCCCGAGATGTGAGGAGATGCTATGTGAGGTGCCACTGGATCCCAGGGAGGCAATCGTATTCCAAATTCTCTGTATAGTGCTCACAAAAGTGTCCTCTAAGGACAGTCCCATGCCACTGTTAATAGTCCAGTGTCCGACTTCCTGCTCTACAGAAAATAAGCCTTTACCTCCTGGAGTTATGGGAGTCCTTGTTTTTTTCAAATTCAGCACTGAACTGGAAAATTTTCCTTCATCCTTGGTCTCTTTAACCCACATAATAGAGGTGATTGAGAATAGGCTAATGACTAGATTTTGCACTTTTATTACATTTGGGGGGAAGTCTGCTGCAATAATCTCGCTCTATCTCATCAGCACTCCCATTCTTTGGTGTATTTTCTGGATAAAGCCCATACAGACAAGACAGCAGGGCGGTATTTCACATAGTTCTTGGTCTTTATGGTTCATTGTCACACTTAACTCACGTTTGCTATCAGTTGCCAGGTTCCTAGATCAGGAGAGGGTAATTCACGTATTTGCCTGGTATGCCAGCTGTCTTTGGAACGTTGGAATGGATGGAACCTTCACAGCTGGAACCACAACATCAGAACAGCCCAGAGATGTAGAACCAAAAGATTTTTAGGAATAAGTGGCTTCAAAAATACATAAACAAAAAAAAAAAAAAACCACAGAAAGGCTAGAAGAGAGCGGTTGATTTTCCCATCTCTCGGAGGTTTGAAGTGTCCCATTTTAATGTTCCACTCCCAACAGTGACAGTCCAAAGAAGCTACAGGAAAGGTGCACAGCAATTTTTTGCCCTGAATGCTACCAATTTTACATTTGTCGAGTGAAAACCGTATGTCTAATGGTGTGCACTTGTGCAATTACACTTTTCATTCATTAAGATAAGAAATTGCTTCTTTTACGCAATCTGCTACTATTCAAATAGCAAAACATTGTGATGTCTGGTAGCAGGCTTGCTGGTTTCGGCTTTAGGAGGGCTTTCCCCCCCCTCTTCCTGTGAGAGGAAAGCTTTTCCCAAAGGATTTAAGCAATTTCATAAAACAAATGTAAAAACAAAGACACTTTTGTTTAAGGACTGAAGGTTTTGTTTTGTTTTAAGGGGGATGGAGAGGGAAGGAAGAGAGAAATGACACTGATCATCTTTCAATTAAACAGGAAAAAAAAGAAGATACCTCACTCCTAGAATAGAAGCTTTGTGATAGCACACAAACTTGCTAAAATACAACAAGCCATCAGAAAAAAAAAATAAAAAGCAAGTGTTTTCTTTTCTAAATAAACAAATTTGTTTATTGAAATCACAAATGAACACCTCAAACCATCACAGCAGAGATTAGAGGAAAACATTTTCTCTCCAAATTCAAATGCTTACATTGTGCATTCCTATATGCTGTGTTTCATTAGAGTCAGTTTCTCCTTCTCCTCAGTCCACCAAACAGGAAGAAAGAGAAGGGGGAAGAAAAAGAAGACCTGAAATGTGTGTCTCTAGATACACAAATATTTGGGGGGGTTCAGCCAGAAGTTCATAAGCTCAATCTAGTATGTATTTCATTTACTGAAATAGGACCCAATAGTGCAACGTGAGTAACCCACTGAACTCGCACAGTAAACATTGCAAGATGGGGACAACACAGTAACAATAAAAAAAGGAAAAACTAACTAAAACATCTGATATCCTTCAGCAAAGCATGCATGTAGGTCTTGCAGGAAATCCGAGTGAGTAAACCTTCACATCTGCAAATGTTCCCCAAGCATTTATACAAACACATTGCAGAAATCTCATGTGTTGCAGAATTGGGATTCTAGTTTCTCAGGAACAGATATTTATTAATAGAATTAACTGATCTATCAGTAAATCCCTACATAGCGTATCAAGCTTTATTATGTAGAGAGAAGTCAGACAGCCATGAGTGACCTTCAGTGGGAAAGTAACGCCGACCTAAATGGAGCAAAAGCAGTCTATGAAGTCCCAGTCACACTGCCCATCATTTAAATTCATTCAGGATTGTTGCTCTCTGCAAATTATGATTCAAACAACCAAAACCAATACACTGGGAGAACTCAACAGTAATACACTTCAGTAATATCACAGCTCAGAAAGGCAAAAGAAGACAGATAAGAATCTTGCAATTAAATACAGCATGCAAGTGAAATCTATCATATTTTAACCACTTGTATTTACATGACTAATTTACAAATGCTAGGTTTAAATTTGATTTTTGCTAAATGCAGTCATGAAGTACATGCATGCATGGGAGGTGACAAGATGTTCTTAATTAAGAGATTAAAAACTGGTCTAAAACCATTGGAAGTGTATGGGAGGAGAAATAACAGCCTGTCAAACAGATCACAGCAACATTACTTTTTATACATATAAAATAAACTACAAATAAAGTGTATATTATTATCATTAACTCAAAAGCGCCCTACCCAACTATTACTTAAGTGATTCTCCTCCATCCTAGTTTCAGCTGCATATAGCTACACATGCTATCACAGGAGAAAGTTTGGTTTCTAGTGGCCCCCTGACCTCCCAAATGGTAACATGCATAGATTAACTTGTCAAATAGAGAAAGACAACACACAAAGGTCATTACAAATCCAAGGGTCTGGGATCACTCGTGATTTCAGGTAGTATTTAAACTGTATTTAAACTGTGTATAAGGTAGTCTAACACTGTGTATAGGTACTGCAAAAAGAGGAGGGCTCTGTTACCAATGGTCCTTTCACAACAGACGGACCTAATTGCACAAAAGAAACCTTCAGCTTCTAATTGCACAAAAAAAACCAAACCCACCACGTGGAAATCCAAAAGTTAAACCACTGGGAGGCTGCAGAACAAACTTACTTTTCCTGTTCTTCTGTCAACAGTTCTCTTTTACTTTGCTTTGGTTTTTAACTATGGAAGGCACTGTGATTTACAGATACTCACACCTAAAAGGTTCTCCTGCAGTTTGCTCTAAGGTTCTGCCTTGTTCTGCTGTAACATCTCCACATTCAAAATATGCATTTCTAAGCAGTGCAACCGCAACCTGCTAACAGATATCCCACAGTTACATCACAGCAATTAATAAATCAGGGGCTTTCCAATTTATTTTGGACACAAGTTAATGTGCATACTGAGTTCACGTGTAATGTATAAGCACTTCTTCATTTTCCTGTTCACCAGTTTGTTTATTCACACTCTTCCCATAATTCCCATTTTCTCAATCACACTGTCTCCCTTGTATTCTCTCATGTGTGCATGTTCCAGGTTTTACTTCTACTATCTCTTACATCACTTGCTCCCTGCTCCAATCTATTCCTCTGCTTCCCGGTCTGACCATGCTCACCAGAAACACAGAGTTCCTTGAACTATTAACAAGAAGGATATTCCTTTCTACTTGCTTAAGCTGCAGACAATACTGGATTCTGCTGTTACCTTCACTGTCCAATAAAGCCTTAAAACACTTCCTCCCACTTCTTGATGCAGACTTGTCCAAGACTTCAAATTATAACAGGAAATTATTTGAGTGATTTTGTTTTTAAAGAACACAGAAAAGCATCTGGAGACAAGTGCCCTGCTCTCTGATTTGCTGGAGACTTTGAACTCTCCTTTGTAGACCTGAAATAACTTTCCCCCCATCATCTATTATTATCTGGAACTAGAAGGCTGTCAAGTGAAGGGCACTATACAAATGCAAAGCATAGCCCTAGTCTCACCTTTTTTAATGATACACCCAACATGCATAAAAGAGCAACAGGAGCAAGTGGAAAAAATCACAATAAGTGAATAGCCTAATAATACATGCTAAAAGCTACCAAGACAAATTTAATTTTCCCTGGGATTGTAAAATTATTCTTTTGATAGCTAAACACAATCTCTTCACATTTACTTCCTATGAGGGATGCTGACACATTGAGCTCATTACACAGCTCCTCTTTCAAATAAAAAAAACACACATCCATTTAAAGCAAACACCTAAAATCTAATAGTTCAGATTTTTAATACACTGTGCTGGAAAGGAGTTTGCAACCAAATTATTTCTAAGGAAGTAAGTCATCCGCCTTGCACATTCAAAATAAATAGACATAAACCAAAATCAAGATACTGATCTTAATTTGATGTACAAACACACTCAAAGAACCTTATTTTTTCAATGATTCTTCCCATTATATGTCCACACAGATGACATACAGTCTTCCTCCTTTTTGAAGGGTCATCTCAAAGCTTCCAGAAGTTTGGGCATACAAAGCTCAGCTATAGGAGAGCTTATAAACCGACTGACTCTGGTGCTATTGCAAAGGTCAAGTTATGTCAACATGGTGAAGCCTTCAAACCAGGTACACCATTGTTACACTTTCTATGAGGCCTCTCACATGCCTCTTTGGCGTGTACCAAACAAGTCTTCAAACAGTTACTAGAGAAAGTGTTTGAACTTGCATATCTCAATTTGTTCCCAGCAATTAGGTCACGTTGGGCTTTGCACATCTAAGCACCAGTGCCTATCTCAGGCACACCTGGAAAATAAAGCCATAGATGAGCACATATCCTCCCAACTGGGAGCCCCCACCTTGGGTCTTCAGCAGTCCTGCACTCCACCTACCGTGCAAGGCTCTGCCCACGTCTCCCCACTCCTGTTCCCAGGAGCACAGTACTCAAACAAGAAGACACAGCCAGTGCTACAGAGCACTCCTAGAACTGGAGAACATGAAATCAGGCAAAGGACAGATAAGGGCACGCACTCAACAGGAGAACATAATCTTTTTATTTATTTATGGATTCAAGTCAGCCATCCTGACCTCCAGTCTGCACATCCATTTATGCATTTTCTGTCCCACACATATTAATTTGTGGTTATCTTTAATATTTTATGAGTTATACTTGATTCCACTCCATTACACACTAAAAAAAAAAAAAGAGAAAAAAGCAGCAGCTACTAATGCCATAGATGAAGTTTTTACTTGTTATAAACTCCATTCACCATCAAGTGGCTGGACAACATTCTCCAAAAGTACGTACATCTCATCACATCTCTTTCACTGAAGTGTTTTCTACTTCTGTTGATTAGCCATGAAGAGGAAAGCACAAAAGTTATGGTAGCCCATTTCCTTAACGGTCACATATAAACTTAATTGCTAAACTAGGGCTTAAGAGATATACAGCTGTGAGGGCATCCAAAATCTGACACCTAGGAAATTCATTTTGAATTCCCCATGTGCAATATGCATTCATTCAATAATCCATCAAATCATCCTCCTATACGTCAAGTTTTTAATCCAAAATTACAGACAAGCCTTCAGTTTACAACCCTTCCTCTTCTCCAAGAATTTGCCCCAGGGAATTTATAAGCAGCTGCTATCTCCCTTCTCTGCTACAAAAGCCAGCGTAGCTTAGGTTTTGGTCTCTCTTCCAACTGCAGACTGTTCACGCCCCATCAGCTTTGTAGCCTGGATGTCCCTGTGCATGTTCCACTAGAATTTAATATTTGCTGCACACAAGCGACCAGAACTATGTACAGCACTTGACATGATGTCTCCCTAGTGCCTTGCATAGTGACTTCCCTAACTCCACTGAAGAGCTCTCACTGAGGATCATATTTGCTTTAATTTCATGCTCACCATCAAATAGAGATATCCCTGTTTGACTATGGCATTCATACCTTTTCCTCCGGGCCTGTTTTAAGGGATGACCTGCCAAGTGATAGCAGATGTGTTGTTAATAATCACTCAGTAGATAACACTGCTTTTAGAGCTATTTAACTTCCTCTCATTCCTATTGCTTCAGTCATCACATACATTCAGTTCTTCCTGTGCAATAATCCAGCCCTGCTCAGTGCTGACTACGTGTCCTAACTTTGCCTCATCAGCAGCCATCCTTTGCATAGAATTATCTCAGCCAGGACGGTGAAACAGAGACCAGCCCTCCCCCCTTCCCCCAATACCAATCCAGAGCAGTATTCCTTTATTCATGCAGACAAAGTAACAATTTCCCCTTCAGGTTGCTCTCCCACGCTACCTCGCTGTTCTTTAGCCAAGCCTTGTACTTCTAATTTAGTCATCTTCAGTGTCACACCATGGTGTACGCACATCCAACTGAAGCTTTTTACTCCTTTTGTCTAGGATAGTCAGCATTTAATTAGTAAAAATAGTCTTCCGTGACCCAATTGTGGCAAATCCATGATGCACTTTATCCTGTTTTCCACTTATCTTTGTATACTTACTTTTTCCCTTCCAAATTTGTTCTAAATCTTTGAATACTATTAAGAACAGAGTAAAATGCGTAAACAGCTTTCATTCTCGACTCCTTTTAATATAAATTAAAGTATACTTCTTTTGCTATCATAACTGCTATGCTCGACATGACAAATAGCAAACAATCCTCTTTTTAACCTGGCTCCAGTGCCCTGCGACAACTCTTTCAGACCTCTAATGCAGAGACCCTTCGCTTCCTTAGTTTGACTGCGTTAAATCTGGAAGGTGGCACAAGATATTCCAGTCCTTTCTGTTTGGAACCTTTATCTTTCTCCTATGTTCAAATCCTCAGTCCTATCTAAAACTGGTAAGAACTGCTAATTTTGAAGGAATTAGACATGTTTTTCAACTACAGCCTGGTCCTCACAACACCATAGCCACTTTCTCTTATTTTTATTTATCTTCCCCTCTTCATCTTATATTTCTTCACACTCTAACTTTTGGCAATTCACATACTATCCCTGTAGTTTCTGCTCTCCAATGATGAATGCCCTCCTTTGCTTCATTTCTTACGCGTTTTCTTGTAAAGTGCAGTATCTATTCCCGCAGCAAGGTCCGTAGGCCCACTTGGCAAGCTTTTCCTCCTTCTTAAAGTGCAGCTTCCAAGCCGCTTCCATTTAAAACCATCCAAGTATTTTTTTAATTCTTAGTCTTAATAAACGCATAACTCCTACAGGTCTTCAGTCCTGTGGACTTCAAAAACTAGTTCCTCTGACTTCTGAGAACTTGCCCTGCTAAAATAAAGCTTCCATAAAACCACTTTGTAGCTGACATATTTATCCTTCAGTTTAATTTAAAATTATTAACTTGTGGCTAATCTACACATGTGCTTAAGGCCTTGGGGAGTGGAGCCATAATCTAGCAGTAGAAAGCAAAACCCAGTGTCAGCCACAGAGAGACCAGACACATTCCTTTCCTAGAGTTCAAAGGTACGCCCTCTCGTTCTAGGCAGGCTGCAAATATGAGCCTTCATTCCTTCATTTACTCTGCATTCCACTACAATTAATTGCTAAAATCTACTCTATGATATTCAGTTTACTGATTTCCAAACTATGTCACCATTAAGAAACATATCAAAGTTCATCAGAGAATCATCTTCCTTTTATCCACTAGCATAATATCTCAAATGCGCTCTGCAGCTCTGAGCAACCAGAACAAGTTTGCAAGTTTATGTTTTATAATTTGACTCAATTTTGCGTCGCTAAATCAACCCCTCCAGATTTTGGAGCACAACACGAAATTTTAACAGAAGACCATCTCCAATCCACTGGAAGACTGCACCCACATTAAGTGCCTCCAGATCTGACGTCTCCAGTATGTGGAACACTAGCCTTCAAAGAGCACTGAAGGAGGGCACTGATGCTCAAGTACTACAGCAGGATACAGAAAGAACCAGTCTGGCAAAGTGACAGTGAATGATCTCCACAGGAATCTGGAAAACACCATTTCTCTTTCCCCTTTAACTTGTCATAACAACTTTCTAAATGGCAATGCACTGGCATGAGCGCAGTCTAAGCCTTCCGTGCAACAGCGAACTTCCTAGCATAGGCTGTTGAGGCAGTCAATCAAACCAACGATCACATTCCTGGTATACCTGTATCTACACAGCGGCGCACAGGCACCTGCCCGCTACCTCCCGTTCACAGACGCTGAAACCAACAGAGGGGAAAACTCAGTTCCACACCATGAAATAGCAAGTGACAAGTTACTAACCCACATAAAACGGGGTCCCTGACAGAGGATACAGCTCTGTCAGCCCCAACAGCCCCACATCACAGCAAGGCTGCCTGCTGCCTCTGAAGGACTGCTGGTGGTCTCTGCACCCACGTCCCTTGGCCACCATCAGCTACAGGTACATCACCATAGGGAGCACATTCACACTGCTTGGTGCCTTCTGCTCGCATGACCAGTCTCACCAGCTCGAGCCAAGCCTGTGCTGAAGCGGGGTGTTCAGCCACCCCCTAAACCGAGAAGCAGGGTACTGGGCACTGGACTTTGAAAAAGCAACTCATTGTGTTAGTCGCACATGAGGAAGTAACACGCCACCTTTCACTCCATAAGTGCTTAAAAGTGTTTTATCTTGTTAATTCTAGGTCAGCTGAGCACACGTGTGGTATGGATTACACTGACCCCTTTTAGAGCTCTCAACATTTTAAAATAAGTAGGACACTTAACATTAGCCACAAGCCAAGCTGTGTACCTCCTGTATACCACACACCAACATCAACCAGGAGGCTTTACAAGCAGAACCAAGGACAGGTTGCTTTATAAAGCGTAGCTCTTACGGCACGCGAGTACAAATGTGAAATAAATTACAGATTTGAAATCTGACCCAGTATTATATTAAATCAATACGGGCATTTTACAGAAGAAAAAGAAGTTGAACTGTAGTGGCCTTTACAAAGCCACCTAACAAATCAGTGGCTGGTTTAAAAACAGAGCAAGTATTTACAGCTAAGCGATAAAAAGGTCTACATTAAAGATAAAAGTTGTCTTGCTGCTTACAAAACACAACCGCATTGTCATTTTAAGCCCAAAGGAGATGCTTCATCCTTAAGTATCCAAACACAGCACGTTAACTTCAGTCAAGGATCAACACACAAATGACTGTAAAATTCAAGTTTAAAAAAGTTAATGCCATGAATCACTGGAGGTGTTCATTTGCCAATGCCAGGTCTTTGAAAGCTGTAGCTTTCTTTGCCCCATGAGCTGCCACATATATTGGACCCTAGGACACAATCCCATTTCTTTCCCTTCTTTCCACATACGCCTTGTCTTAGTAAGGGAAGAAGAATTAAAAAAAAAAATTTAAAAAACCCTGCTTTTAAATCAATTAGCTTTTGGGTAACCCTCCTCCCTTCTCCCAGCTGAAGTTTTCTTTAGGTCAGACGAGCCCTCCCCAGCGCACCCAGGCCCGGTTTCGGGCGATGTTGTGACAGATGGGGAGCAAACCCCACCTCCCCCCAGCTCCGCATCCCCCCAGAGGGCATCCCGGGGGGGAACCTCACACTTCGCACCCACTCGGGGGGAACCACTCGGAGCAGTTCAGCCGCGGGAAGTGCAGCGATAGCTGTTTTCTCCTGGGCCATATATGTTGTGATTTTTTTTCTCCCCTCCCTGGCATTAACGAGGAATTTCAGAGGAGCCAAACCGTTTCTCCCACGACCCCCCCCGAGGAGGGGACAAAGCCCAGGTGGGACCTGCGGGGCACCCACCCCATGGGGGATGCTCTGCCACGGAACGGAGCCCCCGGGCTCGCAGGGCAGGGCAGGGCAGCTCTCGCTGCAGCGACTGAGCTCCCCACGGCCCCCGGGCGCAGCCCCGCATCCTCCCCGCTCCCCTCGGGGCTGGCGGTGCGGGGGGAGCCGCTGCGAGTCAGCCCCGCATCCCACCCGTTTCCCCGGGGCTGGCGGTGCAGGAGGAGCCGCTGCGGTCGGCGCCGCGCTCAGCCCCACAGCAGCGCCGCCCTTACCGTCCTCGGAGCCGCCCGGAGAGAAGCGAGGCAAAGCAGCGCGCCGGGGCCGAGCGAGCCGCCGCCGCCGCCGCGAGGAGGAGGAGGCGGAGAGAGGGCGGAGGATCGGAGCGGGGGGCGGGGGCGCCGAGCGGCTCTGGCAGCCGCCCGCTTCCTCCCGCGGCGGAGCCGGGCCGGGCGCGGGTCCCGCCCAGCGCCGCGGGGCTCGGTGGCGGGGCGGGATCGCCGCTGCTGCTGCCAGCGCTGCACAAAGGGGACCCGCCGCTGCCGCCTTTGTTCGGCGCCCGGGAGGGGAGGGAGGGCAGGGCGGGCGCTTCTCCCACTCGACGATTGTTCCTCCGGCCCTGGCAGACGTGGGGTAACTTCGCCGGAGTTAATTTGGGTCTGTGATGAAAACCCCTTCCACCTGTGCCAAGTGCCGCTCGGCAGCCGGCACCGAAGACAGCCTACACGCCGCGCTTCAGCCGCCTGCTTATGCTTCGGGAGCTGGCTGGTGACTCTTGTTAAATTAAGTTGGGGTTTCTTTTTATTGCAGAAGGTAGATGGGATCGCAAAGACTGGTTTCTTAGCTTTCTGCACTTGGCGGTCACTAAGAGCTAGTAAGTTTCAGATGCACCTTTATCCCATTGTCTTTGGTAGTTCACAGACCCTCTTCCAAACTTATTTAGCTATTGAGGTACGCATCCAGTTGCTCATCGATCATTGAGGTACCTTTTCAAAGCGTATTGCTTTGCCACAGTACTCCACTGCTTATCCTGTAAATCTCCAGTCTTCAGGTACTTGAGTTGTAGAATTACAGAATCATAGAATGGCTTGGGACCTTAAACATCATCTAGTTCCAGCCCCCCTGCCACAGGCAGGGACATCTTTCACTAGATCAGGTTGCACAGTCTCATCCAACCTAGTCTTGAACACCTCCAGAGATGGAGAATCCACAACTTCTCTGGGCAACCTGTTCTAGTGCCTCACCACCCTCACAGTAAAAACTTTCTCCCTCATATCTCATCTAAATCTTCTCTCGTTCAGCTTAAAACCATTACCCCTCACATTCTATCACTGCCTTCCCTGATTAAGAGTCCCTCCCTAGCTTTCCTGTAGGCCCCCTTTAAGTACTAGAAGGCTGCTGTAAGGTCTCCCTGGAGCCTTCTTTACTCCAGGCTGAACAACCCCAGCTCTCTCAGCCTGTCCTAGGGGAGATGCTCCAGCCCTCTGATCATCTTTTTGGCCCTCCTCTGGACTCGCTCTAACAAATCCATGTCCTTCTTGTGCTGAGGGCTGCAGAACTGAATGCAGTACTCCAGGTGATGTCTCATGAGAGCAGAGCAGAGAGTCAGAATCATCTCCCTCAACTTCCTGGTTACACTTTTGATGCAGACCTGTGACACCAGTTAAAATAGCAGAAAGGGGAGAATCTCAGCTCGTTCCCTTTTCACTTCAAAGAGACTGACAGACTTACAAATGCTCCTTTATGAGGTCTTCTCTGAAGGGTAGTTAGACTCCAGTCATTTTTATAGGGGTGGAATGACCAAAATGACTTAATCTACAGGACCGTCTATCTACAAATGACCTAAGAAAGCAGTAACAAAATTCAACCATCTAGAATTGTTAAGAGCAAGCACAAGCAAAAGCTTCTTAGGCAAGCAACCTCCCTTAAAAGCTGCTTCCCCTGATATCCATTAAACTTTCCCCCGGTGAATAAAAGGTTCTGCCTGGGAGTTCTGACTGTTTGCCCAGAACTCTGCTTCCCAGGCTGCAAGGGGCAGGAGAGCACAAGGCTTTTGGTGCAAAGGTAGCTCCTTGCATTTAGTGCCAGACCAAGTGGCTTTTGTGTGCCACAGGCTCTTAAGAAACAGGTGCTTTAGCAGTTCCTCTGGCTATTGCCTAGAAATTATCTGTGAGGCCCATGAGGTGCCTTTTGCAAGGCATAGATGTGTGAGAAAAGAGGGGAAGGTGCAGCACTTTGGCTTTTCCACCAGTAAGGACCTCCTGCTTCTTGCCTGTGTTAGCACACTTGCTTTAGAGAATGGGAAGTAAAAGTATTTGACTTGAACCTCAACTTCTCTTGCTGTGTTGTGGGAGGGAATAAATCTTTGGTTTTATTTTAAAATTAAAAATAGGAAGTGGAATTGATATCCTCCTGAGTCTTAGGAAAAAAAATCTGAAAATATAAAACAACGTAATTAATGTGGAGAAGCCTGCCTAAGCCATCAGGCAGCCTTAAGCAAAGCCAATGTGTCAGAGGCATAAGCTACATCGTATATCCTAGGCACCGTCAAGACCTGCTCACTACATTATTCACTGGGGACGGAAGTCAACCATCAACCCGGTAGCCTGTGCTAAAGGGAGTCCCTACCACCCAGTGGGGTGCTCGTTTGTCATGCTCTATACGTAGGCACCCCACCTGCTATGAACACCTTTTACAGGAGGTGCATTTTTCCCTTCATTCTCTAGGCTGAATGTCTCTAATATGGGGAGGAACAGGCAAATGCAGCTCATCTCCTTTTACATGACCTGTCCTGGCCAGAAGACTTCTCCGTACCTGGTCAAAACAGAGGCTTACCGATATTTTAATTCCAGGCCGATATACAAATATTTGTTAAAGCCTAGGCATGTGTATAGCACTCCTGTTGTGCCCTTGCTGACGAAACAAGAGCTATGGAGTTGTTTCTTACACTACTAGCTGTTAAGTTTTTCACACCCAGGCATCACATGATGGGTAGCTTTATTAAGTTATGCCACGCTATGCAGCTGTTGCCTCCAGAAAGAAGGATGAAATAATACGATTAATGTCTCACATTTTAACTTTAATAGAGCTACTAAAATCTTATCTTCCTTCTCACTATTAAGACCAGTGACAGCCTAGCCTCTGTCTCAGACAGATGACCAACCTGTTGAAGCAGAGGCTAGGGATCCCCCAGCTGCAAGGCAAGCTGCAGACCTGAGCTGATAATGAACACTCATGGACTTCATCATGTTCCAAATCTTGTTAACGAAACCAGCACCTTAGCCCCAGGAATATGTTTAGGGGCAACTTGAATGATTGTTCTGTACATGGATCTTAGCATTTTGAGATGCCGTAACCCTGATTTATAAATAACATGTAAAGCAAGAAACTAATTCTATAAACATGCATATATCTGATTAAGCTCATTTAATTCAATAAGACTACTCAATGGGAATAAAGTAAAATGTGCATAAGAAAATGTATTGTCTGTAACCAAGTTAAGAACCTCTGGAGATAAACATAAAATTACCTAGTTTCAGGCTTATATCTTCTTTACGCTTTCCTAAGAACAGATTATTATAAAATGCATTAATCTTGTTAGTCCATTAAAATATTTTGCAACTTTTAAAAGGTTTTGAGATACAAAAATTTACAAACCCAGCCGTTGATCATAACTGTCTTCCTGAATCTGTATTCTTACAAGATCAAGAATAAAGCATTTATTTTTCTAATCAGTAGGTTTACTCAGAAACAGCTGACACTACTTAATATTGTGTTAATTAACACAGGTTCTCACAGTCCTGTTCTAATCTAGCACAACACACCGGTGAAGACAAGCTCTGTCCACCTTGAACAATGTATTGTTATTGTTCACAGCTACTTGAATGTGCAATTAACGGTAAGTCTCCATCTCACAGCTGCTTCTAAACCTAATTCCTCGTTGCATTCAAGGAGAATTTCAGTTGTATTTTGGCATTGCATATGCTATTCACAATATCACCTGTAACTGAGTATAAGAACAACTGAGAACAAAGCAGCTTTTTTTCCCTCTGTTTAGTTCTAGAGGCCTGGCTGCAGGATGTTTGGTGTTTGGATCTGTCCTGCTTCTGTAAGCTTGTGTGTAATGATCAAAATAAATTTTAAAATGCAGACTGCTGCCTAAATTACTGCTGCACTAAGGCTGAATTAGCCATGGCAACTCAAGTTCTAAATAGCGTAGCTTCCCTTCCTACTTCTGCATCTGTAGGATGTATTTACTGTATCTGTAGGAGGGCTCTCAGGCCCTCCAGTCTGATGACCAGGAGGTGTGAACTGAGGTCAGAGACAGCCTGTGTTAATGGGCTAAACTGGTAACCTACAGCAACTACAGCACCAGCAAGTATTTTAGTGTACTTGTTCTTGGTTAAATCCATGAGTGTGACATGTGCATGATTTCTGATGGTCAGTCTGATCTGCCAGCTAAGCCCATTCAATCATCACACCACCTATGCCTGCTGGGGCCGAGGCAAAATGACTGGAGAAAAGAACTGCTTTAACCACCACAGCTGTTTTAGTCCATTCCTGCACATCACTGAGCTATGTGTGCACATTCAACAAAGCTCACTGATCAGTATTTCACAAAAAAATGCCAAATTCTTCATTCCCACCTCTCATGCTCGTACAGCTGCTCACACTCTACTCTTGCATTTGTGTACTGGGCTTTATTATATATATAATTTTTTTAATAATAAGCTCTGTGAGCAATATGTTAGTGGTGGCTGTGAACAGTGCAGGTATTTAGGAGTACTGAGAAAAGTGTTTTCTTGGTATTATTTGAAGCAGGAGAGGAATGAGGGTCATGCTGACCTGTTCTGGTGCTAAAATGTCATAAGAAACAAGCCAGAAGGCCCCTTCTCAGCTCCCTGAAGGTCTCAGCACTACATACAAGGACTTGCTGTTGCATTCCTTCAGTCACTGCATTCTCGCCTTCAACTTGAAATTGGCTATATTTAGGATCCAGCACAAGGCATTAGTTTTGTTCCTGTTGTTCTCCACTGTCAGCTTGGGCTTTACTTAGAAGGTTGTTGCAGTTGTGGTTACATTCCAGTTTCAGAAGGTGAGTGGAGGTAAGCCCAGCTGAAACAGAGGAACTTAAAGGTGTCAGGCCACTGCTACATCATTTGATGTTCTGCCTCAACCCATGCAAGCAGAGAAATAAAGACCCATCTGCTCCTTTTCCCTACATACACCTACCTAGAGAACACACAGCCATTAAAGCCAAGCCAGGCAGATATCAGGACTTTAATTAGACTTGTCCTTTTAAGTGCCCCAGGAAAATTATTATAAGAAATACCATATGATTGCCCAAGAACAAACAAGATACGCATTTAAGCACCCTTTATTACTAGCATTGCATAAGCATTCCAACAATCACATCTAACAGTTTGTTATCATAGTTGCAATCCCTTTGGCTTGGTAACAGCAAGATGAATAGCATGTCATATCTCTTCTCAGATAATAGCTGCCTGCCTTTGTAAACAAAACTGTCAAGACTGCTTTTCCATACATATTTGCAAATTATATCCCATGGTTATGTGCCTTGTAGTATATATACTATGTTGACAGTGGAATGTTACCCTCATATCACTTTTATGTGTTACCAACATCATAATATTGTCAAGGGACAGGTACTTTGGGAACTATGGCTTGAATTCACTCCTTTCTCCTACAGATGTGATAAAAAGCATGCTTATTTACTAGTTTACAAACATTCAAACCTAGCATGTAAATGTACTCCCAAAGTGATTGCTTGATTAGTCTTAAGAAGCAAGAATCACTCAACTTTATAATTATTATAAACTTTACACATCTAAACATCCGATTTGTTTTCTTTGTGTGCTCCTGTCACTGAAAAACACCTTTACGCTAACAAAAGGTGGGTTTACTGTCCTTGTCCTCAATTAAATCCACCAGTGAGAAGTGTGCGTGATATCCTGATATTTAGCCTGCTCCAAAGTGCAGAGCCCTGTGTCCTTATCCCAGCACCAGCATTTTACTTAATGGCTGAGCAGGAGGAATTCACTTCAATTCTTTGTCTCAGTTTAACTGTATGTGTTATGATAATAATATTACTTACTTCACAGAGAAGGAGAGTAAGCCCTGTGCTCTAAGGATATAGAGTGAAACATGAGTTTAATACTATAATTTCAGCCCCCCCCCCCCCCCTTTGGCATTTCTTGGGGTTTTTTGAATTTTGTTTAATCTGCATAGTACATGCAAAGGACAAAATTGATAGTGACTGGCATTTTGCAAAGGGAGAATTCCCTTTTTATGATTTTTCTATAGCAAAACCTCTGACAATACCTCTTTAACAATGATATGAAATATGTTAAGATACTGATATTTGAAGTGCTGTAGTGTTGTTGATTTCCCTTACAGAAGGAGGCCCATTTTTCATATAAAATCATCTATCATGCTAATTTTGACATTTTAGGTTAATGACGTGTAATAAAGTAATGTCATTTCAACAGAGACTTCTAATTAGTTTCCAGTAACACTAATAGTCATGTACGATTACAAATTTTGTGTGTGAGGAGAACTGCCTTGTTCTCATTACAGGGTCTAAAACCACAGAGCATCACATTCTCGTTATTATACCGGAGGAATGTAGGAACACACTCATGACTGCATTAGGCAACAGCACGTGATAGCAGAATCAATTACTGATAGAAAATGCTGAACTGCAAAGCAAAATATATCCATGGTAAAATCCCCTACCCTACTTCTGTGTTCACATCACCCTGCAGCTCTCTGGCTTTTACATAGCTCTTGAACACCAGGGCAGCTGTTCCTTTGCTTCAGATGATCAAGGCAGCACGGGGAGTGATGCTATCAGGGAAGGCTTGGATCAGAAGGAGAAAGATCTAGCACTTCCCGTAGCACACAGTAAACACTAAGGAAAGGTCATCATAGGAGTCATTTATTGCCTGTTACGTGGCTTTCTCCTCTCATTACGAAGGGCTATAAAATTCAAGATCAACAGAGATGGGTCAATGTTGCCAAGAGTCACTGAGCCACTTAGTGCAAGCCAGCTTAGTTACAGCATGAATGTCAGAGTGTGAATAAAAGCAGAAGCTGTGAGTTCTGTTTTCAGGTTCTCACTGTTGTTAAAATGCATCTATTTTTATTTCAGGTAGTGTGAGGCACAAAACTAGCTCATAAACACGTGAAGAAAGGACAGAACAACACACCTAGTTCTCAAGAACTACAGATGTTTTAGATAGGTAAAGCTGTAATCCAGATAGCAGTGTTTGCTTGTCTGCAAGAAAGCTTGCTATAGACTTTTCTAAGGATATGTTTTCTTATTTTTGTCAGAAAAAGTCAGCTTTCCAAGGATCTCAGGAATAGTTAAGAAAAAGGAAAGGATATTAAAAGATGATGATGAAGTGAGTTATATGTTGAAATGAATAATTTGTTACTTAAACAACTGTGATACATAAAAATAAATCAATGACAATGTTTATTTCGTGGTATCTGTTGTATTTATGCAATTTTCTGAGCAGAAGAGGCCGTTTATACAGAAGTACTTGCAATCAAAGTAATACTCTAATGTGCTAAATGAAAATGTAATCAAAGAATGAAGTATAAGATCAGGCACACGACACCTTGTATTGTCTTCATAGCTGTGTGCATTTTTTTCCCTCCTTATTATGAAAGACCTCTGCTAGAAGGAACAAATGCCACTTTCTCAAGAACGTCATCAGTGAGAATTGCTTCCCTGAACCAGCTTTTTCGCATTTTTTTTTTCCAGTCTACAGGAAGAGGGGTTCAGAAGGCCAGTGGTTTTTAAGCTGCATGAAAGGTTTCACTTCCCCTTTGGCTCAGAGCTGCAGCAACACTTTTACACCCTCTATACACTGCAGTCGGTGCAGGATCCTGCCAAGGTGCAGGATGAGTCACATTAAAGTCTCTTCATGGTAAGGCTATCAGAGAGAGGTTATTTAAAGCAGTTTTGCAGAATAGCCCACCTTTCACAGGTTGCTTTTTCCTTCTCGCTTGGCTTCTCCGCCAGGAACAGCTCAGCAGGCAGCACAACATGGCCTTATTCATTAACACCAATCATGCAATGCCACACTGGTACTCACCTGCAGTGTTCCTCCACTGGAGCTGCAGCTGCATTCCAGGCTCTGCTTCCCCCCAAGTTCTGCTTTCCAAGAGTGCACCCAATACAATGGCAAGGGCAGATTAAAACATATATATATGTATATATGTATGTATGTATATTAACCCATGTTACTGGAGGTGCTCAGAAGGGGTTCACCACCCACCCAAGCTATCAGCTCTCGCTGCTAGCAGCTACGTGGCTTGTACTTATATAGCACGTGTGAGTAGTGACTCTGTCCCCTTCTCAGCTGGCTAATCCGAGAGCTTCTTTTGAGAGCTCATACATGAAAAGATTTGTTATTTTTTGAAATGTAGTAGTAGAGGTTTTCTACTCTGGGCCCGAGTGTCAGTGGAAGCTCTCTGGGGAAGCATGAATTGGAAGTGACAAGCAGTGAATAACTGACATCAGGCATAAATAATAATTGTAGTCTGACTTCAGTATGTTATTCTTAAAAAAAATCCAGTCTGTAAATACAGTCTACATTTGTTAGCTTGAAAGGAGGGAAAGGGGATGACAGCAAATACAGAATAGAGAAATTAATAACTAAATAATGGAGAAAAAGCAATCAGAAATAAGCTAATAAAAAGAAGAGAAAGTGGGAGTACTGAAAGAAGAAGATAAAGACATAAATGGATCAAAACTAACATAAAACTGAAAAAAAAAAGCAGGAGAAAAACTGAAGATGAAAGGAATCACAATATAACAGATCAGAAAAAAGCCTATGAACTAGTGCTCGTAGACTTAGTCTGAATTCCTACACACAGGCAATAATGACTCCTGCACTTTTGTAAACCAAATATGTGTTGAAGTCCCATTGATTGCGAGATGTTCTAGTTTTAAAATTTAAAAAGGATTCTGTGAAGTTACCTAAAATATACAGCAGGAAAGCGTGGGATGGTGAGTAGTTGTAGGGTAGAAGCAATTTGGATGGTGATGAAGTTGCACCATAAAACAAATATTATGTTTAACCCCCATAGGAACAATTCAGTTATTTCAGCAAAAGATGAGTTATGCAAGGGGAGACATTTGAATGAACTTGTGGGGCTCTTTCAGTGACTCTAGTGAAACTGATGACTGTATTTTCATTCTACTTTTTGCTTTATTTTTGTTACTCATCTGTAGGCTAGAAATGGCAATGAGAGCAGTAAGCTCTAAGGTGGTATGTTCTTTTGCTGTATTCTTTATTCACATACTGCCTATTATTTTTTTTGAAAGAAGGAGCAGGTATAATCTAGGAGGGAACAAATCTTTGAAGTCATTGGAGGTATTTTCCAAGAGGAAATACTTTACAACAAAAAAAGAGAAGAAAGAGAGAACAGGGGCTTTGAGGATAGGTCAATGGCTGAAGCAGGATATCAGCTCCCACGTGGTGATCTCATTATCACTCTCAAACAGCACTTTTACATAGAAAAGTTGTCAGATAAAACTTCACGTCAGTCAGCACATTTTTTCAACATACTGAACATAATAACAGGAAAAGTGTGGAAGTCAGCATGTTTAAATATCGTAAATCAAGGAAGAGACATGTTGTCTCTCATATTGTCTATCCACAAGAAAATAAATACAGGATTTTAATGTTGTTTTACAGAAGTGGAGCATCGACTCCTTGCTTTCTGTACTTGGCTGCTCACAGGGCTTAATTACAGTAGAAAAGCCACACATTAGGTTTTTAGGAAGGGATAGAGCCAAAGCTGAGTACAGCCGGGTGGGGACTGCATTAAACGTTGTTCCCAGAGCAGCGTCAGGTGCTAAAAAGTGTCCAAATGCTCACATTTCCACAGCTGTGAACAGAGACACTACATTTGAAAACATGCTTTCTGTGCTTCTGTTCCTGGAATTGAAAAAATATTTGTCATTTCCTCATTTCACAAGGCCTCTGCAAAATCGCATGATAAAGTGCGTAAATACCAGGGAGAACTTGACTAAAAGTCACTACGTGTGGCTAAGCACATAGTACCTTTATTATATAATAGATTAAATAAAGAGTAATATATTGCTCAGTTAATTGCTATGTGAAGCAATGTAAATATTTGGTTTGCACCAAACATATTTGTTTTAGATGTATTGTGGAAATGGCAATGTCTTACAGAATTAACTTTAAAAGGGTGTGCAAAGTAACTATTAAAGTTTTTTGTTAGGAAAGGAATGCTCTGCAGAGGTATAGTGCAGCATTATAGTAACATTACAGAAACTGAAAATATAACTTACAACAAAGCCTTGACCATTAAAAAATTAATTATTCTTTACATAAATTTATTTAATTTTTTAAATTTTATTTATTCTTTCTTTTCCAGAATTCCTATGATCAGTCCAAAAGTAATTCCCAGCTGTTCAAGTGGGAGTGGTTTTATTAAACTTACTGTGTACTGGGACACATCTTGCTTTGCTTGTCAAACATTTTTCACTAGCAAAAAAGAGATTTTATGTGAATGAAATGATGGGATCTGTTGGTGCATATAAAGAAAGATTGTGTTCTTGCATTTTATACTCTGTAACACAAGCCCAAATACGAATCACAGCTGCACCAAACCCACCGTGCATTATTTAATAGCATATTGTCACAGACTATACATGAAACTTACAATCTTAATTCCCATTTTTACAGTGTTTATTACACATATAATGCACACCCTGAGTGCAGAACAGCATCCCTTTTCAGGGATGTCTCAAACTTAATTTATCTTTAGTTCATACTTGCAGCAACAGACTTCAACTATCGCCCAGGCATTTCCCTGAGTTTTGACCAGATATATGTAATATTGATAACCTATTAAAAAGTACAGACAGAACATTGTTATCCTTTTGGGAATTATTTGTTTGTTGTTAATGCTGCAGATTTAAATTTAGGCATATATTCAAGAGGTACATTCAACTTTAAATAGGTTCAGTGCTCCACTAAGGAAAGTTGCTTCAGAGATATGCAAAATAGCAAGGCTGCATACAGTTTATTTCAAGGAGAGAGAGAAATTTTCTCATCTATTAAAGTTTCTGACTTTTATTTATTATACTTCTTATTATGCTTTACCTAACTTAGTTTTACAATGCTCTTATTGATATGTTTTATTCATAAAAGTAACTGACAGAACTATGTTGCTAATCCTTCTGACTCCATAATAAATCATTACTTGTTTGCTCTACTATAATATGTATTTTCAATAATGCAGAAGCAAACTTGGGTCCTTAGGTAATGAAAGCCTCCATGCAAAACAAGCTTTCTTTGGCAAAAAGTGATCTCAAATCTTTCTAAAATCCCTAGGATTTAGAAAACTTCTTGTGATTTCACATGCGAGCTTTGCATGTGCCAAGCTTTTCCCACTGCACTGTGTGCAGTCATCATACCAACAAGGGTTAGCTTGGACTTACACCCACAATATGAAAGATATGGGGAACAACACGTTCTGTCCTTTGCCTTTTCATTAAATTTGAGGTTGATTTGTAGTAACATCTATTTATTTCTTCTGAAAGATATTTAAATATACCAGGCAGGAAACATTGTTACAATTATCTGGTGTATTGTGTTTAGTTCCCGGTGGTTCTGAGTAGCATAAAGTATATGATATTAGACTGGATAATAAGCAGGTCCCAAACATTTATTACTGCTTTAATAATTCCCTTTCTCGAGCAAAAAGGCATTAAGGTTCCAGTATTACAGTGCTTTGTGCCTTTATGTGAGTGCTTTGACACCCTATTAAAACAAAATAAACCAGAACTGTTCTGCTGGAGATAGGAGTCCAAGTTACAAAGCACAGGTCCAGACCTCATTGTTAACCAGATGGAGCTCTTGGTTATAATCACTGGTCTCTTGACAGTCAGAAAACTGAGAAGAAGCTAGAAGTTATAAATATTTTTGGAAAAAAATATTATTGTCCCAAAACTTTTTGTTTCTGTAGCATTGCTATAAGGCTAAGTAGGCTTTTTTTCAAGAGAGGACAAAGATCCCCATTTTCAGATACCTTACACTACTGACATTTTTTAATTTGTATGAGTTTACCTATCTCTTATAAGTAATGGAAGCCATATATTTCCAGTGTTTTACTGTGCTCAGGGAGCCCAGGGCAACGGACTGGACATCGAACCATATCTCCCAGCCAGCCAGAAAGCTGACCAACGGAGGAGCTTACACAACTGTTAAAGAATCAGAGAACTTTGCCCTTTATTCGGGAGATGCTGGATTTAGTTTCTTTGGTGAAACCAGAGGCAAACATCCCAAGAATGAAAGGATTTACAAGCCTCAAATGTGTTTCCGCATCAGTGCTACAAGGGAGCCCAGTCCTCGAGGGATTTCTTATCCGCCCCTGGCCCATCACTCTGCTGTTGGTGCCATGCAGGGGATCCTGCTTGGCAAGGACAGAATGTAACTGGTCCTTTAGCTGTGGCACCAGTTAAGAAGAATAAAAATATTGAAATCAGCCATTGACTTCAGCACTATAACAAACAGCTTTCCCTCTGTTTCATGGCACATTTTAGGCTGTCCCTTTTTATTGAATGCATTCACTGGAAGGATAAAGTCTTAATATACATTAAAAAAAAAAACAAACCAAAAAAAACTAAGACTTTTTTTGTCATTTTATTCTTCCTTTTTCTTGTTACTGTCTTGTAAACATTTAGTGTATTAAACTTAAAGTATGCTTTTGCTAATGATACCAAGTGTTCAAAACGCAGTTAGTCAAAAGTTAGAACCACTCATCTCTGAATCACTGTCCCACGTTATGCTACAAATTCCTCCCATTCATAAGAAATCCTGTGTAATAAACAACTGCCCTCCTAGGCTTCATATGAAAGCATCAAATCCTTCTGTGTACTCTCTCGGAGTCTTTTGCACCAACGTCTGTATAAGAAGATTTGCTGACTTTAAATAATCCATACTTCTAGTATTAAGCCTTTACCGTTACATGAAACACTTGTAGGAAAGGTGATGGAAATAGTCTCCACCTGAATTAACTGCAATTGTAAAAAGGCTCCAAATACAAAACTACCTGAAAATTGTTTTCAATAAAAAAGAAATCCCATTTAATTTTTACTCCACAGGTTAGTACTATTTTTGTGTTCGTATTTCCTGCCCAGTCTCACTTGACCAAAATGGGCTGCAAAGTGTATTTGCCTGCACAATGAATCCAGGGCTACCTTGGGGCATCACCTAAGTTTTTCATTTTCTTGAAGGAAATAATAGAAAAACAGTCTCTAGGAACACAATTAATCAGATATAAACCAACTCTGCCTTCAAGGGAGTCACATTCTGCAATTACTAGCAAGATTTCTAATGTTAAAGACTTTGCTGTCCAAACTGTTGCCATTCTGCATTTTACCCGAATTAGCACCTGGGTGTGGCAATATGAATATAACAGTTCCTATCTCTTTAGTCTTGTCGTCTAGAACCACTGCAGATATTTTGATTTCCTCTTCCTTTTTTTCCCTTTCTCTTAAGGGAGTCCCCTGTGACAAAAACCTGTAAGGAGCTTTCTACGTTCCCAGAGTAGCGGAGCACGTCCCGTCTGGCAAATGTGTCCTCTAGCTTCAGCTTTCACTAATCCCTTGCAGTTTGTGCTATGGTTGAGCAAAGTGATGCTACGGAGCCAGATGCGGACCCCATTGGAGACTTTAGCACTATGGCAGCCCACGTTGAAAGATCAGAGTGAAATAATGAAAGTGGAGGGTAAAGGAGAGGGGGTGGATGGTGGTTTTCAGCCTCTGTTCCTCTGAGGAGCAACTGGGAAGGTTATACGCATGGATAAGGCATGAGAAAGCACCAAAACAACTCCTTCTCCTTCCTGAAAAATTGCAGTTGTACCGTGACAGGAAAATCAGGGTCTGAGGAAAGCACCACTTTCTGTATCATTTCTTCATTAAATTGATCTGTATCACAGCAATGAATATGCTCATATTTTATTGTCTTTCAAAGCTTGAAGAAATATTTTTTCGGAACTGCTATGTAAGCCCAAATCTTGCTGACTTTTGGTGCTTAAGCTACTTCTGCATAAAATGAGACTGCATAATAGATTTTATACATGGGAAAGAAAAAACCAGGTTATTAGAAGGTACGAGTCTAAGTAACATGACAACTTCTGAAAATTTTACCATGAAACAAAACATACATATTTATGAGATTAACTCACTTCTCATAATACACCATAATTCTCCTGGGAAATTACAAGAAATCTGAATTCCATAATGTTGTAAACAACAGAAACTGCAATTATTGTAAAGCTAAATATATATATATAAAGCTTCATATATATGTTTACTTCCAACATAGTATGCAGTATATCTGGTTTGTAAGTAAACAGAAGTAATGCATGTATGTATGATGAGTCATATCTACAGCTGGATTAAAATATAGTAAATTGAATATGCTAATAATAAAAATATTCACCAACAAGAGTTATTTTTTCTCATTTTTGGAGTAAGTGTATTGTATGTTGATCATCACTAACCATTCACTGTTAAATAATATAAAAGCAAAAGTAAAATCAGCATATCAAAATTAATCCATACTTGCATGTTTCATTAAAAGCTTGTGTCTCAACAGACCTGTTCTGGGAATTAGTGAATATACTTTCTTCTTATCTGGAACATTAATCTGATACTTGTTTTAGAATTATCTGGGGGGAAATAACTCCATAAGAATAAAGCTGTTGCTAGGAAGCCTGGAGAAACATAAACCAATTTGGCTTGGAGAAACAGGTAATCAAGTGTCTTAGCACTTACTTTCTAACATGTCCCTCATGCTTTTCCTGCGAGTGGGAAATTGATGAGTGGAGAATAAATCTCCATTCTGATTATTTACAGAGCATAATGAAGGCCTCAAGCAAAGAAATGCTTCATTTGCTTTATACCTGCAGCTGAAATGTAATGCATCCCATTAAATACCCACCGAATACCATTTCAAATGTATAACAAAAAGCCATAATTTTAGATGAACACACCCTTATCCTGCAGAAGGTATAATTCTTTGGAGGAAAGTTTAAAACAATCCATCCTGGAGAGAGTTTCTGGTCATTTCAGATTTTATAGCAGTGGCCTCAAATTTCGTTTCTCTTGCTCTCTTCCTCATTCTTCTGTGTTACTCATTCTACTCCAGATGTAATTTGCTGCCTTTATTCCTCTTGGCTCACCTCTTTTCCAAATCCTTCTTATTCTCTTCCTTTCTCTCCGCTCCTGGCCTTATTCTGGAGAGGGAGAACTGAGATTTTAAGAGCGTCCCATCCCATTAAAAAAAAAAAGAAAAGGTTCTTCTCTCTTTTTTCTCACCTTGTATAGCTTATTGCTCCTTGCCTGTGGCCTGGCTTATTCTCCTTTTCTTTCTCGCGTCAGTGCTTCTGATCCCCAAATCCAAACCCTCTTTTTTTCCTTCTGAGTGTACTGTCTCTTCATCAATTTCTCCACTCCTTTCTCTTGGATCCTGTTGCTTCTCAAAACGAAGCAGCTCTAAAATGGAGCTTCTCCTGCTTCTTCCTAAAATACCACCCCACTCCCCCATTGCTCTATAACCAGATTTTGCTGCAATGTTGAAGCTTACTATCAACTTTGGTCTTTTTCATTTTATTCTACTCCTCACATTACGACTTTCACTAAATCTTTTGATTATTCTGGAACATTCAGAATAACAACCCTTTTTGGTAGGTATGTGATAAAAAAAGTCTGACAGTGATTGTCTTATAACTGGCTGTAACAATTTCCTGTTACTCTCCTTAACTGGCCACTCTTTAACCTGTACAATGCATTCTGTTTCAAATAAACTTTATCCAATGCTCAGGTTCATTCACCAGTCCCCATATATCTTCCTCGTAAAAGTCAGGCTTCCTTATCCACAATTTTAAGACTCTCTGCAGCTTTTATCTGACAATGTCTCATCTGTAGTTTCTCTCTACTCTCCTCATATCTCAGCAAGTTTATCTTTTCTTCCTTTTCGTTGACTTTCTCGTCACCTTGATCCTCTAAAAATATAAAAAAAAATATGTTGCAATCAGCTATTAAGAACAAAACCAAAACACGAAACCAGTCAAATGTATGCCTTTGACTCCTGACACTTAGAACTCAAAAAAAGGGGAAGAAAGTTATTCATTACAAAAAAAAAGAAAATTTCAAAAGAAAATACATTTCCAAAGAAAAAACATTTCCCTTTGTCTGTCGTACGAGTTACCACAAACAGTTTCTGTAAGTGGTATTACCTATGCTAAATTCACTACAGTTAAGCTCCACCAGTGAGACTTTCATTCCTCTGTTGCAACAATAATTAGCCTTCATACAGCCAAGTACTTAGACACATGCTTTTGCTCAGGCTTGTGAGTGACCTCACTGTAGATAGCAGAATTGCACACCTCATATGTTTGCAATTAAGCACACAAATAATTATTCTACTGAATTTGTGCTTTAAGCTAGCTTAGTGGTTTATTACATTCATTTTGCATTCAGGACATAAAAGAAATAATTTAAAGAAACATGTATTTTTTAAGATGCTGAATTTAAGCAAATTTTTCAGTTTTTAAGATATTTTTAGCTGAGACATTAACTTTCTTTTCCAGACTGAGACATTAGTCTGCCAAATTTTATGAAGCTCTCAGATAAAATAGAGTATGTTAGAAAAAGTGAAATCTCCTTCTGCCAACATTTTCATCCTCAGATGAAAATGATTGCAATTTCTCCTCTACCTCACATAAAGAATGCTTTACCATAATGGCATGTTTTAAAATGCATTCCTGTTAAGGAATGCTGACTTCCTCAGAAATTAACATACAGATAAATGAGTATGGAAATGTGAAAACATATGCCATGAATTATTTTTTTTGCCAAAAAAAGGGGTTGTTATTCTTTCCCAGGTACTACTCCAAGTTATTATAACATTAGTAATGGTGCAAATACTGCAAAGTCTAATTGCTTTGTGTCTGGAGGCAAGCCAAAAAGGCCAAATGCATATAGAGGAAAGAAAAAAGATATAATATTTATGTGATAAAAAAAATGGATATATCCTTAAAGTATTACAGCAGCATATAAAGAGTACTTGCAATATTGAGCAGAATTTATATACACATAATAAATTTTAAGCTTGCAAAGGAGAGAAATTTTTCTTTATAGATCAAAGCAAGTCCTGTCACTCTTTTAAACATTTACCAGTCAGGATTTCCAATATTAATGAATAAAACTTCACAAGTTGGCTGTGATGAGAAATATTTACCACTTCCTCAGGGAAGGGAAGTTTCATGACTTGATCATACAGTAACTATTAACAAACTCACAGAGGAGCCATGAATGCAGCTTAAACAGCTTGGCTCTGACTCATGATTTTAATCAGTTTTTTCCTCCCAGAAATTCCCTCTTTTGGGATATCTGCCTCCAACAAATGCCACCTTTACATATCTTCTCTACTCTTTCCAGATATCCTTTTCCAGAAACTACTGTATTAAGCTCCAACTGTTTCAAAATTTATATGCCACTGAGACAATAGCTCTCGAGGTCACTTCCCAGAATCTTTTCCATTGATCAGCATTAGAAATAGGTTCCCATAAGAGGTCTGGCTTGGTGAATACCTCTTAGACAATTGCTAGCATCTCCTGAGGGTTTTCAATCTGCTTTACGGAACAGTACATGTATAAATGCAGAAGTTTTTCTTCCAGGTATCCCATTGCTGCATTAAATATTACATAACGCACAGGCTGGGAGCAAACCTGGGGATTTTCTCATGTGGTGCACTGTTGAACAGGAGCACAAAAAGCTGAGCTCTGCAATGCCCTGAGCATGCTGGCCAGGGAGTCAGCACAGCTCTACACAGTCCCTTTGATCTGCGGGATCAGAGGTTCAGCCTCTTCACTGAGCAGACCACTGTTAGGCTTTTTGCAGAGAAATTTGGATTTAGGTTCTCATTTTCAAATGTCCTGATCTGTACTTGCTGTCAGGTCAGGAGTAGCTTTGGGCACCGGTGAGGACTAGTTTTAAGGAAAGGTGTCAACTTCTCACACATGTGGGAAGAGGTGCTGGTGTGTCTTCTGTGCGGTGCAAGGGGAGGTATGCAGGATGGTGCTCTGAGATTAGCCTTATGCGGGCAGGCTGCCTGGCTGAATCCCATCTGCTTAGAGGTGCTCTTCTCCCAGATCAGTTATGAAACTATTTTCTGTTCAGCCGTGGTGATGGACAACGTGCCCCTTGGAATTTCTCAGTCTTAATTGTGAGCAGCTATTTCTGTGATGCCCCTGTATTCAGGCTTTGGGGAGGCTGACACTTTTGAAAAGGAGCTGCGCAGGATTCCAAAGATCTTCTGTGTTCTATAACATGGGGGAAAAAATGCTTTGCAGTTCGCTTTACAGTGCAGGGGTTAAAAGCTGATGACCCCGTTTGCTGATCTGGGGCCCTAGTTCCATCTTATATGCGTGCAAGTGACATTCGTGCCTGCACATCTCACTTAATTGAGGACTGAGTCATTCCCTCCTACATTCAATCCATGTTCCTAACAGCTGCTACACAGCATCTTCTGTAGCTTTTCGGTTTTATGCTGGAGTTTTCTTGCGCATGCTATGGATTTCTTCTTAAATTATGGTCACAGTCCTCCAAAATCCTGACATTCTCAGTTTCTACTGACAGAGCATCAATAGCTCTTCTTCCTGTTGTCAGTTCTGCTGCTCTTATAAAGATGTTTCTGGGAATTTTGAGAGGTTTGATTCCTTTAGACAAAGACACCAGCATCAGCCTCGTTCCCATGGCTACCAACTCCTCAATCCCGCCTCAATACAGAGTTTTCAGCTGCTCTCATTAAAAAAAACAACAAAAAAACAAAAAAACAAACCAAACCAAAATAAAAGGAAAAGAAAAATCCTTTCCTTATCCTTGGACACTGGAAGTTCAATGTAAGCTTCCTCCCCTTATTCACACCAGCAGCAAGACACCTTAAAGGGAAACCTTAAAGAAACACGGGAGTGTGGAGAACCACTTTGACCATTCCATGCAAGGCTAGTGCTGTCACAAGATGTCATACAATCCCATGAGTGAATTCGTCAAACTCCATCACTAAATAAATCTTAGATATTTTCCTTCTTTTTTTTTTTTTTTTTTTTTTTTTCCAGTTAGAGGATTGAATGGATAATTAATTTTTCTGGTTTCTTTGACTAAGTTTGGTTAAATTTTTGTCAGTCTCAATTCAAATAAGCAAAAGGAACATTTTGAATGCAAATGAGAGCATTTTATTGCCTGCTTTCAAAATGAAGAACAAGGCATGCCAAAAATAACATTTCATTTTCAATCAGGGCAATTTTCACAAATACAGGTATTAGAAAATATAGAGGTAGTTCTGAGAATCATTCAGAATCAAGTGGGAAATTTAATTTGTCCTCTCTACTTCAGGCAAGCCCCAAACCACTTCCTGGACTGAACATGAGGTTTTTTTTCCTTTTTTCAATAACTCTATAAGGACTTCACACAAAATATAACTTAGTTTTAACAGTTTTCTTCCACACCATATCATATTCTCTAGTGGGATGGTTAGAGCAGTCTCCTGAAGTATTCATATCAGGAGAAAATATCGTACTCAGGCTTCTCAGGTTCAGAAAGAGCGTCTCAGTCCTTTAGATGGTCAGCAAGGATTCTGTTTTCTAAATTTAATCATACACATGGGTAAAGTTCATTTAAGTCTATGACTGGCTTTAGAATTGACAAGATTGCGTTGATTTAATTCAATAAACTGGTTTTAAAGCTCTAGTCTTCTGGCAGTTGACCAAAGTAGCATGCAAAATTTCAGAGGAGATCTGATTAATATCTTACAGTCATACAATAGCATGTCATACAACACCTGATGGCCCAAAATACCTGATTTGAATAATTTAAACAGGAAAATGTCTAGAGTGTCCAGGAGCCTCATGCTGATTTACCACTGTATACATCACCCAAACTGCACAAAACTATAGAAAAAAGAAAATCTGGTGCCATAGTATCAGTTGCAGCTGGTCAAAAGATAGGGAGAAATTCTCATTCTGAAAAAAAAAATAGTCCTTCTTTTGAGCTATGAAGTTAAAATAGTAGCACTGTGTGTAAGATATAGTGCCTTGATTTTTCTCTTGGAACCAATGTAAAATATTAGCTGAACTGAGGAAAAGCAGCCAGATTTAAACACGAAAAATTGATTAGCTAACAGAAGAGGTATTCAAATTGAGTGATAACGGCATATGTTTCTAAAGACATGATTCTTTTGCAAAAAAATGCAAGGTGAAATTTCAGTCTTGCATAGGATTCCTATATGGTTTGCAGGCTTGTTCTTTGTTAGGAGCCTGGATTAAATCAGCCCCAAGGTATTTTTTCCTGCAAAGACACAGCCATCCACAGCTCTGCTATGACAAGTGTCTGCCGTCATGGTAGTTTAGCTCACTGATCCTTTTGAGGGATTGCTCTCCTAATGACAGTAATGGCAAGACTATCTAGTGCCTGGATTTCCCTCATACATCCCTTTGGTTCTCTGGAAGAGCTGCATAGTGGCATGTGAGGAATGTGTACATTTGCCTGGGATTTACGGATAACAAAGAACAAGGATGGAATAGTTTCTTCATCACAGGTTTCCTGCTATGTGAGGATCAACTTTTTACCATGTGTGCAATGATGCTGATGTTTCTGGAAGGCTTCAAATCTCCTGCATATGTGTGGTACAAGTGGTCTTTCTGCACACAGTAAATACACAATTGGGGTTACTGTGAGCCATCTGTGCAACACACATGGGGAATCTGACACTTTCTGTAATCATTAAACATAATATTCATGCACTACTCTGCTCAGACTAAAATAATTATTCGAGCAACTAAAACAAACATAATCAATGCACAGCCATCCACAATCCTTCCACTCTGAACTCCAGTTCAGAAATCTCTTCTTCCCAAAGCAAAGGTGGGTTTCATTTGAGCATTTGACAAATTAATCTGAGCAGAAATATCCACTTCTGGGCAATTCACCCCCTCCCTCAGCCACGCATTAAAATAGGTCAGAAGGACTGCTGCCAAGGACTTCCTATTTCTCTCTCTTTTTGACAGAAAGCCTACAATGAAAATGTCAGCAATGAACATCTACCTGACAAAGGCCATTATAACTGGGTGAGAAGCATCATACTAAGGGTCTTTCAAAAGCTTTTAGCTAAATCTAGGTCCCTCTGAAATGCTTTCTGCCTTCCCAGGGCTGCCTGCCACTAAATCCATCTTGCATGAGATGTGCTCCCAGGCCACTGGGTGAGCCAGAGGCCAACAGCAGGAGCTAGTTCCACTTTCATAGCTTTCCGATGCATCAGCCGTCTGTCTCTCGGACTTCTGCAGGTATACATGCAGATCTTGTATACCTCCTCAAGGTCTGCTTGACGAGTCTTTACTCCCAAGACTTAATTGCTTAACTAACTGTTCCTTTCCAAACCCTGCTACCAGCATTGTGAAATGACTAAGTGGACACTTGTGTTCCTGGGCAGACCTAGAGGAGAATAAACATGTTAAAAAGTTCAAAGAGATGATGAGGCTGGTTTGTGCTCTTGAAACAGGGAAACTAAAAATTATACCTTCTAATGATCACATACATCCTATGTTAATTTTTTTAACATATGGGTGAAGTCGAACTACTGTTGATCTCATTATGTTCCCCCAAATTAAAAGGAATTTATCTTGTGGGGGCTATTTTGGCCTACTGCCAAACCCACAGATCTGGGACTTTGATTTGAATGTGAAAACTCTGCCAGGGACTTTTACACGAGCACTTAAACTTGATGAACTGGAAGCGAAATTTCTCTCATAAGCCAAGCATGCATTAATATTCAACTAAAAACCTAATTGCTCTCTCAAAATTAATATTTACACATTTTAAATCATTAACATCCCCTTGGATACCAGTTGCAGTAAACATTTAAAATATGACCATTTCCTCAGAATTGTCATTACTATAATATGAAACTCAAAGGAAAACTGCTTATAATTTTGGGCAGATTAATGAATTCCAGCTTATGTCAGCCTGTTCAAGAAGGTAAACTCATTGAGTACACCCAGAAAAAAAAGTCTTTCTCCAGAATGAGGCATCTCTAAATCTTCTGAGTAGTGCAAGTTAGATTTTGTTACTGATGAAGAACAAAACCTGTTGCCTGCTGTATTTGTGAAATTCTATCATAGCCTTTCACATTGTGCGTAACTGAAGTTTCCACTAGGACTATTCTGTCCAGCCTATTCTCTGCTCAACAACAGGAAATCTTCAATGATCTCCATGGCAGAAAAAGTACGAAAAAGTCAGCAGAACTACTATGTTTTTCAAGCATGTTTTGCTATCAAAGGTATGTTAAACAAAGTCTATTAAATCTGATAAGAACTTGGCTCTCATTTAGTTGCCCCCTCAAGAATAATTGTTCTCTCGTATGTTCTTTTAATAAAAATAATATACCAATAAATTAATTAGTATGTATAATATGCTTATTATAAGATATTTTCTCTTTAATAGACCATTCTGACATACTCTTCTCTCTGAAGACTTCGTGAATTAGTAATTAATAAGGCCTTATTTTTAGAATACCTTCTGCACTGACAAGTTCCCCACATCTCATGAGCTTAACTGTAATCAAACTGTGCCCTACACTTAAACAGGCAGAAGAAACTAATCCCAAGAAGCTGTTAACTCCAAGAGGAGAAACAAGTCCTTTCAATACTTCTTCCTATTGACAAGTGGGGTTTGAAAGATGTTCCCCGCCATGGTCACCTGAGCTTTACACCTGTCCATTTTGAGCAAAGAGAAGAAGGCCATGGTCTTCAAGTGGCTCCAGATGCTCTAGGAGGCATTTTGTGCCTTTCATCAGCTTGCTTCTTCCCTGGGGATGAGCTCATTCATGAAATCCTATTCAGCATCTAAAAGATGTGTCACTGGCTAGTGGGGACACTTTCCTGCTGTGAAGGCCTTGGGTGGAAATGGCGTGGCTCATAAAACCTTGGTCACTGCTATGATATTTTTCTAGTTCTGATCTATTCCTCTGTACAACATCAAGGCTATTTGTAAATACTCAGAAACTATCAGATATGAGGTTTCAGTCTTCTAAATTCAGCTGTATTGTTGAGTGTAATATGCTAACTTTGGAAAACTTATTTTTCCCTCAAACTTCTCCTTTATAAAGCTGGAATATATTAGAGTCATCCATATTACCCTACAGCTCCATGATATTTTGTGCATTTCCTGTATCTTATGTGAATTCAAGGCCAAAATCCAACCTTGGTGTTTTACCTTGGAAGAGGGCTGACACAAAAGCACTGAGCCTCTCCAGGGCCTGGGTTGCAGACACCAGAATCGACGGGGCACCTTTATGATTTGATTAACACAATCCTTGGCGTGAGGTTGGGAAAAAGTGGGATCATTCAAGAAATTTGTAGATGGCATTTAACACTTCGTGCCACTAGCACCGTACAGCCATGGCATTGCTTTACAGGCATTCACACAGTTTTTTCTTCTTTTCTCTGTCCACCATGCCTCCATTCTGGTAGTTACTTGTTTACTTGCTTATTTATTCCATGAACACCAGGATAGATATCTGAACGTAAAACATCAGTCTGCTGTTTGTTTTGCTCAAACTTTCCCTGACTCCAAAATAGCGAAGACGAACTTGGTTAAGGTGATGGTGGGGAAGGATTTTGCATCTCACACATTTTAAAGGTTGAGGTGATTGTTATTTTAATTAAAATGCAAAGGTTATAAAGATGTTTGTTGAAGAAGCTATTTTGGCTTCTGCTTTATTGCTCTGATAGTGTCTTCCACTATATAAAGTTGTGTTACATCTACTGAAAGGCATAAATGGAGCATAAACTAATATAGCAATGACTAAACAGCTAAGTTGTAGTTGCCTGAGAGATCCTATCACATATGCCCTTCTTGATTCACTGACATGATTACAGGCAGGCAAGATGCTGATGTTTGACCTCTATTTCATAGCAAAGAGGGAACTGCTGACAGATGTTGACCTTACAGGCTTGCAAGTCTGCAATGATTCCCTGTCCTTTGCCCAGAATAGCTTTGATTAGCTCATTTTCAGACAGTGCTTCAGTGCCAATTTGTTTTGCCTGGTTCTCACTGTACAATCAATTTGGAAAAAAAAAGTATTCAGTTTTCTGTTAAGTAATTGGCAAACAGCTGGATTTTGCACACTTTTTATTGAACAAGAAAAACAAGCACATCACTTCTTATCAAAATATTGTATGGTTCTCATATTAAACAATGTCATTTTGTATATATTGTGCATTTTTAATAGTCTTTGGAACTGAGGATCTCTCATTTATTCTATGATTACAATAATCTGGATTTATTTTGTTCCTAGAAGTGAATGAAAACGGTGTGTAAATTCTATTCCCAGACCAGCTGGATTAACAACTGTAAAAACCTTCAACTCTCTAGTTGGCAAATGATTTATTGACATGACATGCAAATGTGTTTTGCTTCAACATTAATGACAGGAGTTCCAGAACTTCTGTCACTGAGACGATAAATGGATCCTTATACATACAGCCTTGAAAAACTGGGAAGAGTGCCATTTTCCTCTTCACTTTATTGAAAATCACGTCTCTTTACATTTACAGGAAGTAGAACTTCTTTTTCTTTCTGTGGTTATAATACATCGTCATTTTGTTTATTAATAGTTAATCACTTTATTTGACCTAATGTTATTGGGAACGTATGGGCTAGTGTACAGGAAAAGTACACTGAAAACAGCTGTTGCAGTACTGATTTTTTTGCCCTTGAAGTTGATAACTGGAATGAATAAAGCAGTCTAATCAAATACAATAGTAGTAAAACTATTATAGTTGTGAAATGCATTGGCAGCAGATTTCCTACTGTCTCGTTTAAGCATATCTATACAAGCTTATAAAAATGAGGGAAAGAGATTCCCAAGGACAAGTTGTTCCTATACTGAGATAAAAACATTGAAACTAAAGTGTATAGCAGTTGCTAAAATATTTATGCAAATGAAAAAAATAACAGATTTAGCCACATTGTTATAAAAGTTGGAGGTTGCTGATATTTGCAAAAGAAAGACATGACAGTTTCACTCTTACTCAAAGAGCAAAGAGAATTTGGATTTGTTTGTCATGAAAGTCTTTTACTCTGAGGACTCAAGCATACTTATGAGAAGGACCGATTTTAATGAATTTCTTATTTGAGATTTGATTTTGTAAAAGGTTCTGAACTCATCAAAGTGAATTCTATTTTCAAACCAAAAAACTCAAACTGTTCGTGCTGCAATGGGTGTTATTCAGGAAAATTAGTCTAATTTGTCGTAAAGAAAAAAAAATTATAAGATGTTCAAACAAAAATGAAACACTTTTGTGCTGAAACATTTCAATAATTTCCACTCCTTCTTATTATTAATGGTGACCAAGTTGAAGAAATTTTCTGTATTGGCTGTTTGACCTGATTCGGGAGTGAAAATTAATTTTTAAAACATCAGCAGTTTCCCAGAACAGGAAGACCATTCTTTTGTCTTTATATTATATTGTAATAGACTGGATCTGTTAGGATGGATCATTTGGTGTTTTGAAAAGATTCTGTGTTCAAATGTCCTTAATAGGTTCATACTCTTTGCTAGTATTGCCAGACAGTTTTATTCCAATTAAGTATTTCACAGCTCTGTCATTGCATAGCTATCCGTGCATGCTGAAAGGACCCAGGTGTCAGACTGCAAAGGCAAGAGAAGGCAGGGGTGAGAATCAGTGTTGGCTGCCCCAGATTCACTCCTTACAACAGGGCCTGCCAACCTCCTCTACTCACTGTTTAAAGGTACCTAAACCAAATGGTTGTTATTCAGATGAAAATTAAGGCTTCTCTGCCTAAGAAAGCAGGAATAAGCTCAGTGTGAGTCAATTACCTGCTCTGCTCTAAAACTCAGTACAAAGCTCAGACCAGCAACAACTTTTGCATCTCCAGAACAGATAAATCATTACAAACTCAAACACTCCAGCTGCTGAAAACAATGCCAGTATTTTTTTTAAGTGTCTGGATTTTATCACAAATTAAGGACTGAAACTTGTAGGAGAATCAACTTCCCTTCCTTCAGTGAATCTGCATCTCTTGTGTGTGGCAATCCTCCAGTATTCATGCATCTGAAAAAAGGTTAGGATGAACGCAGAAGGTACTCTTATGTTAAAATCCTTAAAGTAACAGGGAATTAACTGAAGTTTGATGTACCCTAAAATGTTTAAAGAGGGTTTCTCTGTTGAGTGAATCTATCAGAGCATTTTTTTATTCAAACCTTTTTCCTTATACTTTGTAACAATAGCATATGAAAGCATTGTTAGTGACTTTTCTATAAAGATGCATCTTTAAGTTGGACAAACTTGATCAAAATCATAGAAACAGAGTCATAGAATCATAGAGTAGTTTGGGTTGGAAGGGACCATAAAGATCATCCAGTTCCAACCCCCCTGCCATGGGCAGAGACACCTCCCCTAGATCAGGCTGCCCAAGGCCCCATCCAACCTGGCCTTGAACACCTCCAGGGATGGGGCAGCCACAACCTCCCTAGGCAACCTGTGCCAGTGCCTCACCACTCTCATAGTGAAGAAATTCTTCCTAATGTCCAGTCTAAATCTGCCCCTCTCCAGTTTATACCCTTTCCCCCTTGTCCTATCACCACAAGTCTTTGTGAATAGCCCCTCTCCAGCTTTCCTGTAGCCCCTTCAGGTACTGAAAGGTTGCTATAAGATGTCCCCTGACCCTTCTCTTCTCCAGGCTGAACAGGCCCAACTCTCTCAGCCTGTCCTCGTAGGGAAGGTGCTCCAGCCCTTTGATCATCTTTGTAGCCCTCCTCTGGACCCATTTCAACAGCTCCTCTTACGCTGAGGATTCCAGAACTGGACACAGTATTCCAAATGAGATCTCACATGACCTCATCTGGTATATTTCTGAATGCTTGTTCTGGAAAATGAGGGCTGTTCCTCAGTCAATTAGATGTCCATGTAAAGCTATCTGCTATGATTCCCAGCAGCTTTATTCTGTGTGAAAGATTAAAGGTAGATTTACAAAGTTCATATAGGTTTTCCAAGTCTTATAGGAAATACTCCTACTCTCCAATAGTGCCAGATGTGTTTTAAGGTCGGCATTAGGTAAGATGGAAATATGAGCTGGTTTAGACTTAAACAGAAACCACAGGCCTTACAAAATACCAGTAAAGTTTCAGTGCTGTGAGAAAGACGATGATGCATTTTTTATTGTTATGAAATCCCCGATAAAGAGTGAAATACAGTCATAGCAGAGATTTAAATAAAGTTTCTATTACACTGCTTCCTGGCATTTTATCAAATCAGATGGATGCAGACAACACATAATGTAGTATAATCAACCTAAATCCCGCACTTAAATCCTCCAAAGCATCTGAAGGGATTTGTAGGAGTGCTTGGATTTGTTTTGCTAGTTTGTCAATACCTGTGGCTTAAACTGGAAACATAATGATGCTGTAAAGTAATGTGTTTTGATAACAGGTAGCACCTTACCTTTCTTGCCGCCTGTGTTGCTCATCGTTGGCTCCCCTCAGACTGCCTTGTTTGAGGTGGCAGGTGGGTGCTGCTGAGTCAGCATGGTCCCCAACAAAGCTGGCTGTAGCCTTTTGCTGCTTCCTGTGACCTGTTTTCAAGATGAGCAGGTGGAGAAGCAGTGATAAAGAGAGTGTTTAAGATTAGGATATGATACATCAGCTTGTTTAGGTATAGAGTGTTGTTATATATGCGTATATGTGACTTGGAAGAAGGAATGATTGCTGGGGAAAAAATGAGTCAAGGTGACTTAGAAGAAACAGAGGGCTGAGGAAGGATTCAGACTTCAGTTATCCAGATGAATGATGAGCAAGTGAATTTCAGTCTTAAGCAATGTAAAATCATGCCTGTTGAGGAGAAAACTATGAACTACCCAGACATTAGAGAATTCTCAATTAACCTTATCAGTGCAGCAAAGAGGCTGGGTTCTCACCATAGCGCCATTAGGGCTCTGCTGAATGCAGTCAATAAAAGACAGGATATGCTGCAGAGATAACAATGGGGTGATAAACTCTGCAGAAGTTATAATGCTGTAACCAAGTGTGCAGCCCCATCTGAAATATGATGAACAGTACTGAGGAGAGGAAAAGAGCAAGTTCAGAAAAGAGTGCAAAAACAACAGACTTGCAAAGTGGAACTGACTACAACAGAGAGGACAATGAAATCAGGAATTAAAAAAAAAGATTTTAGAGTGATTATAAAGAATGACAATAGTTTTATGAAACAGCTAGAAAATATCATGCATAGACTAACCTTTAGAAGATCAGGAGAAGATATAGTAATGAAGGACAACGACCCCACCTGCACTTACTGAAAAGTTCTTAAATCTTACATTGAAACATTTGCTGGGTAGTAGTTGAGAGTACTGGACTGCATTTCTAGTTTAAGAATTCCTACACTCCTATATCAGTTGAAAGTTAAAGAAGGAAGGATGAGACAGTTTCACTAATATAGTTGCTCATAACTTTACCCCCTAAAACTCCTAAAATTATTTTTCAGAGCTCCTTGAATAATTCCTTGAATTTCCATGGAAAGTTACTGTGCACACACATGCTTTCTTTGTTCTTGTTCAGTCATAAATCAAAAAAGAACCGTTCTGTCAAAAGATCAGCGTGAGATGAACCTTTGAACACTAACCTCAGAAAACCCTTTGCTGCTAGAAAAGTAGACACTTTTGTGTTTCTGTTCTGAATAAGTTGTTAGCCCTCACTACTTTCTCAGCACCAGCAGAAGTTATTGCTATTTACACCATATATTCACAGCAAAGTTTGGGAAGTGTTCACATTCACAGTGTTACCTATTGCCTAAAACTGGCTGGGTTTGAATCCACTTTGCAGGGTTTGAAGAAGACCTGTTTTGGACAAGTGTCCTCTGATGGGAAGTCATTAATAAGGGGCAGAACTGTCAGTTCCTTTGTTTCAAAAGGCCAGGGTGAGTCTTACTTGGTTTTGAAAGCAACATTGCTGTCTAACATGAGAGCAGGTTTTGAGCTGTGAGTCCAGAGGTAGCACTGGTTACTCCTTTGCATCTCAGAAACAGGACAAACAGATGGAGAAATCAGTATCTTTCTCTCAGATATTAATAATTTAATAAAACAAATAATTAATTTGATAGTATGAATTAAAGAATATTAATAACAAAATAAAAATGTACAAAACCAAATACCACCACCCAAATGACTATATGTCACCACTGATGCTGCAAAACAGGCACAGGGGAACATCCCGGACTGAACTCAGCATCAGACGGGATCTAAACTCAGGAAACTGATTTAGGAATGCACTGATCCTGGAACAGAGGCAAAAGGACAGATGAGGTTCTTATTAGATGCCAGTCATCAAAGAAAAGATTTTGACTCTCATGATTCCTGGCTTTTATACTAAGGATGACATATATGGAATGGAATACTCTGTTGGTCAGTTTTGGGTCATTTCTCCTTGTCTGCCCCTCCCTGCAGATGTGACCTTTTTTGCCCCTTTAGTATATGGCATTCTACCAACTAGAATATGTCCTTCGTTTCCATAGAAATAAATATAAGCAATGGCTTTTCTGCAAACCAGTGCCCTGTTCCTTTTGTGATAATCATAAATTTTGAAGGTTATCACTTCACTCTGAACTTTTGTTTCAGAGACAAACACTGTCTGAAAATATGCAGTTAACTTCCAGAAAATGAAGTTATTTAGATGAGTATTAGCTGAAAAGTTTAAAAATTAATTCTGCTTATCTCAAACCAGCGTGTAGGTATTTCCCCACTCAGTACGCTGCCTGTCCTGAGCTTCAGTGTTCAACTCAGGACAGCAGATTCCTCTTGGGCAAGCAGGGGACATTGGGCATTGCCACACTGCCTCAGAGGCACAGCTGCATTTCATCTTCTAACTCAGCTGGGAAGAACCCAAGGGAAGTCTAGGACTTATTTGGGCTCTCAAGAAACCGCTTAATAAATAATAACAAAAGTAGAATTTGCACTTTTTTACTAACCTGGTAATTAAAGATTGTGCAGTCTATAAATAGTCTAACAGACCAGAGGGAAATACAAAAATCATGTGGTCCGACACTCAGGACAGCACATTTCAGAAGAAACGTCAATGATTTCTGTGTAAAGATCAGATCTTCTATTTGGATAGAGGAGAACAAATCCAGCCTTGATGTAAAGACTTAGTGTCTTCACCACATACAGTGGCAAGCTCTTCCAGTGGCTAATTATCCAGCCTTGCTGCTGGGAATGTACTGTTTCTGGTTAGGTTTTGTTTAGCTTCTACTCCTACTTAATCTACCACCCCCCACCCCCAATCTGCTTTTCTTTCTTTGTCCCCCTCCCCCCCCCCCTTTTGTTTTTTTTCCTCCCCTCTCTTTGCAAAGTTAAAGAGCCAGCCACAGTCAGTAATCTTTTTCCTGATGTTGGCACTATTTAGACTGACTGAATTATCGCTTAGCCAAACTAAGGGTATTATAACTCAGCCAAATTAAGGCTGAGCACATCAGATTTCAGTGTCTAAGTCAGACTCTCCAGAACACAAAATATTTTTGTTGCACTTTCTGACTGACTTTTATTGCCATTTTCTTTGTGACATCAGGATAGAACTGTTCCAGTGGTGGACTTTATTGTCATATGCAGAGGTAAGACCTCCCTCTCTGCTGTAGCTGCTTGTTAACCTGAAGATACCACTTGGCAGGATGAACAGCTTCTCTTTAGCACATGCTGAGTCTTATGGAGTGATGCCACCTTGGAAAGGGAGGGAAGGAATGGAAATTTGTCTAGGGTAGTAGAGGGAAAAGAGCTGCTGCTCCCTCTGCAAAAGCAGGATAGCATCCTGTGTGCATGGAGCAAAACAATCTAATGCCTGTGGGCTCTGGTTGCTGACTATTACTGTGCCATGGGATCTGCTGCCTGTGAAAGCCTGGGGAAGAAGGCCATGGCAGCACAGCAGGGATTGGCTGAGTGACCCATGAGGATATGCCACACGTGGTGCTATACCTTCAGAGTGCTTCTAGCTGGCCTGGGCCACCCAGATCTCCTCAGGGATCAGAATGCACCCAGGATGCAAAGGGAGCATCTTCCTCGGAAACACTTCATATTAATGAAGTGCCACATCCCAGTTGCTTACATCTCTTCTCGATCTCTGATTTTCCTAGTTCCTTCCTGTCCAAGTATATCTACACAACACACAGTTCTGATCCTTCTAACTGCTGCAGACATCCCCTCTTTGGATGTGCAGGCTGCACTCACTGGAGAAAGACAGCTTTCTACCTGGCAGATGTCTGTGAACTTTGATCACTCTTTTGAATTGTGAATACTGGTGGAAATTCCCATCTGACCTGAAGTGAGAGGTATGTGAACTCCGCATGATTTTTAAGGAAAAAAGCGAAATGCAACAAAGTTTTCAGTAAGTGCCTATCAGACAATAGCTTAAGTTTCTCTCTATTGGAATTGAGAGATCCTTTATAAATATAGTCCTTTCCCTTTCTGCACATTATCTCTGTTTTTCTTTAAAAAAATAATTCAAAATTGTTCACCAGATGTTTTCTTTACAAATGTCTCAGCCTACCACTCATCTAAAAGAGAATTAAAAAATGAGATGTGCTGTCACTTATCTTCAGGTGTGAGAGTAATGGGCTACTTCAGTCACCTGTTATTACTTCTGTTCCAGGATTGGATGAATCACATTTTATAAACAGAAGGAAATACATCCAAGAGATTTCCAGATAGCCTCTGAGGTCATTAGAGCTAAGTACCTGGTTGCATTAGTAATTTCACTGCATGTTATCTGCATCTTTAGGCTTTGAATCATCTCTTAGTTTGGCTGTATGTTCCTAAGCCAATTTTGAAGAAGGAAATTAGGCTCCTAATTTTGAAAGCTGAATGACATCAGAGTGAATTAGGCTCTAAAACCTGGCTTGTCTCTTTTCACTGTCTGTGCTGTGAGTGCAAGGCAGTCCAAAGCAGCCAAGCCTCTGCAAGAAGTTGTTGCTTCTTAGTTCACACAGAAAAAGGTCTCCTAAATAAACGATATATTCAGCTATGAAATTTACTGATGTATTTATATGCTGTTATGACTAACATAGGCATCCTTAATTAATAAGTCACAATTTCTTATTGTGTCCATACTCGCTAAGTGGCATGTGACTCAGTTAAAAGGAAATCATCAGGCGAAGCTCTAGCGAGTGCTTTAAAAACACTGTAATGGCTGCACTGCAATTAATGAAGTGTTAGCGATAATCCATTGCCATCTGTCTTTATTTTCCTAAGCCACTCAAGTAGAGACCGTATTTAAGGGGAGAAAAGAAAATCCAGAGCTAGAAGAATACTGCAAATGAGTATTCGCCAACATTTGTTCCAGTTCTGAACAGCTGTTCAGTGTGATCATTTTCATACCTCCTTTTATTCCCTATTCATGATCATTCTCACAAATGAGGTTATTCTTCATACAAATACCTAATTGCAAAGGAATACATTTCTCTTCTTCTATTCACAGTGCTTTTGCCTCCCAGTCAGGGACTCAAATCAGACCATCTGACTCCTCCAGTCAACAGCCTGCTGCTAGCAGCAACCTGTGAGCAGTTCTGAGGTGAGACTTACACAAAGGGCTTTGGTGCACAAGTCCCCGGGGCTCCCTGTGTCTGAGCCTTGAGTGAAAGAGAGAACAAATGCACAAATGACTGAGACCAGCAGGCACACGGCTCGCTAAACCTTTTGGCCAGCTGCAGAGTTTCCTATGCTATAAGCCAGTCCCCAGCCCAGGGGCTTGCAAATGCTGGTCCGAAGGTGGGAAACTCTTTCCTTTGTCTTCTGTTTACCAGTCAAATGCAGTGAGGGCAATAGCCTTTTCAAATGGCCATACGCATGTCTGTATATTTACACATGTGTATGTAGTGGCAGTCCTGCATGGGCGTATCGATAGGGTTCCCCTGTATCTGTGCATCTCATGAGTCTTAAATTACTTTTTTCCTTAGTTCTGGTTTATATCCTTCATAGGATGTTTGGGACACTCGCCTATCAGTCATTCCTATTAATACAAACAGAAAATACATGTTAATATTTATTTATAAGCCTGCACCTATCTCAAGGCAATGACTTTATTATGGCGATGTAGCCAAAAACTGTGGTAAAAATGGAAAATGGTCAGTAGGCATCTAAAAAGCAGTGTGAAAAATGCTGACCTTTATGAGTATTTATTCCACTCAGGAAAATTGTCAAAATGTAACACTGACAGTTTTATTACCTAGTGGATTGTAATAAACCAAAATTCAATATTCTTGTTTCACTACAACTATTATTTTGGAGCATCTTGAAAGATGATGTTCTTCATGTTCAGAAACATGAAATGCAGTAATTCAAGATACACCATGCAGTTTGCCAAACAGATTTTTTCAAAGGTGCTTCAACAATATTTTACTGAGAATGAAAAATGAACATCTCCATTTTATTTATTCTCTCAGGAGCCTAGCAACGTCTCCCTATGCATCAAGGGAAAACTCTACTTCCGGAATGATAAAATGTTTCATGCAACCTTTTAAGACGACTTCAGTGCCACATGTGCATTGTTTTTCATTTATTATTTTAATAGGAGCTTTTCCATGAACTCATATATGGCGTATTTTTGAAAAATAATCATAGCAAGGCAGCACCTTGGCTAGTAGGTATTTATTCCTTCAGAGATCTGCATTTTGATTTTACCTTTATGCGTGATGAATACTGATAGCTCAGCCTGTCAATAAAAATGAAGTCTGCTTTTAAAGAATAAGTCTGCCTGTCTACTTCCCAGCTAAATATGCTAGAAAAGTCTAATAGTTTCATCAGGAAGAGGAAGCCTTCAAATCTGTTTGTCCCCATTTCTTAACTTCACTTTATTATAACATTTTGTAGGATCAAGTGCTTCAAAGTGCTGAACAAGCTGCAAGGAATGAAGACCTGTCTTCACTTCTTGATAGCCAAACGTTCCCACCTTTACCATTCATAAGCTCTTTCTCCATGATTAATTCCTAAAGGGGAAATATGTGCACACAGTGGAAGGACAGATGTTGCCTATTACAGGCTATTGCAGAATTGTAACCTGAGTGCTCTGAATGACTCCCTGGGGGCTCCCGTCTTTTTCCACTGACAGGCTGGTGGAGAGGATACATCTCTTTATTCTTGGAATTTCAGCTGCCTAAAGAGACAAGGTGGAAACTGTCCTCGGCACTGTGAAATTGGTTGCTCTTTGGAAACCACGTGACTGCCTATAGAGGCAATGTCTGTGCAGTGAAGTCTTCCCTTCCTTATCTGCATGGGGTTTTTGGAGAAGGTGCCATTGGGGACAGATGATCACCCTCAGCTGCCACTCAGACTTTGGCTCTCAAGTGATCCATGTTATCGCCATGGGTGCCAACTAGTGCTGGTAATGCTACTTAGGACTCTGTTATGGCAAAAAAGTAGTAGGACTGATACCATTCCTTTCTGAGGACCAGAAAATATAATTTGACTGGCTTCAGTCACATTTCTGAGAATGATGTGAATTATAATACCTGTATTATTGTGCATAGAAAAAGGTGTAGTATGCCATAAGACTCTGGAAAGAATGAACAAAACCAAGACTCAGTCTGGTCAAAAGCAGGTTTTGGTGCATAGTTCTGGAATGGAGCTCTACCTGCAACCTTTTTCTGTAGTATTTCTCTTTAAACATTTTCTTGACACCAGCATGTTGGTCATTTCAGCACAGAAAAGAATCCTCATTTTTAACATGTGATGTAAAATCTGCAAGCACACATAAAACCTCGTAGATCATAGAGATTTTCTCAGAAGTGATTGCTAATCAGAGAAATGAACTGACAGGGACATACTTGATGTAGAAGTAACACCACGACACAAATCTTTCAGACGAAAGGGAATAACTGGTTACCCAAAATGAAAGAGAATGTCAGAAATCTGGCAAGTTGGAGTCTAGTTTACAGTGCATTTGCACATTGAGAATACCCACCCTTGGAAAGCAGTGCAAGTAAAGCAGAGCAGCTATTTTCCCAGTGTTCACTTTGCAGTACTGTTTGGTGTATGTTGCTGGTTTGATGAGATCAGCATCTGAATGCATTTTTGTCTTCTAAATGATGTTTAGAATTGTGTTTACTTGTTTACTTCAGTACTCAGATGTGGATATGTCTCTGAGTACCCAATGAAAAGTGGCTGCTGTGCATTTTGATGTTACAAGATGCAGAGCACTGCACATCCCTGTATCTGAGGGCACAGTTAAGCCCTCAAAACAGCTGAATTGTGTCTTTGTACAACAGGGGATTTGATAATTGGGCAGATGAAGCATGAAGGAATGAAGCTAGAGAGCTGGTGGCACAAATTCCAGTCTGAATCCAACAAATCACATAGTAAGAATGATTTTTTTTTTGCTTTAAAACATCCTTACAGGAGGGCTGTAATGGAGATAAAGCAAGTGTATTCACTCGTATAGTATGGTTCAAGTGTCGTTCTTTTAGCAGCATGCTATAACACTTGTAAGAGGGCACAGAGCAGCAGTCTAAAGAGACTTTGTGCTATCTGCATTTATAATTATTCCCACTGAGGAAAAACCTAAGGCCACTCAGTGTCTACAAGATACGTAGCTGGGATACGTCAAAACCAGATCCTGTTATGTTTGGGGTTCAGTTAGAGATAATCATTAGTTGGCTTATAGTTTAATCAGCAATGATTTAATGCACCTCTGCCAGATATGTAGGAAAAAACCTCTGTAACCTTTATGTCAGTGTTGGATCCAGATTCCTTAGTCAGTCATACATGGGAAAAGATTAGGGAAGTATTTTGAAACAGTGCCAGCACACGGATATTAGGTTATTACTTTAATTGACTACATCAGCAAATGCACAGAAGTATCACTTACCAGACAAGTTTCTCTTGGCTAGTCTCTGATAATGGATTTCAGTTCATATAAACGGGGTTTCTAGAACTTCCTAAGGAAAGAAATATGAGGAACAGACATCCCATTTATCACCCTTAGGCCAGTAGGGACACTGAATATTTTAACTAAATTTTGACAAATTGTGTGCAAGTCAGTGATCTAGGAATGGAGTTCTGGAAACCATTGGCTATACATTTGTAAAAACAAGTAGGAAATTTAATATGTTAGGAGCCAGATGGAAGGAGTACGCCAGTGTCATGCAGAGAGAAACTTACACTAGAGACAGCGAATAAACTGTAGTTATAATTACAGAAAAAAATTTGGCTGCGGTGAAGTATGTTTTGCCATTGATTTTGGCGAGAATAGGATTTCATCCAGGGTATGTAGGAGTGAACAATATTTGTTAGGATCATAGCCCTAAGACAGATGCAGGTATAAACTAAAGGACAGATGGGCCAGCAGTAACAGGAATAATAATAGTTTTCCTGAGCAGAGAACATTGAGTATGGTTTTGTAAAAGCATTTTTATGCTCTGTAGTGCAATTTGAGAAAATATGTTTTTGAATAGTGTTTTGTTTCTTCTTCTTTAAATTTGATATTTTCAAGTAACTACCAAGTACGTAGTTACTATAGGAAAAAGATTTTGACATTTACCTTTTGTATGAATGTAGTGGCACAGAGTGCCAATCCTTAGAAAAGAAGTTTCACGTCAGCGCAAAAATTGACAATACCGCACATGTCAATGCTAACTTTGTGCAGGGCTGTAATAGATCACTGCCACTGTAGAAGAATCACGCTGACCCTTTATTCCAGACATATCATCAGGTCTCGAGGACAGACTTCTGTTAGCTGAGCACTCCTGTGACACACTGCTGAAAAAATAAGCCATCACTAGTTCCAGGCCTGAGATCTCAGTGCAATACAAAATACTTTTCCACAATACCTGTTTTAAAACCTGCAAGAAGCATTCTCATTTCACTTGTTGTGCAGAGCAATTTTGCAGAAAGCAAGGGTGTAAGAGGAAATATGCAGACACGGAACATATTTTGCCAGTGGCAAAACCGACATTACAAACTTCGTTGGCATATAAACCTGTTTGTTTCCAAGAGTTTGGAAAGTACTAAAGGTACATTCTGCTCATTCCAGATCGACCTGGGATCCCAGAGCTTCGCAGAGGTGAATCAACAATGGTTCTGTGATGCCAGTGCTTGAGGGACTGTATGGCACCTCATGAAAAGGATATTAACTCAACAGGACAATATCAGTTTCTGTGTAAACTCAATACTTGAAAATGTTCTTCTTCTGAATGTCTCATGAGAAATAGAGGAAATCTGGCATCTCCTGAGACATTTCTTGCAAATTTGCAAAGTTTTTAACTTTCCTGCTTCCATTTTCATCCTGCAAAATCAAAAGAGTTGGGGAAGAAATATTTCTTCTACTTGATGTTACGGTGTTTTGAAGCCATAAATTCAAGGAACCTGGAAAAGAAATGTACAATGGAAGAACTGAGCTGACTCTGCCAGAACCTCAGCCAAGACTTGGTGCAGCTGTGCCTCAGCAAAGGGAGGAGGATCAGAAAGTCTCGGTATCATCTGTATACGTCTGGTTGTTCAGAATATCAATTCTGCTCATTGCTGTCAGACTATACACTGAGGAGAAGAGGAAAATCAACTTGCTCTCTGGAATGCAAGAAGAGGAATAGTTTTGCCGCCCAGCCTCACATTTTTGAACTACAGTTCTGCTGGTATCAGCAGTAGCTTGCTGAATCATCTTTCTCTTTTGCTGTTGTCTTAGTCCTCTTAATTGAAAGAAAAACAAACCAAAAACACAGTGAAACAAGATAGAGTAAAATACAGCTGAACTTTAAAGGATCTACCATTTTTGCACCAGTGGCTGAAGGCCCACTAAAAGACTCAGTAAACTAATGCAGTAATGTAATGTTCATATTACAGGGAACAATGATGACTTTAACCACGGATTGGGTGAAGTATGGTCCCATATGCTGGAGTGAGACTTATTCATACAGAAAAGACCAGGAAGGTGGATTTTTGTAGGCTCGGGCTTCCAGCCAAATTTTCAGGTGATATGTGGCTCTATTAAAATCTGCAGCACCATTATCGCTGAGCATAGTAGAGTCACAGGTTGAATTTAAATATGGACGTGCCACACCAGTTATATACAATGAATATCAACAACTTTGATACAAATATTCTGACCAAAGAGAGCAATGGAAGCTCCAGAATAACACAAAAGGGATAACAGACACACAGATACAAATGCTTCCAAGCTTTCTGTTACACTGCCATACCTCAGCAGCAAGAGTTTAAGCCAGTTTTTCAGACTTTTTTTGTCTATTTTATATCTCTTTTCTAATAGAGTTATTCCTTTGATTTCAAGAGATATGGGCCTCACTTATGCAAGGAGGGTACCACATTTAGATGAGAACTCCACGTAACTTAAACAGGCAAATTAATTTCCAGATGCTTTTCTGCCTTCAGAAAAAAATTAGAGGTTTGGTCTTGCCTATCTAAACATAACAGTAAAGATTTACTTGCTTTCACAAGTCAATAATATTGCAGGTTCTTATCTGTGAGTTTCAATTGTTATTTCTGTAAATATATATTTTTCCTTGTATCTTTAATTTTCCATTTTTTTTCAATAAATAGCAACATACAATAACTATTACCCACACTGTTCATGGCAGAGTTTAATCCATATCATAGTTTTAATGCAAATTTTCCATTTCGTATTGGTGAAGTAGGCCCGAGAATTGATAACAAAGAATAATTTCCAGAGCTGCTACTTATTTAACACAATTGAAGACACGCACTTTCATTTTATCACTTCAATGAATAAGCACTTCTCCTAATGGGAAGTTCAATTAAAAACATGCATCTTCTCTAAGGGGATGTTTTTTTGCAAGCTATTCAGATAAAAGTCTATAGTTCAGGATTTTGGTTCCAAATGTCTTGCCTCAGTCTTTGATAGTATCACTGGGATGGCAGGATGGGTGCTCTTCACTACCCTTCATTTAATGCTGCACAGAATTATTTATATTAGTACTCCCTGTGCCTCACTGGAATGTATGTATCTCTAAAAGTTGATTGAGGAAGGCAAAGTTGGATTTGTCCTCTGAATCTCTTTCCCCAAAGCCCATCCTTCTTTGTTGACACCAAGGTAAATGCAGCTGCAGTTTCCAAGAGAAAATTACCAAATGGATAAGCAATAGGAGTAGCTGATTAATCTTCGCATGTTTCATGGTAGTGCCCAAGAGCTTTGGTCAACTTTTGGCATAAGGCAGTGCACAAAAGCTGTAAAAGGCCCTGACCTGTGAGCGCATGATTGTGAAGAGCAAGTCTGGCTGGATGGGCCTAGGGTGATCCAGTGCAGCTCACCAAACCGGCAAACCCTACTCTGTTTTTTTCCCTTAGTGAGATGAATAAGCTCCTTGGGAGGTCAGAGCAAGGTGAGAATGGAGAGGAAAAGGAAAAGGAGGAAGAGGGAGGATGGACGTCCCTTTCAGCAACACTAGTCTCTCCTACTCGGCTCATCTCAGAGCAGCTAACCACTTTTTTACTTGATTCACAGTTAAATTTGAGGAAAACTTTTTGACACTCAAGACCCACTCATTCACCACTCTCATGTCTGTGAAGAACAGTTTATGCTTATGCAATCTCTAATCACTTCATATGTATTTCAAGACTTGGTTTAGTACGGTAAAACAAGAAATAGATTCTCAGTCCCTGTCGGGTATATATTTTTTCTGGGTAGATGCCCTACTCAGTGTGGTCCATTCAGCAGGAAATAGTTAAATTACTTGGGAGTTAATCCGGAAAACCTCTGTGGCAGCCTGAAACAAAGGAGGATTGATCAAGAAACAGAGACAGCAGTCATTTATTTGGTGATGCGGTCTGAATAAGAGATGAACATTAATGAGTTATTTAAACAATCCTGCTTTATTGTCTTTGTGCTAACAAGATTCTGTGACATTACAGAAGGAGATGATCAAAAGGTCCAGTAAAGTTCTCTGCCCTTTAGTGTAAAATTTCACTAGTTTCCTCCAGGCAAAACCAATCTGCTGAGTAGTAGCATCTGTCCTGCGCGGCTCAGGCTCTTTTACTCTTAATTAGATAGTGCTTCCTTCCACATTTAACAAAGGGAAGTGAAGAAAGAATTGCTTGCCGGATATATATGCATGCGCTTATCTATAACACCATGTATACGTGCACATAGATATAATGCAATATGCGTATGTGTGTGTGATCGTATATATAATATGTATTTATATACACGCTAATAATTACATATATGGATAAAATGACTATAATGTAAAATCAGACATACAAAAGCATGGCTTAGAGCTGACCGAAACTGTAAGGCATTAAATAAGCACGCACTTTTCTGCTACTGTAAATTTTCTCCAGGTCAGCTGTGCCAGCAGTAGGAAAAACATTGCTCTGTCAGCCTCTTTCTGAAAGATGCAAATACATTCTGCTTGATGCCATCTGCCAGTACTGTGACTTAGGCACATAGGATAGGTAACAGCAAGATGTTTTTGCAGGGCTGTCCGATATAAGGCAAGTGAAGATGATCAGTATTTCATATGTAGAATCATTGGACATAGGGCAGAGAAGATCAACAGAGATAGATCTGGAAAACATAACCTGTGAGCAAAGATTTAAAGACTTGGACTTGTTTATCCTTGAAAAAGAAAAGATTAAGGAGAAGGCAAAATAATAACCTTCAAGTAAAAATAGAAAAAGGAATAAATTGTCTCTAGAGCCATGGTGAATCTCATAAGAGGGAATAAAATAAGATTGTATCAAGGAAGAGTTAGTTCAGAGAACTCAAAAAGTTTCTTCTGGCAACAGGTACCTGTGGTTTGATACATGCAGGGAAGAGATGTGAAGGTCTTCAAGAATAAAGTAGAAGACAAACTGTCAGGAAGAGCCTGGATTGTCCTTTGGTGCAGAAGGCTGAAACTCCTAAGGCTACTACCAGGCTCGTTTTCTGACTTTATGGTAATTTTCAAGCTTTTTTTATCTGGTCCAACACTTCCTGACTAGAAAACTGAATCAACATATATCAGCAACTCTTAAGAATCTTACGCTAGGGAAAGACTAAGACATCTGAAGATCATGCATCTGCTACACATCTGGTGTGTCCAGAGAAGAACGTTAACTGAAGTTAGTTCGTTTGCACATGCAATGGAGACAAATGCTCCTTTGTTTTCCAAAACATGGAGAAATGCATTAAAATAAACGTTCTGGTTTAGGATCAAGATTGTCAAATCCAGGAAACTAAGAGTTAAATTTCTCACTCTTTCCCACAACTGAAAGCTGTTGTGCTTGGTCCTTGATGCATAGCTTGAATTTTTGCATGCTTTAGATAATTTAGAGGATTTAAGAAGGCTTGCTATAAATATTATGTAACAGTAACATTCTGTCATATTAAGAGTGAATACCAGAGACTTTATCAGTGATGGGAGGTGAAGTTTGAATCATGGCAAAGGAGTTTGCAGAAAACAATGTTAGAATGTATGTAGGATCAGTTAAAGTATACTAAAATATGCTAATTTTTTATCTTCAACTCAGAGTGCTCTCTGCCGCCCCCCATTTCCAGAAGACCAAAGTATGTTGCAAAACCAGAAAACCAAGTACTGCAAAATACTTCTTGGACCTTCTTGGATGTGTTAACTTGAAGACTGCTGATGACCTCAGTGGATCTGAATCTTATAAATGCCTGATTGCATTGCATGGTGATGATGTGACTAGCGGCAAGATATATGTTCATAGTTTTGGAGCAAGGGGAGGAACCATAGGATAGAATATGCTTCGCTGAATAGCAGTGTATTATTTTATCATGGCATTTTACCCTTTCATCATCATGGTCTGTTACAGTTTGAACAACCCAGATAATGAAGAGTAGGGGTGGAGGCTAATACACACAAATGATAAGTCCCATCAAATGTTTCCCCCAGTATACCCACAGATTTCTCAACAGGTTGAACTGCTGTGCCTGGAACTTTCCAGCCAGACATTTTGCAGGAAAAAAAAAAATCATTAGAAATAAAACTGAGTAAAGAAGAATGTAAATACCTTAGACAGAAAGGGAGAAGGTGAGTCTTCAAAAGCAAGACTGCTAGCAGCAGGACAGGTAGAAGCCGGTGAACGTTAGATGTACTCTCCACACATATAGTAGTACATGCAGATTGGCAGCTACACTGTGCAACCCAGCTCCTAGATGCTATGGGTGTTAGCTACCTGCAGGGAACAGTCAGCAACCATCATGGAGATGAGCAGCAGCTGAGAGCAACCCCGGTGCACACAGTGCCCCCTCTGACCACGGCACTGTCTTCGAGCAGGCAGAGCTGGGTACTGGTAAAACGATCCACTGACAGTCCTCCACAAAACAAGTGATAAAACACAACTAGGATCTATCCAGGGAGGCCAGCTGGGAGCAGTAGAAGAAGGGACCAATGACAGGACTGCAGACAAGGCTACAACACAATTCCAAGGTCTATCCAGGAGAATGGATCAGCAGCAAACCCAAGCCTAAACTGAAATGGGGTTCCAAGACACGTGGACAGAGATAGGGATGTGTGTTTCCAGTGAGGCCGTCAAAGCCTGTTGGTGCACGCACAGTCCTGGCAGAGTGCCATTAAGGATATACGCTTGCGGTCATTACATTGTACTGTGAGGTGGTGACCAAAAATCTGGAAAGTTTCATATGGTGCTGTTCTGGACAGTCAGTGGGATTTATAGCTCAACCTTGAGGGGGCTTAACAAAACAAAGATTAACCTCTTGGGGATAATATGATCCCTAGATGGACTTTATTAGTTCTTTGATTATCTGTCCTTTCAAAACACTCCCTGTACTAAGGAGGACTCATTCAAGAGTCATTTTAGGTGATGTAACTTATGATATGCTCACTCTTCTTCTAGAACTTAAATCTTGCCCAATTAACAACATAGATAGCTTGTATCAACAGAACCCCCTTACTGTGCAATGTAAAAAGGAAGGGCATGGGGTGCTGGAAATGTTAATACATAAGTAAAATGTAGTCCCTGCTGCTTCGAATTGTGTGTCCCAGTTCTGATCTGAGAGAACAGCAGAAATAGGAAATATCATTAAAATCTACAGGTAGTGAATTTTGAGTTGCAGCTGGACTAAACATACTCAGACAGTGTTGTCTTAGCTCCTTGTATTTGTTTGAACCAAGCTGTGCTCCTCTGAACATTTTTGGCCAAAACCAAGGTTATTAATTGATATGCAGTATTCTCTAACCTGACAAAACAAAATTAGGTTTGGATTGGCTGCCACTGTGGATCAAGCTAAAGCAAGCTTTGCTTTGTTTCTTAAACGCAGACGTCAAAAGACAGAACATTCTCTTGCTCAGAAAGTCAAGAGAAAGCTATGCATCAGCCTTGTCTTTGTGTTTATGGTGCTAGCTAATGCCATGCAAACATCAGCCTTTGGCCTTGCAAAATTCAGTTATCAGTGAAAAGCCACAAGACAGTTCAAGAACCATACTTCTTTGGTCACAAGAATCACAAAAGTTCCCTAAACAATGAATAAGTTTCTAGAAAAGCAGTGTCCTAGCCTGTGAGAAAACAGAAACTGAGCTAGGTTTGTGGCAAATCCTATGCAATTAATATTTCCCTAGTTAATTTATTTTTCAGCCAGAAAGTTGAATGCTGTGGTCCAAGTTGTGGATTTTTTACAGTAGCAAAACACCAGCAAGGTGGGTTATATGGCAACTGTGGCCAGTGCTAAGACTCCAGCCGTCTGTTCAGGGTGTTGCTGGGGCTGTGGGCTCAGAAGCTGAACACTTTAAAGGCTTCTGTATACTAGCACTGTCTGGTTTAAATTTTCCAACTCATGTGGACTATGGGTAAAAATATAAAGTTAGATAGGAAACCTTATGTTGTTTGCATCCAGTGGAACAGGCTTAGCAGGTCTGTAGCTTCTGGCTCTGCAACCTCCTCAGGTCTTCAGTGCTGTAGCAGAAACCTTTTACTGCCACATCACAGAGTCTAACTGTGGTCATCATAACCTTGAGGATCAGTGAAGAGACGCGTGGGGGAGTGGAAGAGGAGGTAGCATTCTGAGAGAGTCCCTTCTGGAATTCTCCAAAGGGCCAAGTGGGAGCAGCATCTCACTGGATCATTCTCCCTCCAGGTCCACAATTTCCTCTACACTAGTCAGGAGCAGGAATGACAGAATCCACTTGCTGGAATAGCAGAGCCCCTTTTATTTAAAAGGAAGATCTGTAGGGACACCTACTTCTGATTCAGCTAAAAGTGTCTGGTACATATTTCATCTCAATTGTGTCTTAAATAAATCACAGGAGTAACTCTCTGAAGAACAAGCATGAACTGTCAGCAGCTATTTTTCTCTGACAGTGAGACAGTACTATGTGTCCCACAGTTTCCTGTCCATAGTAGTCTGTGAATATATAAGGAGAAGACATTTGGAGTGGGTTCAGAATGATGCCTTACAAAAAAAGGTGCCCCTGAGATCACAAGGCTTTTGTTTTTTTACACTGAAGGAGATGGAAGCAACATTTCTAGCTAAGGAGGCAAGAAATCTGTTTCACACCACTGGCAAAAGCTGTCACCTCCCCAAGTAGCTGAGAGCGCCTAGAGATGTTGCAGGACAACAGCTTGTTCACACCTCTTGGGCTGAAGCTCTGTGTTGGTGACAGAGTGGCTGCTGGAAAATTCAGCTGCCACCACAGTCTGTTTTTCGTCATGGCTGATTCCTCAACTTTTCATCAGGCTCTGTGGGCATCAGAGAATGCCCTTGCCTGGCATTCACCAACAGTGTGTGCAAAGAGGGTGCTGATTTACACTGAAGCTGGGTGATTGCGGCCTGGCTCCTGGACTCTGTAGCCACCTACATCGGGCTTCAAGCTTCCTAGCCCCTTGACCCTCCTCATCTAGATGTGTTTATGCACAGTGTTCACAGTATGTCACATATTGTACTCTGTGGATTGTGCCTCTGGCCCTTCTAATAGCAGCTGAGGAAGCTACAGACACCAGTAAGCCACCAGTCTGGGCCAGCAGAAAGGACAGGAAGAAGTGACAATAATTCACATAATTCTCCTCTTTCTCCCCTAACCTCAAGCTCAGCCTACGTTTTGTGGCCAAGGGAGGCAGTTTCATATTATATTTTTATTATTATTTCAGGTTGTGCTGGGACTGAGGTCACCTTCTCCCTATCCATGTCTGACTCTTGCCTTTCTGCAGTGGCTCTGATTATGGCACATATTGCTGTTAGCACTGTCAGATATTCTGGAGAAGACTTTCAAGTCCTAAGAGTCCTGGGGCAATCATGATTATTATGTAATAAGAGAGTAAGTGGTGCAGACTGGAGAATAAAAGTATTGGCAGAACGCGACTCAAGGTTTAAATTTGAAGTTCATTTCAATGACCTGGAGCAAGTCTCTGGCCTCATTTTTTCACCTCTCATGATGAGACTGTAATCTTAATAGGTCTTACGGTGTGTTTACCCAGACAGAGTCTACCATGAGATGTTTTTTTTTCCTTTGGGAAGACATCTAAGTATTGTTACAATGGAAATCTAAATAATTTTATACAGCCAGAAGAGAACACAGCAATCAACAGGTTTAGGCTCTTGCTGTACGCAGGAATGAAGAAAATAAGTATTTGAAGAAAGTGAAAAATGTTAATTGGCCCCTATTTGTTCTTCTCCCTTTGAACTGTGTGGCATCAGAATCTTGTTCCTCATATAGAGCTGTAGAATATTTTAGGGACTTTAAATGCAAAAAGTTGAATTTCTGGTACCACACTCCGCCCCAAAAAATTGACCGTGGGCAGCCACTAGTAGTTAAGGCTGGAATGTTTCACGGCACAATTGTCATAAAGTTATTCCTCAACATTTGAAATTTGGATGAATGAAAACATTTGAAAATATTAACGAGTCTGCTTACCGTGGATCCCTCTATCCTATGGCTGAAGGCAAGATAAGAACAAATAGGAACATATGTTGATATTTCTGCTTTGAATCTAATTTTACCAATGTCCATCAAAAAGACTGGTCATTTCCATGAAGGCCTCATATAGAACAGAAGGACAGAAATCAAAATTACTTTGACATCTATGAGAAATCCTTTATAAGCTGTTTTCATAGTCCTTTAAAAGTCTTATGATACTTTGCTGACATCTCCATCAAAAGATAATTAGAAGTACATCAAATTCTCAGTGGAAACAACTGTCCGATGTCCCTTAAACACATGGTTGCTGGATAACAAGACCTTGTGATACATTCCTTCCTTGAAATATTTGTACTATTTTTGATATATTCCTGCCAGTAAGTATGTCAGATTTCAGCCAATGTGCTGGAGGGCAAAATGCTAGCTGGAGGTTTTTTTGATATCTTGTGGTACTTCCTAAAAGGAAAAATCATCAGACAACCAAAGAGCTTGCATGCATTGTGCTGTGAAGGTCTGTATCAACTTGACTTCCTCTTTCATACCAGATTTCCCTGGCTGAACTGGTCCTTGAATAAAAATGCATAAGGACTCTTATTCCTATTTAGCAGTTCTTACTCTTGAAAAGCCACTGAAATCTAAAGCAGGACTGGCTACACAAGCATGTGGCCTGACATGTCTGAATGACCTTTTGGATCATAACAGAGGATTTTCAAAACTTCCAGTTCCTTATGATGGTGACCAATGAGTTCAGCAAAAAAAAAGTGTAGTCAAAGCATAGTCGAATGACAGCCATGTGGAGTTTAGCAAGGATTATGCAAGGCTCTGTTTAAAGCCTCTTGGGTGTACTCCAAAAGCCCTTGCAACACCCCCACCCCATCCTAACAGCCTGCTATAGTGCTTTTAGTGTGCATATCCTATGAAAGCCTTATTTGGCTGACTTTAAAGAAACTTTGCTCCACTTATTTAAGAAAAAGGACAACAAACAAGCACAAAGAGAACAGAGAAAGCCCAGAGAGTGAAAGGCATTTGGGGACAGATTCTAAACTTGTTAAAATGATTGGGAATTGAATTTAAAAAAAAAAAAAAGGAGGTAGAGCTTTGTCATGAAATGCTGCACTGACAAGGATTAAGTAGCTGACTGCACATCTGCCTACAACTGAAGAAAAGAGAAAGAAATACAGTATCTGCCTCAGAAATTCCCCCAGGACTTTTGTCTTTTTCAAGGATATTTTCTTCTCAAGGATTGTTTTTCTGTTTTTTTCTGCTCTACTCCTCCCTTGGCCACTAAGTGAACTACGGAGAACAAAATAAACAGTGAATAAAGGCTAGATATTGAATCTGTTAAAGTATCCATCAAATAACAGGATGGGATAGGATTCCTGCATTGACTGCATCATTGTGAAGAGCATAAAGGAGCAAAATGAAGTTGTTGCATTTTTCTGGAATTTTCTGTTTTAGGAGACCTCAGCTTTGTAACTTTAATGCTAACAGTCTATTAGAATTAAATAATAATATTCAAATATACATCATGTGAGGGGGAGAATGGATAAGAGAGCAAATGCATTTGCATACAAAGCATATATACTATCCTCATCATCATTTAATATATACTACAAGCTATGTTCTCCTCTCAGATACAGTGGTGCAAATCCAGATCAATGTTATTGGCTTTGACAGAATTAATCTGGATTCACTCTAACAAATGGGAGGAGGGATTTTTTTTCCATGAAGTAGCTTCTCATTATAATTTCCTCTAAATTTGTGACGTTTAATCAAGATTTTATGTGAATATATAAATTCTGAACAATTTCTAACCAAAGCCTTTAAAAGACATGTTGCTTATTTGCCTGTAATCCAATAATACAGCAGGAAACCAGCAGATGATGAGAAAACCTACTGCAGGAGAAAAAAAAAATTACAGCACTAATGAATAGCTTTGAGCAATAAATCTTATTAATGTGTTGCCATAGCCCTCAGGGGCAACTGCTCTAGACCTGAGTATAACGCAACATTTGGAAGAGCATGTTCTTCCTCCATATCTAAGGTACTTTTATGTTCTCCCTCCCCATTAAACTCTTCTCAGATACCATTTGAGATGCTTCAAGTGCTACAAACACAGCTCAGGCTATTTTCTGGCCTTCCAGGGAGGGCTCCTCCAGCATATGGCAATAATCTGAACTCTTCAGATGTTAGCAGGTCCAGAGGAACCTGCAGGCAGCTCTCACTCAGTACCAGCTGATAGCTGTTGCTAGGGGAGCAGCTGCCTGGTGTATGGAGAGCAGATAACAACCTTGATGGCTGCCCTGCAGATCCAGGACAAGGAATGTAAGGTACAAATAAAGGAGGTGAGATGAGGAGCAGAGAGCTGAAACCAACCCCTCTGCTCTGATTTTGATGGTCATACATAGCAATCTGAATTCAAATACTATCTATTGACACGTCTGTATTTCTTAGTCACTAGGGGAGAGCTTGCAGTTTGTGCCTGAAAATGCAAAGTTTACTAGAATCTGCAAAAGACATGAGAGTACTAAATTAGCTCTGGATGTCCTTATGTAATTAATCTCACCAACATGCACTAAAAGATGGTGTTTAGAAAACAGTAATTAGGAAGAGAATTGTGGGTGTGGAGCTAAAAGATGTAATTAATTCCAGATGAAAATTTCAGTAAAAACTTCAGTGAAAACTTCAGTATTTGTGAACTCATCATCTGTTTCCCCTTGTAGCTTAGCTAGGAAAATATTGGGCAAGGGAGAAACTAGCTTAATAGCCATTAAGGTTTTGCTGATTTTACTATCTGCTGATCCAGGTTGTGCAAGAGCCAATTCAAATCCTTTCTCAGCTTTAAGGGAAGTGAGCTTGTATCTCCTACGAACGTGACCTAACCCAGCATTATTGGTGTTTTGCTGAGCAATTCCTTGAACTGTCATCCTTTCTGTTTCTGAGGCTGCTCAACAAATCTGAGAACTGTCCTGTTGGTGTAACTCTGCAAGACAAGAAGCAGAGTGAGAGGTAAGGTTGCAGTGTAGAATTAGATGATAGCCCATTACTGGAGCAGTGGGGTTTTTTGACAGACTTTTTTCTAAAAATAACTAACAGTCTTCAGTAAAATAGGGAATTTCTTCAGATTAAAAAAAAAAAGCAAGCCCTTTTTCTTACTCTTAGTAACCAACATGGAGGTTGTAATGTTCCCTATTTACACATTTGATCTTTAGTAATAGTTAAAGGCTGTCTGTTTTAACCTGAAGAAATGGTGGTTGTTTCACAAGTTTTCACTCCACAATTTATTTTTTGACTATCAGAAATGTCCCTTCTAAGAAAAAGAATTTCTGTTTTGTTGTGCTTGGATTTACTTTGCCAATTAACTAGGCAAAAAGTTCTAAAATCACCAGGATACATAGCCTAAATCCCTTCTCTAGTAACTGCTTAAGTCCCTTCTGCTGGCAATGGAGACCAACTTTTTACTTTTTACTTTCAATCTTTTCCTTATTTGCCCTTTTTTCCTTTGACATTTCATTCTGATTCCTCACTTCAGCTCTGTTATTTGAAGGTTAGTCACCCCCTATTTTCCCCTCTCAGTAAGAGTCTTCATGCTGTTTGGGCTGCCAACAACAAAGAGGTTGTAGCAGCTCAAGAAAGCCTTGGGAGAACAGAACAAAGACATTAGGACTGCAAGGATGCAACAATCTTCAGCCAGCTTCACTCTGTCAAGCATGCAGAGCAGGATTGAAAAGGCAGCCAGTTATTCCCCAGGGACCATTTTCTGTCCTTCCTGTGGAACAACAAGGACTACTTCCTTAGGAAATAAGGTAAGAACTGTGTTCCAAATTATGGTTTGTAACAGAAAAATGTCTTGAGGACAATGCAGTCTACTCTGTACCAGGCATAATGATACCATTTTCTGGGTGGATCCTTAAGTTTTGCCAGGAAGATTATGGAAGATCTGCAGAAAAATAGGTTGATCCATACAAAAATCTTCTAAAGGAGGCACATAGCGGAGGCCACAAAATTCCCTGTGTCTCTCTCTTCCCATGTAACGGTAGTTGTAGGTGGTCTGTGCAGGTGGAAAAAGCTGGAACAGCATCATGTCTTGTACCTACATAATGTCAAAAGGTCCACGAGAGCCAAAAGGAGTTCCTGCTTTCTCCCCAGCCCCTCAAATTGGCTCACCAGTTTCCAGCTCTCCAAGTGCACCTCTTAGCTGCACCAGGGGGAGGTCAGATTGGACATTAGGAAAAATTTCTTCTCCGAAAGGGTTATCAAGCACTGGAACAGGCTGCTCAGGGAGGTGATTGAGTCACCATCCCTGAAGGTATTTAAAATATAGGTAGATGAAGTGCTTAGGGATATGATTTGGTAGTAGACAGGTACGGTTGGACGTGATGATCTCAAAGGTCTTTTCCAGCCTAGAGATTTTCTGATTCTCTGGCTGCATGGCAAGACCTCGATGGGAACAGTAGCAGGAAATGAAGTGCCATATCCCACCTTCTGCTTATTAGGACCCATGTGAAGGATTTTTGCACAGAAGGTGAGAAAAGGAATGGAAAGTGAAGTCTCAGTCAGCAAGACCAAATGAAAGCTGTGTTTTAAACAACTTCTTATTTAACCATATTCTAGCATGAAGATTGGATATGACCTATGTTGAATTATACCACGTGTGGAATAAACAGCATTGAAAATGATTGTTTCTGCAGGGAAAGTGAGATCAAATATTTCTTCTTTTTAAAATTAATAGAAAAGAAAGCACTTTCAAACATATAGTGACCCCTACAAAATTAAGGAATCTTTATGAAATTACAGCATTCCTTCGGTACATGCTGTTCTTTTGCAACTTCCTTGCTCCTATTTGACCCAGAAAGCCTGAGGGATACGTAATTCAGTGGGTGTTCCCTGTGGTGTTCTAAATGCAAACACAATGAAGGACTGTGACAATGAAAGAGACTGTAGGCTTTAATAGAGGCTAAGAGATTCATATAAGTTGACAGGGATATAAGTAACCCAGATTCGATCTGGCCTGCATACAAATGCAACCTCCAAGAAGATAAGATATCTACATTTCTTCAGATAATGATCACTAAAAAATAACAGTTAATGGCCGTGCTCCTAATTCTTCCTCGAGAAAACGTCATGAATTCTGGTAGTAGAGCAGAGAGCATAAAACATGAAGTATGTACAGAAATCATGATGAAGCAGCAAGGAATACCTGACAAATTCAAATTTCTACTTATTGGGTATTAATATTTAATTAGGTGTACATATAGAAGTATCCTTTTCTCATCATCCTTCTCTAAGCTGGAGAGATATGGGTGGACTGTTTGGTGCATAAGAAATGGGTTGGATGGTTGTATTCATCTGCCTTGAAGTCCAGACAGAGATCCGTGACAGGTGGTGTCCCTCAGGGGGCTGTGCTGGGACCAGTGCTATTCAATATCTTCATCAATGATATAGACAATGAGATCGAATGTACCCTCAGCAAGTTTGCTGATGACACCAAGCTGAGTGGTGCAGTTGCCACACCAGAATGAAGGGACGTCATCCAGAGGGACCTGGACAGGCTGGAGAAGTGGGCCTGTGAGAACTTCGTGAAGTTCAACGAGGCCAAGTGCAAGGTCCTACACCTGGGTTGGGGCAATCCCTAATTTCAATGCAGGACAGGTGATGATATGATTGAGAGCAGCGCTGCAGAGAAGGACTTGAGGGTGTTGGTTGATTAGAAGCTCAACATGAGCCAGCAATGTGCGCTCGCAGCCCAGAAGGCCAACTGTATCCTGGGCTGCATCAAAAGAAGCGTGGCCAGCAAGTCAAGGGAAGTGATTCTGCCCCTCTATTCCTCTCTTGTGAGACCTCATCTGGAGTATTGTGTCCAGTTCTGGAATCCTCAACATAAGAAGGACATGGAGATGTTGGAATGGATCCAGAGGAGGTCTATAGAGATGATCTGAGGGCTGGAGCACCTCCCATAGGAGGACAGGCTGAGAGAGTTGGGCTTGTTCAGCCCAGAGAAGAGAAGGCTCTGAGGAGATGTTATAACAACCTTCCCATACCTGAAGGGGGCTGTAAGAAAGCTGGGGAGGGACAGTTTACAAAGGCTTGTAGTGATAGGTTGAGGGGCAATGGATATAAACTGGAGAGGGATAGATTTAGGCCAGAAATAAGGAAGAATTTCTTCACTGTGAGAGTGGTGAGAAATTGGCACAGGTTGCCCAGGGAATTTGTGGCTGCCCCATCCATGGAGGTGTTCAAGGCCAGACTGGATGGGGCCTTGGGCAGCCTGATCTAGTGGGAGGTGGCCCTGCCCATGGCAAGGGAGTTGGAACTAGATGATCTTTAAGGTCCCTTCCAACCCAAATTATTCTATGATTCTAAGTGTGTCCACTTCTGGGCACCCCAGTACAAGAGAGATACAGTGCTGCTGGAGGAAGTTCAGCAAAGTGCCACAAAGATGATTAAGGGACAGGAGCATCTCTCCTGTGAGGAAAAGCTGAGAGGTCTGGGACTGTTCAGCCTAGAGAAGTGCCTTATCAATGTGTATAAATACCTGAAGGAGGGATGCAAAGAGGATGGAGCTAGGCTCTTTTCCATGATGCTTAGTGACAGGACTATGGGCACAAACTGAAGTGCGGGAGGTTCTCTTTGAACATCAAGAAATGCTTTTTCTCTGTGGAGGTGACAAACCAATGGCACAGGTTTCCCAGAGAGCTTGTGAAGTCTCCATTCTTGGAGGTATTCAAAACATGTCTGGACATAGTTCTGGGTAACCATCTCCAAGTGAGGGATTGGACCTGATTCCTTCCAGAGGTCCCATTCAACCTCAACCATTCTCTGATTATGTGAACTATAGTCCTACAGCTCAACTGTGGACTGTTCAGTGAATGGATGGAATGCTGTGAAAAAAATACAAGGCTCATTTTCCAGTGAAATCGACCACGTCTTTTCCACCTCTTCTTCAGTGGAACTAGGTTTATTTGATAAAGAAGTCTGATATGTAGAACATTCTTTTTTTTCCCGAAGCTGGAGAGTAATGTGACAGGTGAGGATGCCATTACTTGTAGAAGGTAGATAGTACTTTATACACATGGCAAATTTTAAACCCTGGAACATCAGATTTTATCTTCTTAGTAATTTTTGTTATTGTTGCTTTCATCATGAAAAATTTGGAATGGAAATGCTGAAGCTGGACACTTAACACTTTGCAATGTGTCCTGAAAAGAGAGTCCCAGCTGTTAGTCAACAGCTTCCAGCTCTGCCTTGCGCATATCATGCCACACACACAGCTCTTCCATAGCTTCTTTGCATAGGCATTGGTTTCACTGCATTAACTTAGTATTGCAATCTGCAGATGATAAAACTCCATAAGAAGAATCTGAAATCACAGAGATAAGGGAAAATTATAGAATTCCTTTAGAAGCACCGATTCCTTCACAAGAGACAGACTGTAAAAGAGACACAGAGGCCATACGCACACTTTGTAAACTGCCTAGGGGAGGTCATGGTCCAGTGTTTTCTGTGCCTTGCCTAGGAAAGCACCAGCCAAACAACTCGTAACCAGTCCTCAGCTTTCCTTCTCTTATTTCTTGAGACTTGTTTTATTGGGCAGAAAAGCGCTTCAAAGGTTTCCTCAGTCTCCATGTGCTGTATTTCTGAAGAAGTAATAAGATAGTTATTCCAAACCCAGGAAGAGACCCAGCTAAAAGGGCCTGGATAAAGGTTGGAAGTGCATACTTTCCAGGAAAAAGGAGGATTTGAACTTGTGTTCACTCTAGTCCTCTAACCCTACTATGTGGATTCCAGGGTCTCTGTGTCTGTCAGTACCTGCATCATAGATTTTGCAAGGCCAGTAAGAATATTAAAGAAAATTACAATTGTTGAGTACTGTATAATCATACAAAGAAGAAAGAGGGAGTCAAGATTTTAAACAGAGATGTTCTTTAAAAGTCAGATTTTTCTTTTCATCTGGCTGTCTGCTGGATTTTGTCTTTACTTGAATTGGAAGCAACAGAAGTGTGAGTCCCTACACTGTGGGGCTGCAATTTCAGGATGCTGTGGAATGAAACACTATGGCCAGGAATAGACTGTGCTGTGTGAGGGACTGAGGACATTAGCGGTTCTTAGAAATGAAAATATTGTGACCGAGCTCCAGTCAGGTAGTGCACAGCTTAGGTAACATTTTCAAAGTATGCTTTGAACAGAAACTTCCAGGCCTTCAGTTGGGGTGAAATGAAGATTTATACAGTGAAAAACAAATCATTAGTCTTATACCAAGATAGATGGCAAAAAGGAAAAATGTCAAACTCTTAACATTTTGGGCAATATTTCGCCTTTAAGTTACTGTCCAAGGGTGTTCCTCCTGCGTCTCTGAAAGCACCAACTGGCATATTACAATGGGTACATGATGAATTTTTATTTCAAACAAGCATCTTTTCCACTTGATCACAAAGGGAAGTTTAAGAATTTTAATGCCACACAAGAGAAAAGGGCATCCTGTGATTTGCACTAGGGAGACTGAATGTAAGTAAGGAAGAGTGCACACACAAGAAAATGGAGAGGACTGTATAATACCTGGTGATATACAGCCTAAAGTTTCATTTTGTTCCCTTATGTTTTGAACAGAAGCTGTTTTGCAATATGTGAAATTAAATAAATAATCCAAAACAGATGCTAAAAAAAAAAAAATGAAAAAAGCTCTAACTTAATAATGGACAGATAACAGATTGTATTGTCAATCTGATTAGGGAAAGTATTGTTTGCTTGCTTTTCCTCTGTCTTGTTTCCACTCGAACTACCATTAAATTTGTCACAGAAACACTATTAGCAGAAGTTGGTCTCATTTGACATATTGGCTTGGAATACAAGAGACTTCAGATCAGTTCCTGGCTCTGTCCTAGATTTCCATAATCAGTGCACGCCTGCATTCTCCAAAGGATACAAATTTCTAATGTGCCATTGTAACTGAAGATAAATTATGACCATTATACAAAAACGGGGCACAACCCCTCTCCCTTCCATCCATTGGTGGATCACAACATAGGGTCCAATCAGTCTGAGATTGAGTGTTTGCTGCAAATCTTCTAAACCTCTTCTAAAACTCCAGTGTGTCATTTGCCCTGCAGGCATAGCCCATGGCCATCAAAGACAGTGCAGGCCCTGGAATAGCATTTGTGGAATAGCACTCAATCCATCAGACAGTAATTTTTCTCACCCCAGGGTCCAAAGCTGAGAAAAGGTTAGTCCTATAGGCCTAAGGGAAACAGCACAGCACAATAGATTTCACACTGCCCCATGATGGTTATAATCCCTTGAGTTGATAATCACTGCTGTTGTTGATAACCATCTCAGTTTCTGAGGAAATACAAGGTAAGCTCAAGGCTTGGCACTGAAGAAGTTATTTATTTTTGCAGAGATAGTGTGTAGCTTTATCTGTTTTTCCGTTGCAAGTGCTAAATTAAACATGATAAAGGCAGAATCTTGAACCCTCAGGCATCTATGACAAAATGCAAATCTCCCACTGCTTAGCTACAGCACCACAAAGCTCTTTGTCGGGAGCTCCTCACTCTGTAGAGAATATAGAATATTTGATCCTCTTTCTTTTGATGTCAATAGGGCTTTAACTTCATAGACAGCAGAGAAAGGCCCATAAAAACCTTGTTTGATCAAGTTTTTCCTACCAAATTTTATCACAGTGTGATGGGATTATTCCGGCCCCGGAATACCCCTAGACATTCAGAGATGTGATAAGGAGCCCTTTCCAAGGGCAAGGCAGTTGTTGTGGACAGAATTGCAAGGCTGTCAATGAGATGCAAAATAAACAGCTTTAACTCCTGGAGTAGTCCACTACATTGCTCTTAGAGTCCAAGTACCTCATAATCACTGCTATTACCTCTTTGCTCCTCCCAGCTGGATTTTGCCTATCCTCAGGGGAAAACAGAGGGTAAAAGGAGTGATTTTGGCAATGTAGTCACAGCTACTAGACACAGGATGATAAGAACAATTTCCTTTCCTCTAAAATTTAGATCTAGATGTCCCTCATTGTGGTCAAGCTGCACTACAACTTCTGGAGCCTGTGAGTTATTTTTTTTCCAAAGAAGATTAAATATCTGTATATATGTGTTTCAGTCATTCATGTACCTTACAGAGCTGTATGAATCCTGGGCATCTTTTTTGATTACCCATATATTGAAATGTTTGTAATTGAAGCTTTTTGTTCCACTTTGGGTTTAAAAAAGTTATTTTTGGGTAATAATCTAAGCAAGCCTTCAGAAATAAACCCCGTAATATTTAGAGTGTTGAAACAATTTAGCTATCACTATTTGCTAAGTTGACATCAACTCTCAGAAAAATAAAGCTTGAGTGAGAAAGGCTCTTTGGTTGTTTAGAATGACTGTGGTTAGTACATTAGCTCGGGCATCTCTATTTCATGAGGGTTTTGACCCAGTAGATTTGAATTAATCTATTTAGTGGAGCTGGCGAAATTAAAAATTCGTATTCTTTGTTTGAAAGTTTTCCTTTTTGGTCCAGTTTCTTTCTTGTTTCATAACACTTGTTATGTTATTTGGAAGCTCATCAGTATTGTATGGCAATAAATGTCTTCAGCAAATCCCAGTTTCTTCTGTATTTCATTGTTGCTGAGCTGTGGCAGATGCTTATGCAAAACAAATACTGAGAACATAAAGAAGACATATTTAAATCAAGAAGTTGTTTGTGCTGCAGAATATGTCATTTTTATTTTACTCTATGACACTAGAAGAGACACAGGCAGACTAAGCCAGAATGTACTCAGATAGCAAAGGTGATCAAAACTTCTGTTGTCTGTTCCTGATTGGCTCCAATTGTTTGTACCGTGCTAACTGCGTTAAAGAACATTTTGTTTTTTCTGTGTACTTTGGATGTCCACGATACCACAGACCTTCCAATAATCACACAGACTAAAGGGTCTTTTTATTTATTAAAACTTTGCTAAAAACACATTTTGGATGAACATTTGTTTGGATTAGTCTTATTGCAGAAAGCAACAAACCACATATCTGTTTTTGGCTTCACCTTTGCAAATCCCTGCTTACAAACATACACAAATATATTTGGAAAATATGCTGGGAAAGAGTTATTAAGTATTTATCCTCTGAATTTAGCAGTTACTTTCCAGATGTGTGTATCCAGCGTAAGTACTATTTCTATATCACAAGAAACAGCAGTTTGATTGTTGCCTTTAAGTAATGCTATAACATTTGTACATAGTATTGATGAAAAGAAAGATGTCACTTTTTTAACTTCTGACAGTTCTGGCAGACTAGATTTGAATAAGATGAGTTTTTTGTCCTGGTCTCTGACAGCAGGGTGGATATTCCCATCAATTGTGGTTGTGTCACTGCGTTAAGAAGCAATGATATTTCACCAGTATCACAGATAAAATCAATGCCTGAATTCTTCAGTATCTGTGATGGGAATGTTCTTCCTGATGTTTTTACAGCTTTGAGAGACCTCTTTCTTTTCTATAAAGATATCTGGTTTGCCATGAAGAACTCCTGTGACTTCATCATTGACATCCATGAGAAATAAGAGTGATTGTGGAACAAAGGTCCAAGCCCTTTCCCAGAGGTCCAAGGTCCCTGTAGCCCTCCTGGTCCTTGAGAACTCAGTGGGATTCAGCAGACTGTTGCTGCAGGAAACATTTAGGACCGCTGAGGCTGCTCTGGTACGTGATAAGCAGCATCCTACAATAATCACTCTTCATCCCTGGTCCTTAGGTTTTCCACTGAAACTGCCAATAAGACACACACACCCCCAGTGCTTTTTATCATGTAGACCGGCTACCCTCTGAAGTCTGGATTGCCATGACCTAACCATTTTGAGTGGGCTTCAGTGCCTGCACTACAAGAAATCTCCGAGAGCCACATCCAGAGGCAGAGTAGACAATGCATTCTTGGGTTTGTGGATTTGGAAAGTTCAGAATTCCCACGGATGCTCACTCCTCAAGCACCTCTCCGAAAAGTCAGGCAACCCCTGGCCACAATTCTATTGCAGCAAATCTTTTCTGTAGATGTTCTGATATAGTGCTAGGATGACTATTTCAGCTGTTCGGAGCCAGCTTTACACCTCCTTTTGCAATGGCCTTGTCAGAAAACTTGGTCCTCTGAAATTTCATTTGGGGAGAAATGATACATTGACTTTTTAAATTTTAGCCCTTGTTAATGATGCTCCCCTTTTGCAGAAGGGAAAGAGGAGCATGACTTAAACAGCTGAGCTGGCCCCTTCCTTTCACCTTCAGTGGCTGGCCAACACAGGTTCAAAGCAAGGCTTTCTGTAGCAAGCCTTGCCAATCAAATCCTAGCTTATTCAATTATATATTTTACAGGCCCTCAACTTTGTTTTAAAATCAAATGTTCCTAGTCTGCCCTTCAGAAGAGAAATACAAAGCTCAACAATTCTTGAATTATTAAAAGTTACAAAACTGGAAAGAAAGTAAAAAAGACAACTATAACATTTGCCTTACATTTATAGATGTTTGGAACCAGCATTATTTGCAGCTTTGTACTCCTCTTTCGAGAATAATAAGGTCCAAAGAAGTGACTGAACATTTGAAAATCTGAAACTAGAAAGTTTTCAAGACCATATCTGATGGTTAGGCTTCCCTGTGTCCCCTAGGCTGTGTTGGTTTCAATGCCTTCCGCTTCATTTGGAGATTCATTTCTTCTGTGAGATTCATGTCTTCTGCCACAGTTCCCTAAACCCCCACCAGTCTTTTAACGCAGTCAGTGAGGCCTCACAGAAACATTACTAATCTTCCACTACATAGGGTATGGGGAAGGAGATATGGTAACATAGGAATGGCTCCAAAAAATCGATAGTTCTCTTATGCTTTTCTATCAGCTTCTAAAGACTCTTGGCTAGACATAGATTGAAGAGCTTTAATAGTGTGGCTATTGGATCATAAAATCTACTTTCTGACCTGTTCCTCCTACACAGTCTACCAACCCCAGAAGCTTGAAGATTCTTGCCTTTCTTCTTCATGCTTTTGGTTTTTAAAGGGGCATCCAGTGGCATATGTCTTAAATGGTGCCAGAATGATGATGAGGGGGGTGCAGGTGATGCCAGCAGAGGAGGCAGCAATAATCAGAGGAAATGATGTTGCAAAGCAGTTCTCTACTGTCTGTTACTGCTTGCTGTGAGGAAGAAAGCTGCACTAGCAGGAAGTGACCTGCTAGATTGTTTCTGATTCTAGATCAATACAGGCTCTGCAGTTTCCCTGGAAGACATCTGCTGTCATTTCAGACGCTCTAACACATTCAAGTCCAAGTGAGATTACTTTTAAACAACAGCCACTTAATCAAGAGTAACAACAACAGAGTCATCATGGCAACTTTAGATCAGATTTTTATACTGCAGAGCAGAAAGAGCTGCTGAGCTCTTCACCAAGAATGAAAATTGAAGGAAATTTATTGACGTGGAGTCAGATCTAGAAAAACAGAGTTATCTGAAATGTTTCCTTTGTATTGTAGACCATTTCTGCTTCACAGTGAGCTCTACATTGCCCAGGATAGTGAAAGGCTATTGTGTGATGCCCAGAACACAGAATTGTATGCTGTAAAATATGAAATTAAAAAAAATCCTGGCTTACTGCCTCCAAGAAATTCCTGTGCGGCAGAACTGGGGGAGGGGGGGAAGAGGAGGAGGGGAAGAAAGAGAAAAAGGTGAAACAAACATTTAATCATTCAAATCTGCAGGCAGACAGGATTTGCTGTGGATGCATATGTGGCAAACATGGCAGTTTGGGACTGTCCTGGCTGTTGACTTTTGTTTCTTTGCTTAAGGTTTGAATAAATAACTCAGAGAAATTTCCTTTGGTGTCTCAATTCTTATTAATTCAAAACTTCCAGGAGAGTTAGTTTGACACTTCTGTAAGATTATTTAAATAAAAAAGCTGAGAAGTTGTCTTTTTAAGATTGTGAAGAGATTTATATCTTTCACTGATGAAGTTATTTGGTGCCAAATGAACACAGTCTAGGCTCCACAAGGAGAATTTAAATCCATCTGGGGAGTATGAATATTTGGCACGTGGTTTGGCCAAGATATCTATTCCTGGTTCCTCCTAAGAGACATTTAGATCTGCAAAGTCATGAATCTACTCTGACTCACTCCATGAACTCCCTTTGTTTCCACTCATTAGGAGGTCATTGGTTAGGAAATTACCTCCCAGATTTTGTGTTCAAGTCATGTGCCCAACCTGATGGCAGTCTCATGATGACCTACTTCTCTTACTTGTTTCCATTAGTTCCTTTTATAATCCTGTGTAATGGTTGTGAAATTTCTTATTGACTTTTTTCAATCACACTATGAGTGGCCTATTCAAACTCATCCTTTTGGCCACATATCTACCTTTAGTTTCAGTGGGTAAATGACAGCTGGCACACGTTGGAGGATTTGGGCCATCACTGCATCAAGTAGAGACATCTGTGGAAGGCTGTAGAGCAATTTACCCTATAAGTTATTTATAAGTCTTACTTGTAAATAATGTAAAAGAACAAAAACTGATCCAGAAACTTTTATTTTTTATCTTAGCTTTTAAGAGGTAGATGTTTTCATGTATTTACACAGCAATCATCTTTTTAGTATATTCTTTCACACCTTATTCTATTTTTGCAGCCCATTTTTACAGGTAAAGCAAGCTTCAGTTGCCACCTGCCACATAGGTTGGGTTTATGGAAATGAAGGATGGAGAATATGGTAGGCTCCTAGTAGGCTATAAAAAGCATTACATCAATGCTGGAAGCTAAACAATGAGTTAAAGAATGAGAGATGTTTCCATAGGCTAAAAGGAATTAAAAACTGAAGAGAAAGAAGTAATTAGAGAGCAAATTGTAGTCAGATTGTTCTAAGACTTATGTCAGCATTGAAATTTACTATGGGGTGGACTCAAATTTGAAAGTGATCTCAGAAAGGGTGAGATGATTCATAACTGACTTCTAAGATGGAGTACTCTCTAAATTGGACAGATTCCATACATTGTTGCAACCCCAGAAATTTGAATAATAAAAGATGCACAGTGTTTGATTGCAGCTGGCAGTTAACAAAACATTGCAATGCTGTCATATCTAAATTGATATAATTTTAAAGGATTACATGACAAAAGATTTCCTGCTGTTTATCTGCAGATATTCTACAAAATTAAGAGAAAAAATGGCTCCCATGACCATGGGGCATAGACTGCTGTTTTATCCTTCTATTTACAGCACAGACCATAGGAGGGAAATTATGCAAGGATAGCAGCTCATCAGTTTCCAAGCCAGGGGTTTTAATCACAAATGCAGTGTGACAGCAGACATTTTCCTCTGTCAAAAAGCAACAAAGCAACTCAAAAGAAAGAAAATGGGGCTTGCCAACAAATTTGTGATTCAGGAAAAAAAAGAGAGAAATAAAAGTCAGTGATCAGGTAAGCCCAAGACATTGCTCTGTGTGGTGTACGCATACAAAATAGCGTTGCTTGGTCACTGCCATGTTTTCGGTTTTAATTTGTTGATCAAATGGTTGTTCAGGCAGTACAGCTGCACTTACCTCTAATGGTCTACATTCATCCAGTTACTGTCCCTTTTGAAAGGTTAGGGTATAGATGTGCCTGCATACTTGGCACTGCCAGTTCTAATTGTAATTTAAGGTGATATAGGCTTTTAAACAAAAGAGCTACAAACTATCACGGTGCCAGAAGGGATATGGCAAATCATACTATTTAGCTAATTACGATGCAACTAACTGTCATGGGGTCAAGCAAACTCATGCTGCAGTCAGCCACAGGAAAAAAGGGAAATCTCTTTCTTATTACTAGTTCATTTTTAGCAAGTGATAGCATTTTAATACCTCTTCACTGAGGGCAATTAATATTGCAAGTTCTCCTCCAACAATCTACAGCCAAAATAGTCCCTCTGAAAGGTAATTCTCATTAAGAAGGTCAGAAAGGTTGAGGATATTTTTGTCAGGGAGTAACTAGAGTTCTGCCCAGGTAAACACTGACACATCTAGAATTTGATACTTGCTGCCTGATTGATTCGTACTTCAAAGCATTTTCGCCGTGCAGTACCACCCTGGCAAAGCCAAATATCTGGTTAGCTTCATGGTTTCTTTTAGTCACAGAAATGAAAAAAAGAAGTATCAAAGTCCTTCTTCTTCCTGATAGACAAAATATTCAGTTACCAAATTTTTTGAAAGATCTGGCTATTCTCAAAGATCTGAAGGAAAAAGTCATCAAGCAAGAAATCACAGTTTTATCCTTATCTATTGAGACTGAGGTGTAGCTGGGTAAGTAAGAACACTGCCTTGCTCTGCTACCTTGCTTACCTAGTACAGGACGACATTCAAGATGTTTATTCTGTAGTGTCACAGTCTAACATTGAAGCTGGCCTTTTAACAAGTTACAGAGGAAGAAGGGAAATATCAAGCCTTTCCCATGTCTGTGACAAAATTAGAAGCACTCTGTAATAGTTTACAAATACTGTGTGTTGACCTAGTTTTTGCAGTGCTCACTGTGCACTGCATTGGCTTAGTTTACCTGGAAATGTGAAAAAAAAAGAAAAAAAACACAAGCAGAAAGAGAAGAATGGGCTGAATTAAGCCACCTCTCAGCAAACACTTAAAAGTTGTTAAAAGACAATGCCAGGACAGGAAAATGCCTGGGGATTCAAAGATCTAAAATAAAATCTGGCAGACTTCAAAAGGAAGAATCTATCTTCTCAAAATAAATATTCTTAGGTTTTAAGAATACTTTTTAGTTATTGAATACTCTTTGCCTCTAACTTTCAAAAGAACTGCCAGGGTAAACATGGTCCAACATGCTGTGTAAACACAAATGATAAACAGGACACTGAAGCAGAAGGAGTAGAGGAACTGCAGAATTTCATCTTGGCTTCAAATATAAGCGCTAGGTCAGAGACAGTTTGATAACAAACCAGAGGATGTAAAACTGAACAAAAATGGCCCTGTTGGTAAACAATGGATTTGTTGGTAAACTCACTGCTTTTCAAAGGCTCAGCCCTCTGCACTAGTCAATAGTGTGAAATGGGATGATCTTTTACATCATGGTTTACAGCTTGAGAGACTGGTATATATAGATAAAGTAATAAACATATTCTAGTGTCATAAAAAAAGAAATTTCTCTTCCATTCAGCTTCTTTATTCTCTTGCCACCGTTAGCTAATTCACTTCTTTTTGTTCTAGTATACTGTAATACAAGAGTACATAGCTCTTGCAACAAATTGAAAACACTGCCCAACTAAGACACAAATAATAACAACCCAAGTGCCTTTCTTTCATAAGAGGAGCCTTCTCACAGGGAACAATCATCACAACTTTCATCTCCCACCCAAGCAACCCCAAGGATAACTCAGTCCATTTCAACCCTCCCCCTCCTCCCCATTGTCTGCCCAGACAGATGAGATTTACAGTGAGCAGTCATAAAAGCCTGAAATAACCTGAGATCCCTCTTTGCTGCTTATCTTCTCCTTGTTCTCAATTTTGAAGAAGTCATAGTGCTACATTTGTGACATCCCATTCATTTCCATGGAAACAGATTGCCAGTTCACGGGCATGGGTTTATAGCTTTACTGCTACATAAATAGAAGGAGCTGATCTGTAGGAAGGAAAACTCTCACTGAAAACAGCAGCAACACACCTGGTTTCCAACAGAAATAGGCAAATTATCACATTTCTTATTTCCCTTTTAATTCCAATTGACATACCTGAGATGAGATGCATGGCTGCTTTGACATCCTTGTAATTATTGATACACTATTCATAGCTATCCATACCCACTGTGAAAGGCATTATTTTGAGGCTTCATCCTACCTCACGTACTCTTCTTTATTTTCTTTTTTTCCTTTTGACTTTCACAAAAGATTCAAGTCACACAGCAAACATCCTTCTCCAGCTTCCACATTAATTTATGTCCCATCATCCTTCTTATCTCTCAGAATCCTCTCCAGCATTATTCATCCCTCATACCTTTCAAGGACCCTTTACAGTTGTCTGTTTTAACCTTGCATCTTATGTCTTTTATCCTAGTTTACAAAAAAAAAGCATTAAGATATGCAAACGGAAGGAGAGGCCTTTTGTACCAACCAAAATGAATTAGATTCTTCCCCGTTTGGAATTTGACATGAATCTTTCAGATCAAGGAATTATCACCAGCACTTTCCTTGGATTTCTTTTTCCATTTTCCCATCGCTTGGCTGGATTGCTGCAAATCAGAACTGCCTTCAGGCTGTTCTGATTTGCAGTCAAGCTGCCAATAGCCCATGGATCTATTTGGAAATGTTGGTGCTTGCTGCAGCATAGACTCACTTGCAACTGTTCACCCACATTGCTCCATGCAGAAGACAGGACACCGAAAGGAGCACAAATGTGAGGTCATTTCTTCATATTTGCTTATAAAGGACCTTGGTGTAAATGACTCAAAGATATCTCTCCTTCCTGAGTGGCTCTGATTAAACAGCCTGATGTGAGCTACACCTGTGCTTTCCCTGTGTGCTCCTTGGCTATAAAAAGTTCTCCCAGTTTCCTTACTACAGCTATTCATGCTGCTTATGAGAACAGGAGAAGTTCAGCAGGGCTGAACCTGCTGTTATTTAAAAGAACTCTCTAAGTGACCTACCCCAACTGTCAAGCTAAAGACAGGAACAACACCTCCTCTGAGAACCGACAGAGAGTGCAGAAGCAAGGGATAAGCAAGCTTTGATCTGAGGAAAGCTGCTCAGTGGGGAGACAGCATGGGATGACGCAAAATTAAACAAATGTCTGTACTCTGGCTAGAGGCAAGGGAAGGAGGATGTTCATAAACTAGGGGCAGCTGCAGAGCACTTGCTATGTCCTGGAGATGAACACACCTGCCTCTCAGTCTTTCATTACAATGTAAACCCAGCGTGATACTCTATGTTGTTAAGTTCAAGACAAGAATGAGATCAGGCTGTTGCGCTACTTGCCTTCTAGATGACTATGTGAAAACACCTCATTGACACAGAAAATGTGTCCAAAGAACAGGTTGAAAGGTTTAAAAAAATTCTTATGAGGAATGGTTGAGGGAACTGGGGTTACTTAGTCTGGGGAAAAGGAAGCTAAGGGGAGACCTTACATCTCTCTATGACTACCTGAAAGGAGGTTGTAGCGAGGTGGGAGTTGGTCTCTTCTCCCAAGTAACAAGCAATAGGATGAGAGGCAGTGGCCTCAAATTGTGTTAAAGGAGGTTTAGATTGGCCTTTAGGAAATATGTCTTCACCGAAAGGATCATCAAGCATTGGATCAGGCTGTACAGGGAAGTGGTTGAGTCTCCATCCTTGCTATATGAAGTACTGTAGATGTGGTGTTTAGGAACATGTTTTAGTAGTGGCTTAGCAGTATTAGGTTAATGGTTGGACTCAATGATCTTAAAGGTCTCTTCCAATCTAAACGATTCTTTGGTTCTATGAAATAGACACAAAGGAACAGGGGTAAGAGCAGAAAAGATTTGAAGAGCAAAGAAAGTAACAGGTTGTGAATGTTTTACACTTCTCCCTTTGTTTCTCCTAGGAATATGTATTTTAATGCACTCAGCACCAAAGATAACATCTGCTGTACAGCAGAACACACTAAAATATTACCATCCATAACTTTTGGAAAATAACTTTAAACAAAAGGTGAAATGTATACCAAATGAATACATGTACAGAAAATGTGACAGTCAAAATAAGAGATCGTTCTGATGGTATAACAGTTTATCAGTGTGCTGTTGAGTTGTCATCTGTGTAAAAGAGAGATTTCTAGTCATGTAAATTTGTCTCAGAAAAGGCAGTGGTTCTACTTGTCTGAGTAATGATTGGAGGTTTGTGTTGTACTTCAGTAGCCAACTATCAGAAACACTTGTTTGTGTTATCAACTAAATAATTCACGGATGCAACATGAAAGGCTCATGTTCATTTTGCTGGACATGGTAGAAGCTTCTTATCACAGCTTTTCACCTTATTTGCTTTTGTTAAAGCTTCCATCTGCTGGTTTCACAAGTGGATTAAAATAGTATGTCTGGCCTTCATTAGTGATACAGTCCTTGTGTGAGTCTGTATGTCCGTGCCGTGTCCTAAATACCTATAGTTTCCCTTCAGGATGAATGAATTCCATCCTGTGGATGTCTCCTGCTTGCCCACAAACACGCATGGGAAAGATACCCATTTTCATGAGGGAGCTGTGAATGGCCAGCATTGTGTTATGCAGACTTAGGACTGACAGGTGTAGTGAACTACAGGGTGTAGTTCAGTGTATCGCAGCATGGCCCCGCCCCAAAAGCTTCTCACACTTCAAGCGTGCTTGACATTCTGCATTAATTGAGCTCAGTGTTGTGCTGTGCTACTCTGTGTAAACATACTGGCCTGGAAAGGTTTTTTATTTTCTAAAGAAATGATAGCGAAATATGAGTGGTTGGTTGAATGTGGTAGAGCTCACATAACATGTAACAGTGCATAACATGCAGAATATGCCACTATTCAGACCACCAGTGAAAGCCACTTGACACAAAAAAAAAAAACAAAAAACAAACCCGAACTACCTGTGTTATCTCATTTCCAAAAAAAATCCAGACATTGATACTCTTAATGATTTGCTATTATTTTACCAAATTTGCCTGGGGAGAATGTTGACAGTGCATTATACACTGTCATAGATACAAAGACATAGATTTCAAAAGAAATAATTGTCTAGACTAATTCTTCTCACCTGCAGCAGTCTACAGAAGTGTCAGAAAGAAGTACAGACCTTAGAGTGAATTAGCATTTGGCTCACCAGTACAGAGGAATTAAGCATTGTTAGGCTTTTTTCAAAGCCCAGAGAAATAAAGCAAAGAGATCAAGAAGAGATCAAGACCTATGTTCTCAGACTATGTTAACTCAGCTCAGGTACTTGCATTAAAAATGTTAAACTGTTGTATTCTCCAGATCTTCACTACAATGCCTACAGTAAGTTTCCAGAAACATACTCCTCAGAACTTCTTGCTTCTCAAAACACCTTGACTGTTCATCGTTAAGTACAAAAGCTATCTGCTATTACCTGAAACACCCTGTAAAAAACGCTGCCATAAACTGATTTGCTCATTCATCTAAGCAATCTTCCATGACAACCTTAACCCAAAATTTTATTACAGTTAACTCACTTGAAGAAAAATATCTACATAAAAGACCTACTTTAGGAAAGTGTTGAACATCTGTAGTAGTAAGTTCTTGACACAGCCTGAATGATCCTATCTCTATTGGTCATTGGTGTCCCAGTTGACGAAATTTAGGAATAAAGGGATGTGTGATAAAGGTGACTGAAACTACACAAAAGAGTAGAAAGGCCATGTGACCAAGCACAGTAGTCGATCCCTAGTAGATGGAATCCCTGCTGAAATGGGGATCTGTAGCAAAATAGCCAAGACTGCTTTCTGCAACCTACAGCAGTTTTATTCTCCAAATCATATTGTCAATTCAAACTGTGGGAAATAAATGTAACGGGCAAAATTTGGAGCCATGACTTCCTCTATGGGGAGCATTACATTTAAGGAAGTGTTTTTTCATCTGCATAAACACCTAGTGTACCAATAACAAAGACCCTTATGTGGTAGAAATTAAGTAGTTCTAGCTTCAGTCTCTGCCACTCTGTTGCTGTGGAGCTAATCCTAGCACAGGAAAAAAGATCCTGCCTTTTTGCTTTATCCCCTGGACAACCATCCTATATAAACAAACTGCTGCCTTATTCCAATTGATGGAAAGTGGTCCTTACCAGTGGTGCCAGAAGGGCTCAATTGAGCTCGTGCCAAAAGAACAAATGGTGTCAGCATTTTTCTTAAGAAGCTGGGTGACAACATCACAACAACACATTAGTCTTGATATGGAAATACAAAAACTTCATTATAATTGTATGACAGAAATGTGCAAAGAGGAGTATGTGGTTTCTGAATCACGATGGGCACAATACAATGTGGTCATAGCAGACTGTGTTTTTTCCCTTCTTGTTCACTGGCAACGGTTTTCATTCCCTTTGACTTAGGTGTTTGTCTTTCTCCTTTTTCACTCCTTCCTCTTTGAGATTTTTTCCTCCTGTGCAGTTACCTCCAGCTTCACTACCTCTTCAGTACTTTTTATTCACATCTCCCTTTCCTTCCATTTGGATAAATCTATTTGCCAGATCAATACCATCTTTCTACTTCTCTTAATGTTTAGAGTGATGATTATCTTAGCCTCCTTCCTTTAGTGTCATCTTTGATTTCTTTCTCAAAACTACTGTTCTTCTTTTCATGAAGAATACCAACACCTTCAAGGGAAAAAGTAATAATGCAACATTATCTTCTATCTTCGTCATCTAACTTCTGTTATGTCTCACAACTTTTTTCAACCCTCGGCACACATTTCTTTCCTGCACTACCATAAGAGCTTTCTTCCATGCCACATTTCAGTCTACTGACTGTGTTTTTTCTTTATATTATTTTTTTTACTTTCCCATTGCTTCCTCCCCCTCACTGAAAGATTTATTGTCATTCCAGCATTAAAAGTTCTCTTAACTGTCACTTGCTCCTCCAGCTACTATTGTGTCTTCTTTCTTCTTTTCTTCTCTAAGCTCACTGAACAATCTCAGATCAAACATTTCAGTTCTATCACTGACTCACCAAGCTGGCTTCTCCTCCTTACATACATCTGCAGCCACACTTAACAAAGCCTCTAAAAATGTCTTCTAATCAAAGTTCTAGAGAAAAATACTCTGTTTTCAGATATGCCAGTCACTTTTTTCAGAGGTAAACCTAGTCTTCTCTTGAAATTACACTTCCTCTCACCACCTGTGACTATGGTGTCCCCTGGCCTTCTCAGTCCCTTTAGCATATCTGTCAGAAGGATGTCCTTGCCTTCTCTTAGCTCTCAGTGGGGAACCCAAATGTATTTGTCCTTGGTTCTGTTTTCACTCATGTTTATATCTTACCTTTGGTTCATCTCATCAACAGAACACAAATTCAATTATCTCCTCAATACAGATGACCTACAAACCTTTTTCCCTGCCCAAAACCTCTCCTTTAAAATCTTAGCTGAATATCATTGTACCACCAAATTCTCATTAGCCGCAATTCCGTTAACCCTGTTTGTGAGTTCTGTACTGCACCAAAACATTAACTCTGTTCCCTGAAGGCTCATCATGGGGTATATATTACCCATTTTTCTCCCAGTCAGTGTAATGTCTTAGTTCCCGCTTCCAGCTGGTTCCTGGTATCATCGCTGCATTCATTTATTATTAGTTACACATATTGTAATTTAATTTTCCTGGGAGTTAAAAATCTAAGTACTTTTAGAACCATGTTTAAACTTGCACATACTTGTGAGTTTAGGTCCCAGCTAAGCTGTAAGCTCTCTGGCATTTCAGAATAGATATGATCTATTTATTACAAGATATATATTAAAAAATGTACATCCTCTATAATATGAAATATTATGTCTTATCCAACTATCTAGTACATGTACTTATCATCGTATCTCAACCAGTTCAATAGCATTTTCTTAAGAAAATGTCTATCATTGTGCAGATGGAGCAGATGACCATTTTCCTGGTGCAGAGCTCTTCCTGTGCCAACCCTTACCTTGCCACCATCTCTGTGTCCCTTTTCTGCAGATGTCTTAACTAGCCTTGCAGCCTATTGTCATCCTACCCATTTGGTTTTGCTTTCGATCAGCCTGGAGTATTGGCCGTCTCATAATCTTCTCATTCAATTTTGAAGCTAACAGTCCCTTATACTTAACAAAGGCAATCTATAAGTATGTGCAAAGGAAATTCATCTTCGTTTAAAAGTCACCTTAAAGTATTCCTTTGCCAGGTAGTCTTGGAGGGGGAAGTAAAGTGAGGAAATTAAAACAGTGCTTCTGGTATGGTAGGGCTGCTGGCACGGACCCATATTTCTTCATTGTTTCCCAGTCTATTTATTGGGTCATGGCCTATACTTGACTGAAAATTTTTAGGGTCGGGAGTCACCCATTCTGTCCTGACACGGTGACTACTAGGTGTTACAAAATAGCATAGACAATTACCACTTATCATGTGCAGGAATAGTAATTTTAGCATACTTTGCTGAAATAAACTGTAAATTTATGCTAATGTTATTCTTTGTCTGTGGGGAAAGAGAAGAGCAAGTTTTATAGCAAGTTTGTTTGCAATCCTCAGTAAAGCAAAAAAATGTCTAAGTGATTTTTCTGTTGTTCTCAGCAGGTTGCCCAAGGCAGCAATGCTTGATAGGCAAATGCTGTCGATTACAGGCTGGAGGTGCATTCTAGCCTCTGCCTCCTGATGTGCGTAGAGGTGAGGAAGGCAGGTCTCTGCTTATCTATGGTGCAAACAGAGGTGATAATTTAATCTCCAAATCCAGCGACTTTAGATAGATATTTCTAGAGACAAATGCTGTTTGTATTCTAGAAATGAAATAGCTGCATATTAGCAGCAACGTGGGTGTTTTTCCACAAGGGCAGCCAAGTGTAACAGAGTCACCCAGAAATCTTCAGCCTCATTGCTTTTTGTCACACTCAGCTGGTGGTCTCCTGACTTTCATTTATTGGACTCTGTTTCAATAACTTGAATGACAAATGGCATTTTTTCCAAGTGTGTGTACCACTATGATCTGGCAGTATGCACAGCACCAAGTATAGCTGCAGAATAGGAAAGATGGATCTGAATAATTTTCAGATAATAAGCGACATGATTTCTGATTAATTTCAAAGCATATAAAATAACTTCTTTTTTCATTTAAACTCATTGAAAATAAAACAAACTCTTAACTTGGGTTCTAAACACTTTTTTTCCCATGGGGTAGAAGTTTAGGGGTTATATCTCCTTCTCCTGTAAAAACTAGTACCAAAGAAGTGATAGTACTAGAAATGTAGTACTTTGGCACCCACTGACACACAGTGCTGAGCATCTCCTCTGCTGGTAAGAATTGTTCGTATTTCTCAAATTTAAATTTGAAAAAGCATGAGAGAAAGCCTGTACTTGTACCTGGACATGAGATTAGATCTAGAGAATGAGACTACTTCAGTCGTTTTGCATGCAGGCCAATTTATTGGCAGCTCTAACAGAGTGGAGTTCCAGCAAAGTGCACACACCACCTCAGATAATTGATCTATGGAGAGAAGGAAGACAATGATAATTTGGTATTTTATCATATTAGCTATTCAAATCATGCTTCTCAGTCTATTTTTTACATTACCTTCCACCATAGCTTATTTATAAATAGTTCTGTTTTGTGGAATATATTTGACTGCATCTAGGACACTCTTTCATTGAGTTAAAGAACTAGTGTAAATTTTGGTGTTTCTCTGACAATTCCAGCATGAAAAACTTTCAGCTTGGGATATCGTTCATTTGAGTTCATGCTAAGAAAGACAATAAAGTAGCAGCTGGTCATTATAAGCGTATATATTTCATATTCAGTACACATGTGCTTCTTAATCCTAAATAAATTATATTAATCACGATTTATTATGTGCTTGCCCTATTAAATTAGAATTAGGAGCTAGAGTCAACAATGAAAGTAGTCTGAATTTCACCATCTGCAGATCAGGCTTTGTATATCCTACTGGGTATTTTAAAAATATTTAAATTTTAAAAGTAACAATCACCAATGGATATTAAAACACCTCTGACAGTTGGCACTTACCACTATTAATGGCTAACCAGGTGTCCCATTCACTTGTGTGTGTAACTTAGTCATTATTTAGCAATTAGAGAAAAAATATTTTTTTGGTAGGGTGAAAATGAATGGAGTTAAATTCTGCCATGGGAAGGTGCTGAAGACTCATATCTTCCATTAGAAGCCTGGGATTTTCAAACATGCAGCAGTTCACAGAAGCCATTTCTAAACAATTACTAAATGCTGAAGGTTGAAATGGCAGAAGTGAGTGCCTCTTCTCCATATATGGAAGGTCTGACGTCAAACAAAATTCCCATCCAATTAACAGGAATTTTCCTCAAGTGATAGGCCTAGATCATCCAGCTGCAGGTGAGCTTCCATTGCCTTGGGGGCATTTTGTGTGGAAATGATGGATGTTAGCTCTCTTGAGACAGGCAGATAAAGACATCAGTGCAGGAGTGGCAGATATCACTCAGGACCTCTGGGAGATCTGTGTCTTTCTGTAACGGCAGCTAGCGATGAGGCTGTACACCATGGAGCACGTCATCTGGCAGTAAACATCACTTCAGATAACTGAATCCCATACATCACACATTCAGAGGTACATTTTGAATGTGTAAAAATATTTTTGAAAACGTTAAAACTTAAGATGCAGGGCAGCTACAGGCCAGTCAGTCCCATGTCTGTGCCTGGTACAATCATGTAGCATATCCTCCTGGAAATAATACTGAGGCACATGGCAGATAAAGAAGTGATTGGTTAACTGCCAACGTGGCTTCACTAAGGGCAAACCACGCCTGACAGTTTTGGTGGCCTTCTACAACAGCATTGCAATGTTGGTAGGTAAAGGAAGAGCAACTGATGTCATCTCTGAACAACTAGAGAACAATGACTTGGTGTTTCTCATGGGTCAGTACTGGGACTGGTGTTGTTCAACACCCTTGTCACAGACATGGACAACGGGATTGAGGTACCCTCAGCAAGTTTGCTGATAGCACCGAGATATGTGCCGTGGTTAACATGCTGGAGGGAAGGGATGCCATCCAGAGGGACCTTGACAGGCTTGAGAGGGGAACCCATGTGAATCTCATGAGGCCAAGTGTGAGGACAAACGCAAAGCCAAGTGCAATGTAACGCATTTGGGTCAGGGCAATTCTGAAAACAAATACAGGCAGGGCAGAGAATGGATTTAGAGTAGCCCCGAGGAGAATAACTTTGGGGTATTGGTGGACGAGAAGCTCAAAATGAGCCAGCAATGTGTGCCTGCAGCTGCAGCCAGCTGTATCCTGGGCTGCATAAAAAGAAATGTGACCACTGGGTCAAGGGAGTTGATTGTCCCCTCTGCTCTGCTCTTGTTGAGACTCTACTTGGAGTACAGTGTTCAGGTCTGGGGCCCCCAACATAAGAAGGACACGGGTCTGTTACAGCAAGTGCAGAGGAGGGCCAGGAAGATGATCAGAAGGCTGGAGCACCTCTCCTCTGATGACAGGCTGAGAGAATTGGAGTTCATCTTGGAGAAGAGAAGGCTCTAGGGAGACCTTGTAGCAGCCTTCCAGTATCTAAAAGGGCCTACAAGGAAGATGGAGAGAGATTTTACAAGGGCATATAGTGATAGGGCAAGGAGTAACGTCTCTAAACTTAAAGAGAACCAATTTAGATTAGATTTAAGGAAGAAATTCTACGCTATGAGAGTGGTGAGGCACTAGAATGTGTTGCCAGAGAAATTGTGGATGCTACTTCCTTGGAGGTGTTCAAGACCAAGCTGGATGGGGCTTTGAGTAACCTGATCTAGCACAAGGTATCCCTGACCATAACAAAGGCGTTGGAACTAGATGGTCTCTAAGGTTCCTTTCAACCCACACAACTCTTTGATTCTATGAAAACAGGTAGACTTTAGCCATCCTCCTTGGAAACTGTACCTTGAAAATGAGTGAAATTATTCTACATAACTTCACATGCTTAGCTGTCCGTTTGTGCAATCTTGCACTACTTAGCCCAGAATTTATTCCAACTTCAATCTGGAAACAGTTGAAATTCTGAAAAACTAAGCTATATGTGAAGTGTTCTGCAGAATTTTGATAACTGTTGGTATGAAATGAACCTCGCGGGTCAGGTAAAGAGTTCTCTTACCCTTCACTGTGCATCATTATTTCTATTACCACTCCCTGATATGTTATGTTGCCTTCTGAAGGGTTAACTGAACCTTGCACTAGCTTTAACTCATCTGTATCTGTAATGAGACTTTGCATTTATGTATGTAGGAGAATATTCCCTTTTCTCACAGACTATACTTAGCAGGAAGGGGCAACAAAACACAATAAGTGAGGGAAACGGTACAGGTGTTAGTCGAGTTCTCTTTTTTCATGAATCACCCTCAGGATCTCCTTGAGGGTAGGCACAGCAACTGTAGAACTGCCTAGTGACTGGAAGAGGGAAGGAGAATATTAGTCTAAAGTAGCCAAAAACTTGGAAACTAGGTACTTGGGAGCATCTTCACATAAAATAAAGTGTGTGGGCACAAAGCATTAAATTGTATAGCTGGGGACCTATAAACCTGCAACCTTAGGAGCACAAAATAGATGGAGGCTGTAAGCAAGGCTACAACATCATTCAGTAAACACTTGGCAGCCATTTCCAGTTAAGAGCCAGGATGCGATAGTCGGGGAGAACTCCAACTGCACATGACTGCTTTTATTTTTATGACTTTGCAGTATAGATTTAGCAGTCTGCCCCCCTCATTCCTCAGTTTACTTGCTGCTACTTTGGTGGGTTTATTAAGGAATCTTGTTTACTGCTTCCAAGTGCCAGATGGTCTGTCTTCAGTGAATGCCAAATCTCTCTTACTGTCACTTCACCCTCTTATATATGACCATATAGTTGCATGTGGCTGCTCACACTTATTTGTGCCGTGTTTTGAACCAAAGGAATATATTAGAACACATCTATCTTATGATACTGTTTTAACCTTGTTACAGGGAATCTGTTTTAGATGGTCAAGTCATCCTGTAGCAAAACTTCCCTGGTATTGGCTACTTAGCAAATATTACTTGTCATTTTGCATCTAATCAATTGGAAGATCAAAATGAAAAATGCAACCACATAGATGTATTGACTAATGAGTGATTTAGGCTAACAGTAAATTGAGAAAATATATGATTTACAGGAAGAATATGACACTGCTACTCAGAAAAGACATGAGCTGCAGAATACTCTTTAAACCCCTTAATGATCATGAAACTAAGGTAATTGATGTACGCTGTTTGTGTGATATAGGGTATTTTCATGACTTTTCATCTTTCACTCCAGTGTGACTGATAGTCTTGGGAGATGTTTTGGGGAACATGAAGGAGGAGACATGGTACATGTGGAAAGGACTCCTTCTGGGTTAAATGGCTATTACAAGGTTGACGAGGTTGAAGATCTCTGGGTTATTTTTTTTCTGTTTAGTGCTGTTAAGTGCTTTTGCAGAGTTTGGTGCAACTGAATTGAAACAAGAGCAATTTGCAATGGGCGTAGAGAAAAATTGCTTAGTATAAGGAAAAACATAAATTGGAACAGGTCCCCAGCGAGTTTGTGGTATCCCCATCTTTGGATATCCAGCTGAACAAAGCCCTGAAGATTTGACATAAAGCACCTGTAAGGATTTGGAAAAAAACACAGATAAAAAGCAGTTAGCTGGAACCAAGGAGTAAAAACAAGTGAGAAAACTTTCTGTTTGTATGAGGCAGGTGCCTCTTTTCCTTTTTCATGGTTACTCTTGCTTACCATTCAAATTACAGAGGGCATTTCCCTTTAGACAAAGTAGGGAAGGTTTTTGACCAGTGGCTTGAGTCGTTGCTCCACATGAATGATGTGTTCTTTTCATATAAGTGCTCAAACATAGCAAAAGCCTTTGAGAAAAGGAAGAAAACTGTGAAGAGAACATCTTTCCATTAGTGATATTTTTAAAGAATGTCGTATTCGTGACGCATAACAGCTATGATCTATGTGATGAGAGAGAGCGCAATTCAAAACATGGTGCCAAATTTTGTTCTTACATACAAAAGTATCTCCATGAATATTAGCTACAGATTCTGTCATCAGATGGGGTAGAAACTCTTATTTAGATTTTCAATCTGCTTGTCCACAGCCCAGATCTGTTCTGTAAGATGTCCAAAGTCAAAACCCATCCACACCCAGGACACTGATTCAAGGAGGTGCCATTATTTTACTTTCTTGGTCATAATCTTTCTTTCCTTCCCTATGTCAACTACCATTTGAATTTTTATTGAAATTATTGTTATTATTATTACTACTACTACTATTACTACTATTTGATTCAACATCACGTTTGACTTTTTGGTTTGAAAAGACACTGCGCTACAACCCATTTAACTAGTATCCATTGAGAGTAGAGGAAGTTAGCTCAAATGGTAGAGTATATGCTCAGCATACGTAAACAGTAGTGGGATCAATGTCTGCATCCTCCATTTTGGACCACTCAGTGCATAGGGAATTGGATGAATCATTCCACTCAAAGAGTTGTTGTCAATGTCTCAATGATTGGGTGGAGACTAGTGACGACTGCTGTCCCTCAAGGGCCTGTATTGCAACCAGTATTATTTAATATCTTTTTCAGGGACATGGATGTTGTGTTTGAGTGCACCCTCAGCAAGTTTGCCAATGACATCAGGCTGTGTGATGAGGTTGACACACTAGAGAGAAGGGATGCCATCCAGAGGGACCTTGACAGACTTGAGAGGTAGATCTCTGTGAACCTCATGAAGTTCAATGACACCAAGTGCAAGGTAGTGCACCTGGGTCATGGCTATTCTGAACACAAATACAAGCAGGGCGGAGAATGGATTGAGAGCAGTCCTGAGAAGAAGAAATCAGGGGTGATGGTGAATGAGAAGTTCAGCGTGAGCTGGCAATGTGCACTTGCATCCCAGAATGCAAACTGTGTCCTAGAGTGCAGCAAAAGTAGTGTTGCTAACACATTGATTGTCCCCTCTACTCAGCTCTCATGAGACCCCACCTGCAGTAATGTGTTCAGCTCTTGGGCCTCCAACATAAGAAAGACATGAATGTGTCTGAGCAGATACAGAGGATACAGAGGAAGACTTCAAATATGATCAGAAGGCTGGAGGAAGTCGACTATGAGGACAGGCACAGAGAGTTTGGGTTGTTTTGCTTAGAGAGGAGAAGGCTCCAGGGAGACATACAGCAGCTTTTCAGTACTTAAAGGGGGTCTATAGGAAAGATGGGGAGGAGCTCTATCAGGGAGTTTAGCAATAGGACAAGGGGTAACAGTTTTAAGCTGAAAGAGGCTAGATTTAGGTTAGATATTAAGAAGAAATTCTTAAGGTGAGGGTGGTGAAAAAGAGTCGGTGGGGAAGAAAATGAGCTTGGCTGAAAGGAAAGCTTTGGGTAAACCTTGGAAAAAGGAGGAAAGTATATGAGCTTTGGAAGAAGGGGCAGTTATCTCAGAGAACTAAAAGGATGAAGTGAGCTCATGCAGAGAGAAAATAAGAAGGGCTGAAGCCTTACTAGAGTTTAAATTGGCCAATTCTGTGACAGATAATAAAAAATGTTTCTATAAATCTGTTAACAACAAAAGGTGGGTCAAAGGGAATCTCCATCCTTTACTGGATGCAGAGGGGACAATAGTGACAAAAGATGAGGATAAGGGTGAGGTACTTAATGTCTTCTTTGTCTTTAATAGTAAGGTAAGATGTTCTCTTTGTACTCAGTCTCCTCATTCAGATGACAGGGAAGGAGACCAAAACAAAACTCCAGTGATCCAAGAGGAAATATGGAATCCGCTCATCCAATTAGACATATACAAGTCTATGGGGCTGGATGGGATCCACCTGAGGGCACTAAGGGAGCTGGCAGATGCACTTACCAAACCTCTTTCCATCATCTACTGGCAGTCCTGTCTGAAGTTCCATTGGACTGGAGACTGGCAGATGTTACACCCATTTACAAGAAGGATCAGAGGGAGGATCCAGGAAACTACAGGCCTATCAGTCTGACCTCAGTGCCGGAGAAGGTCATGGAGCAGGTCATCTTAAGTGCTATCACGCAGCACTTACAAGGTAACCACGTGATCATGCCCAGTCAGCATGGTTTTATGGAAGGCAGGTGCTGCCAAACTAACCCGATCTCCTTCTATGACAAGGTTACCTGCTTAATGGATGAGGGAAAGGCTGTGGATATAGTGTACCTGGACTTCAGTAAAGCTTTTGACACTGTTTCTCACAGTATTCTGCTTGAGAATCTGGCTTCCACTGGCCTGGACAGACATATCCTCTGCTGGGTTAAAAACTGACTGGATGGCCAGGCCCAAAGGGTTGTGGTAAATGGATTTAAATCCAACTGGAGGCCAGTCACAAGTGGTGTTCCCCAGGGCTCAGTGTTGGGTCCAGTCCTGTTCAATATCTCTATCAATGAACCAGATGAAGGGATTAAATTTACCCTTCATAAGTTAGCAAATGACAATAAGCTGGGAGGAAGTGTTGATCTGCCTGAGAGCTGGAAGGCTCTACAGAGGGATCTGAACAGACTGGATCGATGGGCTGAGGCCGATGGGATGAGGTTTAACAAGGTGAAGTGCAGAGTCCTGCGCTTTGGAAACAACAACCATGTGCAGTGCTACATGCTTGGGGAAGAGAGGCTAGAAAGCTGCCCAGCAGAGAAAGACCTGAGGATGTTGGTTGACAGCCAACTGAACATGAGCCAGCAGTGTGCCCAGGTGGCCAAGAAGGCCAATAGCATCTTGGCTTGTATCAGAAACAGCGTGGCCTGCAGGACCAGGGAAGTGATTCTGTCCCTGTACCCCTGTTCGTGGATTGGTGAGGCTTCACCTTGAATACTGTGTTCAGTTTTGGGCCCCGCCCTACAAAAAGGACCTTGAGGTGCTGGGGAGCATCCAGAGAAGGGCAACGAAGCTGTTGAATGGTTAGGAGAACAAGCCTTATGAGGAGCAGCTGCAGGAACTGGGGTTGTTTAGCCTGGCTAACAGGAGGCTGAGGGGAGACCTTATCACTGTCTACAACTACCTGAAATGACGTTGTAGCAAGGTGGACGTTGGTCTCTTCTCCCAAACAGTAGGCAATAGGACAAGAGGCAATGGTCTCAGGCTGCGCCAGGGAAGGTTTAGATTAGACATCAGTAACAGTTTCTTCACCGAAAGGGTTATCAAGAACTGGAACAGGCTGCCCAGGGAGGTGGTTGAGTCACCATCCCTGGAGGTATTTAAAAGGTGGGTGGATGAAGTTCTCAGAGATATGACTTAGTAGTGGACATATGCAGTTGGACTTGAAGATCTCAAAGGTCTTTTCCAGCCAAGCCGTTCTATGAGTCTATGGTGAGATATAGAAACAAATCGCCAGATGGATAACCCCTCCGTGGAAGTGTTCAAGGCCAGGTTTGATGACTCTTTGATCACCCTGGTCTGGTGAAAGATGCCCCGGACTGTGGCGGAGGAAGCTGATACTAGATCTTCTTTAAGGTCCCTTCCAATCCAACCCAACCCATGCTATGATTCAATCATTCTGTGATTCTGTGAATGCACATGTGCTATGGTAAAAGGGATGTTTGTATTCTCTATGAAAAAGTGGCAATATGGGATACAGTCTAATTTAGAAAGCTTCTGTAATGCATCTATCAATACAGTTTGAATATCCAGTAATAAAAATTATTAATTTGGTTTCCTGAGTGTGATAAACCCTACAGGCTAAATTATTTGGGGCTGAGCTGGGTACTACCTCTTGTGCAATCTGATTATCTTGTTTCCCTCTGATCCTGTGAACTGCAAATGTATTTTACATGAGCGCTTTAGGCTACTTCCTGTTGTGGAGGTTTTCCCACGTCTCAATGCTGAGGATTATTGCTTTTCTGATCCTCTAGTGTAAATCCATCATAATCGGAAGTGTAAATTATATGTACCGTCTTCTGTAGTCATAAAGAAAAAAGGAATTTGATTTCCCTAGACCATTTTTTTTAGACAGTTCCTCAGGGACAACACTGTTAAGTGGTGCCAAAAACGTTCTGTGTCTAAAATCTAAAGTGGAGATTTCAAGTCCATAGGCTGTGAGCACAGAGAGACACTCTGTATGAAAAAAGAAGGCTTTCTTAGTGTTCCTCCCAGTTTCAAACGACCAAAACACTAATTCTACAGAAAAAAAAAAACCCAAGAGTTGCACAAATAGCTTAAAGTCTCTGAACTTATATGTGCAGTGCTCTTCTCCTCACTAATTGAAATGGAAACTTGAGAAGTGCTAGCTGTTTGAAGCAAATCCTGAGAATCCACAAATTCCTAATTGCAGAATACTTTCTCTACTTTAAGTTTAAACATATTCACATCACTTAAAAAGAGTCATCGTTCTATTCAGAAATATGTTGATGACCTTATTAGTGAAGCTGGTTATGCAAATTGCGCACTTCCCTGAAACTGCTGCGCAGTAACTGTACATAATATAGCTGTGGAAGTTGCCATATGGGGAGAAATCGTTGGAAAACTCACACTGAGTGTGAAGTTCTGGTGTGAAATAATAATTGAGATGAACTACTTTGAGGAGAGAGAATCTTGCAAAACAGGGGTCAGAATTAATAATGCAAATATTCAAACTCCTAGTAGTTGCTTAGTTCCTATTTATAGCACCTGTTTTACTAAACCAGGGTTAAACTAGTGCAAAATCTTTACATAACAGTTGACTTTTAATTAAGTAAGGCATAGATTTCTGTGGTTATTAATAAAGCCATGTGTATACTTTCTTCATATCTGCTTAATACGAAAATTGTTTTAAAGTTATAGGCTTGTGAACATATAGTACACTTGGAGCTAAAAGTATCAGTTTCAACTTCAAACTTAAATAATTTTTCTCTAGTAAATGACAATAAATATCTAGAAAAATGTAATACTAAACAATGCTGTTGATTTAGGCTTGATGCTGTTCTTAGACCTTGCATCATTTTCATATGTTTTTGTAACAAGAACAATCTGTTACAATTGGGAAAATGTTGGATTTTTGTTTCCCTCTCCCCTAAGCTGAGTTTTCTGGAAAAATCAAATTTAATTAATTGAACTTACTATCTAGTTTTAACTGTGGTCTCTACATTTAGTAAGCGACATGTTCATGTATGGGAGCGTAGGATGTGATATTATGTTTGAATTGTCCTGACCTTTCATCTGGTTTTCTTCAGTGCTAAGTATCTACCCTAAGTATTCTCAGGGAACTTCAGGATTTCTAGATTGATCAAAATTTGTTGTAGAAAATAAAAATAATCTGATAATAAGCATCCCTTGCATTGCGATCCATGATGAAACCCTGCTTCCAACCGAGCTTATGTAGGGTATAGATTAAGTAAGCTTCCAGAGATCCCAGTGAGGTCAGAATTTAGCTCTAGAATGATCCTTTGTCAAAGCAACACATTTTACAAGAGTATTTCCAGCCATATAAATTCACTCACGATTTTCAAACAAAGGGCCTTCCTGAGGCCTAACAGACCTTTTTTTTCTTCTCTCTCTCTTTGTCACTCCATCTTTCTGTTTTTCTACTTCATTTTCTCCCCGTTTCTCTTTTTTCCTTTTGAATAGATTCAAATATACACAAGCGAGCATTTCCTACTAACATCCCCAAAGAATGCTTTGGATAACAAATCAGAGAGCAGAAATTCTAACTACTTGAAACTACTTAAGAACGTGCATTGCTTGCAATACTGCTCCCACTCCACCCTGAAAACCCCCAACACCTTACACCCCCCCAAGACTTTTAATCTTCTACTTAGGAAAGTGAACAAGTTGAGTAAAAAGAGCATTTTATAAATAGAAAATCTATATATATAGAGTATCTTAGTGTAATTGTCATAAATCTGGAGTCCTGGATGACACTGAACCCTTAAAGGATATCTGTAGTTTGGAAGTTACATTCATCTCTATTAACATCTGTCCTCTGGGATGAAGTAATCAGACTGCAGCAACAGTCATTTGAAAGTTTTTCAGCAGAGCCTAGAATCTGACCAAACTAAAATATCAGTTCATGTTTTCTTACTTACCCAATACTTCATCCAGGATCCCCACAGTTTACAGAATTTTTAGTTAACTTGGATGAAGTTTTGAGCAAACCTTGGGTTAATTATGACTTCATGTAGAAACCATGATAAACACTGTGGTTTTGTAGAATTTTTATTCAAAACTAGGCAAGACTTGTGGGTTTTGGCTGAACATCACTGAGTTTCAGTTGTGTGTTAACCCAAAACTGAAAACAAGAATTGCCTCCAGTAATATTAAAAAAAATATAGGGCATTGAAACGCCACACAACTGCATTTAATACACTTCTATTTGCATCTTGGCAAGCTGTCTCATAACTTTCTGTGAACACCTGGTGACAACAATTCATGCCAACAACATGAACTGCTGTGATATTACAGGGGTTTCTTCCTTGTGTCTTGAATGTTATAAGGAATGCCATCACATTTGTGACAGTCTTGTTAATCTCTGGGCCTGTGACACGCCAGCTCAACATGTGTTGATCTCTTCATGCTTGACATACATATCTTTTGAAAGTATATTGTGCCCCTCAAGTTTTAGAGAAGGATCTTCTTTCCTTTCTTTATGACAACTGTTAATACTGTGCTCAAGTTCTGTAAAAGTGAAGGGAAGGGAAGAGGAGAGAAGGGGGAAAAAAAGAGAAGGGAAGAGAAGGGAAGCCAAGGCAAGGCAAGAAAAAAAAAAAATCTCTCAGCATTCCCAGAGCAGTTCTTAATATCTTGTTTCACCACAACTGTCTCTGGAAGAATTTGCTTCAATAAAGCTCCCAGCTAGAGCTGTAATCAAGTCCATCTTTTAGAAACAAACTGACTGACAAACTAACAAATAGCAAATGTTGGTGTCAGTGAGACTGGTGATAGCCAAAGAAATTATCCCATGCAAATGGAAAACCAAGACATTACTTGTGTATAGCAATTGTCTAAAGGAATTTAAAAATACAACAGTCACAGAGAAACTGTCCCTAGAGCATAGATTCAACTAGAAAAACAAAAAAATCCTATTTGGGATAATATGCCTCAGTTACGCAAAATAAGTCTGTATCTCTATATCTGTTTAGTACCTTAAGGCTTATTTGATGGGCATTTTCATTCCTCTGAAAAAGCTCTGTCATGCTTGTCTTCATAATCTTAAAAATTTTTGAAATTTTTCTTAGTGGTTTCATATATACAGTAGCAGCCTCTGCTTAAAATGATAGGGTTTTTTTATCTGCGATGTTATTATTGATGTAGTCTCACATTGTTCTTGCATAATGTTAACAATCAAATGGTTTTCCTTTGCTTTTCTCTTTTTGTATCTTTCAAAAACATCAGTAGATTTCTTTAGGAGCAAAATATATCTGACAGACTTTAGGGAAGTATTGTTATCTCTGCAGCTATGGCTTCATAGCGCATTCACCCAGAAAAACTATGAGGCATCCTACTTTGTTGGAATTACTCAATGTAATGCCAGACTAGATCCTAAAATACTTGCACATACATTAGTGTGGTGCTCTGATAGACTTAGCACACACTGGATTTTCTAGGCAAATTATTCTTCAGGGGTAACTTGTGCTCCCAGTCTGTCCCTGGTACAGCTGGATACCCCTTTACATTTACAATCTCTTCCCAGCAATGTTACAAACATTTACTACCTCTTGTCATAAGTAGTTTCACATCATTGACATTACTGTAACTCAGTTTATTCTAAGGATTGTAGAAGAAAGCGAGACCTGTGGGTTGGATAAGTATTTTTACCAGTTTAAGCAGTATGTTGGTCAATATTGTCTTTGAGTACTACCTAAACGAACTACTGAAGGACTAATAATTGTTGGAATATGGTAAGTATAGGTTTGACAACAGTAATTAGTGGATGACTTTTATTTATGCTGTGGTTCCTTAAACTTCAATTAGAAAAATAAATATGTAATACAAGCTAAGGAATCAGAAGAAAGAGATGCATTTAAAAAGGTTTGCAACGATGTTTATTCCAGGAAGTGCTGGCGTAATCATATTCCACCATCTGATCTTATTACAAAGCCCCTTTCTTTTCCACTTACAGCTTCACATGCAATCATGCTTTGCCACACAATACCAGTGCATTAGAAATGTGCTTCTGGCTGCCTGGATTAGGACCAAATCCCATTGCTTCTTGACACTCACATGTTTGAACACTGACTGGCATCAATAGTTTGGCTGTGATTGTACATGTCTGGGTGGGTGTTTATGAAAAGTGGCCAAGAAGAGAGGATAAATAAAGGGGCAAGAAAATAGACAAACTAGCAAAAGCATTAGCAAAGATTTAATCCAGCTGAATAAGAAGTTAAAGTTATAGATATCCAAGTGAAGGAGTTCTGTAAGGCCTTTTGTCTGTAGGAGAGGCCAACTAATTTATTAATAAAAGGATGTGTAATATGTAAGGAACTGGAATCATCAGATGGTTTTTTCCCTTTTGCAAAACATACTAATCTGTCATTTGCTAACTTTTTTATTTGCACATGGATCTTAACCTTGTCACTTTTCCCATGTGTGACAGCTTTGATGACGAGCTTTGTAAATAACAAAAATTTAAAAAAATGCAGAAATGAAAATGTTGCTTATTCTGTATCCTCTGTTTTTACTTGAGAAACAGGCTTTTCTGAATTTAAAAATACTCTGTAAGACTACCTAATAAAATTTATGAGGTGTAAAAAGAATTAGTTGGATTCAGACATCGATTTGCTCTCAAGGAAACCTATCAAAGGAGAGAAAGAAAAATTAAAGGCAAATTGACCACCCACAACTCCAGATTCTGATTCCAGAGACTGCACTATCTTCCTCCTAAACTTGGAGAGGGAAGACAAAGGAACAAATGAGGACACATGATAGTTCTGTTCTAGCTAATTCACAGAGCTAGATGGACACCTCCCTTGCACACCCCCAGTCTTCAACCTCAGCTTTGCATTGACCAAGGTTTTCAGGAGTAATTAATGCTCTTCAGTTTTCAAGTCTTTGATTTAGTACAACTTTAGTAAACTTAACAGTTTAAAATAGTAAGAAATCCCTACAGAGTCAGCCCAGTCTTGGCTGTAGCCAGTCTTTGCCAGCTGCAGTGGAAGGGAAATTCATGGCAGGGGCACAAAGCCTGGCTACTTTCCGTGGCTTCTTCCCCTGGTAGTCAGCCAGCATCCACGATCATGGCAGTATGGTTGTTGAAGTATGCACACTTGTCTGGTCTCTCACAATTTGTTTGTTACCCTGTCCCTTGTTGAACCTGCTGAAGACTGTGTCTCTGTCTTAGACTCTCACAGGAGTGAGAAAACCTAATTTTATTTGAGAGACACACCTCTCTTCTGAGAAAAACAAACACACACAAAACCCATATAAAAATTGTCAGGCAGGCACACAAAAGGAAAGGGCCCTGAATTGTTTCTAGGCACTTAACAGTGAAAGAGAAAGAGTTAAATATGCAGTAGAAACAAAGAGTCCTGAGTCTGAGGTCAGTCCTTTTTAATGCATTTGTATGCTGTTCAGCATAATGCTTGGCCCCACAAATCTCAGTCTGTTCTTCCTCCAATATAAACACCAAGGCAGTTTTCTGCGTCCGTATCTTAAGCTTGTCAAATAAATTCTCCAGAGGACTAAAGGAACAACAAAAAACATATTGCTTTTCCATCTGGTTTTTCTTCCTTTTCCCTTGTAGCATACTTACAACAGTACTGTATCATTTGTATTTGCACATTAATCCAAATGGTACAATAAAATGTAGGAATTCACTGCACACCATGCTCCTTTTCAGGACAGAGTAACCAGGAAAAACATGCTTAAAGCAGCAGTTCACAAAGCTTTGTCCTCTGAGCCCCATTCTTTGTGGACAGTTTGCTCTGCTTGATTGTTCTCCTCTCATCAAATACACATATATCCCACACTCTGCTATGCTCCAGACGTTGACTACCATGATCCATACAGCCGCCTTACAGAAGTCTTCTGCAACTCAAGCTCCGGCAAAGGCAACTTTGAGCCCATCCAACTTAATTCTGCCAGTTCCTACATCCCATCTTAACCTCCCATTGGCTGCTAAACCATCCCTGAACTCCCTTTGCATACACTTTGAGCCTTCCTCCAAATATTTAAAGGAAAAGTCTTCTTTAACTCTATCCCAGCTCTCCATTGCTTGATTTCTATTTTGCTTTCACTCCCTCTGGAAGTAAAATGCAATAACTTTTTCTTCCTGCCCAAGCTCAATGTGGCTTCCCATTTTTTGGGAGTGGAAAAGGTTTGAGTTTGCAGCCTCTGTCTTGCACACCCAACATGGTCCAACACAAGGCACAGTCTTCAAACCTCTCCAATTCCCAGCACCATTGTACTTGCTGGAATAAATATTATGCCCCCTATAAGGCTCCCAGATAAGAGAGAACTACTGCAAGAGAAAACATGAGCAGAGAGAAGCAAGGAAGGAGAAAGACAACAGGCATACGGTTTTCTTAGGATGTCTTGTCCCTCAGCTGAGGACACATTTTGGGTTCTCCCAAGGGATTGGTTTCACTAGTCAGAAAACCTCTGGCTTGAGATGTGCTTAGAAGGGACTTGTCAACTAAGATGATATTACAAAAATGAACACATCTTTAAGGAAAAAATACAACCAGAAAGATTAAAACCCTTAAACAGAAATACTTAAAAAGCCTCCCAGATTAGACTTAAATTTAAAGACAGGAATCGCTCCGTGACTAAGGCATGAATAGGGGGATATAAAAATAGTTTTGGTGTGAGATTTTTATATGCTCTATTGTGAACAATTTCTCTTTTGTTTGAAATGTGAATGAGATGCCTTAGTTTATCATAATAGCAACCTTGATTGAATACAATGATCCTCAAAACGTTGCAGAATAGAAGGCAAAAGGATGGTCAGGACTCTGCAGCTGAAAGTCTCCTGCCATGGTGGCTTGTTCTCCTTCGTGGCTAACAAAGCAGGAGCCAAGAAGGATTGGCATGAGCTCTGAGATGCTGTATGTCTAACAGAAAAAGAGCACAATGTGATCAAGAAAACAGGAGAAAAAGAGGCTCAGGGAGACCTTGTAACTCTCTATAGTGACCCAAAAAGAGATTGTAGTAAGGTGACAACAGGACAAGAGGAAACTGCCTCAAGTTGCATCAGATGAGGTTTAGACTTGATATTAGAAAAAATGTCTTCACTTAAAATATTGTCAAGCATTGAAACAGGCTGCCCATGGAAATTGTTGACTCACCATCCCTGGTGCTATTTAAAAGACATGCTGATGTAACGCTTAGGGGCATGGTTTAGAGGTGCACTTGGCAGTGCTAGGTTAATGGTTGGATAGATGATCTTAAAGGTCTTTTCCAACACAAATGATTCTGTGACTCTAATTCTATGAAATCTGACTGGTGTTTTAGACATTCTATGACATCAGGTATAATACTTATATTTCCATTAAAATAGCCACAGTTTCAGAATTAATTTCCCCTACACCAGCACTTCTAGGACAAGGCAAAGTTTGCCAAAGTCAACTGACAGGACTTGATAGTGGCCAAGAGCATATTATGAGAGAAGGTGGGACAAAAGAGAAGCACATGCAGTAACAACTACAGGATCTTCTCATATCTGCTGGTATACTCTGCTTTGGAGACATCCAAGCTGCAGGTTGCAGCCGAATCTCAGTCTTTAAATAGCCATTATGTGTACAAAGATGCCAGTGAAAAAAAGTTGTTCTTCTGTGGGTTTACCAAACATCATGAACACTCTTCTATGGAGGTGTTTTATTCATTGGCAACAAGAGAAAGTTGAGCACTTTTTATGTTCTGCTAAATCTTTGACTTTTAGCTGCTGTTGCAATACCATTGGCACAGTTTGGGCCATTTAGCCTTCTGTAACAAATCTGATATGCTTTTCAGGGGAGTTTTCCTCATGTAAAAATGGTTGTTCTCGGTTAGACCAAAACAGCTACACAGGGAGCTGTGTGACTGCGGAGACTTCATGTACTCTACATGCCCAGAAACCTCCCTCAGCATTTGGTGACCTATAGCTCAGACATTTCTGGAAATGGGGATCTTGTATTTAATAATCCTCAGAGGACCTTTCTTCCATGAATCTGCCTAATCCCTTTTAGAACTCATCCAAACTTTTAGAGCCCATATTGCATTAAGGAGTTCTGTAGTTAAACAGGTCATTGCAGGAAAACTGTTTGTCTTGACTGATTTAAGCTTGTCCCCTACCAGTTTTGTGAGATAATCACCAATCCTAACATAGAAAGAAAGTATGAGTCATCTTTGGCTTTTTCAACAGTTTTCAAATGTCTTTAAATCCTGTTTCTATCATCTTTTCTCCAGGTCAAAGAGAAGGATCACATTATATCCAGAAATGCTTGAACATCCTTTTCATGCATTTATGCCTCTTCTCTAACCCTGTTATTTTCATCGTTGAAAAAAGGGGTGAGTGGAGGGGACCATACAATGTCCAAAGCAGGGATGCACCATGTAACCGTAGAGTTACATACTGACATTTTCTAACCGCTCTGTATTCCTCCACTTACTGCTATTCTCTTTGGTCTGGTTTGCTTCAGTTGCTGGTGTTTTTAACAGAATTGTCTATTTGTAACCCAAGATCTTGTTTATGTTTAAAAAACAGTCAGGTCAGAACCTATTGCTGGGTAAGTGGTGCTGTGATTCTTCTTTCCGCACATATACCATTAAAATATTTATTCAGACAGTTCAGGCCTCCATTTCTCAGGTGAGCTAGTCACTTCTTTTTCAGGAAAGTTTTGACAAAATAAATTATCTGGATTTAAAAGAGGCACACTCAGTCCTGTGTAAATGAATGCAAAGGAAAGCATTTAGCGCTGCCCTCAACTAATTCCTTTTCTGCCTCTCTAGGAAAACCAGCCTGCAGGATCAAGTTCTGATGGAACATGCCTATTAAATTGTATTCTCAGTCTGCAGATGCCTTCCCCCAGCCTCTTAAAGGGCATCGTCTACAGCTATCCCTCAATATAGAATAGGTCAGACTAAAGTATGTGTTATTCTGTTCACTAAAGTCAGTGTAAATATAAGACGAGTTTTTTAAGATACCATCAGAAATATCTCAGTTCTTCCTTTGGCCAAGAATGTTAGCAGCAGTTCAGCATAGCAAATCTGAACTGTACAAGAAACCCTACATCAGGGCAATAGCCACTATTAGTTGAAGGTTGTTTATCAATATTACAGCATTAGGTATAAAGACTAAAGCTGGAGTATCCATTAAGAGGGAGTATGAATGGAAGAGGTGTTCAGCTGACTTTAGGCTATTTAGCAAGTTTCTGTACTGCATTCATACCATTTCTAGTAGAATTAATAGACTTCTCTGCCACTATTTTGGTATCTTATGTTGTGGCAAAGTTTCCTATTATGTAAATAATGCATTTTATGACATAGTGCATCTCTTTGTTTCAACCCAACGTTGATCAGGTCATGGAGCACTGTCTAATTTTTGTACTGAGCCATTGCACTCTCACACTATCTGTGCCACCTATCAATGAAGTTATTTGAGAAGCAAAAATTAATCAAGTTGCAGTTTCATTATGGGTGGTATTCTGCAACTGCAGCACTGAGAGATGAGATAAAATGAGCCTTGTCCACAAAAGCACAAAGTATCAGTCAGTTACCAAATAAAAGAAAGCAATATAGTATACTTAGTTGTTACACAGAAGTTGAGCAAAATCTTGTTACTTTAAGAGGAGTATTTCAAAATACACTCTTAAAAAAAGGCTAAGAAAAAGGCAAAAGGACAACAAGAAAAAGCTAATTTTCTAGTTCTCTTTACTTTCTTTTCTTTTTTTTTTGGTTTTTTTTTAACTAACAGGCTTGCTTGGTGGAGTTCAAATACGAAACAAACTGAAAATAGCAATTAACAAAATGGTGAAGTGAGAACAATGATAATTTCTGTCTAAAAATCTTCTTTTTCACTTTCCCACCATCTAAAAATCATAAAGAACACCTGAGAAGTCCTCTTATCTTTGTATGAAAAAGGTCTCAGATAGATTATAGATAACAGAAAAGGGTGAAGTGAAAACCTGTGCATCTGCCATCCATCACAAACACGTGTTCAGATGGCTTTAATATACGGTTATGCATACATCTAGAGAAATAATCTCACCTCATAAACCCCCAAACTGAAAAACTGCCTAAGATATAGAATAATTTGATACTGGTATATGCATTTTTTACTGTCCAGAACTCATTGTAAATCATCTCACTGAGTGCACTGAGAAATGAATGGTGTTCAAGGTGAGAACTTGGAGACATTAATACGATACTGTATCTAAAATATTGCACCCTCATCGCCATTAGGCAATCTATAAAGAAATGAATAGTTCAGTCAAATAACCTTGGTTAACTGTCACAAATTATCATTCGTTCTCTCATATTAGGGCTGAAGAATAAAGCAGAGTATCTTGCTAAATATCTTTAAGTTGCAGGCACTGTGCAGACCCAGTGCAAAAAGCCATTCAGTGGAATTCAGCAAACAACTTCTACGCTTCTGAAAAAGCCACAAGATCACTCATATTAATGTGTGGAAGGACTCTTTTTTTTATCTAAGCCAAAAGACAGTGGGAAGACATGAGACAGATAGCCAAAAGCTCCTCACTCTACACAGAGGAAAATTTATGATCTGTTAGTCCATTACCAGCCATAAAACCCACCAGCTTGGCTGGATGTGTGCTTTCATGAGGAGAGGACACAGTGCTCCTGACTCTCTATTTCAGCCCATTCCACCACTCACATTCTCCCCAGTTAGCAAAAAAAAAATAAATAAAAGGATACTCTAACCCAAGGCTGGCAATCCCAACATCTAGAAGGCTTTGGAAAGCTCTATCTCCACTCCCTTAATTTCCAAAGGAGGAAATAAAAACTGTGTACGTATTGGTAAATTGAGTTGGAATGGCAGTGCTTGTTTACTATAGTAGGCAATTCTTGGTGTGCATCAAGAATTTAAAATGCCAAGGTATAAGGCCATGATTAAATGGGCAAATATTTTTGTAAAAAAGAAAAAAATAAAAAAAAAATTGAAGAAATACAGGAGAACAGATAACAAGTGACATACAAGTCATGTCAGGAGAGGGAAGGATGAGAGGGAAAAGGAAGGGAAGGAAGAAGAGAGGAAGGAAAGAAGGGAAGGAAGGAGGGAGGAAAAGAAGGAAGGAATTTTTCAATCTGCTGAAAAATCCGACCAAATGGGGAAAAATGAGCACCAAATTGACTCTGTATTAGTGCTGTGTAGGGACAAGAGTGGTAAGCAGCTGCTAAAAGCTGAGGCCGTTCTTGCACAAATGATACTATACAACCATAACCACCTTGTGAAGATTTTAATTTCCTTATTTCAGAAGGAAATAGATAAAAACCTTTGGAACATAACTTTTTTTTTTTAAATTTATGAATGTTGAGGTGAAGAGCATATTAGAAGAGCAGTAACATCTTCGAGACCTGGATCAAAGCCAGGAAATGAAATATTTAAACAGACTTTTACAATTGCATCACACAGTAGATTGAACAGAAACAGTTAAAGCTAGGAAAGGGACGAGATGATTTATATCCTGTAGTTCAAGAGAAGGCAGTGAAACTAATAGCAAGTTTTTGGCAAATGTTTTTGATATTCAGTAAGGACAATGATAGTGGTGTTAGAGGACGAATAGCTTATTTGCTATGGGTTCCAGCAAATAACCACTATTCTGTGAGCCCAGCTCACTGTGATAAAGAGTGAGAAAGGATATGTTGAAGACCTTATACAGCATATCTAATATTAGTAAATAATATTTGACATGGTCTCAAGAAAGGACATCCATTTCAGAAAAATGTTACCAGCTGCCTTAACAAAAAATTCCTAACTGTCACATAAACAAGGAATGCAATGTATAGATCAAGTTCAAGCCAAGGCACTAAGTATTAACTCTGTCTCTTGGAGGCAGATGCTGAACTGAGGCTAGAAGGGACCTCTGGTGGTCACCCCACCCCTCATTAAAACAGGGCCAACTTTGAAGATACAAAAGGTTCTTTAGGATTGTGTCCAGCTGAATTTTGAATATTTCCATGTCCTGAGATCTCACAACCTCTATGTGCACCTCCTCCAGTGTTTAACCTCCTTCTCTGTTAAAGAGCCAGTAAGCAGGAGAAAAGGCAACTAGTCGAGGCTGGTTTGAAAGACAGGGAGGAAATTGAGAAGAACTCAATTCTGAAATATACTGGGAGAAGGGATTGTCCAATGTACAGGCATCATCTTTTATTTTAAACCAGTTTACTGCCATTCCACAGGAGACATTTTCCATCTTTTAGAAATTATTTTGGGAATGGATTAAAAGGGTGTCTTTCTCTAGAGCTAACTTAAATCAACTTGCTTTTCCCCATTGCATTTACCTCTTGATTTTCTTATTCTCCCACTAGAAAATTGCATCCTCACACAAAGTGAGATGTTATCTCACTGTCTTCCAGTACTAGCACACCTGGAAAACGGATTGCAACACAAGCAAAAGTCCTAATGAAAAGACAGGGCCAGATTCAGTAACAGATTCCATGGGAAGCAGAGCTATATGAAAAGATTTGCTTGGCTCCATTTTACAGCTGACATAAAGTTGTCCATTTTGGCATACCTGAGCTCATGAGAAAGCCAGACTATGCATGGGAAAGAACATTTCATGGTAATAAAAAAAGACCTCCCAGATCAGAAAGCAATTTTGGGCTGGAGACCAGTTGATTCAAAACTGCAAACCTGAGCAAATCTGGTGGAATACAGTTTTAATTTGTATAAAGGGGAAAGTGGAAAGGAAATACAGAAAAACCTGCTGTATCCTAGGTCAGTCATTTTTGTGCATTAGGATGATGTTAAGTGCATACCCTACATGCCTCCATCTTGATCCACAGAGGAAGGATATGAACTGCATCCCTGACCGAAGCTGCCCAGTGCTTTTGTAGAAGTTAGTGCTTTTGTTAGACTGTTTTGTGAAGAAGACATTGCTTTATGTGATGGGGTGTAGGACCTAAAAACGTGGCACCTAGACTTTCCTGCATGTCCAGTCACACAGTTGATCCCTCCACAACTGTCAAACAACTTGCACTTCTCTTTCCCTCCCCCTTCCTTATTACCACACAGCTCCTCTGTTTATCTGGTGTTAAGCCAAACAAGACCCCCCCAGGTCACATGAGGCACTCAGTCCTTACTGTGATAGGGAAGATAATATCTGCCAAATGAACAAAGGACAAACCAGATACTTTTGTTTCAGTGAAAAATACCAATTATTCTTGTTTTTCTTAACAACACATTTATCTCTCTCCTTTTTTTTTTTTAAGTGAAGTGGTTATTTCTTTGCCAATAATGTCGGGTTCTGCCTGATTGCATCAAGCTATGTGGAACAATATAGCATTGTCTGCAGTCCCTGCTATTATAGTAAGTTAACAGTTACTGTAAACAAAAGGGCTCTATGTAAAGAAGATGAACCAAGGATATATTTTGAATTAAGCACAAGGCAAACACTTAACATACAAGAATAACTCTTCTCCAGCTGGCAAACATCGCAGGAATAGTTCATTCTTTCAAAAAGACTGCATTGGGTTTGCACTGCCAATGGTATACACAGTCATTGTTTCAGTCTTAGCAAGAGAGTTATTTATACACTTTTAAAGCAGTGAGTACTGCTTTCTCTAGAGCTTCTCTTAAACGTCACAAAAACCATCTGTCAAAAATCATAAAAAATAAGAGGTTTTTACCCTAGTGTTTGAGATACATTTTCTCTGGTGGGAGGCACTAAAGTTTGTTTTTAATAGATCTTAAGGACAGAAGGGGACTATTAGGTCACACAGTCAGTTCTCTTGTATATCATGCCATAAAATTTCTTTCAGCTACTTCTGTATGAAGCCCAATGGCTGACGTTTGGCTAAAGTGTGTGCCTGGAAGGTTTACAGTCTTGAATCTACCTCTTTTCTCTGTATCTGGTTCCAGCAGAAATCAACCTCACTATTAAACATTTGTGTTGCACTTCTATTTGATTTTCTGTGGCTTTGATTTCCATGCGCAAGTTCCCATGGTGTTTTTCTCTGATCCCTTAAAAAAGCCTTTAATAACTGTTATTTCTTTACCATACAAGAACTGAACCATTTGAATACCTTATGTTTTCAGTTTATTGGCAGTTCTGAATACAAGCAGGAGAGGGAAAGCAGAGTGGGAAAACAGGGAGGGAGTTTTGTTTGGAATCCAACTAAATTGTATTTACATCGTTTTTTGAAAAAAGAAAGAAGTTGCTTGAACTTAAACTGGAACCTTTTGCTGTTCAGTTTTGTTGCTTCAATTTGAAGAAACTTCAGCAACTTTTAACCTTTGCACAACGTGTGCATCCTAAAGATCCCCCTCAAAACCCAGAAAGAATTTCAGTGAAATTTATGTTACTTTTTTTTGCATCACCCAGTCTGCATTTTTTTGATAGAAACAGTCCAGACTAAATAAACTTATCTTAATCAGCACTTACAACTGATAAGAACTTCAGTTTTTAGTATTATGGTAACACTCCCCAAAGCGTATCTGCTACAAAGCCTCTGCCATTATTCTTAGCTGAATATACATGATGTGAAATACAAAATGATCCTTACTGAGAGAAAAATTATCTGTCCTTTCTGTTTCACAAGAACTAGATGTCTTTTCTGTGGATCAAGAAGGGTTTCATGAGGATGTTATCCTGTATTCTTGAATGAAGATTTTTGAAAGTTATCTAGCATGTCTTTAATCCAAAAGCATTGACTGAGCAGTGGATCTTCCAAGTAAAAAATACACTTTTTTTTTTAATGTGTAAAAGTGTCTGCCTTCTTGGTATTGTCCCCTCATACTGTATATATCTATACAACCATAACCAGGGGGAAAGAGATAAGATGAAATTTGACTATTATTTAACAATGAAAAATATCTCCCTGTGATTTGCAGATAAGATGACTATCAAGTAAATGTTTACGTTCCAGAAGATCTCAATTTCTCATGCTTCTGATGTGATTTTCATATGTGCTGCATGAACTGCTATGAATGTTCATCTTAGGCTTCCCGTAATTGTTTTTATTTAGGAGGATAAACCTAACTTGCCTCATGGGAATATTAAAAGGCAAAATAGCCACTAAAATGCCATTAATTACATCTATGTCATTTTAACAGAAACATAAAGACCAGTTGCTGTATTTTCTGTACTCGTTACGTAAATTATGATATTTTCAGCTCTACTGATCTCCGAGGATGCCTTGCTATTGGTGTTATACCCAGCATTAGTATCCCTTTATTTATGAGGGGGATAATGATATGCCTAGTGAAGCCAGCATCAACACATTGCAATCAATATAGTCTTATTTCTTCTCTGATCCAAATAATTTTACTACTAAACTCAACTGGCAATGAACAAAACTAACATGATCATTGTTCAGTAGGGATCCTCATACACTTTACAAGTATTTACTTTAGGATCAGTGAAAACGTAGGAAAGGTGCCAAGAGTTTTGTGGCTGGCAAGTACTTGAAGGCTTATGAAACTTCCCAGACTTCTCATTTTTCAAGAAAAAAAGTAGTTTTGTAAAGTTTAAAGGGACCCGCCAGCTTTATTGAGCTTTGTGATACATCTGAAAGGGAGCGACTTTGTACTGAAGAAGGAAAAGCTACAGATATAACTTTGCAGGTAACCCTCCTAGACTGGCTAAAACCCCCTTCATTGTACAACCTCGGCTTTAGCATCCTCTGACGTACAAATTCTCATGCAGTTCATTAGAGATGGACCGACCAGGCTTCCCAAGCTGTATTTCTCAGAGGACTGGCTGTTTCACCCGATGGTAGCATTAAGCAAACCTAACATTTCCCTAGATCTGAGAATACTGTCAATGGGGTGGAAAAAAAAGCTTATTAATGATGCTATGTTGCATTCATTAATTATGGTATTCTACATGTCATCTGTTTCCATATGGAAATAAAATTGTTGACCAAGGAAAATACAGCAGCAAGAAGATGAATGGGTATGTCTGTGGAAACAAACAGATTAATTTTAAAAGTAGGAAAAGGATTATTGCAAGATTATCCTAAGGTCGTGTGATGCATTCACACAGTTTATGAACTTAATCTGATTAGTAAAACAAAATTATACCAGTGAAACAGAATTCCCCAAACTCAGATGTACATTTTGGCTTTGTTTATTGGGTTACATATAACATCAGCTGTTTGCTTTTTTTAACAGGATAAAGCACTTGAATACACTCCAGCTTCTATCAGCCATTGACTTATTAAATGTTTTTCTTATACTCTCATGAACTGGACGCAGGAATCTCCACACCTGGAAAATTCCAAGACCTTGTAGCTACAAAGAGAGCTTGAAAAAAGATTTCAGCAACAGGAATGGAAATAAGAACAAATTTGCTTCCCTTTCACCCTAAATAATCTTACTGAGCGAGCTGTAGTTGTTCGTCTGTTCTGAATTCAGTTTGGCAGCAACACAGTGCAGCACCAGGAAATGCCTCTCTGCCATTGTATCTGCATAAGACAAGCAGGTGAGAAGGTGAGCTAACATTTCTTCCACCTCCCTGACTGGAAGAGGAGTCTGGGATGGCAAATTAAGTTCCATTGAAACAGAACCACTATGAAAAAAGAGGGGAAATCCACTCTTAGATTACTTCTGTCAGTGCAAAGCTTTTACTTTTTACATAAGATTTTATATTGTTTTTACTTTATAAATAGACAGGAAGAGCACAAGGGAGACAAGATCAATTTAGTTATTCCTAAGTAGTTTCTCTTCGTCTTCTTTGTTTTCCTAATCTGTTCCCCAATACCAGACTTCACTAACCCTCAAGCTTTGCTCTGCAGTCAGATATGCTGTGCAACACCCTAATACATGAAGGCTTTTGAACTAGTGCCCAAGTCAGGAGGTGACCCAAGACCAAGCTGTTCCTGTTTAATCTCCCTTCCTTGCAAGGTGGTCCTCCTTTCGGGCAAATTGCTTTCACAGTCCAAAAGGAATTTCTCCAGTTAAGAGCTAATTTCCCCTCTATTACACCTATTTTACACTTTTTTATGTGGTCCATTAAAGCCTGCTAAGTTAGATGACAAAACTGGCAAAGTCATTATCCATACAGTGGTGAAGGGGAAGTGGTAGGGCCTTGCAAGGAAGTTTCCCAGTGCCCACACAAGCTGTGCCATTCTTTTTCCAGTGGAATGGGGCAGTTTCTCCTGAAAGAGGTTGGAAGTTTGTACCTTTCAGTTCTGATAGAATACAATCGCAGATTTTTTGCCTTTGTTAACCAGCAAGAAACTGTTCTACTGCAGATAAATGTACACAGTGAAACTGTTTAGATAGCAGCAACTGATAATTTACTAGAACAGATTGTTTGAAAATGATGAAAAAAATCAATAGGAATATTTTCTGGTTTATTGATTAAGAGACGAGTATTCATATTAACCAAGACACAAAGTAATTTAAGTAAAGGAGTGAGAATTGAAATGGATTGATATCACTAGTTAAGCTGGATAGTACAATGCCAGAAATAAAACTAATTTTGAGCCTTTAAAGGGAGTAGCTATGCATGTTCTAGTTTTGAAATAGAAATAAATGGTCTTTAAAAAAAAAACCCAAATAATGCGGTTTAAAATTCCTTCAGGTTCCTGACACAGCATGATCAACAGTGGCAAGAGGCCATAGGGTGGAGGCATTAGGACAAAACTGTCTTTTGCTGACTGCAATCAGTATTGAAGACCTCCAAATATGCCGGAGCTGTCTACTCCGAAGTGCATTTAGCTCTGAAGAGGATCTTCTGAGTAGCTGATGGTCTAACAAGCCAATGGGGGTGAAGCTGAGAAATGCAAACTCTGAGTAGCTGGCCTTCACATGAGTGGGGTCCATGGTGCAGATGCTGGGTGCTGCATTCCTGCTGTGAGAAACTTCACTTCCTCTGGTGAAGGAATCCACAGACCACCATTTCCAAACAGAAAAACTCTGAAACCCTCTCTCCAGGGGTTTCCTTGTAGAAATACGACAACCTAATAAACAGAGCTCTGATGAAATATGGTCCACATCTGTAGTCATTTTATAGCTGACCAAATGTGCAGCCTGGAGTTTGTATGTGCTAGAGCTGAGATAATAACAAGCCTGAGAACTCCCAGAGGTTGTTTGCTTTGATTTGCAGAATGTTTGTTACACCACATTATAATCAAAAATTGGGTATATCCGCTGGCAGAAATCTCATGAGTTATGAAAACAATGTTTCTGCCAATGTTGCTTTATATAAAAAAAAAAAAGGAAAGAATATAATATTTTTTTTTTTTAATGAGTTACTGAGGGGGAGGGGTTGGCTGAAATCATCTATGGTCTGTGCTAGGACTAGGTAAAATGTTTTTAGGGTGTATAATACACGTATCACATTATTATCTATGATTCAGGTCACCAGGCTCTACAATTTTAGGCAGATATTTTGTAGCAGGGTAACTGCTTTTACATAAGTATGTTCCACATTTCCCATCTGAATATGACTGAAACCCGTCACAAAGAATTGCTCTTTCTAAAATGAGATTTCAAAGACAACTTCTCTCACACCTGCAGAGCTTGTGCTACAGCATACAGCTATGATCTGTTCACAGATGAATCATCTCATTTAGCTGTGGCTACATAACACTCACCAGAAACAACGCTGACAATTTTAGTTTAACGGGTATGATTGCAAATATGCTTGTGCACGTTATCCTTTAGTGGTTAAATAATTTAAAGGCAGAAGTGACAGACGCTTACAGGTGATGGCAAGAAAATAAAGGGAATTAAATTAAAGACAAGGGATGGTAAGTTGCAAAAAAAGATGATAATGCAGGAATCTGCTGGTTATATGGATGTCTATACAAAGGATACAAACTGGAGAGCATAAGTTGGAGTTAAACCTAAGCATTAACTGGCACCTGAAATTTGATGGGACAAGTGACAGCAAAACAGGCTCCAAGTTCTTTTTCAAGGTAGGCACAGGACATCTTAAACAGCTTATGAAGACTATATGTGCTGCTTTTAGAAGTCAGACAAAAGAGGCAGTTTCGTTGAATTAGATCAAGAGGAAGAATAAGTTCCATGGTTTAGGCTGATCAGAGGATGCGGGCAGGAACTCCAGGTGTCCCAAAGGCTGGGAGAGGCAATGCACTAGAACTGGGCAACAGGAGTTTTCATTACCTAGCTGTCCATATGTCCAAAAAACAGCACTCACCCATTGACAATGTATTCACCCCAGTTTTTTTGGGGGGGGTTGGAAGTTGCTAGCAGTACAGAGAAATTTTAAATTCAGTTCTGACTAGTAGTAAGAAGCTAGCTGGAAACTTGATTGTGAATGTTGTTAGAAGTGCCCCCAACAGGAGTTAATCAGTATGAGAAAGGCAGGCATGAAAATAGCAGGCTAAGGAGCTGGGAGGCCAACAAAGTAGTCACAAGATCTGAAATACCACTAGCTGTCCATCTTCGTTCTATGTCAATTACGGTAACAAAACAAAGAAATAATAAAAAAGAAGCAATAAGGATAAAATGCTACACAAAATGGTGAGGATAAATCTGAGGTAAAAAGAAAGCATGATGTCAAAAGCAAGGTGAAAAGAAAGGTATGTAATAAAAGATGACCGTAAAGAAAATAACGATTAATAGAAAAAAAACAAAACAACAAACAACCCAAAAAAGTGAAAAACTCAGTTGTTTGGGTTTTTTTTAACATGCAATCCACTAGAAGCAACAAGGCAGTAAGAAAGGGTCCAGGAACTGCAGCAAGTAGAAAATGAAGACAGAGAAAGGCCTCAAAGAAGATCTATTACTTAACAAAAATCTCAGAAGTCAAGTGACAGAGTGAAAACTGAAGTATTAGGTGCCTGCTTTCTTTCAGGCTGCAGGAAGATTAGTCTTCTCCAGACACTGAAACAAAGTAAATAGGGAAATGGGGCAACAAAGACCAGAGCAGGGTAAAGAGTAAATCAAAGAATATTTAGACTGTGCAGATGTATTCAAGTCAGCAGTGCCTGACGAAATCCACGCCAGGGTACTTAAGGAACAAAGCAGCTGGCAATGATCTGAGATCTCACACAGACCAGGGAGAGCAAAGGAGGTATGGGGGGATGTAGGCTTCAAAAAAGGGAAAGAGCACAGGAACTACAGACTAGTCAGTCTAATTTTGATACCAGAGAGAAATGTTACAAAAAACCAGTGGCTTATAACCACCTATAGAGTAATATGGCACAAACTTCAAGCTGAAGTTATCAGCAATTCCCTTCAAACTGAAGGGCATCTTCCACTGAGAGCTGTGGGAAGTCTCCATTGCTAACAGATACTTTCCATTTTCTTTTTAAGAACTTGCTGCTCCAACAGAAAATACGTCTGAACTTCCTGAGCAAAAGAAAGCTCAGGAGCATTGCCAGGATCTGAATTCAGGTCCTTCTTTACAAATCCAGGGAGAGGGGGTCTGAAATCTTTCAGACTAAATTGGATGAAGATAGATGCAACATGCTATGTTTCTTGAGGAGAAATCAAATGCACAAATACAAAATGGGGAATATCAGGCTGGGAATGACCTAGTGAGAAAAGTAGATGGATAGATAGATAGATAGATAGATAGATAGATAGATAGATAGAAAGACAGACAGACAGAAAGATTTGTGTCTCCTGCAAGATCTCAGACTATACCCCGGCAAGAAGAGGAATTTCAACCAACTCAAGATCTTGCTAATACCTTGCTGATATTTCAATCATGTAGCATACATGTAAGAAGGAGGTTGAAAGAATGGGCCAAGATACTAATATTGCAAAGAAATAGGAATCTCCATGCCACATGGACATGGAGAAATGGTGCAGAGCGTTATTGAAGAGATCTCTCAAGTGTCAATTAAAGCACATTTCAACTGGGTATAGCAGCTTCTTCAGCCACTATTCATTGAACTCAGTAAGCACAGGTAATCTCTTGATGAAGGAAATTAATTTAAGACATTGCACTGGAAACACTTTCTGAAAGTGCTGAAGAGTCTAAACCGTTGGATTTAGCTAATAAGCAGGTTAGATCCTTCAGTATGGGTACTGTCTCGCAACTTGGGCTGATACAATTGAATATGTATGGACAGACTTGGTCTGCAATAAGAGGTCTGAGAAGGACATCGTGGAAATATGTTATGTTAGTACTCAGGCTAGGCTTACCTTAGGACTATGTACTCAGTTGCCTGAGTACGCCTTTCCTGAGATTCAATGTGAGGGCACATGTAGGAAAAGAGAAACCTAAAACCTCAGCATGAGAGGATTAACACCATTGCCTTGTGCGCCTTCCTGCGTCCTCTAATCGTTCTACACAGTGGAGCCAACTTCTTTTTTTTTTCCCCTCTTTATATCATTCAACAAATGGCAGCAATGTCATTTGCAGGACCTGGAGAATGGCTGCTGTGCTGCTCTGCTTTCTATCTTAGAAATCTTAGATGATCTGTAGGGTCCTCTCCAGGTATAGTTACTGCCACTTGGGAAGGACATAATAAATCAGAGAATAAAAAGGAGGTGAACAAGAATGAAAAAAAGATTTTAGGGATAAAGTTTTGAGGAAAAAGGAGCATAGGATAGAGGTATTCAGGAAAGAAGTTACACCATTTTCTTTAAATATGTAAAATACTTTAAAATAGACAATGGAGATCAGTTGTATCCTCTGGAAGCAAGTGATAAAGGAAAAGTCCTAATTTTGTAGCAGCAGTGACTGAAGATTACATTAGAGTAAGGTCAGCAAAGCAGTGGGACAGTGTCTCACAACAGCTACTGAAAAGAAAATGATGCAAAAGTCCTTTCCCTTGTTAATCAACTTTCTTCTCCCATCCCTGGGAGATGATCTGTGTCTCAGATCAATGCATATGGTGTTGACTGAAGGGCTCTAGATATTTGTCTGTCTGCTCAGCTCATGTTTCAGTCAGATTAGGATGCAGAGGGGAGGTAAGAGGTTGCAACACGGATGCATCCCTAAGCTTTTATTTTGACTGAGGGGGAGGGAGAATAAAAGAGTGCAATTTGGTGTCAAGGCAGTCATCAGTGACAGAAGTGACTTGTTTGCCTCTTTCTCAGGTGGTCACTGAGTCTGCATTCTTCAGCCTATCCCCCTCAATTGTATTTTACCTAAGTCATATTTATACCTACTTTACCTTTTTCCTCTATGTCTCTCTTTCCCCAGCCCTTTTCTATCTCTTCTCATCACTTTTTCCATTTTTTTTTGGCTTCCCTGACAGAGATTCCACCATGCCAAGTCCGATTTTGATTATCTAGTTGTGATGGGTTTTCTCTTCTAAGGCTCTGCTTTACAGCTGAGCTCTGCACACCTTTTCACTGCAGAGCTCTCCGGCCAAGAAAAACATGGATTGCTTTGAACTGTTCACCACTAGGAAAGACCAGACTAAGTCAAGAAAAAGCATGATGTGGAAAGGGAGAACCAGGGGAAAGTGTTCCTTAACATGGAATGTGCCTGATTCAAGCAGAAAACTTGGCAGACCTGATCAACAAAAAGCATGATCAGCCTGCCCAACATCTGCTCAAAATTACCTAAGGGCCAGCAATCAAGAGGTGCTAAAACCCAGTACACACCTTCTATTGCTTTTCAGCAAGAAACGAGCCCAAAGACTCCAAAGGTGCCATGTCTTCCCATGAGGGCAAGCAACAAGTCACTAATTGGATCACCTGCGTGGAGGTCTGATGAATGCATTGATGTGACTATTTTAGGAACTTCAGCCTGAAGAAGGAATTTAAAGAAAGAAAAAATTTATTTGAAGAGTGATTTGGCAGCTACTGGGTCTCAGGAAAAAAGGAAAATGAAGAATAGGTACTGTTAACAATGAAAGAAATCAGACGTTATTACAGAACAGTTCAAATGGTCAGATAAAAAGGCTGATTATGTGGTCTCTTAGAATGAACTACCATGTAGTTTTAATCATTACCAACCACTTTCTGTCACAGCAGATAATTTCTACTTCTGAGACATGACTAGAATACCTTGTGACAAACATTTCTGCAGTCCAGGCTTCAACTTCAGTCTTAAAGAGCCGTGTTTTCAAAAATAGCATGTAATTTCATAAAGTGCTTGGACACAAGCAAGGCAGCTGGTTAGATGGCAATAGTGTAAAACTGCTGCCTGCAAGCTAACTGGAATACTTCATCCAGCCGGAAGAAAAACACCTCTTAAGAATCTGCATGTCATTTTGCTACTGGATGGCTGTCCTGCACAAGATAACATGGCAGGGCACACTTCTTTCCCAGCTGCAGAAGTGAGGACCCAAGGGAAAGGTAGAGAATAGTTTCGTCATTATAACTTAAAATGCAAAATCTGAGTTGATTTCTGCATGCTGACCATGAGCAGTTTCTTTTTTCTCCCACATTTATAGATGCACAAAATTAGTATCAGAAAACCGAAACAAGACATCACTACTAAGAAAATCCCTAAGATATAGGATTAAAAGAATGCTTATTGAAAATATTGCAGTCATTTGTCATTAGATCAATATTCCTGCTCGAGGAAAGAAAAAAAAAAAAGAGGCAAAGAAGGAGTAAAACACCCTCTACTGAGTACACTTTGCACTCAGTACTGATGGAGAACAGAGCAGCAACTTCTTCTAAGACGGGTCTCTTAGTCTATTTTCCATTAATCTGTTAGGCAACTTGAATCAATAGGGTCTTCTAGAACACCTGAAGGTTATTAGACCTTTTTTCCATCACATACTCTTTTGTTCAGCGTCTGGCTTGGTTTCTTTAGGCTGAGTGTGTCAGTTTGCATATCTGTTCTTAGAACTAATCTGAAATAATGATGATGCAATAATGGTTTTAAGGCCTTTTTTTGCAGTATAAATCGTCTAGGTTTTAAATTATACAAGGGCTCAGTGGCCCTTTAGAGCTCTTGCACTCTCTCACTGATAAGATTTAATCCCTAGGGTCTGAAATTAACTATGCTGTACCCTGCATTATGGCTGCACCACAGAGCAATTTTACCAGGAGTAGGAGACACAGCAGAATTACAGAGGTCTCTGGTGCTGTCAATAGGAAATGATGACTCACACATCTAGTGCTTTCAAAGTGGCAGTATCCTATACAGTGAAAGCATGTTTGAGGGCGATAAGTGACCCCATTGCCAATATCAGGTGAAAGAATGTTAGTGCCAAGAGGAAAACATAAGCCTTTACACAAAGCATCCAGTACTTCTGTGGAAAAATGTCATTGGCTTGCAAGTTTGACAATTAAGCTGTGTAGACCTTTGCAAGCATTTCTGAAATGATTTTGAACTGAGATGTCATGCTTAAAGAACAAGTTCGTGTCAGTCTTCCCAAAGCTCACTGACAATAGTCTGATCGCATAAACACAGGCTAATACAAGACTGGGGACATGTTCAAAGTGTTGTGATAAAAGAACAACCTGACTCAAATGGATGGTGGATAATACTCAGAACAATAGGTGAAAGGTGCTCGTGGAAGTTAAAAGAAAGCATTCTCAGTACTCAGAATGAATGCTGAAGAGGAATGACACAATTTGGTCGAGTGCAAGCCAATCTATTCTGCCATTCAAAGGCTTTGGAGGCTATTTATACACACCTCTAGAGACAGAGTTTGATAAGCTTAACAATCCATATGGCACCTTGCCAAATCTGCGTGAGGCAACGGAAATTCAAGTTGCTCTCAGCTTTCTAGAGAATAGATTGGATGTTAAGTAGAGCAAAGCAAAGTAGGTTTCTGCTATATGTCTAGACTTGGATGGTAAATGACTTTTTTGAAGGTGCGTTGATTAGAAAAATGACTGCTTGCCCTTGAGTCACTGCCAACCTCAGACTGACTCTGTATCATTGATGAATACTGATGTAAGTGGAATGAATACACTTCTGCAATAACATTAGGTCTACACTGTCACTGAGAAATTCTTGCAAGGAAGAAAAACACGTGGATAATCTACTTACCCTATGAAAAGGCAAGAAATAAAATGCAGTTTGAGCTATCTTGATATATAATAAATATTTCAGCGGGCTCTAGACATAATGACTTCTGATTTTCAGTATATCTTTGTTAACAGATTGATATTGATTTCTAAATGGGTATGGATTCTGATAAAACATTCTTGGGGGTTTGTGTGGTGTACGAGGATTTTGTCTTCTAAAGTTCCTCTGGTGTTTAGCAACATATGCGCTCCATGGGAAAAAACCTTCCCCAAACCAGCACTCACTTTTCTTAATTACAGAGTCATTCTTTTCCTTCTATGAATCACAGAGATTTCAATGCTATCTTTGAGAACTTTGGACCTTTCCTGACTGGACTGGTCAACTCAAACAACAGATTCAAAAGTCATCAAGTCCCCGGAAGGCCAAGAACATACACAGAGACTGAAGTGACAAGGCCTGATCAACAGGCCTGGAATTATATGGGTGACCCATGGATGATTTGTATTACACTGCTATGTGCACTGTTCCATCTGTAACTTTTCACATTGCTATTAACAGTAGAATTGTGCTGTATGATTCCTAATATATGAGTGTGAGAAAGTGTTTTGTTATCAGTGTGATTGTGCAGTGCTATTCTCAGTGCAAGAAAGCATGAGGAAGAAGCTATAAGCAGCTGGGGCTACAAACTCTACTCTTTTGAAGTGATGTAAGTTGTTTGTTCAATGGTATAAAAGCTAAGCATCTTGCAGCAATGTTTGGGAGACCTCACCTATGAGTGGATGCACAGTGTGGACTTCACAATTGACTCTCCAAATCCCTGCTGTGAAGAAGAAAGGGTCCGCCCTACTCCCCCCACCCCTGGCGACTGTGGATCTACATGGCGATAAAGCAATTGGCGATGTATCTTTCATAATCACTGTGCTTTTTCTCTTATAGTGATTATTAAATATGTTGCCCTTGCAAGCTGTTACCATTAACTTGTTGATCACTACTAATAATTTGTTTCTTTCTTGCTATAATAAGTTGAGTAAAACTTGATTTCACAGAGTATTTGAGAATTTGGTCTTTTATGATTTTTGCCAAGATCTCCTGGGTATTTGAGAATCTGGGCTTTTATGATGATTTTTGCTAAAAGTCCCCCTTTGTGATAAAATATAGGCTGAGAGCATGTACATTTTGTCCATGTAAGAAGCCAGTAACGAAGGGGCTCCTTACACTGCTGAATTTGCCCCTAACCTTTGCTGAAATGCCTCCTCAGCCTCTGGCTTTCTCCATAGTGAAACAGCAAAATGATTCAAGAGAACTCTAATTCCTAACTGCAGCCGTCAACATGGATAAATGTATAGGGCTTATGTTAGGAACCAATAAAGGTAGCAGACTTTTCTTTGGAGCAGAGTTTTTACCAGCTTGCTTGTAATACATTACGAAAAGGTCAATAAAAAGCTGCAATGCTCAGGCCAGACCCAAAAGTCAGATATGCCTCCTTGGCCTCTTCATGAAGGACAATAAAACAATAAGAGCTGAAGTAGTGGAAATCCAGGGAAACGGCAAATATATTTATTTAAAAAAGATGGGCAGAGAGTGCAAGCAAGATAAGAGCAGTGCACCAAAAAGAGGTGAGACAAATACCAGGCCTCAGCTCCTATTGAAGTCAGCCAACAGGCAAGCTGGCACTGTCAGAAAGATTCGTGTGTCTCTTCTAATTATCCCCAGATACATATTTCCATCACCAGTCATGCGCCAATGCCTGTATGATGCAAAAGAATCATGAAACTATTCCATTCAGAAACCCATTATATTTTCTTATTTCTGGGTTGTTTTTCAAGTACATCGGTTAACCAAACCACTTCATTGAGCATCAGGATGTATAATAGAGGTGGAAAAAAGGGCAGGCTGAGAATGCATGGCCAAGGTTAGGTGAGACAGTCTCCGCTTCAGTTGACTTAAAACCACCATAAAATCACAGCCTATGTTGCAAGTACTTGAAAAGCTGGAAGCTATTTCTTTCAAAAAAAGAGTTGTACAGGACAATGTGATTCAGGGAGTGAAACATATACACATCTGAGTCTCAAATAGTATTTCTGTAAACTGGGATATAAAACACTTAAGCCAAAGACAATCTCTTTGATATTAACATATATAATCTCTTTGATATTAACATATATAACATATATATATATATTAAAGCATCAGAAACTATTAACAAAAAAGTCACTTAAATAATTAGCAGCTGAGTTCTGTTATATTAAATCCAGAACAGACTTTACTCACACATTTTAACAGAACTGGTCTAGATTCTCAACTCAATAGTGAAAGACATTAGCCTTCAAAAACTACTTCCTGGGAGGTCAGTAGTGTACAATTCAGAGCAGGTTTTGTCTGCATCTTTAGGAAAATACAGTTTCCTGCTTAGAGCTAGTGGGACAGGAAACGTGACCTGACCCCCAGGAGTTTCTGTAGAAAAGGCTGAGTATGTATAAATATTAGTGGGTGAAATTAAGTAATTCTCTTCAGGTTTTCTAAACAAAACATTAGAGTAAAAAAGGGTGCAGAGCTCAGTAAGTCACCCAAACCATGTGTCGTCTCCTAAATAGGTGAGAAAAAGCTGCAGATTATGGTGATGAATGATTTGTATAACAGAGCGATACTTCTTGGTTTGTTTTGATTTGTTTTTAAATAACCCAACATCTGCACATACTTGATGAATTTTCTGCTGTTTAGCAGCAGCATGAAATTCTGAACCCAGGAAACAAAACTGCAGTGCCTCTCTAAAGCTTCTTCCTGAGTGACATATCTAAACTAACAGGTCAATTACCCTGCCTATGGTGCAACTACCTTTCTTCTTTGACAACCAAGCATCCCCGACAAAGCAGTTTCATCCAACTTGCTAGTTCTGAAAAGTGCATTTTTCAGTCTTTGGGTGATGTCAAATTTGACCAAAACGTTGGCTAAAGTAAGGGCCACTGAGCGAAGAATTGCACACTGCCACTGTTCTCTCTCATCCAAATATATTTGCTCTGCACTGTAATAGCAATGCAGTATGAGAAAAACATTGATCCATACTTGGAATACTTTATATTAAGCAGAAAATATAGTAAAAAGAGAATTTAAAAGAGTAAAAAGATAAAAAACAAAAGCATATTACATACTGTTCACTATAGTGAAAGTATATTTATCTTCTGAAGTAACCATTATATTACCTTGCTTTCCTGGAGATGATTGCACACCTGTCTGCTGATGGGAAGCTGTGAATGAATTCCTTGTTTTGATTTGCATGCATGCATGGCTTTTTCTTTACCTACTAAACTGACTTCATCTCAGCCATGAATTTTCTTCTGGTTCTCTCCCATCCCACCAGGAGGGAGAGAGTGAGCAGCAGTGTGGTGCTTAGTTGCCTGGTGGGGTTAAACAATGACAGGTGTTGGGCCAAGAGTGCGTGTAGCCACAGAAAAGAATATTACCTCTACTTTTAATGAGATGAAAATTCTAATGAAAACTGGCTGGGCACACATACCCACACGAGAAATAAGTACTGAAAGAAACAGAGACTGTTTGAAGAACTCTCCCTAAAAAAATGACTGAAGGATTAGATGAGAAAAACAACAGCAACAGTTTTGAGGGGTACAAAGCTTAGCAAAGAGAGGATGAAAAGTTGTCATTAGCCACACTGCCATGCTTACATGGGACTGAGATTTTCCAGTAATGAAGTGTCAAAGAAAAAGAGAGAAAACAGGACAAAATTTTATTTTCTTTATAAAAAGTTGGAATGGGATTAAACGGTGGGTAACTCACTAAGAGGACAGAGCTGGTTTCTTAGATGCACATCTAGAGCATCATATTCTTTTAGCCAAACATTTGGGCCTAGATTCAGTGACAGAATTAGGCACTTTGAAAGTGTGATATACCTGATCCATTGTAAGTATATGATTTCAGAAGAGATTGTGCTTTACCAGTGCCTGTTTCTCCATGTCAGCTGTCAAAGCATGTCCAAATGACCACCTGGGAAACTAATGGCTATCACATCAGATAACACTCTATAGTTATGCTTTGCTTCAGAGAAAAGATACCAGGGCATAAATACATATTTGTAAATTCTGGTCTTACATCCTGTGAACACTAAGAACTAAAGAGAATTGTCCTAAGGGGAAGTAGTAGCAATTCCATATCACCCATCTATTTTCTGCATATGTGTTTCCCTTCATACATAGAAACATTTATCAAAGAAAGTTTAAGAATATGCTAATCCAAGCAGGATGAGAAACAGTATAAAACAAACACCTTTCTTCTTCAGGGGAAATACAGGTGATTTTTCTTTTTTTTTTTTCTTTTTTTCCCCCCTTTGTATTTTGCTGTCTTGGCTGCAGTGATTCCTATTCAATAAATTATTTTGAGCTGGTATTTTCTGTTTTAGTTTGTGGATTTAGTTTTTTTGGTTTTTTCTTCTTCCTCAGTACTATACAATGTATGTCTTAAAACAAGCATTCTTCCACTTGGGAAAGAACATCTTAAGAGACACAAACTCCTTATTTAAAACACATTACATTTTGATGGCTTATCTGCCTGGCTGATTATGGGCCTGAAATGCCACTTTGTGGAAAAGCTTTGGATCTAAATATTGTTGTTTAATAGTACTTTTTCCTTTGGAAAGGAGAACTAGAAAAACCTTATAAAATTCTTCAGCTCACCTAGGGTGGAGGTATGTTTCACCCTGAGCTTTTAAAAACCAGTTGTATGCCATGAAAATTATCTTAGATTTTGTAGAAGGTTTTGTTTTGTTTTGTGCTGCCTTTTTTTCATAAGCAGGTGAAGGGATTTCTCTTCAGTAGATGTCTTTTGGGTGCTGGCCCTCAGTATGCTAACTGGCACCCGGTTACGATTTCCTGTGATGCTCTCCTCAATTTTGCCTGGTTTTCCTTCGGAAGGACACTGGCTGCAGAATAATATGATGTGCTTGGTTTTGAGCAGGGACTTCAAATGCATGCTTTGAGATCCAGGCATGAATGTTAGCAGTGGAGCAGTGAAGCAGAGGAAGGTGCGTGGACAGAAAAGTGCGTGCAGCTATAATGTCCACAGTGGACACTCTTGCTTTCATATTAAATAAAAAAAAAGTGAAAAAAATCTACAGGCAATCTGGAATCAAGTGAAAAGTTGTCTTGAACTAATCTGGGCAAGAGTGAAGTGTGTCAAGGAAGTAAACATAAGAATAAAGAAACTGTTCTTCTTATTTCATTGTAAAAGTGCCTGCTACCTGTGCTTTAGGGAGAAGAAAACAAAGTCATAGCCTGGTTATGGTTTCTGTAAATCTGTATCACCAGAAAATGATGGAGATAGAGAACGCAGTCTTATTCCATTTCACCAGAGAGAACCTGACCAGTCATCAAAATATTTATCACTTACAGATGAGGAAAAGGCAAGTCTTTGTATCCAGACTTACATCTGTCATCTGAACATGACAGTCCTCATTTCAGTGGAGCATTGCATTCCCACACAGGCAGCAGAAAATGAAGCTATACTGTCTGGTCTAGCTCTGAACAGACAAAGTGCATTGTAAAACCACATTATCATCACTTATTGGCTTGAGTGCAGTGTGAACCTACTGCTTCCAGGTGCGGAGACAGCTCAAATCAATGTCTTTGCTATATGCACTCATGGCTGTTTTTCCCGATTATTTCAAAATCTTAGTCATAAAAGACTTTGTAGTCAAAATGTAGTTTTATTTAACAAATAAAAGTTTATCAAGAGACAACAAGATGACTCCAATTCTTAGAAGTAACACATTTGAAAAAGTTATAAAAGCCTCAACAGACTCGGGATAGGGCAGACCACAAGTAGTTCGGAGTCTGATCGCAATTAGATAGTGAGACTTGCACTTAGAGACATCTTTTGCCATTAAAATAAGATGTTTTAAATTTTAGAAATCTTTGAAATCTATCTATCAATCTATCTGCCTACCTGTCTATTTACCTACCTACCAAATTTTCAACCAGCCTGCCTATCAGTCAGACTTTTTGTACTGATGAGGCTTTGTTTGTTAAGAAAAGGAAAAAAGACAACTTCCAAATTGCTTGGTTCACAGAGGTCTAATCAGAGACAGGTTCAGAACTGAATGGCAAAAAATTGAGCCAGTGAAATCAGAATAGTTTTGGTTGAATAACAGAATGAGGATTCAGCAAAGATGGCTGCGCAACTAATACGTGCATCAGCTTGAAATACTTGATCCTTCTCAACAGGAAAATTTCTGCTACAGTTACAGGTAGAGCTATATTTGAAAGGCTTGAATTCCCACAGACTCTGAACAAATTGATTGGATTGCACTATTTACAGAAAATTTAAGCATGAACATCATGTTTTGCAAGGGTCAGGCAGCCTTGGTAAGTATCACAATTCTCGCTGCATGATTGCCAGAACAGCAGTACCTAGGACAAATGTAACTGAAGGAGTCTATAGGCTCTAGACATCTTTTAATACACTCCTACCCATCAGTGTACCAAGCTGCAAGAATTACCTCTTCCCCGTTGAGAGCAAGGACTGACAGAAGCAAGAAAGGCACAGCTGGACTTCAGCAGAGAGTGCTTCTCTTCTAAGTTCTTCCAGAGTGATGGTAGCACAAGTCAGGAGATGAGACAATAGAAAGTGCAAAGGGAATGACAAGTGAAGCAACAAAGTAAAGCAACAAAGATAAGGAGCAGCAGTGACAGAAAACCAATTCTGGTATGTGTATTTCATAGCTAGTAAGAGTGGGAACATTTCTTCCATCACACTGGCATGAAAGCAGGAAGAACATCTCATTCCAGGGGAGCAGCAGGTGGAACAACTGTATTACATGTGTACTTGTGCTTTGGAACTGTCAAGCTGCTGCGGGAGCTGCTCAAAACTTGTGTGTTAGTGTCATTGCTGCAGTCTGCAACTTATACCCCAAGGATGACAAAAGCATTTTGGGTTACATTATCTACAGAAATACAAGCTTTCTTTACTCTGTGATATCTGTTTTACTGCCTTCTTTACCTGTGTTCAAGTACTTTCTAGAAGCATTTTAACTAATCTCTGACACGTGTGAATAGTTTTCTCATGCACTCTCTAGAACAAATTATTACACAGGAATTAGTTTCCTGTTAGACATAAAAACGTGGTTGTTAAGGAAAAGTTCTCTTTACATGATAAGAGGGATGTGGGATGTCCAACAGAGTTATGTTTTAACATTGCGGTCTGACTGGGAAGTGTCTCCAATGTCCTCAATGGGACAACTTTTTGGATAATCAAAAATGGCAGACACTTTTTTACAGTTTTTTTTTTTACACTTTTTTACACTTTTTACTCTTCAACATGACAAACCAGAGTCTGTGTAAACTCCTGTACCCATGTGCTAAGCTGATTGGTATCAGGATTTATAGTTGCACATAAAGAGATGGCGTTATGGCCACAACCTCTCCAAATGCTCTCCTTTACTTCCAGCATATGCTTCACCTTCGTTTTGAATACTAGGTTGCTTTTCATCCACTTATCCAAGCTATGGGTCATACTGGCAGTAGTGGTAGCCCATATATGATGTAGATGACAAATCACTGTCTGACTATTGTCTAGTTTTGGTTAAGAGCTGAATCCACGTTATCTTACAGGATCTTCTAATGTTGCTCATAAATTCTATACAGTGCAGGCTGCATTCACAGCCCCCACCTGTGCACAATGCAGATTTGCAACTTTTTCTAGAATTTAGACATCCAACACCTTATATCTGTTTTGCTTTTTGCATTTTCAGTGTTTGAAATATTTATGGAAAGGAAAATCGACTAAACTAATTTTAAAATAGGCAAGAATGCAAAAAATCTTCAAACCAGAAAATGTTTTCTAAAGTGCTGTCTGACTTATAAACCCAAATATGTTGCGGACAACTAGCAGCTTCATTAAGAATATGCAGGAATACCTACTGCACAGGTCATTAGCAGCTTAAACCCATCTGTTATCTTTCTGAAGAGCAATTTTCACATCAAGTTCTTCGACAGATTATCAAATTATTTTTTCAAAAGAGGACACTTTATGTATAATGGTAATGCCTAGTCAAATGACATGAAGACAATTTATTAATGGCTCTTCTTTTTTTTTTTTTGTAGAGGACAATCTAAAAACCTACACAACCGCTCTAACAACTTTAGTGCAACTTGAAAATTCCACCATCATCTTTCTCCATTTCAGTCCAACAGGAAGAAAGGAGAGATGAAAAGTCAATAAAAAGGTTAAAATATTCTGGAAATCAGGAAGCAGTTCTGTTTATTTAGCTCATTTTTATTATAAATATTTAGAGGAGAAATGTAGAGAGAAACGGATGAGATAAAATTCTTCTTCCAGCTTAAAAGAAGTGCTAATACTCAATGACAAGATAGCAGAGTAATGACTGAGAAAAAAAACTTTTACAAAAACATAGAAAAAGCCTTGACTGAATGTGATCATATTTCAGACTTGGACACATGCTGTATTCTTATAATACAGGAAGCTCCTGATCATGCTGGCCTTCAAACAAAGGCAATGAAAAGGGAAACATTGCCTCTGAAAGCTAAAAAAACATGTAATACAAAACACGTAAAAAAGAAAAGACAGAAATATCTCAAGCTCACACATGGCTACAATTCTTTTTCAGTAAAAGTCAATTTGAAAGGACAGTCATTTCAAGTCATTTAAAGAAAAGAACTGATCTGGAAAATTATTTTATAATACTCTAATAACATGTGCTCTATGAAAAATAATTGTGCTTTATGACTCACTGGTCCTAACAATGTAATTCGGTCCAGAAATTTGCACATATACTATATAAAAATATGAGAAAAATTATGTACTACAACCAATTGTGAAAGCTGCAGATATTTATTAGTGTTGACAAACTGTATAAAACCAATGCTTTATATATATATATATATATATATATTACAGATAACATGAGTATTTATTGAACACCGTAATCTTGAGAAGACATTGTTTATAAATGAACTCATTTCATAACTGAGTTGCAACATATGACTGTCATACACCAAGGTCCCTTTGATTTTTTCCTGACACTGAAAGAGTATTAAATTCTCCCTCGTTTTCATAGAATCACAGTATCAAGGAATGGTTTGCACTGCAAGGGACCTTAAAGATCATCTAGTTCCAAAGTTCCTGCCATGGGCAGGGACACCTCCCTCCAGACCAGGCCACTCAAGGCCCCATCCAACCTGGCCTTGAATACTTCCAGGGATGGAGCATCCACAGCTTCCCAGGGTAATTTGGGACAGAGCCTCACCCCCCTCATCGTGAAGAATTTTTTCCTAATGTCTAATCTAAATCGTCCCCCTTCCAATTTAAATCCATTCCCACTTGTCCTATCACTACTTGCCCTTGTGAAAAGTCCTACTCCAGCTTTCTTGAGCACTCCCTTCTGTCACTAGAAGGCCTGCTATAAGGTATTCTCAAAACCTTCTCTTCTTGAACATGAACAACCCCAACTCTCACCCTGTCCTTGTAGCAGAGATGTTCTAGCCCTCTGATCGTCTCTGTAGCCCTCCTCTGGACCTGTTCCAACAGTTCCATATCCTTCTTATGTTGGGGATCCCAGAACTGGACACAACACTCCAGATGAGGTCTCGCAAGAGCAGAGTAGAGGGTCAGAATCACTTCCCTTGACCTGCTGGCCACGCTTCTTTTGATGCAGCCCAGGATACGGTTGGCCTTCTGGACTATGAGTGCAACATTGCCAACTCATGTCAAGCTTCTCTTCAATGAGCATCCCCAAGTCCTTCTCCACAGAGCTGCTCTCAATCACATCGTACCTCAGCCTGTAGTGAAACTGTGTGTTTCCCTGACCAAGGTGCAGGACCTTGCACTTGGCCTTGTTGAACCTCATGAGTTTCACACAGGCCGACAGGCCTGTCCAGGTCCCTCTGGATGACATCCTATTCTTCTGGTGTGACAACTGCAATACTCAGCTTGGTGTCACCTGCAAACTTGCCAAGGGTGTGTTCTCGCTATCTTTATCATCAATGAATATATTAAATGGCACTGGTCCTAATATGGATCCCTGAGGGACACCACTAGTTGCAGATCTCCATGTAGACATTGAGTGTTGACCACTATTTGTTGAATGTGACCATACATCCATTTCCTTATCCACCAAATAGTTCACCCATAGAATCCATATCTCTCCAATTTAGAGAGAATGGTGTTACGGGGGACTGTGTCAAAGCCTTTACAGAAGTCCAGATAAATTACATTGGTTTTCCCATGCCCACTGATGCCGTCACTCCACCATGAAAAACCACTACTCTGGTCCAGCGGGACTTGCCCTTGGTGAAGCCATGTCGACCATCTTGAATCACCTCCCCATCCTCCGTGTGTTTTAGCATAGCTTGTAGGAGGATCTGTTGCATGGTCTTACTCATGATTCCACTTAAACTAATGATGATACTTATAATAAGAATAAATTTGCAGCCAAGGTAGTCATTTAGGAAATTATGTTAACTTAATCCACTTTTGACTCTGTGACCATTGGATTCAGGCTTGCAAGGTCATCTATTAGCTTTTTAAGAAAAAAAATAAACCAAAACAAAAGAAAAAAATAATTTATTTGATTTTTGGTCTAGACTTACGATGACATTAGGGATATTTTCATCCTGCTAGTCTTGTTGGACACTACTTTTTATCGTAATGTTAAGACTAAGACAGGCAACTTTCAGCATATTTCAAATCTTTTGCCATCTGAGATGTGCACAACTATCTGGCAGTGCAGTGTTTCTGTATGAAAGGATTCTTAACTGTTTGATGCTTTAATGAAAGTTAAGGGGGAAAAAATCCTGGCTAACATATTGAGTTCAGTTTTATACCTTTGACAATGATACCTTTAGGATGTACCTCAGGGCATGGAGCCATAGATGGCCAAGCTCTGCTGACAGCATGAACTAGCTCTCGTTTCAAACCACTGTGTCTGAAGTCTGAGACTCCGTTTGAAACAAAGCAATGGGGCAGGCTGTGGAGAAAAGGTCACTTCAGATCCAAAATGTTGCACCACAATCGTTTCTACTTATTTTCCCTGGAATGTATTTATCAAGAGCTTAAGCACCTTTTTATTCCCTATTTGTATAAATTTGCACATACATTCTAGATTCTCTATATAGCGTCTTTCACAACCCTCTACCATGTTTAGGAAGAGAAATAATTGTATTAAGGCTGCTTCTCATTAGCATCATATGCTGCAAACTTACCAAATGGTTAATGACAATTAGAAAAATGCATGGAAACCAGGAAATCAGGGTTGCATGATTATCTTCCTTGTATTACAGAATATTTTATTTAAAGGTCTGCATATTAGTCCTGAATCTCTGCATATTCCTCCATTGAGGAAAGCTCTTGACAAGCCCATTGGGGGTTTTCTTCTTTTAGTGTCTGATGATCTGGGTAGCTTTTTAAAGCTGTGTTCTGAAATTACCCAAGAAAAAACTATTCAGCATCCCTTGGAGATTAACACTGTTGATAGGGTAAGAACTGAAATAAAATTCAGAGATCCAATTTATATGAGAATATATATTTTGTTGCTGAGCTTTAGTAGCAGATACATTTGTGGTGTAAAGTTAAACTACAGTTCCATTTATGCCTTTCATAATTGATCTAGAACTGCCAGTACTTTTCCTCCTCTAATATTCTTTGGGTTTGTCTTTGAAGATACAGCTCTGCTAGAGAACATTAATGTAATTTATTCATGTGTAGCATAATATTTAAAAGAAATTGCTGCATGGCATACAGAAAATGGATGGGTTTTCAACAATTCTATTGAATTGCCTCATCTGAGAGGTTACATAATTGATATTTACTATTATTGCCTGCACTTTCTTGAATTTTTCATATGAAATTTAATGTCTGAATCAATAAATAAAATTAAATTAAAGCAAACTAAAATATAAATAGATCCACCACCTGGCAGCTCATGTCAAAAGGTAATAATAAAAGATGTTCTCAGTTTAAATATTTATACAAGCAGTTTTTCTGAGAAGACAACTGTTTTAAAAAAGGACAATTTACAGCACATTTTCTCTAAACATAATGAGGTTCCTAGAGCTTGAATAATTTCATAAATTACATTTATTTTGACATCTCAGGAAAGCAGCTTGTAATGAAGAGATGCCCAAACAAATCCACCTACAATGAACTCAAGAAAGTATCAACTTCACTTTGCAGATGAGATAGGAAAATATTTTACAGTGTAAAGAGGGATCTATCTATTAGTCACTTTGTTTTCATAAATATTCCTTATATGACTTCAAAAGCGCAACCATTTGGTTGAAGACCAGCACATGTTGTGGCGCAGCTGAAATGAATGGCAAAACTTCTGACTTCAATGAGAAAGAACTTATTTCAAGGCCTTCCAGTGATTTAAGTTGGCTGAAATGCTTTAGACAATTAAAAAAAGGGCGGAATTTGCATATTGTGTCTAAGCAAGGCATGCTACATTGATTTCCATGAGAAATTTTTAAATCCAAGAAATACCTAAGTGAGAGCACATGCTCTAGTATATTCTAGAAACACTGAAAGGTATGAAAATGATAAAATAATATCAACATTTCAGAAATTATTCTTCTGCAGAGAAATGGAAATAGAAGCTGCCTTCTTTTAAAAACATCTTCTTTTTGCTTATAAGAATAAAATGCAAACAACTAGCCCTTAAAGACAGAACAATTCATATTGCTTTTGTACAGTGATTTGGGATACTTTCCCCCCTTGACAACATGAAAACAGTTAGCATCAAGGTTTTTCTATCTCATTTTAGACATCGATTATTTCAAGATACTTTAAACCCTTGTATTAACAAGAGGAAATGAATTGTTTGGAAGAAGGCTATGCAGAGTAAATAAATGTAGATTTAATATCATCATAGTAAATCACAGTTTATAGAGTATATATTTTATATGGAGTTGACAGCACCAACTAGATACAGCTGTCTGGTGTTTTCCTTCTAGGTCTAGTTTCAATTATACACAGGTCTCCCTATGTCACAGTTCGTGTTATGCTTTGAGTTGATCTTATTTTTTTATATAAATGAAAAAAAAAAAGAAATAGGGAACATTTCAGTATGCAACAAACCATTACTAATGATCCTTCCAAACACTGTGAGATAAAAAGAATCATCAGTATTGAAAGGCTGTGGATGTTGTCTTCTTGGACTTCAGTAAAGCCTTTAACACAGTTTCTCACAGCATTCTGCTTCAGAAACTGTCAGCCTCTGGCCTGGACAGGCGCACACTCTCCTGGGTTGAAAACTGGTTGGATGGCCGGGCCCAGAGAGTGGTGGTCAATGGAGTTAACTCCAGCTGGAGGCCGGTCACAAGTGGGGTTCCCCAGGGCTCAGTGCTGGGTCCAGCTCTGTTCAATGTCTTTATCAATGACCTGGATGAAGGCATTGAGTGCACCCTCAGCAAGTTTGCAGATGACACTAAGCTGGGAGGAAGTGTGGATCTGCTGGAGGGTAGGGAGGCTCTTCAAAGGGATCTGAACAGGCTGCACCGCTGGGCTGAGGCCAACGGCATGAGGTTTAACAAGGCCAAATGCCGGGTCCTGCACTTGGGGCACAACAACCCTATGCAGTGCTACAGACTGGGGGAAGAGTGGCTGGAAAGCTGCAGGGAAGAGAAGGACCTGGGGGTGCTGGTTGACAGCCGACTGAACATGAGCCAGCAGTGTGCCCAGGTGGCCAAGAAGGCCAATGGCTTCTTGGCTTGTATCAGAAACAGTGTGACCAGAGGGTCCAGGGAGGTTATTCTCCCTCTGTACCCGGTACTGGTGAGACCGCACCTCGAGTACTGTGTTCAGTTCTGGGCCCCTCACCACAAGAAGGGTGTTGAGGCTCTGGAGCGTGTCCAGAGGAGAGCAACGAAGCTGGTGAGGGGGCTGGAGAACATGTCTTATGAGGAACGGCTTAGCCTGGAGAAGAGGAGGCTGAGGGGAGACCTTATTACTCTCTACAACTACCTGAAAGGAGGTTGTGGAGAGGAGGGAGCTGGCCTCCCAAGTGACAGAGGACAGGACAAGAGGGAATGGCCTGAAGCTCCACCAGGGGAGGTTCAGGCTGTATATCAGAAAAAAATTCTTCATGGAAAGAGGAACATGCTGCCCAGGGAGGTGGTCGAGTCAGCTTCCCTGCAGGTGCTTAAGGAACGGGTGGATGAAGTGCTTAAGGGCATGGTTTAAAGGAGTCTTAGGAATGGTTGGACTCGATGATCCAGTGGGTCCTTTCCAACCTGGTGATTCTATGGTTCTATGATTCTATTGACTTATGAATGCAATGCAGACAGGAAGTTTCATGTCAACACTGTGATGAGTTGACTCTCCGGCACAAAAATGCAAAATGCAGCTGCGGCTCTGGATGGAAAATACAATAAAGTCAGATAACAAACCTCCACATTTTATTAACTGAACCAAAACCAGTGGTGTACCAAGGGGCTTTGTGCGATATAACAGACTTTGGTGTGAGATTTCGGAGAAAGGTAAGGTAGCTGCCTCTCTGCTCATTCTCAGCTCATGAAGATAAACAACACGTTGTTACTAGCTCATATGTTGCTTGCTTTGTTGGAACAAGGGGCATTTTACTCAGGAGAGAAGCCTCTTAGATAGATAAGAGATGGAAGGAAGGTACTGCTAACTATAAAATAAAAAAAACCCCACTCATCTAATCGTGTGTAAAACAACTTGCAAGGATACGAAGAGATCAAATGTATAAGATTATATAAGATATATATATTTAAGATACAAGACAGAGAGGGTAAAAAGGCAGAACATGGAGCCCTAAAAATACTCTTGGTTGCTTTGTGGTTGTTAGTAATACGTGGAATATATGACTTTAAGCATTTATGGATCACTTATGGTTTACTAACAAAACCAGTGTAACATTTTATAAACTACAAACCAGAACATGTTACTCCTTATTAGTATGTGAAAAAGAAATCATGTTACGTACAACATCAGTCCAGGAAACCTTCCATGAGGGATTTGTATGGGGCTTCACTACTCTCCTGTGATTGTTTAACAATGAAAGTTAAAAAGTAAAGGGAAAAAGTGCTTCTGCTAAAATTTAGTGGGCTTTGAGAAATAGGTAAATAATAATGAAGACAGGGAAGCCACACAGCACATTGCCTTTTAACCAATGGGATAAACCAAGAGAATGCAGGACTGTACCCTGGAAAGCAGAGACTCTGAAAAGAATTAAAATTCACAGCAGGGGAGACAATCTCATTAATACTTCTGAGTGACATGCATTAGTGAAAAAGGACTGTTTGAACCCCATAATCCATGAAGTAGTTTTATCCCTGTGTGAAACATAGGTGAGGCTAGTACTAAATACAGCATGCAGTTTTGGTGTCTGCATTTATAGTGGGGTTTAGAAGCCTCAAGAGAGCTCTGAAGATAACCATAGTAGTTATTCTATTTTCTGGAGAAAACATCTTGCTGTTAAAAGCTTAATGCTCAAATCTGGTTAGCTTATTAAAAGAGAAGATTCAGGAGTGATTTGATTACAGAGTATAATGCCTTCACAGGAAGAAAACAGAGGGGAGTACATATTCTTTTATTTAGTGAGAAAGGCGTAAGAAAACCTAAGAAATTGAATCAGATAAATTGTAATAGGAAATAAGATATAAAACTCACTAACACTCTGATAGCTTATTTCCTGAAGTTAGCTACTTAGAAATCCCACCATCTTCTAAACTCTCACCATGCCTGATCAGAGCAGTACAATTTTCTTTGAAGATGTGCTGTTCAAAACACAAAGGCCATTGGACCCAATAGAGTAATATGTGGTAAAAATCAGTGGCATTTGATACAGACAATCAGACTAGCTGACAGAGGAGCAGCTATGGCTTTTGCTGTTGCTGGCTGGAAATCTTTTGAATTCAACATTTTATTACTTTCTGAAACTCTCAGTTCGTGTCTGCTTATTAGGTGCTGAAATAACTTTAACAACTAACTAGCAGGAGCATCCCTATGATAGTGAGTGTGCTCCATCAACACACAACTCTTTGGTGGCACTCCAGTGCCTGAGTAAGCCTTTCCTCAGGAATGCAGAAGTGCAGTCCTTGGACGACTCTTCAAATTTCTTCCTGTCCTTAGACGAAAATAAGATGTTGGACCACACTGTAAAACAGTGTGATTAGACACTTTTTGGAATGACTTGCCATGCAGATGCTTTTACAGGGAAGAATATGAGGAATGAACTGCTCTGGGTTGCAAGTTAAGAAAACAACAAAAATTTTGCGTGGCAGAAGAGCAGGCAAACACTGGAAAAGGGGCTCAAAATGTCAGAAAAATAAAGATTAAAACAAAAATTATGCATCAATAAATGTACTATATGAAAGGAGAGAAGAGAATCAGAAGATATATGGCTTGAAAAGTGAAGAGGTAGCAGTACTGCGTATGGAAAAGGGGCCAATTCAAAGTTGAGCATTGTAATGCAAGCCACAATGTCTACTAAAATTCAGGGTTGGAGAGGCAGCAAGAAAGTCAATATTCTGTACTAAAGGAGTGCACAGGAACAGACATTAAAAGACAATGTCAGTGGATAATAAAATTGTGATTTAAATACATGAAAACATTATGATTTTGCACAGAAATACTAGACTTGTGAATTGCTAAAGACTGTGTCATAAAGAATGAGAAAGCAATTCCACACAAGGGTAAAAAGGAAAGGCAAATGCTTCATAAAATATATTCGGCACATTCTGCAGGAACAGCTTCATTGTTACTCAGAGTGAATGCTACAAGGTAGGGTCTCATCCATACAGTCACAAAAATTAAGTTAGCAATGAGATCGCTGTTGACATGATTGCTATTGCTGTAGTTGCTACATGAGCAATAGCTCTGCTGTTAAATCTCCAAGCACAGAGCGAAATTCCTGGTGATGGGGTGTTGAGGGGAGGCAAATGTTGCGTTCTGCCTGGTTCATTTTACATTTAGATTCACTGGCATTTTATAGGGCAAAGGGATCAAAGGGATCTTTCTATAAAAGGCCTGAAGTGAAGAGGAAATTAGAACAGAAAACTAAGTGCTTGAGAACAGAAAACTAGGTGCTGTGGAGACCTCTCTTGCCTGCTAAAAGCTCAATGAGCAGTTTGAAATAATTCTTAGGGAGCAGTATAAAAGTAAACAGTATCCATATCCACCAAAACTTTGTTCTGCTTGTAAAAGCTATGATGACTGACCATCCTAAACCACATACAATTTCTGTGTTCACCTTTTCCCCCATTTCCTACGACCATTTTACGTTCTGATGCAAACTGCGATGAACGCTTCAGATGTCTGGGCCAAAATCCTACTGATTTGCTGGAGGAATTCTGGGATTGCTTGGAAAGGCAAGTGACTTGTACTTTCTGTAAAACCCTTAAGAGCAGGCTTTTAAGGCTTCACTAGTTTTCAGAGGAAGAATCCCAAAGCTGACAGCTGTCACAAAGCACCTGTTGGAAAAAACAACTTTAGAGGTACTTAGAAATCTATAAGAATCAATGAATCATTACCTATGTTATTTGAGGAATTGAAATACCTGAAAATGTGACAACATGAATCATATTTCTCTTTGTCATTACCATGACTCACTGTTTCCCACTTGAAATAGAGTGATCTCTAAGTTTTCTTCCTTTATAAATCTGTCATACAGGAATTATTGCTCAGGTAACCAGGATGATTTTTCCCAAGGAAAAGCAATCATATATACTTAAGGAAAAGTTACACAGTGGCAAGAAAAGTTCTGAGATTGATTCCTGTAAGTATAGAGTTATTATTAATTTTTAAATATAAATTTAAACATAGGTGTATACAGCCTCAATCCGGGGGATGATAAACATGTGGCTTCAGAAATTATAAATGCCAGGTGTGCAAAATCTCCTCCAAGCTTGTTCACAGCTGTGAAGGAATCACCCTCTCCCAGCAGCTAAAGACCTGACCACTGTACCAATGATTTACAAAAGCTACACTGAAAATCCCTTTAAACATTAGAAGAAGATATGGCAAAAAAGCACATTTGAAAACAGATCCAAGAGCTCTGGTATGGGAAGTCTGATGAGGACTGAAATATGTTGGGAAGTCAACACTGATATAAATGCTGGAGGTGGTAACAGGGGGTTAGATGCTTTGAAAATCCCATCTTCACCAGCTTCAGGCAGTTATGCTGGCACAGAGGACAGCTTGTGCCCAGTGCCACTGCGCTATGCTCCCCTCTCTTCCTCTGCAGAAGTATTTGCTAGCTGTCACCTCTTGTGAAAGATGAGATCTATCTGGAAAGAATTCAAGCAGTAATCTCAAGATAAAAACATCTCTAACAGCATTTTACAGGTTACTATGCACTTCGATATATTCACTTTCTCAAATATTTCTTGTTTGGCTTCTAAGGCTTTTCTCAGATAATGTCTGCAATGATCACTCTTAAAGGTATTCTCTCCTTCTTCATATTTACACTTTTCTTAGATTTCCAGACAAGACTCTCTGAACACAGTATTTTTTCATTAAGCTTTGTTATCTGTTCCTAGATAGTGTTTTCATTGGTATCTTGCCCTGCTTTTAATCTTCTCAAACTGAAAGCACCTTTCTCTTTTACGGTCTAGTCTTTGATTTATAACATATTATTTCTATATTTTTCCTTTAGAAAAGGTATTTGCTGTTATCTAGGTCCCATAGTACTTCTTAGAGGACATTATATCCCCAGAGGCCCAATGAAGTTTCTCACCAATTTATCTAGCATTTTTAACCCAGAAACACACTGAGGTGTGAAATCTCTCTCATCAACTATGAGAAACATTTTCTTTCTCAGATGTCACCCCATCCATTATGAGTATATTTAATTTAGTAACAGAAAGAAGCGGTATGTAAATAGCATTAACAGTGAACTAATAATATAACAGGGCTGTTCAAAGCATTTCTCAAAGCTTGTGTCTTGACTACTTTACTTGTAATGTGAGCTAAAATCTGGCACCTAGTTATGTCTTGTTATTTTGTCATTCAAGACCCAGGAACCCAGGACAGGAGTATGGTGCCAACAGATTTTTATTCTAGCAAGGATGAGAATAACTTGGCACAGGGAGGCTGTTCCAGTGAAGACAGATGTTGCACAACTGTTCTTGAGATTGTTGTGGAATAAGCCAATAAGTGTTCCCTGACACATGGCCATAAACCTCGCATGCACCCTGCACACCATCAGGGAGAGAAGCACCCCTGGAGCACTTATTCTTGACTGTCTTAGGATAGACTGGATACACATTTAACTCAGATAATATATCACAGTGATTTTTTTGCAGCAGGGCAGCAGGCTCCATCATTCACAGAATTCCCTGTTGTTAATTATTTTTTGTTTGTGGAGCTCAGCAATATAATTCCATGGCATTTGATTAAGTTCTCATTCCTTGTTACGGACTTATCCTTGTTATGAACTATCATTATGTCTATTATGAAACTTTCTGCAAAATTCATCAAAAAATGAAAAGGTATATAGAGATAGGAAACAAAACCCCCTCCTTTAATCCCGACTAAGAAGATATTAGGGGTTAAATTTCAATGTTTCAATGACAAGATGTACACAATCCTTAAATATCAGGAGATGTAACTTTTTGGAAAACCTCCATCTCCTTTAGGATGTTTGTTTATAGATCCCTTTGAATAACCTTTTGGAAGATGATTTAAACTGACAGTCCTGTGTCAGATAAATTTGCAACCTGAGCATTAGATGAAAATACATATAAACATATTGTTCAAGAAAATACATAATTCGTATCAGCCTGCATTCCAAATCATGGGCTAATTGCTGTGCCTTAATTGTAGAGTACAAGTAAACACTGAAGTGACAAATCTCTGAGGCTTCAGCAAGCTCAGGTCCCCACTAGGAAGATATGCAAAGCTTGTATAGATGATTTTTTTTGGAAATGACTGTTATAAGTGCCAAAGCAAATTGATTTAAAAATGTGACAGTCATATGAAGACTGAACAAATTGGTAAGAGAGCCTGAAATGAGAGGTCTGATTGCTCATTACAGGCTCAGATCTACATATGGCAAACCACAATTTGTTATTATGAAATATCCGAAAGCTTATTAAATGAATTCACTGCCCTTATTTCAGCCTTTCACAATAGAGGTGCTGATATTATTATCTTCCCTCTGCGATTTAGATTTGGTATTTTACTCATTTACTAAAATTGCTGGAACATATCTCAACCTTTGCTGACGTTTATGTCTTTTGAAAATAAAAGATCTTGAAAACAGGCTCTTCTTCACTGGCAAGTAAACACAATCTGACTATTTATGTGGAAGGCTGAGTTAAACAAGCCCCAGGAGGACCTGAAATGTAGTTTAGTTTCTTCCAGAAGCCATCTGCTGTCCCTGTTTCTACAGAAAAGAAAACAGACTTCACCTTATGGCTTCTTTGCAAAGAACTGTAGGCAATGTAACGCTGAGTCACTGTGGAAAAGGTTGGGTCATATAGCCTGCACTAACTTCTGCCAAACAACTTGAAGGTTAAGAAAAGGGGGGAAAGTTTCCTTTTGGGCAAACTGTTTCATAATGGTTTGCCATGGTTTTTTTCTATACATATTCTCCAGCATCCAATATCAGCTCCTTATCTGATCCACAGTTGGTGCTGGACTATGAGAGCTGAACAAAGCCCAGGTTTTCTGGTAATTGCGAGATGTGGATCTGGCAGTGATTCCTGTTTTCCTTGTAGGGTTATAATTTCCTGTGAGTGGCCTGGGCAACAAGCTGGCTGGACTTATAAACAGAGTTTTAAACTAGATTTAATGGGAGAAGGGGAAGGAGTTTTAAGCTCTAGAGAGGAGCCAGGGGCTGCTTCTAGTGTCAGGAAACAACAAGGAAACAGCTGTGAACTGTGTCAAGAGAATTAGAGAGAACTCCTCTAAAAATGTGATGTGGCCGATAGCCCAGCTCAAGTGCCTCTATACCAACAGATGCAGCATGGGAAACAAACAGGAGGAGCTGGCAGCCACTGCCCAGATGAAAAACTATGACCTGATTACTGTCACAGAAATTTGGTGAAATGAATGGAGTGAAGTTGGAGTTAAGTTGGAGTGAAGTTGGATTGATGACTACAAGCTTTTCAGAAGAAACAAGCAAAGAAGAAGAGGTGGGGGATTTGCCCTCTGTGCCAAAACCCAGGACTGACTGCACAGAGCTATCTTTGAAGAACAGCAATGCTGGGGTCAAGTGCTTATGGGTGAAAACTAGAGACTAAGCCAATAAAGGAAACTTTGTTAACTTGGCTGCCCAATCAGGGAGAGGAGGTTGATGAAGAGTTCTTTCTTCAGCTCCAGGAACTATCATGCTCACAGTCAGTGGTCATGATAGGTGACTTCAAACACTCAGACCTCTGCTGGAAAAGCAGCACTGCAAATGCAAGCAGCCCTGGAAACTAATGGAATGTGTTGAGGCAAGCTTCCTAGTGCAGGTGGTGAAGAGCCTGACTAGAAGAGAGGCAACGTTGGACCTTTTTAGGGCAGAATAAGACTTTGTCATCTTTCTGGTCTGCTTTGCTTTACCAATGTAAATATGAAACATTTCCTGCTGGAAAACTAGGTGTCTTGTGTTGATGTCTCTTTCCTTTATATATCATACATTGATTTTACTAACATCACATTTAGATTTTGAAGTTCTTTTTTAGCAAACTTCCATGTTCTGCACCATAGCTAAGGGAATAGGAGAACAGACTTCCTTTTCTTTCCCCCTTTTTCCTAGCATAACATCTTTCTGGGAATATAAAAAATGAATGGTTCTTCTAACCATGAGTGGGCAGTAAATAATGACAGAACAAGAATTTATTATTTTGAAATGCAGAAGATCTGTGCACTAGAGTTCTGGTGCACATGAGCTGAAATGGTGTGCTCTTGATTATTTATCCTTACATGGTGTCATTAAAATATACCACATTAATTTTGGCTTAAGCATCAACTTTTAGTTCTTTCTAGTCACGATCATGTTACCTCATCTTCAGAATGACTGACAGTAAAATTAGCCCCAGCCTTAGTTTCCATGACAAACATGTGAAGATCAACCATCCCACAGCATCTTGCTCATTGCCCTGCAGAAAGTGACTTCAATGGGCAGCTGAGGAGGTCTTCTTAGTATCAACGAATTCCACATTGTCACTTCAGCCAAAAGAAGGAAGTAAGCAGTGAGTGAGGCAATGAAACTTCTTCCAGCACAAGCCTTTTCATTCTGAAGGTCTTCCCTCAAGTCTCATCCTTTACTACATGCAGAATGAAACATAAGAAATTACCTTATCTGCAGTCAGCTCTGCACAGGTACGCATAAATGCAATTACAAATAGAAGTGGGGAAATTGCTGAAGCCAAATGAAGAAGCAGTTTCTTCTTGTTGAGGAAGGGCTCCTTTTTTTTTTTTTTTTGTAGAAGTGGAGCAAGGTAGATGTGATATGTCTCAGCCTATGTACCTTAGCCAGTCACTTTCCCTCCTTTATTCTCTCTCACATCTACCTGAGGGCTTTCAAGAAATAGAGGCAATATTCTGTGAGATGGGAACAGTCGTTTAGGTCCCATTGCAACTTCTGCAATCACAAGCAAAAGGAGGCTAATCCAGGTACAAAACAGGATCTCAGACATATGAGATTATGTCTTCTGTCCTAGAAATATAGCTGGCAAGTCATCAGAATTTTTTTGCCTTTTTTAAAATAGGCATAATGATATTTCATAGCTGCTACAGCAGAAATTCAATATATTGCCTGAGTACCCCAAAAATAAGCACGATGCAATCATGTACATTAAGTTTTTAAATAAAATATCTGTAACAATCTTTAGAAAAAAAGACAGCCCATGATGATGGCAAAGAAGGAAACTGAGGCATGAAATGTTCTGGGCAGAGAGGATTACTTGTGTGTCCTGCACTATATCCCATTTCTTAGATAACTTTAAGGGTATTTGCAGTGCCTGTGTGTCTCTATTTCTATCTTTTCCCCCTGTCTTTAGAAACGTTAAGGTCCTGGACTGAAAGTATAGCCCTGGATGAAACCAGAAACCTTAGGGAGAGTTGAAAACAGACTAAACAGGGAAGTATGTTTCCCCAGTGCATCTTCCCTGGATGCACATGTTACTTTCTCCCCTTCCTTTTAGCTGGACAGGCAAACCCATAGTTTGATTTGTTTAATGAACATTTTTAACCTTCACTCCCTGTGCCTTGTTCCAGGGCAAGCTGTAGGACAACACTTTCCTAGCCAGGGAGGAGGGAGGAGTTTCCAGTAACTGAAAGAAGACATTGGATTAGCAACATGGTACCTGCAGGGAAAGAAGGAGACATTCAGGGTCCAGCCCTTGAAGGGAGTAAAGCATAGTGTCACTGCTACAGTAGGTTTCCTGAGAGAGGCTCTTGGGATAAAACCTACAGATTAACCCCCCACCCATGTACCTGCAGAAAAACAGTGCTCTGAATTGTAAATTATGTGTTACCCGGTCCCCACTGCACAGTTATATTAATCATTCAGTGAAAGGACTAGAATCCAGTTTTCCTTAGCCTCAGGTGGTGGTGGCAATTCCTAAGCCAAATGATTACTCTGTTCTGGTGAACAGTTTTTCTCGCTCCTTGGGAGGCAGAGTGCTGAGACTACACCTGATAATTCAGACCCATCCTGGACGTCCTAGGGCTTAAAACTCTCACTGAGGGATGGTGAGCCTGAGCCTGAATCACTGGGGTGCAGTGCAAGAGCTGTTCCTATGCTAAAGGTGGAAAAAGACCCTGTACTTCCCCTCTGGAGGGATGAGATGTCTTTTATTTCTTTGGAAAAGAAAAGATAACTAAGCCCTTCATTCAGCTCAAAGGTCTGAGCTGTGTACCCTGAACAGGGGGAAGTATGTCTGTATCTCAGAATATAGTGCACAGATTTACAGGAAGGAATTCTTCTGGTTTATGCAGTTTCAATTCCCATTTCTGGCACTCTGTTACTTGCTATATACCTCACAGGATGGCTTCATGTTTGACTTTGAGCATTATTGCAGTGTCCAAGGCCCTCTTTTTGACTTTCACATCAAATGCAAATATTCAAACTCTCAAGCACAACAAGTTTTTTCTCTCCACTTCCAGAAAACTTCCCCCATTCGCAGTGAACATATACCTTCGTTTACACTCCAGTGTAGAAGATTCTGTCCTCATAAACACCAACAAGTACATTGTGGGTATCTCACAGGACCTACATCAGTGTTTCTGACAGTAGAATTAGGTCCAAAGGGCTTTACATCATTTTGCTTGCAGTTGGGAAAGCATAAAAATGAAAAGCAATTGCATGTGTGTACATGTGAAAGCAGAGATAGCAACAATTTGGACATTGATAATTAATTGAGAGGGGGTGTCTTTATTTTATCTCCTGTTATTTCTGCCACACATGCCACTTCCAAACACAGTTCAAGTACTGAAGTCCTTGCTGTAAAGAGCCTGCCACAAGCTCAAGGTAGATAAATCAGAAGACAATAGTTTATTTCTTTTCTCCTCCACCTATGATAGCGATAAAACCTAAGTGATGCTCAGGTCTTCAGACACACCTGTTAATACCATTTTCATTTGCGTTACAAGATGACACAAGGATTATGATACCAAATATTCCTGTCTATAGTATTTGCACTCCATTAATGCCTGAACATCCAGCAGTTTCAGTCTAGGAAAAGAGATCCTGTCTGAGAGATTTGTAATCTAAATAAGCAAAGATGGAGGAGGTATTTCAAGAAACCTTGCTGAGGGATTAAATGATGTCAGACTTTCTGGCAGGAAGCCTGTGGGAGGCCAGGGAGCTGAACTGAGAGCAGCAAACCTCCAGCAGCATCAGTCTCCAAATTGTTCCCTACCTGGCAGCTGCCTGCCAGAGAGAGGTGGTGGTTGTTAAATGAAAAGCAGATGGAGTTAAGTTTAGTTAAAGTAGACAGTCATAACAACATAGAGCTCTCATCTAATCACTCAGCAGTAGTAGAGCTGAAAATGTAATCAAGTTGTTTTCTATAAATCATTCTCACAAGATAAGAGGCCTGGCTATCCAGTATAGCTCACTAAGTGTTTACACTGTAAACTTTCCTGCCCTCAGCACTACCCCTTTGCTCTGAGTTATTGCTTTAATGCATCTAATCATGAAATGTAACAGTCGGGTAATAAGAACCCTATAAACTTCCCCCTCCTTTCCTTTTAAATTAAATTATAGACTGGCAGTAAAAACATGATTATTTGAAGGTTGCCTTTATGAGAATTCTTACCCTCTGAGGAGGGTGGTGAGAAAAAAAAGAATTAAAAACTTTACTTAATATAGAAAACAGCTTGTGGAAATAATTACACAACTTCCGAGCCCTGCACAGCATCTGTATTTAACAATGTTATATTCAAACCTGTAGAAGCAAGCAAGCAGTCTGTCCTTCAGTTTCTCAGTTACAGTATATAACTCAGTTACAGTATATAAAGTATCTCAGTTACAGTATTAATTTACTAATATATTGCCGAGATTAAGTTATCGAATCTGTTAGAGAAGAGAAAAGGGAGGATGCTGATAACATCTAATGTAATGAGGAACAACAACAGGCATAGCAGTTTATTAACAAACTCCACAGGTCACTGCACAGCAACAGCAGCGAAGCAGTAAAAGGGAAATTCAATCATGTACTGTTAGAGCTCGCAGCATGCACTGAACCTCCTCATTAGGTGAGTCACAGTGCTCCAAACTCGAAAGGTCACCTGTGTGTGGATGGGAGAGACAGAGAGCAGAGCTTTGCTGCTTCAGCTGCACTTCAGCCTAGCTCTGGCTGGCATTTGTCCACCTCTTCTGGTTTCCTCTGTTTAGGGTTTATAAAGATTTTCAAGATTAACACATTTCAGTTTACAGTACATGTTCCTGTTCAGTTCTGGGATCTTACAGGCTGGCCAGACCAACAGCTTTTCCTGCAGCCCCATTCCCTTACATCGAAGGCAACCGAAGAGGATGATTCACTCCAATATTAAAAACACTCCTGTCCACTCAGATCACTGCCTTAGCCTCCGAAGGATTTAAAGTAAATAAAGGAGTTGTATGACAGTGCATTTTTTTACTTAGTTTATTTAAAGTTGTACATTGTTTTCCTGGAAAGACAAAACACTTTCCCTTAATTAGCGTTCTTGTATTTCAATCATACTGGAAAAATGTGATGTTTGCCAGACTGGCCTGCTTCCTGCTGCCAACATCTTCCTGACAATGGTTGAAGGACTTCAGGAATGGACATGCTCCAGAGCCTCCCTGCAAGCTCAGGTCTATCAGAAGACAGAAACAGAGCTGACATACTTTTATGAGCTCTCTCAGATGAGTTTCTCTTTCTAACTCATGCAGTCATTTTAAATACACAGCTTGCTAGACAGAGCATTTAAGTACGGCCAAAAGAAGCAAAACAGCAAAAGAAAAGGAGCTATTGTAACAGTTAATTTTCTGAGGATTTAGGTGCTTGCCACATTTGGTATCTAGCATCTTGTGCCTGTTTAAACAATTGATTTGACAGAAACATTTAAAAAGCCTTAGTTGGACCTATTTTTAAAGACTATCTTAACGCAACTCAGCCTTGTTTGGCACAGTAGTTTCTGTTTTCCTCTCCTACAGTTTGAAATCTGACAATGCTGCAGCAAACAAATGGCAGATGGGATTGTAACGGGGCTTTTAAAATAATGAATATCTGTAATTCTACACTAAGACTCAGCCCCTGCCCTTGGATGGCATCTAAGAAAATAAGGAAGATTGCTGTTTTTCTCAAGTAAAATACTGTCAGTATAGTGTGCAGGAGCATGCTTATATTGTATATCAAGGGCAGGAATTTGATACAGAGAAGAGAGGGAGAAAGGGAAGCTGCATGAAGATGTCAGCACAGTGCTGGGCCAGAGCTGTAAATCCTGGGGATGCAGTTTATGAGCAGGGGCTTGGTGCTGTGTTACTGACTCTCAGGGCTACAGGACAGCCCACAAAGGGGCCTGAGAGAGGACTTGAGCTAGCTTTGAGCACAGATGCAGTGAGCCTGCCTCTGTCCAAAATCTACAGAGTCTCTGTCATCTCACCAAGAAGAAAGGAAGGAAATGTGAATAGATACATCAAAGTCCAGTTCACGCAAGCATCTCACTGGGATGTCAGACCAGCTGTGAGAAGCACTCCCTGAGATCATAGTCTTGTAGGGATTTGCTCCTTCCTCATGGGTCTGTTTGTAGTTTTTATTGCAGGAAGGTTTCATGAGAAAGGTCTATTTGTTCTCGCCAGCCAAAACCAGACTTGTCTCCCCAGGCCACCTTGCCGATGGTAATGGTGGTTCTCCCTGAGCCACTCCTGAGTCTTAAATTCCCAACTGTGTGAACCCCAGCAGTGTACAGCACCCATGTCTGGGGACCCAGAAGCTCTTGGGGCACAGGGTCAGGAGCCCTCAGCCGGGAATGAGCCTAGGGTGGGGTCTATCACCTGGCAAACATGTGCCCTGCAAAGCACAAGCCCAGTTCTACTGGTCTGTCTTCTCGAGACCTGAAAACTGCCTAAAGGAACAACAGAAATGGCAAACTGTCCAAGGTGACTCTTTGCATATTTGAAGACCTCCCTGCCTTTCCCCAGGGGGAATTTAAACAATTACACTCTGCAAACTGGACTACTCAGCTGAAAATTCTCTGGGAGTGTGCTTAGGCTGGAAGCTAAATTAGAGGCAAAGCATCTCTCTGCATTATTAGAGGTAACAGACTTGCTTTTTTCTTAATTTACTTTTACTATTTCCTTTGCAAATTGCTAGGCACTTCTAAACATAAACCGGTTTTGCCTTTTCAACTTTCTTCACATTACAGCCCAGCTAACTCCATTAGCAAATAAAGTAAATAGCCAAAGCACTTATGAAATTCTAAATTCCCTGAAGGTAATAACTGTATAAAACACATGGGAGTTGTTATTTCAAGGCAAGGAAATGGAAAGCTTTTAGTTTATCATTAAGCTGACTTAGTATTTTGGTAGGCCTTGGCACTGTTTATTAACAATTTATAAAATCATATTGGGGTGAGTCTACATGGTGATACTTATTTTTGTACTGATATACAGTACTTGTACTGTTTGTCCTGAACCCCATGTAAACAGCACTTAATAAGCTCTGACTTGGCTTTTCCCATTAAACAGTTTGCCTGAGTGAAGCGAACTCAAGTCACTGCAAGTTCCTGCAAGTACTCCCCTTCAACGTAGTTAACAGTGCGGGAAGCATTTTCCCAGATTGCCATTAGTGCAGAATTCAGTATTTAGAAATAACTGCAGCATAAGGAGGCTTTGACCTCTCACAAAAGGACTAAAAGGTGATATATACTTATGCAGAAAGCAGCAGGGGCAAATGAGTAAGGCACCTCACAAAGGGAAAACCGAGATAAGGCACTGTCATAAGAAGTGATCCTATAGGAACATAAGTCCACCAGCTTAAGGTGCAAGGCCATGTAGGTTCCACCTTTTGCCTATTTTCTAGCTCTAGCCTGACTTTTCTGGTCCCATCTTTTAGTCTTTCTATTCTTTATTTCCCTGAATGCTCCTTTCATTTTTGACAGTTCCAGTGTTGCAATGGTTAGACCAACAGTTCATTTCATATTTTGTCTTCTTGTTCTTCCATCACTGGTATCTGAGACTGACTGCTTCCTGCTGATAGATTCCTATTTCATTGGATTATATTCCTTAGAAGATGTTCTACACCCTGATAGTATCTGAGATGACAAATTGGTGTCTCAGACACAAACAGCTATCTTGTTCCCTATATTAGTCTTCTAAGACCTTTACAATGCTTAGCAAAACTGTGAAACTGTAGTAATAAGAAGTTGTTTCTCCCTGCTTCTGCAACCAGTTATTAGGGTTGGTTTTGTTTGGATAAATTCTGCTTATGAGATGACCACCCAAAGCATCATCCACATTGTTCTGTGTCACCTCAGGTGGGATGCTGGGCAGACACCAGTAAGTGCAGCTGTCTACTGGCTTTCCCGCAGTGCCCATGTGCTCCCTATAAGCAGCCACAGACTCACTGGCAGGGGTTATAAATCTACTCAACTATAACACCAAATTTCTAGCAGTGGAGATGCTTCCATGAATGTTGTTTTAAGATCTCTGTAATATCTTACTATTAACTACTCAGTAACTCCTTTGATAGTCTAAGGTCATTTTAGTTCTTTGATTGTTCGGTTAGAGCCATTCACCCATTCATAGCATCACGTAGCACAAGAGGCTCTGGGCTTGAGTCTGCAGGGAGTCTCTGACAGTTTTCCTGGCCACCACACAGGCTACTGAGACCAATCTCATTCTCCAAAGACTGGAAGACTGCATGGTCAATGTGCTGAGGTTCGCCTTACGATTTTGGAGGAACTAGAGCCCTAGGAATGGATGCATTGACGGTAGGTCTGAGAGAAAATATGAGAAGTAATACTCAGATTACACACAAATTTAAATAAAACAAGAAGGCAAATCAACAGCCTGTAAGCTTCTTTTTTTGGATTAATTTTCCATTCTTTTCATCTTGTGTGTAGTGGGACTGTTCAAGCCTGAGATGACAATTATGAATAGCAATTAGAGGAATATGCTGCCTGTTAACTTTGTCACAGTCTCTGTCTTGAAACACATTCTTCATAAACAAGGAAAAAATATAATGATTTATTATCCATTTTCTGTCAGTGCTTCTGCAGTAATCCATTTCAGAAACAAAAACTGAAGTGACATAAGCAGGGAGGAAAACCCCAAACCTCTTTGTTCTCCCGTTCCAACAGTACACTGCAAAGGCCGGAGTTATGTCCTATATGTTTAGGTGTACTACAAAACTTCTGTTTCTATTACAAGTGACTATTAAAAAAAAATCTATTTTTAGAAATGTATTGCATATCTGAATTGCAAATAAGATTAGAGATTTCTAATATAGAAATTTCATCCCAAATCACTCATTGCCCATTTCTCTCCAATGACTGCAAAAGAAACTAAGATGATTAGTTCAGATGCAGGGAAGTGCATTGTATTTCTCTTCCATCACAGGCTTTCTGCCTTCCAAAGAAATAGAAATGCCTAAGCTAAGTTTATTGAAAACGGATTGTCTTCTGCTGTTCGTCTGTGTTACTGAAACATAGTAAAACTGTATCAAGACCACCAGCCCTTTCTTCTCACACTGAGAACTGATGCAGGTTTGTTGATTCTCGTTTTTTTTACAAGAATGCCATTTGTAAAGTAACTTTCAGTTTGCTTGTAAAAGAGTTTCTTTCTGCATTGGTACCTTCTATCTATCAGATTGTATTCCCCTTAGGCAACAGAAATACTCTTCACTTTTCTTTTCTAATCTATTGTGCTAACCACTTTTCCTTTCCTTTTACTTATTCAAGGTCAAGTCTAGATCCAGACATCTGGTTTCAACATCATAATTTGTATGATGCTTCTCAGATTACCCTCTGTGGGAGCAAGAGTGGGTGAGATGTGAACAATTCACAGAGTATTTAAAGAACAGGTTACACATTTCTTGTTGTTACAGCCAAATTTCTAGAAATCTCTCAATTTCCAGCTTAAAGACCAGAAACTGCTTCCTTTGGTCTTAGCTCTCTGCTGCAAAAATTTTCCTGATAAAATATCACAGGCTTTCCATGAATGCACATAGACTAATGAACTCCATTATCTAGCTCTATTATCATGATTATTTGATGATTTTACAGCTGTAGGCTAAAAGCTATGTAATTTAGTGTTTATAGGAGATAAATACCTATGGCTCTGGTCTGATTGCATTGTCAGACGATATGACAAGCACATTTTTGGGTGCAAAGATATGGCACACAACACCAAGCATCACTTCTTTCCTCTTTGCTCCCTCCCTATTAGTGGATCCAAGAATGGCTAACTAAACCTCATTAATAGTGATTTCTGTACAGTGCTCTGATATTTAAGAATAATACTCTGGTGTCCATCAGAAAGAATACAAATGCTTACATTAAAAGCCTGAAAATTATCTTTACCTGGATAAAAAATTTATCCCAAATTTGACTTGATTTTTTTTTAGTTCAATTATACAATTTTCTCTTGTCTAGTAAACTTCCACATATAATTCTACATTTCATAATTTTCCCCACTTCCTACTATTCATCCTTGTACATAGAATTGGAAGCCCAACCTTTTGGCACATAAGTAGCTCCATGCACCACGTGCCTGTTTTCTAAAAGAGGACTTTGGTGATGGGTTTTGCTAGCTAGGGGGAATTCACATAGCACCTTTATATGAGAAGAGTTTGTTTTTTAAGCCTGGAAAACCTCTTGAAAATCTTGCCCTCCTGAGTTGAAAAGGAAGATAAGAAAGAGGAATTAGGCAGTAAAATTATTACTAAAAGGCACAATTGCAGTTAGAGTGGCAGACTTGAGGTAGGATAGGAACTCCTCTTAAATGCAGCTTTTATACAGTTATTTATATACAGAATTACACTCAGAAGTGCTGGACATGATCATTGATAAAAAAAAAAAGTGTAACTGATTGTCTGTTTTTCTGTTGTTCTCTGACCTGGAGAGCACCAGCCCTGCAGTGTTCCTGGCACCAGCACTGGGATGCTGAGAAGACATTTAGGTTCACTCACAGAGGAACAGAATCAGATTTACCATGGGTGCTTCCCAGTCCATATGGATTGGGTAAGAATGATCAGATCCAGAGGAAGTGAGAAGCAGAGAACTTTTCAGACTCTTCTGGCCTTCAGAGCAGCCACCTGTGGTGCTATCTCCCCTGTGCCTTCCTGCTCCGCAGGGTTGGGCATCCTGATCCTGGTGTGAAACCCTAATCATGGCTCTTCTGGAGGAGAGTGTTGCACACTGTCCTGCACTGATTTGGCATTCATTTACCCCAATTTTCTTGCTGGAAGGATCACATCATATTAAAATATTTTTGTGTGGACAGGACAAGTTGTTGCTCAATATTGCATATTCTACTGAGGTCTGTTGCATTAAAGAGGGAAAATATACAAACTACAGTGGAGATCAGCAGCACAAATATCCCACAGTGCCTTTATCAGGACTATAAGGTCAGAATTGACTTCCAGTCTCATTTTCCCATCCTGACATTTCCAGTTTCACCAGAATAGCCATGAAATTATCATGAAGAGTAGACATTCCTATAAGAGTTCATCTATATTTATATGAAATACTGTTATAATAGAGGAATTTTTTTCAGATTATAAACCAACTGTTCTCACAGTGAAACAAAATCTTTTTTTTCCATCCTGGAGAGGAAGAGAAAGGGAGAAATTATTATTTACCTCCAAGCTTGGAAAAATATTAACTAATCCTGCACTTTATTGTCTCCTCTGCTACCTCTTCCCTCATTTGACCACTGTTTCTGGATGCTTTGTTTCAATGTCAAGTTTCACTTTTTTTCCTTCCCATCCGGTAATATCATTAACAAGAACTTCACCTGGAATCTGCAATTCATACACAATAAACATTGCCATATTGTATTTACACTATATACAATAACAATTAAGTGGCCCTTGAGATTTCTAAAAATATCACCTTCCATGCTGTTATTGGCTGCAGTATCTTTTGTATGAAATGTTATGCATCTCTTTTGAAGCATCTATTCATCCTGGAGTGGGACAAGGAAGGAGAAGAAATGGACACTTCATGGTTTTTCGGGCAAAGCCTCTAATTACCAATAAATTAAGAGACAATAACTTTTGAAATGGCCATGATAAGGACAGGAAAAGATCATCTCCCCACTATTTGTGGGCAACTGTGGAGATGTCTGACTGCTCTCTTCTGCTCCACTCTCAGGAAGATATCTTTCAGACTCTCAACTAATCAATACTAATCGTGTATGCCGTCTGCCAGACATGCAGATTACACAGCGGGACTGGCACTTTCAGCAGGGCTGGATGAAGTGACATGCTCTGGAAATCAGGCTCCTCAACATCCAAAGTTCCCTCTGAGCACAGTGGGATGCTGTGAGTTGGAAACTCACTGCAATAGCCAATGTGCTGCGTTTCAGGCTCTCCACCAGCATCAAAGGAGTGATCCAACTTCCCAGAAGCTTTCCATGCATTTACAGCTGAGCTGTCATGTAATATCTGGTCATTCAAATCTACATACTGCTCAGATAAGCCACCAACAGAAATGCAAACTGATAAAACAATATTTCTGTGACAGTTCTCTGTTCCCATAGGCAAGGTGCAGAAGAGCTGCCTGCAAATGGTACATATGAAGCTCCTAAACCCACAGTCTGATCTAAGAATAATGTGGATGACATCACTTCTCTAAGAATACTTCATGTCGAAAGAATAAATATATTTTTTTATATGTATTTGAGAGCAGAATTCAAAGAATAAAATTTATCTGACATCCTTTCAACCTTCAGCTTTTAATTTTTACTGATTTTATGAGACATTTATATTCTTGCACATTTTGCAGAGAGATAAGCGTTTTTATTACATGCTGTAGTTTGCAGGATCATTGTTCAAACACACATGTTTCCATAAATCTGAGTCCAGAATTTCTTGTTTAAAGGTTTAATAACTTCATTTACTATCATACTTAAATTTTACAGTGCATTGTATACAACTTTGAAGCACTGCATAAAATATTTATATGATGCCTACATATGGCAGCTACATTTGTGATTAGAGTTTTATTTCTGTTAATTATAAATCAAACGTGCAGGGGTGATTGTTTCTTTTTTTCTTTGGCAAGAATACTGGCAATAAAGCTGTCTTTGCTCAGAGTCATTCTGTCAGCTCCTCAGTACCATCAAGCTTCAAATTACGAAGAAAATTCCCATATAAAATCCACAAGTTTTTTATTCCATGGTAGTTTTCAAGGTCCCTTGGTGTCCTTCAAGCCTAGCACTTGACTTCAGCTTTCAATAAATTGTAGAGCTCCATCTGAAAGGAGTTCATGATGGGTAATGGCATCATAACTCTTTATCGATACTCTTCTGGATAGGCAGATTTTCCTGTTATAGACTGTCTGCAGCCCAGTGATCAGCAATACTGTCCATGTTCCTGCAATAATACACTGACACGTGTAGCTAATATTTCAACGCTTGAGTGGAGGCTATAACTGTTTTCCACTGAAAACTAACCTACTTGCCTTGCTAAATAAAGTAGAAATTGCAAAACCCTCACCTTGAATGTGTATTGACTTTCTTTCTGCCAACCCCAACAGCTCAAACCCGATTGTTCCATCTCTTTCCATAAGTATCTGAAGGCCCTTTAGCCCTAATAACACAAATAAGTCATTTTCTGATGCTGTCCTACAAGTTAAGGGCTGTACATTCTTGTAAATTTACAGTCTGTTCTCCATTTACAAGTATGACGGATTCAACGTAACAGACATGCAAACTGCTCTATAAATTATAGAGAATGACATCTGTGATAATGCTGGTGTACTTGTTATAAGTCAGCTATACCTTTCTGTGCTGTCTTCAGTCCTATTTCTCCTTGATCAAAACGTGCAATGGGTCTACATCTTTGCACTTGTACAGCTGTAGAAGATATTGTTTAGTCAGATTGATTTTTTTAATAAACATGTACAAATGGACGATCATACACTCACCTGTGCTGAATAGCAAATGCGTAATTAATGTTGCAGTGCTAAAAGTCTTCACAGTACTTGTATGTAAGATTGGATGTCATTATCTCAATGGCGTATGCTCTGTCATACAGCATTGGAACATCAGTTAAATCATTCATCTCTTAGAAGTCAACTTAAAGTTTTTACTTGTCAGGTTGAATGTCCTGTTATTATATGACATAATTCTATCACAGGCTGTCCTGCTTTTCAGCTTGTTTTAGGAACTGCTTTTAGTCAGTCTCTGGAATAGTGTGTATTGATATAATTCATTGAAACAACTTCATTCTTCTCAGTCTCTGAAATAATGACTCAGCAGTGGATTGTAGATTTATGAGCAAATAGCTGTATAGTAGGCATGGCTGTTTCAGAGTACAGACGTGCATTCCTTTAGGAAAAAACCAAAACAGTCTGTATAGAAAGAAAGGCAAGAATAAATAACCATGAATTAAAATGGGTATCCCACAGAATACAAAAAGCTCCACAAACTCTCCTTTAAATGTATCATGTGTTGTAACATTTGATCATCAATAAAGACAATAAAATGCAGAATTAACACTGAGTTTTGAGTCTCCAAGTTCAACATAAGTGATTTATTTTTATGGAGAATCCATATGTAACTTCTTGATTTGCTAAGTCAATATTTTACAGACAAAACTGCTACTCAAGACAAAGAAAAGAGAACAATGATCAACACATGTTTGATTGGCTATTTTGAAGTGTTAAACCAAGGTAACTTGCAGGTGAGGCAATCTCAGCTACCTGTGCAAGGAACGCACCTAACATTCTCACTGGTGAAATCAGAATGGAAACGTTTGCAGCTGGCACATAAAGAGACTGAATTTGCTGCAAGCAAATCCCCAGTTGTTGTCAGAGGTGATTACACCAGCTAAGGAGTCTGGGTCACATTTCCCAAGGGGTGCAGCATTTGTGGGGTTTGGAGAAGCAGTGAATATGATTGTACGCTTCTTGCCTCAAGGCAGTGCTGGGAGCTGCGTCACCCAGGGAGCCCAGGAGGTCCTGCGGTACAACCCTCACATGCTGTTGGTCCATGGTGATGGGTTTCATTAGGGCTCCCTATCTACACAGGTTCAGAGACAGCTCTGAAAGCCTTCCCCAGGATTTCCCTCTTCCACCCGTGCCGAGCAGTGCCCTGGCCAAGGAGAGAATCTAAATAACATGGATTTTAACTGGGGAAAGTGGTACAGAACTGTTTTAGAATGAAAAAAGTTGTCATCAGTTGATATTTCCTAGCTGTTGTGCTGTTTCTAGGCATGGGCAGAGCTCACCTTCAGCTAAGTGCAAAACTTAGTTCCCACTGAGGTTGGAGTTACTCCAGTACAAACAATCTGAAAGTCTCATTCGATCTTTTAAAGCTTACACACCAGCATATTAATCAAGAATATGTTCCGTGCCTGGGGACCAAAACAGGTCATGAAAATTGAATTCACTGCAATTTAAAAGGACTCTTTAGCATGAAATTGTCTTTGCATTTATATCAGCTGGGGGCAGTTGCACCTACACTGTGAAAGGTCGGGATAATGACAAGAGCACAAGATTTTGCCCCTCTGTTCATGTTTCTAGCTACTGCCATATTCATAATGCTGAGAAAAGCTGAACAAGTTCTTGCATGGCTGGGAAAAAGCATTAGCTAGGGAAAACAAGGTGTTCTGCATGGTGGTTTTATGTTATTCTGGGGATTAAATGCTTGAAGAGAAACTTATAGCCCAGGTGTCTCTGGGTGGGTAGAAATTCATGACCGCAATTGGACTGACTTCCAAGTGCATGTCATTTTGAGAAAACAGATGTGCATATCATGACAGCTGCAGCACTAGAAAGCAAGGAAATCTTAGAGTCAAGGCGACAAATAGATCTACTTTCCCTTGCAGAGAAGAAAGTTCTTAGGTAAATAAATTCCTGGATTTCTAAAAAATTACCATATTATACAAGAGAACAAAAAATAGTTTGTTCAATGATTAATCAACATTCAAAGAATTGAGGGAAAAAATAGAAGAATAGATTTCTGAGTCAGTTTTAATCACAATTATTCTGGTGACAGCAGAAGGAAAGGAGGAGGATACTGAGCATTCAGACAGGTTTCAGTGTGATCTGGGCATGACTGCTCCTGGTGCAGCAAAAGTCTCAGCACCTGTAAACCCCTTCAAACCAATGGCAAGTAGGATTTCCTTTTAACTGAAAGTTGATACATTTAGGTTTCTTCTGTTAAGAAGGCAAGTTGCACAATCAAAAACTGGTGTGCTGTCTAGACTAACGTTAATGTGGAGAAGATTATCACTATAATGAATCTGAGCTGTGCCAATGCTCTGCCCTCACCCCTGTGTTTGCCTAGGTGACAGCAGTTACCCCTAGACAAGAGAACAAAGTGGAGAACAGGCAGAGAGGGATAAGAAGAGAGTCTGTTCTGCTAAAACTTGAAGAACAGACAAGAACAACCACCAAAATAACCCCAAACTAAACCAATCCAAACCTACTGACCTTTTAAATGTTGGGTTAAGGGTAAGGGACAAAAAGTAGAACCTACTGGTACTTACCCCCTACCAATTTACTTGCCAGTAGAGTAGTTTTGCCAGTGATTCCTAAATTTATCACAAGTATAAAGTGGTGGACCTAATCCCCTTCATGAGGACATTTTACTTTGCCCTGTTCTGGCTGCCAGCCAAGTTTTGGCTAAGCTATTTCTTCTAACTTCCTTTCAGAGAGCTAAAGTCCTAGCAACAGCCATTAAAGCAGTGTGTGCTCAGCACTTGAGAAAGGGAGGACGCATGAGCTCTTCAGTTCATATTTAGAAACCTCACTTCAGTCTCCAAAAGGCTCTCATTATGCTCCCCAGAGAGTCTGATCTCCGGCCACACTGATCAGCACATTGCGTCCTTTCCTCCACCATGGAGGTTCTTTGTTTTATGTAAAACAAGAATCTGTTCCGCAGAATCACAGGGAGTTTACAGTGAGAGGTGCTTGTCTCTGCAACCCCTGTGCACCTCTTTGAATCTGGATTTTAGGCCCACTGAAAAGGCAGCTGTAAAGTAAAATAATGCCTGTGAGAACAGACAGCACATAGAGGCCGACACAATTTTTGTGACACAGGAGGTTGTTTTAACACGTTGCACAGAACAAATCATTGAAAGGCAATGAAAACAAAAATCTCCAAGTAATAGATTTGTTCTATTTGTAAACATTTCTCTTGCAGCTGTTTTGATAAATGAAACCTACAGCAATAATTTTATATATATACATACACACAAACACACTTTTTTTTTTTTTTTTAAAAGACCATTTCAGGTTAATGCGGTTTTCTCTCCAGACTCAGAAAAAGGAGACAGACACTTCGTGTTACTTTTCACTAGCACAGTATTCAGTGCTTGTTATTAAATCAAAATTATTTAGTCCCATGATTTTGCAATTTCTATTATTAGATCTCAGAGGAAAGGACACTCTGGCTCTTTCTGTAGCATCTTGTTTTCCTACAGCATTGATCAGTTAGACTATGGTGAAGAAAATGAGACAAAGGATAAATCAGAATATCTGTCCTCATCTGGGTCTGTTGTTTGACATTCCCATAAAGGCAGTGACCAACTCTAGTCCATGATGTACCATTATGCTTTTCCGGGTTTTGTATCTGCTTCCCCTTTCTGCTCCTCAGGATTTGAAATGTAAAAGGAATCTTCCTCACAGTTGTTCAAGTTATCCAAGTAAATGCCAAGTTAGTGCTTGTTTAACAGACCAAAATCATCCAGCCAACGCAGCTCCTGGTGTCAGCATCTACAAAACACAAGCTCTGAGAGGGTATGAAAAGACTGGCAGTTTAAGGAAGCAATAGCCCTCTGATTTCTGATGTATGGCATCTTGTGACACGGAGCAGTAGAACCCAGCCTAGGAAGGACTTTAATAGAAAGTTAACAGAGTATTTCTATTTGCCATTATAAAGAAGAGGTATTGCTGGAATGGAAAGCAACCTTCAACTTCTGTTTCTCTTCTGGACATTTACACTAGTAGGAACATTCAGGCAACTAATATCCTTGATGCTTCCCTTTCATAATAAAATTTCTTCTCAACAGTGTAAGTTATTGACACTGAAGGAAATGGTTTCAGACATTCTCCAGGCCTATTATTTTTTTAAAGAAGAGTGAAGTATACTTAAAGAGTGTCTCAACTCTTTAAGTTTGAATTTGAAGTAGAATTTGAAAGTCCTGATCTAACCTGTTTAAAGTTAATTGAAAAAATTCTAGAAACTGAGGAGGAACTGTCTGGGCTATTTAATCTTCTACTGTCACTGTCTAGAGTCAAGAACTGCTGTCCATCATGTGTTATCAGGATATAAATTGCACAGTCTGAAAAGTAAATAGAATCTCAAAATGCCATGAGAAAATCTAAGAATATCTGTTAACTGCAGAAGTCTCAAAATCCCAAACTCTCCTGCATTTAATGACAAAAATATATCAGTTCTTTTCTCTCTATTATATCAGGTGACTTTAATAAACTCCATGAAGATGGTTGGGAGGAAAAACAACCACAGGCACACACATGTATACACAGCTTCAAGCTTATGTTTTTGTAAAACTAATTACTTTAAATCCATCCCCTACAGCCTGACCCAGCTACCCAGTAACAAGGGTCCTCACAGGGGGTGTGAATGCAGTACTTGACTTAGAAGTACTTGCTTCTTGATTAAGAAGCAGTACTTGACTGCTTCTTAATCATCATTATCATTAATCATAATACCTACCTTGAATACTGTGTTCAATTTTAGGACCCTCACTACAAGAAAGACATTGAGGTGCTGAAGCATGTCCAAAGAAGGAGAAAGCAAACTGGTGAAGGGTCTGGAGCAAAAGTCTTGTAAGGGGAGACTGAGGAAACTGAGGTTGCTTAGACTGGAGAAGAGAAACCTGAGAGGAGACCTTATTCCTCTCTAAAACAGCCTGAAAAGAGGTTGTAGTGAGGTGGGTGTTGGTCTCCTAAGTAACAAGCAACAGGACAAGAGGAAATGGCCTCAAGTTGTGCCAGTGGAGGTTTTGACTGGATGTTAGGAATAATTTCTTCACTGAAAGTGTTGTCAAGCGTTGGAATAGACTGCCTGGGGAAGTGGTTGAGTCCCCGTCTCTGAAGGTGTTTAAAAGACGTGTATGTGGTTCTTAGGGGCATGGTTTAGAGGCGCACTAGGGAGTTCTAGGCCTATGGTTGGACTCAAGGATCTTAAGGGTCTTTTCTAACCTAAATGATCCTATGATTTTATAATTTGTGAACAAAATGTCTTCTAAAATATATTTTACTTTCTAGTCTGTTTTTTTGTTCAGAATGAATAACTCATTCAGCACCAAACTGTCACCTGAGTAAATAAGAGTAATGAAAAACACCGGATACATCAGTGCAGACATTAAAAAAAAAAAAACAAAACCCAATGTATTTTGAATGTTTAGTCCTTTATACAAATCTGGAACATAAAGGTAGTCATCTTTTTTTTTTTTTTTTCCCAGAAGCACAAGTAGAATCTTGCCTTTTCAGGTTACTAAATCTGGGCGGAAAAAAGAAGGAAAAAAAAAGGAAATTTATTAGCTCATATATATGCTCTGTTTGTATGATCAGAGTGTTGGCTCATAATCTGTGGCTTTTCTGGTTATATTTCAAGAACAAAAATGAAGTTTCAAACATCTGGCAATTGGCTTTGGAAATCCTCCGAAAATTAAACACTAATGCTAAGAGGTACACAGCTCTTCTGTGTAATAACATGCAGCACACCAGGTGATTTAAGACTGTTGCTTTTCACAATATGTCCTGTATTTCTTAAATATTAAAAGGAAGGATTACTTTGCTTAAGAGCTCAATTTTTCTCAAGATCATCATAAAAAACATCACACTCACTGCAAAAGGCACAGCAGACCATTACAGTGTTTTCTCATTCCTTGCTAGCTGAAGTAACCTAACCTATGTTCTACAATTATTTAACCTTTGTTCGCATTTAGTTCCCATTTCTAAACAGATTACAGCCCATCCCAGGCTGAGTGACAGCGTACAGGTTATATCACTATCTCATCTTCATACATACAGAAAAATGGGAAGACATGAGCTCTACTTGGAATCATAAAACTCTGTGAATTGCATGAGAGTATATCCTTTAATATTGATTTTGGTTAAAAGTTATACAGCATAGAGGGTGACTCACTAAAGTCTGGGCTGTAAGTAGAGTCCTAGGAGTTTACTTTATAAAGCTACCTCATCACATTGCTTTTTCCAGCAGGAATCGAGCAGAAGCAAGAAAAGGCAGATCAGGTCTCACTCCAGGGCTGCTTTTTAGGTGGATGCTTTAAAATCTAGATGAAGGCACTGAGGAATGTGTTGCTTCAAGTAGGAGTGAATGTAATCTAACCATTTTTCTTGCCTCCCTATGAATTTTTTAGTGTCTACACCCTCTGATTTCTCGTGTCAAGTTCCTTATCATCCTAAGGAAATCATCTACACAACTGACCAATCTCAAGAAATCTTTGTGTTAGCTGTCCAATCTCATACCTTCAGGCATGAAGTGTCTACACCAAGAAGGTTCACTGTATTGATTTTGTACTAAATTAATCATGTTTAACATCGTGGGGTGAGCATGGCAGGTGATCTGAGACTTGTATACAATCACTGTAGGACTGCGGAGGAGAAGGTCAATACTCAATATGCTGACAGTGTGTCCTCCATTGCACTAACTTGCTAAGAGTGCAGCAGCATGAGGGTTGTGGCAGCAAAGTCAACATAAACTTACAAACTCTTGATATTGCCCTTACCCATGGCCAACTGCTTCTGTCCAAATGCTGCAGTTTGTTGTAGCTTCGGTTATCTGGTTACAATCCAGCTCCTCAAACATTCATTTAACACAGTGGATAAATCAGGAATTCATAGCAGCAGGAAAGAAATCAGTAATTGCAGATGGGGAAGAGGTAATCTTTGACATCAAGGGCAATGGATATAACTAAATCCTCTCAGTTACCATAGAGAATGCACGTTAGAGCATGTCAATTATTAGCTAAACAAATGCAACGTTTGTGTTGAAATGTTCCCTCCTAACACCACGTTTTAAAAAGAAACATAACTGCATACGATGTGAAGTGTTCAAAGACATGCACAGATTTCTCCTTCTTAGAAATTCACAAAAGTCAATAATCAAGTACAGCCAAAGAGTCCAAGGGTCTTAAACCCTCTTACATATTCTACAGAGGCACGTCTGCTAATTTGCTGAGTGAGCTGGAAACCGTACTTGGGTTTTCTGCTTGCTGTGTGCTCTCACAATGCTGAGTATGAGGTGGGTGCTCCTCTCTGGAGGTTTACTGCCTGGAGTTTCTTAGGGGCTCTCTCGTACTACAAATTCCTATTGGCATTCAGCCTGCGGGGGCTTCTTCCTGACCTTCTCTGTTTCACATTTGCCTTAACTCTGTGGCAGAAAAGGCAAAGTGATTCACAAAGCATGTAAGTGCAGAGGACTTGGTGGAGGCAGCTGGGGTGTATGGGGATTCCACCCAGACAGCAGCTGTTCCCTTATGGCTCTAACTCCTTTTGGGGGCTGTTGTAAAGCAGACCTCGAAACATTTGCTGTTTGGTCTTGTGAGAAAGCCATAATGCAGTTGTGCTGGATTTTAAAACCCTGGTTGTTTTCATAGAATTTACGTAATCTCAACAAACACAGCCATTAATGGTGTTATACCATTATTTCATACCGTAATACAAAGCACAGAAAATGAAAAATTTTATTAAGCAATACATCCTTTACTGCTGAATTACCTAAAAAAATTTAAGGAGTCTCCAGAATGCTGAAATTTAATTAGATGATAAAAAAGTATTTGGGCCGTATTAGCCGTTCCAATATTACAGCAGTGAAAGCTTAACAACCACCACTAACTTTTATGTAATACATCATTTAATATGTACCCAAAATGCCTGCGGAAGATTACTTTTTAAACAGTGCACATTCATAGTGAACATTATGAACATTTTAACAGGATGTCAATACAATTCAGAAGAAATCAAAAGAATAGTGCTAAGACTCACATAAAGCTCCAAACCGTATTTCCTGCAAATCGGTATTTACTACAGAAAACTTTCCCCATTTAAATATACTAATAGCTCCTTTAGAATATTGTTAATCCATTGATTCCATACTGAGATTCTTTCTGACAAAACTTTGTCAACAAGGTAGAACAGCATAGGAGCTTCCAGACATAGTATCAACCTGTTCCTGTGGGACACCTGACTGTGTGTTTAAGTTAAAAGATAACTGAACTTAAAGTAAATATTCACATGTGTATAGCAGTGGCTTCATGTAAATACCTGAGGCTAGGACCAGTCATCTAACTGTGCCTGGCATGAAGAAAGCCTTATTGTCCTCTTAAAACAATCACCCACTTACAAACTGCCTCTGAGACATACAATGTCGCAGAAGAACGCTTTGGCTCTGCAGTTGCTTTTGGGAGGTAGAAGAAAGGTAGTGGTTTAAGTCTTCTCTTTCTGTATATCCATGCTCTTAAACAATGGACTTTCAAAAAAAACCCCAAACTTTTGGGATCCACGGCTGACTGTAACTTGCTGTGGTCCTTGGAGAGGTATATTATGGCACAGAGGAGGAGAAAAACTTTCTGTATATGGAGGAGAAAACTTGCATTTAGTCATTTGCAGCTGCACCTGCTCACAAAACTACTATACACATTAATGAGATAAATTCACACGCTTGCATACTGAGAGCAAAAGCAGTGATGGAAAATCCAAAAGCACAATTTTATAAGGAAAATATTCTAATAAGCAAAGTCCCGAAATTGCTCAGTTTGGATAAAATGTCTTCTTGTAGCACTGCCACACTTGTGTGTAGGAATTGGAGTCTGTCCTTTCAAACTTCCGCAACTAGGAGCAAGGTGAGGAGGCCTGGGCTTGCTGATGGGGCATAGATTTAAAAATCTGGGGAGAGAGTCAGTGAAACAAGCTGGATTACACAAGCTCTACTCAGGCATCAGTAAAATTCCTGTACTCTTACATTCTACATAAAATGTTATTCTTTAAGGGACCTAAACACCACACCAGCCTCTGTCATGCTTTGGCATGCTCCCACATTGACACTGAGTGCGATACAATTCCTGTCAATGATGCTCTTCACTTAAGTGTTGTATAATATATTAAAAATTAAAAAAATCCTCTATCACTGTGAAGGTGGAGGGAGAACAGATCATTCAGTAAATGGTAAGTGTCCCAAAGAAACTCTTTTTAGCGTTTAGGCAGGAAGGTTTACAAGCAGGACTAGTAAAATCTGTCAGGAGGCAGTTTATTTCATGTTTCCATCTGCCAGCTGTATTTCATGAAACGGAAGATTGTCCTTTCACCCAATAAATTCACCTTTTTTACTGCAGAAATTTCCCAATAAATACTAATAACATTGTTTCAGGGGATCAACTAAAGGACATAACAGGCAATTAAACAGCTCCAATTATATCCCAATTTTCTGTGCCGACTTATTTCAACAGATTACTGAATTTCTGTTGAAATGGTACTCCGAAGGGGCTTAGCGATGTTTTAAACATATGTTCCAGCCCTACAGTCCCAGCACTGAATACTAATAACACAGTTTGAGGTGTGTGCTCTCATGTGCCACAGATATCATAGTTTCAGTTCATTTTGCATGTATTATTGAAATGAAGAATTATTTCCTGTTTTCTTTTTCGCATCAACACTCCCTACCAGCAGTGCTGGGAGGAGTAAAATCCATGAAATGTGCTGCAGTAGATAAGAATTGAAGGCAATGTGGTGGGGATGTTACCTGCATTTACATATTTGTATTTTATTAATTGAAAGAGCCTGCCCAAATTGTACAACTCATGCATTGTAAATAAACACAAACCAGATAACTGGTAGCAAAGTCTTAGCAAAAGCTTATACCATCCCTACAGCAATGGCCAGGGTAATTCTCCACTCTGACTTGCAAAATTCTCACCACCTGACCCTTAAGGATTGTTCCAGCTCCCCGCAAAGGGTATACAAGGGGGTCTGCTTAGGGTCAAGAAGTAAAAACAAGCAATACAAGAACATATACACATTCAAAGGTTTAATTCAATCTTAGGAATCTGATTTGTGTAGTGCATGGATTTATGATTTACGAAAAAGTAATGTGGGGAAAAAAACAGTGCAAATGCCTGCTTAGTAGCCAGTGTATATTAGACTGTGCAAGTGCCTAGAGGCATTTATGAAGCTATTTTAAGGTGTTCATGGTTTTAATCATCTGTCTGTATCTTAAAAGGGGAGCCTAGACCTAAGTGTCTAAGGCAATGTGTAACCATGTAAATTGGTGCCTTTTCTTGCTTAAGGCGTGTTGAAGAAGACGAATATATCTATGTAGGCTGTATATATATATATATATATACATATATATATATAGAATATAAAGAGTTCAGCTAAAAACCTTCCACTCTGCATTCTGCTCTTCTAGGACACAGCATGAATGATGCCAAGAGGGAACAGCTGTTAATCGAGTTGTCCAATACTTGCCTGGGACTCTTGTCAAACATGAAGAGCACAGCGTAGGAGTTTAGAAGGAGCTGGATTTATATCAGTCTGGAGTACTCCACAGTTCGCTTCGATATGCACCACAGCTTCTGAGCTTTTCATACAGTTAATACTTAGGCAGAATAAAATAAAATATGTTTTCAATAAAAAAAAGTTGGTTATTTTTTCCATTAAGTCATATCTAATGCAAATTAATTTGATATTACACCTGTGAGCACCCCAAACTGTCTGTAATATATTACACAAGCTTAGAGATAAATTATATTCAAGATCCACAAATTTGCAGTCAAAATTTCAAAGATCATCAAACCAGTGGAGAGCCCAGTGGTCAACTTAGGACTTGAAACAAAAGCATGTTATGGCGATAAAATGTTTTTCAACGACAGCTTATGTTTTGCTATTCTTGACCAACAGTTGCCTTGATTTAATTTATTTGGTTTAGGCCAGTGCTATATCTGTGTCATACAACACACAGAAAAGAAGGACAAAGAAAATTGGTTTTCCTCTCCCAAAGTGTCTATGAAAAGAAGACACTGGAAACTGAGATACGTTATCTCTAAAATTCTGAAAGACATAGCAGTAGAGAATGAAGGATTCAATTCACTAACCAGGAGTAAAATTTTTTATAAAATAAAAATCATTAACTGTAAAACACAATCTGATATATATGAAAATCGATTTATCCTATATATTTATTGTAGTAATTGTAATTTATTGTAATTTCCTACATGAAAAAGACAGTGTGTTTCTCTCATTATTTAATTCCAATTACTATTAAAAGCCTTGATATAAGTTAATGAATGTAGTCAATAACAACCACAATTGTATCATATCACATGAAAATTTAACTTATCAAAAGTGGCTTTATAATTGATTAACTGTGCATAAAGTATTCTCCTTTTTACCAATTGTTGTACTATTTTTAGCATATAAGTGGCACTTAGTTACAGATCAGCATATTTTAATGGCTATTCTACCACAAGAATCAGTATATCTTACAGAAATTAGCTAGTAAATATAACCACATAAACAAGTTAATTATCATATTTAACATAAGCGGCTAATAACAAATTTACTTGGATGCTGATATAAATTACCATTAGAGTTTTTTATTTTAGCCTTTGATTTAAATATTTTGTCCTGAAGTGAAGGCAGAATAAAGTATTTAGGTATAGCTTTAGGAATTTTATTTGTATGTCTCAAATATTTGTGATTCTTTGCTAGCTTTATAGTCTTACATTTATGTATCACGATTTTTATTTGTGACACTAATTTTCAAATTACACAACTAGTTAGATTTTTTTTACTAGTATGGACAGCTGAATGTCCCAAATCTCAGTCCCACCCAATTGAAATCATTTTTAACATCTGTTCCAGCCTGCAATTAAGCTAGGTATGTTGATAAAACTGCTTTCTCAACAGTCTCTGACTGTAAGAATTCATTTTTCCAGACCAATCCACACTGTGATTAGATAACTCTCCCCAATCTTTCCACAGTTTCCAACAGATTTTGTAGGCCTATGGTGCAGAATCTTTGCACTTTGCACTTTTTTTCTGCAGCCAGTGTTTCTTAAAGCATGTTTGCTTTCAATGCTTTCTGTGTCTCAGCTTGTTTTCCTCTTTTTCTAAAAATGTAATTCACATTTTTCTCACTCCTCATTTACTAAATCTGACTCACCATCTTTGCACTCCCTTATAACACAGCATGACAAAGAACTGCCAGCAGGAAACAAGGATTAAGGGCTTGGCTTTTCTCAAGTTAGCTAAAAGTGAATATTTTTTCTTCTCATCCCCAAAAAACCCCAAGCACTTATTACATATTTTCCAAGGACACCAGAACATTTCATCAGGTATTTTAGACAGCTAAAAATATTTTGTACTTTCCAAAACCAGCAGATATTTCTTCTCCAAAAGCCATTCTGGGCTCTAGGTTAACTGTATATTCAGATATTGTCCAAAGAATACTTTTGTGTACCTTTTTCAAAAAGAGAATAACTTATTATAGGGTAAATGTTTGCCAAAGTTTCTATATTTAAGTGAAAACCGGATCTGAGTACAATAATCCATCCCAATGCAACTCAGTGACTTGTGGTTCAGGGGATATTATTTTTAAAGTTTCTTCTATATTTTCATAAAGAAGTTGGGCCAAATTTATGGACCTTGGGGCTTAGAAAGGTAAAAATAAACATGACTGACTAGCCAGGACAGAAAATGCCTTTCTCTGGAAATCTAGAGAACACCTAAAGTTTGACTCATAGACCTCATAATAATGGGGTACGTAGAGGAAACTTCAGTTAAACATCACCCTCTCTAAAGCAAGGGTGACACTCCAGCTAATATTGTACATAGTTTGGTATTACCGGCAAAGATAGTTGTTATATACAGACTGGTTACCTGGGTAAACTCCATGTGATAGAAGCAAAACACAGGGGGTTTGCAGGAGGCTCTGTAGCATCACATAAACTCATACAATAAAAGAGTTAAATTAAAGGATTGCTCAGTCTCAATAAACCCAAGCATTTTGCGGTTTTTTTTGACAGGAACAAATGAAGTCAGGTTTTGAAATATATAAAGCCAGTAATAAAAGAACAGATCTTGAAGATTTTCTCACAAAAGTCTCGCTTACCTCAGAGCTTTCTGTGTAAAAACAGCTGTTTATTAATATTCTACTGCAGGGAAATCGGGGTATTTGCAGTCTCTGCAAACAGAACTCATTTATTTATCACGGGGTGGAGAGAAATCTAAAGAAATTCTCTAGTGACCAAATTGGGCTTTGCTGGGAATACAGAATTGACGTTACTGAGTAAGTTTCTGGAATAGATCTAGACATGGCCTTGGAAATTAAACTGATGTCAAAAAGCCAATTTCAGATAGCCTACAGGTCTTTCCTTGCAAAGCCTGATAATTCTCCCATCACTTTTTAAAACTTTCTAAAACAGCTTTCGTATGTAGATTCAAACTCTCTTGCTAGGTATAAAGAACAAGGTTCAGTTTGTATTACCGGGATATTCACTTCTCTGTATCCCAAACATCTGTACAACTTGAATCTGCAATATCTTACTAGGATTTCCCACACTACAGTAGGAAAGAGGTGCCTTGGCAGAGTTTGTGGGACAAATGAGTGCTTTAACACATTGCACCAGTGCTATTAAGATCTTGATTTCCCAAGTGCTGAGTTTATGCATAGTGATAACGCTGCCACTTTATCACTTAGCAACATCTGCAAACTTAATGTTCCACGATGACATAAAAGATGATATTTATGACCAAAAATAACACGCACACACCAGCCACGTGGAAACATTTTTACATCATGCTTCTGACAATCCAATTGTGTTTTTTAATATTTCCCAAACTTGGAACCAAGTCTTACTGCACGACCTTCCTTCTGTCTGGCATTTTCAGCCTGTGTCATGCCATAAGCCATTGCTAATCTACTGTGCTATTTGACTAGTGACATGCAGTGCTTCTGGGCAACCCCTGAAGCTGGGCTATTGCAGGCTAGCAGGGTTCTCGGAGATCTTTAATATGTGAAATTATTTTATTTCCTGACCTGTCACAGGCACTTGAACACCCAGGCTTGTGCTGCCAACCTATATGAAATGTCCTCCAGATCCACAGCTTCCCTGAGGTCCAAGACTGATAACAGAGAGACATCACAGCAGCACAGCAAACGTGGTCTTACAGCTCAACGACATCTTTGTTTCATTCTCCAGGTTGGAGTTTCAGCCTTAGTTGGCTCAGACTCCCAGATCTAATCCTCAGTATTAGGAAGATGACAGGCTTGAAAACAGATACAGAATAGGAACCTTGGATTTTTACGTACTTTCCTAACTCTCATAGATACACTCCATTTGCTTACCCAATGGGGCTTTTTAATCCAGGAAGCATTCAGTCATTCCTGCTTCACCTTCAACATGAAGAAGCTGGGCCCAATTTGCCTAGTTATTTTATTTACTCTATGAAATAACAAATTCTCTAAATGGGCATCTGATTACTGAAGGTACATGGAAGTGATACATGCATAATCACAATTTTTGTATATATCATTGAACCACAGGCAGCTTAGTAATAATTATTTTTCTTTGAAACTAGATGCCAGTGTCACATTGCTAATGAGAAAGAAAATCACTTTCTCTCTTCCAATTTTTTTAATTTTTGCAGCATTAATATATTTGGATGAAGTAAGAGAAATATTTCTCTAAGTTGTATGAAAACATTAGCCTAAGAAAATAATATTTAGAAGACAAGATATTTTAATTTCTTACTCCCAGGGTTAATATCGCCAGCCCTCATTTTTGGACAGAAAAACCCCCCATGACTGTTCAGAGTGATAGAAGGAACAAAGGACTCTTCCAAAGTCAATATATGCTTCGGTCCTAGCCATATTGAATAATATTTAGTGATTTATTGTCAGATTGACTTATGGCATGAACAAGGTCCTGCCAAATTACTAGCTTCTCGAACTGTAGTCTCCATTCTGCTCCTCTGGGGTTCAATGGGATATATAGCTCAAAAGAAGTGATATGATGCCTAAAGGGACTTAGTGTAAGAGAAAGCAGGAGCTAGCAGAGAGTAATCTGCTAAAGAAGAAAAAACTTAACTTGGCAGGAAATACATGGAACTCTGAAGCAAAGAAAGACTGAATCAGAATGAAAGCCAAGGCTGTACTTATGAAATCAAGCCTTTATTATAGTATAATGTTGTGTCTTCCAAACCAAAGGAAGAGCACACGCAGAGAAAATGGCTCAAAATCAGCTCGCTGCTCTGTTAAGTGACTACCTCTCCTGAATTACCTACTATCCTGAGCTAGCAGGTAAGCTGAAGTATTAAACATAACTTCATGCATTGTAATTTAGGCCTATAGTTACATTCCTTTGCAGAGTTATCACTGTTTGATATGGATATGCAGATCCTTCCAATGCCATGGATTGAGAAGGATCTGCAATTATAAGCTATGTCGACAAGCAGAAGTCAAATGGAAGAATAAAGTCACATAGAGAAAAATATCTGCCCTGTACATTTTACAGACCAAAATGACACAATGTCTTGAAGAGGCAATTGTTTGTTTTGCTTTAATTTTAGAAAATTGAAAAAGAAATAGAAGTGACTGAAAAGATGTAGCATGATTTATAACACAGAGGCTGGAAAGAAGAAATTGTATCTAAGACAGCACTTAGGACAATACTTAGCCTGAAGCACAAGCTTAAATTTCACAAATATAGCTGATGTGAGGAAGTATTTAAAAGTAAATAAATGTTTATGTGCTGTTCTGAATCTGAGCAGATCCAAGCTGATAAGCAAGGACTGTATTATCAAGATTTAGATCTTGATAATCTTATAATCAAGACGCTGGAGGTTCTAATTGTAAATAAATATTGGAGTCCTAATTATAGGTAATTTTAGTTCATCGTCATGTAGCAGCCAGGAATGGATTGCAGGGAAACCTGGTTTCTAATTGTACGTGCACTTTTTCATCACTGTACTGCGTACAGTTAGCCGTGGGATTATGAGGACACTTGGCAGGTTTAACAGGCATGTGCCTGCAAGAGGGAAGAAAGGTGGAGGAAGTCTCTCAGCAGACGTGACAAACCCTGCAGTGAGACTGCTGCAATGACAGCAGATCAGGAACCCAAAGTCGGGAACTAAACCAGCCACAGCGCTCCACAAAAAGCTGATAACACAATGATGACTTACCCATGGTTCAGTCAAAGTTGGACAGCACTTCCCTGGAAGACAATGTAAACTGGCAAAGCACCTGACAGAAAATGCAGTAGTGTTATCCGCCTTTCCTTGAGCTTTACAAATGGGTCTCCGGTTTCTTTACTGTATATGTAATTTACAACCCCCTTACCGTATTTTTTTTCTTTTTGCTAGTGAGGAATGTGTAGTCTGCCTCGTCTTTCAGTTTTTGTTCACTCATACCCTTTTTACAATATAAATTGGCAATGATTTATTGTGTAATCCTATTCCAAACAGGTGTCTGTTTTCTGCCTCCCCCTGCAAACTCAGTTCCAGAGAGCAGATGATAATAGTTAGCTGCCTTCTGCACCTGCATGGAGGAGAGCAGATCTGAAGAACCTCTTCTGTCTGTTGAGTAGCTCAGAGCAATATTTAGATGACCTTGCGGTTAACACATAAGTAGCCAACTGTATCCAACTTGGCACTGACATCATTACCTGAGCTCAATTTAAGACAGAAAATGGGTTTGGGAAGCTAAGATAAGGCAGGATGATTAGGTGCATCATCAGCCAAAGAGGCACCTCAGGAGCTCCAGAAAGAACAATATGAAAGAACAATAGTCACCCAGGTCTTTCCTGCCACATTTTAGGAATTCCTGCAGCAATCAAATATATAAACTCATTTGCTGTATTTCAGACCATGTCTAGCTTTCAGGATTCAGTTAATGGTTTGGGGACTTCTTACTTAAAATACATTGAAGCAGAGTTAGTTTTCTAAACATGCATCCGGTTTAATTGGTTACTGGACCAATCTGATCTGTAACACTCTGATACAAGAGAAGGGAGGTATGGTAAAGATAAGTATGAAGCCTGAGTTTTTTGCAGCAAACAGCACAAGAAATGGTGATTAAAAAGAGAGGGAGTGAGAGAAAAAAAGAGGTAAGGGTTAAAAGGGGAATTAAGGAATGTTGTGCAAATCCATGCAGCATAAAGACAGAAGATAAAGTAACTGAAAGAAACAAGTGATCAGGAAATTTTTTTTTTAATTTTTGCAGCATTAATATATTTGGATGAAGTAAGAGGAATATTTCTCTAAGTAGCCAGTAGGTTGTGGGACAAAAAAAAAAAGTTGTATGAAAACATTAGCCTAAGCAAATAATATTTAGAACACAAGATATTTTAATTTCTTATTAACAGGGTTAATATTGCCAGTGATCAGGAAGGAATAAGTAAAATCTGGAAAAAAATTATTGGAAAATTCAGTCAAGGGAAAAGCTATGTACTTGAGAAAAGATCCATTTATTCAATAGCTGCTTCTAGACATGCTTTGAGATACAAACTGAGCCAGAACTGTGTGGCTCTGACTCTGATGCAGATCAATAGCAGCACTGGGCATCAGGTCAGGCATTTGCCTGCAGGGCAGAAGAGTCAAACGCATGGTTTTTAAGTCCCATCTCTAAACCATATCATCAGGGTCCACACAAAAAAAACTCTTACCTTCACAGGCAGACAGTTTTTTCTCTGTTGAGGCCTCTGCCAGCTCTTGCATGTTGAACATGAGGTCAATGAACCCATTAAGGGCGTTAACTTCTTAGTGGGATTTCTTCTCCTGAGTATTTTTCATCATGTTGTACAGCTTGTTGCAGTCCACCAGCACTGCTCAGTACCTCCGTGGGTTCTCAAAATCAATGGTTAGAGTCTTTGGGTAGTACTCCTTTGGAGGAATAATAAGACCACAGCAACATCAGCATGGCAGCAGCTCTGCACAGCATGAAGGACGTTTCTTCTCTGGGACAGTTTTTTTTTAATTAACAAGAAGAATCTAGTGGAAAGACTGGCAAGTAAATAGAAATGCGTGATCATACAGGTTTCTAAAACACTACAAACATCGGTATTTTTGCACTGGTAAAAGTATGCACAGATCCTTTATTGCAGGGTTGCACTTTATATCTCAAAGGGAAATTCCATAAAAACAGGTACTTTCTCCTAACTGTAACACTTTAGAAATTCACCATGAAAATAATGACTCTTTAGATATTTGATACTCACATTATTCAGTGGGAGAAAATAAATGTCTTTAAGAGTTCTGTTAGCAGAGAGGAATTGTAACTCCTAAGAAGTATTAGTGATTTCAATATTAATAACACTACTCTGCAAATCTATTTTTCTAATCAGTTTCTGAATCTGTGATCAAAATTTTAAGTCAGGGGTTTTTTTTCAGATCTCATAGTTTTCTAATTCCAAGGAGAGAGGACTCTTTAATAACCTTTCTTCGAATACCCATTAAGAATCACCTCACATACAGAAAAAAATAAGTGCCTTGCAAAGACTGATAGGCTTTAAGAGGCTTTCCTCTATTAAAGTTGATTAATATTTAAGACTTCCTTATCTTGATATTACTCTATATCATAGAAAAACTAAAAACTTATCAATGTAATATCATTTGTGTGGAAACAGGTAATTTCATTCAAATTTCTTACACACTCTAAACCACATGCATATTTCCCTTTTTCTATATGTAAAACTAATGGTTATTTTTAACATGCTTTTCAGTTTACATGCCTGCATTATAAGACTACTGGGTTTTGGTTAATTTTTTTAATGCTCTTTTGATGCTAGTAAGCTTGAGAGTACATGCTGCCCACAAGTGATTTGATCCTCATGGAATTTATGAAAAACACTACTGGAAAGGGCAGGATATTAATGCAATGAGTGGGCTGTAAGTATCTGTATGGAATAGAAATAGAACTGGCAAATGTGTGAAGTTTCAGAGTCTTTGGAAAGGACTAAGAGTAAAGCCATTTACTCCTTTTAACTGTTGAGAAATTACCTGAAGTATTTTTTTCTCCTCTGCCTTGCTCTTGTGCTGTCAAGATGACTTGTGCTGTTATGCAATAAACTGGGTCCAAGGATTCTTGTTTTCATGGGAAATACACAGCTATGAGTGAGATGACACGTTTGGTCAAAGGGCTATTTTGCCAAGTGCCGCTTGGAAACTCTCAGCAGAAACTTTGGGAAGGACTACGAGGGTGAGGAAAATAGTCTCTATCATATATCTTCAATATCCCCAGTCAACAGAAATCTGGCACTTATGGGCCTCTCCTATTAATTCATCTGTTCTCGTGAACCTTTGAATAAATTGATATCCAGTAGACAGGGGCTTTTAGTCATGTACTGTGGAAAATATTAAATAACAGTATCAGACAAGACAATACCCGTTGTATATCTGACATAGGTCCTCTTATCTCTAGCTTCAAGCATTATCTCTTAGCTCTAGGAATTTAAATGCCTTCTACATGTGTGACCCTGACATATAATGGTCATTGGTAATAGTTGGTTTTGCAGCATTTCTTTCAATTTTAGATCAGCAGGTGATATAAAGATGTGTGATTACACATCTTTTGCAGGGCTACTCGTGTAGGAGAAGAACAAAGAGATGGTCAATAATTAGTAAAGGAGATACAGGTTAGAGGGAAATAAAGTTATAAGGGAGGTTGGAAGACTTCTTATCTTTCAGCCAGGAGCTGTTCAGAGAAGAATTATTTCCTTCCCCTCCCTCAATATTATTCAGTCCCTTCCCCTCTTGTGTATCATACTCATGAAGATTCAAGGATTCAGCATTCACAAGGAGGAGAGGTAAAGCAGCAGAAGCTATTTATTCCTCCTATTTCAAGTGGCAGAGGACCACAAGCCACAGGCACATCTGCCAGAGTTATCTTTAGGGCAATACTCCGAGGAATCAAGGAACACTGAAGTTGGTGGCACAGACCCCAACCTGCCTTCTCCCCACAAGCTACTCCTAGCCACTGGGCATTTCCCCACACATCACAAATGGGAATTTACTAGCCATCAATTGCTTTTTACCCCAGCGCTACAGACCCCTTCCTGAGCCCAGGGGCTCCTGAGCCCCAGCCACTCCTGCTTCCCACCCCAGACATCACCATACTTCAGGTGTGAGAAGGGAAAACATTCCTGTGCAAAATTAGGCGCTAGAGGTGGGTGAGAACGCTTAACAGTCCTACAAAGTGTTTGGATACATCGGAGACCAACATGTACTTTCCCCATGGTGATTTGGGGCCAGAGCTTGCTTTTGGCTGAACCAATACCAGACAAAACTAATTCAGCTCATGTTAGCAGTGCTGTTCCAGAGTGACACTGGTAGGACCAGAAGCAAAATTCAGGGACATAATGTTTACTTTTCTGGCTGAAATAATTAATTATTTAGAAACAAGTCTATCACAGGCATAGCATTTCCTTCAATTAATTCAAATTAACATTTTGTTTACAGCATAAGAGTAAGCCTTTTCCTTTTCATAGTTCAAAGTGAACCCTGGGGGCTCTAAATATGCCTCCTGGTGATTTAATTAAAAGATAAATATGCATTTTTAAAAAGGAAAAAGTACAGAAAGAGGAAAAAGTTGCAATTAAAAAAGCAGTAGCTATGAGGAAAACGAATCTACTATATGAGAAATGAAAAGGAAAACAGGAGTGACTAACAAAAAGGGTATGAATTAAGACACCAAAGAAATGAAAGAAAATACCTTCTGAATGTGAAGACGCACGAGAGAGTAAACAATGCATTGTGAATATATTGTTTTAAACACAAAGGTTACATGATCCATTGCGGGTCGGCTCCACCCGGGCTCACAGTTGACTTTGTAGAAGGGAGGAGAAGCAGAGCTGTAGTTTCCTGAGGGGTTGCTGCTCCCCAGGTTGTAGGACTTCAGCATACAACAAGTCCAACCATATTTTGGGCTAATAAAAGCATGATTCATTACCAGAACCAGGTTCCCAACTAAAGAACACTTGGAAGTCAGTGCCAGACCCTAGGCAGAGCAGGTCAGTAGGCAGGCCTGACACATCTATTTTGTGCATGAAAACCATGTTGCTTGGCCTCTGCCACACCTTCATAGCAGCAGAAATGGAGTGTGTAGATCACCAAAAGATAGAAGATAAACAGGATGGATAAATGTTATCTGACCAAAAGTTGCAGCAGATAATTCCTGATCCCAAAGTCTGTCCCTCAGGCGCTGAACATGGCGTAAGTCTATCAGTGATCACTACAGCTCATCACAACTTACTTGCTGAGCTCCACATGCCTGTGAACTAGCAGAGACCACGGATGGGTGCTGAGCCAAGACCACCATAGACCTGCCTGCAGTGCTTGCCCACACCACAACAGCCACTGCCTCTGAGCAGGATGTGGGCAGAGTCCCTCTGCTTCTGCCTTTGCACCCTGGAGAGTTGCAGATGCTCCATCACAAAACATTTTCCTGCTGCCACAGCCCCAGCACTACAGTGATGATGATGACAATGAGCTGGGCAGCCTCTAGCTCTTTCTTGCATGTAACTGTAATTGCCTGTGTATTTCAAATGACTACAGAAAATTGTGGGTTTACTGTTGATACAGCTATGAAGTAAATGATCTCCTAGCTCACATTCTTTTAACTGCTCAGTGTAAATATTATGAGAAAAATAAAGTTCAGATCTATTTAACACCACTTCTGATGTCCTATTATTTCATATTGACCACTGAATATGCACAGAATCCTGTTCCATTTCACAGCTTCCCAATGATACAATTCCCTCATATCCTGTCTCTTTTTTTTTTTTTTTTAGTCTCCAGGTCCCAAAGAATCTTTTCAGTTTTATGCTGAATAATACTTGTCCAAAACAGACAATTTTCACACCAGTGATAGTAACAACTACAGACTCAGTCTGAGTTCAAGAGGCTATGGCAAAACTGCATATTGTCTTCCTGCATAGTATTTTACACTGGTTGAACCAGATAAAGAACTGCAATTTAAAACTACAAATAGGGAATTATAGATATATTTTCAATATTTGCAGTGGTGAATCTGGTTTTTAAGCCCCTGCCAGTGGATTCATCTCTTTAATATATTCACTAAATTTTAGGGATGATGGTTTTCCATCCATCCTCACATCTACTGATGACATTCACCAGATCCAGTGCGTGCTGCTGAGATCTGCGGGGCATGTTCTTTTTTTGAGATTAGGTGCCTTAAATACAATATGCGAGAAAAGCAAAGAGGTCCTATGGTTTTAGAAAGCTGAGGTATTTCTGGTCCTGTTAACTATCCATTGACTTTACAGACATATTTTGGATTAGGTCATTAAGCGAACAGATTTTCTGGTCCTTTCACAATAGCACACATAGCTTCCAGTAGCTTCAAGGGAAGCAAAACTCTTATGGAGACACACAACTAAATGGCCTGAAGAACTGTAACACATATCTGCACTCACACTTACACAAGAATATACACTCTTCACATCTCCACCCAGGCAATTTAGCAGAACAAGGATATTAGAAATTATAACTGATCTTGTTAGGGACTCCAGATGATATTTAATTCTCCAGCTCTTGGAAGAAAGAATTAGGAAAGAGTTTTATTGCTTGGGTGGGGAGAAATAAAGATTCTGGGCTGATGAAATAGCTCAGCATTTCTGAATTCCCGTCTTGCTAGTTACGATGTTGTTCCTCTCACGAGTATCTTAGCTGAAGCTCAGGAAGGCAGCGATAAGTCTCAAAGCCTTGGGGTGATTGCCAAGAAAAGTGGAGTGTTCTTAGATAGAAAATGAGAGAATGTTGCTGTTTCTAGTGTTCATGTCTTCAGTCTCACTGCTGCAGGAGCGAGGGATATGTATGGCTGCTGCTGAAAAAGTCAAAGGATGAGGGCCATTTTGAGAAGACTGATTTGGGCACCAAAATGCAAGTCTCAGTTTTCACTCCTTGAACAGCCTAAACATGAATTTTCAACAAATAAAGACTTTCTTTTGAAAAAAAATTATCATTTTTTTTTACTGAAAATGTCACTTTGTCGTCCAGTAAACAAACTCTTAAAACCTGAATATTCCAACAGAAAATGAAATGTGGTCAAAGAAAACAGCAATTCCAGCGATTTGAGTTCTCTTTTACTCAGTGAATACAAATCTGTAGCTGAAATATGTTTCTCAGACATCTTTTGTGATTCTCTATAACCACATGCTCCTTTTTTCCTAAAAACAAGACAGTGTTGCATCAAATAATTTTTTTTTCTAAAACTTTAACCTATGGGTGGTAGAGTAGGGTTTTAGGTATCTGAGACAGAACTCTGATAATCTTCATCAAAATATTTTGGCTTTCCACCAGAAAGCAGGCTGAATGCTACACATCACCCTAGAACTGCTCAAAGGTTTTTGCTAACTGATAATATAAAGATCAGAACCAGTTTGCCTACAATCACATTCAAAAGAGAAGACACCCATCAAATCCAGACAGCTGCAGAAGACCTCTAGGCGGTATAAGTAGAAGCCACAAAGCCTGAAGCACCTTTTTATGTCTTTCACCTCTACAAAATTTTCTTGTCTTCAAAATTCATAGATGCTGCAGCCTCATGGAAATTTCTATTTTCAAACGCATATTTACATATCTACCCTGCTGAGGGTAATGTTAAGACTCAAAAAGAAATGGAAAATCATCCAAGTTTGAATTCATTGCCAGTCCATTGCAGGCATGAGGAAGGAGATTTCTTATTTTTGCATTTGATTGTGTAGATGTTTATCAGAAAAAAATGGTATTTATCCTGAAGAATCAAGGCCTCATTGAACACCACCCTTGCCTTTCTTTCACCTTCCTTTCACTGAAAAAGCTATGTGATTAGAGATAAGAAAAAGTGCAAGGAATCTTCGTAATATGCCAATGATTTAAATCATGTATGGTGTACTTTTGGTAGTAGAAATGAATGCTGCTAAAAATTCCATACACGTGATGTGTGGGGATACTGTTAAGCTTTGTTCTTGTCTGTGATGGCAATGCAAAGTATTTAAACTGCCTGACTCAAAATGATTCACTCTGTTTAAAGAAATTTGAAAGAAATTGTGTGGCAGTACATGCATAATAGGTATTTGTGCATTCAACAAAATCATACATATACATCACCTAAAATGCAAATATGCATCAGCCAATAAAGGCTAACAATGATTAATCATATTCTAATTTCCATCTGTCTTTCAAGTTAATATTGTGGTGACATTGCTACTACCTGAAATTGAGCAAAGTCCACAATGCTGTCTACTGTAATTATTGATGGGCTGTGGCTTGATAAATTTTTAACTGTTCTTAAGGCCGAGTGCCACTTGAATTTTAAGAACATTCAAACTTTCTCAAATCTTCATTAAAAACATATCCTCATACACGCAGGCAACAGCAGTTCACGAGAATGTTTCACAAGTCAGACACAGCCGAAGAAACACAAGGCAGAAACATACTTGGTAGAAATTCCATAACTCTCCTCTAGAAATAACAAAATTGATACCATAGAATCATAGAACCATAGAATAGTTAGGGTTGGAAGGGACCTTAAAGATCATCTGTTCCAGCCCTGGAACTAGATTCCTTCTCCCTGGAAGAGATATCACCTTGAAGAGGACTACTTATGATTACTGTGTGCAAATCTTTGTCCAGTGCTCTGAAAATGTGTTAATACTTTCTACTATCTTCCCATCACCAGGACAGTAAGAGAGAGAATTAAATGTTCTGCCACTTAACTGGCAGCTATATTTGCATCCCAGCACAATGAAAACAAGTTTCCTTGGTCTGAGTAGCTGTAGCACTGTCCTGCTCTTTTACCCACTTTGTGAGCTCCCTAGTAGCTTTCTGCAGAAATACAGCTTCTCAGCCCAGGACCATCAAATTCCCAGCACTAACTCTGACATCCTGGATCATTCAATAGCTTAAGCAAATCCTTTGCTGGAGCCCCACTTCTAGTCGTCTCTGTATAGAGGTTTGAGGGTGAAAGCAAACAAGCTGAATAGCTTCTTGGAAGTCTGAAAACATGTTTATGCCTGGTTTCAGCAGATACTGTCGAATAGGACTCCTTTTGGACTCCTACAGCTCTTGAGCAACAAGTTTTGTGCTGACCACATAAAATGCCGCAGGCATCTCCTTCCTCTGCAAGTTCCCCTGTGAATCCCCTTGCAAATTTCAGAATTAAATTCTTTATTTCCTGTCTCTACAAGCAATGTCAGAGGCCACATAAACAACTTGACGTGGGCTGGGGACCACGGCTTTACACAATAAGTACGTAGGCAGCCTGCATACCTAGATAAAAAAATAACAGAAGCCTATATATATGCCTGAGCTGCATCAGCACAGAGAAGATTTTCAGAGAGGAGAATTGCCCCGAAGCAATTCAGGTTACTTCCACGACTCATAGAATTATTATGACTTTCCCATGGAGCTGATTTTTTTCTGAGGCTTTACTAATGGATGGGATATTGGATGAGTCTGGCCTGATGCAACTGTTCTTCATACACCACTGCCCTGCAGGATGCAGGTACACCATATCCTCTGGCTCTCCTATGGTAAAGAACTAGGTGATTCATTGTAGGTCCCTCACAACTGATACGGTCTAATCTACTCTACTCTAAAAGGGTACCTAGGCTGCAAGCTGATTCTTGTCCCAGCCCCTGACTCCCCAAACTCTGTCACCACACAGCCTGGCACCATTAATGCCTCTTCTTTCTCCTGGACTCAATCCCCAAATCATGTGTTTTCAGTCCAAATCTCCCCTGTTTCAGACATTATGCTGCCTCCGTCAGAAGTGAAAACATGGAGATGCAATGATCCTATGGAGCATGTAATGCCAAAAACAGATGGCAGCTTCCAATAGTCTTTCATGGCACGTCAATTTCATGTTATCAGCCAGAACTCATAAGAAACTTCCCAAATTGTCATATAACTCCCCCTTTTTCTTTTCTCTCAAGGGAGCTTAAAGCCCCACTATAAAGCTTAACTTGTAATACTTCAAAGCATTTTATCTCTCCTGCTTTATAGGAACAAATCGAGTATGCCGCATTTCCCAGCAATATCAGCTAACTTCAGCCATCAAAATCAAGTATGTATTTAGAAAATAGTAGTTTTCCTTTGCTCTTCATTATCTGAATCTTAATCAAGCCTCTAAAGAATCCAGTGGTTTGAGTAAAAAGAGATAGTGATCATGATTTGAATTCTCTTTTTACACAGCTGGAGAACACCTATTTTCCTCATCCAAAAAAGAAAAAGAAAAGAAAGAGTCAGAAATATCATCCCTGTTCTCTCACTGGTTTTTTATCAGCCATTTACATTGGTGATAACGCTGGCTGACTTTTTCAGCAGGGTTCAAACAACACAGCGATTGGCTAATTTCTTCATTTACGACGAAGTTATAAACTACACTTTACTCAGATGACAGCATGAGGTTGTTATAAAGTATTTACTTGGCATTGTAACATCCCTAAAGCCATGACGGCATAGGACCAGCATGGATAAATCGATGTGATCACAGTTCTTGGTGTAAGGGTAAAAACTGTCAAGGAATGGAAAAAAGTGTTGCCAGAATGCCCTCCTCTCCAATAAATAGAGCTAGTCAGCAATTTCTTTTGTAAAAGCGTCTCTGAAGAGAAAATATGCTTCTGAAAATGACTGGAGGGGAGAGGTAACATTAATTTTTCTATATTATTTTGATCTAACAGTTTTTATAAGAAACTATTTAGTTCCCAACTTTTCATTTGTAGTCAGCATTCTGGTTTAGACCAGTTCAAAACTAACCTGTGGCTGCGTGAGCTACTGTGGTGCGAAGTAGGGACAGTAGTCTAGTCCCCTGGCACTCCCTTTTCTCTAAAAAGCGCAGTGGTCAGTGGAGGAAACACTCAGGATTGCATCATCCACAGGGATAAGAAAGGACATGAAGACCCTGCACGTCAGTTCCTACACCGCAGCTCAGGTGTAAGTATTTTAAAAGTAGACCAAACTCAGAGTAAGTGCTTGATTAAATTTTTAAATGCATTATTGTGCTCACTGAATCTGTCATTCCACTCGCATTTTTAAAGAGTATTTTTGCATTTTTCATGATTTAGGGCTAATCTATATATATATTAAGGTATGAGAACTTTTTGGTATTTTGTAATAACTCTGAATTTCTGATCTACTGGAAAACCTCAGCTTCACTAAAAAGTATAGGTTTCTAGCCATTTCTGAATTTTATCTGTCTCCCAGCACATTTCTAGTCTTAATATGTTGATTTTGATGGACAGGTTTCTTTTCCTGAACAATTCCTCTCAATATCCTTGTAGGAAAATAAAGCTCTAGAAACAAAATCATTGAGTGAGAAAAAGCAACATATCCAGCATCACTTGCTTATCTCCTTATGACAGTTTTGTACCTGAGCAAATATTTCCTCAAAGCCAAACCATTTAACCCATCAGAATTCCAGTTTCCCCAGCTTCCGGAATGGCGAATAATGTGGTCAATTTAAAATAATTTTCACTAAATACATTAATACTTCAGTTTGGCTTCACAGTAACTTGAGATAGCTATGTGTGAGCTTCCAAAAAAAATTGTTATTTATTACTATAAAAAATATTTGCATGGCACAAGGTAATAGCCTAGAATTGAACTGGATAAAATTATCCTATACAGTCATTACAAAACACAGCTGCAAGTAATTATGCTAATATGAACCGAGACAATAGATGCTACATTTCACAGCCACGGTGCTATTGGAAATTATTTTATTTTCTGCCAGATAGCGATGCCACGAAAGGATGCAAAGTCTTTTTGCTATAGTGACATTAGTGCTAGGTGGGAGTTCAGATTCCAAACTTCTCATCACAACTTTCCTGAGTTAATTATGAACACAGGAATTTTCAGGACCTCTGGAGATCATGTAGTCCAAATTCTTCCTCAAGTAATGTCAGCTATGAATGAAACCAGACCAGGTCACTCAAGAGTTTATCATGGTTTTTTGTACATTGATTAAATACAGTGTGTATAAATCTAAAGAAGAAAGAAATCAACCTAACTGAAAAACCAGATTCTAGCAAACTAAAAGAAGTGCAAATCCAGCAAATCATGCCAAAACTTTAAAAGTATCAATTCATATTAGAAAAGGATGTTCTTTCATGGCTTTTAACTCTGAAATAATTTTGCTGTGATGCCAGTTGCTGTTATCTTACTGGCCGCAATGGCAGGTTCCTTGCTGTCTGGGGCCTGAGGTGAAGATTTTAACTATTTTTTCTGGGCTGTCCAGGATCAACCATAGATAAGATGAAGATGGGTCATGTGTTTCTTCAGAAAACAGATTGAATGGAGCTTACCAAAAGACAATGGAAGGAGAAAAATGCATCAGAAGTGCAGCACTCTGAAAGCTTCTAGCAGCATTAATTCAGTGTATGGTAGTCCTGATGCTATTCTTGTCCATGTCACTTAGGGATTGACCAGATTTAAGACACAGCATGCCCACGATTCTCACTTTGTAGAATGTGGTCATCTGAGATATGAGCCTGTGGTGATCTGGGGGAGATGAGAGCTGTACAATGTGTCTCCTTCCCTACTTTGTTCATAACTGACCAGGGCTGGTAAATCTTGCAAAGTTAAGGACAGAAATGTTCAATTTCTTGCATTATGACCTGAGAACTTGCCAGACTCAGTTACAGGATATCAGCAACTTAATTCAAAACCCGAATTTACGGTTTTAACTCTCATTTACCCTTCAGCTTTAAATCCAAATGCCTGCCCAGCTCTAATCTAGACCAAAATTGTAGGTCTCTTCTAAACCTTTCAGTACCTTATCCACTCCTGAAATACAAGCTGTGCCTTGCTAAACATGCAGTAACACTTCTGGTTAAAATGCGCGTTAGCTGTTTGTCATTCAGTACTTCAGGGTAAGTAGATCCTACAGCATTCACCCTGGGCTTTACAAACACAGCCTTCTTTTGTCTGCCGTTAATCCAGCCCCAAAGCTTTGCACAGCTCCAGCGAGGATGATGTGTGTGCCAACTAACTGTTTCCCCTTTGCTCCATTTCACCGCATGTGGTAAATATGTAAGTCTCTTTATTGAGAGTGTGTTGTTCCGTACTGTAATGGGGCATAGGAATAAGCCTTCAGCCTGAAGTATTTCTTTCAGGCACAATAATGCATCTAAAAGACAAGATATCAGAGCCTGGCAAAAAAAAATCTTTGTGTTTATCACTGCTCTCTCGCAGTAGCTGCAGATGCACAGTTATTCCTGATTGTCTACAAACTAGGAATTAAAATGCTACCCTGTGTCCAGGTGCTTGCCTTGGGGAGACAATGTGCATCATCCAACCCAGATTCTGCTGGAATCTGACTGGTCTGACCAGTGAGAACCACCTGCATCATCCCTGAGCCAACAGATAAAACCCCATGCTGTCCCACTTTCCTTTGTCACTAAGGCAGAGAATACCCAGACATGGGAAACTCAGTAAAAACTCTTGACTGAGATGGTGACATTAGTGCAGAGTGGCTCTCAGACCATCCTGCTATGCGCTTTCTGAAGCATCAGGCATGCCTCTGGGGAGAGGTGGGAAGAACAAGTGCCTTACTTTTTTCCTCAGCGTATTCATATAACAGAGGAAGAGATTTTTCTGTTAGTTCTCACTTCACTTTCTTGACAGGCTACAGCTTCAGTAATGAGTTGATTTCAAGGTGAAAGAGGTGCCTAAGAGCTTTTGAAAAATCTCAGAGAGCTCTTATCCGCACACCCTTAAATATGTGGCCCAAGATCAAGGGGCCACCAAGCCAGTAGGTTTCCTCTGCAGTCACCTTTGAACCACACTTACCAAGCACCTTTTCTGAGAAGGAATGTGAATGAGTGCTATGTACTTTTAGGGTGAAACCATGGTGATTCTGGAAAAAACTCTGTCTTACAGCAAGGGCCATCTCCTTATTTCATTTTGTGTTGGAAAACACGCATTCTTCTAGCTGAAAAAAAGTAGTCAGAAAGTAGTGCAGTAGTAGAAATGAGTAATAATTTGTGTGCATTTAAGAAAAAGTGGAGCTTGTTGTTTCCTTGGAAACTGAAGATTTTGTGCGTTTGTGGTACTATACTCAGCAGAGACTAGTTGAGACCTGTGCATGCATGTACACGGGCACCCAAGGCCAGACTGCCTTGGCTGAAGATTTGAGTATACATCACATGTTTGGTAAGACACAACTAAAACAATTTCTCTGACTGGGCAATTCAGAGAGCGTAATGGTGGGAAATATTTCTTTCAGCAAAAAGTAAGTGCAGCTAAAGGGAGAGAAAATTATTTGAGATCTTGCTCACTTAGTCATCTGTGAACTTTGTCTTTTATTTTATTGCAGAATGTAACTGTGGTCAGAATCCAGCTTTGGTAGTTTTGTGTTCCTCCTCTAAGCAGCCAAAATACCAGCCAAACCTGCTACTTTCATCTCTGGACAAAACCAAAAACTAAGACTTAGTAATTAGAGCATAACTATACCACACATAAGTAACACAAAATGTTATTAAAGCACTATTTAAGAAACCAGAAAATCATAAAATCCTTTAAGTCAGGGACAGGACCCCAAAGGCTTACAGAAATAACATACTGCCATCCTTTGACTCCTCAAGCCCTTTAGACTTGTAGCATTTTCCTTATATATCCCTTTCACTTCCAGTTATCAAACAAGTCAGATCTAGCCTATGGACTAAGCATTTGCTCAGAACTATTTCTCCCTCTAAGGCCGTAACACCTAAAGAGCTGTCATCAACACTTGTCACCAAATATTCGCTACACACAGAGCTAGAAATACATTCAGTTTTAACAAGGGCCAGCAGCAGTTTGGGAACATTTCTCTTGGCATAAACAGCTGAGCAACCCATGGTGTCAAACAGTTTTTCCAGGCACTATGTTAAAGTCTGAAAAATACAATTTCACTTTCTGGTAGTTTTGGTGCATTGGTCCTCCATGCAGCATTTCAGCCCAGTCTGCAGAAAGACTGTGAGCTGGAGGTTTCAGTAAAATTCAGATTTAAAGCATGAGGGGCAAAGCACACAGTTAAAGGATGACACAAGAGAATCATATACACAATAAAGAGGAAAAAGGCCAAAACCAAATTAATTTCTATTCTCTTTTTCACTAAGATTTGGATGTCCCAGTCCTTAGCACATTATTTCTGACCAAGTGATTTGTCACTGCTCCCCCAGGGGCAGGATGGAGGTCTGTTCACCACAGTCACAACAGGCTGGATATAAAGAATATTTTGGAAAAATAATGAGAATTCTCTTGGATCCTATCCAAACATAGCTGGCACTTTTTACCCTACACATAGGAGAGAGAGGGACTCAAGCTTCCAGCTGCAGAACAGGAGAACAGATGTTTCAGCTGCAGTGCGGACATCAGTGTGAGGACTTAAACCTGGAAAACAAAAAAGTTTAAAGTGAACATTTGTCCAAGAAAATTGGGGGTAGGAGGTGTTGGGGTGGGAGAAAACAGATTTCTGCCATCCTGGAAAATTCTTGCAAATGACACTGTGTCTGTCAGGGCTTTAAAATTAGCTACCACAATTTACAACAAACTTACCACCATACTGAAGGGCATCTATTATTGCTCGCTTATGGTAGCTAACCTGGAACGACTACATGATTTACCCGAAGCGAGGGCGAGCAGCAGTGCTCTGGCATTACCACACAACTCTACCTCTCCAGCCAGACCAGCCAATGCTTCGTGTAGTCACAGTTCCCCTCCTTCTGGCCAGATGTGACTTCAGCTGCCTGCCAGAAGCTATGTGAGAAGGAGGACCTGGTGACAGCTCTAACACCTGAGATTAAGAAATCCATGAAGCTTTTCACACCGTCTCCTCTTCCACCAAAAGAAAACCAGCCAAAGCACAGCTGGGATAAACTGCGACTTTATTTAAAGGAAAATCAGTGGCTTCCAGCAGGGTTTCATTTCTCAGGCTGTCATCTCAAGAGATTTAACCAGAAACATGCTTGGAAATCCAAGTGAAGAGTCTTGTGTAGGTCCCTGTAATGACAGGCAAGGTGATTGCCACCAAGCCCCAGAAGTTAGCAGTGCTTGGAGGTGCTCCTCACACAGCAGGAACAGTGATAGCTCTAATAGCACCCACTCAAAACCAGGCACATTACTTTTCCAGTCCTTCTCTCACCAGTAAGCATTGTCAGAGCAAGAGAGGCTCTAATACACACTAAAACAGCAGAGCAAGAGACTTCCCTGGGCATTTGACAGTGTCCCAAACTGGAAAAACAAAATTCCTACAAAGAGTATTTTAACTAGAGAAAACAAATAAATTTATCTGCATCTAAAGAAAAGATGGGTTTGCTTTTTAACTCCAAGAGGGCATTGAAAAGACTCACCTATCCAAATAACAAAATTTCCCTCTCCTCTAAATAAAGCACTGAATCTCATGATATAAAACTTCACATTTTTCCTTGTTGCAGCTAACTCTATATGGCATTAAATTGGTTAACGGTCCCTGACAGCAATCCTTGCATTGCAGGTGGTACAGAAATGTCAATTTTAATTCAGCATTTAACATGCAATAGAAATTCAATGCTCAAGTATGGGGGGACATGTTAGGCGCTTTTCCTGAGAAAACAGTCAGCAAAACTTGTATGTGAAGGGATAGTATCAGGGTATGTAATATGGCCTGAAAATCAGCCTCTACTCTATATTTTTATTAGGAATGTGTCAGTATTACTTATGTTTATATATGCACACACACATTTATTTCCAGCATTAAGTTCATTACATTACAGACATTTACACTTTCAAAGGCTGATTTAGTCCTCTTTTGCTGTTTCTGTCAAGCCTCACTCTGTCTTTCAGGAGTTGTCAGTGCCAGGTGAACCGTGTTGTTGAACCAGTTTCCAAGATGAATTCAAATATTCATGCAGAAGAGAAAAACTGCAATTCAAAGTCAGGTTCTAAAGAAATAACAGATATTTCTTTAAATAAATAGTCCGGACTTTACTGACAAAGGAAGAAACAGAAGGCAACCTGATAACCTATGCTTACATTTTGGACCTTTTCCTGATGCCACATTTGGCTGAAGACAATCATCAAAATCACAAGGTGGATTGAGCCAGGTTTCAACTATGCAGTTTTTTCTAAAGCAGAAGGTGGTTTTAGTAGGTGGTTTTAGGCCAACCCAGAGTTCTGCTGCAGAGTGCTACAGAAAATCTGTCTCAGCTTTTGATCTCAGGAATCATATCCTGAGTGATCCTCAGAACTTTTGTCTGTAAGCGCTACTGTGAAATGAATACATTTCACAGTACATTAATTATTTCATGTACAGAGCAGGACTTTCCCCATCAGTTTAAGAGATTTATTCATGAGCATGAGACATTTTGTCAAACAATGTAGTGAAAAAGCAACGATAAGAATGAAGAGTGATGCCTCCTGTGTGACATGATGTGTTTTGAGGCTTGCCCCACTGCATGCTTACCTGAACTCTGGGCTGCCAGGAGCATCTGTTTCAAGTGTGTATTTGATTTTCTTTTATCAGCTTTTCTAGAACAGCAAATGGGTTTTATTCCTCTTTGTGCTTTTCCTTTTCATATAATATCTCCTCTCCTGGCTCAAGGTCCTCCTGCGACGGTTGACAGCAGTTCCCATCCAATAGGAATTTTTGTCTCAACTCTGTGGCCTCCTAAGTCTAGGGACAGCACTAGGGGGAAATCTCTGAGCCACACAAATTAATTTGCTGTGCAAACTAGGTAGCATCTCCAGCCCTGCTTTTAGCTTCATGTGACTGAATAGCAGAACACATGTGAAGGCTTTTTCCTGTCTTACAGATCTCTTCCCTCTCTCCAATCAGCAGTAAATCCAAGGTGTCATAGTTTGGAGTATGTTTCTTTTCAGCAATGAATTTATAAAAGCTCTTTTCTTATTCCTGACATTGACTCAGCCCTAGGGAAATAAAAAAATGCAAGCAAACTTTGAAAATTAATTTTCAAAAGTACCAAAAACATGATTAAAAGATTTTTTGGTTTTGGCATTTTTTTTCTTTACATGCTTTGTGCCATTCTCTTTACAGGGTAAAAGACTTGGTTTGCATGAGATATGTGTCTGCAAACTTAGCATGCTCAGGTGGGAAACTCCTAACTATGAGTCTTGGTGCTACTCCAGGCAGTCCTTTTTGAATACTCTGCTCAGCTTGGAGACCTTTACAGCATGCCAGCAACGTTAAGTAATGAAGAGCTCATTTATGCCTTGCTGAAGGCATCTCTGCTTTACAATCCGGAGAGGGAGGTTGGCAGAATTTATTGAGTCTTTGTGTATGTGTTTTGCCTCCTATTTTAGGTTTTCTGTTTGGTTGCTCCTGAATGGGTACAAAAAGTCAGATGGACTAGGAAAGTCAGAAAAAAAATACATCACACGCCCTCCTGCAATTTAAGTGTAGGCAGCATCTGACAATAAATATTATGGCTTAATGAATTGCATCTAACATGCACTCATATCTGTGAGTGCCTCAGCTTAGGGCTCGAGTATCAAACCAGTGACTCAAAATCATGCAAACAAACAGACTGTGTTTATAAACATGGTTTATAATCCCATTGCGCAAAGTGATTACTGTATTACACAGATGACCAGATGCATTCATGATTGAGCATCCCAGTCTGGACAATTCAATTCTACGCAGTACAAACTGACAGAAGTTATTCTGACCTTATACCGGTTTACATGGATTTTGTCAATGCATGTACTGATTCACATCACTGGCAGCAGCGTGAAGGTCCAGACTTACTATTTTCTTTCTAATGCTTTTAAAGGTTTGTGTAAAGTGCTTGTAGAGCAATCAGGCAGTGAGCACTCTTCTGCTTTGAGAATCATTAAAATTCTGTACCCCAATTCTACATCTCTAGGGAGATTGTTTGCACAGATCACCAAATGTTACTACTGTAAAACAGGATGAGTACATAATGGTCACATGGAGAAATAACCAGCTTCCACTCTCGGGTTCACTTTATTTGAAAGAACAGCAAGACCTTGAAGGCCTGCTTGTCAAAAGCCAGACCAGGATGTCTGTTTTCCAACTGGTACATTTCAACATTGAGACGTTTCACTACTGAATGATGAACTCTGCTGCAACCCGAACTCTTTAAAATACATTATTGGGTGCCTGGGGAGAAATGTTCATTCCCTGCTGGTATAAGTTGGTCTAACCCTAGCAAAGCAGCAAACACAAAAAATGAAAAACCTTTTTTTCTCTCAGAAATCTCAGCCTAAACACCAAACAAAAATCTACTGGGAGGAAAATCTCTGAGGAAAATGGGCTTTAGCTGGATTTTAACAAAAACTCTCTCTTCCTGCAACAACATAAACATCACAAAACTATCACTAATCATTTCTTTAAAGATTTTACCTTACTTGCAGACCAAGAAAGTCAGCTGGTAAAATTGATGTGCTAGGAAAGGACTCCCAATGACCTTCACATAACATTGTGCTGTGAACAAAAACAGTGATAGAGAGATTCAGGTAGCTGCATGCAACAGACTTTTATAAACTGGAAAGTAAGAAATGGAACTGGTATGGCATTACGTTTGTTGTTTATGTTTTACGTGCTTTATTTCATTTTAATATTTCTTCATGTTTTACGAAGAACAACATATACTTTACTGCATCATCATGCAGAGCTATCCACTTGCAGTTTCACACGACTGCTTGTATAATAATAAGCTTCTTAAAAGTCATGTTTAGATCCTGTTGTAAATGTATACAATTCAATGCTTTAATAAACTCTAGGAAAAAAAAGTATCTTAGGTAGATTTCCCCTGTGGCTGGTTACTCTGAGATGAATAGAGGGATGACACACACCTGCCCTATGCCTCCCCTTGTGCTGCTGCACAGGGCAAGAGCACTGAGCATCCCCCCAGCTCCTCCTCATGGATGCTGCTGGGCTGCAGCCTCCCACGCTGGAGCCAGGCTGGATGCCCACTCCACCACCTCCTGCCTTCCTGGGGTCCATCCCAGTCCCTCGGTCCCCTCACAGCAAATACACACAACCAGGGGACAGCCCTCCTAATTAGCACTGACACCCCCTCTTTGGAGGGCTTCTCCTGGACTGAACTCCTACCTCTTGCCCACATTTTCTGCTGAGAGCATTAACAAGGGCTGGAGTCAGGGAGATGATAGTAAACAAAGATGTATTTATCATAGATTTGCACCACAGCTGTGCTAACAAGGATCTGGGGATTAACCTGCCACTTTACAGCTGTAAAACATCTGTACAGGCATAAACAGGAGGGAAAGAGAAGATAGATAGGTTCCAGCATGGTTGTCTCTTTTCCCTCATCTCCCAGGGGTGGGTAGAGTGTCTCCAAAGGGCTGCACTGGGGTACTGGGGAGCTGGAGTGTACTTCATGGGTGCTGAAGCTCTGACCTCCCAACCCAAGAGCTGCAGTTATTAACAGCCAGCACTTTCCCCTCACAGGCACCTTCCACTTTGTCACCTGTGCTCTGACAAAAGTAGTTTTCTTTCTGTGCTCCTCAGGCCAAAAAAGGCTCCTTTTGTCAAGCAGCCTTTAAAGGACTCACTATGACTTTAATGTTATTCAAGTAGATACTTAAATGCCTGGATGAATAAGTCTCCCAGTGGGTGCTGAGCTGATTTACCTGCACGCCTGCCGAGGTGGCACATACCACAGAAAAGAGCCTTAGAACTTCTCTTTGCAAATTGCTCTTTCAATCATGTTCCTCCAGCATAAATAAGAAAAAAAAAATAAGCTAAATACAATATATCTGCAGGGACTGCAAGCTTTGTGTGGGATTTTTAGGTCAAGGTAGGTTGATTCAGTGATGACCAGAAAAGAAAAGAAAGATTCCTGAAAGCACAGACACAAACAGTTATTTAAAATATGAAGTTGCATTTAGCTCTTCTTGACAAAGTTCACAGAAGATTTAGATAAGGAGGAGCGTTGGAAATACAAGATACATTGATTTCTTTAGAGGTCAAATGTTCAAAGACAGACTTCAGGGAGGCTTACTGGCAACTCTGGGGTACAAAGGCTTTTATTCTCCCCACACTACATATTTATGCAGAATAAATAGGTAATCTGTGCAATTGGAATGAACTTCCTCCATACACAGGGCTGAATATACCAACTCTGGTCCTGTATTTGAAAGGGGACTTGTCTTTTTAACTGTAACTATTGGTGAAACACAAAATTCTTCCTCCCCTCCCACCGCAATTCTTGCCTTCTTTATACCTCTGGGCTATCTCAGGGAGCAGAACAGTGATACTATGTAAATACATCAAATAAGTTACCAGTGTAACTAAAGGCTCCGGGATCCGCAAATGCAAATGCTTACACTTCATGCCTCTGGCTAATTAATCACTTGAATTCAGCAGCAGTACTCAGAGTGTGTAATGCCAAGCTTAAGCATAAGTCTTTATTAAAGCAGGAACTTGTACAGCCAGGCACATTATATAAATGTCCTAAATAAACCTTTGACCCACTAAGACAGAAGTTTAATACCATTGCTTCACTGAACACATGCTTTGCCACAGAAAGATGTTAGTAGTATACTGGTGGAAAAGAGGAAAGGCATTGACCTTAAGCGTCTGTGGGAATCTGCAAATAAGACAGCGACCTGCAGCTTCTGAAGAAAACAGTACTGCAAACGCAGGGCAAAATAAGCTGAACTCTGGCATCAGCAAAACAGAGATTAAATGGTTGAAAGACAAAAAGCCTGGCAGTACAAAGGGAATAAGCAGGACAATAATGAAAATACAGCTTGGTCAAATACAGAAAAGCATTACTGCTGTCTGGTACAACCTGTAAGAGACAAGCATTCCAACCTCCGTTTTTTAATAATTAGAGGGATTCAGGAGTCATGTACAGATCATCGATTGTTTTGGGGTGAGGCCAACAGCCAAATATTAACATTCACGTTGTTTGCCGCTTGACTGATAAGTGAAAAGTTAATGAAGTAGTGAACTTCATCTGCAAATTCATGCTATTGTGCACCATCACGATAACTGAGTGATATTTTCCAAATTACCTGAACTGCACAAGTGACTCCAAAGCAAGCTGCTTGCGTTGAAGAGGGTTACCTGGAATCATTTTTCTCTCATAGGCCTTAAATAAGTGCTAGATAGTCACATCACTGGGTGATAGTCATTCAATGTCTCGTTCAACCTTCATGAATAGGGCTCTTGACCCAAATTGCGTGCATGCTTTCTGTGAGACCAAACTTACACAACTGCAGAAAAATATCCTTCCTCATCAAAGTTGTCACAGTCTAAAATAAATATGTACACCATCAGCATAAAGCAATAAGAACTTACAAGTGCAAGAAGACAGCTCAGAGGAGGAATGGTATTTGAAAAGGGGAGAGAACAAAAGTCATCAAACAGATGTTCACGGAAAACCAGATTGAATCCATGAGGCAAAGGATTTCACAGTTACAGACCTGGGACGTTTATTTAGATGAGAATAGAAATCACCGAAGGCATCCCCTGACAGATTTAAGCCAAGATGCTCTTGGTCCATTTCGCAACACAACACAGTTATGCTGATGAAATAAGCCAAATAGACATAAATATTTCTGTTCTCTTGAGGTAATTTGCAGTTCCAAAAAACTGTTCTCTCCCCCAAATGCACACACCTCACTCTTTCCTTCACATTGGCAGCTCTTTTTCTCTGGACAGAATAGGTAAAAAAACAGTGTTTCTGGATGTGACTGTCAGGATTACAGTAGTCTCATTATTTTAACTACTTCAATGTAATCTAAAATATGCTTCAATTCATGTGATTATTAACAGCTTGTCAAACAGTAAATGCTAAGGTAATCTAATCCATGACAACAAGAAAAGAAATTTTCACCAGGAACAGTGAGAACTGAACTCTTTAGATGGTCACTAAAGCTTCATCTAAAGGAACTAAGATAGAAAATAAATGGAGATATGTTCGTGTGACATGTTTAGCTGATGAAGTAAACCTTCCTTGGTAAAACAATGAAAGGCTCGGTATTATGTCCCAGTCACGTACTCTGCAATTTCACAGGGCAAACATACGTAATTTTCTACAATGTTCCCCATAATGGGAACAGGCAGTCTTACTAGCCATTGAAAAGAAAGGGGCTTTTAATACTATTTGTAACCTATTTATAACTATTTATAACTGTAGGCTGTCTATAACTTGTCAGGACTTTATCAAGTGCTGCTTTCCACTTCTCGCTGCTGAATGTGGCTCTGCTGAGCACCTCTGTATGAATCATTGGTCAGGCTTTTCGCAGGCGGAAGACAGATTATCAGATACTGAGTATTTGGTGAGGATTTACTGAAAGCATAAGGTTGATGAATAAATATTACTTAATGGCTGTCTCATTTCTTGGCACTCTTTCATTCAAGCCTAGAGCTGGTTGAAGAGGAGTGTTAGCCCAACTGAATTGGCATGTGGGAGTGGGAGGAATGATGGAGACCAGAACTGAACAAAAGAAAAATACTTCTTTTGTTTTTAATTTTGACAGAGCAGAAGAACAACAACATAAACCAGCCCCAGATAAACTTTTCTTAGGTCAGCCTTCAAGGTTTTTTCTCAGGCAGAAGAAAAATCAATGTTTCAGTTGTGTTACTCTCTTGTAACCCTTTCTTTTAGACAGAGATCAATTCTAAATTAAAACAGTGTTTTCTTGAAATGAAAATGAGAAAGTTTTATCTAGAAAATGTCAAGACTGATATTTTCATCATTAAAATATCTAAATTAATGCTTCTGCTTTGCGGTATCTTCTCCCATTTTTTTTCAACTAAAAGTATTAATTCAAGTTTAGAAGCAATACTCTTCTCCAGGGAAAAGGGGTACACACCAGAGCCTGAGGTCGGGACAAGCTCCATAGCCAGCTGCTGAGACCATCCCCAGCTGATGGGGGGGCTGCCCACAAGCAGACATTTGTGTACAACAAGCCACTGTGATGCTCAGGCTTGGCGAGGAAAAAGGCAATAAGGAAAACACAACATGGCTGGTTTTGAACTCTTTCTTGGATGGTACTCCGGATGGCCATGTTGTCTCATGGACCAAGTACAACACTGGTCAATCTGTGCAACCCTATTTCTTCACTCCAAAAAAAGAAGAAGGTTCAAATCATGGTCTGGCACGCTAACTGAGCACTACTTTTACCTTTAATTCTGATGTTCAGTTAATGCTGACAAATTAGTTGAATTCTTGCAATTTACATGAGGTTTCATCAGAATATACTCCAATATTCAATTAGGAACCTTTTCTGGGGGAAGCTATGCCAATCTTTGAACACTGCGATCAATATATTAAAGACCAAAAAGCCTTTGAAGTTGAGCTGTTCTAATTAATCTACTTTATTTTGCATTTTGCTTGTCTCAGAAAAATATTTTTTCACTTCCAGTCTTTTCCCAGTATTGATAACGGATCCTGTCCCAGCATGGAGGGACTGGATAAGCTGCTGTCCTGTGACAGCACTCAAGCCCCCATTTCTGAGATAGTCTAATGAATGAGCCAACCTTGGAGCAGCAACCTGCAAACAAAACCAGAGCATATTTGCCTCTTTTGTAAATGCATCCTGATTCTCTTAGGCTTACACACCTAAACAGTCCTTAGACTTTCCTTAAAGCACTTACTGATGTTGTACCAGCCAAGCCTTGGTTTACTGCAATGTACCAGACTGGGAATCCATAAAAACGCAGCCACTAAATATATTAGAAGGAGTAGCATATCTGCCCAGTGGCTTGGGAAGAGTAGATGTTGTGTTTGAATATGTGACATAGTTAAAAAGGAAGCAGAAACAAAATCACATATGCAATTAATGAAGGACAGGAAATGAGATTTGAGTATGTAATATTAAGTATTTTGCTCAGGTGAGACAATTTGCTGAATTCAAATTACTGCTAAGCATGAACAGTGTGTCTGGATACTACATTTCATGATGCTTAATTTCAGATTTCAAATCATCAGGGGCAGTGTGTCTGAAGTCAAGTTCAGATATCTCCAGACTGGAGTACAAATAAATGGTTTAAACTAACAGCCATCTGTGGTGAGGGTTATCATCCCCTGACTTTGAAGAGAGAGCAATCACCAGAAGCCCTGGACAACAATGAAACGCAGGATGGTGTTACTTTACCATTTCAGGGTTTGGATACCATTAAATACATCTACACAACCTACAGTAATGGGATCCCCAAAGTGTGTCCCATGCTGCACCTGCTATACTTAAACTCTATCTGTGCAGCCTGCAAAAGGATGCTAATACACAAGAGAAGGAAAGAAGGAAGCACACATAGCCCCAGTGCCAGTGCTCTCCCAAAGCTCACATTCCCTCTTCTCTTTCCGCTCTGCGTAGGGGCTGGGCACACCAAAAATGCCCGGGTCAGGAGTCTGACAACATGGAATGGTGGCCTGTCCACAAACATATAGGTTGTCACTGGCTTCTTTGTATAAGGACTAAGAGATGCCTCTGCAGGGTGTCAGTTAGCTTAGATAGAACACCGAAGATGGCAGAGTAAGTGAACCTCCTACATCCGCACTTCTGCCTCATCATCGCCAGCGATGGTGGGTGGTTTGCCCTGCTTGATACACTGCAGGGGTGTATTGTGCTTAGTGTGGGCCCTAGAATACACATGAAATGGTACTCCCCATCCAACTCTTTTACTTTTTTCCCTATGTCTACTCTGATTTCCCCTGGTCTGCACATGCCTTAGAGCTGTGCAATTGGATATTGGGCAAAGGGGTTAAGAATAATTGTTGGATACTGCTTGGATCACTAGGCACAACCAGTTTTGCACTTACGCTTGATAAAACTAGGTGCTTTAAGAGAAAACCAGCATGTGATTATGCCATTATTTAATGGACTGTAGCCCGGTGTCTCAAATGCCAAGTGCAAAGCTTTGATTGTATAGGCAAACTTACCTTTGACACTACTCAGTATCAAGTGCTTTACCTTGCAGCTCTACTGCTTCTTCAATGGAGGCTTCAGTGGAGTCTTACCAAACATGAAAAGATATTGACATATATCAATATTGATATATGATATCAATATATTGATATCTGAGGACAGATAGCTCAACAAATGTTTATGAAAGTAAGAAAACAAGAGCAGATGTTAGTAAAAATAATACTCTTCATCACATTGTCTTTCTCCTGTCTAGGTTTTAGGTGTCATTTCACATGTTTTGTTTGCAGCCATCTAAGTAATTGCAAGATTTTGTTAGTAAGTGACAACAGGGACCTCTTCTGGGATAAAAAATTAATCTGATGGACCTGTAAGATTTATGGAGACTGTAAAGCTTAAAACAGAACAGAAGTCATCTTGAACTGATGCAATATTCCCAGGGCAACAGAGCAAGCCATGGTTATAGTGGAATTTTAAATAGCTCTCACTGTATTTTTAAAACATACACAGAAGTGAATACTGCATATTCTATGATAAGAATTTACTTTTAGATATTTTTGATACTAACCAACTGGTCAGGAGCACTACAATGTACTACTAATAAATTATCTTTAAGGAATGTTTTGCATGTAAGTTATGCCAATGTACATTATAGGTTAAATAGCTGGCTTTTTTTAAGTCCATTGCAGTCTGAGTAATTTCAGAGGATCTACATTTGTATAAACAAGTGAAGGATGCAACAATATTTTTTTCATGCACATTGACATTAGATGAATATCTGTCTACTAGCTAGTAGCATAGTTTCGTGTAACTTCAGATAATACTGGTCTGATTGAAATGTGGAGAGAGATGAGACAGAACTGAATCATGAACTGTGACATCTGAGCCTGTATGAAGCTGCCTACGACCAATTAGTAGCACTATTATCGATTCATATACTGGAGCACATAAGGCAATTATTTACCTCTTGAATTTTTCCCTATAAATCTGTGCAGTAACAAACACCTTTTGTGTACAGGCTTGTTTTGTCCTTTCCACCTCTAATCATTACCAGTCCCATCACCACACACTTCATGGTGGCAATTCTTCCTATGTAGTTTCTTGGCATATCATAGCCCTGATATTCCTCCCATATATAGAAGAAATTTCATAAGAGATCAGGTAAAAAAAACCCCAAACACAAATAAAAGTGATTCAGAACCCTGTGATTACTCTTCAAGCATTTTATCTAGAATGGGGCAGCTAGTTTGAGTCGATTATTAATTACTTACATCTGTTTCTGCAATAGGTGGGCCTGCCAGAGCTCTTCAACACTTGGATCCAGAAGGAAATTTTCCCATGTTCATGGGTGCTTGGCTCCAGTGTTTTGGTTGGGTTTATGCCATTTCTCCTTTCCCTAACAGAAGGTTGTTGCACTTAAAAATAGAAAACTCCATCTGCTGTATGGGAAACTGAATTGCAGCTAACATTAATGTATTTCTCTTATTCTTGCTCAGGGAGGGGATTGCCATTCAGAAAGTACAGTCACAGACCTGTATAGATCCAGACAAGCTGTCTGTTTCTCTCTGACTCCTTCCCACTAAAATGTAGCAACGACACAACAAGAATGGTTGGTTCTGCCATGAGCTCCTGATGGAGACAAAGCAAGACATAGGACTGCACTTAAACATTTAGTTTATTACCTATAATGTTACAATTCTAAGTCAATAGTATAAGCTTAAGTCAAAACTGATATTAACATCCTATAAGGGTTTGTGAGGGACTATATGACCTGTCCAGAGTTCAGTGATAGAGTCTTTTCAGATGCTTCCATGAGGTTCTTGCAGGTGAAATTTTTTGCAGATGCTCCGGTGCTCAGAGGGATTGGATCCATGATGTTATGTTGATGTCAGTGGGGGTCTCAGAACAGCCGAGAGGGAGCTCCAATTATGACCTGCTCCTTTCATTCTCTTATAGTCTTTTCTGGAGAAATAACATTTGGGGTATCAGCCAGCTCAGCTCCTTATCTTCTTTACCTTTGGTCAGTGGCACCACTGTTAAGGGACACGGGGGATTGCTTTGGCACCCCTGACAGTGCAACCTCCACCAACGTGTAGGGATCCGAAAAACTCCAGAGTCATACTTCAAGCCATTTCCAACACACAAAACTCACAGTTTCCACATCCACAAGTCATCCAAGTACAACATATATTAATTTCTATATTAATACTTCTGGTTTTGGGATTACCTCTGATTCTTTGTTCTGTGACTATGGTGTAATTCTGCATACTTGCATTGATATATGGGAGGAGGTCTCATTAATTTATATAAATAGTTTCCACTTTATGCACTCCTAACCTCTCAAACTCCTCTCACTTAAATACAACTACCCAGATCTCTTCCCGCAGAGGTGGGCATGATGATGCTGTGAGCTGGGAAGGCTGATGGTGAGGATCAAAGTGGCTGTGACCATGCAGCAGAGCAGGACGGTGTCTCCACTCCCCCAGGCAGTCAGTGATGCCTGGCACAGGGGGACAAGGAATTAGAAGGAGGTGAAACATTGCAATTACCTGGGATGTCAACAGCACACTTAGGCCTCAGGAAAAAAAGCCTGATCTCTTATGATAAAGAGATAAAGGCCTCCATAAAGCCTGATGTTGCAGCAGTAATATCCCATTAACAAATCTGTTAAAAAAACAAAAATAAACCAACCCCCCCCTAAAAAGTTCATTCTTACAATACAGAACTACAAAAAGACCCCATAGGAGTGATTCCAGCTGAAACCAATAACTGTAGCCAAGATCAACTGGGGAAAACACCTTAAGCAAACATATGACAAAGAAGGAATCTGAAGCTCAGTTTATTTTGCTCTCACATTTCAGAAACCTACCTAATGCTCCTGACATTTGCAACATGCAAAACTTCAGAGATTTCAGATAAAACAGCAAAATACAATCAGTGAACTTTATCCATTTGTCAAAATGTCAAAGTTGTTTTTTAATGAATTCACTACACCACAGCACTTGTCTGGACCTTCCAGTGCCTTAATATCTGTTCCTTCTGGTTTTCTTCTGGTGCATATTAGGGAAAGGATGGGGAAAACTGTACTTGTGTTACTGAACTCACAGGGGTTTGAGTGTTGTGCTCCCAAGTTAAAAAGCATTAATTCTCATTGCATTAGTTATCTCACTGACTTTATAAAGGCTGTTCATATAACTCACGTATGTCTGAATGCTCTGATTTGACGTCAGATCATGTAACCCTTAATCTGAACAGGCTCATGGTAAGGGTCACAATACGACACTCTCAGAGCCATTCTGGCAACCCAGCGGGACACTGTGCTCTCACTACTTTCAAAAGTCAAATACCCAGCTAGAAGAACATGAGATACACTTATAAAATTATTTTTCTGGGGCAATAGCTTGCTCAAATTCTGCTCAAGCTGTATTGCTTTTTGTTGGCCACTGTTTCAGAATTCGTTGTCAGGAGACAGTATTCGAGGATTCAGAGTTTTAAAAGACTTAATAAGCAACTTGGAAAGAAGCCAATAGAGCTAACTAGTAAAATCATTTACAATAGATTCCAGAAAATATACCACACTGCTACAAGAATAGCATCTCTCAACTGTTTTTAGACACAGGATCCATCCTCAGTAATTAAAATATATTTTATAATTTGGAGAATAAAACTGGTTTGTGATCCTTTAAGATGATTATCTTATACATATATCAATGAGCTATACTCCAATGTCTGCTCTCATGTCAAGCTGCCATATAAAGTGCTAAAGTAGAAATAAAAGAAATACCAGATTTTCCTTTTTGTCTGGCTTTAAGAGAAGTATACTGAGTGCCCCAAATAAATCCTCATTATGTTACTTTTCTTAAAATAAGGTTTGTGAGAAAATAGTTTAGCACATGAAAAATTCCTCTTCTACCATAGATTACTTGGCAGGCCCTGATAGAAAGACTGGAGACATTCCTTTTATCTGATGGAAAAATCTTTCTTTCTGGACTGAGCTATGGCAGCTTTATTCGTTAGTATTTGCTTTCTTTTTCTGTTGAAAAATGCCAGTGGATGAAGGAAGTAGACTAGATTTTGTAGGACGCTGTTAATGTAGACTTTGGGAACCTGCAGTCTCCTGCTTCCCACAGGCTGGGAAAATCACTGAAATCCACACTTTTACTGAAATCAATTCCCTGAAGGGAATAGGGCATCAAGTCTCCATGCCACAGTTCATGATCTGGAAAATAAGGGTCAAATATTTTGACAATTTAAAGAAGACATGAAAGAATGACACTAATTGATTTCCTAAGGTAAAATACAGATATTTAGTAATTAATTATAAAAAAGATTTATGACTTAACTGCACTTCTTCAGTCAAGCAGAAGTGTAGCTTGTGGTAAGTAGAACACTTATGACCTTGTACTAAAAAATATTTTATCATATGCATAATGAGAAATAAGGAGACAAAACCCCACACTTGGAGGGTTAAATTCCTCAGATGAAAGAAGATTAAGGACTCTGTGATCTACAAGTATTTCTGTTTGGTGTTTGTTCAGTCATTGATGTAATAGCTGTTCTGATCTTCAGAGTACCACACAGTACCACAAAAAATACTAACAATGAACAAGCTCACAAAAAATTTGGACAACTGCATATCTGCAGACTCAGAGAGATCAGATTTTTAGGAATATACACTTAATGTATTTCAGAATTCATATTTCTTTTCAAAACGCAAGGATAATGAATGTCAGGCCCTGAGCTTTTAAAGGCACGAGTCAAAATAAGAAAAGATGGAGCAAAGGGAAGCAGTGCATTTGTAAAGTGAAGTGGGGTGTCATGACATAGATGGGAAGGCCCTTTTGTCAGTTGTGGCAGTTTCCCAAACATTGGTGGTGTCATTTAATTATCATCGTATATTGGAGAAAACAGTACTTGAAATCAGAGCAAAATAATTTTGAACTGAGTAAAAATTGTTTGGAAAGTAATGTCCTCTAAACGCCGAGCAGCACAGATGGATTTATCCATTGCCAAGCAAGGATGGTGGACAAATCAAGGCATGAAAAATTACCTAATATTGTGGCACAGTATTGCTTCTGACTACCGTGTTGAGAAACTCGGATAAAGAGTTTTCTGTGACTAGGCAAAATAATGCATACTTTCAGTTACAGCCTACCTTAGTGGTAGATGGGAGATGTTGGCATCTTCTTCCTTTGGTTTCTGCACTAGTAATAAGCAGTACCCTACATTATCTAGTTGTCACTACCAACCCCTTTCCACCAAGAGCAAAACTACGGCAGAGTCTTCCAACAGCTATTCCTTGTGCCATATTTGTAACTTTGTCAATAGCTTTTTGTCAAAACAGCCCAAGAGATCCCAAAACTCAGGACAGAGTGTGAGATATCAATGCAACAATACCTCAAGCAGTAACTGTGGCATCTCGCTGCCACTGCTGAGCTGAGTATTAAGAATCCATCTGGGGTGACACACATATAAAATCTGCAGATGTACAACATCATGCTCTGATGAGCTTCGTGATGAGAAATGCTAAGTTAACACCCTATTAATGATTCACTCTGACACTTGTGCACCAAATTGAAATTACATAGCTTATTAGGAAAACTAGATCAAGACTTATGTCTCAAATTTCTTATTTAGGAAAAACTTCGAAAAATTTCCAGAGGATAGGTTGAAGTTTTCCTTCCTTCTTTTTTTCACAAGACAAAAGGCTGCAATAGCTGGGACTCCTCAGCTTGGAGAAGAGAAGACTCAGGGGCACCTTACAAATGTGTACAAATACTTGATGGGAGAGACTGAAGATGAGGCATTCTGTGATTCAAACATTTTGTGACTCTGTGATTCTCTAATTCTGATTTACTCATTAAGCATCTTAAAGCAGCTTTGATGGACACTGGAAAGGTTTCTGGGACAATGGATGATCCCAAACTACTCCACTAGTATTCATCACAAAACAAAATCTATGTATTCCAGAATATCATATGGCATCCACAGTCAGTCACCTACTAAACCTCTGAAATATAAGAGAAAAAAATATAGTGCTATTGTGGACATGAAGCATAAATAGTGGATTATGCAAATTAGTATTTATTGCATAAACAAAGTTTTAAAATTTATTCCAGGGTTATGGTAGTTAGCCTTGGAAATCTAAGCTTCTTTGGAATCTCACAATTAACATATCAGGTAATTACTCTGCTTCTCAGGCCCAGAAAGACTTGTGGTTACCCATTAGAAATAAGATTAATTTCTGTAAGAGGATGTATGAGAGTATTGAATTGTCAGTGACATGACTAAGCTGCAGGTATTCTGATGGATCATACATCACCTGCGATACGTGTTAAAAGCTAAAAATTTAGACCAAGCTAAAGAAAACATGGATTTCCCTGATACCTTATTTCATCCTTCGTTACTGAAAATGACTGCATGTTTTCAATCAAAATTAATGAAGAAGGTTGAATATTAAACACAATTGAGGTAGCTAAGTAACATATCTAAGGATTCTGGGCTCTGTTCCTGCAAACACTTCAACTGGGAATTAGTTTTCTTCTAATAGTTTCAGTACTGCTGGTCATACTAATTATTTGCATGGCTGGAAGCATAAGTCAAGATGTAGGCTATTAGTAAGGTGACCCTGAAGGCCCAGACTTACCAAATAGAGATAGGGACCCAGATGGAATTTGGTTAATGTGATCTGAATCTTCATTATATAATTCAATAAAATGATACCATGATTTTCATGATAGTTTGCATTAAAATGTGTGTAGCTAATCTGAAAATTTATGTCCTGCCAAGCCTGAATCTAGAGTAAGGTTAAGTCAGCATCTTCTTAATCTCCTTTCCGTCATACTTCAAATCCACAGATATCCCCTTTTTTGGTTAAAAAGGCCAAAACAGGTCACATTCTTGGCTGACTTCAGTAATATGATGTAGAGTTACAACCACCAATGCTTTGACCAGAATCTCAGCTCTGGAACAGAATATACCTATTTTATGAGGAAAATTAAATGGAAGCAGGTTAAAAAACAAACAAGCAAGCAAACAAAAACAAACCCAAATCCAGCACCTCTGCAATTTTACTGATTCATTTGTGTGACCTACATAAAAGATTTGCGAATGGTGAATGAAATGTGGCATCCGGCTGGGAACTAAAAAGTTTTTTTAATAGATCTCAGAAACAGGTCTCTTTCAAAGCAAGACATACTTCTCTCTCATCTTACACTGAATAATTCACCTCAGTAGCAACAAACTGCTTCCAAATGAATAAGCTTTTGGTAGGAAACTTTATCAAATTTCAGTGGAAATCTGATCATGGGAAAGTTGCTTACAGAAAGAAATGTCTCAACATTTGATGCATCCCTAAAACAAGAATTACTTGACATTATTTAATAAAGATGCTGCAAACAATAAAAGCCCCAAGTGTTACCCACACTAAGCAGTCTTGATTACTTGTGGTTTTCATCTGATTAAAATATATTAACACTGGCATTCAGGTATTTAAATTTTTCTAGAGTTAGAACTGTATTCCAGTTTATGGATTTTATATTTCACTCCGCTTTCATTCTTCAAATCTGTATTTTTATTTTTGCTAGACAGTAAATGACATGCCTGGGAAAAACTGAAAAATAATATTTGAGTTTCATTTTGTATGAAACATCTGTTTTTTTATTTTTTTTCCTCACTATGGAATCTATTTCTTCTCTGATCTTAATCATAGGTAGTAATGATAAGCCATTTTCCGTGCAGGCAACCAGGAGAAGTTTCATCCTTTTGCAACACACAGCAGCTATCATTGCTCTTAATAGGGCTAAGACTTAGGGCTAAGCACTTTTGCAGCTCTGCTCATTTCCTCTGGTTGCCTAATTAGCAAGAGAACTCTTTGGAAAAGCATGCACTTTTCAGACTGAGTGGAAAAGGAATTATTGATGAAACGTTAGTAGTATTGATGGGATGCATGAAGGCAATTGAAAAGGAAATGCCTTCTAATCAGATATCTGGTTTAGGATTTGAAAACATACATCGTCTTAGACAGGCCATTGATCTAAGAATATTGTTCCTACAGAGTATCATGTACTGCAGGAGATGCTTTTGGGACAGGAAAGAAATCATTCATCCATTAAGTATTTCAAAATGCCAAGCTATAAGGAATCCCTTCCCCATTCTCCTCCTGCCTTCTTAGGTGTTTATCTCCCCTCACATGAAAAATTCCCATAATAAAGAACAAGCTTAATATGTTAAAATCCCCTGAACATTTCCAAAAACCGTAGGAAAAAACCCAAATATATTTCATACTTAATCTGAAAGGAAGACATTAACATTATTACATGACCTCCTTTCCCTCTCACCTACAGAAGACAGCCCACTGCACTAACAGAAACCCTGAGGTTCTTGGCCCCGGCTGCCAGGGTCTAGACTTGGCAGCTGCCTTTTAGACTGGCCAGAGGGGAGCACATCAGATGGGGAGGAAAACAGAACATTCCCTTGGGAAAATTGTCTTGTCTCTGCTGAATGGATCCACAAACTGAAATGATTCTACAGGATGTTTTGATTTCTTCCACGCTGGCTTTTCCAGACAGAAGAACAAAAAAAAAAAAAAAAAAAAAGAAATAAGAAACAAGAAATGTTTACTCTGAAAATCTCCATGTGATTATACCCCAGATTTTATGCAGCAGCACATTTCTCCTCAAATCCTAAGAATTAAAGGGAAGATATCTAAACAGCCTGGCGATCAATAGTTTATGTTTGGCTGCTGTTAAAATGGGTTCTGTAGACCTCTTGACAGTTCTGCTCAAAGCATACAGTGAATTGCTATAAATATGCTGACATAAGGAAATGTTGTTCCCAGGCAGGAACTCAAGGTAAATCCTCTGTCCTTAGACAGCTCGCCCTTTAACCACAAGTACCAGCGGCTACTGCCGCATCACCAGCCTCTCTGAACGTTATCTTTGTGTAGGAGGGCAAGCACTCACCCGCAAGCACAACTTACCTGTAGATGCCATTTATCTGGAGCTGAGCAGATAAAATCAAAGTCTATCCAGGATCTGCCACATTTGCTAAATAATTCAACAAACTAGCATTTCTTTAGGCTGCTGCCTGAAGGTACGTGTATTTTGGGCTTGAACACAGCACTGTTTGTTTGGGTTCATTAATTTCCCACTGTTCAACTGACTTTACTATGGGATTTGTGTTGTTGTTGCTGCTTTTGGTTGTGTTTGGACTTGTTTTTTTGTAACATAAGCAGAATGACAAATTATCTTTTCCACTAATTAATATAAAGAAAGTCTCAAATGTTTAAATATGTGCCTGTTGTATCGAGACTGCTTTGAGGAAATAAGATGTTTTTTGATTTCCTGGCGGGATTAGTACTTGTCAAATGCATTTTTAATGCACTTCTGGTATCTAATGAATTATGTAGCATGCCCCTTTTTCTTCTGTCAAATGAGGTTTGGAAGAAATCAGGTCAAGTCCAATGGCAAAAAATGACATAGTATTCGGAAATAACCCCTGGTCTGAGGGAAAGAATCATCCATATGGAAACTAATCCTTGATGAAACAAAGGAAAATATTACAAACCAGCCAGGCCCCTCTGTTTTTGTGGCCACCACCACCAACAAAAGAAGTTCTTCCAACAAGGCAGAGGCCAAGTATAATTTTTACAGTCCTTAAAAGAAGCTAGTGCAAACCGGGTTTGAAACAGCTAAAAGAAGGTAGAAGGCCCATGACACTCTTAGTTAGGGAAGGCTGAGGAGTTGAGAAGATTTTGTGTGTTGAGATAGAGTCTGGAGACAAATCTTGAAGAGAGATCCACTGCCAGTTGCTAAATAGAATGATCACAGAACATTTAGGAAATTCCTTGCTCTCAAAGAACTCATAAGCTGGAGAAGTATTAGGAGAAAAGACATATGTGATTCTCCTGTTTCTCCTCATCACTCAGCACCAATTTTCATCACTATGGGATGCAGAAAAGTAATTCAGATGATCTAAACTCATCATTATTGATGAGTGTTCTCATCAATTAAATGGTAAAATCTCATCATTATTAAATACAAAAGAAAAATTGCCAAAGTTACTTTTGAGATTCAGTTCTATGTCCAACCCACCCCAAAACCTTTTGTTTTAAGAAAGAGTTGACTGATATTTCTGTGCAATAGCTCTGTTAACTCATGAATACATGCTGTTCAACATGAGATGTGGGGATGACTTCTAGCATTTCCCTCCCCTCAGGTTTGCTTCTGTGGTGCTGACACACAGAAGCATCCTGATTCACTCCAGGATGAATGACAGATGCTTTGGCTAGAACTAAGATTAAATATGTCTGTTCAGGAAAGCCATTCTACTAACATCAAGTTTCCTGAGGCTTATCAGTTCTTCTTTTCTTTTACATTACTATAATATTTTGGCTATTGCTATTAAAAACAGAGCAGGTACGTAATTTCTAATTAAACTTTGACCACCACCACATTTGTTCCATTCTTTAAAATTGCTCATTTGTAATTTTCCTGACAAGAATCAAATTAACAGTTTTGAATTGCCTTGATCTAATACTATTCTGAAAGCCTTATGTACCTCTGTGCTCTATTTTGGGATAATTTGAGATTATTTGTCATGTAGGTTTTACACTTAATTAAATTCAGATACATTGCTTTTTGACTGTAACAATTTGAGCTCAAATATTCCCTAGGAGATTCTGGAGACGAACATTGTCCTTCTACTACCCACTTCCAATGTAATGATTTTATCCAAAATTTCAGTCCCTAAGAAAACGAACATGTGAGACACACCTTAAAAGAAGAAAAAAAAACGTAAGGTCTTTCAAACACAGGATTTTTTTTCCACCAACACCACTGCTTTTCAATCTATTATTTTTTTCCTGGAGGGATGTTATTATTCACAGACTAATGCAAAATTCTTTAGTTAATCAAAACCTACCTTGACACTACGTCTGAAAATTAGCAGTTAACACATTATCTCCTCCAGTTACTTTGCTCGTCTTCCAATCCAGCCATGCTCAATCCATTCAAATCCCCTCTGTTGACTCAGAGATGGAACATGAACTTGATCCATCCACCTTTCAGGAAAGTGTCATCTTTAGGCAGTCTGGAAGCAGGTTTCTCTTATTTATTCCTTTTTGGAGTTCTTGCCTTGGATGCACTCAAATATTAATTGACCCCAGAGTGAAAAATGGGGAGAGGGTGACTTCTACTGGCTGAACGTGGGAAAGTCATGTTCCAGCCACTGCTTTGATGAGCGTATATTAACACATGCAAAACAAAGCAAGTATTTTTACAGGGAAAAGTAACCCTTCTGGGGCACCCCTAGATGCCATAATTCAGCTTTTCAGCAGTTTCTCTCTCACTGCAAATGTTTCCCCTAGCAAAAGGACTGGAAGGTACAGACTCAGCATTAATAATGTACCTCCTTGGGCTTTTTTTTGCAGGACTAAGCATATTCTGAGACTGTTTATCTCTAGATAAGCCTTGTGCACAAGATGTAGGGGCAGAGGTGCAGGCTAAGCCACAAGCTATCAAAACTGGAATAGTTTATTACATGTACAGAATTTGTGAGCAGCCGACTCAAGGTCCCAGGCACATACAGTTTTATTGCTCTATGTACGCTGCAGCCCTTCATCACCACTAAGGAAAGGACACTCACTGCCTTCACACCATGCTTGTGGAAAATGAACAAAGAACTTCATGTGTGAGAGAGGAGATGGGGTTTAATGGAGTTTCCTCACCAGCACTACAAGAAGAGCCATGGATGTCTTTATCAGATCTGACCTCAGTCTGTCAGAAGAGGGAACGAGAACTGGAAGACATCTGGACAACAGATGTGAAATGCCATCCACCCTTGTCTACCACTTTTGTACCACAATAAACTGAGGAAAGTTCAAGGGCATAAATCACCATTGTAAATGACTGTAGAAAGTGAAGGATAACTGGGAGTCAGGCAATCTACTTCCAGATGGGAAGGGAGACATACAGAATCAGACAAACAAGAGGAGGGAAGAGTGGATCTGAAAATTAACATACAAGAAGGAAAAAGTTGTTACTCTAATACACAGTAAATTGGGATTACTACTATCTGTTTTAATACCTTTGGACAAACCTTGCCAGTGTGGTAATTATCCATGCTGTTGGTACTTTTGAGTGTTTCTTTCTTGCTTGCTTCCCCTGGTGGCATAGGTGCAAAACTCTCATGCCATGAGCTTTCTTTGAGGATACTTGGAAATTCATGCAGTGACATGAGTGGGAGGAAGCACTGCTGCCTCTCATACAGGTGAGGCTGGGAGTGAGGGCAAATTCAGCAGTGCAGCATGGGGAATTGCAGTAATTCAGCAAGCTAAACTGAGCAGAGTAAAACTTAGGACCTAAGATAGGCAAGTATTTCTAACCTAATTGGGTTGGGAATTCCAGCCCTTTGTTTCTTTTTAGTAGGCACACAAGCCACGGTAAGAGAAAAATGTCCCATTTTCTTAGCTGCTGTCTATTCTGTATAGGTGGTTCTGCTTCAAAGAGCTAACAATGGAAACAGGTGATAGATGATGGGTAACAGAAGGTGTGCAAATGAAGTCCAGCTGACTCAAATTTTCCATAAGCACTTTTCACACTGAAACGTATGTGGAAAGACTGATTTGAAACACTTTTATTTTGAATTTATCAGATTGGCTTGGAGTCCCAAGAGCTGAAACAGGACTTCAAAAAAGGTTAAAATGTTTCAGTTCGATTTCTTGAATTTTTCCCACTTCTTTCATTTTGAAATACTATGTTTAAAATTTCTTTTTCTTAAACATTACGATGATTTCAGGAAACACAAGCTCCTATTATCCCTGTCCTCATGGAATGACCTGGAAAGCCTTTTGCAGACAGAAATTGAATTTTGTTTTGGCTTTGGTGAGAGCACTTAAAAAGTTTTTATTTAACTTAAGTTTCTCTGTGCTTTTTTTGTGGTTTTGTTTCTGTTTTAATTTAAGTTAAAGCTATGGAACTAAAAACTCAATCACTTACAAAGCTACAAACTAACATGACTGTGCTTTTCTATTCCACAAATCAGCAGTAGCAGCCCATCAGGGTTGATTGCATTGCAGGCATCACTGAGGAAATTAGCTTTCAGAAGAGGTTACAAGGAGACCAATGTGGTGACTACCAGGCTTTTTGCCGGGGGAAAAATAAGAGTTTGGTGGAAGGCAGGATCATCAGGAAAACAGAGAAAAGGCTGATTATTTTCTCTCTGGAGAAGGAGATTGCACCAAACTGAACTGCTGCGTACTTGCCAAGGTGACCAGGGGACAGGTGCCCCATAGTATCCACTGTTGTACCATCTCACTTGTGCATGAATGAAATCTGCCAGAAAAAACCAGCAGGTCATGAGTGCTTCTCCCCTCTTTGCTCCTCCTCTCACCTCCACCAAGAAGGTGCTGGAGCTGCATCATGCCCCTGGTAGCCCCTGAGTCACAGCTCAGCCATTCACTAGTAAAAACAAACCAACACCTAGAATGATAAGGTCAGAAAGCACTGAGATAAGGGAATGTACCCACATTTTATCTTAACATATTGACTTTTTCAACTCCTTTCCATCAATCCCTTGGCATAGTTTTGTTCCTAAACACAAAGCTTCAACAGGTTATGTTGCAAGAAGAAGGCAACATCATGGTTAGGATCCAGCCACAAATGTGGACTTTCTTGTCATATGACAGCTAAGCACAGGACTAATGGGAAGTTATATGAGACAAACGGATTATTGGTGCCTGTCTCCATACAGAGTCTCTGTTCCCTGATAGCCTGTGTGTTGCCACTAATACCTGCCCATCTGAGTAAGACAAGACCTTCAAACAACTTAAAACGAATTCATAGACACTATTTAAGAAGCTGATACATACTTTTGTTAGCTCTTATAACAATTTGATGTAGGTATATAAGCAAAAATATACAGTTTAATCATGACCACAGCTTTTGTAGTTGTGTAATATAGTGTGGCTACTCTCAGTGAGAAAGCATTCCAAGACCCATTACATGAAACCTGTCAGTAAAAGTAAAGCTTCGTTCTTTGCACACAAGCTTCTTCACAGGGTGGTGGCTGAATATCCTAGCTTCTCTAGAGGCCTTCCAGATGAGGTAAGAAAAGCTGCTTTAAATTGTAAAAACTGTTTTTCATTCCGTCTGGCAGTTTATTTTGAAGACTTTCCTAATGAGATCTGGGATGAGTCCATCACAAATAGCTGCTGCAGTGGAAGAAGGTAGACTTGGCTGGCCTTGTCCATCACCGTTTTGTGGCCATGTGCCCAATTCTGACCCTCAGCAGAGCTTTGGGACAAACGGTCTCACAGACTAACTGCTAGAAGAGAGAATCCAGGACCAGCATCCTAATTTGGACTTGGACCGGATCCTTGTCTAGTGATGACCGTGCAGTTATTTCAGATTTACTCCTAAAGGTCAAGAATTTCTTAGAGGTGTGTACTTGTGCTGTTAGCTGCAAAGTGGACAACATGTACAACAGTCTCTTGGACAGAAGTATCTTGCATAAACATGTGGGATCTTGGAAGGGCTGTACAGAGGACAGAACCAGAGGAAGGGGAAGATACAGAAGGGGAAGTGGCAATAAATACTGATTTATTAAGAGCTGATTTATTAATCTCATTACGCTTTTCAATTTGCCATTTTCTATCGTTATGCATTCCTTTACAAACCTATTATTGAACAATTCATATTTTAAAGGACTGCCATAATAAAAATATTACATTTCTATAAAGCCTTCAAGATAAGACTGTTGTGTTTTGCATGTCAGAGTACAGTTATCAGCAACTCTGCAGCTGCCAGAGCTACAAATGTTGGCAATTCGAACGTATACTGCATTTTTATTCCAGTAACAGAAGCTTAGAATTATTTTAGCAGGCATACTTTTGTTTTTAATTTTCATTAGTCTGGAAAAATTATCATTAGTGTAATAGAATTTCATGCTGTTTATCAAATAAGCCAATAAATTAGCCTGTATACAGGAAGAATCTTCTCCTCACAAACAATGCTAAAATGATGGGTAAACCTGAAATGCAAGCTAAATAAGGCCCAAACGCACAAATGCCTAGTTCTGCTTCTCATAGAATTATTAACAGCATTTTCTCCTCCTTATCACATATAGTTCTGTATTTCCGTTATCTTTGGTAGTCTTGAAAACTCTTGCTGTCAGTGACTATGGGATTGCTTTGGCCCCTTCTGAATGCGTGAAACTCAGAAAACTGCAAGTTTGCACAGATCTACAGGGCCCCTTTGCAGGGCTGGAGCAGCCTCAGGATAGTTATCATATAATCATTTTCAAAACCTGAACAGCAGCATCCCCCACTGTCCCTTTCTGGCAACCCATGTTTAGAGGGAAAACAGAGCTGCCAAGCTAGCAGGGACTGTGCTGCGTCCAGGACTTGCATTCCACTTTCTGCAAAACACCACGCTGAGAGATCTGGTTTGATTCCTTTGTACTGAGCCAGCCTGGATTGCTTTTCTCTCTAGTGGGCAGTACAGGGAAAAAAGAACACAAAGGCACCAGACTAGGTCCCTTCTATGCAGGGCCTAGGTGGCTTTGTCTTTTTTCTTCTTTAGTTTTCTCCCTCTACATTATCTCAGGGGAAACATGACCTTTTTTTTAAGAAGTGCCAATGAAGTGCCAATATCTTCACAGCTAAAGCTGGTTGGAAGAAATCCTTGCTGTCTATTTGGGATTCAGATAATACAAGCCCTTGTTAGGATTGCCAACTGACATGAACAAAAAAGAGGGGCTTTGCCTCTTTATTTAGAGAGCAAGTCAAAGAACTAAAAATTGCCATTCTTGTGACCTTGCCAGGGTGTCTGCTTGCCTGTGTACAAGCAGAGCTTCAGCAACTACAAAATTAAAACTGCAAAATTGGGAGTGGTATTTTTCTTCAGATATATATTTTCTCCCAAATGCAGATGCGTGTTCCCTATCTGGGGCCATCTTTTTGCATCGCAGAAACATTTCATACATTTAAAGTAGTGTTAAAAGTGTTGAAAGAGGAACAGCAGAGTCTAATACACACTTGGGCTTCTTGTTCATGTCACCTGTCTCAGTTTTTTTTCAGTGGATGATTCCTGAAAGCTCTTTTTCTCTCTTTCACTTTTTCTTGTCTGGTTGGCTTCACAGGTCTGTTTTCTCTTTCTATTTGTTTGGGTTTTATTTCCCTAAGAAGGGCCTGCAAACCTTTCCACACATTAGTATTACTAGTCAGATAAAGCCATGATAAACTTGAATAAATTCTTGTTTTAATCAAAGCTAATTCATTCTACCTTCTTGCTCCCAGTTGTTCAAAGCATAGGAGCAAATTTACCATGCTTTCTGCAGTGACTGCAGTCAAAGCTACAGGCACCTACAATGAAAATGAAGTTAACAGGTGGCAAGGGACCACCTGGAGCAGGAAGCTACTGTTCGCCAAACTTCTATCATAGTTCTCAAAAGCAGAGCACTTGGATTGTTTTGCATTACCCAAATTTCACACAGTCCCCTGCCCCAAAATAGACTCCATGAAGCTCTTATGAACTAAGTTCTCAGCTAAACTTTTCTGAAGTTGACAGTTACTGACATGACAGCTCAGCTGAGAAATTCCTAAGGAGAGTATCACACAAAGTATGGTAAACCTGCCTTACTCTGAACTCTGCAGAGCTGCAGACTGTTGGGTGACCTTGCCTGCCCTTTTAGAGGATTTAAGTCCACTGACAGAATGGAGCCCTTTCATAAAAGATGTGAATGCACAGGACCTTCTCTGAAAAGCACCAACTGCTTCCTGCTTTTGAACATAATTTTCATGTAGGGGTGTGCACCCAGTTAACTGGAGGACGCTATTCAGCCTGGAGCACGAGCTCCAAGAGATGCTGGGAAAAGAGAACAAGGAAACGCTTGCCAACTTCTTTCTGCCAGGATTTCTTATGCTTACCCAAGTACTTCTATGGATATTCCTTTGGCAGCAGTACTATCTTCTGAGTCGGGAGGCTTTTCTTTTGAAATTTTTCTTTTGTCTTGTAGTTACTTCATTTGATTCATCCTATGCCTAATGCACTTGACAAATAATCTTTCAGTTTTTCCTTGTGATGTGTCATTCTGAGGGAAGAAAAACTACAAACATACAACAGATCTAATGCTAGGAAGAGACACTATTTGGACTCTTTTTCTGCTGGATCTTGTGTCCACCATGGAGAGAGTTATATTTCAGGATGGGAATTTCTATCTGAGAGAATAAAAAACAAGGTTTATGCAGAAGGAAGCACTGGCCTGGTTTTTTGTTTGTTTTTTTTTTTTTTTTTTTTTTTTTTTTTGCAGACTTAATAGACACTGAAGCAGATTTCTTTTCTACTTCTGGTGAGGAGAAGACCATACAATTCAGCTTCAGCTTTGTATCAGAAACTACCTTTATGCATGAGACAGGTTGTTACAGTGCTTGTGGATCTGATATAACTCTATTGTTTCATTTTCCACCACGGTATCCCCCCCTGCTCCTTGGAGAAGAGAGAGTGGTGTGACTTGAAGTGCTTCAGCTTGATGTTCCCTTTCTGCTTCTCCTGCATGGCCACTTTGTTCTTCCAAATGCAGTTCTAGGAAGCAAAGCATAAGTAGCAAAGTGACTTCTTAGAAGTTACAACAACTAAAGCAAAAGCCAGGACAGCAGTTTTCTTCGTGGCCCTTGGATCCTCTGTTTTTTACTATGTCTGCAGCACTGGATGGAAAGAATCTGTAAAAAGGGCATCTCAGCCAACAGGCTACAGAAATCAAAGACAAGGCCCTCAGGCTTTAGCTCGTCCTGAAGAGTAAACTGCTCCTGCCCTGAAAGGCAGTGACCAAACAGAGGCCAGAGGACAAGCGGGGCTGAAAGAAGAACACTCTATGTCCAGCCCTGCCAGAAATGACGTCCAGGTAGGAGCATCTCTTTCAAAGAATCTGCTTGATGGGCAAGTGAAGGGCAGGTGCAGACAGCAGCCATGATATTCAACTGTGAATTCCATCACTCAGAACATGCAGGAAGCCTTCAAGTAGGAAAACACCACTGCCAAGTCTTGAGCGCTCCACAGCTCTCTCTATTTGTACAGGTACCCACCAGGTACATACCAAGGAATAGCCCCAGTCTGCAACTATCTTCAGTCCCTCCTCAGATCTGTGGAATAAGGGGCCTCCAAAGAATAAATTGTCTCCTGTTGCAAAATGATAAGTGTAGATGTGCCCTGCAGGAAGGGCGGCAGCAGCCCCAGTGCAGCAGAAGTGCCTGGTGCAAGAGGGGGGAAAGCCCTTCTTATGTCCACATCTCTCTTGTACTGAGGCTTAAGTACTGTCTAGTCTGATCCCGTTGTACCTGAGCTAACCTGATCCTGTCACTAAGGGTACATCTTCTTTGCTCCAGACTTTCTCCCAGTCTCCAGGGTGTGGGACTTCTGAAGGCTGGCCTTGTTAGGACCATCATTCCCCAGGATGACTGGCAGCGTCTATATCAGCCTGATGTACTCGCATAGCCTCATGAAAGCCAAGATAGTTTTAAGTCAGATGGAAATATATTCACAGACATATAATGGGCTCTCGTGGCAGTTGGGAACGGGGCATTAGAACTATTTGAGCTGCTTTGCTCTGTGTTCGGTCCTGTCTTCCAGTGTTCAGCAGCGATGGTCTTTCACAAAACACTGGAAAGCAAACAAGCAGCATGATGAGCTGTAAACTTTCATTTTGTTGACTTCCATTTGTCAACAGATTTAGCTGAATTTTCACATAGACAGTATTTGGATACAAAGGCTAGAACTTTTACATGACATTGCCTGTCATGGAAATTTTAGAAATGCAGGGGGGAAAATCTTATTATTTATCATATATACCGCACTTCCTTACAAGGTATAAAAAAACATTCAAATAGTCTCATTTTTCATGTGAATGTCACACAACTTCAAACTGCTGCTGTTACATGTAACATCGGATAAGATTTTATTCTCATATAGATTACTAGATAGTAGATAGCACAGATTATCATAGAGTAGACAGCAGATTATCTGTGCTAATACCAGTGAAAGCAGTTTGAAAGGAGTTTGCATTTAGCATCACAGTCAAAGAAGAAAGATTAAATTTATCTATTGAACTCAGTGGGATATTGTTCAGTGGATTTAATTTACCATATTAAAAAAAAGTTACACGTGAAAGGCATATTCTACCTTGTCTACTACAACAAACGTTTTAGAAGGCAAAGAGATAAATAATTTACACCTCCTCAAAAAAAAATTTAGAGGAAAAAAGATTCAACTTCCAGAGTAATGAGCCTTTTATTTGCTAAGTACATTTATCTATATTACTCCCATCCAATTAGCCAATTTTTTGGATGTCTTGCCTCTAGCCGGTACCAATGTGGGAAAAAATTAGGCAAACCAAAAAGTTGATGCATAGTTGTGCCATGGAAGATGTAGAACGCATCCCTAATTCACAATTTTGCACTTACATCCAAAACCAAACAGCATATTTTTACCTGAGAGGAGCTTACCTCATGCACAAAAAACACGTGACAACAGACAGAGTGGCTAGCAGATCTGCTTCATTGCCAAGAAAGGCTCTGATTAAGATTCCCGTGCAGCCGTCATGAAGCCTCTTTCTGTGCACTTCCTAAGACATTGTCTCTCATTATATGCTCATATACTTTTCCCAGGGCACAAGTGCACTCTCGGCCTCAGAGGAGTGGTGATTCCTGACAGCCGAATTACTTTGTGTTTTATGCTTTCTGCATTGCTCAACTTTTGCATCCCACTTTTACCACAACGTACTAAATCAGAGATCATCTCTTCTCTGCACATTCCAGCCTGATCTCTGCACCAGATTTCTTATCTCATCTGTCCTCAGCCTCACCTTTCAGTGTTCTCATATTAATCTCAATATCTGCAGCCAAGCTCAGCCTTCCCTGATCTCCAGTTCCCACACACCCATTCCAGGCTGATCAAAACTGCAGTTGCTTCTGCAGATAGAGCTTTTGTTAACACAGCCAAGCTAGTGTTAAAATAATTAACACAGGTAGCGTTAAGACTTGAAACTAGGACTGAGAACCTGTGGAGATACCGAGTTAACACTTGGTTGCTATCTTGGGCTCAATACTATCACACCACAGCAATCAATGCTGATATGGCACTGCAATGTCTGCATGTGGCATCTCCCACCTCCAGTGCCAACTACTCCCAGGCTCCCCCTTCCTGTCTATTTTCTCTTTCAATGATCAAATCAGCTTTGGGCTCTTTTGCATACACATCGGGGATTTCTTTTTTCCTCAGTGATGTCTGGGCTGTCCTGGGATATCATTTTCTAGACAGAGGCAGAAATGACAGTAACATTTCTACTCATCTCTGTGTCTCCAGAACAGCTCCACTTTCCATTTATAGCAGGGTTTCCATTTTGTCTCAAGAGTAGAAATGTTCACCTGTTGAGTTTAGATTATATTCATATGTGCTGGGCCCCAGACATTAGCAAAAGTCAAAACTCAAGCTGTTGTATGACCTTGCCTTGACATTTTGTGGGATGCCAACACAGGAAGCGGATACTTGCAAGAGCCCGTCCATCAGAGGAGAAGAGCTCTACCTCAGACTGGTTCCACGCCTGCGGCATTGCCCAGATAACAAATATGTGCAGAGGTCTTTTACAAAAATGCAGTGTGAAAGGTAAAGCGCAGTGCAAATGAACACATGATAATCAACATCACTGCAGTAAAAGCTTATACACAGGATGACATAAGCTTATTTTACATTTTCTTACCTAGGATTTGCTGTGTCAAAAATAATACCGGAACACAAGACTTTCTTTAGCTTTTTGATAAAGTTCCATTTCAGTCTCCATCTTTTATTATTTTGTATTTACTCATGCATGTTGCTTTCATATAAACTATATTCAGGGAGAAAAACTTCCTAAATAATCCCTAATTTAGTCCGTCAGAAGGAATTTGGCAACACATCAGATGATTAAAAGGTTATTAAGTACCTACCTAAAGCTGAGAAGCAAGATGCTGCTCTGCAGCCTCTGAAGTTTTCTGGTGAAGAGCTGAGACTTGTGTTAACTCTGTTACCTGAGGAGGATGTTAATCCGCTGCATGGTACATGGTAGAAATAAGAATCCACAATTCCCTTATCTTCCTATCTTGCAAATAGGAAGTATGTCTGGATCCACGTTTTATTGCTTCAATTCTCACCCTATAAGGAGCTCTCAGGCTTTATGCTTCTTCCCTGACATGTGCCACTGCAAAGCCAGGATCAATGCAGTTCAAGGAGAAGCTACTATCCTGGTGGGTTGCCTAAGCCCATCCTTACAGGAAGACTTACTTGAAAAGTTTCCATCAATCTGTTTATCAAGTTTAGGATTCAGTTAGCACTTTCATTTGGATTATCTCCTTCGCTCAAAACTGGGTTTTGTTTGTTTATGTTTTTCTTGTGGTTCAGAAAGTTTTTGGCAGGTTTCAGCCAAGCTTTGGGGGAAAATTTTCAGAGGCTTCTAGCCAGATTTACATACATATGCCTAACCCTGCTGGTCTGGGCTTTTTTCAGGAGGAAACTGATAAGAGCTTTTGCATTCAGCAAGAAACTGTGTGGGTTGAGTGTATGGGGCTTTCCCATCAATTTTTATTCCCACAAAATGTATTTTTCTCCATCTCTAATTTGCAAGTTGATATGCTGTTAGCTGTATTGAGATTGCAGTTGCTCACTCCAATTTGTGCTTGGCTTGACATATCCAGCGGGGCTTCCTGTCTCTCCACCATCAAACCCAGCAGGATTCTGTCAGGGATTGTCGGCATCCAGCTGCACGGCTAAGGTAATAAGTGGGATCAGGAACTTTTTCACAGGGGAAATGCAGGGTCTACCTAAAGATTAACCTACCCATACTTAATGAATGGCATGATACAAAACCTCCTATGCCTCATGAAACCACATTTCTTCCTTTCTAAATTTTGGGGTGCCAGCTGAAAGAATGAACCCTCACCAGACACAAAAAGCAGAGAAAAGTAACTTGAGCCAGCTGTGTGCATGCAGTCATAATATTCAGGGAGCCTGGGAGCTACCTGCAAGGATTTTTTTAGCTATTACATAGTTAGTATTGATGTTTCATCAGCTCCATGATACATATTAGTAAGTTTTAACTTATTACTTATATGCAGTTACTTAATAACTGCATGATGTGAGAGGTTAGTTATGGTCTCAGGGACAACGTAATACAGACAGAATTATACCTTTACCCAGGAAAGGAATTCTCCTAACAGCTAGGTGCTCAAATATCTGTTTAGGATTTTCAGAGTTCTCTCTGTTTACTGGCAATTAGTTTTCTAATCACTAAGCATTAGCTAGCTGATTTTACATTATGAATTTCCTCTGCAGGGAGACAGAGCTTTGACATATAATGGAACAGAAAATCTAAACATAGGTTATAATGAGGACATCATTAATTTATAGCAATCTTAGGCTCAGTTTCTTTAATGTCCTATGCAGGAACTTTACCCAAGCAGGTTGTTCCTGCCTTTAAACAAACAAAACATTGATCTGAGAAGGAAGAAATAAAATAAGAAGTAATGACCATGGAATATGAAAGATTCACATAAGTTCTGTAATCAGACATCAACCACCTAAAAGTCAAATAAATAAGCTTCCTACGCCATTTGGTGTAGACATAGGTCAACAACACCTACTAGGGTACGTTTCAGTGAGCGTAATTGATCAGAAAATATCTTCAGGTATGTGTGCTAGATCTCTCAAGAGATCTTATACCCCTATTCTCATCTGGGATGAAAATGTTGCTTGTTTGCTGCTGTGCATTCTGTGCTGTGTGGGTCAGCAAGCAGACACATCCAGTGGGCAGGGGGAGGCAGGCAGGCTGCAAGAAAGGCAGCAAGAAGGGGAGGCTGGTAACAGGGTTATGGCCAGGGACTGTCACTTCTGCAGTGACTTCTACACATTTCATGGGAGAAAGGGGCCCCAGAGTTTCCAGGCAGGTTGAATGAACTCACCTGAGTTTAGTTCCATTCCCCTTTGGAATAACTTCAAAGAGAAGTTGGTTTGCTCTTTCTTTGGGGGTTATTGTGTAGAAAAGAGAAAGCAAACCTGGAAGAAATGGACCAAGCCTTCAAAAATTTGCTGATAAAGGGCAACTTTATTTTCACATCGTTTTTATTTAGCATGCTTCACCAATCAGATGGGAGATTTTTTCTTTGACTGAAAAGCCAGCCTGTGGAGAATGAGAACCTTTTAGCTGATCTCTTTGTAGAAGAGGTGGTACAGCTCTACCTCGAAGTTCTGGCTGATGCAAGTTCTCTCACAGTTTACATACCTTTTGCATAATAATGCAAAGGAAAGATATTAGGGCAGTAGGGAGGTATACCACAGTAGAGATGTGGTATAATGTGAGTAGAATACTTTTCAAGTGACATTAGCTATGTAAGAGCTAGGTTGTATTCTGGGTTGCCTGTACAGTCAATAGAGAAAACCAAGTTGCTTGAGGGAACAATTCACTTTATCTGATCAGCAGATAAATGCAATCCACAGGTTTCGTTCTGCTTTCACTGACTACAGACAGAACCTAATTACTAGGAATTATAAAGGTAGGTAAGATGAATACCACACAAGCTACCTCTCCTTGAAAAATGTACATGGATTTGATACAGCTCTCCAAAATATAAGTGACATCATTAGGAGCCTTGAAATTAGGCTGCAGCATGGTGAATGCAGTCATGTACTGCTTTTTTAGAAATACACAGTCATGCTTCTGTGGCAGGTGCAACCACTCTGACAAGGGCCCAACAAATACCAGGCTGCCCAAAGATACAAAGATACAAAGATACAAAGATTGGGGCTTTCTGGCTGTTGAAGCCCAGTTCTCTGTGCCCTGCCTCTGTGCCACTGTGGGGGAGGATGTAGAGAACTGTGGCCAGGCACACAGTCCCAGAAGATATGGGCCCCCAGTCAACTAGAATGACCACACATCAGACTCAATTAGGTATAAAACTGGGTCCTAACGGAGACCTTCTTTGAGTGGTTCTCCTTGGAGAAGTGGGCTGTCACCAGAAACTCCCCCCTTAGGATTGGGACGCCACCCAAGGTAACTTCTCTGGGACCAAGTGCCCTCACCCTCCTTTCAGTGAGTGATTATTTCTTCTGGATATATCCTTGAACGAGCCCTTGCAACTCCACAACAGCTTCCTGGATAACTCAGTGCAAGGTCCTTGCCTCTTGTAAAACGTATATGCTTAACTGCCTCTGTAACATATAAAACACTCAGTCCTTACTGTCTCTTGCTATCCACAAAATGCTTGGCTTTAGGATAAAGCCATTTGTCTCTGAAATAACCTTCCATTCCTGAAAAGCAGTGATGGCCCTTGCAATTAGTGCTAGGCAATTTGGGAGATATATGAAAGGGAGCAAAGGAAAACACTCCTAACAGCTGCAATCAGTCGTGATACTTCCAAGCAGCTCAACTCAACAGCAATTTTCAGCCCAGCTCTTCCCATCCCTCTTATATCTGCCCAGATACCTCTATGCTCTTTTGTTATGTGCTTCTCTCATCCTCCAGCTCTCCCACTGTGATTTTCATCTGCTATTACTTAGTGGCAGTGCTGGCAAAAGCCCTCTGCTGAAAAACTCCCTCTTGGCATGGGGGACCCTCCTCCCACTGCTCCGCTCTCCAGCTGCTTTGAAGTGACAAAAATTAAAGACTTGGCTGAATCACATACAAAGAATTCCAGAAGTTTAGGGGTCTGAAGGTAGAAAATATTTCAACAAGACTTTGTTACATCTCAAAAGCATATTAAACACAAATGACTTTCCATAACATAACAGCACTGATAGTCTGGCCTGAGTCAGCCTTCTCTGTCTGTGACACATCAGCATCACTTAATATGAATGAGAAAGTCACAACATCAAAATCATAGTTTCTAAACTCTGATTCTGCTGTGATTCAAAGTGGCATAAATCTAAAATAATTTCATTGCTATAATTATTTTAGCTTCGAGTCAGTGTAGTAAGGAATAAAGTATATTCCAGCAAGCACAGCCAGTCACTATAATGATACATTTTAATTGTATGGAGAACTTTAAGAAATGCAATCTAAAGAGAAAGATGGAACTAGAATGTGGAAACAAGTTGCTTTCAAATGAATGCATATATAATGGGTCCCTGTGAAGCAGCTTGCAAGCAATGCAATTGCTCATCCAGAACAGGGTTATTTTTTTAAATTAGCTAATGCTAATTTAAATACAATTTTAGTGAATGTGAAAGAAATTTAACACTTGATTAATTTTTATTGTGATTAATCATTCCAATACTTCTGATGCTTGTTGTGTTAGGTTCTGATTTCACTTACATTTTGTTTTCCACTACTTTAATTTCATTAGCCCCAAAGAAACTATTCCAGATTTTTGTTAGAATAACTTCAAACAAAATTAGGCCTCATATAATTTTAAAAGTTCTTAATACAACTGTTATTCACACCTCCTTTTATTTATTCTGAAAACAGGAAAACCTAGCAACTTCAAGGTGCCAAGCAGCATGCAAAGCATGATTAGACACTACTAAAATGCAGGCCTAAAGCAGTAACTTTAATGTTATTAATTATCTCCTTTATGGGGTAAAGTGTTGAACAGACAGCCTAAAATAAGCCATCAGGACAAGTCTGTTCAAAAGAGGCTTCCTGCAGGCTGGGTTAAGGACAGAACCCTGGAATCACAAATTTTTGTAAACAAAGACTGAGTGTAGTGAGTGTTGTGAGATGTGCCTGATTCCATAGCGTGGATTTACAGCTCTGAGACATATCAGCTATTGAGCTGGGAGCTCCCTTTGCCTCAGCAAAGATGCTGAGCTGAGCCTTCACGAGTAAAACTTGTTTTCTCAGGAGTGAATAACTCTTCTCTCAGGAGTCAGTCTCTCCCAAACATCCAGATGGTAACGTTACCTAAGTAACATTCAAGAGTGATGCTAAAATTGCAAAGTGCCCACGGTCAGGGATATGTAGAGAGACATCTGTGTTTCAATGATGCTTCACAGATAGTCATAATTATCAGCAATAACAAAACAGGAAAAATAATGTCCTCTCATGGATATAATTAATCACATCTCTCACTGATACTATATTGTCATCCAGTCTTCATTAAATGAATATTTTACATGCAGTCTGAACATCTCTACACCTCTCACAAATTTGTGATGTCCTGTAAGGGCTCAGGAAGTGAAACATGATTAACTTGGGAAATGCAAAGAGCTCAGTTATGATCACAAAGCTCCAGTGACTGCTTTCAGACCTGTGAAACACACCTGACAGACCAGAACACAGTGAGAACTGGGGCTGAGTCACAAGAGACTTTCTCAAAGAGCTAGAAATGTCTGGCCACACTTGAACTTGCTCAGTAAAGCATATAACACGATTTCTAAGCTCATGGTCTCTATATTAGTAGTTTTGAGCTCTGTGATTTTTCAGTGTATTGGTTAACAGCCATGTGACATTCTGGATTTGTAAACTATAGGTTTGCTACTATATGATTTCATAGTATACATATTTATATGTATATACACATAGAAATATTTCTCTGACTCAGAACACATAAGACTGAAATTATGCATTATTGTAAGACAGGTGAAGAACCCAGTAAGTGAGCCACAGAACTGGTTGTGCAGGCTCACTAGCTCAACTCATGTGATGTAGCCACCAGAAACAAACATTGCACCCTTGCTAGAAAGTGAGCTGTTGAAACATGACCAGCTGTTAACATGCATTATTTAAAATACACATTTGTGCAGTTAGAAGTTATACCATGTGTGCTCTAAGGCTTGCCAAGTGTCTGTACCTGCTAATGGGCATAGCTGCAAAACAGAAGTGAAGACTTCTGCTTCCACCAACAGAGTTTCTCTACGCAACAGGAAATTCTCTGGCAGCCCCTCTAGCAGGATACAGTTCCTTAGTGCCAAGAGAACATGAAAGGATTAGACCTTAAGGAACGAGTTCATGCATAGCATCAGTTTGCTCTCAAGTGTGAACACCTGGGATGTTCCAGCAATTGCTAATACAGAACCACTCCAACCCATAAACTAATCTGTTCCACTTCTCTGACAGGTAGTTTTTAAGAACACTGAATTTCTGTAGGTATTTGAAGTCCAGTCCATTCGTATTAAATGTTGTGTAGTTCAGCACAGTGTCTTCACCTGCACAATGCTATTTGAAGCAGATCTAATGATACTGCTACTAGAAATAATTTATGAAATAATTGGCATGAGTTCCCTTTTCTTTAGGTTTGTTTCCTGGTCTGAACTCCAGTTATTTAACTCAGATTTATTTCTGTTATTGGATTTCTTTAGCTATTCTACTTCCTACCAAATAGAGCTCTTATACACACCATTAATAACAGAAGGCTAGTTATGTTGCATAAGGAAAGAAGTAAATTTATTGACTGCGGTAACAAAAACCCATTCAGTTCACCTCTTCAGTCACTTAAGCATCTGTCTTCACTGAAGTCCCACTAATTTAAAGCCTGTGGTTCTTATATTTTTGCTAATGCTTCTGCTGCTTGTGAAGGGTTATAGCGTTCATCACAGTATTGGATTGCTAATGTACCCATCTTTTCACAGTTTTCAATCCACCTCAGCTACCAGATACTTCAGATGGTATTTCCACTGACAGATTCCATTAGTATTGACTCTTTCCCACTTCAATTGTTTAATGTGCACTGTCAGATTTAATCATATGTTTGCTTGAACAAGATCCATTATTGTCTTTGCTTGTATTGCAAAAAGGTAGATTAGTAAGGTTTCTCACTTCAGAGATTATTGACTCTTTTTGATGAACTGTGTTGTTTGTAGCCTAATAACTGTAAGTTTTTAATTATTAGGAATCTTGGAGAATTCTGAATGGTACAAGACCAAGAGTTTTCAGTCAGCACTTTGGACCCTTGACTTGTTCCAACATCTCTTCCCTGCCCTGCAGAGCACTGAATACACAGTGAACAGAAGCATTGTTTACTGTCCGTGTAATACATACATACAGAGAGAGAGAGAGATCCCCAAAGCATTGGCTAAACCAGTTTTGGCTTAGGCAATGTAGTGTGACAAATTTACACAGGGACACTTTCTTTAAACACTCTCTGGACAAATTCACCTCTGTTGAGCTCCATCATCAGTGTGTTAAAGTGCTTGTTATGATTTCATGTAGCCCTCTGGTGATTGTGTTGATGGATGATAGCTTTCTACTGCGCAAAGAGCTTGAATGCCTAGGGCTGATTCTTCCACACGTGTTAGCTTTTTTTTTTGACCATGAAGTTTTGTTCATATGCCAGTATCTTAGCAACAGCAGACAGTCTGATTCAAGTAAGTTCACCGTTTCCTCCCTGGGAAATACAGTGATAACATACCAATTTAATCTTCTATTTCACTACCTTTTGGGGTATAAAAGATCAGATTCTTTACTTCTGTGCATAACAAAACAACAGCTCTGGGAGCAATCAGCCCAGGAAGGGTCTGAATAATGTTGCTGTGATAATGTAAGCAATAGTTAAACCAGGAATATAGTGTCAGTAACACATGCCTTTTTGGCAGACTGATAAGTTGGCAACTTAGGAGGTTTAATGTCCTAAAATTAGGGACCAAGAATAATAAGGTAACCTGCAACTTGATGAAATACAGCCCAATACCTTGAAGCGCATCTGCAAGAAATTAAAAGTTTCTGGAAATGATATATTACTTAAGCTACAGTGGAAAAAATAAACTCTGTCGGAGATTATACTTCTACAGCAGTAGGACTACAGCTACATTTGGCAAAATATTATTTTAATTGTTTGGAAGACAGAATTCATATATAGCTCCACATACTTTATGCTTAAGTACAGACTAGAAAAACAGTATAAGGCTCCATTTCCTTCTGACACTGCTTGCATTTCCATTTAAGAATATCTCTTAGTGAGCGGGGAAGGCACTGCTAAAGTTAAATGGAAGAATAACATGACCTATTTTAACTGCTTGTTCCTAGATGTCAATATAAATGTTTAGCATTTTAAAAAGTGAGAGTTGAGTGGTATATGTAGGTAAGTTTGTCTTCAGGGTCCTGCTTTAAGATTTTTTTTTTCCCTATTTCTTTGTCATCAACAACCAAAAGTTCAAGGTTATGCTGTAAGGTATGCCTCGTTCTACAGCCCGTATTTACAAGAGCAGTCTCGAGGAAGAAAGCTGACAAGTATCTGCGAGTGGTGCCGGTCTCATGTACACAAGATAGGCAAAAAAATCCAGGTATTGATTCCAGGCTAATATGTTCTTGTTTAAACGGGAATGTGGTGCATAATGTGCTTTTAATACCTAAACAGCACCGTCAGTCTGTCTCCATCTCCTCTTGTTCAGATTTTCCAAATACATCTAGAGTCTGGAGCCACGTATTTGGTTGTACTCTGTTTCTAACACACCCTAACATTTTTGTGGGATTTTCAACAACCATATCTCTGATGTTAATGCAAGAACCCAGCTGGTTAGGGACTTGCCAAGTATCTGCTAACCAACCACAGCAAACCTGTGTGGGAACCTGAGCAGCATCCACCACAGGCAAACTATGCTCTTCTGAAACTTCTGAATCTGAGTATTTCACAGTTCCTTGGCTGTTAATTTGCTTTAAACTTAACATTTACAAAATGTGATTGAAAAGCAATCTCAAGAGGCCATTCCAGTGCACTGGAAATGTTTTAAAATTGGAAATCTGAAGAATGAAATGTATTCTTGATTATGAGATCACATACTGAAGAAAAGATTAGCATAAGACACAGTCACAAGGTTGGTTGTATGTAGATTTTAACTTTCATAGAAAAATTGCTCTCCAGGAAACATTCAATTACATCGGAAAAAGGACGCAAAAGGTGGAATCTGAAGAGGAAACCCTTACTGGATTGGATCCAATGCTACTTGAGGTCTTAGTCTGTAAGTGCCTTGGAGGACTTTCAGTTTATTCCAGAGAAACATTGTCATTAGCAGAAAACTAGCCAAATTTTGTTTGCAGTTCTTTCTCAGGAGTAAAAGTCAGAGTGCAGAAGAAAAACTAAGACAATAATACAGGAATTATTTTAAAAATCCATCTGAAAAATCATTCTAAAGCTCTTTAAAGTCAAAATACATGTATCAGTCAACAGTATTTTCTTTGCCTGATCAGGAAAAATTGTTTCAGGCATGATTTTTTTGTCTATCTAAAAAATATTCATACTCTTATTGCTCACAAGAATATTATTAATAAAAATACATATTTCTGTTCTAGAATATTTTGTGAGGATCATAACTACATATAAAGAGAAAACATCAGACTGCAATGCTCAAACAAAATATAGTTTTCAAACAATTTTTCAACTAGTATCTAAAGATACTTTGAAAAACACCATCCACTTTACTGATGCAAACCCTGCATGTAGTTCTACTCTGAATAGCAGAATATTTTATTTGAATATATAAATACGTTTTTTCATGGGCATGAGAACATTGCCTCATGTCTGAGAGTACATTTTTTGCTTCTATGGGGAATGAGAGACTGAGAATTTGTTACTCCTATCCTTGGTCTATTTCCAAAAATCTTCATGGAATAACATGATCATGTTCAAAAAATGGCAAAGGCAGGCTGCCAACAGTTTGACTCCTTTGACGTGAAGGACAGACAAACAAGAACTCTTTTGTTTATGAGACATTTCATTGATGTGAAGACACTATGATAGCACACAGTTTTCTTTTAGAAATGGGAGCAAGGCACTGTCTATACGATACTAGTGAAAACCAAAAGGACATCGTTCTTAACAGAGCTCCATAATTACACATGCATTACAATTAACTATATTAGTATGAGCAGAAGGATGGCACTTTTAACAGGGTGGCCACTACTTACTTCAGAATGTTTCAGCAAAATGTTTGTCACAACTCCTAATGATATCTACAGAGACAAAACGTTCCCCATAAATACTTGAGAACAGCACACATTGCTACTTTGCATTCTTCATTCTTCAGCTAACATCCTCCTCTCTTCCCACTGTTCCTTTTTATCTACCTAGTCTTACATCTAGACAAGTATTAAAAGTCCAAAACATTATTCTTTCAGTTATGTCTTCTTGGTTAGTCTTTAAATCGTACTTGTAATCTCCTAGATTTCCTAATTCAAGTCATAAGACTTTATGATTCATGATATTTATTTGGGAAATTAAGTACTCTAATCAGGATCATATTAGAAAAATAGTCAGAGATAAACATAAACATTTCACACAGTCAGGACCAAAACTAGCTTTACTAGTACTATTAACAAGGTAAACCAGTGAGGACTTGATTAGAGGAGCTGGAAGATAAGAAATGAGATACAGGTGTGGCTGAACGGTAAAGCCAAAAGCATCTAATTACTATGGGTTTCAAGAAGACAATTATAATGTGATTAAGCTTGTGATCATTTAATCTCACGTCTTCCTTTGTAAATACACTCTTGCAACTCTTTATAATGAGTATGAAACCCATTGTGGAATACAGAGAAGAACAGAATGGTAACTTTAACCAGAGCCTCTTCTTTAATAATTAACTGGACCTCTGACATACTGATCATCTTCAATTCACACCATAACCACACCATGACAGAGCTATGGAGACATACTGTGTAATCAGGCCTTGTGCAGGGAACATGGGACAGGTATTTCTGATATGGCACTGCAAATGGAGTCAATGACATCAATTTGATGACACTCACACACTACCACCTACAGCCCTGTTAGCTGTCCATGGAAACAGAGTGAAATTCAAACCCAGGCACCAGCTCTGGATACTGAGCTGGTGGTGTCCAGACCAGCTGTGGTCTTGTTTGCACCTACAGCAGCTCTTCCAGTTCATAATTGTTGTAAGTCCTGTGAGCCATTTGCGCTGTAAATCCTGCTTACTGTAGAAGATCTGGGGCCATCCCACGTGGACGAATACGCCAAACTACATAGAACTAGAATGGAGCCCTTCGCTAGTGCAGGCAGAGTATCTACTCAGCCCTTGTGCAATTCTTATAAAAGACACTTCACACGTAACTAGTAAATGAGCAAGTAGAATCAATGTTATCTCACATGCTAATGAAATCTTTCTAATAAGCAAAGAGACCAGCAAGTAGCCATCAGATCTATTGCTCTTGGCAAGTTAAGAATGAAACACTGGTGTTTCCCTTTTGAAAAGTATGTGGTGCGCAATCCCTAGCTTCAGGCTGCAAACAAGCCTTCCTTTGTGTCTCTCCTGGCATTAGCCAGCATGTGAGCTGGACCTCCCGTCTAACTCAGCAGCCATATTAAGAGTAAACTAGAGTCAGTGAAGTCATGATGCCAGTTCCTCTCTCAATCATCCTCAGACATTCCTATAGACATTTCTGAGTGTGGACATTGGTTTGCTGCACCACGATTCACACCGTCTGCCTCCATATTGCCTGAACCCTCCTTGTGCCTGAATTACCTTCTATGCTGAGCCAGTGTTTGCTTCAGACTCAAGTCAACTTCAATTAACTTAGGGGCTGCATGAAGACCTGGAGAGCACGCACTCAGATGCAGAGCTGATGTCTGTGCCAATCTGATACATCTAATTCAAGAGTGACACTATATCATTAGGAAAGCAGAATTCACGCTCAGGAAAGAATTAGATCCATTGACAATATTTACAATAAAAATGCTGTATAATGGGGGCAGACTTACTCATAGAAAATATTACCGATATACTAGAAACCACTGTTAAAAAACTATATATTGTTGGATCCATTTAATACAATAATGTTTAAGTCATTTTTGCTTACATTAAAGTGAAAAGAACAAAATTTTCTCAAATAGATGGCAAGCTAATATTGTAGCAATATCATCTCTTTTCCAGTTCTCTCACAAGTACTGTCATTCATTTTCACAAAACACAAGAATGGAAACTAAATAATATTGATTTATCTACTTTTCAAATGAGAAGGCTATTCCTTCTTCAAAACAAGATCATCTTATATATTTTTTTTTCCCAACCGCCCTGATGCCACTTCCCAGCAGCGGCACAAAGATAAAAGCTACAAGATATGCAAAGGAGCCAAAGGAAATACAGTGCACATTTTGCACTGAATCTCAGTTGGCTGTCTGTTGTCTCTAGGCACACAGAAATTCAAGGTGAGCACAGGTATACAGTAGCCAAGGGAAGCAATTTTGTGCAGGCTAGTTTAACATTTCTACATTTAATGACCTTCTCAATAAAGCCAAGACTATCGAGTTTATCACTCAAGTTAAGAACAGTCTAGAGAATAAAAATTATACACCTTACAAGTAGTAGAAGCCATATTGCCTGTTATGCTATTATTGCTGCCTACTGTCTCATGTAATATTGTTAGATTTTGCACTAGTGGAAACTCTAGATTGCAAATTACTTAAGAAATTAATTTATTTTTACCTGATGTATACAGAATAGACATTTATCCCCAACTTTTGACTAAGAATGTGTATAAAAATAAGCATCTTCTACTTAATACTTCTGCTTGATATTGTTCTGTAATGTTCACTGCTAGATCATTGATTGGACAGTGAACAGTTACTGAGATGAGTACAACTGAGTAATTATCAGTAAAATCTGTGCTCTGGCAAAACAAGCTAGTAAGGTCTCCATTTCGGTTTCCTCTAAGTCCCAAAACTAGACTGTTGGCCAGATAGAGGTTACAGATTATAAAAGTTCCTAAGTATTAAAAGTATAACAGTATTAAGTATTAAAAGTTGTAGGTTGAGAATAGTTTTGAAAGAATTACCATAAAACCATAAACTTTTCAACAGTGTCCTCCACGACCAATGGCAAAAATACTCACTTCTTTTCAACACTCATTATTCAAATAAAGTCAGCACCTCAGTATACCAGAGTAAATTTCCCTGAAGGTGGTATTGTAAAGCAAGCCTGAGAGGGAAAAAAAAAAAAAAAAAGGCCATAGCAGAGGATCCAAATAATTGTTCATAGCCACAAACTTCAGAGAATAATGGAGTTCATCCAAGATCCTGAACTTTCAAATCAAAATTTTCCCTAAATTCTTTTCTATTGCCCCTTCATAAAAAGTTCCTAAGCAAAGTTTGCTGAGAGGCTTTGGGACAGTACCCTCTCCCCTTCTCTGCAGAGGAGTATCCACAACCAGGAGGCACTTGCCACTCGTGTTTCACATCAAGCACAAAGAATGGGTATCTTGAAACCAGATGTTAATTTTGAGGGCTGAGGCTGGGAGCACTGAGCTAGCCTAAACTTTAAGACTACCTTCTTCAAATGCATTAACTGTGGGAAGACCCGGGTTTTAACACTTCCTTTTGAGGTAACCATCCTCAGATGTTCAAAGAGCAGAAGTGCTTAAATTAAGGGTATTCGCACTCTTTTGCAAAGCTATTTTGGAGCTGCAAAAGGAAGCACAGGAGGCAGTTCCACAATGCAGGTCTTCAGGGACAATACTCAGGAGCCTTAAAGTGTTTATGACCCTTACCCCCAGCCCATGGCAGGACATCTATCTCCTTTAGATGAAGTGCTTGGTGACATGATTAAGTAGTAGACAGGTACGGTTGGAGTTGATGATCTCTGAGGTCTTTTCCAACCTAATGATTCTATGATTCATGACACTGCAACTTCAATCAGGAAAAAAATCAGTTTTGCCAAAAGAGCAGTACAACACTTGATCTCCATGCCATGCCTGAGGCTTTCTGTTTGATTTCAGATGGATGAGTACCCTGGCCCAGCTCCCCATGCGGCTTCACTAGCCTACACAGAGGTGATGGAAACACACAGTCAGGGATGGTTTTTCGGTAGGCGAGCACACAGGTTTGGGCTTGCACCAAATTAAAGAGCTCAGGCGGCCAGTGCCACACAGGGACATAAAACTACTTTAAGTCTGGCTCAGTTTACTGTCCCAGTTTGCAGGAGAGCTCCATGAATAGCTGTGATGTTATAACTCAGGCAAGAAGAGTGTGGGTCCTGAAATGAGCAGTTGTGGGTGGAAACTGAGGAGCAAAAACCCTCTTCAGCTGTGATGGCCACCGAACTACTGAGCAATTGAGAGTATGCAGTGCTATTTCTGAAGCTTTCTGCAGTGCTGAAGCAAGAGAATGTGCTATGTTGTTTGGCGTGGACAGGAAATCTGCGAATAAATGTGACAGCTCTGAGAGGTGCTTCTGCAAACCACCCTCTTGTTAAAATGAAGTTATGCCTAGCTGAAGGGGGTTTACCACCACAACCCTTTCTGGAATAGTCTATTAAAATCCACTAGCCATCAAACCTCTCAGGTGATATATAATAGATTCTTAATGGACACTCTCCACAAACTGTGAAATATGACCTATTCCTTTATAAATTTAATGGGTATCTCACTCTAATGGATGTTGACCATTCATATGTAAATGCTGTTCTAATTTGATAACATTTTTTACCCACTTCACAGATTTTAAGATTTTCGTTTAAAACCACAAATTACTACCAGGTCACTTAATATCATCTCTTTATCTTGGACCCCTAAACTTTATTCCACACTAAGCTAAGTAAATTATTTGTTGTGCTTGACATCTGCCACAAACTCCCTTACATTCCTGCAATTCAGTGTCTTCCCTACTGTTTTATACTCATCACAGCAGCTTCCTTACCATCACCAGCAGACTTTTCTGCTTTTCCTTATTTTTGTAACTCTCTCTCTGACTGCTTTGTACAGCGTCAATGAACTTCTCCTGTGCTGGAGTGCTGGGCATTTCCTAAGCTGAAATGTCAATGCACTGTGGTTGAGATTCTCCACAGCCTTGGAGTTCAGTTACCAGTGAAAGCATATTTAACTCTCAAGCTATTTACAATCCAAACAAAAGGATTTCTTTGTAGAGCATCCAAAACTGACAGAGTTACAAATGCTTAAGCTTTTTTCACCAAGATCAATTATATATTAAAAAAAAAAATCTCCCTCCTCATATTTCGTGTGGTTGCAGTCTTCTGCATACCATACAGCTTAGGCTGTTTCTACAGAGCCTCCTTTTATGTATCACATAAGCTTTTAAAGATAAGCTCGCTCTTCTAATCCTCTAAGGGTTCCATACAAACTCAGCCTTTTTCCTTCTAAACTTCTTAATTTCTTACTTATTCAGAAGATATTTCTACACTTGACTTCTTAAAGACTTTTTCATTTCCTTGGCGACAGAATAATTTTTTTTTGCAGAATAGCTGTTCAGTTCTGTACCTAACCGGCCTATTAACAAATCTGTGACTCTTGCAACTCAACAGTGTAGTAAAATTCTACCCTTTCCCACTATCCTAAACCAGATTTGGCTGTACCTATAAGATGGCATAAAAGCTTGAAGAAGCACATTAAAACTTCTGCTGTCAGATGAGTGCTGATCTGATTTATAAACATCATGTCCATTAAAATTTGTTCCAAATATTTTGGCAGATCAGTTTTGTATAACATCAAGGAGCAAGTGCCTATATCACAATTCCCCAGGTCACCCACAGCTCGTTTCAGGCCTCTTCTCATTCCCTTCATGCTCCTTGACTTCTGAGCTCATAGCACCAGGCTGTGACTTCTCATCCACAAATGCAGGCTTGGACCATGTTCTTTCTTTCTGGAGCCTCACAACAGTCAGCTCTCTCTCTGTGTCACAATCTGTGTGCCACTTTTCATCTATCTTTCACTTTGGATGCCCTCTTTTGGCTCTGGCTCTTATGCTTTCCTTATGCCTTTTCACAAATGATAGGTATCACATTTAATAATCTTGGCATTGCCACTAAGCCAGAACCAAGCCCTATTACAGAGCCAGACTTGCCGTAAGCAGTGTTCTCTGGATGCAGCTTAGTGCACTGAGACTTTTGTGCGAGTGAGCAGGCGGAGGGCAAAGCAATCTCTCTTGGCAATCAGACAGTGAGAAGATTTGGCTGACCATCTCAGTATCAGCTTTAAGCAGACCTGGAGCAAAGCAGGGGACAGGCTATGTACAACACATACCAGGGGATCATTGTGCCCATGACAGCTTTACTTCTGGCAGTGTGACCTGCTGCAGACTCCAGGAGCTGGATTCTATCCTGGTGAGGAACACAGATGTCATTCCCATATGCACTACAGATTATGACCCCTTCCTATATTTGGATTTAGATCCATTTCTTCTCCACTAAGGAAAAAGAAGCATCCATAGCTAAGGAGAACATTCCTATGGGGAAGAAACCATTGAAAAAGCAGGGCTTCAGGTACCTAGGGACTTTTCAGTTCCTACAGGAACCCAAGACAGATCTAGGATCAAGAACAGATAAGAAACTCACTTTGGGACCTTTCTTTACATAGATGTTTTCCCTTCTTCTCTTCTGCGGACGCAGCCAGGCCTTAGGCATTTAACCAGCAGATTGATCAAACACAACAACCAGAATGTGTCACATCCAGCAGTGCCCATGCCTGCTGTCTTCACCATTCTCCCAAACCATCCTGCAGCTGGTCTCATGCTTCTAACAGCTGTCACATTTAGCTTGTACAACATATGGGTCTTACTCACTGACATTTTACTGCCAAATATAAAAAACTGAGCTCCAGTGCCCAGAGACAGAGGTAAAGGTGTAGCCTGTCTGTTCCACAGGAGACCATACCAGATAAAATTGAATGAGATATCACACAGCCAGTCTGTTTTGGTCAGTCCCAAAACTGCCCCAGGTACACATATTACTTCAGATGGCAAATCCACTGCAGTGTGAGGGTAGGGAAGACACCACAGTAGTGCTGAGAGAAACAGAGAAGTAGGTTTTCATGCTTTTACCAGTGGTGGGTTTTTTGCATGGCAGCCATGGGAAGTCATGTCGTAAGTACACATTTTTTGTTCCTTATGAATAAGCATAAATCTGGTCTGGGAAGGTGACTAGATACCAGAAATCATCTAATCAAGGCCCTGCAGCAGCCAGGGAGTCCTCCTGTAAATTTCTTACTACTTCACTGTTGTCTTCTACACTACACATGCAGTCTCTACATCAGGAGCTTTACATGCCTCTCCCACACAAACCTCCAAGCACTCACTTCATGCTCTGGTTGAGTGGGTAGTAAAAAGCATAGCAGAAACATTAGCCCACCACTATTTGGGATTCTCTGTTTTTACAGCATCATTCATTCATCTTCTTTGCTCTGTTTAGTCCACCTTCATCCTTCACACATTTTGTAGTATGCTGCTTTTATTTCACATATTCATTTAAATAAAGCCCTTTAAAAATATTCTTGAGTTCAATATGCCTCTACACAACTCTCCAAAGGCTCTCAGCCCTGCAGAGCCAGCCAGGATATAAAAAAGAGCTAGGTATAACTGGGACTGCTGCTGCAAACAAGATTGGGTGAGGTGGTGTGGCAAGCAAAATTACTAGGCAAGAACAGGAAATAGAGAAAAGAGAGGAGAGGAAAAGAAGGAAGAACCCAATTGCACAAACCCAACAACTGTTCATAGCTCCCCATGTACACACATTGCACCAAAAATGCTCTATGTAACGGACAGCTATCCCACACCACAAAAGACTTTATACTCAATAGTAAGAACAAGCTTCCTTCATGGACTACATTTCCTGTACTGACAGACAAGTGAAGAGGCTGCAGCAAGTGCTGGCACTTGCACAGCAGGTTCCACATGGGTACTTAGGTTCCTTCCAAAAGCCATTTGTTTTCTCTTGGCCTCTCAGAAGCACAGGCATAGCAGATCTTTTTCATGCTCACTAGTTCATACTTTCTTGCCACAGACTTCACAATTCAGACACACCGAATCCTCTGTGCTCTGGCACACTCCCCACACAGCCATAGCAAAAATGGGGGACTTTTTTGGCCATGGCTCTCCCCCCACCAGCACTGACTTCCCTGGCAACAGTCAGAGCTTTTCCCTACGAGCAAGTGGCCCCTTCATTTGTCAACTTCCCAAACACAACATAATACCCTTCTGCCAAAGTCATCACCCTTCGTCTCATGAATATTTTGGTGAACAGCACAAGAACTGCTCTTGGTGTTCTGGGAGAGAGTGAGACTGCAATATCACATCGCCTCTCCGTCATGAACAGCCTCCTCTAGATGAATCTAACAGAAAGCAACATATTTCAATCCTAAGACATCGTAACCCATAAGAGAAGCTCAGCACAGCAACTATTTCTGTGGGAAGCTAAAGGGGCATGTTCCTTCCAGCACATCCATCTGTTATTTGGGTCCTCAAGGTCAGGGCTGCTTTCACATGAAGCTGTCTCCTAAGATGGCAGCTGACACAGATCCAGTAGGGATGTATGTTACATCAGATTTGCATCCTCGGCTTCCATCCAGGTTGGAGAACCTTTTTTTCACTTAGTTAAGGAACAAATCCGTATTAGAGATGGATGCAATTACAGAATCACAGAATCACAGAATCACAGAATCACAAGGTTGGAAAGGACCCATTGGATCATCGAGTCCAACCATTCCTAACACTCCCTAAACCATGTCCCTCAGCACTTCATCCACCCGTTCCTTAAACACCTCCAGGGAAGGCGACTCGACCACCTCCCTGGGCAGCCTGTTCCAGCACTCAATGACTCTTACTGTGAAGAATTTTTTTTTATTTATTAAACATAAATATGTTTAAAAACTTGGTTTGATTCAGGCAAAACTATTTACTTTTCAACTATATCAAACTATTTGGCCCACAGTTAGTAAAAGTGTCCCAAAGAATAATTTTATGTTTTCAAAGGGAACACTTCTAATAAATTTTTACCTCATCCTTTTGCTAAGAATGAACAGAGACAATTTTTCTTTTTTCAATTTTATTAACATTTTGTGCCTACATCATGGTCTGTGGAAACCCACCTACAGGCTAAAACCATAAAGAAAACTTTGCCTAAACTCCCTTTATGCCATCTGCCAGGAGCATTTGCAAAAATCTCTGTGGTGTTCCAGAGCCCAGCTGAAGTCAACAGCACCCTGGATAAACACGAGGAACTCAGTCTAGGGATCTTAGGAAAACAGCATGGGAGGTGCCAGACTCAGGCCTTAAAAAAAATATATCAGTAATTACAGAATAGGATTATTACAGTTAGAAAGAATGTCAGCATATTGTCTATTGGTTCTGTGACTGCATTTAGTAATAAAGGCTGTTTATTCTGAAACTTGGCACAGATGGTACATACAGTATCAATGACATAAAGAACCCTCTGTGCACCGTCCTCTTCACAGTTTACATTACTGTTCATATTTACTGCAGGCATACAAATGTTAGCAGCAAGTAATAAATGCATCATTTTTCTATGCTTCTGTAAAGTATTTGCAAACTTCAGTGGGATAAAAAGCCTAGTATTTCACTTTTTTTCCATTAAGTAAGAAACCAGTATAGAAACTGGCAGGTTTCCTTCCTTCTACTGTGTAGGTTTCCCTTTCTTCTATGTTTACTTCCTCCACCGGTAGTTTAAAATTCTCGTTTAGTGAACATACATAAACTATTATTGATAGCATCATGCAGCACGGCTGCTGACTAATTCACCCAGCATTTTTTAAATGGGAACACATTATAAGCATGCTCAATTGTCAATCTTAGGTTTATTGCTCATTACAGACACAAATTTCCTCATTTTCCGACACCAATCCAGTGCTGTTGCAAAGTTTCTTGCTATTACTTATTACTATGTGAAATTCTAAATTGTGAAATTAATATTAGAGAAAGTGATAAGTGTATCCCTTCAAGACCCTTTCTGCCAGAGAAGAAACTGCATAGGAAAAAACTTGCTCTTTCAAGAGAATGGGAAGCTGGAAAGGATGGACATTCTAGTTGTTGCCTAATAGCATATGAAGTTAAATCCCAGCACACCTAGAATAAAATTCAGCTCTTTTCAATCCCATTTCAAATGCAATGTTTTCTCTTCCTGCAGTCTTTTCTCTCCTTTGCTGTCCCTGTACATACACTTACATTTCAGAGAGAGTGTGATCTTGCAGGACATTTGGTATGTAACCATGTAGTAAAAAATGTCATTAAAATGGAAAATCAGAGGAGATGATATGGCAACTTCAGTTTGCAAGGTCAGTTTAACTTTGGTCTTTCCTAATTTTTACATTCTTGATTACATAAGTTTAACAATTTTTAAAAACATAAACCACATGATCCCAGAAAAATAGTTACATTGTATGATCCCTAGCAATTATTTTTCCCCACAGTCACTACCAAGGTCTTTTTCTATAACCTGCATATCAACAGAATCAGAATAGTCTGGGTTGGAAGAGGCCTTAAAGATCACCCAGTTTCAACCCCCCTGCCATGGGCAGAGCACCTCCCACTAGATCAGGCTGCCCAAGGTCCCATCCAACCTGGCCTTGAACATCTCCAGGGACGGGGCATCCACAGCTTCCCTAGGCAACCTCTTCCAGTGCCTCACCACCTTCATAGTGAAGCAATTCCTGCTTCCATCTAGCCTAAATCTGCCCCTCTCCAGTTTATAGCCATTGCCCCTAGTTTATCACTACAACAAACACAAATACTGTTTGAGTAAAAGAATATGTAATTAAATCAAATGATGCTGATTTTTTTTTCATTCCTAATATAACTTACTTAGAACTACTAGAGAGAATTAGAAAGAAAGAAAAAAAGATCATTCTTTTCCCTATTTCCACACTAGATGTCCACACTAGATGTCCATCCTGGTGATAAATATGCAGTTTCACACTCCCCTGAACTAACTGAGTGCACGAAAATTAATACAGGTAGGTCTTTAGCACATCACTTGGCTGAGGAGACACCTGGATTTGCCTCATTTTACTGAATGAAATGCATTCTTCACTTTGAGCCCCATTCTTGTAGCACAAACAGGCTTGCAGTCCCCAAGCTGAAGAAGTGGAGAAGCAGGCCTGTGCAAACCTCATGAGGTTCAACAAGGCCAAGTGCAAGGTCCTACACCTGGGCCAGGGCAATCCCCAATTTCAATACAAGATGGGGGTGATGTGATTGAGAGCAGCCCTGCAGCAAAGGACTTGGGGGTGCTGGTTGATGAGAAGCTCAACATGAGCCAGCACTGTGTGCTCACAGCCCAGGCGGCCAACTGTATCCTGGGCTGCATCAAAAGAAGCGTGGCCAGCAGGTTGAGGGAGGTGGTTCTGACCCTCTATTCCTCTCTTGTGAAACCTCATCTGGAATATTGTGTCCAGTTCTGGAATCCTCAACATAAGAAGGATGTGGAACTGTTGGAATGGGTCCAGAGCAGGGCTACAAGGAGGGACTGTTTACAAAGGCTACACTACAAAGGCTTGTAGTGATAGGACTAGAGGCAATGGGCATGAACTTGAGAGGATCAGATTTAAACTAGACATAAGCAGGACTTTCTCAACTATGAGAGTGGTGAGGTACTGGAACAGGTTGCTGAGGGAAGCTGTGGCTGCCCCATACCTGTAGGTGTTCAAGGCCAGGTTGGATGGGGCCTTGGGCAGGCTGATCTAGTGGGAGGTGGCCCTGCCCATGGCAAAGGAGTTGGAACTCGATGATCTTTAAGGTCCCTTCCAACCCGAACTATTCTGAGTTTAATTTCCCAAGCCAGTATGTCAAAAACCAAGTGACGCTCGGCAGTGATGACACTCAGAACCATTAATGGTGAACCTTCAGGAATTTGGAGACAATTTATGCCCACAGTTATTCCCAACAGAACGCTCCTTCTGCGGTGCAGCGGTCAATCGCGCTGCGGGGTGTGGGCAGGGGTGACCCGCGGCAGCTCCACCAGCCCCACCACTGTATGTTCCTAGCACTCCCGATGCCTGGTAGGAGACGATGCAAAAAAAACACCCCAAGCCCACACATTTCAGGAGAAGGGCATGTGCTATGGGACACAGAATCATAGAATCACCAGGTTAGAAAAGATCTCTTGGATCATAGAGTCCAATCACTCCTATCTGCCACTAAACCATGTCCCTGAGCACCACCTCATCTACCTGTCTTCTAAATACTTCCAGGGATGGCAACTCAACCACCTCCCTGGGCAGCCTGTTCCAGTGCCTGATGATCCCTTCTGTGAAAAGTTTTTTTTCTCATGTCCAGCCTGAACCTCCCCTGGCGCAGCTTGAGGCCATTTGCCCTTGTGCTGTCCCCTGTCACTTGGGAGAAAAGGCCAGCTCCCTCCTCTCCACAACCTCCTTTCAGGTAGTTGTAGAGAGCAATGAGGTCTCCCCTCAGCCTCCTCTTCTCAAGGCTGAACAAACCCAGTTCCCTCAGATGCTCCTCATAAGACTTGTTCTCCAGCCCCCTCACCAGCTTCGTTGCTCTTCTCTGGACACGCTCCAGAGCCTCAACATCCTTCTTGTGGTGAGGGGCCCAGAACTGAACACAGTACTCAAGGTGCGGTCTCACCAGTGCCAAGTACAGAGGGAGAATAACCTCCCTGGACCTGCTGGCCACTCCATTTCTGATACAAGCCAAGATGCCATTGGCCTTCTTGGCCACCTGGGCACACTGCTGGCTCACGTTCAGTCGGCTGTCAACCAACACCCCAGGTCCTTCTCCCCTGTACAGCTCTCCAGCCACTCTTCCCTCAGTCTGTAGCACTGCACAGGGTTGTTGTGCCCCAAGTGCAGGACCCGGCATTTGGCCTTGTTAAACCTCATGTCATTGGCCTCAGCCCAGCGGTGCAGCCCGTGCCGATCCCTTTGCAGATCTGTGCCCACGGTGAGACACGGCAGGACTCGCCTCCTCCGCTGCGCTGCTTCGACCCGCGCCCCGGGCGGCGCGAGCCCCGCCTCCGCCTGACCCGGATACAGACGGCGCTGCCTCCGCGCCGGCCCTGCCGAGGACATGGGGCGGCGGTGAGCGCCCCGCAGCGCCGCAGCCATGGCCCCCATGGGCATCCGCCTGTCGCCGCTCGGCATGGCCGTGTTCTGTTTGCTGGGGCTCGGCGTCCTCTACCACCTCTACTCCGGCTTCCTGGCCGGCCGCTTCGCCTTCTTCATGCTGAGCGAGCCGGCGGCCGGTGCGCCCGGCGGCGTCGTGGACCTGCGGGAGCTGCTGGCCGTGTCCGTGCTGGCGGCGGCGCGGGGCGGCGAGGAGGTGCGGCGGGTCCGCGAGGGGAACGTGCTCAACGCCAAGGCCAAGGGCAAGACGCGGGAGGGGGCCGACGAGCAGCTCACCAGCGGCGACCTCCTCTCCAACCGCAGGATGTTCTACCTGCTCAAGAGCGCCTTCCCCGCCGTGCAGGTGGGTGCCGGGGCCCTCCATGAGGATGGGCGAGCGGGTGGCGGATATGGGCGCATCCGTACTGTGCAGCTGCACGGATCCCTCCCATAAGGTCGGGGGGGATCCCCCCGATAAGGGCTCCCTCCCACAAGATGGGGGAGAGGAGTTGGGTGCTGGGCTCCCTCCCGTGAGGTGGGGGGAGCAGGTGCGCTCAGGTGGGTGCTGGGCCCCGTCCCGATGGGGATGGGGGCAGTGGGTGGCTGATACGGGCACGTGCCTGTTGTGCAAGTGGGTGCCGGGCTCCCTCCCCAGGGAGCGGGCGGCTGCTGCGAGCACTTCCTCGCCATGCAGGTGGGTTTCGGGTAACTTCCTATAAGGCAAGGGAGAGCAGGTGGGCTCAGGTGTGTGCTGGGCTCCCTCCCATGAGGTGGGGGAGCTGCTGCAGGCATGTCCCTGTTTTGCAAGTGGGTGCCGGGCTCCCTTCCCATGGAGTGGGTGGCTGCTGCGAGCCCTTCCCTGCTGTGCAGGTGGGTGCTGGGCTCCCTCTCATGAGGTAGGGGCAGCAGGTGGCCTCAGGTGAGTGCTGGGCTCGCTCCCATGAGATAGTGGGGAGTTGCTATGGTCACGTCTTTGCTGTGCAGCTGGGTGCCGGGCTCCCTCCCGTGAGGTTGTTGTGGGGAGCAAGTGCGCTCAGGTGAGTGCTGGGCTTCATCCCGTGAGGCTATGGGGTGTGGGTGGCTGGTATGGGCATGTCCCTGCTGTGCAGGTGGGTGCTGGGTCCCTCCTGTGATGATGGGGGAGTGGGGGAGCTGCTGCAGGCATGTCCCTGTTGTGCAAGTGGGTGCCAGGCTCCCTCCCCAGGGAGCGGGTGCCTACTGCGAGCCGTTCCGCCCCATGCTGGTGGGTGCTGGGCTCCTACTTGTGAGGATGGGGGAGCGGGTGGCTGGTATGGGCACATCCCTGTTGTGCAAGTGGGTGCTGGGTTCCTCCCGTGAGGCTGTGGGGAGCAGGTGGACTTAAGCGAGTGCTGGGCTCCCTCCCATGAGATGGGGGAGCTGCTATGGGCACATCCCTGCTGTGCAAGTGGGTGCCAGGCTCCCTCCTATAAAGCAGGGGGAGCAGGTGGGCTCAGGTGAGTGGCTGATATGGGCATGTCCCTGCTGTGCAGGTGGGTGTCGGGCTACCTCCCTGGGGAGGAGGTGGGTGTTGGGCTCTCTTCTGTAAGGCATCAGGAAACAAGTAGGCTCAGGTGGATGCTTGGCTCCCTCCTATGAGACAGGAGAGCTGCTACAGGCATGTCTCTGTTGTGCAGGTGAGTGCCGGGCTCCCGCTCTGGGGAGTGGGTGGCTGTTGCAAGCCCTTCTCTGCCATGCAGGTGGGTGCCAGACTCCCTTCTATAAGGCAGAGGGGAGCAAGTGGGCTCAGGTGAGTGCTGGATTCCTTCCCGGGAGGTGGGCAGGCTGCTGCAGGCACATCTGCCCCACGCAGGTGGGAGCGGGCTCCCTCCCCAGGGAATGGGTGGCTTTTGCGAGCCTTTCCCTGCCATGCATGTGGATGCCAGGCTTCTTTCCACTGTGGAGCTCAGATGCTTGGCTGCTCATTACTGGCCTGAGGTGAACAGCTTGGCTTGGTGACACGTGTCACTGCTCCGTTTTGTAACCACCGATGGGATATGTTACCCTTAGTTTGCATTTTTCCATCCCTTCTTCCTGGTTTTGTGGCAGTGCCACCTCATGCTTCTTTGCCTGGTGGTTGGGCTGCAAGGGAAGGAGTTGGATCATGGATCAGCAAAGCTGTGCAAGGTGAATTCTAAGTTTGAAATTATATCAATGTGATGGGGGAAAACCACTGAGTCTAAACCTTGTCAGTGCTCTATTTGGTTAAGAATAAAGGTAACTTCATAGCACCAATTCACATCATAGCATGTGTTCATGAGGTTAGTGATGCTGTTATTTTCTTTAATTGTCCTTTCTCCCTTAAGTTGTAGGGATAGCCAGGAGTGAGGAGAAGAGATTGAGAATTTGAGGTTTAGGAACGTTGTGTTACAGTATCTTCAGTTTTTACCTCTTGTGACTTTGGGACAGCAGATAAGCTAACAGCTGTGTCACCTTATGGGTCACTGCCTACGTGGCCAAGATGAATTTACTTTTCTTTCAGAGGTGTACACCTCCCTCTGCTCTCATTTGCTTTCAACATCTGTGTTTGACACTTGAGGTAGCACTGAAACCAGAACCACACTTTGAGGCTTTTTGGTTGTTGCCGGCTTTGTTTCCACTTTCGCTTTGGTAAATGGCATTTTCTCTTCAGTCTCTTGGTATTAAATTCCTTAGCTTTTTACAGTCATTTGAAACTGATAGGAAACTCTAAGTTTGGATTTCAAAGGCAGTGACTGCATGCCTTTCCTGGACAAGTTGAGTGAGAAGGTAGTGCATTTAAGTTTATTTTTTGGTTAAGATCAGTTACTACTCTGTGAGTTTTCAGTGACTGTTCTGGAAGTTCCTCAGGGCAGTGGTGGCAAGCGTGGTTTGTGTTCTGTTTTATTTTGCTTTTTTAGACTGTGGTAAAGAACCCATTGAATGTGAAATCTAAAGGAAACACCACATTTTTCAATATCTGAAATCAACTTTCAGTAGAGGAAGACTAGAAGGTTATGTTCTGAAGATTATTAGACTGCCTGCCAACGGCAAACCACCTTCACAGGCCCTGTGTTAAAGGAAGGAGAAGTATTATTGTCCCCTGTTCTCTTTTGCTGTTCAGAGCCCTCACAGTGCTTGGCATTACAGCATACCTGTATCACTGCCTGAAACACATATGCTTGCCTCCCCCTGCACAGATGGAGGGTCTTCATTAGTTTCTACATGAGTTGTCTGTGCTTCTAGAGAAGGCTGGAGGTTTGGTTTGGGCTTGAAGAGCTCAATTCACTGTATTGCCTGTTCCATGTCATTGGTCACACGCGTAAACTCTGCGCCAGTGCCTGGAATGCATAGCAGGGACAGTCTGACTTGGGTGTCTTCCTCTAAGAGGGAATTAACTTTGAACATCTACTTTTAAAAATGTTGGTACTCCTTTTTATTTTTCTTAGAGCTGACTTGTGCTGCTAGTCTTTTAAAATAGATGGTACTTTCTAGAGTGCAGATGTGTTCTCAAACACAGTATGAAGACAAAAATGCGTATGTATACCTGTGGAACTGAGAAAAAAATCAGGCATATGTCATCTTCTCCTTGTCTTCTCACTCCCCCCTTCCCCTTATACTGACTGTGTTTGAGGGCTGAGGGATGGCTAGGAAGAGTTTGACCAGTCTGCTGATCTAGTTATTCAATCTGACTGATCATCTTGGGGATATTTAGTATTCTGAGTACATGATCTGGATAATAATAGCTTATCTCGTGCAGCACTTATCAGGATACACAGCTTAGAGGATATTTGCTAAGACATAATATCTGTTAAATTTATGCTGTATTGAAGACATTTGAGTTTGGACAGATGAGGTATGAATATAAAAAAATTGGTTTATTTCATACATGTGTCACTATGCACTTCTTGGGTGGGAAGACAAGGTCTAATCTCAGTCCACAAATCCTTCATAGGTACCTTCAGCACAGCACATCTAAAACTGCTATTATTTCATAGAGCAGACCTGCTGCAGTTTTACTGTGAGCATGGGGATTTCTTGAGACACCTTTCATGTGAGGCAGTATAAGACTGTGCCTTGAAAGAAGCATCGTACTTCATACCTCTAGCCTTATTCTCATGTACAGAGGGGTGCTCCAGAATAAAAAACATTATTGAAGTCAAATAAAACCACTCTTTTCTTCTTACTAGAGAAGTTGCAACTGACAAAGCCTGACAGGGGTACCTCAAGATTTAAATTGGTGCCCTGCAGCCAGGAAAAAAAACAAAAACAAAAAAACAGCACAACAGCTGGGTGCCAAAATATGCCTATAATGCAAAGGAAGTGATCTATTGATTATCCTCCAGGAGCAGCTATGGCTTTCCAATGTTTAAATACAACCAAGGGTATAAGTCATTTGACTGAAAAGCTTAAGTCAGTGAGCAGCCTTGGATTCCCTGTATTGTGCTGCTGGGAGGAAGAGAGGAAAAAGAACCATAAAAAATGTTTTGCCTTTGTCTTTCCATTTAAGTAAAGGTATTGTCTCTGCAGAGGAAGAGGAACTCCACTGCTTACATCACGTGCTCTATTTGATATAAATAGATGCATTTGTGTCAGTTCAAGACTTCTGACAGCTAGTTAGGTAAAACCAAAGAGGAGCAGATCAATTCTGTTTTATCACTGTGTCATAGGTAGGATGTATTGAATGTTGTTGTTTTACCCCTCAGAAACAGACACGAGATAAAGATAGGGGAGGGAGAGACAAGGCAATTATTTCTACCTCAAGGATTACCCAGTGTGGTCTGATCACAGCAATAAATATTTGCATGCATATTCTATGAAGTATATTTGTGCACTTGATTTTAAAATACATTTTATATTAAAATACATTCAGTGGTCTCTCTTAAGTCCTCAACTGCAGTTAAAGGCTTGAGGTGTTTACTGTTCCTGCACTACCAGTGTGTTGTTGTTGTCCCTTTGTCAAGCTGAGAACAAGTTAGAGCTCTGATCCTGTTATAATAATCCCCTCTGCTCCTTTTCATTTTTGTATCTTCTTACATATCTTTTGTGGGTTACTTCACTGTTTTCCTGGTTGTGTCTCCATACAGCCCCATTTATTCCTTGCACTAGCATAGCCGTGGTGTGATAAGAACAACTGGGGTGAGAATCGGGTTAGGGGACTGAGAAGATGCTTGAGCCAGCCCCGCTGCTGAAGTGGGGAATGGGCTGGAGAAGCAGTGTTTCCACATCCAATTAGAGACTGGCCTGAAACAGTGGTATGTTCTGCTTTGTTTGGAGAAATGATCTCGTGATACAGAGGCTTCACATTGGTGTCTTCCATTTTTCTAGTGCTGCTTGTCCGGAGGTCAGTGTCAGTCTTGATATCTGAATTTATCCAGGGTAAAAATGAAAAATAAAGATAATTTAGGAATATCCTGGTTCATTTCACATTATGGCCCTACCAACAGGCTGCATCAGCACGTCTGAAGGGAGCAGCCCTACTTGCTTACAAAGGCAGGAGTGACTGACTGAGGAAGATGCGTTCCTTAAAGTAGCGCTTTGACAAAAGTCCTTCTGTCCTCCAACCTTGGAAAAGACAATTTTGAAGTGACCAACACAATTTGCTGTCTTGCTTCAGCACTTTATTAGTGTTATTTTCATGGGATGCAGACTTCAGTCTTGTTTGACTGAAAGAATTCTGACGTATACTCTCAATTTCAGCTATTTGGGCTTTGACTAGTGCATTGATTTATGTTCTATACTTGCACCAGCTGTATGTCATCTCTTTTCATGTAAGTACTGACTAGAGAAATATCCTGTTTCTTCTTTTTAACTAAGTCTTCCTCTGTCCAAGTCTTTCTCTTCGAGATTCTTTTTATCAGTGTTGCCACTGCCCCAAACACAAAAGTTCTCTTTCCCAGTCAAGACAGATAAGTACCTCATTTCAAGTTTGTCCATGATAATGCTGGAATTGGACATCAGTCTTGGAAGTGGATATTTTAGAACATGTCAGTTTTACTTTTAATGAGATTTTCTTTTAAATTAATTTCACTTTTTTGAAGATTAATTTCTTGAAGTACTCATGTTTTTTTTCAAGCTGCCTGAAGTTCTTTCTAGATGTAAACCTGCTCTTTATGGGCTTCTGACGGCAGTGGCAGCTGTCATACTTGGAAAACTGGAATTTCATCTGGGAAGGCATGGTTTGCATCTGATACAGATTCTGTGGGAAAGACGGATATGTTACAGAAGTAGTTTTAGAAAAAGCAAATGCTACTTAAACTTCAGAAGGATTTCAGTGCTTTGCTGAATAAATTCAGCAATTTGTCTCTTCATGTCGGGAGAACAGCATCTTCAGGTCTTAGGGTTTTTGACAAAATTAATGTTCCCCCTAGCAACTGCCAACAGGTTTCAAAGTAAAGCAAGAAGTGCGGTTGTTGATCTGAAATCTCAGTAATAGGTGTTGTCTGGAAACGCGTCTCTTAACATGGGTTTTAAATGATGCAAGATGACTTATGGCAGCTCTCTCTACCTAAAATGAAATTAAAGCCTTAACTTTATGGTAATGAATTTTGTGATTATCTTTCAGATGTAATTACAAGTAGTTCATTTGGCTTGTGTGTATACTGGGGGTGTTTAGTCTGTCACCTGAGCATCTGGAGATTTTTGTTGCTTAGTAACCTAGCAAATGTTTTCTGGGTGTTATTTCTTGGTAGACATCTAATCTGGCCTTATTTGGGTGTTTTCTTAAAATGAAAAGTAGTGTTGCAATTCTTGTGACAAGCTAGTCATCCCTTTCTCTTTGCTAATCTGTACCGAGTTGTAACAGAATTTTGCCATCTACTGAAACAGCTTGTGAGCTAAGGAGTGAGTGGCTTTATTCCATTTACTTATTTTAAATTTTAGTTGTTTCTACAGATTACTGAGGGGATGCTGAATTTTGTGATCCACACTGATTCCTTCTGGTGTACTTTTGTTGTTTTCACCAACTTCTATTCACTATAAATCAGTAAAAGCAGAGTTGTCATCTGACACGTCTTTGCCGTTTATGAAAACCTATTTATTTCAGCCTGCTTCCTGCTGGCTTAATGACCAAAACTGCAAAACATGTTTTGATAAGCACTAATTGAGCTTTTGACTTTGAGACTTGTCCATATATTTTGTACGTCCTGTTGGTTTTGTTCCTTCTTTGACTTCTTGTTAAAATAAACAAATATGTAGTTGATGGTAAAGGAGACTCTGGGCCTTCTGTCTATATGAACTTCTGTGCCTTGAAAAATGCAAGCCTCCTTTATCCATGTCATAACATTTATTATAGAAGTATTTGGGTTTTTAATTTTAAGTGGATAATGACATGAAATCATTATTTTCTACCTTTTATTATTTTATATGTTAGTGTATTTTTGATACCTTACACATTTATATACAAATATACTTTATATTTTTGTTATACTTTATTATAGAGAACTACATGATTCAGCATAGTCCTCTCTATCATTTCACAACAGTCTGTCCTGCTAAAACTCTTTCTAAATTGGAATCTAGCAAGAGAAACCTTTCTGAAAGGCATGATGAAGATCACCTGTAAAAGCTCATTTTCCTTTTCTAATGTGTTGTGGTAACCTAAGCAGGAAAAGAACCCTTTCAAAAGGAAGCATTTGGCTTTAAAAATGACAGAGTATGGGGTAAAATTAGACTTTTTTACTACATTGACAAGGCTACTGTTCAAATTGTTTAAAGCTTAAAGGCATTTTAAACTTGAAAAGGAAGTGATATTTTGATTGAGTTTACATTCTTTTCAGTGTCAAGAAATATAGGCTTTCAGGAAGCAGCTTTTGTTCATAGAGAAAACTTGCCGCACCCAAATTCAAAAGTTGGAAGGGAGGGATCACGAGTGGTCTTTGGCTGCAGGTAAGCTAAGTCTTGGTGTGAGTGCAGGTCCTTCCTTCTGTAGCAGATTCTGGAGCCCTGTTTCATAACCTGGATAAGTTAGATCCTTTCCTTAGATACTGGAAATGCAGTGCTTTGACCTTGCTTCTTAATGTCCTGGAGAGTGTGCTTCTGTTGTACATATTTATATGTCCTGACTTGTTGAGTGGGTGTTTACATTCAGCGATTTTGGCATCTGATTCCTTCACAGACTTTGTGTATGTACATATGCTGTGAGAAGATGAGACAGCTTTCACCTCTGATACATTTGAGAGGAAAAAACAGAGAGAAGCTGAGCAAATAAGGGTAAAACAGTCTGTCTGACTTGTAGTGTAGTGGGCATAAGGGCTCATTGCTCTTTGGAGTAGCGTGGCAAGGTTGGGGTGGTTGGAGTGGTTGGAGGGGCAAGGTGCGAGGCTTGGTCCGCAAGCAGGCGAAAGCCCAAAGGCTGCTGATTGAACTCCCCCAATTTGTGACGTCTCTGAAGCACAGCAAATAACAGCAAATTGAGGACAGTCCCATGCAGCCATTTAATAGGGCTGTACGCCTTTCAGGGTGCCTTATTGTAGGTATCTTGTTACTGGTTGCTCTGGACATTAGCCCAGTGGGTGTATATAGCAATAAAGTGTCTTCCACTGCCCGCACGGGACAATCTCTGTTGGCTGGTAAGAAGGTATCAGAAGCATTGTTGGTTTATTGTTTGCATTTACTTATGTATTTCTATCTCTCTTCTCCTTTCCTCAGTCTTCTACCACATGAATACAAATGGTGAAATTAAGTTTGAATCTTGGATATGTGTAGTATTTACGTTGCATAATCACTGATGAAGTTGCTGAGTATGTCATGCAGAGTTAGTTTCCTAAAAAAACAGAAAAACAAAGTCAAACATCTATTAATGTTTTACTAACGTTCCCAGTGCACACTTCTGTCTGGGCCTCTGGGCTTTTCATTTTCATGGTCCGATTCAAATCAATAGAACTAACCGTTGAATCACAGGATCATAGAATGGTTTGGGTTGGAGGGGCCCTTTAAAGGTCATCCCTGCAATACGCAGGGACACCTTCAATGAGATCAGGGAGCTCAGAGCCCACTGCAGCCTGACACTGAATGTTTCCAGGGATGGGGTATCCACCACCTCTCTGGGCAACCTGTTCCAGTCTGTTCTTGAAATGTAATACCTGGAATACCCTTATAGTCATATTTGGACTAGTGAATATTATCTTTTGCTGTTACCTAAACTCGGGGGGGGCTGGGGGGACTTTTTTACTGTGAGTAGTTGAATTAGTATTTCTTCTTTATAATACAAGTGCGATAGCATTTGTGGTTTCTGTTCTACTTAGTAGGAGTGCTGAGATTTGGATTTGAGAGGATTTAATCATCAGATGGGGATACCGACGCTCAGAAATGGAGAGTGCTGGCTCATCTGTTTTCAAAATATTGAATTATTTACATGTTAAAATACATAATGAGTATTGGGATGGGAAAGAATATGAGGAAGGAGAGGAAGTAATACATTTACATAAAAATTCACATACATGCGGACTCTTCCTAAGAAAAGCATTGTATTTTCATGTACTGATGTTTATTTTTTTAAAAAAAAATTATATATTTGAATAGAAACTTCTAGTTAATATCTTTAACATATGTTTTTCAGTTTAATTTATCTTTACAGGGTGAATTCAAAGGCAAAATTACAGCTGCGTCCTAATCTCTCAATCTAGGAAAGAGCCTCAGTTTGTTCTCTTTGCCACAGACAGCTAGCTAGTATTCAAGTAGGTTTATTAGAGGAGCTGCCACAAAGACATCGTGATATGCTGATAGGGAGTAACCAACGCATGACAATGAGCCACTGTGAGGTTTCCTGAAGTCTTTATATGGTTGGACCTGTTGGCTGTTAGGTCAGAGCACTGCGTTTATCTATGTTTGTAGTACGCTCCTGAGCTGATTCCCATATACTTAACCACATCTGTATTCCAATCACCAACACGCCGAAGGAAAGTATTTTCTGTGCGATGGTTTTCCATGGGCTGGCGGTGCCTGGGTGTTTCAGAAGTCATACCATGTGCTGATCCTGATATTGCCATTGAACCTCTGCTGCTGGCACCCATGATGGTATGATGGATTGCTAGCTAAATCTGACTCTGATGAATAGGCAAAGTTATATATGTGATAGCAAGCATGCAAACCTTATAATTATGTACACTAATGTAGCAGTTTCATTGCCTGGGAGTGTCTTGCTGGAACATGCTTTGTTGTCTGAAACATTTTCCATTGTGATTGTCTGAGTGAAGACTTGTGAATGCAGTCAGCTGTATATCCATACTGCTGCTGAAAAGCTTGAAATGTAACATTGTGGCTTCTGGAGGCTCCCAGCAAAAGAGAATGGCATATAGGAAAGGAACATTGTATTAACAAAGGCATGTTTTCCATGTGTATGCTCATGTCTTTTTTTTTTTTTTTAAAAAAAAAAAAAAAAGTTGTTCTTAGTATTAAGGGCTGGTGATCCTCTTTCACCAACTAAGTCTTGCAAAACCTATAATATTGGTTCTGAACAGTAAATAAATTTAATAACTCCATGTAGTGTAGTGGCTATTAATATCTATTTGGACTATGACTTCTGCAGTATTCAGCCAGGGCTACAGAGCAAATGGCCATATGAATGGAAGAGCTAGTGACCCAGTTGATGTTTTTATTTCTTTATTTCCTTCCCCCCTCCTCCCCCATGGCTCTGCAAGCTAATCACTGTTACCTTTATTCCTCTTCTTTGTTTTTTTTTTCTGGCAGATTAATCACAGCTGTTGAGAGATTCTTCACAAACATTATAAATGCTGCAGTGCCATGGCCACTGCTACAGAACTTAAAGGAGTAGGAGGTCTTTCTTTGAAAACAATAGTGTTAATATTGTTTCAGTCTTTTCATTTTGTTATACTGTAACAACAGGTTTAACAAGGTATTCTTCCTTTTGAGGATTGGTTCCAACCCTTTAACTTTTTGGAGGCCTCTTCCTTCTGTTGTGGAAATGTGTAGTATGCTTTAGTGGAACTTAAACTGCCCAGGGGCTGTGTTGAGGCTGCCAAGTCTGTGGAAATAGTCATCTTGACTTTGCAGGACTATTTTCCCTAGGGGAAAACAATCATCAGGTTTATTGTACAGTGACAGATGTTTAATTTGTAAATGTCACAGCAACTTCAAGGATTGTGTGTTTGGCATACAGTGCTTCAAATACTGGTTTTACATGAGAGGACAGCTATGATGTATGGCTGGAGTCGATGCAGTTGTGCTTGCTTTCTTTTTTCGGAATTCTCTTGGAGAAGATGGCCCTTCACCCTTTGCTAATAATCTGTTACAGTGTGATGTCTTTTATTGTCATGTTGTGAATTATGTAAAAATCTTGCTGATAGAGAGTCTTTAACATTCAAACGTAGTCTGATCATTTATTTTAATTATCTTCAATGTTGCTTGGCTGCAACATCTGCAATATCAAGTTGGTTTAGTCAGAGGGGTTTTATCTGCCCTAGCTCAAATTCTGATATGTAGGCACAACTCCATCTGTAGCAAGTAAAGAGAAATTGGTGGTTCTAGGTTGTAGAGACATTGCATCCCGCATGCACCTACTGTTTTGCAGTGACTGAACATCAGAGCTGGTCAGTTTGGCGTCACTATAGAGTTACCTTACAGGAAGCCACCTCTAAAGTTAGCAAGAATATAAGATGTCCTAAAAGTCCAAACAGTCTGCTTCAAACTTGTGACACATTTAAGCCGTGAGCATCACCCTCCTACTGTGTAATTAGTAGAGTATGTTTCTGAAGGGTTGACACAAGCTGATGCTTGAAAGGCACAGTAGCAATGGTTTCTTTTTTGCCAGCAGTAGAAGGAGCATAGAAATACTAGTCTCATAATGTAATTGGGGTGCTAAAAGTGAATGGGATGAATTTTGTCTAAATTCTTGTTGGCACTACTTATGTCCAGTTGCATTATGGCTCTCCCATGAGCCATGTTTGCAGTGGTCATAAACTGGTATGGGTGGGTTAAGACAGATTGATCTGTATTTCCCCAGTAATTCTTCCTGCCAGGTTATGTGATGTTTTGTAATGTGAGAGGTCATTGCATACCTTTTCTTTTTTCTTTTTTTTTTTTTTTTTTTGTGATAACTGCCTTCCTTGTGATCCAAAAAGATCTTGCTACTGCAGTCATAATGTCATTCTATTGGGTTTTGCAGGACCCTCTGCCATTCAACGTTTTCGGACTGAGTGCTCTGCTATGGGACCAAACTCTGTTCAGCACATTGCAATGTCCTTTGGGGCAGAATAAAATTCATTAGGCTAGGCAGTAAGTAATAATAAACTTAAATGCAACCTTTGACTACTGTTTATAAATTATCCCCAAGAGCCTTCTTAGGTCTGCTTTGAACTTCTTAAATTGCTAATTGTAACTCACTGCTGGAAGCAGGATTGCATACTGGTATTCCTACTCCCCTAAGTCATACCACAGTCTTCAAAATATTTTTTGATAAAATATCTATGCATTTTGATCTGCATCTATTGATCTGTCTAAATAACATATTAGACCCCTACTATACCTGTATACTGCATGATTCTCCAAAATCAAATGTTCTTCTTGTAGTCCTTGAGGCAACAGCATTTAACTTGTGATTTAAAAAACTTGCAATTCATACGGTGAGAAAGTTCAGGAAGAAGAGGAAGAAACAATGTCCAGCTGTGGTGTGGTTCACAGTTAAATTCTGGATTGTGGTTTTCTATTGCTTGTCTCATGGTGGTAAGTTGCTGAAAAATGACTAATTCATGCACTTTTAGCTGGATGTGAAGGGAAGGAGGAAAAAAAAGAAAGATAAAAGCAAACCTATAATTTTCCAGAACACCACAGTTACTGTATCTCGTAAGTTAATGCAACTACTTTTGTTATCTTATCATAGATAAACTCTGAAGAACATGTTGATGCAGCTGATCAGGAGACAGTCTCTTGGGATCGCAGTATTCCTGAGGAAATAAAACAAAAAATACAGCCTAAAGAGGTTCCAGCAGAAAGTGTTACTGTCTGGATCGATCCGTTAGATGCTACACAAGAATACACAGGTAGCTGATTCTTGTTGACAAATCATGTGTGTAATTCTGATGTCTGCCTTTTATACTGGAGACAAATAGTAAGTATTTAAAATGGCATCTCTTGTTAAAGTGTGTTATGTCAAAGCTAGTGTGATTTAATTGAATGAAGTGCATAATGAAATCTCCATAGTAATCAGACTGGAGCATTTACTTTTATATATACCAACTCTGAAATTACTTTGATATTCCTTGCAACTAAGTAATTGCTAAAGTAAGTGGTAACTGTCCTTTATGGATTCTGCTGGAATTGCACAGTTCTTTATTTCAGTTCTTACTGTGGCAACACTAAATATCTCAGAATGTTGTTTGCGTGTTTATTCAAAGGGCATGTTAAATGAATATCCTATTTAACATGACTTAAAGAAAAGTTATCGTGCTTACAAAAAAGCATGCAAACTTCAGTCTTCCCCTCTTTCAGAAGTTATAAGATGTTACATAAGCACTTCAAGGCAACCTAACTAAAATGAAGTATTCTGAAATACTGCAGAACAAACAGAAAGATGGGGATTTTTTTTTTTTTTCAAATATTCCATTGATACAAGAACTTTTCAGGTGGTATTTAAATTATCAGCTTTGAATCAATAGAGGATAGGAGGTGAGACAGAGGAAGGAAAACACGGAAGTACGATTTCCATAAAAATTCGTGCTGCATTAGACACAGTTCCTAGCAGTAGATCTAGTAGATCTAGGTTGCATCTGCTGAACAGGAAAAATTGCTGGAAAACTGAAAAGTCTTTGGAGTCTTGAAAACTGCACAATCATTTGAAGATAGAATGGTTATATAACAAGAGGCAGAGTGTAGAGTAGTCTTGGAAGAAAAACATGTCCTGTCTGCTTTCTTTTTGTGTTCTTGGCATCTGGCTGTTAACTGGCTCACTTTCTCATTTTGCCCACAGAGAATCTTCGACAATATGTCACAACAATGGTTTGCGTGGCTGTAAATGGTAAACCAGTAATAGGAGTGATACACAAGCCTTTCTCAGCGTATACAGGTACCAGTATGCCTTCACATATTTCCATTCTCTTCAGTCATAGAGTTAATTAAAATTTGATGTCTGAGAGAACATCTGTAGGTATAAATGAGAAAATGGTACCTGGGGCAAAAAAGCACTGCTGCAGACCTCTGAATTAGAGCTGCAAATGTGTATTGTGCTATAAAACCGCAAAGCAAAATGCTTCCCTTATGTAACATAAAAATGATGCATTTAAAACAAACTAACTGAAAATATGTTTATAAAGTGAGATACCTTCAATCAGAGTGCTCATAGCAAACCAAACAAAGTGAAAGTTATGCATACTGACCAGTCTTGTATACTCTTAGCCTCTAGCAGAGAAGTACTTTGCTCATTCAGCAAAAGCACTTAGGCCATGATATTGTATCCAGGACCAGGTGTTTATTCATTGTGAATAACAAAAGATTGAAGATCTTAATGACAACTGTTTGTATGTAACAGGCAAGACTGTCTAGCATAGCCTTGTTGATTATGTGATGTGCTTTTAATGCCACAGCTATGGACTAATTAATACTTTATTATTAATGGTGTATCAGTGAGGATGGCTGCAAGTTTGGCAATGTGTATGCACTTCTGAAAGCTTCAAAGTAGTTTTAGCATTCATGTCTTATGTACTATATATTTGAAGCATGAATTTAAATTCTCATTTTTCTTTAGGCAATACTGACCTCTAGAGTTGTGAAGTTACACAGTAACTCTGGCACAGAAACTAAGGCTGAATTAACATTTTGAGGTTTTTTTAATTTGCTTTATTTTTTCCCCCACTGTGCTCAGTATTTTGTGCTAAATATTGTGCTGTCTTTAAATATGAATTTAACTTCCAGTCATTTAAGTATGTCATATATTCCAGTATGTTTAAAGAATATTTGTGGCTTTTTAGAACATATTTTTCTAAACATCAACATCTTATCAATGTAATTTTGAGAATTTATCTCCTTTAGTCATAGTAAAATGTGAAATGTTAAGACACGGCATCGAATGAGATGCATTGAATTCTGTTGCTCTGTGAAGAGTATTTATTTCTTAAGCTGACAATACCACTGTGTTGTGGGTAGGATTGTTCCTAATACTACCACACAAATAGAAAGCAGTAAAGGGCAGTCAGCATTATCATTACATATAATCCAGTCTATTAGTCTATTACCATACAATCTGGCCCTCTGTTGAGATTAAATTGCTGTTTAGTCTGCTAAGTAAATGTTAAATTGGTGGTTAGAGGATGCCACCTACGAAGCTTGTCTTTGAACTTCATGATGAAAGAAGTGGGTGGTTGTGTATTTTAAATCCAGTCCTCCAAAACATGCCATCAAATGTTTTCCTTAGTATTACTCTTCTCTTGAGCTATTTCCTTCCTTAGCTTGACTATCCTTCTGAACAAATTGACTCAGTAACGTTTTTGCTATCTCCTCTAAAGAGTAGTGAGTCTTTTTGTTCTTCTAAAAAAATTGTTTGAGGAAATATTGGATCAATTTCTGAGTCGAAGCCATCCTTTTAACTTTGGTGGCTTTCCAACTGCAAATTCCAAGTATTGCTGTTTGGAATTTGTATTGCTACTTGGAATTTTTTCTTATTGCTCTGTGTTTTTGGAAGTATGGCACAGGAATAGTCAGACATGAGATAATGCCGTATGCATAAAAGTGTGTGTGTGTGTGGTGGGAAGCTTTTTCTCTTTGCATGTATGGACAGGAGGGCATGTACCCTTTTCTTCTGTCAGCTGTAACTTTCTCTTTTACAGCAGGGAGGGAAATTAAGTCACAGGGATCAATTCCATTTTCTCACATAAGTATCCTTTTTCTTTATGTTTAATAGAGATTGCCTTTTGTAAATCTTAGCAGAATTTGTGTTTCTCTCGTAGTGTGGGCAATGGTGGATGGTGGGTCAAACGTAAAAGCTCGTTCCTCCTACAATGAGAAAACTCCAAGGATTATTGTATCCCGCTCCCATGCAGGAAAAGTTGAGCAGCTTGCACAGCAGACATTTGGAAATAAGACTGTGATAATCCCCGCTGGTGGAGCAGGTTTGATTCTTTAATCTATCCTATTGATTTTTTAATCTATCCTATCTAAGCATCCTATCCTTTGTATTGCTCCTGAATGACTTGACAGGATAGCTGTTTTTAAAGAATATAACTGAGGCATCTCCACTTTTTCCTCCTACCCATCTTCACATCCCTAAAAGCAAGGACTTCACAACAGGGAAACAGTATCTCCTCTATAGATAAACCTGCATGTAAGCTCAGTTCAGGCTTCAGGCTGTTCACGAGTTAGTATGTTAATGACTCTAGGCATGGACCAGCAGTGTTGCTGTGGTCCTTTCATTGAACACCAACGTGCTTTCACTGAAAGCACTGATGCCTCTGTGGAGGATAAAATGTTGTGTGACCAAATAGAGAATCATGAAAAAGAATCTCTTGGCTGTTAGTTAACTAGCAGTACATGTTATTAAACAGTATTTTAGGAAAAAGCCATTAAAGTTTGGTACTATTTCTTGCGTTTGTGTCAAGGAGAAAACTGATTTCACTGAAGTCCATTTTTATCTGCTTCGTATGCAGCCCAGAGAGGTTTTAGCTTACTTTTTGTAACCTTACACAATATCCTCATGCATGTTACTGACAGAATGCAAATATGTGAGGTATAGTGTGAAGCAATAGCTGTTTTAAAGTCTTAGAAAAGCCATGCAAAATTTGAATTTTACACAAACGTATCTTTCTGTCTCTATCATGAAGAGCTAGAGCTCCCTTACAGATTAAATTTAAGAAGGTCTTGCATAGGTTCTTGCAATGAATCTAAATGAATTTATGATAAAGGAAGTGAAAGTGCAGCTGGTTATAGCAGATCTTCTTCAGGGCATGACTCTATATAAGACGATAAGGAAAGGAACTGTTTAATGAAACAAGGATATTGGTTGAAACGGTTGAAAATTTGAGAAAATGCCATAAAAGGAAGAGTGATGTTTTGAGCAGTGACTTTGTGCTGTGTGATCTGTGGTAAAAGGGAATGTCCTGGGCTGAGCTGCTTTATTAGAGTGGTATTTGCATCTTCCTTCTACTGTAACAAAAAGCCAGGAAGAAAAAGGTAGACTTCACCGTAATACAGAGACGTGTGAGCGACAGTAAGAGCAAAACTATATTTGAGTATCTAGTCTTATTCTCTTAAAGCGTCTCTAGCTGGGTCTGTGTAGCATATTGGTAAAATCTGTCTAAAAATAATGTGTCTCAAATACACAGGGCTTTATTTAGGGTGCAGTGGAGAAGTCAAGGAGCGGGAGGTGTACCTTTCTAAAACTTTATCTACAGGTCAGAGGGCAGACAAAATTTATTGGTGCCTCCGTCATTATAATGGATGGCATGATACAATTAACAGTGTTACTTTTCTAAATCTTGCATGTGCATATTATAGCACTTACTAGTAGCTTTGTCCATTGCAATTAACAGGAAAACTTGGTTTATTTTTTTTTTCTTTTTACTTCTGCCCAATTCTTCTAGGTTATAAAGTGTTGGCCCTCCTTGATGTGGCTGATAAGAATCAAGAAGAAGCTGACATATATATCCATGTCACCTACATTAAGAAGTGGGACATATGTGCTGGAAATGCAGTGTTGAGAGCATTGGGTGGCCATATGACTACCCTGACTGGTGAAGAAATTACTTACACTGGCTCAGATGGCAACGAGGGAGGACTTATAGCCAGTATCAACATGAACCATAAAGCACTAATTGAAAAACTTCCAGATCTGGAAAAAACATCACACAATTAAACTTGACTGATGGAGAAGTACAAGTCGTGCTTTTGTGGCCTCCAGGTGCTCTGTCTGAAGAAGCAGATATGAAAACCTGCTGGGAAAGATGCACAGCAAAGCAAAGGAGCTTGGTGTGGGTTTGGGGACTATATTGTGCATTGGGTTTCTTCGATGGTGGTATTTAAAAAAAGAATAAAATAATAATCAGAAGTAGGAAGGGGACTGACTGCCTCACACCTCAGTTTCCGTGTTTTTATTTTTCTCAGTCTATTTTCATGCAGTTCTTCAAGGTGCATTTACATTAGATATTGGTAAATGTAGGTGAACTAAAGAAAAGTCCAAATTTATTCATAAAATAACCTGATTAGTTCTCACAGGAATTTCTTGGAACTTTTTACATCCTATTACTGTAGTTGTAGCAACTCTGTAATGAATTAGGTAGGGAAAAAGTTGATTTGCATAGGCATCTGATAACTTTGCAGATAATTTAGCAGGAAATATGACCCTGTGTTCTATATTCCCTGAACAGAAAGCACAAGAAGGTTGACATAAATTTATATGCAGCAACAGTTTATCTTTGACAGTGTGGCGCTCCTTCTGTTTTTTAGAGGAAAAATAAGAAATGTTCTGTACTATTTTGACTTTTTTTCCTGAAGATGTAAACAGATTTAGTTCAGATAGGTTGTGAATATCAGTGTTATTAATCAGTGTAATTATTTCTGTATACCTTTTTAAAAGAGGGCAGTGTTTCCTTGTATAGTTTTTAACAGTTACTTCTTGTCCTTGATTTCTGCGTGCAATGTTGAAGATGCATGCTAGATTTTTCTCTAATGTAGGACGTGCTCATCATTTGGTGTTTGTGCCCATAGAAGCAGCCTGTTCTTTCAGTACTTGCTTTCTTGTTTGTTTGGGTTTTTTTCCGCTGGACAGTCATATGGAATGAGTTTAACAGAAATAGTACGTTAATTAGTTGCTTCTGTTTACAACATGAGATACAAACCAGCAATTTTTCTACAAACCCAGAAATAACTTTCCAGTATTTTAGGTTAAGGTGCACTCTTTTCTGAAAAAAGCTTGTGGTTACTTGGTTTGTGGACATACATATGTCCACATATGGCCATTTACATAAAGGCCATTTGAACTTGAATCTGTTTAAGCAAGTTTGAAGGACACACGGCACTTGAAGTACAGCAGGGTCTGCAAAACTTTACCAAAAAAACTTCTTCGTCAAGCAGCTATATGCAGAACAGAACATGGGCCCTTTGATATCAAATGATGACTTGTTGCACCTCTAAAATATGTGGACTTCTGTCAGCAAAAATGTAACAATCTGTATTATTGTTCTCTGTACCCCTCTGAAGAGTTTCTGAAAGTTAAGATGTACACGTTATTTGAATTAGCGGTAAGTAAGCTTCCCATCTCTCATCAAGAAAGCTAGAATTCTTAGTTAATACAAATGCTTTCTGTGCAAAGTTTATTTGGTATAAGCTTTGGCCAGTTAAACCAAATTCTTCATTACTTTCATTTTAACTTCTTTCATCATACTGATGTTCTGATTCAAAAGAGTTTTTTCTGTTTATGTCGGTAGTGGAGCATGTCAAGATACCTCTTAACTTATAGCTAACATTCACATTTCCAAAATGTCTTCTCAGATGTTGCATAGCTACAGATACAGACTTTTATTTTGTAACTTACTGGCAAAGTAGACTGAAATATAGTCCTACTAGCCTTTTGGTACGGGTAGTTTTTTTAGATAACTTTTTCCAAAATTGACACGATTGCTGCTGTTTGAAAATAGCTTTTACACATGTAGATAATACACGAAGCAACTTAACTTCCAATTTTAAAGTTTAATAAACTGTTATATGCTATGAGAAGTAAGTGAATATGCCCTCTTTAAAGTGAGGCTGATTGATTTGCTAAAACTTGTTGAGCTTCCGAACCTCATTGATGAATAAAAATCCCTATATTTATCAAGTCTTTACTATTTTACGAGACTGCAGATTTTTCTTTTCTTTTTCCCCTTCAGGCTGATTTAAATGAATTAAAGCCTAATTTAAAAGAAGCAGTTCTCTTGTTTATTAGTTAAAGAACATGGATTAAAATTCAAATATGAGAAATAGCCATAGTTAGCCTAGAATAAAAACCTAATTTTGTCAGAGAGTTTGAATGCACAATATTTAAATAGGCAATTAAGACAAAGATTGTGGCAGATTGTGGGTTTGGATTCAAGTTGAAGTCATGTGTATACTTACCTAGTGAAAATGTGGCTGCTTTTATTTTGGGTACGATTCAATCCCTTCCTTGCATAAGCTGTGATCAAACTTAGCTTCTGTATGAGAAATGAAAAATAAGAATGTTTTGTATTGTTCAAGGGCTTAAATGCATCTTAGTTGAAGGTATAGGGCGGTAAATAGACATATTTGCCTAAATTATTTTTACTTGGGAAGGAAAGTTTCAGTCCTCCCTCCTTCTTCCCATGTGCTGGCTAAAATACCTCGTCTTCCATTAGAAAGATGTGTGCTTGTTTGGATCCATTTATATCCTAAATAGCTTTGTTGTAATGTATCACAGTCTGCAGTACCTTTACAGTGGATGTTTATTAGCCCAATCTCACTTCTTGTGAAAATGAAGAAAAGGTGAGGGTGAGGTGCCCAGTTAATTACTTCTAGTACAGTCTGAACTTGTGCAGCTTTCCCACAGCTAAGATCTAAGGTGATGTTTAAGTTCTCCCAGTCTAGTTTAAAGAGGAGCTGCTCTTGTATGAAAATAGGTAAGCAGCTGGTGAATATTAGTTTCTGGTGTCACTTTACAATAAATGTAACTCTTGGGCACACCAGCAAGTATTCAAAAGTGCTTGCTCGGTGCACGTGCCAGTGCACTTCTATATTTGTATATTGTTAACACTCCGTATATTCTGTTTCTTTTATTATGTTCACCCTCCATTCTAAAATGTTTTGTTGTTCTGGCTCCAATATTGGTTTGGTCTCAGCTCCATGGGTATGACTTAAGCTTGTGCCCAGAGTGGTAGGAAATCATACTGTACCCATGTCTCGCTGCTGGGCCAGAATGTTGTTCTTTACATTCTAGCCTTTTCTACTTAAAACCATCATACTATTTTTAGGGATGCTACTTAAAACAATTGTGTGTTGTAGCTGAGTCCTACAAAAGTATGTCTTTTCTAGAAACTGTAATTAAAAAACTAATGGTGTTATTCTAGCCCCAAGCAAGGGAAGAGGATGTACTTATTCAGCATTTATTTTCCAATGGTGGATTTTGAGTGACTATTATGACTAAGATAATTGCAAGTGAAATTATTCTAAGGCTATACGTACTATATTTTCTTTTTCTCTCCCCTAATAAGTGTGGATGGTAGCATAGGTGATACCCTATACCTTACCAAGATTCCTAACTTTCATTTCTGAATGCATGTGTTCTAGATAAATGGACACAAATAAGATTTGAATATTGTAATTAACTAGTTTTGAGTTTAACTTATTTCCCAGACTTTTACAGATGGACTTTAATATTAAGGACTGTTTGTTCTGAACTATGGAGTACATAATAGTAATAAAAAATATTTAGCAGGGATGGCTTACTCAGATGGTGAATTAACCATATGGGCAAAGCTGTAAACTCATATAGTAATGTTTCATATATTTGCTTTTACTATATGGTCATTAGAGTATTTTTTAATGCCCAGTGATTGGAGATCAGAGGCGTGGAGAGGAGTCAGCAGTGGAGTTCATCTCTGCTTTTTTGTTTGTAAACAACTGTATCCAAATATCTCTGTAGTATCCTGTTACCTGTTAGAGTTGTACAGCATCGATGCAATACTGTATACTCCTGGTTTAACAGTATAAAGCAGGAAGCCTGCATCCCCCAAGACCAGTGCGATGAGAAGTGACTGAGTATTGTGTGGGCCTTGTCAGTGTTATGCCAGCAGGGCTGACTGCTTCATGGTCTCATGGGTATCATTCCAGTTGCAGTTTCTCTCATGGCAAAACTGCTTTTGTCAGCTATTGTCTTCCCAGTTATGCCCAACCCCTTTGTGGATCTGTTTTCCAAAGTAAACTAGAGAAGTGGAGAGAGAAGAAGCAGATGGCTGCGTTAGGGAAATTGTAACAGAGAACACTATTTCTATTTCTTGATTCAAATTAGATTGATAGTGTGATTTCTCTTGTCTTTCAAGGGCTAGATAGCCATACAGGTACGAGATAATGGATTATAGATAAATGCCTGTGGGATTTTAAGCCCAAGCAGTATGTGGGTAGGCGAGACTACCTCTAACCAAGGAGAACCTGGGTGGATGGATACCTGCCAAGCCATTCACACCAGGCTTTTTTTCCATACCTTGTAGACATTTAGCTCCTTTCACATGAACAATTACAAATTTGACTTTGCCAAAATATTCGTAGTCTTATCTTCTGATCTGCCATCAATGTTAACTACATCTGCTTCACTGTGATGTAACTCACTGAAACAAGACTGTGGTAACTCTGATGACTCAAAGATTGCTTGACTTTTGAACCACACCTGTATGGCAGCTGCTGTGAGTGTTTTCCCACCCCACAATCATGTCCTGTCACTCATGGGTTGTGTTGAGAAGCTGTTTAAAGCCTTATGCCTCATGGTTTTCAGATGATGCACCAGCTCTTTCAGTTCTGAGAGTTTCGGAAGTGCTCATTCAATTTCCTTTTGAGGCTCCTTCTGGAGTCAGCAATTAGCAACCACTTTTCCCTCTTTGCTATTCTTCATCTTTCTGTTCCTTTCTGATCCTTCGTCTTTTCTCAGTCCATGTGAACAAGAAAAATGAGAGATGGAAGTATACCAAGAGTGAGAGAGCCACAGCAGCAAATTATGTAGTTTGTCCTGAAGCTGTTAATGTTTGTGACTAATATCTAAGGTGCTGATTCTACCAGAAGTGGATAGTCACCAACAAAATAAAGACTTCTTGAAGAAAGATTCATGTGATCAGCAGAAAAGATGCAAACAGAGTAGGGAGAAGGTAAGCTGTCTTAAACAGGAGGAGAAGAAAACAGCTTGTTGGCTGTTACAAGCATTCGGCTTTGCTGTTCCTCTGGGTGCAAAGCTTTGTTGCTTATGAAAGAGGCTTCATTGGCCTTCTGTGAAAAGCCTGATTTTGTTGGTCAGTAGCAGCATTCCCATTGAATTCAATGTGAGCAAAAACAAGCCAGATAAAACAGGAACAGTAAATTAAGCTAAGTTCTGAAGATCTCAGCTTCTGCCAATAGAGCAAACAACCTGGATTGTGTTAAAATGCCTCTGGTGGCTTATTTCAGTCTATGTTACTAAAGGACTTGGAAACATCCCAGTGTCTCAAAGTTCTAAGTCTTTTGTGTTTTTTATTGTCTAAAGCTGATAGAGCTCACTTTCAGATAATATTGTTTTCAACTCTGATTGTTCCTTATTTGTAGTTCACGTTTCTTTTTTTTTCTTCTCCCCAAAGGGCCAGCAACATATTGGCATTTTTCCTGTTGTCCCACCAAATTGTATTCGTATTTTCCAATTGTGTGCCAAATCAAAAAAGCAATTCTATAAATAAACTCTCTGAAAATACTGGTCTATGAGGGTGTTTTCCTGTATTTTGCCTTTCTGATAGATATTTATTGTTTCTTTGTGCACCAGATTTTTTTCATTTTCCAGTAATGCATGTCAAGTGGCTTCAGCTGTGCTGTGTCCATCATGTGTGTATGACTTTCTGCCTGAGGAATTGTCGTTATTGACAGACCCAGCCAAGTTCATGATAAATAGAATTCAAGATCTCCACTGTTTTTGTTTTCCTATGCGTGTCTCATTCTCGGAGTTGGTGGACTTGTTTGATGGAAAACGAGTGCTTAGAAATCCCCATGTAGTAGAATTCCTTGGATCTGAAGAGGCTTTCTTTCAAACATCTCCAAGCCTCCTCCTGATTATGTTACTTCATTCTGCTCAAATCTATTGTTTTCATGATTTTTCTGGTATCCTGCCAAACTCTACCATTACTAGCGCTTTTTCTCATAATATGCCACCGTGGAATACGTTGAAAGATGCTTTAATATCCCACATCAATATGACATTTGAGACTTGGTTCTTGGGTTCAGCTGCAAATAGGGTGGTTGTTATCTCTACCAGTATGTGCAGGGCTGGTACAATGAAGTCATGTATCGTCCTCACAATGCTGACCTTGATGTGCATTGCTGATTTTTATCTTTCCCCAGGTACGAACTGAAATCGCCAAGCAGCTCGTGTGCCGGCTCAGTCTGCTCTCAGTACACACAATAGATACATTTTAGCATGCCTAAAACTCTGTTCTGGCACTAACAGTGATTGTAGGTACTACCAAACACTTTCAAAATCTGAAACAGAGCAGCTGCATCTAAACTGTTCATTGAGAAATGTCCTGGGATCGTGCTGACTACTGCACCACGCCTGGGAAATGGTTTGGGGTAGGAGTTGGTTTGCTTAATCCAAAAGGTTGCTGAAGATCATATTGTAGTACAGTCCACAGAGCTCTGGAGTCCAGGCTCTTTTCTGGACTGTGTAACTATATGAACATAGGCAAAATACAACACAGGACCTGTATGTGAATGTTTTGAAAACCCTTATTGATTGTGATCTAATCAGATAATCAGTGTGGAGTACTTGACAGTAGTTTGGAGAGACAAGTATCTGTTGTGCTCTGAAGAGCATTGTTGGGGAAAGAACAATCCAAAGGGGCAGGGATTCTTCTCATCTTGCAAAGGGCATGTGTGTAGGGAGATTGATATTTGCATTTCCTACCTGCCTTTGATGATACTGAAGCAACACAGACTACCCCAGTGTCAGGCTTATCTGAGGAAAGCAGAGCATGTGTGCAGGTGCTGTTTCATGTGATTAACAAGCTGAGTCCTACAGCCAGTTTGGGAACTTTGCTGCACTGAAAATGCAGTCTTTTCAGATACATTATTAGGAAAACATTGAATTGCTTTTTACTGTGGGTTATGTGGACTTGTGCTAAACTCATGAAGTTCATCAAAGCTGAGTGCAAGGGCCTGCACCTGGGTCAAGGTAATCCCAAGCACAATTATAGGCTAGTTGAACAATGGATTGAGAGCAGCCCTCAAGAGAAGGACTTGGGGGTGCTGGAGGATGAGAAGCTCAACAGGAGCCAGCAATGTGCCTTTACAGCACAGAAAGCCATCTGAATCTTGGGCTGCATCAAAGGAAGTGTAACCAGCAGTGCAAGGGATGTGATTCTGCCACTCTACTCTGCTCTCATGAGACCTCACCTGGAGTACTGTGTTCATTTCTAGAGTCCTCAAAACAGGAAGGACATGGATCTGTTAAAGTGAGTCCAGAGAAGGGCCATGAAGATGATCAAAGGGCTGAAACACCTCCCATATGAGGACAGGCTGAGAGAGTTGGGGTTGTTCTAGAGAAGAGAAGGGTCCCAGGGAGACCTTATAGAGACCTTCCAGTACTTGAAGGGGACCTATAGGAAAGCTGGGGAGGACCTTTTTAACAGAGAGTGTAGTTTTAGGATAAGTGATAGATTAGATATTGGGAAGAAATTTTTTACTACAAGGGTGGTGAGGCACTGAAACAGGTTGCCAAGAGGCATCATGCATGCTCCGTTCCTGGAGGTGTTCAAGACCAGGTTGGATGAGGTTATGAGCAACCTGATCTGGTTCAAGGTGTCCCTGCACATGGCAGGGGATTTGGAGCTAGATGATCTCTAAGGTCCCTTCCAACCCAAGCCATTCTGTGTCTCTATGTTAAGGTATATGAAGGGTGAGAGCTTATATATTTTGCACTTGGACAGCAAAGGAAATTGCCAAAGCTGAGTAAATATGTTAACATTTGATAGCTGGCTTATAAATGGCTTGTTAAAAATGATTGTATCCTTGGGAAGGCCTGGAAGATTGAATTGTAGGCTAGTGTCAGACTGTCATACATTTACATGAGACTCTCAAGCTTGCAGTGTCCCACTTAAGCTATCACTACAGCACAGCACAAGAGCTGTATTGCTGCTTCTTCCAGGCTCAGAGAACTGCCTTGTAGCATTGATGTCATGCCAAAGACTTGGCTCCTGCTTGAACCTGGAGAAGGCACCCCTTGCCACCAATGTTAATCCTGACGGCAGCCTCCAGCCTCACCTCTGACCAGGGCTCAGCGCTGCCCGAGTCACAGAACTGGCCCCAGGGCTGGCTTTTTCAAAGTTTTCCTTTCTTCCAAAGGGATATGCTTATTGCATAGTTAAGAATGGATCAACTTTGCTCCCCTTATCTGAACTCCACCCAGGCTGGGTGGGTCTGATGTCTTTGTATTTGCAGAGAGCAATTAACAGCGCACACTCTATTTCTGCGCAAGCCATAGTGCTCAACTAAAATAAATAAAGGGGATCAAATATATAGGAATTCTGTACAAGAGGAAAAGCAAGCATTTTAACCTCCTTCCTGTAATTTTCTGAAATTTTAGTACCTCAGTCTCTTGGGAATATTTGCATCAACAACAAAGATTTTCAATTATTTTAGCAAAAGAAACCTCTTTCTTGAATGTAATATTCCTTATAGGACTGAATTAACACAGATCTGCTTGCTGTTCTGATAAGATCCTAATCTTCTCTTACAGGAATTGTTTTATGCAAGTGTGACAATGGCTTTTGGAACCTAAATCACACTCCATCTTAATACATTTAGACCAATAAAACTACATATGCCACAATAACTGTTAGCACTAACACAAATGTGCAGCAAATGTGATTCCTCTGATAAACCTTCCAAAGCTTTCCTTCAGTCTTTATATTCTGAAGTCTGCTAGAGGTAGGATCTCTGATACTGAAGAACCTGGGGGAGGGGGAAAGCAGAGGCCAGTAGAGGGCTCTGTCTTTTCATCAATGCCCTGAAGAGCCAGGAAAGATTTTTGAGGATCTATGAAGTTACATCTCTGTTTCATTTTTTACCAAGAAAAGTCTTGTTCAGTTCTGATGTGTGTTTTCAGTTAAGATGTTCTCTTACAGACTTCTAGGGTCTAATCCAGAGGGCTGCACTAAATTGGTACTGTTCAATTTAATGGCTTGTTTATTTCTAATGCATGCTTTCTCTTGTATTTTTTATTTGTTTTAATATTGCAGTAGAAGTGCAGATTTTTGTACAGTGGGTTTAAGCTACCAACAATATGCTTTCTGCTAAGTAGCTCTCTTTGGGCTCATTAAAATTTAACCCATGAATTAACAGACATCTGTAAGTAGAGCCTGAAAGTCATGTTGTGAACTTCACATGAAGATTTCTGTACGTGTGTTCACTTCCTTGAAGTTTTGCTTCTGTAAGTCATGAGAATAATGTCAGTTGTGACAATCTTGCATCCAAGCTTTGTGTGATTTTAAATACATAACGACTCCACTTGCCGCTTTTTGTTAGTTGCTCATGTTTGAGGATGCTCCACATCCATCAGCTCAGCAAATTCTACATTTGAGTCTCATGGAAATACCATCTACCCACCATCAGCATGACTCGATAACCTCCTGTAAACATCCCCCTCCCCTTTTATATTTCTTTCTTAAAATCTACATATTCCCCTGCCAGACAAATTTTTATCAGCTTAGTTTAACAAATAAAAAAGCCTATTCTGTTCCTTAAGCAGTTGAAACACCCCATCTTACTACTGCTAAAATGCCAACTTGATTCTCTAGCTAATATAAATTGCAATATATCTTGATATCATTTGAACTTCCTTCCAGCTTGTGAAGAATATGGTTCTGTTTTGGCCTTTCTTAAGCAAGACTTGCTAGTCAGCAAAAACAGATTGGGATTTCTATAGATTTACATTTGTGTCCAAGAGTGATGCTGGTTTTGGAGTTGTCATTTGTACATGTAATTCCTTCTGTTAATTATAGATAGCTGCATATTCAAGTGAAATACTTAATATGAAAACAGCTCTTTGGCTACTTTGGGAGATGAAAGCAAACTAAAAAAAGAAAGCTAGTGTTATGTTAAGAAAAAAAAGATAATGCATTTTCTGTTTGTTTGGACAGCCTTTGTTGGTATAAATTAAAATGCTTTGAATCACTGACATAAGCAATCACTTCATCACAGGCACTTTCTGTCACGCTGACTAACTGAATCGGGGCTGAGTTTTACTGTGCGTCTGTCTTCTGACTGTGGAGCTGGGCTGAGGTGGTGGTTTGTCATTCTACGCACTAATTTAGATCACTGGAGAAAAGTCCCTACTGATTAACACCCGTTGGATTTCTGTTTCCACATCTGCAGAAATTGCATTAGAGCAAACAAAGTCCTTTGGAAATAATCTTCTCAGCGAGTCTGTTAGGATGGTGCCTGTTGCCGCCAAGGTTTGGCATGATCTGTTGGGAAGAGAGGAACAATTTCCCTCAGGCCACATCTGCTGTGTCATTTGAAAAAGCAAAATGAGAACAGTTACTACCCGTTTTTGAGACTCCACATTTGAGATTTAGCCTCCTCATTAAAATTTCAGTCAAGTGGGGGAAAGTGTATGAATAATTCCTGATCACTTGTGGGAATCTAATTTGAATTTCTGTGGCTTGAGTCACATGTCCTGGACACTAGGAGGAGGAGGAGAGGGATGGAGGGAAAGGAAATTGAGATTACTTTATGTAGATTCAGATCAAATATTTAGACTGCAAATATCTCATCAAAATGGAATGAAAAATCATGATGATGACATATTGACAACCAAGAAGAAAATTTCTATCACTAAGATTTTGTAAAACTCGCTTCTAAGCCAAAGCAGAAACAGCATAGCTGAGCTACTTAGGTTGTGGTTTGATTTGGGTTTTTTTCACTTGAACTAACATCCATTAACACAGAAATTAACTAAAAATACAAAGTTCATTCTTGTATACTTCGATATTTCAGTACTGTAAATATATAATAGAGAAATCACACTGAGCTTTCTTGAAATGATAATGAAAAATTAATCTTCGAAATATGTTTTCAGTGTTGCAGGACCTACTCATCACTGCCTACCCTGTCCTAGTTTATGAGTGATCCTGTGGAACAAAATGGGACAAATAATATAAAATAATGATGTTTTGCATCAGCAGTGCAGTGTTTGGAGCATCTCTAGAAATATTTTTTTCTTAAAGAAAAAATCTTATGTGTCAATATGTTAAATATTACAATTCTTGACAATAACAAACTATTTCCATGTTTTCCCTTTTCAGCCACTGAGATTTATTTATTTATTTATTTATGTTTTTGTCTTTTCAAAGGTAAAGATCTGAAATGCGTACAAATATCATATTTGCTACCTTTTTAGTACTTCTGCCTTCAAAAAGCATGGAATAAAAATGGAGAAGGACCACCTGATATCAGTGTGATTTATGTGCTTCTTGTTTTAAGTAATTCACTGCAGTAATCCTTTAAAATGACTGCTTTGATGATAATTTAAAATTCAGAGATTCAGCGTCTTACTGCTGGGAATCTTTTGCCCAGACAATAAGGACAGAGAGACTTGAGCTTCTTGGTGCTCTTGGTCACAGAGTGGATAGAGCATCTCAGATCTGACACACTTGAGGACATGGGTTACATCCATTTCCCACATTCCATTTCTCAGTAGAGCCATTCCTTCCCTCTCCCCTCACTGGAAAAAAAAAAAAAAAAAAGAATAAAAAAGAAAAATTGGGCACTAGCCTAGGGGCATAACTATGCTGCATTAGGTAGAAATTCAAGTCATCCTGTGTGAGCAGGAAATGAAGTGGGCTCAGACCCTATCTCCTCCTCATACTCCTTAGTAGAAACGCTTGCTGTTTGTGCAGGTACTCCGGGGAGCAGTTTTGTCTCAGGATTTGATTGTCTTTACAACTCTGAAAAATTCTTTTGTAATGGGGACAGATTGCTACAATGAAAGTGATTGTGAGTCTTTGGTGAGAACTGCAAATACCTGAATGCTCTGAAAACCCTTCCTTAGTGGATTCGCGCAGAAGTATATCAGAAAAAGATTCAAGACAAGAATTTGAAAGAAAACTAAATCATGATGTTCCATTTTTTGTCTCAGAGGTGTATTTCTGAGCACTTTTAACAATAAAGCTGTTAGACATCTGAAACTTCAGAGACAATGCTGTTTTTCTATTTTCTCTAACAGTTCCTGGGGACTCCAAATATTTTGTACATGAAAAAGAAAGGGAACGAGTCTGTGGAACAATTTCTACAATGGTGAAAGCAGATTTGAAGACAAAATCTGCTTTTAATTTCTCTCATGTTGCGAGGCATTAAATGATTTATATCTGATCTAAAAATCAAAACCTTTCCAAATTGCCATTTCCTCTCTTTTCTTCAAAAAAAGAAGTACAAGCCCTCTTCATAGTATAGTATCATAGTATCATAGTATAGTAAGAGCTGGAAGGGACCTTAAAGATCATCTAGTTCCAGCCCCCTTGCCATGATTCTCTTCCCTATGGTTCTCCCTCTTCCACATAGCTGTGAGTTTCAAATCTTGAAGTAATGGGAATATTTTCAAAAACTTGTCATTAAGTGCAATATATGGTGACGGAAATTGTGCTTAAATAGTTGGAAGACACGAATAAAAATGAATGACTGTAATGAAATTTAAATACCATGGAAATATTCTTGAAAAACATTCTTTTTTTTTTTTTGTCATTTAAGTTCTTTAATAACCAGAGGTACAAACTTACTCCATTTCTTGCTATATTGCTGCATGACTAGTGAGCTATCAAATTCTGCCACAGAGGGGAACCAGAGTATCATTGTAAATCCATATCAGTGCAAGCAATAGCTTCTGCTTTCTGATGGAGTTAAAGACTTGTCAGTAAAAGCTGAAATACTCAAACTTTTTCCTGCACCAACTTTTTTTTAATTTAGAGAAAGAAAATAAAAATTATACTTTTCTGTATTGCAAACTGTAAGTTTAGTAGTATTTATCTTTCTTTAGAATTTGTTATTAATGAGGACAGTCTACCTGAAAACAAGATGCTCACAGGGTGGTTCTTCTGAAAAAAAAGAACAGAACTTGCCCTTTGTGAGTCCATGCTGGCTGCCACTAATCACGTCCCTGTCCTCTATGTGCTTTAGCGTAGTATTTAGGAGGATCTATTCCACGATCTTCTCAGGCACAGAGGTGAGACTGACAGGTTGGTAGTTCTCGGGTCATCTTTTCTCAGCTTTTTAAAAATGGGGAGAGTGTTACCCTTCTTCCAGTCACCAGGGACTTCTCCTGACTGCCATGATTTTTCAAATATCAGCCAATTCCCTCAGGACTCTGGGACGTATCTCATCAGGTCCCATAGATTTACATATGTTCAGGCTCCTCAGGTGTTCATGAACCTGATCCTCCCCTACACTGGGAGGGCTTTAACCCTCTCGTCCCCATCTTGTTGCCCATTGTCCCCGGAGGGGTGAGGAGAGCAGTTGTCGGTGAAGACTGAGGCAAAAAGTTGTTGAGTATCTCAGCCTTCTCCTTGTCTGTTGCTATGAGATCACCATTTTCATCCATCACCAGTGGTATGCTTTCTTTAACCTTCTTCTTCCAACTGATATACCTGTAGAAGCCCTTGTCAGTTTTCACTTCCCTTGCAAAATTCAGCTGCTGCCGTGCCTTGGCCTTCCTGACCTCATCTCTACACAACCTGGACACACCCCTATACTCTTCCTAGGTTCCCTGTCCTTTCTGGAACAGCCTGATTTAGTGGGATGTCCCTGCCCATGGCAGGGGGATTGGAACTAGACGATCTTTAAGGTCCCTTCCAAATCTGACTATTCTCTGATTCTATGATTCTTGCACTGCCTGTGCAGTTCCCTCTTGCTCTTCAGTTTGATCAGCACGTCTCCACTCAACCACAGTGGTCTCTTTCCTTCCCTGCCTGATTTCCTACTGCTGGGGACTGAATGCCCTTGTGCTTTATGGAAAGCACCCTTAAACATTTGCCAGCATTTGCCGGCTTTTCTTGATGTTTCTTGTAGTCAGACCTTTGGGTAAATATTTTCTAGACCAGATACCTATGGAGGTGAGCATGACCCAAACCAAGTTCTCCCCATACAGAATTTCTTTTAAAGAAATCTTTTGAGTTGTTGATGGTAACATGAACGTTCCTGTCACCCGGGCAATTTGCAAAGGGGATCTAACAGTATTGGGTCCTAGATACGTGCGAGATTGTTGCTTTTACTTTTGAATGTGCCTGCAGGCTTCAGAGAGATAGAAAATTATCTGGGATGTTAACAGTCCGGAAGGCTGTGAAGTGCTTGCATGGAGCTATTGTACCTTTTGTGAAAAAGAAAAGACTACAAGTGCACATAGGACAAGAAGGGTGAATAGTAAAGATGAAAATTGCTGAGGTTATTTCATGCAGTCTCCACTACAAAGAAGCTTAATTTGGAAACTAGATCCTACTAACGCCATCAGATTTACTGACGCCATCAGATTAATATTCTTATTCTTTTAGAATTACAAGTATATTGACACAGAAAGCTAATAATAGTCCTGCTGCCTCTGTAGGGACGGTAATGTGCTCTCAGACAAACACAACAAAATCAGTGCTGCAGCACAAAGGAAATTTCTTGTGGAAAATTGTCCCCACTGAAATGAGTGGGAGGGATTGTTTTTCACACAGATGTTAACATGGCAGGACACTGTTCTCTGATTCAGGCATGCTGCTTCGGGGCTTGCTAATAAGCAGCAAAATCTTTCTTTGAAACTTCAGATTTATAATTTGCTGTCTGGTGAAGGTTAACGTGAAAAGCCTAAATGTTGATCTGGGTAAGACAATGATTACTCTATTGCCACTTCCTTGCTCACAACAAATTGCATTGAGCTTTGAGAGCCCAAGAAGCAGGAAATTAATCTTAAAAGTAAGAAAGGAATTAGAACAGAGCATCTGCAATAGTGAGCCAGCAGGTGGACTGTACTCCAGCCCTCAAGACTTGTGGAGCTCTGTGACCTGTGTACTCGCTTTAAACTGGATTCTCCTTCCAGACAGAGTACAGGACAGGGTCTGGTGGTATATCTGAGCACCTGGTCAGGATAGAGGTCTTCCATCTCAGATGCAAGAAGTAGGATCTCTTCCTGTAATCCCCATAGCAGCTTAAGAGCGATTTGTCACAGTAGCATTCAGTAAAAACCTATTGGCATCTTAATTGCTGACCTGGAAGCCTCAGGGATATTAAGTTAATCTTTTTTGCTCCCGTTATCTGACTCTCTTTCCACTGCTGTAATGAGTACATTTAGCCCATGTTCACACCTCTCTCAAGACTACTTCTGTAGTGATCAACACCCACCTTATTCTTTGTTTAGAAGCCCTATCACAATAGTTTACCAGATACATGTTCCTCCTAGAAGCCCATTTGTGACTATTAGTTGCCTGCATTGGCATCACGCTCAAATGACAGAGACATTATAACGTTACCCTCATTCTTCATTAATTCTTTTTATTGTCTGACACATATCCTGCAGAAAATCCAGAAATTACTTTATAATCACAAAGCTAGAGACCAGTCTTCCGTGAAAAGGACGTTCTGTTTCATTGACATCCTGCAACTAACATTTCCTCTAAGGTATTTCATTACTCTTTCAGTCAATAGGTGCCTACTTTATGTGTTTGTGTGTGTGAGGATGGGTGGCCTCACAGCACAAGCACGAATAGCAGCCCCCATTTTACTTTCATTCCCTTTCTGTCATGGTTTTCAAGATGCCGTGAATGCTCCCTGTTAGATGACTTTACCCTCTTCCCACTTTCTGTGGAGTCAGACATATACCAGTGGTTTTGGAATTGACACTTGGATTTGTGATGCTTTCCTCTTTCTTGCTGCTTGACAAACTCTCATTTTTTTCTTTAATTAGGAGAGATTGCTCTGCTGATGCAATTGTCCACTCAGCTGGAGTGAGGCCAATCACTCATCACTACAGCTCTCCTTGATTGCTTCCTGCCTAAACTAGAATGCAGAAGTTTGTACAAGAATTTGAAAAACAATTACAAAATCCTACAAACCTTCAGGAAGAGAAACTTGGTTTTTATTTTTACGTAGAAAACAGTTGCAGTGAGGACTGTTTTAATGTAACAATTAAGACATAGTGTGGCAAAATGTTCATTTTGTGGTTTTGGGGGTTAGTTGTTTTAAAAAGATAGCTGTTTTTCAACTGTCCCAAATGCTTCAACTTCACTACTTCAGTCAGATTGCCTAAGCAAGATGTAAGCAGAACATTTGCGTCAAAACAGAATGTAAAATCTACTCTTTGTACAGTATTGGAAATCCTGTGCACTCCCTACAGTAAAGTTACTACAAAACCAGGGGTTTTATATAATTGTGATTCCAACAAATAGCATATATCATTATTTATTAACTACTTCACGAAAATGTTAAAATGTAGTTGATAACATATTGTTTGGACTCTTCTTAGCTTCCTTATGATTCTAATTCAAAGTAGGGAAAACTTTGTATTCCATGTGTCACAGTTATTGAGTTTGTGTTTGTCTTCCTCATCACCCATATCTAGCAGAGCAGGTGACAGAGCATCCAGATCTCGAGTGGATCTGTTCCTAGTCAGCAGTGACAAGTGTGCCTTACAGTAAAGCAATGTAGAAATGCTATACTGTGTGGACTGTGGGATCCTAGTCAGAAAACAAAATCCCTGCAATTTAATCTACCCATTATAAATAATATTATTCGTCTTCAAGTTAGATACATCAGAAAGGTGACCTCAGCATTGCTAAAAGGCAAAAGAAAACCTCTGGGGCTGAAAAAATTATCGTCTTTTATATGTATTTGTTCACTGCGTAAAATCACTACTAATTAGTTTGGTTATTTGTTTCAGTATTACCTGTCACCTTTGCCCAGAGGCTGGATTAGTGCAGTGGTTTTAAATAGACAAATTTGTGTGTATGCTTGGTCAAGATGTCAAAATATATGGAAGCTTGCTGCTATGTTCCAACAGTAATGCAATGCTGTATGTGCTCATTTTACATCTCATAGCACTTCAGCCCCCAAGCACTTCAGCACTTACTCTTCACTTATGAAACAATTTCAGAAGGCTGAGAGCAATAGCTAGTAGTCTCTGCTCCTTTGGTAGCCCAGATTTTGTTTCAATGTTAAACAAAACCTGTTCACCAATACAGCTATTTCCAGGAAGGGTCAACATGTTGTCTATATGTAAGAATAACTTTTTTTCTCTTTTCCATAATCACAGAGAAAAAAAAAACTGGACTCAGAAAAGGAATAAGATGCAGTGAATTGTCCAGTTTAAGATATGTAACTGAGAACACTCTTGAGAACTACTTCCTTTAAAAAGCTCCCCACAGCCCTTTCTCAAGCAGGGTTATAAGCAACCACAGGGTTTGACAATCCACACTTTCATCTGCCCACTGTGCCAGATATTCTTTTTCACAAACAGCATTTCAGCTGGTAACGGTCCTTTCTCTGCCGCTTGGAGTCACCAGTGAAGAACAGCACTGGGAGAACAGAATGGGTATGGCCAATACAATACTGCAGATTTTTCTTTTTTGGAAAAACAGTATAAAATTATCTCTGTCATTTTCATTGCTGCATAAATTTTCAGCGAGAACTTGTGCTGTTTATTTGTCAAACTTTGACTGTCGCGTTTTGCTTGGTCATGAGTATTTGTTCAGGAGTGACAAAGCTTCTACCAGAGCAGCCCCAAAGATGTGCAGCTCCCTGTTCCTTACATTTTAGCTTCTCTTTTCTCTATTATGCCCTTATTTTAATGAACATTTTAAATTCTGATGTATAGCTATTTTTTATTTTCTTATCTTTCTGTATTTTTTGGGATTTTAAAAGACAAAAACCTGTGCGTTTTTATGTGCAGAGTTCAGCACTATTCAAGAAAGGTGGTTTTTTTTATACTCTTGCAGGAAAGTAACTTATGGACTGAAAAGTAATTAGTGGAAGTAAAGGAGGACAGGTAAGATACCAGTAAAGTTTCTTTGATAAAGCTAACAAGTAAGCAGTGCAAAAAGCCATATATTAACTAAGTAAAGAACTGACCAAGAAAGGAAGCTGCCAATAAAATGCTCCTTATACCTGCAATCAGCATGAATTGGTGCAGGAAGGGGTCTGCGCTGGGGGCTCACCCCAGGCTACTCAGTAGGACTGCCCCATAGCCTGGGGATGGAGCAAGCTTTTTCCTGCTGACATCTAGGTCTGTAAGGCCCCTGTCCAGTTGTGTAGGATTCCAAAGAAAATAGAGGGAAAACACTTCTCCATACCCCTTCTACAAAGACCTGCTGCTATGGTTTAGTTGAGGCTGCTCTTTAAAGGGACTTTCCCCTAGTGACCTCTTGGTGAATAGGTGCTGCTTCAGACTTAGAGAAGGTTCTTCTCCTTCCTTGCTTCAGCCTCAGTGCACAGAAGGAGATCCCACATTTCCTGAGGAGACTGTTGCTGTAGAAAGTACGACAGGCAGGACCTTAACACTTGGAAGACGGATACAGGGAAAGATACTTAACGCCATGTGTTGGAAAATGCACCCAAGAAAGAAGTAACACATCTACTCATCTCTCTGATGAAAGCCATCAGAATAACATATGGCAAGCTTCAATACCCAGATACAAAGCATCAGAGTTCAGTGATTTTGAAATAAATACCAAACACAAATCAAAACAAAACTAGCCTTGAAAAACCACCCCTTCTAGCCTTTACCACTTCAGTAGCAATTATAGTGCCCAGTCCAAAATGAATTCTGACATACAATTAAACCTGTGACTTAAAAATTGAGTTAAAGAAAATGTGCATGAGTCAGAACATTATTATTATTAATATTGGTATTTTATTATTATTATTTTTCTGCCTTAGGCAACAATGGGATTTCAGAAGTATTTCAAACAAACATTTGAGTTCCTACTCTTTAAACATTCACCAGTGTTGTCATTTGCGAGGAAGAATCAATGCCAAAAAGGTTACCATGGGAATAGTATGTGGTTCTGCCATGCATTTAACATCTCTAATCCCAGGGGTGGAAGATTAAACCAGAGTCTCGAACTCTGGCAGTTACATTTTTACCAGTGATTTTTAGTCCAGAGAGGAGCGTATTCAATGTGGGGGGAAGGTGATTCACATATACAAGCGAAATAAACTCTACCTTGAAGTGTTATTAAAGGCACCACCCTGTTCTACCAAAAATAGTCAAGTAGCCACATTACTTAGATTAAGAAGCCATTAAAATATGAATCCCCTATAATAAACCTGGCTTGTGTTCCCAAACTGAGTCACTGCAATTACTGTTCATCTTGATTAGTTGCTGATTATTTGTTCTCAATTAAAATTAACAAAGAACATTCGCATCCCCTCATTTTTTTTCTGTTTTATTTAGATCTAGAACTCTAAAGAAAGTTTCTTAAGTCCACAGTACTTTGAACATTTGTTACAGGAACTATATCAAATGCAATAAATGCTCTGGGCCTAATTCTTCTATTTAGCAAGCATATGTGAAACCAGAAAGCAGAAAAACCTCAGTCTGAAGATGAAAGTCTCAGTATCAGACTCCATGTCTGATACAAGAGACTTAGTATTTTTTGGTTTAGTAGGTATAAGGAGATTTAATGCATTATTAAACCTCAGTCATTGCAAACATCTGTCATATTTGTGGCAGAAAACTTGAAACAACGGATAAGGGCAGAATTTTGTCCCAAATTTGTAAATTGTAATACACATGCAATTTATTTTAAATTATTCTGGCAAAGTAAAATGTTCTGTAGGAGGAAGAAAGTGTTTTGTAAAAACTCTGTTAAAAAAAATCATGTCACTAAATAATATAATTAAAATATCTTCTGTCAATTGTAAAGCTGAAATGAGCATTTGGAAATATCACTCTGTTTCAATCTTGGTAGAACTTGCAAACTATTTTCTATGTTCTCTGGTGAATTTTGGAAAGTCTGAATTGCTTGCTGTTTTCTTTCCTCTGGAAGGATGCCATATACGTATCCTCTGAGCTGGAAGGAGCTAATCATGCTATGTTTAGTCAGATGTAAATCTCGAAACAGTGAAAAAAGAGAGAATTTTGAAGTGCACCGTAGTCAATTTTTGTTCTTTCTATGTCTCTAGTAAATTATTAGGACAGTATTTTTTGTACTTTAAATACTACAACAAATGTTCAGTCTTGCTGCTGTTTCAGACTTTTGCACAAACTCTTCTATGGAACTGAAATTATTTTGTACCCAATTATCCCCAGCCAGCTCACAAGAGAATGCACTGGCAGGAAATATTAAGAGTTACTGGGTCCCAAACACAAAAGATTTCACAGAACATAGAGACCACAGAAAACTGGTTTGAGCACAGAAGATGACAAGAATAAAATAGACCAAGGCAGATCAATTTTAGCTGAAGAAATGCAGAACGATTTATGACTCAGGCTCAATCAGGTGTAGTAGACACCTTAGAAATAATCAGATCTGAATTAATTCTTTACTTATAGATGGTCCAAAGAATTGCTTGGATGCGAAGTTTAAGATTAAGCCAATACTATTTCTCCTGCACTACCTTTAGCTGTATTACAATCTTAATTCAGCAGTATGCTTTGCTTTCCTGGGTGAAATCTTTCAGCTTGTTAGAGGATTGGTGCCCTTGGAGCACCTGCTAGGGAACAATAATGATGTGTAAAGCACCCCAGGTTTTGTTAGAACTTAAGAACTAGTATCAACAAGGCTTGTACGTGTGTGTATGTATGTGCACATATGTACATACATGCGTACACACACACACACAGAGACATATATATATTCCTGAACCGGAAGATATGCAGATTAGGAACTTAAATACAGGACATTTCTACTTATGGATCTCTCTGACAGAAATACATGAGTACATGCCTTATGGCAGATATTCATGGGACCCAGGCATCTATATGTGTTTGACTGATCATACATATGCTGCAGAGATTACTTAAACATACATAGTTTACATATCCAGAATGCACAAGACCTAAAGGACATGCACTGGGGATATTGCTCTGGGATTTCTTGATATCCATCAGCTTAGACAGGGACTGTCCCAGTGATACTACAAGACATTCAGGAATCTAACATAAATAGTCCACATATAGTGGACAATTTCCACAATAGTCCTTTCAGACAAAATTTTCAGATTAAAAAAAAAGGAAAGATCACTCAGCTGGTCACTCCATTACTTTTTAGCTGCCATCGTGTTACCGTATGGTGCAGAAAGGTCTCTCCTGCCACCCTGGTGCCCTGGCACATCTCTAGCATGTCAGCATTCTCTCCTGTGCCTTCACAAAGCCCCCACTCTGGGCATGGCTGGAGCTATTTTGCATCCCAGCACCTTTGAAATCAGAGCTACAGCAGAACTGAGCATCCTGACAGCTACAGCTCTCTCTGAATCTTGCAAGTAACTGCTCCATTGTATTCTATAGGGATCCTGGAGGCTGTGAGTATTCCTATGGACACACAGCTTTCATCAAGTTTATTTGAAAAAGAAGCATAATTCTCATTCTTTGCTAGCTGGAAAATAAAACACTGCCCTCTCCTATTATTTCATGCAGCAGATTTTGAGACATTGCAATCAGAAAGAAGAAAAACTATAATCTAAAAATTGCTTTTCTTTATCTTGTTTTGCACTAAGTGGATACGTATTATTTGGTGAGTGAATGCATGCATCTTCTTGGAGTGCTGGTGATTATATTTCCTACAAAGGTCGCCAGTAGAGAAAATAATGAGCAGAAAGAAATAAATATGAATGCAGTGCACAATAATTCCTTTTATGACCAAAGAATAAAGTGAAGACAGAACTTGGTCCAAGAGCAATAATCGTAATGATACCCACTGAATAGCAAGTTTGCTAGCACTAACTTCTAAAACTCTTGAAAAGTTACCATACTCATTCACATATCACAAAGCACCCAATAAAAAGCTTCTGTTCTGTTTTGGTTTTCTTCTTCCATGTTCTAGAAGTAATTTTGAAAATTAAAGAGATTTCAGCCTGCTGCAATAACTAACAATTCTGGCATGTTTTAATGGCTTTATTATTTGGCCCTCTGAGTTTGTATCCTTGCACAAACAATCCTGAAATATGATTACTTAAGAACAACAAGCCTATTAGTCTCTATTAATGACATTATGTGTTTCCATTCCTTGTCACTGATTTTATTAAATCTTTGTGGACAAGCATTAGCAGCAGTGAGCCCTCAGACTAAAAAAGCCTGGGATAGTGCTTCTCACACTGTCCTGCATTTATACCATCTTTATAATGAAAGAAAGCACAGTAAGAGGGAAAATCCGGGAGGCTAGGGGAGAACAAAGGGATCCATTTGGTGTCAGGCCTATTACTGCAGTAAAATCTTGTGGCTGAAATCTGTGACTTTCTGCATGAGCTGATTTTTAGGCATATTTTGTTCTTCACTGTGGGATGGACATACTTGCAAGACTGACGGTGATCTAGATAAGGGAAGAATCAAACATTGTGTTAGGCTACCCTAAATTATGCTGACCATCTCTCTGACCAAAACCAGGATGAATAAAATAATTTTTTAATGCTGGTTTCTTTTTTCTTTCCTCGACTACAACTGGCAATAAATCAGCTCATCTCAGGAATCAACTTTGTGCACTCAAACCTGGAAAAGCGACCACTTCCCTTCCACAGTGTCAGTCAAGTGTCTGTCTCTACAGTGAGGGATACAGCAGAAGCTGGCAATTTTTCTCAAAATTGTGACAGTATTTTGAAACAAGCTTTATCCCTTCCTCTTGAGAAACAGCTGTCAAGATACAATTGAATGTTTATGAAGATTGTTTTAAACTTTAAGTTGTATAATTGCAATCATTTCTGTGTGAACGTTCATATACATTTTCAAAGAAACATGCAGGAGATTGACATAAGGAATAGAAGTGAATAAAGCTTTTGGGCTCAGTCTTGATATTCAAAGCCACTTGCTTTGCTCTTCGTTGTTCTTCATTTACTCTTCCATTGCAGAAACATGGAACACAAATATAACAAAAGTAAAATATTCTAAGAAGTGCAGCTTGCTGTAATTTTAAAAGTATCAGTCAAGGAAAGAGAACAAATAGGAGATGTCTTTCTCTGTTCTTGATCTGTTTTTTCATTTGTGTTCAGAGATGAGTGTATCTTTAGAGAAGCAAGACTCAGTACAGATTCCATTATATGACTTCTAAACCATTACAATATTGTATTCTAGTCAGTAACTTCAAAAGGGTACTCATATCTGAGTTCAAAATGCGTTCTTGCATCCCAGTTGCACTATCTGCATACATTTATCTGCGTGGATTTTGCTTCTTATGAAAAATATATTCTTTATTTTGAGAACAAATGAAGAGAAGCAAATCAAAGTTCCATTTTCAGCTAACTGCTCTCTGCCAGACAGCACAATATTTCAACTCTCAGTTGTCCTTTGGTCTCAGTCATCTCTTGGTCTCATTCAGTGCTAACATCCATATTTTTTTCAAACACCCTAAGCTTCAGCATCTCAGATGAGTTGCAGTACGGGCTTTTCCCACAGAAGTGTTACTGAAGTCAACAGGACTTTGTGCACCTAACGAAAGAATACCGAGTGGAGCTATTTTAGCTTCTTGGATGTACTTTGGACTGAACTGGGCCAGGTGACGGGGTAACTTTTTCAAGTGGTGCATCCAGCTCCTCTCTGAGACAAGCCACCCTGCCCCTGTCATACCTCAACAAGAGGTCTGGCAGCTCTAGAGCTTTCCAGTGTCACAGTGAGGGACAGCAAATCAAAATCATTGGCAGTTTACTTTAAACAGCCTCATACAGGAACAGCTCTGTGGCGCAATCAGCCATCCCAGAGGAAAATTAGAGATCATGGAGGTGAATCACTTCAGCCTTCCAGCTTCCACATGTGAGCCTACATCCACAAATGCTATTACAAGATAAATTGTAACAAGAGTTTCAAGTTTGTACAGGAGAAAACTTAATGTCTCAGTACAGGATAAGTTTATATTCAACTGGTTTATTTTCTTTTTTTTTCTTTTATAACTTGAATAGGACATGACATTCTATTCAGTTTGAAATCCCATTTTATTAAATTTGTCTTTATAGTTTCAAGAACCTTGGAAAACTGAAGGTAAAACATTGCAACTTACAGTGCTCACAAACATTGTGAGCCAAGTTTGATCTCACCAGGATGATTTGGTCGGGGGGGGATATGCACCTTAAAGATCATTGCATTTCAGAGAAGGACAGGTTTGGATAGTCTTTTTCAAACAAGCCTGAAGTTTTACCCTGTTCAATAGCTTCATTTTGACTTTCCATGTCAACAGTTAACACAGAAGTAACAACTCTTGCCTTCCTTAAATCTTCTGGAAAATCTGTGTTCCATGGTTATGCTATGATTTTTTTTCCCAAAGTAGGGGAAATTCTCCAGTGGCAAATGTAGACTATTGCCCATTCATTTTATGCTACAATATTTAAGTGGTCCTTGCTGATACAGATGTTGGGTAATGTTGTATGTCAAGACATATTTCTGCCTAAATCATAGGTGAAACCACATCCATTTTGCATGTTTTCCACTCTTGTGTAAAATACCTGTGATTTTGTGGACCAAACATTCATCCGGAATAAACTCATCCCGTTATACAGCTCATTGGGTCTGTTCACTATGGGATGAATGTAGCTGTGATATCAGTAGGCAATCTCTCTATCCACACCTTGAAGCTGTGCTTCTGTAGTATAGGGGAGGACAATGTGTCAGGACATGCCCAATGACTGGCAGGGAGGGAATTTTGGGGCTGGCAGAGAGAGAGCATTCTTTTCTGTAGGTTACTGACACGTGGATAGATTTAAGACTCGGTCAGAAACATTTTGTAAGGGGATTTTTTTACCTTCAGCTGAACCTAGTATTGTTTGAGGGATAAATAGTTTCACATGCCAGATATTATATTCACAGACCTGAATAACTCTTTGTTTAAAAAGAGAATCCAGGCACCTTGCCCTCACCTTTAATTGCTGTTCAAAGAAGGAAGCGCCTATTCATCTCTTCCTCCTTTCATGTAAAAAAGACAAAGAGATTTTGGGGAAATTATGTCCTGCTGCCTTCAAAATGGGCCCTAAGACTTTCCCATTAGTTCAGTACATTGGGGAATAGTTTATTTTGCATGTAGTTTTCATAATGCATTCTTGAGAAATTGGTTGAGTGCTATGCAGTACGCTGCACAGAAAATATTTTCTCATAAAGATTTTCTTGATCATTTTCAAACATTTTAACATAAGGAGTTCAACATAATGATATTCTCCCCAGTATGTTCAACCAACAGTTACTAAGAAAACCAATTTCTTCACAAAGAAAATATCAGCCTCTTGTTTAAAATTCTCTCTGAATTTCCTATGCTAAGTATTCTTCAGTGAGAGAAGAGAAATTAAAAGATTGCTGTGTTATAGGACTTATATTATACAAAGCCTTCTGAATGCCACTCTCATTAATACCTTCTTGCATGACAAGCACATGAGTAAAGTCATGGTTTTGAACATAATTTCTGCTTACCCATCCTACTCCATTTCCCTTTCTATAGTTACTGTCTCACAAGTAGGTAGATTTTTCATGTGGCTGCAGAAATGTGCATGGTATAACGCTGCAAGATGTGCATAAAAACCTATTGCCCTTATTGCCCATCCTTACAAACTTATTTAGTCTACCTGTTACGTGGCTCATTAAATGCTAAAAATTCAAGAGAAGTCTCATAATGGAGCTTTGATGCTGCTTTGCCCAATATAAGAATTGTTAAGTGAATCCTCACTGATAGGGCATTATGTTTTATCCTCTAAGTGTTTTGTAGAAAAATCTAAAATGCTATTCAAGTAGTATTAGTAAATCTTCATTAAATTGTTGACTGATTGATGTTGGGTTAATTTCCTTTACTTTAGTTGTGGGTTTCTTGTTGATCTATATATTAAATGTGTCACTCAAAATATATATTAGAAACAAGAATCTAGCACAAAGTTCTGGTTTGATGCATAAATAATCTAGACTTTCCTGTGAAGGTCTAATTTCCCAGGACTTGCCTAAAAAGGAGTAGTCTGTTTATGAAAAGTTGTGAATATGAGATGTGTTAAACCATAGTAGACTTCTGCTCAAAAAATGTCACTCAGGGTGAAATGGTTTGGATTGTTCAGAAGCAAATTAAATTTTCATAACTGAAAGCTGCTTTAGAGCACTACAATGCAGAGGTCTAATGCAAGTTGCTCTGTGTGCTTTAAATTTAAATCTTTATTTAATTCAGTTTAGCTTTCTTGAGTGTCTCTGTGGAAACAACCTGTTAATGGAATAACTGATTTGCCTCCTTCATGATTAAATAAAAAGGTAAAATTAAGGACAAAACCAATTCTCTCTGGTTTGACCTCTTACAAGACTTACTGACTTAACAGCAGAGAGTGGAAATTCACTGTTAATACTACCAGTTCTGCTTTGAAGGTTTTTATTTTCTTTCAAAACATGCACTGGCTGCTTCACAAAATTTAGGCTTGATTTTCATCACTAGGTATCACTTTTTCAATGGTCACTGCTGCTAGTCAAAGTTTTCAATTTAGGAGCAATAGCAAATTACTTTGATTGTACTCAGTCTTCAGTCATACCCTCTCCCCTTCCTCTCCTGGATAGTTGCTTGGTCCTCCTCCCTTTTTCTCTTGTCTTTCTTAATTCTGGAGCATAAAGGCACATCTGAATACCACAGCTGTTTGCCACGTGGCTCCTTTTTAGGCACCCTGGTCACAGCAAGAAGCAGTTGACAGAATTCAATGGAGCAGTAGACTTCCTCACTAGGCACATCATACATACACTACTGCTTTCATTTCAAACAGTATAGTTGTTGCATTTCACACACACAGGTAGCTGGAAAACTTGAACATTATAATTTGCATACGTTGCTTTTCTGTTAAGAAAGACATATAGCTCTGGCTATGAATTTCAAAGTGTTACCAGGTTCTGTATGTATATAAATATCTGAAGAAACAGATTAATTATAATCATAGAATTATGTATCTTTTTCCTACTGTAGTGTAACTACAGTATACTGCAGTATAACTTCACTCACCCTCAACAACTTTCTACAAAAGAGATTAGGTACTAGCCAGTGAGACACTGCCTCGCGTAAGATTGCTGTCACTGATTTTTAAGGAAATAGTTTTCCCCATTTTTCTCCCGTTTCTTCTCTTAGGAGGAAAGTCTTTTCATTTCCCCCTCTCAACACCTCCTCAGTATCATCCAGAACATATTACAGTGCCTACTGGCAGCCAGTTTAGACAACTTAAAATTTGCTGCTGAATTATGTTACACAAAATCCACTGAATTTCATGACTGCAACAGCCTATGTAATATAAATGACGACAGAAAAATTATGCCTGGAAGAATGGCAGAAATAGATGTGTTTGGGCGTGGTATGGTTTCAACTAAGCAATTAGAAAAACAAAAAGGCTTCTTGATTGAGTTGCAGATTAAAATCCTCACAATGTACTATTTGCTTCAGTATAGACTTAGGAGTAATCCAGTAATTCACGGTGCTGGCAGCTCTTGCAAAGGTGAAGATGAGCTCTTTTCTCTGAGGTTAGAAGAAGAGAGTCATGAAGACATCCATGAAGATATTTTCTTCCAAATAAATTATTTCCCTCCTTTTACAGTGTCATAGAGGTGATTTTCAGTGCAGTAGCCTTCATTTTGAACCGTTCTCTGGATGGGAAAGTTAAAAGTATTTCTCCCAGGTTATAAGTAGCAAACAAGTGGGAGAAGACTTACTAATTTGATCTCTGTTCAATATCCATAAATTTGGATAGTTGAATCTGTTCGGGCTAGAAATCAATCTAGAAATATTGTGGAGTAATTTTACCTAACCAGCTAGTTCAGAGGAAAAGGAAATTAGTAGTGTTTAATGGAAATGTTTCAAACCACCAGAAATGTCTAGCTTTTTATCTAGTTGCACCATAAAATATTATTATTTTAATAAAACATTTTATATAATGTTAGTCTGTGAATTATATATCTACACAGACTCATTGAATGTTCCCTAGAAACACTATTACCTAATTTGCAGAAGCCAATTTTAATATTTTAAATTAATATAAATTTATATTTGCAAATTAATTTTGTGATATTTTAAGTTGAACAGAATTGCTTAACAGCGTGCACTCCGTGTTGAATTTAATTTTCAGTAATACACTGCACAGAATAAGTTTGCTTGTCATGAATGGCATAAATAATAATAAAGTCCATTTGAGACAGTCTGTATTTACTCTGCAGCAATTACTAATGATATTCGAGACACTGGTAAAATATGTAATTCCAGAATTTATTCTGGAAAATATTTGATATTTTCTTGAATATCATATGTAGGATAGCCCAAAAGGATATATTAATTAACACTACGTCATTATTGTACCAGTACAACACTCATTCTGTTGATTAATTAATTACAGCTGAAACCAAGAAAGTAATCTAATGAGAATAATTATGCCTCTAAATAAATTGTGTTGCACAGCTGCAAAGAAAGAATTTCAAAGATATTTCAGAACTTCTTAATATATCAGGTATATCTTCTCAGCCTTAGTAAATTGCCTGAGTACAGCTCTCAAAGAGAATAATCCTGTGTGGCAATTATTGAAAAATAAGCTATTCATCTTTTGAGTTTATAAACAAATTACCTCACTTCCACAGAATGCAGTGAGGGCAAATTGGAAACTGAAATCTTTCCAGTGTTTACGTTACTGGGCATATGTGTCCATGACATTATCAGATTTTCACTTAGATTAGACTAGACTGGAATAGAATAGATCATTTTGAGTAGACATGCAATGGTCATCTAGTCCAACTGCCTGAACAATTCAGGGCTGACTAAAAGTTAAGGGATGTTGTTAAAGCCATTGTCCAAATCCCTCTTAAACAGACGGGCATGGGAAACCTGTTGGGTGTTTGACTACCCTCTCAATAAACAAATGCTTCCTAACGTTGAGCCTGAATCTCCCCCGGCACAGCTTTGAACCATTCCCATGCATCCTGTCAATGGATACCAGGGACATACCAGCATCTTCCTCTCATCTTCCGCTCCTCAGGAAGCTGTAGAGAGCAATGAGATTGCCCCTCAGCCTCTTTTTCTCCAAAGTAGACAACCACAAAGTCCTCAACCACTCCTCACAGGATTTTCACCAGCTTTATAGCCCCCCCTCTGGATGCAGTCAGGGACCTTCACATCCTTCTTAAATGGTGAGGCCTAGAACTGCCCACCATTCTCAAGATGAGACTGCACCAGGGCTAAATACTGCAGGATAATCACCTCTCTTCACCAGCTGGATACGATGTTTGATGTACTCCAGGACGCAGTTTGCCCTCTTGGCTGCCGGTGCACGTGCCTGACTTGTATTAAGTCTGCTGTTATAAGTTATTAGAATGCACAGAAAACAGAGCCAAATTTCAACTGATCTAAAATAAAAACGGTAGATGTTTCTCTGCAAAATTTTGAAATAATGAACCAAATTTTAACAAAAACCCCAAATATTTATTAGTAAATTTTTAGCTTTCATAGACTTAAAACATTACTTTTAAAAATTAGTTTATATAATGAAAACTTTAAAATGAAATCTCAAGATGTTAATGTTTCAAAGAAAGGAAATTGTCTAACTTTACTGATATTACCTTTTTCCCTCTCTGCAGCACAGTTTTGTTAAAACTGGGAATTTGATAAATATTCAGGAATACTTATGATCAGCCAAAACCATACTTTCTGGTGAATAAAATAAATGTGCTATAATAGAAAACCTCCTCCTCGTACTGATGCAAATTTTGTTCTTCTGAGTTCCTTATTTCTCGAAGTCATGACTTTGAGACAGAACACAATTTTATGTCCTTTCTCCCAAACAGTTGATAATTACAAAATCAGCATTTTCTGAAGTGAAATCTTCTTAAGTGTATTTTTTTTATCAAGACTTTTTATTTGAACACTAATCACTTCATGTTTCCATGGCAGCAAAGTAATGGTGAATCTCTAAATTCTGTTCTTTAAAATCCCTATGCCTGGAAAAATAAATTATTCCAACTCAAAGATATCTCATTGCTATCTGTAACTAGTTCTACCAGAGTTTTCACCTTTTTTTTCCAATCTGTTGTTACTCAGATACGGTTTTACAAGCCTTCTCAGTTCTTGAATTTTGACAGTTTGATAGACACGTTGTAATCCGTGCAAGTTTCACCAGGACCTCTCAGCATATTAGTGCTTAGGCTTACTATTACCACCTATTTTATCTTAGAGATATGACATGATCAGAAGGTTGTTGGAGTCATTAGACATCTACAATAATTTCAGTGGTGTTCAGAGGAGTTGCATAATTATAATCATCTGATTATGATTACTTTATGTGTATGTTTTAAGGTATTTTTAAAAGCAAAACACCAGTATGTAAAATAAGAAAGCCATCTGAAGCACAGAAATAGCTGTAAAGTGATCTTATGGATGATACTGTTCTCCACTGCTATTCCAATAACAAGTAGAAGGGACACTCAGTTGTGCAGCCATAATTGCTTTTCTAGTTATGACGGAAAATGGTCAGAAGGGTTTCCTACCATAAATATGCTGCTAAAGCAAAACAAATATACAGTATTAAAAGAAAAAACAATGCATGACAATCAAATATCAAATTAATTTACTTCCGAGTCAGGAAAATTGCAAAAACATATCATTGCAACACAGAGGAGAATGGAGCCTGAGGTGATTAATATGCCTTTGATGTGAAAACTGACTTCATGTAATGTGAATGCTAAAGTAAGATGAAACAAGAAAAACTTTTCCTCTTGAGAAGGGTTAGAGATTTTAAAGGACTAGTAAGACATGAACAGATTTTGAGGTTGAAGTTTTAGGGTTTTAAAAAATAAAAAGTTTGCTGGTTCAATTTTCTTCCCCTCCCATCTTATATTCGTAGAAGTTGTTGAACAGAAGTACTTAAATGACTGGTTCAGAAGACTAAATATCTGTGTAAACAAGTTACCACAATCTTTGAGTAAATTCATCCTAGCTGATGGGAAATGTAAGTTCTCTTGAAAATACTACCTCATCCATCTCTTTCAACCTCTGACTTCAAAATCATAGCAGTCACCAGGATTAGTCCCTAACAGTAATAATAGCCTGGGATGACCTTTACCAGGCCAGTCCATTTCTTTGAAGGCTCTCGCCTCACAGCAGAGTGCCACCTCAGCTGCCCACCCTCCCTGGGCAGTGGATTACATCTGGACTCTGGCATACGCAGAAGCGAGACTGAGCTGTGGGACAACTGGCTTGTCACAGAGGATAGAATGAGCTGACCTGAGGCCATGGCTCAGAGAAAAGCCAACACGCTATCTTCTTTCAGCACCCCTGGGGCACCTCTGGAGGCAGAGCGTGAGATCTGGTGTCAGTTGAGGATAGGGTGACTGGTTAAGTGGCGTGACTCGGTTAATGATGTGACCAGGTTGCTAATGATGTGACTAGCTCATCCCCACTACTGCTTGTTAGTCATGTCATTTTCTGTTTGTTAGATTGATAAAGAAATGTTAAAGATGTATATTTCAAACTGTAATAAAAAATAAGCCACTAGTGGGAACACACTGAACACCTTCGGGAAACGTACTAGTGGACATGAGCCTTTCCCATGAAAACATCAAGTGGGCCAGTATCTCTGAGGTTATCTAGGAAAACACATTATAAGCCATAAATTCCCCAGCTTTTTTTCCTTTGGTGATGTAATTTTCATCATTCGGGAAGAGTCCAACATTAGGGGGGATTCATGAAGGACAGATTAATAAGGCTTCTGAGCTTGATTCAAGATCTGAAGAAATCTTCAGTGTCTTTATAGTGATTTCAAAATAATCACACTGTTTGGATATTTTCTTATGGAAGATGTCTTCCATTTCAGCTGGCATTGTGCTGTTTTACAGTTTTTTCTCCTAGAGAACATTTTAAAAGAATGTAAGGGCACAGACAAAAGTGCCCAGAAGAGCAAGGACATTCAACGTTAGTGACAAATATCTAGGCTCACGCTCTGTTATTAATATTTGCCTTTTTGTCCCTTGCTTAATGCAGTCAGGAGCAACAAGGTCGTGATTGAGAGATTTCAACCCTGACTGGGTTTGTTTGTGCTTCTGACCTTCAAGTGTGTTTTCATTTGGCAGAAAGTAAATATTTTCCAAAGAGTTAATGAGGAAAGCATTTTAAAATAAAAATGGCAAGTGAAATTTTACTTTTAAATGCTATCAAGACACGAGTCATCAATATGAAAGAGTTGATCAAGACTTACTTCTTTTAAATTTAGTGATCTGAAAAATAAGGGGAAAAAGCAGGCTAAGTTTCACATTTCTGAAAACTGCATTCCAAAATCTGCCAAACTGAAAGAAGATGATATGAGCACTGACTTTTCTACAGAGCAATTTGGTCAGTGTCTAGAAGCTCTTCTTAAGTCCTAGCAATGGCAAGTTGTAACCATTTGTCTGCTAAGTAGAGTATATTTTTCAAAAGAAGCTATCCCTTGAGATAAGAGTTGCTATTATAATTAATTTTAATTTATTTTTTAGTAAAAGAAAGAAGATGAAAATATGCTTTTTGCCTAAGATTTTCAGCTACATGAATTGATGCTTGAGCAGCACAAACTAACTGACTAGAATCTAGGCTTAAAACATATCAATACGTCCCATATTTTCCTTACTCCTTTGTCCTTGCTTTTCTCTTCCACAAGTCCATCAATTTCCCAGTATTTTGGAGGTCCCATTTATTTGAATAAATCAAACACATGGGCCTCAGAGAGTTCTCCAAGAGGTGAGGTGTTGCAGACATCAACTCTGAAGCTTGAAAACTGAACCGAATCATTTGTGATATGATTGGTAATGAAAGACATTTTCAATGTTTTTTAAAAAATTGGGCTTAAAAGTGAGAAAAATGTAATATTTCAAGTAACTATACTTTTAAAATGAACATGCAGGTAAGTTGGTTGCAATTTGGGAAAAGCTATTTTTAGAACAAAAGCCTTGTTGAAAAAAAAAATCTATTTGGTAAATTTACAAGAGGCAGTGGACGATCTTCCCTGTATGGTAATTTATATCTGGCTTTATCTGGATTCAGTAAATGTTCATCTTTGTCCTTTACCAAACTCAAATAAAAGCTGAATGTAAATAAAAAGGTCGTGAGTGTTATGCAGAGGTTTACTCCTGTAGTTTGGAAAAATATCACAATACCTGTGCCACAATCTCTGCTCTTGAGCTCATGGCCCCTTGCAACACAGAGCTGTAGATTGCCCTAACCTGCAAGGTTATCTAGTGAATGCTGTAGTTTCTACATCTGAAATTCCCTTTTGCATTTGAGTTCTCAATATCATTACAGTTTTTTAATGTGATGTGCTTTCACCACGTTAGGTCTATTTTGGCAAGAATATTAAGGCACAAAAATGCAGTTGTAATGTTATTTCTGTAGAGACAGAGAAACAAAATAGAATATAAGCCATCATTCAGTTACAAAAAAATCACTTCTCAAGGAAATGCTTTGAGTGAAGGAGTGAAAGGCTGGCAGATGTCGTGCAGTGCACCAGAGTATGTATGAGCCTCCCCTGGCTGAGATCCTGACTTAGTAACTTTCAAAAGCTACTGTCCTGTTGTCAGAGGTGTGGGAGCTCACTGGAATGGCATTCTTCCCACAACGATGAGTGTGGAAACCATTGACCTTGGCATGGGATGAGCCTGGTTTTAGGGAAACTGTGTTCATCAGTACCCAAGATTTCGATATGGAAAGCTGGCAGGAGGAATTTATATAAAAATGCACATTTTTTTCATTTGCTGGCAAATGTGTAGCTCAGGTAAAAAGCCGACTTAAAGAACCGATGTAAAGAAAAATTTTTGTTGGAGATTTGGTTGGACAACAGTGTAGAAAACAGTTTGAGTTGATAAAGAAATCAGATTAAATGTGTGGAAGGAAAAAATATATGAATATAATAGGAAAATTAAATTTGCCTGTTACATTGGCATTAAGCTATTGTATTCCCACTGGAGCAAGTAATTCAACTGCCTAACTCTTGTCCTTTCACAGGCAATTAATACACCAGCGAAAATAAGCTGTTCAGGGAGATATAAAGTCACAGCAGAAAATAGTGTAATTCTGACTGCAACTAAAAGATAACAACCAGCCTGGTGGTACTTTGTATGAATATCTTTCTCTCACAAGAATTTTTGGACATTCTAGATAAAACCTTTGTGTAAAGTAAGGAAATACAGAGGAGCCCTGTGGAATTGTTTATATGCCCACAACTACACATCATAAACCCACTAACATGCAGGAGATTTAAGTCGTTGGAGGAACGGATAAATGTCTTTTATTCACTAGATAGGGAAGCTCATTACAGGCTGAGAAAATTTGAAATGTCAGGAAAATCATTTGCTTGCAAGCACCATGAGTCCTGAGAGGAGTTTGACTCTCAAACTATTTCTGTGTTCTTGAGTGTGTTTTGTGATTTACCTAATTGTATTCTCAGAAATCATGTATTAAGAAGAGGATGTAAGTCAAAAGTATCCAGTTATCATGTTTTTCGCTTTCTTCTTCATCCGATATGATTAGAAAGGTGTCTTTGCTGGTAAATATACAACATACTAGTCTTGCACAAATTTATTCCTTATTGTGAAGGATTCACTTACTTGCATGTTAACACACACATCATGAAAGACCTTTTAAAATTAATGCTTTTATAAGAAAACAATTCATCTTGCAGGCCTAGTTTTGCTTTATTTTACTTTCTCATTTCAGTGGGTGGGCATTGGCCATACGTATAATATCTCTGCTAAGGTGGACTTTCACTAGAGCACTGCTAAGCCTACCAGGCTCCAATAAAAGCATTTCTCAGCACATAAATAATTTACACCACTTGGCTTTGGTTTACTGGGATGTTGTTAAACACCTGTTACATTTAATGGTGAATTTACTGAGCCAGAGTGTTCATACTTCAGTGACAGTAAATAATTCTTTTCTGTTTAGGTGTTTGTATGCCACATTACAGGTACTTGCTGACTAATCATTATGACTAAACCAATATTTTTTTCTTTATTGTTAACACAATATAAATACATTCATGACCAATTTATTTTCATTCTGACTATGACATGAACAAAGGATGATTTACTTGACAGAAAACACTTATGACAAAGTGTTCATACAACAGAGGTGTTCGCTATACCTAGTGAACATATGCTGTAATACACTTACTTGATCCATCCTCATTGTACACACTGTGTAAAGCAATACACACACTTGTTGTCTGCCCATGATTGTTTAACAATACTGAACCCCAAAATCCTTGACAAGCCAAGGAAACAAATTTTCAGAATCTTAATAAAAATTGAAGACTGATTGTGACATCAAATAATGAAAAACTTTTGGAGCTATGGTTGAAAAATGCTGGGATGAACTAACTTGAGGTGTTATGGACACTTCTTCCTTAGATACATTTTAGAGCAATGTTCTGTAGTTAGCCAAGTAAGCAACAAGTTTCAGGTAAAATTGCTTAACTTCCGTAGAATTTGCAGTAAGGAAAGCATAAGGAAAGGCACAGAAGGGGAAGGGAGAGAGCAGAAGGTGAGAGATGGAAAGGAAGAATGTGTCAGGAGAGAGAGAGAGACAGGCCAGAACAGAGGGATGCACATTGAGGTATGGGTTCAGAAGGACATAAATTTTTCAAAACTCTGTAGACACTGTTACAACTGGAAAAGATTTATGTAACCAAGACCAAGCCCTTTCAATCTTTTTCCTTCAATTCAATTTTTTCAAAAACGGATATTTTTTTCTGAAATATGAACAACTGCAACATGATTCTGTTTGGTTATATGCCTTTTGTAAGTGCTGTTTTTCTGAAAAAAAAATTGTTAATGATTAGATGCTCACGGAAAAGGCTAGCAGAAAACCCCAACTCTTTCTGTGCTCAGCACGTATCTTGGAACTAGAGCAGATTAGTTTGTACTGTATGTGGAGGGCATTTGTTCCCTTGCTTTGCAGCTTCTGTAAGTGTTGACTTGTATAGAAGGGGATCAGCCACTCCTGTTCTGCAGTAGTAGTGCTCTGCAGGACTGAAAAGAAACGGAATCAAAGAAATTGTCCTACTTTTTCTCTGTAACAGTCCTGTTCTGTCCTGTGTTCCCTCATCCATATCATCCGCATCTCCCCTCTATCCCAATGGAAGCAGGTTGCTAGGAACACCTATGCCCAGAAAATATCAATGCAAACAAACCCAAGGAGAAGAGGATTGATAGAATGATTGCCCATGCAGAAACAGGCCAACTTAGCAATATCAAGAGAAGTGATGGTCCTCTAAGCACTTTCCAGGGAAACAGAAAGAATTTCACTTGAAGGACAGTTTTTCTGCAGCATCGCACGAGTATGTGCCAAGCATGAGTGAATTCAGACTAGCGTCAGGAGGCTCAAATCATCACACTAATGAAGACTTCAGAGCAGATTTTTAATTGGATTAGTGCCAAGAAACCTTTTCTGTTTCAAGGTAGAGCTCGGTGAATGTAATAGCGTCTTTTGAATAGTGCAACTGACTGTATAAAGACCTATCGGGTCTATTTCGGACTGCCCAAAAAAACAATTACCGTATATAATTAATTCTATGCTTCAGTGCTCTGCTACTCATCTGCAAGGTTCAGGAAGACTTTTTTTCTGTCCTTAAGGAATAACAAATCTTCTGATTTTATTCCCTTGGCATCCTCTGAAGCAGCGGGGATAGACCACAGTGTGGTCCAGCCACTGATACTGGGAAAGAAGGATTTTGGTTCCCACCTGTTGTTTATGATCAAACCAATGACCAGACATGAGGATTGGAAAGGGTTTTCCCTCACTGCTGCCTGAAGGAAATCCCCAAGTATTCACACTTCTCTGAGGAACAAGTACTATGATACTTCGTACAATCTGTTGTGCATTTTATGTAACAAATTTATGGGACACCCATTTGGGACCAGTTTCCTCTGTGTTCTGCTGTCATCCTTTCACACCGAAGATTTCTTGGTTCTGATATTTTGTGCTAAATATCATAAGATTTTTACAAGCTACGGGAAGGCATTTGGTGATCTCTGATTTAGAAGACAGTCTCTGTTCTGTACAACCTCCTGTACTATCACATCAATGGCCATCTCCTGGGATGGAGGAAATGGGCTCAAGAACCAGGCCCATCAAGATATCTATGCCTTGTATTACTCCAGCTGCTTCACCCATCCTGACACTTGCTGCACTGCCTACTTTGCCTGTATTTGTCCACAGCATGCCTACTCTTTAATTTGGTACAAGCAATATCCCTGGAAACTTCAGGCCAGCTGACTTTCAAGCAGTTTGTTGTGCAGCTGTGGCTACACTAAACTCAGAGCAAGATACAGAACCTGTTGTGGAAGCATGTAGTTAAATTATTTGCTCTGAACCCTGTGCTGCAGTTTTACACATTCAGAAATCATCAGAGGCTGGGAGGCAATATTGTAGAGGAATATCACTAAAATCTTAACCTCTTTCTGCAGACATCTACTGCTGTCCTCTGCTGAGGTCAGGACACTGGGCTACTACTGTGCATATTGAAGCACTGCAACATCTCCTGCAACATCTCCTGAACCAGCCCAGACTTTGCCAAGTGTAGGATCTTTGCCCAGCCCTTAGTGATGAGTCTTCTTCTTCAGCAAAAACACAATAAGTGTAAATCAGGCTTCACCTTCACCTAGTCTTTCAGTCTTAAATTTAGCAACGACACTCTCCGTTCCATACTCTCAAATTTCTCCTTTTCCATTAGGAAGAAGAAAAGCAACAAACAACGAAGTATCCGATCCCCTCTTGGTTGAATGTGCCTAGTTTCCCTTCTACTAAAGCTTCAGTCACCAAAACCTCGCACAATATTTCAACTCAACCAATGTATTTGGAGAAACAGCATATTTTGATTTCAGGTTGTCCTGATGTATTTTAGGGCCTTATGAATCTCCAATCAAGCTTCTTGCCAGAAGCTAAATGTGTAAGAGAAGTTTGTGCATCTGACTGTACTGGGGATGGTTCTGCATTTAAAAGCTGCGGAAGTGAATCCATCCTGCAAAATAGAGAATTTGAACATTTTCTTTCATGACATTCGAGGGTTCACAATGAACATTGCTCGCAAAACACCATTCAGCCCACATGAGTGTTCTGTTCCCTTTCTCGGCCCCTCTCTCTAGTTAGCGTGCTTAGAAACTTATGCCTCTATACTGCCATGTGCTTTCTGTATGAGAAAGTCATCATGATGGAACAGAAATTAAGGCAACAGGAAACAGTACACTTGAATTGGTATTAATTAATGCTATACCTACGATTTTGCCACAATGGTGTCTCCAAACACCACACAATATGTAGAGTTAACACTGATCGTGGCTTACAGGGCAATATACTAAAAAAACTTATTTAGAGACTCTAACAGACAGCAACTCTGTAATCAGTCACACTAATGGTGGCACTATTCAACACAAATAACAGGGGAATCTGGTCCCAAATGAGACTCCAGAAATGTAACTGCCTGCAACACAACACATTCCATTCTGACTATACTACTCTTTCCTTAAAATTTGTCAGTTTAACATTTTTACTTTCGTTGAAACATAACTCTTCAGTCATGTTCTGATGATTCATCATTCAAGCTACTCTAATGATTCATAATAGCCGAGTATTCCCTCACATTAATGGTACAAGTTAATACGATCTTGCAGCACACCTTTCTTACCTTTCCTAGACAAAGTTTACTCTCTGCGTTACCGGGATCTGTTCTTGAGAATTTAACAGCTTGAGGGTTCATACTTGCAAAAATGACTCAAGTAAACTGCGGGCTGATAAAAACAATACATATAGTAAAGGGTCAAACTTTTGGCAGTCTTGGGTTTTTTTGAATAAAGGCTTTAAACTGAGTGATCAGGGAGTATTGGACAAGGAAGGATGTTCAAATTTTCTGTGTATAAATATTTTTAAGATGTCCCAGCCAACTCACTTGTAGACTGTAGTTTGAATTTATGACTGCTGGCTAAAACAGGAACCCGCATATAAGGCTGCTTTTAAATTATGCTTTACATACTATGTATGTCTACTTTTGAATCCTGAATTCTGAGAAAGTGATGCCACACGGTAAAATATATTAAGCATTTAAAAAATTGAGAAATGCCTATTAGCAACAGTTTAAATGATAAATGCATTGTTCTGTCATTTCTTTAACTTCCCAGATATGAATTTGATTTGAGCAGCACATTGCAATGAATACTTTTATTTTTCTAATTATGGCAAAAGATGTAGTTACCTCAGCTCCCTAAGCTTACCTTTCTGAGGATTATAACAATTTTCCTGTTTGGTGAAAAAGATTATTTAATCTAACCTTTGGGACACACTATAATATGACAAGTAAGTCTGAGGGAAGAGATTGTGGCTTTTGCAAGAATTTTTCTCTTTTATATTTGTCCCCTTTCTTCTTCCTCCTTCTCCCAAAACATGCCACTTAGGAAAAACAGAAAGAACTGAGTTTTCTCTAAGGCTATTTCAAGTGTTACTAATAGCATAAAGGCATTTATCTGCATAAAATGGATTTAAATATAATTTGCTTTCAAGTTCCCAGAGAGTAGAAAGTGGTGTTTAGAAAGGCTGAGACTATTTCTCATGGCACATTTTAATTCAGCTTCTCATTGTTTTTACATGCAGCCAGTGGTAAGAAGAGGTCTGTAGAAGCTATTTTCTTTGCCGTCTCCTCTTTTTTTGAACACTGCCTGTTTTTTTTAGACTGGGAGAAGATAATTCCCTTTAAGCCTTTATTACAGCATTTCCACCACAAATTCTTCTTTGAAAGGCTGCAAGGAAGTCCTGTGCAGTATAACAATGTAATCCAGATCTCAAGCCAAATGAGTTTAGTGTTAGCTACCTAAAATTAAAGTTTGACCAAGAATCCTTTCCTTGAAAGGACTAGCTAATGCGCAAAGTCACTTAAAAAGAATGCAAACTTCTTATCTAAGAGTGCATCACAACATTCTTACTACTCTCATGCTCAGAGAAACCCTATACAGCCCAACTTAATCTAACACTCTCCTACATTGAGTACGTTTTTTTGGCTCTTTAGTCCCTTCAGGTGCAGAGAGGGAATATGACCTCTGCATTGCTGAAAATCCACTCCAACACTGGCCTTCCAAACTCCATTGTGGAGAGCCTTCAGTACACTCCACAGTGAGGTTTTCCACTTTAATGAGATGAAATGCAAAGCAAAGATCCATGAGATTAACCTGACATCTATTCACATGTGCTGAACAGCGAAATCAGCAGGTCAACATAATTAGGTTTCCTCCTTATAAAAAGCTTTGTGGCATTCTGAAAGAGTTAAACTTCCAAGTGCAGTAATGCTTCAGATATGTTAAAGATTTTTAGGGAAGGCTTGGGGTTTTTTTCTTGGTGATACTTCCCCCACATGTTGATAAAATTCTCTCGTCTCTCCCTGTAGGCCACATTTGTATCTCAGGTCTACTTTTTTCTCTCTAGGGCTTCCTTTCTGCCAGTGTAAAATATTGCCAAGCGTTTCTATTTCACCCTAGTCAAGTTTAGACTGTTTCTAACACTGCCTTCAGGATTTATAAAAATATATGCAATCCTGTTGAGAAAGATGATCTAATTATATGGGAGAAAGAGAAGGATGGATGCCATGGTGAGATATGAATATCACAATAGAAAACAACACTGTGTTGAAAAAAAAAAAGATGGATAGCACTTAATATTACTGCAGAAACTTTTTAAAATTAAAATCTGCTTCTTCTGGAAGAAAAGTTAAAAAAAAAATTGCATTTAAAAATCTGAAGTAAAGACAAGTTCAGTGATGGTCTCTCCTATAGCAACAATTTGCACTCCTAGAACTTCATGAAAGGGCACCCCGTTTTCTGGGTACCTGCTAGTCCCTGCTGTCAGAATCTCCAAGTCTTGGACAAACAGCCATAACACATGAAAACATTAGGCAGGGAAGCACGGCAGAGAACAATGCATCACATCTGACTACTCATGGAGAACACATACAGTGTGACTTTAGGAACATGGCAGGTCTTCCTCTGCCAGGTTTGCCAGAGTTGGTAGTTTTTAATCTAACAGAAGCTGGAGCAGGTAATTTTCAGAAAAATATAAATTCGTCCAGAATACAATGGAAGACAATGATCAGTGAAGTCAGTGAAGACTTTCCTCCTTGGAGTTTCTTGTTGAGAGACATTTTAGAACTGAAACTTGCTGACATACAGCTCAAATTATGACTGACTTGTAATTGAACTTAGAATGAATTTTTTTTTGTCATTTCTATGAAAGTAGGAATGTATAGAAACACAGTGTTAATAGAGTTTTCAGGAGACAATTTTTATGTAAATACAGACCACCTAGTCAGTTGTGGAGATCTGCTGTCTGACATTAAAGGTCCCACACTGATACTGAGCCAGAGAGAAGCTTGCAACATAAACTTTTGTGCAAGTTTTCTTCATAGTCTCTTGAAGAAGCAATCTCATTACTGATAAATTATTAGGCGCACACCACTCTGGTAATCATCATTACTATCTGCAGGCCTTCCTGACGAATCTTAGGAAAACTCAGTAGTGCAACTTTTGGCTATCTTGAGAACAGGTCTGGGAAAGTCAGGTCTGCAGGTGAACAATGAGTTTGATGACACTGCTGGAGCCACTAAAAAAAATTTTAGCTCCATTTCATATCTGAAAAAAACTTCTCAACCCTGAAAGGCAGCATCATAAAATATCTCAAAATAGGAATATGTATAGATGCCCGGTCATAAGGAAAACACTTTATGAACGGGCAGTTATTTTCACAGAAAGCCTTTCAACATGTTAATTCAATTCATGTTTTCCCTCCATCTTCACAGGAGTCTCTGTTGTCAGAAAACACAGATTACAAAGGCTTCTGCTTTAGCCAAAAGTTGTAGCATGCTTTCATTGCCATTTTCTCTCTATGTGCCAAACAGATCTGTCAAACAACGGGAACTTTGTGTTTACTACTGCACTTACACGCTGTAAAAGATCTTGCACATGGCTGGGAAATGCATTTTGTCCATTTCCTTCTGGATTAACACAGAGCCCTAACCGTGTAATTTTTTTCTCTTAGGAAAAGGAGACAGACATAGGCAAATTCCAAGTGGGAGAAATTTAAAAAGCAGAGTGAACGTTAGAATAGATGCAAGCAAAGGTGAATGCTTTAAGTCAAGTCATCTTAAACCAGTAATTCTGCATTACCAACTACAGCCTTGGGATAGTTGTGGTGAATTCTTATCATCTCCAAAGAATATTTCCTTTAAGTGAAAGACGTAACTCTGTAAACCTGTAGGAATGTATCAAAAGTAAAAAAAAAAATAGTATATTCATCACTTCAGTAGCAAAGGGGGCAGGGAAATAACATTGTGCAGCATCTTATCTTCCTATTTGCCATATGTCTGGCCCTTTAAATACATATTTAAGTGAATGAGGAGAGATATTTTGTCTGCTTTAGCTACTTATTGGCTCATATCTTCCTTCATCATGAAAATACCATTTAAGTCCTTTAGGTTTTAAACAGAAGAATAAGTATATCTTTAGATTAAAACTGTACATAAAGATAAACCAGCACAGCTCAATATCCGAGTGCTGGAAAATATAAGCAAGCAGCTGGTCAAAAAAATGAAATTTTTTCTATTTGTTTTCTTTCCTCTCCTTCTTCTCTCCTGCATAACTGCTTCAACATGAGAATTTTGAATAAAATGTTTTGAAGTTTCTTCAGATAACGCTGGTTTTTTTTAAATGATCGCATAAGTACATCAAAGCATAAATAATTGTTAAGCCATGAGCTACTAGTTAACATCAGCTTGCATAACGAATAAAGGCTAATATGAAAAGTGGAAGGAGCCAACTGACAAAGTCATAAAACTGGTGCTGACGTAAAAGGAGGTTCAGTAAAAGCATGCGCATAACCAGGACACAGTCTTTGACACAATAGGGGTGTATCTATTTTCTGTTAATGCACTTGCTAATATCAGAAGTTTAACAGTTTTAAGTCTGGGATATTTCAGGTGCCACTGTTGAGAATTTGTTTTCCCTTTAATAGAATACTCCACATGAATTTTGCTTCAGAGCACTATAATTCTGGTATGTTATCAATTTTTCCTGGCTGTTTAGTCTGAGGACTGAAGAATGCTTTAACAAAAAAAAATTTTTAAAAAAGATTCAGATAATTATATCAGTATACATTGCATCATTAGAATACCTTGTATGTATGAGTTTTCTAAATAAAATCTGTCTTTCCAAATAGCCCAAAACCAATTTTATGATTATAAACTCAATGGACATGCAGGTATATTTGTCTCTCGTTGTGGGAACTGAAAATAAATTAGCATTACATTGAATTACCTCAAATACTTGTTCAAATGTATAAGCAAGTTTCTTTGAGTGCCTTTTCAATCTCTTGGCATTTTCTTTTTGACAAAGTCATTTAAATTTTTGTAAATATTATCTTTTGTTAATGTTAGATAGTATTACTGGATCACTGAGATAATGTATATTCAGTCATAAAAGTTTGATCATTTATTTTTGAGCTCTTATGCCAGAGACCGGGCAAGATTCAGAGCATGGTATGTGGTGATGGCTGAGTACTTGTTAGCCTTTCTCTGGATAGGCAGCATAAATTTTTCTGCTACATACCTCTTTCGTCTTACATGGTGTCTGCAGACAGTTTACTTCTCAAAAATTTAGCCCGTTCCTTGCTTGCAGGGCATGGCAAGACTCTATAGGGTCTATAGGCAGCCTGAGCTATGATGAGTTTTCACAGCAGTGTCCACAGGGTGCACAGACCACAGGTAATACAGGCAGCCCAACATGCCTACACTCATTGTCTGCTCCATGTTCATCTGGACAATGTCTATAGTGTCCTGATGGTAAAACCAGATAAAAAGGACAATGCTTTCCAACTATATACTCTAAACGTTTGAGTAAAGTAGAAAATGAAGTGCAGAAGTGTTTACCCTCCTTTACATGATGATAAATTTCCTAAGTCTTAACTAAGACATTCCTCAAGACTAATAAACAAAAAAAATCATATTCTGACTGAAGGAAATGTGTGACTGAACAGGGTGTACTTATGTTCTTGAAGACTATATTTAAAAAAAATAGGTTTTCAGGCACAGGAGATTAAACCTAGGATAGGGAAAAGTCAGTGTTTTGCATGTGTGTGTTTATGTTGTCCCATAATCTCTAGTTTGGAATAAAAGTTAAATTTTATACAATTAAAAAAAATCTGAATTTTCTGAATAGTTGTTTTGCATGGGGGTACGATTTAAAGCTTATTTCTAACTGTAAACCATGTGCTGAGTAGTGATTCACATTTCTTGTAGTAAGGGTAAGAAAAAAACCAACCAAACCAACCCCCCCCCCCCCGAAAAAAAAAAAAAAAAAAAGAAGAAGAAGAAAAGAAAGGAGGAGACTACTCCCAAATTGACCTATTGCCAGGGGTAGGTAAAACTCATATCAAAAAAATTTAGCACTCTTTCCTAAAAACACACTGATTTCTAGAAGGCTTCATAGTCACACAAACATTTTCTGATCGCTTCGGCTGACCCATGGGTTCAGGAACAGCCAAAGCCATCAAGATTTAGATGGCTGATGTGTCTGGGCTGCAGTCTTGAGCTATGTTATGAGGCTCTGCAGAGGCATATGTGCCTGCAGACAAACCCTGTCAAGGAGGTGCCATGGGTTTCATTCTCACCACCTGCCCAAGGTTCTCCTCGGCTGACTTGCTGGTGAGGTATGGGCAGCTGCAAGGCATGCACTGAATGTATTTGCCTCTGTCATATTCTGGATGCCTTGGGAGATGGCCTTCAGTCATGTGCACAGCTTGTGTGCTTGCTTGAGAGGGAATTCCTGCTGTAAGAGGGAGCAGAGTAATACCCAAGGTGACAGTTCTTGTCCCAAACACCATCTAATCAAAGGCATTGATCATCTGCCGGTCACACACAGTTGGGCACACACAGTTGGGCACACACGGTCAGGCACAGCCAAGAGCCACTGAAGCCATCCCAGCCCTGCGTGAAGCCAGGAATTAGTTCACAGTGGTCAAATCACAGGGCTGGAACTGAGAAGAGATTAGACTTGGCAAGTGAGGGCAAATGCCAGAAAGAAAATGGAGAAAAGACAGCTAAATCCAACGTACAGATAAAGGAAAAGACCATGCAAGCAGATCCACCAGCTGTTGAATTTAGCTCTGAGTAACTTCAGACTTTGTACAAGCATAAAATTAGGAGAACCTCTTCTGTTACGACAAACTCAGGTGTGGCTCAATAAACACATCGAATCAGGGTAAACTTCAACACAAAAACTGTGCATTGCACAACATTTCAAAGCAGAGGGTTCACAAAGGGAGGAAGAAGAGTGTGGAGGAACGATTCTAAAACCATGTTTTCCCAGTTAAGCGTTCTCTTCACCCCATATCTGCCAGATGATGTGGCAAGTAAGCTAAAGAACTACTGCTCCTTGGTCCCAGAAATGTAACCCTTGAAGGTTTTGCACTAGGTTAAGATCAAGCACGCTTTGTCACCTCTCACCTTGCTCCCCCTCTCTCTTGGTGCTGGCCAAGCTCCTCTTTGGAGCTTGTCTAACCTGTCCTCATGCCAAAGGCTTTTGAACATCTCACTGCTGGGTAACTTCTCACTCCTCCTCTGGCAGGTGTAAAAGGGCAATATAAAACACAATTAGTTGCTAAGGAAATGGTTCATTGCTTTGTATTTCTTCTGTTATGTATATATCAACAACTTTTGGAGAATTTTGGGATAGGGTTTGACATTTTTTATTATATTGTGACCTACCCATTATCACATCTGCTTTGGCCATGTGGGTAATGTTCTAATGTACTAGAAATAGCTCAATTAAATGAACTCTTATGGAGTCCCTTAATGTTATGAAGGTTATTTTGTTGAGCCATTACTTGCAAAAAACATCCTAACTCCTTTCTGCCAAAATGCCAGCTGTAAAATCCCAATTCTCAAATATGCAATTGTGATTTTTTTTTAATTTACAGAACATAATCTTATCCACAAAGCTAAATATATTATTGATACTGTTGCACAAGAACTAAAGATTTAGCCATGTAAAGAATATTGGACAATAACATTTACTTTTAATATGTTTTAGAAAAATGCTCATGTGAAAGTGTATGTAATTTAAATATACATTCTGTTTATTTCTGCCTATTCTTAAAAAAAACAATGTCACCACAGAAATTTAAACAGTGCACCTAGACTGTGTACGTTTCTACTATTGAGACAACAGAAAAAAGGCAAAGACCTTTGTCATAAATAAATGTAGAGAGTGATCTGGTAAATGAAAGCCTTCTTTTACTGAGCAGGTGAATGCATACAGAAAATCAGATGAATTAACATACAATAAGCTCCATTCAGAAAACTGAGATTTACTGGCAGGCAGCTTTTGTCTTATTTGTTCCCCACTGCTATTGTAGGTGGCAGTATTTTGCTGTAAGCTGATGAGATGTCTTCTCAGCTAGATGTCTTCACTGCTGAGTCTTATCAAGACTAGAACATAGTCCATCTGGATATTTGATCAGGAGGAGACAAAGGCATCTCACCTGAATGTTGCAGCATTTGAAGTACGACAGAGAAAGAACAATGAAGGTACAGTTCCCTTTCCCTGGCTTCTTTAGGATGGGAATGTTTTTCATGTTCAGAAGAAAAAAATTATTTGAATCATGCAAAGCATATTGACCTGAGGAAACACAATTCCACTTACAACTCATGCAGGAAAATTCTAAAGTGATTCCAAAACAAACTACCTTTTTTCGCAAATAACTCACTTTATTGTCCAAGTATCGCACGGTCTTTTCTATGTAGTATTTATTCACCCTAGGGCATGGCCAACTTCCACATGTGTGGCAAAGTAAGCTCTCAAAAGGTGTCATGATATGAACAGACAGCTATTCAGTTTAGGAAAACCTGCTTGAGAAGAAATTTATCTAGAGTTACCACTGCATCTTTAAAGGTTAAATGGTAATATCTTCACATAAGAGCTCTTCTGACCCTCCAGTGGTACAAGATGGAGTCAAGGACTGAAGCACTACTGCATGCAACAGTTTTATGCAGTTTTATGCAATTTTATGCACTAGCAGTGCATACTCAGAGTTCTCTGGAGGAGGTATGGATGAACTGACAAGTAAATTGATGTTCAGAGATGGTAGTCTCATTTAAGGCACTTTCCCAGACCTCATGAAAGTACTCCATCAATCTCCAGCATCCGACAGTCCACAAGTTCAAACTATCTGATTAGGGGCTCTCAGTCCTGTTACTGGAGTGTCCTCCTGCATCCCAAAAGACAGCATAAGCTCAATACGCACAATCAAAAAGAGGGAAAAATAATGCGGGCAAAAGACTCTTTCTCTAATGCTCACTTTATTTTGTACTCTTCAGATTGGGTGGTGGGGTTAAACCAGCAGGCACAGGCACAGTGGAAAATACCCATTTCAACTGCCTCTGTTCAGGGGGATGCTATGATATAAGTTCCGCTGGGTGGTTGTGTGGAGAGCAGCTAATTCAGATGCCTTGGAGACGCAAGACAGAGAGAAAGAAAACCAAAACAGAGGAAAAAAAATATCACACCTGGAGGAAAAAGAAAAGAGAAGCAGCTGAATCTTGATGTTCCAGGAGGTGATCAGGGTTCATCCAAACCTGTGGAGATGCTGGAATAAGTGATCTCTTCTGTTTGATTTGACCAGCTTTGAATGCCTTCTTTAGGATGTTCATGAATGCCCAATGAAGTCACAGTATTTATTTACAAGTGTCTTCTTGTTTCTGAAATAATTACAATCACAATAAATTTGATTTCTTTTAGCACAATCATCCCACACAGATTTTGTGACTCTAAGGTGAACACTGACTAGGAAAGGTCCTTCAAAAACTTTCAGCTAATCAAACCTCAATGAATTAACATATTTTCTTGTATTTCCAGTTTCTTCCAATTTGTCCTGCCAGCCTGCAACTTAGTAGCACCACAAAAGCTTTTTATCATCTCCTCTAATTCTCACTGTCCAGTGTATGCCAGCCTACTAGTTGTCATTTATCAATAATTTCATGCAATAAATTCATATTGGGCTTTTATTACTTCAAATATATCACATCACAGGCTTCTGCAAAGAAATGTTCGATATGTTTACTTGAATGTCTGCTCTTTGAACTCACAGTCACTGGAAAGCTCATTTCAATTTCATATGTATATAATAATAGTAAAAAAAAAGTAGAAAATATCCATAAAATATTTCTGGTGAGTACAAATAACACTAGAGGTATAAGATATCCAAACATGCATCTGCTATTACTGTGATTGGTTAGAAAAACTGAAATAAATTAATATACATATTAACTAAATGCTAACAGTTTTCTTGAGTTTTATTTTTAATTTCTTATTTGCTGGCTCTGTGGTTTCATGTGGAATCTTCCCTGAGGGCAAGCATGTTCATTTAATAGTGAGAAGTTAAGCATTTCAAACAGCTTCGGAGATAGTCCATAACAATAAAAAGGATATACTTAATCTCGATGTGCGTATTTCATAAATTTCTCCAGGGCAGTGCATTCCCACTGCAGTGTTTTGCCAGCTTAAATGCCAGCACAGCTGTCTTTATCTTGCCCCCTGGGTACTAGTGTTTCTCTTACTGTTTCATGGGGAAAACCAAAGGGGAAACTTTGGTAAAATAATTCTAGGTTTTAGAAGAAAAAAGAAGTCGCATACAGGACTGGCACTGTTAATGAAGATTTCTGCTTATTTGTAGGTCATTTGTGGAAGGGATCTTATTTCTCAGGCTACTGAAATGATTCTTTAGGTCTGTTAACACCAATAAAGCTAAGTAGTACATGTAAAAGTTGAAAAACAATGAAGTCTTTTGTGCCATTACGACAATTCTTGAAACATTTTGTGTTGTACTACAAATATTTACCTGATGTCTCCAGACAGCTTCTTCATTAAATTTCCGCCCTTAAACATTCTGGGGATTCGTTCCTTCTAAGGATGTTGTACCACGTTTTTATTGTCACAATTCATCTCTCAGGCTGCCTTTTTGAATAATCCAGTATACCACAGTTACTTGCAGATACTACAATATCTTTTTTTTTTTAATTCCAAATAAATACTGAAATCTTCAGCTAATTAGCAAAAGCAGAAACTGAGCAGAGATCCACAGGGGTAACTGAAGTAGTACAAACTTAGGCTAGTTAAAGATCTACACCTCAGCTACTTATTTATGTGCAGCTTTCCTTCTCAGTGCGCTGCCTTGCAGACAATATATCCATGATGCTCCAGGTGTCACGTCAGTTCATTGCAGTGTCACCTACTCCATAACTGCCCAGGTGGATCTGCTGCATGGCATAGTTAATAACCAGGACATTCAGTCTTAGTAAACTCAAGATGTTACAGTTTTTTAGCAATGGTTGGCACTGTTTAATGTTAGCACAGAAATTATTCTAGCGGACTGTGGGTGTTGGACTCTTCTCCCAAGTAACAAGTGATAGGACAAAAGGAAATGGCCTAAGTTTGCACCAGGGAAGATTTAGATTAGATATTAGGAAAAATTCTTCACTGAAAGAGTTGTCAAGCATTGGAACAGGCTGCCTAGGGAGGTGGCAGAGCAACCATCCCTGGAGGTACTTAAAAGACACGTAGATGTGGTGCTTAAAGACATGGTCTAGTGGTGGACTTCACAGTGTTATTTTAACAGTTGGACTTAATGATCTTAAAAGTCTTTTTCAACCAAAATGATTCTATGATATGATTTTATGAGTCTATAATTTTACCCCATACACTTTAAGGTTAGGAGGGCCTATTCGGTACTGGTAATTCAAGCTGAATGAACGGAGGTATCCTGTGGGCATAGGGATACGGAGGATTTCTTTATGATAGCAGCACTTCCACTGCTGCTCTTTCAGACTCTTGTCCGTCCTGGGGACGGTTTAGGATGCACCAAAGCAGTTCCAGCCCAGCTGGAAGACACTGTCACATGAAGGAAATACCAGGATGGAGATACCAGCTTTTTACCCAGCTTGCATCTCCATTGCAGCCACAAAGCTCAGCATGGAAGAGGGACAGTGCAGTCACATGGTTTTGTCTTTGCAGGAACTCGCAGCTGTCTAACAGCCAGACCATAGACAGAGATCGGTGTCATATTAACTGTTAGGAATGCCTACAAATTTGCTGTCATTATAATTCTGTAGCACACCAAGAGCACTATAGTTATTGCTAAGGCATTCCTGACACACAAGAGGAGGCTGAATTAATAAGCCTGACTTTGCGAATTATTGCGCAGGAAGGGAATAGTGTTGGGAAGCTAATATATAGTTAGCCCACAGTTAATCACAAAGATCTCAAGTACCTGTGCTTTATATACTTCCTAAAGCCTACCTCAAGTAAATGAATGTAGGCACAGCACTTTTTTTTACACAGAAAACACTAATTTAAAGTAAAAGAGAAGTGATTTTATTTCAGAATGCTTGAGGCTGTTCTTAATACTTTGTAGTATGGATAGATAACTTTATTTGCCATTGTTCTAAATTGCAAAGGGGGAATACAATGGGGGATTTTGCAAGGGGAAAAGAGGAGCAGGACTAACAAAGGCATTGACCCACTATACCTACATGCACCTAGTGTGCTCACAAGCCTCCTGCTTTGTTGCCAATGACTAGATCTTTACTTCTTGTGCACCTGGAGGTAAATTAAGGTAAAACTCATTAAAGTCATGTATCTAGGTAAAATCAAATCCAAGCACAATATATAAACACTCCATTTCTTCTCCTTTTTAAGTATTCCTGGGTATCAGCGACAAATCACAGAAATGGCACTTTAAAGCACAGTGTTACTCCTTATTTTGGTGATTTTGCTGATGTGCCAGTACATTTTATTCATCAGGAAGAGTGACTGGGGATCAGAGGAGAAGTGTGAATCTGGTCTGCAGATGCTGTATATTCTCTGAAATATTCCTTTTGGGAAGGAAAAACAAGCATGAGGGATTCATAGCTCACTCTCTTTGGAGCTCAGTCTGTCACAAACAGACAATAGTCAGTCAACTGCCAGATAATAAAAAGTTAACGAAATCTGTATGGGTCATTTCTTGACTAGGAAACTGTCCATAGAACACAGATCATAATGCAGAAAGAATTTTTTATGGCTGAAAAAACAACCCCATTTTTTTTTAGCAGCACCAAATTTGCCTCCTGTTCCTAGGGACTGTACAGCTTTACCCTATGTCTTAATAGTGAAATAAGTGGTTTATTAATGTCTGTCTTCACCATGAAATACCACAGAGTGAGGTACCAATGTTTTGTATGACGAGGCACATTAGAATGGGACAATCAGGAATACGTGAAAGGGATGCTGCCATAATCCACCATTAGGAACAGGATGGAGAAAGGAATTATGCAACATGTAACCATCCTGTAGAACACGTTAGTTAGAAATTTCTTTTGCAAGGTGTACGTTCCCAAGCCCAGGTTGCATTTCTTAAAGAAACCTTGCTGAGAACATGTCCTAAGCTGGTGAAGAGGCAGCTAAGGGTACAATAGAGAAATATGGAAGAATAAGCACTGCAGAAAGATGAGTAGATTCTCCCCTAACTATGTTTTAATTTAATCTGGCATTTCATTTCTCTGCTATCTTTTTTTGCTGTTTTCAGATCTATAAGGTGAAGGGAAGCTTTGCTAGGCAAAGTACAAATTTGAGATCTTTTGAAACTCTGGCCGACTTGGAGCACTGCTTTTTTTGTCTCCCAAGGGGACATAAAGCTATAAGACTGTGAATTTTTTAATAGTCTTGGTTTAAGAGTGGTTATAAGTAACATATCTGAAAGACAGATCTCTATACATGCCATGCTTTGCATTTTCTACATCAGTAAAGCAAATTAATTTCATCGTTCTTTAGAATATACTCAGTTTATGACTTATCAAACTGATGGCATTGAAGACAGTCATCTTCTTTGCCTGAATGAAATATTGGTTCATGATCATTTCTTATGCTTCCCATTCTATTTCAACATGTCAGTCACAATAACTCAATGTTTAAAACTATTTTTAACATTAGAGACACGCTTGAAATTTCATGGTACACATGGTAAAATTTTACTTCAAGGAAAAGGAAAACTTAACACCAACATTGTTCTTAAAGGGTAACAGTTTTATTGATGTATCTGTGTTACATCACAGATAAAAAATGCCTTTCCTGTGAAAACATAATAAAGTTTCAGATAAGATGATTTCATCCACCTGGATTAGCCTATTCATGATAATAATGAAAAGCACACTTCTAAGATTTGGCTCCAGCAAGGACTTTTATCTGCAAACTGTCTATTACACATATGATTATGTAAGAAAAGTACATTTCTCAGTTATGTAAGGGATGCGACTTCTAGCATTTCTCAAAATCAGGACGAAGAATGGGTATTCCCATGTATATTTCAGTCCTCTATATCTTTTTCACATTTCTTCAAATCAGACATTATCCTTCCCAGTTTCGTCTAATTGATTAGACCAGAAATGTTGTTGCATATATCTCCCAGAAGTTACAAGCACAGTTTAAGTACTGAGGCATTAAATAGTGGAGATGTTTTGTCCTCATCCACGCAAGTACATTTAACTAAAAAAAAAAAAAAATGATGTTTTTTAATTCATTGAGCCCCAACACCTTTGTAAGGTGTATCTGGACATATGTAAAATGAGATTCTTTACCTCATCACTTTTGATGCCTGGTGGAACAGGTAATGCCATTAGATATGCTTGACTATGTCACCATGTACAGGACCCGAGTTCAGGGTGGTCTGTCAAAAAGAGTCTGATGTGTAGGCTAACAGACTGATTATGAATTAAGAAAACAAAGACAAAAAAACAAAACCAACCCACAGTAATACTGGAACTGCAGGCAGTAAATCATATCTGTATTTCACTTCTCAGTGTCCAGAATCATTGTGCTTCTGTATCCTCCTGTTAATATTGGCAAATGATTTTTCAGAAAATGGCACATAAATCCCGTGTTGAACTAGCTAAGCAGAAATTCTTAGGGACAGCTAGTTTCCGAGAGGTCTGTGACATTTAGTGCTGAAACTGTTTGTTTCAACAATCAGATATGTGAGTTGTACTCCTCATAAGTCCAAATGCCATTAGAGATGAAAACCAGAAAAATCAATCCGTAGTTTAATTACTGTGCAACAAACACAAATCCCAAGGTCCTACGACAATATCATTGGGCTATTAGATCTCCAGAGTGGGAAAATTAAGAACTTAAATTTCTAGTTGGCTCTGGTGCTTACAGCTATCTTACCAGTTTTAAGGTACCCTTAGCCATCTGGGCTTTACTCTGTAGGTTTACCACCAAGAAATATCACTAGCCATACCTGGGATCGATTCTGAATGTAAAGTTAAAACCATGATGAGCAGAAGATAAAAATCTGATTTAAAAAGAGGCAGAAAAGACCCAAGAACACAAATACACACAAAACAATTGAAGCCCTTGATGTTCTATAAACACAAAAACAGTTCTGAAAGAAAGCTGCAGCTGTGGAAGCAAACAAGGATTAAGTTTCAGCTGTGTTGGAGCTGAGACAATTACAGTCCAGGCTTATCCTGTGAAATTGGTTAAGACTAAGTCTGACAACAAAGAAGATAAGGAAAAAGAGAAGAAAATTCCTAGTCAACCTGTGATTATATTTGATCAGAGCAATAGATCAGAATCTTAGATCTGAAGAAATGTCTTTAAGGAATTAGGCTGAAAGAAGTGGAATTCTAGATTCTTTTTCTGTGTTTCAATCTGACAGGAATTTAGTTTAAGAAGGAGTCTTTTTCTAACTCAGAATTGGGTAAAAATTTTAGCTGGCGTTTCTGTGTTGTATGTCAACTGCTGCTGCATAACACGTATAAGCCCCATGCAGTCATCATGGAAAACTAATGTAAAATCCACGTTTACTTTCCACCATCTCTAGAGTTTTCAGAATGTGCTCAAAATTTGGGGAAAATATTCCTCGGAAAAATTCCATTTTTCCTTAGAAACCCAGCTGAACACTCAGTTCTACAGAAGTTATTGAAGAAACTTTCCTTTCTTATCATTCTCTATCATCGATTCTTAATGGAGAGCAGCTTGAGGAGCTGTAGCTGCCTGAACATGTTCCTCTCCTCCTGAGGGCAATGCCTGCATAAGTGACAACCCTAGAACTGCTGGGAGCCCCCTGCCCCTTTACATTATCTGACAGCAGCCAAATCCTGCATCTCCACAGCTGGATACTGACAGCTTAGGCCAGCTGAATCACTGCAGAAAGCCTTGGATGTTGGTGCCGAAGGACTTGCCCATCTGTACCATTGTATGTAGGCATGACAAATCCAAATGTGGCATTAAGAAAACATTTTCTTTTAACAAAGCATGAAAACTGCATTTACTCAGACATCCTTAATTAGAGCAGCTGCCAGCAAAATGAGTACTTTGACTAGAAAAATAAAGAGATCTGTTATGCCTTTTGCTCTGCACAACCTACTTGAATGTGGCCAAAACATAAGACAAAGATATTAATTAAATTCATGTTTTACAGATTTAGATCTATTCAGCTGTTGAGCACTCTCAAACCTAAATAACAGCTCTATTAATTATTACCCAGAATCCTCTACTTAGAGCCACAGCTGGTTTTCTTTTTCACAGACATTTTTCACAAATTGCAAGGCTACCTAAATTAATAAAAGTCTGAGAACATTTGACTACAATAGCCGGAAAGAGCTGCAGCTCATAAACTGTGTGATTCCCCACATTGCTAATTTAAAACATCTGAGCTACTTTATCAATCAGCTTTCTTCTCTTAATGAATTTTCTCAAATATTGAGAAACATGGATATCTTTATGGGCGTAGGGAGATGTCTGGATGAGCAGCCTGGGATCTTCTGGAACATACATCTAAGATGTTCCCCACAAGCATGTTACACTTTATGCTATCGTTACATATATCTGCCCAAAAGGATTATTACCTAGCAGGATAAGGACGTTGTGAGGTTTTCAGAAGCCTTTAAGCGGCAGCTGGGAAGGAGAGCTCATTGGCAAACAGTGGCTGGTAACAAAACAGACTCATAGATAAATACAAGAGTTGATCTGACGCTACAGCTGTTTTCACACAGGTTTAGTTCTTCAGCATAGAGGTGATCTGGCATGAATAAAACTGAGGAATTGCAACTGCTCTTGTGAAATGTAAGAGCAACCATCCCACTTTTGTCTCTGGTCACAGATTTAATCAAACACATGAACAATATTATGTGTCACATGTAATTTTTCTGGGGAAATGCCAATAGATCAATACTACGTATCAGCATTTCTATAAAAAACTGTGTGCATATTTGAAAAGGTACATAGTGCTCTTGATGAACATGAATGAATCCAATTAACATGAAAAATTACTGTGACAAACCAAACCCAAGAATTTACTCTGAAGCACGGGATCCACTGGCTATTTCACTGCAGTAACTGTGAAGCTTTGAAAAGACCTGACTCCCTATAAAAATAATCTAAGAAAAGAACTGTGGGCTCAGTGTTTTTTCAGCAGAAACAACCGTCTCCCCAGTTCTGCTGATCTCATGTGGTTTCTGTTTGTAGTCTGATTTTACATTCTAACTGTTTAGTTTTCTAAAAGTGCTTTGTTTCTCTCCTGAAAATGCTCTTTCTGCAGTTAGAGCAAGGCTAGTCTCCACATGTTCTGTCAGCTACCAGGGCGCAGCGAAAGAGCAGATTTAGGAGCAATGATACCCAGAGTAGGACCTGATCAACATTTAAAGTTTGTGTCCCATAAGACAACGTAGATGTACAAATGATCAAGGAAAAAGGTTCCCTCTCGCTGTAACACTGTGATACTTCTCTCCTGAAGGAAAGATGGGGAATCTGTTTTGGGCCAGACAATAGGAGCCATAGTACCCACAGAGCATCCATTTTATCAAGCACCGCATCCACTCCTTACAACCTTTGCAGTAACCATCCAGCCAGTTTCATTATCTCCTCCCCAGCTTAGAGTGTGAGACAATAAGAAGCAGAAAAGACAGTTAATATACTAATTTCCTCCTTCCTTCCATTCCCTGCTGTTCTACCCTAGCTGCATTTCGTTTGTTAATAACAAACTTTTTAGGTCAACGTGAACATGTTCTTGTGTAGCAGGATTATTCTTCTGTGTTCCTACTGCTGAATACTCTCACAGTCTGTCTCATTGTTCTTTCCAGGAACTGAAGGTGCTCTGCAAAGCTTAAGTGCTTGGGGTTTTTTCCATCCCTAATACACTCATTTTCTTGATTACAGTAAATCAGCCTTTCTCCTTCATTTTGTTTCCAGAACACCATTTTCTGATTAGATTTGCAACAGTTTTATGATGCCAGTTTTCATCCCTGGGTCTTTTCAGCCAACCTGGTGCCTGGAGAGTATTTGTATTTCCTGCAGATGCTCAGATAGTGCTTTTTTCATCTCAGGCTCTTGGAGAAGGCAGTAAGGATGAGGGAGAAAACTGAAGATCAGCTGTGAACCAGCAATAGTTCAAACTCACCTATAGATTTTCCTGTGAAATCCCTTAAAAAATGCAAACAAGTACAACTGGGAAGGAGCTTAGACATACTGTGTGATGGGAAAACAAGCACCTTTTCATTATTCCATATTATTGACTTATAAAGGAGAGAGTACTTCTAAAATTGGACAAAAGCTTTATCAAAGATCTTCTTGGACTGTTCTGTATAGTATCTTCTTTAAACTTCCTAGCCATCCTCCTGTATTTCTCATGCACACCTTCCTATATGTTTTTCGTACCCACAAATGAAATGCTTGATTTATGGTTAGGTCATATGTTCTATGTCTTATAGTTTGTAGATGCAGGGCAGTATCTCACCGTGGAATGGGCAAGTCTATGGAATTCACGCCTTCTACATACACGTACAGAAGGAATATATAAAACTGATCAGAATCTTGCTTCCTTTCAGAAATTGAAATAAAGTACTTATTTCTCCAAGCAAACAGAATCTTCATTTATTGCAGGAAAATTCCATGGTGTCTCTTTTTTTTCCCTTTGCGATGTAAATATTTGCTGTGAACATTGTCACCAGTACTCACCAGTTATTTTTTCTGCACCTTTACAAAAAATACAGCTCTCTAAAACTCTTCTAGAAAAGCCTGTATCCCAAAAAAATTTGTTAGAACAACTTAGAAGACCTTTCTGGTGTTATTTCATTCCAGCAGATCTTCTAGCTATTTATTGCTTGTTCAAATTCAAAGCCATCTGAAGCAGGGACCTTGCATATTTATGTTAATTGTAAAATAACCAGGACATTGTGATGCAATATATTAAGCCATGGACATGAAGAGGGATGTTTCCTCAAGCTTACATGCATCTAATTTGAAGTGTTGAAAAATCTTTCTCCAATTAGGTAAAAGTGACACAATGCTCCAGAAAAGACCCATCACAACAGCAACAGAGATGTCAAAAGTGATAAAACTAATAACTAAGGATTGATAAATAAGTAAAACAGAAAAAAAAGTAGCAAAAATAAATTAGTATGTTTTGATGACACTTAAAGGAAAAACATTAAAAGCACAGATGCACAATTATTTATTTAACCCTTATTGTTCTTTTAATTAAAGTTTTCCATGAAAAAATAATTCTAAAAACTATATTAATATTGTTCTTTGCTAGGTACCATTTTTCACACTTTTTCACTTCTAGCTTCAGCAGGTACTGGAACATACTTAGCATTCTGTGCAAATACTCCAGTTCTATTGAATACCTACCTCTTTCTAAGTGACAGCCTCAATCATACCAGACAAAAACTGAGTGAAGTCTGCATTATCAGAATACTCTAAACAAACCATGGTCTTTATTCATTGAAGAAATATTTGCATAATTGCCCTAAATTAGAGATATTTAATTTTAAATGATTTACTAAAATTTAAAAAGACTTTTTATTCTCAATTTTATAGTCTGATTCATGACAAATCCTTTATTGTATATTACAAAGGATTTCTCTGTTTCTTGTGCAGATATTAAATTAATAGCAACTTTTCCGCCTGAGAAGTTTGAGGCGCTGCAGAAGGGTTATACTGTGATTCAATAATCTGGATACTCTAGTTTCAAAGGTAGAAAGGAGAAACCTTTGTGAACTTTTAAGGGTATTTAAAGACTTATGCATAGCTGCTATAAGTGAACACAGAGTTCTATCATGATATTTATTTCAGATATCTCTTCAGATACATGTGTCTTGATCAGCTTCTGCCTGAAGACAAACTAGTCCGTGTCCTTCTCAACCGAGGGCCAGTTCTGATGCAGAAATGTGCATTAAAAGGAGTACAAATTCAAAGAAGGATGAGTAGGAAGATCTGGAAACATTTCTTGTGAGCCTTTCTCAACTAATTGTGCTGTCTTAATAGGAAATTATGTTTGGGAGTGACTACATCTGGTCTCTTCATTGACAGGAACATGTCAAATCCGCTGCCTATACACAGGAATCAAGCGTTGTTTGAATGGAACTCACATGCCTCTGGGCTATCTAAGCATCTTTATGGGGCTGGCCATGGTGACTTCAGACTCCTGGGATACTCATGACCTTCCGGACAGGCAGCAGGTGGGATACTGCCTGCTATAGTGCCACTATACAGATAACCAAGTGTAGGTAACAGAGCCATGCTCTCCATCACAGATGTTGCTGTTTCATCCACTTACAAACCCTCTTACCTGTTGATTGACCTGGGATATCTTTAAATACTATACCATCAGCACCAGCAGCTGTAAGCAGTGATTAGCCACCATTCAGATGATAGGTCATGGAGATGAGTCGTTCAGGTAGATGAGCATGCATGATTAGTGAGGACAGATGTGGAAGAAGCTGGGAAAACTTCCCAGCTACAAAGAGTATAAGTTCTAGGATTTGGATCAAATCAGTCTACTTCTCCAATACCAGACTGTCAGACTGACATCTTGTCCCAGACTCTGTCAAGTGGGACATGTCACAGCAAAAGTGCTATATCTAAACTGGGCCACCAGCAGTTCACCATTTGGATGCCTGTGGAAGAAACACCCCGTGACATGCGATGACACATATCTACATGCCAACTTACACATGGCAACAGGATCCTCATCCCTTCACTTATAACTTTGTTCCAGATAGGTTACATCAGTAAAAATTTTAAAGAATAGTACTTTGGCTTCTCCGATCAATCTGACTCTCCCTGTTTTTTTCTTTAGAGAAAGATATTGGTTTTCATGGAAGATCTCAGCAAGACTTCTGAGAAACTCAGATTCTTTCCCTAGAGAGAAGATTGTTCTGTTGGTTACAGTCAAGTGAAACGGAAGTAATGTCACTAGTTTTCCTCAGATTTCTCCTGATTCAAACCAGTATTTCTGATACCAAATTTTAAGTGCAGTTGTAATTAGGTATCTTCAAATTTGTAGAACTAACTTTGTTTAAATATTCTATTTCTATGTCCTGCTGAAAAAAACAATGTCCCACCAATGTGCCTGGGATGAAAATGGTGGATTTCGCAGTAGAAAAAGGCTTTCAACTTCTAGTATGAATGTTTTCATAATTAATCCATGCTGCATGTGTGATTAATTCTGTGACATACTAATACTGCAACTCTAATTATACTATATATCACAAGAGATTAAATGTAAGGCATAAAACATTTTTTATGTCCATTGTTCATGTTTACAATGCAGAATGTTACATTAAGAAAAATAAATAATTTCTATAAGACAAAAATCCTTCAAGGAGTTTTTTTCTTAAAAATATCTAATTTGTTTTTATTTTGGATAAAACATTCGTTATGAATCTAGAATCCACTGAAAGACAAATCAGAGAATATTGTTTAACGGTCTAGAAACCAGCACAGTGCAAAAAGAAGAATCTGATTTTAAAAAGACTGTGCCCTATAACCATTACCACACTATGGGGAAAAGTTGTTCATATTGATATGATTGCATTTTTAAGCTTTAGTTCTTCTATACCACTCTTTTGTTACTGAACATGGCTTCTCATGGTTAAGAAGAGAGTCCTGATCTATCGCCTGGATTTATCTTATTAATGGATAAGTGGAAAGGGAGAAGATCTGCTCACTATTAATTTCCAGAAATAATTTGGTAAATTGTGAATGAATTAATCTTTTAGAGAATGTTTTGATGTTTGTTCCTAAGCAATTGATAAACAAACATGGAAAAACCTTCCTGCTGAAGAATGTGAATTGCAGATTGTTTACCAAACTCAAATTATCTAGGGCATATTGAAAAAAATATGAATTTGAATTAAGACGATGTGGTAATTTAAACAGTAACACCTCTTAACAAGAAATGTGCTGGCTGTTACTCCAATATGCAGAGTACTGTAATACTGATGATTTCTTCATGACCTCAGCAAGCAGAGCTGTAACTTAGCTGTTCTGCTTCAGCGTCAGCTCAGCTTTTACTAATAATGAAGTAATCTGGGGATGGTTTTGTGTTGCAAGGAACAGATTAATTAGATTTTCATAATCAAATGCAGATTATGATATACTTCTTTTGTGTTATTTGTTCGGTTTTAAATGATCTGTCATTTACCATTTAGGATTAATTTAGAATGTGATATAAACTCAAAAAATTATAATTATGAACATTAATCACAAATTTTCCTCTTCAGTGAGAAATAATAACTTTTTAAAAGTGTTCAATTTGTGACTTTTTCCTTTTTTCGCTTGCTACACTAAATTCCGCTTTAAGTTGCACTCATCCTTTACCTTCCTTCCCAGAGCTAAATAGTCATCATATACAGGAATGATGAAAAGACAGCAGTGAGGTAGATGTCATGAACATTGAATAAAAGTGTGCATGTGTTTCCTCAGGAAAACTCTGCATAACTTCCTAAATGCATACCGATCAGTGGAGAATAAGAGTGTGTCAATACTTGGAAGGACATCTGAACTGTCATTACTGTTTTACCTACTCTGCCAAGAACTAGAAACCTTAATTTTCAGACCCCAAGCCCCTAAAATAATCTGGTATATTATAGAGGAAGATTAGTTAACAATGCAAAAAAAGAGATTTACAATAAAGCAGACTTTGTTGTAATACGTTCTACACACAACATGCTGATATAAAGTATTATAACTCCATCAAAATATGTGATCATAATACAATTTGCAACTTACTTGGGAATCAAGTAGACTAATCACTACTGCATTATTAGCTATATATTAAATTTAAAAAAAAATAGTAGCCAATCTATCATTTTCTGAACAATCTGTAGACACCAGATTCTAAAAGTTCTATTTACTGACTCCAAAAATATTCAAATAGGTAATATGATACTTCATTGCCCACACACTTTCTTGCAAGTTCTTTAGGAAATGAAGACAAAAATTATGAACAAAACATGTCAGATGTTGCTTATTTTCTCTGTTTCCTGCAGTTCAGAATAATTTTATTTCAGAACGCATAGTGAAGGCATGGGGGCTCAAAAGGCTAAATACAAAGATCAGTATGTGGCATATAAAAAGTAACAGCAAAAGCTGCTCTTGTTTAATAAAATGTATAGTCATCTGTAAACTCATTGTTTGATTCCTATGAAAGTAGCTTTCATGGGAAAATAAGCTCACTATGACTAATGTGATTAATTGAGTGAATGTGTGTGTGTGTATTTTATTTCATATTAGTGCTATATCATAGAATCATAGAATCGTAGAATCAGAGAATAGTTTGGATTGGAAGGGACCTTAAAGTTCATCTAGTTCCAACCTCCCTGCCATGGGCAGGGACACGTCCCACTAGATCAGGCTATTCAAGGCCCCATCCAACCTGGCCTTGAACACTTCCTGGGATGGGGCATCCACAACCTCCTTGGGCAACATGTGCCAGTGCCTCACCACTCTCATAGTGAAGAAAATCTTCTTCATGTCTCGTCTAAATCTGCCCCTCTCCAGCGTATAGCCATCGCCCCTAGTCTTATCACCACAAGTAAACAGTCCCTCCCCAGCTTTCTTGTAGCCCCTTCAGGTAACTGGAAGGTCACTATAAGTTCTCCTCGGAGCCTTCTCTTCTCCAGGCTGAACAACCCCAACTCTCTCCGCCTGTCCTCGTATGAGAGGTGCTCCAGCCCTCTGATCATCCTTGGAGCCCTGCTCTGGACCCATTCCAACAGTTCCAAATCTTTCTTATGTTGAGCATTCCAGAACTGGACACAATACTCCAGATGAGGTCTCACAAGAGATGTATAGAGGGGCAGAATCACCTCCCTCACCCTGCTGGCCACGCTTCTTTTGATGCAGCCCAGGATACGGTTGGCCTTCTGGGCTGCAAGCGCACATTGCCAGCTCATGTCTAGCTTCCCTTCAACCAGGACCCCCAAGTTCTTCTCTGCGGGGCTGCTCTCAACCATATCACCCCCCTCCTGTATTGAAATTGGGGATTGCCCCAATCCAGGTATAGGACCTTGCACTTGGCTTTCACCCATTGGTTTACATACAGAAGTCAAAATAGATCAGCTAACAAATGTGCAGCATACAGTCTGATTCCACTTTTATCTAAGCTTCTTTCTAGTACAAGTAGGTGCTGAAAGGGAAGGAAATGGATTTCTGCCTCAGCAGAACAAAATGTCAGTAGTTTGAATCATCCCTCTGATATTACAGGACATTTTTGTTAAAAATTGTTGTAGAGGCTTCATGCCACCTCAGTGTTAACTCTGTACTTGAGGCTTTGCAAGGACAACAGTCATACTGTAGCTGTTGATGAGCTGTTCTGTGGGTAAGCCAGGCAATGTTGGCAAATGGAATACTGGTGAATCAAGTAGCTTGTGCCTCATCAAGGAACCATTGACATCACTGACCTTCAGTTTTTGGGCCTGCTTTTGCTAAATAATACTTAATTCAGTAATTTTGGATTACTATATTTCTTTTGATGACAGCATATTTCCATGAAATAGGCAGTTTACAAATGATTTAAGAAGTCTATTCAATATTAGCTTAAAACTCAGCACCTGGAGAGGGTAGAAACTGCTCCCAGTTCTACCACTGTTAAGAGAAGGAAAATCGGGCATAGAAAACACTGCAAATACACTTTCATTTAATAAAATTGTTAGCTGATAGAATGAAGACATCTGTTTTTTAAAGATTTTCTCCTCTAGAAGGTAACATCTGTCTGGACAATCCGTATTTGGTTGAAGTTTTGAATTCAGTTTTGAACAAATCAAATCCCAACAGAAATTCAAAACTTCAGAAATGGAAGTACTCAGGGAAGTTGAGTCCAACATCTTGTCATGCTTTCCCCTTCAGTAATATTACTGTGAAGAATATGGCTCCAGCGCACGGAAACTTGCAGGAATTTCAGGCTTCTTCACTACAAATTTTACATCTGATAAGGAAGGAATAGGCAAACAGGAGAAGAAAACAGATCTAGAGGTTGTATCAATCGCTAATAGCAGGTTCAGGACTAGAATTTATACAGCTCACACACAATCCTCTGAGCTAGTAGAGATTCACTTTGGCCTGAAGCTTCATGATGTAGATCTCCCATACTCTGACTGATGACCAGCCCTAAGATCACTGCCTCCATTAACCTGATTTGTCAGTTCCTCACTCAAAGGGCAGAGCTTCAAAGCATTCTGTCACAACAGAAACATTTTCTGCTTTCAACAGAATGTTGCTAGCCATATTTCATAGTACAAGCCCATACAGTAGCCTCAGAGGTTTGGAGTCAATACCTGTTTGTTGTTTCTGAGCGTTTGCTTATAGTCAAGAGTGAGACACCTTATGAGTAAGCAGAAGGTATAAGAGGCCTCAAAATATTACTTTGGTAAGCAAGAATGGCAAAAACAGAGTAGATTAACAGAAAGCACTACATTATTGGCAGGGGGAAAAAAAGGGAACAGACAGAATGGGATCTGCATAAAACCTACCATATATCCATGTGTTTTTTACAAAATGCCACAGGCAATGGAAGGCTTATCTTAAAGTCTGCTGGTGTCCCAGCCTTAAATTGTGGCACCGAGGGAAGATATTGCATGCTCATTGACATGTGAAACAACTCAAGAATGTGAGCTCCACTGGAGACACATATGGCACAGGCCGTACATTAGAGTCCATCTGGGGATGCTCGTCCACCTTGGGATGAACTCTCCATTGGTTTCTTCCTGCACACAACAAGATGACTTGCTTCAACAAGGTGCCCAAGACTAAATCATCAAATGTGCAATGTGAAGGGACGATCAGGGAATCAGGACCCTGGAGATAAGCAAGGAGAAATCAAAGCGGCACAACTTCCATTGGATTGATTAAGACAATGAACAGGGTCTTCTTTTTGGCCTGAGTAGTTGTAGCAGTACTGTATTAAATATCACGCAATTTAGACTTGGTTTAAGACTGAACTTCAGGCAAGCTTATGTAACACACAGTTTGTACCGTAGTAGTTTTACAAAAGATTGGGTAAAATTAATAGAACATTTATGAACAGATCAGATAGTATTCTGGACAAATTTTTGCTAGGAATTGTGAAAATCGGTATTGCACAATAACTGCCTGAGTACAAGTTTTTTTTCCTTGACCTGTGGTTATAAACATATGATCTTTCAAGTTTTAAGTGGTTCTTCATTTTTGCACATATAAAGAAAAGTATTTTAAAATCCATCTCTGTGGCTTCATATTTAAATATTTTGGCAGCATACAGTCAGGTACAGAAGCTTTTACATTTTTTATAATTCTAATCTCCTGAAAAGCACTGAAACAGTGCTCTTATTTCTCAATAAATTCCTGGTTGTTTAGTGATCAAAACAGAAGGCAGAAGGCACATCTCCCAAAATATCTTTCAGCATAGTAGAGATTTTCAGTAGTAAAAATTCTTTGCCATAAGGTGTTTCAGCAACCATGTATGTTTGGTATTTTAAGTCCAATATGTCTTCTATTCCAACTGGTGACTACAGACACTGTAAATTGTTGCTGCATTTTCAAGAACTAGAGATATAAGGGGCAGTAATTCTAAATGATAACGCAAAAAAAGTTTGCTGGTAGGATTCAGCCTCATGACCCACTACAGATTAAGTTATCCTCTCTTGTGGTCACTCGGTCACTGACAAAAGTTAAATAAATGCTAATTTCAAAATTAGAAACAATAGGTGAATGTCTTTGAAATATTGTCTGATAATCCTACGGCTACCACTGAAACATAAACCTCACACTTTGTTTATTGTTACTTTTGATAGCCATGAGCATCACTGAAAATGCCAAGCAATAACTGCAGAAACGTAGATAAATTAATTTGTCTAAAACCAACACTAATTACTCTGAAGATTTTCAGTGCAAGAGCTGGCAGTAGATTGACAGCCCAGAATTATATCACCGAATACTACAGCAGTAGCAAAAAAAAAAAGAAAAAAAAAAGATAAATGAAATTATAATGTTTAGTGAATCATTCAACTTGCAAATGCTGACACCTCTTCCTGCCTATCAGACCAAAAGAAAATAGCATGATTACATCGAAAGTGCCAATGATGGCTTCTTGTTTGACAATAAACTTGAACTGTGAAATGCGGCAAAAACTCCTGTGGACAGATCTTAAAATTTTCCAATTCCCAGTCTAGATCACTGCTACATACACAAGAAGCACCCCTCAAATCAGCATTTATATCGCCTCACTATCTCACCAGTAGGTACTTAAATCCCGAGTTATCTGTCTGCATCTTTAAAAATAACATTTGTGCTGCTGTGTGTAGTACTTATGATTGTGGAACCTGCAGAACAGAAAGAGTAGGAGTCAAGATATTAACTTGTGGGTGGGTAAAAACTTAAATAAATAGTGGTAAGTAAAAGGACAAAAGAAAGCAAATATTCTGATTTAGTCCTCCTATTACCTTTCATAACAATGGAGATGATAAAAAAAAAATCCCAAATCCCTAAACCAAGACACTACAAAAGCATCAAATGAAAACAGAATAACAGGATAATGGACTGATATAGGTTTGAAGGGATCTCAGGAAGACAGCAAGTCCCACTTCTTGCTCAAAGCAGGTATTACTTTGGTGCTCTGGGTCACACAAAGCCTTGTCCTGTCAAATTTTGGGTATGTCCAAAGATGGGAATTCCATAATGCAATGAAGGCAACAAAGTCCAACAGACCCATTCCCTAATGCAGCTCCTAAATACAATAAATACAAATCTGGACTTTTGATTTTCTGGCTTTTCTGAAGGTCTTCCTGAGCAATTTTTATAGGATCACAAACGTCACCAAACATAAGAAAATGAAAACTTAAAATGAAAAAAATTGCATTGGAATGCATAAATCACAAAATGCTTCCTGGATAGATCAGCAAGATGTTGCCACATAAATGGCATTTTATAATAAACTACGCCAGTAGGACATTCCTGCATCACCACCACTTTTATTTGATTCACCCAGATCTTGCTTTCTGTTGCCATTACAACTGGGAAAGACTGAAACTTCCACTTTTTTTCTTTTTTTTTTTATTGTGGAAAAAAAGAAGGGTTTTCATAAACATCTGCCACTCTCACAGTAAAAATTTCTGAAGAACAGGGGGTTTGTTGCCTATGAGACTAAACTTTTAGAATATTCTGAAACTTGGGGTCTTCAGCTGACAGGTTAATTAGGAAATGGGAAGCTCTGTGAGTCACTGGGGACAAACTGGCAGGCAACATCTGCACAGAGAAGCATCCACAGAAAATGTCATTGAAATAGACTTACCTGGGGAATATGCTAAATCTGCAAAAATAGTCTTTTTTTTCCCAGCTAAAATTTCTAACTGGCTCAAATTACCATAACTGATTGCTAGTACTTGCATTTCTTCATTAGAAGTGAGAATTATTTAAGACTCATCTGGAACATTTGACTTTCAATCTGTGAAGGGACAAGGAGATTGTTTATTTAGAACAACTGGTCTTTTTCAAAATGTTTTTTCTTCTTTTCTCTTGGAAATTTTTGAGAGTCTACACCTGCTTGATTTGTACCAATAATGCAAAGCATGTTAAAAGTTGATTTACAACACTCTCTTAACCCCAGAGGTGCAAAGCAGAGAAGAAAATAGCTAAATTTCAGTTTAAAAGTTGAATTTTAGTTCAGTTACTTTTCTTTCTTAAGGGAAGTTTAAAATCTGCTAACCTGAGAGTTAAGTAAAACAAATAAACTGACCAGCTGCTTTTTTAATTAAAGTGATCTTTTTTGTCTTTGAAATTGGTTGCAGAAAACATAATAGCACAAATCCAAGAAAAACTAAGAACAGGATTGAGGTACTTGACTGCAATAATCATGTTTTCTTAATGCCAGATAGCAATGCAAAAGATGTAATAAGCAAAAGCAGAACTCAAGCTTTTTTATTTTGCCAAAAAGAACTTTGATTTTCATGAGTCCTTTAGAAATCCATTATCATATATTAGAACTCCTTTGAACTGCTATTTGCCGGTACAAAGAAAAGGTTCATTAGAGCAACCTGGAGAAAAAAGAAAAAGCTGATTTCTGTGAAATTCTCATTTCCAATGTTTAAAAACAATTAACTCTTATAAGATGCCATAGCAGTAGGCAGAGAAATGTATGATGCCTATTAATTTTCATAGTATCATCCATTGCTTTCTTTCCCCATCTCTTTTTGTCTATTATTACTACCAATTATTAAAAAATACATTTTAAAAAAAAAGAGAAAAAAGCAAAAAAACACACACAAAAAATCCAAGAGGAAAAAAATAAACTAAACAGAAACTGAACCAGTATTGGATGTATTTTGGTCCTATTTTGTAGCTGTGAATAGCTATTCAGCAACCAGTGGCCTTTCCTGCCAAACCATTTCTGTGGTATAGTGGAAGCAGAAATTGCTTAGCATACAGCTGTGCACCTCATGCTACTAGAGAGATCCTGATGAATAATTCAGAAATCAAATCCTGCTGACCTCACACGTAATAAAAGTGTAGCCATACTCACTTAAACAGGAAAGACAATTTTTGTCACTCTTTTCATTTGCCTCAACTGTTAATTTTCACTGATATTGCACTATGCGATTCCTCTCTTGCTACTTACTTTTTAATTCAGCTGTCTTTTACACCGAAGTAGGCTTGTGAACCATCAGCAACAATGAGGAACTGCACCTCTTCTGCACCTCTGCAATGAGGAACTCTGTCTTCTCAGTAATGGAAGGGACCACTTACCAATTTAATTGAGTTGTTATCAAATGTATGCACGTGTCTTTACTGCAAAACTGACACCACAGCCTCTGCTATGGTCACCAGCACCAGAACAGCAGGTGTATGAGCCGTGCAATGGAGGTGTCTCCAGGAGGAACTTGGGATCCAGTACTAGAAGTAATCTGTAAACTTTCTGTTCTATTTATAATTTCATTAGGGATATGGAAGGATGTATCTCAAAGTGGTAACACACTTTTTGTAAAGAACAGCCATTCTGTCAGTTTTGACAAGAAATTTGTTCAGCTGAGACTGTTCTAAGATTTTACTGCAACACGCACAGACTGTTCTTTCCTAATTGCTCTCAGACCTTTCATCATTAGGAACTCAAAAAAAAATCCCACATTTTCTTATGAAAGATACTGGCTATACAACAGTTGGATTCCAACCATGATTACACTGGGATGACAGCATCATTTTGCTCCTCAAGATGCATGGCTATGGAGGTAAAAGCTTGATCAGCTTTGAAACAAACAAGATCTCTGATTAGGGCAAAATGTGGCTCAATGAGCATCATCTGCCACCATAGCCAAGAGTCTTCCTCCATCTCTAAATCATCCTTGGAAGAGCACTGTCCTTTCTCCATTGGCTGGAAAAAGAACATATAGTAGCAAAACACAGACAATTCCTGTGTGTCTCCTCATCACTACAGCTATGTTCTACACTTCTCACATTTCAATGTTGAAATGCTAGTAGGGTCTTTCAAAATGAGATTTTCTTAGGGCCAGAGACAGTGTGGCACTATTATTTTTCTTTAATACTTTAGCCCAGCAGCCAAGGTAGGCTAAGCAGCACGCCTGGAGTGAGGCTACAAACAAGTAGATAAGCCCTTTTGCATTGCAGAGCTGGGGAATGACTGCAATCTTCAGCTTCATTCTGCCTCCAGGGTGAACCAAAGGCAGATTTGCTCTAGTCTTGCTGCTTAGCCTCTCTTAAGCTCTGAGTCCAGACATAGTTTAAGAAAAAATCTCTATCCGTAATTGTTTCTCTACAACTACCTAAAAGGAAGTTGCAGAGTGGTGGGTGTTGGTCTCTTCTCCCAAGTGATAGGCGATAGCACAAGAAGGAATGGCATCAAGCTGTGTCAGGAGAAGTTTAGTTTGGACATTAGGAAAAATTTCTTCACAGAAAGGGTTATCAAGCACTGGAGCAGGCTGCCCAGGGAGGTGGTTGTGTCACCATCCCTGGAGGTGTTTAAAATGAGGTGCTTGGGGACAGGATTTAGTCGTAGACGGGTACAGTTGGAGTCGATCTCTAAGGACTTTTCCAACCTGATGATCCGAATACTCTATGATTCTGTATGGGTTGTTACTAGATCAGAATGGCATAATGCAGAGGCAGACAATCATTGATTTACCTAAAATTCTGCTGTAATAGTTATAACTCACCTTACAAACACAAACCCGGATAAAAGGGTTGTTAAATAATTATGCCCAAATCCAACGTTTACATGCAGAGTTGAATTTAAGCCAGCAGGAGTCAGTAGTGTAGTGAAGTGTTTCGAGCAATATCTACTAATGTCTTAGGAATGGCTTGTCCATGCAAGAGGAACAAAGTCCACGTAAGTCAAGAAGAAAACACATTCAGCAGTGATCAGCATACTCAGGGGCAGTCTCAACAAGGAAACAGATAACTAAGGGCAACAAATCCCTTTGAATCCAATGACCAGCAATCACTGGTTTGAAACACAGCAAGGGGAGAAGCCGAGGAGTTGTTCCTGAACACTGTGCCTATAACTTCCCATCCACTGAAATAGGAGCTTTGTTGGTACATTACTCTTTGCCTACTATTAGTTTTTCTAGTTTTATCATTTTGTTTGAACTCCTCGTAAAATTTCTCTAGTTTGTAAATGTGTCACCGGCAATGTATGCCCAAAAGTGAATATATGTTTCTGATACACTTTGCAGCTTCTCTGTATGGTTCTCGCTGGATACAAAGATTTTTCACGCCTATCTTAAATTCAAAGAACAGTGACCCATTGTGCTTAATTAATATATTTATTTTGTTCACATCAAAGTTATGCCCTTAATGACATCATTACCAGATGGTGGCCCATTTTCAAATTGCTGGTTGTTTCTTCTTTTTTCACTTAGAATTTCCCTTGAATTCCATTTGTGAAAGTAAGGACATCAGTGCAGGCTTCAAAATCCACAAAAAAAAATGGTTCCAATGAGCTCCTTGCCACCTTGCAATAGCAGAATGAAGTCAATGGTAGTGAATTTACCACTGTTACCAAGTGGTTAAAATAGTTTAAATTATATTCTCCAGGTTTTAGCTTCTTCAGTCACAACCTGCTTGATAACTGAAACTTTCTACAAGTTTCAGTTTTTCAGGTTCAGAATTTTTTATTGGAATGATTTGAAGTGCATGGTTCTATCTGCAAAGTTTTCTCATTTGCTATATTAAGCCTGTTCTGCGAAGCAATGTTCTTGGATGGAAGGCTTAATTACTCAAAGAAGCACCCATTCTGTGCAATGAATTGATATATGCTCAGTGCCCTATTACTTGTTTATCTTATTCTATTAAAAATGAAATATTAATGCAGCGTACACTGGATTATAGCGAGTCCCCTTTGAATCTCTTTATGAACATGCTTTCTCTCACTCATCCTCTATTAGATATTTTAGTTAAAGACAAATAGGCCGCTGGTTAAAATAATAATTTAAAAAAAACCTGCCTTTCTTCATTAGCAGACAAGTAGGGAAGCCAGGTAGGAACGCAGAGTCTAGGTTCAGAGGCACTGAAAGGAGATATTTCTGCACTGAGGATGCTGTGAACCAGATGGTTAGCTTGGGATTGGTCTGAGTAAAACGGATTTGAAGTTGTTGAAGAAAGTCATGCAGAATACAGAGGGTGCTGATCTGGAGGGCTGGAGACTGGAGCTCAGAGACATAAGTGACTCCGAAGGAGAGGAATAGGGAATGACACAGTGAAGAAAGATTCATGAAAAAGAATGGGGTAATAAGCGTAAGAGGAAATTAGTATAAGTAAAGAGGATGATTTCAATGCTGGGAAAAGGGAAACAGAGCTACGAGGAACAATTAACTCTCTTTCAAGTGCTTGATATCATGTCTCAGTCTTACTCTCTGAAAGACAGAGTTAAAATAGAGTTTTCACTGGTGGTGTCGTGCCTAGATTGCACTATGAAAACTGTGGTTCCTATTCTGTTATATGTGATTAACCAAGTCCTGTAAAAGATGATATCTCGGGTCTATGGAAGCACATATCCTTCATGCACTCACAGGAATCTCCTATGGTTTTTTTGCAAACCCTGTATGTAAGGAGTAAGATGTATAAGAGTGTCTGTTTGTGCATGTATGAATGCTAAAGACAAATATACACTTTTAAGTAAGTATGTCAGATAATGTGCTTCTTGTTTTGTACACAAGAGTATTTGAAGTTGCACTGCAAAAGGCATGCGGGATATAATGTGGTGTCCTCCTGACAGGTTTTGGTTTATGGACCAGTTAGAAACTTTAAAAAATTGTAGAAAAGTCAAAAGTGCATGTTACAAAAGGTGAAAGCTGCAGGCTGGTGGGAATCTTCTCTTAACTGGATGGCATTCACAAATACAAATCCTAGATTTTTAACTTCTACTTCATTTACTGAGCTGTGTTTAATTTTTCAAAACTTTTTCTTGTTGTATTTCTATTCTCCTTTAAACTCATTGTGTATAACGTGATTTTGTAATCAATATTCAGCAGAATACTTTTTATGTTTAGTTGCTGCATTCATGGATCGTCTATACATCTATCGGCAAAATTTACCAATCGTGTCACTCAAATTAAAATACTAGAACTATAGAGAGACTAATCAATGAAAGCAGTGTGGCTTTGAGAAATGCAGTTGATGCCTCTGGTGAAATCAATTCTTGTCCTTGCTACAGTCTCTTCAGATGCTGCAAACTTAATGTGTATCTGTCATTCTAATCTCATCTCCAGTGGTATAGCCTGTAAGGTAGCTCAAATCAATTAACTATAGCTGCATAAATCCAGAGCAAATGACAGTAGAAATAGACCCCATCTTTTAAAGGTTTTCTATATTTCTTTCAGCTATGGCAATGTTTTTTCTCTTCCTCTCTTTTGTTAATACCATAAGCATGCTCCATCAAATAATTCATTGCATTTTTCCAATTTTCCTTCCCTGGATAACATAATGGAATGCAGCCTCCCTCCTGGCTATACTGATTCAGCCATGCATGTCATTATTTTTATTCTGGTGTTGAGAAGGATTTGATAAATTAAGGGTATGTGGGAGGCCATGTCTGCAGAGAATTCTATCTCTTTGTATAAAATTCTAGAGAGCTGGAAAAAAAAGACTATCTCAGTATCTTTTTTCAAGTCTGAACAGAATCAGCAAACTTTGAAATAATTAGTGCTTGGGAACACTTGTTCTGACTTAAAATTAATTATATTTAGCTTAATTATGTTTATCTATCAGGCAAGATAAAATGCGTGGTTAGTCCTGTTAGCAAGGGAGAAGCAGTAAGTTATTCAGTCCTGGAGAAAAGCTGACAAAATTATTGCTTATAACACTTAATTATCATTTCAGGGAAAGGTTACTTGAAGAGAGACTTAGTAAAAGTGGTTTTATGTCATCAAACAATTATATGTGCCAAGTGTCTGTGTTTAAGCACCTGTATGAATCCAGCACTGACATTATTAACCTAGACCTCATTTTCCAGGCCTTCTCCTGTTTTGTTCTTAAACCATGTAGGTGACTCCTATTGCTTGAAGGTTTTCCACCAGCTTACATGTCTTCTTAGTTCTTCTACATGCCCAGGACTTTTTCCAGTAGATTTTTATCACAAAGATGCACTGATTTTGATTGCTTTGCTGCTCAGGAAAGATTTTTTGTTAAGTTCCAATCCTGGTCTGTTTGGCATACGTTAGTCCACAGGGCATTTGCTTCCTGTGACTTGTTTTAAAACGTTGCACTTCTGCTTAAAACTTCAGAAACAGAAAAAATTTGCACAATCTAATTTTATTTCAAAGCCAATGATTATTAAATGGCTTCCTATAAGGTTTTAGTATATGTACTATATGAGGTGGCATATTCTAAAATAGCTTACAGTTACTGAGAGCTTTTGCATTGGATAAGTTTGCACATATTACCTGGTGGCATCTTTAGAGATTTAATCTCTTTAGGCAGAGGATTGTCAACTGTTCAAGTTATTTTTAATTGATAAGGCAAACATTGTAAAGAAAACCCTTTTGTCCTTATATTGCTTTATTTAGGACCTAGTTGTTTCATGGCTTTTGATTGTGTTATGAATGTCACAAGATTTGAAGAATAATGTTCATTGGTCTTTGGATTTTTGCTACATGCTATGGGCATTTTCATGTTGATCCTGGCATCTGCCTGGTGGAATATTGCAGACGCAGTCTGATAGATGATGGTGATTACTGATCTTGCAGGTGAAACCAGTGAGTGTTAAGGATGTTGGGTTACTATCCTAGGTATATCTCATCCACCCTAAGGTCAGGACTCACTCCTTTTTGGTCTAGTCTGATGCCTGTGGCTGTGACCTTCTAAAGAGTAAAACTGAGGATCCTTCTGATAAAGTGGGTATAGTAGGGATTTGAGAGGCTTTTAGCTATTAGTTTCTGTCATCTTTTTTTCTGAATATTTGTTTGGTTAACAGTAGTCTGGAATTAATCATATTTATCTTCTTCCTGTAGTCCTAATAAAGCCCTTGTCAGTAATGAAGGCTATAACTAAGTTGCACTGTAAATACTACATAGCCTTAGAGTGCTGATAGTTTTTAACCTTAAAGGCAATAAATACTGTTTAAATGATGTAAGAATATAGTAAAATAAAGATGTAATGATAGCTTTTGTACCAATGATAATGAGCCAAATTATAGCCTTGCACAGAGCTAGTCTAATAAATAAGAAGAAAAAATAATTTTCTCCATTTCTGATCCTCATTAAACAGGAGTAAAAATAAAATGGTATTATAAATGTAACCTCTAATGTCTTGCACTACATAGCCTGTCTGCACTTACAGTATCACTTTTTTTCCTTTAGCCTATTACTAACTCATGAGGATAAGTGAAGGAATTAAGAGATTTTCCCAGTACCTGTAATTATAGTGAACAGCAGTGATTGCATGACTCCCTTCTGTGGCTGCCCTTGAGATGATTATGTGCCTGGATTTCTAAATTTCAAGCCCTCTGCAAATACTAACAGCTGTGCTTTGGATTTTTATGTATGTTATTATAACCGAAGTTCCTTTCTTCCCTCTAGTGCTATGCTAATATCCCACATGCAAAGTTTTTCTCTAAAATGTTTTTCACTAGTTTCAATATTTTTTAGTGTTCTCCATGGGTTTTCTTGGTGACATGCAATAATTTTGTGAAAATCTTTCACTACACAACCATCCCTCAACAGTGCACAGGGAAAGAACCCCATTGATATTCATACAAGACCAATTCTCATGAGCATGTACCAGAATTAACTGTATTAATCTCAATACACTCACAGCACTAAGAGGAGTGCCCATCTGAAACCTCAGTGCATTTTCTGAGTATCACTTTGTGAAAGATATCGTAATGATAAGATAGGTAACCATCTGCTGCTGGCCATGGTAATGCTGCCAAACCTTTGCTTGTTCTTCTGATAAGTCAGTGCTGCTCAGGTCTGCTAGCTGAATTGCTTAGGTGGTTGATCTTTGACTTGTTTTAGCCAAAATAAGCTGCTTAGGCTTAAGCTCTTTAAACAGAGGATCTTTATTACTGAATAATTTAGCCCAGGCAACTTTGCTCTGCTGTGAGGATTTACTCTGAGAATCAGTTTAATTAGCAATTGCATGTATACGGAGTTTAAAGGTACTATACAGCCTCTTCTGCTTATTCAGTCCTAGACAGCAATTGGCAACAGCTGTCAGAAAAGGCCTCCAGCAAACTCTAATTGTGATCACTGATGCCTTTTCTCCTAAAGGTTGTGCAATGCAACATTAATAAGTCACATAGCACTGTCTCTCCAGTCCCTGTCAGTCCCTTTCCTCCGACTCCATCATCCAGGCTTTTCAGATTTGCTCTTCTTTCACCTTGCACCTAATTAATACCATAAAAAATACATCCAAATATGAGAGCTTAGGTCACCCTGGGGATCCTAGTGCTACTGAACTGGTCATTCTGGTGGTGGGCTGGAGCGGCAATGGATGTGCTAGAGGAAACAGGAGCAGGTTTCCAGGATGTTCTTCAACAAAACACTTGACAAAATCAGTGTTTCTCAGGAAAGTTTTAATTCTATCAGAGTGGAATGTTCTAAAGAAAAAAATATGCATTAGAATATTTTTCAGCCATTTCTATTTGCCCATTAGCTGTTCCTGTCTTCATCTTCTGCTCATCGCCACTCATCTATTTCTGCAGTCTAAACAGGCCATACCAGGACAACCACACACATTTGTCCGTCAAGGGCAAAGGAATGTATCTAGGGATGACAGATATGGTGACAATTGGAATTCTGATCAAACAACACTCTGTGCTCACTGCTCTCTTTATTTTCATTAGAAAGGGCTTTTATTCTAAAGGAGGGGATCTTTTTTCACTGAAATATACTTTCCAAATGACTCTTTTAATGCTCTCCAATTATCACTTGTAATTGGGCTATAAATAAATGGCTTAAGAATCTGTAAAAGCTTTCTTAGCAAAGTTTATAGAGTCGCATATAATATATTCATTAAAATCAGTGAAGTTAATAAAAAAGACACAGCAGTGTCAAGCTCAGAGTGAGGAAGTACTCTCAGAGATGTCAGTAATACAACATTTCTAGAAATGTCAAAATTCCTTCCAGAAGAAATGTATTTTTCCATGGTGACATAACATTGGTATAAGCCGCCACTTTTTCAGAAGGATCCTCAGTTTTATTCTTTAGAAGGTCACAACCACAGGCATCAGACTGGACCAAAAAGGAGTGAGTCCTGACCTTAGGGTGGGTGAGAAATACCCCAGTGCTGAAATCAAATAATCTAAGACGTGAAATTTCCTGCAATGGAGAAGGTGTGAAATCGTGAAAAATACAATTCATGCAGAGTATGTATGGGAGTGAACATTTGACTCACTAGGATTTCCAACTCAGGAATCATGCTGAATGAGATAACATAAACCTTGTATTGCTAACATTGATTAACTACATCAACCAATAAAGTGGAACTGCTGATAGTATTTTCAATGTTTGCTCAAATCAGTTATGTTAATTTCAGAAAAAAATAAAATATCCGCATGCAAAAAAAGATAGGATTAGTCTCATTTTCTTTTGCTGAACACTAATAATTTTGTGTGGCTTAATAATAGTAAAGAAAAAGAGCTATATTTTCTCTTTGGAAGGACAATTAATTCACCTGTGTTCACTAACACTGATACCTCTAACATTTTCTCTTTCAGAGCTCACAGCTGGAAATACAGCAGCTCTGGCCTAGGCTTGCTGGAACAAAGTACATACAGACAGAATTGAGAAGAAACACTCATCTAATGTCTCCATGAACTTCCATGTTATCTAGTCTATTAATATGACTTGAAACTTGCCATGAATGTTACCTAAATATTTTAAGATGACACTCACCTCTCATTCCCAGCACTAGGGCCTTCTGAAGACAATATTTGCCTTAATTTTCAGGTCTGGAATTATCAGTCATAGTAAAAATGCAAATATGTTCATGAAGTATAAGCATCTTACTGCCTTATAAGGACGATATCAAAAAAAGCCAAAGCATAATTGTTTTAACTTGATTCCATTGAATTCACCAGTAGAAAAAGGATACAAGCTTTGCTCAAGGGAGGCTTCAGGGGTTTTATTTTTACAGCCTAAAATTCCTTCTGGACCGAAGCAAAAAAAAGAACCATAGAAGAGGTAGTTGTCACCCCCCCCCCCAAAAAAAAAAAACAAAAAAAAAACCAACGAAGAAAAAAGCCCCCCAAAGTAAAGACAAACAGCTTACAAAAATGTTTACTCTGTTCTGCTAATGATAAGCTCAACATCTCACCAGCTTCCAGGGAGCTTTTCCTTCTTTCATAACTTCCATTTCCACGGTGACATCAACTAGAGCCTTCTTCTGCATAGCTCTTTCTTCAGTTTCTCTCAGAAAAGTGTACAGAAGGCAAGCTTATTTGCTCCACAAAAGAAAAATGTACTCAATGTGCAAGTAATTTCACAAAGTACGAGTTGCAGGTGCTTGTTCATATGTGAAACGATTGCCACAGCTCAAGCAATTACAAAAAGGCAAAATATGAAAGATGGTACGCATTTAATAAGCAAGATTACAGCCCGTAGGGTGTATTGGATTATCTTTACACAACAGTTAATCTTTTTGATGTTACAGCATGTGTTATTAATGTTGTAGGTGCTAATGAAATGTGGCCTTATTTAATGCTTTTAATATGACAAGCAGGGGGTTATGCTGGATACTGCTATTGCATTCAAAGTGAGTAAATCTGCCATCGGTTCTCTAGTTCAGTACCCAGATTGCCTGGGTGCATAAAGTCACTGCACAAGGGGGGATGCTTTGCTCATCTTCCTGATAGAAGCACCAGGGAGAAGTATGGCAGCTCCCAGAGGAGAGGCTCAGGAATCAGAAAAGAAACAGGAGCAGGACAACTTGAGATTACCACCATATTAAAGGTTCTAAAAGTTCTGACAGCTGGTGCCAGACATTTAGGGCACTGATTAAATATATACATATAAAAGATAGGCATTGTTACGTGTGTCCAGCAGTTTCGCTTCAGTTTAGGGGGTTGAGAAATATTGGTATTTCACCCTGTTAAATCACAGCCACAAAGCCCTACTTGAACATTACCATGATGAAACAAAATTGCAGGAACAGCCAGACTGCAGCATTACACAATATTTGCAGGTGTATACATAATTGCACTTTCATTATATCTTATTAGAAGTGATTCCTGCATCTGTCAATAGAAGTCATGTTTTCTCAGACACAATCAAAGCTCTAGGTCATAAAAACACATCAGAATGGGTTATTAGTCCCCTTGAGTTTGGGGAGTGAATTCATCCAAATGGACTAAGTATTCCAAATCTGCTTAGGAAGGGAGACATTTGCGACTGTGGTCTTTCCTGCAAAATACCTAAGCAATTATTTATCTTTATGTTTATAGATGTGTACAAAAACTGCATACTTCATAATTTGAATACCCGGAGTTTTAGTGGTCAGGCCCTCTTCTGCACATATTGGCACTAGAAGGCTGACTGCATACAAGAAAACAACATGCTGGCATTTTGGGAAACTCGGAGGGAGAGAGCTACGTGCAATTATTTCAAAGACAAAATAACTGCTATTTCCTCTCTTGCCCCAGGTCATATGGGCCCTAGATCACCTGGAAACATCACTTGAAGAAACTGGTTTGGTAAGACCACATGTGAAAATTCTAGTCTACTCAAATTTCAGAAACTATAATTCTCCGGAGTCCTTTTCTGCCAAGGCTGTTATACTCTTTAAGACTTAAGTGCAGTTGGACACAATGGGATAGCTTATTTTCTTAGAGCGCTGTTGAGAAGTGGGCCCACGTGAAACTCATGAGGTTCAACAAGGCCAAGTCCCTAACGTTGGCTGGGACAACTTTCAGTATCATTACAGGATGCGGGATGAAAGGATTGAGAGCAATTGTATAGAGAAGGGCTTTTCTGGTGAAAGAAAAGCTGGTCATGAGCCTGCAGTATGCACTTGTAGCCCAGAAGGCCAGCCATACCCTGGGCTGCATCAATAGAAGCATGGCAAGCAGGTCAAGGGAGGCGATTCTGCCCCTCTGCTCTTGTGAGACAACACCTGGAGTACTGCATTCAGCTTTGCAGCCCTCAGCACAGAAAAGATGTGGAGTAGAACCAGAGGAAGGCCACAAAACATTATCAGAGGAATAGAACACCTCCCCTGTGAAGAAAGGCTGAGAGAGTTGGGGTTGTTCAGCCTGGAGAAAAGAAGGTTCCAGGGAGATGGTACTGCAGCATTCCAGTACTTAAAGAGGACTTATAAGAAAGATAGGGACAAACTTTTTAGGAGGGCCTGTTGTGATAGGACACAGGGTAATGGTTTTAAACTAAAAGAGGGTAGATATACATTAGCTAGAAGGAATTTTTTACAATGAGGATGGTAAAATATTGGGACAGGTTGCCAAGAGAGGCTGTAGATGTCCCATCCCTGAAAATATTCAAGGACAGATTGGAGGGAAGGGTCCAAGCAACGTGATCTAATCAAAGGTGTCCTTGCTCATTGTAGAGGGAATTGGACTAGATGACCCTTGAAAGACCCTTCCAACCCAAACGATTCTATGATTCTATTCTCTACATAATTACACAATAATTAAAACACAACCAAGAGCTATCGGATTCTGCAAAGTTATTTTTCAACTTTTTCTGTGAAATCCATTATAATAAATTATGGGGAAAAAAAAAGGTCTGTTTTACACTTTCTGATCAGGTCTTTCTGAAAATCAGGAGTCGTTGTACCAATCTATTGGGTGAGGTTGAAACTAGGGTTGCACTAAAACTGCTGATGTTATAAACCCATTAACACTCAAACCCATGTTGGTCTCCAATGAAGACATTAACCTGCATTGGACACAGTATAACACTGTCCAAAATGACTCTGGAAGTAGGTGCTGGAATTATGATTTTGACCACTTTGCAATATCAACAGATCTAATAAATTATTACAATAGAAAGTGTGTCTTAATTAACTGAATTTCTCATTGAATATAGAAAACACCAGTGTGAACACCTGCTTTTGGACCAGGAAAGATGCTGGTAGAGAAACAGACTGCTTTTGTCCATAAGGTTCTCACTTTCACGCTCCTATGTGCCATTTTCACTGTTAAAGATGTTACAGAGAGGATTTAAGAGTGCTTCATTTTAGATGAGCAATTTCTGGAGTACCCCACATGGGATTTCCGTATTGCACAAAGTGTCAGGGGGCTTAAGGAGCATTCAGCCTTGAAGACACTGAAAAAAACAAATGATCCTTTGAAGATAGTGCCAGCAGGAACAGTTTGTAGAGGTAACTAGAGCACTGGTCATCATCCAAGAAGTGTTTTTTAAAACATCAGTGTTTTTTAAAACACCAGTTTGAGTGTGCTGGGAATTCAGGCCCTTCCATCAAGCAGTAGTGAGGGGTTTGTGGAAATGTTTTTGAAGGGATCATGAGCTGCACTTCTGAGGAGGAGGACTTTATCCTTCTATTGACCATGTAAATGAGGATTTTCAAAGCTGCTTGGGAGGTTAGAAAGAGTAGCTATCGTTCAAAGTGAACAAGACACACAAACCCCATTAATGTGTTTAATTTCAGCCAGCAGACCTTAGTCAAGCTATACAAAGTAGATGAATGTGGTAGTAGCAAATGAGAAGCTTGGAATAAGCAAAGAAGTTTAAGTATTTACAGGTGGTTTTTTTCATGAGTGTCAGCCTCTCAAAACTAGCAATGTTTCGACAAGTAAAAGGCCATGTCATGTCAGAAAAATGGGTCTTAGCCTATAGCATTAAAAAAAGCAAAGGAGAACTATGCTGTCCACAATTGCTCAATGACAAGTACTCAATGATTCACTCTTCATTATCTGTTTGCTATTCAAGCTGCTACAAGAAGGAACACGGCAATGAACAGAGAAGGTTGATCTCTCACTTCTGAGGACTAAAAGGCTCTTATGACCGCAACTGTACACACGAGCTACTGGAGAGCTTCTCAAATATTCCTTATTCTGATAGGAGAGGTATTGCATTTACTGGTTAAACTTGCTCCATTTCCTCAGGTCACATCTCAAACTCCTTCTCTTGACTTTGTGTCCAATTTCAGAAGGAAAATTTCCATTTTAGGTTCCTTCAACTATTTTTCCAGAATTCCTTAGTAAAACCTCTTCTGTTTCAATCCATCTATTTTTTAAAGAAGCGTTGAAATTCACAATCTGTCAGATGAATGCTTTAGTAATGAATACTTCTTATGAAGTAAATTACTTTCAAAGACCAACTGTAAGAAACTGTAAGAAACCAATCCCATAACGACAAAATCATTAATCAAACCACAAGTCCTTAAATGTGAGCAATTACTAACCTGAGAAATGAATGAACTTTTAATGTTTTTTGTTGATATCTAGTATGTTATGATCCAGCCACTGTCTAAGAGAATTTTATTTGGGCAACATTAGGTACATTAGTTTGCATAATGCAGTTCATCTAAAATGCTTTCCTAGAACTTCCTGGTTAAATTTTGCACACTACATTTGGATACAATGTCATTCTTTCTTTCTTAAACTTAGGCTATTGTCACAAATCCAGAAAAACTGTGAATGTTCATCACAGACCTTTTTCTTCCTGTATGATCTTTTCTAGTTTGAACAGTTTGCAATGATTCTTTGAATTCAGTCCCATATTCAAATGACAAAATAAAACTTGGGCGTACTTCTATTTTACATTCATTTTAATTCCCATTCCATGTGCTTTTCACAGCTGCTTGTTTTATTGCATTGCTTTTCCAAATGAAAACTCCAGCTGCTCCAGTCTTGCAAACCATATAATACATGCTGTATATGTCTGTTTCAGTAGACCATTCCAGAGACTCAAAAGTTATTGTTCTCCTCATCTTTCATCTCTAGCTCAGAAATCTAGTATTTAGGCTTAAGTTGCAAGCACAGTCATTTAAAGTCCCAGTAGTTCTTAACTTGGATTCATAATAAAATGGTGCATGTCTGTCTAGGTGTCTTTCTTCATCCTCCCTAATAAGTACTAGTTTATGGGACGTTCTAAACAAATTTGGCAGAGGAAGGTGTTTCCAGCCGAGCCGGTATCTATATGCCTAATGGGAAAAGGTGTCTGGGTTGAGAAGACAAACCCTTAGTACACAGTATTAGTTCAGTACTTTTCAGACATCAAAAAATCCATGCTCATGCACAGCCTGATGGCACAGTCCTTTAGGAAGCTGGAGTTATTGATCCTGATGCTGAAGTAATTTTCCATATAGGAAGAGGTCCAGCTGAGAATCCTATAGTTCACTGGGTTGCCTGGCTACTGGCTGTTGCCTGTCAACATGACATGGGGAGATGTGGCTGTATTTGAAGGAATCCTGCAGTTTATCATCCCCCACAAAGCAGTTCTATAATTCAAGTGGTCCATTTACCCTAGAGAGTCTCAGCTCCAGAATGTGGTTACAGCTTTCCTCTGGCATAGCTTTGAGACCAGAAAAACAACAATTACCAACACAATAAGTAGATCAGCCTCTGAATTCAGTTAATTCCTAAACCAGAATTAGTAGATTGCAGGAAAAATGAATTCAGTTATGTTTCTAGTTAGTATACACACTTCTGCTTCTTGAGAAATTAATGAAAGTCAAGTTGATTTTGTTTTTCTGTTGAGATTGTTGTTCTGTTGATGATGTTGAGCATCTCTGGGGGTGGTGATGGTAAGTCAGTATACCTGTCTCACACTCAATGATCCTGCTCACTGACACAGCCAGCCAGCTGCATGCCAGTATTTTATTTCTCACTACTTTAGAGACACTTGCCAAAGGACTCTGTCAAGTCTTTGTATTTCTGCCAATTCCTTGAATACTCAGAGATGGTCATGACCCAGATACATGCAGTACAGATCAATCTAGTAACATGGACTGATTAACTTCTTTTGTCTGTGAAGACCGTGGGGAAGATTTTGAAACATCCTAGTATAAAAGGACAGTCATACAGCAGTGAGACCTGCACTGCATCATCTACTTCAAAACAGCACTACTTTTCAACTCCTTGATGGCTTGATCAAAAAAAGAAACTGCATAAGCAAGTGTTCGCTGTGGTACTATGAAATAGCTATGATAATGCCCCAAAGGATAAATTTCCACATCGCGGGTCTGAACCCAGCTCAGGAGAGTAGACACTTCATCACATGTAGCACAAACATTGTGTGCTTGCAGGGACATGGGAAGTCACAGGCACAGAACGTTTGGTTTTTTTCAGCTACACATGTTAAGACAACTATCTGGATTCTTTGCAAGTTTTGGCAATAAGAAGTTGGTTGCAAACAGTAAATTAGTCTCCAACTTTCTGCTTTAACTCTAGTCTTCTTTTATATTTACCTGAATTATTCTAATATAGGTATTCTCAAAACCTCAGAAACCTCAAAGACGGTTTGCTGTTAAAACCTTAGTCTCCTGCACTAGTTTTCCGGTCGAGTCTGCTGGTTTGCCCCATCACAAAGAATGGAATGAAGGAAAAGAAAAGCTGCCCCTTTTATTTTTAAACTTGTCTCATTTATGGCAGCCAAAGATGATAGCTAAGAATGTAGAAAGCAGGGCAATTAAACTGTGTTGTTCCTTATCCTTATTTTTTCCTTTTAACTTTGCCTTTGCATTTTCTATACAATATTACAAACTTTAGCTTCAGATGTTGCTTTTTACTGTACAATACTGAACATCAGCTATTTTCAATTTACTTTTACAAATAAAGCATATTGTATTTGCTGCGTAGTTCGGAAGCATCTCTGCTGAACCATTGTTCTCTTCAAAAAATAATGCACGCAATTAAATAAACACTGCTTTGTTTTCAATTAGTGAAGATTAAAAAAACCCTACTTTTCGTATGCAAGAAAATTCCTCCAGGTTCATTGCCTGGCACTGATACAATTATTAATCAAACACATAACAGCACTAACTGCTGAATACAAAATTACTTTATTGGATTGATTAAATATTTAAAACTCTTTCCATCCCACCCCCCAGAGGAAGACTGTCTCCCAGGATTTCACATTTATTTTGTCAACACCAGTTCTCGCTCACTATCTCTTCACCAAGATTCTTCACAAAAGATCCAGTTCAGTTAAATCCTGGAGTCTTCAGTTTCTGCTGCTTCAATAAACACCTGCAATCCTGCAAAGGCATTAGCCCTTTCTCAAGATGGAAATACAATATATGACATGTGAATTGTTTAATGAGTTATAATGCAGTTAATTTATTTGAGCTGTTCTTTAGCCCCCTCTAAACTACACACTTTCTGTTGTGATATGAAAACTAATCCCATACTTCTTGCTTTTGAGTCAACACAAGATCAAACTTAGGAGGCTGGGCAAAGTCTCATCAGAAAAGAATACAGATGCCTACTGAAAACCACTGTTATGGCTATAAGTCCCACACTCCCCTCACCTTCATATCATTTGAGGATAATCTTCATTTGTTTGTTTGGCTGTTTTTAATTTTCTATCCATAGTAGTTCAATTTGTGCCCTTAGCCTTCAGGATTCTTCTGTAAAAGGTTAAGATTTACAATTAAAACTTAGAAGCAATCTCTTACAGAAGTGACATCTCACAAAGAAAAGAAACATATCTCAAAACTGATAGAAAGCTGTAAGAATTTATCTAGTAAATTGCAAAGCCTACAAGATGCTATTTCAATACAGCTCAAATACTCGCCTGCTGAACAGGGTGAGCGTTCCATTGTGCTCTTTGCTTATGGTTTTGTCTATATCTGTCATCACTGATGTCTTGATGCAATTTACCAAAGAAAATGAGAGAAATCATTATGCCACTCATTATGAATAATTACCTGTTATTATTCTAGTGTAAGAAATACTCATTTGTGAGAGTCATAGATTTTTTTTCACCTGCTCAAAATTCAATAAAATTCAACTTCTCTTCATTGGGCATCTGCTTTGTTCTGTTGGTGATTAAAGTGATTATCTACTTGATGCGATTTTTTTTCCCCTCAAGTAACTGTATTTCAAAATTTAGATATTAAGTACTCTTGTAACAGTTTTTTGTCCTCAGTCTGTAATAGCAAGCGTACAGTAAATTAGATATTGCTCCATACTTCAGTATTGTCTCATGTCTGAACCTCAGGCTGTATTGATGGGTTGACTTTGTGCTCATCTGAAATACCAGAACCTGAAATGTTGCATATTGTTCGGTATGGGCCCCTGCAGATCACTTCTGCACCAGCACCTGCTTCAGCCTGTGAGTTACCAAAGGGTAATGCTTCCAGAAAGTTCTGATCAGAGGTGGGCAAACTCACTGTCGCATGCTACCAAGGACCAGATGCTTTCACGTCTGTGTCCCCATTACTAGCTATGCTTCAGCTGCCCATGAAAGCATTGGGATTTTGGCTGAACCACAGGAAGACACCAGACCACAAAATATAGACTGTCCTCAATCTTCAGAGGGACTATGGTGTTTTCCAACAGGTTACTGCTTCTTAAACTGTCTGAAGTACATGACACACAAATGCGATGCCCTGGTCCTGCTGCTCCTATGTGATCCTGTGTGCTTGATGCCCCTTTCCCAGCAAAGCTGTCAGCTGGCTCAAGTCCAGTCACCTCTTTAAGGGAATCCTTCAGAGTCCTCTTAGATTAAATATATCCACAGGTGTCTTTATGCTCTGGTCTGGGACAGATTATTCAAAGAAACACAGGAAAAATAAATGCAAGTACGTCTAGAGTGACCCTCAAAGACTTGAATGATGTCAGATGAAACCATTAAATCAAAAATCATAGAATCAACAGGTTGGAAGGGACCCACTGGGTCATCAAGTCCGACCATTCCTAACACTCCCTAAACCATGCCCCTCAGCACCTCATCCATGAGAGCACAAATACTTCCTAGTCCTGTCAGTCCAGGCCACAGCTCACACAGTGCACTCGAGTACTTCCTGGAAGTCTCCAAACTCACAGTCAAAGGGCCAAATCCAAAAGCATGTGAAAAAAATGAAAGAGCCCTTTGACCTTGAGGGAAGCTCATGTAACCCCACAGCTGACTCCCTTTCGACCTACTTCCTTCATCTGTTGCTGGTGAATAAACCACTTCAACAACAACTCTGCACATGCCTCTGGGTTTATCCATCCCCTGCCAATGCTACTCTTTCCAAAGGTGCTTCATCCTACTGTCCCTAGGAAGCCAAGGAAGCTACTTTCTGTTGTTCATAGCACAGGAGCACACAAAATAGTAGCAAATCAGTCATAGGGAAGGAAGGAGTGGCTTGTGGTTTTCCTACCAGATCCTGAGACCACAAATTTTCTGGTTTGACTCTGTTCCTGGGAACTCATGAAATTTCTGGTCTTCCTACTTATTCACCCAGAGACTTTTGAGTACAGGAAACTATTTTTCATTGCCTTTCCTAGCCACAGCACTTAGATCTTCCATCCTTCTTCCAGAAGGTATCTTTCATTATCAGATAAAGTGATCCTGGTCCATCTTGGAATACAGAGCTGGCATGTCCTGACCTTGTGCTGCATTTGGCAACACTAGATCCTCACCTTCCATCTCCACAGCTTCTCTGGAGAAGCCAGGGGACAAGCCCTTCACTGCTTGCTAGGTTGGACAGGGTGCTCTGCTTATTGTTAGCAAAAATAACCTTTCTTCCACTATGGAAAGTGGCATGTGTGCCTTCTTCCAGCTCCAGACTGTCCCTAAATTGAGATAGTTCAGCCTGAAGAAGTGTCATCTTTTGACAAATGAGCAGTGACACCAAGATAGTACAGAGGCAGAAGCTTGCGTAGGAGGACAGTCAGTTTACAGAGTAAATGCAGAACCACTTGTATCACTGCAACAGGTAAAGCATGGCCCAGTCACCAAATTCAGACAGGAGAGCTCTGGAAAATGGACCCTGCAGAACACAGGTATATCATAGGCTAGGACACATGCTGCCCTGGCTCTCCCATGGTACTCACAGGGCCAGTGGGTGCACAGGGCACTGTAGCAGTCCCAGCTGTGAAGGTACAGATAGATTCATGGGTTTGAGTGTTTAAAATATGGAAGAAATGTTTAAAAACATCTGTATTTGTATATTAATTTTTAACTTTCAATCTTTAGCACAGACTCATCCATGTTAACAAGTAAATTTCTTTCAATTAATTCAATCCATACCTGAATGAATCTTCACCTGATGTGATGGTAGCCTGTAGCACTGCAAGGGAACACCTGGGAAACCTCTTGTCCACTGCCCTCCTGACTTCTGCATCTCCACACTAGATAAAAACCTTATAATAGACTGGAAAGAAAAATGTCAAAGTCTTCCAGGCCTTTTTGGCACCATGAGACTTAGTGAAAAATGCAGGAGCCTAGGAGAGCTGACTGCAAAGTTGCCAGCTATTGAATTTGTATGCTTTTGATCTCTGTCAGTGAGTTTGTCGTCTCAGTTCAAATACCCTGCCTCATTTGAGAAGACCCCCATCCCAGCCTCTGCGTTGCTGAGACCAATATTTGACACATCAGAAGCATCAAAACCAAATGACCATACATAAGGTTTTAATTATGTTTCATATGAGGGAAATACAGATTCTTAAGAAATTTTCAACAATTTTCAATTTTTTCACTTGCTGCAAGTTGTAAGTACATTGCTCGTAATTTTATTTAAAGTGAGATAAAAAGTACTTTACTCATGATTTCATTTAAAGTGACATAAAGCCACTTTAAAACCCACAGTGATGATGCCAGATTCTTATATCCACTGATTTCAGAATCTTTATATTGAACCTTTAACTGATATACATAAAAACTAATTTTGCTAAAAGATAAGATCATTTAAGAAGCAAGGTCTCCACAGTGACAGAAAAGACAGAAGTTGTGGAGCTTTTCAGTTTTCAGAATTCACTGTCATGATACCAGCCCTCCGCTTAGAAGTCACGTACCATAAGGCTACCTTCAATTAACAGGTAATGTGAAAAAAAAAACCAAGGAAATGAGCTTCACATCTCTTATTTAAACTTAGTTTTATGTCCTAGAGATATTTGAGTGAATTTCATCTTAAGTTTAGATATTAAGGTCAAAGAAAGTAGCCAGAGGATATAAATCTATAGGTGGCATACTTCTTGGTTTAGAACTCCCATACAGAAATAAGTGTGTAAGCTCTGTGTCTTGGGTGCAGAGTCACAGCTCGCATGAGCTATATGCTGCACATACACGGAAAGACTGATGTGTCCCAGACTACGTAGGCATCACATACAAGTCATATCGGTGCCTCCCAGATCTACTCTAGCTGCATGGCAGAGGTATTTTACGGAATCCAATGCAGCACATCAGGGTTCTTACAGACCTGCAGGAAATCCATATTTGACATATGCACTACTTCAATATATCTATACAGAACTGCCACTCTTGCCAGAATGCTGGGGATCTGGAAATCCCAGACAAATGTCCAGAATCCTCAGATCCTGGTAGCACAAAATTTCTAGGAAAGGAAAGAGAGGACATCTGAAGAAACACAAGTAATGTAACTGTAGATGTAGACCTAAAACCTGATATGCTATACTCTAGTTATGTTATGCTGTATCTCTGCCATGATTTGACTTTTAGTTTTCATATGTCTGGAAAACCCCAATCTTTCATGTGTCAATATACAAGAAAAAAATAAGACTGCATGATCTGAATAATGGTGTCTATGTAATATTAAGTTCCTGGAGGAGATTCAATGTCACGATAGAAAAAATAGCTACTATAATTTTGAAAATAATTTTGAAAATAATTTTTCATGTGACTTTTCTCAATTTTTCTATTTACTTTTTAAGAACAGGCTGCAGGATCCTCACACAATGTTAGTGCATTTTTTGGCCAAAATCTCCCTGTTCTTTTACAGATAAAGAGATGTTAACGTGTTGAGAATGTGGTGAGAGCAACAGTAATACTTTCAGGATTAATAAATGGTTTATGGGGGAAGACGTGGAAGGCTACATATTTAGAGGACAAAGTCCTTTCATTCTATAAGGACATAATGTTCCTCTAGGTCTGGGCTGGTGAAAGAGAAAGAAGCAAGGAAATTTCTTCTTACATTTAGTTAGATGCTAGTTTCTATGGAGACAAGATTCTCCAGTCATTTTTATTTGCAGGCATTAATAACATAGACAACACAGAGCAGCAAGAGTTTAACCCTGGATTGAACCCCATATTGAGTGCATTCTGCAGGGAGAAAAATGAATTTCTAAATTAGATACAAGAGCCGTTATACAATCTTACTAACATACAATCTCATTAACTGGACTCTAGTAGTACAAAGTAAAAGAACCTGAAAAGCCACATATCTTCCTACCATTTTTCAAGCGTGCCTTATGCAGAGATGTGAGTGGGCAGTAGTATCTGCACTCTGGCTACCCCTGTACAGCTGATCACGTACATTGCTACACATTATCTAAACTCTGGTTGCACCAGCATCTGCCCAGAGGTCAGTGGTTCCCAGGCCTAAGGCAATGATGGGTTGTGGGGAAGCTAGTGAAATAAGCTATCTTTCTCAGTGCAATTGAAGTAATTTAGTATGAATGTGAAGACCTATGTGATTTTGTGAATTGAAATGATCAAAAAAGAAGAAAAGATCAATTGCTTTCAAGTAGTAGGCAGAGTCAAATTTATGTCAGAGAGATTTTTTTCACCTTCCTTCATCCCTTCCCTGTACACGCTTTGATTTCTTCTATATTATTTTAAATTGCACAGTTTACAGTGGGCATTCAACTATCACATGTCTCTCACATTGGTAATGGAATAAGTAGACCAGTGTATTAATTTTCTTTAGTTTCTTTTGCAGAGATTAGGAGGAGGAAGGTGCTATTATTTTTTAAAAACTGAACTTCTCAGTGGCATTCAACAGCAATACTTAATACTTGAAACCTCAATTTCATTATTTATATGGTTAATTAAGTGGAGAAATCAAGCTTATAATGAATAGAATCTCCAAAGTTGTTGGCAGAAGCGGTAAGTTAGGTAAACATTTCTAAATTCTTCCTGAATACACAAAGATTGCCTAAGACATTTATAGTCAAGAGGTACATAACTTTAAATTTAGTACCTAACATCAATTTCAAATTAAGTAATCCTAGACACTGCCAAATCTGAAAGCAAAGTGACAGAAGAATCATCTCGTTTTTTGGCTAGACCTTCGAAATGTACAACCAGATTCTGCCCCTCTATGACCCTTAAGCACATGGAATTAATGCAGTGCAATAGCCAGAATAATTGCCAGAGATAATAAAAGGCCTGAAAGTCCTACGTTTGACCAGCACAGTAACTCACTTTATCTCACTTCATTTTCTCTGTCAGAGTGCTGGAGAAATGGTTAGTACTGCTAGTCTCTTCTTGTGCCTGAGAGTTCCTCCTTGCCTGCAAAATATGCCAATTCTGCGACAAATACCTGTTACTGCAAGTCATTATCTGTGAGTATTTTGGCACTGGTGTCGGACTGATCAAAATACTGCAGTGTAAAATTTTGTCAATAGGATGCTCAGAAAGAAGAAAAAAGTGCTAAGTGCACCAAACACATGTAAATTTGTTACTTTAAAAAGCCATTGTGTAGAAGAAAGGATATTCAACCACCTTTGCCTGTTTTAGTTTTGACAGATAGTCCAGTTATTAAATAAGTAGGAATGCACTTTCCATTTTCCATTTTTCTGAGAACATGACATCTGCTGGGCAGCCTTAATCTTAAACAGAGAAGTAACAAAGAAAGAAATTTGATATTCAGAGTTAAAAAGACTTCCTGAATATCAGCAACACACACACAGAGCCTCTACCAAGCACACACCTTTAAAATAGGAGACATAGGACATAGCCGATGCTTGCACAACCATGAGCTTTGAGAAGTCCTATAATTAGTAAGTAAGTTAGTAAGTAAGAAAATCTGTGGAAGGTAGACAAGTGAAAGCTGGATTCCTTGTGTTTTCTGGCTGAATTATTTAGTTCTCACAGAACATGAACCCTCACAGAAATGCTTCTTGCAGTCAAACATTCTCTCATCCATTTGGGAGAAAATTCTGATAAGCATTGTGTTCGCATAGCAATGTTTCCCTCAGCAAAGGCATTAAAATCATATCTTTCTCTTTCTGTCAAGAGGATCTTTTTCTTTTAACCAGCAGACTACTTCCATAAAGCCCGGAGTAGCTTCAAATTCCTGCCACTGCTGCTGCTCTGCCTCATTTGACTGAAGCTGAGCAATAGGTCCAGATGTAAGGTCCAACAGTGGACTAGCAGATGAAAAGACATGACACAAATAATATAGTTGAGGAGTCAACTTATTCTGACTACTGGTTGTATCATTTCTGTGGATGCATGAATTAGTTAGTTTCTCTCCTCCCTTCACACAGAAGCTCTCCGACAGTTTGCAGAACCATTTGACCTAAACTACCCAGGTCACTTCATGCTGAATTCCACCAAATTGCTCAATGCTAGATTTAAAAAATCACAGTTCTGCATTTTTTCATATTAATAGGTAGATATTAGGGCTTAATCTGGAAGTTAATGGAAATAGTATCACTAAAATTTATTAACAAAAATACCAGAAATGAGAGAGGGGCAAGGAAGAAGGTGTGCTGTCATCTTGGAGGCTCATCACCTGTAAAACCATAGAAGAGAACCATAGAACTCATTGTGGAAAAGGCAGGGTTGATACTGCAGTAAGGCTGTGCAAAGTCTAAGGGAAGACAACTGTCAATCTTGTGAGGAGGAGAAAGCGAGAGCTGATCTACATCAAGCGCATGCAGAGGTGCAGAAAAAGGCAGCAATGCCTGAAAATTAAGAAGCCATCCATGCTGCCTCAAAGAGAGGAGTGGGGCTTTGGGGAGGGACACTGAGTGTATGCAGGAAGGACAACCATACTGCCCACAGAAAAGCCCCAGCGTGTTGGTGACTACCCTGTGCAGGAGTGGTCAGAGCCCATGAAGGCAAGAAGAAATGGCAGAAAGCACAAAAAAAAAAGGAGTTTGAGAAATAGCAGGGCTGAACTGGTGGTGGTAAGTAGCTTAACAGTGAGATGTTGGAGGCTGAAACAGACATTCAAGAGAGATGACAACTTGAGAAGGTAAAAACTCACTAGAAAAGATAGAAGGGAAGCAGGGGTGAAGAGCTGGGGGGAAGGAGAGTACAATATGTTTCAGCGTGCTTTTAATACCTCAAGGAATCACTTTCTAGATGTCCAAAGAGTGGAGAAAATTGGCATTTTCATGAAAACATATCTCTTTCTATAGATTTATGAACTACTAATTTTTCCTTTCAGAAAGATTGTCTCTCAGTATCAGTTGAAATGCTTCTAAAACCTACTGTAAAAAAACAGCACACCATGTATATGTAATTAAAAGATGAGCAGAAAGCCTAGTGCCCAGTGAGGAAAGGAGAATGCTCAGTTACAAAAAGAACCAATCATCTGTCCTTCCCATTTGGCACAGCTGAACAACCTCACATTTCACATTTAGAGAACAGTTGGCTTCCTGATGTGCATGCAACTCCTGTTTGAAAATAACATACGGACAGCATATTAGAGCTTTCCAAAACCTCTAGCAAAGCAATTAGAAAGAAAATTGGCACATTATCGATTGCAAACTTGGCAAGGTCTTGTGAAGTTACTTACAATGATTATACTGCTCCCTTTCTCTCTACTGATTTTCCACTTGAGTAATCAAGAAATCAGTTTGGATTAAAGACAGAGTGTGTTTGACAACTTTGTTACCCAGATGTTGTGTTCAGAATTCAAATCTATCTGATGTGGTTAGGGAAGACTTTTCCTGATGCTCTTTTTTCCTAGCAAATTTAGGAGTCTTCTTGTGACCGTCTCAGTGCTCGCTCCACAGGATATGCTGTGGTTCAAGCTCTCCAGCATGAGAGTAAGCTGACTTTTTTCTTTACTTGGTGAAACTGTGTTTCTTCCCCCACTGATAAAACAGAAAGTATCAGTAAGCAGTTTGCAGGGTGATTTCAGTGTCAAAATGCTGTAAATAAGCATGCAAACAATATAATAGTTACTACTATTTAATTGATCTTTCTTGTTGCTCCTAACTGATTCTACATAACGTACATAGAACTCATAAAACATTACATAAATGGTTATTACTAAGAAAGTGAAAAGATAAGCAGCATTTCTTCATCTCGATGTCTGGGAATCGAATGCTGAATATATTTGGAAAACTTTAGTGACCCTCTACCCAGCTGATCCAGTTAAAAATCTGTTTTGGAACAAGTTGAGCACTACCAGAGGTCCTCTCTAATGATAATGCCTGAGAATGTGGAGACATTTAATTATGACTCCTTAGGACTGTGTTTCCAGGACTCTCAGTGTAGTGAGAAGACCCTTTGGCCAGCAACCTACAAGGCACAGTTCCCTGACGATTTGACCAGCTCTGAAATGAAAACCAGAACTGGATTCATGCTGATAAACTCATTATGTTCCATTGCCTCAGAGTGACCCTGCTATACCTGCTCACTGGCTATAACTTAAGGAAACAGGGAGATCTACTTCTATCCGCATTGTAGAGCACATGACCAGATTTTAAGGCAATAAATACTCTGGTCTAAACTGCAGGGGATTTTTCACCAATAGTTCATGCTGCCCGCTCTCCATCACCTCCCAGAAAAATCTGTATGGAGACCTTTGTTTTGATACTGATTGATAGCAAATATTTCTGGCAGGTGCTGAAAACCTGCAATCATTACTGCATCTTACTCCACCCTCACTAGCCAGAAATTCTTCAGGAGAGAGCAATAAATTAAGTTTATTTGAACAAGAGGATTTTCTAACTTGAAGGTTTTTGAGAAGAATAATCCTTGGTCTGCGGGTTTCAGCAGTAGTTCTGCAGTGAGTTGCAGAAGCCCCAAAAGCCATATATTGCATCAGCAGGGCCAGGGATGGGTTGGTAAACTGAACAGAAAGGTGTGGTCTCCAATAGCACATTTTCCTGATGAGGAGTGTATCTCCTCAGTGACCCACTCTGGCTGACCCCCAAAGTGCCTTGGGGCACATGAACCACCTGTTCTTCAATGACTTTAACCAGAGAGGCACCCCTGCAGCACACTCAGCACTGCAGCCACTCATAGGCCCAGGTTTCCAGCAGCTTCAAAGTTGATGACCTGCAGCGAAACTCCTGACCTCGTCTGGTGCAGATCTCTGCTTTGTAGCACCAGCTGTCTCACTCTACTCTCTCAGCCTGGTGCACACTACAAGATAAACAGATGCAGACCAAGGTTCCCAGTCCCTCTCAATCCAATGTATGTGCCACATCAAGAAGAAAGAGGATGACCAACTGATCAGTTGCTCTCTAGTGCCTACATCTTCTCAACACCTAATTCTTTACTAGGCATTAGAAACTGTCATATCAAGTGGAAAATACAGCAAATTAGGACAGGGATGTGGTGGGTTCGCAAGGCTGCTTTATTGGTGTTGTTATCTAATACTTTCATCCTGGTTTACTTTAGTTTCCAGAACATGTACCACCTGCCCCCCTCCAAGTAAAGGCATCGCCTGGAGACTCACTGCCTCTCCCCGTCATGTCAATGACAGCCATAACCAGTTCCCAGGCCAGAATGGGGAAATGCTTAGAGAATGATCAGACAGAGTCAATTCCTACAGGCCTATATCACAGGTCTGTCCTGCTGCAGGATCTCCCTCAAAATAATTCTTGTCTCTCTTTCAGTTCTACAGACCGATATAACAGCAAACAGAGGCTTGTAATACTGCTATATATTCTGTCACAGCAAAGTCCACACAGAGCTTGCTTACTGAAGTATTTACAAGAAAGGTCTTGCTCTGCCTATAATGCTGCTGCTGTGTCAAAAAAAAAGAGAGATATAGCTTGTGTAGGACAACACAGCGGTGTAAGAAGAAGCCTGTGTTCTCTCTCAGATAATAGCACTAACAGTTTATTTAAGCCAGAGCCCTTGAGAAAGACGGAATCAACAAACAGAGCATGTGAATCCCCTAATTCTGTGCTGGAATACAGAATTTTGCTATGTTTGTGGGATTTTTTTCAGTTTTCTGATAGTTGTTGTTCTCACTAATATCACCAGTGTTCCCCATCATATTGTCAGGAGAAAAGAAGGAAAATAAGAAAGAAACCAGCAAAACATTCATGAAAACAACAGGGAAAATAATATCTTCCACCTGACAGTAAAAACAATTCTCAAAAGCATGTGGTAAGATAAACAGGACTGAAGAACATAAAACACATTTCCTCAGAGGTGATTAAACAGAACTGTGCCACAGGTAGAGTTAAGAAATGGGGGTTTGGATCACAGCTGTCAAAGCTTGAACATCTGCTGTTCCCCAAGGACAAATGCTTGCAACCTCCCACAATATCTGGACACTGCAGGTTCACTTCCAATTAAGCTGTTTCAAAGTAGCCATGATTAGTTACTTACTGAAACCTAAAAGTTTATCTTTAATGGCTTTTGGTTTTCTAAGAGATTGTTTTAGTATTGACATGTCCGAGCAAAGATTTTATATTGATAAAAAAGGCGTCATTTTACTGGTGAGGACTCTAACAGAGAAGAACAGTACAAGAAGAGTTGGACTCTGGTCCTGAAATGGCTTAGGCATTGCTCAACTTTCTCATAGTTAATACTTCGTAACACCTTGACAGATAGTTCAATTTTTGTCCTAAAAAATAAAACCTGGACATGAATGATTCATTTTTTTGTGGAAAGGTTTTTATTTTTTAATACCACTAGTGAAGACAATTACTTGGAGTCTTTTCATACAGCAGACCTATATAGTGGATCTGAAATATTAATGCAAATTAAAGCGGTCACAATTTCTTGCATATATTGCTTTTGGCAACAATATGAGTTAATGATTAAGGTATTTCCTTTGGTATATTCAGGTGAGCAGGAGAGAATCAGTTTTGAAAATATATTTCTTCAGTTTTCACTGACAGAATAGATCTTTAATTTTCCTAAATCTATCATTGTTCTTTGACCCAGTTTTGAAAAATTTTCAAGTAATTTCCTCTTTCTCATTTCTGGTAATATTGACTCATGAAATCATACCAAGATGTTTTGACTTGATTTTGATTTTGACTAGCTTCAGCATATCATGACTGCTGAAGGTTTATTACTGAAATATTAAAGTTACTCTAGATTAAAACAGCAGAACAACTGAGAAAAACAATGTTAGAAAGAGTACTGAAAATCCCAAATTGTTTTGTTATTTATAATAATTATCTTTTAGATATCATGAGTAACTTGGTTGCTTTACAACTGGTTCTCAGTTGTCAATGATTATGAATGATGTTACAGGGTGTCTAATTCTTTTCAAAAAATGACAGGCTGATTAGAATAGCATAATAAAAATTATTTTGAGATTAAAAGATAAAAATTTATGAATTGTTGTGATTAGATCACAGAAACATTACTTTCTTGGAATTTCTGAGAAACCATTTCTTATCAGAAAACGCTATCCCTAGCTCTACAAATATTCTGCAATATTAAATTTAGCATTTTTCCCTCTTCTAGAAAAATCAAGTTAGTAGGAGGGTTTCCTTATTTTTTCTCCTTTTAAAATCTAGTACTGTATTTTACAACTCTTCAATTATTTCTCTTACTACCCATAAGTCAAGGAGAAAGAAGCAGAGATAGTTTTTCACAAATAAAATTTAAATTAAATGATTATTTCAGAAATATAAGAACTTCAGTTGAAACTTAACATTATATTGGAAATGTAATGTACATTCTGTGAAATAGTATAAATTCCTCAATACATAGTTGAAGGGGGAAAATTACAAGCCATTTTTTGTATACACAACAAGTCCTTAGATGACATTTGTTACATTGTTATGGCTGCAGTAAAGCCGTTGGTATCTCAATATGTAGTATTAATAATGAATATTTTTTGGAAAAAAATCAGATTTGGTTGTGCAAGAATACTGCATGAAGCTGGTAGGCAAAATAGCAAAAAACAGAGATGTCAAGTGGGCTGGCTACTCTTGAATATTTCGCATTGAAATTAGTTTTGTTAAAAATGAAATGATTTCATACAAATTTATAACAAGGAGGGGCAGACAGTATCTGACAAGGACAGCAAGATGAAGAAAGCAAGAATAAAGGTGCCAGAGAGAATACAAAGTTGAGATCTTTATGTTTTTCAGTAATAGATAATTATTTCTTTGACATAAAAAATTGTAAATATCTTAGAGAAATAAATTTCAACACCAATTTTATTTTTGTAGGTTTTATGTGGGTCGTGCAAGTACTATGAATCAAGAACCATGTTTTGGTCTCCCAGAACCACACACTGAAGTAGGACAGAAGGATGAAGTCTCTCTAAATAATTCAAAAATATGTTTTCCATTCAGGAAAACAGTGCACAAAGGAACGATGTCCATGTTGCAGACACTTGGATATCACAAAGTATTAAATTCAATGATGTTTCCACTATTGCAATGAGTTGTAGAAGGTGAAGATGATGGTTACACACAGAACTGGTTGAGATATTTAGGGACAGGAAAATATATAGTAGACTAATTTTTAAAAATAGTTGTTAAGATTCAGCCTTTCTCATCTCCATAGCTGACAACAAGTGATATGGTGAAGGCACCACCATCTACTTCTAAGACAGGTAAACTTGCTTCTGAATTCTAAGCTTAAAGTCATCCTGGTAGTCTGAGTGAAGAAGCTTCACTGGCCCACCAGAAAGCTGCTGATTCACTTCTCAGTTCAGATTCAATTTGAAAGATGATGGAAATCCTGGTAGCTGTATAATACTGGGATTCATCCCCCTTGCTCCTAGGCAAGTCAGACCTGACAACCTTCAGTAACGCCGCTTCAAACCTTGTCTCTTCTTGATTTACGTAAAGGCAGACTAGGACTGGTATTGGCACATTGGGAGTTCCAACTTGCCTTTTCTGGACTACTAGTTCAGCAGGGATCAAAGACTTCCAAACAATTTTTTCAACTTTCAAATTCTGCAGGTTAAAACAAGGTAAGATTTATCTCCTTTGATTGAAAAAATACCGAAATTCATACATCCTGCTGCTAGGAAATAATTTTTGCTGACTAAAAATATTAAGTGCAAATTAAAAGTTAACTGCTATAAATGTTTTAATGGCTGCTTTCTGGGGGCCAAATTCTGGGATGTTGATTCACATAAGGTATTGTAACTGCTTAGACTCCTTCATTAGCAGGTAATGGGCCACAGCAGTGAAAGAGAGTTCTAATAGCCCCAGATTTAGCCAAGCGAAGGACTGCATGGACAGAGTGAAGAAGGTTGTTAAATCCCAGGAAAGCCAGGGCAAGGTCATGCATTGCATCATAAGTGTGTTCCCAGGAGGTACAGCAGCCTACAGAAGTATAAGGACAGAACTGGCCAGGCAGTCCAAAATCTGAAGGGAATAAAAATAGGTTGGGAAGACCCCCTTCATTCTACCATCTGTGGATGCGGAATTTAGGACAAATAGTCCCATACATTTCAGTGGGAATTACTCAGTACACATATTTAGCTGAACTCTATTCTGCATTTTGCCTATGAACAGCTAGATGTAACTGCAATATGCTAGGATTTGCTTGGGAACACCAAAATCAGAGTTCTCATGATCTCAGGGCTTCAGATCCAGAGTGGAAACAGAAGTATAAAATAAATATTCTCCAGTGTATATACAGGCTACTTGCTAGCTAAGGTGCATGGGTATCAGATCAAATTTGGTTTAAACAGCAAAATATGTTGAGCAGCTGGAACAGTATGCATTGCAGAGAGCAGTGCGTTATTTTCCTTTAGAAAGAAGTTTATATGAGAACAGAACTGTATAGCTCAGTCCTGCAGAAGTCTGTGCAAGACACTGTTAAAGTGAGAGAGCGGCAAGCTAAGCAGAGAGGATCTTTGAGAGACTAGGCAACTTGCACGTGCTGCATATGCAATATGAAGAGCTAGTTAGACTTCTTCTTAACAGGAAAAGATCAGTGTTCTGCTTTGAATGTTCATGAATATCTATGCACAGAGATTCTGTTATGAGTACATAAACTAAATGTGAAATTTTTAAAACCTATATTGCATTGCTGAAGGAATCAGTTACTGAAGAGCTTAAACTCCACCCTCTGCATCTCACACAGGTTTCAGCATAGTGTAGTACAGTTAGGAGCCTGCAGGACCAATCCAGAAATTATGCATGTCTGAAGTCTCTCCCTTATTTAAATGGGTTTGAATCGGGGCCCAGGTCTCACAGGAGATGGATCATGTCCAGACTCCAGAGCAAACATGAGACAACATGACATGTGTGTGTGTGGTAGGGAAGCAGCACACATCCAGATTCTGTTGTAAAATTAACAGGAGAAGCAGCTGGTTACCCAACCCACATAGCTTTAGACTCTTCTGGATATTTACTCGTGTAGAAATTATCGATGTATAAAGAAGGAAGAACTGTTGTCATAGGAGAGTTGTAAGCATCTGTCACTTGAATGTGAATTTTCTCTAAGGCATAGTAACACCACAGCACAAATTCTGGACTTAAATTATTGGTATAGGTTTTTCTTCTACCTAACCCAACAGCATACATTGCTCCAGTAAATCACAGTGCAGAGACAAGGAAAATACGCTCCACCTGAGCACGGACTTTAGCCCAAAAAAACATCAGGTAATATCAAATAGCATCCCTAAGCCATATATGAAGAAAAATAAAAAGGTAATTTGACCCACATCACAGTTTAAACACACAAATCTTATTTTCTATAATTTTGCAGCCTTTTTTTCCATATTGCCCCATGGTTGAAGTTAATGGTTTTAAATCTGATGGAGGTATGGCTTCACAGTCCTAGCCATATCCTGAAAACTTACTCATTGCCACAGTTTCCCTTAGAGTATGGACTACTGAAAAATTACACTCCTAAAGAAGCTGAATATGTCCCCTCTAGCTACTATGTTTACTGACTTTAATTTGTTCTTCTGAACTTCTGTAGAAAAACAGATTTGTCTCAATTAGACAACAGAGAAGACAACAGTTACTCTTAGAAGAATGTTTTTCTTTCTGCTCTTTCCAAGCACAAAACAGTAGAAATGTATTGCTGGCCAAGGAATACCGTGCTTCTCAAAGATAAACAATTTTACTTTTACTCTTCTTGTGTCAAGCACATTGTGAGTAACTTTCTTCTCAAAGGCTCTCCAATTTCCTCTTAAAATTTGTGTTCAAAAATTTCAAACTTCTACACCATCTCCAAATCATGGATGAGAAAATGCCCAAGAATATTTTCAGTTGTTAAGAGCTTCTGTCTCATCTAAATTAAAAAAAGACAAACAACTAAAATTCAAAACCAGCATTGTGACTGCAGAATCCCTCTTCCACCCCTAGCTACAGCATCCTTTCCAAAGTCCCACTAAGAAGAAGACCATTCTTTATGTGATATAACAGGCAGGATCCTGAAAATCACTGTTTGAGTTACATAATAATGCAACCCGTGTAACAAAACATAAGCTGTGTGGTAGAAAAATGGCATCTTTCACAAAAAGAAGTTTGCAGTGTACCCTGTTGACCGCATCTGACAGATGATATCAATAATGTTTTAGCTGCCTATAGCGTAAAAAAATATTCTTTTCACCCTACCTAATGTATATTTTTGCCTCAGATCTTTGTTGAAATAGGTGATTTTGAATGCCATAGGATAAAGGTTAATTTCACGCCAATGTACGTAGAGTGAACTGAATAGATCAGGTGTCTCAGAAGTGTTTCGGCTCTACCTTACTTCTGCAAGTCCACACCGGTTTTCCTCATGACTTACATTTTCTCCTCAGTGGGTTATGTAAAGCTGAGCCAGTGATACCAGTTCTTAGCAAAAAAAGATGAGAATACACAATAGTCTGCAACTACCTGCTGCTGCAGAAAGACCAAAGGAGAAGGGGACTGGCAGTCTTCCTAGCCCAAGAAACTGCCTCCATGAAGCCAAGATCAAAGGAGATGGATACAGCCATGAAGATCCCCATTTCATGCCACCTCTGCTATTAGAACTTTTACATTTCCCATGTCTATAATCTGACAATTTTAATGAACAAATGCTTAATAAAAAACAGTACAATGCTATTGTGTGTCTTAGCATTTAGCCAACACATTTTCAGAAGGAATGCTGTTCACCAAACCATAATGAGTTTAAATTCATGCAATTTATTAGCTTCCCTTATTCTTCTTAGTCTGTGCTACTATCAAGAGATCAAATTAAATGGCAATTTCAAATAGCATTTTGCAAATGTCTTTGTTATTAACAACTACTTGCCAATGTATTTGAACAGTTTGTGAGTTTGTGGTTTGAGCTGTTTGTGTACCGTTTGCATCAACTATTCATTTTTCAAACATCTGCTAGGTCCCACACTATTGTTCTTCCTCTCCAAAAAGTATAGTTGCAATTTTAAAACCAGGGAGTAGTGAATAATGGATTTTCACTGAAATTTTCCAAATGAATAAACATGAGAACTGAAACCTGTGACCTTTTCAAAATTCACAAGGTTTTTTTTAATAGAGTGGGTTAAATATGAATAGATCGGCTTCTACATTTTTTCTGCTTTTGTTCATGAGGATGTTCCCAGATGACTGCAGTTCTATCAAATGAAAAGGCAAACATTTGGGCAGGAAATATGTCTGTTAATAAGCCAAAGGAGTGAAGTTCTAACACTTCAAATTTTTAAGTGCTTTGACAGTCCACAGATAGAGGTCAACTGAAGTAAAGTGTGTACAAGTTGCAAATGTTTTGGCAAAATCGTACCAGGATGAATCACATATGTTATTTACCAAAGCACAAAATCCCAGATGTAAGAGATTTAGTAGTCAATATTAATCAAATAGTCTCAAAAAGGATTATTGGATGTACACTGTGAGACTATTAAATATTCTTCCTTATCATTTAATAAATCTTGAATAATATGGTCTTAGGGAGTAAAACTTCTGTATGCAGTATGATGGATCCAGGATAATACTTTTCACAGGAGAACAAATAATTTCATCTTTTACTGCCTTCTACCTTCCCAGATTCATACATTTACACAGACATAAATAAAAGTTAAAATATATTTTCCAAAACTACTTAGTAGGCAACACTTTTGTTAAGAAATACTATAGTACCTTCCCACTTGTAAAATATCTTTTTAGTTATCAGTTACAGTATTCAGCATCACCATTATTAGTGCTTGATTCCAATATATAGAACCTTGAACCCAGGCTAATTCTAAAAAAGAAGAACTCACTTAAGAGCATAACTGTATAAAAAAAATGTAATTTTCAGTGAGTCAGTGGTCACTGTTCTAGTCTAAGTAAAGTGTTTGCTAACCTGAATAAGTAACAAAGGTAAGATGATCTAGGAACAAAACAGGCACAACATAGACTCAACAGCTCCTTTGTAGACAATTGGATACTAAAATTAAAATGCATACTAGGCTTTTGCATTAAGTCACTCAAGTGTTAATTGCACTGTTTGCACTATTTTGAAGAAAGAATAAACACAACATGATATTTCTCTCTTAACAAGGTATAACACTTTGTTCCCTGATGCTGTTTATTCTCCTATAAAAAGCTGGAAAAGTCTGTAATTCCTCATGATTGATCCTAAAATCAAACAAGCAAATAAACTAGAACTTGAAAATTCCTGTCTTGGGGGGGTGGCTGAAGTTACCCAGAAGTGTCATATGTATACTTTAATGTTAAATTTTGTTGAGTTCTTAGAAGCAATTTATTCCCTACTCGACTCTGTTTGAAAGCAGTGAATTTGCAGTCTCTTTAGGTTGAGCTACAAATGTTTCTAGAAATCTTGTAGAGTCTTATACAGAAATATAAAAACTATTCCTGTCAGCAGGTAAGCCCAACTCTTCCTGATGAGCAGGTGCTGGACAGTGTCTGGGAGTTGCACAATGGGTAGTGAGATATATAAGAATTACTAGCAGAGCTTCCAAACCTGGAGAACAATTTAAGTTACTCCAGTTTCACTGCTGCTGTGTCAGTTTTCCCCAGATCATGAGTAAAAGACACATTTCTATATTGACAATCAAAGTGTGAGAAATTGTTGAGATGAATGAGTATATTTATTCAAAAATACCCACCTTATTCTTGTAGAAGGAATGCCAGGCACTACCTCTCTGCAGGTGACAATGCCTACAAGGATAAAAGAGAAACTCTAGCAAGGAGAGAACCTGATGTTGAACCCCCTTTCTCAAAGGCTTGCCCAGTAAAAGCTCATTCATGGATGAGGAAACAAAAGTCAGGGGGTTCGATAGACTTTAGTGGAATTACATACCCTTGCCACAAAATTTTGTTTGCCCTCCTGACTCCATGGAAATACAACAGCCAGTAGTACTGAGGGGGAAAGAGTAGTAGCCAAAAGGAACAGAAGTTTGGAGAAAACAGGATTGCGTTGTCAGACAGCAATGTCATCTGTACAGGGATAGTGAGTTGAAAAACTAAGTGTCACCCTGGCAACCTGAGACGAAATAATGAAAAATGTGATGTTTTGCTTATGAGGGAGAAAATGACAATCAGATTAAAATTGAATCAAGAAGTTTTTATTCAGGTTCTCAGTGCAAGTAAAAAATTTGCTAAATAATATGAATACGTAAAATATTTCTTCCTTCTCTTTCTAGAGTGGCCTACAAATTCTAGCCATCATTCATGTGTCAGTGTCAAATGGGTTAGAGGAATAGGCATAGGAACTGATGCTGATTAAATTCTATTCTAGTATCTAGAAAAGAGTATTGCAATAGAGTTCTTGCATATTTTATCTCTGTTTAATTTGATTACCTAATCTAATTTCTTAACTGATAGAAGAGGGAGGAAAACAAAAGACTCACAATTAACATTTGACAGAAACTTTAGGAAGTGTTTCTTCAATTCCAGTTTTCCATATTCTTTTGTTCTTTTGAATTTTGACTGTCAGCCTTTGTTCTCGACTTTTAATATGCTGCACAGAGATTTGCTAGCTTGCTGAGAAATTCACTTTTCCCTTTTGTGCACTGTAAAGCCTGACTTTGCTTCTTTCTTTGCGTTAGATATTTTGTCTGATGGTTGGACATTTGCATGTTTAATTTGTGGTGAAAGAGGCCTGGGCACGAGTTGACAGCCAGTGGATGTAGGAAACACCCCCAGTCTTTCTACTGGGCAAGGCAAAGGAGGTCTAGGCATGAGTTGACTGCTCTTGGATGTGGGAACTACCCCATGTCTTTCCACTGGGCAGGTCGAAAGAGGCCTGGGCGTGAGTTGACAGTTAGTGGATCTAGGAAATAACCCCTGTCTTTCGACTGGGCAAGTGGGTAGCTTGTGGATCCGGGACATGACTATCCCTTCCTCTCTTTCTTCCTCCACCTTATCCTCCTCATCCTCTCTCCTTCTTACAAGGGTCACCACTATAGACAGCATGGACTTGTGTTTTGGATTTGAGTTCTGTGACAAATGTTTGAGTCATGAGGTGGTATGTAAAGCCCAACTTTGCTTCTTTATTTGCCTTAAATATTTTGTCTGAAGGCTGTCCATTTGTGTGTTTGTTTTGTGCCGTCAGTGGAGGTGGTGCAGCAGCAGATCTTCCCAGAGACAGAGCTTGGGATATTGCTTGAGGGCCTTGTCTGTGGCACCAGGTACAATGGAGGAGAGGTGCAGGAGTAAGCAGCACTCCCCCTTGCTGGGCTGAGCTCAAGGTCCGGAGTTGGCTGCTACAGGTGAAGGTGATACAGCGGTGGGTGCAGCTCCCCTCGCACCACCCCACCCCCTTTCCTTAACTCACCAGACTGCCTGGGCAGGACCCTCCCGAAAGACACGTAGCAAGACCACCCCAACGCGTGCCGATGGGAGTCAAATGGGCCTTATAAAAAACCTTGCAAGGAGCCATGCTGCTCTCTCCCTCTCCCTCTCCCTCTCCCTCTCCCTCTCCCTCTCCCTCTCCTTCTCCTGTTCTCTCGCTTTCTCTCGCTCTCTCTCTCTTGACCATCACTTCAATCAGACCAGCCTGGACCACCGAGCCTGAAAGAAGCTGCTGCTGTGACCACATGTTCCTGAGGAACTGCCGCTGCCCATCGATGTGGGTATTTCTTTCCTTTCCCCTTCTCTCTCTTTCTCTCTTTCTCCCTGCCATTACCTTACAGCGTGCGTGTCGGGTACGATCCCAGTGACCTTGGTTGCATTCAGGGGTCAGATTGTGATCTGAACAGGTTGGGATTTGTTTCTGTAACTTTGGGAAGTTGCACCTCCACATCTCAGCTGTGCATCCGAGTGTTTTGGTATGTTTATATTTGTCGGAGCCAGAATAAATATTGCTTTTGACTTTTGCCCTGAGAGGGCTTTTTGCCCTTGTTGGCCTCTGTATCGCCACACAGATAAACAACACCTCACCCCAAGTCAGGCCTAGACATGAGCATATGGCTCGTGGATCTGGGGGTGACATGCACTCAGTGTTAGACTCACATGTTCTATTTCATTTCAGTCTGAACAACAGCCCAGATGTTTGCATCATTTCAGTGCTGCAGCACCTGAGGCGAAGTTTCTTACCCCATTGAGATGTGGCACTTCAGCTTCCTGACTAATGCTGGTTTCACACAGTAATCTAGTGATAACCAGGAGATGAACTCAGTCGTGCCAAAGCCCACACGCAAGTTGTCAATCTATAAATTTAAAATACAGCTTTGTCATTGGCGTGATGAGAGACTTTGAAATATAAATTACAGAAATTTCCTAAATTTTAGGCATAGATTTTCTTTGCTTATTTTCTTCCCTAACCTTTGGCTATATTTCAGTATCCTCTTCTAGAAGTCATTATGCATTTACATATAGATGCGTTGTGCATACACTGCTTTTATGAAGTCTTTATGCATTTGTGTTAATATTTTAATCTTTGAAATTCTCAGTAATTTTAAAACCCATTTTCCACTATAATTATGCCTCTGCTAGTTCTACAGACAGTCACTTCTATAGCTTAGCTGCTGTGGGTTTTCATTTAAGTTGAACAAGAAGAATACTTGGATGGAATAAAAACAAATGGCTAAACAAGGTAATGCACTGCAGTTAAGCAAGTATTATTAATTATTATGTATTATTCTTTAAGTAATTAGTCAGAATTTAAAGCCAAGAATTTAAATCAATTTTGATTGTTTATTCTGATTCCTTGAGACAGGTCATGAATTTCTGCCCTGCAGTTTCCAAACTTTGCCTAAGAACTGCAAAATCATCTTTAAACTAGGCTGTTAGTGAGCAATCTACCACTGCTATTTAAGGAAACCTGGCAAACTATGGGAATTGCACCACAAGGCTTTAGGTTAGAAAAAGCTCACATCTTTCATTTTTCACCCAAATACGTGTCTGAAGTTAAAACGTATGCTGTAGACTCCAGTTCAAGAAAGTTCAGAATGGCATTTGAGCCTCTGTATTGACTCATACAGTGACTATTTATGCTTAGTTTTTATCTCAAGGGTACTTATTTCACTCTGTTTATATAGGATTTCAGTTAAGACATTCTTAGAAACACATCAGACTTGACAAATCACAAATTTTCAAACCACTAGTAGCACTCTGCACCCAAGCAAAAGGACCTACATATAATGAAGCTGGGATGTACAACACAGTAGAGGCAATGGCTTTCTCAAAGACATTAATTGATTGCCACTGGCAGTGGAAAGCTGTGCTTCAAATGGGTAAACATTTAAAACCAGCAGCTGATTGAAATATTGATGGATTTTCTATGACATCTGATTTGCAGTATTTTAGGCAGATCATGTAGCTTTTTCCAGCTTTTAAACTAAGAGACAGCCCTGGGACTGAAACCGATGGCTCTACATGCCAGCTTTTGTGCTAACCACCCAGGACCCTGGCAGCACATTTATAACCGAGCTTTCTCTCAGGGCTGCTCCCAGGCAGTAAAACACATCTCATCTCTCCAGATACATTTGTTTTGTCTCCCCCAAACACACTGTGGAATAATTTATTGCTCAACTCCACAACCCTGTGTTTGGTCCATGACAGGCTTGAAGACCTTGGCTGTGTCTAGTGAATGCGAGATGACGTGGGAAGAGCCCACCAGTTCCCACATCCCCACACAAGGCTGGGGCAGAGGCTGTTCTGGCTCATGTTGTCCTTCCTCTCTGAGGACCAATAAGCAAAATGAGAGGGCCAGAAATCCTGTCTTGAACTTGGAGGTTGATTTTATTTCTTTTGCATTGCACAAGCCAAACTGAGCAAGAAAATAATCAAAGCATTAGACAAAAGCAGTAGCAGGAATGGTATAGTAGTATGTTGGAAACAAGAAAAATTCTAGCTTTTACAGCTTTTGACAGTCAAACTGTATTAACCCACAATCATCTTGTTTGAAGCTAGTAAGCACAGTTTTATCACCAACAGTGAGGCAAACCTATTTGCTCAGTTCCTCATAAATCTGAGCAATGATTTCACTTGCTTATTTAAAAAGAAATATAAAATGTTAGATTAAATATGAGTACAAACTAACGTACATTCTTAATTATCTAACATACTCATGGCAGGAATCTTCTCCAGACTATAAATTAATAAAGAATTTGAAATGGAGAAGCAAGGAAAAAAAGTGAGTCGTGTACTTAACCTTTTATTTATGTTTTTGTCTGTTCATGTCATACAGTACTAGCCAGCTGGTAAAATATTTTGGGATTTATTTTATACACATGGTGCAGAGAGGTGCTATTAAAGAGAAACAAATGTTTACCAGAATATTAAAAACTGCTATGTTGACATGCATTCCTGGAGTCACACTTTTTTCCCTCTCTTCAGTTCTTAGACTTGTTGATTTCAAATGTCTACAAGCCTAGACTTAGTAATAGAAGAGTAACAACTGCTCTCATAAGGAATTTCAAATAGTACTAACATCAACATTGTATATAAAAAAATTGAAAACAAGAACGTTTATTTATAGTATCTTCTTACTATTTGCAGAAACATTTGTGTTGTGTTGGAGGTTAATATCTTGAACTTGCTTTCATAATTCAGTACTATATAGACTTGAAACCAAATTTTCCATTTATGCTTTGTCTTTGAGAATAAGGAAATTTAAGTAGGCAAATATAACAATATAGGAAAGCCTGGTGCTTTTCTGCATCATTATAATGAGGCATTTTAAGTGTCATCAGACCTTGTACAGAGAGACACCGTAGAATCTGTGTCATTTCCTATTACAATTGCATAGAGATGAAGAAGTATTTTGTATTCATGATTATGCTATACAGAATAAATGATGAAACAGGGAACATTAAATTTCTTCCTCAGACTGATAGAAGGGAAAGACTGAATACTGGAAATTTAGTGTATTTTTCGTACAGTCATAGCTTGCTGATAAAGTTCTAATGATACAGATGCGTAAAGGTTGGGTTTCACTCAGACTCTGCAGACAAAGAGGAATGTGGCTTGGGTAGACTTTTGCAGATGAAATTGCCATGCAGTATGGCCATGGCAACAGCAGAAGATGATGTACGGTTTTCTCTGCACTGTCGCACCAACCACTCACTGTTGGCAGTCTCCTGAATGTCATTCCTGGAATAACACCCAGGCTTATAGTCCCTCCTCATCTCCCTTACAGGTCAGTCTCAAGTACCCAGAGTTTCCAATCGCAACCAAGGTTGGGACACCATTCTTCATGGCACCTAACCCACAGCTCCTGCACATCTTGCATAAAGTCCACTATATTCTATCTGGTCAATCCACACTGTGGCATCCTACCACAGCCATCACTAGATCTACACTACCGTCTACTAGCAACTCTTAACACAAGACAGTGATGGAAAACTAGCAGAGACAGTTGAGACCATCATTCTTGATCATTGTTTTCCCAGTACACTTATATCTCACCCCACACAGAGATGATTTTTGGAGCTGAGGCTCAAACAAAATGCAAATCGCATTAAGGCAAGTCCTTTGTAATACTACTGCCTCCACCTCAGGCATTTTCCAGAGAGATTTCTACAGCTTAGAAATACATGGTGATGGAAAGAGCTAGTCTTCTTCCTCGTGCAGAGTTTGGGAGATGAAGAGGAGGCAAGCAGGAGCCTTGGTGCAATTAGAGAGTCTGGTCACATAGACTGTGCTATATCATATTTTTAACACAGGATTTCCATCACATTCATCTTGGGGTTGCCTATGCCTGTTTGAGAGAGCCTCTTAGAATTCCCCATAGGTGCTGGGTAGTCTGGAAATGCCAGGCATATATGATAGACCTTCTTCACGCTGCCCAAGGACAGCCCAACCACAAGTTTGGTGGATGAGGAGGGATTTACTACTGTGCTCTGTACATCCACAAACGGGTTTTAGTAATGACCCTGCTGACCATCCCCTGAGCTGCTCCCGCATTTAACTTCATAACCGAAGTCACAGGTCTGTAGCAAATCCATTCCCTGAAAATGTCATCTTGCATCATACCTTATTGATTTAGAAGACCTTAAAGAATTTTTTTAAACAAAGCTCTTTAAATAGCACTGATGGAAATCAAGGGCTACTTTTCTCCTTTATATTCTCATGCATTCCTTTTGTGGAATGAGGATGTTCAAGAGAGGCGATTCCTGCATGCCTTATTTGACAGTCTTCAAACTGATCTTATCCCAAGCAGTTTGTCTGCAGCTGACTTATGCATACATATTCCCTCTGCTGGTCCCAATGATGTTTATGTGATTTATAGTGAGATGCAGCAGAAGTGCACGTGTACTCTGCCAAAATCTTCATGGGGAAAAGTCTGTCATAAGTTTTTCTTTTTTTAGAAAGTAACATTTGTACTGAGCAAAAAAATGAAGGGATCTGGTATTCTTTGTAACTTGGATTTCACAGTTTTGCTACTTTAGATAAATTTGAAGGCAGGAAGGAGGAAGTCAAGTTTGATCATATGTTATTTGGTACTTCCAATTGATCCGTGCTGTCACTTGGGATGTATACACTAGCTACCTTCAAAGCTCTGCTTTCTTGAGCAGCTTTGTAAGAAATTCAAAATAATCAATGTTCATACAAAATTATTTAAACAGTACTGGAGAGGCTCAAAGTTGTTATATGAAATATCAAATGTTCTTCCTTTTCTCATCACCTGTTATTTCTTTTAGCACTTTTTTTCATTATTATTTCACATAGTACAGGGTACTGCATTCTCCTGGGACTTTTCTTTCAGCCTGCTTCTCAAAGGCAAGCCATTCAATCAGCCATGTTCTTTCCTCCAGCTACTCCCTCAAATTGTCCTACATCTCTCTGTGTACACTCTATACTGACATTTGTTTTTCTATAGTTGTATTTCCTGCAGCCCAGGCTTCCAATAGGGCTGTCTTCCTCTGGCTGAAAAATCTGTCGAGAATAACTGTTGAGAAAAAGTCCTAAGTGAGACTATGGGAAGTCAAAACCAGAAGAGTTATCACAGATCATATTACCTTCAGTAACAAATTCCATTTATTGCAGAAGCAACTGAAGGATTATTAAGCTAAGACATATCTCTGTGATTTTGCTGAGTGTGAGGAGTATGGCTTCTGCAATCTGATTGCAGAATAAAATCATTATGAGCTACTGTACTGAGATTGTGCATTCAGACTTTTACAGAGCTCCATACCAGTGAGAATAGTCAGCAGGGACAGTAAGTTCTGCAGCTGGGTGCCAGACCAAGGCAAAAAGTTGATTCCCAGAGCAAGGAAAGTCCAGGAAACTGGTCAGGCACACCCTCTGCTGCCTGTCTTGACATTACTTTTACAAGTTCAATACATACAAGTGAAACTGATAAAATATCCTTAGAATTGTATAAGGCATTTTAAAAGGTATAAAATGACCTCTTAGTCAGTAAAACAGGAAAGACTGAAGACATAAAGTCAGGAGGCAATAACATGACCACATTTGTGTAATAGAGAACACAATCCGCATAGGCATCCTGGATTGAACTCACAGGTGATGACAGATATTCAGCTAGCAAAAAGGGATTAATGCAATTTTCAGGTATTTAAACAGTGAATTATATTGTTCAAGCTTCCATATTTATTATTGTGGCAACTGTTACTAAAAGTTAAAAAAAAGATGTTGATGATGTTGGAGAGCCCTGAAGAACAGAGGAATAAATAAGGATATAGAAAGAATGTTTTATGGAAATATGAGTACTTCGTGCAGCTGACAAGTACTTCTTCAATTTACCTTGCTGATCAAAACACAATCAAATCAAATCCGGTCTTGAATTGCATTGTTCTTCATGAAGGCGGGTGAAACAAATGAGAGTAAAGTTCTACCTGCATGGTACTAAAAAATGTTTGAAAGCATGACCTCAAAGCCCTTAGTGAGTTAAAATACACTATGATTTTTTAACAGAAATATGTATACCATGCTATGCAAGAAAGTTAAGGAGGAGCAAAGGATAAAAATTACTCTTTTTACAAAATTAAATTCTTATTCTGTTTTGTAGAAAGGGTTGAGAAAATTTTATCTTAATAAAAGATAAGCAGAGATTTTACTTCAAGTATCTTGAGTTTAGTCATGTATACTACCAGACCTTACTTTTGAATTAAAATGCAGCACTTTTTCATCAGTTCTAGCTCCTTTGAAAGGCTTTACGATCTTACCAAGTTTTTGAATAAAAATGCCAATATACTAGACAGTTAGAGTCACATCTTAGTTGATAGTACTAAGAGGAATACATATAAGCATCTAAAACATGACCCACGCTTGGACTAATCACATGAATATTGCAGGCACACATTATTCTGCTCAGGGAAACAGAAAATTTCATTGTCAATTGTTCAGAAAAGGTTTATTTAACTGGAATTTACTTTTCTTTAAGTGACACTCCCAGACAGAGAATGTCTAAGCTCTCATTAAATTGCATTTTATTAATAATTAGTTAGGACATATCAATTAATTTGTCAAAGACAATTTCTTTCCCTTTTTGAATAACAGCTTGTCTCCATAATCTTGTTTTTTTGTCTTCTCTTCTGAAAAGTGGTTCTTAGGAGATAGATAAAGAATAAATTATAAAAAAATCCACGGTATAGTCAATAACATCAAGCCACAATTGTTAATGCCAGACTGACTAGAGAAAATCTAGCACAAAGAAATTGGTTACACGGATTTGAGACTCTGTGTGGCCTCAAAATGCCTGAAAAAGGGCCATAATTCTCACTACGAATACATTTCTGCTGCAGTAAGCACTTGTGCAGCAAACATAAACCAGAGAAAATGAGATCCCGTTCTTAGCCATTTTACATCATAGCATAATTGGTAAAGCCAAGGAGTGGCAAAGATATTTATTCCATTAAGAACTACTGCAAATCACTTTCACAGCAAGAAGTCAGAGCTTCTGTGATCACAAGAGACCTTCATGTTCTTAACTCGTTCCTGTGAATAAATGTCTTCAATTTTATAATTGAAGAGAGCAATCCTGGATTTCAAATGCTGAGTTTGTATAACCTTTATTTCAACTGGAGAAAGATGATAATCCAGGTATTATTTTTGTTCCTTCTATTTGTGGTGCAGTTAATGTCAGCTGCTAGATGGCCAACCACCTACTTGATATGGCAAAATAATGCATAGGGCAATAGTTTCCGATCAGGAAAGTATTCAAGTTTATCAGCTCACTGAGCCTGTGCACTGGGATGCTGAACTGCAATCAGCCAGGGCTGGAGCAGTGTGGGAAATAGTGGGTACTCACAGGTGAAACAGAAGGGAGAAGGGAGGGCAAGAGCTACCCCAAAAGTGGGAAGCTCTGCCATACACCTTTGGCTTGAAGGCATGTGACTTTGTATATAGTATCTATACAAAGAACGCAGACCTGATTACCACACGAGGGGTGATTTAGAAGACAGTATTTCAATGAAAACCTGCACCTTATGCAGGACAAAGACACTTTACCTTGAAACAGGAACAATGGTGTGCTGTACCTTTGGACAGAAATCAAGAAATCTAATCGCCTTTGAAACATGTGGGCTGCCAGTATTGGGAAGCAAGTTTTGAGAGGATGCCATTAATATGGGTGAACCATTCTTTTAAAATGCTTGTTCGTAAATTTCTGCTCTTGACATAGATTAGTGTGAACCTCAGAAACTTCATAATTAACTGCGCTCACAACCTGTGTGATGAATATACCAAAAATCCAGACACTGGAGGGCAAAGGAAAGAAGAAAAAGCAGTGCTGGATGAAAAGGCTTTTAACCAAAAAGAAATCAGGAAGAAAAAGAGGAAATACTAAGAACCTGAACCTTTAATCAACTAGTCAGAAACTCAGGGAGATGTCTTTGCAGTTGAAAATTCATAGGGTTACAAGCAAACTCCCTTTTTGCCCCTACTTGCCAGGCAATACTCCTTAGAGTGCTAACAGATGAGAGTTAAAGCTGTCAGCACCTGGTGATTAAAGTACTGCTGGCCCCTGTCCTGCTGTGTCCTGTGCTATGTTGGCCCAAATATGCTATAAACTGGAAGCATATAGGCAGATCTCCATTCTGCTCCATTCCTTCTGCTGGAATGCAAGCCCTGGTGGAAGAGTGGGGAAAGTGGCTGCCATGGCGGCGAACTAACCACTCCTCGCTCCTGAATGACATCATCTATAGGCAAACACAGTATTCTTCACTTCCCTCTAGAATTTTGTTCGCCATAGCAGCTTTCCTGGACCTTTCTGAGAAGATCCGTTCCTAGATTTTGAGGCACAAAGTCATGCAAAGAATTGCAGGATTTGGTTATGATGACTGAGAATGTGATAAACTGTGTGGAAATTGCCTCTAAATTACCATTCCCTGTGATGCTAGACAGGCTTTGTCTCTCCTTTTCTCTTCTCCTTTCCCACTTATTTTTTGAACACTTGATAATTACCTAAGTGAGGGAATGAAACATACTGATTTGTATTTTCCAGTGTGCCAACATAATAAATATCCACAGGGGTTTATTTTTAATCTTTTAACAATAGAAAAAAAAATGGCACAGGTTATTCTATAGTGTCCTGTGCACTATCTGTATTCTCTAAATTGTATGCATCTTAACGCAATCTCACAGCATGGCATGGAGGAGGAATATCATGGCAACTGTTTGGAATTTTGTTACAGTGTAGTGGCATTTCTGCATGCACAGAATCAAACAATCCAAGAAAGACTCAGCAAATCGTGTAGGTTGCAAGAGACTCCTAAGGCCAACTCTTCCATCCTTCTGCTCAAAACAAGGCATATTAGAACAAATTGAACAGATTGCTCAGGACGTCATACAATCAAGTCTTGAATATCTGTAAGGACGGAGACCCCACAGACTCTCTGGAGCACCCACTCCAGTGTTTGGCCACCCTCATAGTGAAAATATCTCCTAATATCCAGTGGGAATTCTCATTATTGCAGCCTCTGTCTGTTCCCTCATATCCTATCACTCTGAACCTCCAAGAAGAGTTTGTCTTTGTCTTCTCTACAACCATCCACTACATAGCTGCTGACACAAGTAATATCTCCTCTGGTCCTTCTCTCCTTTAGGCTGAACAAACTCATTTCCCTCAGCCTCTCCTTGTATGCCATGTGCTCCAAGCCTCCCCTCCAGCATCATGGTGGACCTCCATGCATCCTTCAAGACTAAAATCTTCAAGTGCAGTTCTACTTCATAGGACATGTGATTGCCTTGCCCAGGTGATCCAGTCTCTGATCACATCACACACACTTAGACAGCAAATGACGCTGAATCCTCATAAATAGGACCCACATCTTAAATGCCTTTTTATTTCAATATTTACTCTCTACAGACATTTTTGGTCACCTTTTGGGAGCCAGTAAGAACTAGAGGGTTGAAATTTTATCTAGTTCAGAAGCAAAATGTGAGAGAAATGTGGTTTAGTGGTGAACTTGGCAGTATTAGGTTTATGGCTGGACTTCATGACCTTAAAGGCCTTTTTAAACCTAAATGATTCAGTGATTCAGAGACACAGCATAGCTAAGAAAACTATCCGCTTGATCCAAGTCACTTCTCCTTCCTACAAAGATTTGAAGGTCTTCTGTATCTCCCCTCTACCTTCTCCCTCTTGTTCTTTTGTGGTTTCCAGCTACTCGTACATCCTATGCCTGATTATTTCCATTCCTTTTCTATTTGCCAATGTCAGGGTTTTTTAAAGTGATATAACACTTAAAAGCCTAAAGTTAGCAGTTTAATCCTGTTGTAGATGAACAAAACGAGGGCAGTTCTTGACGTGTGGTAACTGCATGTGCATGGGAGTTCTGCTGCTGCACTTAGATAAAGCTCCTTGTTGCATGTGGCTAAGATAATAATTTACAGTTTGTACAGAAGGTAACATTAGTTCAATCAAATGGAAGTTCATCTAACATACCTAAAAGTATTAGTTGTCTTCCTTAGGGCAGCACTTTAAATGCAGAGAGATGTGGGCTTACAAATACTGAGAAGTGATTATTGTAATAATCAACATGAATTGGAATTATAGTCCAACTGAGAGACTTGTTTCTTTCTAGGCACAATTCATTTCATAACTCTTTTCCATACAAATGTGACTTGAACTTGGCTATAATCAAATACAGGCTGTATTTCATACTCGTACTTTGGGAAAGTGCAAAAAGTCCTGTTCCAAGTTTGTATGTTTAAGTATAAATTTATTTCAGTTCAAGGATAAAATTATTAATGTAATTTAAGGGGAAATGGGGCTTATACTTCAGATCTTCTTTTTGTTTTCTTGCTTGCCATTGAAAAACTATTGTCTGCTTTTGTTGTAAGTGCTGTCTCATGTCAATGCATCAGTAACTTTAAATTATTGGGGCTGCTGAAGTTTTGTACAAAACATTTAAGGATAGAGGCGGATATGCAGCGTACTTGCCAACTTGCCACTCCAGTCATTTCAATTGCCTGTAAATTTGCATTAATTTTCATTCAAAATCCACTTTAGTAAAACTATGTAGTTTGAATTCTTTTAACTTATGAGTACAAACAATTCGTCTTTGTGTTCTTGCATGGCATTTCTGCCACTTGTTTCCTCAGTTTGTTTTCCATAATAGCTTTTGTTTTCTTTGTTGCTTCTCTCTAGCAATTTATTTCATTTATCCTTAAGTGCATCCAAATATTTGATCACAAAACCCAAATAGCAGTTCTGCCAATTACACAGAAACAACTTTGATGTGCCTGATTGAAGATGAAACAAAAACAAAAGTGGGTACTTACGAGAAAGAGTATCAAGCAGAAAAACAAACAGCAAAGATGACAATCTTTTGATTCTGAAATCATGACAGATTTTGAGGCATGAAGTCACATCCTATGAAAGTAACATGAAATAAAATAAATAAATAAAATAAAATGGAGTAAGATTGACAGGGGGAAGAACATACATAAAGTGAATAGTATTTAATTCAGGAAAGTTCTTCCTAAAGGAGGTTTAGAGAGGACATTGATGTATAATACTAAATAATGAAATTGTCAGAGATCATCTGGCAATACATGCTCAGTATGTGTCAAAATAAATTAGTTGAAAAGTAACATTTGGAAAGAAAGGTTTAGATTGATGATAAAATTTAGCAACAAATCAATTGATAATTTTGAAAATATTTAATCTAATTAATTTTTTCCTTTTTCTATGAAATCCTTTGATAATGCTTCAAAATGGAGAAATAAAAATTACATTTCTTGAATATTTTAAAAATCAGAATAAGACCCACAATAATTTCTTATCCTCAACGAGCTCCACGCAGGGCCTAATCCCAAACCTCTTTGTTATTGTAGGCTCTCTCTCTGTGGAATTTAATGGTGACGGGATTCTTAACCTCCCTTGGGCACACATTCCCAGTCTGGGGCATATGTCGCCAGTAGGGTAGGGAACTTGTCCTGTTGCTTCCTGATACTTCTAACACAGGTGATATCACAGTAAGAAACACAATAATTGTATCATTGTTGAGTCCTTGCTCCTTTTGCACTGAAGATGATATGATGTATAAGATGAATTCAAGGAATTAAATAAGGTTTAAACATTGAGGTGTAAAATAATAACAGATTTCCGGACAAATGGATAGAAAAAGTGAGGACTGTTTAATCCACAGAGGGCAGGGAGGGCAATAGAATGAAAAGGTCCTCCAGAGTCATACTAAGGAAAGGAGGCTAACTTATGACCATGTATCTTTGTCATTTTTCCCAACACAATCCATTAAAACTCACTAGAAAAGTAAATCCTATTTAGGATGCATTGACACATCTTGGCAGAGTCAGAAATACCCTTCTGCATTTGTAACAATAAATAAATTTTCCGAATGTTCATTTAACACCAAACACAATTATTCTGATCTTGAAAACTAAACAGTTCTGGACACAGGTTTTGGCTGGGATATTTCCCAGATGCCTTAAGCATAGGCCATGAATTGTGGCTGAATGCTTGGCAAGTGCCAGACCACAGAATTCAAATGAATGGAAAGACTTATTGTGGCCCAATCACAGCTGTTGATTCAACAGTTGGGAATACTATGTTTTTAGTGCAGCCTTGTGACATATTCAGTTCTGACAAATGCCAGGGGCAGAACTGAATGATCTGACCCAGGCTGTCAACTTCTAGCCTTTTATGACACTATTGGGTGAAAAATTGGATGTGTGAGCAAAGTACAGACACTCTGGAAGGAAAAACTCAAGGCAGATAATTTGTGATACTATTTGAATTTTTGACTTTTTATAATTTGATATTAAGTATTTTAAAATCATAATTTTTATACAATGCTTAAAAATATATATGTCTCATCTGACATCCCAAATGATAATTTCCCAAGCTGTTGATTTGCATGCATTTTGTGGTCACACTGAGGATTCACAGCTTTTAGGCAGGGACTAATTTGTTTCACATTGTTACGAACTGGGAGTCATTTGCTTGATGTCAGCAAAATGACAGCAAGACAACACAAGTGACTGGAACCAGGTCCTCCATCTGTAAGAATTTTTTGACTTGATGATGATAACCAAATAAGACATACTCAGATTCCCAGAAGTATTTTTATGAACAACAGTCAAATTAGTTAAAAGCGGAACCTCGAAGCTGAGATTAACAAATTATCTCCATCCATGTTTTATTGCACAGTAGATAAATATTTGAATGAAAGCCTTTAAAAATATGAAACCTTTTATGCAGTTAAAGAAAATTCACACTACCTGTCATAATGGAGGACATTATAAATTCAGATCACTGGAGGTTTAAGTGCTCTGGTTTTATGGCTTTTAACATACTTTATTTCTTGCAGAGGTACAGGTCACCACTAGACAAACACCACAGAAGTGTCTGTGACTCCTTCTTCCACCTTTTCCTCCCCTGTTTCTGCTCACCTAGGCGCTGGCTGTTGCTCCCTCAGTTCACTCACATTAACAAACTTCATGATAATCCTCAAGGAATTCGTTTGAAACTGCAAGACCTTCTTCAAAAAGCACTGAGGGGTAACAGAAGGAAGGCAACTGACTCCACACTGAAACTGATCAGGAGTTCTCATCTAACTTCTCTTGCTGGCTGAGATAAGGATGGTAACTTTTATTTATAAAGAGGAGATGGATTACCTTAAATTTCACGCACCATTTTCGTCTCAGTGATTTGACCAAAAGCCTTATTCAAGTGTTTCTTCCAGATTAGAAAACTAAAATGAGGACACTTTGCCCAAGAAATCAAAAGAAATGTTAGAAAGGCAGCTATCTGTACTATTCCTTCTGTTTCCTATCCACCAGGCTGCACCATTTCATTTTTTTCATGAAATGTTGCAGAACAAAAGTAAGAATGAACTCTTCACACAAAGCTAATTGTCCCCTGGGTTTGTACAGACAGCATAAGGTCAGCAATATGTCACCTTACTTCCAGTCAAGTGGTTTTGTAGTCTCTATCTTCGTATTGGTCTATTAGGAATAGATTCACAGACATTGGGAAGAGTATACAAAAACTGACTTCTTTTTTTTCAGGCCTTTCTGAAACTTCCTAGTAAGAGATTAGGGGAGGAGCAGGAGTAACTAAGGGACAAGGAGCCGGGCTGAGAAGATGGGTATCCAGCAGATTGTGCCAAGATCTCAGCAGAGAAGCAATGTAGGCAGTTGTGCTTGAGGCTCTTCTTGCATTTTTAAGGGCACATTATACTAATGTTATTATAATGGGTTGAAAGTAAAGTAAGCAGCTGCAATGCATTTAAGAAAGATAGTAAGGGAAGACATCTGTCCAATATTTTAAAGGTCTCATTTATCACTGATCGTTTTCAGCGCAACAGCAAAATTTTGGCACTGCTCTCCCTACTTCAGGTTTTGTATGCGTGCATGCATGTGTGTATAGAATAGAATACTTCAGTTGGAAGGAACCTACAGTGATTAACTAGTTGAACTGCTTGGCCACTTCAGGGCTGACCAAAAGTTAAAGTTAAAGCATATTATTAAGGGCATTCTCCAAATGTTTCTTAAGCACTGACAGACTTGGGACATTGACCATGTCTAGAAAGCCTGGTCCAGTACTTGACTAACCTCTTGGTAAATAAATGCTTCCTGATTTACAGTCTAAACATCCTCTGGCACAGCTTTGAAGCATTCCCATGTATGTGTGCATGCATGTGTGTGTGCATGTGTGTGTGTAAAAGGAGAGACACAAATTCCTCTGTATAACTGACATATCCAAACTATTTCCCCAGTAGTTCTCTTTGAGCTGAAAAATATATATCTGTCCAGATTATTTATCTGAAAAGAAGTTACGTAAAATGTTTTCTTAGAACAGAGGGACAGATTCCCCGTATACTTCACTTTGACAAATATTCACATTCTCCATTATTTATTTATATTCCATCATATGTTGAATATATATATGACTTAGGAAAGTATTAACGATAGCTTTAGCACTCCAATAATAATTAATTTTCCATTTTGATCAGCTGTACAACATGTGACTATAATGCATAATCTACTTCTGGTGGAAGGGAAATAAGTCCCATGTTCTGCACATATAACAACATCTTGTCCTCTCCTAAATTCTGCCAGATTCTTCTTTCTGTGCTGCTCATAATTTTCCTGCTCATTCTTTCCCTCAAAGCAAAACTGAGATTAAAGACCTCAAATCCTACTGTGTTTGAGCAGATTAAAAGCACTAAGACGGCAAAGCCTCTCTACAAAATTTACCATAGATTTACCAAATTTTATGCCTCTGTGGGAAGTGATCAAAGCCACAGCACAATGCAGGAAAGTGAGACCTTATCCCGTGCAGCCAAAGTGCATTCCTCAACTAGCATTATGCATAGACTCCCAACTCTGCATTCCTATTGTCTGCAGGGACATTTACTACCAGGTGTTAATTTTACTAAGTCACCTAGGGGACAGTGAAAGCATATTTCCAATCCAATTAAAACAACATAAATCCATGGTTTTTTTTAATTACCGCCTTTGATAAGCCTGTAATTAAAGTTTGTATAATGAGGCTGTATTCTGAATTTCAAAGCAGAATATTAATGCTCCTTCTGCCCTGTCTTGAGGTAGGCAACAGATCGTACCACCAGGCAAAGCTGGTACATAAATGATCAGCACAGCTCAGACTGTGTGATGACAGGTTTATTCTTCATGCAGATGTCTGTGATTTATTAATAATTGTGTTGAGGAGTGACCACAATGTTGGAATGTGAGAGCTAGACATAAATACTATCCCATACAGCTCTAGGTCCCCTCTTTAAGATAGCTCATATATATATATATCTTTTTCCTCAGTGGATGTTTCATTTGCTGTTTAATTATTCTAGATAAAGTAGAAATTTCCTCCAAAACACAATTTCTAGGGCAATTTTAATAGTTTCTGCTATAAAATAGAAGACTTACATTGCAAGGATATAATGTACACAAGCTAAATATTATGGCAGCACACTGTAAGTTTCAGTGTTGATGGATACAGAGAAAAGGACTGTAATTTTGTTTATGCAAGAGCTGTAGCTTCACCAGAAACAGTTTAATGGGAAGAGAACATGCCTTTGCACTATATCCTTTTTTGAGATGAGGGAACAAGAACTGCATGCACTACTCCAACTATGAATGTGTGGCAGATTTATTCATTTGTATCATTACTTTTTGCTGCTTTTCTAATACTTTTCAAACCATGCCTTATGCTTTATGTGTGCTTTTGACTGCTGGAGAGAAGTGACAACACTCCCATAAAATAATCTTTCAAGTTTCATTCTCAGTGATGACAGTCAACTCAGAACACATCACTGTATTAGTGAAGTTGAGATTTTGTTTGCTGTACCTGTCACCCTGTTATTTAGCCGCAGTGAATTTCATTTAACTGCCCAGTAGCTTGTTGTTAGAAAATATGTCTCTAACTCTGCATTCTGCTCCAGTCTATCCTGAATAACAATTCATCATCACAAACTTTGCCACCTTATTACTCACTCCTTTTCCAGATCATTAAAGAATATGGTGGTAAGTAAATAGATGTATTGGTAGTGTAAATAACAGTGGAGGACAATTTGCACATATAGCTGTCCCTACAGAGCTGTACTAGGGAAGTTATTCAAATGATAGGATATGTGCTTCGGGGAAAAAAAGGGGGAAAACTGCCATGCAGAGACAAGAACCAGATTGAAAATAAAGTGTTTCCATTCCATTTATGATAAACCAAAGGCTTATGGTAATCCTTGGATGGACACACAACCATTTTAAAAGAGTGAGAGAACTTAAAATGGATAATAACGTTTTTGTCCACAGATCATTTGAAGTCAAAATACCTGAAAGCAGATCAGTTTCTTATACCTGAGATGAAGACAGAGAGGGTGGAAAGGAGGGTGTCACTATCAATACTGGGAGGGTATCACTATCAATAGTATAGTTTTCTGATTAGGTTTCACAGTGGTGTGTGTGGTTAGATACAACAGTAAGTAATATGCTGGGAATCAAGCTGCGTCTGTGAATCAGATCTCCAAGTACTCTCCAAACCCAAAGATGTCAAAATAAGAGGGATCAAAAATTAGGATATTGACCTCAAGAACTCATCCTAGAGCAGCAAACAGCCAAATCCAACACTGCAAGGCTGTCAGCAATTGTCTAGGATAGTTCTGTTTCCTATTCCCTTCCTACCATTGTATTCCATGAGGATTTTTTTGTCATAAGGTTCCACTAAAATCAGCCAACAAAGCCTGGCATCCACCCATAACCAAACCTCCCGCACAAGCCTGGAAAGTCCAGCAATTCCCAGAAGATCTAGATTCCTTGCAATCATGCTATGGGACTGGTCCAGAGAAGTACCAGAAAATATCACGCGTGTGGAAAAGCCAGACTGCACATTCCCAGGAAATGGGACCCAAAGCGTGCTTAAAGGCAACGCATGGCTACTCCCCTGGGGAAGAGATAGGCATGTCTGAGGATGTTCGTTTTGGTGCAGTCTGCCTTAAAGAAAACAGCTCTTATAAATCAGCCATGTTAATGCTAACATGGTGGAACAGAACACACATATAGTCAAGCATTTAAGATACACAAAAAATATTAAGCAAAAAATCTCACCGAAATGGCAGCCAGATTCCCTATACAAGATCTCCACGAATCTCACACAAAACAACAGTTCCTTTGTCTCCCTTTGCCTTACTGACGTGGGACTGGAATGTACCACAGTGTTTTAAAATCACTTTCTTTTGTCAATATGTGGTAATTTTGTACTGTCAAGCGCAGCTACTTTCCTCTATTTACCTTTGGTTGTGAATTTAAAATATTGACCTTCAAAGAGAAAAGAGATCAGATTTTAAGGTCAGTGATAAAATTAGTGGTAATCAATGTGAGATCGATAAGGAAATTAATTGTAGAAATAGATTTCATTACTGACTAATGTATAGATCATTTAAATTGTCTCAATCAGTCATTTTATTAGTTTTTAAAAGACAGAGGAAGAGAAGTCGAAGGCAAAATGAGGTTCCAGCATTAGCAGCAAGCCAAATGCAGCTGGACTTATAAACAGAGCTGCCAGAAACACTGGAGGCCCCCATTTTAATTGCATGAATATCCAAACAGTCATGTTTGGCATAAAGTACTCAAAGAGTATCCTCAAAAGTCCACTTTTAGAGAACAGGCACAAATTATAACTCTGGGCTTTATTCACAACAAATTAGTCATACGGATGTTGCATAATTTTCTTCAGACAAAGAACAAGCAAGTGGGGCATTTGGATGAAGTTTGCATGCGTGAAGCGGTAACTTTCTAAGTTATAGAGGAGTCAAGAACACAAAACCCTAGCTAAACGGACCGGAATAGCTTCAGCAATTCCCTTTTCTGGTCTGAGAGGTTACCGAGCACACCTTTGATAGGGTCAAGCAATATTCATCCATACAACTCAAATCAGAACATGAAAAGGTAAATTTTATCCACTGAAAATCATAGCAAAGTGGTTGGTTTGGCCTAGTTAAGTGAGCAAAAGTGCAATGACATTTAGAGAATATAAGGATGCATTAAGTTTCAAAGATATGCAGTGCTATCTATTCGCTTTTTGAGCTTTCACAATCAGCATGATAATGATAAAGCAAATTCTGTTTGGTAAAACTGACTTTTTGACACAGAATTAAAAGCAGGTTCTTTTGCTGGAAGATGTACATGAAACTGAGGGAAAAGCCACAGTGGAATAAAGGGAGGGAAGAACAAGGACAGTTACATTTATGAAGCACTGGAAGGAACCGTGGAAAAGAATGTCCTGAGGAGTCAATCAGGCCCAAGATCTTCTGTCTGCACTCACATCTAGCAAAGAAAGAGGCTGTGGGAGTTATAAAATCATAGCAGCCAGGATAAGTTGACAGGTGGTAAAACCCACCTAATGCAGGCTAAAACCAACAGTAGGCTGGGTAGCACATGTTGTTTATTTGTGATACAGTAATGAATTTCCATATGATTCAGGGCTTTCAAGATGCTTTGGCATCTAAACCGTGGCTACAACGATTTCAGGCATCCTCTTCTCTATTTTATTGAATTCACTTGACTAGAAGCTGTACACTTAAAGTTCTTCAGGCCAGGGTTAGCGTTTGCCAATGAACAGATTTAGCAAAATACAATCCAGACTATGGCTTTTGAAGGACTACTCATATTAAAACAATGATGAAATGCAAGAGAAGTAAACCAATTCACTATCAGTTCTACCTCGCTTCTACAAGAATTTTTCTTTAAATCCATTTCTTTTCATTTTGAGCACTGTTAACAATAATTCTTAATGCATTCATGAGTTATAAAAGTGAATTACGCTTCTTGTTACACGAAAGCTTCAGTAATTTTTGTCTTGTATTGTCATTTCCAGTTTATTTCATAACTTAGTTCATCTCAGACTGCGAAAGAGAAGTTCAGGATGGTTTATTTTGACCCTAATTCTCACCAATATGCTAATATTTGGAAATGAAATTGCAAAAGTAGTTGTCCATTTCTAAATTACTTCCCTTCACCCTCCAAATCCATTACACCTCTCTTCAGCTTGTCAGGGAACAATAGCCCTCAATATCAGCTGGCATGTTGAGAACTCTTGTTGTACTCACAACAAGACTTTTTGTAGCTGGTTGAGTGAGCATTCATTTTAGATACAATCTTTCTCTGAGATGTACCAGCCAAATGGTTTTGTACCAGCCAGAAAGCTTATGAATGCTTAATGCAGTACATGTTCTTCAGTATGATGATAAGGAAGGAGAAAATTTCACCTCTGATGAAGACCAAACACTGTTGGGTTTTCTGGAATTCCTATTTCTTTTTCTGAAATGCAATGATGCATTGAATAAAAAGTGAAGCATCATTTGTTGCACCAAAACCCCACTAATTAGAATCATAGAATCATAGAATAGTTAGGGTTGAAGGGGACTTTAAAGATCATCTAGTTCCAGCCTCCCTGCCTCCCTGCCATGGGCAGGGACATCCCACTAGATCAGGCTGCCCAAGGCCCCATCCAACCTGGCCTTGAACACCTCCAGGGATGGGGCAGCCACAGCTTCCCTGGGCAACCTGTTCCAATGCCTTACCAGTCTCATGGTAAAGAAATTCTTCCTAATGCCTAGTCTAAATCCGCCCCTCTCCAGTTTGTACCCGTTCCCTCTCGTCCTATCATCACAAGCATTTGTGAATGGCCCCTCTCCAGCTTTCCTGTAGTTCCCCTTCGGGCACAAGAATGTCACTATAAGATCTCTTCAGAGCCTTCTCTTCTCCAGGCTGAACAACCCCAACTCTCTCAGCCTGTCCTTGTAGGGAAGGTGCTCCAGCCCTCTGATCATCTTTGTAGCCCTCCTCTGCACCTGTTCCAACAGCTCCATATCCTCCTTACGTTGAGGATTCCAGAACCGGACACAATGCTCCAGATGAGGCCTCACAAGAGAGGAATAGAGGGGCAGAATGACTTCCCTCACCCTGCTGGCCATGCTTCTTTTGATGTAGCCCAGGATACAGTTGGCCTTCTGGGCTGCAAGCTCACATTGCCAGCTCATGTCGAGCCTCTCATCAACCAGCACCCCTAAGTCCTTCTCTGCAGGGCAGCTCTCAGTCATGTTATCTCCCATCGTGTACTGAAAACATGCATTCCTCTGACACAGGTACAGGACTTTACGCTTGGCCTTAATTAACTTTTATGATAACTGCTGTTGGCCAATGGTATCAGAGTATCATAAGTTGATGAAGGAAGTTATCACTGAGAAATTTAGTGAAAAATGTTTGAAATGTCTCCTAGCTCAAAGGTTTTAAGGGTGATTAGCATTTCCTCATCACATTCACATGTACACTATTTCAAAAAGATAATATTAACAGCATCTGTGAGGGAAGAAGATGCTGAATGTAGTACAACATCGAGAATTTTTCATAACTGTACATCTAATTAACAGTTTGTTCTTTACCTGTGGAAATCTCGATACCAACTAGGAAAAATATCCTTTCCTGATTTTTCTTGGTGAGCAGGGAAAGCTGCCATATTAGATATAGGGTTACAATGCTTATGTTATAGAGAGAGGAGCCCTCCAGGAAAACTAGTTCTAAGTTTTCCTTAGCTCACATTTAGTTATGATCAATAGCCTCTCATTTTACACTTCGAATGCTAAAACACCTGAATCCATCCCCTTTTAGATCTGTAATAACAAGCAAGGGAAATGACTGCATTTCAAACTCTAGGACTGGGTTTCTAAGCATCCACACTCCAATAAGCAATGCTGTCAAGTCTAGTTTTCTGTCTGTAATTCATGTTATAAACCCCAGTCTCAACTGTGCGGTTGAAAAAATTTATCATATGGACAAATAGATTGTTTTGTTAGAAGAGTCATTTCAAGACACATAAAATCAGAACTAAATAGAGGTCTGAAGAAGTGGAAATAATTTCTGTTTTTCATTAAATACATGCTGTAAACTTTGGAGACTTTTCTCTTTCAAAGGATTTAGTATCTATAAGTTAGAAGCAATGATTTTAAAATACATCAGACTAAAACCTGGCTAGTGCTAATCTGAATTTTATAAAAATGATGTATGACTTTTCCAGATTTTAATATGAGGTAAGTTGCTTTCTGTTTTTATTCCTTTGCATCTTGTGTGTAAAATATCTTCCAATATGAGATGAAATTCTTAGAGGTTATGAATGGAAAGGTAAGGGGGGATTATGCCGGGAAACGCATTACTCTAACAGAGAAAAGGTACTACTAAAATCATCTATTGCATTTCAGTCTCACATTTCCTCCGATAAAAAAAAAAATGTTTGAAAAAGGTTATGGTTGTATATTAAATAATGACTATACTTATACTATTAAACAACTTCATCTCACAATTAATTCCAAGATCCCACTCCTGATTATCTACATCTCACATAGTTTTATCCATAATGGGCCAAACTAACTACCTAGGAGATGAAGTTCAGATTGCTGCATGGATAATTAACCTCAGGATTCCTCCACATAGAAAACCTTTTATGAACTGAGAGGGGTGAGCCAGAGAAAGTGCAGGGCTCTTTCTGTACCTCAGTAAGAAAGACCCAATAGAAAGAAGCTTAATAAGTTGCTTTAAGGAGACAGGATAAGAAAAAGAACACAGAGAGTGAGTAATTTTTGAGTCCTGAATTCAGGTAGCATTGAATGGAGCCCAGATGGATTTTCTCACAGTGTGCTGCACAGTAGATCCTGTCCACAGAGACAAGCTCTCCCTTTTGCTCATTCCAGCTAATGAGCAAATATAAGTTACAGGTTACAATAATGGCATATGGATTTCTCAAGCCCTAAGTACGAGGCCTAGTGGAGCAGACATGGTCTGCTCCAGATCACTAATTCCTTGAACACAATGTCTACTGCAAGACTCCCAACACACAAGCCCAGTTCAGGCTGAGATCCCTCAAGCCCTCACAGTCCTCCAGCACCCTTTCAGCAATGATTGCCCTCTTGGAGCCTCCAACACCATGACTGAGACTACAAAACACTGCCTTGACATGTTGTAATAAAAGCACCCGCTACTCCAGCATGCTGTGAAACAGTCTTCACATGCCTTCAGGTTCCATCTTGTTGACCAAAACACATATGTGCAAAATAACTATCATGTCTTGAAACACAGGGGTAGCTCTCAAGACTGTTGTAGATCCATACTGAGCACTATGCCAAGAGAAATGACTAGTACTTTCAAGATGAGGTCCCACTCTTTTGTTTGGAGTTGAATGACTTACTAGCACCAAGGCAGGAGTTTTTAGTGGTAGAAGCAGAGAAAAGGATGGCATGGAATCTTTATTCGTAATTACTCTATCTGAGTTGATAAAACATGCTCAGTAATAGCTGCATAATCAGCTGTGTGCCTGTAGACATTCAGTGACTATTGTAAATCTCGAGCCCAGAAAACGGAAGTAACTTCTGCTTACAAGAAGTGGGAAAACTTGTCAAAATATGCCTGAAATAACCAGAAATTTCCAAAAATAAGAAACCTTTTTGACTTTGTCGTATATCCTAGAGCAGAAACCTTAGGCAGTTGTTTATCCTCCAGCATAGTTTGCTGAAATTAATCATGGAAGAAATGAATAAATTCTTTCTGTTTTACATTGCATAAACTATTAAATGCTACACAGTTAATAATGTCAAATACAGAGAGAGCTCTAGTTTCTGGGCAGCTAAGTCAAATACCTTAAGTCTAGAAAGAAGTGGGATTTCAGACACACCCATTTTCAATGTCTTTCCCTTGAGTGCCTTCTAAATTTTTTTTTAATCATTTTCCTGAGACACCTAGGTCTCCTCATTTAGCAGACAGACTGTCAAACTGGATTTTGAATTCAGTATCAGTAGTCACAAATATGATTTGCAACACCTACTCTGTAGACCTAGAAGTCATCTACTGGAGTTAGTTTTAAAACAGCCCAAAGTCAGTTACATCTCTGACTTCTGCCTCCAGCCCATTAACTAATCCCTACTTCTCCAGACCTCATTGTGGTTTCCTATATGACATTTTATTTTCTCTGTCAAATTAGAAAAGGAATGTTAGCATGCTAGTGCTTACTGAAAGGCAAACACTGACACAAGTTCTTTCCTGATCCTACAAGAAATGCATATAACTTCATTCCTAAGTGATCTCTGGTTTTGGTAAGAAATGTCTCCTACAAGTTAATGCACTTTCTGTTTTCCTTTCTTGATTTATTCCTTCAAGAGATTTGAGGGGTGGAGGACTCCTTTGCATTGTAAACACTAAAAAAATAAAGTTGGGTTTTTTTTCCTCAAAATGTCTTTTATATATTTCTATCAAGCTTGGTAAAATATGACTCATACACTTTTCTGTAGCAAAGGTACCTGCTAGTCAGATGAGATTTATCTAGAGTTCTCCCTTATTTAAAGATCTCAGACCAAGTCAAGAATATGTTGGAGTAATTAAAATGACACCAACTTCCAAGAAGATTATTTATATCCTCTTATATTTATAGAGATTAATATCCTTAAAGGAAGTACAAAGAAGAAACCATTTCATAAAGTGTCTTTCATGAGAAGAACAAGAGTTCACTGCCCTCAATTAGAGTAGTCAAAAAGCTGAAGAGAAAAGAAATATCTTTCCGACTTGCTGTGGATGCAGGAAGGGCTGGTTAAATTAGCAGACGTGCTCATTTGATGAGGGGCTGGACCATGGTGCTTTGAGAGCTCTTTGTTCAAATTCCACCTCAAATCAGAGGAAGAAATGAGATCATTTCCCTGCTAAATCGTCTTTGCTAAACATAGTTTCTTTTTTTCCAAACTGCTTTTTTTTTCCTTTAAAAATGGATAAAATTGCACCCTATGGCAGGTATTTTCAAGAGTACTGGGAAGCAAACCTTAGAAGAGGTTTTTCACCTTTCAGCCTCTATCATTAAGGCATACATTGTCTGTACTGTCACCACCTTATTGTGGAGGAAAAGAACAAAATATAAACCCAAACTACTATGCATGTTAGACAAACAGCACTTCTTTCCTCCGTGATTACAATTGAGGGAATGTTATTTTTATTCAAACAGCACATTTTCACAATCTTATACTCTTCATCTTCTACTGTTACTTACGGTTCAAATACTTGTGACAGACGGTTGTTAATGACCTGAGAGCATATTAACAAGAGTCCACAAGCCAAAAGAGACAATGGTGAAAACTTTCACGATGTGTTACCTGTCATTTGCAACAAAGCAATCAAGCAATAATAATGAATAGTATGTGTAATTATGTCTAACATACTCTTGAACCCCCCCAATCAAAGTCATACCCTTCATGTATATACCTGTGGAAAATACTAAAACACTACAGACTGAAGGAGGTGTAGATAGGATGGAGTTTAATTTCTGAAATTATTATATACAACTGACATATTACATAGACACCCATATATATGTTCTGAAACTATTTGTTTAGATTTTGATTGTGAAATTGATGGCTGTTCACTCACTATTTATCTTAACCAGTTTATACAATGAGGTTTTATCCCCCCAAAAAGGGAAGAGTGGGGGCGGAGTCAAATGTTTTACCAGGTTTTGCTATCCTTATGTCTACGAGTGTTAAAGTTGTGGTGCCACCAGCCCTGGGGAGTGCCTGGGCGAGAGCACAACCTTGCAGCACTGTTGACTCCTCTGTATATTACAAGAGGCAAGGGCAGTGGCAGGTCAAGGGTATTTGCTCATTGGCATGATCAGCTGCCCTGGAGCTACCTCATAATTCAGTTTTAATGACCAAAGCTTACAAATTAATCCATGCCAGTGATGAGCTTACTGACACAGATCACCATAATGAAATGGGGTTTCTAAGCCACAATCACTAAATCAGAGTCACACACTAGTTGCTGAGCAACTAGTTCCACTGAGGAACAAGATAATTTCTACTGGATATTTTTCAGACTCTGATTTGAAAAACCGTGTTCAAACAAATGTGTGAATTTTACCTGTGACATGCTCCACCTTGACAGCAGGTTTTCGAAGAGCAGATTTAAAAGTTCTTTTGCATATTGATCTGAGTATTTTAACGATGTCTTTGTGTTTTAATTAAAAATGGGATTTTATTCCATGAAACTTAGTTAACAAAAAAAAATAGGTTCCAGTCTTCTAATCAGTCTGAAAGTAGAAAGATCACATCTCCATAATTTATCTGTGAGCTCAAAGGCATTGGTAAGACAGATGTTTTTTTGAAATAAATTGAGCTCAGAATTTTAAATATTAGTAAGTAAAATTGGAATTTATGATAAAATAAAATATTTGGGTAATAGGTAGCACTACTTTCTTCTTTCAGAAATTAGTGAGTTTGTGAACCTATTCCAGTTCTGCTTGACCGCTTTTCCTGTATGAGCAAGTTTATGGAACCAGAAGTCTTCAATCAGCTTCACAGATTATACTCTTTCACAATGCATATTCAATACTTAGTCCTTCACTGTACTGAAATCTGATTTTAAAAATTAATAGCCAATTCTATGATTATTGTAAGAATAGCCCTGGAATACTTATGCACAGGACTAGGGCTCTACCAAAAAGTTTATGCTTGCACTGTGTCAAATGTAATGTAAAGACTGAATGTTATGTCTTTTCAGATTAATCAGGACATCTTTCTAGCGGCTGAGTAAAGCACAGCCTTGTGACAATGACTGCTCACAAAATTATTCAATACTCCCTCTTCATAGTAGCCATGCTCTGCTAGTGAGTTTTGAATAGCAAAGCTCAATATTGGTACTACAATATTTAAAAAGACAAATATCTAGGCCCAGTAAATCAAAAACATGAAGTACATATTCTATGTGTTCTGCCACTGAGTCACAACCTTTGCAATATTTTCAAATCATAAGTAAAAATTAGTTCTTAAGTCACTCAATTTTATAGTTCAGTATTCTACAACCTGGCCATCTGTTTGGAGAGAAAGAGGTTCCATTTCAGGAACCCCCTAAAGACTCACATCCAAGTAGAAGCTTATCTTGAAATCCAGGGCTTTTCTGAATCAGAGCTGCAGTCAGTATAGAAAATGTCCTCCATGTAAGAAGGGACCACAGAGATAGTCCTCAGATGGCAGCCTACCTGAACAAGCAAAAATATGGAAACAGAAAAATGAAGAATTATTTGAATTAAATACATGCTGTATTTAGTTACTCAGTGGATGAAAAATGTAATAGCAGGAATAAGGCTCTTATTTATAATGAAAGCTGAACCATTGTAGCAGAAAAGAAGAAAGGTGGCAACATGAAAAGGCACCTGCACTAAGAGCACTAATCCACAACTTTCTTTCCAGCCCTGTGGTTGATTTCATCACATATGCACTGAACTTTCACATATACTCATAGCTAAACCTTTCAGAAGAACACCCACAGGATTCAAGTTGCGAAAGCACCAGTTAAGTCAATGGGGTTGTAACAATAAACAAAAAAAATATGAAAATTTAAAGACGTATAAAGATGGAATTTAGTTTTCTAAAACTGGTGTTTTCCAGCCCTATCCTCAAACGCTGGGAGCCTTTAAAAAAATACAGTTAGCTTTCTTATATTTCTAACTGCAGACACATCTTTACCTCCTCCTTTCTCGTTGTCACTTCCTCTCTGCTGTCATCTATTTAATGACATATACACAATCTTGCAAGATATTTCTGACTTTCTGCCACATAAGCATGCATTAATGCCAAATATTAAGAAAGGAATTCTGTGTCATTGTACACCTCATTCCATGTTTGCCTAAACTTCTCTGTATGTGATGTACTAAGTGCTTATATAATTTTGGCACGGTTGTGCTTTAAGAATTTATTCATCCCAATAAAAAACTGCTCAGATATTTCCTGATTTGAGGTAAGATGATTTTCATTCTCAAAGGAATTAAACACTGTGGTTTGCAGAATTGGCATCTGGGATGGGAACTGAGAGGCTGATCTAACTTTGCCAACAGAAATATTAACAAAGAGATGGGCAATGGGAAAAATCCCCAGACAGCAGTATGAGCTGAGTGATCATTTCCTCTTGAACTTGCTCACAGTGACAATTTAAGCAGCTGAGTCTCACCGAGTAAAGTTAATGAAAGTCCCCTGCAACTGTTCTCATGCAAAATTCAGTTTCGGTGATGCTTGCAGCTGTCAGGTTTGCTAGTCACAGCAGAGACAGTATCAAGAAATATATGTGTGAAAATTCAGCTGTTCTATGCTAAAGTCTTATACTAACCTACTGTCCTTTCCATCTGTTTGCATCTCTTCCGCATCCTTCTCTTTAATTTTATAGCTTCTGAGGCTTAATTCTCCCATACATACATGTTTATACTGCACTTGGTGTGAGGGAAATTAATCTTTTTTTCATGTGACCATACTGCTAATAGTACCAGTTAATCTAAAATATAAAAAGTTGACCTATCTAGAAGAGCTCAAGTATCGAGTGTTTGTACTCATCAAAAACTGCTTCAATTCAGTGTATGAGGAAAGGAAGAAAGTGCAAGCAAATTACTGCCTTAACGTGAGTTCATCTCTTTGTACAGATGCTGGGAAAACATGTTGAATTAACCAAATATATTTCTCCTTAAATTATTTATTAAGGTTTAACAGAATTCTCATAAGGTTTGTGTATGTTCCTGTTTCAAAGATACTGCAATTTCCCTTTTCCAATTGAATACACTTCATCAAATAATTAAAGCACCAACAGAGCCAAGTGGTTAAAGCTGAATTCTTTTTTAAAAGGTTGATATATAGTAGGCTAAACAATATATTCAGATCAAGCTACATTTGCATATCAGTCACTTACAGACAAGGTATAACTCTTCAAGTTTCATTCACATTTTGTACACAGTAAGGTGTGGGAAAAAACACACAAATATTAGTATTCTACAGTTCCCACATTATCCAGAAATGGTAAAGGTAAGGGTTGAATAGGGCAGTTTCTCTTCTTTCTTTTATTGAGTCCATGCTTTTCAGAACAATAGTTACTGAACTTTCTGTGCTCTCTTTTCCGTTTATCAACTTTTTTGTATCTTCTGTAAAATTATTTTGGATCGAACTTTACTAATCACCCTTTCAGACATTCTTGCAAGCTATAGTTTTTCTCTCTGTTTTCCTGTTGTCTAAGCACACTTGACAATGTGATTGCTTCTGTGTGAAACACAGGAGTTTGAACTCCTTGCAGACGCAGCACAAAATGTGCTATGCATAAAAAGCAAAGGAAAATTCATGGCATACCAACTTTAATACAGTGCTGTCTATTTAGTTATCACCTTCTAGCATGTCAGGTCAATCACTTTCTTTGCTCTCTTCAAGATACAGTGTTCAATGTAAAGAAATTCTGTATTCTGGGTGAGACCAGAACCAAAGCAGCCACACTAGTATTCTTGTCTTTATCCCCAGCTTTCTTTTTGCTTTTCTGTTTCTCAACACGCATGGACACAGTGTCTGTCTAATCAAGAGAGGCTAAGTAGTTCTGTACATCCTTTATTTATAGGGCTTTGTATGATGAATTTGGCAGTGGTAAATAGAGAGTTCTTGCTGTCATTTTCAACTTTCCCTGTCCATGATTATCTCCAGTAAATCCACACCTAAGAAATGAGGAGATCCAGACAGTTCTGGGTAGGCTACTACAGCCACACTGAGGATTTCATGCCAGAACAATTATATTGCTATGACTGTAGCTAAGTCCTTAAAATGTGTTCCTCAGCATGGCCAAGTAGCCGGGGTAAAACACCACCCTGACACAGCTCTATTTGTCCTGAGTTAAGGCCAGTTCCTCCTACACTGGACCCTCTCCACTCTGCAGAATGGTTTTGGCAATCAGTGATGAAAAGAAAAAAAAAAGCATGACTCTTTTGCAGCAATCTGAGAACCTCAGAATGTTTGAGAAATGTTCGAGAACCTCACTGCTGAAATACAGGTCCAAGTCCTTCCTCAAGTGCTGTCACTAAAAATCCTGGTATATATTTTCAGTTTCATTATTTTTCAAACTTGACAGGAGTTGAGGTAGATGCCATTACTACACAGTCACAACATATCTCCTTCATCTTACCATATATCCCAACCACGTTTCTAGTCATGTTTGCTTGGACTGTACCCTTACTCTCTTTGTAACCACTATTCATTCCTGTCAACTTACCCTTGGCTGAGATGTTTCCAGTTGTCAATGTCTTTGTTTTACAGTTGCCACTACTGGAGAAAGAAAGGATGAGGACCAGGGTAAGCAGACTTGTGGTGAATTTTAGTTATTATGTACAGAAAGTAAAAGATTGTAGTAATCCGAAACAAATACCTCTTTTCTGCAGGAAAGAAAATCAGTGCAGGAAAATTTGTATGTAAATGTTGGTTTGGACAGTTAAGCTTCTGTGTAAAATCATTTAACATTTTACACAACGTGTTTATACAATCCATAAGTTGCAAATACTCTTTTAGAGATTTGAAAAGTATCTTCATTTTTTTAACAAGCTAGAACACTGGGGATTTTTCACAGCTGTTAAAAGGATCTTCAGTGTGGTATTTCCCAATAAACTGAGCTATATAATATTCATTAAGATGTTCCTCTGCATAGAACTATGAAAACAGGTAGTCAGTGTTTTAAAATTAATTAATTAACCTGTTTATATAAAATGTCTTAACATTATTATCAACTGATCTTAAAATAACATGAACAAGCTGTGCACATTTTGTTTAGTGTTTGGGGCTTAACTACGTGAAAATACACAGGGAGGGTTATCTGTAGTCATTAGAGAGCATTAAATCCCTCTAGGAACACTCTTATTCTGAATTCAAGTTGCTTTTTCCCAGCTAACTTATCTCACTTGCAAAAGAAATTTAAATAAAACCAATTAAGACAATTAAAAATAATCCAAAATTAAGGCCACTTTATTGCTGTATGTATAGAGAAATGTAGAATTATGTGATTTAGGATACTCACTCAAATATTGATTTGAATACATTTCTCTAAGTATCTGCCTGTGGACAAGCCCAGATAGATATGCAGGCTATTTACTCATTATTGCACTAAACAAGAGAATTGGTGGGGTTTTTTTATTTGCTTGCATTGACATTTATAAAAGAAAAAGATGAATGATATAATACTATGCATTCATTTTCATAAGTAAAATTTAAGGAATGACCAACATAAAAAAAGTCTGAACTTCGGACAAGACTTTTAGACATGAGTGTCTATTTTAAGACATAATGTCCCCCAAAAGTCTGTATCAATATCTATTTAAGAATATAAGAAGAGCTTACTAATGAGATTTTCAGCAACAGATTTCAAGACCCCTCTAGGATATTCAAATTCCATTTTTGTCTGAGCATGTTTAAAACACATGGCCACATTATCTACTTTCAAATTAACTAGTTCACCTGGAGTAGGAAAGGTTTTGAGCATTCATAGCTGACCTGAAATAACTGGCTGACAGCGTGCAAAGAAGAAGCTTGCAATAAAGCTTGTTTTCACAGGGGAAGCCGTGAAAGACTGCACAGGAGTCTGCCTAGAGGGCAGAAGGAGCCCCAAGGGTGATGCTGCACTCAGGTGGTTCACTCATCTCTGCAGGGCAGCCACTCTTCTCCGCATGCAGCCCCAGAGGCTGGATATCACCATAGAGGTCTGAGGCCATAGAAAGTTCCTGGTGCTCCAAGCAAAAGAGAGGATGGCCTCAGCTTTTGTACAGCCTCTGCTAAAGCAAAAGCCTAAGGTCTGAAAGCTTGAGGAGAGTGGAATGGACTGGTTACGGAGGCAAAGGAGGAACATCACAAAAATGCAGGCACCCCCTAGGAGGGGGGAAGCTGAGACCGTGTGGTTTTGAGCAGCTGGCTCCCTTCTCTCTTCAGCTAGGGAACATGGCCAGAACTTTGGTCACAGAGAAAAAACAGCTACCATCGGGGCCAGAAACCTCAGGTCTTCCAATTGCGACTATCACTGTTAAGAAGACATGGTGAGGAGTTACAGTGTAAGACAGGTGGGGGGGTTGGCAAAAGCACTGCTTAACAAAGGAGCTAATCAAAGCAAAACACAAAAAGACTATCTAGGAATATATATTTACCTCACTCTTCACAAGCAAAGCCTTCTCCTGGACTTCTGCCCATATTTGCCCATAACAAGTTACAGGCATCTTAGATGAACAATATCTTCAGATTCATGGTCCTGTATAGGATTTACGCCTGGTTGCTGAAAAATAACCACTATGGTTGAAGTGCTGTTATCTGTAATTGTTTGGATATTTTAAAGTGAAGCTGAAAGGCATCGCTGACAGCTGGAAGAAGGCTAACTAAACACAAACCTTTAAAAAACATGGAAAAAGATCCTGGGGAACTGTCAGCTGCTCAGATTCACAGTGACTAGGAGGAGATTGGAGCACACCCCTTGGAATCAATTTCCAGGCACACAAAGGACAAAAAGGCAATTTCAAACAGTGAACAGGAACCCCTTTACCAAGGGGACATTGTGCTTGACAAGGTGATTGCACAGTCACAGAACAGCTGAGGCTGGAGCACACCTCGGGAGATCATCTAGCCCAACACCCTCCTCTGGAACACGTTGCCCAGGAACACGTGCCATCAGGTTTTCAGTGTTATAGCCTCTCTGGCAACCTCTTCTGCTGTTTGATTATGCTTAAAGTAGAAGACATTTCTCTTGTTTAAATGAAATTTCAAATGATTCCCATTGCTTCTTCTCCTGTCACGGGATATCACTAAGAAAAACCTAACTTCAACTTTGTTACTCTCTTCCATCAGTATTTATATACAATTATGCCATCTTCTGACTTTTCTCAAGATTGAAGAGTCCCAGCTTGCTCAGCCTTTCTTAATGTGATAATATTTGTTTCCTTTCAGTAGACTGTCTCCAGTATGCCCATGTCTCTCTTGTACTCAGAGCAAAACATCCCAGATGTGTCTCCTACTGGTCCATTTCTACAGCCTATAGAGGTCCTCTGGATGACAGCATGACCTTCTGATACCATTCCTTCCATGATGATAGCAGTTATCAGTTTAAACTGATGGGTACAATAGGATAATGTTGCATCCACTTTAGCACTGCTATTTTTTTGTGTTAATTTACATTTAAGGAAATTTTTCCACTTTTTTTGTTTGATAATCAGTAACAGTAAATATGCATATACAAAATACCTTTTTTCATCTTCAGAAGCTGAGTCTCTATGCAAAAAATGATGTATTAATACTGTCTTGACCAAAGCTCTCCCCCTACACAGAGCCTATACTGCAAAGTATGCAGAGGGAGATTACTGACTCCATCATACAGCTTCATGTGAGGGAGAAAAAAAGACGTAGATGAGAGCCAGAAATTGATGCACATTGTGTTTACAATTTACAAATCCTATGATATTAATTTTAAAATAAAGAATCCTAGTAGAAGGTCTGTTAGAATGTAGATATGCAATGTATCATGAAAAACAGATTGCTTCCTTTTTTGCTAAGAGGGAAAGATGGAATTCTCATATCAAATTAGATTCTTACTAATAGAAATAAAAAAAAAGAAAATAGTTATTTTTATAAGAACTGAAATATCCTCTTAGTTTTACTTTTAATCCCTAATACAATTTCATGCAAGAAATCTCAAAGTTTCAAACTTGTTTCAACGTGTTAACATTTATCAGACATTTTCTGGGAGAGCTTAGAGAATTTGAAGGCAACAAACGTATTAAAAAATAAAAGCTCAAATCTCTCTCCATCCACCACAGAGAAATTTACAAGGCCCTTTAGAGTAAGTCTGGTACCAGTATAGATATGACTAAGCCAAGAAAAACAAATTTAAGTGAGGCTCATGCCATCCTTGTGGGTAGAATTGAAATGGATGCTGGGAATACCTATAACTCATTATCTGGGTATCGTGATCCTAGACACTAACAAGGAACAAAGAATTCAAACTTGAATGCTCAGAGTAAACATTTTCATAAGCTAGGAGGAACGTGTTACAAACAAAGAACATATGTTAGGAGACTATTGTCCCTCAGACATTCTATTTTATTAGTCTCCTATACTTTTGTTTTCATTTATAACTAATCCTTTCTATTTCTTTTAGTTAAAGTTTTGTGTTTTTTTCCTAGACCTGAGTAGATAATATCTATCTTTGTCATTCAACTTTTTTCTTAAATAAAATAACTTGTGAAGTCATTCTTGATCCCCTTCATTTAGCTTCAATTACACCTTGAAAATAAAAGGATAAATGGTGTGGTAAGGAAAGCAGAGGAAAAGCTTTGTATACTAACTCCAGTTAACTAGTACAACCCAAAATGGCAGTTTATTGCCAGATGGTCAAATGTAATTGTAGGTCCCAAAGGCTGCAGTTCAAATTAGGTTTCACATTATAGGGGATGACAATGAATTAGTCTTATCAGCATACGCGCCTGTGCTGTGCTTGCTGTTATATATGCCTCTATTCAGCTGCCTAGCTTTTAAATATGTGAAGCTGCAAGAACATCTGCAGTCTGGTTAGGTGACAGCATCAAAAAAGAAATATGAAATAGGATGTAAAGGAGAAAAATGAACTTTCATCTTGCATGTGGAAAAATCATTCCAGGACCCCAGACAGAGAGAAAACATCACCTGCGGGTGAAGTAGGCACAAGATGTCCTTAGAGAGTACCCAGCACGCTGCAAAAAGCTGGAAACATACTGTGTTTGGCAGTATACTTTGGTAACTCCTGGAAGACAGGCACAAGCCTGAATATAACAGTTTAGTGATGAAACAGAAGGTAATATCTGGGGACATGTGCAGGGGAGGGGACATTAGAGATATGCCAGTTGTTCAGAAAGAAGGAAAGAAGCAGAACAGCATGGAGAGGGCATTAAGCTCTCGAGCCTCACTGAAGAGAAGGTCCAATAGAGATGTGTTTCCTGGACTATCAGTTCCTCGTAGGCTTAGGAATCACTTCTATCTTATCATTTTAAGCTGAGGCCTTTAACACTAACAGATTGGGTATGCATGTGAGATAAGGGAAGGATGAAGTGAAGAGGCCAGACTCGAGGAGCGCACAGCCAGCTCTTGAAAGACCTGACATGAGCAGATGAAGTCATTGAAACACTGGGGACAGAGGAAGGAAAAATGGGTTAAAAGTAACAGCCTGAGATTTGGAATAAGTCATGCAGAAACTATGAGATGTAAACATATCGCATTAAATCAGTTCTATATAAAATAGTGTAAGTGTCCATTAAACACCCTACCAAAATGAGAAATAGCTAATCTGTTAAAATCAGAAAATACCACAATATAAACTAATTTAAAAGATTTCTAAAAGCTTTTCTAACATGTATATGTAGATTTGTGCATCATTGAATCATTCCATGTAAACACAATTTTGAAATTTCAGCCCAGCTGGTGCCTTTATCTCTGAGGAATGGTTTTTGTGGGCTTTGGGTGGGGGATTTTTTTGCAGCATCTGCCAGTACTTTTACAATGTTTATCAGGATAGACTTGCAATTGGAGGTATGTTAATCTAGAATTCCCAGATTAAGATATATAAGTGAACTGTGATTGTAGAAAGTGTTCAATGAGTGGTTGACTCTGAAATACAATCCTGCTAAGGTGTATCAAGCAAGCACCTGCAAAATTTGTCTCATTTCTGGAATTCTTGTCCAAGGGATTTCATTTGTTTCCAAGCAGGGTTTTGAAGCAGGTCTGAAAATGAGAGGAAAAAAACAGAGATCCAAATGACAGTGGTTTTAAGAGTGAGGAATTGTTTTCCTGTCTACCAGATGACCATAAATGAATGGCAATCCATGCACTACTTTCCAGTGTTTTCCCTGCCCTAGGCCATAAATTTCTCTTTGATCTCTTGGGCTCACTTTCTTTCACACCTCATTTTTTGTGACACAGAGACAAGTCCTAACCCTTTAACAGTTTCAATGCCTTTATCTGGTTATAGCATAAAGTACCGAGAAGGAGGTGAAATTTGCTTAAATTCTTACTTCAAAAGGCTCGTAAATATCTCATGGAGGCAGTTTACACGATTATACCTTACAACATTACAAACACACTGTTGAATGCCCTGTGGAATTTGAAAGATCTGAAATGAATTTAGATGTGGAAAAACCTTAAGAAATAGACCTTAAATCTTCTTTAGATCAAATAGCACTTCATCCTGCCCATACCCACTTGACCTACATGAAGCAATGTTTTTCTAAAGGAATGTAGCCTGGGAGTTAGGCAATCTTTCCGTATTGACTAAAGCCCTTCACCTCAATGACCTTTTTTTCAAACCAACCTCTCATGCAAAACTCCCATATGTTGATTTTTAAGGAGAACTATCATCCAAAGCAAGCCACTTCACGATTGTTTTTTTCACCTCTGAAACATTTTTCCCTTCCAACAGAACATTGTGCTTCAGCCCTTAAAATTCTAGTCAGGCCATTTCACCTGTCTGAACTAGCACTAACACCTTGCTGTGTGATGCATTTGTATTTCCATTAAATTTCCACTGAGTCGAGGCTGTTGCATGTGCCATATAGTTGCAGTTGCAGAAGAAGCCCAGCAACAGCCACTAGTGCCATCCTCAGTGAGATGCCTACTAATTCTGTAAACACAGAACCACAGAATGGTTTCAGTTGGAAAAGACCTTTAAGATCAAGTCCAAGCGTAATATCTTCTGTAGGCTAGTTCTCCCTTGCTTTTAAGAGGCTTTTGCATTAAAACCTCATTTCCCCTAAACTTTGTGTTGTGCTGTGATGAGGGCTTTATAATGCAGGTTGTGCAGCTACACCATCTCACGCTTATTCTCTTTCTTGAAGATCCTACAAGAATCCGTGGCTAATGGTATGAGAACCCTTATCACCTTAAATCTCCAGTTTGGCACACTGGTGGAGTACATTTCAATTTTATTGTTCTTCAGGAATAAGCCTACAAAACTTTATGAGTAGTTTCTTTATTATTATAATACAGTTTTAGCTCTCTTTTCAGCTTCAGTAACAAACTGTCCGATGCAAATTATACATCAGTTTTATATAGAAACAAAAATACTTTCAAATAATTGGAGACTATATATCCAATTTTCTTTATTCTGAGTTTTTTTACTCAACAGTAGATTACACATGACAGTATTTTATTGTAAAGTATTGTAGACGTAGGAGCCATGACACCCGTATGTAAAAAGAAGCCCAGACATTCACTTAGAATAAGTAGCCTTTTGGCATTGACTTACTTCCTTTTTATCTGTTTTTTCTTAGTTTGGTACTGAATTCCAGGAGACGTAGAGCCAAATCTGGAGGCAGATTATTCCTTCTCATTTATGTTATACAGAGATTGTTCATTCAGCAAAGGAATATTTGACAAAAAGAAGCACTCATTTTGTGCAGTGGCTGAGCTCTGAACACGTTTATGTAGCCAACTGGAGCAGCACTAGCTTCAGGAATGGAGATTCACAGGTTGTTACTTAAGTCTTGAATGAGTGAGGAATGTTTGAGCAAAAGAAACTGTGCAAACATACTGTTTAACATTTGTCCCTTCCTTAACCAGGACTAGGTTTTCAGTCAGCTGAAATCAGTGAGGAGTTCTCATGCTGTTATAATAAGATAGCTGTCACTGTTCCCCAGTCCTGCTGTTACAATAGTGACATGGATTAGATATTCCCTGATTCCTGAAATAAAAGGCAAGAACTTTCTCAGACATATCCATAAGGGAAATGGAAAAAGAAGAAAAATCCAGTCCTCTATGGGTAGCACAGCCTATGGGCTCTTTTGTCAGTGGAATGGACCTTCAGGTCTTCATGTCCATCTGAAACACAATGTTATATTCTGTGAACACTGCTTGGTGAAAAAGACCTTTGAGAAATAATATATTTTTCCCTTGATGTCAGTCCCTCCTTGTGGGAAGTTGAGCATGCAATGAGAGAAGATTAAGCAACAAAAGCTGCAAGAGAGGAAAAAAGCAAGCTGGAATCAAGAAAACAGAAATGAAGCCAGCAAGACACAATGAACATGGAGAAATAGAAAGGCAATAAAATATAACATGAGAATGAAAGAACAATCCTTAGAACAAACTGAAAATTTTGGGCCAAATTAGTTTCAAACAAACATGTTCAAGGCAAGGGAGAGAGATACAGATGATGAAAAGAGAGAAGGATGTGGATAAAAAAATTAACATTTAGAAAGTCCACTATAAATTGTGTAACATTTTTCTGCAACTTATTTGTCACTACCACCTGTCCTGATGTCTTCACAGCAGGAGTGTCCCTAGAGAACGGACTACACATTTTGGCCCTCCTCTGCAGCTGTGTGAAGGTTAGTGTTTTAGTTGCACTTGTGCAGGACCAAAAATTACGTGACTCCAGGCTGCGCCTCCCTCCTGCAAAAAGCATGAAAGTAAAAATCAGCAACAGAAACAAAGGATGTATTTCAGTCTTTGATATCCTTTTCTGATGCGTTCATTGAATTATCTTCCCAGAATGAGCAGTGGGACCAGATCTCACCCACAACTACTGCAAGAGTAACAGTTCATTTCAATAAATAAATCACCACTACCCAACATCCTGAAGTGTTTCTCTCTCACACAGAGGATTGCCCCTCTTTTAGTCTTCTTTGGAATAACTCTTCACAGCTAATGAGCTAATTGCAATAACATTAAAGCTTTTCATTTTCAAAATTATTTCCTTTGTTTTGTCTATTTAATTTAAAAATGAACATTAAACACTATTGTGTAGGAATACTAAAGCAATTTGAGATCTTATTACTAAAATTAACCATTGATTGCCCATTGGTAGGACCTCATTAGCACTTTTATACTTGAGCTCCACGTATTTCACCGATACGCGAAAGGCCACTTGGGCAGAAAACTCATCCTTTGTCCTGCCTTGCAAAAGATCTTGCATGTATTTATACCTGAAGTGAGCAAGATATTGCTCTGCAGAGGCCCTGGTGTGTTTTAGACAGGGTCGTGCCTTGCGGTGGCACCACAGCATCCCTGCTTCCGCTGGCCAACCATGGCTGCCAGCTCCCCTGCACAGAGAGATTCGGAAGCACAATCCAGTTCTTTGCTCCAAACTGGATAAAAGCACGTTTCTATTCCCCAGGGTGTTTCGTTCTTAGTAAACACTATCCCGAGGGTGTTGTAACAACAACAAACCTCTGAATGCTGAGTTTTGTAAAGGGCTTTGCAGACGTGTGAGATCTAAGCACTCAAAACAATTCAAATCCTGACACATTTAGATGGAGCACACAATAGCAAAGCAACTTGCCAGTCCATTATTTTTACAGAAACTTTGAAGACCCTGACAAGGCCCCAAAGACCCAGAGGCAAAGAATTTCATTATGGAATGTGTAAGTATGACTTCAAGATAAATACCATAAACTACCATAAATATTGCAGGTAAATAAACTGGGACGTTTGCCTGTGGTCTAATGAAAACAGGCAGCCAGTTTTATTTGTGAGTTCGCTGGATATCCTGATAAAATCTTGCCTGATATACTGTTTAGCTATTACAAATATATAATTCAAATTAAATAGTTTACTTGTCTGTGAAGAGAGATTTTTCTAAGAGGAGCTATCACAAGAAGAGCAGTCCAATTACCTATTCAGAGGCTTTACAGTGATCAGTGAAGAAACATGGAAAAGTTTTTCACTCAACAATGCTGATCCAGTTGATAAGAAAGCAAAGAAACACAGTGAATTCTCTTCCAGATTTGCAACAGCAGTATGGAAGATGAGAATATTTTGCTCTTCATTTAAGTGTTCACTACTTTGGATCTTGATATGCCCTGGTTCTCAGGCATTGGCTTAATAAAATGCAGTTGGGATGGTTGAACCTGAAGAAGTCCATCAAGGTCCATAAATTTCTTTTTTTTTTTAGTAAGTGGGTCTGGATGGGTCCTTAGACTGTACTTACCAAGTATTTGGTAAGTGAAAATGGGCTGAAATCCTTGGAATTCACTCAGTTTAGGAAAAATGATTGAATCACAGTAGTAAAAAATAGTTCTGTAGAAAAGGGGAAAAGCGCTATAAAGTTCTTACAGATGGAATAGCATTCAGAAGTGATGTTCCTATCGCTAAGCAATTAGCCTTTGCCAACTTTAATCTTATTTGCAATCTTGATTTTTCACATTTCACAGCTGATCTTTGCAGGTTTCAGAACATGATTTCTGTAGTCACTTCTCAAATGCAGGCTGCCCAATGCACAGTATATTTAAGGTGGGAAACAAGCATCCATAAACATTTAGAATTTAAGTTAGCATTGTCTAATTGTAGCAACATGAACACATTTCCAGAAGGCAAACTGTTAAGATTAAAGAAATAAACCAGAAAAAAAAAATGGAAAACTAAGTTTCGGTAATAAAAGCACCTTTATGTTTTTCTAAATATTTACCTGCTTAGTCCCTGATTTTGCATCTTACTTCATGCTGAATGAATTAGGCTATGCTTAAGTGGGGTTTTATGAGCTCCCCTGCTCAATCCAATTCATTGCTCAGGAGGTTGTGCCATAGTCTTATAATGGGCAGCAAAATGTTCCTTTTCTACTTATAGATCTACAATTTTCTTCTGTTACAATGGCCAGAAGTCTAAGAAGAAAGCAGTGAGTGGAATCAGACCCGACTGACAAAAAAATTACTGCATGGTGGCAATGAGACCATAGAGACTCTACTGCAATTAGGATATCTCTGGTTTTGTGCTTGCTCCATAATGGCAGCTGCAGAATGACTTCATAAAGGATGGTGCAAGTCTATTGTTTAAGACATTGTACAAACATAGAACAAGGACAGTCCTTGTCTTGGACAGCTAACCTTGGAAATAAACAGGAAGAAAACAGTGTTTTATAAAAACAATGAACATGTAAATTCTGTTATATATGGCTTTCTCTATGTAGTTTTCAGCTGAAAATCATTCGGTGAGAAAAGAGAATTTTCTGAGAAAAACTTGCGTTGAAAGAAAGGACCAAAGAAAAGCAGAAGATGTTTTGAAGGATGGGATTATGAGTGAGTAAAGAAATAAAGGAGAGTGTCCAAGGCAAGCAAGATGAAGAGTTCAGGGATGGGGTGGTTTGGAAAAGGCACAGCAGGACAGACTGTGGGTGTGATGAAGAGCTTGGCATGATGGCACCCCTGAAAACAGTTCCTGTTGCAGCACCTTCTGCAGCCCCATCCAGCTTGCTGCTGCTTGTCCTCATTCATCTCCCTCAGACACCACTTCCAGGGAAAGTTAGCACTGCCCTACTTGAACTGTGTTCATGCTCACACTCCTATGTGTGACAGAAAACATATAGGGAGAACTTTATACTCTGCAGATATCTGAAACCAGGATGTCTGAGAAGAGAAGTGGTCTTCATTAAAACTTATTACCATTAAGCCTGATTATGAATCAGTCATCATCCCCTGGCTTTAATACTTAGAAGTATACTTTGCTGTCTGTTTATCCTATTTTGTTTCTTTTCCATGAACTTTTGAAGAGTGTTCAGCATATTACGTGTATGTTTATGTAATATTAGAGTAAGACAGTCATTACTGATTTGTATAGCCAGCGAACCGACTACTCATTTCACTGAACTAACTCATTTCTACACATCAGGAGTTTGGGAAGATAGACTCTTCCTGTATAGAAGAAACATCATCTTAGTCCTGAAAGGAGGTAGAAAATTACTAAATGATTACTTTAATGACATATTTTGGACTCAGAAGTTACTGTGCACAGTAATATTTTTCATAATTCAAAGCCATTTCATGAATACCATAGGGGAAACAGTTTTATTCACATTATCTTTCTAATGGGTCACTTCTCTTGAATTTGTCACAGACATTGGTATGAGATACTGCTGGATTTTTTTCTACCTGACTTTTTTTTTGAGTTATGTGGTAGAGAGGAAATAACTGCCCATGGCTATTTTTTTCAGAGAGCTTCAAAACAGACATTTAAAAATATATACTATTTGTCCTAATATAACATTGTGGTTGAAATTTAATATTGTGAAACATTTTTTTCCAGTAAGCAAGGCAAATTTAAATCTAATATTAGCTGGGTTAAGTCTGCCATCAATAACTTACAATGGAGTTCTACCTAATTATGTCCAGGGTGAATCTGACCTTTGATCTCACAGTAGGAAAATTATGTTTATTGTCATCTGATGTGGATGAAAATAGTTGATGCTTTAAGAAGCTAATACGTACCTGAGGGAAGAGTATGTACAAAGTAATGAGGACCTAGGACATTCTCTTTAAATTCCCACTGGAGGGTAGGAAGATGTCACTTTTCCTCTTACCTTCCTTCTTTTTGAGTTTATAGCTTGTTGCATTTCTAGCTTCTCAGGGAAAACCGCATTCCCCTCACCTGCTTGTGCTAGAAGGTCACAAGACAAGCAAGACTGGGTTTCTCATTCTCCTTTTGCTCAAACATTTTCTCTGTTGGTGTGACATCCTTTCCGGCTGGACCCAAGTGCCTCTTTTTATCCTTTATTATGCTGTACAGTTTAGATCAACATCAAGCTCCAAAGCAGTAATTGCACATTTAGCAAGGCACATAAGTTTTCCAGTTCTCTTCTTCACACCTTGAAAAGCTTGCTAAACTAATTTCTTTGTACCTTCTGTATTTTTCTGTTTGTTATCTCCATTTGTTACATATCTGGTTTGATGTGCTGCCATCCTGTTGAGATTTTTAACTCCTCCTACACAATTGGTACTGACAACAGCTTTCATATTTTTTAAGGAACAGAAATAATGGATGAATTATATACTGGACTAAACCTATTATTCTTCTGTCCATGAGTGCATGCTTTCTAAGATCTGATGGTGATCAACAAACAGTTGCATTGCACGGCATATAAGTAATTTGCCACCACATTCTTGCAAATTCTTGTGTTTGTATTTATCCTATCATGAAGTTTGGCTGGCCAGGTATAAGCTATTATACCTGTATGCTGTCACCCACCTCTGTATCAGTAATGATGAAACAAAGACTATTTCCTTATATAATTCTTTAAGGTGCATGTTAAATAGTTCAATAAACAATGCAGTTCATGTTATCCTGTGAGCTGCTGCCGGATATGCTCCCAACTCTTAAATAACTTTTTCATTTCTTGTCTTTGGAAGACTACATCACAATTTAAATTGATCTTCTAGAAGATGGCTGTTTAGCCTATATTTTCCTTTCCTCAATTTTATGATCCAATTTCTGGTAGCAACTCCTTTAGGTCTTTAAATTCATGTCAGTTGTATGGGTTTTTTATGGCTCAGATACACTCATATTGCACAGCTAGCAGCAATTAATGTTATACCTTTGTCCTAACCAGTTACCATCTAATGAATCTAAGTAGGGAAGGTTTCATTTTCTGATAAACCAACGTCTGTAACTTCTACCTCACATGACTAGCTCTTTAATTAACATCCATTACTGTGGGATGGTTGGTGTGCTCAGAACTTGTAGAAATTTAGTACAGACCTGTTGGATTCACGGAGAAAGGACTGTGATACCACCTGTGTGAACCATTTAGTTCTGGGATGTTGGGTCCCATGAAAAGGGACGAAAATAAAGATAAATCAAATTGGGGTAATTTTATTTCTAGACAGGTACATTTTTAGCTTCCCCCCCGGTGCTGAATTTCATTACAAAATGGTGCAAAGCTATACAGCTGTGGCTGATTACAGTAGATAGATAGATAGATAGATAGATAGATAGATAGATAGATAGATAGACAGACGAAAGGTAAGATAAAGAAAGAAGAGAGGTGTAGCCAACAGGAACTTCCCTCACTGGAATTTTCCAGTGCATATGGTAGCAAGAAGCAGAAAGGCAGCACACAGCTGAACTCTTTGTCAATGCACATCATTCAGGTCCATAACTGGAGATATTTGGGATGATCATGATCATTTTGCCAGTTTCAGCTTTCTGTGGGCTTTAGGCTGTCCTTGCCCCAAGCAAGCAGGGAATAAACTACTTGCTAGACCCCAGCTGAAATGGTCACCCAGCTAACATCAGTGTGATGTTACCAGCACAAATACAAAGGCTGCAAGACAAGACGCTCTCAAGACACAGGATTGTTTGTGCCATTAGATAGAGCAACATATAGAGTCTGAGACTGGTACACAGCAGAAAACAAAAATTACAATATCCTAATGCAGACTGATCTTAGGTAGAATCACTCTTCTGTGTGGAATGTGGGAAAAACACAGGTGTCTGCATGCCTTGAAAGCCTGTCTTTAAGACTCAGAAAAAAACCCTCCCAGAGAGCTAAACCATAATTAGGACTTGGTGAGTTTTTGCTCACTAGCTATGGTCAAAAAAATTATTTAAGATTATTTTGCAATTGCTCACAACTTTCTAATGAATTTTTCACAGTCTGGGGTTTTTTAAATGTGAATGAGCAAGATTCATAAAACATTGAAGGACAAGTGGTACTTTTTCTAGCTTTTTTCACTGAGGGGTATAGTCATTAGAGCAGTCATCAAGGGCAGGAAGATCCTGCTTGCCGAGTGGCAGAAGGCACTATGGCATTTTGGGAAAGATTCCTGGCAGTTCCTCTAATTGAACCTATTCCACTCTCTATAAAATCCTCATGTTTTCTTCAGACATGAGAGAATGCAGGTGAATACCTTCCCCTAAAGACACTCAAGGAGCTGCTCTGCTGCTCTGATGTGTTCCCTCTCAAAGGGAGGGATGTGGACAGCCTGAACAACAGTGCACATATGAGGTGAGGGGCAGTAGTCTATGAGGGCTGCCTGAATGACATAAGTACGTTGTAGTACCTCACAGAAGTATCCACGGTTGAGAAAAAAGATTAGCAGGGCCACACCACTAGGAAGGCACAGACTTTTGCTCCAAAAGAGCAGATCAAGCCCAGGACAATGCGAACCCTCCAAATTGCCTTCAACAGTGACGTGAGAAACATCTGCAGTAACTGCTTCATTTACTCATCCACTTCATTAAACACTAATGCAGACATAGCCATATGGATAGATCTAATTTATGTTCGCCTCAAACAAAGAGGTTAAGTGCAAACTACACAGACTCTGTTACAGTATGGCAGTAAGGGTGCTCTGGTAGGAAAAGCAGATTTGCACTGCTAAGTCTCACTGTCTTCCAGCAGCATTTAATGCAAAACATCTTGAAACCAACTTCTGTCCAACCAGTGCTGTAATCCACCATTTTATCACACTTCCATTTTTTCAGACTGAGTTATTTTTTGTTTCAGCAAGAGAAACTTTTAAGTGTTTTCATTTGTTTCAGGTTATGAGGTATAAAAGAGACTGGTTTGGTTGATTTGATGTGGATGCTGGGTCAAACAAAAATGTGATGACACAACCTGGTTTTAAGTGCCATGTCTTTTTTAGATAGGACTTAATATCCTAAATCACTTAAGCATTTTAATTATGTCTAGTCAGATGACTGAAACCATCCTTGTAGCTGCTATTAGTTTGCATAAATAATGTTTATGTAGCTCAACGACTACTATCTGAACAAATTAATTTAAAATCTAGCCCATAATTACGGTGATGGAAGTGTTACCTTTGATTTTGGAAGAGCAAGGATTTCAGTTAAGATACAGACATTTTTAAATTATTAGGGTATAATTGTCCTTCATAACAAGATTATTTGAAAGCTTTTAAATACTTCTCTTGGTATTTTATTGTCAGTTTCATTAACGCAAACAACTGCAAATGCCAGGACAGATTAGATGAAGATTTCCCAATTTTATAAATAATTCATTATTATTATTATTTAGATAAACTACAAATAAGAGGAGATGATGTTCTAGGAAGAACAATTAGTTGAAGTAATGTGTTACTAAACTGAAGTTATTGGCTTGATACACATTCCTTCCAGCAGAACTTCTAAGTGGAGTAAAACTGGCAGTGTGTCATAAAAATTTGGTCAGGCATAAAATACCCGTTAACCATTTTCCCTCTATTTTTTTTTTAATTATGCATCAAAAAATTAATTTATGCAGGTTTTCGTGCATTGGTTGTGTAGAAGCAGCACATGGTAAGTCACGCTGTATAATAATTCACTTGAAATTATGTTGAAATCTGAATAGATTAAAGGAAGAATTATTAAAAGAGCAGAAAATTGAAAAGAAAAAGGTAGTGACTGTGTGATAAGGTCTGAGCAAAATACATGAGGAAAATGTGATGGATGTCAAGGAAATTACAGCAAGGGATGAAACAGAGTAAGAAGAAGAAATAAAAACACCAGTTTTCAGAACCATGCCCTTTCGCCAGCAGGTGTTTTGGAAAAGTCATGTCTGGTGACTTATGAGAGCAGGCAGAGAAAAATGTACTTCAGAAGAATTCCTACCCATGAGAAACCTTACCTGGAGAAGCAGATCTGCATACGTACCAAAAGCAATATTAGGTGTTAATTATATTTATGTGAACTGAACATATTGGTCCAAACAGCAACAGTTTGCTTACACTACTATTTCATTTGTTTGCTCTTTGTAGAGAAGTGTCACTCTCTCATTTCTTTTTGTCCCTGGATTGCAGAATAACTGGAGAAATGTGAATATAGAAGCAATGACATGTCATGTCATGGCTGATATAAACTCTGGCCTGTTCCCTTTGTTGTGCAGTAGGTGTTTCTGACTTTGGAGATGTCCAGGGAACTTGGAGGTGGCTCAGCTACTGAAAGGGTCGGTAGCTCTGAAGCCTGTTCATTGAAAATGAAGCCATTTTATTGGCTCTTTATTCTTCACAAGTATGAAAGGTAGCACAAAATAATCAAAAACCTGATCTGAAGTGTTTTTTCCTAACATCCTTGATTATGTCCATCATTCAATCCGATTTTAGATTTCTCTTTTCTGTTGGCTTTATTTAGCAGATTTGCTAGTGCTTTGATGTCCAAAGCAGTTCTGAATTCATTATATCATTGTATCTATGGGGAAAAAAAGCGGTCTTTTTATATGGAAGTAGTATAGTGTCTCCACCTGCACCTAGTTGTATTTTTTAAGCAGTATTAGTCTTCTGCATGAGAATAGTGCAGCTAAATGCATGAGAATAGCTTCATGCTAAATAAGTGTGAGCTAATCAGTCTTCAGGCTTGTTTTCAATAGGCCACTAGAAGTATCTGTCGCTCCTGCAGCATGATCACCTCAACAGGATCCTCAGTACTTGGGACTGATCTCCAGACTAGACCATTTGATTATAGATAATTAGCACTTGAACATTTTCTGTTTAAAATCCCAATCAGCTGGGATACTTTTCACATTGGCCATGACTGTAGCAGCCTGTGTCGTTCACTTTTTGGTTCACAGATACATAGCACAAAAAGAAAGAGCTCATCTGGAGATTTCTGCCTGGAGAGTTTCTCTTGCAGGAAAACAATCTTTCTGCAAAGTTGCTGAAAGGTCTTTGCTGCTCTTGCCCAACAAAAACATTAAAGGAAGGAAATATAACTTGCACCAGTCAGCATCGTCTTACAGAAAACAGGTTTTGTCAAACATACTTGATTTAATTCCTTCAGGAGACTACAAGTTTGGTCAATAAAGGTAATTGTGTAAATGTGATAGGCATTGTAAGCTATTTGCCTTGGTGCCACATACATTCTTATAAAGAGTGAATTAGACTGGGGTCAGCAAAGTGTATTTCACATATATTAAGAACCACCTAATAGGCAGATCTTTTAAGTAATCATCAATCATTTAATGGACTTCATTATAGCAGGTTCTCCTAGGAGTGACATTGATTCCAAGGCTGCCCAAAATTATTTGTTGTGATCTAGGTAGAAGCACACTTACAATTTACAAAATACAAAGTTTTGTGCAGCGTAAAAATTGTGTGAATGAGATTAGGAAACTGTACAGAGCAATCTAGAGTTCCTTGTAAAATGAAGGTGGTTTCAAGAGTATTTTTGTACCATTCAAGGTAAAATGATGCCTAGAAGCAATGTGTAAAGGGCAATACTCTAGAGTGGGAACTGTGTTTTGGAAACCAGAGACTTCATGGAAATAGCGTATAAGTAGTTTAATATAAACTCCCTGAACGATGTTAAAAACCCTGATATGAATTAAACATAAACCATATTTCCTCTTTACTTTCTCCCATCTAAGTTTTCTCTGATTTCTAGCTTTTATACTTTAGTTGGATAAAAAGTGACAACTACAAAAAAAGAAAAGAGATCTTGTTGACAAGCAACTCCTTCATTTCTGGTATATCATTGATGACTACTTGGGGCTAAGCAGTCCCCCCATCCTAACCCATGTGGGACACTTAGTAGTTTACTTGAAACAGACAGTGACCTATGAGAGGTCCACGTTACACCGAAATTACAGAAAAAAATGCTATAGGAATCCTTTTCCATAAATGTCCTAACAACCTGGAAATAAGCACTCAAAGACAGTATTTTTTAGTTGCTCAAGCCACGAGCCGTAATCATATAATTCCTTCTGATTACCAAGGCACACTAGACTATTAAAATCTATGCATTACAATCTGACTAGATTAGCTTTTAGTACATATTAGCATAAAATTTCACAACGCATTAACTAATAAATTAGTCTAGCAAAAAGAGTTCAAATTCAAATTACAAGATAGTCATTAGATATTACAGCACTACAGGTTCTATTTCACTTTAAGATGTCAAATACATCCACAAGGCCAAACCAAATCAAAGCCCTATTGTATTATGTAAAAATGTATGCAGAAGGCAGGGGTAAATCATTAGCCAGAGCCTCTGCGGTTTTAGCAGGAGTAATATGCTCCAAAAGCAGACCTCTTCCTATGGTAGGTAGGGTATGATCATCTATGTATGTATGTATACATAGACATAAATATGTATATATATGTATATATGTGCATAGTGTATGACTGTGAATATAATAAAAAATTATTTCTTATATGTTGAAAAGAACCACTTATGTGTAATGCATTTTACTCCCAATGAAAGAACAAAGAGCATCTCATATCATTACACCCGTCACTCCAAACCCCAAAAAAGCCTGTTAGTAAAATAACTGTATTAGCCAAATTAGAAAATCACCCACTGGTGGAAAACATTCCAGCGTGCAGAAGGGGAAGATGGCCCTCACAAGGCTTCTACTTTGCTTCACAGATCCAAAGCACACCCGTAGGCAAGCCTGAGTCACTTCAAAGAGGTAGAACAAGTTTAAAATTATGTTTTCTCTTCATTCACCATTCGTCATCGATGCAAATAGGGTTTACTTCTTCTGCATACTAGACATAGACTAAAAGCTGGCAAGATAAAAACAGACATCTCTGGAGACTTACTCATATTAATTGATTTACAGTACTGCAGAACCCCTGAATGGAAATTTTTAAACTACATTTTCTCCAATAGTCCTCTCAGGTCAAAAGCGTCTATTCTTCACTTTAAAAATCAACATGCTTTTAAGAAAAAAATATACTTCTTTTGTTACTCTTTGAACACAGTGTTGCTTGGACACGAAATAGGGAGGCAACTAAGCCATAAGAAAGTTCTCATTTGTTATCTCCACACTGTTTCCATTTGTTTTTTTGTCATCAGGAGTGGGTTTGGTGTAATTTTTTTAGATTGGCCTGTTCCTGTCAATCAGCTAATCAAAGTCCCTGAGAGTCCTCCCTCATTTATTCTTGTCCAAAGAAAGTAAGAAAATGCTGTCTAATTCACTGCTGGGAATTTCATCAAAGATTCAGCTTTGCTCATCCTGATTAGGAGCAATCAACATTTAACATCGATATCTGGCTGAAACTCAAACATTTCTGGGTTTTGTGTAGTCTATCATGTTAGGTTTCAAGACAGCAGCAAACATGGTATAGATTGTTCCTACTCTTTACACCTTCATAGGACTGTCTCCATCTCAGAAAGAAGAAAAAGAGATAGACTGTCTGATCGGTGTCAACATATATCATGATATGAAATGGTTTTATTTGGCCATCTCTTCTTCTAGCACCCAAAAGAAGACAAAGGTGATGCTTCTGTAGCAAAACATTTCTATTTTCAATATTAACAGCTTTTCTTAATCTCAGGATCTATAGCAGAGATACCTCTTGCCTTGATGTCCCTCAGAAAAGACTTCATCCTATCTTGAAAACACATAAGCATCACTGCACCTCTTTTTAGTCCCTGCATTATTCTCATTACTACAATTGAATAAATATACTTTTTTGTTGATACATAATAGTAAATCCAAGTTTCAGTACATAACTGCTTCATATACAATGTCTGTTTTAAAAAAAAAAAAAAGAAAAAATTAAAAATACAGCATAAAGTATTATAAAGGCAGGCAATAAGTTTAGAGATTTCTAATCCTTTGTCTTAATTCCCTCAATTTGAAAAGAGACTTTTATCTTTTGACATAATCCTCTGACTAGCAATAAATCTTCTAGGTGCTCTTCCTGACAAATCAATAGAGACATCATGCTTGAATAAAATATAAAAGAATTTTCTCACCATTCTAATGTCTTTTTTGTCAGTCACTATGAAATCTCTTTAATATTCAAAGGAGAAGACAGCTACCAGAAAACAGACAGTAATGATGATGGTTTTATTGATTTTGACTTGCAAAAAAATCTCAAAGGGGACTAGCAGGTAATTTTTTCTTCTTCAGCAAAATCTTTCTACGATATCAGCTGTCAAAAAAAAAAACATCTGTCATATCTCATACTTTTTTATTAATTATATCCTGCATTGCAAAATTTAGGACCACACATGTCTTCTTTAAGTTTTGGTTTACGCATATTGGACCTTCCAACAGAATTATAGAAGGGTTTGGGTTGGAAGGAACCTTAAAGGTCATTCAGTTCCAACTCCCTGCCATAAGCAAGGTGACCTTTCAGGAGACCAAGTTACTTAAAGCCCCTTCCAACTTGGCCTTGAACATCTCCAGGGATTGAGCATCCAGACTTCTCTGGACAAGCTCTTCCAGTGCCTCACACTAAAAAAATTTTTCCTAATATCTAATCTAAATTTTCCCTCTTTCAGCTTAAAATCATTACCCCTCATCCTTTCACTGCACTTCCTTACAAAAAGTCTCTCCTCATCTTTCTTGTAGGCTCCCTTTAACTACTAGGAGGCTGCTATAAAGTCTCCCTGCAGCTTCCTCCTCTCTAGGCTTAACTAGTCCAGCTCCTTCAGTCTGTCCTTGTATGTGAGATGCTCCAGCCCTCTGATCATCTTTCTGGGCTTCCTCTGGTCTATTTTAGATTAATTCAATTTCTGCTATTATCACTAGAATAAAAAAAAATACAGAGATATTTTTTCCTCTAAATTAAGCTTCTAATCTAAGACTTTACATTTATTCTGTATTTATATTGTTGCAAAGATGAGAATTACTTATATTGAACTAATTTTATTGTGCATAACCAAATGTGCATGCAGACATTTGGAGAAGACAATTTTTTAATGCAAATAATTGCACAATATAAATATGTCTATTATATGTTCACAGAAGACATTCTCCAGTAGGACTTACAGTAACATTAGTATTTTATCAGAGTTATTCCAGACTGGTATGCTGTATTACTCATTCTTTGGAACAACACTAAACGGAACACTCACCACCAGAATAAAGGTTACGAGTTGTGAGACGAAACCAGTGGATGGATTATTGTTATTTTCACAGTATTTAGCAAAGAGAAAGCAGAGTGTCTTAAACTCTCCAAAGCCAAAGTAAAACAGCATAGCAAATTATATTTTCTAGGTATTTCTCCCCCTTCTTATCTTCAGTTCAGTGACTATTCTGAATAGAAGACCTAAAACATACTGTAATCTCCCTTTTTCTGAAGGCACTCTCTAAGATTTCATATAGTACATATTCATACTGTTTCTGTTGTGTTCTAAATCAAATGCCACTAGAAGTGACTTAATTTAGCAGCCAAGAAACTTGTTAAAAGAATGAAGACAAATCAAAGAACTACCAGAAAAATTGTGAATTAAAAAGAAAAGAAAAACAAAACCTAGAACTAGCAATTTGTGTTTGAACTGAAGCCTCGGGATAGCAGGAGAAGCTCAACGTTCCAATACTCTCGATAGTTTCAGTCTCAACTGAGCAGGAGTCTTGGCTCCTTTATTAACCCTCAGAGGCCTCCTTAGAAAGTAAAATAAAGCTTGCATTAATTTTAAGGGTTGCACAGGTTTCTGCAGTTGCCCATAGGAATAAAATTGACTTAAATGTAAAGTCTACCTGGAAAAGGACTTTTTTTAATAATCTTTCTCAAGAGAGATTGTGATGCACAGCAACAATTTTGTGTGCTGTGACAAAAATAGATTACTATTTCTTTATCTTTTTATAAATACACTCAGCAAGAACACTTAAGGATTTTGCTTTATTGATAAACGGCAAAAAAAGATATGCATCAGGTTTTGTATCACAAAACTGAAAGCAGTGTCTACAGTTATGCCTTAATGTGCCAATATGTAGTCTTTAGTAGTTTATTTCTGAGCATGGACAATGAATGCACTTGCATTTTTAAACATACTCGCTTCAGAAATTTCTTTTGCTTATGCAATGAAATAATTCTTCTTTATAAGCAATAGTACTAGTATCTGCTATTTCATGACTAATAAAGAACAGCAAGTAAAAGATAATATATTTTTCTGTTATTTGGAGGAAAAATGTATAAATATAAATATACTCATAAACACACATATTGCTCATGCAGTCTTTATTAGTTTAAGGTTTCCTGGAATATTTAATGACCCACTTTGATATATTTGTTTTGTCCTTCTTCTCAGGAGCCCTTTGTAGCAGGCAGAGAGGCATTTTTTTCATTCAAGATGATATAGATGAAAACATTACAGCTTCTGCCTTTGGCAGGCAAGGTAGTCTCTAAAATAGCAAATAGGTATTTGAGGTCACCAAATAGTTCAATATTGTAACTTTTTCATTCCCATCTTTCCTTCCAAAGCTACACATCCTCCTATGTTATTCCTGTTTCCTAAAAATTCACCCATTCATTTACTCTGTTTCTTTAAAAATTAATTTTCTAAGGAGTTATCATACCATGGTTTACTGACCTAAAGGACCTGTCTGCCAATCAAATGCATTTTTGTACAGTAAATCTGCCCCAGACATACTTGAATCTTTGTATAAAGCCCTAGCAGGAAAATAACTGAAGCAAATTCAGCCTACTTACTGGAAAAACACTTCATAAGACTCTGACAACACCACACTTACTGCCAGACCTCCGAGTAAAACTGCACTTGCAAGCAAAAGCTTTTTCTTCCTCAGGAGCAACTGAAGAACACCTCTGTTCACTGATCGTTTTTTGTATCCTCAGATAAACCTCTCTGTCATGCCACCTTGCTGCACTCCTCTCCTCTGTGGTGAATGGCAAACCTCAGGGGGCAGTTATAACTGCCTCATAACTCAGAGGACAAGGCAATTATTCTCCTTTATGTGTCCTGTGTATGACCTGAGGACTGACTTTCCTGCCAAGATGATTCCATATTAACAGTAGCTCCTAAATTACTTACATTGGGAAATGAAAGCATTAATAGCTCTAATCAGCAGGTATTATTACTCAAGAAAAGGATTTCTATTTTGAAATATCTTTCTGATTCTACAACCCACAGAGGTGAAAAAAAAATGCTTCTTTCTTTTCCTCTCTAAAGCAATACAGAAAACAAATATAATGTGGCTACGTGCTTAACTAATGAGGAATAATTTTTTTCCATGGAAATCTAGCCACAAGGTTAATAGACACAGGAACATTTCAGAAATAAATAGTGAAATAAACAAAAAGATTTAAGAAGAGAATTTTTCAAATATGTATCTTGAAAAGCAAAATTATAATTTCTATCATTTTACTTCTTTGCAAAAATTAAATATCATCTTTATTAGTTCAAGGATTATTCTTCCTGCAAATGGGTTACTTACTTTTATACATAAATACAGGTACTCTATGGATCTCATGTGCCTGTGTGGAGAATTGTAATCATGCAGATACCCTCACTCAGCTTTCCTGTGCTGTCTTCTGATGACACACAACTTTAAAACCATTAGGTACTTTTAACTAGCTTTCTTTTCATTTCATTAGATAGACAGTCTGAAGTAGAAGCGTGTTTTCCATTTGCTTTATAAGTTACTGTACTGCTATATCACTTCAGCAACCCTAACCTTTATATTCCATCTTTTCTAAAGATGATCTAACAACAAGAAAAAGGCTGGAAACCCTAATAAATCACATGACCCAATAGCTACAAGAGAATATAACATGTAAAGGTAAACCATCAATAACGAAAGCTTTTTCAAACTATCACCTTTCTATTTTTTTATTTCTTTTGTTCTCTTAGTAAGAAAGGAATGTGAATCGAGAATTCTGTCTCAAGCTGTCTAAGACACTCTTGAAATCAAATGAAATCCAGTGCAACAGCTGAATCTGTAGGGCTGACTTTTTCTTTGAAGGCATTAATGTTGTGGCAAGGTCCACCTAATAAGCCTTTCCTGTCAGAAGGTGAAAGAGGAATTTGGGAGGATCTTGAAGGGATTTATCTTTCCTTTTGAAAGATTTCATTGGTTCTTTCCTCTCTCTTCAGGGAACAGTTCCTCCTCATTTTTCCTCCACATTTTCCTTTACATTTCCTTACTAGCAGGTCTTGCAGGCAGAGAATCTCACCGGTGATTCCCCACTTTGCGGGGAAAAAAGTCCAAACTTAATCCTTGAAGGGAGCCAGAAGTATTCTAATACTCATGCCAGCAAAACCTAGGTGATGCTCTGCTTGGTGTCCATTCCTGTTGTTTTGATATCTTCTGCTGTTTTAACTCTAGTATGCTTTTTGAAAAGTTGGTCACTGCAAAGGCATTAGGCAATATGTGCACTTTACAAAATAGGTCTTAAAGGATCTGCAGTTCTGAGTAATTCACTTTCCTACCCTGGATCCTCACTTCTTTAAGTTTTTGCACCAACAAACAATACACAAGTTCCCACCAGGATATTAGAGTGGATTTCAGTCCAGTTCACCACTAAACCTGGCCAGAACCCTCTTGAAGACTAAACACGGTCATTACAGGGGCTTTCACAATTCTGCTTGCCTCATACAAGCTTTCCCTAAACTGTAAATACCATTGCTGCTTTTTCCTCTGGTTCGTGAGAGGAACTCGTACAATTATAATGGAGCAAATGAAGGAATTAGCTTTGTCTTTGGAATTTTTCTTTGGGACCAATATCAGGCTAAGTCAAGTGAAGCAGAATGGAAGTTAGTGCATTTACATAAATCTTATTGTTACACACACTTGAATGAATATTGCGAATGTGACGCTTTCTTGGCATCTCCATCTTTATAGACATCAAAGAGCCAAAAGAACTGTAAATGCAGTTCTTGATATTGCATGTCATTTCACAGGAGTTGTTCTAGGTAGGAAAGACTAAACTTAACCAAGAAAAATTAGATTTCCCGGTGTCTAATGGGATGAGAACTGCTGTAAATGAAGAAAGACATTAATTGTTTTATCAGCAAGTTCAGAAAAACTATTATTAACTCTGAAAAACTGCTTTTGCATTTCAAAGGAAGCCTTAGGATAGTGTTAGACAGTTCATCTTCTGAATTGCCCTTCTACAAAGGACAATTTTTTAATCATAGGCTGTGATATGTTAGTTTCTCTTTCTTGCAATACTTGGGAGAAAACGATCACCAAGTAGAACAGAATAGCTGCCGGCTAGAAGATAAATTTTAACCAGGGGACCTGGCAAATTGTAGAGGAATTATTCTATACCCTGGGCAGAAAGCACTGGTTGCTTTCTAGCTATACTATTATCTTGCAGAAGCCTAACAAAACAATTGAGATTCACAGATGCACAGCAGTGTTTATTAATTTCCTGTCAACTTTATTCGAACACTTTTAAAGTGGATTACCTCACTGTGTGTTTTCCATGACTATAAAACCCTTGTTTACTTAGAGTTACTTAGTTTCAAAATCGTTTTTACAGAAAAAAAAGACAAAAAATATTACTTGTCAAGTGCTCCAAGCCTCTGTGTTTGACATATTTGTATTATATATGTGCCTGCATTGGGCTAGTCATCCCTTGACCTAATATTGATTTTATGACCTAGCAAAGGTCTGCCTAAATCTCGTTTCTGCCCTCAAACCTTTGCTTGAAATGTGTTATGAAATTTTGGCTCAATTTTGCAGCTCAGCAGTGCTTGCAATGCCGGGTTCATGGAAAGGACAGAAAGTGCATTTCCACGATCTGCTTCATTCTCCAGATCACTTTGCCAGCTCATGGCATTTCACTAGGTCAGGCTGGTTTGGATTTTCCCCCCCCTAGAGTGTCTATTGAACATGAAAAATATAAGAATAGTGTATTATTTCAGAACACCATTGCACTCTGTGCTTCTCTCACCTGCAGGCTGAGGGCAGGCAGTGAAAGGCCAAGTTCCTTGCCATTTTATTCACAGCCAACTTGGTCCAGCTTGGGAGTTTGCTTGGTTGCTTGTTCTTTTGAAAAAAATGCACTCTAAGTCACGACACAACCAGCACGACCATCTTATTGGCAGGTAGACCTCCTTCGGGTTTCATTTTCACTCCTTTGAGTAAAAGAAGGAACAGAACAATGAAAAAGGAGACTCTAAAAAGCCAAGATATTGACCTTAACACTTCAGGGCAGAAGCTCAAACTCCTGATGCAAAGATAGGTTTGATGCAGGACCAATTTACTTTATACATCCAGTTGCAACCATTGCATCGACCATACAGCAAGGTAGAAGAAGAGTTTTCCTGAGAGATATCTTTATAGGCTTTGAGTTGTCACTGCTTTTACTGTTTGAGTTAAAAATCTCCTAACCAGTCTCAGTGTTCCAGTATTAAGATGTCTTTGACAGTCCTTTCTTTCTGGCCCTGTTCCCCATTTCTTATATTACCATTTCAGCCATTGACTGCAATACATAATGTATTACCTGCTATCTCAAAACAAGTATTTCTAATTCCTCTTTTGTAAAAATTTAAGTGCAGTATCAGCAAACTGTTGATGTGTTGGGTTTTTTCACACAGCCATTCCAGTAACCAGTTCCATCTATTCAGAGTATTTGGACAGACAGGGAATAACGCTTATTGCAATTTGTAGAAACTTCTTTGGGGTAGGCAAGGGAGGTTTTATGATTGATGACTAAATGAAATGAGAGACTCTGAAGAAAGCCCAAACGCGTGGCAGGATCAAGCAAAACCACTTTTAGCTCTTTCTTGATCTTTTGCTTCCTATTTCTCTTCTGCTCTGCTCCAAATAAAGTGCAACTTACAGCAGCTTTTTCTGGTTTTAGGATGCTGTTTGCCTCAGACCCAGCACAATGCAAAAGCTCTTTTCTGCTCTGTGGCCCCAAGACAACAGGAATGCATTGCAGAAAAAGAAACCCATGTGTTATCTGTAGGATATAATTGCGACTGGCTTTAAATGCATCATTTTAGATGTGGTGCTTAGTGTCACAGTTTACTGGTGGCTTGGCAGTGTTAGGTTTACAGTTGGACCCAATGATCTTAACCTAAGCAATTCTACGATTCCGTGATTTTTGTTCTGTCTTGCCTCCCATAGTGAAGAACGTGCCTATCCCCTATTTCTGAACTTCAGCTTTGAGGAGCAAATTAATTCTTTTTCTGCTTCAGGTACTGAACATGCTTATTTAATATCTAAGCCACAGAATACTATTCAGCCAAAGAGCTTAGAAAGGCTCAAAATCGATGAGATTTGTAATAAACTCAACTACAGGAACAAGCTGCAAGCTTGTAAAGTATATAAAGTTTTGTGTTTCTAGATAAAAGCCAGTTCCCAAATACCAGCAGCTGAAGAGAAAGTTTCCTCACAACACAATGCCAGGAGCCAGCCAGAGCACAGCAGTTCTGTTTCATGACAGCTTGGGAGATTTTGGAATTAATTTTCATCCTTCACTGGAACAAAAATGAAACCTCTTCTATATTTTCACAGAGAAATGTTGTGCTAATCCCCAAAGCTACTTTTTTTTTAATTCAAGTTCTTCTGTCTCATATTCTCTCCAGAAATGACCAGAAAGTCTGCCCTGAAGTTTAGAAACCAGACAACGTTTCCCAGGTCTTCAAGCCCTGCAGCAATACGATGTGTTTTCACAAAGACACACGTCAAACAGCAAAATGGAGGAGCAGCAGCCTTCCCCAGACACAGCACTCGTTGTTGAGAAGCACTTTACCCCTTACAGCAAGACATCAGATGCAATTTCTTCGTCCCTAAATACCAGACCAGCTAAACACCTATAAGAAAATTCGTAATACTGGGATGTTGTTTTTCTCATAAGCTCCTCGTTCTAATGGATGGATGCAGCCCCGTGGGAGCATGCAGGGGACAGGGAGCTGCAGACACTTCTCCTGGTGATACAGAGCACTTGGACTCAGAGCAGTGAGCACCTTGGTGCCCTCCCTTTGCTTCCACCAAAATGCTCATGCTGAGCAATGGTACTACCTTCAGATAGGTCCTGTCACATGAAACAGGCCAATTGCTTCATTAGAAATTTTAAGAGTATCTCACTTGTTTTCTCTTTTTGGGGGCTTTGTTTCCTCATTTATTTGTCTGCCTTTGTCTCTGCTAGGACTGCTGGGTTGGCTCCCTTGCCACCCCTCCCCGTGATATTTAATGTGACCTCTGCTTTGGCCCCATGATTGACAGACACAGCATTAAAAAGGAGACAAGAGAACAGCTCTGGAAAGATTTAAGCAGCATGAAGCCCACAACAGCTGATTTCCATGAAACCTTCTCTGCCCAAGCACTCCCCACTGCTGCTGCCACCAGTGGCGAGGAACAAATGGGTCTGACAATAGGGAGAAAATTAGAGATGAGGGAATAGGGAGAGGAGAAGGGACATTTGTGCAGTCACAGCCTTTGTGAAAGCAGAGAGAGCACATATGCAGCACAGATCTGGAAGGGCAGGGAAGCCAGCAATGTCATGTGGAGATCTGCTTTATCGTGCTCTGTTTTGCAATCTTTTGCATCATAAAACCGGCCCGCACAGCCTCTGCACAGAACACCTTTTTACTCCTGCCACTACCAGACAGCTGAAATAAAAATTATTTCAAAAGGTTTAACACTTACCCCTTAAAAACTAGTTTTCTCGTTGGGGTGAGTAATATTAACTTCTCTGAGAATCAGAACTATGAGGTCTCTCTTCTTATTGTGTATTGGCTTCATTGTACATATTTTTGTGTTGCTCTTTTTGAGGTAGATTTATGAAACAGTGTTTCATACAAAATGGTGGAGACCTCGGTGCTAAATTCAGGGAACATCTGGATTTTGTTCAATTGGCTTTTATACATCTATTGTTGTGCCATTTTTCCACCCAGCTCTTCTCAGAAATGCTGAATGAAATTTCATGAGGAACTTAGTGTAATGGTCAGTCTAATTCAGAGTAGATCAGTCGATAAATAGAAATTGTTACATCATTCACTTGGACAGACTGTATGTTCGGGAAGAGTGGGAACAGATTAGAACAATAAAATTACTAAGAAGATGTAACTTTGCAAGTGATAAAGATTTAATTCATTGTCTTTATGTTACGCTGCAAATAAGGGAGAGAGTGGAAAGGAGAGATCTCCGCTTGACAGCTCTGTGTCTCTGCAGATCCTGGCGGGGCAGGATCATCAGCCAAACAATCCGAGAAACATCCAGAAATAAGGTGACATCTCTGCCAGCATTTCTGAAATGGAACAGGAAAGTTTCCCTATAGTCTTACGGTTAGAAGAGGGCCTGGAAGACCGCAAGCCAGATACTATGCAAAACCGTGTCAGTCCGCTATGAGAAGAAAGGATTGCAGCTTCACAGGAGGTGGGGACAGCTCTGCAGATTTAATGGACAGCCCATATTGAGCCTGGGATGTCTCTGGTGGGAGGCCAGGACTGCAGAGCCTGTGGAGGTTTATATTTAGCTGATAGCAACCTTCTTCAAAAAGAGATTTTCTTGCAGAGAGGGAACAAAGGGGCAGCTGAATGCAATGAACATTTCTTAATTTCTTAACTAACAATTGTTCTGTATGGGATAAATGTTACGAGACCACATATAATCTAGAGCTTAGCACATCTTTTTGAATGAATGCTAAATTCACTGAAAAATCAATGTTTCAGGGAGAACCAAAGCATTTCTAAAAACTGAGTCAAATTTCATTAAAACTTCCAGCCAACGAAATGAAGTAATAGCATTTTGCTTCAAGTTATTTTGAGCGTTTCACATAAAATACATATCTATTTTATCTTCTTTCACCTTTTCATTATGAGCAGTTCTTTTCATTAAAAATATTCTGAGGCTTTAAAATGAGAAAAGTTTCTATGTTTGGATTTTGGTGATTTATTCAACCTGCATACAGTGAACTGATGAAACCCTGGAATGAATATTACTTTACTTGTTATTGCAATTCAGGGGTGAAACATAGTCTTAATCCTTGCAGTGCATCAGTACATAGCCTCCAGAAGATATCTGTGTGCTTGCATGAAAATATAACCTTCAGTATCAAAACCTATAGTACTTTAAGCACCCAAAATAATTAAGGATAGGTATACAACAGCTAAAAAGAGGTAGCTGGGATTGCTAGGTTATGTGATAAAAGCTCCTCTGCATGCACGCAAAGAAGCAGACAGAGACATGGTGGGGGGAGCAGAAATAATACCCTGCCAGTCTACTCACATACCCATCACAGGAGCAATCAACCCATCAAAGGCCCATTTCTACAAGCACAGAGGAGTATAAGAGCAAGTGAAAATCCAAATTAAAGACTCAGAGGAAAGGACACACTGTCCAGCTGCTTGCCACAGCTGTCCCTGGAGACCTTCAGCCTCAGTATCCAGGCATGGAACCACTCACAATGAGTAAAGGCTGGAGCATCTTTCAAACTGCTGTGTTTTCTGCCTAGGGGTGTAAGACACAGTGCCAGACACAGAGGAAGAACATTTCAGGATTGGTCAGGGAAGAACAAAAGCTGGGAAGAGGGCTATAGCTAGGTGGTTTCGAAAGGAAGAAGTATGGGAAAATAGAATGATCAGGGGATTAAAAGGGCCAGTTGCTCATCAGAGTGAGCAAAATCTAGCGCCAGCCTCCGGGTTGCAACTGGGGCTTGGAGGCCTGTGCATCCCTGGTACTACCAAGCCAGCGAGACTCAGATCCAGGGGCAGCTGCTGAGCAGACTTGAGCCCAGCTGCCAAACACATCTTCATTGTGTGTGTGTGTATATATATATATATATATATGTATATATATATGTATATATATATGTATATACACATACATATATATCTACTTTCTCACTTGCAGATCACCATTCTGCTTAGCGAGTGAGGAGTGCAGAATGAGGCTGCTGGTCATGTGAGTTCGCACGTCTGTCAGTGTTGATCTGTATGGCCAACCAGGCACATAAGTTTTTACGCACTGTAAATGTGCTCATATGCCCACTGGGAACACATGCTCTGTTGGTTGGACCTGGGTCATGGACCTGTGGCAGCATTGTCTCCATTGGGCTGACAGATCTGTCCCAGCTTCCCTAACAGGGATCACTTGGCAGAAAGATATAGTAACAGAATATTACAAAACCTGAAATCTGTGCTAATAGATTTCCCATATTTTCAAATTCATATTAAATAAATCATTTATATTTGGCAGTCACAGATGATCCATCTCAAAGAGACAGCTTCCAGATTCTTGACAATAATAATCATCAAACATTACCTAGCATTAGGAGGCTATCGCCCAAACTATTATTTTTTCTGTCATACGTCTAGAAATAGAAGGTAAAAATCTTATGAAAACTGATCAGTCTGAGAGTAATTTAATTTCATTTTATTATTCCCCTTAGATTTCCCTTCCATTGAAATATTTTCTTTCCGAATTGGACTGGTTATCAAACTAGTTTTTATAAAGGTGAAGTAGCATTTGGCACTACTTCAAAGATCTATTTTCAAGCCACACACACATTAAAAGAGCTAGAGACATTCGGCCCTCTGGCTTTATAACATGACTTTTCCCCACAGAAAAAGCAATTGCTCTGTGTTCAGAAATAAGAATTGACTTCACTTTGTCTTTGTGGAATGCACTTGGTACCCTTTATCGGTCTGATCCACACTGGGCTATACTCTATAAGGAACGTGATGGCTGGGGCAAAAATCAGGACTTCATGTAATGTGAAATGAAATGATGTTTCCTCTTATACCTGCTCCAGGAATGCTTAGAGGAAGCATGAACCTGTGAACTGTTTGAGCTCTGCCCAGGTGACTGATGAACAGGAGGTTTCTGACTGCTGCATTGATGTTCACTGGGCTTTCATCAGCACAGTTTAAAAAGAAAAGGATAGGCAAAACAGATTTTCACCCTCTGCTAGGGAAGTTGCCTGCTTTGCCTCACAGCACTGTTTTCAAATGCTCAGGACGAAAGCAAAACAAAATTTTTTTACTGGAGAACAATCAGTTCCAGAATTTGCATGACAGGCTTTTGTTTTTAATTATGTCTTTCCTATATTCTATTAGTTTCAGTCATTTTCCTACAGGGGTTATCCACAGTCTTTCCCTCCCTTCCATCCAATGTTCCATAAAGGGAGATTAGCAGTGAATAATTAGCCATAACATGAGGATCTGCAATTCATCCATTCTGAAGAAAAGGGAAATAATTTTAAACTGTCCTCATACTTTCATTCTAATTTCAACCCATGATGTTGATGGGCTTACCTAAACTGTCGTTTTTCAGATACAAACACCCCTCCCAAGTATGATTTGCCCGTTTATTCAGAAATCAAAATAAAATCTGAGTACAGTAAAACTAAGTTACTGATGTGGGCTGATGCAACTGAAAACTGTGCATACTTGTTACACCCACAAGCATGAATAAGAGGACAATATTCTGCTCCCAATATGATAAGGTAAAGTGCTGAATGTCTTGGCAGAACCTGATGTGAGCAATGATGGCTCCCTAGTGGTCACTCGAGGCCCAAACCTCCCAGGTATGATTTGCGCTGATGATGGTACAGGTCATGAACAGAGATTCAAGGTCAGAGTCTGCAACCCACCTCCACCATGGCCGATCCCAAGAGCCAGCTGGGAGGCTACTATTTTTTTCCTTTAAAAGGTCAGCATTATCCACTGTTATACAGTATGATAGTGTGAGACTTTGTGTGCCTTGTTTGTGTTGCGTTTACAGAGTTACAATACAACATGAGTAAATTGGTATGGACAAATGATGGCTTCATTATCCCATGGGATTTTTTGAGCTTTTAATATTTTTTTCTCAGACCATTTCAGATGAAAAAAACAGTTTAGAAGATTTTCATCCACAATCAGCAAAAAGAAAAATTTTGCCTTGGCTCATTAAAATTTTGTTTGTTTTTTACTATTTTTACTTTTCCAGAGGTAAACCATAACTAACCTTTTGAAATAAATATATCTTAAAAATAAAACTCTTCTTGTTCTAATACACTGAAATGGCTGTTTAAGCGACTAACAATTTTAGGTTTTATTCCTTGAATAGGAGAATAATTAATACCAGCTTTTAGGAAAGAACAGCTTTGTTTTATTAATGCATATCATGCAACGAAGTTATCAAAGAGGCCCTTGAGTTGGATGGTTCATAAATGAGAACTCCTTGCTAATATTGACAACAAACTTTCATGCAACCTTAACTTGTGATTTCCATCTTCTCTATCATGGAGGATCAACAGTCAGCATGAAGCTCTTCTCGACACTTGTATTTACTAATTGCATGTTGGATTAATGATTACATATATCAGTGATGAATTTGAAACTGTAGACTATATAGGATAAAGGCAATACGGTAAGAGGTGTCAAAAGCACCACAAACACCTCTAGACTGACTTACTGAAAACTCAGCAAGCAACGTTCCCTTTAAGATTTTCATTTCTGCAGCAGGCTCTGTTTCTAAAGATGTCTTATTTCATGCCCTGTGTTCGTCTCTCATCTTTTACAGACCACAGTCATTTTCTTCAATGTCCAGCTTTTAGAATCCTCAGCCACCTTCGCTTGTTCTTTCTGGGCTTCAACTAACAATTTATCAAATTAACGAAGAGAAAACAGTGCAGAATTGTCTTTCTCCCTCCCTATAAGTGGTTATCTTATACAAACAGTCTAATACATCATATTAATTTAATTTTTCTCCCCTTCCATTCACCCACAGTCGCTTATATGAGAAACTGTTAAAAAGATGTATATTTGCTTTCCCTGAGGAAGCCATACTAGAAACACCATTTAACAGATGTGAAATGCAGAAGCCTTAACTTATGTACATGCCATCCCAAATATCCAGGAGATTAGAAACATGGCCTTGTCACAAAAATGGATTAACGTTATGTCTTTTTTCCTCATATTTTTATTTCAGAACAGATCAATCTGCTCTCAGCTTTTGATATAATCTGTGTCTGAGGACTGAAGTCTGAACGAATGAAGCACAGCAACGTATTGCAATAAGCAATCCTTGTGAGAAACACTTTTGCTTTGAATAGAGGTGAAAGCAAGGAGTTTATCCTTTGTGGAAACAATCTTATCTTGGAATGAACACAAACAAAAGGTCCTACAGCTATCATTTCTTATGACAAAGACAAGCTGAGAAAGAGAAATTATACTCAATCCACTTCGTTTCTTGATAGTTTAGAAGACCATTTCCTCCTGTATTCCTTAGTATTGATAACTGAAGGTGAAACACAGTGGCATTAGATTCTATATACAGGAAATTCCCTAAAATTATGCTCTTAGAGCAACCAATGCAGCAGATTTTCCTACTTGGCTGTGAATTGCTCAGATCCCACACCTGCTGTTCCTCTTTTTACTGGTAGTTCTGAGCTCAGCCACTGCTGTGGTAATGCCACAGACAGGGATTCCCCTGTACGAGCACCAAAGGTGCCCATCTCAGTTGCTTCCAATGTCACCAACTGGGTCTCGATTGAGCTTTTTTTTCAGTTTCATCGTGGGATATCTTGTTTCAGCATGAGATAAAGGGCTTACTGAGTTCAAAATCTGTCTTTCCAGCATCATCTATTTCATCATCAAACATCGGCCAGCATTACACATGCCACTGCTCAGTAGCTTGATGTCTTCAGAGACCTTTTCCCTGTTACTCACTGATCCATCTGCTGTATGTCCATGAACATAGTTCCATATTTTGTTTTCCCCTCTGCTATGCAAAAGGATAATTTAGTTTTCAGTCTCAGAGTATTTGATTTCCCCGAGCTTTTCTTTCTTCCTAGATGTTTGAGTTTTTACGGGTGGATTGGTGACTTGCAGGAGCCATCTGGCAGCCCTGTGGTGTGCCATGGCTCATGCTATACAGCGCTAGTCTGTTAGGACAGCTGTCAAAAGAGGCAGACCTCTGTCAGGTTCCTCAGCTTCAACCAAGTGCTGGAAAAAGTATAGCATGGGAGTAAAATGAACTAAGAAAATAAATCAGTTGAATTACAAAGTACTTGAAAGATCCAGCACAGCTGCAGCTTTCAGAAAATTTGAAGGAAGCATAAATGTTTGACGACAATGTTTAGGCCACCATCACTATGCTTTCCCGAATGAACAAAGAAACGCCTTTGTAAATGGTGAACAGTTCAAGGAAAATTGTGCTTAGCTTTGCTGACTGAACCAAGAACCTGAGGCCCACCTTCCTGTAAAAGAAAAGGATGGATGTAGGACACAAAGTTTAATACAGAACTTGGGAAACAGAAAGGAAATTTAGAGGTCCCTCTTCCAACATACACTGAGAGGAAAAGAGAAGTAAATTGTTTGCAGATGTCTCCGGGATGGCTGTTTGCACAGTTGCTAGATGACAGTATACTCAGAACTGGAAACAAGTTGTTGTATTGCAGTTGCGCTGAAGAAAACTGAGCATCTTTTGTTCAGAAAGGCAAGGAGGGCTTAACATAGGGAAAGATCTGACAATGTCATATTTTGTAGTACAAGACCGAGCTTAAACTTTCCTTCATGTGAATGCAGTGGGTGTTTGCATTTAGCCTAAGCTATAGGTAACACTGACAATAAGGGATATTGAAGAAATATCTCACCAAACTTCAATCAGTTATTCAGGGCTGTGAGTCGTTGTCAGCTTTTCAGCTCAATACCAGAAAAACAAGACAGTCATTTTCCATTGAATACTACAGAAATAATCTGCTGCACAAGGGGCAGAGCATGAAATCTAGCAGTGTTCCGGAGTGTGTCAACTCTCCTTAGGTCACATTTCTGCTGCAGGGAGGAAGGATGCCCATTGTCTTCTCTTCCTGCTACGATACCAAACTCAACAGGGGACTTCTAACATTTAAAAGGAAGAAAAGGAAATTGAAGGCCAGCAGGAGAGCTATATGCAAAGTTTCCTTTGCAAATATGTTGCAGGGATATAGTCTAAGAACACCTCTCTCAAAAGCAAAAAGCTATTTATTTTAATGGAATTTGCACTGCTTTAGAGGGTTTAAAGTAACTTCTACTGTAACTGCTACGCACTCTGTGATTAATTTAATAACCTCATTTCATAACCAAGTTCTCAGGACGTATTTAAACTTAGTATTATTCACAAATGAATTGTTCTGTTTATATTTTCAGTCACAACAAAAGTGTCCGCAAAGTGAGGAATCCTAGCCAAGTGAACAGTTAGAAGGAATAAAATGTTCTATCAATGTTTGAAAAGAGAACAGGGCACAATAGAACAAAAGATTACTTTTTTATTTCTTCATGAAGGTTCTGTTTCTTCTTCGAATGTAGAACTGGAAGCCCCAAACTAACCCTTTATCAGATCATTACAGTTTTAAAAGGAAATCTCTTTTATTCTTCCTTTGCCAAATCAAGGCTACATATAACACTAATAAATCTGATAAACTACCTGCAAAGCTGATTAAAGATGAAACAGATTCAGAATTCATAACAATATTTATATGTTATAAGTGGGAAAAAAATAATATATTCAATGAAATAAAACCTTTGGCAACACTGCTTTGATCTATTTCTGTCTAAGACCCCTCAGAGCAACTTTTCTTGAAAATAAAAATTTGATCTTATAACAAAGAATGAGATATTTTTGAAATTTTTTTTAAAAAAATTATAAAAATGTAATTTAGATTTTAAAATAATTGTCCTAAATAGATGCAAGTTAAAGATTAATACGGAGAACTCTGTTGGCATTATATAGATTTTTTTTCACTTATTGAAATATGAAAGATAAAAAGAAAAGAATAGAAGATCACATCATTTATTCTTTTTTTTAAAGGCTTTCATTTAAAGTATATGCTGGAACAACATGATTTTTTCAAGCTGTGCAATTGTCAAGTGACTTTTTTTTCTTTTTTGAACTGCATCCTTTTTTTGTCATCTCAGATGAGATTAGAAATTCCTCAGCCCAGTCTGTGAGCTTTTACAGCAGTCAGCAATGGGACAGTAAGTTTCCACCATTGGTGTCAATCTCAGGTCTAGAGGCAATGTGACTTAGAAAGCTGAAGTTTCTCGTGGTGTTGTCAATAATGATTCCTACGCTACTGTGAGAGCTTTGTAAAATCTATGAGAGATGTGGTGTGAGAGGAGTTGTTCCCATATGCTTGCATACTGACATTACTCAACCCCTATGAAAACTAGAGAACTAAAAGCCCTTTCTAGCTTATTATAACTAAACATTTCTGATGTCGCCTTCTAGTTTGGCAACAGCCCCTGAGCCTCATTCAGCAGCACTCAGGTTGTTTCAGCTGTCTGAATACAAGCAGTGAATTGCAGCCAGCTATTATTTTTGTGGCAGTCTTTAAATGTCATTTGCAAGCACAATGTTCTCTGTTCCTAACTTTGCAGGTCATGACTTGTATAACAATCATATTGCATATTAATATTATACAAATAATACAGTGAAACAAACCCACTTGTCCATTCTGCTTTGGCAAATAATGCATAAAACCTTAAACTTTCGCAGCTACAAAGTGCTTGCTGTAACATACAATGATGTCTACTTGTTAAAGAGGAGTTCTCACCATTTAGTCTCAGAACAGTTTATAAAGGATGAAAATACCATCACTAACCATGAACTTAAGGAGTAGGATAATAAAGTGATGCCCCCAGCACCTTTCCAGGGAAATGAACTGAAAGACATTGGCATCACATGCTAGACATAAGGCTGTATCAACTGTGGCAGGTGGTAATAGAAGTCCCAAAAAAACTTTTGTGTTATTCATGAAAGTGACAGCTTTTATCTGCAGACAGGGGAAACGCTTGGGAGACAACTACCTAAAGAATTAAGACTAGACTCCTTAGCTGATGCCCGACTAGACCGAATTTCTGTCAATATTAGTTACTGCTAACATATTATACTGTAAAATATTAGTGGTGCTGCTGAGCATGCAGGAGAGATCCATAGCAGTTTGCAATCAGTCAACATAGTTGCTCAAGCAAACTTTTCATGAGTCACAACGAAAATTTAGAAGGATGAAGAAAATCTCAGGACAGGGATTTCACCATCCTAGACTGACTCAACATCTGCTTTAATTTTATATTTTGTGCATTTTGATTTATAGTCACTTGCATGTTTACTCCAAGATGAAGTTACACCTGGCTTTATACACATAAACCAAAAGTTTCATTTGAACATGTAGAGCATGGAAAGGGATGAGCTTTAATACTGAAGAAATGGTATTAATACTTAATAAACTGAACAAGTAATTGAAAAGAAAGAAACCAAAATGTGCTGAATACATCTCTTCCATTGACAATTATAAAGCTGATGACTGCTATTCCAGCACCTTTACTCCAGTGCCATTCTCTCATTGTATTGCATTTTAACCACATGTCCAAGTCCTGCTGAGGACCCCTTTTTCATCATAAGATTTTCTATGTTCTAAAATGGCAATGGAGAAAACAAGCAGACAGTTTAACAATTTGAGTATTTTCATTACCCTAGGGAACATGAAAATGACAATGTGAGCTGTAGAAGCCACTTTGACACTGCAGGATGCTGGCAGAGGTGTGGAAAACAACATGTTCCTCCCTCATTCCCATCCCTGGGCATCCTGAGCCATCCCTGGGACTGTACAGCCATATTTTGACTCCCTGAGAACAAGATGCAAATGAGCTGAAATCAGAAAGTATCACTAAAGGCTGAGTCCCTACCTGGAATAAATCTTTACTATGATGCCTGCGATGATATTTCAGTTCTTTGAACTGTATGGAAATGATACAGAAATAATCTTTAATGAAAAGACATACTAACTTCATTGACGCATAATTCATGAAGAAAAATCTGATGTTCATGAAAGTCAATAGATACTTGGAAGCACTGATTTAAGCGCTCCAGTTTCAATCCTTAGGAGGAAAATTATATCATGGGTTCTCCCAACAGTTTCAGCTCTATAAACTGGCTAGCTAACAAAATGACAATAGCATTTTTTACAGGTGGATACAGTTGATTTAGCCAGAAACAGAGAAACAAATAAGTAAATTTTGGCAAGTTGATGAAAAACATCTCTTCAGATTGCTATAGATATGTTAGCTGTAAATGAAATTAAGCCTTATCCAAGCTTGAACTGATTGAAAATATGTAAAATTTTTTAGGCCATTTCTTACATTTTTTCCTCTGCAACTAATCAATATACTCTCTGCAAGAAGGTACATGATTTGGCTGGTAATTTTTTTATATCAATCTCTCTATTCTCATCTATTTATCTTTACAATAATGGCAAAATTCTACAGGCTTTAGCAAATTATCTAGTAGATACACAACATTGAGAGTACTTACCTAGAAACAGGACTAATTAATCTTTTTACTTCAAAGGAATCCAGATAACTTTGCCATACACCAGGGCATATAGTGGTACTAACAAAAGAGGAGCTCGTTTTCCTCCAGGAAGATTTATCTTCCTATCTTGCACAGAAAGATATCAAAATTTCCCTTTCAGAAAGAAACACTTAACTGGTAAAGAACTCTGCCTTGAGGCAACCCCCGTGGCATTATAGAAAAAGTTTCGTGTCACACACCCTCCCCTCCCAAAACTGGTGGTGCTGGTGTCAGTGGAGACTGACAAACTTGACAGTCTCAACAGAAGAGGTAGATGTGCATCTCCCCTCTCAGGAAGCTTTACTTCTTCAAATACGGGAAGATGTTCATGAGAGGTTGGTTAGGGATGGACACCATCTCACTGAACTAGTGAGGAGGGCTTTAAATAAGAGTCATGCGAAAAGGACAAAAGGCCAACGGATATGTGTAAGAACAGCTTAAATTGGACAAGGACCTGGGAGACAGGGCTGCTCAGAATAGAGATGAAGGGTGCAGAAGGATGAAGTGTGTCAGTCCACAGAAAACAAGGGCAAGAAGCCATGGATGTGTTGTAAAGATTTAGACAGAAAAAGGATTTTACTAGTATAGCAGGACATGTCAGGATAATACACATGACTAAAGAATCAGTATAAATTGATAAAAATTAATGCAAATGGCCTGTTCTGGAACAACAGGCAAGGCAATAGGCAGGAAATGCTGGATAAATTGAAAAAAGAATATTCAGGCTGCTTCAGTAGGTGTCAGCTGCAAACCAGTACACCAGGCAGGACAGGACCCTCCAGAGTACAAAATGTGGTCCTCCCCAGGGGATTTTAGCTGATCAAATGCCAGAAGGAACAGGAACACAGTAGGACACAGTCTGCCAGGGTCATGACATGCACCATGAACTCTTTTTGCACAGAACTCAGCTAAATATCCAAACAGATCCGAATACAGGTGATCTGCAAAAAATTCAACAGTAAACGGATTGTGACTACCTGTTCATCTCGTGACTGGATATTGACTATTTCAACTAATTTTACCTTTTTCACAGAAATGTCAGATAATTCTTTAGACTTTCATCCTGGCATCCAATACTTTTCATGAAAATCTATTATTTTGTAAAATGACTATATGTGAATGTGGAAAGGAAATGAGAACAAAAAGTGGAATTTTGCTTAACAGAATGTAAAACTGATAATTATTGCTAATATTCATTTGTGAAGCATATCACACTGAGCTGCCAAAGAAAATTCTTGCTGCCTTGCAATCTTGAAATGCTTTCCTCCAAGATCTGAGTAATTTTGCTTGTCAAGAAAATAATCAGCATGCCTTATTCAATAGATTCATTCCACCACCATCTCTCATTCTTCTCCAAGGGGCAGAATACACTCTCTGCTTACCTTTCCCATAAATACATGCTTAACATTTCTTTTAAATACCACACATTGTCACTGTGTGCAATTAACCATCTTTGGCTAAGTGAAGAAACTTATGCACGTTTCAGACAGACTGACAGGTGACAGAATTACTTCCCACGTTCATACATTGTTATGAAGCACAATCCCCCACTGAGGACTGGCAGCTGCCTACATTTACAAAGCTAAAGAGCTGCTCAGACTGATTTGTACCAATACACTAGGCAAGATTGGGAAAATGTTCCTATCGATTCTTACACCCACACTGTAGGTGGTAAAACAGGTTCAGCGATCAGGTTTTTCATTCCGCCACAAGCAACTGTCTGATTTAAGATTCAGAGTTCCTAGATCGGTTCAGTGTCATTTCTTCAGTCTGCTTTGCACTTTTTGCCTGCAAATGCTTAACAAAGTACCATTGGCTCCAAATTCACACTCCTTCCTACCTTTTGTGACACAGAATTAAAGGTTTATCTTCATATACAGCAGAGTATATGAGCTTGTGTAGTTCAATAGCTATTTCATCAGAACCCAGTTCATCTAAAAGACTTTCTGATAAACTCATATTTTCCCTCGTACATGAGGGCTTTCCACGTGATCGAGCTAAGCGAACCACAAGTATAGCTGGCATGACACATAGAAAAGCAATTTCATTCAACATTGCTGGAGGACTCCAGAACAGAAAGGTCTGCCAGATCAAGACCTTTGTCAAGGATTTTCAATTACTACCTTGGTTCTGACGATGTGACTTCTTCCACTATACTGAATTAAACCATTAGAGGCTTCAAAGTAGATGAGAGGAGCTTGCATGAGAGAAAATGAAGATGCAGAGGTTCATCCTCAGTTGACAGTCAAAGAAATTTCTTGATATGAAATAAAAGAAACATTTAAAACATTGGATGTACATACTTGTCCAGTATATAGTGCTTGTCTGGTATACAGTTCTCGTCCTTATTTTGCTTGGCTGATAATCACACTGAGTTAAATCTCACTCTGAAAGTAGTCCCCTAAAAGAAAATGGAAATATGCAGTAAGGTCTTATGAAAGCTTTTGAAGAATGTTTGTATGTTGCTACGCTTGAAAACTTTTTGTTGTCAACAAGCACATTGGCAGGATCTTTTCTAGACTTCCAAGGGGACCACAATTCAGCCTCAACCAGGCTTTGATCTGTGCTGCAGGAGAAACAAGAGGAAAGAGTTAGAGCAGCTTAAATTGCTTCTCCTGCCAGTGGAGGAAGGGATATACCTTGAAGCCTGCAAATGTGGGTCCAGTCACCTAACATAAGGATTTCTTTTATTCCACAGACTCTGCAGATAACTCATCTCCCTACAGGCAACTCAGTCCACTCCTGTTAAGGGAAGATGCTAACTTTACCTGGCCTTTTTTGAGAAGTGTTGTACACTGACTGAGGAAGAGCCAAAGATTATTGCTAATTTAAAAGACTTGTAGTGGGCAGACTGTGAAAGCACTTCTCCAAATATAAAAGAGATTGAGTAAAATGGGGAAAGACTAAGACATAGAAGCGCATTTCAGTGGATTATGAGTTGCTTGCTAACAGGGTACGGGGACAGTAGCTAACTGGACTCAAATCAAACAGCTTTACTCCAAGAAATGAATCCGTGAAGCGGCATACAATCTGCTTCTCTCTGCTCATATACCCAGCAGGAACATTTTTGAGGGAAAATCCCAAGAATTACCATTGGGATTTGCCATTTCTTGAGAAAACAGAACTGTTGAGGAAACAGGCCCACTCAGATAAGCTAATCTGTGCCCAGAATCTATTAGGCAACATCATTTCTTGTTTTGACAGAACTTGATTTCAATTAAATCATGAAATAAATGCAAAGCCTTGTGTTCCATTATCACTGAACAAATCCACAGCAAATAATTTTAATTAAATTATAAGGCGATTAAAATACCTTAGAGACAATACACTTATGCCTCAGTGTTTGACATATGCACATGGAGATTTAAGAAAATACTGAAATAAACAGGTGGAAACCTTTTCCCTCTGTAATGAAAAACAATATACACTTCAAGGAAGATGATGACAATTTAAGAATTAAAATTAACAGAGATTCTGTGATAGAGAAGAAAGTATAAAATTAGAATAAAGAGATTGCTTTCTAGCCAGTTTCTAATTTTACCATTTAAATGTTATCATTAGATCAAGGTTTTCCTAATTATGAGGAAAACTTTCAAAACCACCTAAGCCCAAGTTTCTTAATATACAGCTATTTATTCTAGTTTATACTAATAATATACAGCCCTGTTATATATGACAGCTTTATCAGATGGATCTAACCCAGCTCATGTCAGTGTGCAAGGTGAGCAAAATGAGAGCTGACCTTTCTGCTTAAGACAGAGTTTTGGTATCTTGCAAGAATAGCTACATGAACTGTAGCAAACTTCACCATTTCCAGGCATTCAGAAATTTGAAACTGTACATTTTCTAGCGGATCAAGAAAGACCAAGGACAGACCCTAGGCAGTGCCTGGCTTAAATTGGAATTTAGTTAAGAGCGTTCCCTTTGGCAAAGGTTTACTGCTGTTAAATGCTTTTGAAGATAGCTTCCAACAATCAATAGCCACAGCAAAGATGCAACATCAACTCTATACTTGCTAACCTTAAGTTTAACATACATAAAATTATCATCTGCAAAGATATGTCATTGTCTTAGTGCATCCCTAGCCAGAATCCCTGTAGTGAAACTTACTATGAAATGAGTACCAATAGGTATTAGAACAACTTTGAAATTAAAATCAGTGACTGACAGCACAAAAGCTAACATAAACTCTCCCTGTAGAAGAATTTCAGAATATATTTTGGTAGAAAGGAAAATTATCATTTTCAACTGACATTGAAACATAGGAACTACTAAGTATATGCATCACATTTCTTCTCACTCTGGGATCTTATTTCTGTGCCCTCTTTCCTTTTAAAATAGGACTGAATTATATTACCTTACAATTTGAATCTGTTCATGAAGAGAAATGTCAGATGATCGTTGCTCTTTCAGGAAAAATGAGAACATGCAAGTGATCCATACAACAAAGGCACATATACACTAGTTAATGCGAAGGTTTATCGAAAACATCTATATGGGCTGCAAATGAAGGCATGTCAGGAGAGGTGCTCTGGGAAACAATCTCAAATAAGCAGTAGTCCATGTGACCAGTGCTGGTTCTAAACAACAGAAAACACTGGAGCTGTAACAGTAGCTGTAAGACAGTGAGTAGAGATGGTTTTCTTGTGTCCCTGCTAACTCTTAGTAAGAGGAGCTAAAGAGAGTCTATGTTCCCTTTATTAGCATTCATTTCTGTGCCCCCACTAAAAGAAAAACGAATAAATATCAGAAACGAAACAGCATCTTTCTTAAGTTGCTGTTTGGTAATGGTGAAAGGACTGATGAGTAAAGCACAACTAGAAGAGCTTGCATTTTGTTCCTGATGAGCCCAGAATAAAGCTTTCTGAAAGCAATATATGTTTTCTATCTTTGGTGGATTTGATTTCAGATTTCCTCAGGGCTCTATAAAGTGCAAGTTATCTAACATAGTCAAAAAGGAGAAAATAAAGCGCATTAACAGAAAGCTTGACTCAAATCATCATCAGTTCTTTGTTTGCCACTGAAAGGCAACATTTTTGTTCATAGTAGAAAATATTAGTTTCAGTTGTATAGCTTTTATGGCCATCTAAAAAATTGTTATTGAATTTTATAAATATGGAAATGTTATGAATTTCACAATAGTGTATGGTTTCATCAAGAATAATAAAACAATTTTTAAGTTTATGGTGCTAGAAGTATAAAAATACAAAGATTTTTTTTGCATTACAGGAAAGAAATTAAATGTTGAAGAATTATTTCCACCTTGAATTAAATGAAACTAAAAATATTGAAAAAAAATATAAAAGTTATCTTCCCAAAATTCATGTGAGAACTGATAAAGATGTCTATCTTAAGTATCTTTAAAATTCAATTAATTTTAAGGTAATTTATTTTGAATGTGTTCTTTCAAGGTTTATCTTAGCATTAACTGAATGGTAAGTCAAAAATACAGTGGCAACACAACACAAAATTCCTCATTTTCAAAATATCTGAGGAAGGTAATCTGGTTGTTTTGAAAAATTTCACAACTGTGAAATACATAAAAAATAACTCTTCTTATGAAGCATTATAAGTTAAATAAAATTACATTATACAATACATGGAATATTGTTTCAGAAAATTCTGGAAGGCAGAAATGTAGTGGCGTAGGGCAAGGAGTGGAAGTCAAGAGGCAAGAAAATTCGCTTTTACAGAAATTTTAATTCCAAATCTGCATTAAGGTTCCCTTAGAGCTATTCAGCTATGGGTTTATCACAATTTTAATCCATGTCCATCATAGAATCGGTTCTATATTGTCATGTAATCAGATAAGAAAGAAGTGGATACTTATTTACTTCTGAGTCTCAGGTTTGTCATATGTAAGGCAATAACTCATGCCTGGGCTTCCCCAGCACTGAAGTTAAAGGTATCTGCAAGTGTTCTTGAGATCCTAATGACAAATGTCTCTGTGGAATTTAAGCATCTTCAGAGCTTGGTCGCTCTGAGCTGGGGACAATCCCATTCTTCCACAGGGAGACTGAAGGAGAGGACACAGAAATCAGACTAGCTCAGTTGCAGTTCAGACGATGGCACCGGTGGCCCAAGTGGAGGGAAGGGTGGGAGGCAGCAAGCTCAAGAGCTCAAAATCACCTTCTCAGTCAGTGCTAGAGTGAGTCTGACCCCATTGCAGGTGCATGTAGAAATCTCAGAACAAGCTCTCCTGTTCTCTGCAGCCCCCATGAAGTCTCCACCAACCCTGGGGGATGCAAGAGGAGGCTTGTCTGCTACGCTGTTCTCCCTGCCCTGTGCCACACACTTTGCTGCTCCCAGTAAGGAAGGCTTGTCACAAGGGTGAGGCATGAGTAGTTCCTGGAAGAGCTCTGCCCACAAACTGGTTGCCAGATCTGACACAAAATACCGATTAAAGAGGTTGGCGATGTTGCTCTCCTGCTTACAGCTGGTTAAGGGTACTTTCTAGGCTGACCCCAAACAAAAGGGCAGACCTGCTCAGGGGTTCCTGTTCTCACATCCCTCATCACCCAGTTCAGAAAAAGACACAAATTCAAGTTCATGCCAGTGTGTGGGAGCAGCCTACACAAGCAAACAAACTCCAAATTTTCTAGTTATGAAGCCTAAGAAGGAAAGCATCAACCACTTCCAAGCGCAGGAGGAGAATTGGACCAATGGGATTATCACAAGTCTAACTAGAAAATTACAGAACAAGTTCCTCCAACTTTTCATTCCCCGCTAATTTAATATTTCCCTATTTAGTTAGACATCTGCAGAACTATTATACAGTTGAACAGCATTGAGATCACAGCCATTTGACTGACTATTTATCTTCTACAGCTGAACACTGCCTGAGATGAAGTATGATAATCCACATTAAAGATGGATTTGTGACATTAGCAGTCAGATTTTATAACTGTTTATAATTCCAGCTGGGCAATTAAACACTGTTAATTTTTGGAACCCCACTTCACTTAATAATGTAACAGGCACTTTTGCGATTATTACAAAATTAGACTAACCATAAACTCGCATAAACTCCCTGCTGGATGCTAAAAGCTTTTTTGTGACAAAAGTCTTTCACAGTCTGACAATTAGGGCATATATATAGCTTCCTAGTCTCCAAATCTTCCATGCCCTATTATGCTCCTTTGCCATCATCTCATCTGCAGAAAATGCATAGCGTCTTCTGATGGACCTCTGCCCAGAGCCTGACTCAAAAAAAAGGCTACAAGAAAACATGGTATTCAAACCCTGTTCCTGAAATATGAAAGATTTTATAACTAATTTAACCATAATGAAGGGGAGAATTTATTTTGCTGAGTAAAAATCATCCATAAAAATAAGACCAAGATATGAGACAGGGTATCCTGTATCAATGTTTAGGCTGAAGCAGTGACTGCTGCACCCTGTCTCTCATATTAATTGGTCTTGGTTTTAACTGGTTTCATTCTTCATGACTTACATGATCTTACTCCTTATGTGACTTACTCCTATACGCAGTCAGCTCTGAACATGTACTGAAAGAAGTCATTAAGAAGTGATGATGTCTCACCATTTTGCATGCCTAGCCTTGGCTATATTTGGTTTTGCCATGAGTTTAGAGGATGGGCTAAAATGAAGAGCCAATTTTTCATAAAATATTTGTTCAAGCCCACATGCTAGTAATGTACAAATTCCTCTAGTTTTCTCATTTGAAAAAGTGTTCTTGTTATTTAGCTCAAGTTCCTTCCTTAGAGCAATGTAATCTAAACAGGTATTTCCCTTTTCTTACATCTCAAGAAGAGTGAGAGAAAAGATAAAAGGAAAAATTGAAGGCATCTCAAAACTGCTAGGAAATCAGCGTTCAGAAACAAATCATAAAAGTTCCCTAAGTTAAAATGCCTTTTTTTTTAAATATCCTCTTTAAAAAATGATGACTGTATTATTTCCCGATCTCCAAAATAAAAAGTTAATTTAAAAATCGCCCTGAGAAATAGGACAGCACAATATTCAGTTCTCATAGTTACTAATTTTCAGGTTCCTTATGGTTTAATTAATATTCTCCTAAATTACTCAGTAAAAATTTTGCTACAGGGGCGTGAACCCACGTCATAAACAAAGACTCAAGCACTCCTAATATAAAGAGCTCAATATGAAATGCAGATTTTTAAACAGTAAGTCTGTGAATGCATTTTTACATCTCAGATACTTTGTTCACGAAAAAAGGCAATGTATGGCCTTTTTATTAAATTGTTAGTGCTTTCTATTAAAAAAAGCTGAAAATTCTGAAAATCCTGGAATAAGTTTAAAATAAAAATAACATCATCCACATGATCATAGGACCCACGAGATGAATCAATTTTTGTGAATGAGGCCATCTATCAGTAATGATCCATCCTTTACATCCTGAGACTCCATCAAGTCAGCCAGTATCTTTTGTATGTCGTTTTGCAATGCCTGTGGATGGTGCTGTCCCTGTTCCTGTTGATCATTCCCACTATTGCATAAGAACCACCTAGGAAAGAGGTATAATCATATTAGCATGATTTAAACATAAGCCAGCAATGCGCTCTTGTGGCGCAAGAAGACCAGCGGTATCCTTGTGAGCACTAAGAGCGTGGCCAGCAGGTCAAGGGAGGTTATCCTCTCCCCTAATGAGTCCCCATATGGAGTACTGTGTCCAGTTCTGGGATGTCTAGACCAAGAAAGACAAGGAACTACTGGAGAGAGTCCAGCGGAGGGCCATGAAGATGATTAGGGGGCTGGAGCATTTCTCTTATGAGGAAAGGCTGAGGGATCTGGGTCTGTTTAATCTGGAGAAGATAAGACTGACAGGAGTCCTCACCAATTCTTATAAATATCTAAAGGCTAAGTATCAAGAGGATGGGGCCAGACTCTTTTCAGTGATCCGCAGTGACAGGACAAGAGGCAATAGGCACAAACTGGAACACAGGAAGTTCCATGTGAACCCAACGAGAAACTTCCTTACTGTGAGGATGACGGAGCACTGGAACAGGCTGCCTAGGGTAGTTGTGGAGTCTCCTTCTCTGGAGATATTCAAAACCTGCCTGGAGACACTCCCGAGCAACCTGGTCTAGGTGAACCTTCAGCAGGCGTAGTTGAACTAGATGATTTCCAGACGTCCCTTCCAACCACTTCAATACGGTGATTCTGTGATTTAGTTAAGTCCCAGAAGGAGAATGTGAGATTAGGTCTGTTAATATCTTATTAAAATCATAGAATCATAGAATTACTAGGTTGGAAAAGACCATCAGGATCATCAAGTCAAATCATTCCTTTCAACCACTAAACTATGTCCCTGAGCACCTCATCTACCCATCTTTTAAATACCTCCAGGGATGGTGACTCCACCAACTCCCTGGGCAGCCTGTTCCAGTGTCCAATGACACTTTCTGTGAAGAAATTTTTTTCTGATGTCCTGGCAGAGCATTCCCCCTCGTCCTGTCCCCTGACATTTGGGAGAAGAGGCCAGCACTCTCCTCTCTACAACCTCCTTTCAGGTAGTTGTAGACAACAATGAGGTCTCCCCTCAGCCTCCTCTTCTGAAGGCTAAACAACCCCAGTTCCCTCAGATGCTCCTCCTAAGACTTGTTCTCCAGCCCCCTCACCAGCTTCGTTGCTCTTCTCTGGACACGCTCCAGAGCCTCAACATCCTTCTTGGAGCGAGGGGCCCAGAACTGAACACAGTACTCAAGGTGCGGTCTCACCAGTGCCGGGTACAGAGGGAGAATAACCTCCCTGGACCTGCTGGTGACCCCATTTCTGATACAAGCCAAGATGCCATTGGCCTTCTTGGCCACCTGGGCACACTGCTGGCTCATGTTCAGTTGTCTGTCAACCATTATCCCCAGGTCCTTCCCCTCTGGGCAGCTTTCCAGCCACTCTTCCCCCAGTCTGTAGCACTGCACAGGGTTGTTGTGCCCCAAGTGCAGGACCCGGCATTCGGCCTTGTTAAACCTCATCCCATTGGCCTCAGCCCTGCGGTGCAGTCCATTCAGATCCCTTTGGAAAGCCTCCCTCCAGCAGATATCATTTGACAGACAAAAACTGCATTTAAATATACAAAATTCTAGTTTTTTCTCTGCTTCCACATGGAGGGAAAAAAGCACTATTGATTACATTTTCCTAATTATCTGCATTACAGGCGTCCATGTTCTTCATACACTACTGTTACTGCCAAATTAAAAAGGAAATCATTACATATATACTAAAATACAGATATTAAATCACAATGAAGACTGAGGCAAGTACACTGACAGTAATTTTAACATAATATTTGTGAGTCAGTTGGTAGCGAAGAAACAGTGGCACATGCTTTAGTACAGGACTGCAGGATTGCAACTTGGGTACTTATCCAGGATCCTCCTTGTTCAAAGGAAAATAGGCCACTGAATACCAACCAACGCAAGGTCTCATACAGAGCATGGCCTTGATGTTCCCTGTGGTCATTCAGCTAAGCAGAGGTAGAAGGTTGATCTTTAAAAATGTTTGCCTATTTGTTTTGTGACTGCAAAGGAAAAACTGCCCCCTCCATAGTAGGGTCAAAGAACTTGCTTTCTCTCAGCTGGGAACAAGAAGGGTGGAAGCTCTTCAAACTGATAATCAAAAAAAAGGAAAAGAGAGCCAACAGATTATTAACTCCTCAGCAGGGAAGACATTATTACAGTCAAAAGACTTCAAAATCTTTCTTATGCGATTCATTAACAGACTTTCAGACCTCTTTGCCCTCAGAAGAAGGGTGTATGTATTTCTTCAGTGGTGTGTCTTTTGGGGAGTTGAGGCTAACAGTGTGAAGACTGTTGTCCAATTATTTGTCTCAAATATGGCACTTTTGTAAATAGTGCTGGATGGGTATTAAAGTCATCCATCTGTACATGTCACTGAGCTTTGCTAAGCAATAAAAAGAAAGCTACCACTGTACACCGGGAAAAAAGGGGGTTTTAAAATCTTTTCTATTCCTTCACTATCCAGCACACTAAGCAAATACCTAGTGCAGATTCTACATATTAATGGGACTTTCAGTACTAAGTTAATGGCAAATTTAAAAATGGGAACAGAATTCCATCTCCTTACAGTCACAAAAGAAGTTCTCTTGGAAATTACATTAATTTTACAATATTATTGCAGTTCCAGTTGTGAAGCATTATTTTGGGGTTTTGGATATATTTTGTTTTCAGATAAGAATATGTTTCCAAGATCAAACTTAAACCGTCATCGCTTCATGACACTATCTAAACTTGTTTATTCATGCACTAATACACCTATCATTATAACTTAATAAAGGTATCCAATTAAGACCATTAATAATTTCATGTTATGATAGTCTTGAGCATTCTAAGAAAAGTTTACAAGCAAGAGCATTCATGGAATTCATTTTCTGAGACAACAAATACCTGCCAAATATTTTCAGGAAGCTCAGGCTTACAACTATGAAGTTCTTTACTAGATATTTATTATAAGCTATATCGTTACAAAAGAAAAAAAATGTGTAAAATGTGCTATAAATGCAATCCAGATATAAATTTCAAATATGAATATACACAATGCACAGGAATGAAGACAATGTCATTAGTATATTCAAAGCAATCATGATGTAACTAAATGGAAACGATGTAACTAAAATCACACAAAAATACTCATTACATTCACACAAATTGATATAGACATTTGCTATATTTGTGGTATGCTTAAAGACTGATTACCTCAAACAGGAAAATTATTAAAATGTGCCCTCTAGAGCTGATTCATTCTTTAAACCATCAATGGCATAATTGCTTGCCTGACACTGTGTATGCTGACTCAGAAGACATTTAAAATGTGGGAATGTTTTACTCAAAAGAAAGATAATAAAAGTAGCAAAGAAGTGAATTTTGAGTGAGTGTACAATACAAACAAATCATTCTTCCTGCTACTCAGTACACTATACGATGATAGCACATTGTGTAGTGCACAGATATGTCCTCTGGTTTTGTTTCCTACAAATCGATAATTCCTTCTACAAATCATATCTATTATATAATTCGTGACACTCAAATTTAAAAAATTATATAAATGTAAACTGAAAGAAATAGGCAAATGTCTTTATCAGTTCAAAAGTTATAATTCCACATGAAGAATATATCTAGACTCTATTTTAAAATTTCACTTTAATAACACTGGAGAACAAGAATTTTGCTGTTCACTCAAAATTTTTAAGAATGATCCTATGTACAGAATTTTAGTAAGACTATGTGCCAGACTGATACTTTAGTGACCACAATAAGCCCACTTCAGTTTTGTGATTGTGCACAAAGCTGAACTTCTTGGTAAATATTTTTTTTAAACTTTCAGTTTTATAGTACAGAAAAAAAAAATATGCGCAGTTTTGGACAAACATCCTTTCACGGTTAATTTTGAAATTTCTCAGCCACAGCTGTATACAAAGCCTTAAACCTTTTAAACCCTAAAAATTTTAGAGGTTAAATTGTAATCAATGGAAATATTTTCTTTACTTTTGTTTTGTATTTTGACTCCATGATATTTTATATAAAATTTTTAAATTGACACAAGCTATCATTTCAAAGTAAAAAAAAATGACATGCTTTCTTCAAAAAAAAAATACTGCTTCAGAGACAATAACATTCTCAGAAATTTTCCACAAGCTTTTCTTGTAAACGAATCTTCAATGAAATCAAGATTTCATTAACAAAGAAACTTTTCAAGAGCTCCATTCAGTGTTAGAAAACAGGCTAGTGAGATGGTTTTAATTTCTAACTGTAAACTCTCACACATAAAATCTTTTGGTCTGCAGCCTACCTCTAATTTAAAACATCCTATAGCAGGCATTTTTATGAGCCATAAAATTTAGCAGCTATCTGAATAACTATTCTGGCAAGAAAGGAATGCTTATCAGCATGCACATATCCACCATTATCTGCCCTTCACCAAAAAGGTCAATTTAGTAGAAACAAAACACTTTCCTCATTCAGTTCTTGTACAGAAATTATAACATCTGCAGAGCAGCTGCAGTGCCAGGGTACATTTAGATCCTCTTTTGTACTAAACTGGATTGCGGAGCCACATTTGGTACTCCTTACAATCACATATTCTTGAATCTAGCTAGGCTTATTCTTGGTTATGGTTATCCTTACCCCTCACCTTTCCTTAGATGTAATGCATACCCCCCTCAAAGCCAAACCCACTAGTCAGCCCTGTCCCAAAGCTTAGTTTTGACCTTAGGCTCGCCTGGTTTTCAGCTTGTTCCCTGCTTTTGCCATCCAGTGCAAGATATATTCCCCACTTGTGATAAAAGCCATGAAAAGAGCAACTCAGTCTGAGTCCAGAATCTCAACTCTTCTGTTTCAAAACAGCCATATATTGCCATCATTGTGTTCCCAAATATGAGATGACGGTACTAAGAGTCTGGTATCAATTGTTGGCTGCATTAGGCACTTACAGATGGAAGAGTCACAGGCAAATAGGGTGGTTTCATGAGACAGCCTTCTGCCTGTCTGCTCATCTCTTTTCCCTTACCATATGATGCCTGTTACAACTATACAGAAATATAGAAGCAAAGAAGGCAATTACTTAATATCTGATATTCATTTATCTTGAAAAAACAATTAAATGGTCTCATTTTTCAGAAACCTGCATTGAAAATGAAGTGACTCTTTATATGACATTTTTCTAAAAATGCTAATCAAACATTAAACAGGTGTTTGAAAAATCAAAAAACAGTAGTTACTCTCTAAAAAAATTAAAATTAAAATTCACCTTGGCAACTGCCTGCCACAACCCACACTGTATGCTCACTCTTGGCAAACAGGTTGCAGGGTTTGCTACAAAAGCGGGCATTTACAGGAAGGAACAAAGCTAGAATTTCTCAAGATCCATGCTGCTCAATCCTTTTCCTTGTTCTTTACTCATTTCTGGCTCTTCTTTGATGTAGACGGGCAAGAGGCTTTTGTGTGATATGTGGCACATGGAGCCACAGAATGAGAAAGGAGAGGGAATCACCCCCTCCTGCTCTGCACCACAGTCAGCATGGACTTCAGGGACCTCTTTCAATGCAATTACAGGAGTATCATAAGCACAAACTCTGTTAAACAAGCTACCAGAAATTTATCATAATTGGTCTCAAACTATAGGTAGCATTATGTGGGAGGAGATTCCCTCAGACATGACAGCGAAGAGAGGTCCCACTGGCATCTGTCTCAGAGGTACATGTGCACGCATGATGTGATAAGATTACAGCCTGTGGCTGCAGCTCTCTCCCCTGCCCTCAGCCTGGGCCTGTATCACACAGCATCAATAAACAGACATAAAAGAACGTTAAAAAATGGAGGATTTTATTGCAGGGGAGGCACTAATACAGCCTCAGCACTACTAAATGTTCGATCTTGTTATAGTTTAGAAGCTTTAACTACTTATCATACTTAAGCCTGAAGAGTTAGTCCCATTAATGTATTCACACACACAGAATACATTAAATTGATTTCTAAGATACTCTTGAGTTTTCCCATGTCTGTGCTAACATGACATTGCATAGGGATATGGCAAACTAAGACACATTCTATAAGAAGACTTTCCTAATCATCTCCAGGCAGAGCAAGAGAAGCAAGTTGGTTCTCTTGGAGAAAGTGCTAGGGACAAAAATCATGCAGCAGCACGCATCAGGCTGAGCACTGGCAGGAATGAAACATACTTTGGGCTAGAAATAAAGCCCAAAATAATAGTCAGAATGTCATAAAAAAATAATAAAGCCCAAAATAATAGTCAGAATGTCATAAAAAAATGATATCTAAATCAATACCTAAAGAAAGTTTGTTGTTTTCGGTCTCAGAGCCTTCTTTTCTTACAGTGACAAAACAATAGCAGAAAAAATCCAGTGCCTCTTCTGTTAAATGTGCTGATGTGTTGTCAACAAAGACAAAAGGCCCTAAATGTCCATCTGGATGGGAATGCAATGACTGGCCCTTGATAGCAGCTGCCTCTTGCAGCTGCTAACACTGTCTGGTTTGGACCCAGCTAGGCTGAATCTGGAGAGAAGAAGAGGAGAGCTGTGGTACGGCTGTTGGACTGCTACGCTATGGCAGAGCAGCGCTGCATTCCTCCAGGTCCTTCCTCAATTATTTCCACAATTGGCTGTGTCAGCATTTTCTCTATATATGTTCCACAGAAATCATTATAAGCAGAGGTGGCAGGCACGCTTCAGCACAGCCTTTCTCCCATCAGAGCACTGCCCCGGCTGCAGAAGACTGAAGCAGACACACTGCAAGACATTCAGATTTGAATGCAGCAGATTAATTTTGTAAAGTTCCAGGGATTTGAGTGTGGCACTCTTTACACTATGAAATTATAAAAGAAATTGCAGTAGATTACAAAGCATAGACATTAGGCAAGTGAATGGACATTAATATTATGGACATTAATGTTATCCAGAAATGAAAGAGTAACCAAACATCTGCAAAACTGCAGTTATCACTGGATATAGAGACTGCACCTTCAGTAGTTCAGAGAAGCTTACAGGAGGAGGTATATATAAAAATGTACCATTTAGTAATTACCATAACAATAAACAATAACTTCTCACATTTCTCAAGGCAAACTGAAGAGTGCATGTGCCTTCCCTAACAAAGGCATTCAGAGGTCAGTCATGATGAAAATGAAACCTTGTAGGCCCATTTCATATTTGCACTCAGGCTAAGTGTAAAGAAGCAAGTAAACTTACACATACAAGGTACAAAATGTGGATAAAATTAAAACTGAGGAATTTAAAGAGAGGGGCAGAAAGAACGTCAGAGAAAGATAAAAGAAGATATATTGGGGCATTACATTTTATTCTCCTGTTTTAATCATAATCCCACAATAAACGTTGGCTTTAAAAATACAGAGTAGAATCAATCTCAATGCAATAGTAAAGGTAAAGTAGTTTTTATGTTTTATCAAAAAGAGCTTCAAGGTGAAAATGAGCCAATTACCAGCCTCGTCAGCTTTGAAACACTCTCCCTCGCGTCTAATATCAATATCCGTTGTTAAAATCACTGCTTCTCAAATCTAGCCATTGAAACTACTGTGATATCCTTGTATTTGTTCAGTTTGCCAACCTACTCTGCTTTAATCCATTTTTATGGGCTGACAAAGGATTGAAATCGGTAAGAAATCTGTTTTCAGTGGGTTTTACACAGTGTCAAAACTGGCATGAACTGTGAGTGTTGCTACACAGTGACATACGGTCACAGTATGCCTGGGGGATTGAGGTTGTGGCTGATGTTTCCTTCCTGTGAAGAGATGAGAGAAAAAGAAGAAAAAAACAAAGGCTGCAGAAGGTTTAAAACCCAAAGACTGTCAAGTATAGATTGTACGTGTGGGTCTGTCAGCCCCTCTACTGCCACCTTGAAGGTTTCCAAAATCATGATTCAGGGTCTGTCATAAAAACACTGCTCCATAAGCAGTATATTCCTGTAACTAATGATCTTTTTCTTACTCTGGCTGGTCACTCTTTGCCCCCTAAGCATCACCACAAAACTCCTCTCTCTACTCACACAAGCTCCAGTGCTTCACCCTCACGTTTACCAGCCAGGGACTGCCAGGTGGCTTATAATAACCTGAGCTTCAACAGCTGCTTCTATATTTTTTTTCCTTTTATTTTGTTTTTTAATCTCACTCTCTGATCTTTAACATTCACCAACTTGTATGGAACTAGAGAAAGATTAGATAGTATATAAAAGGCTTACAAACTTACACAAAACAAATCACTTGTTTTGTCGATCACTTCTGCTTCCTTTATTTAGGAATGCAAGCTAAGACCAGCAGAAGTTAAATTCTTTTTATTTCCCTCTCATCGAGGATATTCTGATATTTACTTTTCAGGTTCTTCTCTTTGTCACTAGGACAACTAAAATAATACTCTCATTTTTGTCAGATGTAAGCAAGAAAACTCATTTTTATATTTCTGCTGCAAGCCAAAGCTTTATCAAAGAGCACTCAGGGATTTCTGTTATAATTGCACAGATTGACAACACTGCTGTGTTGCAGCCCATAGCTTACCTGCTAAAATACTTTCCCAGATGAACAATATTGTAGAGATGGTGGAGACAGTGGAGAGTATAAAACCTAAGTCCATGGCACAAGGAATGAGTTAGGGGGAAATTGAATATGCATTTATGTAAGCAGTTGTAAAAGCAAGTATTTTATGCAAATAGATGAAAACTATGAAGCAGGGGCAGAATATGGAAGGAATGGAGACAGAGATGTAGTGGAAAGGTTTGAAACTAAAAAATGAAAGATTTGAAAATAAAAAAACAAGAGCCATGCAACAGAGCACAGAGCTGATGATCTTCACCATGCGCGGTTCAGGCTGGAAATGCAGCCAGCACTCTGCGACTGCAGCTGCTCTTGCAGGTGATCACCTAGCTGCATGTAAAAGAAGAGAAAAGAGTGTAGGAATATTTGGTATTTGCACATATTTATGTCACCAGTCGTGACAGGAAACACCGAGAATGCGTGAAAGAGAATCAGCTCACAAATAGAAGCTTGAGTCAGACTGGAAGATAGTCAGTGGTATCTGAAAATATGACCCTGCACTTATCTATTCCTCTTGGTAGGTCGCATCTGTCTTCATACTGTTACTCAGTGAATAATCTGGGAAAATGTGTGCGGAGGTGATTCAAATAATTCTTACTTGCACCTTCTGAAATAATTTTATACCTCACCCCTGAGTCCTGTTCTTCAAGCAACTAATACAAGTTCTAGGAGATACAATCACAAAAAAAAAATTAAAAAAAAAAAGTTGGCACTCTCAGAAAGTGCCCAGCAGAATGGGGGCATCTGTACAACCTGAAACCACCTCTAAGTCATTTTAAAAGTGACAAACAGTCCTTCAAATTTGCCTTTCTGGCTGCAATCTATTTAGTCTACAGGTTAATAGACCTATAGAAGATAAGCTATAGAACAAAAACTGTCACAATAAAGGCATAGAAACATGGATTGTCATGCAGGCAGTGGGGCTGGATTCACACAGTACTTTACACCAAACCTTTTAATGCTTTGACTTATAAATACTGGAATTATCATTCTTGATGGTAGAAGTTAGCCAGCACTTGTTTTCCCATGGGTGTCTGTCTGCTTTTGTTTTTAATATTTCTTTAAGAAATCTGATCAAAAGTGAATGTTTCCAATTGCACCTGGCGAGAAATACTGCTGCTGCGATCTTGTCTGGTTGCTGTGTGTGTTAAACAGGCAGCTCTTTATTCCTGCAAATCACTTCTCAGTTCTCTTCTTTCATTTCACATATTTGGATTACGTTTTGCTAATGTGATTTCTAGCAGTTTATGCAGATCTTGAAAAGCTGACTTGTAAAAGCTGTGTAGTGTCATTAATGTTAGCAAAGCCTCTCATTTCTGTATGTTTTCAAATAATACTATAATCAAAGGTGCCATTCCATTCAAGATACCCTCTATAAGAAGGATTAAAACACTGTTAGAAACAAAGACCACAGAACAGAGCAGCTCTAGGGAATTCCCTCCTTACTGAATCCATCCCACAAGTAGTTTTGTCTGGGTATTTTCTCCACTCCATTAAAAAAAAGTTCTGCTTTGTGCTAGATAATTATTACTAAAAAGATCCAGAGGCAATTCTACATAAATGAGGAGATAGGATTAAGTACATAGACATTTGTTTCCACAATGAAATTAACTACTCTCACAGTGCAAAAGCCTGGGCACCCACCAGGTTGCCTAAACAGACAGGGAGAAGAGAAGGGGCAGTGCTGATCTCACTGGAGAGAGGAGGGAGCAGCTGCTCAGCATGGGAGCACACAGTGTACCAGTGACAGCTTGTGTGGGAGGTTAATCCTTCATCACCTTTCCAGTCTGTCTTCAGCCTGGAAGACAACACAGCAGCATCTTATTTCAGTTATTAAAGAAAAAGATGAAAAATTGTGATTTCGTCTCAAGTCTGCCTAAAGAGATCTAGCAATGCTATGAAGTCTTGCATTTATATGACATTGGCACTTCTGTCTACAGCAACCATCTCCTAAAGTGCTCCTGCAAAAGAGGCTACATCACATGTGCAGACAAGAGCTGAACTATTCAGAGATGTTTAACTTAGGAAGGAACACACAGGCTGGACTAGAGTAGCATCCCTGGTCATAACAGACACTGATTTTAATCAGCCTATCACACAACAAGGATGTTCACAAGAGGAAATGTCCACATTCACACTCGCAGTTAGCACGAGCTGGCATTACTCTGACTATTGAGCATCTGAACAAAGAAGTCCATCCTCAAGGGAACATGGGACAGGCATATGCCTGCAGCAATGAACTCAAGTGATGTGCTGAGGACAAGCAGAGAACACAGGAAAGCCATAATGGTGACAAAATGCTGGAGTGGTGGATTTCCCCAACCTTCCCCGCTGCCTTGTACGGTCACTGCTGCAGCACTGCTATCTGCCCTGCCTCCTTAGTAATGCAAACCAAGCAATAGATTGAGTGGAAGGAGGCAGATCCCTGGGATGAAGCACAACAGCTGCTCCCAGTCAGGGGAAGGTAAACTCAACAGTGGAAAGTACCTCCAAGGTTCGATCATTCCTCCTGTAGGAATAAGGACAAGAACGTGTGAGGACTTGAAACAAACTGAAATACATATTTTTTGTGGTGTTTGTGTATTTGTTTCATGATGCATTAGAACAGGTAGGTTACTTCTTTCATTCTTCTGCAGAAAAAGTGTGAACCAATGCGTTTGGTCAACATGAGAAAAAAGGGGTATTTACCATGCTTTGCACTTTACCCTTAAAGTGCTGAGATATTGCAAAATCCGAATGCTTCTTGAGAAAAGACAGCAACAGATGGCCAATGAATAATTAATAATATATTTTACTAAAGATTTAATACAGCTCAGAAAAAAAAACTATTATGTAGAAATGGAAAAAAATTAATGTAAGTATGAAATACAAACTGTATGTGACCTTTCCAGAGAGTTATTAGAAAGAAAAATTGATGAACCTGACATGAAAATGGCACTAGTTATATTGAATTTCATTAAAATGCCAGGTCACAATGGGCCTGAATGCTGACTTTTACAGGGCATTCACTCTGAAGATTTTCCCACATTGCAGTAAAGTGCACAATCAAGTGTTAGATAATGCTCTATAGCCACAAAGCCTCAGGGAACCACTGATTATGACTGTCAGTGTCCACATCCCCAACCTTTCAATTGTGCAGATTTGTATTAAACATGCAATTGTCTTCCTTTTGCAGTCTAAGGAGCATTTGCCCATAGTCTGTGGGGAACTGGCTGACCTTCTTTTCCTCCAGCTGCCAAACATACACAAGAGGCATTCCTAATAATATTTGTCAGTAAACAATAGCAGTCATACCACAGAGATGTTATGCAACTGAGGGTGCAAACCATAACAAAATTTCCACATTAACAGGAAGCCAATACACTTAAGTGTCCCAGAAGCACAGAACAAAGTGGAAAGCTTTGTTAGCAAACCTTGGTTGTCCACACTTTCTCTCCAACCATCCTTTTGCTCCTACCCTAATCTAATTGCTACATTTCCTGCCTGCCCACACTTGCACAGCCAAACTTCCTCCATAGCAGCTCAAACATCTGAACATTTCCATAAATGCCAACACGCACCCAGGCCCTCTGTTCTCGTAGGTCATCTCCTTCTTCCCATAGACAATTTATGTCCAGCCACAGGCATTTTTCCCTGATTGTTCCAGCTTCCTCAAGGGTGTAGGTGCTGTGCTTCCTTCCCCTTGTGAAGTTAGCCTCTGTCTTTAACGAGATCCCTGGGGTAAGCTTTGCCATCAGCTTCTTTTCATTCCTAATGTTTTCAGGATAAATTGAATGAAGCATAATGACAGCCCAAATCGTTTAAACAGGATATATGGCTTTGAACGGAGGATCATGCCACCTCTCTCCTAAAGAGAGTGCTGCTTTGTACTCCATGATGGTCCATCACCATGAATTGCTCTGTTCCCTCTGCTTCTGTGTGTTATGTCAAGAAACTGACAGAGTTTTGAGGCTCCTTCAGAACTACTCCAAAAACTCATTTGTGCATTTCTCTGCAAAATGCTCCAATGTCATCCCATGTGTCTCTAGCTACCAATGCTGGAGTGTCTGGGAGTGATGCTAAAAGAAAGCTTCTTCAGGGTCCTCAGTCACAGAAACCCTATGGAAATTATGAGTAGTCTCTGACTGTGTCCAGTCCACAAAGCAGAGTACTTATCCTAGCTGTGACTTCTAAGTGGCAGCTGTAACTCAAACAACTGTTCACGTGCTTTTAGCGCTAGAGATCTCTTGTTCAAACTCCTGTACAATCTCCCAGTGCAAAATCAGTCACCATAAGCACTCAGACCACCAAGAGAAAGCATGTCAGGGAGTGACTATGAACCTCAAAATTAAAAATCCTTCATCACACAAGTGAGTACAACTGGAGTAGGTGGCCCAGAAAGGTTGTGGCATCTCCATCCTGGAGAGTTACAAAATTTGAGTAAACAAGGTCCTGGGGTACCTGATCCAACTTTGAACAGGAGTCTGAACTAGATGGACCTACAGAGATCCCTTCCAGCCTATCTTTTACTGTGATTATTTATCCACAGTGAAGTCTAACAAGACTCATGCTACGGCCAGCCTTTAAAGAACAACTTTGCTCTCTCGGGCATATACAAGGGGAGGATGTCATGAGCAACAAAAGAAGATACCTAAGAAGATTCCTAAGAGGTCCTTGATTTCAGTCCTAAATACAATTTAGCCTGCCATGGTTGGGGGAAAAAGAAAACATGGAAAATGCTGAGTGTAACACTTTCTGCAATTCATTAAAAATCTGAGAGAGATGCTTTGAAATGAAATATTTCTAACTTCTCTTCACAACACAGAGTCAGTAATGCCCAACTTGTTTTCTGCGCTGTTCAAGAGGGGTCCAAAATTGCAATACAGATGGTCTGTTAGGTAGGCTTAGGTGAGAGGATGTACTTCATATTTATGATTTTCTTTTTTTACATACAGTCACAAGACTGTTTTGAGTCTACTGCCATAACAATGTAATGTCAGGTTTTATTCTCTCTTCTTGCAATCACTGCCATCTTTGAACAAAACAAGTATTTTAAGTAGTTCTTCCAGTGTTTCTCCTCCTTAGGTTCATATCAGTGTTCTCCTGGAGGCTTCTTTTCCTCCCTTTTCTAATAATCACCTCATAAACTATAACACACATGTTGAATAAGAATAAGCAACGTTTAATTTATACAAATCAGAAGCAGAAGATGAATGCATAATTTATATGGGTCTATAGTATTTCTTACTGTGTTGTCCACTGAAAGTGCCCTCATAAAGATGTGTTTATTTTTCACTGTGGATGCTACACACAGCTGCGGCAGTCACCATGCTCACATGCAGCTTCCTTTCTGACCCATTATAACAAATAACTTTTGGAGTTCATTTCATTGCTGTACCCCTGATCCTGATGAACTTACTCAGTATTCATGCGAAAGAGGAACGCCTTCTGTTATAATGTAGTAATTGTTAGGATTGCACAACTTTTCCCATTTTTTCAGGCTGAAAGCAAGCCTCGTAACCACTTTCAGTACTAATAAAGCTTTGAAGAAGTGTCATTGGTAAAGTTTCTAAAAACAAGCCATTTGATAAGGAGCAGAATTAATAAAACTCAAATACCACATTTCTCTGTCTTTACTCTCCTCTGTGGATTCTGATACCTGATAAAAGGGTGACCCTCTTGGCCTTTCTGTCTACATGGGTAACTGTTCTCCTAAGTCTTGTAGGAAAATAACAGCTGAGAATTTTCCACTCTTCTGTCAAAGTGGGGTAAAAAATGAGCAAGTTTAAAACTTGCTGTAGGGATTCTGCTACAAGCACATGCACATGCAGTAGTATTGCAAAGGTCTTATCTCCTTCAGAAATCTAGGTATAAAGAAACAAGATATGAAAGTAAAACATAGAAGCAAAGATGGGAAAATTATGAGGAAAAACTCAGCACCTTGGTCCTGGAAAAAGAAAGCATCACACTACAAAAAAAAAAAAGCACAAGCAACCACACGTGCTCAGAAGGAACATTGTGTCATGACAGCCTGGTAAAAGACAGATAACTTCAGCTGCTGAAAGCTGACATGCCTTGAATTACATTTCATCTTAGAGGTTCATAAGCAGATTGGGGAGAAGGGTCAGAAAATGACAGAGGTTACTAAAGCTCTTGTTGATTTTGTCGATTTAGTGGTAGCTGGTAAAAAAAATACATAAAATAGTTTTGGATGGAGTAATAAATATATATATATAAAATGTATATTTAGCATGTCACATCAAAATGTGTCGTTACATCTCTATTCTAGTCTCCACAGTAAGTTCAGTTTTCACTTTCTGAAGTAAAATCATTTATTTCACAGGAAAAAAAGAAAGTGTTTGGGAGTGACAGATCAAGAAAAAAGGTGCTTATCCAATGAAATACAGTTTTCCAGAATCTGAATCAGGGCAATAATTCCTCTTTCTTGCCATCGCTTTTACGCATTAGTCACTGCCACAAGGTTTTCACCCCTGCAAATAACATCCTCCCAAATCACTGCACTGAATCACAGATCTTCTGATTAGGTGTTTTCATTTAGCTGCCCCATAATCCTTTGATTCTCTCCATGCAAGTGGAAACCAGAGCTGTGATCCATCTGTTATGCTATAGACCGTAAGTTCCCATCTGTCATCCATGGACCAGTGGTAGTCCCTGGAGCACTCTCTGCCTGTCTGCAGAGAGTTGACTGCTCTCCTGGTGCTGCCTCCTCCTCGTCTCCAGCTGTTAAACCATATTAAAAGATGGATTTAAAAAAGAACACAGAAGAAAACAATGTGAATAAAATCAATTTTCCATGTAAACAATTGCTTTAGCTGCAAGAGGGATGTTACACAACTGTGAATGCACAGGGTGGAACCTCAGAGCCACGTACCTTTCTCGGTGGCATCTTTGGGAATGCCAAGCCCCTGTGAGCAGCTGCAGGAAGGGTTCCAAGTGGGGTTGGCTGCAGAGTACTCCCTCAGAAATGCAGGGCCCTCATTCAAGTGTCAGAAAAATTAACTGGTTCACTGCTGATCACTTTGACATAAATATCTACCACTTTGGAGAAGAAAGAGCTGATTTCCCTGGATTAGGCTGCATCGGTTTACTCTGAGCTGTTCATCTTGTCCTGCACCTGAAGCACCACCTCAGACCACAGCTGAGCAGTCTTGTGACAGCTTTCCAATCTCTGGAGTTTACAGCCTAGGGTAGGAAACATAATTTTTGTTTACTTCATTTTGCTAACCTGCCATAGTTCAGCAGTTGCTACAGATCTCACTTCTGTAGATTACAGAATCACAGAATGGTCAGAGTTGGAAGGGACCTCCAGAGATCATCTAGTCCAAGCTCTCTGCTAAAGAAGATTCACTTGCAGCAAGTTGCACAGGAACAAGTCCAGGCAGGTTTTTAATATTGCTAGAGAAGGAGACTCCACAACCTCCCTGGGCAGCCTGTTCCAGTGCTCTGTCACAATAGTAAAGCAGTTTTTCTTCATGTTGATTTTTCTTCATGTTGTTCTGTCACTGGGGATCACTGAAAAGAGTCTGGCCCCACCCTCTTGACACTCACCGTTTAGATATTCAGATATATTGATAAGATCCCCCCTTAGTCTTCCCCAGGCTAAACAGATCCAGGTCCCTCAGTCTTTCCTCATAAGAGAGATACTCCAGTGCCCTAATGATCTTCATGGCCCTCTGCTGGACTCTCTCCAGTACCTCCTTGTCTTTCTTGACCTGTGGATCCCAGAACTGGACACCGTACACCAGATGCGGCTTCACTAGGGCCCAGCAGGGGGGAAGGATAAACTCCCTTGACCTGCTGGCCACACTTCTCTTAAAGTACATGAGGATACCACCGTCCTTCTTGCCCGTAAGGACACATTGCTGGCTCATGGTTAACTTGTTGCTCACCAGGACTCCCAGGTCTTTCTCCACAGAGCTGCTTCCCAGCAGGTCAACCCCTACTCTGTACTGGTGCATGTGATTGTTCCTCCCTAGGTGCAGAAGTCTACTATTGCCTTGGTTGAACTTCATTAGATTCTTCTCTGCTCAACTTTCTAGCCTGTCTATGTCTTGTTGAATGGAGAAGTAGTGGGATGTTTCATTCTTCCCAGCTCACTCTGTCCCCATGCACAAAGTAGCACCATCCAGTCCCTATCCCTTACTAGATCTGACAGCCCATGGTGGGGCAGCAGTGGTTTCTGTCCCCCCACCTCTCTACCCAACCTGCCCAAGGCTACCAATGCCACCAACACCAGAGCTGAATGTGCTGTCCAGTCACCTCACAGCCCAGCATACGAGTGAAAGTGCCAAAAGTTCTGGTTTATTTGAAAATACCTCGGGTTTTTCCATTCCCAATCCCTACCAGATGACTTGCTGGGATAAATTCTTCAGCTATCACATCAAAATCTGCCTGAGATCATGAAACGTATCATATAATACCAAATGGTCTCACAGATACCTGAAGATGCAAGAACAGCATAACCAATTGATATTTAACTTCATATAACAGTACATGAAGGGAAGGTAGGTGCAGCAGTGGCTCTGTTATCAGGTTTTATTCACAATTAACTCAATATCACTTTCCACTTTGATGTGTGCCAATACATCAAAGTATTCCTGTAGACTATGCCAAAGAAACACAAGCAAAAGCCACGTGGCAAAGACAAGATTTAGGTGTTTGTGGAGTGAGTACATGCTGTGTATTCTCATCTGCACAGGAGAAGCTGATAAACATGGTTAACCACCCCATAGCCCTTAGCTCACCTGAATCTATTTAGTAAAGCAAATTATTTCTGTGACCACACCAGAGAGTAGCAGGGCTTACATCCACCATGAGTTCAAACAGCCCAGCACTAGTTTACTGCTGAGAGTATCCTTACACACACAGCTAGGATAGAGCTTCTGTGTGGATTAACACTGCGATGTCTGTCCAGCCCTGCTGCCAGTTCTAGTAGCACCAATACATCTGAAAACAGGCTGACATGAGAATATTCTGACATAAAGTATAATAAAATTGTACCCCTTAATTAACTATCCCAAAAATGCTATTTCAAATCTTAAGTCCTCATTCTTGGAGGACATATGCAGGTACCAAGGCCAACAGCATCTTGGCCTGTAACAGAAACAGTGTGGCCAGCAGGACCAGGGAAGTGATTGTGCCCCTGTACTTGGTGTTGACGAGGCTGCACCTCAAATTCTGTTTTCAGTTTTGAGCCCTTCACTACAAGAATGACATTGAGGTCCTGGAGTGTGTCCAGAGAAGAGCAATGAAGCTGGTGAAGGGGCTGGAGAACAAGTCTTATGAGGAGCAGTGGAGGGAACTGGGGTTGTTTAGCCTTGAGGAGGCTGAGGGGAGACCTTATAACTTTCTATAACTATCTGAAAGGGGGTTGTAGAGAGGTTGGTGTTGGCCTCATCTCCCAAGTGTTACATGATAGGACAGAGGGAACGCCCTCAATTTGCACCAGGGGACGTTTAGATTGGACATTAGGAAAAAATTCTTCACTGAATTCAAGCTGAAACAGGCTGCCTAGGGAAGTGGTTGAGCCATCATCCCTGGAGGTGTTTAAAAGGTGGGTAAATGAGGTGCTTGGGGATATGATATAGTAGTGGACAGGTACGGTTTGGCTTGGTGATCTCAAAGGTCTTTTCCAACTTAGTGATTCTATGATTCTACTTATAAGTACTGCCTAGTATTTTACTGCCTAGTAAAACCAGACCTATAAACTATATTTGAACAACTCCATGAGTGAAGTGTTTGTAGGTGTCAACAGTAGTCACTTCTTGGGGTCAGTTGTGCCATGGTTAGGGTTCTTTGGTCTTTTAAATTCAGCATGTGTTTAAGCACTTTATAGCGCTTAATTCTATGCTTATGATAGCCCAGAATACTCCACAGACTAAATACGTTAGGCAGCTGAAAGACAGGACCCACAGTGTCTCTCAATTATTCATTTGGAACAAAAGGCAGTACTTTTCCTGGACTTCATGTTTTGCTAGCTTGGAATTAGCATTTTGTCACTCCCCACATCCCACATCTGAGCTCATCCAAACTTTGGAAGGGATGGATCTGGCTCCAAGTCCTGCATTTCAAGCCCATCTTTAATCCATTGCTAGCAAAAGGTTAGGGGTTTTTATGCTAATTCCCCACTTTCTTGTCAACTAATGGAACAAAAAGGAGGAAAACCTATCTGGATCCTAGGGATATTATCTTCCCTTTTTTTTGGAAATATACAGATGATGAACCAATCAAGCTGTGAATGATAAACAACTGCTTTAAATAGATAAGAAGCAAACATGCAAAGAGACAATAAGGTTATTAAGGAATAATACTGGGAAACTGAGTGGCAGACGATTATCTGAACTTCATTTAATTTCAAATTTAGCATTTCTTTTATGTTCACTCCTATAATTTTTCTCTTCCCTTTTTGTTCACATTCAATTTCTGCCACAGAAAAAAAAAAGGGGGAGATAAATTCAAAAGAAAGGGGGAGATAGACTCAAAATATAGAAACTATTATCACCTAAAGCAAAAATTAAATGACTCGCTAAAAACTTAGTACTTTGCCATAGGTCTCCAGAGTCACATTCAGATACTTTCATGCAGATCGCTACTTCCGTTCTCTGGTCTTACTCTTCGGACAAGGACTGGCTGATAGAAAAATAGTCTAGTGCATTTAGTAAGTCCTGCCCTGCCTGCTTGCTGTTGCAGCCTGAGCTGGCTCTGTTACCCTCTGCCTTGGAGCATGGGCAAAGGTGCCATGGGGTTTTCTACCTCAATCATGCAGGCATCACTTCAGAAACTTCTGTTTAAAAACTCAAATGCAAATATGAAAAGCCTAAATTTGGGTCAGTTTGGTTTGGTTTTATTTTTTGTAATTAATAAGGTGAAGCTTACTTGCGAGCCATATCAGTTCACTTTGTTCTTCATTTCTCTCAGAACAGGAAATTTGATTAACTGGGATAGTATAGGCCTGTTGAGTGATATCCTTTTTCACTCACGTACAGGGGAAGGGCAAAATGCTCTTCCAAAAGATCTTGCTAGAGACCGGTTGTGCACCAAAATCAAATCATAGGAGGAGCAATAATGTCCCTTTCCTATGGAAGTTATCTATTTTTAGAGGTGGTGACCTGCAGCTCAATAATTCTGTATTTGAACCTCGGTTTAGGATCCTGCCGACTACACCTGTCACAGATGGAAATTTATAAGACTTTGATTTAGCAGCAATTTAGAATTTAACAATGTAGATCACAAAATTAGAATATATATATATATGATTTCTATTAATACTTAATCATTGGCTGATTAACCAAGTGATGCAACAGGATATGCTATAATCAAATCAGCAACTTACCTACACATTTGAAAGTGGCAAGGTTCACACTATAGTTATGACAAGGTTAAGTTAAATCATACACACATAGAGATGTACACACAGACAGAAAGATTCATAGATCCAAATTTACAGAGATATACCTATGGCAAAAAATTCCCTCCACTCAAGATTAGTAAAATACTCACTTTCAACATATCAGCATTCTCAATGGACAGTCTTTGAGTTGTGAGGAGCCTGGACTTGCCCTGTTCCTCTTATCAGCAGTCGACCCTGAAAGGCATTCAAGTTAAGAGGGAGATACTGGATGCAGCCCGCTGCAGTCCTGGAGACCTCAAAGGGTCTCACTTAAGATGGTTATTTATAGGGTTGCAGGTAATTGACTTTGGTCAGAATTTTTTATTCATTCTGTCCTTGACTCGGATGAGGTAATTCTGGCATTTTCCACCAGTTATATATGTCCAGAACTTTCCAGATCATATAATTCTGCTATTCTCTAGCTCAGACTACAATCCAGGTGGCAGGTGTACCATGCTTTCAGGAGGGGATCATCAGTTCCTTTCTGAAGCACAAGTAGTCCTTTTCCAGACACTGAGTTTCAGAATGGTCCTTTCCCAGCCACAGGAGTTTTGGGTGCACTAAGGGAGTGCCTTCACGCTCAGACTTGCTGCATTTTTGCAAAGGTGAGGATACAATGGAAATATTTTTCCCTAACATGCCTGACTACCGTAGATAGGCGGGTGGCCCAGGGAGGGGTCACATCACTACACTCCCTTGATTGGCCTGGGCCACATCACTACACTCCCTGGATTGGCAAGCAGCCCAAGGAGGGGGTCACACCACCACACCCGTATACACCACTCTCAACAGACCTGACATCAAACCTTTACCAAAATATGCTCAGTTCTCTCTTCTTCATTTCGAGCCCCGAAACTCATCTGGTAACTTTCACCCAAAAGCACAGATGTTTCACACTTTGCTCTAACTCTTATCACCTTAAACAAAAAGAAAACCCCATCCTCATCCTCTCATCTTCTCCTCTATCCTCATCTTATTCTGTAATGTTTGCTATTCAAAGATGAATAGCTTACATCTTCATTAAGTATCAGTAATTTTCCTACACAGGGTATTCATTGATTTGGCAGTTTTACAGCTGCTAACTCTACTGTGAATAGCATCCCTTTTAATAATGCCTGAAAATAGTGTAATTTTACCCTTAGAAAGTAGCAAAGTTACGTGGTTCTATTGGTTTGTACATGAATATGCCATTCTTGAACCAAAAGAATCACAAAACCATTTTAAATATATTTTAATCCCTGCTAGAAGGAAAGTATAAAAAAATCCTGCTTTTATACTAAATTAAGGCCAACAGTTCCTGTAATAGTATCCCTGGGTTTATGTGCATAGAGCATACAAAGTGATATATTAAGCAGAACTATAGTGCTGATATTTTTCAGCAAAAGAATAATTCAGTATGGAATGACATCAGCATTCTAACTAATATTTCTTCATTGGGTTTAGGCAAAATATCAAAGAAATACTGTGAACTCATTCTTCATTATATTTAGCTGAGGTGCCCAAGAGACATTTTACGACTTTCCAGATCAGACATTAGCCAGTAAAAAACATTGGATAGAAACGGGTAAACTAAACAGTCGTTCTCCAGTCCCATGGAAAACAATTTTGCCTTTGCAGAAAATCCAGACTGATAATACCCCTTATAGGCATTCAACCCATTAGCTTCTAAAGAACTCCAGCCGAGTTTTATTGAAATAAACCTAAAAACTCAGTACCGTCTTCATTTTTTTTGGTGGGGTCGGGGGTTGCTGCTTGTTTTTATGCAGCTAATTTGCTAAACATCATTTGATTTTCTGAACCGTGTAGCTGTTCTCAAATTCAGCTAAATTCTGCACGGCTGTAGACAAACAGTCCCGTTGTAATACTGAAAAACATAGATAAAAGCAGAAGAGAGAGACTTTCGGTAACACTGCTGCAAATCAAGGGGAGTACATGTGGCTTGCCATGCGTTTAACTCTGTGATATTTTGTACTGAATAAATTCCAATAAAATCCCAGCTCTGCAGTTAAAGAGATAATACAGATCCTTTCTGGTCATAAGTTACATCATCCCAGGATCTCTTGGGAATGACACTTATAGCATTTATTTCACTGGAACAGCTTCACAGAATTAGTTCATGGAAAATATAAAGTAGGCTAAACATAACATCATTTGCCTTCTAGAAATTGTAGTAGTTGTGTTCTTTGGGGGAACTTTTTCATTGACAAGAAACCCTTTGGAAAGTAGATTAAGAGAAAGAGGGCTCCCACATCCTCAAAGAGGAACTGGAGAATAGAATTGAATCTGGATTTCAGCTAGTATCTTTCTGAAGTGAGTAAAATAACTGGATTACCACCATGTCTTTCAGAACCCATCAAGTGGGATGGGGCACCAAAGTAAAGCAGAACAGCCGCTTCAGCAGCAAGATTAAATAAAAATTCTATTGCAAAGAACAAAGAAAACCTTAAAAAAAAAAAAGAAACTGACGTGAACAGCCTGCTGTTCATTTTCCTCGACAAATATTCTCAGAGCATCATATTGTCAGAGATATTGAAGAATCAGTAATGCCTTGACATGCCTCTACAGAATACTACTTAGGAAACAAGCACTATTCTTGCTGTCAGTGAAGCCTGGAATTACCTTTCAAATTTTTCATTTTGCCTACAGAACAATAAGGTAAAAGCTTATTAGTATAGATCTTCTGCAGAACTAGTATCTAACGTAAAACTAAATCACATAAATACATAATGTGCACTACAGTGCTACTTGTGCTGTGGTGCTACATCTTCTATCAAATACAGCTACAGCAATGCAAAGAAAACCAATCCATCTACTCTCCATAGTTAACTAACATAGCGAAAAGTACAATCTGCACATTTCTGTATGCACTTGACTTTTACTTAAAATGTCTTTGTAAAACAAGTGTATACCTGAGATTATATGAAAAACAACTTCGCATTTATTTCTATTTCATAGCTACGTTCCCAAGAATAGGGCAGGAACACTACTCATACGCATCTTAACACTAAAGTGGTAAGCAATGGGGATGATGGTGACAGCACCTTAGAGCAGAGGGAAGGTTAGTGAAGCCAAATGCCGTTTTCTTGTGCACGTAAACTGTCTTTAGTAGTCCTTAAAAATATCTCAGCCCAAAAGAATGAAAAGATCTCTTCAGCTCCAAGCATATATACAGCAGTATTTCAGAAACTGGATAAAATGTTGCATGTTTCTTGTGTATTTTCAGATTCATGCACAACCTTTTCCCCTGAACTCCTAGAACAGTTATTGCACTTCCTGTCAGTACTCGTTCCCATTCTTTCTAAAGGCAAATAGAGAAGTTCGGACTGATGAAAATGTTCAGACTATAAATGTAGCAAGGAAAAATTTACTCTATAAATCTATGGTTAATCCAAATCATGAACCTAACATGCAGTTTTGATCTCCTCATCTTTAAAAGATATAGAGGGCAGAACTGGAAAACTTTCAGAGAAGGGCAGGAGGTGAAATCAAGTCATAACTAGTTTCTGTGCAAGGAACTACTTCATAGATCAATGCGTTTCAGTCTGGGAAAGAGAAGACTCATGGAGAACACAAAAAGCTGCAAAATCATTAGTGCTGTGGAAAGCGTGGATAGAATTCAACAGTTAATCGCCTCTTCTCATACCAGAACTACAAGTGAAGCTACTGGGAGGCAGCTTAAAGAAGGATTAGGGGGAAGCTGTCGCAACACGTATGGAGCAGTGGATCTGCACAGCTCCTAGAGAGATAACATCGTGAAGGCTAAAAATTGAAAAGGGAGAGGTTTCCAAGGGAGCTGCTCATGTGAGAGGACATACAGAAACAAATCCTGCTCAAAAGGCATCTGTGCTGAAATAACTAAAGGCTAAGAAAATATAAGAGTAAGTGTTACAGATGTTTGGCCTGTTCTTAAACAGTGATGTAACTGGGTACTTACAGACATGGTGGGATACTGGATGTTGAACTAAACAGATTGCTGGTCTTAGCCAAGATGGCTCATTTTATTAGGATGGGAGAAGGAAGGCAGAATTTTTCAGCAGGAAAAAAAAAATATCACTCAGTTTCTGATCACTATATTTTCTGCTTTATTTTACCAAAGGGAAAAATGCATGTCTCCATCCAGACTTCTGCTTTTTTTGCCATCAAAATGTCACTGGTATTCAGGTTAAAGCCATTTCTAGTTCAGAAAACCAACATTTCACAGCTACATCTTGTTTTCCACTGATTTTAAGGACTCAGCAGTCATGAAATTCTGACTAGAGGACTGCAGAGGCAGGGAGGCAACCAATTTATTTCCTACAAATATACTAGAAAAAGAATAATTATTTTTCCTAGATAAAAATTGTCATGAAATAGGAGTTATCTCATCAGGAAGCTCTACAAACCTTGGGTGCTTTCTGGCAACCCTCCCTTAAGAACCTCCACATTAACAATCCTTTCTCAAAACCATTCTCTTGAGACTGATTCCTTTCTGCCGAAGGGGCAGCTAAAGAACGCTCAGGACTCTGCATGTCCCAAGCTATAAGACAGGTAAAACACTCAGATCAATGAGGTTCAAATGCTGCAGGTTGTTTGATCAAGACCAGGAAATTATTTATAATCTTTCTGTGTTTTTTGTCTTTCAATAAATGCTATAATTTTGCCTTATATTTATGCATTAAAACTGCACTTAAGCCCTTTTAATTTGACAATTGTATAAAAGGATTGTGTGGAGTACAAACTAGTTGGGGAAAAAAATCATAAATCCTCTTGTTAACAAAACAGCCGTCAGCTACCTGGACATGGTGACAGCGGTTGGCATAAAATAGAGCTGCTGGTGGGCTGCGGAGAAAGAAACAAGATAAATAGTCAGGCTTAGTTCTAATTATTTCATTATTAAAATAACTGCATAAGGAGACTAGCATGGGTCATTTTCTTTGGGGCGAATTTTTCTTTATTTCAGTCACATTGAGCAATGCCAGGCTGCATGTGTGGTTCTGCAGAAATCAATGCGATTCTCATGAAATATGTTAGTCAGAATATTTGCAACTGCCTTGTAGAGTTTGGGAGTGAATTTCAAAACTAGCTTGGGATTAGCAAACGCATCATGGCATGGAAAGAAGCTTTTTTTTCCTTCAGGTTCTGAGATCAGAGAGTGCCAATACCCCATTGCTATCTCTGCCCCTGCTTTCTAAACTTGCCAATTATATTCCGAATTTGCAAAGAATTTATATCATCTGTCACATAGAGCAATCCCTTCTCCTCCCATGAGAAAGAGATTTTGATGCATCTGATTATAAGAAAATAGGGGAGGGGTAGAAGGATGAAGATAAACACTTCTTAAGGGAAACTTGAAATCTGTAGAATGTTAAGAATTTGGCACTCCTAAGCATGCTGGAGGGGGAAAAATATTGGTTATTTTGTTTAGCATAAAAGTTTGTTGAAATTCCTGTTTATGCTAGAGACAGGGAGACTATTTCTCTAAGTATGAGCTGAAGTAATTACAGATTCAACAGAAAATCACGTAACATTTATGAATAAGAAATGGTAGTTCACGCTTGTCAGTGTGGGAAAAGAGTTATGTCAAAAAAGTCTGATTTCCTTCTTTAAGATAAAGACATTGATAGAAATCAGTTCTGAAATTACAAGTCCACTTCTGGGATTAATGTTTTCTAAAGGCATTTCTCTAATAAGAACTACAAGAACTATTTGAGAGTTGGAGAAAAACCTTTATTGTGAGAGACCAGACAAGACAGATATTACTGGCTCATTTTGAAAAAGTACATTTAGAAAAGATCTGATTACATTGCATAAATATTGCCCTGGAACGATAACATCAGATAGGAAAGGCTGTGTAATCCTGAATAAGGATTATAAGGATCAAGAGCTGAATCCTAAGCAAAACTTATTTAAATTAAAAATTAGGCATCATTGCTTAATGATGAGGAAAGAGGTTAATTACTGGAAAAAGCTATGGGAAGAATCTGAGCATTCTCCATTCCTGGGTAACTAGATAAAGTTGAATGACCTATCATAACAAGAGAATAAGACTTGACTTTGTAGTCAATTCTCATCTTAAAATCAAGAGAAAATAACATAAAACAAAACTTAGAGAGCTGAAAAATGTGGTAAAGAATTACTCTGCAGACTTGATGGAATCAACTTTCGCCTAATGCAAGTGCTGCTGTTGGAATACCACAGTACTTAGGAGCAAAGCCATAGCCTGAAGGGCAATCTGCTGTAGTCATACAGCTCAGTAAAAGGCGAATGAAAGTGCATTTATCTTGGTGCTTGAAGACAGTTCATACAAGTTCAAGAATGTTTTGCAGTACTCGCTTTCAGAATGCCAAATTAAAGAATTAAATAACATGCATCTTAAAATCTTTCCAATGGATTGATGCATCTAGGCTTGGGGATTCTAATGGAATTATGCACGCAGGAATGAAAAACTACTTTAAATGGAATCTGAGTCTTTCTAAAACCACAGAAACTGAAGAAGGAAATTTAAATAGATGCACCTTAGAGAATCATTTCACGAAACCCAGATTTAACACCTGATGTTTTTAATGAAAAATAAAGAGTGGTCATGAATGGCAAATGAAATGCTGGAAATCTAGGCTGGTATTTATGTCACTTGGTAATTAATGAAAGATATTCTTCATTGTGTTCTGCTGCCCTCATTTAATCCCACTGTCTTAAACTCCGAAATATGGAGACTAACACTTTCAGTTTAAATGAGCAGTTCTTAGAAGCTTTGTTGGTGAAGTAACAACCATACCACAGAAAAATTTAATCAAATTTAACCAATTTTCCTTTCTACACATGTATCAGCAAAGCAAAAGTCCTACAATTTAAATACTTCTGGTTTTAATGTTGAATAGCATAGTTCCTTTTCGAGGTCCTAATGTGGTTCATTAGGGCAAAAGGGAAGCAGAGCTAAAAAGGCAGCTGAACTTTCAATGAGAGTCCTCTCCTTATGTAAAATTCAATGAAGTTGTGTCCAACTTAATTGCGATAACACGTTATATATGCACTATTTTCATGGAATTTACTAAGGGGAAGTGGCCTGAGAATATATTTATTAGACCTTAGTATTAATTCACATAATGATTTCAGGAAAAGAGTATTTTCTATACTGATGGTAGTTTGAAATGCCATTAATGTGACCTTTTCATTATTCTTAAAATGAATCCTTCCTATCAATGGTAGAAGGCCACTAGGTGGTTTTGCTCTTCATTTATTGGTATTATTCCTCATTAAAGAAATCTTATTTTCACTCTTCATCATCTAACAACAAAAAAAGGATCCCTTTGTCTTTCAGAGTGGCAGAGAAAGGGATGCATTTAAAAGAGAAACTAACATTTGTATTCGGTATTTTGAAATTATAAGGATTTATTAATTATGGGTTTAGCTCCATCTGCAAAGGCTCTGTCTCTTTAAAGGACAGCTAGCATGAATCATTCTTGGGTACATGGGATTTAAATAAAACCATAAGAACTTATTATTTGTTTTATTTCCTCTCTCATTATAAAAGTAATGTAAAATACCTATATTGAATAAAGATACATAATGGTAAAAAGAATTAGCTGAACGTGGAGACATATGCACTGTTTCTTCAGGGAGTAGCACACAACAGACAGTGACATTAAATTCATACAGTCGCATCACTCACCCATGTACTGCATTTTAGCAGAAGGAAGTAATTGTGGTATCTGTAAGATTAGACAACACAGAATTATATTGGAATTTCTGGCATATTTGGTATAAACTATTAAAATCTATAAAAACCAAGCATAGGTTGGATGAAACCAAAAATCTTCGTGAATTTGAGTTAGCAGAGTTGCACCTGAGCGATGGAAATCCTCAAAAGAATAATGATCATTCAAAATGCATTAATCTGTTGGTGTTTCTCTACTTGCTTTGTGCCTGCAAGCTGCTGTGTGCAGATCAACACCACTAGACCTTCTTTTCCTTCCCAGCTTCCTAGTAAGTTTTTTAGAGTACCCTCTGCCATTTCAGTGCTCTGACTTAGCCAGGAGGTTCCTTGGTGTTTTCTCATTTTTGGCTCGTTTCACTCAGCAGCCTGAGTGGCTTGTGGCCATTCACTGCAGCACTTCTACATGCCAGCAGGGATGAAGAGCTGTTTTCTTCCCTATGGCTATAGATGAAACAGGCAGAGTTATGTTGCAGACTTCCAGGACTGAATTTCGATTAAAGACCTACACATGATGAATAAACACAGATTCTTACTTCTTGAAAGTCACTTTTAAAATAAAAATAATAAACATTTTTTTGTCACTGAGATTTTGATTACCAGGCAAGACTTACCAAGGTAATGTGTCACCTGGCTTGCTATTGACTGGATTTGAAATCCAGGTTACTTTCCAAAGGTTGGTTCCATATGCATCAAGTTACTACAGAGAAAATAGCTTTTCAGTTTGAGAAGTACATATAACAGACTATGATGAGCAGTCTGAAATGGAGGAAAGCTATCCTTTGTGCAAACAGTCCTATCCTATCCTATCACATCTGTCTTGCAATAAACCAAGATGCACTGAGCGATGGATAAGAATTTATTGCTAAGATAAGTTCGGTCTGATTGAGCCCTGCAAACTGCAGCTCCACATTATTTACCAAGACTTTACAAAGTTTGTCTGGGATTTGACAAATGTAGACATGTCTTAAACACAGCCCTGATTGCTTTAACTGAAATCTATAATCACATACATTTATTCTTTATTTCGTCTGTTTTGCATCCTGCCGCCTCTCTGCTGCTTCTGCTAAAATGAAAAAGCTAAAAATTTCCTATGAAAAGCTGATACTTTCTGTCTTCTGTCTTTGAATAGTAAAAGACATCGTCTAATCAATGGAAATAAAATTTCATACCCATGATGATACCAATGGCTTCTTAGGCATAGCTCTCTTGTTTTCATAAACAATTCCTGTGACAGGCAGTTAACATTTTCTGATCATTATCTACTGTTACCTACATTTTTAAAAGTTGTTTACAGAATTGATTTGGAAACTTCAAGAAATTGAACTAAGTTGTTTTCCTATCAATATGAAGCATGAGGAGTCATCTGTAACAGAACCAGTAAAGCTGCTGCGTGACAGAGTAAAACTCAAGGAACAGAAAGATACAGCTGGCTTTAAAATAAATGTAAATATCTATTTAAATATGGAGAATTGTTTCACTTGTTTGTATATATATATATATATATATATATGCACCTCAAACACTACGTTCAGTTTGAGGCCCCTCGCTACAAGAAGGATAGTGAGGTGCTGGAGCGGGTCCAGAGAAGAGCAACAAAGCTGGTGAAGGGTCTGGAGAACAAGTCTTACGAGAGGCAGCTGAGAGAACTGAACTGAGATTGTTTAGCCTGGAGAAAAGGAGGCTGAGGGAAGACCTCATCACTGTCTACGATTATCTGAAAGGAAGTTGTAGAGAGGTGGATGCTGGTCTCCTCTCCCAAGCAACTAGTGACAGGATGAAAGGAAATGGCCTCAAGCTGTGCCAGGGGAGGCTGAGATTAGTTATCAAGACAAATTTCTTCCCTGAAAGGGTTATCAGGCACTGGGATACGCTGCGCAGGGAGGTGGCTGGGTCACCATGCTGGGAGATTTTTAAAAGATGGGTAGATGAGGTGCTCAGGGACATGGTAGTAGTGGACAGGTACAATTTGACTCGATGATCTCAAAAGTCTTTTCCAACCAAATGATTATATGACTCTATGATTTGTTTATTTATATGATAAACATGCAACTGCAATTTCATTGAATTAAAATTACAGGCAAAATCTATAGCACATTAATTTTGCGTACGAAACATTATAAGCCCTAGAAATCTATGTATACCAACACTTAAAAATAGTCATATAAACTTTCTTTTGACAGCAAAATAAATGGTTGTCTGTTCTATAATACTGCCTGAGATGCAACAGTGTAAATGTTAAATGGGAAATGTCATTCAGGAGGACAAGGAAATGGGAATCACAAAGTTCGGATCTTCTCACTACTCATGCACAACCTTGGATTGAAGCAATAGATAATCCTTATGAGATCAGATTATGGTACAAACCTGAGATAACAAAGAAATGTCACCTCCCCAGTATTTTTAGAGGAGATTAGATAAAATGGACAATAAAAAATCAGAAAGGTTCAGATCACACAGGAGCACACAGAAGTGGTGAATGGCATATTGAAAAAAATATAAATAGTTTGATTAAGGAGGAGGCAATTCAGGTAACATGGCATCAGTAGGAAATTTACATAGATGAATGCATTCATTCCTAAACCACATAGACTGTACTGCCCTTGCAGACTGACTATCTTGTTCAGTGCAAGTGCTTTATGATGCTTGGATGCAAAGTGTACAGAAACAAAAAAAAAGCAAACAACACTATACTGAATTTTAACAGAAAACTCATTTTCCTTCATTTTTTTAAGATAAGTTTGGCTTTGCCAATAGTAACAGAATTAACAAGGTCTGCAAGACTTATCATCAGCATATAGATATATATGGGCTTATAGGTACATTTTCATTGAAATATATTGCATCAAAATAAGAGGTGGAGTGACCTTTCCTAAACATCTTTGCTGTATTGATATACTGTTTCCCACTTTAAATCAACTGGCTGAAACTAAATCAAGCAACAGGGGTGCCGCCACTTACCTCACATACAGCTTAGTTTTGGGTAACAGCCTAAACACTTCATTACACTAAAAGGATTTCCAGAAAAGTACATCAGATGTTAGTTTAACATCACTGCTCACAGTCATGCATCTATCTCCTTCTTTTCTGCTTTTCTTTAAAAAAACAACTGTTAAATCATTGTCTTTAATGGAATTAAATCAAATGATGCAGAGCAACTAAAAAGATCAGTGCCATAAAAACTGGCAGACTGGAAAAAATATTAACACAACTACATGACATGCAAACAAGAAAAAGTGGTTTTGAACCTCATCTAGAATACAAAATATGGTATCACTGTAGCTACATGAATTTGGACCAGCCAAGATATTGGCATTAAATTTCTCAAGGGTGACATTTTGTAATCCTTGGTCGTGAAATGATTCCTCATGGAACTGCGATATCTTAATTCTTAGGTAAAGATTAAGCAAGATTAGGCAGGAGGTTGCTCTGAACAGGTTGGGAAAGGTGGAGCATTGAATAACTCCCATGATTACATAAATTATTTTACTAAAGAGAGAGTTAAATGTTGACATTTGGTGGCCACTCAAGAAGCCCATACTACCCCAAACAGTAAGTTACCTGTAACCCTTTCCTCCTGCTCAGAAAAGGTGGAACAAAAAGGAAGAGAAACCCAGAGAGTAAATATTAGCTTGCATACAAATACCATGAGTCTCTTATCTGTGGCATATTGTAATTGCTTTCTATTTTAAGTTGATGTTCAACAAGCAATTATCCATAAAAGCAGCAATCACTTAAGACTTAGATTGCTGCACTTCAAATACTATTTCCCTGCAACTTTCATATGTTCTAATCTATAACTCAGATAACTGCACAATAGATACTTATCACAACTCAAACAAAGTGAAGACTTTGTTCACACAAGATCAAGGAGAGAGTTTGTGATTAAAACTAAATCTCTGCTTTAAACTGTTCTCCTGGAACTGAACATCATTTAGCCACATATAAATTAGTCGTTAACTTTTACAAAAGTTAAATTCAAAATTTTACAGAATTGCATTAATTCTGCATTTGTAAAATGCTTTTGAAAATAGAATAAAAAATTGAAAATAGAATAATAAATAGAAAATACAATCAAAGGTTCGCTTTGATTATAGTATTCTTTCAGAGAGAAAGGCTTACAGGAATGTTCTCATCCTGTAAAAACATATGTACTGCTCATTTCTCTATGTGCATTAGTGGACATTACTGGATTCTGCACATTCATAGTGGTAACCTTGTAAGGAAGCTCATACCTTAATTAAACTTCTAACTTAAGACATTATTAAGAAGTAAAGGCATCACCTTTCTTTGAACTTCATATTGCTCCATACTACTTGTATTTAATTTAGCATTTTTATTGCAATATTTGATCAAAGAAAACTAATTAATCCATATCTGATAAATTTAAAAATGCACTCATCCTTTAAGAAATTAAACTTAAATCTCTTTCCATTATTCTCAACCCATTTTCCTGAGTATTTGCAATGTCTTACATTACAGTTCCATTTTTGAATGCATATGCAATAATACAATTACTGTATGGTACTGCAAAATATTCTTATAAATAATACCTAAGTCATAGATGCCAAATAAATTAACAGTGAATTGCCCTGCCTTTTTTCTTCCTTTTTCTCCTTGTAGGCTTACAGACTACAATAATCCACAAAGAGTCTCCCTGCCATTAGCTTTCAATTAGCATTCTGTTGTCTAACTTTTTGATGAAAACCACTGAGGGCGTAAAATAGAAAATATACGCTCCCATGGATTTTAGTAGAGAAAGCAGGTAGCTCATGGGAGGAAAGAAGATGTGATTTTGACTCAAAGCACTGAGATTCAGTAGCAATCACTGGGGTTCATCACAGTTAATCAGCCAAGCCAGGTCCAAAGCACAAACCTTATATTTCAAACATCGGGTTATTTCCACAAAGAAAATATTTTTATTAAAATGGATTGGTAATTATTTTCTTGGACTCAAGTGCACATTTATACAACGTTAAAAAGAGAGTAACCACTTCTCCCCCTCAAAGCACCTATTAATGGCTCCTGAAAAGGATAACACAAACATGGATATCAGACTAAAGCTGGTGATAATTGGAAGATTTTCTTCATAATAAAAATAACTGGCAAGACTGAAAAATATTGTGTGTCTTATACTTTCTCGCATCTCTTTTCAGTTGCTGCAGCTTCATTCTTCATCAGTGCTAATCAAAGACATACATTTGGCCATGGCTCACCACATAAAAAGACAGAGAACTCCAGCTGAGACACAGAGAACCTGAAGGCCATCAAACATCCAGAAGACAATAAGTCTACAGACAAGATAAAGCTAAAATCATTGGGATGGTATCCATCTAGATGACCTCCACATGCACTTTATTTTTAAAAACTTGGAAATCAAACTTATGAAGTACTTCATCTGACGTTATTCCTCAGGAGTTCTAACTCTTTACATTTATGTCTACAGTTTATCGATTCATAGTTATAGTTTACTGACTTATAGTTAGTTTTCTTCACACATCTTTTCAGTGGGTTTCCATACACGCAAGCCATGTTGGGTATCCCATCTGTAATGCTGTTCCTGGATCCATACATGGTCTTAACAGAAGAACCAGAAGCTTGATTCTATCCTGCCAGAGATTCCAGCATTGTCCAAACAAAACCAGAAATGTGCCATGAAGAAAAACTTGACTTCTCAGACATGTTTAGAAGGTGACCAGCCTGCATATTCTGTCAGTGATGAAACTTGACACGCGTCTGCTGGGGACCTCTCCACCACCTATAGGCAATCCTGTATGTTCCTACACTAGCTAAACAGCAGTAAAACAATGGGCTAAAGCTCAAAATGACAGTCAGCTCTTACGTGTGGGAATTACTTTATACTTCCCATCTTTAAAGGAAAGCAAAGCAGCTGCGTGACAACATGCAGCTTTGTCCCCAAGTGCTGGAGCCAAGAGCTGAAAAACCAGACTGCTGTTAGAGGTCATCCTTGCATAGCACTCTAACCCCCCTGAAAGCCTCACGCTTCCTTCTGTTGGTTTACAGTGGTATTCTGATCAGTTGACCAGGCAATACACATACCTCTTACTTTGCCACATCACTTTGTTTGCTATCACTTTAAAGATACTCATTAATATCTACTTTTGCAGTCTTCAAATAACAAGCTTACCACTTTTCAAAACCAAACTGACATTAAGAGAATCAGCAGGAAAACACCAATAGAGAAAACTTATCCAAATTCTGGCATCACTCGAATGGCACACACATTGCACACAGTTTTAGCACAAAATGTACATCAGATCAATCCTAAATATTCTGGAAATCACAGCCTAGTTTAACCATAAAAACCAAGATGACTAGCGGAGCACTTTTGTCAACATTGTAGCACAGAAACTTTGCTGTTGCATTTTTTAAGAGTTGTCCTCATTTCATTAAATGATTTATCTCTAGTCACCATGTCCCATGATAAAACCCCACCTCATACTGAGGTGACAAGGCACTTACTAGGATGCTCTCAGAATCAGTTGGAAAGCCTGCCTTGGCCACTTACCGGCATTGCCGCCTGCAGAGAAGTGGTGAATACACACCAGGTAACAGCAGAAAAGTCAGATGAAGATAATCAGCTTGAGGAATGCTTTATGACTTAAGCTAGCCCAATTTCATAAAAACTTCACAGCTGTGACTTTTCCCATTCTACCTCATCCTAGACTCAATTTTTCTTCTCTCCAAGTTATTTGATTACAGTGCTCACTCTCTGTATTCAAAGTGCTGATACACTCAACTAAGACAAAGTACAATTCATTTCTGCTTAAAATGTAACAGTATTTTAATATTGCAGTATTTGCATTATTTTATAATCTATGTCTTTTTTTCTGAAACCTTAGCATACACCAATCTGTTTGCCTCAGATGTGTCTAAATGCATCAATTGATTAAATCCTAGAATACCAGCATAGACAAGGGGCACTCTGAAGGTAGTCCAAATCACTAAGATAGAAGTCTAAAATATCTGATATTTTAGACCCGTCCCAGAGGCGTAAATATTATACCTTATACTTTCAATGAACTCAGTTAAAGGCTACGAAATAGCATCAATTACTTTGTCTAGAAAAATGCTGCCAAGCCAAGTAGTATCAGGTCATGACTGATAGCATTTATATTACATTAGAGTTAAGTGGTGAATTCACCACTTTGAGATGACAGAAAGCTTTTGGCAGAAGTAGAAAAGACATGAAAGTGCCAGTTAGCTGCGTGACAATGTCATTCCGACCACTTTCATATGAAAAACAGACCTTGTATTATACCTCCACTTTAGCAGCGGTGATCACTCTGATTTTGTAAGCTTTCAAACCGACAAAGGCAAAGCTAAGTATCATGATAGTGAGGCCATAAAAAAACAAAATGTGAGATGTATCTTTGGAAGGTGGGAACAAAGTCAACCACAAGGTGATCTCCTTCAATACATGCATAATACATAAACAAAACATCTTACCACTTCCTTTTCCTTTACTATGCACTTTCACTGGATGTGATAACTCTTCTCCTTCCAAAAATCATTCAGGGTCATCTAAGCTTCTGCATAAAGTCAATCTTCAGGTCTAACCTGAGCCCCAGTTATATTCTCAGCTTCAACTTTCATGAAATATTTTCTCCAGGAAAAACAATAAGGGCTCAGCTGGCTGAGGCTGCTTTTTAGTTTCTGGAGTGTTCAATTATACAGCAGGAGAAGAGAAATGACTTTCAAGCGTAAAGAAAGGAGCTATCAAGAAAAGGAATGTAGACTGATAAACTGAGAATGGAAAGGTCAGAATTCTGTTTCCAGGCTTTTTAAGAGAAATACAAAACCTAAAGATTTACAAACAGTGGCCACTGGGATAGGTCAAATATGTGTAAAATAAAGGAATATGATGATAATGTTTCTTATTTCATTTTCAAGCACTCTTGGGATGTTTTGTTACATCAACATCTTCTTCCCTGTCCTAGACAGATAGCTTTATTAACTAAAACTTCGGTTTTCCTTCCTATGAAGAGCACTTTCTAGAACATAACCAAAGCCCCAATTCACATAAAGCAACTGAAAATCATTTACATGGAAAAAAAAAAGTGGTGGACCTTTCACATGGTGCCTGCGAGAACCTTGTGCTTTACGCACCTTTCCCACTCCATTTTTTCTCATTAATGTCATCTGTTTAGTATTGGCAATTCTGCAGGGATTCAGCTGTGGCCGTAGCTAATCTAGAGTGAACTCTGCTGTAAATGAACATAAAGTTGCTTTTGCAGCTGAGAAATATAGCCCACCATTAGACCAAGGTATGTTTCAAGAGCACAAGAGGCTCCAAGCTGGTTGCGCACCGGGTGTGTGCTACAGCAACAGCAGGCTGTAAGGCAGACAGGTTCTCAGTATGGACGAAGTAATTTCCAACAGAGGTATAACAAAATGAAGTATGACCCTCACTGCTACCTGGAACACCTCTGGAGAATCCCTCCAGCACAAGAGCATAAGAGGGAAAGCAGACATGGCCCTTTACCACTCCTTTCACAGCCTGAAGACAGTGCAAGAGAGGTCACGCTCAAGCCATGGTGGGAGTGGTAAGGAAAGAGCTCAGTGCTCAGTCGTAAAACACTCCCTGCTGGGCTGCTGGGAATCACAGCAACCACCAACGCTGTTTTAAATAATGTTTCTGAACTTCTCAAAATATGGGAGTTTCAAGTCACCTCTGCCTGCCCTGCAGCACCAAGCTGTGCCCCCTGAGGAGCACAGTAAGACAGCCAGCATTTACCCTGTCTGCGTGTGATGTGTCAGGCTCTCTTTACAGCTCCAGTCTGCACAAACAACTTGTTTTCAATGTTGTGCTGAAGTGTGAACACAGCACTCCCCAACTGGGCAATAAAATACTAGCAATGAAAATGTGTGGCTGGAACTGGGGAAAACGCTCCAAAATTCTGCTCTGTGAATGTGAACAATGGGAAAATAGCTGAAGCTTCCAGTCCAGATGCATTATTTAGACTCTCCTTGTTTGTTTTTCTTAATATGACTGGAGTTATCAAAATTTCTCATTTACAATTTTCAGCTAATCTATCCACATATGCATTAGATACCGCAATCCTTTTTGTAGGTAGAACCTAATATTTCCTTTGTAATTCATGGATGAGTTTTCTTAATTAAAAAAAACAAGGATAGATCACTCCTGCCATGTGGGCTTGTTATTGTCTTAAATAATAATCTCTGTGCCTGGATTCCATCACAATGCATTTTGCTACTGAGTACCCTGTTTTCTTCTTATTTTATTAGAAATACCCCTCCCATGGCCTCTGTGGAAATTAGCAACATAATGCTTTTATAACGAACATAGATTTTGTACAGTTTGTTCTACTTACTCTGCAGTACATTCTCTTACTGCAGCTCAAGCATAATCTCAGAAATCTTTGAGTGCACACATTTGTGTGCCTGCGAGAGACAGAGAAGCACGTAATTAAGTGAGTCTCCATGTATCCTCACAGAACAGTACAAACTTCTGTGCTGCATTCTTCTCTTGTCTGATAGAACTGCAGGTAAAGAAATGCACAAAACAATTGTGTTTATTGTGTTCTTACACTAACTGCATGTCACACTCTTTATTTCACTCAGAGAAAGTAGCATGAAACCTCCTTCTCCCTTAGAAAACTGCTTGGCATCAGCCACGAGACAGGGACAGCAGCTGTCAGTGCTCTTTTCAGTGAAAACACCTCATCATCATCACTAGATCAGTGCATGGTTTTACCTCCTAACAAAGGTATAAATAGTTCAAGGGCAAAAATATTATTAAAAAGACCCAGCATTTGTCCAAGACGCAAAGTTTAGCATTCCAGTTCTGCATACAAGATTGTCTTCAGCAGCTGTGAGCAGAAATGTCCACATCGCTGACACCTTCGTTATTTCTTCATATCATAAATGATACACTTGGATGTATGTTAAGGGATATACAGAGATATGGAAAGCACTGTAATTAAGTGAATCTCTCTCCTGTAAAGGCACATTTTGGGCAACACCACACCAACCATACACTAAGTATCTCTGTATTCCAGTTCCTCTCTGCTTACATTAGACATAATTTAATAAAGATATTTAAAATGTAGTAATGTATAACTTGTATCTACAGATTAAAAACTCATGTCTCTAAATTGATTTGATGATGTTTGTATACAAGAGTTGACCTACAATGCCTTTCTCAGCTCTGATATCAGTTATATACTTTCACATTAAAAATTAAGCCCATGCAGACTGAGCTAAATGGAACCTGACTGTTTGGTCTTAAGAAATGCTGTGACCTTTTTCGTTGAGCTGAAGAAAATAATCAACACGCTGGTCCACATTCTCTATTCCTTGTTTCAGTTCTATCAAAAAGGCTCTGCTTTGCGAGATGAGTTGCTTGGGGGGCTAACAGCACATTTACTTCATATTTCCGTAAATTCATCTTTATTTAATGATTTTGTAGCAGCGCAATTAGCATGATGAGTATAGTTTGGAAAGCAAAGCTGGTCCTACAGTAAAAATACTGATGTGAAATCCAAGACAGAGATTTAGTTTCTAACTTGGCTTCCCACTTTTGGCAAGACTTTGTAAAGTAGTTCAAATTATGTTATCGATCGTTAAAATGAAGATGATTTAGATTATTTCATCTTGGCTTCACTTTGTTCTTGCTTATGTCTGAGAGTCTGGACAATCCATAGGACAACAGAGCCCTTGGGGCTGCAAGTGCTGCTGTAACACAAACAGGATTCTTTGGGCTGGTATGTTTTGATGACAAATAAAAAGTAGTTGGTGTCTGTGGTAATTCTGGATCATATAAATGCCCAAGTTTTTACCAACACTGGGACATTTTTATTATAAAGTTAGTAGTGAGCAACAAGTTATCATCTTTACTGTCATGAAAAGTGTTCTCTTTCTTTTTATGCCTCCCTATTTGTTTGTTTCTCAGTCCTCCGTTGCTGAGGAAATATTCGCCTCCACTCCTACAGTTAGTAATTTTCCTGATGTAGTTTTGCTTTGTAGTAATTTGTCAAAATTTTCCTGTTCATCCTCTTTTCTCTGCAAAGAATACTTTCCTCATACAAAACTGAACTCAGACTGGGAACTACAGAGCTTTCGTTTGCTGACACTGGGAAAAATGAGCTCGTCAAGATATATGTTCTTAATTACTCCTTCCTTGTATTACTGCTTATTTTCTGTGAACATTAGCATCTTTCAGGAGGAAGGAGAGGACTCTGTGTAGCAGGCACTGCTAGACCTAGTGGGAAGAGAGTATAATGAGACTCCAGCTAGGAACTCCTTCCCACTCCCCATCCTGCCAGGCCCTGGGGACCCTCATACAACTTCCATAAAGATGCTGGATGAGGAGCAGTGATAGAGAAAAACCACTCAAGAACTCAAATGACAGAGGATATGGGGAAGCAAATGAGCGAAAGAGTCAGGGATAGCTGTAACACTTCCAGTAGACACAGCTGGAGTACTTCTGCCCAGTGGTGGCTGTGCACCTCTCTCTCTCTTACTGTGTCCTTGCATCTGAGCATTTCACGCTTAATCTCTTTCCATCCTTTCCTCTTCCCTGGTCCCAACCAGCAGCCGTAAGACTTAATCACTGTAAAAAAAACCCTCTCCGTTACTCCTATACAAAATTTACATGCCATTTATTTGGTCCTTTTATATGCTTTACTGTTACTTACTCCTTTGTCTTTTCCAGTTATAGTCTCTATTTTATCTACAGGGACTGTCTGCACCTCTGTACACAACCAAGATTCTGACGCTGGATGAGTTTTCACCACAACCAGATTAAACACAATACGTGGCATTAAACAGAGTAATGAAGGACAGTAGACTGAATAGCTGAGTGGGTAGGCTGAGCAAAGACTCTCATGTGCAGAACAATGAAAGCAGGAGTCAGTCACCTCAGGGATGTGAGATGTACACTGCTGGAGGAACAATCAGGAGACTACTGGGCTATGCATCCCAACAGACCATGCCGACTACTAGAGTGCAAGCCAATAAATGATGGCAGAGATGAGCATCAGAAATTGACCCAGAGAAATAATCTAATGATGTCCATCACAAAGATCTCTGCTTGTACAGAGCATCCTTACAGCAAAAGAGGCACTAAATGTGTCACTTCTGGAGTTAGTCAGTCCTTCCCCAATCATCTCAGGAACAAACTTTATAGCATTCCTGCTGATTCAGTAGCATGGCAAATTCCTCGTTGCTCCAAATGCAGATCCCTGACATGCTAACATAAATGCATCCACTGGGATGATTTTTAAAATGTCTACCTCTTCTCTTGAGGCTTTACTTACATCATCTGTTATAACTATGCAAACAGAGCACCTGATTCTCTTCTCACACACAAGAGTCGTTGGTTTGAACGGCTATATTTCTGACAATCCAGACATTCATTTCAGCATTGTTAATCTGAGTCAGGTAGCTGACTTAAAGACTAACAGGTGGCAGAAAACACAGTTTCCATAAAATAATAGTGCTAAATTTTGTGTTAGTTCTGAAGTATGAAGACCTGGCCACGTCTCAGTTACCAGAGAAGCGTGTGACAACCATGTACTGCAGCATTAGGAAAGGCAAATGAGATCTAAGAAGGTATAAACTGAGGTGTCTTTCTCCTTCAGGGGAGATATTATGCATTAATGCCCTAATGAAATTTCAGCTGACATACAGTGTACTGGTCCCATCACTCACGCTCAGAAATTATGAACTCCAAGCGTAGCAAACCCAGAGCAGAACATTCACATGAAAAGGGCCTGTCTCAAGAAGGAAAAGTGAAGAGTACGGCTTGTTCACTTCAGCAAAATGAGGACTGGGGAGAGTGCTTCCACCCCAGAAGCACACCAGGAAGGGGAAACATGCACTTTAAACTGAAGAACAATGCTGAAAGAAGATCAAATAAATATAAACCAATTAAAAATAATTTGGGGCTGGAAATAGATGGTGGCTTCTAACAGTCAAAGAAATACAGCTCAGCATGGATGGGGCAGAGCCCTCTACAAACAAGAGGTGTCAGGTATTAGCATCATCACTCTACATTAGTTCCCCAAGGATGACAAACGGAGGAGAGGAGTGAGTTGCCCCAGCTACTGGGGTTGGGAACCTTGCAGAAGTGCTTGGGGTTTTGCCTCTGGTTGCTTCCTATTCGTGTTTTCTTGGTCATCAAAGCTGTGAAAATAAGGCAGATACAGGTGAAATTCCAATATTTTCAAACCAAAAACCTCATCTTCTCACTCACTTTAATAAAATGTCCTTTGCACAAAAAGTGACCTTCCAGTACCAGAAGGGGGCCTACAGGAAAGCTGGAGAGGGGCTCTTCATAAAGGCTTGTGGGGATAGGACCAGGGCGAACAGGTATAAACTGGAGAGGGGCAGATTTAGACTGGACATTAGGAAGAATTTCTTCACCATGAGAGTGGTGAGACACTGGCACAGGTTACCCAGGGAAGCTGTGGATGCCCCATCCCTGGAGGTGTTCAAGGCCAGGTTGGATGGGGCCTTGGGCAGCGTGGTCTGGTGGGATGTCCCTGCCCATGGCAGGTGGTTGGGACTGGATGATCTTTAAGGTCCCTTCCAACCCTATTTATTCTATGATTCTATGTTTTATACTTGAGGCCAGGAAGGGAAATACAGTCATGCAGCCAGCACCATCGGCACCGGGAGCCTGGGATTTTGGCAGGGCGGACCGAAAAAAAAAAAAAAACAAAAACCAAAACAAAACTAAAACCCACTCCAAACTCCAAACGCCCAAACCCAACACCACTCTCCTGCGCTGTGCAACACCCTGGAGGGAACCTGCGGCTGCCACCCCGGGGAGTGGGGGACGCCTCTGTTCCCCCGTGTGATTCACACCGATGCCTCATCCCCGACCGCCTCCGGTGCAAACGTCCCAGCGCCGGTCCCGCGCCGGCAGGGACTCGCGCACCCCCATCCCGAGCCCCGCCGGGGGGGGATGGCGTAGGAGCTGCGTCAGCGGGAGCCTCGGCGGCGATTGGGGGAGGGCTGCGCTCTCCCCGCTGCCGCTAATCATAAAGTGCCGCCGCCCGCAGCCGCTCCGCACCGCTCGGCTCGCAGCCCCGCGGGCTGCCCGTTCCCCCCACCCCGCCGTGGTTTCTCCGAGAGGCTGCTCGGCCTCGCTAGAAAGAACAGAGGCTCCGGCGCCGAGACTGCAGCGAGGCGCAGCTCCGTCCCGAGAGACGCCCCGAGGGCAGCCTGTGTGTGTGTGAGTGAGGAGCGGGGAGGCTCTGCCGGGGCGGCCGTCGGGGAAACCCTGCCCGGCACCACCTGCCGTACCGCGCCGGTGGGGCTCTACCCGGGCAAGGGATTTGCGGGAAGGGCGGCATAAAGCGTTTGGGAACGAGCGGTTTGCACCAAACGGGAGTTTCTGGTCGCTTCATCTTTCGGGTCCGCTCCTGCTCTCCGGGAGCAGCTCCATTGCCCTGAGCGCCCGCTTGACTTCAGCGCTTACTTAAGCCCCCGCTTGCCTTTAAGCCCCCGCTTGCCTTTAAGCCCCCGCTTGCCTTAAGCGCTTACTTACCTTTAAGCGCCCCTTTACTTCGCAAACGCAGCCCCCCCGGCTGCAAAACCAGTGGGTGTGAGTTACGGGAGTTGCGCGCGCCCCGGGATTTGGTTTTAAACAATTTTGTGCCGCGTTTTCGTGCCCCGAAGCCGCGGGGGGAGGCAGTGCCGGGGACGGGAGCTGGGGGGGGCAGGCGGCTGCCGGCTGACCTCTCCTTCTTGCAGCCCCATGGCGTTGCTCCTGAGACTCGGCTGCTCGGTGCTGGCCCTCAGCTCCTGCCTGCTCCTCGGGGCGCGGGCGGATTGCGGCCGCGACTGCGCCGCCTGCGCCTTCCGCCCGGGACCCCGCGCCGGCATCCACCCCTGGGTAAGCGGGAGCGGGGCCGGCCCCGCGCCGCCTCTGGGAGGGAGCGAAAGGGGAGGGGGGCAAGGAAGGAAACGAGAAAAATTATAGGCAAAACGTCCGGAGTCGACTGGAAGACTCGGTTTTGGAGGGTGGAGCGGGAAACGGAGCGAGAAGAAGGGGAGAAAGGGCGTCCCGACACTCCAGACAGTCATTTCAGCATCGTTAATCTGAGTCAGGTAGCTGATGTAAACACTAACAGGTGGCAGAAAGCACAATTTTCATACAATAATAGTACTAGATTTCGTGTTAGTTCTGAAGTATGAAGACCTGGCCGCATCTCAGTTACCAGAGAAGCGTGTGACAACCACGTACTGCAGCATTAGGAAAGGCAAATGAGATCTAAGAAGGTATAAATTGAGGTGTCTTTCTCCTCCAGGGGAGATATTGTGCATTAATGCCCTAATGAAATTTCAGCTGACATACAGTGTACTGGTCCCATCACTCACGCTCGGAAATTATGAACTCCAAGCGTAGCAAACCCAGAGCAGAACATTCACATGAAAAGGGCCTGTCTCAAGAAGGAAAAGTGAAGGGTACGGCTTGTTCACTTCAGCAGAATGAGGGCTGGGGAGAGTGCTCCCAGAAACACACCAGGAAGGGGGAAAATGTACTTTAAATTGAAGAACTACGGTGCTGGGAAAGGGGGTCCGGACACAAACCCGGCTCACCCATCCCTCCCGCTGCCCATCAGCCTGGGGTGGCTTGCGGGGCCGGAGGAATGTACGCCTCACAAGGCAGCCTCAGGAAAGGAAAAAGCCAAGGGAAAACGTAAGGGAAATCCGGGAGAAGGCAGCTGTGCACTGAAAAGAGAAGTCACTGGAGCTTCAGCCCCAGCAGGGCAGGGAGAAGCCGGGAGGGACGCGAGATGGAGATCGTCCCCGATGGGATGAGCTCTCTCTGGGAAGGATGGCTGTCGAGCTGGAAAGCAGCAGTTCTGCCTGAAAACTTGGCTGGATATCACGGATAAGTGGGGTTCAAGTCTTGTTTGAGTAGCAATACCTCCCGCTGCTCCTTTCTCTTTTCACAGTGCTGCACAGTGTTAGGAATTTGCCCATAAAAGATCACTTTGACAGCATCTCATGCGACAAATCATGCTAAAAGCTCTCCAGAATGGGAGGAGGGGGGGGAAGAGGTGATAGTCGATAATTTCAGTGATATTGAAATTATTTAAAAATACAGTCACAGAGACAACTCATCTTGAAATGTAAGAATCGGGGTCAGCAAAACTCTGGGTTGCGTCAGCCCTCCCTGAAAAAAGGGGGAACTCAGACTGTTGAGTCCTTTGCCAGCAGTAGCTGCGGTTCCTAGTCTCAAATAGATGTGTATTGAGGCATCACGCTCCTACTGCATCTGAACGATGAAAAGTTTTGTTTCTATGATGTCAATGATTATTTGGGGCCACACAAAAAGAAGGACTGTACCCTATTCTTACACAAGGTTAGGAATCACTGAGTACTTCTGCTTACTCCAAGCAAGTTTATCAGGACAATAGTCTTAGGATGGCTGGTAAAACGGTGCCCTATACTTTTGCTTACATTAGCTTTTAGTCAAACTTTAATATCAACCTAGGGGTGGAGGGAAGTGTTTGTTCTTTCAGAGGGAGGTATATGAGCTTTTTGGAATATATGTTGTAGGTGTCCATGTTCTCTTGTACACCTTCAGTATTTATTCAGGAAAAAGTCCCATTCCACGACAACGCTTACTAGATGAAGTGGGAAAAGAAGCAATGTGCAGTACAGTATATTCCTTGTACAGCTACAAACAGCTTCTAGAAACAAAATTTTCCAGATACTAGCATCCAGTAATATCAACTGATTTTATCACACTGTATCTGTAAGATACAAGATCTATTACATTGTTCCTGATCATTCACACTTATGAGACGGCTTATGTTAATTTGGCCACAGGCAGTTCTTTAAACTAATTGAGAAGGGAAAAGGATGGGAACGACCTATTCTTGCTTTGATTTAGAGGAATTTCAAAGTCAGGCTGAGGCAGAGATCACGTTCTCTTTATAGCATAACTATGATACATAACAACAAGCATGTAGTGCTTTTAAAAATAAATTATTGTTGCAAAATACATAGATGCCTTTAATTTTCTTGTGATTGTATCAAAACCACATATAAATTTCTCAGGCTCAAAGGTAAGGACAGAGGTAGAGAGCTGGTCAGTTAGCTATTAGAGAAAACTGTGCTAGGGTCCTTAGAAAACATCATCCATATGCAGAATAAGTGTTTCTCTTGTTGAAAATACCGATTTCTTTTTTTATCATTGTGGTATGAAAAATATGGACAAGAAGGAAAACTGCTGGATTCGCCTTTTTTTTGCAAATGAAGAGTGTGGCTTCACAAGAAGGAAATTCTCCTAACACAACAGAGAGAGTAGAAGCTAATATATATATTATTCTTTTACATGACAGGTTACAAGATATGCATACAGGTACTACCTTGTTTATCTCTTAGCCTCAAAATTTTTGATTATAATCAGAAGCGATACAGCTTACGAATTTTTCCTTCTTTCTGATTGTCATTACTTTCTACGCAAAATAATAAAACCGGAACTTTGATTCTACCTAAGAAAGCCTGTATTCCTACATTTGTATTGGTACACATTTGAAAGACCTGTTCCACAAAGATAACCTAATGACAGTGGATAGAAGTAGAGCTGTGCAGTGTGTCAAAGATATCGAGCAGTACAATATAGCTCAATTCTTAGCAACAGTGATATTTTATTTGCGCTGTCATTTATTTCCAAAAATTTTTGAATGCTACTTTCAATTAAGAAGTTTAAATCCTCTTCTACTTTCATTGTGAAGCAAACTACAATTGGTTTTTAGCTTACCATTAGTTAATACCAAAAATGTCTTAAGAACCCACCTAGGTGTAAGGCAGGTGCAGGTATTGTAGATGTGTAAAGGCAGAAACAGAAACACAAAGGCAGCCTTGACGCACAGTTCCCATGATCCATCTTGTCCAGTATTCTGTCTCAGAGTGGAGAGTAATGTGTCCTTCAGATAGGAACATGAAGAACTTCAGAACAGACAGGTACCAAATCAGCTGTTCATAAAGAGTAGCCCTTCTAAGCCACTCAGAAGAAGAGGCTCACTTGTGGCCTTTTGAAAACAAGTAAAGCTAAGAGAAAGTGGCAGTGAGATACTTGTTACTATCAAATTGTTCTCAGCAAACCACATCCATTTTTTCAGGCATGTACACTAGAATGTGAAGGAAAGCTACCTACTGCCAAAGCCTGGGAGACTTGCAAGGAGCTCCTGCAGCTGGCAAAGCTGGATCTTTCTGAGGATGCCAACATTGCTCCAGGAGACAAGAAAGAGCTGGATGAGAACCATTTGCTTGCAAAGAAGTACGGAGGCTTCATGAAAAGATACGGGGGGTTCATGAAGAAAATGGATGAGCTGTATCGGGTAGAACCAGAGGATGAAGCTAATGGAGGAGAAATGCTAGCTAAGAGGTACGGAGGGTTTATGAAGAAAGACTCAGATGATGATGCCCTTGCTAATTCCTCTGATCTGCTGAAAGAGCTTCTAGGAGCAGGGGATAGTCCTGAAGCAGGGCATTACCGAGAGATAAATGAAAACGACGGGGATGTCAGCAAAAGGTATGGAGGCTTCATGAGAAGCATAAAGCGCAGCCCCGAATTAGAAGATGAAGCCAAAGAGCTGCAAAAGAGATATGGTGGTTTCATGAGAAGAGTGGGTAGGCCAGAATGGTGGCTGGATTACCAGAAACGATATGGTGGGTTTCTTAAGCGCTTCGCCGACTCCATTCTCCCTTCAGAAGAAGATGGGGAAACTTATTCCAAAGAAGTCCCAGAAATGGAAAAGAGATATGGTGGATTTATGCGATTTTAATACCTTTCCTTTTACCTCGTTTGTCCTAAATGAGAAAGACTGCCTTATCGGTCATAACTTATTGTAATGTGTTGCTTGTACTGTACAGTTTTTTACTGTCCTTGGTTAATGATGCAACCTGTGATTTGTTGTTTCAGGTTCTGTGTTCTTTCAAGTCAAATAACTAATTTCTGGTTTAGTGAAGTTTCAGTCTGTATTGTAGTTTCCATGCTAGAACTATTTTGATTACTGTATTCACTTCCTTTAAAGAGGAAGTACATCTGCAGTAGAGTTGGTTAACAGTGTCTATATAATAAATTCTTCATCCTAACTGCATACATTCTGAAATGTTATTTGTTTTCTTTTAGTCATTTAATCAAACATCATCTCAATTTTTCTTTAAGCAATCAGAGCAATGCCAAGGTCTTTTTTCTAATTACAGAATTTGTACTGCACACACAACATCTGAAACACATTTTTGTCTCTAGTTTTCTCAATTTCTTGGAATACTAGAATAATAAATATGCTCTGAAGTGAATATAGCTGTATTTGCTGTAACTGCTTTCATTTTAACCGGTTAACAGAATAAATGTTTAAAGCCTAAATATATAATTCATAATGTTCAGCCGATTTCCATGAAAAAAATTCTAAGTGTTTTTCGTTTAAAGCATGAAATTTAAAAACATTTCTCCTGTGCACAACACAATGCCACATTTTATTAATTACACCTTTTATATCCATCCAATATAGGATTGTATGTTATCCTGAAATTCATAAACACTAAAATCAAAAAATAAGTCAGTTTGTGCAAAATAAGCGTGACCCAAAATGGCATAGAAACATTTCAAAATCATAATTGTACATAGCACCTGACAAACAGTTTACCATGGAACAGCTTTGTGTTTCATTCCTCAGCTGGTATAAATCACTTCGGCACTACTGAATTATTGGAAACTGCTGGTCGGTCTTTTCTGTTGGGGGAAAAAAAAAAAGGCATTATAAGTAAATTTGAGAACAAACAGAAAACGCAACACAAACATCACCGACATTATAGATCCTTTGGCATTTGTATGGGTCACGAAGATCAGCTCCCATCCCAATGTGGACTTCTTTCATAACTCTAATTGCCCCCTTAGTCTGTGAGCTGTTTTCTCCTATCCACCGCTGCTAGGTAGTGGTTACTTCACATTTAAATTAACATGATAGTTTAAAGTTTCTACAATCAAAATCCTCAAACCTGTTTAGATAAATGATTTTTGCTTAAGTATTTTGTGGGAGCTAGATCTCTAAAACAATCTGGCTCTGCATTCAGTATCTATTTCAGTCTTGCACAGCACTACTTACTGACACAAGAGGCAAATTAAGGGTCTGACTTTTCTTTAAGTTCAAGTCAGTGGAATCTTTTAGGCACTGAGGAATTTTGAAAATTAAGCTGTGCTTAAATATGTGCTTAAAGCCTCATCACATGCAATTAGTTGTGATGATTTTCGGCTTGACCCTTAGAGGATGATAAAGGTGATCTGAAGTGGCCCACGTTCTGCTGAAGAGCTCATAAACTGTAAGATGTTCCTTTTGTTTTAGTAAAAAGCAGGACACCTATTTTACCTTTCATGTTGTACAGAATTGATAATATCAAAATTTAAAACACAAAAAAATACAGATGTCTGCAAGATCCTTCCATAGATGGTCTCTTCAGGATTCAGTTGTGTTCCTTATTAGCTTTCTAGGGAAATCTTCAAGATGCCACCAGGCACAGGAAAAGTCGTATTGCTATTCTTTACATCCATAGTACCTGCCTACTAGTGGCTGGAGGACATCAGTTAGGCTCCCGGAACACACCACTGGAATGCTTCATCCACAAGGACTTTGGGCTGTGCACACTGAGCCTGCTCTGCAGCGCAAAACCATGCATGGGATGCAGGTGTCAGCAACAGATTTACTTCAAACATACACTCCAGAAAGAAATAAAATGGCAGCATGTTGCAAGCAAAACTGGACCATTAGTCTCAGGCACAATGCAGTTGCATCCTTAGTCTTTCACATCAACATTTATTTTCCCTAGAACTTTCTTACTCTACTTCAAAGAGAGTCTCTTGCCAGCCTTCTAACTAAAACAGGCATTGTTGTACTTGATGATACAAAAAGTTTACCATTTGTCACCCATCCTTCACAGTTAACAAAAAATTGGTGATTTATTGAGGAATAAAACTCACAAAGTTCTGGAGACCTAGTGTGTATCTCGAAGAATGAAGCATTTTGATCTACTAACCTTCCCATTTATGTCAATTTATATAGTAAAAAAAGTATTTTATATGAACACCTAACTGGGATATGCAGCCCAAAACAGGAATGAGGGCAAGGAAAGTGGAGGACTAAGTCTCTTCCAAGGCTGGATAGGCAGGTAGCAATGTACATGGAAGGGAGATGTGACTTTGATTCTCTGAATGAAACAGCAAAGCTGCATAGTCCTCATTCTTTTCAGTCCAACACTTTCTTGCTTTAAACATCATAATTTAAAAGATGTGGAGTTAGAATAATATCTAATTCCTTCTGTTGATATGGAATTTCTTATGACTTTCCATTATGCCGTCACTCAGGGTGTCTCTGACACTAAAGTGTTCTAACATTCTCAGTAATTAACATTTCAGATTAAATCAACTCAAAATGTGCCAGTGAATCAAGCAAAGTTACATGAAGTCCACTTTACTAAATCACAAATTAAAACTAAAGTTGAAGATAGGGTCCACTGGGCTGGGAGATGAAAAAGGTCCAGGTCCTGAAAGGGTGCCCTAATTTTCCTCTTACAGTAAATTCCTCAGACTGCCTCTTCATCAGAAGATCAAGAACACAGAAGATCATAGAACGGTTTAGGTTGGAAGTGACCTTAAAGATCATCCAGGTCCAACCCCCCTGCCATGGGCAGGGACACCTCCCACTGGATCAGGCTGCCCAAGGCCCCATCCAACCTGGCCTTGAACACCTCGAGGGAGGGGGCAGCAATGACTTCAACAAGATTGCCTGTAGCTAAAGGGACATGGCAAAGGAGAGCTTTTTGGGAGCAGGACACTGCTAAGGGCAGCACTAGAGCCCATCAGGGCATTTCCAAGCCCATTTGTTCCCTTGTCATCACAGCAAAATCTTTCAGCATCCCACCCAAACCATCTCATTCCCACAAAATGCTGTTGCATCAGAGCTGATGTCCTTCAGTAGGATGGTTTTGGATGGTCATGCCAACTCCCCTCCTGGGGACACCACCCATCCCCATAGGAGACAAGGGCTCCAGCCACTGAGCCCCTGCCTTCAGGAACATTGTTTTCAGATGGCCACAGATGGGTTCAGCCCAGTAAGGACCAAGCCCAGCACTACAAGGACACCATTGCTGCAGCAACCCCAGATGAAGGAATCCAGGAAAGCTCAAATTCCAGCCCCAAATTAATCCTGTCTGCCTCCTGCATTGCATGTGAGACCACTGAGAATAAGCAAGCTCACCCATAACCTACAACGCTGGAGAAATTCACATAAATCCTGTCACTGGGATAGGAACAGGCTTGTCACAACCCTGGGGACAGTGGCAAAGGCACTGCCTGGGTCACCAGCACCACACAGTCCCCACAGCTCCCTTGGCCAGGGCCTGTCCCAGCTCACCTCGACACTTGGGGGTGTAAAAGCATTTCCTTTTGTTTAATTGTTTCTTCACTTACAGAGAAGTTGACGGAAATGATTTCCCAAGGGAAACGTCACTCTGCTATGACCTAGAAGGGCTTAAGGGTATCTTGGGACAGCTTGGACATGGGGCAGACACCTGTGTGTGCAAACCCCAGTGATGCTCCTCACAGTAAGGAGCTAATCAGGAGATTCCAGGATTGCACCTCAGAGGAAAAGAGGACACTAGCCACTAACACAGGGCTGAACCTCCTTGCACCCATCTAAGTCACTCTGTGACTGCCACCTCCTCCCTCGCCATGTTGGATTCCACCACTTGCCTCTACCAGAACATCTCTCCAGGGCAAGGTGACAGCCTCAGGGCAGGGTGATAGCTGCTTGGCAGGGTTTTCCAGCAGGTTTTGTCCAGGGTCAGCTGTTTTTATTGAAACAGCTGTATTGCTTTATACAAATTAAAAGCAGAAAGGAGAGAAAATTAATTGCAAGAGTATTCTGAAAGAAGAAATGTCATCCTGAGACCAAAAGCCAGATTTTGCATTTCCTTTCTCTGGCTTTTATCATTGACTTGGCATTTTTACACAGCAATCAATATTCCACAGTATAATCGCATGTAGTATCGCTAGTTTGAATACTAAGTATAATAAAAACTGAATACAAAAAGTAATTGCTGGAAGGCTCTAGACCAGTCAAAGACATTAATGACTCTGTATTAGGAAGAATAGGAAGAAAAAAAGCCGCCTAGTTAAGGAAGGATGAGTTGGGCTTTTTAACAGGAACTAAATAGAGGAAGAAAGCCAAAAACTAAAAAAGGATGTCCTGAACCAAATGGGGTTCACATACAGTAGCAGATCATGAGGGAGAGAGAAGCTGATGAATAGAATGACTTCTGAATACTAAACTGCGTGCAGAGGAGCTCTGCATGAAAACCTAAGCTTAAATCTTCAGGCAATGAGAAAAGGTCATAGAGCCATTCCCACATCTCAGATGAACTTGGCATACTCTCTGAGCCGAAATATGCAGGCATAACCTTGAATTTTTGGGGAGGGGGAGGAAGGGGAGGGAAGGAGAGGTTTCTGGTAAGTGGGTATGTAGTATGATATACAATAAATATAAATATAAGTAACTGCAAAATTCTTATTACAATAATTATTTTGTAATTAATTCTAAATAATTATAGCAATTTACTTTATAATAATTATAACATCAATGTTGTTAGCTGTTTCAGATATTTCCCAAGATAGAATCTTTATAAGACCAAAAGCATTTTCTAATTTAATGTACTGAAATAAGTATTATTAAACTGTGTTTAACATAGACTCTAAATACGAACTGGCTCATTTTAATTCTGAAGGAAACTTAATTAACAAGAGACAAAGGTTTGAATGGGTGGTGTGTCAGGGCCTCTCTGTCGTTAAGGATGGGTTTGGAGGCCTGCACATAAGGCAAAATGACAAATTCATAGTATAACCTAGAATTTATGTATACATCTCAGTGCCAGAGAAAATTTTCTTTACAGCCTTCTTCCTCAAGCACTACAAAGCTCAGCTGGACACAAACAGCAACATTCCTTTTTATGCTAACAGGATCATCCCAGAATTTGCAAATTCAAAGGGAAATGAATGGTTAAATTCCCTGACCCTAGGTTGTTTTGAGAATGAAGAAATTCCTGGTATGGATTAGCTAGTCCCAGAACGCATTTTATTTACAATGGGGTTCCGGGACAACCCCAAGGAGCATACCATATTTCTGGAATTTTAAAAGCACTGAAGTGGGGTGTAAAAAGCCACACAGAGAACAGTGTAACTACTTCCCGATCAGAATCTTAAAACTTTCATGCTTCTCTTCAGTCCCCACCAAGATGGGCCATTCAAACATCATTAAAGATGACTAAATTTTTTTACCTGACTAAATTTTGCAGTCTGGTCTCTCTGCAAGAGCAGCTGCTTTGGCAGTGCACAGACTTCATCTCTTCCACTCTTTTTGCTATCCTACCATAGAAATCCCTTTGTTAGCTTCCACTCACAGTCTTGGCTGTCGTTTCACCACCCACAACACTGAGGTTTGCTTTCTGACCCAAGCGGAGAGAGCCTATTGTGTACATCTAATTGGAGAACAACTGAAACCTTCAGTCCTAACTATAACCCTGTGCTGCCCACATCATTAAAAAATAGTTGTACAAATCAGCAGGAATGCATTGATTAACACATCACAGCTGTATCATAGATGTATATCATAATATTGTAACTATTGCAGTTACAGACCACTACTGCACCCACCTGATAAGGGCAGGAAGCTATCATGAAGGTAGCTGTAAGCAACAAACAGGGTAGCAAAGCCAGCTGTAAATCATTAATCCAAGCATTCAATTACTAATCCCATCAGCCTCATTTAAAGCATTTAAACTGACAGTTGTGTATCCAATTAACTGTTGCTATAGAAAATGAAAATGCTTAGAGGTATTTGACAGACAAATCTTTACTGGCCCAGCAGGGATTTAGACTGCATTTGGTTAATTAGATTGTGACTTTACCTAAATTGAGCATTTACTGTAATCCTTGCTGAAACCATGGAACGAAATCTCTGAAGGTTAAACAGTCATCACAAAAGCACATCACGCTGCTAAATAATTTGTTAAAACCACTGCAGTGCTTCCTCAAGAAGGCTGACGTATTCTTGTTCACAGATTATGCATGCCAAACCTTTCCATAGCTCTCCGTATGTAGGTATGCAGGGGCATACGTGACTTTCACTCTTTGCTTTTCTGTCATTACTCCCTTTCTCAACACAGGCTTCTCCAGCCCAACAGTGACTGTTAGCAAAAGATCCTACCAACTCCTTATTTTCTTACTACGTTTAAATGTATGCATTTATCTGTGTGCAGACATCAGACCAGAGCTCATCTTGATTCCAATCTGCATAAAACTACAAGACACTGAGTAATGAAAACTGTTCATACACTCCTATGAGAATCTGTGTCGAACTCTTAGACAATGCTTCTGGAAAAAATATTTTAAAACACTTCTTCGGGTAGCTCTCTTTCTCTCTCATAAGCAGAAAACAATAGCAAAAGCAGTGTAAATAAGAGTTGAATTTCTCTCATAAAAGCGGCTGAGGAAGATAAGCCACATAAGCCTTTCTTAGAACATATACACCACCATTTTCCAATCATGACCTGCAGTATAAATGGGTTTTACAATGAGACTTTCACATTTCTCTGCATTTCCACTTTCATCTCTGCAAATAACTAGCTGACAAAGGTGGGAAATGGGGCTGAAACTTCAACTGCACCACATTTCTCCATGTACAAAAAGATTCCACAGAATATCTTTCTTATTTATTTTTTTTATTAATAAGCCATAGCTGTCACACTATGACAACTAATGACACAGTTAATGTGACAAAGCCATTCTCAGAAAATTATTAACTCATTCCCTTCCCATCAGTCAGAAAATAAAAAAAAAATAAAACAAAAGCTGTCAGCTTCCATTTGAATAGAAGCAGTGGAAAATGGTCAAAGCAAAAAAACTCCCACAGGAGCCCATGCGTGCTTCAATTTTTCTTGCCAAGCTGTGGCAATCAACAGACTCAAGGTATGGGAGATGTTTCACACCCAGGTTTCTCTGTAATAATTGAGACCAAAATTACTTAAATGGGGTTCTCAGGCTAGCTTATGAGGTTCAGAAGTAAATGCTTCTCCCTCTAAATTGTTCAGTGATCATGCAGTTGCACCAGCACTGCATAAATTCAATCTGTTCACAGCGTCATGACCATACACAACACGTAGCACCTGCCAATGACTTTTAAATACACCAGCCTTCACTTTTCCAACACCAATCCTTGTGGGTCCTCAAAAGGCTAAAGTCACTGGTGAGGTTTGGCAAAAAAAAAAATGGCAATATGCCATCATATCTACTTTACCTTCTTTGTGTAAAGGTGAATACTATCACCACTCAGTTTCCTCAATATCTTAATGAAAAGAGCAATTAAATCGCTAAGCTTAGCCTGAGGCAAAATAAATAGACATAGCAGTAGATAAAGAAAAATGCTTAGAGGAAATAACTTTTTGAATAATATCCCTCACTACTCAGGACACTCACCCCTCAAATTCCTCAACAGCTTTGAGATCTTCTGTGGTTCTGTCACTTTTAGCGCCCTCCAGCTGTTCTGGGCTCCTGGTTGTACTGCTTCTGGGTAACATTATTGTCCATTTAGTGATTTTCATACTATTTGATTGTTAAAGTTTGTTTGATGGATGGAGTGACTCCTTGAGAAAGCTCCAGCTAGCATAAAGCATAGCAGCTTGTCTGAGTGCCAGTCCATCAGCACATCCCCCCTTTGCCCTCTGCTCTGTCCTGTCTCTACTGCTGTTGGAGTCCAGAGTCCCTGGTCTCAGTCCTTCCTGAGCAGGAATATTTTCCTTTTCTTTCCCACACCCACAACTGTTTGGCTCTACAGTGGCACAGCGATACTGGGTACTGTTCAGTCAGGCTCAATGAGATCAGAGAGGACTCCATCTGTAGTCCTCAGCACTACTATCACCAATATAAGAGACGATTTCTTCATTATACAAAAAGAATGGCAAATTATTAGAGTATGTTCAAGTACCATTATATCCATATACAAATAAACAACCCATCCTAGTGAAATAGCCCACCTGCTTATCATTAAAGCTAAGAAGAGTTAAAGAGAGAAAAGAATATATACTTTCACAGTCATAAATCATTTCAGTCTTTCCAGTTAGTTGGAGGCCAGGGAACAAAATTTGATGGATAGAACTGGTCAGACTACATAAGAAAAGACTTTGTATGCCTGACTAACTTACAGAATACATCATTCTCCTCCTCAGCTGCTTCTTCTGGGGAATATGGCCATTTCACCCTGGAAAGCAAAGCCAGTTTTCTTATTGACCTGACTATATACAAGAGAAAACTTTATCATTTTGTCCTCTGCTTATTTGCCTAAACTTGTCTCCAGGATGCCTGGCTTCTTCCTTGTGAAGAGTACAGTCAACAGTATATTTTTTTCCAAATGACACACTTTTCTAGGGGTTCTGCATCTTAAATCCTTGATTGTTTTTAGGTGAAATCCTTGATTGTTTTTAGGTTTTGTGCCCTCTTCCTCAGGGACGGTACTATCAGCTGTCTGTTTTCCCTGGAGAGAAGCCCTGGACAAGCACTGGTGCCCTGGCTGACTCACACTAGCCATGATTGTACTATCACAGATAACATATCTGAACACCTCTCGATCACAAGATGAAGTATATTGAACCAATTAGAAGTAAGGAAAAAAACATAGGAAAGAAGGTCCTCTCTGCTCCCTACTATTCCCTGGAAAGAAAGGATCTCATGCTTTGATCCAGGATACAATATCCAAGTTTTGTGAGCTGGGATTCCTGTTACTCTTCATTTACAGAGTGCACAGCCTCTTCCTTCATAGCCCTTATCAATTTCATCTCGAGGTAGAAATGACCAGGTTCACTGCAGAATGTATTCCCTCCTGGGTGCTCTATTGTAGTCCTGAGGTTTGGCCAAAGCTGTTAGAGATAATACACACAGATCCATGAGGTACATTAAATTTGTGCTGAGAATTTAATTACCTTTTGATGAATTAGTAAAATGCCTCCTTTGATTTTGTTTAGGTTAAAACTCAGCTATCTACTAAGATTTCAAACTGATACTTTTAACTTCTATGGATAAAAAGTATGTTTTGACACAGACACTTAGGAGATAATTTGGATTTTCCCTGCTCTTCTGAAAGCTAAAATTATTAAAGAAGGGCTGAAGAGCTAAGATTGCTGCGTATCCTTTGTAATAAGGGATTCCAATATTTGATTTATCTCATGTCCCATAGTGGATTACTAATGTGGATAAGTGGGTTACTCATGTCCCATACTGGATTACATTTAGTCACATGACTAAACTGAGTATCACAAAGGGAAGCTATAAACTTCTTTCCAGGCCCTGATAGATCTGGTCTTTTTTCCTTTTAATAATATCAGTTCACTAATATCACTGAATATTAGTGACATGCAGAGAACTCCTTTCCCTCACCATTCCTTACCTGTGCTGAATACTTCTCCTTTTTGTAGGCATTAGGCATCTTTGAATTTCTTTTGTTTCTCCAAATATGTGAATAGAAATTACTTGACCATATGATCTACACAGCTATACTAACTGTTAGCACTGTGTCATGGATTAATGTCAACTGGCAACTAAGCATTGCACAGACACTTGATCAGCTCCGGTGAGATGGGGGAAAGAATTGGAAGAGTAAAAGTGAGAAAACTCATGGGTTGAAATAAGAAATAAGCTTAAAAATAGAAATAAAATAATTAATAATTATAAAAAGACATAGAGAAATAAAATCCAAGAAAGACAAGTGATGCAAATGAAAAACAATTGCTCACCACCCACTGACCAATGCCCAGCCTGTCCCTGAGCAGCTCCCCAGTCAACATTCCCCCCAGCTTCATGTGCTAAGCATGGCATAATGTGGTGTGGAATGTCCCTTTGGTCAGTTGTGGCTAGATATCCCAGCCACATACCCTTTCAATCTCTTGTGCACCCCCAGCCAAAACCAGGACACACTGGTACAATATCAAACTATTTTTGAGTGTCTGAAATAAAATTCTCTTACAAAGTTAGCAGAGATCTAAAGCACGATTAGAGTCTGTATAAATTAGTTTTGTCAGAAAATACTCAAATACCGCTTCATTTGTCTGTAGTTATCAATGCATTTGTTCGGCACATCTCTGCAGCATGCAAATGGCTTATATTACATTTTAAAAAGACAGACACAAGTCATTCAGCTGCCTGGTAATATAGTATATAGTTTTTCATGCAGCACTTAAATAAAATAATCTCATTCTACTATATCTATTCATTTTTGGCAGTAGAGTTTTAAGCTTTACATATTGATAATACATGAATGTAGCCCTGCTCTGGACCCGTTCCAACAGCTCCATATCCTTCTGATGTTGAGGATTCCAGAACTGGACACAATACTCCAGATGAGGTCTCACAAGAGAGGAATAGAGGGGCAGAATCACAGACCTGCTGGCCAATCTTCTTTGATGCAGCCCAGGATACGGTTGGCCTTCTGGGCTGTGAGCGCACATTGCTGGCTCATGTCAAGCTTCTCATCAACCACCACCCCCAAGTCCTTCTCTGCAGAGCTGCTCGCAGTCACTCAATTCATCACTCTCAGGAGTGATGAACCACTTTCAATTTCTTCTATGACTTGCTGATAAACAAGAAAAGACCTTAAGAATCGTTTATTTAAAATGCAAAGTACCACAAATAAACAGCGTTCTCTTCATTTGCCTTTTCACATTAACAGTGTGCGGAAGTTGTCACGCTGATAGAGACAAGCTGAGAAAATAACAGGAAAAGAACAGTCTCATGGGCCTAAGTAGGAACATGGTTTTCAGTCTTGGAAAAATAAATACTGACACTACACTGGTGCAGGACTTTAGTTTTAAAGCTGGATAGCATATCAACTACCATTTTAAACATGCAAAATAATGATTATCAGGTGGCTTCACTGTTTTATAGAGAGATGTTCATGATCATAATCTCCGTTTTTATTCCCATTCCAAGAAGTGGGCAATCTGGAGAAGAGTAATTTATGATCTATAGTAGGAAGTGTTTAACTTGATCAGAAGGCTGGAGCATCTACCCTGTGAGGACAGGCTGAGAGAGTTGGGGTTGTTCAGAGAAGAGAAGAGAAGAGAAGAGAAGAGAAGAGAAGAGAAGAGAAGAGAAGAGAAGAGAAGAGAAGAGAAGAGAAGAGAAGAGAAGAGAAAAGAGAGAAGAGAAGAGAAGAGAAGAGAAGAGAAGAGAAGAGAAGAGAAGAGAAGAGAAGAGAAGAGAAGAGAAGAGAAGAGAAGAGAAGAGAAGAGAAGAGAAGGTTCTGGGGAGACCTTATAGTGATCTTCCAGTACCCGAAGAATGCTACAGGAAAGCTGAAGAGGGGCTCTTTATCAGGGAGTGCAGTGACAGGGCGAGGGGCAATGGTTTTAAGCTGAAATAGGTGAGATTTAGATTAGATATTAGGAGGAAATTTTTTACTGCAAGGTTGCTGAGACACTGGAACAGGTTGCCTAGAGAAGTCATGGATGACTCATTCCAGGAGCAAGGTTAGACAGAGCTTTGAGCAACCTGGTCTAATGGAAAGTGTCCCTGCCCATGGCAGAGGGGTTGGAACTAAACAATCTTTAAGATCCTTTCCGACCCAAAATGTTCTATATTTATATGATTTTATGATTTGCTGATAAATGAAAATATGTTGTGTGGGTTCAGCCATATGGCACTGGAAAATATACATGGTGTGGATACGTTCTTATTGCCTGCTTTCTGAAACAGCAGATCACATTTTCTGCTAAGGAGGACACCTTCCTTTCTAAGGCTGATATCACCCCAGTGTTTTCTTTACTTCTTTGTTCAGCTAGTATCATTTTTCTAATGAAAACAAAATACTCTTATAGTCATTATCACAACATACATGTATAAAATGTATGTTACTGAACATTTATAAAAATCTAGATGGAAGCTGAAGGACTATGGAGTGAGGGAGGCTGGCTGATGTTACACCCATCTACAAGAGTGGTCAGAGGGAGGACCCAGGAAACTACAGGCCTGTCAGTCTGACCTCAGTGTTGGGGAAAGTCATGGAGCAGGTGATCTTGAGTGCTATCATGAAGCACGTGCAAGAGAACAGGGTGATCAGGCCCAGTCAACATGGGTTTATGAAAGGCAGATCTTGCCAAACTAACCTGATCACCCTCTATGACAAAGTGTCTCGACTACTGGATGGGGGAAAGGCTGTGGATGTAGTCTTCTTGGACTTCAATAAAGCCTTTGACACATTTTCTCGTAGCATTCTGCTTCAGAAACTGTCAGCCTCTGGCCTGGACAGGTGCACACTCTCCTGGGTTGAAAACTGGTTGGATGGTCGGGCCCAGAGAGTGGTGGTAAATGGAGTTAACTCCAGCTGGAGGCTGGTCACAAGTCGAGTTCCCCAGGGCTCAGTGCTGGGTCCAGTGCTGTTCAATGTCTTTATCAATGACCTGGATGAGGGGATTGAGTGCACTCTCAGCAAGTTTGCAGACGACACTAAGCTGGGTGGAAGCGTGGATCTGCTGGAGGGTAGGGAGGTTCTCCAAAGGGATCTGAACAGGCTGGACTGCTGGGCTGAGACCAATGGCATGAGGTTCAACAAGGCCAAATGCCGGGTCCTGCACTTGGGGCACAACAACCCTATGCAGTGCTACAGACTGGGGGAAGAGTGGTTAAAAAGCTGCACAGAGGAGAACCTGGGGGTGTTGGCTGACAGCCAACTGAACATGAGCCAGCAGCGTGCCCAGGTGGCCAAGAAGGCCAATGGCATCTTGGCTTGTATCAGAAACGGCGTGACCAGCAGATCCAGGGAGGTTATTGTGCCCCTGTACTCGGCACTGGTGAGACCGCACCTCTAATTCTGTGTTCAGTTCTGGACCCCTCACCACAAGAAGGATGTTGAGGCTCTGGAGCGTGTCCAGAGAAGAGCAACAAAGCTGGTGAGGGGGCTGGAGAACAAGTCTTACAAGGAGCGGCTGAGAGAGCTGGCATTGTTTAGCCTTGAGAAGAGGAGGCTGAGGGGAGACCTCATTGCCTTAAATCTTGCTCCTTTGGAAGCAACTGTGGTTCTTTGGGACACTCATGTTGAAAGTTATTAAGAAACAAGCAAATTAGCCAAAAAAACCCCAATGGAGCTAAATAAATGTTTGCCTAGCACTGTGACTGCAGCAATAGGCAGGAGGTCTATGAACAGGTAGACAAGGTAAGATACTCCTTCTTGCTTCTGATTTGGTTTCTTATTTCCTTTTTATTTTTCTTCTTTTTAGTAGTATATGATAGTGGCACTTTTTTTTTCTTTTGGAAACTGTACTGTTCACTAAATGGAAATAATCATCTAGGGACAATAACTTTCTTTTTTTGACAAGTAACTTCTAGATGGAACTTAAATTATTTTCACAATAAATTAGCTGGGTATAAGGTGTTCTGTTTGTATTTATCCATTTTCAGTCTTCATTGTGAGACAGTAACCTCTTTCAGATTAAGAGCCGAGGTTAGCTCCATGTATTAGCTTGTTTGGGCTTTAAAATTTCTTTAAAATAACAAGAATTATTTTTTGTCAAAAATAGTGGAAATTGTAAAGGTGAGTCCTTTTCTTTGTCCATTTGTTTAGAAAACTGTAGTTCTGTAAGGGCCATGTGGCACATTATTTCAGAAATATCATCAGGCTGTGGTTGGTTTCCAGTTAAATTCATGATTCTGCTTCAGTTTGGTTTTCGGTCAATACAGAAGAAAAGTAAGGAATAGAAGGACTCCATTTTAAATAAGACTCTTCTGCTGTGCTGATCTAGACTTTGTAAACTACTTCTTTTTTTATTCTCTTATGAGGGTCTAGAAATTGGACATTAAATTAACATTACTAACGTTCTAGACCTTTAACTACATACTGCCTGAAAATATTTCTCACTATAACCTCTCTTATAATTCAGTTGATGCTTCATTGAAGAATAAATGCTTTCTTTGTCAAATTCTCAGTATATGTATTTATATATATGACTCAATTCACATATTTGACATTCTGTGTCCAAAGGCATACATCAGAGAAAGTAGCTAAAATATTCCATGATACGTGAATGTCAATAGATTGTTTTAGCCTTGTAACATTAATCTTCTTTGAGTTGTCAGGAGGGCTCTTTGTTTTGTAGTTGTTGCTTTTAATTTTAACCAAAACAGATTAATTATTTCTGAACACATCTCTGAAAGCCTGTAAATGTCTTTCCTCAAGAGATGCTCCTGATGAATAGTACTTCTAAATGGTACACTGGATTCTAGATCTGTAAGTACTGGGAACTGCAATTCTCATGCTCACAGCAAATAAGGTGTTGTTTTATCCATACTTGTTAGCAACACTTGGGGCACAGCCAACTAACAAAAAAAAATTATTCCATTTGGGGCCATTGTTTGTAGATATTAAGAACTACAAGTGGCATCATAGTATTGCTTGGACAGTGTGGGTAAGGATATATCACGTTATAATAATATGTCAGCAGAGATGTACAAGTTGTTGAGTTTTCTGTACTGACTTAACACATAGTGTTCAAGATGGACATCTCTTCCAATTACTTGGGCAGTACAGATGATGTAATCCTCACTGTGTAAGACATTGATTACGACTCCTGCAGTTTTGGAGTAAGAATCACAGTAATTTCAACTATCTTAATGTCTGTTATCACTTCCCAGTGAAATGAAAAATCAATGTGAGCAACTTGTGGTTAGTACTTCAAAAGTGACACTTGATCTTTATTTGCAATGATACTACAAATCAAAAAGCAATTTTTCTAGAATCTTCTTATTACAAGAAAAAAAACAACTCACTTTAGAATTTACCAGGATCAAATGTCTCTAAGAACATTTTAAATTGGAATTAAATCCCTATTCCTATAAATGCTACCTGCTTCTTGGAAAAACATTCCCCAAAATTATTTATTTAAGCTTTTGTTAAGTAATTACTCTGTTGGACTTTCCCGTCGATGCAACTATTTTGAAATTATTTGTTTCTTCTTATTTGGGCAAAATCTCAAATGTTTGTTTGAACTCAAGGAATTCTCAATCTCCAAACACATTAACCAAATCATCCACAGGGTCTCAGCCTGCCAGGTTTGTTGTGACCGTATTAGCAAAGAGTATTCTGAAGTGCACAGACTGACCTACAAGCAGAAATTCAAAGACCTGTTTCAGATTCAGGAGTTGCTGTTGAGATCTTGAATCATTGTAAACAGTACCAATATCTTAATAGGTATTTGTATGAACGCAAGAGTGGAGCCTGGAATTTTTTTTAGAGAAAGACTTTTTCAGTCAGGGTTCTCCTCTACTCTTGTAAATGCTTGCAATTTTTTTATTGATAATAGGAAAAATCTTGATCTTGGACACAGAAGACCAAGAAAGAACAGAAAAGTTAAATTAATTGCTTTGATTTGGGATATCACTGCACAAAAACTTACGTATTTTACTTTCTAGGAGGCAAATCATACCATCAAGATCCATAAAGAAGAGGTTTTAGAATGAACTGGAAAAGTCAGTAGCAGCTAATTTTGAGGATCAGGCACCTGGGAATTCCAAAGGAAATCAGATATGGATCTTATGAGCTAGAAATGTGTGGATGATGTTTTGCTGCAGAAGGTGACCAAAGAACAAAGAGTAGCAAATATGCCAGTTTTAAAGAGCACTTGAGAGGACACCAAGAAACTACAAACCTGTTATACAGCAAGTTGGTGGAAATCATAATAAAGAAAAGAATTAATAGACACTTAGAGAAGAAGATAATGTAGAATAATTAGCTTGACTTTTTGTGAACGGAAGTCAGGCTTCCCAAGTTCTTTTTGAGGGTAATGAGTAAACAGCCCAAAGGAAGACAGATTAAAAAAATGCTGCTATATTTCCAAGTGATGAAAAAGAGGATCATCATAGTGAGGCAGGTGTTGATCTCTTCTCTAAAGTAACAAGTGATAGGATGAGAGGAAATGGCCTCAAGTTGTGCCAGGGGAGATTTAAACTAAATATAAGGAAAAAATTCTTCACCGAAACAGTTGTCAAGCACTGGAACAGGCTGTCCAGGGAAGTGCTGGAGTCACCAGCCCTGGAGGTATTTTAAAGATGTGTAGATATGGTGCTTAGAGACCTGGTTTGGTGGTGAACTTGGTTGTCTTAGGCTTATGATTAAACTTGATAATCTTAAAGACCTTTTCCAACCTAAATGATTCTGTGATTCTTTGATCATATGGATCATAGTGATTAAAAGCTGTGAGAGGGGAGAAAGTACAGATGCACCCAGCAAAGTAAGAGTGGGGTAGTCCCTGTCATACTCAACAAGTATCTGGGTTTGCATTCATTTGTGCAGGTGGAAATTTGCCAGTATCTGAGTCCTGCTTGTCTATGACAAAGAGAAAGCCTGCCATGGCTGAAGGAGCATCAAATGAGTCTCCACTGGCAACTAAGATTCCCTGAGAGAGCCAAAGGAAGGTCACATGTTGGGGCATTAGATCCAAGCACCCATTTCCAAACTGCCAGGCAGCATCAAATAACTATTTGCCTTTAACTTAGAAATCTCTTCATGATTCTTAATATTATAAGTAAACCTTGGCCATCTGCTTTGATACAAATGCAGATCATGGAATAAAAACATTTTATAACAAACCCAAACTGAGTTAATAGTGATTTTGACCTTCCCTCCAAGTGATGTTATCTGTTTCAGCGTGCATGCTTCTGTATTCAAAGGACTAGTATCCCGCAGGGATCTGTGCTGAATTCTTTCCTGTTCCACAGATATTATCTGGAAAAGAGGTTGAACAGGCTTGGCTGAGGAGTACGGATTCTCACAATACCAGAAACAGAGGGCGTTCAGGTTGCAATTGAAGCACGCTCACAGTGCACACTAAAGCCTTGTAACTCATTACCTTAGGTTCCTCTGGAAACCAGAAGTATTCTGGAGTTCATGAAGCAATCAGATAAATTTCGGGGGGGGGGAAGGGGGGAGTGTTGTGCGGGAGAAGCCAGAATCATGGGGATATATTAAATACAAAGATATAGACACCTTAAGTCTTTCAGGAACATCCTAAGCTGCTAAGTGTGAAAAGTTGAGGAGTACACTGGAGGAGACTTGAGAGTCCTGGTCTTTTTCTTACTGCTTTCCACATGAGACAAGGACTATGGGGCTAGATGGACCTTTGATCTGATGCAGTACGATAGTTCTTACATACTTGTTTCCAGTAGAGATATAAATAATGGCAATTATCCCTAAATATTTTCAGAAATGAAGCACAAGTGGCAAGCATACCTTCTAAATCTTTCTGTTTAACCTTTCTTTATTCAGGTTGGGAAAGAAGTCAGGAATGTTACTGTTCTAATCAACAGTGCTGGCATAAGGGTTGGGAAAAAGTTCTGTGACATTCCAGATGCAGATTTTGAAAAGACCTTAAGAGTCAACTCCCTCTCTCAAGTCTGGGTAATACATTTTTTTTTTTATTCTCATGGATGACCAAAATGTACAGGCAAGTATTGCAGTGTGAAAATCACTGTGGTGGCACATACCAGGGGAACTCAAGTTGGAAAAGGGCCTTGAGTAGGAGAAGATGTATTTTTTAGATCATCTTGTAACTGGAAACACACCAAATTGACAGTTTCCTCACTATGTTTCTGGAACGTTAAGACAAATGTGCCTGGGCACTCTGGTAAATCAAAAATGTGTGCAACCGTACTATGAAACATACTCTGTCTGTAACAGCTGAGGCTGAAGTTAGTGCTGACACGATGGCAAGTGACTTTCCTGCTCCCGATGTTTGCTGGCATCAGAAGGCTTTGTTTAATAGACTCGTAGCATTCAAGGAGGCACAACTATGGTTTAGTGGTTAACTTGGCAGTGTTAGGTTTATGGTTGGACTCATCGATCTTTACCAACACAAATGATTCTATGCTGCACATATTGGTATCGGTATTCAGGTTGTGCTTTCATTCCTAGTTTACCATCTGCTTAATGTTTGTAGAAAACTAATCTGGATAGTATGTATTATCTTTGCTTTGGTTTCATAGCTCTGAAGGAATCTGCTGTTATTTTGGATTTCATTTGGCCTTTAGGAGGATTCGTTGTGAGGGAGTATTACTCTTGCCCCCTGTGCATTTGTTGTTTTTATGCCTGAGTGAGCAGCCTGCATCAGGGAAAAATGTAGTATTCCAAGTCCCTCACTAAATCGCATTTCTCAACAGAAAATCATTTCAGATGTTCCTCTACACATTTCTCAGCCCACGGTGCATCATTCTTCCAAATACTTGAGGCGGAGGGACTGAGAGAGATGTTTCTCCTTTCCTTTCTGAAGACACATAGGGCAGGAGGACAGAGACTGTGGGCCCTCAGCCAAACAGAAACATGCAGTAGGGACACACATCTGGCTCTGAACAGATGTTGCAGCACAAAGCCACCAAAAAGAATTTGGTTACTGCTCTTGTCTTATTTTATTTACCCCCTCAAAAAACGCTAGTGTGCTCCTTAGATAGTTAGATTCATGTACAGTGGTGATCTGGGATGCCACAGTGGTCAGGCAGTTGTTTGTAACAAAAAGGGCCCACACACAGCTGAGCTCCCCTTGATGTGTGGACTTCTAGCTCCCTCTTGTGTACCAAGTCTTTGCCAATAGTCTCAAACAGACTCGTACCATGAGGAACCAGGAGGCAGAGTAAATAGAAACTTTTCTGCTTTCAATAACGTGATTTTAATGCTGACAAATCTTCTGACAGAGGGCCATCATTCAAGGAAAATTCATCTCTCAATTATAAATTCTTACAGAGACATAGATGGTCAGTTGGGCATCATAGAATCATAGAATAGTTTGGGTTGGAAGGGACTGTAAAGATCATCCAGTCCCAACCCCCCTGCCATGGGCAGGGACACCTCCCACTAGATCAGGCTGCCCAAGGCCCCATCCAACCTGGCCTTGAACACCTCCAGGGATGGGGCAGCCACAACTTCCCTGGGCAACCTGGGCCAGTGTCTCACCATTCTTATGGTGAAGAAATTCTTCCTAATGACCAGTCTAAATCTGCCCCTCTCCAGTTTATACCCGTTCCCCCTGGTCCTATCACCACAAGCCTTTACGAACAGCCCCTCTCCAGCTTTCCTGTAGGCCCCCTTCAGGCACTGGAAGGTCGCTATATGATCTCCTCTGAGCCTTCTCTTCTCCAGGCTGAACAAGCCCAACCCTCTCAGCCTGTCCTCTAAGGGAAGGAGCTCCAGCCCTCTGATCATCTTTGTAGCCCTTCTTCCAACAGCTCCATGTCCTTTTTACATTGAGGACTCCAGAACTGGAATATTTAAGCATTTGGGATATTTAACCCCCAGAAAGCAAATCTAGTTGTAGAGCCTAATCTGGAATGGAACAATTCTGGAATATCTAGTTATAAAGGAGTTTTTTTAGTATATCTCTTAGACTTGCAAGGCCTTTCTTCCAGCTTTAATGACCTGTAACAATGGACACCTGAACAGCACACTCAGTGCAGCAGGATTGTTGGGAGCCTACAGAGTGTCAGATAAGTATTGTCATGTGCCATTACATATTAGATCTACATTCTCATAACTTTTCTTGGAGATGTCATAAATGCTTAGCTTAAGCAACTTATGCTGACGTATTGAACACCTGGGAAAGAGACTGCAGATACAAAAGGAGGTAATGTATTGAATAAGGTGATGGTGGTACATTGCCTGAGTGGTGCAGGGAGCTCACTGCATATTTTCTTGTCTGACTACAGCCTGTCTTATCTCCTCAGAAGAAAGACAATGTGGCTTGTACCTGTGCAGTGGGAGGGACTCCTGCATACAGGTGGTCTAACACTTTCTCATGCCAGGTTTTCTGCAGATGAAAGTTCAGGTATTTCTTTCTTCACTTTTCAGATTATGCTCAAGGACCCACTATTCTCAATTATGTCTCATTATCTGCATTAGGAGGTACCACACTTCTCTGAGTGAGAATATTGGTGGTGGTGCTGGTAGTATCTGGTGTTGTATGATTGTAGTGATGGGAGAGGCTGCAGGCACTGAATTAACCAGTACAATAGTCCAGTACCAATCATCTTGTCTTTTCAGTGCTTACACCATTCATCATTCTGTAGTAGCATATATTAAGCTTAGTGAGGCCTTCTCCTGGATGGAAACAGCCTGGACTCTTTATCTGTCACCCCAACACCTACAGAAGAAAAGGAGGAGGTGTGTGGAGGGCAGAACAGCATATAGTATATCTTAGCTTGGAATTTTTCATTGCCACAATCACTGTGGGCATTAACTTCATTAGGGCTGGAGCAGGGCTTGTATAAAATTCATCAAAATTCACAATACAAACAAAGTGTTTTCAATTTATTCCACTTTGATTACAGCAGGAGCAAAGAAGACCGGAGACTCCTTTTCAAGACTACTTGAGGGGAAGGGGAAAAATTCTTAAATTATCTAATTAAATTATTTCTGTATTAGAATACATCTCAAAAGTAAAGTTTTATGATTTCATAATGCTTTGGTTCTTTTTTCACCAGAAACCACTTTCTTCTTCTTCTTTATGTTGCAGAGTATGTAGTCAGCAGGATCATGTATGCCATTCAAAAGGAAAAGTTTTATCTAGACATGCCTCTGACTTTACATTTTCCTGCTTTAGAAATATAAGTATGTGACTCATCTGCTGTCACTTCTTTCCTTTGCCATACGCCTGCAAAATCAGCAGGTAAGTTTAGTAAAAACAGTCCTTTAGGTACTACTCTTGCAGTCAACCCAGTTATATGTACCCAATCATGATGAAACAACAGTTTTATTTTCTAAAAATCTAGTTGTATGGCATTCCTCTGCCCACTTTTGTCTCTAATATACATCTTAAGCTGTAGTTCAGTTTAGAAGATTAAAAAAATGTCCCTGGATACTACACTGGGAATAACAACTGGACTAGTTCTGTTTCCAGTAACTGTCTCCACTGGTGGATGGGCTTTCACCAAAAGGCTTGGCTTGGTCTGTCATTCATATCCCCCTTTTAAATCATGAAAGTGCAAAATGTGTTATTGCCAAATGTAAGAACTATTGAACACATATAATGAATTAATCTTTTATTTATTTATAAAGCATATTTTTCTTTAAAAAAATAAGGCTAACTCAATATTTATCTCATCAGTCTTGTTCCTAGAAAACTGGCACTACTTTTCAAATCTTGCCTCAAGATCCCCAAGAGCTTGGATAATGCACTCAGTAGGAACTAAGAGGATTGAAATCAAAATATTCTGAAGACCTCAAGTGCCATCTAATTGAAAAAATTCAGTAAAAATTAATTTGGCATCATGTTTATTCTTTGACAGAAAATGTTCTTCTTGTATGATATTTGACATTGGTCAGCATGCAATTTAATTCTTCAAAACTGTATTTAATCACTCAGTTTTCACCACAAGCCAGTCTCTCATTTCATGACAGCATACTGCTTTCATCTGAGCTCTCAATGAAAGTCAGTAACTCCAGGCAGGAATGTTTGACTTCATTTCATGCTCTGAATTCTCAATTTCTGAGCAAAATCTTAAAGCATGGTAAAAGCACACTGGTGTTCATGCAGAAAGGGGAAAAAGAAAACCCACATGGCATTTAACATATTTCTCTTTCAGAGCTGCTCTTTCAGAGCCAAGACAACATGCAGTTCATACAAAGCCGACATGAAGAAGGAGGCTGTGGGATGCTGTTCTCTAACTGGTGAGCTGCACTGGGAACCAGTGTTCTGAAAAGGAGTGAACTGCAGTGAGCACCAATAGACTGTGTGCAGTGCTGTGCCACTTACTGTGCTCCTTGTTAGACACAGCACTTTTCTAAACACAGTTCCACAGGAAGCATGTGCCTTGGTTTTAATCCATAGCTAGAGACTGATATCCGTTCATTTATCAAAAGCTGTGGCTTAGAAAGAGCATTTGTAAAATTGTAGTGGCAGCAAAAAAAAAATGTTCTCTATTCAGGAAGGAACAAAGATGAAGCCCCACAATCAGCTGAAGCAGACAGGGAAAAAATCTTTTATAGAAATTGTTTGTATGGTAATTGATTCTTCTATATTTTTTTTATAATATTCCTACAACAGAAGAGTCAGTTCGTAGACATGGCTTTGCAGCGAGTACCTGCTGTAGGCAGCTGCATTTTGAACACCGGTGAAGTCTGTAGGCATCTGATTCCTCCTCTGACCCTACCTGCTCCTATGCAGATTTGAAGTACACTGCTGGGGCCAAATAACTGGGTTAAGGTGTTGTCTCCCAGGTTAGGTCCCTGGAGTCAGCAGCTGAGTCTGGACCTACAAACTGCTTCACACAGTTCTCTTTTTAGTTTCAGTGACCTTAGTAGCATTATTTAGGAAATTGTTGACAGAGTATTTTGAGGAATATGTGCAAGAAATCTTTGGCAATTTCCTGATTAATGTTTGAAAAATCATTAAAAATGTAAAGTTACATAGGTATTGTGTTAAGTGACCAAGAAAAAGCTTTGGTTGTATTGTATTGCTTTCAGAGACTGATTTTTCAATGAGGTAGCCTGTTTTTTAGTGTAAAATATAGCTGCTGTAAATTATGGGAAAATATAGATAGGAGGAATATCTCATGTATTCCTGGACAATTATGAGCTGGCTTCTGTGCAAAAATCTCTTCTTGTATTTGGAGAGAAGTGACATCTTGCTCCTTCAACTGTCTCTGAATGAAATTAGAACCTAAAAGTCCTTAAGGAAAAAATTCCATAAGAGCCAAAGTTCAAAGATTAGTTACACAAAACTACATGCTGGTAGTTAATCGATAAAAATCAATCCTCATGCTAATTTTCCAAAAATACTAACTATTCAGAAATACTAATAAGGCATTCATAATTTGTTTGATTAAAACCAATAAATTTTCAGACCAAAGTAGGGAATCTACAAAGCACAACTTTTAGAACTCCACGCTGAGGAATTAAAGAGAATCTTGAATGGTTGTCTACCATCCGCATTTGTCAACACAACTTCTACTGTACTTAACTAATCCCATCCTTGTGAACTCCTTTCTGGCTACAAATGCCTATGAGAGTATACACTCCAATTAAAAACCTAGGTTTTTTTTAAATCCCAGTGGTTTCAATGTAGTCAGATTCAGTAAATTCATTAAAGTTCACTCAGATATGACTGGATATTTTTTAGCTGAGAGGAGAAAGTTATCTGAAGTTTGTCTCTTTGGAAAAAAATGTTCATTGATTTATAGTTTGAAAACTATCAGGAATCTAAATATTCTTTTCTTCTTAGTAAAGAGAGAAGAAAAAAGTCTAAATTGATCCCTGCAAGTATTGATCCTCGCTTCTCAACCACAAAAAAAATATGTTGAGTATTGGGATTCCCTGATTGTTGCAATTTGGCTCTAGATCTACAATTTTTTGAAGTATGGTTATAGAAGACTACGCAAGTTGGCATGATATTTTATTTGTGAATGTATTGTGGGACTGAATATGCTTAATACATAATGTCATTTCATGTGCCGCAGAACTCATGAACAGAGCTAACGAGGTGAGAGACATACATTTTAAAATGCCTTGTAAAATGAGGCTCCAATTTGAAGCAGTTACCTGTTAGAGACATTAAGAATTGGTGAACTAGCCATCATTAAAAATCTCATATGTCAGGGTGAAACATTTGCAGCCAAAAAGCACATTGTAAGGGCTCTTCTGTTTGTAACCTATGGTTTTTTTTCAGTTCCTTTAACTAAAATATGCCAATCCTGTCACTAACATTTATGGTTGTAAGTTTACCATCTATATACACAGATTAAGATATGATGAAGAATAATATAATGAAAAAGATGCTTTATTTTCTAAGCCATGTTACACCTGCTCTGCACAGCCACCCTGCAGAGCCTTATTCTGTATTGCTGCAGTCTCAGCCAAGGGCACTCTTTGGTTCTATTTCTCCTGGTTAATCTGCTTGTCTCAAGAAGGAATTTGTAAAGCTTATGCTTTCTAAGTCTCACAGTGATCTGTTAGATCTCCTTATCAGCCCTAGAAATCAGTAACTCATTCTTTTCTATGAAAATGCCAGAAAATATTTCATTTTTTGTTTGTGCAGAAAAGACATGAGCTGGATAACGTAACATAACTCTAAAACTGTAAGCCAAGACCTTCCTATTAAAGCTCCAAAGATGCAATTGAATGCTGTTTCTATTTTTTAATATAACATTATTTTTTATTTTAAAATATAATGTACCACTTAAGAAGTTTCTCAGAATTACTGAGAACCCCTGAGAAATGTGTGCTTTCCTTCTTTGAGCCTTTCATCTTATTAGTAATTCCTCCACACAAAACCAATGTTGTTACTACTGAAGCTGCAAATGGGATTGGCAGGCAGTTTATCCTTGGTTTTACTCCTTTGGGAGCAGTCCTGATTCTCTGTGAAACTGATAAAGAAGAGACAAGCAGATTGGCAGGATTAGCCATGCGCTGAATCTACCCATGTTGCTGCACTGATAGAGAGATAATCTGTAGTGTCAGATAAAATACAGTTTCTTGCACTTATTTTACACCCATTAATATAATATACGCTTCAGAGTGTATTTAGCTTATAGAGGAAGATGTAGAATCGAGTGTTTTATAAAGGTCATTCATCATATTTAAATTATATGCATTCTGAGTAAAACCAAAATTGAATAATGCTGGGTCACTTTGTAACCTAACAAAAATCTTTAAATAAATCTTAATGTCAACTACAGGAAACTTTAAGTTCTCAGCAATTTCTGTAACCTCTTGAATATTTCAGTGCCACTCTGTGACACTCCCCGAGCACCTAAGCAAGGGCTAAGGTGATTTTGAGGGTACATGGTACCCTGCGACTCCTTAACTCCCAGAGCACAAGGTAGAGTGAGAAGTTCAGGGTAGCACCTTGTCCCATTAAGTCCACAGGCTGGATGGCTCAATGTAACTCAGTTCCTGCCCCACATTGAAGCTCCTTCTGGAGGAAGAGTGTTTTTAAAGCATCTTCACAAAGCAGAGAATATTGTACCATGTATTAAACAAATGTGCAATACACTATAGCACAGTCATCACTATGCAGGAGACTTGTAGGCTCAGATCCAAAATGTCTGCAGTTCTCTCTGGGTACATAATGCGCTGTCATAGCCAAATCAGAATAACCACCTGAAGTACACAGCTTTAGTGAAGACAGCCATTGCATGGAGATATTACATGCTTTGGTTCAGCTTTTATACAACAGAGATATATTTCCGCTCAATTAAATTCCTTCTATATTCCCTATAAATCATCATTACAGTATGATTTATACCACATATTTGTTCAAATTCTTCATTTATATACTTAAGCCTTTAACATCTTAATAGATGCCAAGATGTAACTTGAAGGATATCACAAAAACAACTGGACTTTGTCAGAAATTCTGATAACTTGGTTTGTTTAATCACCCAAATTGACATTATCGTGTCAAATTATGAAACATTTCCAGAACAACTTCAGGTTTTCCAAATGCCTCATCACCTTCTGTAAATGTCAGCCTGGAAAACTCATTATTTAAGGTGGTCTAATGAGTTTGTTTGGATCCCAGTTTTGAAGCGTGAAACTAATCTCAAAAAGTAAACGAATAGTGCAGTCAGAAAGAAAACCAAAGGAAACAGATGGGAAAAGAGAGCACAGCCCAACCTGAAGACCTGTCTTTGCCAGATTTCCTTTGAACACCATCAAAATGCTGGTGCTTGCAAGAAACAGAGTCAAAGATCTCAAGACAATAGCTACAGACAATTTGTTTCCATCAGATGCTCCCAGTCTGTACAAAGGCTATAGGTGTATTTGCACACAGGTGAGAGGAGAACACATAAGTATTTGAATGTGTTATTCACTGTGGGGAAGATCCTGATTAATTTCACTTAGCCTTGGAACATGTGCTACAGGCATGTTGCTTACTAGATCCTAGGAGTTTCCGGTGTCATTTTATTCTCCTATTGTATTAAGAAGTAATTCTGAAATTGGAGAATCTAATGCAAGATTGCCTAGAGTGGGAGAAACAACATAAATCATTTTAATAAGACAGCATTTATAAAAAGATGCACTAAGATACTCAGAGCTAATTTGAAGCTAGCGTCATGTACTAACTCATAGTGAAAAATGTATTTTTACATCCTACAGTACATGAAGTCTTTTTCATGAGTAACTTGTATCTTCTTCTAGCCTCTGCATGGAATGATGTTTAGCTCACAGTTTGCCCAAGCAATGGCATGATTGTGAAGGAATAGGCTTGGAGCTGGAAGTCAGGAAATTCACTGTTCCTCTGTCATTACTTTTGCCTTTGACCAACAGTTTTGATCCTGCTGTCCTGATACCTTCATTTGTTGCCTGGAAAACACAAAAGTTGGTGGAAGTGGAGAAAAATATATGTAAAGATACTGTCCCTATTTTTCTCTGTTACAGGTTGTAGACAAGGAGGCTTCGTGATTATTCAATTTCTCAGGCTAACTAGAAACAGAATCTTAATTTCTTTATTTTTATGCCTAGAAAAACATTATTACTTTCTATATTATCCTACTATTTTTAATACTTAATATAATTTAATGAGGTGGAAAGGCTTGAATTCATCCAAAGAACTGTTATTAACATAGAAGTATTCTACCTTGATTACTACTATAGATTATCCTCATTTCTTTCTTCAGTCAATACTGCGTCTCTGTTCAATACTTCAGATACTTCAGGATGTCACCAGCTGCTAACAAACAATGACTGTTTAAATTTAAAAAACAATGAATGCAGATCTAATTGCCATTTACCATTGCACAGCACTGTTGTTGAAGCCAAATAAATGATCAGATGGTTATCCATTTCATTAACTCATCTCAGCTGGCAGCACTGCCTGGGGTAGCTGTGGCTTAAACAGCCACGAGGCAATGCTTAATACTTTTATAAATTCCATTCTTCCTGGGTGTTCGTTGATCATATGTATTGTGTCAGTGGAAATGGCATTCAAGCTTTGTCACTTACACCATTGCTTCTTTCTCAAAAATATAGTTAACAAATGAATACACTGATATTTTCAATATGCGTTTTGGATGTCATTTAAGTCACCATTCACCTTATTCCTTATTGCTGTCCAGTGTCCACAAACAACTTCCCTGCTGCATTTTCGTTAAAGGGCATGCAGGTAGTTTGTGTCTACAGGTGTGTAGATGCAGGTGTTTACTTTGGGTCAACTGAATTCCCCAGGTAGCAGGGCAGCTTCCTATGCTATATAGGGAAGATTCAGAAATCTCAGATATTTCTTTTAATACACCATTGCAATGGTTCTTCACATGAAGCACTGTTTGTCATCTCACCAAGACACAGGCTGATGATTAGAGGTACTTGTTCATAAAATTGTTCTATACAACTAGTAGTTTAAATATGGAGGGAAAATGTTTGCTATTCCAATGTCTGCATTTGTAATCTGGGAAGCACAAAAAAATAGTATAAGGAACATAACATATATAAATGCACTGTCTCTATTTTTCACTCAAGACGAAAAGATGATGTAAAGACAGAAACTGTTGCTTTATTCCTCCATTGCTCAATCGCTTAGTCAAAAGACCTGCAAATCTTAAAATTTATTGAACATTATCTTTTCACTATTAGCATTTTAAAATTATTAGAATTATTAATTACATATTTCTGGCCAAATACAGGGTTTTTTTGAAGTACAGGTGAATCATCAATTCTGCATGAAGCAATTACTCAACAAATATCTTATAGTGTTAAATGTTTTTCTTTTTACCAAACTCAGCTCCTTCAAGAAAAAGAATTTGTAAAGCAGGAGCAATGATGAGCCCAGTACAAACAACAGAGATATTGACATACAAATAGACAAAGCATCCAGGAATAAAATTAAAATTCCTTTCATTATCTAAGCCATTTTACCTAGTAATTAAGAACTACACAAGTTTTGTTAAATAATTCCACATTCTAAGACACTAAGAGCTCTGTAGCTCTTCAGATGTTCTCAGCACTGCCCATGGGTTTGTTCTAGGCATCTCCCTATATTAAAGTATTTTTATTTACTTTACTTTTGCTTTTGACCATATAGTCAGCCAAGTTGCACTGATGTGCCTTGCTAAGGCTAAGCTTTCAGGGCAATTCATCACCAGAGAAGTGTATCCAAAATAAGTGTTACGAATTTTGTTCTAAAAACCCTTTGTTTTTCATTTTAGCAGGAAAGACCTAATGTAATTATCAGCTTTATCATATTTTAATGTGCTTGTTGAGTTTTTGGCATTACAGAATGTACACAAGATTCAACTGTCCTATAAAGAATGATGCAAGGGATTTTAGTCTAGTGTTGAAGGAGAGCACATATATAATTAAAGCAAAGTATATAAATGTGAAAGGGGGTAAGTATTAATGGTATCATTGTAGCCACTAACCTATGTGTATCAGAAAGTGGATTCCCCAAAAGATTTCGATTTCTTGAAATTTCTAAGCCACACATACTAAATTTTAAGAAGTACGCTAAAATCACCTTCTTCAAAACATTAATTAATGCATTTTTTCTCACTTTTTTTGTTTGTTTTTTTTTTGTTTTCTTAAAAGAAACCAAATTTCATACAGATGCAAGCATACAAAATCCGACACAAAAATGCAGGACTGCCCATAACTCTTTTTATTTAATAAATTAGGAAAATCAACTACAATCACTTTTCACATCTTCTACCAACATAAAAAGGGTTCCTTTGAGTACCGTCTTGATCTTGGGGAAAAGGGAGCCAGGTTTGCTGAATAGGGTGGGTGCTCAAGCACAGTAATTTTGTAATTAGCTAAAAGCTGCTTCACAGACAAAGTGCTATGGGATGCCACATTGTCTTGACATTAACTTGCTGTTCAGTCTTGCACACCAATATTTTCCAACTGAGGGTAAGAACACATCTATATCTGAACACACATCCACGCATAGTGAGTTGAGCCTTGCCTCAACGTGACAGGTTAGAACATGTTCTGTAACCATCTCTTTGTTTCTTCCTTCCCACTTCGGATTCCCAAGCTATAGGTTAGTCTTGGGTTTTTTAGTTGGATCTTGTATATATTCTTTTAAATTTACACACAAAAGATACTTTCTCTTCTGCAACAGAATGGGCTAAGTACAGCTGGCTCAAGAGTCAAAAGGGTTGCCAGTCTGCCTGGAATGATATGCTAGGAGTTAACAGGAAATAAGGAATAGGATACAGACTCCTTCAGGGCAGGAAAAGAATTTGAAAGAAGCCAGGGAGTGTGATAGTCCTGAAAAGGTCTTTGAAAACTATTTAGAGTCTGACAGCAAATAAAGTAGGAAATCAGGCTAGACTTGATGTCTACTTTGTTATCTAAAGTTCTTCATTATCTATAGCTTACATTTCTCTGGAAGCTGAAGGAATAGCAGTCCTTAACTGGTAAACTGGCACATCTGAGAGTCCCCACAGTAATTAACAGCTGCCAGTTAAGAGAAGATCCATGATTCTAACTATGACTTCAAATACAGGAGGGGGTCACCCACGCTGCAGGCCCGTACAGGAGTGCAAATTAGAAGAAAATTGTTCCCTTTCAATATTTAAGCCACATTACATAGGACCATGCTCTCCTTATACAGATATGTTTACCACCTGGTAAACTTAAACTGGCAATGTTCCTTTAAGATATAAAATTTCATGAGAGCTTATTGCTTGCTATGCACAGACTTTACAGTGGTTTTCTAATTAACGATTTCCCTCCATTTTCATTTTTTTCACAATCATCTTTCCAAAGAAGGCACATACTTTTACGTGAGATTCAGAAGCCACTGCAATAACTAAAGTAAGAATCAGGAAGAGAAATACAATTTCTTTTATATAAGAAACATATTTGCTATAGATCAGCAGAAGCAAAAGACAGCTCTCAGTGTACTCCAGAATGTGCTAGAGACCACATCTGTGATACCAGTGGACTCCTACCTCCCCACAGACACGGGGAAAAAATCAGACGCTTAAAGCCATTTTGGGAAATATGTATCAGAAAGGTCTTGGATGACACTGCGTCCCAAACCATGTAATCCTGGACAGAAAAATTCTGTAAAAATAGCTAATTCAGTATTTCTACACATTTCCATTTAAGGAAAAAGTGTTCGCATACGTACCTAGCTTATAGTTGGTCCACAGTTCCCATCCTGGGGAAACAGACTCCAAGGAAGGAACAGGTGATTCAGAAAAAGGGAAGGTCAGCCTGAAGTTGGTTGCCATCTTTTTAAGCACAAACAGGAGAGGTAAAATAGTTCCCTTGGTTTGGAAGCAAGGGAAAGTCCTCTGAAAAATGCTGGCCCACAACACTGAGAAAGGCAGCAGTCAGTAAAATTCTCTGAATGGACAAAAAGTGGGCAAAATACAAAAGGAGTTGGTGGCTTTTTTTAGCCAATCAAGATAGAAGTGGTTTAATAAAGTTTCATTGTGCCTACAGCATTTATTCCTAGATGCCCCATTTTTCCTCACAAAAACACAGAACAAAGGATGGTAATTAAACCAGTTTTAGTCTTTACTGATTTTCACTTCTTAATATCATGAGGCCGTTTGCTCTGTTTGCACATGAAAATCTTCCCTTTCATCACCACCTATCATAGAAGTGCTCTCCTGAGCATAAATAGAAGGAATGCTCCTTCCCGATGCTCACACAAATTCAGAGAACATTGCACAGGATTGAAGCATGCCTTAAACTGAGGATCTAACTGTGCAGCACTTGCTTATTTATACTAAAATATATTTGCTCACCAGAATGATCCCACAGCAGTGAGTGTGCGATCCACCTCACTTCACTTTGGTTATCTAGAGGTGAGATGGAAGACCCAAGTTACTCATTTCATTGCCTAATTGGTTTCTGTTAGCATGAATCACCTCACACCAATCTATTTCCACTAGCAGATGAGGAAGTTTGATGAGATTTCCTGTCCTGAGACGTCCATTAAATTGTTTCAAAATGGGGTAAAGGAATTCCATTCTGTGTTCTTAGCAGTATGAGTTCAAATACTTGGACTTTTAATATTCATAACAAAACAGACAGGAAGGATATAGCTAATATTAAAATTATGTTATATATTACAAGTATATATAATGCCAAAACACCGCAGTGCTGTTGACAAGTTTGATTATTCTTTCTTTCTTCACTTCACAGATTAGCAATTATTTATAATAAATTTGTGCTAATTAGGCAAGCCAGAAACAATAGGTTCTGAGTTGAATGGGGTAGGCATTAAAATACCAGATATCTTTCCTATGATTATCGAACTAGTTATAGGTGTTCAAGTTAGTATTTTAGGTAAACAGTCTCCCTCTGGTAAAATCTGCCTGACATCACTGAGCCTCTACGGAGGTCAATGCTGAGTGAAAGATTTTTTCTGCATTAAGAGATATTATCCTCAAAAATGCTTTTGAAGTTAGGAATGACTAGCTCTCATTTCTGAAACAGCTTTAGGGACTGTGATTTTGGCTAAAGAGATTGTTTCACATTTCTTATTCACAGCTTCGGGGAGGCAAATGTCAGGAAGAATACTAATGAAGATGGGAAGTTTGGGTTCAAATTCTGAATTTTTCATCTCTTTATTATCACATGGATTGGTAGGGTACCTTAAAAGATTCTATGTTAACTAGAAACGCTGTTTTTCACTTATGAAAAATAAGCTGTTAGAGAACAGAAAGTGAAGGTCTTTGTAGAAATATAAAAAACTGCCTAAAAGGTAGAGACAACTAGTAAGAGTGAAGAGTTGATTTCTCAACTGAATGGAGGTGGGGTGCTTGGAGAACCCCAGAGAGATCTGTGCTGGGGACTGTGTGCATTTTGTGCATTTGTTACTGATCTGGAATAGAGGGTGATGGGTGAACTAACAAAATAAACTGATGATATTAAGTATAGTCGTGACATTGTAATAATTTATTTCACTCCCTTCTTTGCTTGGTACTTTTGCGTCTCAGGCATCCATGGTGCAGAGGTATTAGCTAGCTACTAGCTAAACTGAGGCAAACCAACTGTTTTGGTTTTCCCCAGATAGAAACTGGTGAATGTTTTCAGTTTAATCCACTGAAGGCATGACTTCCTAAGGGTGGTGTAGACAGCAACATGCCCAGAATGCAAGAGAATAGAGCTACTCAACGACCCATTATAACTTTGAAAGCAATTTAAAGGTGACTAACCTGGCAGGGAGAGCTTGGGAGCCCCTCACTTTGGCCTGTCACCATTTACAACACAATGTTGCAGCGCTGAAGTGTTGCACAGCCTCACAGAGGTGAGGCTGACAGGTTGGTAGTTCCCAGGGTCGGCTTTTCGACCCTTTTTGAAAATGGGCACAATGTGACCCTTCTTCCAGTCACCAGGGACTTCTCCTGATGGCCATGACTTGTCAAATATCATGGAGAGTGGCTTGGCAACCACATTGGCCAATTCCTTCAGGACTCTGGGATGCATCTCATCAGGTTCCATAGGCTTATATACGTTCAGGTTCCTCAGGTGGCCATGAACCTGATCCTCCTCTACAGTGCGAGGTGGTTTACTCCCCTGGTCATCATCTTGTTGTCCCATGAACCAGGAGGGGTGAATTATGGGAGATTCCACACCCTCTGTGCTTCCTCCCCAAATTCTACAGACAAAACTTATAAGGCAAAAGGTGGGCTTGTTCTTTCTTTCTTTCTTTTTTTTTTTCCACAATTGCCAATAGGTTATGTTTCCTATTCAAATTGAGGCATGCATTTTTATGGCAAGAGTCTGCAGGGTCTGTCCTCCTTTCACTCCCTTCTTCTATCTCCTGCCTTCACAAGCCCCCAGAATGAGGAGTTCACCTTTCAATGGCAGGACAGAATAGAAACATAGAATCATAGAATCATAGAATCATAGAGTTTAGAAAAGACCTCTAAGAACATCAAGTCCAACCATCAGTTGTATAGCAAGAAAGCAATTTAAAGGGAACAGATTCATGTAACACTGTTATAAAACTGTAAGAACTTCAATCCAGCTGATACTTCTAAGATCTTGCCTGGCTGTTCCGTGCCATATAAGCACTGTGCACAAGGGAGTGCTCTGCACTGAATAACACACCTGCCTGTTGAAAGCAATCCTTTTCAATAATGTTTCAGTGTTTAAGTGAAATTTTCATGGGTTTGACCTGAAAGTATTCTTTCAGGTTTATTTTTAGAAAACTGTCCTGTGCATCAGAAAAATCATGTACACCTTCTAAAGCATCCTGAAGTCATTCACATGCATGGGGCACTAACTGTATTCCTCCTTTAAGGTTTTTAACAACAGCCTTAAGAATATCTTAATTAGTTGCAAGCCTGGCAATAAGTAAAGATTTGGCACAAGAGTGAAACCCAGAGGACAAATTGTTATAAAAGTGCAGCAAGGTATTTAAAAGAGATGCCCAGAAGACTGTTGGGTCCAGATTAGACGTGGGACAGAGTCAAATTTAGAAAGCCTTGTTAACATGAAATAACAGAAGCCAATGAGGCTGCCCAGCATTTATAGGGTGTAGAGAAGGATGGATACAGAAAAATGCAGAAGAGTTAGGGCTGGTGCACATCAGCCATGTTAAGACTGATGAAGATACAGTTATGAACATGTAATAGAAATAGTGTCCTCCAGGGCATGATAAAGAGATGAATAAATTACTGGTCTAATTTATACCGAAAAGTCATAAATTTAGTGTCTACTCCAGGAGAGAGTTCCTATACTTCTCATTCTAACGCAGGTTCCCTGCGGTACAACACAGCTGAGATGTCTTGCGTGGATGTTTTCACCTGCTGTAAACATGAGGCCATCCAGAGTGTATAGCAGTGTCAAAAAATAGTGATGTCCTTGTGGTCCAGGTCTAGAGCTTAGGAAGGCTTAGTTCTTGCTCCTCACAAAGCAGATCAAGTTCCCCGTTGAGAACAGCTACTCTGCAAATACCCTCAGAAACAAAGGAAAAAATATGTCCTTATGCCGACATGCAGTATAAAAACCATAAGTTCTTTGGTGCACCTACCTGAGGGGGGTCAGATACTGCGACACAAATGCATTCATCCACAGGCTCTGTCATTTCCTGGCTCTACAAAGCCCACATAGTGTGTGGCTACACTTTATTGGCATATTCAAACCAGAGTGACCATATGGATAGCCTGGAACTAATGTGTAGCCATCTGGGGCAGAGATACCCATTGTGCTGCTACATACATTTGTAAAATTATTTGTACGGTCCATATATGCTTTGATCTTGAAGAATGTTTTCTCCCAAACACATTTAGATTCAGTTTCAACACCCCATCAAGTGGCATTGTAATTCCTCATGCTTTTATTTCAATTTCCATTGGAAAGCACAAGTATTTGACAGCATTTTATAGCTCCTAATGTGTAACAGCACAAGAAAGTAAAAAGGCTTTCCCAGGAACCCTGGCATCCTTTTCAGACAGAGAGTATCACAGTTAATGTTGATATGGTTCAGGTGTCGTCAGGCTGTCCCACCAGTTCTGCTCATCAGCCATGCGCTTCAGCTTTTAACACATTTTATTTAGTGAATTTGCTGAGAACTGTCAATCGTAATTGCAGGCACGTACTCCTCACGAAGCTAGTGAAAAGACCAAAGCAAAGGAGACTGCAGGCAGGTAGTCTCAAGTACCGCTGAGATTTTGAGCCCTCTTTGTGCATGTGAGTGTGCAAATTAAGTCTGCCTTCCCAGAAAAGCATCCGTGTCGCTGCAGGAAACTGAACACAAAGAGTCGCCTTCATCTGGCCCAGATTAGGCATGCATTTACAGAAGTAGAACGCTGAATATTTGTACATCACATGAGTTAGTAAACAGTTGAACAAGTGGGTTACTGTGGGAAAAGTCCTATAAAATTCACCAGGCTTTGGAAGAAGTGTTTTTTATTCGTTGTTAAAATCTCACAATGTCTGCAGCTGTTCTTACAGACTTTATTGAGAGAGACTGGAGAATCAATACTGAAATTATTTGCTTTAAAATAAGGAAGCTTGAATGTGAAACCTTACATCTTTTTGGAAATCTCTGTTTCTTATTTTATCAGGTGCACATTTTCAATTTCTACTTTAGACAGCAAGTACATTGTCAGGAGATCATGCTTGAAGCTCAAATGGAAAATGCTAGCAAGCTCTTACTTAAGCACTGAAAAATGCATCTTTCCTCTTCATGCTCTATTTCTTCTCTCTGCCAAATATCGATTAGCAAATATCAATTACTGCAAATCTAGTAAAAATGTTCAATAAGACAGACTGTCAAGCTCACATTAATTTTCAATCTGTGTCACAGAGAAAGACTGTTTACAAATCTTGTTATGCTTTAGGTGAAGAGAATTCCCATAGAAACACATGCTTCGTATATACTTTTCCAGTCCCATACATGTATATATTTAGTCCAAGAATTTCCATTAGTCTCCAGCAGAATTCTTTGGCAAAACGCCCTCCAAGGGAGGAATCGGCAGTTCCGTTTCTGAAGCCTCTGTTACTGACTGTTCTCTCAATAACAGGGCTCGATTGGAGTGAGGGTCCTGCTTCAACTGCAGCCTGAGAAACTCAGATAGATCATGAAGAATGGTGTCAGAAATGTAAATTTAAGATCATCAAATTTATTACTAATGAAGGTAGTATTATATTAATATCTAAATATCATATTACAATAACTATATATTAATATAGACATTGTGAATTTAACAGAGAGGCTTAGATACAGTTGAGGGAGTTTCAGATATCATCACTGAGGGGAACATACAATATTATCAAGGCTAACTAAAAATGTCTCCACAGCTGGCACCTTCAAAAGTGATACTAATACCTTCTATTTATCTTGCAATTGTCCACCGAGTGAAATTACTCAGTTGGTTGAAGATTCAGTCAATGAAAAGGAAATGACTGAAAGCAAATGGTTCTGAAGCTCTTACATGCTAGCAATTTAGCGATTTCTGTGATTACATTTACCATGTGTTCTTGGTCATATGGATCCATCTAATGCTTGCTTTGACTGAATTTGGGATTTTCAACTACTTAGATAACATCATTCTTCAGAAATGGAAGGATTCAAACTAGGTAGCTTTAAAACATTGGTAGTAGTAATTTAAACTTCTCTACTAATTAGGAGAATTAATGAGTTACTTAGATTTAGTCCTTTTTAGGTAATGATATTGAAGATTTTTCAGAAAATGATGCTGTGAAAATTGCTCTTTATTCTTTCACAAATACAGTTCTATTCATTATTTTTCAAAAAGCACATAACTGACATTGAGTCTCATACTAAATCTATCTGGACTTTTACCTCTTTCTTATAAAAATGTAAAAAAAGTAAGTTATTTTAGCATAAATTTACACATTGCATGTAAAAGAGGAAAATAATTACTCTCATCCAAGTCTTTTTTTAATTAATCTATGTGTAAACTCTGTAAACTGCATATTCTATTTATCAGTAAATAGTTGAGAATTTCTCCTGTTTGTAGTTCTTATGTTCTGTTTGATAACGTATGGGGCTGTGGAGGGTGTTAGATAAGTGCTTTCAAATCATAGAATCATAGAATAAATAACAGGCCATGAAAATATTTGAATGCCAACATGCATATAATTAAATGAAGAATCAAATAAGAAAGAGGGATTGTGCTATCATGGACTAGCTATCATTTCTTTCCTCTCTAGAAACTGGTTTTCTCAACTGATTTAAGTATAAAACAAATAAAAAAAACCAACACATCCTCAAAACCGAATTATTCCCTTGACATTTGCCCCCCTCAGTCATATTTATCTTTTTTAACAAGTATTCTAGGAGCTCCTTTGTCCTTCTAATTACTTGTAATTTTTCAAATTAGAGTGTGATGGAAAGGAATCACAAAAAGAATTCCTCTCGTTGTGCATTCAGCTGAAAATCCTACATCACTGTGCACAGATATGCACACAGTTGTGCACAGAGTCAAATAACATTCACACTACTTGCACATTTAAATACAGAGAATGTTCGTTCCTGTCACAGAGTATTCCACATGCAAAAAAGTAACTGAAGACAATCCCAATGCCATTCAAATTTCACTTGAGAACAGAAAACCAATATCCTGGCCAACTTCTGAAATTAGTTTGCCTGTCTCAGTCTTTTATTGATATCTGAAAACTGTTGCAGACAACATCTGGAGAAAAAGCTTCTTGCAAAATGCAAGATCTTGCTTCTGTGAAGAGCAGCAGGTATCTGATAAGCTGCACTTGCCTTCTGCCAACATACCTCTTGGCTTCACCATCCCAAATTAAGTCCCATACCTGAAAAAAGCTGAAAAGCCAAGACGGCATGTAAACAAGAAGGATTGGCTGTGTATGGGGTAGTAGTTCCTAGCACATCAGGCAGCTGCAGGCTTCATAGTGAGACCTGCTGGGTAAGGCTAAGAACCTACAAAGAATAAGAAAGGTGCCAGGAAAGATTCTGTTGTGACTTTGGAATTTACTTAGACTCTGAAAGCAAATAAGCTTCAATTAACACTATAAATTAACTTGATAGCTTACTATGCGAGATTCCAGGAGTGTAATCTCCAGCCTGGCCTTTGGTGCTTAGTAATTCCCCATAGGAGTTAAGTAACTGCAAATTAAGCAGTGAAGCTCTCAGGTAAACTGAATAGTTTGGGGAGGAGTGCTACAAAACTACATTTTTGTAGAGAAAATGTGGTCAATGTCAATCAGGGGGAATGGCCTGAAGCTCCACCAGGGGAGGTTCAGGCTGGATATCAGAAAAAAATTCTTCACAGAAAGAGTCATCGGGCACTGGAACAGGCTGCCCAGGGAGGTGGTCGAGTCGCCTTCCCTGGAAGGGTTTAAGGAATGGGTGGATGAAATGCTTAGGGACATGGTTTAAAGGAGTGTTAGGAATGGTTGGACTCGATGATCCAGTGGGTCCTTTCCAACCTGGTGATTCTATGATTCTATGATAATTATAACTTGTGTTTGCATGGCACTGTCTGCAATGGTCAAAATTGCCCATGACCAGAAAAAAAGAAGTTGTTCCTGTACAGAGTTCATATTTATTTATAAAATGGAAAATGAGACATAGAAATTATTTTAATATCGTAGGTCCTTCATGAAACTTTTACAGGACTCTGTTACGGGGCTTCCAAGACACTGGTTCCATTGCATGTATTTCCTTTAAATGCACAGAACTCTATTTGTCACTAAAATGTATTACAATTTAACTGTTCAATATTGTTAGGTTTCTGCCAAGTTCTCAAGAGGTAGAACATGGAAGAAGATGAGTTCTTATAAAAGGCAAAAGATAAAAATACAGGCACTATCTTAATTTAATTTTATTATTGGTCTCCCAGAACATTTTGTCTCCTAGACAGACAACTTTTATGACAGCATTTATCCCTACTGAAATTGAGATAGGGAGCAAAAGGAATGGTCTGCAGGCACAGATGAGTACAGTTTTCAACACTGAAGTCTAGATTATTTTTGGCCATTGTGGAAAACCTCACTGTGATGAGAAGGACTAAATCTTGCTTTTGACTTCTTTGCGGGAAGAGATTGTAGACAGCTGAGGACAGGCCTGATGATACACTCAAAATAAACAGCATGGCTGAGGGCTTTTTATTCTAGGTGAATTGTTCTAAGTGCTGAAAAGCCTGGTGACCAAATACATCAGACTCTTGTAGTCCAGCCAGAAAGCAAGTGAAGCATAAATAACTGAGTAACGTGTCACTGTCTGCCAGCATGGGATGGGGTCTTCTAGCCAATCAAAGCTAATAGAAAGCATTACTCATGGGTAATGCTATGTCCGAACTTAGCACAATCAAGGAATGCAAAAGGATTTCTAAATTATAGATTCAGTTGATCAATTACAGATGTGGATCAACTAACTCCAAAGTAGACTGCATTTTGCACTCCTCAGAAAGGCTTTCCTCACATCATGATTCTTGCATGGGTTCTGTTTCACACAGCGGTTTTTCATCCTTGGGCTAATTTTGTCCAAGTACGGAGCCAACAAGACAGAAAGAGCAGCATGGTTGTATGGGTAAGTAATAGAGCAGTGTCTCTTCTGTCTTTTTCTAGTACTTAACTTTATGCCACTTGATCAGTTTAGCTTGATGATAAAAGAGATTCAAGAGAGACTGTTCTTGAACTCCACATGTCAGCTGTCCAATAGTATCTAGCATTTATTCGTCACAGCAAGCCTGTAGAAAGGACTCAGAGCAACTTAATACAATCTCCAGCATCCTTCTCTTTCAGAGCAAATAACCTATTTTAATGGCTGACCATCTAAGGTGCTGTGGGAGCATATGGGAGGGTGTGAACCTGCTGGTTCTCTATAAGTAGTCATTTTTACTAATTAGTGACATTTAGCCACTAAGCAAAAAGGTCCTGTAGGTCAATGGTCAGGCCTGAGGTCAAGTAATCCTATTTCTTCTGTAGAGAAAGTACTTGTTGCTGGAATCCACAGGGGGCTGACAAGTCATCCACACTTGAGCTCTACAATGTCCACCATTTCATTTTCTTCAATTAATTGATCATAATGAAGACTGAAGATTTGGTGTCTGAAACAGTTAAATACAATGAGAATGTCAGGATTTATTTTTATTTTTACAATACTTTTTCAGCCATGAGAGTCCTTTACTTTCTTAGTTGTAACACAGAACAGACTAGTGTTTGGCCAAAACACATTCTGTAGCATTGCTTTATATTTTGCACATCTTCATTGCAATGGAATAGGAAAAAGTAATAATATCTGTTTACTAGTGGGTAGCTGCCTTTGCATAACTACTCAGGAATTTTTGATGGGAAAATACAACTTGCATCAGCAGTATTTCTTGACTGAGGAAACTGAACAGTGGCTGTGCAATGCGTACATCATTGCAATTCTGTCATAAGATTATTAAAGTAGTGCTAACAAAGCAAACAAATTTTATATTCTAGAAATATTTTTTCTGCATGGTTTCAGGTGTCCATTTCCATTCATAACCATTCAATATATCTCTACCTCTACTAAGCAGAGGCAATACCTGTTACTTGTAAATGACTGACACCAAAAATACAGAATAAAGACAATTTAATGCACTTTAGGAAAGGTACTACATTGCCTTACAGACATATTGCTCTTCTTCAAAGGAATCAAGAAGCCTACAGACAAGGGAGAAAAAGTTAACACAGCCTATACAAATTCAAAACAGACATTTGACAAGATTGAAAAAAAAAAAGACACTGACAAAGGCTAGTAGGAAAAGCCCTTGTATCATTATAACTGTTCAGAAAAAAAAAGGAGACACAGGAGTAAATGTCAACTGTGACTCAGGAGACTGAGTGACTAAGCAGAGGAAATTACATTTATGTAAACAAATGTAAAATGATACATGAAAACATAACCCTAACATGCTTACAACTCTAATGATGGTCCCAAATTGTCTATTACTACTAATGATTGAGATTTTAAAGACATAATATGTGGTTACATGAAAATATCAACACAAACATCAAATATCTGTGTTGAATAATATTTTTTTAAGTGAAATTATTAGGAAATGAATACTGGACAAGACAAAAAACTGTCATTATACTACTGGATAAAATCAATTATGCGCATTACCAATAATAAGAGCATGACTGAAAGGGCATAACAGAAATTTACAGAGAGAAATGTAGCAAGACTAATTTTGAACCACAGAGTGGCCTTCCTGTAAAGAAGAGGTAGAACAGATTAAGATTACTAAACCTGGTGAGGAGACAGCAGGGAATAGGATAAGAGGTCTAGAAATCAATGGTGGCATGAAGAAGGTGAATAGAGAATCTGCTCTAAAACGTCTGGGAGATATCAAACGATGCTGGCAACAAAATGCACTGTAGATACAAATGTATATACCATTACAGGTTCTTTTTCATTAGAAGGATAGCTGCAAACACATAAATAATCTTATATTCTAGATGAGCAAGTTTTTCATGGTATTTGAATCTACTAGCAATACTTCAATGTTTGCTACTGACTGAATCTTTATGTCTAGTGAGTCACCAGAGAAACAACAGTCTTTTACTTGACACCTTGCGGATACGTACAACTTTGGGCATTTTTGTGTTACAACAAGTATGTGAATAATAAGTAGGATGTCAAGTCACTGAGGTCCTCAAACTTAAACGCTCTTCCTCTCAAAAACAGGGTGACCTTTGGGAGCCATCCCTGGTCTGTACTGTCCTGGAAACCATGACCACACATTGTCTGAGAGAGTGCTGACTGCTAAGGACAAAAAAACCTATTTTTCTTTAAAAGCTGTTTCCTTTACTAGTACAGATGCACACAGACAGATGAAGAGGAGCACCAAGGCTATGATGCATCTTTATAACAGTCACATGGGAACCAGGGAAGGCTATGGTGACTGATCCCTTCCCTCTCATGATTCATGGGCCATTTGCTGTAGAGCCATTTAAAACACAGTGCACAGGTGTTTTTCTTGTTTAAGAAGTATACACGTGCAAGTATCCAGGGACGAGGATTGTAGAGGCTTTATGTTTTCAATTTGTGCCATACAGACATCTATCAATAGCCAAGAAATAACAGCAGTGATTCTTTATAACCATTCTACAGCTCAGAGCTGTGTAAATGATGTCACTGTGTTTGGAGTAATCCCTAAATCACATGAAAAATACTTACGGGCTGTAGTAAGTGCAACTGAACTTTGCCAACTTTCATTTCAGGCAGGCAGAATTATCTTTTCTTTTTCAGGACTTATCACAGAATTGTAGGCACTTTGGGATTCCTACCCAACTTCCCATTCAAGACAACATGGTCAGCCAGGACTTGAAAACTGGAAGGAGATTCCTCAGTCTCCCTGGACTCACTCTCTGGTGCTGCACTATCAGTCTAATAAAAAAGTTTTCCTTAATGTCCATCCTAAACATCCCAGGCCACAGCCTATGTTTATTGCACCTTTTTATTAGATGATTCGGTGAGAATGATAACCTCTTATAACCTGGCCATGCTCCTCCTAGTGCAGCCCTCTATGCAGTTTGCCTTATAGTCTGCCAGAACACAGTCTTGGCTCGAATGTGACTTCTATTTGTCCCCTGGAACACCTAGGTCTTTTCCAGCAGGGCTGCTACTCAGCCTGTATGTAAGTACCCCTCTCCTGATAGAGGAGCATATCTTTGTGTCCAAAAAAAAAAAGGACAGGTTGCTTTCTTCCACCACAAATTCAAACACTGATGGGATTCAGACCCTTCATGACACAGTTATAGACAAAGTTCAGATGACCAGAGTGTGGAATAACTGATGCGTTGGTAATTATTATTTCGTTTAGATGGGACATTTATCAGGAAGCCAAAGCATGATGGCTTATTGTAGAGCTCATCTGTCTTTGCTCTCAACTGATGACTGCACAGAAAAGGGCTCAGAATAAGAAGCATAATTCTGTTTTCTTATCATGTCCTGTGCAAAAAAAAAAAAAAAAAAATTAAGTGTCTTTCTGGCAATAACATTCCTAATAAGTCAAATACATCCAGCTTTTCTATCATCTTTTTAAATAGAGAATGAAGTTACCACATAAGATGTGTGAAGTGGGGTATTCTTCAGTGCCCAAGCATTGTACAAATCATCAGTCTCATGACATCAGATAGTTGTTCACTGCCACTGCAATCTGTTCTTTTCCTGAGCCAGACTGAAAAAAAGCTTCTCACTGAGATTGTGAATGTATTTGGCTATACTGTATGAGGCTGTGACTATGTCAACACTTTGATAGGCTGTTTCAGTAAAAGAAAGCATCACAAACATTGAAAGCTTGATTAGCTCTTCTAGAGCACAGACAAGTATATTATTTTCAGTAGGGAAGAAAACAGAAGAACTTAAATCTACAATCCATTCCCTAGGAAATGGAAATTTTTCTGAAGAAAAATATTGTACACAGAAGATCAGCAGCATACCGAAGCCAGAAAAAAAATTGAATACATCCCTATAATTCAGAAGCCAAGTTTACTGACTATAAATCTGCAGTGAAAAGCCTGGAAAACCACATAGCAGACTTTCAGCCTTGACAGTGCTTTTCCTCCTCTTCTGATGTTTCAGCATCAGCAATCATAAGGCCCTGCTCAAATGCTCTGAGTGAATAAATGGTGCCTCTACTCCTATCATTTGTCCCTAGATAGGACATGTTTTGCTCGGACTTCTCCTCATCACTGTAGCTGTATCCATGACATGCCTATGTTGTTCTTTTTCAATTGTGGAATGAGCTCTTGAGCTCAGTATTCTCCACTTCTATTTGGTTATGAAACAATCAGAAGCAGAAATCATGATCACTGAGGCCAAAACTGTCCAAGGTTTTGCTGGATAGCCAGGCAGGCTCTTGCCCTGTCCCACTGGATGGAAAGCTATCCCAGTGAATTTAGTGCCTCCCCAGTTTTTTGGACTCTGCCTGAACTGCATATAAAGGCTGAAAGAAAGGTCCTCTCTCCAATGCTATCACCTGGAGCAATCATACCAATAGCCCTCAGCCATCCCCATCAGGAAAGATGAATTTTCTTCTTTTTGAATCAGGTCTATTTTATTTCTTCTCTAAATTTCACAATCCATTCTGTGTTAATGCACCCAACCATGATTATATCAGAGTTCTTCCTACAGTCCCCAAGAGGGCCAGCCTGGAAGATAACATTCTTTTTATCCCACTTGAAAACATTTCTCCCAGATGGGCCAACCCCTATCCTAACACGCTGCTCCTAACACATCAAAGTCCATCTCTCATGCATTTACAGCAGAGTATCACAACATCTTTCCTATTCCATGACCTGTCATGACATGCAAAGTCCTCATCCTACCAAGCAGGCACAGTAGGGCTTGTAGAGCAGGACTAGGACTGCTCTTGCCACCAGTGGGGACCACTAGCAGGACTGTTTCCACCTGCAGCCTATAGCAATACCCACAACACATCAGTGTCTGAATTAGCTCATCGCCGTCTTCCACACTGAAACGAAGGAGAATCTTCCTCTGCAAAATCCTTAATAATTTGTTCCCATTTCCTTTCAAATCTGGTTATCTTAAGACATTTATGATAAAACATTGCCACAGATTGTATTGATACAGGTGGTAGAATAAGAGGTTTCTATTTTGATTATGTTTTACCGTGAATTTTGCTCTGAAATCACTTGCCAAATTTCTACACATTGCTTAGTCATTTGTATTTATCCATATCAACAAAGGGAAGGGCTGTGGTAAGGAAAAGGAATGGAAAAGCACCTAGAAGGCAGGCATCTTCTGCTGATGACATTCCATCTTATCAAAATACTCTATTTCTTAAATAGGTTTTTGCAAGTCAAGTAGTAGAAAAGATCAGACATCAAGAACACTCCACTCTGGTAAATCTTTCAGTTTTACAGCCTGGCTACACTCATACAAAGTTCTCCTCAAGATAGTGCTGAAAGTGTGTTACATTCAGCCATACTTCCCAACACTTATAAGATACAAGTTCTTCCCTGGACTGACAAAATTTCTCAGTAAGAATTGTATTTCAAGGCTAAAAAGAATATATACTATTATAAAGAATATACACTAAATTTGCCAGTTTGAAAATCAAACCGAATTTTAACAAGCCTAAGTAAGATCAATGCCTAGCACACTTATTTTACTGCTGTGTTCTTCCCAAAGCAACTTTGCCCTAAACTGCAATTAGAAAATCTAGATACTAAATTCCCTTTAATTAATACGTTATAAGAACTCACTGATGTATATAATGAATAGTCACCTTTTCTAATATCTTGACCACAATTCAAGAGATAAAAATATACTTTTCCTACCATACCATCAGGGTATTTGTTTGAATCGACCAGTTTAAAGCACCAGAATCAACTCTTTTACAAGTTGTGATAAAGATTCATTTAGGACAACCTGCTTTGATTTTACAAAGGAGAAAGACGAAGACAGGCTTTCCAGCTAGGATAGCAGAATCCAGATCCAAGCAGTTGCATGACTCTGAGCACCAGCTCAGCCATGTCACTTTTATTAGAGCACAAAGGACAATGTAATCATTGAAAAAAATTATGACATTCCTTTGGAAGACTGATAGCCCCACACAGACACACAAAAAGGGAAAAAAAAAAAAAAGCAGCACACATTCCAAGTTCAGGTTCTTTTCCTGAAAGTTCTTGAAGGAGTGAAAAAAAAAAAAAATTGAAAAAAAGAGTTAAAAAAATATGAATTTCCAGAACATAGATTGTATGTCTTTTTCCTCAGGTTTTGGGGTATTGTTTGTTTGGTTTTTTCCTTTGGTGGTTTGGTTTTGTTTTTTTAAAGAGCAAGATAGTTCTCTTATTTCGTTTTGAATTCTTGCCAATTCTCCAGTTCTGACATCATTTGCACTGCTAATTCAACAATATCCAGTAGGTGGCCTCAGAGTATAATGTATCTCTTTACAGGTTTGGGGTTTGGGTTGGGGTTTTTTTCAGTAATTCTGCCTTGCTTTTTTCATTGCAACAATGTCATTTTAGTTGGAATTTCCTGCTTTCCTTTTTTATTTTCAGTATTTCAGCACTAGCTATTTGTTAAGTAATTCCTTTAAAAATTACTCTTTCTCTGTTGGTGATAAAAGGTCATTTGACTTCTAGAGTGCAGCTAATGATTTGGAAAAAGAACAAACAAAATCCATACAGTTCTGCTCTAAAGATACCACCCATACACTTCTTGATTCTCCCTTTACCTGTCATTTTACATCGCTCGGGGATCAGAGAAACATTTTTTTTAGAGAATGTGCTATATTATCCAGGCCAAGAGAGAGATATTCATATGGGCTGACAAACAGAGCAGACCCTTCAAGTCTTCAGCTCTGGAGCTTTCAAAGAGCTACTACTAACTCTTCTGGTTCTCCAACAACTCCATCATCAGAACTCAATTAACTTTTGGGATACAGTCAGCCCCTGCTAAGAACAAGGGGGTTCCTACATTCGCCAACCTGTGGGAATGCCCTTCCAAATAAAGAGAGAAAGGTTCTTTTGATATAAAAATTGTTAAATACTTAACTGATAACATACTTACCTGATTGAAGATATTAATTATCCTATTTCTTGTTCCTGTAGGAAATGCGTCTTAGTTTCTGAGTAAGCAAGACTATCTACACCTGGGATGACTGACACAAGATATTGGCAGATTTTATATTTTCAAAGACCAGAATGGATTAAATGCAAGTATTTAAGACATATTCAAAGTCATGTATCTACCCATTATCAAAAAATAGGAAATTCTGAGCTCTGTCAGTTAGTGGAGTCACTTCTATAACATTTTGTCTTGATTGAGACTACATATCATTTCATCTTGTCAAATGTCACACAATAAATTCTGTATCACAAGATCATTTCTCATTTTCACTGTTACCTTCTACATTGAAAGAAGTGCCCAAATAGTTGTGAAACACATTTGCCATTGAAGCATATTTGTCCATCATGGGTGTCCCCAAACTTCCTGGCTCTATTATTTTAAATAATTGATATGTAAACTCTGGGTTTGGCTACTGCTGGTGAGCTAATAAGACAACTAAGTCTTATAGTTTCCCTACCATAATGAGGCCTGAAACCAATTTGGCTGGGATCAAGGAAATATGAAGCCTCCAAATATTTCTGGAATTGCCTCACTATTAACTTTTTCAAAAAGGCAGATTGAAATGTCCTATAATAGATGTAACTGTTTGCATCAAGAAGCAGATATTTTTAGAATTGTGTTAACAAGGGCTTCCTAAGGAGAAGTTGATGTCTGGTCCTATCGTACCCTAACATCATTTCCAGTTTAGCTTGGGATCTTCATTGCTCAACAATGTGGCCCTAATACTGTCTTCACTTAAGGTTTCATTTACATGGGGCCACTAAGGAAAAAGTCTAGTCAAGACAAATTAACTAGTCAATGTACATAAGTAACGCTTTATTACACTTTCATGCAAAAGAAAGAGAGTTTTATTTCACAGTAAGCTAAGATACAGTGACCTACATTACAATGAATGAAAGCATCCACACAGAGGTTTACTGCAACTTAGCATATATGCATTCATTTATTTCGTTTTAAAATTCCTGTGTGTCCTAGTGCAGGCAAGCCCTAAGAAAACATCAGCTGAAATGAAAACTTGGGTTTGCATTTGTCCCCTCCATAGCCTGCTCTGCTACCATGGAGACAGACAGCTCTGTCAGAATCTAGTAATCTCATCTTCAAAGAAACAAAAACATTCTTGGTGAAAGAGCAGCAAAGCTCTATTGGCCCTAAATGTGATCTTATGCCCTTCATTGATATCCCACTTTATCACAAAAGGAAACAGAACTATTCTTTTTCATTCTTATTTTCTTCTCATCTCTATCTCTGAATAGTAATCAGAGCTCCTAAATTACAAATTGTTCTATGGGGAGCACAACTAACGGGCCCTGCACAATGCCCTACATCTCTGTAGCAGCACCATCATAGCAGCCCCATCCTCTCTCCTGCATCCCCTTTGGCTCCGCAGTACAACTCTTCCACCACCTCTTTCTTCATCATCAAAGCAGGACCCTGCAATACCTTCAGTTCACCCTTGCATATCTATCTTAGGCTACTTAGCTCATACCCTTGTTGTGTCTCTCCATAGCTCAGCCTCCTCGCCATAGCTCCTGCTGGTTTGGCTGGGGACTGACAGCACCCTCTCCAGATAGCACTGGGGGACTTGCCAAGTGTTGGCTGCCTCTCAGAGCAAGCAGTGACTCAATTCTTCCTGCATTTCCCTCAGTTCAACTCTCTTTTCTCCTACAACACTTCACAAAAAGTATGGAAATGTAACTTCTATGTCCTGCCAAATAATCCTGATTGGATTACCAGCAGGGCAGCCAACAGATAGCCTATTTAGCGATGTGTCACCGTGCTCAGAAACGAGGCCTGTGAGACAACAGCCCTGACATCTCAAGTCCTATTAAAAATCAGCTTTCCCTGCGCCCCCTACAAAGGGACTTCAACCTCACTCCTCAATTTTTTGTCTCTGTAACAGGAACATAAAACAATTTATTAAAACTGATATTCAGAAAGGTGCTGGGAGTTTAAGACACTGGTAGAATATCGGGAGACTGCTGTTCTTTAGCACTGAAGAAAGAACAGAGTAGGTCTTCTAATCCTCAAGAACATATTGAAATGAAGAAATCAAAACTACATTCAAATACTTGGGGATGTTTGTATTTTGGGGGGATATTTTGAATACTGAACATAATTCAGAAGGAACTCCAACTATTTTTAAAGAGAAAAGAAGCGACACATGGAAGTTATTTGCATGTTAGCTGGATAGACATTCAAGGCAAGGCAGATTTAACCCTCCAACTGGGAAGAACAAAACTATAGCACAATTCTGGTTTCATGAGATTTAAATAAGCCTCCTCTTCATCACAGAGTAGACAGAGCTCTCACAAGTCATCACAGATCTTGTCTCTGATCCTTCCAGAAGCCACTGCAAGAAAACCTTGACCTCTTATTTCTTACTTCCCTGGAGCATTTTATACCCTTACAATAATAAATTATTTGGGTGATGATAGTGATCACAAGCTCTTTATTCTGTGCATAAATTACTGAGAAGTCACTGGCCTGGGCCCATCTTCCATCCAATATACTGATTTATCCCATCTCAATCAGATCGTAGTACAAATTCACTAGGCTGATTAGAAGAGTCTCACCCTTACCTTTTCAAAGAAAAGCAATTAAGATAATCACCCCTTTATAAAGAGGCACCTCCAGCTGCAGCACATTGGATACCTCAGGTAAATGAGAACTATTGAACTCCAAACTAAACTGATGCATATGGTATGCTCACCAGCAGAAAATCACAAGCTCCCCCACTTCCCTCTCACCTTTCAGCATGCAATCCTCTCTTCCCTAGCGTGACCATCCCATTCAGAATAATTGAGACAGTTTCTCTCTCATGAGTCTTTAATGCACTGCTGGCCCTGTTCTTCTGGTTCAAGAGCTTATGCATGGTGGTTTTGTTATCTGTAAACCTAGTCATTGGTCTAACAAGCTTGTACTTTACCTATGCAAGCTATTCCGTAGAGTGCAAAATACATATATTTTTTCCATAAAGAAAAATATGATTGCATTTGAAACCAAGGTAGAATGTTGGAAAATAACATCCTGCAATGATTGTGGCCATTGCAAAATAGCCAAAGTGAGACCTCAATGGGCATGGAAAAAACAGAAGTTTTAATGGATGGCTTTATTATTCAGTTTGTGAATGTGTAAAACTGTAATATGCTTGTGCTGGGAATTGTGAGAGGGTGTCTAATTTCCACAAGAAACACCTAGTACTCTGCTCTTTACCAGAAAAATGAAAGCACCTTAAAGCTGCGTTTTCACAGCCAGTAAAAAAAGAACAAGACTCTACAGAAAAGACATAAGTTCAAGAATCACAATAATATAGGCGTAGGATATGTATGACTATGTGGATAAGAAACAAGGAAAATAAAGGCAAAAGAAAAGGAGCACACATTTAAATTAAAAGTTTACATTTTACTTCAAGCATCAACAGAACAAAAACCCATAAGCGGAAAAAAAAATCTTCTCTTCCTAGCACACTTAAGTCTTAGAGAAGATGTGCAACTCCAGTAGATGCGAACACAAGCTTAGGACTAGCAGAACATTGCCTTGGACAATAACCGTTCTCTTCTCCTTTTGACAACAGTATAAAGTTATTTTACAAGTATATCAGTACAAGATGATTGGATACATTTTGTTACTAAACTACATTGACCTATATGAAGTAAACAAACTTATCTACTGCTGATATAAAGTTATCTTATCCTGTAGGAGGCAACAAATACATACTGACTATTTCAAATCTAAGCTGGCATTTTGATTTCTGCCCATAGGGAGCTCCTGTTCACATTTTACTTCTGAGCCTTCTCATCTCTGATGTCTTGCAAGAAGGTCACCAGCAACTGGAACTGTAGTTAGGTAATGCTGAGCTTAGTATGATGACAATCTTGCCTGCTCCATTTTGCACATTTAATTGCACAAGCACAAAGTCTGGCATTTCCTTGTTACATTTGTCCCATTTTCCTTTGTCATAAACCAAATTAAGATGTCATTTTATTATGTATTATATATCTTAGTGTGTACCTTTTACTGTGATTGCTACATGTCCTAAACAAATGAAGGAATGTATCATTACCTCTATGCAGATGGCAGAACACAGAAGATGAAGTTCACAGGATACACGGATAAGGAAAAACAGGAGAAACCAAATGAAAGCGGATCAGACACACGGACTTCCTACAGAGGGACACCACAGACAAGATGCTAAGAACAGATAGACAAGTAATGGTTCCCCTGGAAAGCTTGACTAGTCTGGTCATCAGATCTAAAAAACAGCACCGGCTCAGCTGTTCAGGACAGGCAACCGCTTGCTCAAATGCTCTGGGAACCACATGCCTTTCACTGCACAGGTTTTTAACTGAAGATTTCACATTCATAGGAGATCTAGCCATTATATTAAAATTACACACAGAGGAAATTCCTCTATGCTAGTAAAAATATACCTTCTTTAAAATTAGATCGTTTTTGTGCATCATATTAACCTATCAATTCTGAAACCTGTGTACTGCACTGACATTCATATATTCAATGGTCCCCAGGTTTAGACATTTTATGGACAGTTAATGTAACTGAAGAATAAAAGTCTAAATATATAGGGATGAGATGAAAACTACGCTTTCTGACTTTCAGCATAGAAAGCGTAAAAAAAAAAGCAGAGCAGAGTAGAGTAGAGTAGAGTAGAGTACAGTACAGTAGAGTAGAGTGCAGTAGAGTAGAGTAGATCTGTTGGAAAGTACCTACAACGACCATCTAGTCCAACTGCCTGACTAGTTCACCGCTGACCAAAAGTTAAAGCAAATTGTTAAGGGCATTCTCTAAATGCCTCTTAAAATACTGACAGGCTTGGAGAATTGACCACCTGCGTAGGAAGCCTGTTCTGGCGTTTCACCTTCCTCTTGGTGGTTTAAATTCTGAAATGTTCTTTTGCAGGACGTGATTAATTTGCGGCTTTCTATGGCTCCACGCAGTGTATGCTGTTAAAAGATAGGCATACGTGAATTCCAGCAACATCTAATTACCATCATCTCTTCAAACAGCCACTATATTGAGTTATGGCCACTCAGAAAGCTCTCAGTGTTATTATTATTATTATTATTATGCTACCACGAATTAATGTTCAGTATTATAAACTTGGCTAGGGAATGTATTAAATGCTTCAGAGGAAAAGCTAAAAAGATAAGCTAGTTTCAAAGTGTTTACAGTTCAATTTTCCACATGGAAAGCAAGTTTGCCAAACATGAAGCAGGCTTACAGGGAAGTATATGAAATAAAACCCAGTGTCTTTCCTTTCCTATCACATTTGAACACTGATGGTAGGATAAATATTTGGCAGATGAACAAACAGAGGTCTCTCAAAACCAACAACCACAACCAAAGCAAGCAAGCCACTCGGTGAAATATTCTTGAGCACTTACTTTGCCTTCTACCCAAATTTCATTTGCATTTCATTACATAGAGAAAGTCATATGGGAGTGAGATAGAACAGAAACAGAACTGATGAAGAGGTGGATGAGAACCACTAGCAAATTGCAGAGAATGACCTCAATATTTGAATGTTCAGAAAGATGGAGGAGGAGTAGAGAAATCAGATATTATTTTTATGGGTTTGGAAAGAATTCTGCCTGTGGACAAGGTGATCTCATAATTTCTTGTTAGAGGAGCTCTGCCCTTTACAGTAACCATTTCGTAAGTTACAGTGGTTAACTTCCTTAATGGTTGGCATCATTCGGGCCAGCACCCTCAAAGTGCCAAAGAAAAGAAGTGCCAGTAAAATATCACTGCCACCCTTCCTCTCCTCCACACTAGCTCCTGTTCAGGCCCATGCAGCAGAAGGCTGGCATACTGCAGTCCTAACCGGTGCAAGTCAGGCTGGCAAAGCAAGTTCCTATGTGCTTTATTATCCCAGCTTTGACTACTGTTGTTTCACTTCCTCACAGAGGTTTTTCTAAGGCAACAATAAGCATGTGTATCTGAGGTCCTCCTGTCCCTGTTTTCCAGGCCTAACAGAAGAAATGAAGAAAAAAACAGATCCTGTGGGTCATTAACAATACATTCTCCATTCTTGTACCCCCGATGCTTAAGAGGTTTTCTCGCTTTGCTGTATTGAGAACTGATCTGCCACCAGCCTTTCATCATCTCCCACACATTTTGTTATCCTAATATTCAAGTGTCTGGGAAACCTCCTCAGTGGAAACTCTTTCCTTAGATTTCTGAGGACTGTGGGGAATGACTGAGACACAGGTAACCATTCTAAAAACAGGACTGGCAAGTAAAGGATTGTTTTTTAAGATTTAAAGGGGTGAAATAAAAAAAGTTGGGAGAGGATAGTAAAGGAGGGAAAGAATAAAACAGTAGTCAGCTTGTTGAGAAAGAAGGACATGTTCAAAAACCCACGTAGACATGGCATTTTGTGAGGTGGTTTAGTGGGCATGGTGGTGTTGTGCTGACATTTGGACTGGATGATCTTAGAGGTCTTTTCCAATCTTAATGATTCCGTGATTCTATAAAAAGAGGAGTGGTGAGAAGATCGGAGAATCTGTCCTCAAAAAAATGTGTATTAGATACAGGCAAATATTGAAGAGGTGATAACTTGGGAAACTGCTAGAATTAGAACATGTAGTAAATATGGATTGGCTAAGGATTTCCAAACTGTTTCACTGGAAGTAGATAGAATTCTCCTAAAGGAGGAGGGACTGTGATGTGTTTCAGATACCAAAAGAGTTGAGGAAAGCACAACACCGTTAAATGAAAGGCTGTGGGGAACACAACACAATACAGGAACTTCAGATGATTTAAGCCTTAAACACCACAGATGCGGAGAAAGAGATACCAGCCCTGACAACATAGAGAAGCAGGTCTGGTTCTAATATTGAACCCCAACACCATGGAACTGGGGTGTGGAAACATGCTCACATCTAAGTGTCCAGCTGCTTTTCCCACTCATGGAAATCTCTTCACAGGGGCACACCTAAGCTCTAGGCTCAGAGAAAACACTTCTGGACCCACGTTACTGTTTCACAGAATCATAGAATGGTGTGGGCTGGAAGGGACCTTGAAGATCACCTAGTTACAACCCCCTTGCCATGGGCAGGGACACTTCCCACCAGATCAGGCTGTCCAAGACCCCATATAACCTGGCCTTGAACACCTCCACGGATGGGGCAGCCACAACTTCCCTGGGCAACCTGTGCCAATGCCTCACCACCCTCATCGTGAAGAAATTCCTCCTTATGTCTAGTCTAAATCTGCCTCGCTCCAGTTTATACCCGTTCCCCCACATCTTATCACTCCATGCCCTTGTAATCAGTCCCTGCCCAGCTTTCTTGTAGCCCATTTCAGGTACCGGAAGGTCACCATAAGGTCTCCCCCGAGCCTTCTCTTCTCCAGGCTGAATAACCTCAACTCTCTCAAACTTGTCTTGGAATCATAGACTCACTAGGCTGGAAAAGACCTCTTACACCATCGAATCCAGCCATTCCTATCCGCCACCAAACCATGTCCTTGAGGCACAGCAGAGGAGCTCCAGCCAAGTGCCTTTATCACGCGCCGCTGCTCAGCGGCATCACTGACACAGGGAGGTTCCTGTTAGCGCTCCCTGGGCACACCCAGCAGGTGCCATTTTATGGCACGAGAGGCGCCGACACCTCAGGCATCCTCTGCAGAGGCCGCGCCGGTGCCCGGGGGGAGGCGGGGAGCGGCAGTCGGCAGCCGCCATGCACGTGTCTGCAGCCCTCCCCTCTCCAGCCCCTGCAGAAACCCTCGCGCCACGCCGTCCCGCGCCGGGACTACATTTCCCAGCAGCCCCGGCGGGGAGGGGAAGGGGGGGAAGGAGGTGCCGCGGGGGATGATGGGAGAGTCACGGGGTAGCGGGGGGTGATCCTTAGCATGGCGGGGGGCGGCTTCTTCTCCTGGCCTTGACGGGGGGTGGGACGCAGTTTGGCAACTGCAGCCGCGTGTGAAGCTCCGCTGCTGGCAGAGCATGGCTTTAAACCGGAAGAATGGGGTATTTAGTTTAGACGTGAGAAAGAAATTCTCCATTAAGAGGGTGGTGAGGCACAGGTATCCCAGGAGACTTGTGGGTGCCCCGTCCCTGGAGGTGTTCAGGTTATACCGAAAATGTCGGCAAATAAAAACTAAGACTCGTTTTGCAGTTGTAGAAAACTCCCGTTACCAGGCCTGGGCAACGCGAGGGAGCGATCTCCATCAATCATGCGTGACAAGACAAGCACAAAAGCTGGTTACAGAATACGTTTCACACTTACTTGCATGTGTATAAATTTCCCAGGAATCTTACACATATTCTGTTACTTACAAGGTCTTATTTTAATGTTGTGGAACTTTGCAACAGTCAAAACTCTTGCTAATCTGGAACTGGCTCCATGTCTGTGCCTGACCTTGCCTTTCAGATTAGTAAGGATTCCAAACAGAGGTGATTACAGAAGAGACACCTGTTTAGCACAAATCATTCATAGATCATAGAATCATAGAATATTTTGAGTTGGAAGGGACCTTAAAGATCATCCAGTTCCAACCCCCCTGCCATGGGCAGGGACACCTCTCACTAGATCAGGCTGCCCAAGGCCCCATCCAACCTGACCTTGAACACCTCCAGGGATGGGGCAGCCACAAGTTCCCTGGGCAACCTGTGCCAGTGCCTCACCACCCTCATCATGAAGAAATTCCTCCTTATGTCTAGCCTAAATCTGCCCCTCTCCAGTTTATACCCGTTCCCCCTCATCCTATCACCACAAGCCTTTCACCTATCCTATCACCACTCCCCAGCTTCCTTGTAGCCCATTTCAGGTACTGGAAGGTCGCTATAAGGTCTCCTCTGAGCCTTCTCTTCTCCAGGCTGAACAACCCCAACTCTCTCAGTCTGTCCTCGTATGGAAGGTGCTCCAGCCCTTCAATCATCTTTGTAGCCCTGCTCTAGACCCATTCCAACAGCTCCATATCTTTCTTATGTTGAAAATTCCAGAACTGGACACAGTACTCCAGATAAAGTCTCATAACAATGCGTTATCATTTTCAAAGAAAGTACGGTGTCTGAAAAACACTGTTTTAAGGAAAACATGCCATCAGAGAAAGAAAACATGCTATCAAAGGGACATGCTGTCCAACTTTCAAAAACCACAACTGCTTAGATGAAACGTAACTGTACTTTAGCTTAAATCAAAATATTCCACTTTGAAATATTCCACATATTGTATCACAGGGACAGGTTTGTTGGGGCCTTGAGCCGCCTGGTCTGGTGGGAGGTGTCCCTGCCCATGGCAGGGGCTTTGGAACTGTGTGGGCTCTCAGGTCCCTTCCAACCCAAACCACTCTGTGATAACGTCAGTGCTCTTTATGAAAGGGTTTGCATGCGGGCTTAGAGGGGCCCAGGGGTAGAGAGGGGTCTGGGTCCTGAGAGAAGTCTGGGCGTGATGGGGGTGCAGCCTGTGCTCCTCGACATCCTGGTTTTCCGGAGCATCAACGGCCCTCATTCACCCTAGGAAGGAAGCAGAGGGGGTTGGTAGGTGGAAACGTAAAGGGGAAAGCCCAACAGCCTAAAGAAAGCAAAAAGGAAGTCTGCTGACTCAGTCTGTTCCTACTGGGACCAGTAACATAGCACTAGTCAGTACAGAGCGGGTGTTCAGCTGGCTCCCAGGTGGTTTTATGGGGGAAGCAGCTCCTTCCTTTCAAGGACTGCGGTACTTCAGGGATGGGTTTTAAAAATAATTTGCTAAGTTTATGATCTCTGTAATCACTTCACAGACATCCTGGAGAGGAGCAGCAGTTAGAGAATTGCCGTGAGGATGGGCTGTGACTGCATTGATAGGCATGTGTTCCAAATGCAAAGTTCAGGCCCTGGCACGCAGACACTGTGGCTGTACATTGCTCCACAGGGACTTGCAGCAGACCCTTGCCAGCTTCCTATGTCACCTGAGATTAGCAGATATATTGTGCAGCTTTTTGTTTCTCTCAGCTTTTTGGTGTTTTCTATGAAAGATGGGACAAATGAGGTTGAAAGCTGGGCCATCTCTTTGGCAATACCTTCCTCACCGCTACTTTTTCACCTAATGTTATCAAATCATTGTAGACAAGCAAAACAAAACTGTGCAGAAAAAGTATTCAGAAATGCAAATAAATGAAGGCAATTTGAATCTTCAAAGCTGAGGTTTGGGTTTGGTTGCTTGTAACTAAAAACCTTTGGGACAACACTGCACAAGTTGGCCTGTAGATTTCCTTTGCTCAGAAAACAAGTCCCTGTTTTTCACTGGTTTTCTTCAAGAAGTTTGGGTGGCCCATCAATTAAAAAAATAAAATAACAAACAGCAAACCCAAAACAAAACAGAAGAGTAAACCCAAAAAAAGAATAGGGGTTTCTGTTGAACATCTTCTGTTGAAGCTTTTTCCCACTTTCCTTGCTGATCTGATCTTCTTTATATATTTTTCCATCTCAGTTTGCAGATGCCCAGAAATTTTTCCAATTGAGTTTTATGTCCCCATATGGAAAATTTAAGCCCAGTGAGAAAAGGCTTACCTTTTGAGTTAACCTTTGTTATTATGTTATGCATGATCCACAGATGACACTATGCATGGATCACAGTTTAAGATGCAACAGTTACATTGTTTTCCAGTGCAGTAGTACCTTCAATAAATAATCAATCGCTTCCCTTGATTGTACAGTATAAATATCATGTGCCTATACTCATATCTATGAAAGCGAGTAAGTCATATAAAATCCCAAGACTTTAGCTATATATGAGTGACGTACTACTATGGGCAAGCTGAAAACATGCAGTTTAGATATTAAAAGTGTTTTATAGGGGAAATTAACACAGATTGTCCAGAGCTCAAAAGGCAGAAAAGCAACATTGCCACAGGTATTTAGAAGGTGCTGTAGTTGTGCAAGCATGTCAGCTGCATTTGCTCCACTTATCCATCAGGACTATTAAACATAAAACTATTTTCTGTGGCTTCAGAAGTCCTTGAACTGAATGTGTCTGTACACACTGGGGAAATAGCATTTGTATGCTTTCCCTGTTCTTACACTGTTTTCCTAAGTACATGCTGCTGATTACCTGAGAAGTAAAATACTAGGTTAAATAGATATTTGTCTAACACATTATGGCTGTTCTTCTGTAAAGAAATATTTTACAGACAGTACTGTATAGGTACACGAATCCGTCCTGTCGGATCAGCTGTGTATTTTAGCTTTCTGAAATGAAACGCTTCTTTCTTTAAACTGCTGCTCTGAACAATAAGAACATTCTCTACAATTACTTTATAGAGTGTCCAATACTCATACATAACTTAGCTGACTGCTGAATCTCTGAAAAGGTGTTTCTCGTAGGCAATTACTAGAAACATGGGTTAGTAAGTACACTTTTACTGGTATGTGTTTGTTCTATGAACAACCTTCATAAAAGGGTTAGAATTTGTAGCAGGAAAATCAGTCTGATCTCCAGGACTAAGGGTGCTGAGGGAAAGGGCAATTTCTTTTCATCCATTTGTAACTTGAAGAGGACATTCACTTGTTATCACCTACTTATTTATTGTGAGAAACTAAATAATCATTCACTTCATCCATGCCATGAGAGAGTTTATATTGCTCTATCACACCCCTCCCCTCTCAGCTCTCTTCTAAGCTGCTGAAATGTCCCTTAACCAAAAGCTATTGGATGCTGTAACGAGCCACATTACTCTCCCTCATACTATTCAAGTCCTACTAGATTCTTTCTGAGACGGGAGAAAGATGCAAGGAAAGTATTCTTCACTCCGTGTTGAAGATGTGGGTACACTATGGGTTAAATCATGGCATAATTGTTGCTATTTTCTTATCCATTTTCTTATCTTTTCTTATTTCTATTATTTCTATTTTCTTATCCCTGAAAAACTGTTAACTTGACTTCACGTGTGAAGTCTGACATTCTTCCCAGTGCTCCCAGAGTTCTTTCCCTAATTCAGAGGCACTCACTTTGTGTTTAAAAAGCAAGCATTGTCACTGTGACAGATTTTGAAACAAAGTCCAGTCTAGAACCAAGTTCAGTGGTTTTGTCCAGCCGTAACTTTCAGGGAACAGGAAGGAGGCTAAGGAAAAGAGCACTACTGGAACTGTCCTTCAGCTACAGGAAGTTAAATAGGCAACAGTGAAGCTTTTTGGAAATGGTTTTGTTTGGCTTTGAGCTATGGAATTAACACATTATATATTTCAACTCTAGTACAGAAAAATATTTCAGAAATTAAATGAGCAGTAGGAAGTTCAGGTATTTCAGAAAATGTAAGGAACCTACTTCATGTGCAGATAAGTGAGAAATGCCACAGTGAGTGCTAAGATCACATCCTGCATTCAAACATAACCTAAGGAGTACAGAAAAAAAATCTGCCTCTGTCATACTGAACTGGTTTCACAGGGTTCTTTGCAGATAATGTTTCCCACTTAGCTAGGTGATGTCTGAAATAAAAAAACACCACAAAAGTCAAAATTTCCTGTGGCCTTTCAAAGTCAGTTGTGGAAAAAAGTTTTAATTGAGCACTGTTTTTCTATTTTTTTCTACTATAAAATACGATGAATGATAAAAGGGCTACGAAAGCAGTAATAAGCTTTTTCCTTAGGAGTGGTTGAGAGTAAAGATGTCCTGGACAGATTTCCTTTCTTCACAAATGTGAAGATGTATTTTAGAAAGTGAGATTTTTTTATCTTGTCACTTTGTGTTGCTGTGGTATCCATGCATCAGCCCTTTGTCACCTAACAACGTGATGCTCAGTTTCACACATCAAAAGCCAGGTATAGGCATTAAAATCAGAACTGAAGTGTGACAAAAGTGATTTTTTGAAATACGAATCTTACGTGTAATACACAAGGAGACAACAGTTTATTGTAGGAAAAATGTATTAGCAAATGCAGTGCATGCATTTCAAACAAATGTAGGCAAATTGAAGTAATAAAATCATCAAAGAGTAAATATAGTAATTAATTTACACTAAAATGTAGTATAGTTTACAGAAGGGCTGGGAAATGTGTCTAAAAGAGCTGGACAGGATTCCCTCCCTCCCCCCCCCCGCTGTTATATTTGAAATGTCTTTTTCCTTATAATTTCTAATTTTCTAACCCACAGAGCACTGCAAAGGCCAATAGCCTCATTAGTACTGAAGACCTCAAAGTCCTGAATACAAATCATCTCCCTGGCTTAGATCAGAATTTTACATCATGAGAACAGCAGCTTGCAAGGCGTGTAGTATCATGTGTACCATGCAGCTTAAGTGTGTACAACCAAGGCACCTCCAGAACCACCTGGTAGAAATGAGGGCCTGTACACACTTATCATCTCTTGGGGAACTGTTCAGCTTAAATAGACCATGGAAATTCAAAGCTATAGATGCAGTAGAGTGACATTTAAGTTTGAACCAAACCTAGCAAAGCAAAGGTGATTTAATGTCCGGTTTCCTCAGATACCAGCTGGATCGCTCAAAAAGTAGCAGGTTTGGGGTTCTTCTGAAGTAACCAGGGCAATGCAGTGAAACCTCGCCCAAGCCAGTATGCTCCTGTAAATGCTTCACAGTCAATGTTCATGAATTTACACCTTCTCTGATAAAATAGTTTCACCAAAATTTTTATGGGTGGATTTTCTGTGCAGCTGAAGACCTTAATAATTTCAAAATTATAGGGAAAATGTCAAGTAAAAATCTAAAATCACCAGTGCTGGGATTCTGCAAATAGCAGACACTCAAAGGTAAATGCGATTGCAGCTGGTAACTAAGTATGATATCATGGACATAAAAGCTAATATGAAAGTATCAGCAGTTTTTTCCCTTCACAGCATTTTTCTTCAATTTACAGACCAACCATGCAGAGAAATGTAGCAGCCTTTATTCCTCTCACAGCCATTTGCAGCATTATCTCATATTAATACACACTCTCCCACCCACTGCTTTCATATACACTGAATTAAAACCTTGCTAACTTTTCTTTCTGTTCGCTGGCTATCAGCCTTTCTGCCTCACTTCCCAAACATCACTACACACCTTGGATCTCTTTTGGTAATTTTGCATTCTTGCTGTGTCTTTAATTTTTCCATGTCAGAAACCCTGCATTACTCTTTACTGGGAAGAAATTTTTCCAAGTCCCAGATGGTAGGAAGCTACCTCACACTGTTTACTATTCAGTGAGGAATATATTATTTTAATTAATGTTTTAACCCAAGCTCCCAAAGTAACCAGTCATCATTACAGTTTTTTTTCATGGAGGAAGGATAAATCTCGTGGGCCATTTCCTCCTGCAGTACAGTTAAGTTCTCCTAAATGTAGAGATACTATGAGGGATATATGGCACATGTACACAGGAGAGCATGGAAAATCAGTAAACAAAGAGCTACACACCAGCAATCTCTTTGCAGCTTAGTATGACAGGCTAGTGATTATCTGTGTTGTTGTGCATCAGATTTCTAGCTTATGCATTTGCAAATAAAATTCTAGTGATTGGAAATCACAACATTGCAAGACAAGGCCCTGATTTATGACAGCTCTTGGACACACCCTCAATATTTAAGCATATGCTTTAGCACTTTTGTATCACAGTAGAATTACTTACCTCTCTTCTTTCATTTGTCTCGCTGTTCTGAATAATGTGGGTCAGCTCTGAAGGCAGACAACAGCTCAACCAATGCTGCTTGGGCACCTGAGTGAGCCCTCGGCTGCCACTCCCAGCTAGTTCATGCCAAAGCACGCCTGGGATTAATAGACTGAACAGCTGTCCACCCAGAGGGGACCAGAGTGTGCAAATTCTATCCCCATAGAAGGGAGTTCAAGAAGGTTCAACATCCTTGGCAAATATGACTTCAAAGAGATGCTGATGCTAATGCTGCCATCCATTTTAATGCTGTTGGGTGAGGGTAGGTATCGGCAAGGCTGGATACCTATGCTGTACCTCTTGTCCAGCATGACTCAAAGCTCTGGTAAAGAAGTTACAACAAGATATTTGACATATCCTCCTGGGAGGTAGAAAATGTGAGTTTAAATCCTTCACACCATCATCATCACTCTACTATAACAGCGAGTGGCACGCATTTCCATGACTGAAAGGCATACACCACTTTTACCACCAGTTACTCATAAGAGCTGATTTAGCCACCTACAGCCACAAGGAATAATTAGACTTTAGCATTAGAGGCCTAAGGTAGCAGGCATTCCAGTCTGGGTAATTTCAGGCACACCCTTGTCTATATGCTACCTGTTGCCAAGGTCAAAGGCTCCTGCCCATGCCACACTTTCATGCCCCATGGGAGCTCCAATTAAGCTAGTCTTGGTTTGCAGGCTTTCACTCCTATTCCCACACAATTTTCTGCACTGTTTGGGCACATGGTAAATTTTATCACAGACATGGCCCAGATGAAAAAGCAAACCCCAAATATTTTCGTGCAGAATTTTACTCCTAAGTTCTGATCAGGTTCACCACACTGCAGCAAAATGCTCGGGTAATGAAATAAGAAGGACCAGGTCTTGACACCAACCATCATAGTGGAAACATGGTAGGTTAACAGGCTGTGAACTCTGGGATCTGGGCATCCAATAGCTAAGTCATTATGATACTTTGTGCTGGCATGTTCCTCTTGCAATGAGCAGTTGTCCCTTCCTTAGTTTGATTTGCAAGGGATAGAAGCATGCTATTCAGTGCACCAAGCTGCTGGTTATATTTGCTGTGTAGGTAGTAAATACCTTGAACAGAAGATATTAGTGTAGCATGTCTCACCTCCTCATCCTCAGTAAACAGGACTTTGAACTCTTCCTGGATGTAGTGAATGGGGCACCAGTGGGTAATAGTTTGTCACTTCTATGATTCCTGAGTTTTCAGTCTGCTGACAGAGAGAACTAAAATTCAACAAACTCTTGCTAGAGGGCAAATATGATTCAAAGGAAACACATACGGTAAACAAAAATTCAGAATGCAACTCAGTTTTCTGGATGATGATCTTTCCTTTTTACTGGCATCTCCTTTGCCCCAGCTGTTTATCTTCTGCTGGAATAAGAATAAGTATTAAATTCTGAAGAATTCTGGCTAAGTGGTGTTTACCCTATTTCCTTCATAGATAACATGGGAGACATTTGACTTCTAATAGCAAGGTTCTAGCTTTCAAACTAAGACCCACTCCTCTCTGGGTAGTTGCGATATGTGACTTAAAACCAAGTTTGTGTATGCTGCAATGGCAATGATAGTAACTGCAATTGCTAAAGTAGCTGACGCTGCCACTGGAAATTTATTAGGATTCTATAAGTTTCACCACGGGCATATAAAGTGAATGACTGTACATCAGTACCAGTGGTATCGCCTGTACTTCCTTTCCTACTTCTTGCCAGTCAAAAGGAGAAAGGTCAGACTGTTTACGAGCATATTACACTATTCCACTTCAGCAGCTAGGGTACGTGAGAGGGTAATTAATGCTTTAATGTCAAAATATTTAGCATATTTTGAGCCCTCTGATAGAAATTAAAAACAAAATATGAGAAAGCTTTTAAGAGAGTATTGCTCTAACAGCAAGCCAGGCTGTTGCTATTCTAAAGCATAGTCACCATGCAGTTGCATTGATGCAGCTTAGACAACTCTTACTCTTTATTTACTTTATCCGCATTGTTGTGACACATTCATAATCATGATTAAATGGTGGTAAAGCGAGGTCATGTAATAAAGAGTCTCCCACAGATTTACATGAAGGATAAATAGCAATTTAGTGTGCTAGCAGTAACACTGTTCCATTAGAGATGACAATATCTACCCAAAAACAAATGCCAAGAGCTTTCTGGAAATTAAGGTAGCCCAATATACAGTGCACTACAGCTACAGACTAGCAGTACACTTACACAGCTCAAGCACCAAAGACAAGGAAACGTGAGAACAAGTTCCTCAAACTTGTTCATATGACTTGAACGACCTTGGGTTCCTTTGAAAACATCCAGCATGAAGTCACACAAAACATACAAACAACACCAGTCCCAGTTCAGCACTCCCGGGGTTTTGTCAGCACTCACGAATTGGTCCAAAAATAACATGGCAAGAGGGGGACATCATCATCTAATACAAATTAGGGTAGATCCATTTCTGGACTTGAATTGAGGGTAACAATTCCACTTGGGTCTTCTCTGACACCAGAGTGTGGAAGACGCTAATCTGACAGTCTTAAAAAGGGTATCTTTAAGGTTCATTTTAGTCTTTCATCATACAGACAAGTAAACTCGAGCCATTTAGTGAGTTTTATTTCATCAAGTTTTATTCAGTGAGTTTATTACTCACAGGAAATCTTTGTACAAGGTGGGGAAAGGAGACAGGTCTCCCACTTTCTAGCCTCCAGCTCCAATCATAAGGTCAGTCTCCATGTTATAAGTTATTAATTTCCAAGTATTACTACAAAGCACGTATTTTATTTAAACCTTTTTGAAAATTAAATTAATTGGATTTTTTTACATTTCCTTGTTTTAATGAGCCACTGTAAATAATTCAGTCCACAAAAAGAAAACAGCAGCCAAACTCAAATTTCACCAGGGTCACTGTTTGACTATCGCCGGTCTCTGGGATTTACAATATTAATACAATTACACATTGCCTCTCACAAAAATATTCTAATCCAGTGGTTAATTTCTCTTCTGTGAAGGTTCTTGAGGCCAAAACAGAGTCTATAGTCAAAAGCCTAGACTCTGACCCAAAATTTTGTACCTGAAAGAAAAGACCTCTTGACCTCTTTCAAGAATACTTTAAATAGAATGTGCAGGAGGAGCAAGAAAAGTATTTCGTTAAAAGGCACAGCACCTTTCAAACTCTGCTTTCTTTTTTTTTTACTATGGGGAGTCATTTGTTCAAAGGCAATCAAGCGAGTAAAGTAAACTGCTCTCTCGTCAGCATGTATTGCAACTGTTCTCTCCATTCTTTCTCCTTAGAATTTTGTTTTCAAAATTTCTTTGGAGATTAATGAATCAAACGACAGATCCTAGCAGCTCAAGAGCAGGCCATCCCTGTGTTCCGGAAAAGGAGCCGGCGGGGGGAAAAGCCAGCTTGGTGGAGCAGGGAGATCTCAAGATGCGTCAATAAGAAGAAGAAGCTCTATGTGCTCTGGAGGAAAGGACAGGCATCTTGGGTGGACTACAGGGACGAAGTGAGATCGTGCAGGGAAAAAATCAGGAGGGCCAAGGCCCAACTAGAATTAAAACTCGCTAAGTCTGTGAAAGACAACAAAAAGTCTTTCTACAAGTACATTAACAGGAAAAGGAGGACGAGGGAGAATATCCAGTCTCTAGTGGATGCAGAAGGAATAACAGTGACAGGGGATAAGGACAAGGCTGAGGTACTTAATGCCTTCTTCGCCTCAGTCTTTAATAGCAAAGAAAGTTGTTCCTTCTGTTTACAAATCCAAGAGTTAGAGGGGCAGATTGAGGCTCCCGTGATCCAAGAGGAGGCGGTTAGAGACTTGCTTGCCCAGCTAGACGCCCACAAGTCTATGGGGCCGGATGGGATCCACCCAAGAATATTGAAGGAACTGGCAGATGTCCTTTCCAAACCCCTATCCACCATCTTCCAGAGGTCCTGGCTGACTGGGGAAGTTCCACTAGACTGGAGGCTGGCTGATGTTGTGCCCATATACAAGAAGGGTTGCAGAGAGGATCCAGTGAACTACAGGCCTGTCAGTCTCACCTCAGTGCCAGGGAAAGTCATGGAACAGGTAATCTTGAGTGCTATCATGAAGCACATGCAAGAGAACCGGGTGATCAGGCCCAGTCAACATGGGTTTACAAAAGGCAGATCTTGCCAAACTAACCTGATCACCTTCTATGACAAAATCACTCAACTACTGGATGGGGGAAGGGCTGTGGATGTAGTCTTCTTGGACTTCAGTAAAGCCTTTGACACAGTTTCTCACAGCATTCTGCTGCAGAAACTGTCAGCCTCTGGCCTGGACAGGCGCACACTCTCCTGGGTTGAAAACTGGTTGGATGGCCGGGCCCAGAGAGTGGTGGTCAATGGAGTTAACTCCAGCTGGAGGCCAGTCACAAGTGAGGTTCCTCAGGGCTCAGTACTGGGTCCAGCTCTGTTCAATGTCTTTATCAATGACCTGGATGAAGGCATTGAGTGCACCCTTAGCAAGTTTGCAGATGACACTAAGCTGGGAGGAAGTGTCGATCTGCTGGAGGGTAGGGAGGCTCTGCAAAGGGATCTGAACAGGCTGGACTGCTGGGCCGAGACCAGTGGGATGAGGTTTAACAAGGCCAAGTGCCGGGTCCTGCACTTGGGGCACAACAACCCTATGCAGCGCTACAGACTGGGGGAAGAATGGCTGGAGAGCTGCATGGAAGAGAAGGACCTGGGGGTGCTGGTTGACAGCCGACTGAACATGAGCCAGCAGTGTGCCCAGGTGGCCAAGAAGGCCAACGGCATCTTGGCTTGTATCAGAAATGGGGTCACCAGCAGGTCCAGGGAGGTTATTCTCCCTCTGTACTCAGCACTGGTGAGACCGCACCTTGAATACTGTGTTCAGTTCTGGACCCCTCACCACAAGAAGGATGTTGAGGCTCTGGAGCGTGTCCAGAGAAGAGCAACAAAGCTGGTGAGGGGGCTGGAGAACAAGTCTTATGAGGAGCGGCTGAGAGAGCTGGGGTTGTTTAGCCTGGAGAAGAGGAGGCTGAGGGGAGACCTTATTACTCTCTACAACTACCTGAAAGGAGGTTGTGGAGAGGAGGGAGCTGGCCTCTTCTCCCAAGTGACAGGGGATAGGACTAGAGGGAATGGCCTGAAGCTCCGTCAGGGGAGGTTCAGGTTGGATATCAGAAAAAAATTCTTCACAGTAAGAGTCATTGGCTACTGGAACAGGCTGCCCAGGGAGGTGGTCGAGTCGCCTTCCCTGGAGGTGTTTAAGGAACGGGTGGATGAAGTGCTTAGGGACATGGTTTAGGGAGTGTTAGGAATGGTTGGACTCGATGATCCAATGGGTCCTTTCCAACCTTGTGATTCTGTGATTCTGTGATTCTGTGATTTTTAAGCTGCCAAAAGAAGCTTACATGATGAATTGTTGTTTCGTATTCTTTATTTTGCAGTATACTAAGTATAATATTTCGTAAGCAAGTGTTTGCTTACTTCATCAGAAGAAAGTAACATTCAGAAAGTTGTGTTCTCCTACAGAAGCATAACAGCAACACAGACACACTAGTCTGGAAAGGAGGTATATTGATGATCTCCGAGCCAAGCAAATACCTTCAGTCACACTTTTTCTGGCGGTACTAATCATCTTCTCATATGGATTTTCCTTGAAGTTGTGAACGTTCCGCGCCTGACAGTATCGGAGTTCCACTGCCTAAGGACAAGCATAAGGTTAAAAAGGTTAAAAAAAATCCAAAACAATGCTGCTCTGAGGGACAAAAGTATCTATGGCAGTAAACAAAAAGCACTTTGCTAAATTAGCCAAGTCAAGGCTCTATTCTGACTACAGCTGGAACACATCTTGCAAGCTCAAGTTTTGTTCATTCCCTTGAAAGGACACCACTCTGGAAGAGCCACATTCACCCCAAGGAAACCCTTTCCGTGCAGCACAGCTTCCAGCAGGCTTGGCCCTGCAGGTGCAGGTCTCTTAACTCAGAGCCACAACCACCTCAAGCGTAGCAACACGGGCTCCCCTAAATCCTACACATCCCAAAGCCCACGACTGCCCAACAGGTTTCTCCAAACTTCCTACATGGCCAAAACCGACAACTCCTTCTCCCTCAGTACCCCCTCCAGCACCCACACCCGTTTCCCTTCTCCCTTCTCCCTTCTCCCTCCCGTTTCCCTTCGCCCTCCCTTCTCCCTCCCGTATCCCACCTAGTTCTTGCATCAGCCCTACAGCACAGATCTAGCCCAGACACACGAAATTCACCCTCTCCGTCACCTCTCCAAGAGAAGTCATTTCTTCCCTCACAAATATCAAAAGCACATTATTGATACCGCGTCTTTTCCGAGCAGATTGGAGCGGGGGGGAGATGCTCCTGGAGCCCCGTGCTCTGCCCTCCCAGCCGCAGCCCGGGGGTCCGAGCGCTCTCTCCTCCCCGCAGGTCGCGGCGCCGCTCCCATCCCGAGCCCCGCCCGCTCCCCCGGCCCCGCCGGAGCTCATCCCTCGGGCGGAGCAGCGGCAGCCGCCCCTCGGGCGCGCTTCCTTGCGCCCCGCCCCCGGGATGCCGGGATAGAAGCTGCGCCGCCCCGCAGCACTGCGGTGGGTGCTCCCCGCTCTCCTCCTCGGCCACTGCTCTCTCTGTCTTTCATCCCGGTAGGTACCGACGGCCGCGGTATCCCGGTGTGACGGGCTGGGCGTGTGCTGGGGGATGGGTGTCCGGGATGGGGTGCGTGTCGCTGGGTCCCGGGCCGGCGAGAACACACCTAAGCCATGGGGCTTTTTCTCTCCCGGTCTGAGAGAGGGCGCCGAGTTGGTCACCGCAACCGAAAACTGACCGTGGGGAGGTTTTATTGCGCTAATCCCATCCGAGGACAGGCTGAGAGAGCTGGGGTTGTTCAGCCTGGAGAGGAGAAGGCTCCGAGGAGACTTTATAGCGACCTTCCAGTACCTGAAGAGGCTACGAGAAAGCTGGAGAGGGGCTGTTCGTAAAGGCTTTAGGTGACAGGACGAGGGGGAACGGGTATAAACTGGAGAGGGGCAGATTTAGACTGGACATAAGGAGGAATTTCTTCACCATGAGGATGGTGAGGCACTGGCACAGGTTGCCCAGGGAAGTTTGTGGCTGCCCCATCCCTGGAGGTGTTCAAGGCCAGGTTGGATGGGGCCTTGGGCAGCCTGATCTAGTGGGAGGTGCCCCTGCCCATGGCAGGGGGGTTGGGACTGGATGATCTCTAAGGTCCTTTCCAACCCAACCTATACTATGATTCTAATTGCATTAGCAGGTGAGGTGTGCCAAGGGAGAGTGAGGTGTTCCAGCATCTCCCAGGTGGGGAGGAAGGTGTTGTTGCTTCCCAGTCCTTGGACTGTCTTGGCTGCTATGGTTCTGGGGTGTCACAGCCCTCCATATGCAGTGAGCGAATTTGTGCTTGCTTAACTCTGCTCAGTTGATTGTGTGATTAACCTTTAATCTCTTAGGCTAGCAGAGGTGTTTGGCACTGCCGATGCTGGCTTCAGTTCTGTCCCAGTGTTTTGTGGGCACTGACAGCCTGCACAAGCCACTTGGCTGAGAGCGTTGGCAACTAGAATCATAGAATTGTTTGGGTTAGAAGGGACCTTAAAGATCACCTCGTTTCAACCCCCCTGTGATGGGCAGGGACATGTCCCACTAGATCAGGCTGCCCAAGGCCCCATCCAACCTGGCCTTGAACACCTCCAGGGATGGGGCATGTGCCAATAAAGCTGGCAAAGTTGTCTGCGCTTGAAATCTGTCTGATAAGCTGTTGTAAAATCTCTAATGCTTCACTACAGTATAAAAGCCCTGCATGCTTATGCTTGTGTGCATGCAGGCATGTTAAAAAATAAAAACAGTCCATGGCATCCAAAGGGATATGAAATTCTGTGTACCAAAGGTGCCCTTGGCTAAGTCACTTATAAATAGATCCACGCTCCCTCTAGTTGAGAAACCAAAACCAGCCAATTGTGTTGACTGATTTGATTGTCTGCAGGGATATGTTTGGTTACAGTAGCTGGTGTAATTAGCAGTACTAATGCAGTGAGTTAGTGAGTGTGGAGGACTCTCAGCCCAGTCAAAGCTGGGTTAGGTGAGATAAACGTCACGGAAATTAAGCATCTGGCTGATGGATGTAGAGCTGGTTTTCTAACAGAGAGTCTCCTGTGGTCTATTTGCCTGAAACAACTCTACTTCCGTAAGAGAAAGACCATAACTTCTCTAAGATCTAATGTGCCTCTGTCCTCTGCAAGCCCAATACATGATTATTTTGCTTAATAAACTACTGGGATAAGTTCTAAACTGGGTTTAGGTCAAATCGTGTATTATACTTTGAAGGCATTTGCCCTGCTTATTTTTCCATAGGGATTAACTATAACATTCTTTTCTACTCCAGAGACAGCAATCTCCTTTCATGCAAATGGCAAATGTTACATTAAGTGAATTAAGTTAGTGTAATCACGTTAAATTCTGCAACAGCATTTATTTTAAAGATTTCTTGATTCTGTTTTAGACCAAGCAAAGAATTTGTTTACAAAAACTTGCTGTTTTTCTAATGTACATGAAATTTACTGACACTTTCAGGTATAACTCAATTTGCTTATATCTATAGTAGCTCTACAGCTATGCGAGTCTGCCTCAGGAGATGTCAATACAGGCTCTAGAAAAATGTTCCTGTGCCGTTTTGATATTTTTTCCATTTCTTATTGATATTACTGCCTCTCATCTATGTCAGAACCTCTTCACACACTTTATTGCATTTTAAAGGGAATGAACAACAGCAAACATTCACCCTAAGGCTTGACTTCTTTAGACAAAAGGAACTTGTTTCCTTATCCACTATGTGTTTGACTAATGTTTTTTCTGTTACTGGAGTAGTTTTAAGATGTCCTAATGTTTCTGCAAGAAAACTTTCTGAAATAACTTGCTATGTTCTGGCAGTGGCCTACCGCTTTTCAGGACTGGCTCTATTTCCAATGTACAAAACCTGAAACTCATGATAACACGTGTGTGCTCACATGCTAAATTTCATGATCTTTGCCCAGAGTAGCAGAGATCTAAGTGACTTATCTCTTGGCACTTGTCAAACACGATTACGTGTATGCATAGATAGCAGTGTAATGAGATGTGATCATGCTGGGCATGTAGTGCTAAAGGTTGATGTGTAAGCACCAGGGCAATCTACCTTTAGCTGAGAAGGAAGATATTAATCCTTCCAACCATAGTTAGTCAAAAATTAAAACCTGCTATGACCAAGGGTGCATTTCTCGCATAGCATTTGTATTCTGGGAAATAAATAGCGTTCCTGCAGGGACTTAAGTGTCTGCTTGGTGTCAGCATTATTGCGATGAGTACAGACTGTGAAGTTAAAAGCATACCTGAGAGAGTAAGATTCAAGCCAGTGACATTTGCTTACTGCAGGAAGGTGAAAAGAAGAAAGTCAACAGCTTTGCAATGCATTCCTAAACAATACACTCTGCAAAAGCAGAGGAAGCCAGTAATTTACCTGGTGCACGCTAAAGATTTGTAATCATTTTGTATTCTGAAGCTCCCAATGCTGGCAGGTTTTCAGCAGGGTTCAAACTGTGACTTGGTCTGCGTATTGTTCCTTGATGACAAGGAGTGCCTACAAAGCAAAAACAAAAGTCATGGTCCTAAAAGGAATTCCTTTTTCTGATCTAAAGTACCAGCTTGTGAGTACCAAAGTTGTTTTGGTCAGGCCATAAGTTTTTAATTGTGATTGTCATGCATTTCTCCTTAATATGCTCTAAGGGTAACTATCACTTTTTTTACTTTAGTTTTTGAGTCCATGTTCTGTCAGAGCAGAGATGGAAACCCACGTCATGAGGGGTGGGGAATTTCTAAAGCAGATGAGGGCAGGTGTTTCCTGCCTCTGCCAAATGGTAAATCAGTTCTGTGCTGAGTTCTGGAAGTAGGAACAACCTGGAGATGATACAGAAACAGGAGAAATAGGTGAGAGATGCAGATTTAAGCCTGCATTTTATTTTTGAAACAACACTCAGAAGCAGGCTAGAGAAAATACTTGGAATGGATCTGAAAATGCTTTTCAATTTTGAAATATTGATGTTTGCATTTTCTCTCTTTATGGTTTGTTCTATCTGCTTAATGTTTTCTTTTATCAGGTATATGAAGAAATAGTTTCAAGATGAACTTCTACCTGGAAACGCTCCAATTCATTGTACTTTTTGTTTATTATTTTCTGGAGTGGCTGGTGTTCTTGGTTGTGCCTAGACGGAAGAAGAATGTTAGTGGTGAAATAGTATTAATAACAGGAGCTGGAAGTGGTCTTGGAAGACAGTTATCTTTAAAGTTTGCCAGGCTCGGAGCAATAGTGGTTCTCTGGGACATCAATGAAGAGGGACTTAAGGAGACAAAGCAACTGATCACAGAAGAAGGAACAGCAAGAGTACACTATTACATCTGTGATTGTAGCAAAAGGCAGGATGTCTACAGAGTAGCTGATCGGGTAAAGTAACTTATTTGTGATGTTGACGCCGTTCTAAGATGATTGCATGCATGTGTGTATGATAAGTTTTAGTGACTTCAAAGTAAGATATTAAAGTTGATTCATTCAGAATGTATTGTACATGCTACCTATGTTAAGAATATTGGGTTTTAGAGTGGACTTCTGTACCTCTGTTCCCTTAAAGAGCTGATTCTTGTTTTCAGTAGCTAATTTCAACTTGCTGGTGAAGTGCAGAAAATTTATTTATTGAAACTAAAGCAATGTTTCAAGCAAACCTTAAAGATCATATATTTTTAAAAAGGATTAAATGCTTAAGCAATTCTCAAATAATTCCATGGCTGTGAATAGATTTTTACAGGCTCTTTATCAGAATTAATAAATATATCTTGGTGTCCTAAATATTTCTTACTTTCCTTTCTGAAGAGCTTTGTAAATATAGCACATGGTTAGATATTTTGGGCAGACTAGTAGAATTGCCAAAAGCTAAAATTGCCTAACAGTTTCCATTATAACAACCTGTTCTTATTTGCTTAAAATGTTGCTAAACTTAACTGTTGGACTAGAAAGTTTCCACAGTGAGTGTTTGCCTGAGGATTAATTCCTTAAAAAAAAAAAAAAGTTCAGCTGTCTTCAGGAACAATCTGTTGGCTGAAATAATGTTCTCTAGTCTTCTACATTTTTCTATCTATCTGTGCAAAAATGATGAGAACATCTTTCTGATATGTGAAGGTTGTGCATCACTTGCAGCTTGCTAAAGGCTGGTACTATTGGGTTTGTACTTTGGTAATGCTGATCACCCTTAGTCCCCCTTGCCATCTCTGTTAATGCCAGCTGAGTTGCACATCTGCCACCCCCACAGAGCAGTTGCATGTGTCTCACTACAGGTGTGTTAACTGTGGTTCCTATTGAAGTGGGAGGAGTGGAGGAGGAGGGAGTATTGTATTGTGAAGGACATTGCAATGAAGATCGAAACTAACCTTCAGTTTTGAGGATTTGAGAGTTAGCACTTCAGTCCCATGGAGAAAAGCAGCAGCAGAACCTTTCTACCAAACAGAAAAAGATGAGGGTGTAGAGATGCGTGTGACACAGGTTAGGGATGGCAAAAAGAGAGGCAGACAGGAGTTAAGAAGTGGTAAGGGGGTCTCTGTGCATGATCCCTTGCTTATAATCTTCTGTCAGCAGTTTACTAACATCTGATCCACTAATCTCTTTTTGATCCACATAAAAGAAAATACCCTACTACTGTTATTTCACGAATGTCATGTTCTCCTGACAACTGACATTGCACCATGCTGGCAACTTTCCCATGTTATTAGTGACAAAAGGACTTTAGTATTCAGTGTTTAGTGCCACTGTTTATTTAATGTGGTGTAGTAGACTTTGGCTTATAGTATGCAGTGTCAGCCTTTGCAAGATGAAGCAGCACGGTTCCAGGTTTGTTCTGTCCTCTGTCCCTCACCCAGGGTTATTCAGCATCACATAATGACTTGGAGTTTTGCAAAACTATAGAAAAGTAAATTCATACAGGCAGGGCAGGATATGGTTCAAAACTTTGTGCCTATTAAAACAATCTGAAAGCCAAAATGAAAGGTATGTGAACCATAAATATCTATGATCTGCTTCTGGTACTTCATCTGCACACAGAGACCAGGAAAAAGTCACTTCAGTAGGAAGAAAACAAAAAAGCCCTGCAGGTGGGGTGTCCCTGTTGCTTTCCTGTACCAACAGAATGAAAGACAGCTTTTGGCTATCGAGCTATGTCGAGCTTAAAATTTGTTTCCAGTGTTCCTGTTCTAGAAGTACCCAACCTCAAAAGGCATGTGGCCTTTTCCGACCTATACCTTCCTCCCTCAAGTTCAGGTTAAACTTTAAGAATATAGGGCTTTGGAAATGGGCATTAATTCTATGCAGCTTGATACTTGCAAGGAAACGGAAGCCTTTTCCTCATTATCAGGCTGCAAAATTGCATCTGGGCTCATATTTACTTTCAAGATCTCTCTCGTGTGGTGCTTTTCTGCTTGTCCACTGTTTTTTCTTACTTGTTAGTAAAGATGACTGTTTGCAGCCAGTTTTCCACTTTTCTGAGAAGCTTCTTTCCTGTGCAGAGAAGCAACAGTAAAAGCACATTTCCTGGCTGTATTTCATGGTGCTTATAAAACATCCAGTACTTTCTTCTACCTCTTGCAGGCAGTTACAGGAGGATTTGTGGTTCTTGGATAGCAGACCTTTTGGGATGCTGTTTGGGATTTGTGGGAATTGCAATATAATATAATTGAATATAAAAGCATAAATATAAATGCAGAAACAAATAGAAAAAAGTGTTTATACCTGAAAAAGATGCTTAATGAGATCAGCTGTTGGCATAATGCTTGCCTTACCTAGGCCTAAAACAAACACCTGGAACATACTTTCCTGCATTGCAGAAATGAAGAGGTTTAGAGCTCTGGAAAGTTGACATTATCCACCCACCACCAACAACAATAGATAGGGACAAGGCTCAGTAAAAGCCTACTGTGCTTGGCCTCAAGTCAGAGTGTGGGTGCCTGGACTGAGTCTCTCATTTTGGTCATGCAGGGGAATGCTGAGAGGAGAAGGGAATTAACACAGCCAATTTGCTGAGAAAAGAGCAGCCACGTCTAGTTAGAAAGGGAGCAGCATTCACATAGGTGTTGTAAAGCTGGAATTATTTGTCTGTGTTGCAAGAAGGCACTCAAATCTGCTTTGATTTCCATCTGAAGGGTGAATGAATAGATAGAAACAAATCGTAAAGGAAGAGGTATTTCAAGTTTTTGCCACTAGTTAGAAATGGGATGATAAAGTTTCTATTCTTCTTCCCTTTCTCCTATTTAACCTGAATGCTCCAGTCACTAAGTTATAAACTGTATATACCACATACCCCACCTCTGCCTGTTTTCGCACAGAAGAAACATGACCACTTATTCAGGTATTTATTTACTCTAGAGGGTAGATTTAGAGTACTGAGCCAAGCATCCAGAATTGCTAGATATGAGGCAGTATTAAAGTATCATATGCTAATGATTACATTTATGTCTCTGCATTCTATTTTTAACTTGTGATGAGGTGTACATGCTCAGGTTAATAAGTAGAATAATATCCTATTGCTTGGTAAGATAAGCTCTTTAGTTCCTGACAAGCTGCTTGAAGCAGTCAAGATACTTGAATAAATAAAAAGGAGAAAATTAATTTTATAGGTGGTCTTTGTTACTGTCTATGCATATGAGGAATAATTCTTATCAAAAGTGACTGGCCGTTCTAACTCCAACAAAACAAGGACAGAAAACTCCATCTGCTCCTGCAGAAAGCTGTAGGGAAGTCTGGCTTAATGTGCATGCTGTAGAATGCAAAAGTTACCACTAGTGAAGAACTGCTGTGTAATACATGTCAGTCTTTAACAGTCACAGTCAAGAGAAGTGGAACATGGGTAAAACAGCATGAAGAATCTTGAGATATCTGAAATAGTAAGATGCTACTAAATAGCTGCTGCCCTGTCCAGTGGGAAAGATGAATCCTTCAACTGTTGGGATGCAGGAAACTAATGCTAGCAATAGGGAATCCAGTTTTCCTTCTGCACATTAAAAGACTCGAGCACAGTGCAAGCTGGCTTCAGCCTTCAAGTAGTATGGCAGCACTACTTCTGTGCTCAAGCTGCCCTGTGGGAAACACAAGAGCATTTTAGTGTAATGTAAGGAACCTCACCAGTGAAAGTTCAGATATTGCAGCCCTCACAGAGATTTGGTGTACCTGGTTCTGGTGAGCTCACCTACAGATCTATGTACTGTGTCTCATTGCATGGCATAGAAATGGCCCTATAAACAGTATTGTTTGTTTGTTTTAAAATGGGTTTACTGTAGCAAATTATATGTTGTGTTAGTTAAATCTCTATTGCAGAGAGCTTACCTGGAACAGTTGCAGTAGGAACCGCAGGTGCTGAAAGCAGAAACTTGTGTGAGGCTGTTGGGCTCCATACCTCCAAAGTCCAGTGGTAAGCTCAGATCTAAAAAGGTGTTAGGTGAGAATGTGCAAGAACCTGAGGCATTTGGATCTGTAACAAGCATAATAAGTTCAACTTAGTTGAAATGTTCAATATTGTTGTTTATTAGGCTTTCATGTATAAAACTTGAAAAGCATATTTTGTATTTATTCCTCAATATCTTAAGGCTTTTTGTTTTAGGTTAAAAAAGAAGTTGGTGACGTTACCATTCTAATCAACAATGCTGGTATTGTAACTGGGAAGAGGTTTCTTGATTGTCCAGATTCACTTATGGAAAAAACTCTGGAAGTGAACATAATGGCACACTTCTGGGTAATTGTACTATGCATATACATACTAAAACATTCTTTTAACCTGCTTTCACTGTTAATTTTGCCTTTTGAAACTGAGGAAAACATGCAAGGATAAATAGTCCCTTGTGAGTTCAGTCAGAAATGATACAAGAAATTACTTTCTATGCCTGTAAGTCTGTAAAATAAAGAAAGGGTGGAAGAATGGATCGCTTGGGAACATTTAGGGTAGGTGGGTGGAAGCAAAACTGCCTCATATTTAGAAATGCTCTCAAGAGCTGAATTTTATTATCTGCCAAATTCTAAAGCTAGTTATATGTTATAATCCCTCAATATTACTTGACATGAAGCAGGCCCAGCCTAAAAGTTGCTGCTCTAGTAACAGGAGTTTTCAGTTCTCTTAGTTCTAGGTGTTTTGTGGTTACAGTAGTTTCAGTAAGAGATATCACATATTTAGGCACTGCTCTTAATGAGTAGGACTCTTGTCCAAAATGAGTAACTTAATTTGCTTTCTCTTCTTGCCAGGGAAGGCAGGTCATCTCTGTGGTGTTCTTATCATAAAGAGTTGCAAAGAGGATATCAAAACATGCTCCAGTTTCTTCATTAAAAAATATATTCACAAAGAATAAATGAATTTACTATAAAAGAGAGATGAAATACAATTTTTTGCTCTTAGAAATTTGCAGTGAACACAACTCTCATTTGAAACACTGCAGTGCTGAGCTTTAGACTAAGAAACTTAAAGATACAGCTTCAGATAGCTGTTAACTTTCAGCAAGTTACCATCTGTCTTTGGTGTTGAGGAGAGAGTGTACTGGTGGGGCCTGGAAAGTCCTAGCTTAGTAGCAGCAGATTAGAGTTCGAAGAAACTTCTTTTTCTTTTTTGTTTCCCCTTCTCCTCCGTAATCGGAGGTGGGGAGAAGCTTATTTAAACTGTAAGGAGAACTTCTTTAAAAGCACCACCTTGAAAATCTGATTTACCTTGCAGACTTACAAAGCCTTCCTCCCAGCAATGATGGCCTCTAACCATGGGCACTTGGTTTGTGTGTCAAGCATGGCAGGACAGACTGGAATCAGTTATATTGCAGGTAGTGTATTAAATGTTCATTTAGACAAAACTCTGCAATCAATACTCGTGGGGAAAAAAAATTATAAGTTTGAGTTTCTGGATCTTTGCATATAGGTCATTCTTTCAAACCAGCTGACCTTAAATAGACCATTTCTTTCAAAAGTGTGTCCCAGATGCCCGGCAGTGCTGTGAAACAAGTTTTACTGCCAAGGCAGTTAGGGGATCTAGAAGCCATATAGAACTTTGGAAACTGAGAACTTCAATGTTAAAGTTTATCTGCAAGATATTTAGTATGGCAGAGTCCTGTAGAGGTTTCCCTAGCTCAAAGAATTACTACAATCCAGGTGTGGTAGAGAGGCAGAGCTGTGATATCTCATTTCATATTCTCTGCATCTCAGCCATTCTTTAAGAGGACCCATACAGTGATGGAAAGAAAGTGTTGAGTCTGGGGCAAATTCAGAAGCATTTCTGGAAGATATATGTAAAGGGGTAGGAAAATTAGATAAGGTGACATAACAGTGAAAAATCTAGCTTCAAGGCAGTAATAATGGAGACAAACTGAGTTTCAAGTTGAAACTACCTTAGAGAGTCTTGAAAGCTTGAATTTCATGCATAAGAAGCTGTTGCATGGATTCAAAGATAAGGACTGGCATGAAAAGGTAATTTCATTTGCTATTCAGTATAGAGTGGAAAGGTGATAACAGGGATGTGCTGAGAAACCTTCTGTCTGCCAGCCTCTAACAACAGTTAACTTAGGAGAGGGGAAGTAAAGGAATGAATCGCATCAAAGGCAAATTATAATAGTAACCTAATCCTGAAAACAGTTCCTACTCTGTAAAGTATTTTATTTTCAACAGTAATTTTCTGCAGGTACTGTGTATCTATCATTTCTATACTATAGTGTTGCTATTGTGTACTGTGTAAAAATAAAAAAAAAAAAACAACAAAAAAAAGACCCCCCCAAAAAACCCCAAACTGTGGCTAGTTAGTTTACTTACTAGAGCATAGTTTTGTCCTTCTTCTCTGTCAAAAACTGTTACCTCTCCGATGTACACGTTCAGTAGTAGGTCTCAATGAACCTGTTTGGTAAAGTTTAATTAATAAATTAAAATGCTTAATGGTAATGATTTATTTTACAGATTACTGTGCAAGTAAATTTGCAGCGATTGGTTTTGCAGAATCAGTTAATTTAGAGATAAGAGATATGGGAAAGACTGGTGTTAAAACTACAATCGTGTGTCCTTCAGCCATGAACACAGGATTGTTTGATGGCTATAACAACAAGTAAGCAAACTCTTGTGAGGTTTTTATGCAACTTTCATGTACAGCATATTATGTACTCCTATTTCCTTTATGAACATGAAGAACTAGGCTTTTTCTGGGTGTCTTTTAGGGTGTCAGATGGGTGATAGCAGTGCCAATCAGTGACTGGGCAACCCAAATAGCAAAGCCTTTGGTACTTTACTATTCATTTAAGTTGAAACATGGAATTTTTTACAATGAGAGTAGTGAGACTCTGGGACAGGTTGCCTGGGGAAGTAGTGGAGTCCCCATCCCTGGAAACATTCAAGGTTCTGAGCAACCTGATCTAGTTACAGTTGTTCCTGTTCGTGCAGGGGGGTTGGACTAGGTGAGCTGTAAGGGTCCCTTACAACCCAAAGCATTCTATGACTCCATTCTTTAATTCTATGAAACATGATCGACATCCTTTCCTCTGCAGAATCCAAATGCAGTTGTCCTCTCTGGTTTCTAAACCCCTGTTCACCTCCTGAAGTCAGTGGCATAGCTTTGCTTGTATGCTTGTATAATGACAAATCTAGGAGCTGAATAAAAGCCTAGTGTGTCTTAATATGAGGACTACATGGATTTGTCTTATGAGAGATCGTACAAAGGGCAAATAACAATGGCCACTCACCCCATAACATAATGAAGGTTCTGTTGTTCTTGGGATTTGTGATATTGTTTCTTCTTTTATTTGAATAACTGCAAAATGGAGACTTACGCAGTGTAAAATGTGAATCTAAAGCCATTTGTATTATGGTAAGGAATGTCTTTTATTCCAGGTGGCCAACTCTGATTCCCAGTTTGGAGCCTGAGTATGTGGCTGAGCAGATGATCACTGCTATTCGGCAGAACAAAGAAGTTTTTATACTACCACGTTTTGCTTCTTTTGCGTTATTTTTGAAATGGTAAGTTATTCCTTTCCTTCTTTTCCTCTCTCTCTTTTCTGTCCAGGGACATTTCAGCTATGTTTTGATAACAAGTGCAAACCAGGTGTCTACTTGGTGTGAATTTTCATTGAGTTCTCCACATTTCCAGAGTTTTCTTTTTTTGTTGCTGTTTGTAGGGATTCAGCCTACCCTTGGACCATAGAGCAATGACAGAAATGTCTAACTGTGACTGGCTGACTCCGTTGGAGTGCAGTTTGGCTGTGGGCTTTAGGGGCTGGGCCTGCTTCTCAGCAGCCGCATATCTGGTATCTTGCCCAAGCATTAATGCCCTTCTGACTCTGTTGGTAGCCAGGTTGGGAAGCTGATCTGTCTAGTAACTCAAATGAATACGATAGATGTAATTTTGAGAGGACCAGTGGTACTACATTCCAGAGTATACTGTATTTACCAGTACTAGCCAGGTAAAACTAATTCTGTGATAAAACTGCACAACTCTTCTGATGTCTGTTTTGGTTTTTTACCTCTTCTTCAACTCCCCTACTTTAGGGTCACACCAGTGAAAATAAATTTTCTTCTTGCGGACTATTTTGGAAACTACAGTAGCCTGAATGACTTCAAAAGTCAAGCAAAGAAGGACTGAAAAAGCACAAAATTCAGAGACCAGCAACTCTAAAGTGGACCTTGTTAAAGGTGGTGGTGGGAAAGGTCTGCCTCTCTAGCAACTATGAACTTAAGGTGCTTCACTTCTCATTAGCAACTATTTTTAAGGAAATTACCTTTTAATTTGCCCCTAATCAACAGCTTTCACTAAAACTATTTTTTTTAATCCAATGAACTGTTTTCTTTTCACCTCAGTATGGATATACATTGATTGAAATGAGTTCTTTTGGTTAAGGCTGTTATAATGCCTTAAATATAATCCTACATCACAATCTAATAAGTGGGAACTTTGAAGAGAGAAGGGACCAAGAAACTAAGTGTATCTGGCTGGTAGCCAGGAAGACTTCCAGTGGACCTGATGTCTTGCACACAGAATCAAACAGAATTGTTTAGTTGGAAAAGGCCTTTAAGATCATTGAGTCCAACCATAAATCTAACAATGCCAAGCTCACCACTAAACCATGTTCCCAAGAGTCATACCTACACATCTTTTAAATACCTCCAGGGATGATGACTCAACCACTTCTTTGAGCAGCCTGTTCCAATGCTTGACAACCATTTCAGTGAACCATAAGGAGGGAGTGTACTGCTGGTGCTATTACCATTCCATGGTAAACTGAGGAATTCAAGAGTTTCCTGAAGCAACAAGTTCTGATTTATACAAATGGAAGTTTTGTGAAATGAAAATATATTCTCTTCTGGTGCAAAACCAATTCAATTCTTTAATTTTTGGAGGTGGTGATCTTTGGACTCACAGATGACTATGGATGTTGAGGTGGGGGCAGGGAAGAAGGCAAATTATGTATTTGTGCTGATAATATACTTTGTCTAATCTATGTTAAAAGCTAATACTATGACTGCAACTTTGTAGTAGAAGACTTTGTATCTTCCAAGTGTAATATTTTAAGAACAACTTTAAATTTTCATCTCCAAAGCAGAATAAACTTGTAGTTATGAATCATAAGAGGGCAAGATTATTTGATAGCTCACCTAGACTGGCAAAGTAAGACAGAGTTACTAAAAGCAAAGATATTACCTTGTACAAACAGGGCTTCTCTTGGGATTATTTCAGCAGGGAATGCTGATAGAACTTAAAGAATGGGTGTTGCAGATGGAGTGAAAGAGTGATGCACTTCACTTGCAAGAGAGAAGCAGCAATACAGTTCATTGATATAAAATAGTAATTTAACAAAGGTCAATGGTAAATGTGACAGTGGTTTAATAAGATGTAATGGCAAGATGCACTTGGAAGCCACTGAGGCAAACGATTCTGGATCAGAGGAATTGTGCTGGGGAACTCTTCTTAAAGCAGCAAAACTGTGGAAAACAAAACTGACAAAAATGTAGGAAGAAAGAGGGTTCTTTAGCGTACACACACATACAAAGGTTGGGCTCCCCGGCAAGTGAGCAGCAGCTCTGACTTATTGTGGGTGGGAACAGGAGTGATGGCAGGCAACCCCCCTCCCATCCAAGAGCAGGCCCCAGGAGCACAGCAGACAGGATGGGCAAGGAGATTGTGCTGCATGAGAAGGATGTGGTGTGGCATCTTGCACAGCAGTTGAAGGTATTCAACATAGTGAAGGTGTTCAGGCAAAGTGCAGTCCCCTCCTGTCTCTAGAGGGGTAACTGTGTGAGGTTAGCACCCTCCCAGAAGAGGACCTGGCTATGGTTTCTACTTTCCTGAAGGCAATCACTAGAAGGGATGTGGTGACGCAGACAGAACTCTCACACAAGGATACAGCTGTCCAAGTCTCCAGCTGCAGGGAGTGCCTCAGCAGCAGAGACAACAGCTGCCTTCTGTGTAACCAGGTAAATGATCTGCCCAGCCTGGCAGCAAAGGTAAAAGAGGAAATGGAAAGGTTAAGGAGTATCGGGGAGTGTGAGAGGGAAAGAGGTTGGTAGAGTCACACTCTACCATTGTTGAGACCAAGGCAGCAGATGGAGGCTCCGCAAGAAGCGGAGGATCCTCTACCCTCTTGCCATCAATCAGAAGGAGGGAACTGAAGACAGTAGGGAGAATGGAAACTGGTCCTTGCTTGGCTTGGCAGGCAAATGCCTTCCTAGCCTCCCTCACCTTCTCAGTTGCCCTTACACAACAGATACGGTCCTCTGGAATTGAAGGCTGGGCAAACGAGAATGTAAGTGAAGGTCCATCCAGAGGGTTGCCTAGGGCAAGCCAGTCATCCCCACAAATTATGACTGCCTATGTTAAGAAAGAAAGGAGGGCAACTGTTCTCAGTAACTCACTTCTGAGTGGAACAGAGGGCCCAATATGCCAACCAGATCCATCCCACAGGGAAGTCTGCTGCCTCCCTGGAGCCCAGGTTAGAGACATTACTACCCGCTATTGGTTTTAGAGGTTGGCAGCAGTGAGGTTGCAGAAAGAAGTCCAAAAGCAATCAAAAAGGCACTGTGGTGATTTGTTGAAGGATCAGGAGCACAGGTAGGGTTTTCCTCAGTTCTGTCAGTGACAGGAAAGAATACTGAAAGGAATGGGAAAACTCACATGATTAACACATGGCTCAGAGGCTGGTGCCATTAGTAGAATTTGGGGTCGTTTGGTCATGGGGAGGTATATGTGGCACTAGACCTGCTGGTGGCAGATGGAGTTCAGCTGTCTCAAAGGGGTAAAAGGGTTCCTGCTTATTGAGAAGACTATGAACTAGGTTTGAAGGGGGAAGGAGCTATAACCATCTCACTAGAGACGAGCCAAAGGGTAGTGTGCCAGTGCTGGGCGTGGAATCAGCTCAAGTGTATCTACACTGATGCACACAGCATGGACCACAAAGAAGAGGGACTGGAAGCCATTGTGCAGCAGGATAGCTATGACTTAGCACAGAGACATGGCGGGATGACTCTCATCACTGGAGAGCTACAATGGGTGGCTATAAGCTCTTCCGTAGGGATAGGCAAGGAAGGAGAGGCAGGGAGAGAACGGAGACTGTATATTAGGGAGGCATTTGATTGTATAGAGCTCAACATTGTGATGATAATGTCAAGTGCTTATGGGTAAGGATGAGATGAGAGGCCAACAGATATCCTGCTGGAAGTTTGTTACTGACTACCCATCCAGGAAGAAGAGGTAGATGAAGCATTGTAGAAGCGGCTGGCATAACTCTCCCAATCATTAGATATTATTCTTGTGGGGGGTTTCGACTTACTAGACTTCTGCTGGAAATTCCACACAGCAGAGAGGAAACAGTCTAGGAGGTTCCTGGAGTGTGTGGAAGATGGATGACTCTTTGATACAGCTGGTAAGTGAGCCTGTCAGGGGAGATGCCTCACTTGACCCGCTCTTTACAAACAGAAAAGGACTGGTGGGAGTTGTGGTGGCTGGATGCCACCTTGGGCTTAGTGGCCATGAAATGATAGAGTTCTCAAAGTAAGGGAGGAGGGGGGGTGTGTCAGTAAAACCAGTGCCATGGACTTCCCAGAGAGCAGACTTTGGCATGTTTAGGATACTGGTTGAGAGAGTCCCTTGGGAAGCAGTCTTGAAGGGCAAAGGGGTCCAGGAAAGCTGGACATTCTTCAAGAAAGAAGAATGTGCTTCTTGAAGGCACAAGAGCAGGCCGTCCACATGTGCCATAGGGAAGATGACTGGCCTGGCTGAACAGGGAACTTTCACTGGGACTCAGGAAGAAAAAAAAAGGGAGAGTTTACCACTTTTGGAAGAAGGCAGTGGCAACTCAAGAAGAGTACGGGGATCTCATTAGGTCATGCAGAGAGAAAATTAGGAAGGCAAAAGCCCAGCTAGAACTCAATCTGACCACTATTGTAAGAGATAACAAAAACGGTTTTTACAAATACATCAATAACAAAATGACAGCCAAGGAGAATCTCCATCATGTATTAGATGTGGGGTGGAACATTGCTACCAGGATGAGGAAAAGGCTGAGGTACTTAATGCCTTCTTTGCCTCAGTCTTTACTAGTCAGACAAGCTATCCCCTTGATATTCAGCCCCCCTGAGCTGGAAGACAGGAACGAAGAGCAGAATAAACTCCTCATAATACAAAAGAAAGCAGTTAATGACCTGCTACACCACCTGGACACTCACAAGTTTATGGGACTGGGTGGGATCCACCCAAGAGTACTGAGGGAGCTGACAGAGGGTCTTGCCAAGCCAGCTTCCATCGTTTATCCGTGGTCCTGGTCAATAGGGGAGGCGCCAGATGACTGGAGTCTTGCCAATGTGACACCCATCCAGAAGAAGGGCTAGAAGGAAGATCTGGGAAACTACAGGCCTGTCAGCCTGGCCTCACTACCAAGAAAGATTATGGAGTGATTCATTCTGAGTGTGATCCCCAGGCACGTGCAGGACAACCACAGGATCATGCCAATTCAGCCCAGGTTCCTGAAAGGCAGGTCCTGCTTGACCAGCCTGATCTCCTTCTGTGAGCAGGTGATCCACCTAGTGGATGAGGGAAAGGCTGTGGATGTTGTCTACCTAGAAATTTATAAAGCCTTTGATACCATTTCCAACAGCATTCTCCTAGAGAAGCTGGCAACTCTTGGACAGGTGTAGTCTTCACTGGGTGAAAAATAGGCTGGATGGCCGAGCTCAGAGAGCTGTGGTGAATGGAGCTAAATCCAGATGATGACCGGTCACAAGTGATTTTCCCCAGGGCTCTAGGCTTCTTTAATATATTTATCAATGATCTGGATGAGGGGATTGATTGCACCCTTACTAGGTTTGCAGCTGACACCAAGTTGGGCAGAAGTGTTGATCTGCTTGAGGGTAGGGAGAATCTACAGAGGGATCTGGACAGGCTGGGTCAATAGGCCCAGGTAAATTATATGAGGCTTAAGAAGGCCAAGTGGTGGATCCTGCACTTTGGTCACAGCAACCCCACGCAAAGCAACAGGCTTAGGGAAGAGTGGCTGGAAAGCTGTCTGGTGGTAAAGGACCTGGGGGTGCTGGTCAACAGCCAACTGAACATGAGCCAACAGTGTGCCCAGGTGACCAAGAAGGCCAGCAGCATCCTGGGTTGTATCAGAAACAGTGTTGCCAGCAGGACCAGGGAAGGGATCTTCCCCCTGTACTTGGTACTAGTGAGGCTGCACCTCAAATATTGTGTTCAGATTTGGGCCCCTCACTACAAGAGAGCCATTGAGCTATTGGAGCCAGTGCAAAGAAAGACAACAAAACTGGTGAAGGGTCTGGAGAACAAGTCTTATGAGGAGCAGCTGAAGGAACTGGGGTTGTTTAGCTTGGAGAAAAAGAGGCTGAAGGAAGACTGAATCACTCTCTACAAATACCTGAAAGGTTGTAGCAAGGTGGGTGTGGTCTCTTCTCCCAAGTAATAAGTGATAGGATGAGAGGAAACGGCCTCAAGTTGTGCCAGGAGAGGTTTGGACTGGATATTAGGAAAAATTTATTTACTGAAAGAGTGGTGAAGCCTTAGAACAGGCTGCCCAGGGAAGTGGTGGAGGCACCATCCCTGGCCACATTGAAAAAAATATGTAGTGTGGCACTTTGGGACATGGTTTAGCAGGCACAGTGGCTGGTGGCTGGTGTTAACGATCTCAGAAGTCTTTTCCAACCCTAATGATTCTATGATTCTTTACTGCTCAGAGGGCAAGGTCAGACTAAACTCTCAGAAATTCTGCTCATTTTACAGTACACTTTAGAAAATGAGATTTACTAATTAGAAAACAGATATTACCTAAAATGTGCTGTCTACATGTATGTTGCACTGTTGCTGGTAACAAAGTCAATCACTGCTAACTGTGCGGTATATCTGTGTCTTGCAGACTGCTCACCTTTTTATACTATCAGCACACATTTTTTCCCCCTAACTATGAAATACTACACGTGCAGGATTCTGGAGCAAAGGAGAAGTGGATTGTACATATGAACAGTATGTATCAACCTCCAGCTTTTGTAAGAGCAAGTAGCTTTTCATTCTTAGTGTCTCTGTGAATGGGTTCTGCTGAGGGAAATTGAAAGCAGTGTTTGGCTATGGGATTTGTGGATCTTCAGCAGGTTCATCACAGCACTTGGAGGATCTTACTTGATAATCTGTGCCAGAGAAGTGCATCTCCATAAGGATTTTACTGCTTCACAGAATCATTGAGCTTGGAAAGGACCTCTACTGACAGCAACGTCAATTACAGCATGTTGCTTACTACTCTGTCCAGTCAAGTTTTGAATATCTCTGAGGCTGGAGACTCTACAGCCTCTCTGGGCAACCTGTTCCACTGTTTGTTCACACTCAGTCTGAAAACAAATAAAGGAAAATTATATTTCATTTGAATGTACTTTTTTTCCAATTTGTGCCCATTGCCTCTTGTCCCGAGTCTGCCTGTGTTTTACGCTTTCCTATCAGATAGTCATGCATATTGAGCATTTACTTCTCCAACCTAAGCAGTCCCAGTTCCCTCAGCTTCTCTTTGTATGACAAGTGCTCCAGTACCTTAATTGTCTTTGTGGCCCTTCACTGAACTCTATCAAGTATGTTCGTATCTGTAAAACAGTTGATGTGACTTTTAGAAACCAAGTTCTGTCATACAGAGCTTCCCTAAAAAATCTCTGCTGGCTAGCTGTCCCGGTAGGAGTACACAAATACTGCTTTCATGCAAGTGTGCTGCTAACACTTTGAATATCATGATCACTGTCAAATTACTTCATGTGACCGGATGATAATAGCTTATCCTATCGGTAGCTTTGATCTCCCACATCTCCTCAGATGGCATGACAGATATGTAGAGTTGTATTCTGGAGGCGAAGCAGCACAAATCCTTCTACTATGTTCAGCAGGTGATATGGAGTAAGAGTTGGGATCATCAAGTGGCATATGAACTTCTTGAGATAAAAGATGGCTCACTCCCAGCATAACAATGATCTTGACTGATTGCTATCCTAATGCTAAGATGGACCCTTTCCTCCTGCTCTCAGCAAGAAAACGCCTCACAGAAGGATTATTGTGGAACCCAAACAAGAAGACAGAGCATGAAATGGAAGAACATCTCAGCTGTGACAGCATCATGTCTGACAACAGCAGGGGACTGCTTTCTGAAGTACATCAGGCAGCTCCCACAAAGGAATTCTTGGTTTCATGACCATTGCTTGAAACTCTAAATAGACTCCAACAGAACGAATGGGTCCCAGATTTGACTGGGATGGCTGCATTGACTTGACAGTCACCGATACCAGTAGTTCAACGGCAGTTCAGAACGTGGTATTTTGTTACCTGTTGTGTTTCTTTTTCATGTGAGTTCATATTCCTATGGCAGCAGAAATCTTACTATCCTCTAATGCTTCAAAGCATGGAAAACGTGATTTTTCTTGGCACTAACTCGATACAATGAACAAGACTAGGGGAGGAAAATAACAACAAAAATTACAGATAATTGAGTTACAGGCTCTATTATTATTTATTTTATGAATTTGGAAATCATACCTAAGCACAATATGTAGCTGCTTGGAAGCTGGTCTTCATGGTGGTCTGAGCTTATTTCAGGAAGAAAGCAAGCAAGCAGATACCTCTTTTATGGTAGCTTTCTTAGGGGCAGTTCATCTTCTGAAGACACCTATGTGGACTGTGAGCTTTGCTAAGCAGCTGTCCAAAATCATAGGCTTTCTAAAATAAATATTTTAACAAAATAACTTCTCTAACTGAGTTTTTCTTTGCTGTGATAGTCAGGAGAGACAGGTTTGGATCCACAGCTCTCAGATATTCCAAGGGAATGCAGAAGTACTCTCTCTCTGGTGAGACTTAGTGGGGTGACCGATACTTCAATAGGTGGAGAAACGTTACAGGCAGTGGGTTTTGTCTACTTACTGTATAACACACTTTCTCTGTAGTCCTAGACAGATATTTTCTCACTTTTTAAAGCCACCAAGCTCACAGCCTGAGTTTGTGCAGATAGCATGTACCTGAGGAAAACATAGCTTTGTCTAGGGAAAAGGGGTGAAAAAACCCTTCATTCCTTCTTCCCTTGCCCTCAGTGATGTTGACACTAAGAATAAAAGTGTCCTAATGATCTGGACATGGATGTACAAGAAAAGGGTGTAACAAATGGATAGGCTATATGTCAAAATGCCTTGCAGTGTTTGTTCTGCCAAGTAGTTACTGATCAAAACAAATCTTGATTATTGGTATAGCTGGGTTGAGAGACATCACTCTTATCCAAGGTGGTGAGTGACTACAACCATCTAAGGAAACATGGTTCTGCAGAACTTGTATTGGGATAGTCTTCCAGACTCCCTGCTCAGGAGGGAAGAACTACAGAAAATACTGGGGAGAAGCAGAGTCCTAAGACAGGTTCTGGCTTATCCTGACACTTCCTTCTCTCCACGTCTTGAGGTTCAGAGGCAGCATCTCTGGCTGTGACACAGAAAGAAGAATCAACAGAACCAGAACACCACCAGCAGCAATTGCACTGCCAGCAGATGCAGCCAATAGCACAGAAAAGGTTCTCACCAAACGAGTTTTGTCTGTTAGTACCATAAAGTTCATGCTGTTGGAGGTATGTGTTAGGTTTGCATGGCAAGGGTTTTGGTTGCAGGGGTGGATACAGGGGCAGCTTCTGCTAGGGGCTACTGGAGGCTCTTAGCAGATGCCAGAAGCCAGGACTGGCTGGCTCCAGGGTGGACCCACCTCTGGCCAAGGTTAAGCCAATCAGCAACAGTGGTAATGCCTCTGTGATAGTATATATTTAAGGGGTGGGAGAGGGGGGAACCTATGATGAGGCAGCAGTGCGGAGAGGGGGGAGGCATGGAGAAAGGCAAGGGCCTTCCACCTCTGCTGCCTCTAGCTGGGCTGCCAGGGCTTGTTGGACCAGTTGTGCCACTCAGGTCTGGTGGCAGAGAGAGAGAGAGAAGGGAGATGTAGGAGAAACAACTCTGAAGCTACCAGACGTGAGAGGAACAACTGTTCAGGTATCAGATGTGAGGAAAATAGCACTGCAGAGAACACTAAAGTCAGCAGAGGATGGGGAGGACACACTCTGGGTACCCGAGCAGACATTCCCTTGCATCGCACGAAGGAGAATACGGTTGAGCAGGCCTGTGGTTGAGCAGACCTGTGGAGAATACGGTTGAGCCATGGAGGAGAATATGGAGGAGAATATGGTTGAGCAGGCCTGTGGAGGACCCCATGCTGGAGCAGATGGGGGGACCCAAAGGAGGCCTCATGGAAACCTGCTCTGGAGCAGGTTGTGGAGGACTGCAGCCTGCGGGAAGGACTCATGTTGGAGAAGGTTGTAGAGGACTGTGTCCCATGGGAGGGACCCCACACTGGAGCAAAAGAAGAGGGTGGGGAGTCCTCCTGCTGAAAAGGAAGGATCAGCAGAGACAACGTGTGATAAACTGACTGAAGCCTCCATCTCCCTGCACGAAGGGAAGACGAAGAGAATATAAGGAGCGAAGTCAAGCCCAGGAAGAAGGGAGGGTTGGGGAAAGGTGTCCTTTTGGGGGTTTAGGTTTGTTTCTCAGTATCTTGCTCTAATTTGATTGGTAATAAATCAGATTATTGATTATTTTCCCCCCAAGTCTGTTTTGCCCATGATGGTAATTGGTGATTGATCCTTCCCTGTCCTTATCTTGACACATGAGTTTTACCTTTGTTTCTCTTGACTTTTCTCCCAATGGGACTCAGGATAGGAAGGAGTGAGCAAACAGCTACGTGGTTCTTTGTTGCCTGCTGTGGAGCTCAAAACTACAACAAGATGCTATGAAGCCTAGCTGATGGTGCGGTCCCTCTAGGGAGGTATCTGCATTATCTGTGTTAAGTGCACTACTGTAGAAGCAGCTTGTTCAGAGATGGATGCAGAATGAGATGTGATAACTGAGGAATCTGTTGTGCATCCAAACATCAATAAATATTTCCCTGAAGTGACACCTCTTGGTGGAGGCTAACATAGAGAGTCTTCTCTATATCAATTTTAGAAAATACACTTTTCATTACTTCTTGGTCTGCCTACATATTTCTGGCATGATAATGGTTAACCCTGAAGCACACTCATGTGACATACTATGCCCAGTTAATTAATCCCTAAACTGATACAAATCATGCTACAGTTATTGCGAAATAGCATACCTGTGTTTTGGGAAGCTTCTAACAATTTAAGAGACAGCTATCAGTTCCAAGTAATCACATTTGTAAGGGCTGTATCTAGAAGGAACAAATCTCACCAGAATACCCAAGCGAGGTGCATGTTTGAAGTGTTTCTCTGAGGAAGTAAGTAATTTCCACGCTCTGGTATTGAGTCAGTCTGTAACAGAGGATGGGAGTAAAATGGCAAGGTATCTAGTTGAGATTTTCTGTGTTACAACTCCCTAAAAATCAAGTAATTTAACAAAAATAAATACCTGAAGCAAGCAGAGCTTGCTTATAGAAATTATCTCCACCTGCAACAACAGGCAGAAACCTGTTACCAGCTTTGTTTCTGAGCCGAGAACTTAGAAGACAGCTACGAAGCTAATTTCTTCAACATTCTTTTTACATTGCCAATGAAATGATCTAAAAGCATCACTCATGCTTTTAGATATAGATAATTTTATCTGCAATAATATTTATATTACAACTTTAAAGATTACGGATTGGTCCTTAGCATTCAGATAATTAAAAAGTATATTTACTTTTAATTCATGTGTGATTGGAACTCTGCCCATCTGAAATGGATCAGGTTTTCAGACTCCATTCAAAGGGGAGAAAGCACTTAAACAATCGCTTCACATTCAAGGAATAATGTCCTGTCATCTGCTTCTTCCTAGATTTGGAGAGAGGCAGCCCAGTTTGATACAAGAGCGCTATAGTTTCCAAAGTGGAAATCCACCTTAGAAAAGAAGAGTAGGGGAGGGATGAAAGAATGAGAGGAAGTTTAATTCACTGGTTCAAATGAGAATCCATTAAATATGTGGAGGAATGCAAGAAAAGGGAGAAGGGTGATATTGTTAATCAGTAATTGGTTGGTACATTGCCTCCTTATGGGAAGTACCAGAAGATATTGATTTGATTCACAGGATTCTTGAAGGCTGGACTTTACTGTTTTAGAGAATTTCCTGAGCTAAAAAAACGGATAGGTGAGCCTTGTGTCTTAAAGTCTCAAACAAGGTCTTTTCTAAAGAGGATAAGCAGAGGGTTAGGCACTTTGGAAAAGGAGAATATAGAATGAGGAGGTGAGGGGGGGCGTGCATCTGTGTATCTGTGTGTATATATAGAATCATAGAATCATTACATTAGAAAAAGACCTTTGAAATCATCATCTCCAACCATACTGTCCACTACTAAATCATATCCCCATGCACCTCATCTACCCACCTTTTAAACACCTCCAGGGATGGTGACTTAACAACACCCCTGGGCAGCCTGTTCTATCAGCAGTGTCTGATAACGTTTTCGGTGAAGAAATTTTTCCTAACGTCCAATCTGAACCTCCCCTGACACAACTTAAGACCATTCCCTCTTATCCTATCACCTATCAATTGGGAGAAGAGACCAACAGCACCCACTTCTCTACAAGCTCCTTTCAGGTAGTTGTAGACAGTGATAAGGTCTCCCCTCAGTCTCCTCTTCTCAAGGCTAAACAACCCCAGTTCCCTCAGCCGCCTCTCATAAGGCTTCTTCTCCAGCCCCTTCACCAGCTTTGTCGCTCTTCTCTGGACACGCTCCAGGACCCCAATGTCTTTCTTACTGTGATGGGCCCAGAACTGAACACAGTAATTGAGGTGTGGCCTCAATATACATATATAATATAATTATACATATATGAAGAATAATATTTAAGTTTTTTGTTTGGACTTTGCCTTTACAGATGTAGAAAGAGGTAGATCAGAACTGTTGTGAGTGAAGAAGCAAAATGCACGCTTCCTGAGGGAGACAGAAAAGCTTCCAAATCCTTTTTAACTAGTTTTTGCAATTTGGATATGCCATAGCAGGCTCAGGCTTTACATCTGAGGCCATGTAGTGACTTGCCTGTGCAATGCTTTCCCTCTTGGATTAAATGATCTCTTCCAAAATAGCAGGTATTTTGTGGGGTAGCACCCTGACTGCTAAGAACCCAGACTAAGGAGACACTAGCATGTTCACCTCATTTTTTTTTTTTATTCACACAGCCACTAGTCTAGCCTTTTTGCTATTTTTTTTTTCAGAACATGACTGAGAAAGAACAGATTTTTCACATCCAAAGGAAGAGATGCTGCATTATTTGCACCGTTGAGGTTTTTCCTGTGTTCTCTTGTATATACATGCTTTTTGTATTGTTGCATTACAGCAGACAAAGCCACAAAGACATGCCATGACTATCTATCCATGTTCTCCACTTGAGTTATAAGTTGTTCTTTTGTTTTGTTTAGTTTTTTATTTTTAATAGTTTTCTCTTAGTATCCAGAAATAAGAGCACTGAAAGTACACACTGATCAAGGGAACAAGCTAGGAGAGTTGTTCAGGGATCACACCATTCCTTGGCTGAGGATTTTGGAGGAGATATAATAGAACAACAAATTATGTATGCCTTTACAAACGAAATATGAATTCTCTTAGCTATTTTAAGCACCTGATCTAGCCATCTTGAAATCCAGGAAATCACTCTGAACAAATCTACAATGTCTGTTCTTACATTCCTACCAGCAACCCTTTAGAGTTTCTGTGGTGACTAATGAAGTTCTGCATTCACTGGGGCTTCACGCCCGTGTATTCTATGACATCTGTTTTTGGAAGGCACCCTTTGCCACAGGACTGGTCTCCAGATTTTATACACCTATAAATATTTTTAAAGAACATATTTACACCAATAGATCTTTAAACTGTAAAACAAACAGAAGCTAGACAAAGAATGACCTGAGGTGAGGAAGGGGCTTGGAAAAGGCAGCAGCTACAATAATCCCTTGAAGAGACTGTTCGAGGTCAGAAAGTGCTGAAAAGACGTTTGTTCCTAACTGGGAAAGTAACTACCGTTCTCCTATCTCCACTGTGTTAGCAAGTGAGAAGCTTTGACTTTTGTTGGGATGCATTGATAACATCTGCTAATCAGGGGCAGAATGGTCCTGCATCTAACTTTCATCAACCAAGTATTCATGGCAGTGTGTCAGTAATGACTTACTAGCACTTCAAGATTTCTGGAAACTCCTTGGCTCTCATCCTATTACCACTCCCAAGTTGGACTGTAAGGAGACTTGGATGAAAAATATTAAGAGCCTTTGTATTTTTTGTGCATAGAGAAAGGACCGCTATAAATTGAGTGCTGTTACCTTAGAGTCTTTTAAAGTTGGCACAACAACCCATGCAGCACTACAGTCTAGGGAAGAGTGGCTAGAAAGCTGCCTGGCAAGAGAAGGACCTCGGGTGCTGTTTGACAGATGACTGAATGTGAGCCAGCAGTTGCCCAAGTGGCCAACGGCATCTTGGCCTGTATCAGAAACAGCGCGGCCAGCAGGACCAGGGAAGTGATTCTGCCCCTGTACTCGGCACTGGTGAGGCAACACCCTGAACACTGTGTTCAGTTTTGGGCCCCTCACTACAAGAAAGACATTGAGGTCCTGAAGCATGTCCAGAGAAGGGGAACAAAGCTGGTAAAGCAGGAGAAGGGGATGGAGAACAAGTCTTATGAGAATGTCTTATCGCTGTCTACAACTACCTGAGAGGAGATTGTAGTGAGGTGGGTGTTAGTCTCTTCTTCCAAGTCACAGGCGATAGGAGAGGAAATGGTTTCAAGTTGCACCAGGGGAAGTTCAGATTAGATATTAGGAAAAATTTCTTCCCCGAAAAGGTTGTCATGCACTGGGGCAGGCTGCCGAGGGAGGCGATTGAGTCACCATCCATGGAGGTACTTAAAAGACAGGTAGATGAAGTATTGAGGGATATGGTCTGGTAGTGGACAAGTAACATTGGAGCTGATGATCTCAAAGGTCTTTTCCTACCAAGCGATTCTATGATTCTATGAGTGGAATGCCTTAAGAAATGAGATCACTCTTAACAAAAGCAATTATCTTATGAGGAAAAAAGTAATACCTGTAAACTTACATACACGTAATTATACTTCAGAATAGAGTCAATAGAATGGTAAATAGCTTAACTAGTCTGGAGACTTCAAACACTAAAATTGCTGATGGTTTAAGAAAATGAATTGAGGTAGAAAGACAAAAAAGTGCAAATCCCAGTCAGTAAAACGCTGATAATACCTGTCTGGCTCTAAGATTTCTATGTGCTGTCATGCAACCAAGCACACAGCTTAGCAGTGGCTTTCCGACAAGGTTAGAATGGCATTAGAGCACACAGTATTACATGCCACTTGGACATGTATGTGTACCCTCACATTTGTTTTTCTGCAGGTATTTTGAATCTGCATTCTGCATGTGATGATGTTTTGGAACATTACCTCCACATGTAAGAACGTCAAATAGCATCACGTCCAACGTCTGCTACTGCAGACAACAGAATATTGTTTAATAGCAAAGATGTGGTATGTTCATGGAAAAATATGTGAAGAATATGCTTTAGAGTAAACCTCATATGTTTCTCAAACAAATGCTTATCATAACATTAATTTGTGTGCTTATTGAGAGATAATAAGCATGATTATATGAGCAAACCTGGTTTATATTGCAATTCTGCCATATCCTTGAACCTTCTCCCACAAAAATGTTAATAACAAACAGACTTGTTCCAAAAATAAGAACTAATAGAATTATACTTGTTCATTTAGCTTGGTCCTGCCAGCTGATAAACTTTGTGACTTTGCTGCAATGAGGATTTACACAGAACTGTAACTTTGAATAATACTTTTCGGCACTGTTTTCTCTACCCTACATGACTGAGAATTTAACCATCATTGTGCTGCCATTGATTTGCTGAAGGATTTTTGCTCAGAGGATCCTGACAAAGCTGATAGGAAATATCTGTTGGGAAAAGGTGATCTGGATAACTAGCTGAATAGGGGACATGATACTGCTGCTTTCCACAGGGGAAGGAGGAGACCTGAAGATACGCTTTTCTACAGGATGTAGCCAATGCCCCCAAATGTATTAAACTACACAACAAAATGCCAAAGTAAATAACGTCCAGCAAAATAATTGCCATTGTAGATGAAGTTTAGGTTTCTTTCCTTGCACTTACTAAATGCTACCCTCTTGATGCTGTGCAGCCAAAGTAACTAGCTGTGACTATATTTTCTGCTATTCAAGGAACTATTGCTGGTTAGATTGAGTAGTAAGATCTTTATCGCAGCAGGTGGAGAACAAGATACGTGCTAGTTTTTGTCAAGGTTCACAACTGAGACTTGGAGATGATCTCACAGTATCTGCTTGCTTGTCAGCAGGGGCGGTTGGTGCTATTGTCACTGAGAACGGGCAGCTGGCTTATTCACTGCTTTTCTTTGACTACTAAGTGGAAGAAGGTACCAACACTGAAAGAAATAGTCAAAAAGGCCCATTGATTGTACCAGTTAAAAATTATTCTGGTGAACTAGCATTGTTTTGTGTCTCTCAAGCAGCCTCAGTTTGTAAAAACATTTAGACTTGCCACATAGCGACAATAGGTTCTCCATGTTTTTGTCCCTAGCAGCTGGTGAGACGTGCAGTCCTTTGGGGATGTAGAGCCTGCAAAATCTTCCATGTGTTTTTTAGTTTTTCTCCTGTCTTTCTTCACCATCACCAATCCAGAAAACAGTAATTTGAAATAGCAATATTTCATAAGGCTTTTCTAGATCTCATCTCTTGTCGGGAACAATCTCTCTGGTTGGAAGTATTCCATTACTTTCCATGTCACCAACTGGAAAACAGTGGAACATCTCCGATCGGTATTTCTCCAGTTACATGGTACATGAGCTATTCATTGACTGGTTTCTGCTACAGAAAGCTTTACAGCTGTGAAAAGCCTCATCATGAATGAAAGGTTGTGCAAGGAAGCTTTCATTTAGAAAGATCTCAACAGGGATTGTTGAAGTCATAGTAAAATCTGTGCAACCACCTCTAATTGAAGTGAATTTAGGCGAGCAAGCAGGAGAATTCTTCCATTTGCAGAAGGCAATTTTCTTGCTGGTCTGTCTTGACAGATCAGTGTAGCTTGAGGAAATGGGGCCAAACTATCACTTTTAGCACTTCAGCAGGTGATTCACCAGCAGCTGAGTCATCCCTGCCTGAGTCTAGCACATCCAAAACCCGGGGAGGGAAAGGAAAGGAAGCACAGCAAACCTTCTTCCACTAATTCATGCCATCTGGAATTGACAGCCCATAGGTCTGCAGCTCTATTTGCAAAATACTGTTCCCATTTTTTATTACGAAGTCCTCAGGGAAAAAAAAAAGACTTAATTTTATTTAACAGTTCATCATCATTACACAAACTGTTGTTCTAGATTTAACTTCAGAAAACAGGAAGCAATACTCATAAGACTGGTTTTCTCAGGCTTTTTTTTTTGCAGACTTTTGTTGTTAAGTCATCAAACAAATAGATGGGAAAACTGGAATTGAACTCGCTGTCATGAAATTGGAGTCTTTTGGTGTTAGAATTCTCTCTGGTGAGCCACAGAGGATATGAGCTGTTGCAGAATCTTGACTCATCACTTCGGCTGGTGGTAACCCAGGCTTACACGGGAGGTCTCTTGGCCTAAATGTTCATAACTGAACAGAATGGCAATGATTACAAACGGTTATCTGTGAGCAGTTGCTGTCTGGTGCCCGTAGCTCACATGTCCCACTGCTTCCACAAACACTTTGCTTAAATGAGAATTTACATAAGACCAGTTATTAACCCCATGAAAGTTGTTCCCTTTAACCTGTAAGGTTAGCCAATTTGATCAGTTCAGTGAAGGATCCATGAACCGTGAGAACTAGCGGAAGGTTGAAGATGACACTGTTGCTAGGTGAGAGGAAGGGCTAAAGCGAGCAGGGCCTCCACATTTAACAATGGTGAGCTGTTAGATAGCCCAGTCCTATAATTTAACTCGACTTACAGAGTTTTGTTTACTGATCTTGGACACTGCTTTAAAAGAAACACAGAAAATCAGTAAGAATTACTCACTTCTCATCTGCTGCAACGAATAATTAAACATCAAACTTTGCAAGATAAAGGTACACAGTAGATTACTGATTAACCTACAGTGTAGGAAAAGCAAATTCATAGACTGTATAATGCTTTAGAACACTTGGCTGCGGTTAAAATCTGTCTCAAAAATTACTTTGGCCTCTAGTTTCATTGGAGAAGGAGCATCCGCTGCACTTCCACTCTAACCACACAGCCTGAGTTGAAAGCAGAGCTTCAGCCTTCAAGGCTGGGGGTGAAGGAGCAGACACACTCATCTTCTCAAAGGAAAGGCTAACTTTGGCTTTACCTCAGGAAAAGAAAACTGGACTAGAAGTAAGCCTCAAGTCCCCACGTCAGCTCAGTTTCTGTAAGGGAGCATGAGTGGAGGCAAAATATTCCCGTATCTTCTCTCACTTTTTGCCCCCACTTCCCCAGACACGAGCAGGAGTCAGGAATTCAGCATGTGATGCAGGTTCTTAAGAAACTTAAGTGAAGATGTGAAAACATCAGGAGCATGATATGAACATTTAAAAGTCAGGCTTGAGATGAATCAGGTGGCTGGGTATTTCCATACTGTGAGTATAACCTAAGACATATGCAGAGGGTCAACATTCCCAGGGAAGAAACACTGCATAAAGCTACAGGTTTCCAGTCTGAAAACCTTACCTGAAACTCATACAATTTAGACCTGAGTCTACGAATACAAGAGTCGTGTGGGGATGCCACAGGTCAACAACAAATAGGACACAGACTGCAGTGTTCCCCATCCATGTGCTGTAAAGGAACATATCACCAGCGATCAAGGCTTCAGACTTCGCCATTTGCTGACTTATGAACTTCGATACTACAGGTGCAAGTGAACTTCTAAAAGTTACTAGAAAGAACAAAGTATCTAAGGCCTAGGTCTGCATTTTGGGGTTTATTGTTTGTTGATTTTTAAAAAAAAACAAAACAAAATCAGGTTTCATATTGGTAATAAAACCTCACTTCTAGAGGACTTTTCTTTAAGATAAAACCATAGTTCTGTTATTAAATACTAAAACAAATCTGCAAATACTCTTAAGTAATCTTTTTTTTCATTGTTTCCTCTTGCTTCAATTATCCTCACAAATGATATTTAACTATCCAAATAGTTTAAACAGGTCTCAAAGAAAGAGGGGGAAATACACTTAGACTTTTGAGAGCTAAAATGCTATTGCTCCACCAGAGGGAAAACGTGTATGAACACACACAGTGAACATTAACATGTAAATGCCTACTCTGAGGGGTGCCAGTTTCCCCTCTGGCTTTGTTGTGGGTTGGTTTGCTTGTTTTAGGGGAATGAGGCCCGGAAGTTTCAACAATTAAACCATTGGTATAGGTTTACCTGGAAAACTACCTGTTTTCATAATAAGGTTAGATATGAACTCTTTAGAGCCGCCATTCCTTCCTTGCATAATTTTTTTTTTTTTTTTTTTTTTTTTCAGAACAGCTGGTTGAATGTGCTCTGTGTGAGGAGCTTCAAAGTTGTTTATCTGCTCTTGATTAATAGTATTTCAGCTGTCCTTGATAGCAGGGCAAAATTCATGGCAGATATAAGGAGCACAGAGCTACTACCAAATATCACTTTTTCTGTCTAAAGAATTAGATTGTTGTAATATCTGAGGAAGAAAAGCACCAGTTATATAGTTTGGCTTCTTGGGAATGAAAAAAAAAATTACTTCAGTTTCCTACTGCTGTCTTTACTGAATCAAAATACACTTTAATTCTGCTGGGCAGCCAGAGGTTGTGCACACTTTCTTTCAATGTCTGTAGCTGAAGCTAATCTTCAGCAATGCCATTTGCTGCAGTCTCCAATAAGTTGTTAGGAGCAGATGACACCTGCTAATAAGCAGGATGTCACACTTGTGCCTCTCTCAAGCAGCTTTGATTCCACTTACTAGAGAGAACATTTCAAAAGGTTATCCTCGTTTACACCAACTTGTGACATTCTGAGGTTCATTTGGAAGAATCACACCTAAACTCCTTGACACAAATAATGCATTTTCTTACATGGAACTACTACTCAATAGCTTAAGCGTTTCTTATCCATCTCACAGAAGTCAACTTACTCCTACCAGTCACCCAAGAGGGTTCAACACTGCAGCTCAGTCCTTACAGACTGCTAATAGCATGTCTCAAGTCCATCCGTGGAAGTACATTCACACGCATGGTAAGGTGCTGGCTCAGATATTTCACACAATCTGTCCTAATGTGGATTTTTCTCAATAAATCAAGACTAGTATATGGACACAATGACCGAGTTGCCTTTATTGAGTTATATTAGTGGGTACTACTGTCAAAAGAAATAGAAAAGAAATTAAAATGCAATGAGGTCAATGAAGTTGTGGTGTTTCATTTGTGTTGTCCAGATTTTTGAAAAACTGCTTTTAGAAATTTTTTCTGTTGATAATCTTTAAAAATAATAAAATTTAATCAAAATACTCTTCTAATTTTAAGTGACTCAAATCAAAACTCCTCTTTGACGAAACATACACGACTAGGAAGAAAAACAATAGTTTCAGCTTCAGAAACCAGGAAATTATGGCAGTCTAAAGAGTATTTATATTAAGAAACATAAAATGAACTTGGCAAGCAGATACCCTCACAAGCAAATCCTAATATTTCAAAATAAAATTAAATTCTACCTCATTTTGGTAATAGAACTCTTATTCTAGTGGCTGAAGTAATGACACCTAATATTGTTTTGCCTGATTATTTCACATAAACATCAAGAAAGATTTATTAAACTCTACCTAACAAAACTGAGTAGCCAGCATATGCTGGGTAGTACATGTGGAAGTGACAGTTAAAGTGGGATCACGGGCAGTGAAACAAAGCGCTTGAGGATGCCTTACTCTAACAGAAGTTATGCTAAGAACTACCTTCACAACAGAGTGTGAACTTATCACTCTGGCAGTCTAGTAAGCTGTGTTTCACACTCAGAGATTGCTACCTACCCAGAAACAGCAGACATATTTACATTACAGCAATTGTTTAATGAGTGGAATATAAACAAAGCTTTTGTCCTGTATGTCTTAAAGAAATCTGATCTTGATGCAATTCTTCAGGCAGTTGAGGTGGGGGGGGCTATAATTTTTATTTTTTCTGTTGACTAAGTCATGTTAAGGTGATTTGGACAAATAGTGTGGGAGTCAATGTTATCTGTGAGCTGCTTGACAGGCTCTGTGTCAGACAAAATCCAAAGCACATGATCTGTAACATCTCTTCCAAGACCCACTGTGAAGATACAGCTTATCCCAAATCTCTCACACATCTTGCAGTAGAGAAAGTGATAGAAGGGAGGCAATTTCTGGGAACTAAAAAAATAAAAAAGAAATATAATCCTTTCTCATGGTGCAATCACGTCTCTTTGGAGAAGTCACACTTAATTATAAAAACAGCCCAACTTGTGGTTCTCAGTCTTCAGGGACACAGAGAGATGACTTGCTGTTCCAAAGTGTTGAAATCTCTATTGAATATGGGCTTTTGAAAGAAGAACTCCATGTATGCCAAAGCATTCACTACCCACAAAAGGGTTTATGCATGTGAATTTAACATAGTCAATGGTTCCCCTTGTTAGAAACTCCAGAAATTACTGTGAGATTGGAAGCAGTAAGTCGTAGGACACTTTCTGATTTCCTACTCCAGCTCCACTTGGATTTTTATCACTAATAAAGTGAAAAGCAGTGAACCAGACACACAAAAGAGCTCACTCTTCTTTGGTTTTCATTTCAAATTACAATTTTTTTGAGATGTGCAGCACAGTATCAATCCCTTATTTAAAAACCCAGAGGATGAGCAGGTCTGCAGCAAGCAGCGCTGCTGCGCTCCCAGCAAAGCCGCCCTCTTTCGGCAGGGAATCTCTCAGCGTCACCAGCTCCGCTCCTTCACCTCCAAAACTGCGTCAATCAGATAGCTTAGTAAGCACCAAGTTATATTGCACTAATAAAAATAAATTTTCTTGGCAAAGTACTTGATTTGGCTTCATCCGCTTCAATGAAAGCAGTTCATTAAATTGAGTCAATTTGCTTACCTAAAATTTGCTGAATGTTTTTGTAATGCCACATGTCGGATGTCCTTTTAAAGGCTTATGCAAGAACATCTGCAAACCTCCTGCATCAGAAACATCTCAAAAGTAGCAATCCCTTAGTGAACAGAAAACGTTATTTGTCTTGGGTTGGTGCAGAATGCAACAATCTGAAAGCTGAACTGGAAATATTGAGGAAAATCTTTGCACGTAAAATCATTCTTTACAAGTGAATAGCAGTTCTAGACCTGACAGAGGACACAAATGAAAACATAAATGAATCAAATAACATCTTAAATCAGCCAGTTCTCCAATTTTAGAAGCAATGTCAGCTTCTCACTGCCTTGGAGGCCAATCAGTAGTGATAATCAGCAACAAATGACTTCATTAGTTTATTCAAAAATGACCATCCTGCATTTCCAGACGAGTACAAAACTGTACTCACGTCAAACTAGAAATGAGACTTCTCTGACACAAGCAGTAGGCTGGCTGTTCTCAAACATCCAACTTTACAGCAGCTTCTCCAGCAAGCTGATTTTCCTGCAGCTGCCAACTGGAGGAGACGGACAGATATACTGATGTTCTCTGCCAATTCCTGCCTGGCAATTTTTCTAAACAGCAGAAAACCAAAGCATTTTGTGAACTCTTCTTGTCCCACAGCAACCCTTAAACAGCTGAGGTGTCAAAGTATTTATTAACATAATTGATTCTCAGGGTTTTGAACACTAAAATTTAAACGGCAGAAACCCTAAAACTGCCTTTAACGCACAGGTAGGTAAAACCGACCAGCAAGCCTTTTCAGTGCTTTTCTTCTCCTTGTACATGTGTGCTTGCAGCACTTAGTCCTAGATGGGATCACATAATGATTAAGACAACTGGCAAACTGTCAAGAAGACTCTTTAAATTGCCCAGCTCCAGATGCTAGGAGATCATGGCTCCTTCTAGGTTTTATCTGCTTTTAGCTGCCTGCCACCTTGAGATCATACCCCTTGTGTACTCACAGCTTTGAAGACCTAAGCCCCTTTTTCAAACACAGAAAACCTTGCTGGACCTGTGATCACAGCTGCAGCTTCAGCATTTGCTGCTCACTCAGACACCACACACTGTCCCTTCCAGTCCATGGGCATAAAGTGTAGCTGCAGCTGCACAATAAGCTGCCTGAGGATCCATCTGGGCTGAGAATCAACTGTCGTCTCTTTCTCCTCTTCGCTATTTTTCAACTGGATACATACCCCAGGCTAGAGCCCTGCAGCAGCGTTAACAGCAGGAATGAAAGAGGCACCAACTGGAGAACAGGAACAAGGGACTTAGAATTGCAGTTGCTGAAGGTAATCACTGAAAAATATGACCAAATAACACCCTGCAGAAAAATAAATTTCCTGCTGTTCACCCATACACTAGCAGACTTCACAATTGCTCCCCAAAGTAGATGGAGTGAAATATTTATTCCATAAATCCCAGCAGAGGCGTGGCCAGACACCCAGCTCACCAGCACTGCCAACCTCAAACTGCAAATCAGAACATGAAGCACCAGGAAATTCATTATCCAAGTGTTTGGCATCCACAGGCTCTAGATGTCTGAACACTGCAACAGCCAACAGGTGAACAGGCCCTTAGGTATCTATGTTTTAAATTTGGGAGGCAAAGTGGTTGTTTCATCCTGTATAGAACCAGCCCAAGATCTTAACTTGTCATCCTTAACTTAAAGAACTGCTTTTGTATACCTGTTAAGTAGAATACTACTAAAACACAGCATTCCTAGTACCATCAGTAACACCTGTTTGAATCCATTCATCGGGAAACAAAGCCAAAGTACATAAGACCGATATTGAAGGATATGCAAATTCACAGTGCACAGCTTGCACACACCTTCTGTTTATCCATCCATTTGGTATTTATGCATTGAAGCAAGTGCTGTATTGCAAACGCATGCCAGTGCAGCAGCTTCATTCAGTTCTGGTATTTAACAAAAATCAGGAGGAAGTACCACAAAACTCCTGTCACCCTACTTTTCGCATGCAATCATATTCAGTAATCACTTCAACAGTTGCATGCAACTCTAGAGCCAAGGACTGCTCAGGGGTCCACATGTGGCAGGGCAATACAGATTCATATATGGCACAATAAAAAAAACCTATATATATATATATATAAAACCAGCAGGCTATTTCTGCAAAAACTTTGCGAATTTTTTTTTGACAAAACAACTGCAATCTTTTGTCAGTGAAAAATGGTTAGACTTCACAGGATGAGTGTTTGCAAGCTTGAACTTGATGCCTCCTGTTTCTACTGCTACTCCTGTTTCTACTCTTACTAACTTCGTCCTACAGCTGTGAAGTGCTTTTAGTAAATTCAATGAATACCTCTTTTTTAACTTGAGCATAATCTTATTTATTTATCATTATATATTCTTATTCACCTTACAATGGTTTTCCATTTTGGGACAACTCTGAAGTATAAGTGTAGTTTTTGATCCACTACTGTAACAGCACAGCATTATCTACTCACAGAATGCCAATTTCTGACGGGCCCAAATTTGATTTTGCTGTACGCAACAAAAATCTGACCTGATCCATAGTTCCCAAACTGTATAATTTTCAGCTACCAACATCATCCAGCATTCCTATTTAACTGCTTTTACTGAAAAGCAAAGAAATGTTTCATTTTCATCACTTCCAGTAACAGTAAATTTAGAGCAAGTTGATTTTCTAAAAATTGTTTTATTGATGTTATTTTAAATCTACTGATTGTTAGCACACATGAAATAAGTGTTTTGCAATGACTAAGGATATTATTCTGATTTTACTGGGCAATGGATGACATTGATATTCCCTGGCACAAAGAACAGGTTTTGTGCCAGAAAAGTCACATGAAGTATAAAAAAAAAAAAAAAAAAAAGAACAAAACAAACATGACATAGTTGAGGTACTGAAGTAAGGAATTTAACAGCATCTTTCCAAAAGCAAAGGCTGAATTTAAATTTAAGAAAAGTATTTTGGAAACGGTGTAAATTAAAATACTGAGTGGCAAGAAATAAACACTGGCAGTCAAAGATGCATGCATTTCTGTTCCACTGAGGATGTTAGATAGAAGAAAACCTCTCTGCTAGGAGGCAATGAAATACGTAGTACAGAGAAAAAGCTAAACCAGAAAGTACTATTTCTAGCAATGTTTCCTATAAAAGGGCAAAACCATATTCCAGATAAAATAAAGTATTTGGCATTAATAGAAAATGTTTGTTACGTAGCAACTTCAAAAGGTGGCTCATAGCTCGTATCCACTGATGCGACCCAGAAGAAATAAGAAATAGAAAGGCAAGGGAACATGGTTTTGAAACTGAGAATGAAAACAATGTTAAAAAGAAAGCAGGGACTGAATAATTTTCATCTTTGTTTCAAGTCCATGTTCTGTCACATTTGGCAGTGTTCTGTCAGTAATATTTGTATCAGTAATATTTGCAGCGCATAGCCATTTATCGAAGTTAAATAGGTAAAGAGGTAGCCCAAGGGTAGTAGGACTTTGAGAATAATTATTGGAAGAATAGTGCAATGCAATGCAAAATCTAATTCCCCAATAACTAACGTTTGAGTTTTAAACCCCTCACACAACAGCAGCAGGTTTGGAGTAGCTTCCTATAGATTCTGCCCCTCTATTCCTCTCTTGTGAGACTTCATCTGGAATACTGTGTCCAGTTCTGGAATCCTCAACGTAAGAAGGACATGGAGCTGTTGGGACAGGTCCAGAGGAGGGCTACAAAGATGATCAGAGAGCTGGAGCACTTTCCCTACAAGGACAGGCTGAGAGAGTTGGGCCTGTTCAGCCTGGAGATGGCTCAGAGGAGACCTTACAGCAACCTTCCAGTACCTGAAGGGCCTACAGGAAAGCTGGGGAGGGGCTATTCATAAAGGCTTGTGGGGATAGGACCAGGGGGAACAGATATAAACTGGAGAGGGCCAGATTTAGACTGGACATTAGGAAGAATTTCTTCACTATGAGAATGATGAGACACTGGCACAGGTTGCCCAGGGAACTTGTGGCTGCCCCATCCCTGGAGGTGTTCAAGGCCAGGTTGGATGGCGCCCTGGGCAGCCTGATCCAGTGGGATGTCCCTGCCCATGGCAGGGGGGTTGGAACTACATGATCTTTAAGGTCCCTTCCAACCCTAACTATACTATGATTTACCTAGATTAGGGCTGGGGCTCTAGACAGAATCTGCTCAAACTGAACATTATAAAAAAAACCCAACCCAACCAAACATGCAGCCCCTGAAATAAGGAGGATGCAAATACGAATAATCCATTGGAGCATAAAGGACCTAGAAGTCATTCTAAGTTTCACAATTTACTTGGCAAAAGAAAAAGCCTAGGTATAGGTATAGAAAACAATTCTAATTTAAAAAAATGTTCATAGAAAAAATAAATAAACCATGCTTAGCTTCACTAACAATGAAAATTTTATTACCTTTAAAAAACAGCACCAAAAGAAACCTCCATCCTACTGATGGAAGAGTCATGGCATCCAGCTTCTCCGACTGTTATATATTATGTAATAAAGAAATTGCACCCACAGACAGGATTGGGAGAAAGTATTTCATATTAAATGATCCTCATGTCTCTCCTCAGAGATTTTCTAGGAAAGGAACTGCTAATAATTAGGTGATCTGCCATGTTACTTGTGTCAGAAAGTTATGAAAATCTCTCTTGGCTCTCAAGACTCACCAACTTCGGTATTATTGTTCTCCTTTCTCCAGTGCCACAGTCACATATAACATTCTACAGACTATCAAATGGCAGGTTCCTGCTTAAGCAGCAGCATGCATAGTGCACCACCATTCAAGAAAGGAGACTTGAAAGCTTTTTTAAAAAGGGCTACCACAACTTCAAAAAAAACAAGGAATATGCTTTTATTAGCTACCTCCATATCATTTCATACAGATAGATATATAGTCTTAGACTTCGCTGCCAGAGTAGCCTCTCTTTTAATCATTAGGAATCAGCAACAGAAGTGCATTTTGGGGTTGAAAGGGAACATAGTGTTTTAAAAACCTCAAAAGTAAAAAAAAAAATCATTTGTATAATTCATAGATGAGCAGGGTTGATATTCCAGCAGAGCTAATGGAAATTAGTTTGTGAAACAGATGAGTAGGCAAGAGGCAATTAGGTAGGATAAAGCTGCAGAATGAAACCTCCAAGATGAACTTTGAACCTAAGGCATGGTTGGTGATCACAAAATTAAAAGACAAGGTGGGAAGCAGTGCAATTGACAAAAAGAAGGTAACAGAGAAATTGGGAGATGAAAGTATTGTACCTGAGGTGGAGTGGGAGGGTGGGAATCAAAATATTAATATAATAGAATGGTGTCCACAGGGCAGAATATAGCAGTGTAAGGAAGACAAGAGGTCACGCTTATTGAAATGGATGCTGAAGGGAGAGAGGCAAGTTGCAAAGGCATTTCAAGTTAGCTGCATTCAGTTTACCAGCTCAACTGTCAAAAGGGAAGTAATAATATGATTTGAAAATTGCTACATTGAAGACCTTAAAACTGAAAATCCTGAAGAGTCATCAAGACAGAAACCTAAATGATAGAAATTACTTATTAAAAATATGTCTTAGTTACTAGATGTGTGATATAAAAATCATTCTAAGGTTATATTTTAATGACCCGCTGCATTTAGTCAGTATAAATGGAATACTTAACTCTTACATTTTTTTCTATCAAATAGGCTGCAAGAAAAACTAAAAATTCAGTAGTATACTTGCTTTTCTTTTTGCTATAATACTTTATACAGTTTCCTCCAGTTACCTCAGATTCTTGCAAGAGAATAAAAGCCTGCAAGGGTGTACTTTTCTAAACTACAATTACTTTTCTCATAGCTATTTTTGAAGATTGACTTTGAAGATGCAGATACTTCTAGCATGAGTTAAAGGCTGCTCCAAAGGCATTAGAGTCACACTGCATACTGTAAATTCATCCTATCTGTTCCACTGAAGTTTTAGGGAAACCTCCCCTATATGCATGCCCTTGGTCACACAGGAGCACAAAAGTTTCACTAGAAGAAAAGCACAAAAATGACGGAGCTGCAACACATGCAAGCCCCTGCCCTGCAATGCTTCAGCCGTGAAACCTAGTCATAGTCGAGCTTTAGAGTCCTGAAAACTTCCCTGCAACACTTTCAAGAGCACAGACTCATCCCAATGGCAGCAGCAGAAAACGTTCAGAACCAAAGGCCCTGCACTGCAGCGTAATGGGAAAGGTAAGATTATAAAATGTACAAATGGAAGTCTGAACATTCACCTGGGTCTGACAGAGCACCTGTGGCTGCTCTTCAGTACTCAGGTGTGATCAATGATCACAGTGAAAAATATTCCTTCAAGGATCATATACCAAACTTCTCAGGCTGCACAGAAACCTATTTTCCAGCAGTGACTTAGTCTTGTATTCCTCATCTGCTTATAGTGCAGAGCCAGCACCACTCTTCCCTTTCTCCCACATGAATTCTGCTGTGTGGGAAGAGGCTAAAAAAAGCACCAGTAGTAGGTTGAGTGATTTTGTTTTCATACAGTCTGTTGTGCAACAGCACCATCCAGCTGTCAAACAAAAAAATGAAACATTAATGCCACTATCCAGATTTGGTCCTCATACCAAAAGCAAAAATGAACTACATTCATTCAACAAAAAGAACACACCAAACCCCACAGGTCTTGTCTTCGCTTCTGAATTAGCTATACCAGTGTGTTGTGTTACGTTTTCTGGGTTAGTACACAGTTTGCTTTAGCAAAACTAATCAACTCTGTTCATCTCTGCCTCGTAAGGCTGGTAGGCTATAGTTTACCTCAGTGTTTCAGCAAAGCGTGGAATATAAGCTCTCAGATATGTGGAAAAGACCATTATCTTTTGGTTCACAAGCAAATAGTTAACTGCACCGCAAAAATTAATGAAAAAAGTTCAACCACTTCATACATAAGAGCCCACGCTTTAACTATGACAGCTTACCACTCTGAGCTTCAGTAGTGAAAGCAAGAACAGCAACCTCCAGTGAAGGGGAAACACAGTGAAAACTCAGACTTAACTAACTGATTACTTGAGAGGCATTATGACTTGACAAAGAAAACTTATTGGTTTCCAAGATTTTTCACTGTTGTGTTCTTTAACAGTAACTGTAAGGCATATGCAATGCAAATAAGTGGTATTCCCTATAATGGATGACTGATTACCTGAATCAAATCCACTTCTTGTATCAAAGTCACTGCTTAAGCTGCCCTCGATTCTTCACTAAATCCAGTTTTGGCAAAACACCTACAGGCAGCTTACCATGCGTGTTGATCAGGAAGACTTATATTAGAATACTGTTCTTGCATTATTTGTGCCTTAGTCTGTTCTGTGATCCCACATTCTTGTGTTGTTTGATACCTGAAAGCAGAGAAAGCACTTCCTTTTCCGACTTTAAGTCCTGTACTAGTTCTTTACACACACTTCACAAAACAGTACGATCTATTAAAGTCCAAAGTCAAGTCACAAGAAAACAAAACCAGTGGCAAGTTTCCAAGTAAGTATTGGAAAGAAAAAATTATAAATGCAACAGTTAACCTAGGAGAAAGGGCACTTGTTACTCTCAAAGCAAACTGGAAAGGAAAACCTCAGTTAAATGAGAGAACTTTAAGGAACCTGAGCTTATGCAAAGAAGACTCAGCACAGTCATATCAAGATTTTTTTCTTGCACAGAACTAAAATGTACACTAAAATTTAATGTAAGGCCAGACATAAGAGCACAGCAACAGGAAAACAGCAAGCACTAGAATAGTAGCCAAAGCCACAGAAGGAAAGAACATCACCAAAGATAAAGCAGAGGTGCCAAATGACAAGCCTGTGCCAAGTGCGAGAGAAGGTGCCCTTAGACAAGCAAGCCAGCAAAACTGAAAGAGCCTACAGAGACATAGCTTAAGAAAACGGGGACAATCAGATCCCTAAAACCTGCAGATTAACAAGACTATAAAATAAGAGGCATGGCCAATGAGGAAGTTATGGCTAAGTCTGACTAATGAAAGCAAGGGGTTGTCCCATCGCTAAGACAGGGAGAGCAGAGAACATAAGACCTTCAAGAGGAGCTGTATTAGAAAGTTACTGCAGGACTACATCACTGAATCAGAGATGGAACAAAGCTACCAGAAATAAAACTGTTGGAATGAGAACAGACAAACACTTGAATCGGTGAAAAACAACTGCTGCCAAGTGTGCAATAAAAAGGAAAGATGGGTATGTAAGAAGGTACTGGAGGAGGGAGGTGGTAGGCAAGAGAGCCTCTGAATCTATAATGAGTTTCTTCAGTTCCACCAAAAAAAAAAAAAAAAAAAATGATGAAAAATGTCAGCAGTTTGAATTCAAAGTCCACAGAAAGTAAGTTAAAATTAAGAACCTGATCTCGATTGAAGGAAGTGTATTTCCCTTCCTAGGAACCGACTAAAGAACTTGTGACATAGCTTGGAGGCAGCACAACTATGCTCAAAGAGCTGCATACTCAAGAGGCAGAGTTACACACTCATCCCAGTAACAGAAATAGTACAATCAATCCATTTCAAAACCAAGGCGGAACAGACAGAAAGACAAGGAAGAGGAAAAGTAGATCTCCATTATTACCAGTCAGGTCAAATAACAAGAGAGGAGGTGGATACAGCATAAGAAAACTCACTAAGCATAGAAATAGGACTGCAGTGGAAAGAAATAAGACAAGCCAGACAGAAGAAGAAACAGGAAGCCATGAAGTCTTTCCAAAACAGTCTAAATAGAGACAACACTTTTACACCATCCTCCATGAGGTCAGCCAAAGTCCTGCCAACTTGATTACCATAAGTCCTAAAGGATTTCACATGGAACCTGAGCTCAGGGCAGTGTTTCTTCTATTTTACCACAGGGTGAAAGCTTTCAAGGCACGACACCAGAAGGTACTAGAGGCAAGGAAAAAAAAAAAAGTGTTTTCAGTAGAGAGCAACATGCTTATGTTTAGTTTTTCAGTTTAGTTAAGGAAACAATCTTACTTAATATTGGAGTACCTGTTCAAACTGAGCTTTCTAGTCTTGTATGAGTAAGCATTTCTAAACCCAGTGCTTCAGCTGTCCGGAGAGTCTTACATAGATGTACTATAGTTAAACCTGCCATGTCACTCAGAGTATACGTTTACATGTCTACAAGTCCCTGCCACCTCCCTGCCAGCAAAGTATCTATTTACTATCCCCAGAAGGTACTATTCGGTTCAGACCTAAGGAGTTCAATTCTATCTTCATCAACCTCTCTAACCTTGTAACAAGCAAAGCTTGTGTAGTTGATTTATTGCAAGCTTCTGCTGTCTCTGAGCACAGTGGCAGACCTAATGACAAGTTTGTTGGATTTGGCATCATGTTCAGTTCATGAACAGTCTTATCAGGGACACAGATTACAACTGATGTGAAAATAGTTATGGATCACACATGATAAATCCAGAATATTAGGCAGAATAGCTAGATACCAGAAATTCACTGCACATACTGGTCTCTCAATCTGCTCCATCCTTAAAACTACACCACAACACTCACTCCTTCTTTCAAACAAGCTCTGTGAGTCCCAATAATTTTATTTTTAGCATTTCACGGTAAGTTAGTTTCTACTTCCAAAGTTTCTAGACCTAAGTCACATTGATACCCATGACTTCCAGTGACAGGCCAAGTTCCCATGACAGGGAGTATGGATAAAACCAGGAAGTTCAATCCTATAAAGTTCACACACTTCAAAATTTGGGAGCTTATTTTAATCCAAGATAAGGCAACTGCAAAGTCCAGTTCATAACAGGGCAACTTGCTGCTAATAAGTTAATATGTACAGTGAAAACAGTCAGTCAATGCAAGTGTCTAGTCAGTAGGACTTCCCCATCGATTCCAATATTTTCTTTCTCTCTTCTGCTGAGGGCATCTCTGGTTTCACACCATTTCTTCTCCTTTGCATCATAATGTCATGCTGAAAATAGAAGAAAGCAACCATGAGAAGACAGATTTCTCAGAAGCCTCTGCCTCTAAGAATGAACAATATTCTTTAAAATAAGTACTGTGTACATATATATAAAGACCCAGATAATCCAAGTCTGATTAGCTGGTAACTAGATTTTCTAGTATTTTATAGACAATATCAGATAATTAACTTGCTGCTTCAGAAGACAGTGAAATTACAGTATTCCTATTACAGCATGCCAGACCATGCAATTGTCTGAAAATGTTTTTTTTAAGGCCAAGCTAAAAGACTCTCTACTACTATGGCATAAGGCAAGAAAACAGAGAACAGATTAACTGCACATAGTTCCTTGTGATACTTTTCTGCCACAAGACAGAAGGCAATGAGGACTACATTGCCAAATAAGAATGAACTCTTCCTAAGCTTGACCTTAGGTTAAGGTAAACATGTCCCAAAGCAATGGAAAAACACATGAACTTATGTTACTTCAGATTTTTTTCATTATACCCACTTAAACCAGAAATGATTAGAAATATCTGACTCAAATTTGAAGGAAAACATAGCAGGTAGCACAAGAACTCTGACTCGCAACCTAAGAGGGTTAACTTCAGAGAACCAAGGGAGTACTTTAAGGTGCACCTGCTTAACTCTTCCAGCAACACATACTGAGACTAACTAGGCCTGTAATTCACTGTAAAATCAGTAGCAGCCAGCACTAGCTAAGCCTGAAAAGATCAGAAAGCAGCATGTCAGAAGTCACGTACTTAATGCAAACTGCAGAGTGAAATTTAGAAAAACTATTGTGCTTACCCAGAATCTTCTGCAACTTTTGTACTTCAAGAAATAAGCAGTACACATATCCTTGTTATAGTTGTTGTCATCCATGCATTTTCTAGAAGCATCCGTTTCCTTTAATAGGAAAAATATACTTCAGAGCTGAGGGAAGTTACTGTACTTAGTGTCTAAATATTCTAACAAGTCCCAGAATATCTATGAAGACGGTAGGCAGCTTCTCAGAAGAAAGAATACTATCAAAAGATAGCAGAGGAACAGCCATCACAAAGGGTAATCAGTAATTCCAAGCAATGAATTCATTTAAAGATAACAGGCATTAGTACTCTTTAAATAGTAAGGATAGAGTTTGCAGAATAGCTGTTTACAAAAATGCCTGGTATAGCCCACAAAAGACTTTTGAAAATCAACCAAGTTTGTCTAACCAGGATGCCAGGCTTCAGTTTTAAGGACAGAAAATTGAAGAGATTGCTATCAGTTGTATTCTTCCTATTTATGAGGAACTACAGGTTGTTACTTCATGCTTACTATAAAGGTTGATTTTCAGCTTTTCCCATCTTCAGACTGTTTTTATGCAAAACGTCATATGCAAGAGTGCCATAAAAATATCCTCTAGAAATCACATAATCTAACGTTAAAACATACAAATAGACATCTTACCGCTACACATGGATTTCTATCATGGTCTCTAAGCTGCTGTGCATGCCTGGGCATTCTAGACAGACACTTGTACTTTGGCTAGAAACAGAAGAGAAACTGGATAAGTATCTACTTTTAATAGCAACTCAGGTTTAAGTCTGAACTTCAGCATGTAATAAAAGTCTTCCAATAACACACACAGTTTGGTTGTCATAAAAACATCACCACCAAACCTCCTTTGCAAAATGTTATTTCAAAAGCACTAACAGCAAGACAACCCAGGCAAGTTTAGCCTGTCACTAAGACTGCTTACTCCCTGATAAATTCCTGGAGAATGGGGCCACTGAGGTGACTCTCATACCAGCCTGTCATATCACTGAGGAAGTGAATGCGCCTAGGAGAAACAGCTCCATAGAAGCTGTCCACAGCCAACACACTGTACGCACTTCAACTAACAGTGTGGGGGAGTAACGTGCAAGTAAACTTGTCCAGATTTGCACCTGCTTCTTAGCTAGATCACATCTCTATCTTCACTGAGCTTTCACAGGTGTAACAAGTGCCCAACCATCTCCTGTGTTGCTCTATCAGATATTTAGCAGAAAAGGAAATTGTTTCACCACAAGGAAGGACTAGATCCACACTCAATGTGTATGACAGCCTGAATCGCATTTTTCACCAGTTCAGTAGTTTGAGAGACTTAAAGTTTAAGTTTCAGTGCCAAGGACCTACTCTGATCCAAGATGATGACATCACTATGAACAGCAGGTCCTCAATCCCTTTACTACTTCCATACCTTGCCTCAGAAACACATGGCCATGCAGGTATTTGTTCCAAACAAATACTAAATCTAACAAAAACAAATTTATGTTGACCAGAGGACTGTTTGAACCAATGCAAACAAACACTGGACGGAGGAAGAGAGTGCTCTTTGCAGAAAATTAAAGTACAGCTGATGAAGGAAATTGTGAAAGAATATCCTTGCTTGATTTTTTTTTTTTCTTTCCTAGAGACACTGGTAATTCTAAACTTAAACCCGCTTCTGTTCACATTAGAGACTGATAACTGCAGTAAGAGTCACTTTTGCTTGATATGAACAACCAAAAAAAAAAAACCCAAAAAATCAAGCGTAGCTCTCAGCAGCTCACAGATAGAAAACAATGGATTAGATGAAGGTGGTTCTTTAGGTAAGAGTAAGCTATTCCAGGTGAATAAGTTTGAGATTCTATATCCTGTGCAAGTATATTCTCCTGGGGCTTACAGTATTTTTTGCATTCCACTTGATCTTTTTCCTGCAAATGAGCCTTTTACAGAACAGCATCAGGAAACCCTTCCACTTTCCTTTGAGAACAACCCAGTGTTTCAGTTACCTTTACCAGCTAGGCAAATGTTTTCTTTTTTGTGGGTGCAAGAGGTTTTTTGATCAGGCACTTCCAACTCAAGCGCATAGAACATCAGTCAACCAGAATTCCAATGAAGGAGGTGAGAGGGAGAACCAGAAAACAAAAGCAGCATATCACAACGCCTCATCTAAGTTCATACCACAGACAAAGTTTTTAGAGGTTTGTTTGTGTCTACGTTATAACTATGCTTCACTGATATCAGAGGTGGAAGAACATGTCTCAAGACGTACGGTACTAAATTGACTTCAGCCTTAGTCTTTGAAAACTATTTGCGAGTTGTAGAATGCATCATCATCAGTGTTGTTTATTTGAACTGCAATTATCACTTTCAGTGTGATTACACTACCAGAATCTGCAACCATGTCCAGTTTAAGGAACCTGGGCACGATGCACACAATGAACACTTAACTTCTTCCAAGTGACAGGCGACAGGACAAGGGGGAATGCCCTCGAGCTATGCCAGGGGAGGTTCAGATTGGACATTAGGAAAAATTTTTTCACCGAAAGGGTCATGAGGCACTGGCACAGGGAGGTGGTAGAGCCACCATCCCTGGAGGTATTTAAAAGAAAGATAGATGAGATACTTAAGGATATGGTTCAGTGGCAGATAAGTATGGCTAGACTCTATGATCTCAGAGGTCTTTTCCAACCTGGCAATTCTATGATTAATAAAAACAGGCAGTTCAGGCTCTCATGAAGCCGCTTAGCTCAGAGTAGGCAAACTCTCAAGACACACTTAGCACTACCGAAAAGGTCCGACAGCTCCTGCGCATGTTCTTCCCTCTCTCCCCCCTCTCCAAAGCACTTCAGGATGTGAAACATTATCAGCTCGAAGGGCAGGCAGGTCACAGGGAAACTGCCGCGCGATTGAATGAGCAGCCGAGCAGGAAGCGAGCTTCCCCCGAGCATTTGCGCTTCTCTGCCTGCCTTCGGATCCCAGGTCGGAGCCCAGCCACAACCAAAGGCTTGTCTATTCCGCAGTTCTTAATTACGCCTTAACACGTTAACAGCTGCGAACTACACCGCAGAGAAATACACTCGTTGCTCGCGTTCCTTAACCCCAGGGGTTTTTTATTCAGTCCATAAACCAACCGGATATTTTTCCGTAGGCTCCTTCTCGTCGGAAATGGGGATACACACCACACCAACCATTCCTCCGATCGGCTCAAACCTAAACGCTATTGTAGAAAAACCCTGGGGCTTTTTATCGCCGTTACAGCGAGACAAGAGGGAACGCGGGGGCGGCCAGCGGCAGCCGGTGGGTCCGGGCACTGCGCAGCCATTCTGCCCTGCTCAACTTCCAGGAATAAAAGGGGAGTGGGTGGGAGAGCCAAGCGGGGCCCCGCAGTGGCCGCCATGCTCCGAGGGGGGAAGGAGACCCGCGCCCGCCTCGCGCGCTGTAACAGCCACCGCCCCAACGGCCCCCGGCAACGGGTGGGGGGAGGCGCCCGCAGCTCCCCTCCCCACACACCTCCGCGAGCCACAGCGCCCGCGCACCCCCCCAAGCACAGCTCTGTCCGCCGGGCGGCCGTCAGCACTCACCACCTCCGGCGTTCCCCCCTTCCTCCTCTTCCGACCGCGAGTTCAGAGGAGTGGAAGCAGCAGCGCGTCCGCGATCCCAAAGACGTCAGCGGCTCCGGCCGCGCGCGCTTAAGTACGGGCGCAGCCTTCCCCGCTCCCGGCCTCGCGCCACCTCCCCCTCCTCCTCCTCCCCCCTCCTTCCCTCCCTCCCTCCCCACCGCGCGCGCGCGCGCGCGCGCTCGCGCGCGCCCGGCGCCGCCGCCGCCGCCGCCGCCCACGCTGATTGGCAGAGCGCGGCGGCCAATGGCGGCGCCGCCGGGACCGACCCCCCCCAACTTTCCCCCCCACCTCCCTCCCTCAGCAGCAACGGGGCGGGCGGCGGGTCGCCCCGCGCGAGGGGCGCGGCCGCGCGCGCTGAGTGACGGGGGGAGGCGTCCAACCCGCGGTGCGTGTGGGCGGCGGGCGGTGTGGGCGCGGCGTGTGCGGCAGGCTGGGCTGCACCGCAGCGCATACACTACAATGGCTGCTGGAAAGACGGGAAAGCAAACAATTTCCAGGCCCGCCGCGTCCAGCCCGAAATATGGGGAAAAAATTACAGAAAAATCGGAGAACACTGTAAAGGGTGGAAACGGGGCGCAGAGGGGATGCTGAGGCTCCCGCGGTGAGTCTGCTGCGGGTTTGGGGGGCAGGCGCCGGGGTTTAGTAGGGAAATATCAGGGTTATTTAAATTATGAAGGGGGAGGAGGAGCGGGGGGGGGAGAGGAGAGAGGAGCGGCGAGCACCGAGGAAAAGTTTGTGTTCACCATCCCTGCTTCCCATCCCTCTCCCCCCCGCAGCCCCGCGGCGGATCCCCCTGCGGGGGAGGGGGGAGCAGGGGAAAAGGGGGGGAAAAAGCCGGGATGGGGGGGGGAAAGCAGGGGATGGGGGGGGCGAGGCGAGCGGTGCCCCCCCCTTCCCTCGGAGGGGGAGAGGGATGGCTTTGAGAGTAAAAAACCCAGCCTGTGCGAGGAGTTGGGAACCCCCCCGCCGGCGCGGGGCTGCGCGGGGGTCCCGGGCCCGGGGATGGGGCTCGGGGGGCAGCAGCAGCGCGGCCGCCCCTTCCCCTCGCCGCCCCGGCGGAGCCTGTGCCGTGAATGCAGTGACAGCGGGCGAGAGGGAGCGGAAGACATTAAGAGAGAGAGAGAGCGCGGTTGCCGAAAAATGAGAGAAAAAAATTAATATAAATTCGCCCCCCGCCTCAAACCGGACGGATTTTGCACAGAAATTTCCTTCGTGGACCCGGCTACCCGTGGGGTGTCCCCTAGCCCTCGCCGCCGCCTCTTTGGGGGGATCCGGAGTGACTTTGGGGCGCTCGACCCCCCCTTTCCCGTCGTTTTTTGGACAAAAGTTTTTTTTTTCGTAATAAAGAAACGAATTTGCCTGCTCTCCCCCTCCGAGTGGCCCGAGAGCTTTTCCCTTCCCCATCGGTGTGTGTTTAGAGAAAAGTGTGAACCCGAGCGAGTGCCGAGCCGCGCTGCCTTGGGGAGGGGGGTTTGCTAACTGAAAGCAGGAGAGATCCGGAGAGAGAGAGAGAGAGAGCAGGGACAGCTTGTTGTCAGTATCATAAACAACCAAAATGGAGGGAGAACTGAGGCATATAACAAAATAAAAATCAGAAAAAAATGCCAAAAAACACCTAAAAATCGGGGCTGCTCCCCCTTTTCTTCCTCAAGGTAACAGAATAAAACCCGTGTCTTCCCGAGGCCGTTTAAAGGTTTCAGGGAGCAAGGAGTTAATATTTATTATTTTTTTTTTGTTGATGAATTCTTTGGAAAGGCAAAAGCCTCTTATAACTCGCCACCAACAATGAGAAAACGTGAAAATCCCTTTCAGGAGAGAGAGGTAGGGGGAGATGATAGTGCAGAAAGTGCATAACTTGGGGGTAGTGTGGAGTGATTCTAGATAAGATAAATGCTGGATGTGCTGCTTTATAACTTCATTTTTAAATGCTTTTTCGGATGTTTGGGAGGGGGGTTGGACACGGGGGCTCCTTTCTTCTCCTCTGTCTTTTTTTTTCTGTCTCTTTTTTTTTTTTTTTTTTTTTTTCTCGGACCGGAATGTAATGCTTTTGTAGTGTCACTTTCCTGATCTAATTAGGATGTGTGAGGCAAAGAGTAAACCTTTCCGGTTTTAAAGTGCGTTTTCGTTGCCTTTGAATTTCAAGTTTTCCTGGTGGCTCCCTCCTCTATTTAAACTGGATTCTTCAGAGGAGTGTGGGGTTGAGGTAATGCTCCACAGGGAAAGCAGAGAGGGCTCAGGGGCAGGGCACCTCTTCTGCGGGTGGTTGCTGATTTCTCAGGCACGTTCAGTTCACCTGTTTGTCTCCTAAAGGAATGTATTCTGCAGTCTCCTCGTTTTATTTATATAAAATAGTGATGCCTCATCTCGCCTCATGTTGAAGTTAATACGAAAGTGCTGCTGATGTTGGTTCCACGTGGGATCAGGGACATAGCAGGGCATTTTAAAGAGACAGCTTCTCTTTTCCTCGGGTTATCATCACCTCTGCAGCACCTCTGCCTCTAGCAGAGGGGTGGTTCGTTGTTCTTAATGGACAGGTATCAGATCGGCCCTGGACTGGTGAACTAAGGCAGGATAATAGGGGAAAATGTGCAGTTTCGTTTGGATCAGAGCAATTCTTTTGTGTGTATCAGGTCTTCAGGGGAGTTTTCTTGGTGTATTAATTAAAATGCTGTGTTTTGGAGAGCGTTTTTTGGAATGCGTGTTGCAGAAATGAAGAAGTCTTAGGTTATTTAACATTAAAAGCTACTGCTGTTCTGGTGGCAATGAATTCCCTGGGAGGAGACCTGTGTGTATAGGGCAGTTTCACAGACATTTTGTAGAAGTTGCAAAGTGCATTATTTTAATTTGAATAAATTCGGTTTTGTTGAGGACACCTGAGTTTGTTGAAAAGTACTGTAGGGTTTCTTTTATACTTAAATCTTCTGAACAGTCCCCAAAGGTTCTGAAAGTGGTAAAAATAACTGTAGGTTTTAATTGGCCAAACTAGGGGCTTTTCACAAGCACACCTTAGCTGTGTAATTATAACATCACTTGGAAGAATTGCCTTTGGCTCTGTTTAAAAAAAGAAGAATCGTCCTAACTGCAGTCTAGTTTCATATATATGTGTGCATGCATGCTTTTAGCATGGGTTCTGGCTGATGGAGGTTTTTGCTTAATTTTTAATTTTTAAATGTTTAATTATGTGAAATGCTGTTCTTGTCCCCACTATCCCCTATGTATTTTAATTTTCAGTGAAATATGCTATTAAAAAATTAACATCGTCTCTTAACAAGAGAATTTGATATCTTTGTGAGAAGTTATGATGTTTCCTTTACGCATGCCTTGTTTTCGTGGTCTTAGTGTTTAATTCTAGATTAAAAATTGTAATACAGGTATGTGTGGCTCTTGAGAGGGAAGATGGAGATCTGAATTTGTAGGGATGCTCTTTCAGCAAATGTTTTCTTTGAACATGTGGAAGTTGAGTATCAGTTGTGATAGCCCTCTGTGTAGAATAGCGTGTGTTCATAAATGATCTATACCTTTTCTGCAAGTGTGACCAAAGAAGCTGTTGTACAGTAGTTGTTGACTAGGATAGTCTTGTGGTTAGAGATTTTTGGAAGAAATCTCGAAAGTTTTCCAGTGACTCACAGTTGTGAAAATTAAATCATATTAACTACTCTTAGGCTAGAAAAAAAAGACTCATTAAGGAAGAAAGATTAATCAGTTTGTGTAAAGGACTGAAACTGAACATTTTTCCAGAACTGCCTTTTATGGTTTAGAGATCTCTCTGTAGTTAGCAAGAATTCATGTTTCAAAGTTCCTTTCCAAGTATTTCTTACACCAATCTCTTCTTTTTATCAGCTGAAGTAACTTTAGTCTGAAATGCACAGAATTTTGATAAATTAATAACAGTACACCATGTGTTGGTGTTTTTAGGGTACCAGGGTAGATAGATAGATACTAGATGTACAGAACTAACTTTAATAAACTAGTTAATGGTACTCTGAACTGTATTTAAGAGGTCTTCAAATACTGTGCCTGTGCCCATCAGTATGAAATGTTTAAGGTATTACTAGATTTTTATCTAATTAAGAGCTTTTAAATCATTAATACTGTAGTGCTGAAAATAGGTATAGGTATTGGTAATCACAGCATGAAAACAGTAGGTGTTGTGGAGTTTCTTGACCTCCAGTTATGTATTACAAAGTGAGTTCAGTGTATCCAACTCTAACACAAAATTCAGGGCATGGGGAGGAGGAAGAGGAAAGGGTGTTCTCACAGAATTTGATACTCTTCTGAACTGGGTTTAATTTTAAGGTATAATCCAGATGGTGATAATACTAGCAGAAGATAAATGTTGTTTAGGATTGTTTTTTACAGACTTACTTACTCTCTTTATGTAGAAAACTGAATTCTTCTTACAGGGATGATGTGATGTTTACTAAAAATAAAAGTAAATCGCAAAGCTACCTTCCTTCTAAGAGTTAAGATAATCTTCTCTATTATATGTTGTTCTGGTTCTATATACGATTTAGTATGATTTTTTCAAGATTTTCTAAAATTAAAACACCCAAGGAAACAAATACTATGGGCTGGTTTTGGTAAAGTTAACCTGCTTTTTTTAAGTAAACTGGAGAGCTGTAAATATATTAAAATCCTTCTTAGGTACTTATCAATCCTGTTCAATAAGGCTTAAAACATAATAACTACAGTATTCTACAGCAGTACAACAAATTCAGGTATCTACAATAAATCTAAATCAACTTTTCTTAAATGCTTAGTTCAAGTGTGTTTCTTGGAGTGTACTTTTCATTTGGTAGTGATACTGAAAAATTAGTTTCCCAAGGAAGAACTTTGAGATTTAAATTAAGAAACTTTTAAAAACTTTGTGTAATTCCAAAAGGCATTGCATACAAAGCGCAGCCAGTTCTAATGGTCGCCCATCTCCGCAGCTAGTCAGTCAAAATGGTGCCCTTAAGTCTCCTTTCAGAGTAGTGCCTATGTTTTAAAAATAATGGGTTAAAGAAAGCATTGCTCCTGTTCCAAACAAACCACTGTTTGTAGCTGTTCAAGGCTATTTTGTTGAAAGAGATGTTTCAGAGTCTAAACTGTAAGTTTTTTAAATGTATGTCTATAACCTCTTATGTCCTTAAAACCAGTTTTAGTCAGCAAATACCTTTCGTGAGAATTTTTGAACAAGTTTACCAAGAGGAACTATTCTGGAAAATGTGATATATGTTAGATCTATTAGACCATTCTCAATAATCAGTGTAGAATTAAAAGGAACTAGCAGGCACCATCAAAGTGATAGAGCATTTGCTTTCAAGGAGATATTCTCCAAAGATCTGCTACTAGTGAGGATTTAGCTTGCATTGCTTTTGAAAGAAATGTGCAGTATCTGTCCACTGAACTGTTAAGCATCTTTAACCAATTACCAAATGTTTAGGTAGCCTTAAAAAAACTATTTAAAAATAATTCAAATATTAGAACAAAGTAACATTTTGTATTGATCAAATGTAAAATGTTTTAATTTCTAAAGTATAGAGGAATATATTTTTTTGCATTTATCTGAGCATTTTGATAATAATTCTGTATTTTCCTGCTAATAAAAAAAATCGCATGTAGAATTTAAGTAAATTTTTATTGATTTTTAAATTGTGCAAAATTGTGACTTGAATGTAAAACATTGATAAACTCTCAATATAACCACTTATACAGCTGCCTATATCTTATTTTTAATTTTTTTCAAGGAATATAGTGACCCTTTATCTGAAATTTAATAGACTGCAGTTACTGATGCATTTTAAATGAACAGTTGTCCACCAAACATCAAATATGAAAAATCCTGATTGTACACAAGTTATGAAAACCTAGTATTAAACAGAGCTGGTCACCATTACTGCAAGTTCAGTTTTACTTTTATTTCAATTGGCTTGTTAAAGTATTTTTGTGTCTACTTCAGTAGCATTATTCACCTGTGGTTGTCTTATCTTAGAAGGATGAATTAGGAGAAATGAGTAGAATTAGAGGGGTTTAAAAAAATTTTTATAAGATATAGCATGCTTTTAAAAATAGTTATGTGATAACAGTTATAGGGGATGGGGCCTTCTCATAGGATATATTAAAACTGTTAATATTTAAATGGATCCTGCATGTCTTGTAAACAGTTACTGTAGGATCATGACATTAAAATTAACCACCGTATGTAGCGGGGTTTTGAGATAACTGTAAGGACGTACTTGAGAGTGAATAGCGGGGAAGCTTGTATAGTTATTCTCATGTTAAAGGAATAAGTAAGTTTATGCTGTAGCCTTCTTTGTAGTAACTTCTGTTCCTTTCTTAATTCACTGTCTGTCCAGAGAAATAACTTGTCAAATTCATTAAAATACATAGCCAGGGCTATTTTATGCACGCCCAACGCGGGCAGTTTTGATAAGCTTAAAAGGGGGCACTAAGAGAGTAGAATGTGGCCCAATGTGCATAATTTTTATCTTATTTGTTTAAAGGAAAGGGAAAGGGAAAAAAAAAATCAGGGCTGATGTAGTATAAAACAAAAAAGAGAGATAGATAGAACAAATGAATGTAGAAAAGTGTGGCTATAATACATGGAACAGTAACTCAAAACTCCGAAGTGAAATAGTTCAAATCAGCTTTGAGAAGTCAAGTGGGAATCAGGAAAGTAAAACCTAGACTTGCCATCAAATGCAATTAAGAAATTGCTACATAAAGGAAGTTGGAAAAATGCAAAAAGTGTCTGTTACAGTAAACTGAATTGCTATAATCTTCTTTTGCACTTAATGTGCTAAATTCCTCTCTCAAAGGAGAATATCCCTAGAAATCAGATTAGAAAGTGTTTAAAGGGAATTATTTGTCAAAGTTGTTTTTTAACTGAAGTTAGGATAACTAATAATAATCTCTTCCATATTACTGTAAATAATACATTATTTAATAACATTTAACCATGCAGGTTGTATGTAGACTTATGTATTGTGCCAGTAATTTACCTGGTAGCCTGACAGTGTGTATCACTAACTTTCACCCTGAAAGCTTTTCTTTATGGTTTTGGGTGACATTTCACTTTGGAGACTGCCAATCATGAAGTAGTTCTCATGAAATAATGTGTAGGTAGTTGATTTTGTCTTACGCACGTTTACTGTGAATTGCCAAGTAATGAAAAAGCAAAGAAAATGTCAGAAACCTAATCTTCCTTCTTTATTTATTATGCATTTATATACTATGAGGTATCAGATTTACTAATGCATAAGTTCTCTAAAAAGTCCTGCAAATCATCTTATTCTGACTTAATGAGATCTCATTACACTAAATGTTTGAACAGCAGAAAGACCTTGTGTATGCAAATCAGATTTTACTGTCCCAAGAGGTTGTCACTTCAAATGAAACTGTTTATTGTGTGATGTATGTATTTATCATGAATGTTACATTTCTATGCAATATAGATACACAAGTTTTATGGAAAAGTGGCTGTTTAGGGAGGATGTCATGTCTTTTGAATCAGTTGTGATACAGGAATTTTTTTTCAAAGAGAACTTCTTGAAGAAAGGGCAGAAAGAGAGATTCTGGCAGCTCATTATTAAATTTCAATCAAGCCTGTATATTTAGTAATAAAACATTTACAGGTTTGTAAATGTTAAGTTTCTTCACTCTTACGGTCACCTGTAGAAATTTCATTTATACTAACTGTGTATTTACTATCTCTGGCTATGTGCAAGGCTTAATAATACTATATCACATTAAAGTATAGATACAATATAGATGTGTAAAAGTTGAAATTGCATGCAGCTGTTCTTATGTTTTCATAAGATGATACACTACAAATGTGTAAATTTATGGTGTTAGCTACCTGTTATCAGGTAGTGGTGCTCTTCCCTTCACAAGTACTATAGGAAGAGTGAGTATTAAACTAAAACAAAACATGTAAAATGCTATCAGGATTTTGTGTTCTGTTAAAGCTAAATGTAGGCATTGTTCAGGCTTATTTTGTTCACTGGAAGTTATTGTGGTCAATATACACATTAATTTATTTGATCTAGGACACTAGGAAATGGTCAACAGCATAGCTTAGAGAAGAGCTTAGACATAGCTGATCACAATAAATGCCAGTTAATTTGAATGTGTAGGTTTTTTTTTTTCCTCTGTGACTTGACAGTTTTCTTTAATTCTTTTGAATACTGGGATTGTGTTGAGACTAAACCACTTCTAATTATACCCTAGCACAAACATATAGCTTATGGCTATATTTTAATCAGTTTCAGAAAAAGTAATAAAAATATTATTGCATCTGTCAAAAGATGGTGTTGATACATGCTATTTTAAATGGTGTTTAAGTACAGTTATAAGCATACTAGTACAATGAAATCAGCTTTGTTCCTAAACAACAAAGTTACATTATTTCTTACTTAAAAAGCTACAGAGAATCATAATATGTTAATTATCCTAATTATTCAGACTGTTTTTAATATGTGTTGAAGTTGTTTTAAAATGCATATATGGAATATTTATATCAAACTCGTTTAATTTTTCACTACTTGTAAAATGTAATGTTTTCCCAGTTGTAGTTTAAAAGGATTTTTGTCTGAGCTGCAGGAGTATATAGTTTTCTTTTGGATACACTCTTCTGAACTCAGCAGTTCTTTCACTTATTTAAAACTCTTTTTTTCTCTCAAAATGAATTTGTGTCCCATTAAGAATTGATATTGATCATTTTTGTACTACAAAAATTGTGCTGAATAGTACTGTGGAATTAACTTGTGCTGATGATGCTACAAGTATAAACTGGGTGTAGAGGGACATGGGAAACTTAACCATAGTGGTATTTGGATGATGGAAATAGTCTCAGACTGGGTTAATGTTAAACTAACCTATGAGGAAAAGATTGTCAGGTTTTGCAGCCTTGTAGCATTAATCAAATATGTGGTATCACTATTTCTCATGAGATGTGCTCAAAAACACTCCTAGCATCAGTTGTTGTAGGAGGCAAACAGAAATCTAGATTACACTTTCAGAAATGATAAACTGTTATATAATTTCTTGGTAAAAAGGTCAGGTTTAAAGGTCTCCCCTATATTGTAACATTATTTTACCTTTGAAAACTTGATCACTTCAGAATATTTAAGAACAAGTAAGCTAAGTCCATCTTGAGTAATACATTTAGCTTTCTAGTATAGTTGCATCATGTAAAACAAACTTCTTACTCTTTGTTATACCTAAATATTTTTACTGAAAGGAAAATGCATTTAAGCAGTTTTTTAACTGCATTGATTACTTGTTCATTTGATTGGAGTAGAAAAGCCCTTTAGATTTGTGAGATTGAATAAGTATTTTCTATTTCGCTGTAGTTTGGCTAATAAATATATAAAAAATAAAAGGAGACTGGATCTTTCTTCAAGCCTTGAGTTAAAAGAGCAATGTGATTAGAAAGGGGCTCTAGTGACTTAAATCACTGCCCCTCAGTGTCTCAAAACACTCAAATCCTATGAATTTGTGATTTCAGTCACATAGTAATGTTGCAACCTCAAAACTGATAATACATTCAGTTATCATAAGATGAACTCCACAGTTCTTCCTTAGGCAGATTGAATTCCCTAAAGGTTTTGTCTGAATAAGTACTTTAGTATTATGTAGTTTGTTCCAGTATTCATCAGGAATCAAGCCATAGAAAGTCTCTCAACTCTGAGCAAACCCTCAAAGATTTCATGAATGCCCTAAACCGCCCTTATTCCTTTCGTAGTTTTAGCTGCTAAACTGTGGTTGAAGGTCAGATAATCCTTTCTGCTAAGCATCCGACTTTTATCATAATGGAGTTAGTTTGATATTTGGTGGTAATTTTACCATAAAGGTTTTATGTAGGTGACTGAACAAAATAGCTTAGACACAGGCAGAAATTAACTGTCAAGTTGCAAGTACTCGAATCACATTTGTTTGATTGAGGCAGTAGGACTCATAGTTTGAAGAAGACAGAGCTTAACTGATTTGTTAGTTCTTCCTTCCCAAATATATGTAAAAATTTGCCACCACTTTTGCTCCTAGCATTGCTCTGAAGATTATCTATCCGTCAGTCTCTTCCTGCCTCCCCCCCCCCCACCTTCTTAAATCTTAGGCCTTTGTAGGAACCTTAAGGATGGAGATCATAATGTGTTTGTATCCCTCTAAGGAATGAACTGTTACTTAGCAACTTCTTAAATTCATGATGTGAGTTTGTGTTCAGGGGTACATCTGAGAGAGTATGTAGTCAAAACTATGTGTCCTCCTCCCCTGTGCATGACAGAGCTCAGGCCTGAGGAGCAAGTATTTCATCTTCTTGACTGGTTATGTAGAGATTAAAATTTATTCTTTTTTCTTTTTTTTCCCCTCTCACTTCTTGCATTTGTCTGTTGTTTAGGAAGTTTGTTTCTTGATAATTTTAAAATATATTTCAGTGGCTGGCAAAGTTATTAAAGGACCTGAGCTACAGAATTTGTAGATGGGAGAGGGAGACTTTTTGTTTCCTTACCGATCTTGACCAGATTATATGAAAATTTCCATGGCCTCTTCAACAGTGCTTTGCTATAAATCAGAACATATTAAATTGAACAAACAGTCAATAAAAATGCATGTCCCAAGTTCCTCTTGCAAAGCTTGTTAAAATCCAGTTGGATGCTGACAATTCTTCTTCACTGTGGCCTATTCAGCCTCTATTTCATGCTTTTCCAATACTATAATTTCCATTTATGAAATTCTAGGTAGGTCACTAGAAAATATACAGTAGTAACTGTATAGTCTGTAATGTTAATATTTTAAGCCTGTCTCAGAATAAGAGATCTACGTTAAAGTTGAGAGGCTTCTGGAGGAGTGAGTGATATTTCTCCACCTGTTGTTTTCACTGTGACATGTATTTGAGATTGTTTCAGGTGGCACTCATGAAAAGGAGTGATCTTTCAGGTTGTCAAGAATCAAGCTGTTCAGTTTTTTTATAGGTTAAAACCAGTATTTTTTTTTTTAGCATCATTTGGAAACTGGTGGTCATTGAGAGTACATCATGGAACAGTAGGGTCATGTGCTACTCAGCAGGGGATGCTGCTTAACGATGGAACTGCAGTGTCCTGAACGTTGAAGGAGCAAAGCTGCAGTGAAGGATTGGTCTCTTTCTACAGCATGTAGAGGGAACTGCTCTGCTCTGGCCTTTGCAAATAAATTAATTATTTGGAATAAGATCCTCAGTGACACTTTCATTTTTTCCTGCAATATCAGAAATGGATACTTCAGTGAAATTTTACAAGTCTGGTGACTTGAAAAGGCAATTAATGTAAAAGGACAAAAATCCATTTATTAAAGAGCTTGGAAAAAAATTGTAACTGTCTCGACAGCAAACAAAAATAACTTATATACGTATATGTATATATATATATATATATGGGGTGATATTTTTCAATGAACTAGTACTTAGATGCCATGAGAGATTCATTTAGCAATAGTGTGAATCCTTCAGTAAGGTAATGTGTGTTATAGTGATATATTTATAAAAATAATACATAATGTACATTTAGAAAGTATAATTTTCAGTAACAAAGCCATATGAACTTGACTAAAGCAAATAAAAAAAAGTTCTGTTGTGTCCATGTAAATCCCTAACTTTTTTTTTTTTTTTTTTTTAACGTAAAAAGATTAGGTACCTAGACGTGTAGGTATTTAGAACCCTGCCGTCGTTGTTTCTTGGAGCTCTACAAACACAAAGCTCTTCTGCTACATTCAGATAGTGCACGATAAAGTGCTTTCTAGGGTTAGTGGGTTTTTTGGTTTTGTGGGTTTGAATTCAGAATTATAAGTGAAAAATAAAAACAGGGATATGGTACTGACTTAGTAGCACACAGTATATTAGTCCAGCATTGGAAGTGTATGTTATAAAACCTGAATGTAGATGTTACGTGGCTTTGCAGTTGACTTTCTAGTAATATGGATTATACCTAGGAACACAAGTGTTTTGTTTTGTATTATTACTGTTTCCCTCTAGTGTATTTGCCTTTAATGGAATTCTGCCCCATGATTTTTTTTTTTTTAATTGCTATTTGCATGGAATTATGCACGTCTTTTCCTCCAAACAAATACAAATAGCATTGTATTCTGCTGTGATAATTATGCATAATACCTCTAACTAGCAGATGGAGTCATATTTACTGTAAAACAGAATTAACATTTATACTTTTTTTTAAACACTTAAAACCAGCTGTGTCAAAAAAGGTTATGCTTTTAACGTGCTAATCCACTAAGCCATCATACATCATTCTGTAGGCAGTGTTTTTATTCCAGGCAGCTACATCTTTAATTAGAGTCCATCTGAAAGGTTTCAGGTTATCACAGAAATTTACCTGTAAATTTGAATTCTTAAAGAGAGGGCCTTTTTAATAGAATGCATAATATGTGTGTTATCAAATTGCAGTCTTTTTTTCCAAGAATTGTTTTATGTCAATATGGTTTGACCTGCTTTAAGGCATTCTGGTTATTTGAGATAAATTGTTGATTGAAAATGGCATATACAAAGACCTTTTCTTAGTGGGGAGGGATGGGAGTAGTAATTCCTAATTTTAATGCAGAATATTATATTGTGATAGCCAAATACCTGAATGGAATGCTTTACTGATTGTAGGAAAGATAGAGTAAAGGTGGATGAGAATTTGTGCCAGCTGGACTGGAGACTGAGATTCATCTGGATTAATAGTTTCAGATGCTAATCTTGTTCAGTGTTGCTCTGCCACTTTATTTTTTTAAGTTGTATTTTCCTTATTCAATTTTTGTAATTGTATACTGTCAACTCTGTGAAGAGTCACATGAATGTGGGAAACAGCAATACTGACTTGGCAGAAAAATCTGTAAAGTGTAGGAAATAGAATAGGAAAATACACTTCTGCCTTGTCTTTTGACTTCAGAAGCATTAGATGGTACTCCTACGAACAGCAAAGGTGTGTGCATTAGTCTGAAATTTGGCTGTAGGTTGGCTGCTTCTTTTTTCAGTATTAAATACCAGTGCAAGGAATTTGCTTGTACTTAGTTGAATTACAGTGCAAAGTTTGATGTACTAGCTTAGCAATTTCAGTTTCATTTATTTTTACAAATGTTGATTCAGAATGGTACAACATGAGTGAAAAGTTGAGTTAGTTGTTACTACTCGATACTCTATTCTGGCTAGTTATGGAGTTCTATTTCATGTTATCTGACAGATTAGAGTATTTAACTTGAAAACGTGCTGCTGCTGCTGCTCAACTGGTGAGCTGGGACATTGCCTATTGTGATTTCCTACTGGCAAGAAGTTTGTAAAGATCACTTTAAGGCAAGTTTGGCTGTACTTGAAACTAATAGTGTTAGGTAAGGTTTGACGTGCTGCTTTCTTTAGTCACACTAAAACATGTTTTGCTGTTTGGGCCAATATATGTTTGAACTGGAAAAGTATGTTTCATGTAATTTAAAAGCCTCCTTGTCTTTGGTGTCAGTAGCCCTGTACTTCAAAGTATGATTCTGTGGGGGTTTTGTTGCACAGGTAGTCCATGAACATGCATCAAAGCATAACAAGTGGTATTGTTGATCACTTTCGCAACCAGGTGCAAAGAACAGTGCCATAATGAGACAGAGGGAGAACATGGGAAAGAAGATAGTATGTGATAGAGAGTAAAATGAAATGTTGTAGGCCTAAACTGAGGATGCAGTAACAGTCCAAAGATCATTATCCTCACAGTGTTTTGGTGTAAGACTGTGTGCTCTTTGTATGAGAGAGTACTTCCTATGTAGTTCGAATAGGTTATGGTAGTAAATAAAGTATTTTCAACAAGGAGTTTTATGTATCAGTAGACCGAAGTGCTGCATGGAAGTAACCACGCCAGTCTTCATATAAATTGTTTTTAAATAGACTGTTGAATAGGGTTGTGTTCCGGACAGTCACAGTTTAAAATCTTGATAAGAAAGGAATTGTTGGGAAGTGTTTTGTTCTGAAGCTGAATGCTGGATCGTCCTGGCAGATGAGTTCTTCATTATTCTTGGGGTGGATTTTCAGTGAACAATTAGATGAAGTTACTTACATTCGAACTGATTCCTGAAGTTAGCCTCGCTGGGGTGAAAATAATGCTGCAAACCAATACATAATCCGTTTGTGGAGCTCGGTTCTTAACTGCTTTAGTGAAAACTATGTTCTGTGTCTCAGTGGTTTAAATTAAAGAAAAAAATAGAACACCTATAGAGTTCTATGTGTGATTAGGATACGGTAGTACTCAATTTATACGTATGGCCAGTGCGGAAACAGAGACTGTCTCTAAATTCAGCAAGTGGTGTGTGTTGCTCTAAAGACAGCGAGTGACTCATGTGACTGTCTTAGCAGCTGGGCAGCAAGATTAGAGAGCTACTATGTACACATTCACTTACTGAGGGGTCCAAGCTATTGCTAAATGAAGTTGCATTAGTGCCAAAAACTGAATAAGGGGAATAAGAAGATATAGTAAAGAAGTGTGTCACCAGGTTAGTGCAGCAGTTCTTTCAGACAGTGGTTAAAGTGAAAAAAAACCCCCACCTTTCCGAGATTCACATTTAAAAAATTTTTGACCTTTTCCAAACACTTTAACTTCGTATGAGATTGTTTGTTAATTGTCCCTTTCAATTTGCAGATTTGTAAAAGTTGTCTTGAAATGGCTGTTTCTGACACTGCAGGAAAAAATGAGAGTGTTTTTGAGTGAAGAATCTTATTCCAAAGAACTAATTTATTTGTAAAAGTACTAAAAATATGCTTGTATCATGAAGTATTTTGATTTGAACTGAAATTGGCAAAGTGTATACTTCTTGGTCACTTGCTAATTTGAAGACTTATTCATGATGTTATTCCTCATGTATTTCCTAATTGTAAGAATTTGTGAAGTTTGTTCCAAATTGTCTTTAAGTTTTCCTGGCATGCCAGTATGGATTAGTGGAATATTATTTTTAATTTTTTTTTTTAAGTTTTCCTAATATCTTTTTTTTTTTTCTCAGATACTTGCTCTTTCTTAAGAAAGTTACTGAACGTTTATGAATGTTTTGTCCTTTGTGTAGGTATATTTCTAGTTACACATTGATATTTCAACTATTATTTCTGGATGTAAACTCAAAACTGTCACCCTGTCATGCACCTCTTTAAGATTAACCCTTACAGGAACTCCTTTTAGTATGGATGACCAGAAGACATATGCTTTACTGTTGCAGTTAAGTAAAATGATACAGAAGTCAAGCAGACATGAATATGAAGCTCTTAGTGCTATTTATAGTGTAAACTTTCAGAAAATAATTATATTTTAAAGATGAGAATATATATTCTGAAGAGGAGCTTTTATATTTAAAACAGACGAGAGGTCAAACCCGTGATAAATTACTTACACTGTTCTGGTACAATTTTACTGTATGTTGCTAGCCATCATCACTGTGTCCCACTGCCCTCAAAAAGATTAAAGTTTTAGATTGTTATTCTGCTTCTGGTTTTCTGTATTTCTCCTTTCTCGCTTTTCCTGTCTAGTAGTGACTATTTCCTATCTTCTTACTCTTCCATGTTTATTCCAAGTTTGTGTAGTTTTCCTCAACAGCATTTTTCATTTACATGTCTGAGAAAAAATGGAAAGCTAAAATTGTCCAGAGTTGTCAGTGCATTTGAAAACTGCTTTCTCAAGGTGGACCATCATTTTAATAATACTGCAAAACACTGTGTTGATCTGTTCCTTTTATTTTTGCATGTGTTTAGATTTCTTCATAATCAAGTCTCTTATTGTTTAGTATTTTTAAATCTTTCACTTACAGCAAATGTTCTATTTGGTTTTTGTTTTGCTTCATCGTCTCCTGAATGTTTCATTCCTGGTTTTTTAAATGTGCTGTTTTCCTGTACCAGATTGCTTTCCTACTCTGCCTTCATAATTTTTCAGTCACATATTACTCATCAGTTGCAAAAGAAAAATGTTTGTGTTGTTATTTCTGCACCACTTAAGTCTTATGGTGGTGATATAGGAGCACTAGGAAACAGAGGAGTAGTGGCAAGCAGTTTACAGATAAAGCACTAGCATATTGTGGCCAAGGATATACCTACAAAATATGTTGGTCCTCTGACTACTTGAATGCTTCAGTGGATTCTTGTGTGCTGTTGTTAAGACATTCCTTGAGATGAACCATCAGAAATGTCCATCTGCCAACAGAGTTTCTGGTCCTGGGTCTTGCTGCCCTGTATTGTGTGCCATAGCAGCTTCTTGGGCTCAGACTTCTCACCTGCTAGGGAAGAAGTCTCCCACAGTGCAGGTTGTGTTGAGCTGCTTCTCTTTCTTTTGAAACATGCTGTTTGTTTAGAGCAACTTTTGCACACCTGGAAGAATTATGTAAAATAAAAAACTGTCCTGAGAGGGTATTTGCATGAACTTGGACTTTTTTTTTTTCAGTTGTTCCTTTCAGAATTAAGCCCAACATTTCTTAGTCACAAATTTGTACTGCTCCACTGAACTGAAGAGGTCAGTATCTTCTCATGGATTCTAAGGAGGAAATCTCTTAAGCTGTTTTCTTTAATAAATTTGATTTCCAAATGGCCAAGGAGAAACAGCCCAGCAAGAACAGCCAAAAAAATTTCTTATTTGTGTAAGATTACCTCTTGTAAGCAGGCATGGTTTAAGAAAGGAATGGGAAAGATTCTTACTTGGTGTAGTCCTTCTTCCCCTGCTCCCCAATGCCATCCCATCCTTCAGATGGACATTACTGTGGTGTTGGCTTCTTAGGCTTGTTAGAAAATCATGGAAATTCTGAAGGATTTTGAGGTGCTGTTTCTGATGCTATTTCTGTCCTTCTGGTACAAGTTTTGCAATGTCACTGTGATGATGTTTGCCACCTGCCCAATATGCTTTCCTTTGACAGGAAGACCTTCAACTGAGAAGAAAAAGTGTTTTTGGGGAAGTTGGCAGCTCTTTTTAGAAAAAAACCCAAACCAGCCTGTGCTCTCTGACAGCGTTTCTTAGGGCTACAGCTGCAGTCTCACCGCTTTCCTTGTACAAGGGGAGGCCTGGCAAGTTGGCTGGAAGTTTTAAGTTGATCAGAAGTGACTCTTTAGCTCTTCAGTTTCAGATGTGATCTTGGTATTTGGTTCTTTTAATAAGTGACAAGCTTCCCGGTGATGAAAGAGAATTTCAGTAGCTGCTGTTGGAAAGAGAGAAATCTTGGTTCTGGCATCCTCTGAGAATGCAAGCCTTCTGGGGCAAACTGGAAAGTAAAGTATGGGAAGGATTGGAGGCTAGACAACTGAAGCACTCTTCTCCAGTAACTATAGATACTGTGGTCTTTCACAGGAGAGCAGTAGACAGGAAGAATGTTTGTTTCTAAGCACTGATGACTGGGTAAGAATAAATAGAACTGAAGGAGGCTTTTGGAGTTGTGATGCTTTGTTCATGTCTTTATAAAAAAAATGTAGCATCCGTTTTTAGGATTCAGTGTAGTAGAGGCTGAAAAGGAAAACGCAGCAGTCATCCGTCCTTCCCCTGACAAGCTTACAGTGTTACTCGAAGGAGGAGATCCCGAGACATATGGAAAGGAAAGGGGGAAAAGCAGTTAAAGTGCTTGTGGTTACCTATAAGCACCCTGTTTAATTTTGTGTGTTAATTTAACAACAGTAGCTGACACGACTATTTTTAAATAAAGTAGTAAGTTCAGCTCTCCCTGAGGTACACAAAGCCAAATTATGATCCTTTTGGCCATCACCATGCGCACTCACATGCTGTCCTACTTTTCAGGCCCTGGACCACTGAAAGCAAATACCCAGTGGGATGCTAATTCTCAGAGCTGTATGTATCCTGCAGATACACAAGAGTTCACAAGCCAGTTTGCTGGCTGGAAACTTACACATGGATCTTGACAATGGAACATATTTATACAGAGTTCTGGTATGCTCTCTAGCACGTTTGATGTTTTGCCTCAGGCTCTGGATGCTTCAAGAAATCCTGCCCTACAGCCACAGTTCCCTACCTTCGTGAAATATGTAGCTGCTTTTTCATTGTTTCTGGCTCTTGTGGTGGAGAGACACTACTTGCTCAACCTGCATCGTGAGAGTTGTACTGTAAGCACTTTGATACCAAAGCAGGAGAGCCTGCAGTGCATGCACAGGATAAAATGCAGAGTGAAAATAAAGTAAATGTCTCTTGTGGGTTTTCTGACAGTCGTTCGGGGTTTTTTGTTTTCTTTTTTTAAAGAATCAAGTTTCTGTGGCATTTTGGGGGAGAACCTGTTTTGAGATTACTAGGCCGAGTTATTCAAAGTCATTGTCTTCATAATCTGTTTAGAACACAGCTTTCACTGCAGCTGCAGGCACTATGTATTTCTGTAAATCACTCCAAGGACCTGGAAAATTAATGACCTCTTCTGCAGCATTCAATTTAAATGACACTGACACCTCTGATGGAATCTGAGTCCGCTAGGACAACGTTCAATTATCTGACTCAAAAGATTGGTTTCTGAATGACTAAAGGGCTTGTGGAATAAAGTAATCAAGAAATTGGCCAATTCTGGGTAGAGTTCACAGGAATGACAGATCTGCCGCTATTCCTAAGTCTCCATCCCAAAGGAGAGGGGTTCAAAAGTCTAGGAAAAGGAAAAGTAAGAAAATTCTTCCAGAATCCTTTAATACAGAGGAAACTTTTTTACATTAGCCTTTTTTTTTTAAAAAATAGCTGTACTGTTTTGAATGAATAAAAAGTGAAGAAACAAAACATTGAAGCAGATGCTAACTTGTAAAATTTCAGCCCAAACAATGGCAATTTGGCAAAGTTGTAAGCTGTCTTATGTAGAGGAATTTGCCTTATAATGGCAAGCGTTTGGCAGCGTGGTGAAATGTGATCCTACTTATTCTGCCAATAGTGAAATGTGCTGGATTTGAGTTAGCATTTGTACCTACTGACAGAAGTGTCAGCTCTTTTGTAGATTAACAGAGGAATTGTCCTGCTTTCAAATCAAGAGTTGTTGGAAAACTGTTGTCACAGGTCTTTCCAGCCCAATCAAGGCCTGAGATAACAAATACTACTTTTACTCATCCTGATAAATGCGGAGCAAATTCTATGTTTGCATTTTATTTAGTAAGAATGATTACGTTTGTGTGCATACCAAAGCCTGGTGTTCTGTTTTCAACAGTGGCAAAAACAAATGTGTGGCAAAAGGCACAGGAGCAGGGCAGGAGTGTGGGGATGTCTTTCCCAGAGTATTCTCCTGATCGTCAATTATTTACTTGACAAAGTTTTCCTGAGCCAGACATTGTGGGTTTGTATTTAATAACCTTTTCTGGGCTTTTTCCATAACTTTTTTCCTGTGACTTCTTGAGCTTTTTTAAACTCTGTCTAAACGCCCGGTTGCAAGGAGTTCCACAGCAGAAACTTGTGAAGAACAGGTACTCTTCCTTCTTGAGCCTGTGTCCTCATCATTGCATTTCACATCTCCAGCTCTTTTTTTGGAAGAGTCAGTAACTACCACTCTGTTCATTTTCATCGGTCAGTCTCCAGCTGCTTCCGTGCAGCTGTTCAGGTGCATGTTTATTATAGATTCCTTCCTTCATAGAGCTTGTTTTCCAATATGTTGTATTTGTTCACGTGTCCTCCTACCATCCACCCTGCCCGCTGTTGTTATTCAAGTTTATGCTGACTCACCTGATGTAGGTGTCAAGCTTATGATAGTACTTAAGTGGACATGGGGAATTAATTGTTAGGAAAGAAATAAAACAGACAGCAATCTGTGGTGTGTATGTCTCCTGAATATTGTACAAAAGATACATCTGGAATGGTGAAAATACAGGACAAGATGATGAATATGAAAAAAGTAGTGAAACAGCTTCCGTGCAAAGATGGGCTAATAGAGGTTTCACTTCACAGACAGAGAATCATAAAGAAATCGTAAATGGCATAGATGGGTGAAGGGGGAGCAGAATCATTAGCTGAGAGGAAAGAGAAATAGTGGTAGGTGGGTTCAGAACAGGCTAAAAGAAAGCAGTTGTTAATAAAACATGAAATTAAGCTGTGGAACACCTTGCCATGGGATGTTATCAGTAAAATAAGCTTGCATGGGCACGAGGAGGCTGCCAAATTAGTGGAAAAGAGAGCTATTAAATCTGTCTAGCTCAGGAAGTCCCTAGATCACAAAAGGTGATGCTTTCTCCACATCTTACACATTTGCCATCCTCATGGTCTGTTGGCTGGAGCAAAGATGCTGGGCTGGATGGGCTTCTGCTCTGATCTGATGCTCCTAGGACCATCATTGTGTTCTGATAAGGGACCCACAACTTGAACAAGTCACCCTAGGTGAACCAAATGCCTGGCTGTCACAGAAACCATGTCTGTCTCTGTGAACCTATATAGATCCACTTGTGAACTAGTTAACATTTTTTCCTCTATTCACATCCCTGTCTTCTGACGTGTAAACTTAAAGCCAGTGTTTTGTTGTCTAGGAACTCTTTCAATTTCCAGCCTAAACTTACTTTTTCTAAGCTTACACTCATTCTTTATGCCAGCCCTGCAGGTTGTCTCATTGGTGAACTTAAGATATTTTTCTTTCTGATATTTTATTGTGCTATCCCAAATAAATTTTTTTGTAAGTACGTTTTACCAGATTTATACATGGTGTTCCCAGCTAAATCTCAGTAGTCCACTGTAGTGGCATCCATACATCCCTTTCTTCACTGGATCTACAGCTGCTTTTTGAACATTGTATTTTTTTTTTCTGAACTAGCTCTTTTCAGTGACTTTTACTAGCTGCTTATATGTTGGTTATACACAGACTTTTCCTTCTCTACTACGTCCAACCAATTATTCATCGCTTTTCAGTGAAACCATAGTCTCCATGTGCTTTACTCTGTGCTTAGTTGTTACTCTTCATCCCATTTATGTTGGGGCTGTCCTTAAGATTTGTTGCAATTTTTCTTGTGTGTTGTTTCAGTCGGTACTGTACTACTGGTACCTACTCATTTTGTGTTTTCTACACATTTGGTAGTGCTCACTTAAAGGCAGGAAGAAAACTCTAAATTAAAATGTTGAATCAAAAAAGACTGAAGACCAGTTTTGGCAGAAGTCCATAAATAACGTCCACCTTTCAGAAAGAAATTTGTTGTCATCTCCTCTTGATCTGCTGCTTTTCCTATTTTGTGTTATTTATTTTATTTTTTTCCTTTTTTACTATTCTTGAACTACCCCCCTCTTTTCTCAGCTCAAAAAAACAGGTGCTCAGGTGGTGGTGTATCAGATTTCTTACTGAGTGAGACTGGAACTGTTGTGCTTCCTTTATATAAAGACTATTCTGTCATGTCAGATATCCAACTTTCATTCAACGTAGTGTGACTTTTAAAACTGATGTTACATTTTATTTAATTTTTCTCTTTACTTTCATGTTTTCATTCTTTGAAAACATGCTTCGAGCAAGAGGCCATACTATCATCATGACTTGTATGTCCAGATAATGTTTTCCACGTTTCATCAGTATTGAAATGAGGTGAAAGTGTTTATTTGGATTTGATGCTGTTTTGAGACTCTTCCATCTCATCACATGGCAGCCTTGCTTCCTGTTAAATCAGAAGACAGTATTTCAGTATGAAAGGGAATGTTATATAAATATAGAAGATAAGGGGTTTAATTCACCTTTCAAGCCTCTGTGTTGTTCTGTGTGGTTGGTAGCTATCTCTGGTGCAGAGGATTGTAAACTTCTACCTTATTTTCACTGTGGTGGGAATAGTGACTTGCAACAGTTGCCCAGTGTGTCTTTCTGTGGTGTTTGTAGCTGTTTAGCTGACTTAGTTCTGATTAAGTTTGTTCAAGGAAATATCTGTACTGCCAATAATTTGAACTTAGTAATTTAGTACCTCTCATCACTCCTACTAAGGTGTGAGCATCTCACAGTGCTGTGGTACTCCATTAATCTGTTGTGTGTAATCTGTTCTGTGAGGTTGATTCCCCTCACCGCCCTCTTGGACATTGGGTCTGCAAGACAGATGTGGTGCCGAATCCTCTTGTTTAGTAGGGTTTTGAAATTTCTGCTGTTCCTGACTCTGAATGGGTGCTTAATCTGGTCGGTGCCACAAGACCATGGGAAATCAATGGGTGCAGTTTTTCAGTGATGTACAGTTTCAGCTAAAGGTGCAGGAATGCCAGCCTATTTATCCCTATACGTGAGATGGCTCTTCTCTGCCTTCTCTTGTGCTGGCACTGAGCCACTCCAAAGACTTGGACTGTGCAGAAGTGGTTGGCATTTTTTCTGCAGAGGTTAATTTGACCACTTCAGCTCTTTGGTCTGGTAGACAATGTGGCCAGACAAGCACCAGTGTGAGAAGGAAAGGTAGGGAGGAAGGAGCACTGTACATTGAGGTGTTTCGTTGTGAAGGCACCCTCAACATAACTCAACTCTGAACAAGCTGACCAGAGTGCTGTCCTGTGCTCAGTTCCAACATAACATCTGGACAGATGTGTCCATCGCCAGTCCCAAAGTGTCAGCCAAGGTGCTGTACTAGAGCTGCTACCACTCTGCCTACTAGCTGCTCATGGACGCTGGAGCCTGGCACAGCTTTCACCACACAGTGTGGCCTTTAGCAAGGAGGTGGGTTGTATCTGCCCAGCTGGGGGTGTTGTTTGGGCTCAGTTGCCTCTGCTTATGGTGGAATAAGCAAGAATAAACAAGGTGCTTGCTTAGCTTAGGTGGAGTTACCTAATTCTGGAGACAAATAGCTGCTTTGCTTTTGGGATTGGGTCCAGAGATGAGAGAGTAGCTGCTGAAGCTCCTTGCCAAAGCAGCTATCGAATCTGATGAGGGATCAGGCTTTGAAGTTAACCAGCAGCAATTATCTGTACCATAGCTATATCCATGCTGAGTGATTCTTCAGTGTTTTGTTTGGTGGTGTTTTTGTTGGGTTGGGGTTTTTTTTTGTTTGTTTTGTTTTGTCTTTTAAAAAAGGTGGTATCTCACAGTGCTGGTTTCTGTGGCCTTGTAATTCAAGGGAAGTATCAGTCCCTGTCTTTGCAAGTACGGCCTTTTGGGTATGGACCCTAAAGTTTTGGTGACAGCTGTGGTAACAGTGAGACTGAAATACAGATGCCTGACACATTCTTATGTTCCCCTTTGGGATGCAGGCTCCTCTGAAAGCACCCTCCTGCTTTGCTAAGGAAACAAAGTATTTCAGAAAGGGATGTGTTGAAATCATCAGCCGTTCTACCTGTTTTGGTAGCATTGTGTCGTTTTTCTTAGCCATTCCTCTGCGTAAACCTAACTCTTTTTGACCATTTTGTACCCTTCCTTTCAGCAGGGGTTTCCCCCCAGCACTGAGTGATGGTGGCAGCTTGTGCTAACCGGTGAGGCTGGGGGAGAGCTGTGTGTTTGGGGACAGGGTGGAAGATTGTCACTGCTACAGGTCAGAAAAAAGTGTATTGTGTGTGGTCGATAATACGTAACAAGTCATTTACTAAGATGAGCTTCCATCTCTCTCTGCAGGAGAAGGGAATGCATACCTTTCTTTACCCTAGCAGATTTCTGCAGGGAGGCACAAAAGAAACGTAATTTCTTCAGTCAAGTTTCTGAGTGTTACTTTCTCACATGTTCTTAATGATAGAAAGCTTGGGTGGGTGTTGTGCTGTCTGTGTTATCCAGCATTAGCTGGTCGTGATCTGCACTTTGTGTTCACAGGCATTTTGTTTTTGTTAAAGACTACTTGTATAAGCAGTTACAAACTCTGATGGCATGGGCACGAGTCTGATGGGCACATCTCCCTTACCTGCCCTCTGGTACTCAGATTTGCGTAAGGAGGGCAGTTGCCATTTGAAACTTGTAGTTGTAAAATTATCTGTTAGCAGGGATTGGTTGTTTGGGTTTTTTTTTTACTTCTAAAAGAGGTAGCATGGACTACACTAGATCTGCTTGAGATAAATCTGTCAGTTATTGGGTGCAATTAGGCCAAGCATTTTAAAAGATCAGCAGATGCTATATTTTAAGAGATTGGTTAGTGGTAGGAAGTAAGGCTGCCAGTGAAATTTTCCTTCTAGAGTCCAAATGCATATTAAAATCTCATATTAAAATCTCATATTAAAATCTCATATTAAAATTTATCCAGTAGTTGCTTAATTTTTTCTTAATGGAATGTTCGTAGGTCACACGAACAAGTGCAGTATGAAATTTCAAACCCAACAGTCACCTGCTTTTAAAGAAAATTAGTAATATTACCTCACTACAGAAGGCAACACAGTTATTTAGCTGCTGCTTTGTGCTGTCAAAATATGCCCCCGTTTGTTTACATTTGTGTATATTCTAAACTGTTTTGATTTTTCTTTTGTTAATTTTGTTTTTAGTTGTAGAAGCCTGTACAGGCTCCTGAGGTTTTCATTGGCTCTCTTTCTAGCAACTTTTTTCCTAAGAAAGGGTGACTGCACCAAGTCTGTGAATAATCCTTTCTGTATTCAAATCTGTTTAACAGTGAGTGTTGCCTTGCAATTTGTTAGCGCTGCTGCTCTGCCTCTTCTTTGCTTCACTTCACTTTTTATGTCTCCTTCTCCTCTTCATGGGATTTTCCATTTTGAGGACTTTCTTTACCAACTTGTCACCTGCAGGTAAAGGGGGTAGGAGGAAGAGATTGTTTCCTTGTAACTCTTTTATTAAGAGAGACCTGTTTCTAGTCCACGTATAATTTGTCTCTCTTTCCTCTCCCTTACTATCCTTTTGCCCCTATCATCAAACCTCCTTACCTTCATCCCCATCACTCCTCCCTCCCTGATCTTTGTTTGGGTTTGGAAGAAGTGGGAAGGTGTGGTTAGATGCCAGAAGGGCTCAGTTATTACTTACACAGGAAAACTTCATCCTGTCCAACAAGTATGCTATTTGTAGCCTTGAGGGATATATCTAAAGGGCACAGAGTTTCTGCTCAAAATTTAAGTAGATTAGATTATGTATACATATTTGTTGTGACTTGGCAGATATCCCAGTGCCCAAGGTCTTAAAGCATACACTTTGCTATTCTTGAGGCAAGCTCAATTTCATGTTTCAAAAGATCCTCTGGAGAGGTGGGAGGCTGCTCTTTGGAGTTCACAAAAGTGTTATCCTCTCTAGATCTGATAATGGGAATTCTGACTACTCTTTTGTCTCATCCTGTATTTTGTCTTAATATTACATGCTATCAGATGCTTCAAGACGTGATATAACCATAAGATACAGAGGAGAAGATCCTCTCTTAGTTAACTCTCTGCTAGTTTGGATTTTGTCCTTAAAAAAGAGGGTTGATATTAATTTTTTCTGAAGGCCTCTTGAAATCTTATTACAATTCTGGTTGATCCAGTTATCTGTGTGCGTTTTGTCTGGGTAACTGTTTGCTACCTTCTGGCAGTAAATCTCACGGGCTAATACTTTGCTGTTAACAAATAAAGTATTGGTGTTTATTAGTTTAAAATTTGCTGTGCTGTGCTACGTTGAATGTCCACTCAGTGTCTTTGACTGTTGTTAAGAACAGATGAAATTATCTGAGCAAGTTACTGTATTGCTGATTATTTTAATAGTATTATCTTGTCATCTTGTTTAAAAAAAAAAAAAACAACAAACCACATAAAATGCAGGCTCAAAAGTCAGGTGCTTTAGATGTGCTGGAGGGAATCATGAAGTTAAACCTGCTGTATTTTACGAAATTCTGTTTGGTGTGGCTCTTTTCCTTATAAGGTCCAATGACCAATTGTTTTGATTGTTTAGAAGGAAAAAATTCCATGAGAACTGTTATTGAAAATGACTAACTTGGCATTAGTGAGCTGTCACTCTTTTACAGCATTTGATGCAATACTGAAGTTAATTAAGACAGCTGAAATATCCAGTTAGCCACTCAGTGCTTGAGCTGTCATATGTGACCTGTTTATTACATTCTCTTCTAAAATACTAATGGTATCTATAAATAAATACTCCTGTTTGTAGTCATGTCTTCTTAACATCCAAGCCTTTGTAAATAAAGCACAGCCTGTGTATCTAACAGAAGGAACGCTCAAACACTTGATTTTGCAGTGCACACTGGACTTCAGGCTTTTGCAGTAAGGAGCTGAAGTGATTGCTCGGGTTTTACCATTAGAGCAGTGAAAACTTTGAAGGACTAACGTGGCACCGAGATTGCTAATGGACAGTGAAGGGTCTGCAAGAGTGGAGTGGCTAGAGCTGCTCATTAGAAACTAGGGATGCAAGAGAAGGGCATAATTGACTGAGAGGTAGGCTAGATTTGGTTAAGTTGGTTTGTTTCTTTATTTGAGGAAGGATTGGAGGTTGATAAAAATGCAGTAGCTGATATGCAGTAGATATGAACTACTTTTGCTCAAAATTGCAGAGAGGTTTGTGAGAGAGATAGGATTGGGACTTAGCAGATCTGAAATGTATGTCCACCTAAGCCATTCTTTTGGCATCTCAATGGCTTGGGGAAGAGGTGCTTGAAAATAGTTACTGCAGTTGCTCCAACCCATTTGTGTTATCTGTTATAGTAGTCTCTTCAAGACAGACGATGAGGAGTTATCTGTTGTGCGATTTTTTAATTTTTTTTTTTACCTTCTGTATGAAGTTCTTCTGATATGTTGAAAAAAAGGTTTGCCCTAACAAATAGAAGCCTCATGCAAAATTTACTGCATTTTCTTTCTTCACTTCTTTTTTGCTTTTCTGAGTATGGAAACACAGGATTCACTCAAGCAGATAATAGGTAGAATTGTTCCTTTGTGAACCTTAAAATGGAGGGAGTGAGAAAGAATGTCTAGGCTGTAGATCACTGGGAAATAATTAACAAAAACAATTTACTATGGCTTAGTCCACAGTAGGATGTTACCTTGAACACACTTCAGTTCCTCTTCCAGCATCGTGTGTCCATGCTGAACTGAATTCTCGAAGTTAGATCAAAAAAGACTGCTTACTGTAGTAAGTGCAGTAAATGCTCGTTACAGTGAGTTAGTTTTCGCTCTAAGGTTTCTTTGGGTTAATTGCTTGTAATATGCTGGAGTTTGTATTTTTTCCCACCTGGCTCACTACCCATGTCCTTCTGTACTCAGGATCATCCTAACTGGAGGTAAATGCTCCATACATGTTGGCAGGTAGCCAAGAGTGCTGCTCTTTGTGGTGAGGGCTGTAAGCAAGTTGGTTGTAATGATTGGTAAGATTTGAAGAGTCTGCCAAGGCCCATGATGGCCTCTGGTTCATGTATGGCTGTCCGACTCGGCTATGAATCATTTCGGGATGGACAGGCAGAGGTCGCTGCCCACATGAATGAAAGCCAGACAGCACACCTGGACCTGGCCTCAGGGATGAATCAACACAAAGGACTACAGAGGATGTAGGAGAAGACAAAGAAATAAGACATGCTTAATCAGTGCTCTTACATGTGCTCTGGGCTGTGATTTTGCAAGTGAAATTGCCACTGAATCCAGGAGTGATTCCCCACCCATCCAGTGGTGCGCAGTGGCACAGCAGAGGTCCAAGATAATGGATAAAAACCCAGCAAATAAAGGTCAGTAGCCTCACCTATGCTATAGTGTCCAGCTGGGCCCGGGCCTGCTGCAAGCACTGTGACTCATCAGATGTGAACAATACCCAAGAAACGGCTACAGGATCCTGCAGAGGCTGGAGGAGGAAACTGATCCAGTAAGTACTGCATGCCCAATTACACAATAACTTCGCAGGAAGGTTGAAACTACTTTTTATGGAGCGGAGTTCTCTGGCTCAGGTAGCAGCCTTCCCCTCACCATTTAACTTAGCTGTTCTCAAACTTAGGTCAGACTCTTGTCTTTTTTGTTTACTGTGGGCTCCTCATCCACACAGATGCACTCTAACCGGCCACCTCCAAACTTCTGCATTCCAGCTGCTGTCCCTACATCCCTACATTTCTCTTGCCCTCTCACCCAGAGTAATGATCTTTACTGTTGATATTCCCCATCCCAAATTTTTGCATGTCAAACCTAGTAAATTTTGTTCAGTGTTCTCTCAGCTACCCTTGCCTAGTTATTGGTCCTGCTGTACTGAAGGACTTCTCAGAAACAACTGTGTCAGCTCCCTTGTGCCTCCGTGTCTTCTCCTTCCCCTTGTACTCTGCACTCTGCCTTCTGTGTAAGAGATCCATCCCATGAGGAGTACCATCAAGTTATCTTCACTGCTCAAGTCTTTGCAACTCTAATCCATAGCTACCGTTCCCTGTATGGGAGGCGTGGAGATCTCTAGAAGGAGAGAAATGACACTGCTCTTGGTGCTGATGTCACCATGAAGCACACTGCCCTCGCCCTGACTGCCTTGGGGAGTACTGGGGCTGTGGGGAAGGCACAAAGCAACCCAGACTAGCGAGACACAGCAAGGAGCACATCTGCCCCAGCTGATCCAGAGACACAGTGTAGCTCACCACCACGGTCCCCAGCGCTCAGTTCCTCTTGTGGGTGCAAGGAGAGAGAGTTTGGAGGCTGGAGGGAACTGTGTGTTCAGGGAGATGCACAGATATAGAGGACAGATGGCATTACATGGGACTGCTTCTCTTCTTGCTGCTGCCTACCCTCTTGTCCATGCAACGTCCTTCAGTTTAACAAGTGGTGTTTGTCCGTCACATCTGTGCTGCCGACTCAGGGCTTTGTTGTTTCTCCAGTACCTGACTCCACAAATACAGGAGCTCCTGATTGTACTTTTTTATCCTTTTGTGTTTTTCATATTGTTTTGGGGTTTTTTTCTTCATTCTTGCTCCCCTCTCCGAAATGGTATCCTGTCATCAGTTTCATTCTAAAACTTTAACGGTGTATTTCGTTGCTGTGCCAAGTCGCAAAGATGAGTTGCACTTTTCTGCCTCCTTTCTCAGCTGATTTGATATCTTTCATTTCCTCCTCACTAATCACAGCCTTCCCCAGCTTTGGTTATGCTGCCCCCCTGCTCCAGGCTTTAGTCATGCTCAGAGTGTTTATAAATCTTAATGCAGTCTCAAATACAAAGCTGTGCTGTCACGGAGTTTCATTAGCATGATCAGTCTTTGGTGAGGGTGAAGCACACAAGGAATTTTGAACTGCTTTACTGTTCTAAAACTTCTATTTAGTACAGTGAGCTTGTGTATATGTAAGAACTGCTCCAGAATTTCCTTAACTTTGTGGTGTATTTTACAGTAATTTGTAGGAGCCATAAAAAGAGTGAAAAGAGTGTGTGGGAGGGAGCTTTGACACAAACATTGCAGGTAAAGGAGTTGGTTGGGTGTTTTTATTTCTTTTTTTAAAGGAAACGCTCCTCTCGCACTCCTGGATGAAGCTTGTTGATAGGTAGCCTTGCAGTGTATCATTGCATATTGCCTGTTTTCTTTATAAATGAGGCTTTTAAGTCTCTCAGGAATTTGGTAGGGAGGAATATCCTTCAGTGCGAGGACAGCTAGTTGCACATGTGTGCTGTTGCGAATGCAATGTTTTTTTTCTTTTAAAAAGAGCAAAGGCAGAGGAGCCTTTTATACTGAAATGCCTATCCAGCAGTGCCTGACCATTTCAAGTTTTGAAACAATAGCGAACAGCTTACCCCATTCCGTATGTCCCAGAAAAACCTACAGCAACATATGTAGTATGTGGAAGTAATTTGCAAGGCATCTTGGAGTTTTGAAGGGAACACGGTGAAAAGAAAGTTGGGAAAAAGAATTTGAATGCAGTCATGAGGGAAGAAACTCATTAGCAGTATTAAAATTGAGTTTGTAATCAGTGAGGTGACTAGTAACATCTTTCTTTTTCTGATTTCTCTTAGCACATAAAAAAGCTGCAGCCCATATGAAGAGGGGAATTATTAGCTAAAAGATAGCCATCAGATTTCAGAAGATAAACGAAAGGTGGATCTGAACCTTGAAATTGTCAGCTCAGCTCAGCAGGAGGTTGCAAAGGCAAAGTGATGAAAGGAGGGTTTCCTGGAGAACTCCCAGAAGATTGAAATGGATTATCCGATTCTGGAAGGGGACGAGAAACAGGCAATACAAAGGTGCTAAACATAAACAGTTGTAACAAAACACTGGTCAAACACTTTATCTCCAGCACCCTGTAAAACAGCAGATGTTCCATATTGAGACCACTATGACAGTTGAGCTAATTAGAAATGTTTCCTGACAGTATTCAGGATCTTGTGTACATCATCTAGAGGAGCATTCCTTGCACAACCTACTTTGTTTTTAAGGTCATTATTTTTTCATTGAAGAAACACCGTCAGTTAAATCAGTAAATAAATCCGTTTTCTAAACATCTGTCTGAAAAATAATTGAACAAACAACTACTGTAAAGCTCATATCTTCACATTTTTTTAAAAAATAAAATTAAACTAAAACATACCTTTTGATTCTAAATTTTTTGCTAGCCTACAGCTACTTTCCCACTGCATGAAAGGAGCTTAAGCATCTTATTGGAGAGCATTTAGAGGAATATATTCTCCGGGAGTCACAAAAACATCTCCATTTCATGTTTCCATCTGCACTCCAGAATTTTTTTACATAATGTGCATGAAACATTGATGCATACCATGCAGTTACAAGACTATTTTTATTCCATCTTTTTTGTCACTGTCTTCTTTCCACCTTTCTGGAAGCCTCCCCCACTGGCAGTCTGCAGCTGTTCAAGGCAAAGTCTTGCCTGTGTTTTTTTCCCATCGCTTAATGTAGGCTTGGAAATCGGGGAAGCAGAGTCCATTAAGATGCTTTATAAAAAAGAGGAGAGCTCTTATATGCCCTGGTGTCTTGAACTGTGGAGAACAAAAATTACCTTGCAGGATACAGGTCTTTCGTTGCAGACCACCTGTTATTGGTACTGGTGGATGCTTACTGTGATAAACAGTACCCAGCAGGACTTTAAAGGAATATGCCATCGTGTTGATAAAGCCATAAGCCTGTGTGTTTGGGAGGTGGAGCTGGGGTAGGGTAGAGTAGGGTGACAGATAGGCGTCTTACTCCCTGCTTCTGTGCCAGTAGAGAACCCTATCCCACAAAGCTGTCTGTGACCTGTACATTGACAGACATGGAGAAACCTCTTCACGTCTTCCTGACTTGGTTGAATGGCTAGCAACAAGGTGATTACCTTGTGATTTAATGGTAAAGTTATTTGGTGGCTACATGGTTATGACATTTCATCAAACTGACAGGAGCTCCCCGTTTGGCCTTCTGTTGTTGCAGCTCCAGGGCAGAGTCTGTGTGGACTTCTGGCAGGTTGTGCATTTGCTGCCTGAAAGTACTAGTTGCTGCTAGTTACCTGAATCCAGAAACTGTACTCCAGGCGATTTCTGGATACTAACTGCCTGGCTTCATCTCCCTCTGCTGTGTTCGATCGAGTAGCTCTAAATTATGCATGACTGCTTTTAATTGTTCATTAATCTGGCATCAAATCTTGGAGATCCTAAGATGCGCATCCCAAAACGCATTGCATGACCAGCTGAAGCAGAGCACTGTAGATGAACTGCTCAACATGCTGAATGTGAGATGGAAGCAAATGCAGAGTTATGTGCTTACTTCATTAACAAAGATGTTCCCATAGCAAAATGGCATGCAAACACTCTGTGAAGTCACTGTTATCAGAGTATGCTGATTAGGTGTGTGCTAACATCATTGTATAGACTGGCACGCATGAACAGAGTCAGAAATACATTCAGTGTCTGTGCTGTGCAAGTTTTGAAAGGCTCACTGACGATAGCTTCGAAGAGGGATTTGCTTTGGTATTAGCCTAAGTATTCTGCATCTTTAGTTATCCTTTCCTAGGGCTTTTTGTGTTATAGCCCATAAGGTCATTGATGCAATCGTCCCACATGACAGCTGTAGTGATCGTAGCAAAGGCCGTCATGACTAAATGTGACATTTTTTATTTAATATAAAGCTACAATAATCTGTGAAGTATTTTCTTTTCAGATATAACAGCAGGATATAACAGCAGTTCCTCGACTGCAGAGTGTATTGGAAGAGTAGCGTCTGCTTGGATATTGGGCACTCTTTCTTACTGCCTTTTTGAGGGTGGAGAGAGCTGGGATAAGAGGCAGAGGAGACGGGGCAACCAGGATCAGCATTTTAATTGGAATAACTTCAATAAATCATGTGAAAATCCAAGGTTACAAAGAAAGCAATGCTAAACCCTGTCACAGTTTTGCCCCCAGGCAATGTGGTTCAGGCAGCGTGGTTCAGGGCAGGACCTGGTTTCCGCTGTGTTCTTCGGAGTCGCCACCTACACCCGGGATGCAGCTTATGTAATGGGGAGACTACCCTTTCTCTTAGTCACTTTTTTCCTGTCCTTCACAAGTTGTCATTTTGATTTAAATGGGAGTTTCCCAACCATCTGACCTAACCTCATGAGGCAAATCTAACTATCCTATGAAGAGATTTGCCCTATTACAGTCATTTCAGCATCTATGTGTTATTGCAATGTTTCAAAGACTTCTTTCCACCACCTCACCTTGCCCCTCCTATTGAGCTTGTATTAGCAAGACAGGTAAGTATTACCCTGTTTTGTTTTTTTTAACATAGCAGACAGAAATTGAGGTAGGGAAGAGGATTTATTTCTCTAAGCCCAAATGGTGAATCAGTGGTTGGATTATGGTAGTCACGTGTTTTCTGACTTCTAGTCCATGCTTATGTTACAGACTTTGCTATTTAAAACCTGTCCCTGCCTTCTGGCAGTTATTTTGTGCTGTCTGTCTAGCAGAGCTTCGAGTGAAATTACTGAGCTCTTTGGTAAGTTTTACTTTTTCAGCTTGAATGAGGAGCACAGTCTCAAAAAGCAAAACTTTTAACTTCCGGTTTCTAGAGCATCTGGCTGTGCTCTGCAGCCTAGTTATGTTATTTAAATTATAAAAATCTTCTGAAATGTAAGTATGTAAAATCGTGGTTTCAGGACTGGGTTTGGCTAAGCAGGCTTACACCAGGCAGATCTGAGATCTGTACCAGGCAATATTGGTGCACACTACAATAAAGCATAGAATCGGTGGCCACCTGAATAGGTATAATTACTTGGTAAGAGTCAAAACAGCATTTGTAAGAGTCCTGTCTTAGGGAGTTGGAATTCTTTGGAGGCATCAGCAAGAATTAAAGAAGTTCTGGTTCAAAAATCAAAGTGAATAATAAATTAGGTTTAATAATAAAGGCTTTTTAAGGAATCTAAGGAACCATAACATAAGAGGGAAGGTCTTCACACAAGTAAATGACAGATTAAAAGGTAGGATCAAAGAGTAAAAGTAGAAGGTCAGTTTTCAATTAAAGGAAGGTCCCAGTTACGTTCCAGAGATCTATGCCGTCCAACACATTTCACATTTGTAGATGTTTTCAGTAAGGGAAAGAACAATTGGGTGAGCAAGTTTACTATGAAGAAGAGAGCCGGCTGTGAAGAACAGTAGAAGGATATTAATGTGCAACAAAATGGTCAATGAATATTGGTGTAGATAAATGAGGATAACACAGGAGCGCTGGGCAAAACATAGAATCATAGAATAGTTTTGGTTGGAAGAGACCTTAAAGATCATCCAGTTCCAATCCCCTGCCACGGGCAGGGAACACCTCCCTCTAGGTCAGGCTGCCCAAGGCTCCATCCAGCCTGGTCTTGAGCACCTCCAGGGGTGGGGCATCCACAGCTTCCCTTGGCAGCCTGTTCCAGTGCCTCACCACTCTCATGTTGAAGAAATTCTTCCTCATGTCTAGTCTAAAACAATCCTGATATACATGAGACTCTGGGTTTGAGCTGAGAATGTAATTACAAGAGTGCATGGTCCAGCTGCCTCCTGAGTACTCTCTGCATTTCTGAAGCCTTCATCTTGGAAAGGATTTACTAGAACTGAAAGAGGCTTGGAGGAGGTCAGCAAGGATGGTGAGCTGTATAGGTTGGTTTCTGTATAAAGAACACTTCTGTAAACTGGGACTTTGGTCTGGGAAAGGAATGAAGGCCATGGAGATCTGCAGAGGAAGGAAGGAGCAGACTAACTGCTGCTTTTCAAAACAGGAACATATACAGTTATAGAAGGGAAGGCAGATTCAGAGCCTTCAAAAGCTATGAAATCAGTAGTAGAGAGACCTGTGGAGTGACTTTTCAAAGGTGTGCTGTAGATGTTGGAAACTGATACGGTTTCCAGGGGAAGCGTGGACTATTCCGTGGAAGGTGAAGTGCTTGAAAGTTGCTGAACTAACAGAAACCAAAAAAGGTTCAAGAAGTCCCTGACATCAAAGTAGTTGGAGATCAGAAGAGTATCAGTGAGAAACATCATATGGTTTGTAGCTTTTTCTGTGCTTTGCCTATTACAAGAGGCAGAATATGGGCTTAAATGTGCCATTAATGTAGCCCACACATCTAGTCTCATTTTAAGGTGTCTTGGGACAAAGGAAGATAATGTTCCTTATGAACGTAAATGAATTCCTGATCATGTTATTGTATACTTTCATAGACATTTTTAGGATGTGTGTTTATCTTTACTTGTATATATACAGGATTTGCTTTGGCTTTTATTATAAAAATGACATGGTCCTAGATGCAGATTAAGTAGTAACTAAAGTTTGCTTTCACAGAAGCATCATCACTTCAAAAATGGATGCAGATTATTCTTAGGGGGCAGTGATGGTGGTGGTGCGATTCCAAAATATAATACATGAAAGCACTTTTGCAGTTTTTAAACTCATAACAGTAATTAAAACATCAACATTATTTGTATCACAGCCTCTCCAGAGTTTTTAGGGAAACATCTATGCAGTGCCATAGAGATTCTTAGAAAGCCTATAGAACCACAATCATCTGATGGGTTAACTCTAGGCAGCTTGTTTCCTTTAATTTAGTACATAATCGGGAATCCTTTGGAACATTTAGTAACCAGAATTGAGCTCTCAAGATTTAAAATGGCCCGAAGTAATTTGAAACATGGAAAGCCCACAAAGACATGCTGGATAGTGTTGTGATTTTTTTTAAATTTAAATTACAGACTGTTAGGTCATGATAAAATAAATGCTGCTAAGTTCATGTTGTACTTTTTTAGAAACTTAAGAAGAGAAAAAAATGCGGGCATCATAAAATGTTTCTTCTATGTTCTGAAAAAGGTTATGCAATACTCTTTCTAGTGTAGCATATTATAAGAATGAGTTATTTTCTGAAATTAAAAACATAGTTGTCCAAATTTCCTGACTGTAGTACAGCTTTCAAGAACAGCAAATAGTCTTACAATCATGAAAAAAAAGCCATGTATTTAATAGTCAAATCTATATAAATACATATTTTTGTATGATGGTTACTGTCCCACAGCAGCCTACTGTTTTTTTTCCTCCAAATCCTTCTTTTATTGATTAATAAAAGGTATGTATATCTACTAATGGAATCTGTGTATTTACCTAACAGAAAAAAATAAGTTTAATCATTTAATGTATTTGTTCCCCTTGATAGTCAAATTTAAATGCCGTGAAAGGACCCGTTTTTTTTAACTCAACTTTATGCCATTTCAGTAAGTTTCTCTGTTTTGTGGATGTCCTAAAAAATCAGCCTATCAAAGACTTTGTTAAAATTTTAAATAGATGAAACATCTTAATTCTTGCATTCTTCTACCTTCTATACAGTATTCTGTGCAGCATAATCATAGTTCTGCACACAGCAGATACTGGTAATGGGCTGTCACTAACAGCAGACTACAGTGGTTGCCTGGTTTTAGTTTCAGTGCTATTGTTAATTCATTATATTTTAGATGTTAGGCTGTTTCCCCAGGGGGTAGAATCTTATGTGTTATTATCTCTTAAGTCATTCTTGCATTTACACTTAAGATTGCTAGATAGATATTTTCACTGTTTTGCCCACATAATTTCATTTTCCTGCAGCAGCTTTCTGCTTGGTTTTGGGTTGTGTCTTCCTGCAGCCTGTGTGTGCTCTCACTGCTGTCCCACCATGCTCCCTTAGCCACTCATCTGTACTGTAGGCTGGAGCTTGAATCCACGGAGAAAGATTTCTCTGAACTCATCTGCCTGCTGTAAGGAGGAGTCCTGAAGTCCAAGCTAAATAGATCCTTGCATATAAAAAACCCCCAACCCCCTATCTGTTTTTTTGTGATAAGTTTGCATGTGTGCAGGTGCTCCCCTTACATGAAACGCTGCTCTATGGTAGGGTCAGTGCCTACATCTTTGGATGTTTATTTACGATAACTAGTGTCCAAAAATGCAAAAGGACGAGTGGCTTCACCCACCTCTCAATGCCATCTCATCCCCCCAGGGCCTCAGTGTGGACTCCTTTGTTTCACCTCTCTCTGTCAGCTTTCGAGAGAACAGGAGGTGTAAACCCCCAGCCACTTCCTGGCTGCTGTCAGGTAGTGTACCTGTTGGCTCCTTTCCTCTTGCCACCTGCTGTACGAAAGGCCACGATGGCTGGAGGCAGGGCTCCAGGGGCTGAGTTTTGTCCTCCTCCTGTTTGGCAGTGCCGTGTTATAGACAGTCATGCCAGGTGTCTTCATTGCTTAGAGCAGAAACATGCATGTACACGTTGCTTGCTGTTCAAATCTCTTCAAAATTACACAATAAAACAGGCAGAAAATGAAATGCGTTACCACTTTGTGAAAGTGGAGCTGCAAGCTGCTCCTGGCCTAGGCAGGATCCCTGATCATACTCACCTTCTGACTGACAGTCTCACCCCAGTAGTGCCTGTTCTTCGTCCTTCTTGTCCTCCAGCATCAAAGCCTCAACTTGAGCTTCCAAGTGTTGGAAAAATCAGGCTACAGAGAGACACTTCCCTTTGTTCTGACTCCATCCAGCCAAGAACAAATTGGGGAGAATCAGCACCTTCCTACAAAAGACATGATTCTCCTTCTGAACGTGGGCAAAGATGAACAGGCTTCACTGGCTGTCTGCTTTAAAGAGTGACGTGCTGTTCAAATAAATGCAGACCAGGCAGCTTGCCAAGAACAACCAGTGATGTAGACTCCAGCATCAGTCAGAAGACTAGTTTTAATTCAACACGGAGAAAGACACCCCTGAAGTCATGAGTACTTTGACATCTTTGCCAGTTAAGCATGGATTATTCTTACCTGCTTGACTGTTTCCATTGGTGGGATCAACTTCTCCAGCTGAAATCTCCTTTACTGAAAATTAATTCTCCGTAAGAGGGACCTCTGGAAGCTCCTGTTTGGCAGCAAAACCTTGTGCTACCTGCAGTAACTCTGAGATTAGTCTTCTGCTGCAAAAAGTGTGGCATTTTTGTACGATATCAGTCAGACCTGCTGCATACTCTGCTGCAGGTGTGCAGTAGGCGTGTTGATCCTCTATGATCCGTGAAGGATGGCTGAGCGTTGCAGGGATGTAGGTCTCCGTGTCCTGTCCTGGAGTGGTGCAGGCACTTATGCCACTCAGCCTCTTCAACACCAACAACTGTCCCAGGAGAGGTCTGAAGGGAGGAGACTTAAATCTGTACCTCCACAAACTGAACCACCTAACGAGAGGTTTGTGTGTAAGCCCACAGCACAAGGAAAGCTCCTTCTTCAGTTGCCCTTAACCCAGGGGTCTTCAGGAGCTCTGGTTACGTTTGTGCAATTTTCACAGCCCAACCTAAGAAGGGCAGGTGTGGTGAGATTTGTAATTCAGTTCTGCTGCTCAGTAGTAGCGGAGGTGCTATCTGTCTGTCACTTTGGCTCTTCCTCGCCACAGTTAAGTGTCCGTGTTGTCTCTTGCTGCTGCTCCCTCCAGCTCCACTCCCCTTGCAGTCCCTGACTGTGTGGACACAGCAGGTTTCCCATGTCAGTACTTTTTTTAGTCAGGTGACTGTTAGTCACCTGATACAGAAAAGAACCAAAATGGTTACTTATGCTACTACTTAGGTGGCTCTTCCCAGCAGGAAGACTCTGAAGGAGTCTTTACTGGTGGTGACTAACCAGAGGGAGGTTAGGCTGGAGCATCCTGAGCTTGCTTTGTTCCGTTACTACCCTGAGCAGCCACAGCTCCTGGCTTCCTTGGGCTGCATATGTTCATCCCCTCCAAAACCAGAATGCCAGCCTGTATATCAGCTTTTGCATCCTCAGACTACAGTTCCACCTAGGGCATCAACTCTTCCCACGTATTTCTCTCCCGTGGCCCTGCTCCCTGCTTCCTTTCATTAGCCACAGTGAACCTTGCCAGCTCCTTCTCATCCAGCATGTTAAGAACCTGAGACAAACACGGGTTTGGGAGCAGCCAGAGCTACAGCAGCCACTGAAGAGAAAGGTTACCGCTTCCCAAGGCAGCACGTTGATGGCAGTGGCATATGTAATGGCTCTTGCCCCACGGCACGAGTGAAGAGTAGCGCTGGGAGCTGCCACTGCTGCAGATGGCATTAGGTTGTGCAGTGACATGTGTGGTGCAGTTTGGGAGCCCTTTGCCTTACGCCACTGCTGGCAGCAGTTAGGAGTGTTCACAGGCACAGCCTGGATGGACATTATTGACTTCAGAAAATTTGATCCTGCTCATGTGAGTACATGCTCACCTGGGATCTGTGTGGACAGCACTTCCTAAAGAATCACAGTTTTCATAGGGTAAGTAAATGCTTTTCATTTTGTTTCTTTAAAGAAATATTTAATACCCAGGATGACTCTGTAATCCTGTTAAATCACTTATCAATTCTATTGTTATTACAACTCTGGTATTTCTAGGACCTTTGTTTCAAACTGATTTAATTTCAGGAATATAAGCTAAATTCACTGTGCTGTATACAAGGTACAGTGACAGATAAGGTGTTCTCAATATTGTGTTCTCATCGCTCTCTTTGAAAGAAATTACCATGAAACTGATGCGTTGCTTCACTGTGCTTGGGCATATAAGAAAAATAAGAAATACAAGCTAGGAGGATGCTTTCATTATCCTTTTAATTTAGATGTCAGATAATGGTTTAAAGTATTTTCAAGTGCATTTTTTTAGATTCTTAAAGATGACCTGTGAATTTTGAAAAAAGAATATTCTCTTTCTTAATATTAAAAATGGGAATAAATTATTTAGCTTAGGGTTTGGGGGCTTTCTTTGTTTTTTCTTTGACTCCTTAGATGGCAGAAATTCAAATATTGTCTAGCCTGGAATTACTGGGTGTTTGGAGAGTTAGCAAAATTAGTGCCCCATGGATACTGGAAGATCTGATAAATTCTAAGAATTGTAATCTGACAAATTATAGAAGTCATATTTTGTTACCAGTTCCCAAGTAGGTTTTTGGCATGTACATACGACAGAGCTTTTTGCAGTGTGATCTTTCTCTGTGGAGAATAATTTGAGTTTTGTTACTTAGTTAAAATGGTTCCTAACTCATCTGGTTGAGAAGAAAATTTAATAATGCTGTAACTATAAGCAGTTATGGAAGAATGCTACATCTCTGTCCAGTGTTCTGTCTCAGAGATTGTATAGCACCAAAAGCTTCTGAGAAAGATGGTCTAAAAATCAGCGTTCTCATGGACAACTTTTAAATGCTGTGCATAACAAAAAGTCTGATGTATTGCTGTAGTGGCTGATTTATTGCCACAAAGCATAGGAATTTTTTCATTTTCTGTTTTCACTTAATCCTGTCAAATATGGCAGATGTTTTCATTATTCATAGAAACTTCTCCCCTGTTGTGTCTGTGTTGTTAAGCCCTTTGCTTAATAATGGTCTTGTAGAAGTCTATATCTTGGCTAATTGCATGTCTAGGATTGCCCTCATCTGGATCTACTGCATTGTGATTTTGCTGTAATGATAAGGTAACGAATAAGAGTAACTCACTTGCCTTCTTCATTCTCTTCAGCATTTTAAATCCATCTGGTGTTTACCTTGCTCATGTATTTACTTGTTCAGTTTGCCCCTGATACGATAGTCTTTCCGTGCTTCTGATGGCCTATCACTGAGGGCATCTGCTTTTTGCAAGAGTGACTAGATCTGTGGTGAGAATTCAGCACCATAAGCATTTAAAAGAAAATGTTGGCTACTGCTGAGATGGGTATTATACTATTTTAAGCAGAATTTGCAGGGGTTTTTTAATAGGAAATAGTCTGTAAATACCAATATTGGAGGGACTAAGTCCACAAGAACATGATTCCTTACATGTATGTTGTTATTTTAACTATTGTCTGCTGTGAGCTACCTTAGTAGAAATGTCTGGTTGATGAAGCTCTCCCTTTCTGTTGTGACAGTGGAGGATGTTGAGATAGGCATCACAGGGTAACTAATTTATAAAGGTCTTGCTGGGAGAGGGAGTGAGCAGTCATTTTCTCCCTGAAAACAAGTCATTTGGGGACCTCCAAAAGAGGTGGGGAGGGTCATGCCCCCCTCTGTTGCTCATTAGTTGAAACAAAGCTCTCACTTTTTCTTTGGGTATTGAAGGTGTTTCTACTTCTGCCTGTGTGTACAAAGCCCCCGCAAATACTCCTCAGCTGCGGGAGAGCTTCATTTGGTTGCTGTGAAGCTCTTTTGCTGTTAATAGGTGTTCTACCACTCCATTTTGCTCATGGTCATACTTACCAGGAGAGGATGCTGGGGCTGTGCAAAGCTGAACAGAGAATACTTTACTGGAGAGAATGGGGAGGGAGAGGAGAAGATGGTTTGTGCGGGAGGAAATAATACCTTGCTCCAGCACTCCTGCCAAATGCCTTCAGCCTGCTCTGCCATGTGGGGTATGTGCACTATAGGGCTTCGTCTCTACATATCTGGATGCATTGGAGAGGATAAACCTCCCAACTACAATGAATGCTGACCATGTTTTCGCGTGTACCTGTGTCATCCAGCAGGCCTTCTAGCAAGAAAAGGAAGACGTGCCACAAATTTACAAAAGGATGGTGGCAGGAAAAAGGGAGATACAAGGGAAATTCCAGGAATGCCCTCTGGATTTGCTCAGGCACACCTAGACTTGCCCTGTATTGGGATTTACCTGTAATATGTACATCACTAAGAGGCTTTATTATTTTTTTAAAATTAATTTTATTTTCCTTTGCAGGTCACCTTTTAAGCTGCTATTTCCTGTATAATTAAGCAAAATGAAGGCATTAGTTTCTAGTAAGGTTGGGCCTAAACCAGAAATCTTCACTTATTCAGTCCTTTTTGAGTAAGAAACTCAAGACTGAGCCCACCATTTTACACATTTCACTGTTGTTTCTAAACTATTTTGTGGTCTGTGGATTTTTGTTTTGGTTTGGTTTTAACTTTATTGAAAACTCCTTTGTTTTTGTCTAATTTTAGCTCTTTATCTGTTACTGTCCAGCGTAGCATTAGTTGAAATGATGTAAGTATGCTGCAAATTGAAGTGCATAATTGGTAGTGATAATGCAAGTAAGATTGATTCCTACAGTTTATAATTAACAGTACATAAGGTTCTGTGCATGGGTTGGATCTATCACTTTCACCATTTCTTCCTGATTCTTTCCAACACCTGGTCTTACTGCATCCCAGCCTTTCTGAATTACTGGTTTCGCTGGAGTCTAGTCCGTTCTTCCTTTTGTTTTTCAGACCAGTAAAAATGGGAAGTACTGGATTCTGGTTTCCTCCAAGAAGAGTCAGCGGAACTGGTTAAGACCAAAATCTGAGGACTTTAGTGGGCAAACATCAGGTGTGCATTGAACAGAGGCTGCTTTAATCCTGCTTTAAGTATATGTTTCTTTAAAAATAGTATTATATGAGCTTTTGTGTAATGTGTTTGTTATATTTGATACTGCATATAATCATTCATCCTGCAGTTGTGAAAGCACCAATAGAATGAGGATTTTAAGTGATAATGTGTTGAGACACAAACAGGCAGTAATACTCATAAAATTCTTTCAGCTGGTCTTTGGAAAGTGTAATATTTGAGGATCAGTGTATTTTTGAGTTTTATCTCCATTGCTCAGTCTATATATCCACAAGAAAAAAAAGAAAGTGGTTGTTTGCTATTCAGAGGTCAATACTGAAGTTCTTAATTGCCTCATCTGTTGAGAAATGGTACTGAGATAATAGTGCATACGTGGTTATTTAATAAAACACTGTCATTGTAAAAGATTGGATCCACACTATATTTGTTCTGATGATGCATTTTTAAGGACATTTTTAAACACAGTTCAAATTCAGCTTAATTAGTTTTGATCACAGAGGGACAAAACCTGAAATTTTCATCTGTGTGAATGTTCTGAGTTACATTTGGTACAGCAACTAGATTACCTGAAGTTTTGTAGAAATAACAGTAATGTTATATTGGCCTGAATATAGGATGGCCTCCAGCCTGAGGTGTGATCTTTGCATTGAGAAAGGGAGAAGTTAAATGAAGAAGTTAAGTGAGAGTTGTTAATTTAACAGTTAAGCCTCATATGCTGTTCCACAACAAACACTGCTTTTGGCCTCGCATCAAACCCTGCATATCACCCTTCTGCATGGCCTAATATCCTGCATCTCCCCAACCTGGTGCACATTCAGTTCCTCCCCACCTAACCCCAGCAACACCAACTCACCCCTCTCCAAAGATATTGCCAAACCCCATGCAGTGTTCCCCACAGCTCCATCCTAGTTTTGTTCATTGTCCCTCCTCAATTCACTCTCCCTCCCTGCATCCTGTCAGCCATCCCTGCTTTCCTTGCTACCAGCTGGGCATGGAAGCCACTTGCTGCTGAGCTCTGACCCAGCATGATCAACTTAACCACACACCCGTGCAGCAGACTGGGGGGCAGTTCCCTTCTCCTCTGCTGCTAATGCTGCCTGCCTCTCTCAGTGGATTTGGCAAGGAGGCAAAAAGGGGCCATAACCACGCAGTGTGGGCCACTGCGGGCTGTATGCGGTGGGTCTCGTGTAGATGCCTGTGTGGTATAGATCCTCGCTAGGTAAGCATGGAGCGGGTTGGATTATTTTTTCTCCCCCAGAACTTCATTTGTGAGGAGAGAGTAGGCTAAACCAAGATTTCATTCCATATTCAGGCCAATACGTATAGAAGACCAGTGTGTTCATTTACTGGAAAGCACAATTAATTTTATTACCAGATTCTAATTAGAGCGTATATTGAAAAATCTCTCAGTGCACAAATTTGTAACAACTTTGATGTGAATCAGACCCTTCTTTTGATTACATTGGCAGCTCTATTGAAGTCTTTGGAACTGGTCTTCATTTACTTTTATTGCAGAAACACTGTGGTCTCAAGTCTCCAAACAACTGTTTCACTTTTTCACTTAAGAGCTAGAAAGCTACTTATGAGACAGAAAATAAAATTAGGCTGATACTTTGAAGATCTGTGTGTGTTCCCATTCATGGAATTGATGTCTCCAGGCTTCGTTCCATGAGTGGGAATGAGTTGGAGACAAATCTGAAACGATAACAGTCCTTTAAGAAACACTTTTCCTGTCACTGGGTGAGATCTTTAAAGAGATTAGTGCTTCCGTATAAAGTTTGGGGGAGTAAAGGTGGTCTCACGAAACTTCTTGGTTAAGAAGGTAGCGTAGTTTAACCTCTGTTGAAGGACTATAGGGTTGAAAGGGAGCAGATTTCCATCTTGGTGTTTGTCTTCTCTCATAAAGACAAGGGATAAGTTGTGGGGAGGAGGAAGGACAAGGTATAGACCAAGACATACTCCGTGTACGCATTTCAAATGGAAGTCTTGTTCTGAAGCTTTCATAAAATGCAGACATTGAAGAGGCACATACACTTCTCCCCCGTCCCCGCCCCACAGCCGTCCTGTCCTGCCGTGCCTTGAGGGAAACACAGGCTGTTCTTTCTCCCTGCCTTCTTCTGGGGCCACTGTGAAGCTTTTTCAAGAACTGTCCAGTTTTGCCCCCATCACACCTAGGTACTGCTCTCCACTTCCCCTCTGGAGCAGTAGGCTCCAGTGGTTTCTGCTGAGCCTCAGCAGGGGAGAGAGGACAGCTGAAACCAGGACCAGGCAGCCTCTGAGCTTTCCAGCCTTCCCTCGCTGCCAGTGGGGAAGAGTCCATTTTGTTTTTCGGAGAGGTGGTGTCAGGATGGAGCAGCTGTGCCCTCGTGCTCCCTGCCCAGCTCCCAGCCACCCAGCTCCACCTGTCCCAGCAGCTGCTGGCTTCCCTGCCCTGCTGCCAGGGGCTGGGGGGTGGCCGGCTGCCGAGCCCCAGCCACCTCTCACACAGCTGCCCCAGCAGAGCTGGAGCGAACAGCAGCTGCGAGCCACGGAACCGGGGCTGAGGGGGAGGTTGTTGCTTCTGAGAGCGAAGAGCCACATTTGGGGCTTTCTGGCCCTGCCTAATGCTTTCTTTAAGTGTCATCCTCCCACCATCCTCCTCCTTGCCCCTGCTGCTGCAGAGCTGCACACGACCCTTCCCTACACTGGGTAGCACTGGCTTTTGGTATCTGAAGTATCAGTTGTGCTCCAATGATGAAAAAAGCTACCTCTGACAAAGCTACTTCTGACAAAGAAGGCTGTTGAGTGCCCTGTAATGGCAGGCACCCAGATGCCACTATACATTACTAGATGATGAATTTAAAGCTGTTCACCCACAAGACAGACAAGAGGGCCATGCACCTCCTTTAGGTGAAAGTCTCTGTTTTAATTCATGGTTTGCGATGCCCCAGGGGAAGAACTAAAGAGCCTCCATCCTAAGCTAGCCTAAATCTCAACGCTCATAGTCCCTACGTCTTGCAGGGTAGTGCGAGGAGGGTTGGGGTCTCCAGTGCTGGGCTGATAAAACTCTAATCTATCGAATCTATCCATAATCTGTGAGATTTCTGTTCTTAATATGTTAAGTCTCTGTTAGCAGAGGGTAAGTTTACAGAATAATTTCACCTGCCATTAGCAATCATTGGCAATGCATACATTTTACTAGAGTAAATGCATAGATGTGCAGTAATCACGAGGAAATACACCCAAGAACATGAACTTTGCCCCTCAGGTACTGCTACTTTTCATGCAGGTTTTCAACACTTCAAGGCTTACAGGTTCTCACTTTGATAACTGTGTGTGCATGTGTGTGTGCATGTGTCTGTGCAAACACCACAGGCAGGGCTTTAATTCCTTTGAAATCCAAAAGCTGTCTGGATAGGCAGGGTAGGCTGTTTGCCTGATGCCTCCCGTAATCTGATAGAACCTTTGCTGTTCTCCATTAGTGATTAAGGGGAAGGTTGCAAGGTGTGTTTTCAGGGCATATGTGGATCTGTTCATCCTGAGCAATGCATTTTAAGAGTTGCAGCAAATAGTGTAAAGAAACCTGCAGGTATTACATTAGACCAGCTGAACCTAATTTTATTTTTAAGTTTTATTCAGAAGCATCACATAGCAAGTAAACTTCAAAATCTAAGTTTAGTTACAAACTAGTTGTTTCTTATTTTTTTTTTCCAGTCCCCTTTTGCTTTCTTTTACGACCACATGAAACTTGAGAAGCCATCTAAAGCTAAATCATTTAGTGGAGTTGGGCAATTCCCAAGTGTCCAACAAGAAGGCCTGGTTTAGGCTGCGATGGCCACTGTCATTCCTGGTGATTTGTCAGAAGTAAGAGATACCCAGAAAGTCCCTTCAGGGAAACGTAAGCGTGGTGAAACCAAACCAAGAAAAAACTTTCCTTGCCAACTGTGTGACAAGGCCTTTAACAGTGTTGAGAAATTAAAGGTTCACTCATACTCTCACACAGGAGAGAGGCCCTACAAGTGCACACAACAAGACTGCACCAAGGCCTTTGTTTCTAAGTACAAATTACTAAGGTATTAAACTCTATTTATCTTTCAGATTATATTATCTATTTTATGTTGGCCGTGTAAAAGTATATATTTGTGTACGCCTTCAGCTGATTGCAGAGAGGATGTGTTAATTAAAGTAGTGATTGGATTGTTTCTAGAATACTAAATTACTTAACTTTGCAAGCTAATGTCTTTGATTTTGTTTCTTAATTTGTTTTCTGCTTTTGTTTTCTGTTTGTTTGTTGTTTTTTTTAATGAGCGTAGAATTTTCATTTGTATAAGGTTGTCATGAGAGAAAAAAAAGAGTATGGACTGAAATTTTTTGGCTATGGACTTTTACACAAATACTTTCATACTTGCCCATATACCCTGTTACAGTAGCTAAGACCCACCCAAACTAAAGTGTCAATTTAAGAGAAATGGCTCGCGTTTTGCTATATTTAAATTTGTCGAACTATCTCTGTAGTGTCATGCTTTCAGTTAAAAGGTTCTGTTGCAAAGCAGCCCTTAGTGTAGTATTTAGCTGCCATTAAAAAATGAGCACGTGTGTTTTTTGATCAAAATAATTACTTACAGAATATATCTGTGTTTAAAGGCATATGGCTACTCATTCTCCTGAGAAAACCCACAAGTGTAATTATTGTGAGAAAATGTTTCACCGAAAAGATCACCTAAAGAATCACCTACATACACACAATCCCAACAAAGAGGCCTTTAAGTGTGAAGAATGTGGAAAGAACTACAATACCAAGCTTGGGTTCAAACGTCACCTGGCTTTGCATGCTGCAACAAGCGGTGACCTCACCTGTAAGGTATGTTTGCAGACTTTTGAAAGCACAGGAGTGCTGCTGGAGCACCTAAAAACTCACGCAGGCAAGTCATCGGGTGGAGTGAAGGAGAAAAAACACCAGTGTGAACACTGTGATCGTCGGTTCTACACCCGAAAGGATGTCCGTAGACACATGGTAGTGCACACTGGAAGAAAGGACTTCCTCTGTCAGTACTGTGCACAGAGATTTGGGCGGAAGGATCACCTCACGCGCCACATGAAGAAAAGTCACAACCAAGAACTTTTGAAGGTCAAAACAGAGCCAATGGACCTTCTAGATCCCTTTACCTGCAATGTTTCTGTGCCTATTAAGGATGAGCTGCTTCCAGTGATGTCATTACCTTCCAGTGAACTGACATCAAAGCCATTTACAAACACTTTGCAATTAAATCTCTACAACACTCAGATTCAGTCCATGCAGAGTTCTGCATCTGCACACCAAATGGTTGCCACATCGTTACCATTGGGAATGCCTTGTCCAATAGATATGGAGTCTGTCCATCCTTCTCACCAGCTATCGTTGAAATATCCACTCGGTACTACCTCATATGCAATTTCTATGCCTGAAAAAGAACAGCCATTGAAAGGGGAAATCGAAAGTTACTTAATGGAGTTGCAAAGTGGTATGCCTTCTTCATCCCAGGATTCTCAAGCGTCTTCATCAAAGCTAGGGCTGGATCCACAAGTTGGGCCACTAGATGATGGGTCTGGGGAGGTTTCCCTTTCCAAGGGCTCCGTTCCTATTAGCGAACCTCTAAACACCCCATCATTGGACTTTTCTCAGCTGTTCAACTTCATACCTGTAAATGGCCCTCCCTATAATCCTTCTGTTTCAGTGGGAAATCTCGGAATGAGTTATACACAAGAGGAGGCACATTCTTCTATGACTCAACTTCCACCACAAAGCCAGGATCCACAAGATCCTAGCAATAGTATAGGTCTTGGGTCTCTGCACTCGTTGTCAGCAGCTTTCACAAGCAGTCTAAGCACAACCACCACCCTACCACGATTTCATCAAGCTTTCCAATAGGATGTACAAAGCTGGCTTGTTACTGTCTATTTGTAGAAATGCCTTAGGTGACCATTTTTAACTTAGTGCCTACTATAAGACATTATAAATTCTCTGCTTTTGTACAATACCAATCTCATGAAGCCAGTAAGAAATTTAAATTAACTTTTTAAAAATGTTTTGAAAGTGTTTATTCTCAGCTGTGTTTACTTTGTCAGGTTGGTTTTTTTTTTTAAAGAAACAGTCTCATTGTATTGTTCGCATTTTTACTGCCAATCGACACATTTAAAATGTTCAGTAGAAAGTCATCCCAAGCAAACTCTCAACATTCATCCCTTTTTAAAAACTCTTTCAACCATACCAGCTATTCTGTTTTATTCATGTCAGTGGTAGGACACCACTTTTTTACCTTTTAATATATTTTAGTATTTACAAAGAATTCAGTTAAAATATGTATCACAAAGGTTCCTGAAAATTTGGGAAAAAAAAAATCTCCAGTCCCTTTCCAAACAAATCCTTTTCTCAAATGGGGACACATCTGATCTGTTCTATAGTGACAAATCTAAATTTTTAAAATATAGAGTTCAGATTTTTCTGAAAACTTCTGTGTGTATATATAGAAGTCCATATATACACATGTACATATATATAGCATTTTGACTTGTATTGAAGTCATTATAAAAGGTGTTAAGAATTTTGCCATTTTCTGGCTTAATTTTTTGTGGCCTGTTACAGATAATGGAAGAAAAAAAAGTAGTTTAATTCTTTAAAATCATGGCTGAACAGAATTTCGACAGAGAATCTCTGCTTGCCTATATGACAAATGTTTCAAGTTGAATTTGGAACTGTGATGTTGTGCTTTCATGACTCTGGTAGAGGGAAACAGGCAAAATTAATGGCTGATCTTGAAATATAAAAGTGTTGTAATTTAGTAATGCAGAATATTTTGTCGCAGTTTTTGTTTTAATTCTTAACTTGCTGTTTTTTTCTCTTTAGTAGCATAGAAAGAGTACTGCATAGGAATCTCCCAGTAGTGTATTCACATTTGTAGGCATCAGCCTTCTCCCAACAGCCACCAACAAAGGGTGGATCAAGTCCAGCCAGAAAGTGTGTATCTATTTTCAGTTCAAAATAGTGTGCAGTCAGAGAGTGAATGTAAATTTGCAGATACCAGTTTGTTGTGTTTATTTTTATTGGAATGATCTTTTCAGTTGTGTTACATGGTGTGTTATGTCCTCCTAAGCAACAAGTTAGATGTTAATCACACTTTCTACACCTGGGTACTTGGTTAGGGTCTTTTTGCCCGTTGCCAAGATTTAAAGACAGGACTCTTAGGAGTGAAGTAAAAGCATATTGCTTACACCACTTTTACCTAATGCAATATATTCTATTCCCCAGCCCCTTATAACCAAAAGAGGAAAAAAAAAAACCCAGCCCTGTGATGCATGAAGGCAAACTAGATTTGCTTTAATTCAACAATAACATTCTTTTCCTTGTCATTTTTGTACAAGGAATTAAAAAATAGAATTCACGTACATTAGTATCTCTTAATAATGGTGATTCATACAAGGTTTTAAAGTGGTTAAACTAAATATACTTCACGGAAACAAAAGTTGCTCCCATTTAAGGAGCTGATGCTCCAGATGTTTTATCAGTAGCTCCTACTTTTTTTTTTATTCTAGGAGCAATATGCAGGTGTAGTTCTACTATTTTATACATATGTGTATTTAAATTTTATTACTGAAAGATAACATTTTTATAAATGTGTTTGTGTTCCAAAGGCATTAAAATAAGGATGTATTAATAAGGAAAATACCTTTTGAAATTCTGCAAACTACTCCTATGTTTTGGGTTTAGGAGCACGTTATTTCAAAGTGAGCTTTTAGCTCTGCTTCATGACTGCTTCCTCTGGTTTCTGTGAAACAGATTGCTTGCTTACTTACATCTTTAGTTGAATGATTTGTTCAATATTGCTTTTTTTCCTCATCACCTTTCTAAAGGAAGGAAGAACATAGATGAACAAAGCACAAGGTGAATGCAACCGAATGTAAGTCTAGTTTAAATCAGCAACCATAACACATCTAGGAAGAACTCATGTTTACTCTCAGTCTTTTAAATCTGAGATGAAGATCATGCCTGCAGTGGGCCATGTCCCACACTGAGCTGAGCATCTGCAACTTCCTCGTCGGCAGAGGAAAGTTGTTAGCGTTCAGCATCCTGTAGCCAGGTCGGCAGCGTGGCTGGGCAACCTCTAGCACACAGATTTCCAATCTGTAGCAACTGTTTAGCAGTCTCAGTTGCCAATTAGACTTGATTAAAAAAATCCAACAGACACTTTGCCAACAGCTGTTTCTTAGTGCATAGCCAGAATCCTTACTACTAACGTTCGTGCCTTAGCTCCCTGAAAAGGGATTGACATTTCACTTTGGAGTTAGGTGTACATTTCACTTGAGAAATTGAGACCTCAGACAAGATATTGAACCTCATTCAGTCAGGGTTTCAGTGGGTGGCTGCACGGAGTGTGTTTGCCACTGAACTAGGATGTAGGATAACATGGAAGCGGACTGACACTGTAAGCAATACAACCACCACCCTAGTGCTTTTGAATGTCACTTAGGCAGAGTCAATATTGGCCACTACTAAACCGTGAGTTTTTAAACCCCATTTTCTCAATTTCAGATGGATTCTCGGTGGGAGGGGGGAGGGCTGGCTGATCATGCACCACTCTTTGTGCAACTTCTAATCTTCTAGTAACGTTTGTTTTTTAAAAATATATATATATTTTTGTGTACTTGTTGCTTGTGCTTTATTTAGTAGTAAATTGTGGAATAGAGTGATTTATTGTTAATTTGGCAGTAGCGGTTTTTAAAAACCATATACTGACTGAAACATGAGCCAGAGCTGATTGCTTTATTAAGCTAATAATGAATGTTAAGAGTACATATTTTCAGGATCATTTGCCTAGTGAGCTAAACATGTATTATAGGCCAATATTTTTTAAAATAAAGCTTGGTCAACCTCTATGTTACACATATTACAAGATATAGCACTTTCAAAAAGAAAACCTAAACCTTTTAAGAAAAATTCTTACAGGTTATGCTTTTTATTATAAAACCTTTTATTATAATTTGTTTCAAGTGCCATTAGATTACATATATGTAGGCCTTTGGTATAATGCTTTGTGTACAAAATGGTAGACATTGTAATTTTAAACAGGTACATTTTTACAGTGTTTTCTTATCAATTTGCTATATTGCACAGAACCAGTGTGTCTTTCTTAAGGGTTTTACAATGGTTTTTACTAGGTTTACATGTTTCAAACTACACTGTCTTCTACTGCCATTTGAATACCAGTCAAAAAAAACTAGGAGTTTGTCCTCATCAATTGAAAACTGTGTCCTCTGGAGTTCTGGATGGTAAACTATGGCAAAAAAAATGTTTAACATGCAGTATTTGATACAGATACTTTTTGACATATCCTACCATCGCTATGCTGCTGTCTGAAGTTAACTTAGGGCCTGATCCTGCATCCATAAAGGTCAAAGGGAGCGGGATTGCATCCTTCATTATGTCTGTCTCATACACTGGTTTAGCAGCTCATCCTGTATTCTTCTCAGTCCATACATAAGCCTCTGAAGTAAATGTACTTATCTGGTATGTAGTGAACCATATAGGCTTAGCTTCCCATCCTGCATCCTCCCAGTGTACAGTTAAAACCACAGTCTACTTAGCATCGCGCTCAACCTACAAAAAATGCCACAGTAGTTCAAAATGTGTTTGGATAGTCCCAAAGCTTTCATGCAATAAGGGTGTCTTACTTTTGTTGGAAGGCAGTGTCTTTTGATAACAGTTATCTAGCCCTGGAAGTGACACAGAACTATTGCTAATCATATGTAAACACTTTTCAGTATAAGCTTCAGTGGTACAGTTGAACCAGAGTGAATGTTTATCTCCTCAGAAACACTCCTGCAATATTGTTATATTGGATCATGCTGCTAATGTAACTTGGGATACAACTCCTTTCATGGTGCTACAAACCTCCCTGTCTCATTCAGATGTATTTTTACCCATAGAAAAAAAGGACTATACTAGACCTATAGTTGTATGATATATTTTTATACTGTGACTTAATTTGTCATTAATGAACTTTGTGCAACACCACAATGTATTCATATGCACTTGCAAAAGTTAAATTTTGGACATGCAAATTTAAACGCTGACAAGCCCAGCTCTTGTTCACAAAAATAGGTGACTGCTAGTTAAATGTGGGCTTTTTATATGGTGTGGAGTGAAGAACATGCTATGTATTACTAAAAGCCTTTGAATTTTGACAAAACCTGGTATATTGAGGAATGGTGACACATCCAAACCTGACTTGGATTGCTGAAATTATATTTTTAGCTAGTGGAAAAAATGTTTGGTCTTGTATGCTAAAATGTTTTAATGAGAAAAGTTTTGAGTCAAAAATAGAGAAAAAAAAAAAAAGAACACAGAAACCCCTGCATTCCAGACTGAATTTGTATATGTTTTTTGCATTTAAAATTCGCTATCCTGTGATATGGGAAATTGAGTTGCTTATCATGTATATGTACTTTAAAATGTATTCACAAACTACTGTTGTATTTGTATAAAATATAGACAAAAAGATTGCATATATATTTTTGTGTATAAGCTCTGTAAAATAGCAATCACATTATGAAGCTGCAGCAGAACTTCATTTTAAACATTCACATCCAAAGAAACAGACTATTTATTGTCCACATACCCTGATTATAAAATATACCTTGCTGCTATTAAACAATAGTGCTGCAGCTTCTTGTGGCCTACAGTGTTATGTTTGCTGTACAAAAATATGTGAACTCCACAAAATATATCAATAAAATTACAGAATGGTTTTAGTTAATGAATAACTTATGCCTGGCATTTCAATAGAAAATCTTGATCTGCATGTTTGGGATTACAGTAAGTAATTACAACCAGTTTTGCTGCGTGTAGTTATTCTGAGTTTGAAAAGGTATAACTGTCTTTCTAGTTTATGACTCGTAAAATGTCAGTTTTTCAGAAAATCTTAAAGCATAAATGTCTGCGTTTCATTATTTCACCAAGGAAAAAAAATGGATGATGCTACAGTGTCTGTGAAAAGACAGATCTGAACTGAGGAAGCAATTGAGTTTGCTATCAAATTGCACTTTGAAAAGCTGTGAGACACTGGAAGGTAAGTTTGGGGTTTCTGTAGTGGGATCACTCCTTCAGGAGATGTAGGTGAATGGTTCTCCATGACTTTCAGATGAATGCAATTAATTTACATCAATTGTTACAGTTTGTAGGATAAACCGTAAGGGTGTGGCATGTGCTGGGCATAGTATGTGGGTTATCTCTCTCAAATATTTCCAGGAGAAACTCCGTTGCATTGATCCCATAGGTCTCCCATCTGCCTGTGACACTGCCGGAGAAGTCTGACTGTAGTGCATGGAGGGAAGAGGTGCTATGCAGCCAGACAAGCAGCCTGCTCACAACTGCGAAAAGTTGCCTCTCTGCTCATTCCACACAGTTGTTCCCTAGTATAGACCGGTTGCCAGGAAAGTAAAAAGACTAGCATTTCACGTTTCATTGCTTTTTGGAACATATTTTGTTAACATCCGCAGCATTGTCTGTGTTTTCCTGCTTTTGGGTTCCTCTCTTTTCCAAGTCTTGACTTTTTAGATTTCTTGCTGTAACACAATCCAAAAGAAATGATTGTTACAGAGAGTTGTTGGCTTTCGCTTTCTCTGTACGCAGACGTTTTTCCTTTCTTGTGATTCCTACCCCTCTCCTCTGAGCTGGCTTACCACTTCTGTGTCACAAGTTTCTAACTTGCTTGAGAGAGTTGGCCTTGCTATATTGAGAGCCAAAAGCTCTACAGATACTCTACGGTACGAAATACTCTGCAAAGCCATTTATTCGCACCCCCAAGAGAAAACCACCCCAATGCGTCGCTATCACAGCTGGTCTCACCCACCATTATGGATTTAACATGTCCTCCTTCTAAACGGACAAAGTCTAGAAACTCTCAGCCTCTGTAATAACTGTGATGTGATTGCAAGGATGTCTACATTACATCCAGGGATCTCTTGGTGCAGTCCCTCCAGAGCTTTCCTTGTTAAATTCAGAGCCACAGACTTTCCCTTCTCCCTCTTTCCTCTAACCACCCCTTTCCAAAACTTGCAGAAGAAAGTACAGGAAAATGGTCCTGCAGTATCCCCTATACCTGATCTTGCTGTCCTCCAGGAGTGGAAGAGAAAGACAATTCTGTTTTCCCCTGTCACTCTCCTCCTTTTCCTTCGCACATATAAGCATGCGCTAGCACAAAGATTCGTTTTTTTGACAGAGAAACCCAAAACTGATGCAGAGCTGCTGCTGGACTAGCAAGAACCGAGGAACTCCGAGCGGCTTCCCTGCTTTGCAAATCAAAACATTGTATTAAATCTGATAGAAATTAAGTTTTCCAAAGTGGCAGTTACTGTAGTTGGCACAGCAAGGGTTGGCAATCACAAAGAGGCAGCAAGTAGCGCAAGATAAGCTCTATTACAAAATGTAGTCTGTGCTTAAATGTTTGAGAAGTGTATTGGAGGATTAACTGCTGCTTATCAGGATGAGCTCGGGCCCTTGGCAAATAAACAGCAATGCTGTTATTTCTGTGTTTTGAGCCACAGTGGAGATGGTGGTGTTGAAAATGACAGACCCCAGCAGTACATGAAGTTTGAAGTTCCTGCTTGCTTGATATATCCCAGGTAATTCAGTATACACTTTCTCAACTCTTAATAAAGATCTAACATCTTGCCCAGTATTTTTATTTTTATATAACTATATTTATTTGTTGTAATGGTCTGTGTGTCCTTAAGAACTGAACATTTTCAGAGAAATACGTATTTAAAAAAACACAATTAGCAGTTGTGTTCTTCATTGTCATCATAATCCCACAACCTTGTCTCCTTTGGGGACATTTGTGTCATAAAATCACCAGCTACAAAGTTAGTTTGCCTCAGCGGGGACTGGAGCGACATCAGCTATCAGCTGAGCACTCTGAAAACAGGATTATAGTAATGCACACTGTAGCTGGGGTGGAAATGATTTACATTGATCCTTGATAGTTTGCCCGTGGCACTGATTTTCCCCGTTGCACTGAACTACAATGTATAAAGAAGAAGAAGAATGGTTTAGTGTCATTTTCTTATAAATCATTTAGATCTCTGCTTGCTGTGTGTAAAATAATGTTGAGAACCTGAATAGTCAGTTTATGAAAATCAGTACATTGCTTAAGCTTTTCTGTGTGTTTGTGTGTGTGTGCGTGTATATATGTATGTGTACACATATGTGTGTATGGGCGGATAGCAATCAAACCTGGAAAAGTCAAGAAATTAGCTTTATTTTGGTTTTGTTTACTTCAGGAAATTTAAGTCTAAAGTATTTGTGCTTTACAAGTCCAAAATGAATTATGCAGTTTGTAAAAGTATCGCCTAGTTAACACAGCGTGTGGTTTCCCAGGCAAGTTGGAAGAGTTTCTTCTAAATACTTGATTAATCTATGAGAGACAGCAATTTATCTGTGGGGCGCACAGCCTCCTGAGGGGAAGGTGTTTGTCAGCTCTCCTTGTGTAGTGTTAGATAGAGCAGAAGAATTGTGTAGGCTGTGCCTCTGAAATGAAGTTCGACTCTGGCTTATTGCCTTTGTCTTAAATTGTTATGCACATGGTCATGGGCAGATCTTTACGTTCCTTCCCAAATGCTTACATTGAAGAAGAAAATAATATACAGACTAATAATATACAGACTAATAATATACAGACTATATGGTTAAGGGGACATGCCATGAATGAGCAACATCTCAGCTCTAACATAGGAATATCAAATATAAAACACTAATGACAAATAAACATAGCCTAAACCTCCAAACTCACTGAAGTCTGTCCTCACCTAAACATGGTTTCCTCTTTGTCAGTGCCTGGCTCCTTATACCAGTAAAGCACAAGACTGCCCCATAGTTTATGTGCTCTGTTCAGCTTAGGCATATTTTATTTCTGCAGTATTTTTACAAGCATCTTATTCGCTGATCCAAATGGTGTAGCAACGTACTGGAGCTGCGTGACCCATTTTGATCAGGCAGGTGTCATACCCTATAATTTAGGGCAAGCTCTGATCATTTGCAGTGGTCCACCAGAGCTCCCAGGTGTTCATTTCAGAGCCACTGAATTTGGCCGATCCTCTTCCCTCTTCCCTCACATCTGTGAGGATGTGGTGCTTAGAGGGAGCCCCCGTGTTGTGTTACAGAGCCATGGGGCTGAGCATTATCTGCGTTAATGGGATTGTGCGAACTGCGGGGAGATTCTGACCCTGTTATACTTCAGTCCTAGGCATCGGCATTAAACCTACCGTACCCGGAAAGACACTGTGACCAAGCAGTGGAACAGCACTAATGTTATCCCCTGGGCCCTTTGCTGTAGGCAATTCTTTTTTCTCCTTAAAGCATTGGGGCTGGCTTCTAAGTCCTCAAGCAACAAATCTCAAATTCCACCATTACTTTTTGTCATCTACCCGTGGCCCAGCAAAGGTAGCTTTGCTCCAGGGGCAAGACTGCAAAACCAGTTTTGGACAATTTGGCTGAATATATGGCATGAAGGCGCCGTATATATACATGAGTATACAGCGTGGAGGCATATGGCAGCAGTAAAACTGGCAGCATAGGTACCCGTCTTGGCACAGCCAGAAAGTATTGCTATAGGTTGGAGCCTGTATTTCACATTTTATTATCTTTATCCCTAAATTTAGATTAGTCTTGGCATGTCTCAAGGTGCTCTTTTAATATTGTGATGTTAATCTATAGGTCCAGCAGGTCCCAGGCTGTTGTCCTTGATTCACTGGTGGTCACCAAGGCCTCAGTAAATTAGTTGTGAAACCTCACCTGGCGTGCTAGTGCCTTTAGTTAAAACCTCAGTGCTTTCAGGTAAGGCGAGCCTTTGCTTCCTGCACTTGAACACATCGAGTAGCCTTACTGGGAAGGAAAAGAGCATCAAGCAGCTGTTTGGCAAAGTGTGTTTGAAATTTGGTCTTATTTATAAACTAGGGTTTAACCTTTTAAAATGTTTATTATTACTACATCTCTGTTCCAGAGGTCAGCTGTAAAATAGCATCACAGTTCTTGCAGATGTCCTTGTTCTTTGCATTTGGGTTTACCTCTGCCTGCTTTAATGAAAACTTGCTAATATTTGCTCTTCCAAGTTGTGAGTTGTCTCACCAAAACAACCAAACTCTACAACATGAACTGGATTCATTTTTGGCTTGTGCTTGTAGTTAAAATTGTTCATCAGTGACCTGTTTTCTGAGCAAGCCTGGCTATGGAATGGCTTCAAATAATATTGCTTACACCTGTGCAATTCATCATATCACAACTGCTCTCAGTCAACTCTGAGAATCATCTGAGGTCTGTAAGGTGTGAAACTGAAATACTATGTGTAAAGAAGACTATATGTTCATCACCAAGTCCTCAACTGAGAACACAGGGATTGACAGTAAATGGGCAAAAAAGAAAACTTTGATTTGAAGCTGGGAAGAAAACATCTCAGAAATCACTAAAGCGCAGACAAAAGAATCATCTTCTTTGAAAGTAAGACTGTAATTTAAGTACTTAAGAGATAAATTTGACTCCTTTAGCAAGATGATAAAGTAATTTAGTAGAAAGACAATGCAACCCCTATACAGTAAAGCAATTCTTAGAAGCCACTGGACAGCCAGGCCTTTAAGGGTTTGTTACATGGTACATCAACCAAATGCACAAAGGGATAAATCACTGACAATAAGCATAAGTACACACTCTTAAACTCCCTCAAATAAGTTCCAATCCCCAGTTCTGTCTTTTTCCTGTCTTAGACAAAACTTTGATTTTGATCAAGGTGCCTCGCTGGTGTGATTCTTACCAGCCAAACTGTGTTTTGAATGTACTTTCTATTGCGCCAGGTTACATCCATATCAGTCCTTTAAGGCACTTTGTATTAGGGCTGACTTCTGTCCAGCAACTCAACAAACAGCGGTAATAACTATCAGTAATGGCAAACAAAGAGTTTCAATATTCCTGATATACAAGTGAAAAATAAACGGGTGAAGTGAGCGAGACTGATTCTGTATTCTTTCTCAGCTGGAAGAACAGGTGAAGTTGGGCAGTTGTAGCAGCATTGGATGCGGAGGCAAGTTTTGCTTGTAGAAATACAACACACAAGCTTGGAACAAAACCGTTGCTGCTACAAGTCATGGTAGCTGTGATGCTAGCACCCCTTGGGGTGCAGACTCTGTTTCCTTGTCGCTTTTTCCTGTTGCATTTTCTGCTGATGACTTCTGGTTCATACAGCTCCTGTCTTGCTTGAGAAAATAGCGGTGAGACGGGAACGGTGCGGTCGGAGGCTGCTGTGGGTGCTCAGTGCCATGCTGTGGGTGACTGGGGAAGGCTGGCCGGGAGCGATGGGGCATCTTATAGCCAGCAACTCAGCTGCCCTCCAAAACCGGGTACCCAGGCCATGCCGTGGCTCCCTCCTCAGGCAATGCTGGAGCTAAAGGGGGCTGTGACGTGTGGCAGAGACATCCTACAGCAGTTGTGTCACTGGGACGAGTCATCAATGAATTACAGGGAAATGACATTAAGAATAAAAGCCTGCTTGCTTTTAAATCTGCTTTAATCGTGTTCATGTTGAAAGACACTGGATGTCCCCCTTGCTCCAATCCTCAGCAGTCCGCTTGAGTCAGGACAGTAAGTTATATCAGTCTGTCTAGATCCCAGAATATGCCCCTCTTCCTCTTCGAAAGTTCACTGTATTCCTCAAGAATAATACAACATGCGTGTCATTATAGAGGTGAAACAAAGGTTTTTAGCAGAAAAGGGTAATAAGAAAGTTACCTAAACAGGGGCAACTGGAAGAGGGATTGGGCAGGGGCAGGGGGTGGAGGGTGGCATGGAGTTTGAAAAACATAGTATGGAAGAACTGGAATATCATTGCAGGTGGTAGTTCAAACAAAGACATTTGAAAACAGTCCTAATCCTGTTTTGTGAACTTGATTTTAGTGCTGTGTTCTGCGGCATTCAAGATCTCCAGATATTCTCCCATAATTGTCAGCTTAGCAGGTCTTCTCTCAGACCACACATCTTTATACGTGTTCCTCTCTGTCAACCATCTTTCTTTTTGAACCTTTTCTGCCACCTTAACCTGGTGAAAACAGGTTGTAATAAGTGCACTTCTTCCTGGAGAATTCATAGCGGAGATTGCTTCTCTGCTGCTTTTATATACTATAGGGCACAGAAGCCCATGCAAGAATTTAGAGACCTTAACAGCACTCAGAAAATTGGCATAAAACATCCTTATTCTCTCCAGCATAGTATCTGCTGGCTGCAACTTTTCATTTCCATCACAACTCACCTGCCTAGAAAATATTCTCTACAAAGATTGAAGACTTGTGCATACAAGCATAAAAGCATAGTGCTGCTCAGAAAAGGAGTGTAAAACACCCGTTATCTCCACATCTTACTTCATTGACTATTTAAAACTACACTAAAGCTCCTTTGGTCTTTCCCCAACCCCCAAAACATCCCTGTGTAACTGATGTCAAAGCAGCACATCAAGCCAGAGAGCTGCCCCTAGGAGAAGGTGGAAGCAGCAGGGGATTGCCTGACTGCCTTGTGCTTCACAACACAAAGCTTGCGGAGTGTGATAGCACCAGACAGCACCAGTCCAGGGGCCTTTTGTACCATTGGAGTCCCTTCTTCGAGGGGCAAGGAAGGAGGAGCCTTGTGTTGTCAGCCCCTAGGGACTGTCCCACCCAGAGCCACTGAGAGGCCCTCTGCCGTCCCTAACTGCATTCTCACTTGTTAACAACTCCTATAATGCTTATTATCACCTATTTACCTAGTTCTTCCCTGACCTGTTTCATGCTGGCAGTTGACAACCCAAATTCCCCATTCTCATTCATCTCTGGTCCAAGCTTGCCTCCCTGTGAATTGTGATGGCAAATTTCTCCTTATAGTCTTAAGTCTCAGTACTGGGGAGGAACTCTGTTGCTGATTCACTTCCGAGTGATGCCTTTGAAACCCACTGGCTGAGCTGATCTAGAGTTCAAGTAGGATCAAAGACGTCTTTGGGACATTAGGTTTGTCTGTTGAGGTGAATAAATGAATCCTTCTCAAGGGGGACAACACTCCAGTTCTGCTTGTACGTGTTCTGAGCCCCCCGAAACCTCCCTCAGAGCATCTATGCTGCGTCTTACTCATACAGAGAAGCAAAACACCGTGAAAACTCTGCAGGAACTGCCTGCAGAGCCCGTGTTGCCTAGAGGGAAGCTCTGAAGAAACAAGCACTGCCAGTCTTTGAAGTCCCATGGCTGGATCTGTATTGGCAAAACTGATATCCAGAGCAAGGTTATGAAGGGCAAGAAGGTGGGAAATGGGGACTAAGCTTTCCAAGATATTTATCAACATATACAGAAAGATACTGGAATATTCAAAAGCACTTAGATGTTTAGGTCCCAAAAAGGTGTTCTGATGCATAGGCAGTACAGCAGGTACCAAACACCAAGGCAGTTAGCATGAGCACTCTGAATATGTACAAGCACGGTCAAAAGAGCAAAAGCCCCTCTGAAAAAACACTGAGACCAGCAAGGCAAAATTATATTTGTTTGACTTCTGCCAGAACATCTCTGTAAATTTAGCAAAGTTTGCTAAGGAGGATCCAGAAATAAAACACACACCTGTAGTAACTGCATGGGGTGGGAACTGCATGGGAAGATGACAAAACATTTATGTGTAATTCTCTCTACTACGTCCAATGGATGATAGAGAACAATCATTTGTCTTTATGCTGTTCAGGTTTCTGTCCTGTATGGGCAGAGTTGAGCAGCCAAACCCATCCCAGTCTCAGTCATGTCTCAGTCATGTTTAAGTGGCAGGTTTCTACAAATGCACTTTTACATTTAGTTATGCCTGCCATATCCTCATCAAAAGCTGACACCATTTCAGCTGCTTCGTCTAGCAATGACTATGAGCTGTTTAATGCATCTGACGCTGATCATTCCTGCCTGCAGCCACAGTGAAATGTATTCACCAATCACTGTTTTATTTACTCCCAAAGCATTTTGCCAGAGGCATTCAGTAGGCAGAGCATCTTTTTTTTCTCTTGATATTAGAAATTATGTTAAATACATGCGAGTTAATATCTTTTTAAATCCATTTGCCTTAACTTTCTAGAGATTTACTTCAGAGTTGGAGAAGAGTGTTTGCAGGTGAGCCTGATTGGATTCAGCTAGTAGTGACAGATGCAGTTCATTTGGGGGTGGGAAGGTGAATGGTGAAGAGAGGATAAAAGGCTTTGGAAGCCACTGTAGAGTCCTTTCTGTTAGGGAAACTTTCCAGTCTTCTGTCTTAGTGACTGCCTGTTGTTTTTCCTATCTTATTATGCCCTCACCCATTCCTCTTAATTGTTTTCTTCCTTTGGAGTTTTCCTCATCTGTGGATTTGCGACCCTGCAGCAGCCCCTTAGTTATCCCTGGTAAAGACAGCAAAAACTTTCTGGGTGAAACTGCTTCAGTCAGGACTCGCCGTTTGCCTCCACGCCTGGCCTGGTGCTCCATTGACTGGGATCAGCTCTGTCTCCTGCAGCCCCTCGGCTCTGGTGGCTTTGGTTCTGTCTACAAAGCTACTTACCATGGTGCAACTGTGGCTGTGAAGCAGGTGAAGAACAGCAGCAAAAACCGACTGGCATCACGACAGAGTTTCTGGGCTGAGCTGAACGTCGCCTGGTTACAGCATGATAACGTGGTACGTGTGGTGGCTGCCAGCACGTGTGCCCCAGCCAGCCAGAACAGCCTGGGCACCATCATTATGGAGTACGTGGGCAACATCACCCTGCACCATGTAATTTATGGTACTAGCAACGCCTGGAGACAGGGTGAGGATGATGGAGGATGTGGAAGAAAGACCTTGAGCATGGAAGAGACTGTGTGCTACTCTTGTGACATTATGACTGGCTTAGACTTTCTTCACTCACAGGGCATTGTGCACTTGGACCTGAAGCCTGCAAATGTCTTTATTACTGAGCAGGGAGCATGCAAGATTGGAGACTTCGGGTGCTCCCAGAAACTGGAGGAGGGCTTGTCCCAGAGTCTTCATGTTTGCCAGCAAGGGGGCACTTACACACACCGTGCCCCTGAGCTCCTCAAGGGAGAGAGGGTCACTGCCAAAGCGGACATCTACTCATTTGCTATCACCCTCTGGCAAATCATCATGCGAGAGCAGCCCTACCAGGGTGAGCGGCAGCACGTGCTCTACGCTGTGGTAGCCTATAATTTACGCCCTTCGCTGGCTGCTGCCGTTTTCCACGAGTCACCGGTGGGCCAGAGACTCCAGAGCATTATTAGCTGCTGTTGGAAGGCCAACGTAGAGGAGCGCCCGAGTGCAGCCCAGCTGCTTCCCAGCCTCAGGGCCCTCAGGGAGAGCCTCTAGGAAAACTCGGAATTCTTACTGTTTCTTTTATTACTGACTTCTCTTTCCCTTTGCCTTTCTCTGAACATAATGAATTTAGCCCCTGTGTGTTCTAAAGGCTTTGTTGCTGGTTTTTATATTTAAAAAAAAAAAAAGAAACTGCTTTGTTATTAGAAGACTGTAAATAGAGATTTAACAAAAGTGGGGTTTTGGTTTTTACCGTGGGAGGGGATGGAGGCAAGGATTAAGACGTTGGCAAATACGACTTTTTCTGGTCAACCTGTTATGTGCTGCTGTGCTTGGGGAAAAAATGGAGAATGTGATGTGCAGGAAAACAGTTGTTTTCAAATAAGTGAAGTACTAAAAAGGGCTGCTTTTGAAAGGTTCTTAGTACATAATACCTTTTGGTATTTCCAAAATGTCAGATATGAGTAGGTGTTTACACTAGCTAGGTTTATGTATTTGAGCTTTTCCTCTTCATTTAGTAAGGAATGAGTGTGCATCGCTAAAAAAATAGTGTCAGGAGTTTCTTCTTATTCTTAGATGGTCATAATTTTAGGAAGAATACTGTTTATGAAATGGAAAGCGTGAACTACCTGATCTCCCCATTGAAATAAGGAACCTTTTTGTCAGTCTAAGAGTAAGAAAATACATTAACAACCTGTGCTTTTATAAGACCTCCATGCTACCAGGTGTGTTAGCTGTAACTTGCTAGCTGGTATATTGTAAACTTTAGTATTTGAAGTATTATGAAAGCATCTCATGTGGAATAGAGCGCGCTCTGATTTTGGAGGTACAGGAGGCCTTTAAAAAAAAAAAAGGGAAAACATGATGAACGCAGCTGTATAGATACAAAACCCTCCTAAATCAGGGTAAGGTGGGGTTACTCACTCTTTGTAATGCATGAGTCAGTATTAGACAAGATGCTGTAAGTACTGAAAAGGAAAATAGCTTAAAGTAGTAATAATGATACTCTGACAGTGCTCAAAGCGCACACTACTGAATTGCCCTCTGCGCTGGTTGTCTTATCCACGGTCTTTCTTGGTCTGGTTATATCGTGTCTGGGAGAGGAAGTGCTGTAGGCAATGCTGAAGACAGATTTCTGATCCCTTATTATAAGAACAGGTAATTACAGATCTGTCGATCTCAACCCTTATCTGGAACTACAAAGATCCAACATCCAACTGCTGTAGCTGATACTGCCATTCTGCTCAAAGACTCGGCTTCTTTTTAAGACGAGAAAGAGAGTGATGTTTCTGTGAAATTGTTACTCTTATTTCCCCTTCTTTCCCCTTTCCATTCTGGAAAAAAATCCCAAGGGAATTTAGCCAGTTTCTTGATTTCTGACACGCATCTGTTCTTAGCCCTGTGAAATCCTGGAAATGAGCAACTATGTGAATTTGAGGTGATTATGTAGGTCTTTGGTATTTGGGTTGGTCATTGAAATCAATGGTTTATAAAGCAGATCTAAGCTTAACTATTTCTTGCTCTTCTGTCCCCTTTAAGTGGAACTGTAAAATGCCAGCTGAAATCAAAAGAGTTAAGGTAAATTCTGGAATAGATTTTCTGTGTTTTCTCTGTCAAAATAATTATGCTATAGAGCTGTAACTCAGGGTTTTTTTCATGTTGTATAACTTCTTTTAATAAACAAATATCCTATAAAAGTTATCATAATAAACCAGTTAGCTTTTAAAATGGTTAGCTGAGGGCATGTAAGATAAAATGTTGGATAAAGCCATTGGCATGCCTCACCTTAATATTAAGCCTTACATTAGAAATCTTTCTCTAGTCCTGAAAAGAATATAATAAAAAATGGAATTAAAGTTTTTCAGTTGTTCTTGGTACTTACGTGTTGTATTTATTTTGCCAATCTAGGTAGCTTGTTTCTTAAATTGCCAGAAACTTGATACTTTGTGCTTAATGATACTTTAGTGTCAATAAGGGCTACTTGAGTCTATGAAAAATCAAGCACCCCTCAAACTCTCTGTTATACTTAACAGAAGAATACTGGATGGCGAAGAGCTACTCTTGAAGCGTAATCAGCTCTGCAGATGTCTGTCAATTTTACTGGATACCCTTTGCAGAGGGAGTGAGAACTCTGCGGAGCACTCAATATGTAGGCTCTACATAATCTGCTGTCATAATGATCTCTAGTTTTGAGATTTGATCAAATATCCAAGATTTGATTTGCTTCTTTTTGATTGCTAATGAGCTTTGAGTTAATACTAATCAAGAAACATCTCAGACCTGGTAGCTCAGAATCCATGGTTCCATGTGATGGGGATTATTTTGCCTGTTTGCCTCACTTCACATCAATCTACTCTGAATTTCCTTAAAGGGTAGTTGGCCTTTGCACTCCATGTCCTAAATAACTCCATCATCAACAAATTTATCTTACAGCTCCTCTTGCACATCATTTATGAATGTGCTGAGCAGCACAGAACCCTGTGAAATACCAATAGGCACTTTGTTTAGTTGAGATAACATACACTTTTACCCTCTGCTTCTATCTTTTGGCTTATCAAGACCAGGATTTTCTCTCCTAAACATGGCTACTTAGTGCCTTCAAAAAGTCTGCAGTGAAGGATTTTTTTTTTAATACTTTCAGAAACCCAAAGGAAACATTCCTTATCTGCATGCTATTGGTGCTCCTAAAGAATTCCAATACAATTCTACGCAATTGTGAAGCACAGCTCTGTTCAACCAAAACAATATTGACTCCTCCTAAACAAATCATATCTGTCTGTTAATTCCTTTAATATGGCATCTGCTAATGCATCTTGAACAGATGTCGGTCAGGTAATTAGGAAAGTTATTTCTTAAAGACTACCATGGGAAGTCTTGGAGAGAAGAGGGGCCCATGACATCAGAGGCACTGGTTGATTTTTGAGTATTGCTCAAGATTGGTCCAACCTAATGAGCAGGAAATCAAGCAAAGGCCTCCAAGCTGATTCTGATTAAACTTAAACATAAAAAATAAACAATGAAGAGTTGAGACACCAATAGGATGTCTAGAGCAAGGAAGACTTACTGTTGGTAGAGAAAGGATCAGGTTAGGGAACATTCAAGTAAACAAGGTGTAGATGAGTTCATGTGAACTGCTGGGATGCACTCGCAAATGCTGATGAAGCTTGCTGATGTCATTGTGCAGCCACTCAATTACCTTTAGAAGGTCATGGTGGTCAGGAGAGATTCCTGAGGATGGGAAGAAAGCAAACCTAACTCCTACCTGCAGGATGGCCAAAAGGGAGGATCTGGAAAACTACAAGCCAGACAACTTCAACTAAATCCCTGGGAAAGTGGTGGAACAAATAATTCTGGAAACCATTGCCAAACATACAAAGGACAAAAAGGTGATCAGGAGTAGTCATCATGGATTTATGAAGAGGAGATCATGCCTAACCAACCTGGCAGCCTTCTGCAATGAGATTACTGGCTACTGGATGCGGGGAGGGCAGTGGCCATTGCTTATCTTGACCTTAGTGAGGTTTTTGGCACTGTTTCCCATTACATCCTTATAGAGACGCTGTTGAAGTACAGGCTCGATCGTGAAAACTTAAAACTAGCTAAGGTGCTGGGCTGAAAGTGTGAAAGTATTGTGATCAGTAGCATGCAGTTGAGCAGGAGATTAGTCACTACTGGTACAGCCCAGAGATCAATAGTGGGCCCAGTACAGACTAACCTCTCCATTAATGGCCTGTATGATGGGACAAGGTGGATCTTCAGTATGTTTGCAGATGATACAGACCTGGATGGAGTGGTCACTACCTCAGATGATTGTGCTCGTTTTCAAAGACCTTACCAAGATGGAGAAATCTGCTGATGTGAATTAATGCTGGGAACTAGATAATAAAGTCCAGCATCTGGTGGAGGAAAACTGCATGCACCAGTACAGGCTGGGGGCTGACCAGCAGACACCAAGCTGAGCATGAGCTAGTAATGGCACCTTTGCCTCCAAGGCAGCCAAAAGCATCAGAGGGTGCTCTTCCAAATTATTGCTAGAAGACATTATTCCTCTCTGTTCTCTCAGCGCTGGTGAGACACATCTGGAGCGCTGTGGCCAGCCTAGAACTCTGCCAGAACAAAACAGGAATGGGTGTCCTGGACCAACAGTGCAGCCAAGGGCCATTTTGCTGATTAGAGGATTGGAACCTCTGCGTGAGGAGACTCTTGAGAGTCAAGGCTGTTCAGCCTGGAAAGAGAGGCCTCAGGGGGATGCTATCAGTTTTTATAAATACTGATGGGAGGCAGTAAAGATGGAGCTAGTCTCTTCTCAGTGGTGGCCAGTGAGAGGAAAAGATGCAATGGACACAAACTGAAGGACAGGAAACTCAATTTAAATGCAAGAGAAAACATTTTTACTGTGAGGATGACCAAACACTGGAATAGGTTGCTCAGAGAGGCTGGGGAGTCTTCATCTTTGGAGATATTCAGAGCCCAGCTGGACACAGTACGGAGCAAGCTGCTCTAGTCAACCCTGCTCTGAGCAGGTGGTCAGACTAGACATTCTCCAGAGGTTCCTTCCAACCACAAAAGTTCTGCAATTATAAAAACATTTATAGATGCTTGAATTTCAGGCAGCTCTTGAGTTCTCCTACAAAAATGTTTCTAGTATGAGCCTATTCTGTGTTTCCTCCAGGAACAACACACATGCAAAGAACACACTGATTTTTTGCAATGGCTTTGTTGTCTTGTGGGGGGAGTCAGATTTCAACGTGTTTTTTTTGTTTTGATTTGATTTTTCTTTTTAAAATCTGACATCAGTAGATCTGTCAGAGAGATTTGACTGATTTCTTGTTCTTGATATTCTGAAAATTATAAATTGTGGATTTTATGTTAGTTCCTTACTTTTCTTTCCATCTGTTTTTATATTTAATCCACCAGAGTTTTATCCTTTCCGTTTTCTTCATCTGGACACAGCTTCAGGTTTTTAAAAGATGCTTTCTTGCTTGTAAAGCTGGCATAAAATCTAATGAGCGTACCTGCACATTGCTCTTTAACTTTGTCACACTTGCGTACCTCCGTATAAAATGTTAGCAGAAGGCACATGATGCTAGCAGAACAGATGTAGACAATGGTATTACAACTCTGATGGGATTCTGTTCATCCAAATTTTTCACTGTCTTTCTAGAAACTGGTTTTGTTCATTATCTCTCCTTCCCCATCCCTACACATACAGCACAGTTCCAGATGGTTAGCAAGACACGGTTTTAAGTAAGGCTAAACCTTTAGGACTACTCACACCTAGTTTATTCTCTTCATTCCTGGAACTGATCACCAGCATTTTGACCAGCCTAAACTGATGATCTATTGAAAGCCTGGAAAAAGTGCTATAACTGGGTAATTGTAGTTTATCAACATCTTGCTATGCTTCCTGAGCCTGAAAGACGTGTGAAGCCAGTGCTGAAGTTCCTTTGTGTGGTTGCTCCAATCACCCAGCCAAACAAATATAAAAAAGGACATCAATTTTTCTTCCTGTGGACTAAATGCCTTGGCAGGGTATACATAAAAGCATGATGAGCGTGAAAGGCTGAACTAGCATTCATGTCCTGGTTGGCTCTGTAGGTTCAGCCAATTTAGCAGTATGGGATCCAGTATTGCACAAATTCAGATCCCGCATCATCAGTGTAAGTCTGGGCACAGTGATACTGTAATATGCCTTTGGGTTGTGCCCTCCAGCCCTCTGCCAGCCAGGTATGCTCTGTTCAGGGCACGAGTTATCTGATGCTAAGAACAGGCTGGACATCCTCAAATAAGAGCAACAATGCATCTTGGCCATGCTCTTAGGAAGGAACAAAGCCCATTTGTCCCAACTGGTAAATGTCAGATATCTCACGTCTTGTCATCAACCAAGTTCCATAGCTTGATATAATTACTTTTCTTGGAAACAAAACTGCTCTTTTGGTTTGGTTTTCGGTGGTGGTTTGCTTTGTTGGGTTTTTCTAATAGCAGCAACTCAAATGCCATTTCTGGCACCTTGGGAAGGTGCGTCATAGTGTCCATTTTCTCAAAATGAGCTGTTTTCTTTGTTCAGACAGGGGGAAGAGTGGCTGGAGAGCTGCACGGAAGAGAAGGACCTGAGGGTGCTGGTTGACAGCCGACTGAACATGAGCCAGCAGTGTGCCCAGGTGGCCAAGAAGGCCAATGGCATCTTGGCTTGTATCAGAAATGGGGTCACCAGCAGGTCCAGGGAGGTTATTCTCCCTCTGTACTCGGCACTGGTGAGACCGCACCTCAAATACTGTGTTCATTTCTGGACCCCTCACCACAAGAAGGATCTTGAGGCTCTGGAGCGTGTCCAGAGAAGAGCAACGAAGCTGGTGAAGGGGGTGGAGAACAAGTCTTATGAGGAGCGGCTGAGAGAGCTGGGGTTGTTTAGCCTGGAGAAGAGGAGGCTGAGGGGAGACCTTATTACTCTCTACAACTACCTAAAAGGAGGTTGTGGAGAGGAGGGAGCTGGCCTCTTCTCCCAAGTGACAGGGGACAGGACAAGAGGGAATGGCCTGAAGCTCCGCCAGGGGAGGTTCAGGTTGGATATCAGAAAAAAATTCTCCACAGAAAGAGTCATTGGGCACTGGAATAGGCTGCCCAGGGAGGTGGTCGAGTCGCCTTCCCTGGAGGTGTTTAAGGAACGGGTGGATGAAGTGCTGAGGGACATGGTTTAGGGAGTGTTAGGAATGGTTGGACTCGATGATCCAGTGGGTCCTTTCCAACCTGGTGATTCTGTGATTCGTTTTATGTTCCCTGTTTATAAGATGCACAAGTTGCCTTTCAGGCTTCCAGTTCAGCAGCATTGAGAGCTAACTATTCAAAATGGGATGGGTTAGCTCCTGCCTCATAGCGGTCTTGGGTAACTACAGCTAGTTCTCATCAATCTCCAAGTGCCTAATTATGGAATCCGGCTGTATTCACTTATTTCATAATGTCCAAGTAAAGAAGATACTGTAAAGGGCTTGCATTCTCATGTCTAGTCATCAACAGCAGTATCCCTGGACTTATTAACCATAAGAGAGTGTGATACTTTGTGCTTTCTTGGCTATGTAGATACCACTATCTGCTAAGGGAAAGCATGAATTCAACGTTCTAATTCTAGCCTTTCTTTCTTTTCTTTTTTATAAGCAATGGCATCCGCTACCCCAGTCTCCCCCACGTGTCTCCTCTTTTCCCTCAAATGGGCACATGTGCAAAACTTGACAGGACGCAGTTAAGAAAGACATCTTATGTAATTTTATCTAATTCAAACTGAATCCCCAAACGACAGCCAATAGCAGTTAATGCTGAAAGGCTTTAAATCAAAATTAAATTTTTTCATGCTCTTCTTCACAATGAAAAGCAAATTCCGTGTGCTCTCTTGAGTTCTCTGAATGCAACAATTACTTTAGCAGTCAAGAAAGACAAGAAAAGATGGCTAGAAGCATATGCAATTGTAATAAGCAGTTTCTAGGAAGAATGGAAAGAAGGAAAAGGAAAAGCATTCTGTATTACACTTCAGTTACTGTAGCTCTTACTGAAGATTTAGTGTCTTTGGTTCCCAAACAGAAATATCAGCAGACATTTCACAATCAATTAAAAAAAAAAAACCAACCAATTCTGATGCTGCTGTCTTTATTTTGGGGTGGAGTGGGTGGCAGTATTACAGGTAAATGTATTTGATGATTAAGAAAGAAACAGTTCTCTCTTTCTCTTTGACACAGTTTCTGGCTTTCCACTAAACAGGAGTCTGCGGAACCCTGACCCTGGCTTGTTCTGTTGTTTCTCTGTCTTTCTTTAGAGGCTTCTGCTGTGCTCGCTTACTTTATGTTCTTTTTTTTCCCCCTTTTTTTAGGGGTGTTATGCTGTACCTCAGCCCAGAAAGAAAGAGGTAATAACACTACCTTCAATGATAAAAATGCTATATTACTTGGAGGTGTATCCTTATTATGTAAGGTAGGATGGGAAGCATGAAGTAAGTGTGAAGATGTACGCATTGCTTCTGTATTCTGTGTTAAGATAGGTCTGCAGTAAAGCAAAAAAGTGTTTTATAGAGGATACCATAAATATTTGTGCATTCAAAGACACTTAAGTGGATGCTTAGTATCTGATTTGCATATCAATTTTTGCAGCACTAGTATCCGCGTTTATAAACTCATCCACCAGAACAAAGATGAAAATATGGGTAGAAAGTGAATGGTTATTTTCAAAATTAACTGTACTTTGAACATTTTACTTATACTTTATTTTAGCTGTTTATCTGCCGCAAATACCTTAATGCAGTGCTCAAAGAGCCTCTTTCTATGCTTCAGTTAACCCAGCTGCCAAATATTTGTCTGCCCGTCAAATGAAAAGCCTTAAAAGCAGTTAAAGAAGGAAAATGGAACAAAAAAAGTTTACTGGCTTCTGTCCCAGTCTGCCATCAGCTTAGGATGCCATGGGACAATTTGATAGTAGAGGCACCATCCGCCTCTGGACTTCTCCGAGCATGAGGCTGAGTTTTGCTCTCTACCCAGCCTGGAGTTCAATAGCCTGAGTGTTCAGCAGAGCAGGGAGGTGATTGCATTTGCCTTTGCAGGGCACCTGGGATAATAGGGTAATTCATAACTTAATAAATATTCTACTGCACATGTGCCAGGCTACAAAGAGCAAAGTAGGCTGCAAATTGGAAATGTAAATGTCTAGCTCTTCTTAAGTTACTCCCCCGAAAAAAAGGCAGAAGGAAAGCCAGTTTTATTTTAAAGCCATGTATTTTTCTCAACCACTTACTTCAAAAATGGTGAAAGGGTTTTGATTCAGATATGGCACAAGTGAACCTGGCCCCAGAGACAAGTATGGAAAGTTGCACCTGAAGAGAGACAGTAAAAAAGCTGACTGTAAATATGGGAATTGATAGGTTGGGGAAGCTAGATTTTTTAAATAGTAATTAACAGTATATATTTTATGATACAGTAAGTTTAGAGAGCTATCATATACTTCGGCCACATCCTTGTTTCTCTCTTATCTAACAGTTCCATTAAAATGGTTTGCAGATAACACAAAAGCCACACACAAAGCTTTTGATGGAATGTATCATTGCGCTGACACGCCAGCAGATGAATGTCACCCGAATTTCTCTTTGTATAAGAAGTGACAGAACTTCTCCAGACCTCCCTTAAAGCTGTCGATCCTTGTAGAGCTTTTGGGAGTGAAACAACTGCTATTAGATATTTCCTAATTTAAAGGGGAGAAAAAGGATATTCTTAAAATATAATTAATCATTCCTGTCAACAGCTGACTTTCATAGGAAATAAATTTCTGTAATTTTTTAAACAACAGTTTCACACTTGCGTAGTTCATTTCAAAAGTTATGTATTGAATTCCAAACAGCATTTGAAAGTGTCCTAACCATAAAAATAAGCCCTACCTGACCAATCATAGCACGAGTGGTATAAAAGAGCCATTTGCACAGAGAGACAAGGCATGTGGCTGAAGGAATCAACGAGATAAGCCAGAAACAGGGAGAGGGGAGACACCCTCAAAAATGAACCTATTTGCTTCAAGCCTTTCAATCAGTGATAGCTCTCATTGAGAATAAGTTTATGTTGGTACATGAATTTCTGTGTTATATGCTCAGGCTACCTGCCCACTGGACTATCAGGGCCCCGTATGGCTGAAACCAAGGGTCTTAAACTAGTGCTTAAAATTAGTCAAGGCTACTGATTCAGTTCAGAGCAGTCACCCTTAATCACCAGCTTGCAGCACTCTCTTGTTTAGCTAAAAGAGGCAGAGCCTTCCCCTCACTCCAAACCCCCCAAACCCCAACTCTCTTGGTGCATAAAAATGAAAAACTGCCTAATTTAAAATGCTCTGCAAGCCATTACCAGCCCCCAAACAGCCTGTGAGGATTTTTCTTTCTTTTTTTGATGATTGCACTATGTGCTAATTATGGTAATGATGATTAGTGAGTGCTATACTTCAATAATACAAATGATTTAGCAATGTATGTGCACAAGTAATGGTGGATTCTTCATCGGAAAAAAAAAATCTTTTATATACAGAATATTTTAAGAGTGAAAAGGTCAGTTTCTCTATGTCAAACGTGTGTTGAAAGAGGAAAATGAATCCCTAGGTATTAGCATGAGTATTTGTGCCTGCCAGAATGACATGATTGGCTCTACCTCACACCAGGAACATTTCACAAGAGGTTATGAGGAGCAGTTCCTCCTCCAAAGATGTAAGTGACTCTCAAAAAGGAAACACACATATGAAGGGTGCAGGAAGAGGGCCGTTGACAGAACAAAGTACCTGCCAGCTGGTGTCAGAAGCATCTTCCAACACTCATAATTACTGAAAGATTATTTTGTGATATACCTATTGTGTACTTAATAAATGAGATCATAACGCTGAAAAAAATACAATATGAATACAGTATGTCTTGAAATTTTTTCAGGGGTCATGGCTACCACGCTAAAACCCACCTTCTATGTATATCACAATGGTTAATTTTAATTACCTAATTATGGAGTGCTTGACTAAAACCCTCTTAAGTGCTAAAACTCTCTTTTCCTCAGTTTTAACTAGCAGACAGTACTGCTCCTCTTGATCTGCCTCTGGAAAAACCTATTGGTAGAGGTTTCACTGTGCATGGAGGTAGGATTGTTGGAAGTGCAATTGTATGCATCTACATATAGTCACTCTTACAACATTTAAGCAACTCTTGCAGGGGAAAAAGACTTTTTTTATTTTATAGTATTTCCTGAGAGACTAACCAAACCATATACCATATTTGTAACAATGGTGGTGTTTTCAGACGGTGTGAAAGGACTTGTACAAGCCCTGTTTTAATTACAAGCAAAGCAGTAACACCTGCCATATATTTAGTTGAAAGACAAGTTTAATCAACTTGCTGTATTCTCTTGTAAGTTGTTCTCTTACACAGAACTGCTGAGTCTTCTGTGAAATGACATAAAAAACTCTACGGTTGCTGTTCCTGCCCCCCACTGCAACCTCATAATTTCTACATAGTAGGCTGCAGCTGCTGCATTGCCACGTTGGCTTTATAGAGAAGTCAGCAAGCCCTTTGAAACCAAAACTGCTTAATATTTGATGCCTCCTGGATCACTTTCATGTTACGTTGTGGATCCAACCAGCTGTTCTGAACAATCACAGTGTAATGATTTCCTCAGTAGCTATTAATTCCTGTTTCTGAAGCACATCTTAACACCACAGTATCTCCTTTAGTTCCAGGTCCTAAGGTTTATGATATTACTCCTGTTTCTGTCAGGTTTTGAGTAATTTAACTTAGCTAGTTCACACAGGGTCAGGTCACAACAGAAGCTTTACTGAATTGCCTTGAGTCTTTCTTTACAGATGCCAGGGTTGGGAAGGGCATCTCTTCACAAGTCCCACAGAAGTCAGTCTGACACCTGGATGTAATCTAGATAGAGTTGTGAGATGCAACTAATACCCTCCACTAATAGCTTTTTACCATCAAGATGGTGATCCCCCCCTTGCTTTAAATCTCATCATCATATATGGAAAGTTTTTGCTATATTTTCTGCTTGCAAATGTTCATCATCTGAAAACCAGTTGGATCAAGAATACCGCAAAGAGGACTAAACTAATCTTACAGGGATGAGGAAAAACTTCTCAGAAAAACAAAACCCAAACACTGTGCAGCAATGCATTCTATACCAAGGGAATTTTCCCTCTAGTCGTACAGCAGTGTGAGGTCAGGATCATTCCTTAAATTATCCCTGCTCGATGATAGAGAAGCAGCACAAGCACCGTGAAACAATTCCATTCTACTCTGTCTCGCCAAAGAATTAGGTTAGATTTAAACTGGACTTTGGAAGAAAAAAAAAATGTTATCAGTAACTGCATAACTGGGCTCTAAAACAGTAGACAGAGGGTCACGGGCAAAAATATATGTGTATTACATATATTGGTAAACACAACTGCTGTAAAATTACTCAGCTTTTCCTTTCTGAAGGACAGACATCCAACCATGCAAATGCCCTGCTGCTGGTAGCTTCCCATAAAGTTTTTTAAGGAGGCAGACGTAAGGAGCAAAGAAAACTCTCTACTCTTTATTAGCCCAAAACGTACTGTGAGAGTTCACATGCACCAGCACATCATGCTAGTTCCTAAATGGTCTGAGTACAAAGCACCTACAGAGAAGCCAGTGAGGCAAGTGTAGCAAATCAACCCATATTCTGGAAGCCATTTCCAACACAGTTGGTAAAACAGGCTGCTACATTGGAAGAGCCACATGGATAATATTTGAATAGATGCAACTTTTCAGCATGTGCTATAAACTACCGCAGTCTTCTCGAACTGTCTGTTTTTTTCAAAGTAAAACAGATTGCGACAAATCATGCCAAGCAGCCAAGTGGCCAAAGCTGCATTGGAGAGATTTGTGTAGTTTGGAACACATTTTTTGTACATGATTAACATTTCTATATGTGAAGTCTTCCAAGGTGATTTCCAAAATGAAAATTAGTTGCAAAAACACCAGTTTTCTCTGTGCGTCCACTAGTTCTGCTTTCACTGGACTGGTGTGCTGAGTATCTTTTGTACAGGAATTGCATGCCCCCCTCTCAGTATTACAGTGTGGCCTGGATAGCAACAGATGACACGGTAGGAATGTGAGTGTAAATACTGTTTGTGACCAGAATATCCAAATCGGCCTGTTCTGAGAGGATGTTTGCCCAAAACCTGATAACACTAAGAGGAAATTAACAATAACAAAGCTTGTTTAAAACAATGGTCACCCAGATTAATCAGTAACTAGGGGATTAGATTACCAAGAGCCTTTTGAGAAAAGAAGTTAGCTTGAAAAGCTGCATGGGAATTTGTGATTGTTAGAAGAAACTTTTGGGTGGGAAAGCAGTACCAGAGCAGCAGGTGTTATTATTTCTGAGCCCTGACAGCTTCCTCCCCATCAGGTACGGCGAGTAGCTGCCATGCCACTTCCAGTACAGGCTGGGGGAATGACAGGATGATGCATATCGGTAGGGACCCTCTTCTCAGGAATTCACATCGGAACTTATGGAATACACTTTCACTGGTATGTGGATTAGCTGCACAGGTACACCTGCCCACATCTCCAACAACAAGGATGTAGACAAAGAGAATTCACACTCCCAAACGTGAAGTGTGCTTTTGTAACCCACGCATCTTGGAATAGAGGGGATGTGTGAATAGGTAAGTAGGAATAGAATTTGGGGATTAGTGGTAGAAGGGTATGTAAGAAATTTGTAGGTGTTTATAAACACTTTGAAAGTATCCAGTATTATCATTTCCGTTGTATTGTGATATTGACCCATAACACATAGTTCACTGATTAACGGTAAATTACACGTTGCTAATCAATAAACCACCTTGGTGCTGCCAAGACTATGTGAGTTGCACACTTACTCTCTGCAAAAAGTTGCCATTTCATTATTACAAACTTGATAGAAGCATCACATCTACAGAGAAAGGAGTGGAGAGTTCACAAACATTCTTCTAGACAGTAATTCATCAATTTAAAATATATCTTCAGACTGAATGAGGGCAGGAGAAATTTAAGTATCTGAGAAATTTCTACATCTGAAAGCAGCCCAGATGTACAAGCCTGTTTCAATCCTGAACATTCAAAGACATGTTCCAGTGAGGTACCACAGATTCAGCATCATTAGAAGTGCTGTAGCATATTAGCAGTTAAGTATTTTTTCATCACTGTGATTTGTGTCGGAAGCATAAGGCAACACACGCTGACAAAGGAGAACTTTTGGGGAAGTCGTGCTCTAGCCAGATCAATAATATTAGAAGCCAAGTGTATTATCTGTCAGGCATGAAGTACAGAATGAAAGAGCCTGTAATAATAATTATGAAGCTTATGCTGCCCACTTGAAAAAGTCTCTTAATGATGAATATTTGTGGCAACATTTGTCAACAGTAAAGGAGTCCATCAAAGCACAATTGCTCTTTCTCCGAGTCATAGATCTAGTTCATGTTTTCCTTCATCACACACAAAAAAATAAGATAAAGAGAGCCTAGTATTTTGAGGGGCTGTTTTATATGGTGATGCTTATGCTAGAATTGGATGAAAATTTAAAATGGACAGGCCAGGTGCAATATGAGAACTCCACCCAAAGACTGATGTTTGTGCACCAGTGCACTCTGTCTGCCTGTTACCGGCAGAGAAAACAAGTTACCAGTTAGCAATTATAAAACTAAAAAAATCAGTGTTTAAAAAGGGGGTATTTTCAGTTCCAGTGGATTTTATGGAAGTTTCAATACCTGAGGCAGCTGTAGACACAGTAATACAGATGTTCAAAATCCAGAGAGGACAAAGTGGTATTAACAGGTACTACCTAACTGCTGAGCAAAGAACTTGGAGGAGAGTTATGGAACATGATACAAATGAATAACTTCAAGTTAACATAAGAGGATTCACAAATACCTATAATTAAAACCAAGCAGATGCTGAAGGGTTTCTTAAAAAGCCTGAAAATAGCTTTCATTGAATTGCTGCTGACTGGTTTAGATACTCCACCACCAAGTGATGATTTTCTGAGAAGCCTTGAGTATGATCCTGCTTTGCAGGTATTTTATGACCAGAAGATCAAACAAAATCTTTAAAATTGTGTTCAGATTGCGAAGACCTTGGAGAAGGAAGTAATTTTCAAAGTAAATAGCACATTTTGGCAATACGTTAATCAGCAGTGAAAGTAAAGACTACAGGCAATGGGCTGGCGTAACCCAGGTAGTTTCCAGCAAGCTGCCCACATCAAATAATCACTATGAAAAATTGCAAAGCAGATTAAGAAAGCTGCTGCAAGCCCTGCCGAGACCATCCACAGGCACCTGTGTGAAAAATGTAGAATAATTCTACTCAAAAGAATAAATGGTGTTCACAAGCCAATTTGCAAAGCCTGGGGAATATGACTGTCCTTTGAACTACCCAAAGGTGCGGAGTTCAGCTCAGCATTCACCAGAAGACAGCACAGGCTTCATTTTGAGAAGTTACTGCTATAGTTTAGGAGATGCTGAGTGACAGCAGGCAAATGCTTGTTCAGTTAACTCTTCAGTCATACAGGTCAGCTCATACCAGGACCTACTGTTCAATTACACCTGCCCTAGCACTACAAGAACTGGAAGATCTCCTCAAAGACGCTTTTTGAAACATAAACAAAGGAAGACAGAAGGTTAATTGACATCAAGACTAAATGGACATAGACTTGTAGAATATTGGGATATCTTTTCTGGATAAAAACCCCTGTATAATTTAGCCAGTAACAGAGGAAAAAAAAATCTTCCCAAGCAAAACTTGGCAAGATCAAATGCAATGGCATTAAGTAGCTAAAGAATCAGGCGACTATTCATTTAGCACAAAATTCAGGCTAAAATTAAGCAAAAGATCAAAAACCTGACAACTATCTAACTCCTTACACATACATATTTAATTTATAGGAACTGAATTACAAATTTTGAATAAATTAAATCTAACTGGTTTTACTATAAACTAGTAAAAAATATGTGGATAACAAAATACTCAGATAATATTCAAGACTGTTTCTAAAGGACAAACAGGGCAAAGGAAGAGACAAAACCTCCTTTCCCAGTGATCTATAAAAAACAAAGTCAGAAAATGTTATGAACGCACACAGAATACTATTCTGAGGGATGAATCATGAAATTAGGTATTAAATTGTTTCTGCTACAGATTTAAGTCATGTTAAAAGCATGTCTTGCTTCTTAATCATTTACCTGCCTAAGCACTCCTGGAAGATTCACCTTAAAAGCATATGATAACAGTGTATTTATAAGTCCAAACTCACAATTCCACAACTAAACTAAAGTTAGCATAGCTGGGGAGAAAAAACCCATATTAAACCCAATATGTAACCAAAGGAAAATGAGACATAATACAAAATATGATTCAGAAGCTAAGAATGGCAGAATATTCAGGAGGTAAGCAAAAAATTTAATTGTCAATGGATATTTACCCATGAAGGAGTTTGTGGTTTGGGTTTTTTTAATGTAAAGCAGGAAGTTCAGATAAATTTCTGTTCTATATTTGTGGAGAACAACCAACATATTTATATCACTAAATTCTAACAATAGCTAAGGAAAGCCTTAAACATAGGAACAGAAGTAAGGCGGTTTTCAAATCAGCAGCTCCAGATAGCTTGCATCCAAGAATTTTAAGAGCTGGCAAAGGAGACTTGTGCGCTGTTAATGTGGATTTTCCATAAGCTTTGAGAAATCTGGGGAAGCTCAGAAAAAAAAAACTCTCAAAGAAAGCTGAGGTGGTGCCAATAGTAGGGAAAAAAAAAAAGAAGTAAGAAAGGAACAAATTCAGGAGCTTACTGTCAACCTTGCATTAATCACAGTGAAAGAAGAAATACTGACTTCTAGAGACAGGAAAAAGAAATAAATGAGGGAATTTTACTTAAATTACACAGCTTATATGTATGGAAAATGTATCTTTTCAGATTGACTTTTTTCATGCAATTAGAGCACACGTTTGGTAGACGATAGGAACAGTGTCAATATAACACTTCTGTACAATGACATGTTCAGTAGGACACAGAAACTGGCATAGATGTGCACATATAGTTCATAATATGTAACTTAATACTAATGTTACAGGTCTGTGTCATCAGTCGGGAATCAGTCACACATATTTCTAATTGAATCCCACAGGAATTAGTTCTTGGCACCAAGCCATTCAAAATTTTATCTGGAAATAAAGTTCACTAAGAACATTCATAAAAGCTCTAAGTAAATAATGCAGCAAGCTTGCTGATTGGGAACCATCGGATTACTGGAAAATTAAGTGTTTCAGCATGATAGTGTGAGGTCATGTATTTCAGAGGGATGAATATAAAACACTTGTAGATGGAAAAATTCCTCAGGCAGTAGTTGGAATAGCTGATAACAGAGTAATCATGGGTTCCTTACTTATAAGTGAGTTCAAAATTATTAATATAATTGTTAAATGGCTCAGAAAACAAATCACCAGAAACAAGTGCTGCTTTCATTGCAGGGAGGAAGAGGCCAGAGAAGCAGGACTACCACCAAACCAGGTTTTTCAAGTACTGGGAAAAGACATTGCTGCATTTCAGGGAGCAGTGATAGGATGACTACTTCTGCGTTCGTGTTTACTAGAACTGCTTTATCAGAATGTAGCATCTAGTCCAAAGCGGTTCTTAGTAAACCAGAGATTTCAAAGAGCAAGTATAAATGATCCCAGTGCAAATCAAGTCTAAAACTGAGTACTCATCTCCATCACATGAGGTTTAAGGACCACATGAAGACCTATTCAAGTATTTGGGGATAGCTAAGTTTCCAAAGCTATCAGTATCTTTGCTAACAGCACCCGTGTCTGTGATTGCCAGACAACGCCCCCAAACTACAATTAAAATACTATTTTTAAAAGATAACTACAATTACCTTACTACAGGCCACCATTCCATAACATATAAAATGTTTCTCCAGCTAGATAAATCTCTCAAGTTGTGATAGGGAAGCAATTGCCCCCTTGTACTCAACACTAGTGAGTCCGCACCTTGAATACTGTGTTCAGTTTTGGGCCCTTCACTACAAGAAAGACATTGAGCTGCTGAAGCGTGTCTAGAGGAGAGCAATAAAGCTGGTGAAAGGTCTGGAGAACAAGTCCTAGAGGAATTGCCTAGAGGAAACTGAGATTGTGTAGCCTGGAGGAGAGGACACCAAAGGGAGACCTTATCACACTCCACAACTACCTGAAATGAGGTTGTAGTGAGGTGGGTGCTGGTCTCTTCTCCTAAGTAACAAGTGATAGGACAAGAGAAAATGGCCTCAAGTTGTGCCAGGGGAGGTTTAAATTGGGTATTGGAAAATATTTCTTCACTGAAAGAGTGGTGAAGCCTTGGAACAGGCTGCCCACAGAAGTGGCAGAGGCACCATCCATGGAGGTGTTCAAAAAACATGTAGACTTGGCACTTCGGGACATGGCTTAGTAGGCACAGTAATGTTCAGCTAACAATTGGACTGGATGCTCTTAGAGGTCTTTTCCAGCATAATGACTCTCTGATTTTATGATATAACTAGGAACAGGGATGCTCTTAGCAAAATGCTCATTTTGGGATTGACAGCTATCAGTGTTCAGGCCACATCAATGACTGTTCTCATTAAAAAAACATCCCTCCTATAGCCAACCTTAACAAGTAAAGAGGACTTCAATAGATAAAATTAAGTTCTTACATTCAGGAATGAATGAAACCAGCATTTTTACCTAAAGCTCCCTAAAACTTCTGTTCGCACACCTCCACTTTCGGTAGTGACCGAAGAGGGGGGAAAAAAAGGGCTTGGATGGGAATGGCTCACAGCCACTGGAAGCATGGACAGCCTGCTTGTGCATCAAACCTTTGTAGGGAAAGCTGAAGTCTACTGGTGGGGGTGCAGGGGCTGTGGCAATTCCACCACACTGCCCTTGCTGCCTCCCAGAGCTCACCCCTGCTTCTTGCCACCAACAAGACTAAGACGGGCACCATCTCCGGCTCCAGCTTCAGCTAAGGCTAAGGCTCCTGCCATGGCTAAGGCTCCGGCTCCAGCCCTCACTCCCGCTACAGCTAAAGCTCCTGCTCTTGCCACAGCTAAGGCTCCCGCTATGGCTAAGGCTAAGGCTCTGGCTCCAGCTCTCTCTCTTGCTATGGCTAAAGCTCTGGCTACGGCTCTGGCTCTCACTACAGCTCTGGCTCCCATTATGGCTAAGGCCCTGGCTCCCGCTATCGCTCTGGCTCAGGCTCTGGCTCCCACTCTTGCTATGGCTAAGGCTGTGGCTCTGGCTCTGGTTTCTGGCTCTTGCTTATGGCTAAGGCTCCAGCCCCAGCTCCTGCTATGGTTCTGACTCCCGCTATGGCTTTGGCCCTGCCACTGGCTATGGCTCTTGCTATGGCAAAAGTTCCAGCTCCCGCTATAGCTCTGGCTCAGGCTCCGGCTCCCACTATGGCTAAGGCTCTGGCTCTGGCTGCTGCTCTCATTCTGGCTCATGCTCCAGCTCCTGCTCTGGTTAAGGCTCCCGCTAAGGCTCTGGCTCCAGCTACGGCTAAGGCTCTCGCTATGGCTCTGGCTCTGGCTAAGGCTTCAACTCCTGCTCTCACTCTCGCCATGGCTAAAGCTCTGATTATGGCTCTCGCTATAGCTCCGGGTTCAGCTAAGGCTCTGGCTCCAGCTCTCACACTCACTATGGCTAAAGCTCTGGCTCTTGCTATAGTTCTGGCTATGGCTAAGGCTCCAGCTCCTGCTCTGTCTAAGGCTCTGGCTCCAGCTCCCGCTCTGGCTCCAGTTCTCACTCTCGCTATGGCTAAAGCTCTGGCTCAGGCGCTCGCTATGGTTAAAGCTCTGGCTATGGCTAAGGCTCCAGCTCCCGCTCTGCCTAAGGCTCTCCGGCTGTCGCTATGGGTAAAGCTCTATCCCTGCTACCAACTGCAGCTCTCACTCTGGCTCTGGCTCAAGCCCCGCCTCTCGCTCAGGCTAAGCCCCGCCCCGCCCGCTCCCGCCCCGCCGGGGGTCGGAGGTCCCGCAGCGCCCGGATGGAGGCGGTGCCCTGGCTATAAAAGCGCCGCGCGGGCGCCGCCCGGCCCTCTCCGCGCCGCCGCCTCCTGGCTCACCGCTGTTCGCTGGGCCCCGCGCCGCCCCGGGAATAAGTCGGTCAGGAAGGCCCCGCTGCCGCCATGGTGAGGGGGGACCGGGGGCGGGGGCGGGGGGAGCCGCGGCGCCTTCCCGGAGCCTTTGGAGCTGGGAGAGGGGCCGCCCGCGAGCTGCGCGGACTCGGGCGCCCAAACCGGATCGCAAACCGGATTGACTCGCAGCAAGCGCTGGGTAACGCGTCCCGCCGGCCGGAGATCCGTGTCTGAGGCACGTTTCCCAACGCCTTTCTTCCTCCTTTTTTTTGCTTCCTTTCATCCATTCGCCTGGTCCCTGTTAATGCCCCACCATTCATAGAATAGTTTGGGTTGGAAGGGACCTTAAAAATCATCCACTTCCAGCCCTCCCTCCGCTATGAGCAGGGGCATCCCACTAGATTATGCTGCCCGAGGCCCAGCCTGGCCTTGAGTATCCACAGCTTCCTTTGGCAACCTGTGCCAGTGCTTCACCACTCTCGTAGTGAAGAAATTCATGCTTATGTCTAGCCTAAATCTGCCCCTCTCCAGTTTGTACCCGTTCCCCCTCATCCTATCACCACAAGCCTTTGTGAATAGTCCCTCTCCAGCTTTCTTGTAGCCCCTTTCACGTACTGGAAGGTCGCTATAAGGTGTCCTCGGAGCCTTTTTTTCTCCAGGCTTGAACAACCCCAACTCTCTCAGCCTGCCCTCGTACGGAGGGTGCTCCAGCCCTCTGATCATCCTTGTAGCCCTCCTCTGGACCTGTTCCAACGGCTCCATATCCTTATGTTGATAATTCCAGAACTGGCCACAATACTCTGAATGAGGTCTCACAAGAGAGGAATAAAGGGGCAGAATCACCTCCCTCGCCCTGCTGGCCACGTGTTTAACCTCATGAGCTCTTCCAATCCCTTTAATGAGTAGCCACATCAGTCTTTCCGGCCAGTTTCCCCTTTTTGTTCTCACTGTCCTTAAATTTTTTGCTCTTCTGTTAATATGAGAACTAGCAACCGGACACCCTGCTGTCTGTAGGCAAAGCAGGGAAGGACACTATTAGAATCATAGAAAAGAATCATGGAATCGTTAAGGTTGGAAAAGACCTCCAAGATCATCAAGTACAGCTGTCAGCCCAGCACCACCGTGCCTACTACACCATGTCCTGAAGTGCCACGTGTGTGTGTTTTTTGAACACCTCCTGCAGCGTCCCACCCTGAGATACAGCGAGACACTTAAAAAATTGCTCTTCCTCAAAGCAGTTAGGACATTGCCCTTTCTTTCTTTTCCTACCATTTCTCCCATGCTGCTGTACCCTTTGGTTATGTCATCTAGTCGGTAGAATTAAATACTCCCATTGCTAAATTGTTCTTCGTGCTCTAGAAGTCTCTTTTTAAGAGGCTGTGGATAGGTTTAGTTGGTGTTGACTGTAGGGTCTGAGATTTGTAACTTCAACATTTCAGGCATTTAAAGACACCGGCAAAGCACCTGTGGAACAAGAGGTAGCAATTCATCGCATTAGAATTACTTTGACAAGTCGCAATGTGAAATCACTTGAGAAGGGTGAGTGATACCTTTTTGTTTTTTAAAATGAGGTAGCTTTTTAAGTAATGAATGATAATAATTTATTGCAAAATAGAATGTATTGAAGCCAGTTGTAATTAAAGATATTAGTGTTTGCCTGTTTTTATGTGACTTGGCTAACAAAGCCAACCCAAAGCACTTCATATGCTGACAAGTAGGCTGATTTAAGTTTTAATGGAAGCTGGTGTCTGGGAGGGTTGGTTTCTTGGTGCTGAAAACTTAATGTCATAATGACTGACTTAGGGGAGCGCAGCTTCTTCCGTTCAGTTCTTGTGGGGATTTTAGTTTTTGCTATTTGAATGTATGGGAATGGAAAGGCACCAGTTTCTTGATTGCTGTTTTGACCCTCCTCTCAAAAAGAGTTTAGTTTATAAGTTTAATGTTCCTTAAATTATTTAATTTTATGAACTGACTTTGCCAGTGTTTTAATTATGTAATCTAAATGGTGTAGAATCACTGTTTGCAGGGTCTTTGGGCTGATAACAGTTCAAATACAACTTAAACACAGCTTAAACTTGTAGTAAAGTTTTTTGCCTACTGGTATAACATGATACTGTTGCTAACTATGTCATAACGCTTCCTCTTGTACGTAGTTGGCTATGAGGATAACCCTTAAAATGAATGGCAATGATCATTTCATACGCTATTCTGAGCCAACAACTTGTTTGAAATATTCACTTAAGAAAACAAGCAAAAAAAATATTCACAAATGTGAGCTATTTTGTATTATTTTTTTTTTTTCAGTCTGTGCTGACTTGATCAGAGGTGCTAAAGAAAAAAACCTAAAGGTGAAGGGACCTGTTCGCATGCCCACCAAGGTACTTGTCTCTATTTTCCTGTTTTTAAAGTTTGGGTTCTCCTTCAAATATGCACTTAATAAACCATTTTTTAAAAAAAAAAAACCCAACAAGTTAAGATGAAAAGCAAAACTGCTAAATTGACGGTGACCCAAGGTAAACAGATAATGACTTCTGAATTTGCTTTGACACTTGGGTGAGCTGTAAAGTGCAAAACATGTTGAATGTGGAAGGGTCTTTTCTGTCCTTCAATTTATTCTAATTGTAACTTTTTCAAATTAAATTGGATATACAGAAATGTTAACATTGGTAGAATATAAATTAAGAAGTAATTTACCAGTGACATAGATACGTACAGTATTTTAGGTGGACTGCCTAGATTGTAGATTAGTCATTGGTATGCATCAACTGAACACCCTGTGTTTATGACTTCTTTAGACTCTGCGAATCACCACCAGGAAGACGCCTTGTGGTGAAGGTTCCAAGACCTGGGATCGTTTCCAAATGCGTATCCATAAGCGGCTCATTGACTTACACAGCCCTTCTGAGATTGTGAAGCAGATCACTTCCATCAGCATTGAACCAGGTGTAGAAGTTGAAGTTACTATTGCCGATGCCTAAATGGTCATCGTTGAATAAAGTTAATTTACAAATTTGCATCAATGTGTCATTGGGTAGCCCTATGATGAATCTCGAGAAGGACAACAGATCATAATTAAAATTCTGTGTGAGGATTGGGGGGTGCTGATATTAAAGGAACAATATGGCAGTTGTAAACATAAAGGGCTACATGGTGGCTGTGTGGAAGTGCAGCACTTCAATCCTTTATGGGCCTGGACAAAGAGGCATTAAAATTTGTTTAGGTAAATTACAAAGTTTTGAATTCTTGGGTTTTTACTATGCAAAGCTGAACTGACACTTAGTTTCCTTGACTTTTTATAACTACATTGAATTTAGAAAGTGTGTGATCCTTGAAGGAAACAGGATTAATTCTTAAACCTAAAAGACATAAAGCCCAGCGATAAATGAAAGAATACTGTTTTATTAAAGGGACTAGGATTAATTCTTAAACGTACAAGACAATGTTCAGAGTTAACTGAAAGAACACTTATATTTCATCCATTTAAGATCAAGTTGCAGCTTCTGTTTCAAGCATAAAAGACAACTTAGAATCCTAATTGAACAAGCAGAAGTAGGGAAACATGCATTTGTTTGATGCTTGAGGTCCCACTTATGTTTGCCAAGACCTAAAACAATGGCCAAAACTTGAGCTTTCTTACTCAAGGGATTCAAGAATTGCTCACCTGCCCACTTGTCTTAATTTCATCAAATGTAAAGCCTTAGGAGGATTCTGTCCCCCTGGCTAACAAGCTCAAGAGCTTTGGTGGAAGGGAGAGGTGAGAAACTTAGTTGTGTTTACCCACAGAGACAGCACAAATCTGCACCCTTAAAAATACCTCAAAAAACTGGAAGCAGAGGATGAAACCCCTGTGTCTTACTAAAGGTCAGATTCTGGTAACATGTGAGCTGTGGGACAAATACTTGGAGGCTTAGTTTTAAAATAACTGGTATTTTATGGGCTTCTCTGAGAAACATGGTAAGAATCTGACTGGGACACCAGTCAGATTAAAAGGAGTTAACTGGGGTGGACCAGTAACAGACTGGAAGTATTACTAGCTGAGGTTGACTGGCCTTTGTGTATCATTAGCTGTTACATTTCACCCAAGTAGTCTTCCCCCAGCCTTCTGACTGACTACTGGGAGGGATTCAGGGAGGGTTGGCTGGATCTGATGTAATTTCCACCATTAGTCTTCAGTGGAATCATAGGATTGTTTGGTTGGACAAGACCTTTGAGATCATAAGAGTCCAAACATACCTGTCCACTACTAAATCATATCTGAGCACCTTCTCTGCCTGTCTTTTGAATACCTCCAGGGAAAGTGACTACCACTTCCTTGGGTATCATTGCCCGGTAATCCTTTCAGTGAAGAAATTTTTCCTAATATCTTATCTGAACCTCCCCTGGTACAACTTCAAGCCATTTCCTATTGTCCTATAGAAAAATTATTGGTCAGAACAGGATGGATTTTTTTGTCAGCTGTACTTCTTTTGTGGTGCCCCTTTAGCATACTTGAATGATCTAATGGCCCATCTGTGTTCGAGCAGCTGTGTCTCTGTAAAAACAAGCCGCCTGTGGTCTTTTGAGTGCATTTCTTTTTGTCACCTGCTTCCAACTTCTGCGAACAAGGACAAAACCAACTTTGCTTCTGGGTCTGGTACTGCACAGAGTGAGATTGTCTTCCCTCCTTTCTGAATAGACAGGCATGAAAGTTTTCCACTCTTTCCCTGACAAGCACATCTGCATTTCTGTAAAGCCTTTGACACAGACCCCCATAATATCTTTCTCTCTAAATTGGAGAGATATGGATTTGATGGGTGGACTGTTTGGTGGATGAGAAATTGGTTGGATGGTCATATTAGGAGAGTAGTGGTCAACGGCTCAAGGTCAAGATGGAGATCCATACTGGGACCGGTGTGTAGTATTGTCATCAATGGTATAGACACTGAGATCAAGTGCACCCTCAGCAAGTTTGCAGATGACATCAAGCTGAGTCATGCAGTTGCCACACCAGAAGGATCGGATGTCATCCAGAGGGACCTGGACAGGCTGGAGAAGTGGGTCTCTGTGAACCTCATGAGGTTCAACAAGGCCACGTGCAAGGTCCTACAACCGGGTCGGGGCAATCCCCGGTTTCAAAACAGGATGGGGGATGATGTGATTGAGAGCAGCCCTGCAGACTTGGGGGTGCTGGTTGATAAGAAGCTCGACGTAAGCTGGCAATGTGTGTTGGCAGCCCAGAATGCCAACCGTATCCTTGGCTGCATCAAAAGCAGCATGGCCAGCAGGTCAAGGGAGGTGATTCTGCCTTCTATTCCTCTCTTGTGAAACCTCATCTGGAATATTGTGTCCAGTTCTAGAATCCTCAACATAAGAAGGATATGGAACTGTTGGAACAGGACCAGAAGAGGGCTACGAAGATGATCAGAGGGCTGGAGCACCTTCCATACGAGGACAGGCTGAGAGAGTTGGGGTTGTTCAGCCTGGAAAAGAAGGCTCCTAGATCTTAAAGCGACCTTCCAGTACCTGAAGGGGCTACAAGAAAGCTGGGGAGGGACTCTTTACAAAGGCTTGTGGTGATAGGATGAGGGGCAATGGGTATAAACCATGTCTGGCAGATTCAGGCCAGACATAAGCAGGAATTTCTTCACTATGAGAGTGGTGAGGCACTGGCACAGGTTGCCCAGGGAATTTGTGGCTGCCCCATCCCTGGAGGTGTTCAAGGCCAGGTTGGGTGGGGCCTTGGGCAGCCTGATCTAGTGGGACGTGTCCCTGCCCATAGCAGGGGGGTTGGAACTGGGTAATCTTTAAGGTCCCTTCCAACCCAAACTATTCTACCATTTGTTGAAGGTGATGGAATTTCAAGGTGGGCTCCCTTGGACAAGGTGCCCTCCTCCTCGCTCCACCTGTCCCAGCGCAGGCTTTGTGGAACGGGAAACCCTTTGTGATTTACTTGTTTCCTATTTCGTTTACGACACCACGCGGTTGCATAACAGGCGCGATAACTTTACGTAACTGCTTTTTGGATGGAAACACTGAGGTACCCGCGTCTCCCCCTTCCTACTCCCCCCTCCAAACACGCCCTCAGCCCGGCAAGCCCCCCTTCCTCTGCCCGCCAAGCTGCCGCTGTCGGCGCTTCCAACTCCGCCCCAGCGCCCTCATACAAACAATAAATAAATAACTCCGCGTCACCACCACGCGCTCCCTGACTGTCCTTCCCCCCGCCCTGCTCCCCCCCCCGCCCGGTGCCGCTGCCCTGGCGCTGTGCGGGAGCGCCCCCTGCCGGCTTCGCGGGGACCCGCGCCCGCACGTGCCCGCCCGCCGCGCCGCGCCCCCCCCGCCCTGCGGCCAATCGCCGCCCGCCTTCCCCCCCCCCTTCCCGCACAAGTAAATGCTCCCGCCGGGCGGGGGCTCGCGGCTTCCCGCGCGCGCCAAGGTAGCGGCCGTTAGTGCTGCGCGAGCGCGACTGGCGGGCTCTGTCCTCATAGCTCCCCTGCGTTTCCCTTTTCCTCCCTCCTTCTCTTCCGTGTTCTTCCTCCCCCTCTTTCTTTTCCCTTTTCCTCCTCACATCCCTCTTTCTCTTCTGTTTTCCTCACTCCCGTTTCTCTTCCCTTCCTTCTCCTCCTCCCGTTTCTCTTCCTTTCCTTTTCCTCCCCCTCTTTCCCTTGCTGTTCCTCCCCCCTCTTTTCCCTTGCTTTTCCTCCCCCCCTTTTCTCTTCCCTTCCTTTTTCTCCCCCCTTTTCTCTTCCTTTCCTTTTCCTTCCCCCACTCTTTTCCCTTTTCGTCCCCCCAGTTTTCTTCCCCTCCCCCTTCTCTTACCTTCCTTTTCCTCCCCCCTTCACCTTCTTTTTCCTCCCCCCCCCCCCCCCCCCCCCCCCCCCTTTTTCTCTTCCTTTTCCCTCTCTGTAAAGGGGACCCTGTTCTGGCTAATAGGTTGTTGGTTCATCAAGGCAGGGCACAGTGGCCTTGGGACTGAGTGTTGTTCTGGGCCTGACGACGGAGTCATTGGCACCTGGGGAGCGTTGAGGCTTTCAGGGTGGGGTTTTGGGGCTGTGCCCCCACACTTGCAGGTGGATGAGGCTAATGCCCAGCAGAGGCAGTCATTGTGTTTCCACTTGCTGTAGTTGTTGGTGTAACCCAACTGCCAGGTTTTTTTTTTAAGCCCCCCCCCATGCTCCCAAGCTTCTTTAGAATATCCTGTCCTCTTCAAGTGCTCTAATGTCTGTTGCTCTCTGCTTTTTTGCCTGCTCTGTGAGAAACTGATGGAAGCTGTTTTTTGTTTCTCATTACAAGTTCCTTCACAGAGAGCAATGGATGATGAGGGGAAAAGCTATGTTTCTGCTGAAATATCTGATATGTTTGCATCAGCTTCTTTTCTGAATGTAGCAGATAAACTCTCGCCTATGGAATCAACAGTGTTGCCTAATACAGAGGAGCAGGAGGTGTGGACTGGTTTTGTAATACATCTTCTGATGACGTTTTTTTTTAAGCTTTATTTCTTGCAAATATTTCTTTGGTAAGAACTGCTCCATTTCCCTGCCCCCAAGATGTGTTTGAGTCTTCAGTTAAATTCTCATTGATTACAAGCAGACTGCTGCCAGTACCAAATGCAGGTAGTCAATGCTACCTGATGTGTTGTGCTAAGCTTTTGAGGATAAAGGACTTTACTAATCGGACTTGGAATGTAATGCAACTGTACTGTTCTTTTTAGTAAGCTGGAAAAGGATATAGGTCTCGTTGAAAGCTTGTTAGGTGCTTGGAATTAAAGTTCTATAATGCTATGCTGCTGTATGCTTGAAAATAGCCTAGCCATCTCTGCTTTTTTAGAATGGTGGTTTTCCCTCAGGTGACTTAATTTTGTAGGATCAGTGGAGTGTTGGCCATGGAAGAGCTGTGGAGACTTCTGGTAAATCCACTGAAGGAACAAGTTGTCAAAGTAGGGTCTTTGAAGCCCTGTGAGAAAGGAAGGAATGCTGGGTTCCCTCTCAATCTCCCTTCTATTGTCACCTCACCTGGATGGAGAGGAGTTTATATAATTTTATGGGGTGGAAAAGCCCACCTTGGCGTCTGAGAACTGTAAGTCCCTTGAGGCTAAGGATGTATCAGTCTATTAACTGAATGTGCTCCGTTCAAAATGGAAGAGCAGCAGCTAGAAAACACCACTCGAATTCAATACAGAGGGAGACCAGAAGGTGGAAGCAGTGCAGTTCATGCCTTGAATAGTGTCCTTTTTTAAACAAAAGCCTTGTCTTTGTCATAAAAAAACCATTAGGACGCTGGTGGTGGGGGAACAAAAAAGGAGTTACTTAAGGACATTAGGAGGTAAAGAAGCAAATTAAAGCTTAGGGTTTGAACCTCACAAGGAAAGAGAAAGTGAGGCAGGAAGATAAATCAGGAAACACTGCGTGAGAAATTTATGCTGATGTGATTTGGAGGTGTTGTGTTTAAAAAGTGGCCATTCTAACTGTATTTTTTTTAAATTAATAGGTGTATCAGCCTTTGAAAGTATTCTTGAGAGTGAGGCCTTTTTCTATAGCAGAGCTTGAAAACCATGAATCTCAGGTCAGTTGTGGAATAAATAAATATGTTTTTGTCTGCCAAAGAATGCCTAGTATTGTAAGCTGTGACTTTCTTTTATAAAAGTCTTATACTGCTTCCAAATAGAATTAGCAGACACCTGGATAAATATGATTTTTTAATCACAATTTTTACTAGTTTGTGCTACAGTCGTGCTTACCTACAGCTCTGCAAAATTCAACTGGGTACGTTATTTAAAAGTGGGCATCACTCGTGAGTCTGTACAGGGCTCAAGAAATGAAGGAGTTTTGTTGAAAAGACTGTGCAATTCTAGGAGTAATTCAGGTATCTGACCCCTTAATTCGTTGAGTTTTGAAATGTCTTAATAGTCTCATAGTCTTCTACCTTATCCTTGTGACCTGCTGCTCATCCTGTCATTTTTTTTTTCTGTAATCTCTACAGTTTATATCGTCAGCTTCGGATGCTTCAGTGTTTTACATACATGTTCACATGCAAACACACAGTAATACTCCTTCTCCCCCAACCTTGGCCATCCATTGTGAATACTGATGCAAAGAATTCATTTAGCTCTCTTTGGAGGATCAGGTCTCTGCAGCATATCTCACCACCTGTATGTTTGCAGGGTCTCACAGGCTTTCTGACAGATGTCTTGTTCCTGGTGTGTTTGGAGGAGGATTTAATATTACTTCAGATTTGCTTCTTGTTATTTGCTTTTTAAAGATGTATTTTTGGATTTAATCTGCCAGAGTTGGAACCTTTGTATTTTTTCACTTGGATTATCTTTTTTCCCTCCTCAACTTCCATTCACCTTTCATTAGGCAATTCTTGTTGAGTAGTAGGCACTGCCCCACTACTTCCAATCCGATATTATTCAGCTATCTGAGCTGATTGTATGATTATCTTGATTTACAAAATAAACAAGCTGTAAAACAATTTGATCTAATTTCTCTTTGGAATGGGAAATTTCTGACTACCTGACCATTGGTGAAACTACTTGTTTTTATAAGCATGGAGGGAGGAAAAAAGTAAGTATTGAAGTTTGTACTAGACTTTTTTTAAAGCTCTTGTCTTCATGGCCCAAAGAGTTGTGGTAAATGGAGTTAAATCTAGCTGGAGGCTGGTCACAAGTGTTGTTCCCCAGGGCTCAGTGTTGTGTCCAATTCTGTTCCATATCTTCATCATTGATCTGGATGAAGGGATTGAATGTACCCTTAGTAAGGTCACATGTGACCTTAGGACACTAAGCTGAGAGGAAGTGTCAATCTGCCTGAGGGTAGGGAGGCTCTACAAAGGGATGTAGACAGGCTGGATTGATGGGCTGAGGCCCATGGGATGAAGTTTAACAAGGCCAGATGTGGAGTCCTGCACTTGGGACACAACCACGTGCAGCACTGCAGGCTTGGGGAAGAGTGGCTGGAAAGCTGCCTGACAGAGAAGGACCTGAGGGTGTTTGTTGACAGCTGGCTGAACATGAGCCAGCAGTGTGCCCTGCTGGCCTAGAAGGCTGATAGCATTTTGGCTTGTATCAGAAACGGCATGGCCAGCAGGACCAGGGGAGTGATTCCGCCTGTGTACTCAGCACTAGTGAGGCTGTACCTGGAATACTGTGTTCAGTTTTGGGCCCCTCACTACGAGAAAGACATTGAGGTCCTGAAGTGTGTCCATAGAAGGGCAATGAAGTTGTTGAAGGGGCTGGGAACAAGTTTTATGAGGAGTGGCTGAGGGAACTGAGGCTGTTTAGCCTTGAGAAGAGGAGGCTGAGGGAAGACCTTTATCACTGTCTACAGCTTCCTGAAAGGTGCTTGTAGAGAGGTGGGTGTTGGTCTCTTCTCCCAAGTGGTAGGTGATAGGACAAGAGGGAATGGCATCAAGCTGTGTCAGGAGAAGTTTAGACTGGACATTAGGAAAGATTTTGTCACAGAAAGGGTTATTAGGCACTGGAACAGGGTTCCCAGGGAGGTGGTTGAGTCACCTTCCCTGAAGGTGTTTAAAAGACAGATAGATGAGTTGCTCGGGAACTTGATTAAGTAGTAGACAGGTACAGTTGGGGTTGATGATGTCTAAAGTCTTTTCCAACTTAACGATTTTATGATACTATTCTATGATTCTATACCAGCTGACAAACAGACTTGTTGATTGAGACTCCTCTGTACATGCTACATGTGGATTACTAGCCTTACCAACCCTGTCCAGCCTCTGAACATAAATTTGAGATTTAGTTACAATCAATGCTCCTGGCTGATGCTTCAAGATACTGTTCAGTTCAGTTTGTATATTCAGTAGCCTGTCTGGTGTAAAATAAATTTTCCTATGATACTGTGCTCAGCATTTATTCAGTTAGTGAATGCTAGGTAGCTATATTTTGCCTTTACTTCATTGAGAAATAGCAATCAAATTAGTCTTGAAACTAACGGTTTCCTTCATTGCTGCTAATACCATCTATCAATCAAAGAATAATGCTTCAAACTTTTTTTGCTTTATGCTGGTTAGAGCTTGTTTTGCAAAGAAAATCATTGAAATACAAACGAGGTAGATATCTATATAGCTTTGTTTTCATCATTGAGTAGGGTACTGTGTGCCACAATCAAAAAATACCAGGGTTTAGAAAGTTTAAAAAAAAATTGCTGAAAGAAATCCTAGAAAACTTTTAAACCTCTTGGGAAAACTCCAGATGATTGCCTTAGCTTTTGCAATCTGGCTTTCATCTGAAGAGGCTATCTCTGTAGATGTGATGTGCCTCAAGAGATTATATGTAAATTTTGCAGCTGTTCGTAGCTCTGGTAAATGAAAACACTGCTTTGCTTTTTTTTTTTTCAGATAACTTTCTTCCTAAATAATTTTGTGTTGTGTGTTGGTTTAACTTGTTGTGTTTTTTAAGGGTTGTGTAACTATTGAAGATCCCCAGACAGTAATTCTTAGTGCACCCAGAGAGTCTTCAGCGCTGAAAAACAGTGAAAGAGGGATTGGCCGTTCTGTGCATAGGTTCACCTTTTCTCAGGTAGGCATAATTTTCCTAATTTTTAGTTATAGTTTTTTTTAATCCACTATAATGCTAAAAATTGAATTTGCTTCTATATCATACAATGTGATTTTTCTTCTTTGAATTGTGTGGTGGTATTTGCCTTAAAAAAACCCAGACTGCTTATTATTTACTGTTAGGCTGTCAAGAAAGCTGTATTGCAATGGCAGTTCCTGTTAGATGAGACAAGGAAGCTACTTTGGCAGCTCTGTTTTCTTTAATGCAACAGAAGCTTCTTTTAGGCACAAACTTACTGTGGTTCTGCTGTACTTGCAGATGCTCTCATCTGTGAAGTGTTACGGGAAATAGCACGTTTAAAGGAACTTACTTTTGAAAGAATAGTAGCCTAACTACTTAAATATTCCGAACTGGAAGTTAGTTTCTTAACTCTGTTACCTACTGCGAGAATTTATTCTTACAGTATCCAAAGATAAATAGCTCCGGGCATGGAGTCATTTAGACCATTGTAATGCTGATCTCATCAACTGTGTGGAACTGGTGCAGAGTGAAGAGGGAGTTGTGCATCACCAGCATAGCTCTTGCAAGTATGCACTAAACAATATGTGCTCAGTAGCATTCTGAGCAGTCTCTTTTAGGAGTAGGAAAATATTCAAAAATAAGTGCAAGCCTGAGTGCCTCCAAGTTAAGCAGGCATCCTGTGAGAACCCAACAGAAAACATTGAATAAGAAGGCGTTCAGGCAAGACAGAAAACTGAGCTGGTACCTCTTTACTCGCTTGCTTTGAAAAACTAGTCGCTATGAATCAGAGCTTAATATTTTGATATATTGAACTTAATTGTGCCATTTATCACTCCTTCTTTCTTCTTTTTTCTGACTCCTCTGCTCCAAGGTCTTTGGACCAGAAACAACTCAGAGTGAATTTTTTGAAGGTTCAATGAAAGAGATAGTAAGAGCGCATATTAATGGAGTGAATGGACTGGTATTTACTTACGGGATTACAAATGCAGGCAAGACATTCACTATCCAAGGTATGAAATGTTTGCCAAAAAGCACCTGCAACAACTTAGTCAAAATCCAATGAGATGTTTATGCGAGTGTCTACATTTTCTTCTGTTATTTTTAAGGGACTTCAAAAGATTTTGGTATTGTACCTCGCTCCCTTGATGTGATTTTTAACCACATAAGGGGAAGACATTACGTGAAGATGAACTTCAAACCACATATGAGCAATGGTGTTAAGAAACTGGAAGATGCACAAGTTAAGCAAGAAGAAGCCTTAAAAACTGCTCTTCTTGCATCACTGAGAGAGGTCAGTGACCAAATTCTTCCTTGTTAATGAGACTTCTTAAAAGCTTGCTGTCTAAAGGATCATGTTTAATTAAAGCTCTGTTTTGCTATTGATTCTTTAGATTTGTATAAGGCTACAGTTACGGATACCTGGTAGACCTTGGAATAAAAAGGCAACTGGCTGGTTTTAGAGCTCAGGGTAAACTGGAAGGACTTGCTGCAGCAGACAGCACGCAGTTCAAACAAAAAATATTGCAAAGCCAAAGCCTGGAATTCTGTAGAGGGGCGGTTCTGGCATTGTGGTGACACTAGTCCTTAAAGTCTGAGAGCTAACTTACCTAAAACCTGCTTCTTGTTAAGTGCATCTTCTTTTGTGTCAGGTTTCCAGACTATATCTCAGCGGTTGCCCAAATTCTAGTACAAGCTCGGGAGGGATGATGGCAATGTCTTAATAGGGGCAGTGAAGAAGGCAGAAAAGTGTCTTCTAGTGGAAGACAGTCTTGAGGCAGATCAAGAAGTTTATAAACCTGTCATTTATGTAACTTTATAAAGAAACTTTTTTGATACAGCAGTGAAGGGAGATGCCACAAAATTAATTTCCTAAAAGGATTACAGTCTGCTTTAGAGGATTATGTACATCTTTAACTGTGTTCTGTGGAGGTTGTAGGTAGAATAGAGGCAGCCTCCTGTTCTTATTACCTAGTCATTTGTTTCCTGTGTGAGAAATGGGTCTCACCAGAAAATTGACACCCTTGTGCATGTGACTGTTCTATACCTCTAAGCCCAGTTGCAAGTTGTCACAAGATATCTGGCTTTTTTTCCCCTTTTGTTTAGAATGTTTTACCCTAAACTGTGGTTGTGTACATTTAATCCCAAAAATGCGGTAGGCTCGTCTGGTTATCATTCAGAGTTGCTCTGAATTCTGGGAAGCACAGAAGTAATAATTGTCAGGGTTTTCTTTTTTCTGTTGTCTTTAACACTAGTGTTGCTTAAGTATTCCAGTTTGTTCTGATAAAATATCCTTCTATAAATCAAATTCACATGTGAAGTTCCCCTCTAAATTCTGTTGCTGAATTTAAACTCTGTAAACTGAACTTTTAGTCTGAGTCTGGCTAACTTTTGAGGAAAGATCTGAGATGAAAAATCTAAAAGATGCTATTTTGAGTGTCTTACACATAGTGCAAATGAGTTTTTTATGTGCATGGGCAGAGGGTGGGAGTCTTGAAGAAAAATTGATATGATCAGGACGATAATAGGTAAATATTTTTAAAGACTGTGGAACCTACGAGCCTGCAGGAAGGAACATGTGGGAACTCAAGGTCTGAAACAGGAGGTCAGATGTCTTATTTTGAAGTTATCTGTCAATCTTTTTATTAAATCATGGTCTGACTTTATTAATGGTTTAGTTACTGAAAGGTGCAGTAGGTGATGTAGATGCTGATGCACTACAGTGAAAAGCAAGCAAGACTCCACCATCAGGAAGGAAAGGTGAAAATGCATCTAGAAAATAATACATGACAAGAACTTGCTTGTGTTACAATGCTTCCATAGTGATAGCTCAGCTATCCCTAGAACTGAAGCTGTGTTTCTTGATAGCTTGTGAATAGCATCACTGTTTGGATGCTCATTCAAGCTTGTGATCTGAGACCAGATACGGTTTGGTGGACTTGGTTTTGATTTACATGGATTTCTGTCAGCCTTTTTCCCAGGCTCAGTTTACATGTCGTGCAGAAAGAGCTTGCTGTTCCTTTCATTCTCTCTGTTTAAACTTCTCTGAGATACTGCAATACTCTTGTATTTAATGTTCTACTGTTTGTTTTCTGTGCAGTACTGCTGCAAAAAAACTCTTGTTTGCCATGGTTCACCCTCTTGTCCCTCCCCTTTACATGTTCTATTCATGGGATTAAATATTGTTTGTGTTGGGGTTTTTTTTTCTGGATTGAAAGCTGATTTATCTACAGTCTTATTCCTACCTGTTCTCCTATTTGCTATTAAACGTCAGTTTCTGTTGCTGGCAAACAATGTCAGTTTATGTTCACGCTTGTTCTCAGGAAGTTATCTTCATGCTCTTTTCTGTATTCGGTCTTAAGAAGAACAGCACAGCAACATGGCTCATTCACTCGGTTTTGTTGAAATTCCTTTACAAAAACCTACACGTGCACAAGTGGTACGGGGTTTCTGCCATTCCATGACATTGTTGACATGCCTAGATGTGCCATGCATGTCAGTCCAATACTCTGCTTCAGAATTCTGCTCTGTAATTCTGTAACAATGAACAGAAGCCATGCTGGTGGTTATACTTGCAACTACTCAAGAAACATAAATGTACCAACAGTGCAGTCTTTGCAAAATGGTCATTTATAAATGACAACTAAATGATATGCTTTTTATCTTTATAATGGAAAGTGTGGATTTGTATTTTTCTGTTTGCAAAAATTCCTTTTTGGGTGTACCAAGTGTGAGTAACATAAGCATCAGTAGACAATCCATAAAGACCTTAGCACTACATTCTAATAGCTAGAATGCTAGGGTTTACTTCTTTGAATCTCTTCCCCTCTTCTACTGGAGGATGACCCTCTATTAGGATTGGGCTTTGGGAAATAGGGGCGAATGCCTTAATGAAGTTTTTTTTGGTGTATAAAATATGAGGAGAGATGTAGATGTGGAGATGTTGGAATCTTTAAATAGTGGGAGTTGCTATTTTACTAGACTAGTTTTCCTGGGGGTAATTTTAAGCCTGTGCTTTGACAAGTCTTGGCAGGCTTTTAAATAATTTTGTTGATGTAGAGAAATACAGCAAATGTGTGTACTTAAAGAAACTGTGCTGTTACTCTACAGGGTTTTTAATGGCCTTTTAATTCAGTCTGAATTAAACCAACATAGACAGTTAGTTTATGAGATCTTTAAGTCCTTTATTGAAGCTATTATTTTACTCTGAGGTTTTAAAGTAAGTTTGACACATGCTCTCACAGTCCTGGCACAAGCCTGTGATTTGCGAAAGTGACTTGCAACAAGCAAGTAAACTGGAAATCTCTGCTGCTTTAGTCTTCCCACTGCCTACCACCCTGCTCTCTGCCTCTGAAAAAAACCATACTTTTCCAGTTCTTCTGGCTGACTGAAATACTGTTCGGATTTGTCCAGTAGTTCATAAAGGCATTCGAGGCTGTCACAGTCTAACAGAGATCTTGTTTCTCCCAGAACTGTAAAGTAGGTCTCCTACCTTAGCAGCAACTGGTCTCCAAAACAGGTTGCTGGGAGTAGCAGAGAGCAATCATCTCTGTAAGAGAAGGAGTATTTATTCATTTTAGTTCAGTATTGTTAAAAACATTTCATTTGCAGCCAAAGTAAGGGTGGCTTAACAGTACTTCAATATTTAAATATTAAATACTGGAATTACTGTCGTTAATTTCTGCTGTCCTTGTTGTCCGTTCGCATGGATATAATGGTCTCTTATTTTCTCAAGGAGACAGAAAGCACCTCAAGTACTTTTACAAGTATGTGTGATGTGAAGTCAGATGCTTCCAACTGTGCTTCAGAGAGTCTTGCTTCTTATTCACTAGGTAAAATAAAGTCAGAAAAATTTTGTGGGGAAAGGAAAAAGAAGAGAAATTTAGGAATATAAGTGGGTAACTTAGTGGATTAAAATCTCTCTACTACAGAGTACCTTTTAACCAAATCTTAATGAATCGACTCTGGAGAAAGTAATAATATAAAAATATTATGATAATTTTGCTTCTTTGTGGGGGGTGTGAGAGGGGATGTGGGAGGAAGAGGGAGGTTCAGTACTGCAAAGCTAATGTATAAACTGCTGGAATCCTGAGGGGAGGCAATAGCTTATAGAACCTGGGCATGTTCTGGTTATAGGTGACTGCTGAGAAGTTTGAATGTTCTTGGGTTAACTCAAACTTACACAGTGCAGTGTATCTAATTGTACAACAGTTACATACAAGCCTTCTCCTTTTAGAAGGTTTTTATACTGCAATTAAAATTTATTAATAAGTTGTTTGGTCGTTTAACTCTTTCTCTGTTTTGGGTTACCAGAGAAGAACTTTGTTCCCCTTGAGATATTTAGGACTAACATTCACCAAAGAACACAAGCATCTGTCTGGATTTCCTTTTGTGAAATTTATAATGAATATGTGTATGACCTATTGAATGTATTATCTACATCAAAAACCCATAAGCGCAGAATCTTAAGAATTTGTGAGGATCAAGGAGGAAGTTCTTATATTAAAGGTAATTAATACTGGTTTATGACCTTGGCTGTTTCACAGACTTTCTTTAATCAGAAGTGTATATAAAAGGTCTCTTTTTGCAGACTTAAAGTGGATTAACATTCAGAGCACTGAAGAAGCCTACAAAATACTGAAAATAGGAAACAAGAACCGAAGCTTTGCTTGTACTAGAATGAATGAGCAATCAAGTAGGAGGTTTGTTCTACTAATTATACATATACTCTGTCCCTTTTCTTGTAAGGGAGGAGAAGACTTTAGAATATGTTTGAAATGAACCAATCTTCAATACTACTTTAAGACTTCTCTTGATTATTCTGGTTTTGTTATAAAATTCTTTCTGGAATAAAGGTAGGAGAGGCTCTATGACTTTAATAGCAGCTGGACTTGGGTTGCTGTTTGTGGTTTTGGACAACCAAAAAGATCAAATCACAGTCATTTTTGAGTGCCAACAGGGCTATGCATCTTGGCTAATGATGCTGTGTGGGAGTGGCTGTCCAAGAATGTTGGAGGAAAAGCTGGATAACTCTTCATCATTGGCAGTATACTTCTTGGAAGCCTGCAGCCTGTCAAGGAATGTAGGAAGGAATGAGTGTGTAGATCTGGATTATCTAGATGCTTTTTAGATTGCTATGTTCTCACTGAGCTTACTTGGTATCTTAAGAACTAGACTCCTAGCTCTTACTCAGCTCTGGAGAGGGGTCAGGGAGAATCTGACTTGGTGGAGGGGGAGGAAAGAGGGAAGATGGTATTCTTTATGTTGAAAATGTCTTCTTACTTGATTTTTAATGTCCTTTTATTAATTTGTCCTCTGAGTGTGGAAGGGTCATGTTGTAAATTTAGCTAATAATTGTAGTGTTAGTAAGCTTGCTTTTTCTCTTAAAAGCAAGAGTTTTGCTGTTCTGCATTAGCTAAAGACAGCTGCCATTAAATTTCATGCTATGATTCCACCTGAATTTCACTTAAGCCTGAAGTAGTGCAGAAAAGAATTGCGTGCTTTTCTGACAGTTCTGTGTCTAGAATGTCCTCCTCTTTTGCTCCAGAAAATATGCAGACAGGGCAATTCTGGTTCTAGGTTTTTCTCTTTGGTTTCAGACAGTATGTTCGCTGCCTTTGTAGCCTGATGTTTAAACCAGAATAATTGGATTTTCAGGTGTTACAAATTCAACCTTCCTACAAAACAGGATAATAAAACTGAATAAATAACTTTATGTTGAAGTAGGCAAAAATTACAGAATTGTCAGACTTTAACTTATTCCCTTCCCCACTGCTTTTCTTTTTCTAAGAAGTTAGTTCTTCAGATTTACTGAGTTCAGATACAGTCTAAAGTTTGTATACAAGATGGCTACCCAGGTACTTAGCTTTTGATCAGTAGACAGGTGATTTGGCTTGTTCTTCTTCCAAGACACCTTGTAGGCTTCGGGTGATATTTTTCCCTCTCCTGTATTGAAAGAAACGGAAAGTCACAAGATACAACTTTTATTATTGCTTTTTGCTGAACGAATGGATTGTGAAGGTAACCAATGCAAATTAGTGAATTAATTCTTATTTGTTATTTAGCACTGAACTTTCTGTAGAATACAAATCTTACTTTGCCTCACTGACTGTTTGATTTTTGTAATTGTGGTTATTAAAAAGGACCTCTTTCCATTCCAGTCACAGTATATTTTCAATCAGGCTACTAAGGCTAACTGATGAACATCAGCCACACGTTCTTGGAGTTTCTGAGTAAGTGAATGCTTCAACTTATTACAAAAATCTAAATATAGTTGATAAGGTGTAAGTATGCTAAACTGGTGAACTGTTAATAAACATATCCTCTGAGACCTGAGAAGGAAATCGGAACTGTACTGGCTGCATTTGACTGGAAACCTGATAGGGAGAGGCACAGAAGTGTTTCTCTGTCTCTTTTAATCTGTTAAGGTTTGGCTGCAGGATCCAGTAAAAAATCTGTCAGTAGTACATAAATTGCGGGAAATGTGTGTATATTGCCTTATGTAATGGGGGGCTGGGGACAGCTATGTAATACTGTGCTAAATATTCAGGTAAGCAAAAATTAAATGACTGGCTGATAGAAGCTGATCTTTAAAGCTGAAGTGCAGCAGCTAGTGCTGATGACTGAAGGTATGAGCCATGCCAGTGTATCTTTCTGCTTTGAGAGGACTAGCATTATGGGTTGAATGTTTCTGTCAGCATATTTGATGTGTCTACTGGATTTCAAATTCAAATCTAGCATCCCAAAAATGCAAGTGACATGCTCTGGGACTGCTCCATGATACCACCTGCAGTAAGAGGGGATCACTAGGTGATGTACTTAAACTACTTTTTCCTCCTTCCTTCCAATTATGGGTGGTGAAATTGTAAGGCTCAGACGGGCCCAGTCTATTAATACATGCCTCCATGGCTAGTATCGCCATAATAACTTCAGGTTTTTTTGACAATGGAATGGCCTACACAGCACCAGGTTTACAGTTATCAGGTGGGAGCCTTTCTCAAAGTGGGAGGAGAGTCTTCGCTCAGGAGCTTGCAGGGCTCATTTATAGGACTTAAAACTAGATGTGAAGGGGATGATATTGGGTTCACCTATGACAAGTGTCAGGAGGACACAACATGATTTGAAGGGATAGGGTGCTGGTATGGACTTTCCACCTGCTGCCCCGGGGGCATGCTGGGGATGCTGCAGCACAGCTGAAGTCCTGTGGAGATGAGCTGAGGTAGTAGGTGTCAGAAAAGAAGCTTCTGCAAAATAATTTTAGGGAAATAAAGGGCATTCCACTAAGAAGGTGTTGCAACCAGAAGCCCAGCTGAAATGACTCTATACAAGTGCACGAAGCTTGGGCAACAAACAGGAGGAGGTGGAAGCTACTATGCTACTAGAAAGCTACAATCTAGTTGCCATCACTAAAACTTGGTGAGATGAATCCCATAACTGGAATGTGGCTGTCGATGGCTATCGGCTGTTCAGAAGAGACAAAGAAGGAGGGATGGAGTTTTGTGGCCCTCTATATCAGAAATGGATGGAGTGTGAAGAGCTGTCTTTGAAGAATAGCTATGACCAGGTTGAAAGCTTATGGGTCAGAATAAAAGACCAAGGAACCAACAGGAACCTCGTGGTTGGTGTGTACTACAAGCCACCTGATCAAGGAGAGCCTACCAATGAAGCCTTCTTCCTCTAGCTACAGGAAGCTTCACACTCGCAAGCTCTCATCGTAATGGGGGACTTCAGTCACCCTGACATGCTGGAAAAGTGGTATGGCAGGCTGTAGGCAATCCAGGAGACTCCTAGAATGCATTGAAGATAATTTCTTAACCCAGGTAATAGACATCCCCACACAAGGGAATGCAACACAGGACCTGATGGCCTCTAATACAAGTGAACTCATCAGTGACATCAAAGTCGGAGGCAGCCTGGGCTGCGGTGATCATGCACTGGTGGAGTTCAAGGTCCTGGGGGGTAGGGAACAGGTGAGGAGTATAGCCAGGACACTAAATTTCAGGAAAGCAGACTTCTAGCACTTCAAGGAGTTAGTCAGCAGGACCCCCTGGGATATGGCCCTCGGGAACAGGGGAGCAGAGCACAGCTAGCAAATATTTAAGGATGCTTTCTATAAAGTGCAAGAGCACTCAGTCCTCAGATGGAAGAAAGATGCAGGGAAAGGAAGAGACCAGCGTGGCTGAGTCTGTAAAGCCTTTGACATTGTCCCCCACAACATTCTTCTCTCTAAATTGGAGAGATATGGATTTGATGGGTGGACTGTCTGGTAGATAATTGCTTGGGTGGTTGTATTCAGAGAGTAGTGGTCAACAGCTCAATGTCCAGATAGAGATCCATGACAAATGTTGTCCCTCAGGGGTCCATACTGGGACCAGTGCTGTTTAGTATCTTCATCAGTAATATAGACAGTGAGATCTAGTGCAACTTCTGCAGGTTTGCAGATGACGCCGAGCTGAGTGGTGCAATTTTCACACCAGAAGGACAGGATGTCATCCAGTGGGACCTGGACAAGCTGAAGAAGTGAGCCTGTGTGAACCTCGTGAGATTCAACAAGGCCAGGTGCAAGGTCCTACAACTGGGTTGAGGCAATCCGTGGTTCCAATACAAGATGGGGGATGATGTGATTGAGAGCAGCCCTGTGGAGAAAGACTGGGGGGTACTGGTCAATGAGAGGCTCGACATGAGCCAGCAGTGTGTGCTGACAGCACAGAAGGCCAACTGTATCCTTGGCTGCATCAAAAGCAGCATGGCCAGCAGGGCAAGGGAGTGATTCTGCCACTCTATGGGGTCTCTTGTGAGACCCTGTATGGAGTATTGTCCAGTTCTGGAATCCTCAACATAAGAAGGGTATGGAGATGTTGGAATGGGTCCAGAGGAGGGCTGCAAAGATGGTCAGAAGGCTGGAGCACCTCTGCTATGAGGACAGGCTGAGACAGTTGGAGGTCTTCAGCCTGGAGAAGAGAAGGCTCAGAGGAGACCTTATAGTGACCTTCCAGTACCTGAAGAGGGCTACAAGAAAGCCGTGGAGGAATTGTTTGCAAAGGCTTGTAGTGATAGGACAAAGGGCAATGGCTATACACTGGAGAGGGGCAGATTTAGACTAGACATAAGAAGGAAATTCTTCACAGTGAGGGTGGTGAGGCACTAGAACATGTTGTCCAGGGAAATTGTGGATGCCCCATCCCTGGAGGTGTTCAAGGCCAGGTTGGATGGGGCCTTGGGCAGCCTGGTCTAGTAGGAAGTGTCCCTGCATGTGGTGTTGTGTCCATGGCAGGGGGGTTGGAATTAGATGATCTTTAATGTCCCTTCTAACCCAAAACATTCTATGATTCTGTTCTCCTGATCTAAAACAGTAATATAGGTGCACTCAGTAAAAGCAGTGGAAGTAATTACAGTTCCCTGTTATTTTGTGATTGAAAAGTGGAAGTGGCCTAATCTTTTGGCTTCAAGCCATTTAGATAGCTTTTTTTGTTTATTTTTGTTTGTTTTCCCTAATTAATTCCCCATTTAGCTTGATATGGAAAAATAAGGACTGTCCGGTAACTAAGCTTTAGTTCAGTCCTAGCTCCTACTGATTTTTCTGTTTTCTCTGCTGAGCAGAGATGGTAATAAATATACCTCACTGTGAGATAGCACCTCTTAATGTCAGATGTTATGGTGATAAATACCCTAAGGAATGATAACTTGTGGAAATAACTGCATCTGTATTCCTTGCTGTTCCCTGTCTTGGTGTATTCCCCTGGCAAAGCTTGCAGCAGCTGTTGGGTGAATGATAGAATTTATATGTTGCTTAAGGAAAAAAAAATAGCTCTTCATCTTATACTGAAAAGGAAAAAGATCATAAGATCATAGCCTTTTATGCAGTTGGAATGTGCGCCTTGTTAATATGTATGGTATTAATATGTACTTATTTCATCTGTGTGAAAGGCTATGCTCTTACAAAGATCTTAATGTATGTAAATAAAGGTATGTATAAGTGAGTAATAGTTGGTTAACGTAGATTATGGAACTACCAGAGCTTCCTGTATTTCAAAGGCTTCCTTTGTAAAGTGAAAGAAATTAATTCGTTGTCCAGGATAATTGTCTCTAGTTGTAACTATTGTGCTGTGAGTGAGAATTCAGTGGGCTGAGTTTAGTAGCACTTGGTCGCTGTGGCCAAAGAGCTGTAAGGTGGTCTGGGAAGGGGTTCTGACCTCTTGTTTGCTATAGGAAACGGGCAGACTGCAGTGTATTGAAGCCTACTACTATCTTGCAGTCCTCTCGGTGCTGGAACTGGTGAAGGCTGTGGTCCATACCGCTTCAGTAGTATAGCCCCACTATGGGAAACAGTTGCAGAAATTCCTCATGTCTTGTCTGCAAGCACACACTTCAGGACGGCAACACAATTTGCGTTCACAAACTGAATTCTTTATGTAACAATGCTTACAGGGTTTTAAATGAAGCCTACAAGTAGACTTCTTTTAATGTGCTGAAGAGATTGTCTTAGGAGCAGCAATCTTGTTCTACTGTCTTTATAGACAATGATAAGATAAGTTAGTGCTCTTGTCCCGAGTACCTTGCATAGTGCACACCAGACAAAAGGTCAACATTAAAGTACAACGTATTCTTTGGTCTAGATGAACTGAAATGACTCACTCATTTACACTTTAGGCATATAAAGAAATAAAAAGACATGAAGCTCTGTTTTCATGCTGTTTAGAGATAAGTTCGTATGTGTGTTCTGGATAATCCTTTCATGCAGGTTGTCTTTTTGTGACTTGGCTGGATCAGAGAGGTGTAATAAAACACAAGCCTTTGGAGACAGACTGAAAGAAGCAGGAAATATTAATAATTCTCTTCATATCCTTGGAAAATGCATTGCAGCATTGAAGCAAAATCAAAATCCAAAGTAAGTGACAAGTTGTAAACAACATGCTGCGCTTTAAGTTGAAACTCTAAGTGTTCCTTTATGTTTATTCACATGGTCAGAGGAAAATGCAAATCTATTAATGTTGTAACCTGCCTTTTTCCAGATGTCACTGGGAAACCTGAAACAATTCTTTCTTTAAAACTTTTTTTTTGTGGAGAAAAAACGGCATTTAGCAGCAAACTAATAAGCTTTTCTCAGTGTGTGCATGTCAACAACACACTGTCTGTACGGATGTCCTGTTTTGTTTTCTTCCCTTCCAACTCCAAATTACGCAGGTGTACTCATCTGACAGTTGACAGATAATCCTGTAGTTAGCCTTTGGCTTGTTCCAGGGTCTCGTTTTCAAACCTATAAAGCTGTGACAAAGATACTTTTTACTTCTCTTACTTTTAAATACTTTAATTTGTTGTACAGCTCATAAGGACTAGTAAAGACCTTTCTCTTTGATGTGAAATAGCTTAGGCTTAAATATGAGCATCCTACTGGATCTGTTTCCTGAAAGAGAATTAACCGAAGTTATAGTATTGTACAGGCTTCTTACAATTTTTGTTCCACCATTTTATTATTCTTTTCTCCATGAGGATGAAGCCAAGCTATATTCCGTTCAGAGAGAGCAAGCTGACTCGTCTGTTTCAACCATTCTTTTGTGGAAAAGGCAAAGCTTGTATGATTGTGAACATTAATCAGCACGCTTCCACATATGAGGAAACACTACATGTAATGAAATTTTCAGCTATAGCCAAAGAGGTAAGAGTGCAGCTACTTTGTCTGCTATTCTGCATTCTTTGTAACTGTTGCCTTGTGAAATGATCAGGTTGTATGGACTACAGTGTGTTTAGAACTCTTGATGCGTTGTATTAAGTCTTTTGCATGTGGCCTCCCACTACAAGGCTTCTAATAGTCTTGCCCGCCCTCAGACCCATTTGTGGCAAGAAGTTAAGACAGCTGCAGCTGTCTGTGTCTTGTTCAGTTCTACACCACAGACATTCTGTGCAAAAGGTAGTCAGGGCACCTTCAGATATGACTGGTTATACCTCATATCTAAGTAAATGCAAGATTTTGATTCAGGTTTTTGATGAATTGTTTAACTTGTGTAACAGAATCTTAGCTGCACCCAAGATGACAGTTGTTCAAAACTACTTGGACAGCAAGCAGTGGTAGTAGCCTCTTATTTTGTGGTGTGGATGAGATCTCTTGTGCCTGCATTGCTCCTGTTTGGCTGAGTGCAAGTAAATTACAAACAAAACCAGAATGCTTTTTTTGCAACTTAACGCTTGAAGGCAGAAAACTCTGCTAAATCTACATACTTTTTTTTTTTTAACTTTCTCAGCCTCCTGTTAAATTCAGGACTTGGGTCTGATGTTTACGGTCTAGGGAAGGAGAATGAACTTAAGAAGCTGTTTCTTGCAGGGAGTGGGATGGTGAGCTGTGCTAGGTTTCGTGGCGTAAATGAAGTCAGTTTCTAGTGTGGAATCATGGGTTAGTTCTGACAGGTTCCAAGTCTATAATGGCATATCTAATATGATCTGGGAGAAAGATTTTCCCAGGTCTATCTGGCTACAACTTTTATCATAAGATAAGAGCATGCACTGAGGATCAGCTTCTCTGATATGTTCTCCTATGACATACATGCTTTAAATCTTTGTGTAAATATCATGAGTTGCTGAATCCTTGTCACAGTATTTCAAGAAGGAGCAAATGATTTGCCACTTCTCATTAACTTTCCAGGAACCTACACCAAAACCTAATATTTTAGAGGGGAGAGAAAACACCTTTCTAGACAAGCATGCTAAGTTTGCTAGTAGGTAGTCTTTCTCATTTTCTCTTTGTTAGAGTACTGAAGTCTTATATTCACATTGATGGATCATTTTGTTTGCTAAAAGGCGTATAAGATTTTACTAATGTTCTTGTAAACATAAAATATAGTGTAAATACAGCAATGCATTTGTACACTTTTTCCTAGTATTCTGATACTTGCAGTAGTGACAGTGTTGATAAACCAGTGAGTTCAACTCTGAATTTTCCAGGTGATCCAGACAATCCTACCCAAAAGTTTTGGTTATTTTCCACCCAACTTAGTTGGAAGTGATGGCAAACCTATCATGCACTTTGATGCTAACACATCTACAGATGACTTTCCTGACAGTACTAAAATCTCCACAGAAGAGGAAGTGGACATCACCATTCTGAGTCATGAGGTAAATACACATCTACTCAAAACTGTACCCGAGAAAGCAATTTCTATTAGTTCTAATATTAGAATCCTCTACCACATGAGCTGTGCTAGAAGCTGTGTCAAATGAGAACTGTAAGCTTCTGCTCAATGTCAAGCAGACCTAGACTTAAAGTGGCTTGGTTCTGAAGGAACAAGTGTAGTTGTGGAAGGCTGCCTGTGGCTTTCTTGTTAGGTCAAGGTTTAAGTTTGGAATTCAACAAGAAGAGCAAGGAAGCAGTATGTGTGTTTAGAAGAACATTTATTAGTTTGTGCTCTTGGGAACAGCAGAAACAAGTTAAGATGCTTGAAAACACTTTAAAAACAAAGCTATACAATCTAATAGTAATAAACTATAAAAATCAAGTAGGCTGTATGTTAAATAGTTGTGCAAATTAATAATTAAATGCCAAAACAGTAGTAAGATTTTTGATAGCAGAAGCCATGGAGATAAAGGTTTTTTGCAGTGGAAATTCATGTTTGAAAATATTTAGCCTTTGGCACAAGTTAAAACTGAAAACATAGGCTGTGTGGATGGCTATCATATTGATATGCATGTCAAATGAAATATTTGTATATGTGTTTCTAGCTTTTCTGAACTGAACTATGTTAAATTTAGGATCTCTTGAAAACTACAGAGAACCTAAAGGAGAAGCTAGTTGCAGAAAGGCAAAGTAAACTCCTTCTGGAGGTGAAGATACGTAGAGAGATGGCAGAAGAAATGTTCCGACAGCTGTTGGAAACAGAGGAAGCCTGGAGGCAAGTCGTAGTGCAATCCTTTTCAAGACCAAAAGGATTCCACGTATATAAATGCATGCATTTATATATACACATACGTATGTATATACATATGTATATGCAAGACATGCATGCTCATGTTATTTAGAGAAGTTAGGGCTGGACGGTTTCAAAGCTTCTGATGAAAAGGAAACAAGGAACATTAAAAACTTGTACAGATCAGCCTTTTCTCATGTACAATGAAAGAGTAATGCTTGTTTCTGTGAAACTTTTGTTTTATTTGTAATGAATTACTGGAGATGGTTCTGACTCATTGTTAGCCTTTAGCTGCTGTGTAAGACTGTTACAGGTACCCCATTGAGGCTTGTGATTGTTCAAAAACTTGTACTTGGTCCTGTTAATATGCCTGCATATGATTAAGGTAGTTTGAATTGTATGTCTTTGAGCTCTGATGGATTCTTGCTTATGGATGATTTATGAACTTACTACCTTATAGTTACTGTGTCTGTCTGCACTGATGTTACTAATTTAAGTACTTTTATTCAAGTGTGTCCAGATTGCTCAAGCTTAATTCACTTCCTCTTAACTCTTCTCTTCTTGAAATCTGTTTCCTGCTGTTTGAATTACTAACAGAGATTAACCCCAAGTTAAGTTGCCGGCTGAACACGCTATGGTTTAACACCTGCACTGATTTTAAAATTATTTGGGTGCCTTTGGCCAAATGCAGGAAACAGGAGTAGTGCTTTTTTGTTGTTGGGGTGGAATTCTGTCACTGCTTTAGCACTTCTTTATGTTCTGAGAGAAGTAATATATAGTGTATTGAAATAATAAGGCAAAATGAAGTTGACATTTATCTTTTAATAGAGAGAAAAAAACCCAAACAGCATGAAAGGCACCCCTTGGAAATATGCTTTAAATATCAGCTGTAGTTGGGTGTAGTCGTGTTTATCACTACATGTTGGTGGACTTCTTTTAATGAAACTTTTGTCTAACAGATCTTAAATATGTATTCCTTTATAGCACTCTTCTTGGTAAACACCAAGTAGAAGTTATACCTTGGTAGGATCATTGAGAATAAATGGGAGCAAAGTATTTCTTGGTCGCTTAACTTCACTATATATAACTATATGAGTAACTTTGATATTCCCAGTTGAACACTTGTAGTCAAATTGTAATAGATGGAATGTTATTAAATTAACTACTAAATAAAACTAACATGTTCTCCTCAGCAACCGCTTGGAAGATATGAAAGACAGTTATGAAGAAAAACTGGAAAGCAAATTTGAAATGTATAAAGAAGCCATCAAGAAACATGCATATATGTGTGCAATGGAACAAATCGAAGATAATTATGTTCCCATAGAAGAATTTCTGGCTGAACAGGAGAAAGTTGAGGTATGACTTGACTGTTAAAAAATGCATGCTAGCCTCTTAAATGTAAATTTTTTTGTTTTCCTTGATGAAATCATTTAAGAATCCTAAATGTAACACCGAGCAGTTAAAATAATTGGCAATTCAGCCTAGTTGTTCTGGTGTCCAGTGTAAACCGTAACGACAGAGATATCTTCTGTTTAACACTACCCTGTAGTGTGTACCTAAACCTCCTGATCTTTAGGGGAACAGTTCAATTAAATCCAAATTATCTTTAGTTCTGTAGTGAAATAATTGGAACAACTAGAGGGATGGTGTATAGAGCAGTCCGGCTTTGTGGAGAACCTTGGGATTGTAGGATGTAGAGTAAAAAGCTAGTCTGAAAGGTGGGGAATTCAGTACAGGATAGCTACTTTAATTATAATGGATCTCTGCTCTGAAGGTCTGGAGGGAGAATTGTGGGATAAGAAACTGAGAATTAAACTTTATGCAGGAGAGAGCTTAATCTCTTGAATGTACTTAATACCTAGAACCACTCAGAGTTGGCATTGGTAAGTTACTATTTCTTTTGCAACTGAGCCATGTTAGCCATGTGCATCTCTATCAGTATTTAATTCTAGCCTCTGCATAGATAGCTAAGTGCATTGAGGAAACAAATGAGATCCGTGGGTCTGTCTTCTCAAGTCTGTAGTGGAAGAATAGAACCGTTGTGGTGTACACCAGACGTGCTTTCTCACTGCACTTTCCTGTTCAGGAACATATAAGATGTCTTGCTCCACTAGTTGATGGGTTCCTTTTAAGACATGAGGGAAATAACTATTATTTATTAACTATTCTTAATGGTGACTCTTGTCTGATTTCTCACTCTGAACTTTCTCACCACTCTAGTAATCTGACAGGTATTTAAGAGATTGAGATTAAAGCTTAATGCTATGAAAGATATTATTCCTTATTTAGCGAGCTAACAGGCAACAGTGATTTACACAGATGCAATGAAGTTTTCTTTCTGCTGTGTGGTTACTTTACAGTGTGGAAATCTTCGGACTGGAAGAGTTGACTCTAGTGTAAACTAACTTCCTTCTAGAAGGTCTTGTGATCTGGCTGTTGTTCCTTAGTGTGTTTTCTCAATCATACACATCAAAACTCCCACCTGAAATTATTTTAAAACTCCATATTCTGTGTAGTATAACTGAAGGATGTGCAGCAGTGCATTGTATTAAGCAGAAATCCACACAAATTCTACCATGTGCCCTTCTTTTTTCAGGATAGAGAGAGGAAAATACTGCAATTGGAAAGGCAGCTTGATGAACAGTCAGAGAGGCTGTTGGCTCTGGGAGGCCTGAATTTGGATGTACAGACTACTGGAAATAGCATGAAACTAGGTAGGAATCTAGACTGGATATTCAGGAGTTCAGTTTACTTTTGTTGTGTATAAATAAGTAAACTTTTATTTTTCCTCTAGATCTTATGAACAAGATGGTGGAGAAAGACACTGAAGGACTGCAGAAACAATGCAGAGAGAAAGAAGAGGTAGCTCTTCCTCAGTATTTAATAAATCTCTGTAACAGTCCTAAATTCTGACATGGTTCAAGATTTGCACTGGAGACAAAAGCATGATGATCGCTGCATATGGGCATTTGAGTTTACAGAAAGTCCTTGCCCAGTTGTGGATTACTGACAGATGACTGGCTATGTTCTAGCTTTACTCTGGTTTAAGGCATCTAATGCAGTAACAAGTCACATGGTGTACATTATACTTCCCTACTTCCAACTTGTGTGTAGCCTTATCTGGAATTTGTTGTAAACATTGCTGCCATGGCCTCAGTGCTTTCCTTACTGAAATGCTGCCTAATCATCATGCATAGAGTAACAATTACTGACCCTGGTAAGATCCTAAGTCAAAAATAGTGCCTTAAACCAGTCCTTTCTGTAAGTACTGAACTCCACTGTCCCTGTAAACTTCAGTAAAGGGTAATGTGTCTGTTCTTCACAACAACAAGATCTGCATGTTCTGAATAGCATATAGAGGTGGAAATTAGGAGTGTTGGGCTGTGTTATGAGAAACTAATATTAATTATTTTTAGGTATGTAGTTTTAGTCTATGCCTTGGATTGAATTCTTGTAAGGCCACAGATGGTTTCCCACAGTTAAGGAGGATGGGGAAAGGAAAAGAAGCCTTGTTGCTTTCACTAATAACAAATAGGAACAGGAGAAACAGTTCCAGATGGTTCTAATAAACCATGTAAATGGAAAGTGAACTTAAATCCCTTTCTGTTGAGGAAACTGTACTCCAAAAATAACTTTTTCCTTATGAAGTTTAATGTCTCATGGTATAGTCCCTGGTATTTGTTTTCCACTCCTTTTCCTGAGAGCTCTACATAATTTCCCATTTCCTATGTCAATTTCAAATGTTGATGCTTGAAAGAAACTTCGGCTTTTATGCTTGGTATGCAGATACAGTATTGTTTGGTTTTGTGTGACTAGAAAGTGTTTGAATGATGGCATTGCTGCCTGACAGTAACTGAAGTGAGAGCAGTTTAAAGGAGTTGGTTCCATCAGTGCCTTTCTTCTGCTTTGCCTCACATCTGTGCATGTGTGATGAGTAACTTTTTTTTTAATTTTCTTCCATTCAGACATTGATCATGATCAAAGGTGTGTTTTTAGCAGTCTAGATATTTTCCCTCCAACCTTGTAGAAGTAATTTAATGATAAAACATTAATTTTGCTGGTTCAGAGTTTCTCTTCCCTCTCAGGACTTAATCATCAATGTTCCCATCAGAAAGGCAAGGTCTTCTGTTGTAACTATGCTCCAATTCATATGAAGTGTTAATGAGATGAATTTTTTTAAACAGACTGTTTCAGGAGTACCCTAGTCTGTGCCTGTTCTTTGATTGACAGGCCTCTGTAAATCTACTAACTTCAGCACCGTAACCCTTGAGTGCTCCAGCAGTATTTTATCACCACACATGATGGGTTGGGATATAGGAGGTTGAGAGAAGCAGGCTTTGTCTTCATTGCTCTGATCTTGCAGTTTGTACTGTTCAATATTAAACAGAAATGCTTACAGTGTCTGAGTTGTAGTGATAAACAGAATTCATGTAAAACATGCTGTCTTGAACATCAGTGTGTATGGGTTTTATTTTCAGCTTATAAAATCTCTGAAGCTTAAAATACAGAAATTAAATGAAGCACTGCTAGAAGCTAATGAAGTCTACAGGAAAGTGGCAGAAGAGAACAGTCAACTGAAGCATACAGTCATGCTCAAGGTTTGTCAACAATTTAAAAGCAACTTTAATATTGCTTATATGCATAGTTGTGCTGGATGTTTCTGCATATTTGTACGTGTAAAACCACCATTCCATGTTAAGGGATGGGATGCCATCCAAAGGGACTTGGAAAAGCTTAAGAAGTGGGCCTGTGTGAACCTGATGAGGTTTAACAAGGACAAGTGTGAGGTCTTGCACCTGGACCAGGGCAAACCCCAGTATCAGTATATGCTGGGGGATGACGAGATTGAGAGCAGCACAGAAAAGAAGGAATTGGGTGTACCAGTGGATGAAAAGCTGGACATGAGCTGGCAATGTGTGCTTGCAGCCCAGTGTGACAGCTGTATCCTGGGGTGCATCAATGAAATGTGGCCAGCAGGTGAAAAGAGGTGATTCAGCCCCTCTAATGTCCTCTGGCAAGACCCCACTTGGATACTGCATCCAGCTCTCGAGTCCTCAGCACAAGAAAGACATGGACCTGTTGGAGTGGATCCAGAGGAGGGCCACAAAACCAGCCGAATTTGAAACACCTCTCCTGTGAAGAAACAAACTTGGAATTCCAGTCATTAAGTGTTTTGCAGAGGGCAAGCAAGTTGTCAATGCACAAATGTGCAACAAGACCTAAGAATCTCTTGCTTTTAAGCTTCTGCAGAGGTGTCCAAGCCAGATAAGAGATATGAGCAGGTAAACTAATTAATGTTGAAACAGAAGAAGTCTTTTCTTTTAAAGCAGGAACTTCATGAGTTGAATAGCATCTGACCTCAGTAATCAACTAGATCCCTAAATAAAAAGATTAGGAGTCAGAACGCTTGGCACAATATCTTTGTCTCATTTGTAATCTACAATGAAGCAAGACAAGTATAAGACTTTGTGAAGTTTTTCTTTGAATGTTAAGTTACCTTCTGCATGTGTTTTACTCTAAATTGTGTTTTAGTCCAAGTTGGAGACCGAAAATTATTAAGCTTGAAACTTATTTTATAATTGGATTTAAAACCTAGGAAGGTGACTTTTTTGTTAACCACAAGGATTAGAGAGCATCTTTAAGGCTCTGTATACTGCCCACTCAAAGCATTTATTCAGTCCTGGTTAGCAAACGTATGACTATGACAAGAGTTTTGATTTGACCAATTTTGCTTTCAGTAATAGCTGCTTAAGACAAAGTCTTCTCTAGTTGTTTCCTAGAACAACAGCAATTCTTTGCATATGTGGCTAAGTGTGAAGTAATGCAGAAGAAATGGACACTGGAAAATCATTTTGCAAAGTAATATCAGGCTTGTTTACTGGTATAGTAAAACACTTTGAAACAGAACATTAACTATATGATAAAGACTTTGGAGTGTGTTTGTATCTAACGCAGCCTTATCTTCATAGGAACAAGAAATGAACAGTCTTCAGAACTGGGCTAAACGCGTGCTTGAGCTTGAAGAAACAGTGTCTTCCCTGCAAAAACAACTTGAAGAACGGAATAAACATTTCTCTACAGAGGAGCCAAAACAACAAAAACCTCGGAGAGGTTTGTTGGCTAACTTGAAATCCACAGTAGCAGCCAGTGCTAGTACGCCTCTTGGTAAAGGCTGGGGGAAGAATGAAGATGCTTCATCCTCTTCAAGAAAATAAGTACTGTGGGCTCACAAAGCAAAGGAATAATTTGATTAATCAATGCACAATTACTGGGATTCTTTCAGTCTTATGTTAGTAGCTTTCTCTCACTCTCAGATGCCAACTTAACTGTCATGTTAACTGGCAAGAGAAATAGTTACTACAGTCCTATTTTAATTGAATTGGAGTTGAATTCAGAGCTATGTTAAGTAAAGACCTAAATTTGTGCTTTTACTGTTGATATAGAGATGTGATTTGAGAAAGATATACATATATATAATTTTAATTCTTAAGTAACTATCATGGTGGTCTATGCTAATAAATGTGTGGTTCATGCAGAGTGGGATGTTCCTCATCTGCTGCTCTTGTTATCTTTTTTTAAATAAAGTATTTCATTTTCATTGTTGATTCCTAGAAATCAGATGGTTTGTAAGCTTAATCTTCAAGTAGTTAAAATAGCTTGGTTTTTCAGATGAATATTCTGGTTTTGACCTGGAAACTGCCATCTTGGGACCAAACTGAACAAATTTGCTAAATGTAAGGCCTCAAAGACCTCATTTTATTGCCTCTATTAGGTGGCCTCTTCCTATTTTTCAGCTAACTTGGCTTTTTAAAGGAACTTGTTTCAATATAATTTGAATTTGGATTAAGAATGTCCATTATACTTTGAAAGAATCTATTTATAATAAAATTTTCCATTGCTAAATTAAGTTCTGACTACTCATTTGTAAAGGTGAAAACTACTCAGTCGGTAAGGGTGAGATGGTTTTGTTTTGGGTTTGTTTTTTTTCCTTTTAACTACTGTGAAAGTACCATGCCTCTAACTTCTGAGAAGTGTTTTAGAACATAGCAGAATCCCTAAGTAACTTAGATTGAACCTCGCACTCCCTTTGGAGACACTAGATGGTGCCGCCTTCCTGTGTGATGCTGAAAACAGCCTTTCTCTGCTGTGACTGTTCCTGGCGGGGCTTCTGAGTTTTTGGACTGGTCTGTTCAAATGCAGTGAATCACTGAGATGTCTCTATCCAGGCTGAAGTTGTAGCACTTGAGCCGGTGCTGCTCTCATGTTTTGAAGTGTCACTGTTAAATATAGGTTATTCAGCTGCAGGAGTTCTAAAGGCCTATAATCCTGCCAGGGTAGAATTTCTAAAATATTATTCTACTCCCACACAAACTATTCCAGCTATTAAAAAATATTTTGGTGTGGTGATACAATACATTGATTGTCGATTCCTGGAATAAGAAAACTGTTATGTACATAAATTGCTCTAAGAACAGCAGCGTTCAAACAGGAGTTCTAAAAAAAATAAATCATCAGGACAGGCCAACACCGGAAACTTTCTGTAATACTGTTTCAAATGATCTAGTGCTACACCTTGACAGTCTGTCTCTTGTCTGAGAGCCTGTGTTAGCAGGTTTATATAACACTAACTATAACTTCTTATTCCCTGAGCAACTAGGTTTCCATGTTCCCTCCTACTTCCCAGGGCTCTTTGGTTGGCTACAGGAAACTCTTTGAAAGACAGTTACATTTAAAGTATTTTTTTTTCTACTTAAAATGAAGCCTGTAGTGAAGTAGTCACCCATTCTTAACTGTAATGTTTTCCAAAAAAACTTACACTGGACTGTGTTGCTATTACATTAAAGATATCTAAGCTGCTTTAAAGGATAGCTGAGGACTGACTTCCTCACTTCCTGCCCTCCAGACCAAAAATAAACCCTGACATGGATGCAGAAATGGCTGGTTCAGTCTTTTTCTCCTTCTCAAAGCTCAGTGGATGTAAGGAAAGCAGAATCCATAAATATTTACCATTGCAGAATAATCTTGTTTGTCACGATAAGCAGATGTTCCCTCGTTCCACATGAAGTTACTGCTCTGGATATAACATCAGCTATTTGTTTTCTCTAAAATTACTACCATACAGCTTGCTTCAGATTAAATGTTTATTAAAATTAAAAATTGCCATACAATAGAAACTATTTACATATTTAACTTGTAGTCTGCTTAAACTGCACAGTTTGACTGAAGGAAGCCAATGGAAAAGAAAAGCAATGAATATTTATGCTGCTGAACTTCAACTGCAGGCACACTGATCCTTTATCAAAAGGGCTTTAAGCTTCTGCAAAGTACCATTTGCCTAAATAATTGGGCTGGGGGTGGCAAAGACCGTCTGGGGTTTCAGTTGTATGAACCAGTGTCACTTTGAAGGGAAAAAAGTAATCTGTGCTGTAGTTACATTGCAATTGCACTAGCTCAGTAGTTTCAGTAAGTAATTTGATAGAACAATTCAGTATGTCGATCTGGGCAAACTGCATTCACTTTTATTACTTAGATTTATATACTGAGCAGTAAACTTACAGCGTCACTGCAATGTAACTTGATATCCTATTGCGTACTTCCACAAATCGTTTCTGATAGTGCTAGAGCTAGTTTTAGCTTTGAAACAGATTTGAGGTTAGTTGATTTAAGCAGCAAAAATATAAGGAATAGTCTTGAATAATCGGAGGATTAAAAATTAAGATTAAAATATTTTCACTGTTAACAGTCTCCATGACTGCCATGAAAGTATTAATACTAACTTCCTTCAAAATCCTGTGCTTTTGGATGCCATGGATGTCAGATGATGATTTTGGCCTTGTGGGAAACTGAAGGATGAACACAGAGCTAGGTGTGCTGCTACTTCTGCCACCGGATGTCTTCATATTGCACTTCTGCATCTGTGATGACTGCGCGATGCTTTCAAAATTACTTTAAATTTAACATGAGTAATATAGCAGTGAAAAAGAATCATCTTCAGTATAAAGAATTACACATACATAACCATTGCTTAAAGGAAACCATGGCACCATTTAGAAGGTCTTACAAGAGGTGACAGTACTCCAACTACTAAAGTGAAATAACAAGGATATAAAAATAATTTTCACATCATACTGTATTTCAAAAAAGATGATTTAAGAACATCACCCTGTCTTAAATCTTTATGCTAGTTCTCCTTCTTGACTTTTTCTTTTAGAAACAGCTGTTAATGCATCTTCTTGCTGCCTTTATAAAGTTCTTCTCATAATGTATTCCATGACTTGGAAGCCTAAGAAGGCTTTGTCAAACTGTAGCTGTGCATGATCACTTTCATTCCCTACCCCAAAAAGCCTGCTTGGTTTGGCTTCTTCCTGTAGATGCAAAACAGAGCACTTAGGAGAACTTCAGTCTTCAGAGGAACTGTTTTAGCGGAAGTAAAATATGATTTATTTCTCTGCAGAAGTACTCTTCCTTTCAGCATTTCAGCTTCCCCACTTGGTTAAGACATCCAAACTCATGAAGTAATTGGGTTGAGCAGTCTTGTCCAAATAATAATCTACGCCAATGATCCATGTCAATAGAATATATTGTTCTTTGTTCTATGGCTGTTGTTGATACTGCCCTTCTGTGGCTGTGTAGAAGTCATCAAGCACACTCTGTAGATAGTCAAATGTTGGCCTCTCTTCTGCTTTGTCTTTCCAGCATGTTTTCATGATATCATAAAGCTCAGCTGGACAGGTTTCCATGCGTGGCATTCGGTACCCGCGCTGAAGAGCAACCATCACGTCCGAATTGCTCATACCTTCAACAGAATAAGAAAGTTTTGATCAAATTATCTCAATTTCTAAATAAATGGGTCTTTTTTATTTACATCACTCTAAATACCTTCGCTCAATAATGCAAGGCTATTACTACTTATGAAATGTAGCTACTAATACGAATTCAATAAACAAGGCCAAAGTGTGCATCAGCATCCAGGTATTTGCTTTGAAAATCCCGGCAGAAGATTTCTGTTTCACCAGCTGAATTTAGCAACTTCTTTAGTGCTAAGTCTAACAGAATCAGCCTCAGCTCCTCTGACCAGTCCTGCCACTATTTGTTCTTCTTCCAGAGGTGGCGAGATTGACAGTGAAAGCCCACCGTGGCATCAGCCTTTGTCTCCAGCTGCAGAGTGTCGAACCTGCTCACTGTAGACCCCTATTCCTGCTGAGATGGAGAGCAGCCTACCCACCAGGCCACGCTGCCAGACGCTCTGCCCAATGTAGCAACACACTTGCAAATTTTCTTCTACGTCAGCATTTGTGTGAGTGCCGCTGATTGCAAGACACTGAACATGCTCACTCGTGATAACATTAGTTATAACAGGCAATTTCCCCTTCCTTCTTCCTCATCCTATTCCTATTGTGCAAAACCATCTTGCCAGCTGTGCTGAACTTGGCTTTGTTTCCCTGTTAAGGTTTTTGTTCAGAGGGTAAGAACTCTAACTACCAGAAATGCCTCACATGCCAATTACTGCCACGTGAAAGAGGACTGCTCTGGACTCCATCCTCCTTGCCTCCTCCTTTTTTTAAGTCTGTGAGAGATTGGTTCACAGAACCATTTTGACACCTGCTTTCAGGTCAGCTACGCCAGGACCGACAAAAAGGCTTACCACTTCCTACCTAGAAACCTGCCTTTCAGCTTGTACCGTGCAAATCTTATGCAGCCCAGTGGAGTAATTGTGCCAGGATTGCCTCCTCCAGGACACAGGCTAAGCTTTCTGTACTCCAGTGAATGCTGTTTCTTCTGACAACTGTGCGTGCAGGAAGCTCCATGGTTTCATCCTAGACATTTGCTACCACAAGTGAAGACTTTCCCTTTTGAGAATGGTGTTCCAGACCTCACAGCCACTGGCTGCTCATCAGGCTAAATGCTCTGTGAGGTGTAGTACTGCCTAAGACTACAGTTTCTCATGGTTTTCCTTGGGCAACTTAGCCTCTGGTCAGGTGTGTGCCTCATGTTCACTGCTCCTGCTGGTGCCGGTTCCCCAGAGGTGCAGGGAGAGCAGCTACACTCTGCTGGGAGAAGGCAGGATGGGCCACGCCCCAAGCAAGGTCAGCAGCAGAGATGCAGATGTGGTTCTCTCCTGAGCACTTGGTGACTGTACAGCTCCATCACTGCAGACTGTGTGGAACGCTAACCGAGTACTAAAGCTATGATCTAAACCATTTGGCAGGTAAAGACACATTCGAATTACAACCAAATAAGAACTTTCTCTAGTATAATGAATTCAATTATTCAAGATGACTGTAGCTTATATAGTTGACTTTAGTTCAAGCCCTTTGGTTTTAACCTATTCTAGTAGTACCATCAGTCATGAAATCTGGGGCTGGATCAGAGTCCTTACTTTTAGTGCATCTTTTGTATTTTCAGTTCTGCTTTGGAAGGAGGAGTGAAGTTTTCCTGAGCTAATGCTGCACATGTGTAGAAAAACAGTATTGTGAAGGTAGCGGTGGAATGGCATGTGATCACAGAATAAGGAATTACTGCTATATGCAGACAAAATAAACACAGGAAGGAAGCCAGTGAAGCACTTTATAGAGAACAGCAGTCTGACTGCTTAAGCTTAAATGGATTGTATGTAATGCATGCAGTAAAATAGCGATTCATATTGTGTGAAGTCCTAGTTAACTGTGCTGCTACTGGAGGACTGCTGGTACTGAGTTTTGCACTGAATGGGACTAATTCTCTGTGTTTAAGTACTTCATAGGGTTCTGCTTAGATCTAGTGTCTGCAGGACTGATCATTGCATTCTGAATGCCAAGGACAAAGCCTGTGTTTCAGCTAACTTGGAGGAACAGTACCTGTGAAATAACAATCTAAGTTCCCAACACAAAACTTAAAAGACTTTTATCAGTAATCCATAGTAAGTACATCATGAGCATACTTGCATATATTTGGGGTTTTATTTAAAACAAAAAGGCTTACCTATCTACCCTACAGTCCCTGCAATATTCTCAAAATCGATGGTTGTTTAGCTTCTCCATTTTTTTTTTTTCAGGCTAGAGAATTACCTGTCTCATCTAAACTACGTCCTAATCAGTAAAAGAAACACGTCCCACTTGCATATTTGTTACACTTACACCCTCTTGCTCTGCTAGTCCTAAAGGTTTGCTACGTGTCTGTTAATTTACACTGTGGTTCCTGTTAAGCATCACAGATGAAGGCACATTTCCTTATGTTAGAGCCTGGGAAATGATGTCAGCACAGCAGTACGAAGGAAGAATCCTACCATATAGAAAGTGGCATGTCTTATGAAGAGCAGCTGACATAATTGGAATGCAAGTATGGATGTTGGTGGTATTTGACATACTATACAATCATTTGGAAATTAGTTTTAACAACCAATTCATCTTATTTGCCCAGAGATTCAGATACTTGTTTCATATTTCAGCGGCAGTTCCTGAAACTATAGTCCCTCTAATTGCTTTGAGTTTCTCAGGAAGAGAAACAGCTGTTGGAATTTAAGAACAAAGATCACAAATGCTCCAAGTTTCTTGGCTGGAAATGTTTCCTACCAAGTTGTCTGCCTGGATTTTCTTCACAGGTATTAAGTACTTGCTAGTTTCAACTCAAACTGTTTCATATGTAGCTTTATGCTGAATACTCTTTAGTTGCTGGAGCTGGTTAATAATTGAAAATAATATTTTGAAGCATTCCAGTTAGAACTGAAAAATCAATTTACTGTTTCTTTCCAGTAGCTGCTGTTTACAGCCTATCACCAGATTACTCTTGCCATGCTGAGGTATTTTGCCCAGACCTGCCATGTCTCTTCATGTAAATTGGTCACCCATTTATGTTGCTGTCTTGATTCTTCCACGTCAATTTTCAGTCTAATTCAGGCTATTTCACTTTATCCTTCCATTTAAAATAGACATATATCCCTTTTTCCAGTTTAATGCAAGCAATGCCTGCAAACTATAAAAATCTTCCAATATGCAGTCAACAGGCTTCTGCTTCTAATTGCTGATTGACAAATGCATCCACAGTGTATGGCCTATTTATGGTGCTCAAAAAAAATGCCCCTGTACTTGAAAAAAACACTTTTCCTAGACTTCCCCTAGAAGAGATATTTTCCCACAGTAGCACAGCAGTACCGCGTCTGCTGTACAGAGGTGTTTTTTTTTCTTAAAATAAAAATATTATGTATTTTATGGAGATAAAGAATGAGCAGACAGGTGCAGAATTAGGTATTGGTCTGGGTTTTTCATTTTTGTAATGCTGGTTTCCAGGTGACCTTTTATGTTTGCTCAGGGAAGGACAATATTCAAGGCATCCAGATATAATCTTGTGAGGCCAACTCAGCATAGGCAACTGTATGGATTCATAGTCATGTGTTAGCAGGAAATAAAAGCATCCCAACTGTGGGAAGAACCAGGCATTTCTTGACCGCATTCAATTCCTAAATGATATTTCCTAGAGACATGAGCAGTGTTTAGAATAGCTTTCGGAGGACCTGCTACTCAGTCACATATTTTATAGCCCTTACCTAAAAACCAGCCTGGAGCATACGTTTAAATACTTAGCTGTGCAAGCAGCCCTATCACCTCTTGAAGTTTAACGGGGCTACTCTTGAGCTTAAGTGCTTTCCTAGACTGAAGCCTTACCAAGCAATGAGAAGGTCTGGTTTCGCTCTACCTCGTGTATGTCAAGTTGATATGTTCTTCCATAACATAATGTAAAGTTGGCCACCATCACCCCTTCCCTGCTGACCGAGTTTCGCAGGAAATCTGGTCTCCATGTGCCTAGAGGTGTTGAGTCTACTGTCATTTCAGTGACTCAGGTCTGTCCCTTTGCCATTTCTGGCAGTTCAGGATACAGAATTCCAGCTGCTCATGAAGTGGTGGTGAAAATGTTTTCACTGTTTAAACAGAAAAAGCTGCTGCACTGGAAATGCTGGGAAAGTTTTGCTTGATGAAATATCTGCTCTCCCTTTACTGCCTGCAAGCTGCAGGATCCTAAGGGTTCTTCTCAAAAGTCATTCCATCTGTGAGAAGTGCAGTACAGGTTACCATGGCTGTACTTTCTCCATTTGGCCACAAGACAAAAGAATTTACGTCAGTTTTCTATAACCTCGGTAAGATTAAATGAATGCAATCTGCTGCCTGGAGTTAATCAGCTATGCCTGAGACGTGACAGTTTTGTGTGCACAAAAATACCCTTCATATATGCTGTCTCTGTGTGCTGGAAAACATGAATATGTATTTTGTTTAACAGAGAGAAAAGTGAAGTGTGAAGCACGTAACTGTTTCACAGCCACCTTAATGCAGCCACAACTGATGTAATCCTCTCTGGTCTCATACCTGAACCGTGTGGAACAATGAAGAGTAAACACTCCTACTAGTACATCAACACTGCTTTAGAGTCTGCTTTCATAATTGGTTAGATTAGCTAACACTGACAAATTATTACAGCCTATTTGCTTGTCTAATAGGCTTGCTTTGCTTTCTTAGTACTTTCACATACTACAATACTAAAAACCCCTGCAGTTACACTGCCCCATTAGAATTTGTTGCACTGCATCCTTGCTATAGGATGGTGCTGCTGACCCTAAAGCTAGGATCTGCCACAATGCAGCATTTGCTGCAGTTGTAACATGTTTTGAATACATCAAAATGTCTATGTTTCCACGGTGCCGTTACTCATCTAAAATTAACTCCAGAGAGGCACATGGTTTACACATCTGGTTACTGTAAGTTTTCAAAGCAATAACATTATCTGCAAGATATTTCCCAAATCACTGCTTTCACTACTGTCAGATGCCAGCCGACAGTATATGCCAAGTGTATATTCTTTGCTTCTTACCACCAAAGTATAAATAGAGTAACGGTATAAACACACCCATACCTGGATAAGGAATCTTTCCATACGTAACGATTTCGTACAGGAGAATCCCAAATGACCACACATCAGATTTAATAGTGAATGATCCATAGTTAATTGCTTCTGGTGCTGTCCATTTAATAGGGAATTTTGCACCTGAAAGACAGTACAGTCTCAATCAGTCAAAGGCAAATTTAAACAGCCAATATGAAGCCACTAGACATCTTAAATTACTTGCCTATCATACCCTCAAATTAATAAAGTTACAAGCAATCCCTTCTGTCCAAGAGTTACCGGCAGGAGGTATGGTGCCACACTGTGTGGCCATGCCAGAGGTATAAAAAAGATGCCAAAAATTTCATTCAATTCCTTCTACCCAGAAGCCAGCCAACAGTCTTAGAATTCTCATCACCTGGAACTTCTCAAGACTTTAACTCACTTTTCCTATTTTCAAGTCAGTCAGTCTAGCTTCAATGTAACACTTGAATGTATTTCGCATTCAGCCACAGATGTAAAAGCAGCACCAAGTCACATCTTAAAAAGTCGCAGCTTAAAATACTGTATTTCATGTCTAATTAACTGATTCCAGAAAATCCTATATAAAAGCAAACTCCAGTTAAATAAGAAAAGTTCAAGCAGCCTTGTTGGGGAATATTACATTAACTCTTCAGACAAAGAAGACTAATAGAAGCAGATCCTCTCTATGCCCTTTTCAGCCTGCTCTATCATTCAGGCACAAAATAGCAGGTAAGCTAGGAACCTTTTCTGAATGGTAAAAAACACATCAAAGAAACTCAGCATAAAGAATTTATAATTGGAAAGGTTCATTTAATCAATATACAATGTCCAGAGCTAGCTAAAAGCCACAGATATGAGTTCTGTACCTTTGAAAACTGCTTAATCAGACCCTTCCCTCTGATCTTTTGAATTACTTGTTACCCAGGGACTGCCAAATAGCTCATCTTCCTTTAATCTCAACTGTAGTGCATTGTTCTCCTTCTTCCTCATACCTTCGTTCTTCCCCTCCCGTCCTACATTACCACAGTTTCCATCCAGACTGTGTGAAAACATGAGGTAGTGTCTTTAAAACGAGAAGGGGAAAGCCAGCCAAACAAACCTGCTCCAAAACGTTACCCTAATGCGATCTGTGCGTGAAAGCATAAATGAAAACTTTTCACTGCAACAAACTGAGTACACACTTCTTGAAAGGATCCTTAACCAACATTTAGCAGAACACAAATGGCAAAACCCAGACAAATATCTTTAACAATATGATTTCCCCTTTTGCCAGTCCTGACCCCGCTGCAACGTTACCTTCCATCCATGGGCAGAAGAGGACAGCAAAGCTGCTGAACGTGCTCCATGCTGCAGCTCCTAAAAAGCAGCTTCAAAAGACAACCAGTTCTGCTAAAGGTTTTCTTGTTACCAGCAACTACAACTCCTAAGGCCCCTTTCTTTCCTTAAGTGAAAGGAGGTACATATGATATTTAAGGATGTGAAAGGAAAATAAGATTATATTTTCTTGGCATATAATTCAGTGGGATAAAACCTGTGGGTGTGCAATTAGTTTGTTCAATTTAGTAAAATTTGCATGCAGTGTAGTGTTCTCAGTTTTCTTTGTTCCTCAAGCTTATTTTAAATAAACTTTTTAAAAAGCCTGGGGAGCACAGAAAGGTTATTGCATTCCTTACTCTGTTAAAAAATTTTTGGCATTAGAACGCTGCCTCTAGGATGCTGTTACGTTTTCTGTCCTTGATGACCATATTACTGTTGGATGCAGCCTTTGCCTCCCAGAGACTGAAGTGTTAAAGACAGAAATCAAAACACATACCTTCCCTTGCTGTGTATTCATTGTCCTCAATGACTCTTGCTAGTCCAAAATCAGCAATTTTGCACATAAGTAAGTCTGAAACAAGAACATTCGCTGCTCTCAAATCTCGATGGATGTAATTTTTTCTTTCTATGTATGCCATCCCTTCTGCAATCTGTAACAAAAGAAACAACTATTTTGATATTTTAACATAACACAACATCATCTGCAGGACAGAGCTCTCAGTTCTTTCAATGTGTCAACAGAGCCACATCCATTTATCCATTACTCGTATCTTTGGAGCAATTTTTAGATATAAACAAGGAAAGGGTGATTATCATGGAAAACTTATGTGTAAATCCAGTCCTCCTAAGCCATACTTACAGTAGCAGCTTCTAAAGAATTGCTTGAATGACTAACAGCTGGTAGGAGTAGAGATATGTGTTAGAGACCTTTCCTGAAAAAATCTTAATTAAAATGTTCCTAAGATTTCCAGTAAAATATTTTCTTCCTCAAATTATTAACCATTTTGTTTTCCAAATACTAAGAAAATGGAAGGAATTATTAAGTTAGACAAGGTACAGATTTAAGGACTGATGAAGCAACAGTGCAGAAAGAGTTAAAAAATCCCAACAACTTTTTATTTACTCAGTATAGGCCTAGACAATCAGGAAAAAATTACTAAGATAGGGTAAACAACTTTATTTTCTTTTACAGCAACATGTTCCTGTTCGTACACGAGGAGTGTTTGTCAACAGCCAGCTCTCAGATACTATCGTAAGTAAATTTAATTTGTATTTCAGCAGCCCAAATTAATTTCCAAACCAAATTAAGGATGATTAATGTCCTCAAAATATGCACCAGGCATGATTTTTTCAGTATTTGCCCAGACTAACTTTTTTTTCCTCCTTCCCTGAAGAAAAACATTTTTCTTTTCAGAAAAAAAGAAACTGAAATAATAGTTTCTAAAGTCAGAGTAATAAAACAAAGGTCTAGGTCATTTTCTGTCCAAAAGTTTAAGAGGAGCTAGGAAAAAAAGAATAATAAACCCAGTGCTTGTGAGCTGCTTGTTTTTCTCTCCCTTGTAAGATGCTGGTGATGGGTCATTTCCAGGCAAGGACGATGGTCCAACCTGTGCCACAGATACCTCTTCAGGATGTCTGCGGGTGGGTGACAGACAACTTGTTCTCAGCCACATGGTTTGAGGAACACACAAGCTCTCAGGTTTGCTAATGAAGCAGCAGTAAAGCAGTAAGGGTCCTTCTCCAGTGCCAGTTCTCAGCACACTTATACACAGGCTTTTCCTCTCCCCGTCAGGAGAAAACCAGTGCAGAGAACCCAGTGCACAGATCCCTTCAGTGGTGCAGTAAAGGAGGCAGGAGCACCTAACCATATTTAAAGAAAACATTAACATCACTTCTGCTTATCCATTTTTAAAACGTCCCCGAGGGGTACTGCGAAGGCACACACTGCCACCAGTTACAACACAAAACCACACGTTCTTTGTTCCCCTTTTTCAGTTCAGGCAATGGAAAAACAGAGCCACTTGCCCTCCCACCTTCTTCCACTGCAAACTTCTTACAAACCACTATATTCTTCAGAGCAGAATGCTAGATTGTCCATGTACAACACAAGAGGGTTCTGACGCTACACCAGAAAGAAACTGATGATGAAGAGTATGAAGAACACCTGCATTTCACATTTTCTAGAAATAAGTAAGAGATTTTATAAAGAAGGAAGCGGCTACAAGTGAATGATTGCCACAGAGTCTTACTAGAAACTTAAAGACAAAATAAAAGAGTATTATTTGATTAGAGCCCACCCTGCTTCCCTCTCCTTCCCATTTGACTACTTCAGTTTGGGGAGGAAGGTGAGATGAAAGGGAAGGTTTTGCTGTAAGATCCATACTGAGATTGCACTGGCCATCTTGGCAGATATGACCAAAATGCAGTCCACCAGTGTCACCAATAATACATCAGCCATCATGAAGGAATCAACTGTCCTCCTATTTCCCCACACAGATTTAACATTTGGGCAGAGTGCTGGCTGGGAAATGAAGGACCACTTAACGAAAGAGACATTCATGATGGTGATATTTCCAAGCCCCAACAAGAAAAGCAATTTTATTTCCACTTATTTGCGCCAGACTCACTAAAAATCATCATCTGATTAGTCACAAATAAAGAATGTGACATTGAATGTTTTATTAAGTTTTCAGCAAATACAAGCTACATTTGCATGAAATTCCAAGACAGTGGTTTTGACTGCATTGAATCACAGAAATTAAAAGAAATCATGTATGTATGAGAATTTGGGCAGGCAAAAAAATTCCAAATGGGAAGAAAATAATGGGCAAGGAATTTTGAATGAGAGAGTGGAGGGAAACACAGCAAATGGACAACTGAATTCACACATCTGGTCATGTTAAATCTTTGCTCACGGGAAAAGAAAAAGAAGATTTTTTTTTCTGGAATGGGTGCCAGAACCCACGTGATAACTCCTTACGATAATTAGTGGGTTTTCATTGCCAAATGATATGTTAAATGTAGGGAAATTTATGGGAACAAAAGAAAATTAAAGCCCTTTTCCCCTTCTTTTTACGATCATTGTTACCTGTCAAGACTGTTCGACTACATGTAACTACTACTCAGGAGCAGGATAGAAATGGTAATTTGAGCTTCTGTAATATTTTCTGTGGTCTTTAAGAGAGGATTCTGCCTACACAACTGCTACCACCAAGAAGGGAGCAGTTTCCCCATCACCTTTAATAAACTACTAACATGCCTCTAGAAATACCCAAATTAAATCCTTCTAAAACCAATCAACCACCAAATCTCTAAATACTAGTAACTCTGCACCCAGGGTAAAAGTAGAAGAAAAGTCATCTTCTGGAAGAAAGAAATCACTCTACAAGACCGCTTCTGTACTGTAAAGGATCAACTAAACATCACACAATAAATGAATGACTCTGAGCAGCAGTTCTGCAGACAGCTCTGTCACTCATTTTGGGCATGATTTCATCTGGCAGTGCTTTTTCCTCCCCTTTTCTGCTCTTTCTATGTGTAAACCAGGGAAATTACTTAACTTTCCGGAATGCTTGTGGGTCATTTCACAAATAGGTATAAAACTCTTTCAAAATCCTGAAAAAAAAGGGTAACAAAAACATGGAGCAAAGAGTACTGCTTTGAAAACACACATTCACTGCTTTCTGACTTGTTCTTTGTAGCGCCCAAAGGTGTTTGAGGAAAGTAGCAAAAGCATCAGAGAACTTTGAAGTAGGGAAAGGAGAAGCTAATAAACCAGGGTTCCGGGAGAGGACACTATACTGTCACAGAAAAGCTACATCTTCTGCAAAGCAAAAGCACTTGGTGATAACTCACAAACTTCCTTGGTGGAACATCACAGCTGACACTGCTCAATGTCAGTCAAGGACAGTCCTGTCCTTTTCTTTTATTTTCACATGGTAAAACAGCTTGTTTATTTGTTTGTTTTTGTGTTTGTTTGTTATTTTTCTGCTACCAGATCAGAGAACTTCTGGATTCCTTCATAGCTCCATTTTTCAACTCAAAGATACGATTGATTTCAACTTCCATTCTCAGGTCCACAATCCTCTTTGGCAAGATTATTTTAAACAAGCCATGTTTTACATAGTTTTCAAAGCTCTTTCTTCATGCCGAGAGGAAGTTATGGCAACACGCGTAATGGATTCTGCTTGTGTGTTTCTAGACTGTATGTAAAATTGCGGGGAATAGTAACGAGGCCAGATGGGTTTGTTTGGGGTCAGCCTGATAGGATGTTTTTACATCATGCTGAGAATGCATTGTATCATGTTGAGAAGGAAAACTAAGTGACAGGGACCAAGAAACACATTGGAATAAAAATGAAAGGGAATGAAAGTATGTTCAGATATGAAGATTCTGTTTTTTTCCAAGAAAGCAAACGTTAAGCAACCTGGAGGGCTGGAACATACACCCTCATGAGAAAAAAGTCTCAGGAACAACCACATCATGAAAAAAGAAAAAAAAAAAGCAATTACAAACGCAAGGGCAGACCACACATATTTTAAAGACAGTACCTCATGAGAAAAAATTGGCCAAATCTCACGTGGTCAGAAATACCCAAAAATGATGAAGTCAAGCTACAACGTATAAAAAATTACCCCAGTATGACAAAAATCAGAAAAGCCCACCCACAAAAAGTACTACAAATACTAAGTATAAGCAGGGAAATAAAGGTCCATTAGTAACAAGACAGGATCAAGGAAAACATTTGCATTAAATGAATTATTAAATTAAATGATGGAGCAGACTACAAGCAAATAATACAGAGAACTGTTTGAATGCCTGCCTTTGCTTCAGTCTCTACTAAAAGGGCCAAGGATTCACATGTAGTTAATGTGAATAACAAAGAGGCAAGAACACAGGATGGAAAAGGGAGAAAAGCGGGTTAGGACAATTTTTGTGGATATGGGTGGCTTATGAGACACCTGAAAACTATCAGAAATGAGGTCAACTCTGGGAAAAAAACCCAAAAAGGGTGTTACCTACAATTTCCAAAATATTGAGAAACAGCTAGGCTAAAAACCTCTCCAACCTCATTTTATCTATGATTTTAAGCCAAAAGCATGTAGAAATGATTAATTAGAGATGCTTTAGTTATATTTTTAAGAGATTTCCCTTTGTGTTGACAGATGTGGGCTTTTACTCTTCTCAAGGTCTGTACTATAAAACTACAGGTGAAATTGCAGACACTAAGAAAGTGGTTTCTGCACAAGGGCAGCTTTAACATTCCCTCTGCCTCACTGCTGCCTGTGAGACAAGTGGGGCTGGACAAACATGCTCATTCCCCAAGGCTGTGATGCTGCCCCTGAGGGTCCAGCTGTGAACAGGACACCCTGGCCTCACTCCTTGTCCTTTGCTCAGCATGGGGGTGATAGTGGCCTCAGAGCTGCCCTTGGCTGTCCACCAGCTCAGGCCCAGGGCTCGATGGGATGCTCCTGCCAAAACAGGTAAAGCAGCTGGAAAAATCAAATGGAAATGAGTGCAAAAGACTTTCATGTGGAAGGGAGCATCCTGCTGGTGAAGTTTAAGCAGAGGAAATCATGGAGCAATCCCGCAGTTCACACTGCCTTACATTTGGTAATTCCTAGGGAAGAGCTTCAGTAAAAAACAGCCTGCAGTTCTGAAAAGGTTTGAAGTAGACATATGTTACTGATCTGGACGGGGCTGTCTTTGGTCTGGGATTAACCAAACCCAGGTTCCTTTCCATAAGGTCCAGATGCATAATAAAATAAAATACACTTCTTGATCACAGAGTTTTCAAAAAGTGAAGTCATCTTCACATAACTATTTGTCTATGAGGAGAGTGTAGACCCTTCACATCAGGCAACTGAAAACTGTTGAGAAAAGTCACATATTAATCGTCAAGTGATAGACTAGTGCAATATCCATTTTCAGTTTGCAGCAGTGCTTATCCTAAAGGTGAAGTCAGGAAAGGCTGCAAAAACCCTATTTTGCTTGCTCTTGTAGTTAGAAGCAGAGCCACACAGATAAAAACAGTTTATTACAGTAACACCTGTAATTGTGCACTAGAATGTTAGAGAGTATAATTCAAAATGAAAGAAACTGAAAAGGAATATGATGAGAATTCAAACCTCTCAATGCCAAATAAGAGCTTGAATTAATTCTGATTTAAGGATTTCTTCTCTCTACTTAAAAACAAGAGGGGAGAGATGGATTAAAACACTGCATAAAAAATCTCTATTTTTTTTTTCTAAGTTTATTACTATTTTAAGGCATTGTAGCCTTAGAAGGCCAAAAGAAGAGTTGTCAATGAAGTTGTAGATCATAAAAGAATTAATGAAAATATCAGCACTGCATGGGAAAGAAGAAATATTGGTTTTGTGACAAAACTTTGACCAGTTTGAAAGGTACAACATAAGTTCAGTATCATTCTCCTAACCACGAACACCATGTATCTGTGTGCTACACGGTAGATAATGAATTTGCGTAAGAAGGAGGAAGAGTTTACACATGCAAAAGGTCTGCTGAAATTGTGTTGGACTTTTTCAGCAACTCTCATCAAACAGAAGTAAGTATGATTTCAAGAACTATGAAATAAAGAATTGAAACCTTCTTCTTTATGTAAATTACCTCTGAGGCAATATTAAAACCAACTAGTAAAAACTAGAGTTTGCCAGTAGCTTTAGTGCTGAAGGAGCTAGGCTGTTGCCTGTAGATGACCAAGGTGAACATGGGCAATGTCCCTGTGGACCGTCTTGGCCTGCTGGATTAGCAAGATTTTAGTAGTATAGCTTGTGGACAAAGTGACAAAATTTGTTCATCCTCCATCTCATAACTGGAAACCAACAGCACCTTTGAGTTCCCTGAGTCCACTTGTTGAGCTGATGGGCAGAAGCCTCAGGAAGGGGAACCACTTGTCAGCCATGTCAGATGATGCTTGTCAGATGTATGGCCATTGCAAGACCAGCCAATAAGGTTGCCATGCTGCTGACCCACGCACCAGCAGTTTTCACGCAGGCAGAGAAGCTGGCTCAGGTTTTGCTGTCTCCATATTCCTGACTGTTTCTGGCATGTCTGACTGACAATTCTGCTGACTTCTACAGGAGATGCCACAGTTCTAATCTGTACTAAACATGGAGGTACGCGCTTGAAGAAACATTCGCAAAACTCAGCTTCCATTAAAACACACTGCTTTCAGAGACTTCTAGCTTTCACCTCTAGCAGCCAAAAAAATCTCCGCCAGGGTATAGCTAAGTCTAGATTTCCCCAGCTTCTACTCATATGCATGAATTAAAATGCAGAAGAGAAACTTGAGCTATTTCAGAGGACAGAAACTGAGCTGGATCACCTTCCTAGCAAGCATTTTCTTGCCATGTTTTCCACAAGCCTAATTTCATAAATTGTGATTGTTAGTACAAAAAAAACCCTCCCATAAAAATCCTGAATGTACAGCAGTATGTTAAAGTAGTCACTAGATATAAGTGTAAGTAGACTCACAGAATCATAGAATGGTTTGGATTGGAAGAGACCTTCAAATGTCACCTAGTCCAACATCTCAGCAATGAGCAGGGGCATCTTCAGTGGCTCAGAGCCACCTCCAGCCTGACCTTGAATGCTTCCAGAGATGGGGCATCCAAACTTCTCTGGGCAACTGGTTGCAATGTTTCACTACCCTCAATGCAAAATATTCTTTCCTTCTATCTAATGTGAATCTACCCGCTTTCAAACTATTACCCCCTGTCCTACCACTACAGGCCCTATTAAGAAGTACTGTCCCCAGTACTCAGCTATTGCTATCAGAAATGGCATTCAGTGAATGTGCGTATTAGTTAGCAAAACAGTAACATCTCATATAGCAGAGTAGGAGTACATGTAACTGCTTGCTTAAAAAATGCTATCTTTTAAAAAGATGTTTATTTCAACTGAGTGAGCAGTCCTTACTTTTCTTTTTTGCAAAATCAAAACAGATCACCTCTTGTAAATGCAGATTTCTTTTGAGACTGTTCAAGGCAAAGGCATTACAAAGTCCGAGAGTGGAGCACTAACAGCAGTCTGGCAATGAAAACACCAAGACACAGCACTCTATAACACCACTTAGAAAATCGCCTTCTGCTGGGGGTTCATGTTCAAATACCTGCACTACATTCTTCAGCTATCTGATAGTCACAGAGGCTACATCCTCCCCTTCCTTTCTCCCACTCCCAGTCTCCCCCTGTCAGTGTGAATAAGAAGGCAACAAAATAAGTGGAACTTCTTCTCACCCATTTTCTTCCTGCTCTATGGCAAGTCCATTGGTAACGTACCCTTCTGCAACGGGTTGGGATCTTTCACTAATTTTTGTTGCAAAAGACATCTTGTGTGCACACATGTGGATGTGAGTCAGCCAGATGTGTAGCATGGTTGGGAACAGGCCAGCCTCGTGCAACATCACAGATACACAAGAGGCAAAATAAGCCAATCCTCAGCTAGAGTTTGTTGCATTTGCAGTCTTTCTGAGAACCTGTGATAGTCTGGTAAACTGCCTTGAAAGAATTGTGTGATTAGACAGTCATGAAGAGCTCAAGTCTTTGTCCATGAAGGCAAAAAAATACGCCTGATCTTATTTAAGTAGTTCACCATGAGCTTCCTTACATCTTGTTTTTAAAATCTCTTGTGAAACATAACTTTCCCAAATTCTTTCCCCTTAGGCTGTGCAGAGAGCTTAACATCACTGCTGTAAGAATAAACTAGTGTTCTATTTGTAAAACCAGCATCATACCAAAAACACTAGGCACATTTTATGTTTTACTTTATAATATACAGCCTACATTCTGGAAAAGTGTGATCTACAGGTGTCCAGTAAAATTACCATTACCTTAGCAGCAGGCCAACAGAGTCTGAAAATAATTTTGTTTCTCTTTTGGCTGAAAGACCCATCAATTAACATTCAGACAATGAGAGGTGGAGAAGACCAATGCAACATCTGCATTGGTCAGAGAGAAGACTCTGGTCCAAGAATCACATGCAGACTGCAAGTCTATTCCACACAGTCCTGCTATTACCCAGCAGCATTAAGTGCTCTTTTCCAATGTTCTCAGAACCCCTTCAAATTCTTTCCACAAGAACAATCCTGGTATCTCTGTTCAGAAAGGTTTTTTTGGGCTGCCACTAGAAATGCTCAAAGAGGCCTTCCTGAACATCTCGTTAAGATCACTCTGCAACCCATGGCATGCTCTCAGGAATTTCTGTTGATAGTGTACATCTTATGTGGTAAGGGGGACTTCTCATATCACCTGTGCTGCATGAGGTCCTGGCCTCTGAAGTGAAGTGCAGGAACTGGCTCTGAGTGGCTGCTGTCAGATTGGGGTGACAAATAATGCTCATTTCAAGTCACCCAAACTTCAAAGCTTTGTAAATGAGAATCACTGACCTCTGTCTTCTTGGTAGTGATTGAATTCTTTATATAAATACCAACGTTTTATCACATCCTTTTAAAGCTTTCTTGTCTTTCCTTGTGAATTGTAACAAGTCAGTTTAATAGAGTACACTGGTCTTGCAACCTCTAATGCGTATTGAAAACCCTGAAAGGTTGGTGAAACAATAGCCTATCAGAAATGCCTCCATTACCTGTTAGCAGTATGAATTATAACTTGCAAAAGCATAATTTTTACTCTATTTTCTACATTCCTCCCTGGACATCTAATGCTGGTGAAATCCAAGGTGAAACATTGGGCTCCAGGCACCTTTGAGATAGGTTTTGACATGCAAACCACCCTGGGGTGCCTTTCTACAGATTTCATTTATGACATGGGATAACATATATTTTGAAACAATCATCTCAGTTCATGAATCAGACACTTGTGCTTGAAATATCATTTGATTAGATTTCAGTTATTTCACGGTAATGTACATATTTGAAACCAACATTAGCCCCTTGAGGTTAAGAGAAGTTAGACCAATTGACCTAATTTAAAAAATGACATGTTTATTAACACTGAAGGAATCTCATAAGCACAAACTGACAGAATTGTACTTGCATGTTCAACTCACAGCTGCTTGAATTGAAAGCAGCCTTTCCAAAAAGGAAAGCGGTTGTGTGCCACTGCCACCTAAGCAGGTCACCAAGACCTGCCAAGGTACCCAAGAGTTAAGCCTAATTTCATATATCCTTTTTGAAACCACTTTCAACTGCTCTTCCTTTTCAAGTAACCTTATTTACTCAGACCAAACCTTATTTGAAAATTAAATTGCAAAAGATCTTAGGATAAAGTTGCCCAGCATGAGTTTCAGACTCGGAGAGAAATAAAACACCTTAATTTCAAACGTATTTCTTAAAAGTTACCTGAGCTGAGAAGTCGATTAGCTTTGGAAGCAACAATTTACTTCCTTCATCACTCTTCAGAAAATCCAGCAAACTTCCTGTTACGATAAAGAAACATTAATTCAATGCAGCTTATTGCTAAATTAAAGTCATGTCAGGTTCCTGATCTTCTGGATCATGAAATTTTAGCAGTGATGTGTTTTGATGCATTTTCAAGTTGACTACTGTAAGGCAGTCTCTTTGCATGATTTAATGACGGTAACATCCAAGTAAGCATGTCAAATATTCAAAGCTTGTCATTTTCCTGTGTGTAGAAAACTCCCATCAGACCATATCTTGGCTCAGTGGTGTTGAGTTTGGTAAGTACCCTTGTCTATGGACTGTCAGGAAAGCTGTCTAGGACAATCACACATTACCAGTCCTTTCTAAGTCATAAAGAGTAAGTGGCTCAACTTGTTTGTGAAGTTATCTGTAGAATAGTCTGAAAACTACCACTCAAGACAAACTGAGAAGAAAACCTCATCTATTTTTTGTAGTAACACTCTAATAAAGGTTGTGCTTTTCTAGTAGTGCAACTATCCTTGCAAGACTACTCATCACTGACTGTATTACACACATATTTATCAATTCAAGGCCCACATAAAGCAATTTCTAATACTTGCTTTTAATTGCCTCTCTGTGACATGAGACACAAAAGTTAGGTAGGGAGCTCAAAGTAACCAAAGCTATTCTGGGAGTCATGTTCTGCATCTGAAACAATTAAAAATGCTATGTTTAAGAAAACTGTAAAAATAATTTATTTCACAAATGCAGCAATGAATCATAAAATTGAAGTCTCAGCCCTTTAGGATCGGTGCTCCATCATTTAATATCAGGCCATTAAAAAAGAAAAATGCTAAAATCTCACATTTTCCTTTTTTATTCCTTTTTTTTTTTTAAAAAAAAAAAAAGGACTGATTTGGGAGAAGCAGAAGAGTTTATGAAAACACTGCTTGAAGATACAAAGTTTCTCTCACCTTTAGCCATGAACTCTGTTATAATATAAATAGGTTCTTCTTTTGTCACTACAGCATAAAGCCTGACGAGCTTATCATGCTGAAGTGTTTTCATGAGGTTGGCTTCCTCCAGGAAGGCTTGCACAGACATTGTTCCAGGCTTCAGAGTCTTCACAGCCACTTTTGTACTATTATGATAGTAACCTACAAGGGGGAAATACAATCAGTGCACTTGAAGTCACTCCGCGCCTCACAGCACCCCGACTACTAGGAATTTATAAAGCAGGTGAGGTTGAATTCCAGTAATAGCTAAGAGGAAGTGCCAGATGTAGCACAAATATTTACACTAGAATTCCTTTTTATGATACAACATTGCTGTGATCTTTTGCCCATTGTTTAGAAATGAGTTATCCGAAAAAAAAAATAAAGCAAGCAAATTATCTTACTTCGTACCAAGTTTTCATTTACAAGTAGCCGATAAAATACTCAGTCAAGAGATGTTTTAACGAGAGTCCACATAAATTGTTTCAGAATCTAATGGATTGCTTGCAAGATTGTGGAGTATCTTGAAATACCACCATTATAACCGTTTTATGCATGCCACTCTCATGCTTATAATTCTTAGAAAAATAGAGTAGCTAGCACCGATCCTAGTGAGCATCTTGTGAAGGCATATAATTTGAGAAATAAAATAAATTTAAGGAAAAAAAAAAGAGACAGAAAAAGAGAAGGATATAAATGCAACTCTTGTCTCCCACCATACCTGTTTCAACATTGCAAAAGTATTTCTCTGAAGAGGTAAAACTTTCACGGCTCCATGAAATATCCCCATTTACTTGTTCACCAACAATCCAGACAGTATTATCACAATGGATACACCTCTAAATTGGAGCCCACAATTTCCTTATATTATGTATCATCTAAACAAAATAAATCAGTGACAAGGAACTAATTTCCAGATCGTAAGGGACTTCTTTAACCATTGCATCTTCTCCCATTCTTCTCTTTCTAAATAAGTAACATTGTCTGAGAAAAGCTACGTCTGTTATAAAATATCCATTTGCATTATTATTCAACATATTTTTCCAAACATTGACAGCTCAAAGCATAAAAAAGATATACTTATAGATGATCTAATAATAAGAAATTACAACTACAGGTCAAATCTGCTGTTAAAGTTCAAGTATACAATTAATGTTTATCAGAAAAACAGATGTGAAAAGTATTTCTTTCTGCTTAAGAATCAGAAAGTTATTTGTATTCTCTCTACCATTCCATTCCCTACCCTGAAGCAGAGCACTAGTTCTACTCCTAATTTGTTGAATACTCTACTGAACATACCAATTAATATCGTTACTTCTGTGAAGTAATTCTAGCATTAATAATGTAACAGTATTTTACATTCACTAAAGAGATCCATCAAACTAGGATTCTGTTAACAGAAATTTTATGTTATCGCAACTCCTCACCCATACTGATGTTTTTGGCAGGAAAATAGTCTGATCCTCAGGTGGTAGAACGCAAAGCAAATTAGCTGATGAGAGCAGTAGAGGTAATTGACCCTGATCTCTCTCACTTCCATTTATTTAATTGGATATTGGGAGGGACTGGATACCAGAACACTGAGGGAAGGCGGTCATGAATTCTATGAGCACACACAAAGGTGTCTGTAAAAGATGGAGGCTTAATAGTTTGGCAACACCAATTTGTCACCTCTCTTGCTCACTCGTTATCAGTAAAATCAGCATTAGCTAGATTTGGGCTGAGGACCACATAAGATCTGGAGCAGATCTGTGGTATCTTCCTTAAGGATCATCTAATTTGCAGTTACAGTCTTACTGTTCAGGTAAGAAACTGCAGGATTTATGCAGGCAGGGGGAAAACTGGTGACCTCAAAGCGCTTCAGTGACAGCAAATGTAATGTTCAATCTGCATCACAGAAGGATTCCAGTGACACACAGGGAGCTGTGGAAAGGGGTGCCTGCAGCACTGCATCGCTCCCACTTCGTATAGTACCTTGGGCTCTGAACCCTTCACTGACATCTGCCTTGGTTGAACTGAATCTGACCCCGGGTGTAAACCCAGCACTTGCTGTGTCATGGCATTCCTTGCCATATGATAGGAATGAACATATGGTCTGTTTGCAACTTAAACATGAATTAAAAAAGATAGGTAAGCAATGAAATTCTTGCTTACATCTAGAACACTTGACATAAAACTAGGATTCTCTGCAACTAACATTCAGCTCATGTATGTACTGTAAAAATCCATTTCTGATACTGATGAGATGTACTAGCAAGGGGTTTTTGCTCCATTTAGATGCCTTTTATTTTCATAACTGTATTTCTGCAGTATGATTTACTCCGATTTTTCTACAGCTGCATAAGAAAATACACTTCCAAAATGTGTATTACTTATATTCTGATTTGGGGGTTACCGAACGAGAGAATCTTTTACACCTGAGATGCAAGCAAAATGTGTGTCATTAATAAAATACACTATAATGGCTCCATTTGGCTTGTTAACTTTCCTCTTAGCCCTGCCTGAGAATCCTCTTCATGGATTATTAATATCACAGAGCACTACGTTTCGCATCATACCAGTGCATGCTAGGAACAAAAATGCATAAAACATAGACTCTGCTCTTGCAGTGCTGCTCTGGTTCATCACATCACTAAAGAAGCTGCCCAGGTGCACTGAACTCCATGGTCAAAAACCCTTTCACATCACGGCAGGACAAAAATCTCTCTGGTGTTTAGACTTCTGTTAAAAATTAAACGTGATGCGAGCAATAGCATACAAGTCTGAGGAATGTGATAGTGTCTTACACAGAGACATGTTCTTCTCTACATGTTAGAACTGAATCCTCCAAAACTGTTAGTGTTTCAGGTATTTATTTTTGAATTGATTATCATTACTTTGACAGAGTAATATCTTGGACAGTCAGGTTGCCCTCAGATTCTTTTATGGGCTTAATTGGGCCAAGCAGTGACATGAATTTTTAACAGACAGTAATGCCGTCAAGACTACCGTTTCTGACCAGATCTCCAAGACTGAAGATGAACAACTTTGTCAACAAGCCTATAAGATGCAGCTTTCTCCTTCCGCTGCTTTCATAGAATTCCCTGCAAGGTTATAGTGGGAATAACTTGTTTGAGCTAAGGAGTTATAGAAGGCAGATGATGCCTCAGGCCATTAAGATGGCAGAAGTTACGGGGGAAGAGACTAAGGAACATCAGCTTCTCTGCATCCTATGGCGTGTCAGCACATAACTACTCCTTCACCACCTACAGCCATCACTCAGCTGAAGAACAGAGGAATGCAACAGTAGCTCTGTCTAACTTATCTCCATACAGCCCATTAAATGTGAAGGCAGAAAGCATAGGACGCAGCTTTCTTACTGCTTCCACGGTGTAGTGCATAAGATGTGAACACAACTCTGACATGTTTTCACCTATCATGTCAGCACAGCTAACAGTCAGAACACACAAATAAACAATAACTTAGTAGCCTGAAAACAAAAAGTCTATAGAAAATACATAAAATTACACACAGCTGTAATGAAGAAAGAAATTAAATGTGCTTGCAGTGATAGACAAAACTGGAAAATTGATAGTCCTTTATAGCAAGTTATCTCTGTGTAAAATAAGCTCTTCAGATCTGGAAGAGATTTGCCAGCTCACTTTGTATGTGACAAAGATTCTCTGCACATGTCACACAGGAGCACAGCCCAGTACTTGTGGGTTAAGGGAGTCTGCTTTTTGTTCCTAAGGTTTTCTTAGTCCTCCCCTAACACAAGCTAACTCCTTCCAAAATGTGCAAGAGGAAGATGTCAACTTGGAAGTCCAAAGAGTACTTACAAACAAGCTAAAAAGAAAAGACTATAAAAGATACGCTGGCATATCTTCCCATTGCAGTAACAGTACTATCTCTATCTTCCTATATACCATAGAATCAAAGAATCAAAGAAGGGTTGAGGTTGGAAGGGACTTCTGGAAGGCATGTGATTGGCTGTTGGATATCTCCAAGGAGGGAGATATCCACAACCTCCCTGGGCACACTGTGCCAGGGCTTGGTCACCCTTACAGTGAAAAAGGGCTCAGAGGAACTGCCTCTGGTCTTGCCACTGGGCACCACTGAAAAGAACCCGGCTCTATCCTCTTTGCATCCCTCCTGCAAGTATTTATATAAATTAAGATCCCCTAAAGCCTTCTCCTCTTCAGGCTGAACAGTCCCAGCCCCCTCAGCCTTTCTTCACAGGAGAGATGCTCCAGGCATTTAATCATCTTTGTGACCCTTCACTGGAGTCTCTCCAGCAGTGCTGTATCTCTCCCATTTCCTCTGAATGGGACACTGAAACCAAGATTCTAAGTATCCTTTACCAAGAAGAAAATTATTTAGTAATTAAATCACAGAACAATATTCCTAATTCATACTGTGCCTGAAAAAAAATATTTTGTTCTATATAAGGAGAGAGCATATCAACTAGGTTATTTCTCAGTACCTCTACATAAATCCTGACGCTCCTGGTTAATCATTAAAATACACAGTTTGTTGATACCCTGCACTGCACAGATGACCTAATAAGTCTTTTCTAGCTTGAACTTCCTTGCTTCTAAGATTAACCATGCTCCTCATTTGAGAAGACCTGCACCATGCAAATCAGCTTCTCTCATTTCAGAAAGGAAGCAGAGAAAGGAAAACAGAACAATTGCTTTCACAGTACATTAATTTTTCTCACAGTGCAGCAATTCAGATGCAGGGGTTAGAGCCAGTTTAGACGTTAAAGACACAAGCAAGAGGAAACATCTTGAACCAGAAACACCCTTTTAAATTTTTATGCCTTTGTGCTTGTGTGTGCAGAAGTAGTCACTTCCCAAAATGATCTACATTTTCAAGCAGGTGAAAGACTGCCACAAAGTCTTTCATAGCATCCTAGTGCCACTTAAACATGTCTTGCCCTGGTTTATTAGACAGAAAAAAATGCACAATGGCTGATACTTGTCTTAACAAGTACATTAATTGTCACTCATGTATATCATAGCTAGAGGGTTTCTTAAGCCTGTTCTCATAAGGCTGATTTTGACCACATTATATTATAGAAATGTGTGCTTGCATTTTTCACATAATTTATATTAAAAAAATGCACCTATGACTGAACTAGAACTTCCTGATTGACACTGTAGGTGTGTATGGAATTTGCCTCTCAAACAGCACCAGTTTGTGCTTTATTTTTCTAGATAAGAGCATAGATTCAAAGCAATGACATTCCCATCAGACCAATGCACTCCTGTGGGTCATCAGAGCCCCCTTCATAGTTCATAGATTTCTGCCTTCTAGTAAGCTTTGGGATACACTTTTAAGTTGCTCAGAAATGCCCTGCCTATATAATCTTCCTTAATTATAGTAACAATAACTACAACAATAATAAATAACAACAGCAACAAAATAATAATAGTAATAATAATATCAATTATTATTGTAACTGTAACAATTTTATTACTATCTAAAATCCAAAAAGGAGATGCAGGGAGGGGTTAAGAGAATTATATGGCCTGAAGAATATACAATTTACCTCAAATTAGACAGTAACTGGTAACAAGTGTGTAAGTATGAATAATACACAGAATGCACAGGAATGAACCCAAAAGAATACTCAAATGCCTGAAGAGAGAGCATTTCGAGAGCAAGATGATTAAATAATTTCTACAGACTATGATTCGATAGTGGTCATAGCCCCTTGTCTCTTCTTGTGATGATAAAGAATGATGTTTATAAGCAAAAGTAAGCATAGTCAAAAATGAACACTATCATTTTTTGCTGAGTATATACTAACATTTACAACTTGTAAGTCTTATGACACTTTCATTCTTGGGGACTTGCATGATAATTCAAGGTAAAGTGCAACTTACTACATAAGCTTTCACTTGCCTTCTGAGCAGCAAGCTGGCAGACAATGGTGGTGTATTGTACACCCAGTACAGCAGTCTCATGCATTAGTTTGCAGTGTCCTCGTCACCAAATGAGAATGAAAACTCTATACATAATTCACTAAAAGACATGATTTCTTTTTATTTCATGTTCTTTATCACTTTCTGATTTGAAACAAAGTTCTGAGAGGCCCATCAGTTTTGAGAATCGGAGTCACATCTTAGCATAACCTTCTACTTCCCTCACAAAACACAACCAAAAAAACCCCTGTTGTTTTTGACCTTCTAAATTACAGTGCTTACTCACTTTTTTTTTCCTTGTAAGGCACCAAAGGATTTGTTCTATGTTTCTGTCAGGTATCTTCCTCCTTACAAACCCTCTTTTCTTGTAAGAAGGTTCCCTATTATTCTGTTTTACAAATATATCCAACCATGTTCATGTCCACTGTATTTCTGAGTGACTCTGAAATGACACTTCTTTCAGCAGACTTAAGTACTCATTTCAAAGGAATAAACTTACCCATCCAGACTTCTCCAAATTGACCAGCTCCAAGTTTTTTCACTAATTTAATTGATTCCCGTGGAATTTCCCACGCATCTTTATCCCATGGTTTTTGAGGCTTGGGACTAATACAAGCTTTTTCCAACTTTCTGCATAAGCCATCTGATTGCTCTGGTTTTCAAAGGAAAAACAAAAGACAAAATCCATTACACTTCTATGTCTCAGAACTTGACACAAACACTACTTAATTCCAGGTGTGCACTAACCAGCTTAAAATAATGTTCAAAATAATCAGGTGCTTTGATGAAAATGTAGCATTTCTGGTGCTTTCACATAACTTTAAGCACCTCTGAACTGAAATTTGGTATTTGGAGATAAATTTAATACAGAAATACCACACGCATCTGGTTACTATCAGATTGTTAAGAGCTTTTAGTACAATTTCTACCAAATAAATACAAGATCTGATTACTGACAGTATGATGATGAAGATAAACACTAGAGTCAGGCCTGGGACCTGTATTATGAATTTGTCATTACGTTTTCTTGCAGCATGATTTCAGACACATGTGCATGCAAGCATAAGTAGGTCACCATTATTTTTTCTCCAGACACTGACCAGCTATAACTTTAATTAAAATGTCAACAGTTCTCAGATTTTCCAGATGTACCAAGGAATTACCATAAAAGTCTAACAACGCAGAGAAATCTCATGGTCAAGTCAACAGCATGTCTTCGAAAAATCACTACGTGATTTTCTGTCTTAGATTTTTCATCTTCTCTGTCTTCCCTGTTACAAGACTGAAAAAAAACCCCAATGTCTTTTGGAGCTTTTGGAACAGGAGATTATGCAAAATGAAAAGTCTTTTTTGTGGCTAGAACATAGGTAGAAACTTCTCTGTTCTCCATCTATGTGTATTTCTGCTAACTGTGAATACAAACTTAGTCCCAAATACAAAATTAATTTATTTACTATGCAGGCAATTCTTATTATAGCTTCACATCATCGTAACTTTGATGAAGTGTGTTATAAAGCTATTCTTTATTTCACAATGATATGCCAAAGACAAAGTAGCACTAAGTCTGATTATCATAATGATACCTGGATTCCAAGGAGTTTTACTTTATCTTTGATAACATACACACCTGGGTTATTTAGAGAAAAAATAAATGAAAAGGCTTGAAACAAAACAAGAAAGCATTTATTTTCCTTCACTGGAAACAATGGTTTTTTTTCTATTAAGTAATTCACTGTCCGATTTAACTTACTTTGATAATGTTTGATCATATCATTGATGCTGGGAAAAGTTATTCTTGGAGAGATGTAAAATCCTCCATTATCTAGACTCCTAATTTTGTAGTGCTTAATAACATCGCCATGCTGTGGATCATAGTCTCTTATGGAGAGAGAATAGCTGCCTGTGGATAAAGAAAGAATTATTATTGACAGCAAAAGTTTATAGCATCCACACATATACAGTTGAGCCTAACAAAATCAACTTTTTTGTCTGTTTTCTTTTTTCTCCCTTATTTCCTCAAAAAGCATTTTGTAATAAACAGGAGGAAGTTAGCCAACAGCTGGTCCTGAACTGGTCACAAAAATGCTTACAGTCACACTTTCTTTTTCAATCTTATTCAACAAAGTTAGGAGTCCCATAAGTCAGACAGCTCTGCGTCCAACACCCACTTCTGCAGAAAGTCCCCCTGGTTTGTGTGGAAAGGGCAGGGAAAGCAAGGCCAGGCCTGTCAGAGGTCGCCAGCTTCTGTATCAGACAGAAGCTGAAATTCAAAGATCACCATTTCAGGAAAGGAAGACACAAGCATAGCTTGTAGATGGATTGAGGCAAATAGTAGGGAGGGAAGATCTGCTGCTAGTCCCTGGGAGCATAACCTCAGCTGGAATTTAAGAAGGGGCAGCAGAGCATCTACCTTAAACTATAGAGCGAGCTCTTAATTTCTTCCACTCATGCAACTCTTGTCTTGTCTTGTTGCCCATTTTCAAGGCTAAGAAACCACCTCAACCCCTTCTTTCTCCCCACACACAGATGCAGTAACAGAAAGATTTTGAGGGTACTTTGCCTATCTTCATTTGAGAGCACAGAAACAGCAGTATGGGCCCATAATGGAGAGCTACCTAAACAGCAATCTGCAGTGTTAGGGCTAGAAAAAACATCCCTGTGGAGAGGACAGTCATAAAATTAGCTGAAGGGATTCATGCATCTTCCTCTGGAGGACACAGGAGTATCCAGATGGAGAATCCAGTCAGGTTGCTGTCAGAGTTCAGATGCTGGGGCAGAACCTCTCATGCTCTTCTGAAAGTCCCAGCCAATATGTATGGAGACTTCACTAAGCTTTTCTGCCTGCAGCAGAAACCTTTACCAAAAAGCTTTTGTAAAATAACCACGCTACAGTGCAGAAGTGTAAACCCTCATTACGCACTACTTTCTAATACTTGTAGCAATGGATACAGACCCTATAAGGGAGGACTACAAAATGCAACATCTACTGTTTCAAATGAAACAATAAAGGAATCTTCCTTCATTAAAGGAATCACAAATGTTAGGAAGCAAAAAGATCTCTCCATTCATTCCTCCTTCTTTCAGTGTATTCACGAACACAAACATAAGTGTTTTTTTTTTTTTCCTGTCTCAGCTTTGGGTGTTAACTTGTAACTCTCTTGTCTCTTTTTCTGGTGATTTTCTCATACTTCTCACTCCTATGGAAATGTAGAAAATCCACACAATGGGATACTCTAGGACTACTCCACACCAAGTGCCACTTGATGCCAACTTTTGTGAAGGTTAGCAATACAGTTTTAACTCAGCTATAAATTCCAAAGTAACCCATCCCAAAACCTACCTTTTAATGTTTCACTTTCCCTGATAAGAAAAGCTCCAGGACTATTTCCAGGAGCCAGAAGTTGTCTTTCAGCATCTTTTCGGGTTATGTCTTTGAAGAACCATCTGAAAAGCATTTCAAAGAGTTAGAACCCCTTCTCTCCCCAACCCACAAATGCTACAACACCAGCATGAAGAAGTTTCCCCGTATTTAGAGCCTGGGAGAACTTACTCTTCCGTTTCCAAGGTGTTTACTTTTGCTACGTAGTTGCTGGGAATGAAGCCTTCCTTCCTTGTTGTGAGAGATTTTGCTTTCCACCATTCTCCCAGCCTGAAAAACAGAAAAAGACAGTAGTATTTACAGGAAATGAAAATTATAAAGTATTATTTGGGTTCTACTGTGCTGAGACCTTTGCCTGTGCTACAGACAGAAGAAGCATCTTTTCTCCAACCTCAAAGCACCTGAAAAGCCATTGGCTCCATAAGATCAATGTTTGGTTGATGTTAAGGGCAGCTGACAAGTTCTACCAACAGCTCCACATGCATGTGTATTTTCACGTGTAAGAGAGCTCTCCTACCATTAATACACTCATGTTATGAGTAGGATATCAAAAACCTATAAGGAGAATTAGATGAGTCCAAAGAAAAACTACAATACAATCATACTTACTCCTCAATAACTTTCAATTTTTCTCCTTTTTTGAAGGACAAGTCATCTTCGTGAATGCCATCATAGGGATACAAAGCTACCACAATGTGTCCATGCTCCTCTGTTTCTACAAAGGTAGAAAGCCAAAGGCACACTTGTGTTACTTTGCAGGCTGACACGGGCACAGCACACAGCAGTAAGAGTCCTATGAAAACATACCTTCACTGACAAATCTCTGTCCTGGTAAAAGCTGTGCTTCTGCATTTGCCTACGATAAAATATATCTTTAATTAAGCAGTTTCGGATCTTTTGTGACAATCTTACATTACAATTACATATTATTAGGTTGTTTTGGTATCATATGTCTTAAAAGGAAATGCTCCAACATTTTCCCATTCTTCAAAAGTGAATTACAACATAAAAATACAATAAGCCTCCACTAGAGTTTGAATTGGACAGCTTAGACCTTGGGAAGGTGTGACACAAGCTGTGGGGAAAAGACCACAGCTTTCTAACTACTGCTGAAGGGGCTTTAAGCAAGGCACTTTAACGTTACGGTTATTAACATGTAGCTGTTACGCTAAAGAACTACAAGCACAATTAAGTTGCTAAGAAAAAAAAAATAGCAATTGAAAAAGAAATAATGTTAGTTTATTATGTGTATATGTTGACTGAGACCATGCTGAATCCACTGTGTCAACTGATGAGAAGAGAGAGAAGGGTGTCTTTCACACCTGCAGAGAGTACAGCCCTCAAATAAGGGCAGTCAGGAAACGTGGTTTCCCCAGTATTGTAGAGAGGGTGGGGAGAAAAGGTAACAACTAATCTGTAAAAAGGTAAACCCAAATGCTGCCCTTCCTTTCTATTGCCAGGCAGCACACACAGAACTCCCTTTAGCTTGTCCCTCCTGCAGCACAGCGTGGCTGCCTTCAGCACTGCACCCCTCCTGGCTTTACTTACCGACCTTGTGCAAGGTCGAGTAGCGGCCGTCTGTGAGTGAAAGAAAAGTTGACGAGAGCTGGTAAAGAATTGCCCTCCTCTTTAAATAGAATAATCAATACCTGGATCCCATAGCTATTAGAAACTCAGAGCCGATGCTTTTAAAAATTGTTCTAAAACTACTTCAGGTTTTCTGAGGTCACCTAGCATTCTTTTACAGAAGTAACTACGTCTAGATCGAACATTGCCAAAGGTTACCATTTTCATGCAGAAAACTATGACAAACATAAAGTAATAAAATAACAAACTGCCAATTTTTATTTTTTATTTCTTTAAGCGCCTATTTGTTAAGGGTGGACTGCACAACACTAAAAGTCCAATTGTGGACTAATGATTATTTAGATTTCTTCATGCATGGGCTTTGCATTGAAATTTAAGTTATGCCAGTCATGCTTTGATCTTGCTACTGGAATTCTTCCCTGAGACTATCTACTTACTGGCCTTTGCTGTTTATTGGACGTTGGATCCCTCACATAAATAGTTCGTTCAGTTTTACGTACTGGTTGATTCTTCAAATCTAGCCCATCTCCATGCAGATTCTCTTTCCTTTTTGATTTTATACATCCCATATTTCCTGTTGGAATAAAAAAGGTATTAAACAAAAACATTATGCCATAAACCAAGCTGTTTCCCATGCAATCATCTGGGCTACACAGCAAAAGCAGGCTTCTTCTTCATACACAACAGTTCACAGGGAGAACCGCTGAAGGTTAGGAACACATAGAATCATAGAATCACCAGGTTGGAAAGGACCCACTGGATCATCGAGTCCAACTATTCTTAACAGTCCCTTAAACCACGTCCCTAAGCACTTCATCCACCCGTCCCTTAAACACCTCCAGGGAAGGTGACTCAACCACCTCCTTGGGCAGCCTGTTCCAGTGCCTGATGACTCTGTCCATGAAGAATTTTTTTCTGATATCCAGCCTGAACCTCCCCTGGTGGAGCTTCAGGCCATTCCCCCTTGTCCTGTCCTCTGTCACTTGAGAGAAGAGCCCAGCTCCCTCCTCTCCACAACCTCCTTTCAGGTACTTGTAAAGAGTAATAAGGTCTCCCCTCAGCCTCCTCTTCTCCAGGCTAAACAACCCCAACGCATACTGAAAGAGCTCTTTTCAGCTGCAAAGGACAGAAATTACTTCTTGTCTTGATGCACAGATCAAGTAAATATTTCAAAAAAGTTATTTACCATTTCAGCATTTTCAGACTTATCATCTTTTCCCCCTGATTTGCACCCCCCAGTCCCTTACATATTTCTGCTACTTCTGTGAGCTTTAGAATGGACATAAGAAAAATACAATTACTGTAGAGAAAACTTATTTCTGTATGTTCTAGAGAAGAGGGTACTTTGAGAGATGTAGGAAAAAACTCCAGTCCAGATGGCAAGAGCTGCAGCTGGAGTTAGCAATGCCTGTATCTCCCCACTTCACTTTACATAGGCCAGTCTAACAGGGAGCCCAGTTTGACTCAAATCCCCATGTCGCGTGAGGCTGATGACTTGTGCAGTCCCAGCCTCATGGCAAATAAACTGCTATTGTGACTTTCACTAAAGGTTCTCCTTGTTCAAACAGGTCTGCTACTACAGCAGTCTAAAATAGCCAATGTGTGTATCAGTGACAGCAAATCACCACACAAGTATTTCTTCTTCAATAAAATTTTGAAGGATAATCCTTTTCTCAGGATGCTAAATCAGATGAGATACAGCCGTTAGCATCTACATGACTGGAATCTGACTGCTAATCCTATGATGTAATTACTTAGTACTTCAGCAAGCACACACACAACATTATCTTTATATTCCTCCCTTAGAGGAGAGTAATCATACTTACTCTTCACAGAATCCACTGTGAATGCTATTCAAACCTCTTCTTCCTTCCTCTTTCCCTCCTTTGAGGTCAGTGCTCTAACGCTGGGTTCACAGTCAGATTTTCCCTTGCAGGCACACCCTCTCACGCCCCCGCCCTAATTAGTCTTTAAAGCCAGTTCTTTGAAGAAAAATGTAAAACCTAAAATAAGAACTCGGTGCATATACAAGCTCAAGTAAATGAGCACTGACTAAAACACAGCTGGAGAAGCTAGAGTAGATTATAACAACCTATATCACACCTCCCTTTTACCTTCATCTCCAGGACAGAAAAGGTCATCATGGTAAACAGCTAAAGTAGTAGAGGTGTCCCTCTTGCAGACACAACTATTTCAGTGAGATGATACCTTAAACACCCTTCCTCTGTAGGTAGGGTCTATAGTCTTAACTGACTATAACACTGAACCAAGGCCACAAGCACTCCCACTTGGTAGGTCTCAGTTTCCCACATTGCCTTAATTTAACCTCACATTCTGCTGTTGAAGAAGTACCACATCATGACAGATGCACTGTGCTATCCATAGACTGAATATTTCCCCCTAAACATGAGAGGACTGTATCTTCTCTCCCTCCCTTTCTGCAAATTATCTGTCGCCTATTGCAAACAAATCTTGGGTGTCTGTAAAATTTCAGCAGTGATGCAGTAAACTGTGATACTGGTTTAAAAGCAGCATGAGAACTCATTGTTCTCCTTCTCACCTTCTCTTGAATTAAAAATAAATGGAATTGTACAGAAAATCAATAGGCACTGACCAGGCATCACTCTCCTACAGGGTCGGAGAATACAGTTACCTTTTTTGTGTATCAGTATTTCAGCGTTCCCATACTCTTTTGGAGGCACTGAGGGACACCTTCAGCTGGGATCTCCCCTTCAAAAACGTATCTTTAATGCTTGATTTTAGTTTACGAGAACACCCATTAAATTTTTTTTCCAAATTCTCAGGTCTACATTGGTTACACATTAGTTGTTTCAAAATATGGAGATTTTTATTTATTTATTCACAATCGCGGGTATATGAGTGAGACCATAGCAAAATGGTTCATGGGAAATTTCAACACACCCAGAAGCAAGCTGGTGTTTGCATGCTCACACTAGATATCAGGAAGCCCAGTGTTTAATTACCTGTTGTATCTGCAAGATCAGGTATTTAGCCACCTAAGTGCTAACCTTTCGGTCTTGAATAATTCTGCTTTTACAGAACAAACAGCTGAAGTTGAGGACATAAGGTAATTTGACCTAAATTGTCAGCCAAAAGTCTTTTTTCCTGTCGCTGTTAAGAAAGATGAAGACATTTTCTAAGACTGAAGCCTGCCCAGTGCCAATGTAAGCTCAGAGAAAAGCAGTTTTACTCAGATTTTTTTCTGCAGTTTAAAGCACAAGAACAGCTGTAACTTAAGCCTGCTGTGAGGTTGTGTTGGTAAGCTCAAGGTTAGCATTTGTTCGCGACAATAACAACAATGGATCAGTAAAGCCAATGTGCAGGTTCTCTGTGATCCCACAGAAGCCCACTCGAAGTCACGTAAAATTACACAAGTACAGTATGTGAGATAATACGTGTGATAGCATCAAACAAAGACAAGACTCTGAGCCTCATCATTAAGCACTGTTTTTTTTTTTCTCATGGAGATGGAAGTTTGTAGTCCTCACATTACTTACCTAGGTCTACATTAGCACATAGTCCCAACAGTTTATGCTGAAGCCCATACCTGCTTCAATGGGAGTTATTGCCTCGTTCACTCAAGTATAGCCCCAAGGACTGAAAATTCAGTAGGAGCAAGACCATAGCAAGGGTTTATTTAAAGGTAAGCCCTGCACTGCATGTTCCTAAAGCAATCCTGTTCTTGCACCTAGAGTCTACTACACACCACCAACTACAGCTTAGCAAGTGGGGGCAACCGCTTGAGGAGTGGGATCTCAATCTAACTGAAGTGCTAAAGTAGACACATGCTAAGACTTTCAGCTTCTTTATAAAACAAACCTCTTAAATTGTTTCAAAAATCAAAGTGAAAAATATGCAATAATATAAAATTAATGTTTAGCATTTAATATACATCAATATAGTTAAGTATATGATACATAATTTAATATTTAATTTCCTGACTTTATGTTATTTCTAATCAATTACAGGCAGACAATGGAGACAAAGCATAAAAAAAAAAAAAAGTTGAAAAATAGCTTTTAAGCTTTAGAAACTGGATCAATGAGCACATGTTCTTTTGATACCGTGAAATGAAATATTTTTGAACTCTTCAAAGGCCATGAGTTCCTGTATTTCTGTATATGCTAGCCCTCTTGTAAAGCTACTGGTTCTGGACTGCACATTTAAAATTCCATAAGATCAGTTTTATATCCAAAGCAAACGTAACTGTCTTGGTTTCAAAAGCTTCTGCTCAGTGACTGCTCGGCTCATCTGAGATGCCAGATGTATTTGTTTCCAGCACAGTATTATACATTTTTACTGAAATCTGATCCAGGTCTTTCCTACAGTTTTGAGGGCAGAATCGAAGTAAAGAGTCATAAGGCCAGTATAGACAGCAGGCACCAATAGGAGAGTTTCAATCAATGCACATCACAATGGATTTCAAAATACAAAATGTAGTATCATTACCAAAGTTAACTTCACAAACGTTCAGCCCCAGCAAACTACATATAGAAGAAAGAAGCTTTGAAAGACAAAGTTTGTATGCAGTGTACATCTTTACCAGTTTATACTGTTGTCATAAGGAAAATCTGAAGGGGGGACATTCATTCATGCATAAATAAAATATTTCACTCAGTGGAAAATGTTTATTTGCTTACGTCTCTGTTACTGTGTCACAAGGAGTATCAAGGAAGACTTTTGTGCAGACAGAAAGAGAATACAGCGAGTAAAGAGCAATCCACAAGGAGCAGCATCATTACAAATTATGTTATTGCTCATCAGAGATAAAAATAATTTAGATAATTTAGACATCAGAGGAAATGCTGTCAATATCTACTTAGATGCTTCGCATTCTAACAGCTTTGCAATATAGGATCTATTATTTTTCATCTTTTCACTTATTATCTTGTCCACAGTTCTAGACATGAAAGATAAACATTCAACTAATGAAAAGAAACTCTGTATGATGTAGCTGCTAACTTTTATTCATAGAGATATAAAAAAATAACAGCTTCTCCCCTTAACAAAAAGGACTTTCTATTACATGGCTGAAAGGTGAAGTACTTGAGTTAACATCTGCAGTGTGGTGACAAGAATATAAGTTCAGATTCAAAAAGCCACAGGATTATCCATAAGAAACATCACACAGAGCATCTGCACCAGGTTGTTCCACTGACACCAATTTTGATGTCTACCAAGACATCTGCCTTGAAATTTCCCTCTGAATTTCATCTTGCTACAGCTTCATTTGGATCCTAATTTCAAAACAGTTTATGAGGGACTAGTGCAACATTTTTCCAGGGTTAAAAGCTGCTGTCTATCCCCAAAACACTGTTTATTTGCCTTTGCTTTACTACCAGGAGAGCATGTGTCCGGAGTAACAATGCTTCCTGCTGCATGCAGTCAAGATTTGTGTGACCATCACTTGTCCTTACACCATCAGCAGCATCTGAGGATTCATTTCCTCTCAGCACTTATCCTTTGCATCATTTACAAAGCCAATCTCATTTTTCATTTTGTTCATGGTCACAACTATTCTCCCTCTTTGATTCTGTTACACACAATATTTATGGTGCACGTCAGAAACCATTTCCTAAAAACCCACCTAATAGGTCTGGATTTTTCTTGAGCAAACTATTCTGTCTTCATGAAAATGACTCTCAAATCCTCACTGATCTTTCAACAGCTTAGAGCAGCTTCACTTTGCAGAAAATGCTGATTTTTTTCAAAAACAACAACTAAAATGTATGGTATTTTGGCTTTTCCAATAATAGAGTAACTTTTAAAAATAATTAAACAAACAAGTTTATTTTATCGATTAAATATCCGTTGTCCAAGCGGACAGTAATCATATATATAAATAATTCTCAGGGTGACTTGGGCTTTTAACAGACATATACATACGTATTTTAACAGGTATACAAATAAAATAAATTTGTTTTCAGTTACAAGTTACATAAGCAGTAAACTCTTCATTTAAGCCAGAAAACTTCTTATGCATATATATATAAAATACTCCTTAGCAGTACAAATAAGAGAGAGACAATAAGAAGTCTAAAGAAACAAAAAAATAAAAAAAATGAGATCCCCAAATTATTCTGAGTCTTGAACATAGCTCTATATTTAAGCTTCTGAATCAAAGAATAGGAAACAATTGCTTACACCTACATATTAAAAACCCAACTGGTTTTAAAGCTGGCGCTTTAAAGCAACTTAGAGAGCAGAGGGATAAATAATTTAATTTTCAGCATTTCTCTCAAAAATTGAAAAGAGTATTTTTACTATGCTCTGTTTTAGCTCTTTCCCAGTTTCATTCTATTTTATCTGAGTGTGGCCTTTAATGCCAGCTGGTTTGCTGCTACTTCACTGGTTATAAAGCCAAAGGCAACACTGCCTTCAACAGATCTCCTGAATAATCGTGAATGTGAGACTTCTCTGCATTACCCTCAAGGTCAAGACCAAAGTGCCTTGGAAAACAAACAAACTCAGACTGATCAGCTTGGATCTAAAACTGCTGAGGAGAAAGAACTGTAAGCTTATTCTGTCCAATGACACAAACAACTACTTTTTCAGTACCTTCATCCAACCTTCTGCATCACTTCAATCAACTGCTTAAGTTTCCCATTCCATTCCATGAAAAAAAGGAGGGGGGGGAATTAAATTTAAGTCATTCATTTATCTTAACTTTTATTGCTGACTTCTCTACGCTGACCTGCTTTGACATCATCTGTGGTACCTGAGTGTTGCAACAATTTTCTGTAGCTCTGTTATTGGGACTATAAGGAGCAACATCTGTGAGGAGCCCGCGAAACCTGAGTTCATTTCTAATCCGTTATCACATGGTGCAGAGTAGCAAAGCAATCTCCAAGGAACACAGAGGAGGATTTTAGTTCGAAGTGGTAGAGGTCAGCAAAGCCTCATCTGTACTGCTCTACACATATTTCCCTAGTGCCAGTGAAGATGTGCTACTAGACCAAAGTGAGAATAAGAGTGACAAAAATAAATTATCTGTGACTGGGATTAATGTGTAAGAGTCAAACTGAAGAGCAACTGGATGGAAGTAGATTCCTATTCCTCACTTGTCTCAAAAATGTCTTTTCTGGTTTTCTTCAGCCTTGTTCTTATACCTGCAACTAATCATTGGTATATAAATATACTGTACATATACCTTATGGGATTATAAGAATATTTAATTTTCACTGTAAATCCTGACTGCCTGGTAATTTTCACCAAACTAAACTCTTGCAAACAGAAATTTTGGGTTAGCTTTCATCTTGGGGTTGTTTCACTTCCTAAATCTTGTCTTTGCACTGGAGACCCAACTAGGGGAACCTAAGCAGTTTGCTCTTCCCTTGACTTTCAGCTGAAATAGTTTTGTATATCTCAGTCACTCCTCGCTTCACGAATCTTAATCTCTTTTCTTAATTTATTTTATTTCTGTAGGTCCAGATTACATAATCTCTATGACTCAAACTGATTCTGTCCCTTACATGATACACATATACACAAGCATGTATATATGCACACGCAGGCACAAATCATCATGTTCTCCCTGCAGGGCATGTAAAAGGGAACATGGGTAGCCTAAATCAACTCAGTGTTTAACTACGACAGACTTGCTGAGTGTGAGAAGCAGTATTCCAGCTGACAGCATTTTTAAAAAAGGAGAATTTAGGGAATTCTTTTAGGGGGAAAAGGTGAGACAAAGCTAAAAATAATATTTTGACATACATATCTATATAAAGAGGGAAGGAAGATAAACAAGTTAATCCCCAGTGTAATCATCAAATATGAGGAAAAATATGCAATAAGAACACTAGTGTGAGACTTCCTCATACCTATTCTCATTCAAATCGAACTCTAAGATTTTTCAAGTGTGCACTTCTAACAGAGCTATTTAGTTTATTACTCATTATTATAACACAGGACTAAAGACTACTGTCCAGGAAAGGCAGGCCTGTTCTGAGTAGCACAATCACATTGTAGAAACTCAGAAGTGAGTTTGCCATGCTCCATTTTCAGGGAGGTTAATGCGTGTTGGTGGAGAATAAAATATTATTGCTGAAAGGTTTCAGAACCTCCTCCCACTTGGCTTAGAAGCTGTCTGATAATTTCCAGTCTTCTGCATGTTTTGGGAAAAATATTGGCATTTAGCCCTTCATCCTCTTGGGTGATTAGGAAGAAGTCCCACCTCTTTCAGCCTCACTTCTAGGCTTTAAAGACCAAGCCCTCTCAGTCTTTTCCATTTCCACTGCTTATCCTAGAAGCCCTTATCCACATCTCTTTCAGTTTGAACCCATTCCTCTTAAGGATAGGAAACTGGAGTTGGTCAGGTGTCCCAAGGTGACTTGCAGCAATGCCTTGCAGCAAATAGTATTAATATTTCTCCCATCTACAGAAAGATGTCACCCAATAAATTCCAGAAATTAAATTATTTTCACACTTCCATCACATTAGCCTTTTATAATCATCTCGTGATCCACAAAGACATCCAAGTTTGTTTCATTTTCATAATGAGAAACTGCTGTCACAGCAGACTTTCCTATTTCCAGTGGCATAACCTTAGATCTCTATATTAAATTTCTCCCCATTGTTTTGTCGGACTATTCTTTCTATGTTACATTCTCAGCTAACTATGTGTTTCTAATGCCTCCTAACATCACAAGGGGACTCCTATTTTTCATTGCAAATGAAATTATAAGAAAAGTCTTAACGTAATGCTAGTGCAACAATTTGGCAACAGAGAGTGGTCTTCTTGCCAAGAGATTGGGGAAGTGCAGCAGACAGGCACCACAACCCTGTTCAGCTTCTTTCACAACTACTTCCCTAGCAATTGTGACCAAGACAAATTCTACTTTGTCCGTACTATCTCAGATTATTTTTTACAGTTTTCTTATATCATTTACAAAAAGCATCACCCTATCACCTTCATGCTTTCCAATGATTATATACCTACTAGGGTCATAAATCCATGATGTTTCTTCTTCCTCAGCAACATTATGTTTTAACTCCACCTCTTCAGAGCCCAGATTCCAAATGTTAGCACACAAATATCTCAAACCAACTAAAGCAGTCTGGGTTGGCGGAAACATTTCTCCAACTCATTACCAAGCCGACTACTTTTCTCGTTGACATTCTTGACATCCATTCTTCTACCCCTTAGTGTACTGGGTTTTTTTCCCCCACATTGGCCTTCATCAGTGTAGGACTCTTCAACATTCATTAACTGACATTAATTTCCTAATTCAAACATTTCTTAAAACAAAACTCAAGTTAGAACAGGGAAAAAAATTGTACTGCCATCTGATTATATTGGAAGTGAACTGTGTATTACATCATATAGCAAAAATCCCTCAACAGCTGACATAAAACCAGGAAACTTCTGGTGTAGTAAAATACCTGGAGTTGCTGTATTGATATGTTTCTGGAAAAAAAACTTTTCTCCTATACTGCCCCCATTTTTAATTTTTTTTCATGTATGTAATTAGCACATGGAATGTAATTAACACTAAATGGAAAACTAGTGAGTTAAAGTATCACATCCCAAACTTCCATGTATGAAGTCATCCAAGTGATCCAATACAGTCTTATAGAAATCAGATGTGGTCAGTTGAAGTTTGAGAATTATGCAGTTCCCTCTGCAGCCTTTGAAATAGGAGTGCTTTGGTAAAACTACAAGTATCAGTTCAGGTAAGCAGTTTTACATATATAAATCATACTAATCCACAGTTCAATCTTTGCTTTTCTCAGAATCATAGAATACTTTGGGTTGGATGGGACCTTAAAGACCATCTTGCTCCAACCCCTCTGCCACGGGCAGGGACATCCCACCAAATCAGGCTGCCCAAGGCCCCATCCAACCTGGCCTTGAACACCTCCAGAGATGGGGCATCCACAACTTCCCTTCTTGCCTTTAAGTGTTTGAGGATAGGTAAGCTTATTTAGTGCTCAGCTAAATGATACATAACCTTTGTTTGAACTCAGAAATGATAGCATTATATATATAATAAATATCATCATATTTGATGACGTCAAAGGTAGCTCTAATGGGGGTGGGTCGCCTTGAACAAGAAGGAAGCATCTTCCGTTTTCCTACAAATCTACCAGGTTTTGCCTAGATCTGTTAAAAGCTTGGTTCCCTGCAGGAATTTTGGTGGTGGTCAAAAGGAAAATAAAAAATTAAAACAATCAATAAGAAACACTGAAACTACCTAATGTCATATAATGTTATAATGCTTGCAAAAGGATAAGATTCTGAACCAGAACATTACATTGAAATGAAGCTAATATAATTTCTACAAACTACTGATCTTTGTTTATTCAGTTGAATAAAAATACCAAAACACAAGAAAGTTAATCCACACACAACTGTAATTTTGTTAACACTGCATAATAGGCTTTATATATTATGAAAATATTCCGGAGTCATGTAGTCAGTACTTTTGGCACTAATTTCAAACCAAGTCCTACATTATGCTAACATCTGTTTTCTGACCTTATAACACCTGCTTCATTTTATTACAATCATTCGCCTCAACTGCATCCTCCAGAATTTTGAATCAATATCAACAATGAATTAATTCACTTTACCAGCCCTCAGGCAACCGCATCTTCCGTTTCCTCAACTTTTTTTCCACTGTACTATATCTTTTGAAGATACGGGAAAAGGTCAAATAACATCTTAATTTGACATAATGGAATAAATGCTTCTATCAAATTCTATCAAAAGATCACATGAAATTTAACAGAGAAAAACTGCAGCAATATGTTAACCAAATTAAAATGAAGGCTCCCAAAATACTTTACAGACTTAAAAGTGTCATGCAAACTATAAGTAAAAACGTAATTTTCTTCGCTGGTAAACCCCCTCAGTAATGACAAACCACAGCTTCATATAAACAAATTTCCACTGCCAAATGAAAATTTGGCCAAACCACTACATTGAAGAAGATCAACATTTGTCCTAAATATTAGGAAGTGTCCAAGCTGAGTGTATACATGACTCTCATACAATTTTTTCAGCTTTAAATTGATGACTTTGGTCAATAATAGCAACGTGCTAAACTTTCGGCAGTCCAATATTTGCCTTAAGCTTTACAGATGTCCATGTCTACGAGTAGTACAAGGATCCATCTCTCCCTTTTCAATGATTAGAGCAATCACTGCGCTATAGGAGAATGAGAAACTACCCATAAAAATAACAAGGGGTTGGGGTAAGGTCCAGGAGGACCTCAAATGACATCACCCTCATAACAAGTGACGCAACAGAAGAACAGAAGGACAAGCATCTCACACTTTTTTTGGAGAACATATTTCTAGGACCTACCATTTACTCCCAACAGCACTCAGCTCCTTGCTCTCTCCTACTTCACACATGAACACTTTGCCTCCCAAACCAAGGTGCAGTTAAGAGGTGCACAACAAGGGCTTCTACATCAGTCCAAAAGGTCTAGTTCATACATACAGTGGTTTTACTCAGGTGTCGATTTCAACACAGTCATCAATGCACTTGAAACCAAAGGCACAGCCACACAAACAAATCACACTGAGTAAAAAGTGGACTGGCATGAGCTACTGTTAAGTAGCCAGTGTCTGCATTTACTACATGAGACGTGAAAGATAAATGAAAGTCACCTTCTCCCTCTTTTATTGAGCCTCAGAACGTAAAATGGGAAGAAGTGATCAGCTGCTAACATTTGGTCAGTTTGGGGAAAATTAATGTTTCTCTTTAATATCATCACTAGGCTGTACCCCAGATAGCTCTTCAACTGAAATTTATCACTCTGTCTGCCCCTTCCAGAAGGCACACAGGAAGGTATATTTGCAGGCAGCAGCTGACACCTGAAACCTTCACCTCATTCAAGTAAAGCAGTCTAATGCTCAACTTCCACATGCCTGGACAAATGTATTGCTGTCAATACATTGGCTAGGGAGAATCATTAAGATCTACTAAGACTAAGGGGAGAAGATGGTTATTTATGAACATGGCCTTCAACTTTTTAAAGATGTTGCTAGCCATAAAGTCTTCCACAGATGTGATCTTTGGTTTGAGATGTGCCTATAATTCAAAATTATTGTTAAAGTGTAAACAGAACTCAAAGACCATGAAATTATCACTACATGTCAAAGAAAACATGATGGAGGACAGAAAATTCACGGCCAACAAGTCCTGATGAAGGTTTTGGGGGTAGCTTCATACAAAGTATACCACTTCTCCTTTGGGTTTATCTTCTGTTTTCAATGTGTTTAATAAAAGGGGGGAAAAGGGAGCAGACCATTAGTGCATATTAGCTTTTGTTCTCTCAAATTCAGATAACCATATCTCCATAGAATAAATCAATTATTATAAACCTTACTTGGTTTTATGCATTCTACAATCTGCTTTCAATATGGATTAAGGTAGTTATAAGTAAATCAGTACAGAATGACTTCTGCGACAATGGATCCTAACTCCGTACTAGCCCGGTCATTCTGTGACTCACACTACTTTGCATAATGCTGCATTTACCATCCTGCCCCATCGGTCAGAGGGCTTCTTCAGCTGCTGTCACCTCCACGTTTAAATGCCAACACACACTCGTGATCAAACCTGCACCTTAAACACAGCATTTTTGTTTTAATAGCATCCTACTATGCCTTGGCCACTTGTCTAAAGCAATGAATTTCACAAAAGGAAAACAATTTTTTTTTTTCAAATTCTTCAAATGTGAGCATATAGTTCAGTTGAAGAAAAAAAAGAGTTCCTTCTCCAGCAGATTCTTTTGTATTTCATTAGCTGTATAGCATCAGATATATACAGAGGAACCATTGTACTGGGGTATGTAATATTGATTTAAGAATGAACAATAAACTCAGATGAAAATTCGGGATTAAATCACGCTTACCGATGTGGGCTAACATTCTTATTCAGAGTCCAGTTCCTCCTGGAAGTCTGCCAACCTTGGACAACTTTTCTTAAGTTGCAAGAGGAAGTTGAGAGAGTTCTCAAAATATAATCAGACAGTGCTGAATCTGGTGCCATCAATTTACACTAGCAGAACTGAAGTTTTGTGTTATTTTATCTTTACAGGAATAGTAGAAGAATTAACTAGAAGCACTGGAAGTACTAACTGTGTAAGTATTACAGTGAGGAAACCACCTCATTTTGTTCTCACTGATGTAAGTAGCAGAAACTTACTTAACTACAAGGGTGTAAGTTTGTAGTCCAGGTTCTGGCATTTCACAGAGGTCTGTTTATAACTCATTTATTTTACTTAATTTTAAACTCTGTGTCAACTATATTCCTTTGCAGGCATGAATCTAAACTAGGTATGTTTCAGTTGATTAGCAAACCGTTCTAAGCCACTGTTGCAATTTGGGATACATATGGGGACACCATATTGTCTGAAACACCAGTTTGCTGCACACACCATAAGTAGAACTAGAAGGGCTATATCGTGAAAAATTTTTTGAGGATTTTAGATGAAGTCCTTGAGATCAGGGTTTTCTGAATCGATATGAGTAAACTCTGCACAAGCCTACCAAACGTATTCTGAAGGAATGCAAATTGCCACTGATTTAGGTCTGAAAGGCTGGCGTGTGCACCCAAAAGAACACTTTAACTTAAGTCTTACAAAACTACATGCTCAAGCTGGTGTGACAAAGGAATACGTCACTGAATGAACATGGAGTATAAAGTCATGCCCAAGTATCTAAATATGCTTTTCATAGTTGTTGCATGCAGGAGCATGAATAAGAAGTTACTTTAAAGTTAACCAAAATTAAAAATGTTTTACATTCTTTCAATTTTCAGACAGCAGTGAAAGTGGGAATCTGGAAACTCTCTTTTGAGGGAGGTTTGAATTGCTGGTGTGACAGTTCACTTTGTTGTTGCTGCTTCAAATGTTCTAAGGAAGAACTCAAGACCTTGCAGTTTAAACACACATATGTCTTTGCAGATGATCGTTCTCAAGGGCAAGAATGAACACAGAATTCCCCAAAACACCAGGACAGCAGCCATGCAAGAACATTAACTTTATTAAAGTTCTTTTATATTTGAGAGAAGTTATTCTACACTAAATAGAAATTCTGAATGGAGGACTGACTTGAAGAAGAATGTTGCGTTTGCTCAATATGTTGATTTATTTCATTTTCAGAAATCAATCAACATTCTGACTGCTGCTACTATTTTGACTTTGCCTTCATACTACTTTTTTTCTTTCTCTAAAAACAACTAACATTACTGTAATTGCCACATATTATTACCAGATTCAACAGCATTCAGAACATTCTGTTGCTTCTAGTCCTGCTTAATGGTCAAGAGCCTTGCAATGAATAGCAGAGGAAGACCTAGCAGTTAGAACCATAACCAGTTCCACTGAAATATATGTGACTTCACACAACTTGCAGGAGCTCTACAGGCTTTGAGACTCAGGCCAGGACTTTCTAAACAAAGTGCAGGACACAGACCTTAATAAGTAGGACAGCATATGTAATAATTTTGGCAGACTTAGACTAACAGTAAAATGAGGTCCATGACAAGAATCATTTCCACATTCATACTGCAGACTGTACGAATTTCACAGCACGATTATTATGCCCATACTGGCTGCTTGTTAAAGTTTATAAGCCTTGTAACTTCAACTATCAAATATACAGTTCATAGGCATGCCACGTGATTACACGGTACCTAACAAAAACATCTTACACTGTGTACAAGCCCTGTTATTTATATGTGACTTCAGGACTCACAGTCCACACAGATAACTTTCCAAGCAAGGACTAAGAATAAATTAGTGTTCACGATGGTCATCCAAGCTTGTTTCAGGAGAACTGTAATGAGTCCACAATAAACTTATATTTGAATCCCATAGAATTAAGTATTATGCAAAGAAAAGACTTTAAAAACCAGCAGGACTGCTTCATTGCTGGGCACACACAGGAAGATCTCAGGACAATGCAAACCATAGTAGAAAAGGTGTAGGAGAGCAGGCTGAAATCCTTGAAAAGTCAGAATAGGGGTTGATGCTGACAAATAAATGAAGAAGGAAAACTGCAGAAGCGGTCCTCAATGAACATGAAGTAAGAAGGAGAAAAGCCAACCAAGTAAGAATGCAAAGGATGACAACTAATGACGTAGAGACAATTACAGTTTTTAGGAAAGCACATTTTCTCAGTCAGAACAACAAGATTCTGAACATGTAATAAACATAGTCATATCACTGAAACTCTTCCATCCTTATAGGAAAAATTACTTTCCTGTGTCGTACCATACCAAGCATCCTGATAGTTTTACTTTTATTGCAGGAGCATGGAAAAGGACTTTTCACCCAACTAAACCTAGCAGGAGAAGACTGCCATTGTACGTAGTCACATTACAGAAAAGAATACTGTTCTGATCTCTGATTCAAATCAACTATTCAAATGTTGAATTTTGCATTTTCTGGTGCTTCTTTCCAATGTCCTCAGACTTGCTTAAATGTTCAGTCAAGAGCAGAAATATCTCACCAGAAGGACCTTTCTCTCTCACTTGTTCTTCCCACCTTCTTTTCTGCTGGTGCTGACTCTGCTGAAGTTGGTTCTTCAAAATTTGCACTGCTGTCTCTAAATTTCTTAAGTTTCACTTTCTGTGGGTCCTGAGCGTATGGGGCATGTCGACATCAAGGAGCATAGCATGGAAATGCTGGAACAAGATCTGTCGCCTTAGCACCGCATCCCCACAATACCAAGTCTTAGTTTCTTCTTCACAGACCAGCACACACACCAGTGAACACACTCTGCTTCACTGAACCAGGTGGATTTACAAGAAAGGTCAATGCTGGCTTAAAAACCTTTTACAGGTGTTGCTACATAACACAGAAAAACCTCCAGCAGACAACAGAAATAAAGCTTGACCAGAAAAGGTCAGAGCAACATCACAGAATGGCAGACAAAGGGTTAGCAGACAATGCATGCTGACCATCTTCAAGATAGAAACTAACATTTTTTAAGTTATGTTGAGGTCACCATTTTAAATCAGATATGGCGAACAGAGGTATTTAACTCTATAGATAGACTACACCTACACGAAATACATGTTCTAGATAGAAGAGTCTTGCTGTATCTCTATAGAAGTACAAAACTGCCATTTAAGGAGGCACAGGCTTCTTAAAACACTGTGAAGACCATGTCAGTACTCCATTGGACTGATTGGTACCCATTAGATTTCACACCTCTTCATGAGGCTGCAGGTACATATTTCTGGGTACATATTCCCTGATAAGGCAGTACAAGTAGATGATAATTAGACTATGAAAGTAGCTGAAGCTTATTTTTCTGGAAGGGGAAAAAGAAAAGTTGCTGCATAGACATCTAAATGAACAGATGAAATAAACAGCTGATGCTACTGACAGAACTGAAGACAAAGCTGCAGAGAGAGAAACAACATGGTGTTGGAGAAATAAAAGAACTATGGGAGAAGAAAAAGGAAACCGTGTTAGGAAAGGGGTAGTGCTACAGCCAGATAAAGACTGAAAAATGGCTTTTCCCAGGAAAGTGGGGAGGAAAAGCCCCTCAAAACCAGCACATTACTATTAATGAAGATATTTGAAGTAGTGTGCCTCCAAGACTTTTTCAGGCAATGGTAAGCATCATGACAGAGGGATGGGAACTGCTAGCAAAGAAATTTAGTATGAGATTTTCAGAAGAGACAAGCTTTCTTGGTCAGGCCTAGTGGCAGTACTGGTGTCTTTCACCTGCCTAGCAGAAACCATCTACATCCTAAGAGAAAAAGGCTTAGCATTCACCTCAATATGGCCTAGCTCTTCTCCACTGGTGCAAGGACAACTGCTGCAACCTCTCTCTCAGCCAGTACAAATACAGATGGAAATCAGGAACAGACCAAAGACCTCACAAGATAGAAAAAGGAAGAAAAAGTGCCACACCAGCAATACTGCAGAAGATTTGCTTGAAAGGCAAGTTTCCCTACACCCCTCGCAGGCTGCAATACTACTCTTTAGCCTTTGCGTACTTTAGAGTATCTTTTGCAATGGTAGGTCTGCAGTCATGAAAATGTACTTTGAATCTCATTTGCACACTCTGCTATGCTATAATGACACAAATGATTCTTGCAATTTATTTTGAACAAGTTGAACTCAGAACATCCAGTGTAGGATTTCCTCTTTCTCCTGCCCATCCCTTTCCTGTGTGTTTACCAAAAACTTTCACTTCCTCAGTGGTGCTGACACTAGCTCTGGTGATCGCATAACCCTCTTCTGCAGCTCTTGTCCACTCACACCTGGATTGCAGCTGCCACAGGGCATCCAACACTTCCTGAAGGGTTTTAGAAATCCTATCAAGTCACATGGTAAGGCTGGGGTTGCCCTGGAGAAAACCATTTTCTGTCCACTGGATCTAAGGAATGTAACTCTCATGACACTAGCAATGGATACTCAAGCAGGCAATTTCAATAAATGCAATAGATACACTACTATATTTTCCTGCTCAGTTGATACCACTGGCAAATATTTGTTTTGTCTGAAGAGAGTAAAACTTAGTCATGGGTCAGACATATTGATCTACATATATGTTACCATTATGTAGGAATTCACTCGAATGTAAACACTAATTTGTTTAATATTAATATTTTTTAAGCCCCTAGCACAATCATACATGGAAAGAACAAACCTTAGCACCCACATATATTGCTGCACTAACTCCTGAAATACTCTACCATCTCAATTCATGCCGAAGAAAAAGCTTGAATAAGATTTCATCAAAAAAATTATCAAACAGGTTTGTAAGCACCTATCTGTATGAACTAATGAAGGAAACATGAAAAGCAAAACAATATATTATAGATGCTACATCAGAAAACCCACTTAACAGACTATGTTTTTGTTGACAAACTTCTCGAAATGGCTTTCTGTTAAACCAACAAAGAGGTATTTAAGAGCACATCCCAGAGGGAGTCAATGCCCTCCAAACTTTTATCACATCCAGACTTTCAGTAGCCCTCTAAAACAGAGAATATTGCAGAAAAAGCCATTCAGGAAGAGCAGCTGCATGCCGTAATTCAACTCCTGTGGTGAGATATCACATTTTCCAGTTCAAGATTGCACACTCTGCTATCACAGGTACTCTCAAGAAACTGCCTGGTCAGAAGAATGTGCACAGTAAAAACAGGGCCTTTGCAAATTAAAGTAGCAAATTCTACAACATATCAACCACAATGCAGACAGGAAGAAGTAGCCTCAAGCTGTACACAGCAGAGACCATAGAGGAAGAAGGACACATTGTTCAGACTGTTTATCGTTTGAGTGCTTTGAACTGAAGAAGTAAGATAGTGAGCTGTGCAAACACAGGAACCAATTGTAGATACTTAAGATGCCAGCAGTTTGAAAAAGACAGACAATGCTGACCTAAGGGGTGGCAAATACTGGCCTGAACAGTGCTAATCTACTCTTATTTCCCCAGAGAAATGAGATCTGCCCATTCCCCCTTCACCTTTCCCTGGTCTTCTCCTTCTTTTCTCCCCCAGCAAAGTGCTGCTAACAAAACAGTCTCTCTTCTGACATTTGGCTGACTAAATTAACTAAACTACTTACATCTGTGAGTAGCTCTTTTAAGGCACACAACAAATACGAGTATCTCATAAATATTTGGAGGAAATGTTTCCAGCCCAAGTTGAATTCTACCTCTGCATGTTGTTCCATCAACTCGCATTTTCAGGAAAGATGCCGAACACAACTGTGAATGATTCAGACTCGGAAATTACAGCATTTAATGACAAAGTCAACAGGAAACATATTTGAATCAGGCAAACCTAAATATGAAAGGACAGACTTTTCCACCCTTCCTTAAAGGACGATTAAGTTTAAACTAGGGACAGTCACACTATGGACAGTTACTTTGTATTTGTCTTTATCAGTAGAAGCTGATTTCTCTGAGAAGGTACTATTACGGCTTACAGTATGGCAGCGTCCTTCTCCTTGTGTGCCTCACTAAACACTGTTTTCATATGAATGTAATTTTACATATTTTATCTACGTAGTTTCCTGTGCCTTGGCTCGGCAAGGCTGGAAGCCTTTCTGTCTATACTGTCTCTAGCATTCTTACACTCTCATGGAAAAAAGGACACAAATAAATGGGAGGAACAGGAAGTAGGAACATGATCAGAAAAATCCTAGTTCTCAGTTGGGAGAACTGGTTCTTCTACAGAAGGAAACTGTTCTTCTTAGAGAAAGAAATCCTATAGGGATAAAATAACAATACATAATGATTAAGAGTCATGTTGTTTGGTGTAATTATTTACACACTCAGCTCCATAGCTTCAGAAGGAAGTATCATCGACTGCACACAAAGCTCACAGAGACCTCAAGATCCCCAGCCAACATAATCTCCTTCCACCCTTTGCATTAGCACTTCACAGCTCGCATCCTTCAGAGATTTCTGGTGTTAAAGAAATACATGTCTCTGTACGGACATGCCAGAGCAGAGCAGTAGGAATCCCAGTCTACACCTGCTGCTCACCTTGCATTCATTAAATTTATGTATTTAGTTATGAATCTTCTGCTTGCTTTCTGCTTGTTCATTCAGTTTGGCAAAATGCTCCCCAAACACATGGTCAACATGCTTCCATTCAAACCCCTCAAAGACGTCCATTAAGATTCCAAGGAACATGCAAAGTACAGATCCTTTTTGTGATAGAAATGGAATCACATCTGAGACTAGATACTGCAGTTCTTACACTTTCCTGAACACCAACAGAGGGGTCAAATGCCGCTCTCTGACATGCAGTACAAGAAGGGCCAGTTGTAGCATCTCTGGTCTTGTAAGCCACTTCATTGAAGATCAACTACTAAGCTGAGCCAGGAGGACTTCGGATCTATTTCACTGCCCGTTTTAGGAACTGCTTCCCATAACACTTGCTATTCTGTGATGCCATTTATCTCACAAGAACCGACAAGGCTATAGGAAGACAGCTCACTTCAACTGCATAGATAAAATGGTGGGGGGGAAGTACTATGAAAGAGTTACTTATACATTCATAAATACTTATATATTCATAACTATATACAAGAAAGAATTTCACGTTTATGGAAACTCCCTTGAAAGGGGAGCACTAGAGTCTAGAATTTAAACATGTAAAAGGCAATAGGGTTTAACTTCATATGCAAAAGTTCATTGCATTATCAGAAAAAGTCATTGTGCAACTCAGCTGGTCAAGGAACTTATAAGGAGAGGCCTAAGTGTTACCTTGTCCTCTGTATATAAAGGAAAAAGACCCTCTTATTTACTCAAAAAACCCTACAGGAGAAATGCAGAATAACTTCAAGTCAGCCAGTTACGGTACAAAGATGATAATTTTACACTGCTATAGTTAAAAAATGTATATATCAACAGCACAAAATTAAAATAGGTCTTTGTGTTAGTAAATCAAGAATTCTTTTCTAGCTACCCTGTAGCTTACAAAGCTGAAATGAAGAAAAACCACTATAAATCTCAGAACAGATCCATAGAATGAGATACCTGTTGATCTCGGAGTCCATTAACTTTAATCCTTGCTCAAGATTTCAGAAGATCCTATTAAAAGTATCTAACTGATTTCTAGCCTGTTGCTACTTTTTCAGAGAAAACTATTTGGATTTTTTTTTATCCATACTTTGAGTGCTGTTGGTAGTAACTATTACAAAGATAAAAAATTTCAGCACATAAGAGGTAAGTAGCAGCTACTCTGCATTCGATACTGGGTTAGAAACAATTCACACAAACACAAACAAAATCTGACTATCGTTTAGGTAAAACTGAGCTACATTTTAGATAGCTTTGCGATCTTCCTCTTTTTTTTTTCTTAATAATGATGCTATGATGAGTACAGACTTACGTACCTGCCAGTCATATTTACAGGTACTTGCAACTAAGATTAAGATTTCTAAATAACAAAAGTCTTCCAAGTACTTCATGGCATCAAGCTGAAAAAAAATGCCATTTCCAATTTGCATTATGATGTGCTAAAATACGTTAAGATTGGTCAGACTGCTTCTTTTTCCAAAGGTGGGAATAAAAAGCAAGAGATGGGATACTGATTCGAGCTTTCAGGTGAAACAACCGAACAAGAACTCAACCTTTGTGCTCTCTGTGCGTATCCACAGTAGCATGACCTGGCTAAACGAGTTTTAAGTGTTAATCTCATTGGTCTTTGGTGCCAACAGAGGTCAGTGAGGCAGCAACATCAGTTCTAGCAAACACATAATAAAAGATGCAACTTCAACAGAAACTCTAATGGCTTTACGGGAGGCACAGCACCAGCTAGGGAGATCTAGCTTGGCTTTCAGGTCCTAAACTGTAATTGGAAGCAGAAAACCCCTCAAGACTATTCCATACGCACACAGTACCTTTATAACAGTACTCAGCAAGAAACACCAGGCACTGAAAATCACAGTACCGTTTTCTCATCTTTGTCTAAGCAAGCGCATATCTCAACACACAGTTAAGAGGGAGCAGCTTTAACTGGGAAGATGCTCCAGGAAAGTCCCCCAGAAAAAAAAAAAACAAACCAAAAAACCAAAAAAAAAACAGTGTAAGAAGAAACACCCAGAGGCCACATTATGGCTCCTAAGGTCAAGGCTTGAAACATCGACTGTAGACTTTGCTCAGCTCATTTTACACGCTTTCTGGCACGAAGCAGCCCGAAGGCACCCGAGTCCCCAGGATCACAGCAGCAGCCGCGCAAAGCGGCAAAGGATAAATCACGCTTTGCGAATGATTTTTTTTTTTCCCAAATGCCATATTTCCTTTAAGACCCCATCCAGTCCTACCGGGAAGGTCAGGCGGCAGCAGCAACTCCTCCAGGAAAGGGAAGGGAGGGCAAAAGCCGCCCTGGAAAGCACCTCGCGCCCACCGTGGCGTCCCGCGGCCGGGGGATGCGGGAGAGCCGGGGATGCGGGAGAGCCGGGACTGGAGGATGCGGGAGAGCCGGGGATGCGGGAGAGCCGGGGCAGGAGGATGCGGGAGAGCCGGGGATGTGGGAGAGTCGGGGCTGCGGGAAAGCCGGGGCTGCGGGAAAGCCGGAGCTGGAGGATGTGGGAGAGCCGGGGCTGGAGGGCGCGGGAGAGCCGGGGCTGCGGGAGAGCCGGAGCTGGAGGATGTGGGAGAGCCGGGGCTGGAGGGCGCGGGAGAGCCGGGGCTGCGGGAGAGCCGGGACCGGAGGATGCGGGAGAGCCGGGGCTGCCTCCCCGGGCCGCTCTGCCGGTTGACAGACGAAGGCACTTACTTTGCCGGGTGCGAAAGGTGAGCGGCAGCGATCTAACTCCACGGTGGCGGCGGGTGCGCCGAGAGGGCTGTCCCGGGAGCGGCGGGGCCGGGCTCGGTGCTGCGGGCGGGGCGCGGCGTCCCCGCCGGCCGGGAGAGGGGGCAGCCGGCAGGGGAACCGGCTCGCAGCTCTCGCAGCTCTGGGCTTCACTTCCTGGTGCCGGGTAAGATTTGCATGAGGAGAAGAGCGGGGCGAGAGCGGGAAAAGCTGGACGAGGGGAGAAGGAGGTGAGGGGCACCAGGCGGGGCTGGAGCTGCCCCGAGGAGGGGGTGCCCTGGTGCCCCGCAGCAAACTTCATGCGGTGGACTTGTGTCTGTTAGAAGTTATGGCCAAACAAACGGGTGTCAGCCTGAGAGGCAGAGCAGAAAAGGCTGTCTCGTTCACCAACAGCCTAAAAATAAACGATGGACTTCTCCAGAACTCAACTATGACAATCTCCAAGGTCCATTGGAGGCTGGGTTGGAAGAAAACAATGAGCCAGTAATACTAACTTTTAATTTCTCCTTTTGTATGGGGGGGTGTTTTTTTTGTTTGGTTTGTTTGTTTCTTTGTTTGTTTCATTTGTTTTGTTTTGTTTGGTTTGTTTGTTTGGTTTGTTTGGTTTGTTTGTTTTTTGGTTTTTTTTTTTGTTTTCTTTAGTTTTTGTTTTGTTTTGTTCTGTTTTCATAGAACCATAGAATCATAGAATGGTTTGGGTTGGAAGGGACCATAAAGATCACATAGTTCCAACCCCCCTGCCATGGGCAGGGACATTCCACCAAATCAGGCTGCCCAAGGCCCCATCCAACCTTTGTCTTGCTTTGTTTTATTTTGTTTTGTTCTGGTTTGTCCTGTTTTATTTATTTATTTATTTATTTTTTAAGAATGATTTACTAGCCTGTTGAAAAGTAAAGTAAAATCTCATAGGCCAGTAAAACGGGAAACACAAATGTGCAGACCTAACACCCAGAGGATGCAGCTGAAAAGCTCTACAAGAACTAGAAGCCAAGGTGTCATATAACAACAACAAAATCCCAAAAAACCCAAAACAAACCTTTTACCAATGAAATGTTTATATAAAATGGAAACATCTGATTTAATTAATTTTGTCTTTGGGTTTGGGATTTCATTTTGGTTGGAAATTTGAATCCCACAAGTTTATGCCAATTAAGATATTTCTGTTCAGAAGTGCCATCCCAGAGTGTCAAGAGAATGGTCTGCTAATGCCTCATGTTTCCATCTTCGTCTATAGGATAAGTACCTCCATCTTGTATCTTTCTTCTGGAAGAGGAGAAATGGTGCACAATTTCCACATCTGTCTTGGCTTCCCTCCTTTCCTCCTTATTTCTTCTTTCCGTTGTAAAGTATTGTCAGGTTTAAAAATCACATTTTCCTATCAAAGCTTTATTGTAAATGAAATAAAATTTAGCTTTTCAATGCATAATGAAATCTAGCAATCCAGGAAAATACAGTCATGATATGAATAATTTGGAAAAATAAAAAAAATGCTAAATTCCTCTCAATAGCATGCTGTGAAATATTAGATTTAGGAGGCATAGCACAAGCTCATCAGTTCTGCCCTGGAAGATCTAATATGAAGAAAGGTTGGAGTAGGATAAATACACTGTGTTTTATAAGGAAAAAAAGCAAAGACGGGTTGTAGGAATCTTTTTAAATCAGTCATGGTTTTATGAATCCTTGCTTGCACTGATAAGAGGAATAGGTATAAAATCTACCTTAGAAGGCATAAGCAGGAAAGGAACTCTCCCTCTTACTAAATATTCACCAAGAAGAAAAATATAAAGCTGGTTCCAGCCTCCCTACCTCTGTAGATCTGCTGTTAGGCACATATTTTAAAATGTTTTTGTGTATAGATAAAGAAAACTGAGGGAGGGGGGTGAGCTGAAAAATGGGGCAATAAAGAAACTTCAAGCCTGTCACTGAAGTGGAAATCCTTGCATGAAGGACTATGAGTCACTTTGGCCAGCTAACGTTCATGCTCAGCAATTGATTTTCCTCTTTGGGACAGCTTGGCTCCCAAACTATGTCTCTACTACTGAATTAAACATGGTTCCAAGACTGCTCCAATACTGAGTCCAGCTGATGCTATAAGAGTGCATGTCCGTGCTCTTGGTGTCCGGAACATGGGTACTACACCAAATTGGTGGTTGAATAGCCCCTGGTCCAGGTTAACTTCTGGATGAACTCTGAAAATTTAGCACCGTGAGTGGACCAGGCCAGGGATTAATCCGGCTGTTTGTCAGTAGACTCAGAGGAATGTCCAGGAAAGATCCGTTGAGCTGTGCATAGCCCTGTAGACTCCAGGCCAAACCAGCTATGTATCTGTGTAGGTAGCTGCTGATCATTGTTTGGATTTTTTCTGGGAGCACAAAGTGGCACAAAACATAGCGAACAATGGCTCTGGGCAATAAATCAAACTTTGTCACGGACAATGAAAACAGAAGACTTCGCTCTGTGTTTTTGTATAATTCTTAATCTCATCATTGCTGAACATTTTCTACAGTGTACTTGATCTCAACAGCAGAGAAATAATAGAAGAGTGCTAGTTAGTCATGAAAGCATAAGTGGCACAGCAAGACCGGTAATTTGAGAGAGACCCAAGGAACACCTAGGTTTAAATCAATAAAATAAATTTAAAAAAAACCCAACCAAACAGGGAAAAGATCACCTTGTTCAAAAACAGCTTTACCGGGATTTTAATTCTTCATAGAAGAATAGGGAAAGAGAGAGCAAAGATACATGCAATACTAAAACATTGAGTCATCTGGCCTTTTTGAATAAGCCAGAGTTTTGGAAACTTCTTCTCAATTTGTTAACATAGTAAATGTCTCTTGTCTAGAAATTCCAGCATTTACATGGTTACCACTTGCATTGTTTTTCTGTGTTTTATTTCTTCCTGGAGGGATTATAATTAAGTCCAAGTTGTTAACCTACTTTGTAATAATGTACCAATTTTCAAACAAGTAGTGAAAGTGGATCATAAAAAAAATGAGATCCAAGTCACACAGTGTTTCTTCACACAATGTTGGAGAAAAAAATCCCAGAAAATAAAAGCAGTATGTTTTGGCATTCCTTTTGCTTCATTTCCTTTCTTCTTGTAACCCATGGTTTTAAAGAAACCCATATTGACCTATTTAAGAAGAATATTTCCAATTTTTATCCTAAGAAACTTGCTCCACATGTGATAAGACAGTTTGCTTTTGTTTGTTTGTTCAAAGAAAAAGAACATAGGAAATAAATGTTATTTTCAAGTATGAAGCAACAAGTTAATGCATGTGTGGATATTCAGCAGTTCTTGTTCTTGTTTCCAGTTTTGTTTGGGAAAATAAGTTTTGCAACACTAAAGAGAAATGAAAAAAAGGTATCTTAATTTTTAATTGCAGGTTCATTGTGATTTTTTTGAAATGTATCACAGATTGATTTGTGATATTGACTAATTTTATGGCTAAAATGTTTGAAATTATTTTAAAGGCCTTTGGGGAATAATGCACAGTCCCCCCATTGACTCAACCTGCCTTTGACCTGTCATTTAAAGTAACACTGCACATAATCATCAGGTTAAATTAGGGAAAGCTGGCGTTTTTCCTGTAGCAGTGGCCTGCATAACACACAGCCACTTAGATTTTATTACACTGACATTTTCTGGCCATAAATCCTAAATCTACCCTTTTTTATTTCATCTTGTTAATTCTAATTCCTATGAAGGAGCCATAATAATACAGCATATAGAAAAAGTTATTGCCTTGAGATACTGTATTTCTGAAAGTTAATAAAAAACTGCTTCTTCTGTGTTTTTGCTGGTTTAAAATATTTAGTTCACCTGTCATTACCCTTTTTTTATATACAGGAATCCTTACTATTTTGTTTCCACTTGTTGCATGGCTGTAAGCAGAAAAAATGCTAGTTAGCAAATCAAAATGTGTCCAATAGAGGCAGCCAGTTTGACAACCAGTTGCAATGGTCTAGGTTGTGTTGGTGCCATGCTGCTGGTGAGTATCCTGATGGAGACAGAAAATGGCCCATGCGTGCTCTACGGAATATTCTGATTGCCTTTCTATAGAAATGACAGCTCAAATAAAGAGTTGTCTTGGTTCTCATGAATATCATCTTACAGAGCCAAGAAAAGCAGCTGGATCGATGCGTTCTTCACAGCTCATTCAGGTAAGTAATAATATGGGTGAGCTGGCAAAAAAATGGTTCCAGGAGCCCTTTGCTTTCCCTTTCCAAGACTAGCCAGTTGCTACAGAAAATTTCTTCACAGAGAGTCACTGGATCATCACTAGCATCTCGGCTGTGCAAGAGCAATTCAGTGTTCAAGATGCTTTTGAACAGCTGCCGTAACAGTAGGAAGGCTGTCCCATCCCTGGTCACAGCCATACAGCAGTATGAGGCATCTCTGTACCGAGTGCAGTTTTCATTTTCCTCTGGGATAGCACGGAGAGTCAAGAAACATACATGGACATTAAGTTAATGAAGTCAGAGCTGGTAGCATTGATGAAAACATTTGGTACTAATTTAAGTTATCAACTCCTTCCCTTGTTGCACAAGGTTTGTGAGAAGTTGCTCTTACAGGGACAGAAAATAGTCATCACGGGAGTTACCACTGAGTATCAAGAAGAAGGTTGCCTTGCTTATATGAAACCTGGGAACACCTGTTTCTGGTGCTTTACCCATCAGCCTGGGCTTGAGAAGGTGACAGCTACCTGTGTGAGTTAGGAGGTGACACCTGCCACCCATAAAGTTCTCAGCCTGAGCTTTCTGTGGGCATAGAGGATGTATTGGCAGGCTGTGCTACCCTTAGTGGCAACGTGGTAGGTTGAGCTCTTTATTCCCTGTCTCCTGGTCTGGCATAATTTTCCATCTGCAGGAATGCTGAAAGGAGCTATTGTGGATCATTACAGACACTTTACTTCTGTCAGCTCAGGCTGGCAGGTCTGGCAAGGTGTGTGGCACTCACGTCTTTCATATCACCTGCCTGTCTGATGCTGTGCAGCCATGTCAAAAACAAACCCGGTGCTGAGCCCATTTGGAGAAATAGAGTTGCTGAATCACCCTAATACTGGATGAGGCTGCTTACCTCTTTGTGTGTTCAGCAGCTACCTAGCTGTTGCTAGAATCCCTTGCGTTAGCCCCTCAGATAGGGCTTCAGAATGGCTATACTATGTGTCTATAGGGACACTGGAGGGCTACTAAACTTCCCTTTGAACCAGGCTCCTGTTTGCACGTTGTGCCCTTCACAAAAACTCAGAGAGCCAAAAGAGCAGATGGTGGCAGGGTAGGAGTGTAACAAGTGGAACCACAGCCAGTCCCTTCCCCAGCTGCAGCTTGTTAGTTTCCTGTGAAAACTGGGAGGGACACATTGTCAGGACAACCTGACTAATTGTTTTTTGCTGAGTAGTTGACAGCTGTTTGCTGTAACTTCAAATCACGCATATGTCAGACATAAGCAGTAAATCAGCTTTTCTCTGACTTTCCTGTTCCCAGTTGCTGGTTCCCCCTGAAGCCCTTAGTGTGCTGTTCTTGGAGCCAGGCAGCACTGACTTTGAAATCCCAGCTGTGCCGTCCCGTCCATTGCAGCTCTGCAGCTCTTTGCTCCAGGCCTTGAGATGTTTGAAATTTCAGCCCTTAAAATCTCTGATGCCATCCAGCCCTGCTGTGAAACCCCCCAAACAAAGATCTCAGCTGGAAACAAATGAAAAGTAGGAAATGATGGAAAAACAAAGGCAAGAAAAAAATCAAATATTGAACAAAATCGGACACTGCAGCTATTTCCAGACTTGAAGTGAAGGTGTGGGAGATTGGCGTTGTCTGAGGTTCTTGTCCAGTATTAGGTTATAGCAAGAATCTTATACAGTGTCTCCTGCCGGCAGTGCCTGCTCGATTAAGATTTGTCCTTTAGCAGCCACTGAGCCTTGGGTAAGTTATCTGGTATGGAGATGTTTAGGACAGGATAGGAAGGAGTCAGGAAGGCTGTCTGAGGTAGCAGGAGCTTCTGAGGGAGGAGGAATTACTGATGTTCGTTATGGCCACTACTAACATCCTCTGAGTCTGTGCTAGTCACTTGCAGCTCCAACAGCATCTTTGTTTGTCACCTGGCTCCACTCTTTGGATGTTCTTGGGTACTTTATTTATTCCAAGACAGAGTCTATTCTTTCTTATCATCACAAGCACCTATTTTCTGCACCCACACATTTTCTGCCACAGAACTGCCCAGCCTCTTGGGTATCATGCACACCCTGTTCCTTTCTGTTTTCTGCCGCAATCAGCAGAATTGATTTAGTAAGAGAATAAAAGTAATCCTTGTTCTTCCCTTAGCTAGACAGATTGTTATCCTTTTCAAAGGTTATTTGAATGTCTACACCAGCAGCTTCTGCCCTGCCTGGATCAGCGTAATTTTTGGCAGCTTCCATGTGCATATTCTTTGGATAGGTTACTTCTAAACCATGAAGGGCTGTGAATTGGAGTCAGTGAGGGATGGTAAACCTATGCTGATGTTAGACTTGGTGGAAAGGAGACCTCCTAGGATGAGTAGAAACGTACATTTCTGAAGGATGCATGGCATGATCTGCCTTTGAGACAGAAACTAAGTGGAATTGCAACAGGATGGAAGGCAGAGAATGCAGATTGCTTTACTTTACAGACAAGCCTAAATCTTGATAAGGTGGCAAGTGACTCTTTCCAAGGAAGAGGACTGCTGAGGATAAGAAAGCAATACTGGGATGTATTGGGATCACAGACCTGGCACAAAGTTTGGTGAAACAGGGGTAAAATGGACACTGTGTAGTAATTGGGAACTACTGTATGGCACAAGTCTGGGACAAACCAAGGCATAAGCCTCTAGCACAGGAGTAGAGGCGTGCAAGGATGGGGAACAAAATTCCCCATGTAATACATAGTTTGTTAGTAAAGCACTTGGGGCCTAATGCCTAAAAAATGCTAAGATAACCTAGGAAAAGCAAAATAAAGTATTCTTCGAACATTTGGGAATAGACAGTGCTTTTGGCTACCAAGAGCATTTCATTTCTCCTTGGCTGTCTTTTCCATGTGGGCAGATTTATGTGCTCAAACTCATTCTCTGCCTTACAGGGAGTGACCTCAACTATAACAAAGGATTCTTTGTTATGGAGTCCCCTTTGTTCTCTCAAAGTATATGCACTCAGGATGTCCACCACTGTAATGACAGTAAACTTGTCAGCACCATCTCACTGTCCTTTCCTTTGCAATAGTGCCCCTAACTACCCAGCCACCTTGTCAAACTTTTCAGAGACGTGTCTTTTGCCCTTAACTTTCCCAAGTCCTTTGATGACTCCCAAGCATCTGTGGGAAATGGTGAGCTATATCTTGATATGTATTGCCCAGAAAAACCTGAGCGTGGTGCAGCATAAGGGCTGGTTTCTGAGGAACATTAGCTATATGGCTTGCATAGACTTATGTCTTGACTTTAGTTGGCTTTGCTGTGAGTCAGCAGCAGTGTTGTGTTGGCAAACTGATTGTGTGAATGCTGAAACAAAGGCAAGGCTTAAGAAAAAGGTCTGAAGGAACTGATGCAAGGAGGGAACAGGATAGATCTGTGACAAAGAAGCCTGACTATAGTGGGTGTCCACAGACACATTTTAGAAGTGGCCAACTCATGCGAGATTGTAAGCTTGCAGGCAACATCCAAGGATTGTTATCTTTGAGTAGAAAGAACAGAGCAGAGGCAAGAGACTACTGGGATGAGTCTGGCTTTAAGAGAGCCCCTGCACTCATGCTACAGCAAAGACAGCTTAAATCTGTTGATAGGAATTTAACTCATCAAAACTTTCTACTATATGTATCAGGACAGCATTTTCTATTAGACAGCCACTGCAATTTGGGTATTTTAAATGACGATTACTGTTGTATTGGACCACAGCCGTAGAGGCAAATACAGCAGTATAAATGCAATTCAAATGCCAAAAGCTATTTGAGACTGAGCTGTGGGGGGATTAGGCTAGTCTTGTAGATGGCATGCATGCTAAGGGATGTCTTATTAACTAAGTTATTTTTCATCTACATGAAGTAAAATGGCAAGGACATGGACATTTTTTTCCTGTGGTCCATACTGTAACATAAAACTTATTAAACAGCTTCCATAAATGAGTTTAACAGTTCACACTACCAACACTAGGTTATTAGTGAGATCTTCTTCCGCTGTTGTCACTGAGGCAGCCCTCTTACTTATTAAGAGTTATAAAGGGTTGAATTTGAGTGAGCTGGTACTCAGAATTAAGTGAAGTTTGCTCACAAAAAGAAATACAGAAATGCACTGTGTAGTCCCCCAGCACATAGAAATGCATACATTACGTCAGGCATGCAAATTGTCTAATGATAAGTGTGGCTAATTTGCTGTTTGTGTGCATATATATCTCAACATTTCTTCAGGTGCAGCTGTGGGGCTGCTTGTGAAATGTGATAAACTGAAGAGAGATAAATTCAGAGATAAACTGAATTAACCCAATCTTTAACATTCTTAACTAAAATATGTGATACGTGGTAGATTCTAATCTAATTAAATTACTGTAGAGACAGTTTTTCCAACCTTACAATTTGCGCTAAATAAAGCAGGTGAAAACAGGTAGGAAAGAAATGTTATTTTGGACCTGACTATCTCTTAAATGCTGAGAAATCAAAAGGATTATATGTCTTTTCCTAAGTATTTTACCTCCTAGGAAGGCTGCCAAAGAGGGAGCTATGAAAATAGTGGAGGATATCCGAACCATCCAGAAGGTAATGGACTCCCAGTACCTTGTATATCGTCACCAAAAGAACTCAACTGGATTCCATCTCTTTCAGGTGCTTTAATGAGCTCAAGCAGGACAAAGTTGACCATATCCAATTCTGCATGTTCTCTTCCTTCTTTGTTTGACTTCTGATTTCCTCTTCAGTCTGGCATTTAGACTTAATAAGAGTATGTATGAAGATTTTAGCTCTTTCTGTAAATTTTCTAATGCTTTTTAACAAAAACATAAGTATTTCACTATAAATCACATTTTTGGATAACTGTTTATTTAGGTGGTTATGCAGATTGATTAGTCATAAAAAAGATTTAAAAAAATGGGAAAAAACTCACCCATGGCAGAGATAGGTATATGCTTTGTAATTTGCAGGTATAGCTGAAAATATCAAATACCTACTTGACCAAGTAATATGTTGAAGTGAGAAAAAGAGCGTCAGACAATCCCTAAAACCCTATACCAGATTAGGTTTGTAGATAATTGCACAAATTTTTTCTCTGAAAAGGCAAATTTTGTTTTTTTATTATGAATAATATGTACTCATTTAAAAAAAAAAAAGGTTGCTGTTTCATCTCATTGCTCAGTGATGTTACTCAAAATTCAGCTCTGCTTTGCCATCACCTCTGCACAAATGTAGTTTACTGTCGGGGACTGACATTACTAGGCCTCCAAAGTAGCTGCCTGCTCTGATGTGTCAAATCAATGTCTGCCAAGCACGATGATGGGGTCATTAAACAACAGCCAGTTGGTCTGTCAAGCTCATCGTCAGAGGAATGGTTCACAGCAGTCCCAAGGCAGTAGAAGAAATTTCTGTTAGTGACAGCTACAGCACTGATGATCATTTCAAAAACTGCCAAGTGACTCTTACACCACTAAGACAGAGAGCGGCTTCCAGAAGATGAGGATGCTTCAAAGCAAATGGAAATGTGGCTGCACAGCAAAATCATGGCCACGCCTGCTGCAATAAAGAAAATCAAGGAATCGGAGCCCGGGCATTGCTATCTGCCCTCCTCACATCTCTGCCTTACTTAGATATCCATGTTCATAGGCAAAACCCAGTATCACTCACTTTTCTTGGTGACTATCTTATGTGAATAACCTCTCTTTCATACTCTCCATAATTCATGCACACTACTGCAAAATTAATTAGATTTCTTAGCAAGACATTTTTGAAAGAAATTCACTTCAACACTAACCTTTAAAATGAATCAGTGGAATGATGACTCTCCCAGATAAAAGCTTTTTGGATTGAATTCTTGAGATTGTCTACTAACAGCTACAACAGGCCACAGCTGGAATTATGTGGCCACTTTCCTTGTGCTATTTTTTTACCTTCACAACTTCCATTTTCTTTTGCATATTGTCCTAATTGCTTTGAGCTTTGCTTTTTGAAGAATTTTCTTCCAAATTCTCTTTTGCCTCCTACCTTTCTTCCTATCCTATTATCTTTTACCTCTTCCTTATCAGGGATCAATTTGCAAATTGGAGTAGTTTCAACAGAGGGCCACAAAGATGATTAAAGAACTGGATTTCATGATGTATGAGGAGAAGCTGAGACCTGTATTCATCATGGAGAAGAGAGAGCTTGGTAGAGGTCTAATTATAGTCTTCAGATAGGCTATAGAGATGAAGGTACCATATTCTTGGAGATGCAGAGTGAAATGACAAAAGGCAATGGCCGAAGTTACAGCCATAAAAATTCCAGCTAGATCTAAGGAAAAATATTCTCACTGTGAGAGTGGTTAAGCCTGTAAGCGGTTCCTAGAGAGCCTGTAGCATCTCTGTGCTTGAGGATACTCAAAATCACCTGATAGAATCCTTGGCAACCTTATCTAACTTTGGAGCTAGACAGATCTGAGTGTGAAGTCGGACTCCAACCTTTATTATTCTGCGGCTGTGGCCTCAAATCCCTTTGGTCTTCTAATCTTAGTCTTCTTTAATCCAGCCCACATGAAGCCACCTGCCCTACCTGGTCAGCAGGCAGCAAGACTGGTCCCAAGGTGGGACCATGCTTTTGGTTCAGGCCCTCCTCCACTCTGCAGATTTTCATCATGCTCTCCCATCCTTAGTTGTCTTTGAACTAGAAGAAGTTACTTTGTCTCTCAACTGCTCTGCAGGTAGTGGCTGGAAGAGATTCATTGATCAGTAAGAAAACTGCTGAGAGAGTCACACCCAGCTTGTTGTGTATGAGGCTGAGCCCAGCTGTCTAAATTGCATCCAGAGGCTGTATCCAGTGTTTGCGTAGGATGGCACTGTCTTACACTGTGTGCAGCTATTTCACTGCTTGATATTTGAAAGCCAGATTTAGAAATACGACTTATAACATCCAATTTAGTATAATGACAAGAACAGCAAAATCATAATGAAAAAAAATGTAACAAGGATATTAAGACACATTTCTTCCCATCTAAGTATATCACTAAAGCAAAGGGTATAAAAAAGAAGATGATTAATTAACTGCATTGATTTAAACTTGCCTGCTAGAGTGAAATTTCTATGCTCCATCTAAAGATTGAACGGCATTTAAAAATCAAAAATCAAGAATCAAGGTAGCAAATATCTGAGAACCACATGATTGCTGTACTCAGTAGTACGTTGTTTCTTGAAAGGTGACTTATGAATAGGAGTTTTCGCAAGAGTTTGGTTTTGACTAACAGCAATGACATTAACCTGCTACTATGGCATGCAGGGCAAAGTTAAGGCTATTTTCTTGTTATAAGCACAAATAGAAACCTAACAAGCTGATGTTTTCTGAAATAATTAATCCAGAATAGGAGATGCTTACAATGATAAAAATATTAAATTATAACACATAGAAATGTCATTGGCCAGACAGGTCCCTGAGGCATGGCAGATAAAGTCTTCAAGGACTAAGTAGCACACTTACTTTTGACCTTGTACCTCCTCCTCCCTCATCTGCAGAGTGTAGAATGTGAATGAAGATGAACAAGAACCAGTGTGGGCTATTTTAAGAAGAGAAACACCAAAAATCTCTGTGAAGGAGTCCCATGGGACTCCCACTGTTCAAATAAACTGTCAGGTTGAATGAGACAGCCAGAGGAAACGGGGACTCAGTGGTGTAGAGGACTTCTTCACTGAGTAGCCACACTTTGATGACATATGCCAGCAGAGAGATAACAAGGATCTCCCAAGACTTTGTGGACTCTCAGATGAAGGGCATGTGAATGGGGTGACATCTGGGGAGAAGCCAAAGCCCCCAGCTATGGTGGGAAACTTTTGCCAGGTTCCCAGGATTACTTTCTGGGTGTCAGACATATGAGGAGGAGTATGTCTGCCACACTGTACCACAGCAGGACATGAAGGCAAAGAAAGGCAGAGGCGTCTGCGAGGCACAAAGACATCTGTAACACAGTCTGATGATTAGCATTCAGCCGGCTGTTGCAGGGAACGGAAGGTTATGCAGAGGAGGGGTGTTTGACCCAGTGCTGGCTCCAAGGCAGCCAGGAAGCACCTGCAGAGGACTGCCACAGTGTGCACCTTCCTCTGCCAGCAGCTACCTACAGCCTTCTGAGGCTGAGCACATCAGCCAGGATCAAACTCTCGTTCAGGGAAATCGTGCAGCATCTGCCAGGGCAGCCACAGCTGTTGGAAGTCATCGCCTACCTAAATGCAGCTGCTCCGCCGTTCCAAACTCCCTCACCAGGACTGTCCAACTCCACGAGACTAGGGTGAAGCTGAGCCACAGAAGGCCAGTTTCCTTTCTTTCCTTATCATTCTCCTGTGCTGCCTGTAAACAATAATGTGAAACCTGAGCATGGTTTATGCTGTATTTAAGGAAGGGGACAGTAATGACTTCCCTATAAGCCATCTATCAGTTCTCCAAAGGTGATGCCTTTTTGCTAGGCTGAGGTAGACTAGATATGAACAGCTAGAATAAAATTATGTGTTCTTTCTCATGCAGAAACCAGTACGATGCTTCTGAACATGCTTCTGTGTGTACTTCTCTGCATGCTGTACGAGTATTACATTTCTGGACAATATACAGTATGTCGGTACATTGAAACAGGCTTTTAAAAAATAAATACAATGCTAAATGTAAAAACTAGCAGCAGCATAAGACAAACTTTCTTCCCCTTTCTCACCATTTATTTTCTGTAACAATTAAAAAAATTAATTTCAATTAATTACTCAGAAAATACTCGCTGTTGTCGTGAACTGGGTGAACTGTGTCAGTCATCAGAAATAAGGGGAAAAAAGTACAACCCTGAATTGGTGTATCAGGTGTTCTATGATGTACAAGTAGAGGATTACAGCGATTACACTAGTCTAGGTGATGAGAATGTAACAGAAAATTGTTATCACAATCACCAGCAAAAAACACTGATAGTAGGTTAGCAGGTAAACTAAAGAGAGTTTCCAGCTGTTACAGAAATCAAAATACCATCTGTAAGAAAACAACATTTTCTTTCCTGTAGTGTTTTTCATAGCACATTTTACTGAGCCAAATAAATCAAAGGTTTTAGAAAACAATTGTGTGAGAACAATTAGGAGAAAAACATAAGGTTCAGGTAAAATGTGAAGAAAAGGCAGGGAAAACTAAGTTATTCAGGAAAGCTATCACAATTCAAAGGGGGAAAAAGAAAAGGCCCCACACTACTAGTGTTGAGCAGCCTCAACAAAGGCAGCAGAGACTGAAGCTGAGTGAAAGAAAAACTCAAGGCTAGAAACTAGTGTTTTGGGTGGTTCCTGGAATTAACAAGTTAAAGCTTTTTCAGCCACACCGGCATTAATTACTGTAATAGAACTTTGAGGTTTGAAGTTGGGGTGTTTTGAGAATAAGCAAACACACATGTATGTCAATCCAGAGACAGTTCCTGCCCCAAAGACTTCCTAGTCTAGACTTAGGGCATGAATCCTGATGTGGAAAGCAGACAGGGAGTGGAAGGTGTTTTGTTAACATGTATTGTGAAATAGATGGCACTAATAGAAGACAGGAGAATAGGTGATTGAAAAGTGTGGAAAAAAAGTTTTCCATCATCGAGAACAAAATATCTGCTGCTAGTATACCTGTGACCAGAGGAGGAAAAGACTCCGAGAATGAGGGAGTGGGACAAGTGTGTATGAGAGGTCTGTGAATGAACTTTAGGGGAATTCTCACACTAGAGAAAATGTTGATATAAATAGCAAATCAAACCAAGGAGCCTTCTTTTTATTGTTCTGCCTTTGGAGGTTGTGTGTGTGTAGGAGAGAGAGGAAAAAGAGTGCCAGAATTAAACATGCGTGATAGCAGTTAGACACTGACTTTTCCACATTTCACTCTCAGATCATGGAGTTATGAAACTTACTGACAGATTTGGTTGCTGGTAATTATTAATGGCGTTTATTGAAACCACCACCACAACTGAAGACCACTGTGCTATGTACTGTATAAACACAGAAAGGCATTTCCTGACACTAAGTAAAGGGAATATACAACAAGTGGCAATGAAAAATGAAACAAAATCCTCTGTACCTCAGTAACACATGACCATTCCCATTTCATCAGCTGCTAAGGGCCACAGTAGGGACAAGTCTTGAAAGGGGATTTTGAGGAGGAAGATGAATTTCAGGAGATTTCAGTTATTTCATATGAAGTCATGCCTCCTAAATTCTGTCAGGAATTATTACTGAAAGTTAGGCTTTACTAATTAGTTACATCTCCACCAATTCCCTCTCATTTGGTTTGTCATCATAAAGCTGTCTGTTTAATTTTTGGTGATTATATATATGTACACACACACACAAACAGAAACTGCCTCTCAAGCTCACTTTAAGATTTCTGACTAGATGTTTATCTACCTGATATCAAATATTTTTTCCAAGGCCTTTGAGTAAGAGCGAATTGACTTTTGATAGATCTGAGGTTCAGAGCTCTGTTTGTACTTGCAGGTAGAGTAAAAAGAGGAAAACATTTTTTTTTCCAACTTTTTCCTCTGTTACCTTTAAATACGGCAACTCTATGACCAGAATTATTATGTTCTGATTTTTTGTTTTGTCAGGAGCAGGATTTGTTTAACTTTAGTTATGCCACACATACTGGTATTCTGGTCACCTGTATTTCTTCATCAGCATCCAAAAGAAAAAAGCGAAATCTCTTAGAAATTCTTCTACTGTCATGCAAGAGCTAAAAAATAAACATGGTTGAGGGGAGATTAGTCTCAAGACTGTGGGAAAGAGAAAGGCCTGCTGGCACAGAAACCCACCATACAGGTCTTTTCTGGGAAATTCCAGTGACAGGAAGGCTTTCCCTCTGATGGTAGTAACTCCTGAAACTCCTCCATGAGGCAAAAGGCTAATAACATCAGCTTCTCTGATCTCTTTCTGGAGGCTTTGCCTTCAAATTCCTTGCTGCTGGCCAGGAGGAGAACAAGATCCGTCTACGTATCTCAGTACTGAGGCGGGTAGTCACCCCAAGAGGTGACTGACTTCCCTCTCCTGTTGCAGAAGACGACTGACTGGTAGAGGAGTGCTGGGACAGGATTCCAGTGTCGCTTTCTTCCCTGCTTCATTATTTATGTTGTAGAGGAAAAAAAAGTAGAAGTTAAAGAAACTGCCCAACAGCTACAGGATGTCCTGTTGCATTTATCTAGCGATGCAGGCAAGTGACTCACCCAAATATTTGATGATCAGAAATTACTATGTTTTTCTTTCTTTCTCACATTTCTTCCTGAAAATATCAAGCACTAAAACTCTGAAACATGGTTAAAGGTGGCAGCTTAAGCTATATGAATTCAAGGAAAGAATAAGTAAACTGATTGTGTCTTTGAAAGCTTATGATAGTTCAGAAAAAAAAATCACATGACAAGTATGTGCCTGCCCATCTCTGAAAGCTACGTTACGAAAAAGCAAACAATATCATCCAGATAACTGGGAAAAGTCCTGCCCTGACTATATTCTTTGACATAGATTATATACTGAGTTTATTATTCTGATTTTTTTTTTTTTTAATGAAGAGATGCCCACAAACGCTTAGTCACGCCAGCCACAATTCACACGAGCATTAACAGCCTTGAACTGTTCCCAGTTCATGTTTTATGGAACCCAGTGTGAGGGTACTCAGCTATGAGTGTCCAGGCTGCAGACTGCTGGCATGTGGCCTGTGCACAGCTGTGGGGACGATTGGTGTCTGCTTCCTCCCTTTGTCACATCTTCCTTGGACCAGCCTGGGAGGGGGGGAAGCTGAATCCCAGTCCCTGCTGGGATACTGACATTGGTTGGAAAGTCTGATTGTGCACAGCCCTGTACGTACTTGTCCAAAAGACTCAGCAGTCTCACAGAGACTAGGAAATAAAATGCAATTATCCTAATTTCATACAGATAAAATAGAGGAATTGTTATGGTGAGTTTCCTAAAGCCCTGCAGCAAGCCTGTGAGAATGGAACCTGTTTCCATCTAACACCAGCGTAACAGCCTAAGTACTCAGCTTTTAAGGAAGAAAATCCTGTAAGGCCTTTGTAAAAAGTACCAAGAGAAAAAGCCATGTGTAAATTGTGAAAATATTCAACACACAATATTGTAGGCTCACTATAAACACACACTTTTGGATCTGTAAAGGAAAAAAAAGTCATAAACATGGCTTGTTGGGGATGAAAGCAAAAGCTGTCACAGGATATTTTACTAGGAACCAATTTTTTTTGTGTGGTCTTGTCTAAGAAGCAGCCAAGAAACAATAGGCATGTTAACCCAGGAGGAGTGAATAAATGGCCAGAATGACCATCAGATGACTTTATTTACCTTCAGGATTTAAGACTGTCTTTCTTTATATTTTCTCAGCAACTACAAAACTAGACATTTACATGTGATGTTTTTTCGTTGTGTTAATGAAGTCAAGAATATCATGTGGTTCCATGATTACCATCAGCCAGAGAATTAATAAAACATCAGATCTCATGACATTCATGAGTTTGTGAGAGTTGATAGGACTGGCTCTAAGCGTACAGGATTATCTCTACTTGCTGAGCTTATTTTGGTACTGAATAGTCAGCTATCTGGGTAAACTTTCTACATCTCTTGCTTATAAGAAGGAATTTTTCAATGCTCTGCAATAAAGAAACAGATAGGAAATGACAGTTCCTGTCCCAGGGACAAGGCAGAAAAAGAAGTGGGAGGCAGAAGAACAATTTAAGTAGTTCAGCAGCTTGGCCAGACACTGAGCTCTGTTCTGACTTTCAACTAAGAGCTTTGGAGCCCAGCATCATTTATATATAAGATATTATTTTATAGAAGTCCACTGGGTTATGCAAAGCAAGGCATACCTAAAGGCAGTCTAAGAATATCATACTTAAAACTCATGAAGTCTGTATCTTAAAAAGTCCTTTTATGGGCCTTTTCCAAAATAATAGCTCCCTCAGGCTCAAATGCCTCATACCCAAGTAAAGATTTTGTTTAATTCATAAAGAAGTTGATTTGTCTGCAAGATAGTTTCCCATGGATCAGCCTGTTCGCAAATACAAAACATACCAGCATCCAGCTGGGTGTTACTGCTGCCAATTTCAAGACAATAAATGGTTCAGTTCAGAGTAAAACTCAAAACTTTTTATTCCGAAGAGCAATAAAAGCAGTAGACATTGCCTACTGACACACTGCCAGAGTAAATATTACCTACTGTATAAGTTTCCATTCAGAGCTCTCATCAGATCAAAGTACAACCACAAACATTATCAAGCTTTATATTGAATTAAAAAAGCTTTCATAAATGATTGAAAAAACATTTTAATTACATTTTCAAACCTATTACTCATTGCATCTCAATGAGCTACAATTGCCCTCAACAGGAGTACAGAGCAGATTGGTGCTGTTCTGCTAAAGATGGGTTTATTGCAGATGAAGCCTGCAGGGAAGTGTGAAATGGTTTCCATGGCCAGGTGTCTCCAGCACATAAAAAACCAAGGGGAAGGGTCTGAGTCCAGTATATCTAAAATGTGGCCCCTAGCAGCAGCCAACCCAGAAGCAGCCTTTATTATTTTGTTGTTGTTTGCTTCATTATTATACCCAACTACCTCTGAAAGAAGGATCTGTTGGTTTTATGCAGCAAGCGGACCAGTGGTAGGTTAAGGAGAAGTCTCCTAGTGTTGGCGGAAATACTGCCTGCGAGAAAACAAATAAATGAGCTAGAAATAGGCGCGTTTGTATATTTTTTTCCTTAAAAATAAACACAGTATGTCCTAACCTTGTCGGGTTTAACAAAAAGTCACTTTGGCTCTTCCTGTAACTTTTGTAAAGCCACATAACCATTCGCATCTTTACCTTGCAGCTGAAGTGAGCTGTCCTGTGTGCAAACATGCCCAGGCAGTGATCAATAGATCTGGTTCTGTCCTGAGCTCCAATGTGGCCATTTCATCTCTCTCCACATTGTCATTTAAAAGGAGGAGGCATTTGCAATTTGAGCAATTTGAACTATTGCACATATGGAAACCCCCATATCAACTGTGAGAAAAACAGGAGCTTTGTAGTGGGCCTGGAAGGTGGAAGGACTTGGTTGATGGCAAACCCAAGCTGCGAAATGAGTGTCAAACCCAAAGATTTGTTGTAATGAATAACTGCCAGTAGCTTCTTCGCTTTCATACTGTAAGAAAACCAGCTGAGATGCTGTATCTGGATATAGGAGAGCAGCGAAATTCTGGATAACAAGGTACACAGGCATTAGCTTCCAAATGACATGCAAGTGAAGTCGGATGAGGAGGACAACAGTTTACCTGATTAGAGCCACGATTTCAAGGCTCGAGGTACCTCCCAGTCATTAAAAAGGCAGAGTTTTATTCTTTCTGAGAAAATTATATTCCCCAAACAGGAGATGGACCACAAAATGCATGTGCACCCATCTAACAAGGCTTGTAAAAAAAGATCAGTCACTTCTGTTAGATAACCCAGTCTCTTTTCCTCAGTTCAGTGCAGGTCTTTTTGGACCATCTTCCAAGATTTCAGCTGGTATGGGTTTTTCTCTTTTATTGGTTAGTTCCTCCTCTGAAAGGCTCCTTCAGAGCTTTCTCCAGTGATGTGCCATCATTTTTTTCAGGAAAACATTTTTCTGATTCAATAACATATCTTAAGGTCTTGTATCTCACAGCACCACTCTATCAAATCCTCCCCTCTCTTTGCTCCTACTGACTTGCTCTGGTACTTTGCTTCTTTTTAGGTCAGGCTCAGATTTTTAGGCAATTTTGAAAAGCAATATTTTTCTCTGCCCTACCCACTGCTCATGAGTTTGTTTTCAGCCAGATAGGCACTCACAGCTTTTTCAAGCTGCTCCATGTCATAGCCTGTCAATGGACAGAAGTGTCCTCTCCCGGGGCTGAGGAATGTGTTCACAATTGGTATGAAACATAAGAGCAGCATAGGAAGGGCTAATACTGAAGCTGTTCATTAGGGACGCTTTGAGTAAATATGCTTTACCTCAACGTGCCAAGGGGTGGGAATTGCTTAGGGACTGCGTTTTTATTTTGGTCAAAAAGAGGCACTTCTTTGCATGATACATCATTTGCAGGGTGAGAAACACTGAAGAAATGACAAGAATGGGCCAAGGAAAAGACAAGGGCAGAAAGGCTGATCTTTGGGACAACAGGAGTTAAAACTGGGAGATTGTAATCTATTTATGGAAAAGAGCTAAGAGCTTTGTGTGTGTGGTAACCAGTCCCAGCTCTTGGAGCCGTTGAGGTGACAGAATCGAACTCAGAATGCTAATTACTGTAACTGAAGAATGAGTATACTTATTATCTGATATAAAGCAATTTCAGAAACACCTACAGTTTTAAAATAATAGTAATAATCATAATTGAAAACATGAACTGACAAGTCACTAACAACCCATTATATCACAGTAGTGTGAAAGAGTCTCCTTTCTTTACAAAGTGCCCTTCTGTCAATCCTTGACAAATAAACACACCCCAACATAGTGTAAAGATCTCACACAGATGTTAAAATATGTCACAGCCCAGCACCCAAGTGGTGGTGTTTCTGCTAGGTCCTTTTGTTTCTAGAGTAAGGTGGAACTCGAAGTATCAATAGCTGGCTTCAAGAAGACATACTGTTTTGTCCTTTGGTGCAAATTTATTGACTTTTCTGAGCTACCTGTTTTCACTTAGACTCAGACAGCCGTCTCAGACTTATCTTATTTGGACTCCTATGGGAAAAAAGTAAAATTGAAAGACACCAGAGGCTAAAAGACTGGCCCTCTTTATCACACAGAAGAGTGATTCAGAAAGCATGTTGCACAGAGATTTGTGGCTTGAAACAGAAGTCTCAGGTAAGCAACCTCTCCACAGACAGCTGCAGCTCATCCTTGCTCACACGTCTCCTGAGCCAAGGCAGTCCATGGCAATGGAGTAGGACATGGGCACAAGTCCCACATTGTTCTCTGTTTCCTCCGTTTGCCTTGAAAAGGAAAAATGACAAAAGGTTTTGCAAAGACGTAGCTTAGTCGTATACAGACTGGATGTAGGTGGGGAGGGGGGAGCTTTCTTTTCTTCCAGACTTTCTTGCCTTCATCTCATGGAATTCGGTTTCTGGAAGTAGCAGCATAATGCAACTGAGATAACAGCTACATAGAAATTCCTCCTCCCTGTTCCACATCGACATTCAGCAGCCTTAGAATACCTTATCCTGTGGCTGCCAATGGAGAGTAACAAGCAAAGGAAGTGGGAGAAGAGAGGGGGGACATATTTGCATTCCTTGAACTTTCTGATTTGGGAATTTTATTCTGAGTTAATCTACAGTATGATTCAGTTTCTAATTAGCCCCAGAGCTAATGAGCTGCGAGAGCACAGTTAGTTTGTCTTCATACAGCCCCTCTGTATGTCTGGCACCGAGAGCAGCTCAGCCACATCCAGGCTTGCTCTTTCCTCCAGATTTGTGCAAACTTAGAAGATTAGATCAATCCAGACCCTCATCCTGGTTTTTCAATTGCGCAGAGGAGGATGGGGAACTGGGGTTCAACTTTGTCAGCGTTTTCCCGTGAGCTCACACCAGGCCTGTGATTAGCAAGTTTCCATCTGTGGACAGACCCAGTCTGCTGACTGCCATGAACAATGTGGTTATGCTTTGCTCTCTCCTTGTGCCTTTCCGGATGTTTGCCATCTGGCAGACCCCGCTCACATTTACAGTACTCTCCAAAGAGGGTGACGGATTTGCTTGCCACCAGCCACACAAACACACACATTGTACAGTGCTGGCTGTGTGCCCGGCTTCTCCCAGCTATAGCGTAGCCCACCCACTCTGTACATCTCAACTCGGATGCATAATCAACTTAGTTATACAATAATAATTCATTCTTATTTTAAAACAATCTTGCCCTGCTTGCTATCACTTCATTAATTTCTTAGTCTGAGTTGCATAATTTCTTTTCTGAATTACACCCAGCAGCTCCACTTCTGTGTCACGCATGGTTCCAGTGCTGCAATGGTCTGAGCACCCATGAGGTTAAGGATGGCCAGCATCTATGTGCCCTCAGCGCTTCACAAGATCCAGATGAATGGGAAAAAGGCGGAGGTGGTGTGTGAGATAACCATCTTGGTAACTGTGTTGTTTGTATAGTAGCATCTGATATTCTTAGGAAAGCTCACAGTAGATATAAAATTAACAGAAAAGTATTTATTATTAAATTACTCTCTGAGCCAACATCTGTAAGGGTGGTACGTCTCTGCAGCTCTTACATGAGGTGACACACAGTTTTTTTCCATAGAAAATGTCATGGAAGGGAAAAAAATTATAATTTTGGAGGGGCTGCCAGGATTTGGGTTTTCCCAGTGATACTCCAGTTCCCCACTGCACTTCTTACTTCTTGAAACTGGCCTTTATGGCTCCGTGGTGGAGCAGCCCCAGCATTCACAAGGACCTGTGCAGCTGATGGGCGCTGCTTTCACAGTTCCAGCTGGGACTGCTGTTCCCTAGAGAATGAGATACTGGTAGTTTGCCAGCCTGAAATCACTCAGCCCAAACTGAAATGAATTTTAAATGAGGGCAAAGTGAAATTTTATTGACACGCAAAGTAGAAGCATTCAGTTGCTGTCTGTAGAGACAGATAAGTGTAAGGAGAAGCATAGAAGGCTAGAAGTGATTTTTATCATTTTTTTAGCTGCAGTTGGCCCTCCAGTTCTTCCAGCTAGAAAGCATCATGATGCTGAGCTGGACTTCAGTTCCTGGCTAAGGTACCTGCTATCTCCAGGTATCTCTAGTGTAGAAGTTTAACTGGGATAAAGAACATACTTTTTAAAACCAATTTTATGGTTTCCCCCCTTGCTGTGGCTCACATTGCAGCATAGTCTTGGAGTGTGCAAGTTGGATTCCTGCCAGGAGAAGTGTATCCAGATCACTTTGACCATCAATGCGCACTTAGCCCACAGGACTGGATTAGAGCTGCTCTCTGATAAAATCCCAGCAATGGGCCCAGCAAGGGGCCTCTGCACTGGTGGTTTTCCTCTGTAGCCCCCTTCCTAGGGTGTTGCACTGCCCATGTTGACTTAGCTGTAGTAGCCCCTGCTGAAGGGCTGGACACTGATTTTGTGATTGGAATCTGGGTTGCCATGGTAGGAAGACAACATGACATGAAGATATCTGAGAATCTCTGACTATGAGGAAGGGATTTGGGGCTTATGCCATCTGTGGTACCAAGTAAACATCCAGCTAGAATAACAAGGAATCAACAAGAAGTCATGACTTCAAAACTTTTGCTGTCTACTCTTGTGTTTATTCACAGCTTTTCACATTAACCCCCAGTGGTCTTAGCAAATACTCTTTATGGTGCAAGCAGCACACTGCAGCATTCCTCTTTTCTCCTATGACCTATGACTGCTTGAAAACAAACAGTTATCACCACTGACTCATTTTGACCTATTCTTCATGAAAAACTAACCAGGAAAGGACAGTGCTTCAAGACCCACAGGGAGCTTGAAGCATTTCAGATGTTATGAAGAGGGTACCTCGTAGCAACCTGCTGCCTATTGGGGTCAGGTTGGCTAGTTATTCTTTACCCCCAGTACAGGACAGTTGGCTCCCAGGCCTACCAGCTGAAGCATTTTTCTCCAAAATACAGTTTGCCTGGTGTGCTACAGCATTTGGCAGTCCTGCTGTGGGCAGCACAGTGCAGTTAGTGCACTGACTTCCTTTGCGGTAAGGTGTGGAAAATGCTGCTGCTGGTGGGGATCCCAGCATTGCCATTTGGTGTGCAGTTTGAAAAACATGAGTTGACACCTGTCACCAAGGTCATCAGATCACTTATCTCATGTAAATGAAAAATGAAGTTCCCTGCATGGCCCAAAAGGCAATAAAAAACTCAGTACAGACGAGGAAAGGAAGTGGTATTTTCTTAACACAACGTGGACACTGGCAGGAATTTGATCTTTTCTTAATAGGTCTTTATTTAAGTTATTGTGAATTGCCATGGATTTTGCCATTCATCTTTGCTCACAATGGTCCTGCTTTGCACCTTTAGCATTAGCGAACCTTTGTAATAATCCAGGTCTGCTCCCATGCATTCCCTCAAACACCCTCACTAGCCCGGGCACAATGATCTGGTTTTTCTTTCTCTCTTAAAACTTATGAACTTTCTGCAAGTTTGGATACCTATAAACTCTGACCTATAAATTCTGTCTCTTTCTATTTCTCAGCTAAGCAAGTGACTTCTAAGCAGGGACGTGCTGCTCCTTGGGATTTCTACTCCCAGCAGTTTTCCCAGGCCCCTAATCCCCACCACTGATCATTTCTGTCTACATGCTCTGAGCCAGGCAAATACTCATGTTCACTTCTCGCATGGTTTATAGCGGTCAAGCAGCTGCTCATCAATACATTTTCTCCTGGGCCGAGTTCAGATTATGTATCTTCTAGTGTTTTCTGAGTCTTCCGTGCTGGCATAACTAAATTTTTTTAGCTTACTGGACAGTGTAAGTTTTGCCAAATTGGATCTCTTCTCAGCAGACCTTGATCCTGTAGCCACCTCATCCATCTGTATCAGTTTTCTACTTGCAAAATTGTTAAGTGATGCCTTCACTTTGAATTTTTAAAACAGAACAGGAGACAATAATTTTGGATTAGGTCATTCTCCTCATTAACAGAGAAAATAAGCATGCAAGAAGTCCGACTATTTCCTGCTTCAACTTCTCTATAATAAATGCCTGCTGTTCTGCAAACAAAGCTGATAAATCAGAGCAGCAGCAGAAACAAGCAGCGTGGTCAATCCCAACTGCTGAAAAATCATCTCAGCCTCTCTTCATCTCCGTGCCTCGGGCCAAAACATGAGGTGGACTTGTAAAGTAATTGCAAAATAGTTACATTTCAGGCATTCTTCTCTGATATCTGAACTAGTATAATGAAACCAGGTCTTGAGTTTGTGTCAGCTGGTTTTGTTCGTTGTTTTTGTTTGTTTGTTTTTTTCTTAACTGCAGGAACTATGGATTTATTTTTAGATGAAAGCTCTTTTTCAGACAATGCTCTTTCCAAGCTGCATAAAAAAATCAAAAGACTGTCAGTAAAGTCACAAAACTTGGCAGCAAGAAGTAAAAGTGGACACAGTGTCTCTTGCAGAAGGTACAATCCAGGCACTGTAGCATTCAGATCTGCAGCCTGAACACAGCTCCATTGGCCCTGGGCTCTGTCCCGCTGGTTCCTGAGCCATCAGGAGGACTTGTTTGTAGATAATGTCCCATCTTACATTACATAACCACACAGATTGTTCTCAAACCTGACTACTAACAGCGCCTCTTTAATGGGTTAATGAATACTCTGGCTGGCAGTTTCCATATTAGCTGAAGAACCTCCATGAGATTTGCTTTTCTTGGGAGAACTGGGCTTCTCAGTGTCAAAATTCATCACTAAAAGCATTTCCGTCAGTGTGGTTTTTCCCGCAGCAGGAACCACAGTCTGGGTCTCCCCACACAGATGCTTGCCGGGGAACTCCAGCTTCACTTTGGGGGACCATCACTTTCCAAAAGCGCAGATCTGAGCCTGAGCTGCAGACAACTTGCGTCTGTTGGGAACATACAGTCTGATGTCTGATGGAACCCCCTGGATAAGCCCAGCTGCAACCTGCATCCACAGAAATCATTCCCGCACTGGCATGGAGGTTTGGCACGGGCAGTCCCCCTGGAGTGGTCCTCCAGGGTGATGGGATCTGCCACTTTGGAGTTCTCTTGAACAAAGCTGTCCATGTTTAACCTTCCTAGGCAGACTTTCAGATTAAGTTTGCGTACACTGGCAAAGAAGAGCGTACAACCTGCTCCCCTCTTTGATATAATCATAGGCTGTCCCGGTGCCTGGAACAATTTAATGAATACCTTAGGATGGCTTTTGCTGTCAGATCATAATACTACCTTTTACAAAAGCTCCTGCCACTGTGACCATCCCTGTGTCTGACAATGTGACAATGTGATGAACCCCCAGAACTGAGGGTAACGGTGCACTGGTGTGATAAATGTATTTATTCAACCCGCAATAACTATTCAGAGGAATACACTCTCTGATACTCATTCTTTGGCCACACTTTTAGGATAAAAGATTGGGAAAAGGTATTTCATTACTTCCCACACAACAAAGGCACATTGTGAGCCTCAATGCTCAATGTGCTAAAGCTCTGGTGATGCCATTGCACTCCTCTAGTAAACCACAGGGGTTTCTCAAGAAGCTTGCAGTACATCCTTAAGAAAAAGGAAGAAAGTGAGTTGAGTCACAGGGAGAGACAGGAAGGATTGTTCTCTCATAAAAACCAGGCTGCTTCTAATAGTGCTTTTTTTTCCCCCTCTCAGCAATCTGAGAACCCAGAAACCTGGAGCAACATTTCAGGTTTTCAGAGAAGACTGTGCTGCTGGGAAATGCTTTGAAACTTGTTCTGGTTTTGAAACCTCATGGGGTGATGGGCCAAGACCTCAGAGATGTGACAAAAGGAAGAGCTCAGAACAGGCATTTGCATAAGAGTTGAATAAGAGTGCACAAGGGGCTGATGGCAGAACCCTGCTTCCCAACTCCCACAACGTGCTAAAAAGGCACTGATCCCTGAGTCTTTAGACAGCGAAATCTGAGAGTAGCTCAAGTTTGTAGAAGGTAAATGGTGAGAACCTGCCACACATCGCAGGGGTAGTTTTGTAGAGCTGTGTGCACAGCATGGCTGGTGAATTCCCTGGCACAGGGAAACCCTGGAGCAGAGCCCAGATGCTGTCCAGGTTCCCAGGCGGGCTGCTGCCCTTCCCATTGCTGCCCTGGGCAACAACCCTGCTTACAGCATGGCTCAGGCTCTACCAAAGCCTCAGACATCTTTAAGAGACACCACTAAGCCAAACGTGTTTACACAGAGAGACTATGCTGAAGTGGAAACCAAACCCCAGGGTGGACAAGCCCTGTTTGCAAGCTCAGCCTTTTCTCCTGCCTCCACCCTCCATGGTTGCAGCTAGGATTTTTCACCAGCCTCTCTAGATTCAATCAGTCCAACTGTTCCTGATGTTTCCTTTCAGCTAGTGATCCCTTCTCTTGCCTCATGAGTAACAAGCTGGAATTTTTTTTTCAGTATGAACTATTTCGGGCAGTTGGGGAACTTTGCTTACCTGAATCAACATCACTCTCGCAAGTACTTCCCCAGAGTGTGTCTATGGGTAGTACTCTCCCCACATGGAGCAGGCTGGACTGCTTGACAGCTGCACCAACAGCTGAAATGGGAGAGGGTCTGAATCTATTTCAGGCCTACTTTTAGAGCATTTATTCCTTTGCCACTGCCCCACATGCTTGCAAATATATCTGTTCTCTTTTCATACAGAAATCTAAAAATTTCCTTGACAGTGATAATCAGCTTTTCAAAATACTCTGGACTGCAGAAACTCCAGTGGCAGGAATACTGGTACCTGTGTTGCAAAGTAAAAACTAACAATGTTAAATTAGTTTACACTATGTGTTAAAAATACTGTCCTTCTTAGGTATTTGGAGGTGGGAAGATTCATGTGGTGGGAGGGAGAGGACTGTTAAAGCAAATGGTGAGGTTGAGGCATACGAAAGCAAAGAGAGTAAACCAAGTAAAAATGATCCAATTTTCTACTGATTTGTTCAATGAATTACAGCAAGTAATTTTTCCCCTGCACTATTTACGGGGTTTCCCTCTTTTAAATGTTACCATGGTCACTGTGGTGTAACATTAATTTGTTTACATAACCCCTGAGTTGCACGAACAGACCCAGATGTTATTTCAGAAGCACTACGCTTGGGGAAGATTTTTTAAACCCTGTACATTAAAACTTCATGGAACAGTGATTTTTCACCATAACACCAGCAGAGCCTTCAGAGAAGGGTACTATGCCAACTGTCCTACCATGAAGAGACAGTTGCTCAGCCTCATTGATGCTCTGCTCCCTTTGTACCTGCAATTAAGCTTCAGCCTTCTAAAGCACTTGTTTTAACTGCACATTCCATTGCTCCTCTCCATACCACACACCAGAAAAAGAAACCGATGGGTTTGATTTAATGTTGGATTTAATTAAGATATACCTAAGAGATTAGGAGCTAAGAACAGAGTGGAAAGTATAAAACAGTGTGTATTCACTGCTTTTAGTCCAAATATTAATTAAGCATTTTTCCTACAGTTTATCTTGTGGCTTAAAATTGGTAAAAGATCAAACCTCTATGAGTATTTACTCTAAAGTAGCAACAAAACATCTCTGCAGCCTAACATATTGTATACAAAATACTACCTGGGTCCCAGAAGGGGTATTAAAACTCTGTGTTGTCTATGAATTTACTGCGTCTCAGCCCATATTAACTTTTTTTCTACAATATAAAGCTGAATTACGTTTTACAAGAACTCCTATCATGAATGAAGCAGCCCTCCACGAAGAATTTGTTGGTTGAAATTACTAACACTGAAGTAAAAATACTTATAGACATATTTTAGGCTTTGTTAATCTCTTCACCTTTGTCAATCTGTTGATTAACTCATTTACAGCTTTGGGGAACTTCACTTGTTCTGTCTGAGTGGGAAGCTGAGGGCAAACATTTATCACAACCCACCAAAGTGCGCTGCACTTGAAAAAAATATTAAAAAGACCTTATACTTGGTTACTGAAGAGAACAGCCATGAACAAGGATATTCTTCTGCTTTTGGTGCTTCACATGCTTGCAAAGCTCAGCTGAAACCTTTGATAAATCAGTAAGTTCATTATATTGGAAGAAAACCAGTAAATGTTGCACTTTTAATGTCATATTACAGCTTCCACATATTGCATACTGAGCACTGCACAAAACGGGACTACATTCCTGAAGGTAAAAGTAAATTCACTGGTATTTCCCCCACAGAGCTTCCTTTCATGGGAGCAGCATCAGCAAGATCTCAAAATGCTTCTAAAGCTACTTTTTAACCTTAGGGAAGAAGACAGGACTTACTAAAAAGACAACAGTATTTCTATAAGCAGCAATAAGTCCAATATACTTAAATTTTAGTGCACTCTGTGACATACACAGTATAAATGAATTTATTTTTAATTTGGCCTCATAACTCTTTCTTAGTTTTTTTGGTAGCTTGTAGTGAGAATTTGACAGCATCATTACACTGATGTGCCACTGCTACAGTAGGTTTGGATATCCTGTAATACTAGCATTCTTGCCAATCTCCCCTGCTCTCCAACAGCCAACTTTTAAGGAATATTGAAGAGCAGATAATTTTTCTTCTTCACAATTCCCTGTAAATATTGACACGGAGTCTGGCACTATCACAACACTTCTTCCTCACTGTAGTACAGTAGCAAAATGCAAGTTAGTCGAATTACCTTCAAAGTAATCTAAAATACCTCACCTGAAGGATGGATGGAACGGTCATTAACAGTTTAGCACTTGTGTCATTCTGAATGGAGACTGAAGGTAGACAAAAATTACGTCCCAAGTGCTATTTCACTGCTCTGCGAACTTGCACTGAGTGAGGTTGCACACGTGTTTTTTAACATCCCATATAGAGACACTTTGGTCTCCTAACTGATTTGAAAAGTTGGATTGCATTCCTTATGGGGGTGGTAGGGGGAGGTGGAAAATCCTCTTATTTGGTCATACTACAGTTATTCTACAGAGTTTTGGTTGCCAGCACTAATGCACACTTTAGTGCTTAGTCGCTGCTGCCTTTAGTGCCCTTCTGTACTCCAAGCACAGAAGCAGCACTAATTTATTGTCTTAGAAACTATATTTCTACTTTCTTACCTGAAAAAATTCAGGTTCAAAAGAGATCTTGGGTTCTTACTGTAGATGCATTTCAGTGAGAGAGTGCCATATTAAGTTGGGCCTGTTCAGCCCGGAGAAGGCTCCAAGGAGATCTTATAGTGACCTTCCAGTACCCAAACGGGACCTACAGGAAAGCTGGAGAGGGACTATTCATAAAGGCTTGTGGGGATAGGACCAGGGGGGAACGGGTATAAACTGGAGAGGGGCAGATTTAGACTATAAAATAGGAAGAATTTCTTCACCATGAGAGTGGTGAGACACTGGCACAGGTTGCCCAGGGAAGTTGTGGCTGCCCCATCCCTGGAGGTGTTCAAGGCCAGGATGGATGCGGCCTTAGGCAGCCTGATTTGGTGGGACGTCCCTGCCCATGGCAGGGGGGTTCAAACTGGATGATCTTTAAGGTCCCTTCCAATCTTAACTATTCTACGATTCTATTCGTGCCCTCGACACTTCTTGCCTGCCTCCCAAATGCCACTCTTCTCCCTAAGATGCTCAATGGGAGCAGAGAGGCCTCGCCAGGGAGGGGGTGGGCTCCCTCTTCCCTCCCTGAAACCTGTGCAAGGACCCAAAAAAATTGTCAAAAAGAGTGGGGATGCATACCCCTCTGGTAACTTCGACAAATCTTCAGTCAGAAGATTTCTTCAAAGCATCTTTGTAACAAAGAGGGCTCACAAGGTGGAAAAAAAATAAAATAAATAACAAAACCCAGAGGGTAGAGCCCTGCTTCCAGCCACGCTCTGCCTGCGCTGCAACAAGCCAGAGTACTCACTGTGAGAAATGCACGGACCTTCATCCTACACAGAAAAGCTGAAAAGGTTCCCCAGTGAGCAGAGAGACAGAGAAGTGAACTGAGTGAACCTCTGGTGGTGTACCTGACTTTCGCATTCCACCTGATGTTCAGACACTTGTTTCTCAAGCACAGACAGCAGTTCTTGACACACGACAGCTTTCAGGCTACCCTTTTTGACCCTCTGAATGGGAGCAAGTACAGAAGTAGTGCACACGAGAGTTGCAAAGAAATCCTGAACTTCCCTTCAACCGGTTGGACTTGAACCTTGCAAGACTGCATTTTATAAAGATCTTTTTTCCTACATTGACAGCTACACTATATTTAGAATTTTGGTAAAATTACTACAAAATATTTATTAACAGTAGCAATAAACAGAACATTTTTTCGTAAACAGAAATGAAATCGTAAAATGGCTTTATGTCATTTTTGACCAGCCAGCTGTACAAGAGCTTAAGCAAAGCAGCAGTCAGTGAGGTTCCATTTGGAAGAATCCACACAGAGTTTAGGAGATGTCGCGCCTTATTAGATCACCAAAATAAGCTGTTATTGTCTTCAGTTTGTTATTGAGAAAATTTTGTTCTATTTCAACTTTACCTCCTGGTCCTGCTAAGGAAGCCACCTGAAAAAACAAATAACAAAAAGCAGATTAGTCAATGAGAAGAGGCAAACCCCCAAACCTATCATTCACTTGAAATATTATGTAAAACAACTATCTGGCTCTGTCAATACTGGTGACAAAATTCCCTGGCACCTAATGCTTTTGGTGCTCTTTTACTCGCAGAAGTGGTTCATGGTTTTCCTGTGACTAAAAATACCCCTTATTCCAAGCCACAAAAAAAGGAGGACTTAGAACTAGAGATAAATTGTCATTGTTTCACATGCTGCACTGTGATGCTAGACTCTGGTTTGCAGGGTACTTGGCATCTGGGACACTCAGTTGCAGTGCAGCAAAAAGCAAGCTGTAAACTGTGCTTTGAAGGTGTCAAAATCTCAAGCTTTTGGGGAAGAGTAAAACAAAATCCTGGAATTGGGAAACAAAGGTTGCATTGAAGGGCGGGAGGGGGATAACAACTCAAGCAAAACCAACTCCAATCAGGCAGAGCAGCTCACAACAAAAAAGTTATAGTTGCTTGTTGTTGCTATTACAAGAACAAAAAAAAAAATGCTGTTTGTGCACTGGAGTCTCAGGCAGTGTTGAGGATAAGGCTGTGGGGCAGCTGAGTAGCTGCAGGCAGAGAGAGCCTGTCAGGCAGTGCTGGTCTCAGCTCTTGTGTTTACAATCACTGGAGTGAGAATTTTACTGTTCATGCTCTGTTGACTGAACCCAGTGCACACCTTTAATGCTTAATGATTCCAGACAGAAAACATTTTGCAGCAGACTTTGCATTTTGGACTGGAGCACGCAATACTCTCTCATGTTCTGCCTTCTGATGCCTAGTACCATCCTTCTGAAGGACCACCATCATATAGGCCACCGATTTCTCACCAGGACAGAGGACACCACTAAAATTGAGCACCAACCGCTTTTTCCTCCACAGTGTGAACCCTTATGACCTGTGCTGTGGTGGGGGTCCCTGCTCCACAGCCAGTTCTGTTCCATGCTTCTGTTTTCCTTGCCTGCTGCAAGAAAATTATTTCTATAGTTCCCTATGCAGGGAAACTTCCTGGGCAAACAAAGTGATCAAGATCTACAAGCCTGCAGTAGATTTTAACTGACCTTTAAACCAAGAAGTCTGTGATGTTGGCAGGGGAAACTTAAAAGTTGCATTATTAACACTACTAAACTCCTTTGAGATTTGACTCTGTAGTGCAGGTTTAAATATAAACATGCTGAACTTCCCCTATTTTACTGTAAGTAATAAACCAGCCTACTATCAGGAGGAAATAACAGTTTAATCTAAATTATACTTTGAACTTTAATTGACTTGCTCAGAAAATTACCACACTGCTCTAAACCAGGCATTTACTTTTCTATGTGAGGGTTTTTTCTTTAATTTCTCTTTTCGTTTCTGCTTACAAAAACAGAAGCATGAGCAGTTTCTTCATCCTTCAGCTTAATGTTAATAGGAAAAAAAGTCTCCACGTTCTTGTCAAAGAGGAACCTGCCACTTAAGCGAAAAAGCAGAAGCTGGCTGATTTATAAATAGCACAAGAATCTGAAATTGGCAAGTGATCAGGAATGTTAATTTTATTACTTATCTTTTCTTACTTGAAATCCTAAAATCAGTTAACATCCCACACATTGTGAGGCAATGTGTATTTTTTCTAGGTAGATATTAAATTTGTACTTCTAATTTATTATGAATAAAAGCCGGAATGACCCTTCCATTACAGACTTTGTAGCCAATGTTGTTTGAGCATTCTAAAACATTAATTGCATTAGTCAACTTAATACAAGAATATTGAAATTACTGTCTTGGGGTTACATACTCCCGCTTTCATGGTACAATTTGTGTCACTAACCATAGCTAAGTATGGCTAAGACATTGATATTAAACACAAGTGTTTACTAAATATTTCCCTTTGAAGACAAAATAAAAGCAAAACGCTTCAGTAGTAGCACAGGCAAATGTCTCTCCTCTGCTGAGGGGTGGCATCTACTGAGGAACATCTGAGAAGTTACACACGCTATGTCTAGTTTCTAAGTGCTAAATCCATGATAACTAAGACTAATTTCAAAATGATCACTAAAAGTATTTCATAGGCCTGGAGGTGACAAAAATCTAAATAAGCATATGGGCGTAAGCTCAGCAGGGATGGATCTGGCACTGTATGCTCCCTAAACCCTTTGTGATACTCAGAGAAGAGAAATGCAAACCCTCTGTGACGATGCTTATTTGCAAATTGCTGGAGGTCGCAAATTTAATTAAGTAGGAGTTGCCAAGTTTTCCTTGGAAGGGCTCAGTCAACTGTGATGGTGTAACGAGGAAAAGCTGCCACACACCAAGCTTCAGAAAGGTGCCAGCTTGGCAGCGGGATGCCCTCTAAAAATAACAGCAGATTGAGGAACGATGCTTTGAGAAAAACATAGGTGCTCACTTATTTTTAGAAATACTGACGTGCACCTCCTGGTTTTGCAGCAAACTACAATGGTGAGTACAAATAAGCTTCTTCATTTCTTAAAAAAAATTGGACTAGACCAAAACTTGTTTATTTTGCATTTTCCTATGCAAACATCACAACTCTCCTCATCCTGGTTTGTTCTGTAGCCTGAACCCACGTACTGGGGCGGGGAGGGGGGGCAGGTATTGCCTCCTGTGCTCTGCTGGGTAGTTCTGTATGTGCCTCATGTCTCCTCAGGCACAGGTAAAGGATGCCTCCCCATCTTCCTCTCATCTGGATGCTTTGTCCTTCAGTTCAGTGACGGCTGATGGAAACGGACCACAGCTGCAGAGCATTAAAAACGCAGCCAGGAGGTTGGGTCTCAAATTTTAAAATATGACACATCAGAAGAGAAATATGAAAAGGGAAATGAACATTGAAGCTTATCTTAGGAGCACAAGTTAAGGTGCAAACTTGCTTTCTATTATCCAGTGTGGTTTTGAATTCAAAAGGTTTTCCTGCTGGCCTTGCAAGTTTTTTTTTCATCATACTGAAATTCCTTTGGTGACTTCCTATCTGCTCCAGCTACGAACTAAGGTTACTATGTTAAAAACCTCTAATGATATTTTATTTCCCCTCCAAAAACTTTTCTAGCATATGAGAAGTGAGCTTTTTGCCTTAATAACTAATCACACCAGGACACTGTGACTCATCTCATTTCACACAACACTAATAAAAACAGAGGCGAGGAAAAAAAAAAAAAAGAACCCAAAGACTAGGGGGAAAAAAAATTTCCCAACTCACTTGAAAGAAAGGCAATGGCATTCTTTACACCAACTGTAATAAAACAAAATGCTCTCAGGCAGCATTTTAAAAAAAATCTGCAGGTGAATTATGCCACTGCCACAGTTCTGCTGCCACCCTTTGACAGGAAGAGATTTATTACTTTTTAAACTTTAGACGGGCAAGCCACAATTCAGTATTCGAGCACTAAGAACTTCAGGAAGACTGAAACATAGATGTATTGATCTGGGTTGGTGTATGCTGCGGTTATCTTCTGGCTTTATCTTTCATAAAGGGCAGGCAATGTAAGGTGAGTTTAAACTACGCTGCTTAAAAGCCGCTGTTATGAATACAATAGCTACAGCTCAAGTATACACAATTATATTCACTTAAAAATGCTGAGCCTGCAAAAATACATCAACCCACAGTTTTTTACCTACCAACTCTCGTAACACCAAAGCGTCTTTACAATAAAATGAACCCAAGATCATCTCCTGGCCTCTCAGGAGCCTGCTTTGCTTGTTATTATATGTACTCCTAAATGAGACATTTGGCTAGGTCTCTAGTCATCAATCTCATCTAAAATCACAGCCAAATGAAAGTCAGTCTCCCATCAAATTTCTTAATTAACAGAGATTACTGTATATTTTTTTGTTAAACTGATCTCTCTGGTATGACTTTGTTCTGGGAATGACACCAGATAGAATTAAAATAAGCAAACATAACAACAACAGTAATAAAAGTTTTGCCTGTCTTTACACTCTCTTTATTGAGGAGTCATTTGTAACCACTGGAATTTTAAAAACTGAAACACAGCAAACACCTTCTCATCCAGGCACGAGACCTGCAGACAGAACAAGGCTTGGGTGTCTATCTCTAGATTCTCTCAAAGCAAACAAAGACACGGGACACGGGAACAAAGGCAAGGGGAGATTAAAAAAAGCACCTGCGTGATGTGTATTCTTTGTATGACTATCAGGGTCAAGAGCACCTTGCTTAATTTTGGGCTCAGGGAATCACTCTAAGCACTAGAAGAAGAGCAAAAAGATAATTATTTTCTGGCAGCAGCTGGAACATAAGCCAGGTCTGTTACCAACATCTAGAACAGCAAAAGCTCCAGCAACAGTAAGATAATTTCACACATTTAGGCATAGCTATCACACACAACCCAAAAAAAATCCCCATTAGCCTCAAACACCTCCCTCTCAACTCCTAAAAAAAACAAATCCAGGAATCTACCCCCTTTATAGTTTTGCACCAGTCATCAAACCTGCAAATAGTCAAGACACACAGAAGGTTTTGAATACACAAACAGGAAAATGTCTGAAAAATGACTGGTTAAAAAAAAAGTTATCAACAGTGCATAAAGACTAACGCAAATCTTTCTTACTCTGCTTCTCTGTTTAAGAACACTATCTTGAGTGAATAAATGCTGCTGCTAAAATTATCCTAGTGGGAACCATGTTATAAACCTATACAACACGAAGCAGACTGCTGGTAGGTCAACTCATGATGGACCCAACTACAACCAGCCAGTAACAATTAAATCGCTAGCTAGTTTAACTGGAGAGAGCCTGCCAATTTGCATTATGATCCCAGTTTATATAGATCCAGTCAATGAGTAGGAATCATGTAGAAGGATACCATAAATAATTTAGATAGAAGAGCATACGCCTGAGAACACCTTGTTCGTGCACATTTATCACTTCACACCAGATCTTACCCAGACATCTGTGAAATGTTGTGCTGCGTCCACCACACAGCTGCTGCCAAGTACTGTATCCTCCAAATGCCTATGGTGTTGCATTCTCAAGCAGCACACCCACTGGCCTGCACTCCTTCAGTGGACCTATACTCCTCAAAAGCTCCTTCAAAGAACACAGACATTTTTGCAAATTCTTTCATTGATCAGAGTGATGTGTTCATAGAGGACATAGGCTGAAGCGCTACAGTCTTGACTACCATTTGAAACTAATCAGTCTTGACTGAAAGTTAAAAGGCAGGATTGGATTTTCCTTTGCACAGGTTTAAGTTAAAACCGTTGAGTTGCTCTCTAAAGCTTTAAGGATAAAGAAAAAGTTATCCTGCAGGTCCTGAGCAATAAGTTACCTTCAGCCATCTAAAAACCCCATCAGCCTGACAAGGTTCCACCAGCCATGCTGTTCTGCTCACCATTTTAAACACAGGTTTCTTGCGTGGTCTGTCAAATTCACAGAACTATGGTCAATGTGGTCAGCAATCAACAATTAACAGTTCTCCCAACCATAAAGTTTGTTAGGAATTTACTCCAATACCTTATGAAGTGTAAAACCTCACACATGGTTTGATGAAGAAATACTACTAAAAAATGGTTAAAAGAAAGAAGAATATTCTTCTTGGAAATATATTACCAAAGAAGCAGCGTTGCTCCTCTTTCTCTGTTACCCTTACCTATTATGATAGCAAAAACCAGCTGGCTGAAAAAGGGGACATTTTGCAGAAGTTTGATAGCAACTCTAACAGGAAAAGGCTTTGTTTTCAATACAGAAAACTAGTTCCTGTTATGAAACTGGAACTATATTAACATTGGATTGCGAGCTACACTCACATTTTTAAGAGAGGTTGTTTTTCCAGTCATTCCACATTTGAAAAGTTCTTGACACTTTTTAATTAGGCCCTTTTTCACACCCCATGCCACCATGAAGACCACTAGTGCAAAAACTGCATAGCAAGCTAAAAAGGCCCACCTTGTGACTTCACAACATGCTGGCTATAACCCTCAAAGCAGAGCACGCCTATATCCTTTCGAGGGTTCTATAATTATGCTTGAACTCACCTACACAGAGAGAAAGAGTTCTGGACAGTAAATCTCTTTTTCAAATTGTGCTGTATTTTTTTTTATTTTGTCACAGGCTAAAGCTTGGACAGATCAAAACATTTTAACTCAAAGAGGTAACTCTCAAGTTGAACAATAAGAAGGCATTTTACTCTCAGAAACATCTTCAATTAACAAAATCACCAGTGTTCTGTCTTAAAAGTAGATCAATATTATTCTAATAGATTGAAATGTTATCCGAAAATGTGTCTCAATTTGGTTTTATATACATGTTTTTATAACATGCTACCCAAAATGAAAACTTGCATAACATCTTTGAGAAGTTAAATATGCACTTCCAGCATCTAAAAATCAAAGACACTTCAAGATAATCCCCCAGTAAATAGATATATGTACAAGATCGTCTTTGTGCTATAAGAAAAGAAACAGTTTCTGAAATTAAACAGCCAACAGTAAATCTGTACAATATGACTGTCTTCAAAGAACTGTGAAGAAGTTTAGGACTAAGGCACAATACAATATCTGAGCAGTTAACCATTCACAGTCGGGATAATTACTAAGCTCCTGGTTCCTCAGTACTCTGCCTCTCAAACTTGGCTAGGTTGGTAAAGATGCTGATGTGATCATCCATCTCACAACATGCCAGGTCACCAACATTTTAGGCTCATCAGTTTATCGGGAGGAACCATCGTGCAGCCCAATCCCATCCTGACCACCAGTGAGAGAACAATTATCACAATGGCAGCACTCGCATGGCTTAGCAGAGGAGCCAGGATTATCACTATATTAGTATGTGAACACCTGGGAGGATACATTTTGGTATCTTAGATAGACAAGGATGCTTTCTACAATGAGGTGAGAAGAAGCTATTCCACCATTAAGAAGATACTTCAATAATAAACCCCAGGTTCCTTTTCCTTTGTTGCAAATACTAAGAATACAGAAATATTATCTGGTAGAGAAAACAGGCCATACAAGAGATCAGGCTACTTAGGATGAGCCCCAGCACCGGAGGTGAACACACACTTCCCACTGTGCATAGCAATGCAAGCACAGCTTGCTAAATACTCAGAGACAACATTTAACCTTTCTATCTCAACCAGCTTACTTCTCAAGCCACTCTTGGAGGTCGCTGTTAAATTTTGCTGGGGTATTAAGACCTAAATGTAGGATCTCCTGCAGATATCCCCTTTCTTCCCCTTGATCTGGTAGAAATGAACCCGACAAGAAGAGGATGGATGCTGGGGAAGGTCGAGCATTCCCTAATTCCCTGCTGCCACATGAGTTAATCAACAACACAGCAGGGTGAAGAAATCTATTTTCATCTGAATTTTACCAAGGCATGCATATTCTCACTCTTTTTCTCTTATATAAACAATATTAGCTTAAATCAGTAAATTAATTCTTCTCATAGAAGGCAAAACCAGCTTTCAACTACCCAAGTATTCGTTAAGTGTTTTCACTTCATTTTGCTGGGCATAATTTTGCTTTAAATATATAAGCCTATTTGAAACAGCGATTTCTAATTCTTTTCTACTTTGTGGGAATTCCAAGTGGGTCAAATTTTTAGTTCTGCTTTTCAAAACCACCATTGGCAGCCAAATACAAGTTTAGCCCCCCAGAACTGAATCAGTAATAATATACCTCCAATTGGTAGTTTCTACAACTCCTCTCTTTTTTCTTTTCTTTTAGGAATATGAAAATAACTAAAAGAAAAGACTCAGATGTAAAGGTGCTGCAAAAAGATGGGAATCAACAAGGCTGTCACACAAGCCACACAATAGGTACTATTAATAAAACAAAATATTTCGATGTACATGCGTATACATATATATAATAATTCCTGATAATTCCTTAATTAGAAATACTGTGAAAGATTGATTTGGCCTAAAAACTTACCTGTATACACTACAAATTCCGTAACAAGTACATGCTTGTAAACAAGGAGATTTGATGCAACTAAAGGAAATGTTTCACCTTGTAGACACACTAACCATATTCCACTGGTGTGCTGCTCCCTCTCGAGGCAGAAGTACAGAAGTTCATGTCTCATCTTCCACCTAAACTTCGTGACTTTTCTAAGAGAATTCAAAGAACCACATATGTCCTTACAAGACTAATTCTACACAGAAAATGCTGTCCCTGCAGACATAATAAACACTGGTTTTGCAATAAAATTAAGTGGAACAAGGTTAGATGTCTTGTCTACCAAGGCAATGAATGAAACAGCTAGGACAAGGTCAGTCACCACCTGCTTTCACACTAGCAGTAGGTTCCCTATTCTATGTTAGCTATTTTACTGAAAAAAGCAGCATGTATTTTCCACAAAATTTGCACCACCTTAACTAAAGGTTAAACAGTACTTTCATTCTAAGGTTGCTTCTAACTGCTGGATGTATTTCCGATTCTGCTTGAGATCTGCTGTCAGACAAGCAAATTTGCACTGATGCACTGGCTTACACTCAGTATAAACATCTTCATTGCAATGGCAATTAAGTCAGCTTCTAAATAGATTTTAATTGACAAAGCACACAAGCACACCTCGATTGTACATTCAAGCCAGGAAACAAGAGACAAGAGGCAGAGTACTTAAGTTTTAACAACTACCACTTCACGTGTTAAGCCTGTTAGACAACCTATTCTAGGAGCTAAGTGGCCTCTGAAAGCCTTACCTACATGTATGAGAATATAGAGCTAATTTCTGAGGACAAAGAAGAGGCAAACATTACATGCCTGAGCAACGTCATCACAAACCAAACTTAGTTTAAGTTTCCATTCAAATTTAAGGCATCAGATAATTTGTTCAACACATGTTGTCTTATACAAGTTATTCCATTTTCAGGTATTAATCTCCTGCAAAAAATTGCATCAGGTTTACTTCATTTAGCTTTTATAGGCCCCTAGAGTTTATGAACTACATTCACAAGCCAAGCTACATCACTACACCCTAGCAGCAGTGTCCACAGTCCCTTGCCAAGGCAGTTGTTGCAACAGAAGCCACTCTATCTGGTTCATGAGAAAAGTAAAAGGGATGAAAACTCAGGGCAAACCCATAAGCAAGTTGAGGAGAGAACTGCTTACACTTAACCTTTAGGCAACTTCAACAAAAAAAAATCTTTTTTTCTGGAGATTCACAGCCCTGGAAGTTTAGTGGCAGTAAATTCAGAAACTTAATTAATTCACACAGCCAGAGATGACGGCAAGCAAACCCATGATCAGCCTCCTGTGGACCAGAGTAACCACTAAGGTTATGTTTGGGACAGTCATATTTGACACACCTCTGTATACACAGGATTAAGACTGCATTTCCCTCAACAGTGGATTAGTCACAATTTCTTTCCTCACTCTCAGATCATCAACCTTTAGGGGTTTTTTTTGTTCCTTACACTGGCACAATCTAGAGAAAGGCATGAGGAGCTGATTTCTCTTCCTCAGAGTAGCCCACAGCCTGGATGACTGAAATGAAGCAGCCCTCCAGCCACGTGCTCTTAACAACTAAGCTGTAACCAAAAAGGCATGCTTTTGAGCTACAATAGTTACTTTTCAGCCATCTATGTAAAGACAAACCCATGGATGTACATCAAGGAACACCTAGAATACATCAACAATATTTGAAGCCTAACAGACGAAGATCTAGAGGTGGCAAGACACCTAACCCAACCATGCAAAGGTGCCAAGCTCTTCTATATGAATAGCTGCAAGCCTGTGGATAGTGCTCTTAGATGCTTTTGTGGGAATGTGAGTGAAATGTAGATGTTTTTACCCATTTATAAAACCAGTAAAAAGTGCTCATGAGCAGAGCAGAAACATGGTATGGTCATTCTTCATTGTGGGAATGAAACATTTGATAAAACGCAGTGGTTAGAAGTTGAAACTAGAGAAACTCTGCCTAAAACTAAGGTCCCTGTTCAAAGATTCATAACCTACTTAGACATTTCCCCAGCATGAAACACAAAATGCAACTGAATCATCACCTACTGCACAAATGGTGCTGTGCATAGCACAGCATCATAGTGTGCTAACAATCGGATGACATGAATTTTAGCCTGTTTCTCAAGCCAGCTGTTTGCCACCAGTGACTCTGGAAGCCATCACGTGCTTGAGACCTTGTCTGCTCTAAATCAGATACACCTTTTGGAAAAGCAAGAAATAAATCTTGGGAAGTTCTACAGCATTTTGCAGGTCAGAATATCTCACTGCTCCCTTCTTTGCAAAAAGCTATAAGACAAATAGCATAGAAAATATACAGAGGAAACTAAACCAGACGCTCAAGGGAATTGTTACAGTCATCTAATAACTTTAAAAAAAAAAACTTCTAACAAAAATCTCTAATACAACCCTCCTCTACACCTCGTGACACAAAGTGTGCATTCTTCAAGTCAGAGATGCATCTATTTAATCACTGCAATGCAAGCAGCCCATAAGGAATCACATACTTGCATGGTCAGCATCAGTACCACCTCTGGCGGCACAACATTTGTCTTTGATATATACTAATCAGTGATAGCAGTGACTTCAGGCTGTACAGTGATTTCCTGCAACTCCTCCATAAATTGAAAGCCACGAAAAGTTTAGGACTCAGCACCTTATCAGATATTAAGACATGGTTAAAACAGGTTTTTTTTTAATAATGATGTATCAATTTGGCACTTAAAAAAAAATCTGCTGGCTTTGAATCTTCTAGAAGAACCTCCAAGCTGTCACTTTATGAAGGGACAGTATTAAAAACATGGAAATACTATACTACTCCCATTTCTAAATATATTAAAAGCAGTGCAAACAATAAATCACTTAATATAAGGTTCAAGTTTAAAACACCCCTCCTTCATCTGAACCCCCTTAAAAGTCTGAAGTTTGTACTTATGATACTTATGTTTTAAGCCAGCTGAGCTTTTTCTAATTACAAAGCCCTTATCCAGTAACACACCTGGTCAATGTCAGCATTCCGAGGTAGAAAATACACAATATTGTTGGTGATCTTCTTGGAGAGCCTAAAAATTTCAAATGTAGAAGCCAGTAAAGGAAAAAAGCAAGAATGGAAAAGGAGAAATTGCTTTATATTATTTCATTTTGAAAGGATGCCCCAAATTCAGTTATTACGCAATTAAATTATAGTTAGACTTCTGGGTGCGAGAGTAAGGTATTCTTCTGATATGCAGAAATTAGTATTGTCTTAAATGCAGAAACCGTATTTCACCATTATTGCCCTAGAAAGTAGAAAACCAACCCAAACACCTCACTTTTAAAGAAAATTTAACTGAACTACACTGAAGTATTTGAGAAATCTGAATTTAGTTTATAGCTAGTACATTGGTTTGACATTGTCTTCTAATCCATTTTTGTGGAATATCTCTCTCATATGCATAAAAAGATTTCCTTACTTCTACAAATATGGCTACATTTTAGCCAAAAAGGAAAAAATTGAGATTATTTTTGAGGAAAAAACTCACCATACTTCATATTTGATCAAACTATTATGCCAACACCTTCCCAGCTGCATTAATGCTCAATATTGCTGTTAATAAACTAGTATGTAATTTTATACATTTTATATTTATACATTAATTTTATACATTAATATTTTGCTTGCATTCTTCTGTGATTTCTCAAGTCATAGGCAGGATAGTTTGAGCAAGACATTTAAAATAAGATATAATCAATTAAAAAGCAGAATTAATAGCAAAGTAATAGCTCACATACCTAATTATTACCTATAGATACACATATCACATGGCTATGATTACTTCTGGTTATTTTAAATAAAATACAAAGGAGTCAAAACTATTGAATTAATGCTTTAAGATGCTACTACAACTCTCTGCAGTACTTTTTACTTTTAAGAATAACTATGACTTTTTTTAAAGCTAAAAATTGTAGAAAATATAGTTAATTTTAGGTGCTCAAAGTCATATAGCTGAGGTTGTGGGAGAAGGATGTGGTACATCTGGGACTTCAGCTGCTGGTCATATCACCCCCAGTGTGCCAACTGGACATGCAAATCCAAAGTCAGGAGAGGGAGAAGAAGGAAGAGAAAACTGCTCATAAACAAATAAAAATCACAATAACGTGTAACTTTGAAAGGATATCCATCTGGGCAAATCATGGTTTGGATATCGAAGATTTCAGCGGTGGCATAGTCAGGCCCACCCCAGGGCGGGCTGAGGAACACCACATCTGCTTGCAGGTCAGCAGCCAACACCATGAAGTCTCCACACACGAATTCTATCTGATCCGCCACACCATACACCTCAGCGTTGTTGCGCGCAAGAGTGAGTTTCTCAGGATCAATATCAATAGCAATCACTGCAAACAATGCAGAGTGCAAATGCACAGGTTAATGTGAACTGCGAATGTCATGCAACCAAAGGATGTTTCAGAATGAAGGCATTCTGTGCAACCACCAGATAAAATCAGATCTATAATTTACTGTTGTGCAGCGACTACTTCAGTTTTGCAGGGCATGGTAAACACAGAGCTACAGCTCCTCAGAAGGGAAAAACGTGGCTTTGCATGCCAGGAATAGAGATTCCAACAAGAGCAGAAAGGATGCATTTACAAATGAGCAAGGAAAACCACACAGCCAAGACTGGGAAGGCCCAGCTGCTATTCCTAAGCTGGGAAGCCTTGGCTTTTGGGCATCGTTCATCCACTATCATGACAACATTCCATCTCAGCTCAAGTAACGGACACCTAAGGCTGTCTGCCTAAGACGAAGATGAAGTCCTCCTAAACTTCAATCTTGGCGGGAGCCCAACAGCTTAACGTCAGTTAGAAACCTACTCTTCTCCTTTGTTCAAGATAGATATCTATCATGTGGCTGATCACACTGTTACTGAAAATCGAGTTGAAAAAAAAACCCAACACAGCACAAGAGAGATGATAAAATGGTAGTCCATAGTCATAGAATTAAAATTTAGGCTGTAAATACAAAAGCTAAGTGAAATATAGAAACTATTTATATGTGTATGTATTATATTATTCTATTGTATTTATATACGTGTATACATATTTCTATATGGATCATAGCCTACCAAATTTGGCACAGTAGAAGTTACCATTTGCCTTTACTCCAAAACATTAGATGAGTTGATATTTTACCAGAGCGTTTGATCGAGTAGAGGAGTATCAAGCAGTCAATGTTTTTCCAGAAAGCACTCTCATGATTCACTGCAGTGTCCTCCACTGGCAAGAGGAACTTACAGTAATATTAACTTATCGTCGCTTTTCTGTATTTGGTTCTGCTACACCCACAGGTGATCCTATTCAAGTGTTTTAAATACTATTAACATGTAACCCGCTTTTGAGTACAGATGTAGTATAACAACTGGGAAAAACAGCGGCTCTGTGGTGTGGCATCTGTGCAGGCTGGCACTGCAAACAGAACTCAATCTTTACCAGCAACCTTAAGAGCACCCGATAGATTAGTTACTATGCCATGTAAAATAAGTCACTGCTACAACACAAATGCAACTCTGACTTAAAACAGAAAAGCAGCTTTATAGGTCCTTTTTAAAAACAGAAATGTTTTATATTGTGAGTCTGATGAAGCAAAAAGGCTTCTGTTGCTTCAGAAGCACTGAAAAAAAACAGTGAACAAAATGCACGCGCGAAGTTTTAGGGAAAAAGACTGAAGACACAAAACAACGCACTATACAGAACACCTACTCACCTCTTTTTGAGGTCAATGCAAACTGAATAGCGTTTCCTCCAACCCCACAGAATGCATCCACTATGATATCACAGTTGAATGACTGACTGACCCGGACAGCAATATGCTCAGCTATTTTCTCAGGAGTAACAGAAAACCAACCCTCTGCAAAGGAAAGGGAAGAAATCTATTTTTGCCTCTTATTTCAAGGTCACGTAAGTAAAAACAACCAAACCCCTGCTCCTCCAATGAAGGTTTAGTGTTAATCCCAACAATTCTGGCTTAGCGCATTTGACCAGGAAAATACAGGCTTTGAAGATGATAAATTCTGGTCAGTCCAGCAATTCGCTAAGACAACAAAGTCTGACTGAAGAGAAAACATATGCTTGAATGTCAGTGGTGGCTTTGTTGAACTTGGTGCTGAGGATTCTGTCTTATCAAGGACAAATCCACTGAGACAGCTACAAAAAACTATGCATCACAATTGTGCTCTGTTACAAATAAAACCAGAAGTACATTCTCTCCTGTCTAACACGTTGTTTTCTTTACAGCAAAATATCTGGTCTGCCAAATAATACGCACGTTTCCGTGGGAAAATATTAAAGGTGAACGAGGCTTACAAAACCAACAAACTCAATACAAAACAAAAAAAAAGCAGTAATCCAAATTTCTCATTTACCTATAAATTTAAGATTTGGAGGTATTTTACATGCAAACATAGAAAAAAGTAGCCTTGACAGTAACTGCAGAAAAGTCAGAGCAAAACATAACAAAACTAGATCCATAAGCATATTCTGAAGTATCATAAAATTATTTAATAAAATGATAAAGAAAAATGTCACCGAGTTTCAAAAAAGTCCTGATCACGCATCATTCGGGTATAGTACAATCTTTGGCAAATGTCAGGACTAACACAGACAGGGGTGTCCCATGCTAGAAGCTCTACAGAAGTCCAAGTTTGCCTGCCCACTGAGGGACTGAATTTACCCAAAGGTGCAAATGCACACTCAGTAAAGCTCCTCTTATAAGCAAATCAGTGAATTGCAAGAAGGGCCATGGGTCTGGATATATCTCACACCAAGTCAGTGAACTCTGTACTAAACACACCTCTGTCTAGTTTAATCCCCTCATCAAACCGAGAGAACAGCCGGTAGCGTTGTGCCCAATACTTGGCCAACTCTGGATCACCAGCAATCTCGGCAGGTATACCGTGCAGTGCAATTTTATTCCTTCTCCTCCTTTTTTTCTCCTTCTTCTTTGCAGTAATTTTTTCATCTACAACTGGAAGACACTGAAAAAGTTAACAATTACTGTTCTTGTAGGCTAGGAATACAATCAGTAAAGTTAACATATAAAATGTTCAAGTTTAACAACACTGCTAAATGCCCTTTATTACAGTTTGTCAGATTATAAAGATCACTTGTTTAAGTTAACACTATTCCCTTGATATATAGAATATTTTTTTTATCTGTCAGTACCTGTCACTGTCCTAAAAATCATAGGACTTCACACATTATTTAGAGATCTTAACAGACTAGCCATCATCTTCAACTAAAGGCAATAAACTATGTAGTGAGCAAACAAGTGGATCAGGAACCAATTTAATGCTCAAACATAAATAATGAGTAAACCACAACATAGGCAAGAGCTTTGCAGTAAAAATCTAATATAACCAAGTTACTGTGGAAAGGATTAAACTATATGCAGAAACCTGAATATTCCTCTGGTTTCCTTTGTTTTCAGTGATTTTAACAGCACATGGTACCCAAAGCTCAGCAGTGTGCATCCAAGAACCCCAAACCCGACAGTCTGTGCACCTGCCTGAAGTAAATCACTCTCAGGGGAAAACGAATGTGAATTGGAGACCTGTTAGATCATGTCTAGGATCAAACCCGACTGTTACAGATAAACAATAGCTGTTTATTTATGAAGAAATACTGCCAATGTTAAAAATAAGACCTGGGATTCTGGTGCTCCAGTAATAAGCTCCTTCCACTAGCACAGTTCTTAACTGGTCTCATGGACCAAAGGGGTTTCTTTGGATAAACAGAATAAATAGATACCATACACAACTGTATTTGGGAACGCAGTATTAAATTTCAGTGCCAATTAATTCCCATTTGTGGGAAACTGATGTACCTTGGCTGACATTTTCTGTCTCTGGCTGGAGATAATCGGGAATATCCAGAGACACTAGTTGTCGCCCACAGCCATGCTCCTGCCCCCCTACACCCTGCTCATCAGTGCTGCTCGCTGCCACATCCTGCACTTCTTCCTCAAGGTTATTCCCTTCAGTCTCACAACTGGCCACACTGGAAGATGGTGGTGGGTTCTGGTTTTCAGCATTCAGTGTCGCAGTTTGTGTGGCAGTAGCGCTTTCCTGATCCTCTGAGTCGCTGCTCCGGGATGATGCCTCTGCTTTACCCTGAGGGGAGGCTGAATGGGATGTGGCTTCCTCTTCGGGTTTATTAACCTGCTTCAGGAACTTCTCCACCTGCAATTGTCAAATATCACAGATGACTAGAAAGGTATTGTTAGCCAGCTACAAACAGCACAGTTTAAGATCACTAGAACTCAAAAGCACCTGCCACGCATGCAGTCTCCACCACATGTATTTTGAAAAAAGTAGAATATCCACTTTCAAAAAACATTCTGGAGGGTATGGAAGTCCTTAATTCTGCTCCCTTTTTAAAGCAAGCTTTCTTTGGGAACTAGACTCTATCTACATGCAAAAGAGACACTCCACAAAATCAACTGTTAAAGACACTAAATCACTCTTGAGTAATATTTGAAATATAAACAGTCGGATTGGCTGCAGTGCAGGTGACAAAGACTACTACTTTTTAATTCACTATAATATCTTTTCCTTGATCTGCACTGACAGAAGCTGTACTCTGCCTTGCAGGTTAGCATGACGAAGTAAAATTAACTTCATTTATTAGTTGCCTCATCTCCAAGATGTGCCAAATGGTGCATGTGCTACAGGGTTCTGCTGCACAGTAGAGAACTCAACAGTGTATCCTAATCAACACGCAGATGCTAGTCCAAACTCTTCAAAGGCGCAAGCAGATGCTCACTTTTATGTTTTGGTTGCTCTGAGCAGTGCTAGATCTCGAGCACGTCTTCAACAGAAGGTCTGAGGAAATTTATAACTTTTTTATCCCTATAGATAATTAAAGTTGCTCTCAAACTATACTGACTTCAGATACAGGATGGCAATGGTCAAGCCTTCAATCAAAAATTATATCAATGGGCCTGAAGTTCGATACAATATGTGCCGCCACAACCAGAAAGCAATGTTTTGCACTCAGGTGTTAGGCAATGCCAAGCATCCCAGAAGGCAGCAAAGTAATATTGAAAATCTGAAGTAACAGATTTTACAGAGACTTGACTAAGAAAAGAAATCTGCAAAGAACAAGTTTTTCTATTCATTACTAATCTCCGAGTTACCAAAAAAAAAAAAAAAAAGTATTTAAGCATAAAGTTACAGATGAAAATAAATGCAGGTAGAGCTATAAGTAAAAAAAAGATGACAAATTACTAAGAATATGGAGTTGCATAAAATACACTAATCTATACAAAGGCTGTTCTCTCACTGTTGAAACGCCAGCACTAACAAAAGACCTCAAATGCATTTTAAAAGCACAGATACCATAGAAACCTACACACACCTCTAAAGGAAAGATGCACCTAGATGTTAGGAATGACTTTCACATAATGTCGTCATCAAGCTTGCATTCCTTTTGATAGATTGCCAAGAGTCCACCAATGCCTTTCCATATCCACCCTAACCTAACTACTTTTCACCTTAAGCAGGAAAACAAAAAAAAGGAAGAATAAAGAGCAGCAGACTGACACTTAAAAAAACCCCACCTACTCTGGGCAATTACTTTTTTTTCATTTTCAGAATTCAACAAAAGCTAAGGAAACAGATTAAATTATGAATCACAGCAAAACTAATAATTAAACCTACCTTCCTCAAAGTTTTACTTTTTTTGAAAGACATTTCAGATTCCTCTGTAAAGAAGATGTGTGTGTTTTTGCTCTTCCTTGGTTTACGCATATCTAAGAATTTGGACTTCAGTTTTGCTTTTTCCTCCAAGTACTGCACACTTCGGTGGGTGAAATCTGGCATTCCATCATACCTGAAAGAAAACAACAACAACAACAAAAAAAGGAATTAATTGGCTAATTTCAAGTCTAGAAGCCTCAAAACGAATGCTTATGTCTACAGATGATTCAGAATAAATTATTTCTTTACGAGACCTTTGCTTCACTCTTAAAAAAAACATGTCACTGGATGTAGCTGCAAAACAATGGACCTTTATGAAAACTTTAACGTATTTTTAATTGAACATTTTTACTAAAATTATTTTCTTATTTTTAATTTTTTTTCCTGTAATAGGTTTATAACTTTATAACTTTAAGTGGAAACAATTTCCCAGATCAGTCTGAAAAACAGGAAACGAAAATTGATTAATACAAGAAAGCATCTTTTTGGTGGTTGTAAAGAACCTCCAAAACAGCCACTTTCATCTGCTGGCAAATGCAATCTAAAAAACAAAAGAAAAAAGATGGGCAATTCACTTAAATAGCTTTTACAAAGTAGGACAGAGATTGGCAACTACAAAACACACTCCTCTCTGAAACACTTATATATGCATACATATATATGTACTAACCAACTTGCATCTTGCAGAAAGCCTAGACCTAAGCTACCACAGTCCACCTGTGCCTTATGATGTTACTTCTACAGCAGTGAACACCAAATCTTTAGGTTACATGACCAATGACGAAATATCACAGGTCAATAACCCGGCAAAACTTCATGAATACTTTAGTAGTCTAAAGTGACCTTATTTCCAACGTGAAACAGCTATAAATACTTATTTAAGATCACAGGACTCCAAACTGAGCGGACTACTTGTCGTCAGAATCTTTAAATATACCTAATTTAGGCACCTGACCTGCCATTTAACATCTACACAACTGCAAATACCTTAATGAGTCACAATTCAGTTTCAAACACTTTTCCTTCTTCTTTAATTAGCCTCTGTAACTTTGCATCTCTCGCTAGCCAAAGGATGATAGTTTTATGAAGAGCAAAGACTAATTTTGGGAATCATCTTCAAAAGTTTAACAGAATGGAAATGGAGGCGAACGGTCTGTTTGAATAAAAACAAAGAGAGCTGACTTGCTATGAAGAAACCCCAAGTTCCTTATGATCAATTACTTTTGTCCTGTGCCACATTTGAAACCCAAAACAGAGCAGGTTTCCTCAGGATCTTCCACTGGGTTCTCATCCACGTCTAGTTCGTGGCTAGAAAAAAAGCAGATGACAAAGTTACTTATTGTAAAAAACTGCTCTTATTTTACAGATATACCACTAAAACTCGCATACTGAAAATATCTGAATGTGCATTTCAGTAAGTCTTTCCACACGCTACTAATACCAAACAAGGCAAATAACACCAGCCTATTCATATGCATAAGCATATACTTTTTTTTTTTTTAAAAACTATTCAAGGGACCCATGTCATTCTTTTGGGGTTATAATATTCCAACTATTCTGAATGACCTCTCAAAATATTTAATATCAAGCCCTACATGGAACCGGTTAAGAGAGTGTTTGTTCACCCTATTACCAAATTAGCATCATCATCTATTATATCATCTATTATTAATCCTAGGGCGAGAGCAAATTATTTATACAAAACCAAAGCTGCAAGATTAGCAGATGATAATGCCAACCACCCCTTCACCTTTGAGTCTGTAAATGTATTACAGAGGCAAGAGCTACACTATCATCTTTGAGATTATAAATTTTTTGAAAAGAAAGAAAGACTGTGACAAGGCAGAGATTACCTATTTTATGATTGCCATAGCACTGAACACTTTACTGGCAGCATACAATTCAGTTGAACAATACAAATTATTTACTATGGTTGTTGTGTTGTCTAAACTAATTAGACTTATCTAAGAAAGATGTCCTCTTGAGTTTAACAATCTTGTATATTCCAGTGGCACAAGAATAGTATGATCAACTTGCACAGTCGTCAAGGTTCTACACTGTTTTCATAGAGCAGAAGACAAGAAACACTACTGCTTGTTGCCAGATAAAAGTGATAAGCAGTGCGAGAAGACTGGTTTTGTACAGAGTTTTAACTCACAATCTCAATCAAATAGATAGCTACTGTAAATCTGGGGGCTTCTGGACCCGGGCTTCTTGAGAAAAAAGCTTGTCTGAATTTCATGACTTGCCTTCTCTTGACTTTGGCAGGTCTGTATTCAGGAGGCTCTTCATCCTCATCCTCATCTTGGTTATGAAGCAGCAATTGTTCTTTGTCCTTTGAATTCAAGCTACTTGATTCCTGTGAACCTAAAAAAAGACAGATGAGATCATGTCTTCCTTCTGTATAAATTAATTCCTTATATTTCTGTCCCCAAAGTATGTCTACAGCTACAGTTAGATTGTCTTACATAACTGAAGCTGACAAGTAAGACACAAGTGCCAAATACACATATCTCTACCTGTCTGTCTTTGAGGGACAACATACCACACAAACTTCCAGTATTAGTTTCACTGCAGAGTTAATAATCTTAAGTGGGACCAACCCTCAATTATCTCAGCTCCCACAGAAAAATAAAATGCCTACAAGGCACAAATTCAACACAGTTTCTTCCTTGTTCATACATTGTTTCCATTTCATTAACTATGCAAAGATATTCACATAAATTTAATGAGAGGATTCCAACACTCCTCTCATTTCTTGCTGAAAAGGAGATTTTCCTTTTAACTCCATTCCAACTCTACTGTGTGATCAAAATGGGACCACACCTGCTACTTCCATCCTTAGAAAGTCACTAGCAGTGGACTTGGAGGTGTCCTATCAAAATGAAGGCTTGAGATGCTGACACTTAACTCCTGCTTCACCTCTCCTCTACAGCAGGAGAAACCACACAACAGCCAGGAAAGCCAGTTCACTTAGAGCGAACACTGGCAGGAAGAACTGGCAAACAAGAAGGCTCTCTCCTTTCTCTGCACGCTGAACTGGCTGGCAAAAAAGTCTCCAGCCTAGCCTTGCACCTTCCTCACAGAAGCTCTTCCAGTAGTGTAAGGCACAGCCACTGGCTTTCACAGTACTACTGCATTACCTGGCACTTTCAGCTGTTAGCACTTGCTGTGAATTTATGAACTCAGGGTTGTAAAGATTACTGAAGCCTAATCAATAACTTAATGCTGGAAAGGACTTCTGAAAGATGCCTGGTCCACAGTACACCAAACCAAGAGTTTATTTTCAAGTATGGCATTTTTAGACATAAGACACCCCACCCCACTTAGCCCCAGAATTACTTTGTTTTCTCCTCAAAAAGCTTTTCTTAAAATTTGTCAGATTCACGAGAACATCAATTTGAGTTTTCATTCCTTTCAGACTATCAGCAAAAAGACATACCAGCTGAATGATACAGCTGCAGCACCACTTCTGACATAAATAAATAAATAAACACACACACACTAACAGTGCGCTCTCGCCACTTTCAGTAGCACATATGAGGATTTATGAAATATGTATTCTGTTAAAATCAATTCTGTCTGAAAAACACATTCAATATATAGGTGGGAGAGGAGAGAGATCATCCAGAGAAGCAGAGGGTAGAAAAAGAAATCAAGTATGCAATCATTCCACAAAATAACTTGACTGACTTCTTAAAAATGACATAATACAGATACGCCCTTGTTTTTTTACATACAACCACCTATAGAGAAATTCTGTATTTTGTATTACCTGATTGGTTAACACTTTTATTTTCAGAAGAAGTGCTCCTTTTCCTGGTTCCTCCATCACAGGGCTCTTTCTGGCTTTCACTGTCAGATGAATGATGCTCTTGAGGACAGTGGTGGGCAACTGTTGGAGCTGCACTGCTCTGCTCCACTTCCTCCAAATTCAGATTTAAATTACAAATCCCAGATATTATATCACCATGGGGTTCAGTACTTGACAGGAGTGTTCCCTCACTTCTGGTGTTAGAGGCAAACAGCTCCAAGCTCAGCCCTTCACTTGTGCTAACCAAGCCCATTTCTCCTGAAAGACCCGTATCCTGGATAACCTCACTAGGTTCCACACTGTCACCATGTGAGCTCTCAGTAGTCCACCCTTGATTTGTCCAGTACTGAAACTGTTCCCAGTAATACCAATACAGTTCACTATAATGTTGCTCCCACTCTTCCTTAATGCTTGGACTATTCCAAGGCTCAGAGGTTGCTGTGGTCTCAGATGATGACATCCCTTGATGCTTTTCCAGCCAGCTTTGCCAGAGAAGGCCTTCTCCATACTCATTCCAGTACTTCTCCCATTTTTCTTTAAGTTCGCTGGGTAAAGCCTCATTTGCAAGACTTTCTGAACTTTCACAGTACTCTTCAGTTACAACCTGCGGTTTGTTGCTCTTCTCATGGTGCTCTGTAGCTAGGGCTGGTTCACCAGTAACAGACTGGATGTGACCACCACCAGCTCGATCCAGAAGTTCCTGCCCTGTTTTATCCTCATGTTTTTGCTGTAACTCTTTTTTCTTCTTCTTTTTCTTTTTCATAACCTTCATGTTACTCCTCTTTCTGTGATTTTCTGTTGCCTAAAACATAATGGAAAAACATACTTAAAAGTCCACAATGTATATGCAGTCTTTTCTTGTCCTCTCTCCAAGCACACTTCTCTTTCCATTGTAACCCTCCCTCTCACTGCAACCCTGCTGTTAGCTTTCTCCCCACAAAAGGCTGTAGGCTTTATGGGTCTGATAGGGCCCCACTGCATAACCTTGGCTGACATTTCTGAGAAGTTGTGAGAAAGAGCTGTGAGAGTCTACAGAAAGATGCACACAAAAAAAGGCAGAATCTACAGACAGAAGTAGGGCCACTGAAAGGAAAGTCATTAGTAGCTCAAGGATTCAGAAGGAGAGACATCAACATGAAACACTATAAAATCCTTAAGGGACGTTAGTCAGTAACTGAGGGGTCACTGAGTTGAGCTCAACAGTAAAACAGTATCTCAGTAACATCAAGGACCTGTTTTAGGGGGTCATGGAGACTCCCCCTTACTGTCACCTGGCATCTGCCTGGCCAGCAAACACTGCTCCTTAGGGTAGGGAACATCTAACAGTCAGCATAACAGAATGTTAAATCCTTGCTATCTCTGGGTGCTTTAAACAAAAAAGCATCACTTTATACTCATAAGCTCTGCACATCCTATAGCTGAATTTCTGTATGACTGAAGACACTGACCCAAGAGAGGCGTGTAATATTCTTTCCATCCCAAACTGATCTCCAAGCCGGCTAACAGAAACACAAGGAAACAGCCTCCTCTCCAAGAAGGCGGGACTTCAAATTGTGCAATACAACTGTTTCACTTGTTACAACAAACTCAGATTACTACAATTGCCTAGTGGAACAGAAGACAGAAACCTGTTACTGAAAAGGAAACACTAAGGCAACCTGTTGCTTTCATCCAATACAACTCCATTTGCCTCCGTGGGGCTTCCTGTGCTTACAGGCATATATCAGATAAAAACATCCAAGTTATTCTATCAAATATATCTTCCAAATTTTTTCATAGATTGCCAAATTAATATTGACAGGTAAAAAGAGCAGCGGTGATAAGGGACTACAACACGCATGTGCAAAAGACTGAAATGTACCGATATCAGTCCAAATGTCCCATCGGTAGCAATCCCTAGTTTTGTTGCACTGAAAATGCATAAGGTGGACTATAAAGAACTTCGGTTCAGAGAACAAGCATTAATCTTTCATTCAAATCCCTCATAATGTCATGTTCATACATGCAGCACAAAGAACAGTGCTTACCAGTAATCTAGTAAAAACACGCATCACTTTCTCATTCCACTCATTTGCAGTATTACTACATAGCAATAAAAAAATTGCATGTATACTTTGGGCTTGAAGTCAGACGTCTGTAAGGTCTATTTACATGTCAGGAATTAAAATCACATACAAGTCTCTCCTATTTATTTACAAATTAATCAGGTCAAAACCATACAGTACTCTCCACAGAAGTACTCTCACACTGCCTGGGAGGTCTATATTCCATAAAGCAGGCAATGTGGATAACTCATTGTCTTGTTCTTATTTGTGAACAACTTTAGTCTTCCTCTAAAGCCCAGATGGTCCCCATGGGAAACAGAGCACCCAAGCCTCACTCCCACGCTTTGGAATAGCCCGGCTTTATCAGCTGCAAGGGAGATCTGAGAAACTAGCTTTTTATATTATTATCTAAAGCTAAATGGTTGAAGCAGAAGATGTGAACACACATGCTCAGACTGGACTGTACTAGCTATCCTGATGCAAAGCATCAATAACCATGGCTGTTTTAAACTAGCTCTCTCTAGTGGCAAAATAAATACAGATATGAAAGCATAAAGCGCAATCTGACTGTTTAGTAAAACTGGCAGGCGGATTTCACAAACGGCACAGGCCATGGTGCTGTACATTGTTACAAGTATGTGAGGCAGGCACCTTAAAGCCAGCTCTGATGCATTTCCATGAACTGTAGCCTCAAAAATCACTGAGGAGCGGACACCGTGCTTTGGGTCTGAAAACACAAAGTAAGCAGAACAAATAAAGCAAATAAAGATTTACCACAAAGTCCCTGTGAGCTGACTGCCCACCAAACCGAAGAGGCAATCCCATACTCTTCATAAGCTCAGCCTCCGAATCCAGTTCAACTTCTTCCAGGTCAAGAGAATCAGTATCCACCTTTAATGTCACATCGCTACAATGTTTCTCCTCTTCAGATGCCTGCTCCTCTCCTATTAACAAATTATATTAAGTGAATATAATCTGATACCACAACGCAACAGAACAGCCTACAAAGATTAGGAGAACTGCCCCTTAAGCTTCATTTTCTATTTAAATTTTTCATTGTAAGCATCTTATTTTCTGCATAACTAACAGTAGGAACCAAAATCTAACTTTGACAGCCAAAACATTGCACTGGCACTGGCTGGGATAGAGTCAACTTTCCTCATATCAGCTGTTATGGGGTGCTATGTTTTGGATCTGTGGCTAGAAGAGTGTGGATAACTACCAATGTTTTGGCTATTGCTGCGCAGTGCTTGCACAACATCACATCCTTCTCTCTTCCCTACTCTGCCCTCCGTAGCAAGGAGGCTGGTGTGGGCAAGAGATCAGGAGGGGATACAGCTGGGACTGCTGACCCAAACTGTCTGAAGTCAATACCGTACAATGTGAGGCTCAGCAATAAAAAATGGGGTATGGGGTGTGGGTGTTTGGGGTCAAGTCACCACAAATATTCACCTCAATAACATGGAGAGCAAAATAAAACAATGTCCAGCAAACAACAGAAAAAAATGGTATTAGGAAAATAAAATTCTTTACAGGACTCCTTTGGCATATATCAAGCTTAATATACCAGAAACTGCTGGTTTTGTTACAAATCTTTCAAAAATACACTAACAAAGATAATATGATTTTACAAAAATGTAATGTGTGAACTACAGAACATAATTACCTTAGAAATAACTGATGAACTATCAAAACACTGCTTGCATCTCTATCAAATTTTTAATCAACATCATATGTATATAAAAAGACTAATACCACTGAGAAAGAAGGCACTCTATACTGACGAAACTGATGAAATACTAAAGCTCTTCACGCAGCTGATAAAACTGAAAATGTTAAGATCTATTTGTTTTGGTCATATTTTTTTTACTGCCATATTATCAAATAGCACAAGACTTTCTGGTTTTAACTGATTACTCTCACAATTCAGTCACACATGCATGCACAAAAACATGGTTTACATCCACGTTCACTGTATTCACACTACCTCCATCTAACCTGTGCTATTCATTCACAGCTTTTAAGGACACTCCTTTCTGTTCAGACTCCTTCCTTTCAAAACAAGCTATTATATGATGCTGGAGTTAGCAAGACAGCAATGGAAAAATAAGATAGCAAAATAATTATGTTCAGACAGGCACATGTGTGGAATTTGGGAGGATGGAGCAAGATACTAGTGTTGAATTTACCAGAGCATACAACACGATTGTTCCTAAAATACAAGGAAGTAGGGAGAGACTTACTCCTCTGATGCTCTTCCTATGACTCCTTATGTACATGCAAATCATGATTTTCCCTATTACGGACAGTGTTTCTCTACTTCTGGCCCAGCAGATTATCACAAGCACAGAATGGTTTGGGTTGGAAGGGACCTTAAAGATCATTCAGTTCCAATCTCCCTGCCGTGGTCCAGGACACCTCCCACCAGACCAGGCTGTTCAAGGCCCCATCCAACCTGGCCTTGAACACTTCCAGGGAGGGGGCATCCACAACTTCCCTGGGCAACCTGTGCCACTGCCTTACCACCCCATAAGGAAAAATTTCTTCCTTACGTCTAATCTAAATCTTACCCTTTCCAATTTTAAGCCATTCCCCCTCATCCTATCACTACATGATCTTGTAAAAAGTCTCTCCCCAGCTTTCTTGCAGCCCCCTTTAGGCACTGGAAGGCTGCTCTAAGGTCTCCCAGGAGCCTTCTCTTCTCCAGGCTGAACAACCCCAACTCTCTCACAGCCTGTCCTCATAGCAGAGATGCTCCTGCCCTCTGATTATCTCCGTGACCCTCCTCTGGACCTTTTCCAAGAGTTCCATAGTATCATAGTACAGTTAAGGTTGGAAGGGACCTTAAGAGATCATCTAGTTCTATTCTAGTTCCAACACCCTGACATGGGCAGGGACATCCCACTAGATCAGGCTGCTCAAAGCCCCATCCAGCCTGGCCTTGGACACCTCCAGGGATGGGGCAGCCACAACCTCCCTGGGCAACACGTGACAGTGTCTCACCACTCCCATCGTGAAGAAATTCTTCCTAAACTCTAGTCTAAATCTGCCCCTCTCCAGTTTATATACATTCCCCCCGGGTCCTATCCCCACAAGCCTTCATGAACAGCCTCTCCCCAGTGTTTGTGTAGGCCCCTTTCAGGTACTGGAAGGTCGCTAAAAGATCCATATCCTTCTTATGTTGAGGATTCCAGAACTGGACACAATACTCCAGATGAGGTCTCATGTGTGAAGAATAGAGGGGCAGAATCACTTTCCTCGATCTGCTGGCCACACTTCTTTTGATGCAGCCCAGGATACAGTTGGCCGCCTGGGCTGTGAGCACACACTGCCAGCTCATATCAAACTTCTCATCAATCAGCACCTCCAGGGCCTTCTCTGCAGGGTTGCCCTCAATCACGTCACCCCACATCCTGTATTTGAAACCATGGATTGCCCTGATCCAGGTGTAGCACCTTGAACTTGGCCCTGTTGAACCCCATGAGGTTCACACAGTCCCACTTCTCCAGGTTGTCTAGGTCCCTCTGGATGACATCCTGCCCTTCTGGCATGACAAACGCACCACTCTGCTTGGTGTCATCTGCAAACTTGCTGAGATCCAACTGTCTATATCATTGACGAAAATATTAAATAGCAGAGGCAGCAAAGCAGTATTATTCCCAGGCAAACATCCAGTATTTGCTGGCCATTCATTACATGATTAATTTTGAGCTAGGGAAATTAAAATTATGATTTTAGAGCAGGTCAGGCTGATCAGCTGTAAGCTGATCAGCTCTGTGCCTCAGGTGGATATTATGTGATCTGGTAGCTCTGTCTGAACAGGAATAAGAATCACACCTGGCTTGACACAAAATTCCACATTAAGATTACAATAACTTGAAAATTATACAAGTGCTAAGTTATTACTCGTATCCATCCCCATAAAAGAAGTACTGAAAAACAAACGAGAAAGAACAAAACTATGGGTTAGCAGTTATACTGTCCTACTGTACCTTAAATAAACACACATAACACATTTAAAGTATAACTGCACATCATATCACTTCTTATTATCTTACCTGTACTGTCATTGCTATCTTTCACATAAAATCCTTTTAATCCCAGTTTATACAATTTTCGATCTCTGTAAAAAGGAAGAGACATATTGATGCAAAAGATCATCATTCGAACAATTATTTTTATAGTAAAACCAATCACTTAGTGAAACAATCTCCCCAGGAATGGGATAAGACTTCCCATTGCCGGAGGCTTCAAGATGTGATTGGACATGGTGCTAGATACCCTCATCTAGGCTCCCTTTCCCACCGAATGCTGACCCAAGTGATCTTTCAAGGTCCCTTCCCATCTGCGCTGCTTTGTGATTCTAAACACACAACGCAAAATTCCCTGTTATATTGTTCTAATAAAAAATATAAGACAAGGAACTACTGGAGAGAATCCAGCAGAGGACCATGAGGGTGATTAGGGGACTGGAGCATCTCTTATGAAAAAAGGCTGGGTCTGTTTAGCCTGGAAAAGATTGAGGGGGGAATCTTATTAATGCTAATAAATATCTAAACAGTGGATGTCAAGAGGATGGGGCCAGACTCTTCAGTGGTGTCCAGCACCAAGACAAGGAGCAACGGGCACAAACTGGAACACAGCAAGTTCCACTTGAACATGAGGAAAAACTTCTTTACTATGAAGGTGATGGAACACTGGAACAGGCTGTGGAGTCTCCTGCTCTGGAGATAACCAAAATCCAGGGAAGCTGTGGAGTCTCCTGCTCTGGAGATATTCAAAACCCTCCCAGACATGTTCCTGTGCCACTTGCTGTAGGTGAACCTGCTTTTAGCAGTGGGATTTGACTAGAGGATTGGGGAGGGTCTTGTGGTGACAAGATTACGGGCAACAGCTACAAACTGGAGAGGGGCAGATTTAGACTAGACGTAAGGAAGAATTTCTTCACCATAAGAGTGGTGAGGCAGTGGCACAGGTTGCCCAGAGCAGTTGTGGCTGCCCCACCCCTGGAGGTGCTCAAGGCCAGGTTGGATGGGGCCTTGGGCAGCCTGATCTAGTGGGATGTCCATGCCCATGGCAGGGGGGTTGGAACTGTAAGGTCCCTTCCAACCCAAACTATTGGGTTCTAGACGATCTCTAGAGGACCCTTCCAACTCAAATCACTCTGTGACTGTGAGATATGAAAAAAGCCGCATTTTATAGCGCGACACGAAAAGCCCATATGAGAGATATTCAGAAAAATATGATACTCCTACAAAAAATACCCGAGAATTAAATTTTTGGCCCACAAACCACCTTGCTTAAGTGTTTCACTCCAAAACTGCAACTATTCCAACCACCATTCAACGCTGGAAGCGCCTTATCTCTGCGAGCGCCTCCGGTAAACACCGGCCGCTTTAACACCAACAATTCCGTGGTGACAGCCACAACCTCTTCTCCCAAAACACACAGCCCGAGAACAGCATCTCTCACCCCCCCTCCCTCGCCAGGATCTTCGGCTCGAGGAGGCTCCAAGTCCCTCTACATCAGTTTTGGGAGAGAACGGCAAAGGAGACGGAGGACGCCCGGCCTCGGAGGAGCAGGAGCGCGGGTGCCGAGCCCCGCACAGCACAGAGGGACCCTTTAGTAAACAACAGAGCCTACACGGACCCTCGAGTTAACAACACATCCTGCAGGGACCCTCTCGTTAACAACACTGCCCACGGGGACCCTTCTCCGCCCCTCTCCCCGCGCTCCCCCCGCGGACTCACTCGACGAAGGCGCGGGAGCAGAGGCAGAGGATACCGCGGGAGGGCCCCGCACTCAGCAGCAGCTCCGCCACCAGCCGACCCCGCGGGTCCGGCACCATCGCGGCGGGTCAGCGCGCGCCGCGTGCAGCTCCTCCCCTCCTCCCCCGCCCGCCTGCCTTCCGCCGGAAGTGCCGCGAGACGCACCGCCCTGCACCGCCTGCCTGACGGAGGGGGGCGGCGTAAGTCGCTCTGAGCCGAGCCCAGAGCTGAGCCGAGTGGAGCGTGCGCAGACCCTCAGCCGAGCCGCGAGCCGAGCCGAGCCGAGGCGAGCTCCGAGCCGAGCTCCGAGCCTCGAGCCGAGCCCCGAGCCGAGTCCCGAGCCTCGAGCCGAGCCCCGAGCCGCGCCGAGCCCCGAGCCGAGCCCCGAGCCGAGCCGAGCCCCGAGCCGAGCCGAGCCCCGAGCCGCGCCGAGCCCCGAGCCGAGCCCCGAGCCGAGCCCCGAGCCGAGCCGAGCCGAGCCCCGAGCCGAGCCGAGCCCCGAGCCGAGCCGAGCCCCGAGCCGAGCCCCGAGCCGAGCCGAGCCCCGCTGCGCCCCGAGTGGAGCCGCGCGGAGCAAAGCCGAGTCCCGAGTCGAGCCCCGAGCCCAGCGGAGCCCCAAGCCCCGAGCCGAGCCCAGCCTGCTCGGCTGCGACCGTGGAGGGGTTTTCACTAAAGGAGCGGCCGCTGCACCGGGCGGAGGGTTCAGCCTCTCACACCGAAAATGCCGGCAAATAAACTCTCCAATAGTCGTTTTGAGTTTTAGGAAACAATGTCCTTTATCAGGCCTGGGCAACACGAGGGAGCGATCTCCATCAATCATGTGTAACGAGACAAAAGCCGGTTACAGAATGTATTTCTCACTCACATGCATATGGATAAATTTCCCCGGAAATCTTATGCATATTCAGTTACTTTCCAAATTCTAATTTTAATGTTATGACACTTCACAACAGGCAAAACTCTTGCTAATTTGGAGCTGGCTCCAGCTCTCTGCCTGACCTTGGATGTGAGATAGGAAGAAACTCCAAACAGAGGTGATTACAGAAGAAGAGACATCTGCTCAGGACAGATCATACTTCACACAAGATGCTATCATCTCTAAAGAATGAACAGTGTCTGGAAAATAAAACACTGTCTAAAAGAAAACATGCTATGAGAGAAAAAAAACACGCTATCAGAGAGACGTTCTGTCTAACCTCCAAAAAATCACAACTACTTAGAGCAAACTTAACTGTACTTCAACTTAAATCAAAATAAAATCACTTTTTGTAATAGTAACTACTTGTATCAAATCTGGCACACTCATTTTGCCTTGGGTCTGCAGAGAAGCTGGGCTGGGCTTGGCCTTTGAGAGCTGTAGCTGTGACTGCCAGTGCAAGGGCAGTGGTAGTTCTACGACTTCTTGCACTTTCAGTGACTCCCTATGAGGAATATTTGTATGTTAATGATGTTCAGAGTCAGAAGAAAGGAGGAAAGGAGATGGCAACAAAAATCTGCAACAAAAGATATTGCAGCAAAAAAATGGCAGAACTGGGAGTGGGAAACAGAAGTGGAAAGCCTGAGCAAAACATCTTGGAGTAGTGAGTGGAGCAGAAGCAATAGGAGGGTTTAAAATCAGGAGAGAGTGGGGATGGGGCAGACAGAGGGAACTGAAATGAAAACCAAGCCTGATGAGCAAAGGGGACTGGGAGAAGGCAGAACAAGGTGCGAGTGAAGCGTTGGAGGCAGCAGTTGATGGAGGCAGCAGTTGAGTGGGGAGTCAGGAAAACATTGGGAAGCAGCCGTGTGATACAATGCAGGGATACAGGTTAACTGTGTTTTGTCCTCTCCTTTCTTTCCCGTGAAGTCTTGTTTCAAGCAGTGGATAGGATATAACCTGGGAGGACTCATTTGGGAGACCTGCTGACCTCTTTTGAGAGTTGGAAGGTGTTCAGAAAAGGAGGCTGGTAGGACAGTAGGGGAAGTGCAATGTTGACCAGACCATGGGATTTTGCCTGGCAGGATCAAATTTTATCCACTGTAGAGGCTTTATACAATGATGCAGAAGGTCTGAAAGATTTTCTACACAAAACTCTGAGTGATGGACTATTCAGCTCTACTTAGATTATTCAGAACATATCTGTAAAATGCATGAAATACAGAACTCTGAAGACCATTACAAAGCCTTCCTGGACATCACCAAGACAGTATTTTTCAGATAATAATTATGGACTTTGTCATCTCTTCTTACCTGGTAGCCTTCCTACTGGGCACTGAGCGAGTATTACAAGAAGTATTACATGCCTTCCCTGTTTTCAGGCCCTCTGCAAGGTGTTTCCTCTTGACAAGCTGGGACACTGGACTTTGCATTGGCTACATTCAGTGTATAATATGCTGTGTGATTTGCCTGTTGTGCTGTCTCCTTCCATTTGCATCATCACTGTTCAGGTAACAAGGCTGCACAGCCTCATGAGGCTGCAAGATATCCTCAGGATTTGTAAGACATCTCATGGGAAATCCACAAAGCAGAGTTTAGAGGCAGAAGGACTGACTGTTCAGATGACAGTAGTACAACTACCATCCAACAACAAATTCCTTCCACTTACCAACAAAACTAATTGTACCTTCAATCATACACCTTCTTACATCTGATATAACTAAATATATTAAATTACATCACATCATTAATCAGTACTTGTATATATCAGTTGCTACAGTAATTAAATACTTCACAGATACAGGGAAAGACTACACCAGTTCTAGCACTTGTAGTGGTGTAACTGCATTGGTAGTAAGGATGCTATATCACCTTCATATTTCAAAACTGGAAAAGCAGTAAAGTAAAAATGTTGCAGTGCAAACTGTTTAGCAGCAACCATGTACTGAATGTTTAAATGTTGAATTGTGAATTGCAAAACATTTTGAGTATTATTATACTCCTTTTCTTAAAGAAACAATACTACTTTTCAAGTGAAATGCAGAGAATACTTTTGCATAAGAACAAGATAGTTGTTTTTTTATAATATCCAAGCCTGGTATCCTGCAGCCCCCAGGACAAGCCACCAGCAGGTAAGGCTAGATGTACCATTCCCCAGCCATGTGCAACTGATGGCATATGGCCTGTTTAGTAAGAAAGTGGATTTTTCCTCATGCTAATTATAGTTTTCCCCTGGGCTCATCATGAAGCGATAAATTCCACCTGTTTGTCGGCTGTTGCAAGAGATTTCACACAACCACGGAGTGGTCACAATTGGAAAGGACATCTGGAGATCATCTAGTCCAACTCTCTGCTAAAGCAGTTTTACCTACAGCAGGTTGCACAGGAATATGTTCAGGTGGGTTTTGAATATCTCCAGAGAAGTCACCTTTTTCATTTTGAATGTGGCTTCTCCCAGCTTTTTGTGATGTTTCCCTTAATGGAAGGATAAGTGAACAATTGGGTCCCTTCCAACACGAGATATTCTATTACTGTATGATTGCTTCACATCGAGTTGATACGTCCCTCCAGTGGAACCTGAGATGATCCACAGAAATGAAGCCAAAACAACAAGTGGCTCTGTAGACTGCTCCCCAGGCTGCCTGCCCTCTTCTGTCCTCGATTTCTGTCTTCTGCTCTTGACTTCTTCTGGCAGGTCCTGTTCCAAAATGCTTCCTTCTCTGCTTTCCTCACCTATTATCTGTTCCCTGCTTCTTGGTCTCACATTACCATTTTGGTCTCAGCTTCAAAGCCCTTCTTGGACCTAACTTTTGCTATTTTTTTTTGTATCTTAGGCAGTAGTGAGGGCCTCCACTTCCCAGTAATCCTGGCTTTGCTGCTTTTATCTGTCCTTCTCAGAATATGGCTTTGCCTCCCAGCTGACTTTAAAGCCCTTCATTATTTCTGTCTTATTAAATCCCTTTTGAAGGCTAACTTCCATTATAGATACTGATCAAATAACAATAAGTTGAGGGATGCTGGAATAGCATCCTTACCTTTTAAGAATAAAGCAAATGCAAACATATGCAATGTGTATAAAATAGAAGATATTCTCACAGTAACTCTTACCTGCTCATGTAGTCCTGAGCTCCAGCCTTAAATGCACTTCTCTCATACAGTGCGTGAGAAGTGCTGGAGGAATAAAATAAATATTTCCGAGTCAAGCTGAGTATTGTTATATGTTTATATAAGAACTTATAGCAAAGAACCTTCACTGTTTTCTTGGAGGAAATTATAGGATTACAAGAAAGACATTGAGGTCCTTGAGCATGTCCAGAGAAGGGCGACAAAGCTGCTGAGGTGTCTAGAGAACAAGTCTTGTGAGGAGTGGCTGAGGGAACTGGGGTTGTTTAGCCTGGAGAAGAGGAGGCTGAGGGAAGACCTTATGGCTCTCTACAACTACCTGAAGGAGGTTGTGGCGAAGTGGGTGTTGGTCTCTTCTCCCAAGTAATGAGTAATAGGACAAGAGGAAATGGACTCAAGCTGCACCAGGGCAGGTTTAGACTGGATATTAGGAAAAAACTCTTCACCAAAAGGCTTGTCAAGCATTGGAACAGGCCGCCCAGGGACCTGGTTGATCCTCCATCCCTGGAGGTATTTAAAAGATGTGTAGATGTGGTTCTTGGGGACACGGTTTAATGGTGGACTTGGCAGCATTAGGTTAGTGATTGGACTCGATGATCTTAAAAGGTCTTTTCCAACCTAAATGATTCTGTGTTTTTATATATGTGTCTGACTATAATATAAGAAACAAGTCATTTGTCAAGGTCTTGTTTTATATGCAGATGAGAAGATTAAGAACAGTATTTAAACAGAGTAAAATTTTCTAAGTTATGTGTTACAAAAGACAAGTAATTCTATCATATTTTTTTAGTGAATAAGCTGAGAGGATTAATAGAGTGTTTAACTCAATGCACTATATTTTCTCTTAGCAGGAAGGGATATGTAGACCTGAACACCATACGTGAGAATCTCTAATCTCTGTAATTTATCTGTCAGAAGAATGGATTCAGCTGAAGAGTCTGGATGACTTTCTGCAGTGTGTGCAATGGTTCTGGCTGTTCCAAATGTCAATTATAATGATCTTTGTACCTGAGGTTTTTCTGCCTGGTGTTCTGTACCTTTTCAGTCTTTTGTTTCACATTTACAAGAAAAAGGATGGCTTAAAGGACATTAGTCCAATGAAGTGTGGGAGAAAAGGCAGCAAATGGTGACATATCTGTGGAAAATCGTGGCATAGTAAGTGCTTGAATATAGTCTAATAAAGTGGAGAAATGGAGGAAATATCAATTCTCCAGTTGCAGATGTACACAGAGGGATATACAGTTGGGCTTAAGCTTCAGAGAGCCTATGGTACACTAGAAAGGTATTTGCCAATATATAAATGGCCATATACTCAAATAATATTAATGGCTTGCAGAACTAGAGGTATCTCAGTTTTATCTCCTTGTCACTTTTTTTCATAACAGCTCGAGCCCACTAAGCAAATGCAAATTATAAGGTCAAGTAGTTTGACATATGATTTTGTGACCATCTGTGAGAGATTTTTTTTTTTTTTCCTGTGTCAGAGTCCCCTTTGACACTTAGATAGGAGTGATCTGGCACACAAAAAAGTAATTTTATGTGGCAACACTGTCTTAGTAAGAAGTAAACTCTTTTATAGTCCCCCAAAACTTTCATTCTTAATTCTTATTCAGCACATAACATTTTTTTCACTTTTATTTTGAAATACAAGAGGCCATCAATGTTTTCTTTAAATGATTGATGAGCCAAACAAATGTTTAGAAGGACACAAAGCAAGCATGCTATCCAGGCCTGTCATTTAGGCCTTTTACTTATATATGGTGCGTTTTTGATCTCCTATTTACCTTTTCAAAGAATCTTAAGTCTTTAAGACTTTAAGATCTTAAGTCCCAGCTTTCTAGTAATGGACAGCATCTTCTAAGTATGCTGTAGTTGTACTCAGATTGTGTTGTTAGACAAATCTGTGGGAGATGTAGGTTCTTGTAATCATTGTGGTTGCCTTAGTTGTTATGTTTTTTCAGCATTTGAAATTACAGTGAAACAATAGCACTGTTAAACAAGAATTACTTAACTTTCACAGAAGCAAAGCAAAAGTGTTTAAGAGAAAGTCTACTGGAAAACAAAAAAAAAAAGGATGCTTTTGTCACAGCTCCATATCCTTTGATTCCAGGGCAGAATATAAATTTTAATGGTTCTTACTTTTATAGAGTGAAGGGCTCAGTGGGTGGTGGTTTTTTTTTTTTTTGGTTTGTTGTTGGGTTTTTTTTCCTTTCATTTGGTTTGGTTTTATGTGTGTGTGTGGTGTTAGTGGGGTTGTGGTATCTTTTCTTTTTCTGTATAAACCAGGTCAAATAAGCTTATGTGACATTTTACTAGAGTGGAGAAACTGCCACAGAACAGATAAATGGTTTGTTGCACTTCTGGAGAGTGCCATTTGTTCTTGCTGGTACCTTTAATTCCTTCATAAAACATCTTCTAGCTCATGCTTGGAGTCAAAAGCCAGAAAGAATAGAAAGATAACAGGTAACTTTTATAATGCTTGTGCCCTGCGTTTGATTGTCTGTGGTTCCATATGTCTTCACAGCCTAAATGAGTATTATCAGTGCCTGCTGTCTTCAAAGCACCTTTGAATCCTGTGGGACCCATAATTAATTGGAACAGTACCTGTTTGGTCTTGCCAGTTATCTGCCACTGTCAGTCTTTGGTTTAACGTTTTATATTCCTCTTTTTGTATGGTAGTACATTCAGTCAAATTTTATCTGGCTACATAGTCCTAGATAATGGACCAGGCCATTTATTTTACAAGCTGCCACTATTCATTTACACTTTTGGAAGTACTGCTGATATAGTTTAAGCCAGAAAAGACCACATCCTGAGATTATGAACACATTTGGTATAGCTGCAAAAATTGATTTAAAGATGTGTCGATTTAATTCTTTGTTATTGTAAAGAATTTTTCCTCTTTGAATTGGGCTAGTTTTTACAGGTGAAGCCTTTTGTGACTGTTCTGATAAGGAAGTTTTATAGTGCTTTATTACAGCTCTGTTTTGCAGTATAGCTCTGAAAATAATAACTTTATGCTTTACTGTTGCTTATGCATTTTGGCCTGCAAGTTCATCGGGCTTTCAGCCTTGTATAAGAGCCCTAGTCATAGACCTGTTATATTCAATAGTATGTACACACTGAGTAAAAAGATTGTTTCTAATCTAAAGAGTGAGTTGCAAATTTGCATAAAGAATGCAAGACTTCTGTGGAGATTTATTATGCTTTCAGGCCAAAAAGTGATGTCAAAGAAGGACAAGTCAAAGGACATGGCCATAGGATAGAGGTTATAGAAGCAATTAATTTTTCACCTCACCAACCACTGCTGACCACAAAACAAGATCCTACTGGTTGAAGTAACTGCAGGGTAACAAAAATTTATCTAATGGATCTAGCCTTCCAGAATCAGGGTGGCAAATTAGGCACATGCCCTTGCCTGTCTGTAGTAAAACGGTTTAGTTTTAGTGCTTCTGCAATAAAAGGGTCTTCCATGTAGGGGTTTTCCACTGGCACTACACTTGCTTCTGCCAAGGTCCTGACCTGCAGGTGGAAGGATGCCTTTGCTTACAATTTAACATCTGAAGCTGGAGAAAGTTGTAGCAGTAATAGGCTGGCCACTTCGTAGAGCTTCTTTTTAAGCAAAAACTTTAAATGACTGGTAACTTTATTATATTCTTTCTGTTAAGTTCATAACAATTGTATATGTATTTCTTTTGTGGTACCTCTGGGTTATTATGATTTTAAATTTATTCACTGTGTTTCATAATTAGTATTTTCAATAAAATTCTATAGGATATGTTGTTTCTCTGGAACTACTCATTGAACCTTCTTGCCTCGCAGTTCATATCTGAGGATCCTAAAGCTGTAGCTGCGTTTTTATATTATTTTTTTTCAGTTTTTTGTTTTTGTTTTTTTTTTTTTCTGAATGGCAAATTTTTATCTTATTCTGGTCTTCCTGCACCCTCTAGTCCCATCAAGTGTTTTTAATTTCCTTACTTATTCCATGTGACTATGAGAAACTATAGATGATTGTTCATCTGGGAAGTATTTTCCCAGATTCAGTGGTTTGGTTGCAAACAACGCTGTCTGGTGTGAGGAAAGACTACCTGCTGAAATACAACTTACAAATAAGAAATTCCTTTTCTCTGTTACAAGGTCTTATTTAAGGGTGACCACATATAGGGGGGAATGGCGAAGGAACACACCAAACAGCATCTTTCTTTGAGACGAAAAGCAGAATAATTAGAGGATCAAGAAGCTCGTTAGTTTGTAACTAGGAAATTAAATAGTCAGTCCCCTGAGTTAGAGCTGCAGTAACACGAGTGTGATTCGGGGTACTTAAGATAATTGCTTACTGTTAATAGCATACAACTTTTTTTTAACATTCGGAAGTGTGATAGGAAAGACCCGCTTGACTCATGGGCTTTAACTCAAATCAAGATCGAAGTCATTTACCGATTTATTAATGACACAATTAACCAGCAGTCAGTGAACTTCACATTGTGGATCAATATCAGGAGGTTAAAAGACAAAATGGAGTGCAAAATGCTTGCAAAATGTTAAAAAGCACCTACGAGTTTCTAAGTATCCTTTTATAACTATCCCCCCAAGTTTCTAATCCCACAGGAGCACATTCACCTGTGCACACCCCTTTCTTACAGTTCAGGGAGTGACAAGCGTATGCCCCTCTTTTGGCCATGCATGTTCTCCTGCTGGAGATGGGGCTGCTACTGCTTTGTGCTTAGCAGCGCAGCTCCCTGCTGCCTGCTAGTCCGCGAGCTGGTGAGAAGGCACCCCACAAGTTCCTGCATGCACCCCAAGCTTCTGCTGGTGTACACTGTCTCTTCAGCCCTGCCCCCCCTGTGGGACAGGGAGGGTGCCAAGACAGGGGTGTGGTGGTAGCAAGGTGTCTCCTGGCAGAATCTGAGGCAGAGGTGTGGCTGCTGCACCGAGCATCTTCTCTCTCATGTGTCCCACCCCACAACCAGAAATTTCTTTCCATCTTTTATACTTCTCCTCAAGCCATCTGTTTTCTCAAAAGCCTCATAGTAATCCCCTGGCTGCTGCTTAATCTGGAACAGGCTGCCCAGGGAGGTGGTCGAGTCACCTTCCCTGGAGGTGTTTAAGGAATGGGTGGATGAAGTGCTTAGGGACATGGTTTAGGGAGTGTTAGGAATGGTTGGACTCGATGATCCAATGGGTCCTTTCCAACCTTGTGATTCTGTGATTCTGTAATCCAATGGATACTGTAAACGAATATTGTAATTATTTGTTTCCTCATTTGATTCTCAGTGTTGGGGTAACCTCCTGTCAGTTTTGGGTGTCCTGTTTGTGCACAGGCTGTTTGTATTCACACTCCTGTCATACCACCAGTTACTATGCAGGCTGTGCTACCAGGACAAGTCCATCAGAAAGTTTTGTTACCTCAAAACTTAACTGGTATAAAATCACTATTCTAACATTTCATATTCTTGATAAGTGAAGAGCTTCATGGGTTGGAACAAGAAACACCAGGTGGTCCAGCACAGAGCCAACTCTGCTGGCTCCTTGTGTTTCGTTGCTGGCTTATCCAGCCAGACGCATAGGCTGGTAAGTTCATATTTAAAATACCAGAGAATATTCTCATTGTAAGAGAAAATGCTAAGTAGGAAATATTTTAAATCAAAATATTTTGAGGAAACTCACACATAAGTATGTATCTACAGTAATTCTGGTAAGAAAAGAGTAATATAAAAAGAGAGACCAAAAAGGCAGTTCTTCCAGTCATCCCTCTTCAGCCACGGCTAAATGTAGCTAACCAAGGCTAGGGAGAAAAAATAAGCCATGTATGCTATGGTAGTTCCCCAGGTATATTTGAATGACATATAGTGGCATAATGATATTTTCTATTTTGTTTTCTATTTATTTTCTTGTAATTGCCACCATTCATTTTGTGGTCGACTATAACTGAGGATGGGACTCAATAGATGTCTCTGTGAAAATGAAACTTTTTGATTTCTTTCCCAGCTGATTCTCATAGTTCTGTCCCAAATAGACCTTATTTGTCTCTACAGACATCATGTACCTTCTAAGACATTAATGTTAGGAAATTTGTGGTGTACTATTGCTCAAAGTTTCTAACAGGGCATAGCTTTCCCAAAGCCATTAATATAGCATTACTAACATAAAGCATGGCAGTGCCCTTCTTCTTGCTCTCTGTCTCTCTTATTAACATTGTACTTTACCTAATGCATGTGCAAGACATTTCCCTTCCATCCTCTTTCCAGGCACCTTGGTTTTTCAGTGCTTTTAAAACAGTGGTTCCCTGATCCAGTTCTGAACACATCTCATGGTGACTGCCAAAAGCGAAGAAACATGTGATCAGAACATGGGAGCAAGGGCTTGGGACATACTAAACTCAGTCTACCACTGAAAAAGACTTGATATTTCATATCATCCTTGAAATAATGTAGGTTAAATAATGTAAATTGTTTTTATTCTTGGCTTTCCAAGCTCTAAAAAAAGCTCTTCTAGACAAGGCCAGGTGATGACTTAGCAGTGATATGAGGCAGTGGAGGATGTTACTGTGCTCACGGGTTTAGGGATGCTTTACCATCCCTGCAGCTCTGCTCAGGAAGGACAGCATTTGTGACCATTAGGTTCACCAGAAACAAACTAAGCTGGGTTAGTCTAATATGCGAATAAGTAGGGTGAAATGAACAGGTTTAGTTTGAAACAGGCCAGGAGCATCCACACAAGCTGCTTGATTGGCAGCTGTGTGAGCAGTGGCTTCTGGCCGAAAGGCAGCAGCAGCCACCGGGGCAGAAGATTTTCCTTTGGGCCCTTGGAATGCAGGAAAGCCTTTAAAATAAATCAGTTCTTTTCAGCATGATAAAATACTTGCCATGTATGTGTAGAAGTATAAACTATGAAGGATTTAGTTTCCCATTCTGCAAGATATCTTGTCTTCAGTACAAAGCCAGAAAAGAGTCAGAGGTAAAATAAGTGATGAAAATCACATTTTTTTTTTCACTTATACATTCAAAGGAAAAAAACTTTCAGTGACTGAAATGAAGCTTCTGGAAGTATATTAATTTTAAAGTGGAATCCCCACAAAGTTGATTATCTTTTTGTGGCTTAGGACTGCATCAGATGGCAAGATTTAGAAACTGGTACTGGAGGGGGACAAGATCTAAAGGTAGTATAGGAAATATAAAACAAAACTCTGATTGTGCTTCTTCCCAATTCTGTCTTATGTGTATTAAGTTATTTAATGTAATGAGCATATGTGTATCAACCCCCCTGCCATGGGCAAGGACGTCTCACTAGATCAGGCTGCCCAAGGCCCCATCCAACCTGGCCTTGAACACCTCCAGGGATGGGGCAGCCACAACCTCCCTGGGCAACCTGTGCCAGTGTCTCACCACTCTCCTTGTCTTCATCTTCAATCTGTTGTTCCAAAAGGAATGGGCCGTTCACAATACGGCCATTTGTTTTGGGGGATTCTATCCACTTAGGGTCTGTAGGGTCAGTGTTGACAAGTTCCTGCTCAACATCGTCATCTTTTTCAGTGTTTTCTTTCTCTGTGTCTTCTTTTTCATCCTGATCTTCTGCTTCACCATCATCATTTCCAGGTTCTTCATCTACTGCCTCTTCTATATCAGCTGTTTTTAGTTTGACCTCTGGGTGGTACTCATCTTCTTGTACATTTGATGGTACAGTCGAGGTTACATTTTCTTCTATTTTTTTCCTGCAGTTAGATGTTTCCAATGGAAAGTAGTTCCTAAAGACAGATGATTGATTTAGTGTGATTTTACTGGTTTCATATGTGCCTATTTTTGGTTGGAGTTTTTCCGTTGTTTTTTAATGAGACAAACTCAATGGATTTGTTTTGTTTAATGGAGCTCGGACTTTTGCTTTTTTTTAATCCTCAGTAGCATAATAAATACAAATTCTGTAGGTGATTTAATGTGTGTATTTTAGGCTCTTTCTAATTGAAAGGCTGGGATGTTATTTTGGTACTGCTTTACACAGGTCTAAATAAAACTCATCAGTTTTCTGTGTCAGGTTTTTCAGTTAGTGACTGTAGCAATATTAGACAGTAGTGAAGTTTGGATATGTGCCCTATAGGATGTTCTGTAAACATGTATTTCGTCTAGATCAGGCATGATCACACATTTCTTCTGAAGAGAGGAAGAAGCCTTAGTCCTTTTTCCTGGGTTATTTCTCTAAAGCCTTTAAAATGGCTACAACTTCGGCACAAATGCGATCCAAGGCACAAGACAGGGTTCACCAGGCAGTCTGGACAGCATGGAATCATAGAATCGTTACGGTTGGAAGGGACCTTAGAGAACATCTAGTTCCAACCCCCCTGCCACGGGCAGGGATATCCCACCAGATCAGGCTGCCCAAGGCCCCATCCAACCTGGCCTTGGAACCTCCAGGGATGGGGCATCCACAACTGTTGACACACGTGACAGTGTCTCACCACTCTCATGGTGAAGAAATTCCTCCTTATGTCTAGTCTAAATCTGCCCCTCCCCAGTTTGTACCCATTCCCTCTCGTCCCATCACCACAAGCCTTTACCAATAGCCCCTCTCCAGCTTTCCTGTAGGCCCCCTTCAGGTATAAGATCTGGAAGGTGGAAGGTCGCTATAAGATCTCCTCTGAGCCTTCTCTTCTCCAGGCTGAACAAGCCCAACTCTCTCAGCCTGTCCTCATAGTGAAGGTGCTTCAGCCCTTTAGATCATCTTTGTAGCCCTCCTCTGGACCTGTTCCAACAGCTCCATATCCTTCTTATGTTGAGGATTCCAGAACTGGACACAGTATTCCAGATGAGGTCTCACAAGTGAGGAATAGAGGGGCAGAGTCACTTCCCTCGACCTGCTGGCCACGCTTCTTTTGGTGCAGCCCAGGATACGGTTCACCTTCTGGGCTGCGAGCGCATATTGCCAGCTTGCCAGCATGTGCGCTTGTACATAAGGTCCTGATTAGAAAAGCTGTTTTTACTGCAAACCCACACTGAAGATTTTTTCTAATTCTGTTACTTAAGGGGGAGATTTATTCTCTGCTCTTCATTTAAGATGAAATACTATATGCTCCAAAATAAGGGTAAATGCAAAACCATAATGAGTCCAGCTGCTTTGAGGGGCAGCACTTTCCTTGAGATGTGGCACGTGGGGTTGGATGAGATGTCCCATTCAGAAGAGAGAAAGATGTTTTGGTATTTTCTAGTAGCAGTGGCTTGTAATCCTAAGAGAGACCTAGGGAATGTTTTTGGATCATGACTGAAAAAGGCTTTGAATTGCTAGTAGGGAACATTTTCCTAGTTGCTGGAGTCTTCCAGTATTTTGAAAAATAAAACTCTGTACTGTATGATAAAATTATTCACAGCAGCGTAATTTTACCAGCAGTTTCTTTTAACCTATGAGTCCCTAAACATTTGGTCTAAACCAAGTCTCTGCGAAGAAAAACGTTTGGAAGTCCAAGGCAGAGATTTTAGATGTGAAGAAAATACCTCATTTTGGTCTCATCATCTTCACACCAGGTAAAATCCTGTCCTGTATATGCTAGAGCAAATATACTGATGCTATAGAAAAAGCAAAAGGATTTAATAGTAAAACAAGATTAGAATATGAAATGCATTAATTTTTTTTCCAGGCTTGTATCCAGAAAGTCTACAGAAACCAGAAATCAAAAAGAAAAGAGTGTCTGTCTGGGCAGCTGCCATCTCTGTTGCTGCCAGTCACTAACGTTGTGTCAGTGCTGGCCTCAATGTTGCTCTGGTGTTTTTTTCCCAGTGCTACTGATGTATAAGATTGGGGTCTTGAACACTTTGCAAAACCACAAGGAAGAGACTTCAGCATTCAAACTTGTTTTAATGGTGTTTATTGGCTCGGTGACTAACTTCTGCCAGTTTTGCTGCAAACAACCACAACAGCCCAAACACATGTGGCCTACTGATAAGCAAATCAGGAGTTAAGACGTACTTTCTTGCCACATGAAGATATGCATAAAGCTTGAATTTGTCCCCCATGGCCATCAATCATCTTGCAGTCTTTATCATCTTTTATAGTGATCAGAAACAGCACAGCTTGCAAATTTATCCCGTCCTTATCCATTAGCAAACCTGTGCGTAAACAGTGTACGTTAACCAATGATCCAGGTAGCTCTGCAGTACCTGCTGAGACCTTCTCCTGCTCTCAGGAGGAGGAACAGTGTAGGGGAGGTTGTTGTAGGTAGAGTTTCACAAATTGATATTGTGGCTCTTACATACGATCATTAAAGATTTACGCATAGGCTTATGAAAGGGTTGAGATACAGGAACCACTATCTGCAAAGATAAACTGAAAGGCAGTAGCTAAAATGTGATTATGAGTAATGGAAAGAGGGACAGCATGATTCAGAGCATTAGTAAGTGGAATATAGGATATGGCACATTTTGTTTTCAATTTCATCCTTGACTAGTGGTTGAAAACTATTGCCATCTTCATATAAGCTGTTACCCGATGTGAGATAAGTTTGGTATTAGCTTGGTGAGCCACGAGCACAGCAAACATCAACATAGTCACTGGTGTTTATCCTTATTGGCAGCCTCCCGTGCTATCTATCTCTGGAAATCAAGCAGGACAGGGGTGGGTCAGATGCTGCGATGCAATCAGTTTCTGTTTAAATGCCAGCATAGTCCCTGGCACAGTCATGTAGCAGCCCTGTAGGCAGTTCCTGAGCACAGTCTGGGAGACAGAATCAGCCCAAGTGTTCCCATCAGGCAGGATGGACGAAGCTACCCTGCTTTGGGGGAGCGAGGAGAGAGTGGTTCAGTCCCACAGACATAAGGACCCCTTGTCCTCAGGGCTAAGGAAAAGCCAATATCATGTTTGATTTGCTAACGTAGGTGCAAGCAGGGAGACTGAACCACACAACCCTTAAGGTGAGTCTTGCAGATCCATGTTAAAGTACCAATATAAGAAAAATTGTGCTGCCACTGTATTTGCTGGACATGTATATCTTGAAATGAAAAAAACAAAGGCTTCAATTTCCAGTATGCTAGTCTGTATCCTAATCCCACACAAAATGGAGAATGTGATGTCTTACTGAAATCAATGTGACAATTCTGTATTTGTGTGTGTATGTTTTATGTTTATTCATATATATGTATATGAAGATAGTTGCCACAGCCTCACTAAAATCTAGGAAAAAACTCCCAGTGATTTCAATAGGAAACTGTTTGTGTTACTTTTTTACCTACAAGGTAAATCTTGTAGGTAAGCAATTAATTCTGTTGTGGAATTCCGAAGAAAGGGGAATAAATAAGACAAATAAACAATAACTAGAAGTAGTACAATTAGCACAGAGAAAAGAATTTGCAGTCAAACAAGAATACTATTCCTGATAATAAAATATAAGTATAGAAAAATGAAGTGGTTTAATATATGAAATAAATTCCTCATTTTATTAGATGATGTCTGAAGGTGACAGACATCAGAAAGGACATATATCAGAAGCTTCTGCCTTGCTTCGCATTTAACAAGAAATGTCAGAAGGAAGCCCTGGAAGCAAACTCATTAAAGAAGAAAGTAGAATGTAAATCAATTTAGTGATGGTTTACAATGACAATGTAAACAAATCAGTTTTGTACCTCTGATGTGATAAGGATACAGAAAGTAGCATTATGGTGAGTCATACGTGTTCAACCAACCTCTGTTGGAATCCCGATGCCTCTGTGGATAGCAACTGTGGATAATACCAGCTCCCAAATAAAGAAGATGTAAGCCTAATTATAGAGATTTTATCTTGTCTGTATTAAATGTTTCAGTTACAGCTTGAAGTCCAGGGCTCCAAGATGATGTGTATTATTTGATGGGGGATCCCAGAAATATCATCCTCCAGCTGTGCACACTGGGCCCAGCACAGCTCTGCTCCTTTGGACAGTCCTGGTGTCATCTCCACCATGGGACACCCTACCTCCTGGGGTGCTGTAGGGTGGGAAGGGGCAACTCTCCATGGCCAGCTCTCCATGGGACAGCTCTCTGTGGGGACAACTCTCCATGGGGAAAACTGTCTGCAGAGAGGCATCACAGGTAGGGTTAGGCCTGTGGTCAGGTTTAGGAGTAGAGTTAGGCTTATGGTCGGGATTAGAATTAGAGTTGCCCCTGTGGAGCATTGTCCCCTGGAGAGCTGGCTGTGGAGAGTTGTCCTCAACCTAGTGAAGGGTCCAGGATCCCATTCTCCTTTCCCACAGGCTACCTGTTCCACGGACACACAGACACATTTCTCAGGATGTTTAGGAAACAAAAACTGTAATGAACTAAGTTAAAGCAGGAAAACACCAAACCCTGTAGAAAAGCAAAATACAAAGTAAAACCAAACCTGAAAAGCACACAGAAACTTGGAAGGGAGGTCAAAGCACATTTACAAGATAGAGAAAATATAAGTATAAAATAGACTGATATGCCAGCCAGAAGGAATAAGACAGCACTGGCTATAGATCTCAAATATGGATGGAGATACAGATATATAAAATGGACAAATAGACACTACATTTTTTGTCAGACTAGAGAATTATGGGGAATTTTTAGGAAAGAGGAGAAGGGGTACTCTGTTCAAGCCGTGGTATTTAATTATTCTGGAACCTCCAGAGTACAAAAAGGAATGATATGTTATGTTTAAATAATAGAACAACTTATTCGTGTAGAGATATACGATGTATACACAGCTTTTGAAGGAACTAAGAAAGCATGACAGTCATTTTCAGAGTAATTTTAAGTCATCAGAAGACTTTATGAGTAGGTGATACTACATACAGAATTATGAAACTGAGCAAGAAATTACAGACCTCTTACTTCTAAATTAGCTTGTCAACAACACCTTCAAGAAATCAGTTTAAAAATGCATGCTCCTTCCTTTTGCTTATTCTTTCCATATTTAGGCAAGATGATTCTAGAAAACAAAAGGATGTGTAGATGGTCGACTTTTGGATGATCAGAAGCACACCCCATCAGGGCACCAGAAACAAAAGGAAATTAGCTGGCTGCATTGTGGTTTCAGTTTGTGGCCATGAAGGAAACAAAATAGTGGTTGAGGAGTTGACTTAAGAACAGGAGACGATATTTGTTTGGACACGAGAGGCTCTTTGAATGAAGTGATGGTTCATCGAGTAGCCACATACCAAGTCAGTTCTGACGTCCCCTGCCAGGATGCTTGTCATAGCTCAGAACGCCAGAGCTGATGCAATCAGAAAATGTGTTTCTTTGACCAGAATCTGTATGTCCTCTGAAAGCAGAAGGGAGTGCATCACGAACACTGCACTTAATCATTTCACGATGAATTACATTAAAATCATCTATTGATTTCACTTTATCCGACACTAGGCACAGCATAAAACTGATAATGTAACTATGAAACTACATGAGACATCAGAAATAGGTCCTCTTGCCCAGTTCAGGTGAGGCGTCTTCTTCTGGGAAGATGGGTCTTGAAGTAAGTCCAGTGTACTACCAAAGCCAGGCATTTCAGTCCAGCCTGTCTCATGGAAGATGCTGTGGCAATGATTCAACCATAGCCTGACTGACTTCCTGCTGTCTGTTACTGCAAACAATCTGAGCTTTCCACCGTTAAGATATCAACTTTTGCCACGTGAAGACTTTGGAATCCTCAGAACAGGCATTGTGTTTGGGAAAGGGAGGCTGGCTGGGGCTCAGGAGGTCATTCAATTCACACTTTGAATGTGAATCTAGTAGCATTAAGTGTTGGGGACTTTTGGTGGCACTGTAAGTGTTGCAGAAGAACTGTGCAAGAATACATGCTGATGACCTATTCAGTGGCTTTTAGTCCAGTTTAGTTTGCATTTCAAAAAAGTGTGGGTTTCTACAGAATCGTTAAAATTATGGTCTCAGGAGCTCTGTACCTCCCCTTACCGCTTCCTCAGCCCCTGGCTGTGGAGGAGGAGCTGAAGGAAATTAATAGAAGTGTAACAGGGTAGTGCTGACAAGGAAGAAGTGCAGAGGGAAGGAAGATAATGAGCCAGAGCTGGATGCAAAGGTGGGCACAGCCAGCTGCCCAGACTTTGCTGTGCCTTGCCTCTCCTTTGGAGCCCCTTCTAACTATCTTAAGCTGCTGATGGCAACCATTCTGCATGTTGCTTGGGTGGCATTAGATTTTGGTCTGCAGATCTAGACCTGGGAGAGCAAGGATGATTGTGTGAAACCTGTGGCCGGGAGTGTGGAGGCTGTGCTGGAGCCGAAACCAGGCCACCACCAGGGAGACAGGCTGGGCAGAGAGGTCCTAGCAGGCTTCCCACCTGGCTTCATGTGATGCTGCTCCTCTGAGCTTTGGGGCAGATGGTGGAAGAGGCGAAGCAGAGGCTGGAAAGATCCAAGCAGAAACACCCTCAATGCAGAGTAATACCAGCGTTGAAGAGGGAGCAGCTCCTCCTGTCTGAGGATTGGCCTCTTGGACTTTTCCTCCACTCTGAGGCTCACTTTGAGGCTATGAGAGGGCTCTGATACAGTGATGAGCATGGGAGGATTTTCTGTCAGCTGTGTAGAGAAGAAGTGGTTGGGGAAGCGAGTGGAAAAAAACGGGCCATGACACTTGTGCACAGAACAGACAGTTTCAAAGGCATAAACGAGGGACTTTTAAGGAGTGGAAAGGTCTGAGATGAAAGCAGGTTCTTTCACACAACATGCAAGAACTGTGGGATGCTCTGGGCAAGCTATCATTTGAATCTCTGGTATCAGATAAAGAGAGTGACATCTTTACGAATCTGGGAAATGTCGGCTCTGCAATAGCGGATATAAAAGCCTGCAAGTGACGTCCTGCTGACCTTCAGGGATTTGTATGTAAGTGATGAGAGATTAGACTACCAAGCTGATTTTTAAAATGAAAATAAATCATATACGAACAGACTATTCTGGAAACACTATCCTTACGGCATTACAATAGATTTTGCAAGAAGACCTGTAGGGTTCAGGCCAGAATAAGAAGAGATGTAAAGCCAGACATCAGATGCACAGCACAGCAATTTGTGAATATATTTTTTTCCTTTAAAAGTAGTTCTGTGCATACAAGTGCTTCACTTCCAGCACTTAAAGAAAAATCCTAGTAAATGATTTTTCACTGCAGAGTTCACTCAACTCCCTCGCTGTTGTCAGTGGGGTCAGGGCTGTCCATACCACAGCACGGGTAGGTCGCGGGTCTCTGCAAGCAGGCCGTATTTCCCTAAAGACTTTCAAAGATCTTTGCTGACAGTGGCATAATATTGTGTCACTACAGTGACTGCCGGGAAATTATTATAGTTTCTGCTGCTTATTTGTTCCTAGTAGGATACATTTACCCCAGCTTCTTTTACCTATCAAAGCCTTAGCCATGTTCTTTTATTACTTCTTGATTACTTTTTTTCCTCTAACATGTCTTCATCCCTCCTTCTTGACACAGTAAACCCTGCTGTTTACTAATTACATTCTTAGTTGTAATGTCTGTTAGCAGTCCTGGGCTTCTTCTCAAGCTACTCTCAGCCTCACTAATTTTGGAAAAGCACTTGCAGGAAAACTGTGCAACTTTGAACTTGGTGTTCAGAAGTTGAAAATAAACGAAGAGCTTACAGTGTGCTGGGCTATAACCTCCTGCCATGGCAAACTGCTGCAGAACATCCCTTTGGTCTTGTTAGAAAAAGGCTTTTAAAGTAATTTTGACTTGAAATTTCAAAACAACTATTATGGTAGGTTTATAGTGACATATGTACTCACTTACTTTAAAGCACAGCTGGTCAGAAAATAGGCTTTCATTTCTATCTTCTTTTTTTTTTTTTTAATTTTAGTTGTATTTTATATATATTTTTCTGCTGATTTGGGGACAAACATTTTAAAAGTACAGTCTTTTGCTGAAAGGGAAGTCCATGGTATGTCTTTTCAAAAACTCAAATAGACCAAAATACTTTCAAAGCTATAATAGATATACCTCTAAACTCTTTAGCAGTCTGATTAATGAAAAGCTTGTCTAAGAGCATGTCCAAAACAAAAACAAAAGAGGAGAAGAGAGGAGGGTTGGGGAGGGGAGGGGAGAGAAGGAGAAAAGAAAGGAGAGGGGAAGGGAGGGGAGGGGAGGGGAGGGGAGGGGAGGGGAGGGGAGGGGAGGGGAGGGGAGGGGAGGGGAGGGGAGGGGAGGGGAGGGGAGGGGAGGGGAGGGGAGGGGAGGGGAGGGGAGGGGAGGGGAGGGGAGGGGAGGGGAGGGGAGGGGAGGGGAGGGGAGGGGAGGGGAGGGGAGGGGAGGGGAGGGGAGGGAGAGGAGAGGAGAGGAGAGGAGAGGAGAGGAGAGGAGAGGAGAGGAGAGGAGAGGAGAGGAGAGGAGAGGAGAGGAGAGGAGAGGAGAGGAGAGGAGAGGAGAGGAGAGGAGAGGAGAGGAGAGGAGAGGAGAGGAGAGGAGAGGAGAGGAGAGGAGAGGAGAGGAGAGGAGAGGAGAGGAGAGGAGAGGAGAGGAGAGGAGAGGAGAGGAGAGGAGAGGAGAGGAGAGGAGAGGAGAGGAGAGGAGAGGAGAGGAGAGGAGAGGAGAGGAGAAAGTTTTTCTGGAATCTAGCATATAAGGAAGATTCCTTCAAAAGTTCTCCCAAATATCTAAGATGATACTCTTGTGTTTTAGAAACTGCATTTTCTGAAAAAAACAGCATTGGAAATATTCTTTCAAATCACCTCTATTTAAAATGTGATGCAATATGTATTGAGTGACTATAACTTATTTGAAAATAGCATTGTTTAGTATAAAATAAAAAATATGTAATGACATTTATGATTGTTTTTTATTAGAATTTAGTTATGAAGAGACGTTCTCTGGCAACAGATTTTTTGTACAAAAAGGGACTGTTTGGTGCCATCTACTTATTGTATCTCCTTCCAAGGGAAACACAGAATCATAGAATCACTAGGTTGGAAGGGACCCACTGGGTCATCGAGTCCAACCATTCCTAACACTCCTTAAACCACGCCCCTCAGCACCTCGTCCACCCGTCCCTTAACACCTCCAGGGATGGTGACTCAACCACCTCTCTGGGCAGCCTCTGCCAGTGCCCAATGACCCTGTCCATGAAAAATTTTTCCTGATGTCCAGCCTGAACCACCCCCGGCAGAGGTTGAGGACATTCTCTCTTGTCCTGTCCCCTGTCACTTGGGAGAAGAGGCCAGCTCCCTCCTCTCCACAATCTCCTTTCAGGTAGTTGTAGAGAGCAATAAGGTCTCCCCTCAGCCTCCTCTTCTCCAGGCTAAACAACCCCAGCTCTCTCAGCCACTCCTCATAAGACTTGTTCTCCAGCCCCCTCACCAGCTTTGTTGCTCTTCTCTGGACACACTCCAGAGCCTCAACATCCTTCTTGTGGTGAGGGGCCCAGAACTGAACACAGTACTCAAGGTGTGGTCTCACCAGTGCCAAGTACAGAGGGAGAATATCCTCCCTGGACCTGCTGGCCACGCTGTTTCTGCTACAAGCCAAGATGCCATTGGCCTTCTTGTCCACCTGGGCACACTGCTGGCTCACGTTCAGTCAGCTGTCAATCAACACCCCCAGGTCCTTCTCCTCCGTGCAGCTCTTCAGCCACTCTTCCCTCAGTCTGTAGCACTGCATAGGGTTGTTATGCTCCAAGTTCAGGACCTGGTATTTGGCCTTGTTAAACCTCATGCCCAGCAGTCCAGCCTGGAATAATATATTAGGTATTCTTCTGGAAAAGGTATTTCTTGGAGCTGGCAGAAGCCTCTGCATCTGCTGAATATTGCTAAAATTTTACCAAATCCAAAAAAACGTGAAGCCTGTAACAGATGACTTCCTTGTAAGCTTCAGAAGATGTTGCAGGAAGCCTGTGAGAATTGTTGATTTTTGAGCTGAAAATGGACATGCAGTCTCACATGAGGTTTTCAGCATGCAGGAAATGAAAGTCCTAGTGCTACCTAGAAAACAAACAAAAGGGCTGCTTGTAAATAGCCTTTCTTTACCACTTTTAATTTAAAAAAAAAAAAATCTGTGCATCCGTGCTTCTGAATTACAGGTAAAGCAAGTAACACTTGCTTCTTTTTAATCATGATGACCAGAGAAGTAAAACATAAATTTTAATGTCTCTAATAGGAAGTAGCTACCTGCTCTTGATTGTACAGTATGAACAAATACCATCTAGTGCATTGATCAAGAGACATAAAACCTCAGGTACAGATTTCTTAAGCAGCTTCTTTGCAAAGTATAATAAAAATTTGATCACAAAAATGTATGACTTTATCACTAGGATAATCTCTCGTGCTCAGTCATGTGATGATTTCATATTAATCTTGTAAATTTTTTAATTTACAAATTGTTCTTACTTTCTTCATGTACTAAGTTATTTTGGTGTAATTTATATTTCAAATATAAATATTTTGGTGACATTTACATTCCAAATGTTAACACAGTACACATGTTCATGTATTCGTAAGTTGTACAAACTGGTGCTAAAAGAGCTGTTACTGAATTGGCTTGTAATAACTACACAAGTGCATAGAAGCAATATAATCCACATTTTTAGCCATCTCTAATAATAAACAAACACTACACAAGCAAAGCATGCCATATACTATGCCCTTGGTCTGTCTCCACAACATTTTGACCATAGTGGCATTCTGAAATGCTTGACTGCCAAGACTCAATGATAATTGATGAAATATTTAATTCTTGACTGCCCACTGAATATTGACTAATCTGTGCTTTCATTTACTGTGTCCTCAGCATGTTTTAAGGAGCTAAATTGTACGATGCCTTGCCTAAAGCTATTATTGAAAGTATAGCATTCTGAGCACCTTGCTGTTTATGAACAGCGTGATGCAGAAACCACACTAGAAGGACCTTTGCTTATTGCTTATTACCATGACGCTGTTCTTGTAGATTACAGTTGATTTCTGCATTAATACAGGCTGGGTCTGCCACTCAGCAACTAATCACTTTATCAGCAGGATACCAGGTAAATACTTCTGGGGTAAATCAAATGTTTAGAGCCTAAATTTGTAATCTAAATTCAGACGCCAGCCTCCATACCACAATATACTAAATGGATTTTCTATTTTTCTGTTTAGTATTTTACTTATGCTTGGTTTAGACACAACTACTGTCAGCTCGAAGGTTAGTTAATTATTTATTTTTACAATCATTTTATGAAAGGTTGCAAGCAAACATATGAACCCTTTTAAATAACCTTTTACATCAGCATGACAAATGGATTTCACACACAGTAATTAAATCATGTCACATTGCTGTGTCTAAGTAGAAAAAGCAAACACAGGTTTTAAGAACTGATCAAAAGAAAAAGGGCACAGCGTAGCTTCAGCAGAAGCAATAAGGGTCCAGAAAAATGACAAGAAATGTAATTCCACCCAAGGATTAAGATTCATCTCTATGTGACCAAAAATACAGTTTGTTGCATCACATCTTGGTTTAAGGCTTCAAGGAGAATGTTTTTGAGTTGCAGTACAGCACATGAGCTATAACTACATAACATAAGGAAAACCACAGGCAAAGTGTAATTATTGAGGAGGCAATTTTTATTAACTGAGGGAGAGAAACAAGTCAAAAACCCCAGTGAACTGGAAGACAAGGGTGAGCATATTAATGCTTAGCTTAGGTGCATGTTAGTCCCAGCTCTTTATCCTTCGTGTTAACCAATAAATAATTGCTGAGTAGTCTCAAGCTGTGCATATAGTGCTTGTAAAATCTCTCTGTGAATCATGAAATCTGACCAAACTTGTAGATTTACTGAGAGTCTCTCTCTAATCTGCTGTACATATATGAAACAGCCTGTTGTCCATCCAAACAACTGGATTAGTTAGAAAGCTGTGCAGGTTCCACCTTCTGCCTTGTGATTCCTAGAGAGAGCAAAATAGGTTTCTATTTTACAGCATGAGCACATGTCTGTATGACGTATATATTTGACCTTTGCAAACAGGTGCCAGCTTAGAAACATGCCCTACATGTCTGCAAAATAACCTGTGGGTTTAAGATCCCGTGCTTTTAATTTTCTGTGGAATTATAGGGACTCTTTTATTTTTGCAGGTGAACCAAGTTCACATTGCACATGCTTGGCACTGTGCTACTAATCTGCATATATTTTGTAGGTTTGATTCTTCTGTAAATTTGCTTATCAGATATGTGATTGTATTGCTATTTCAGGAAGAGGCACAGATAATCTAGTAATAATTAATTTTGCATGCATCTTCATCTTGGGTTGTTTGAACTGATACGTTCTTCATTTCTACAGTTTTGCCCTAGGTCTTGTTTTTATTTGAGCCTTTATCCCTTCTTTATCTATTCTTCTATGGATATGTCTCAAGTAATTTAATATATTATGCTTATAGTGTTTACCTATTAAGTATAGCTCACATACTTATATAATGTTATATTACAGATTCACTCAGTTTCGTCTGTATTGGTAAAAAGTAGGCCAATTAACTTATATTACTTTAAACACAAAGATGTTCTTTAATACCAGGAAGGGGAATTATATTTGTTAGTATCAAGGAAGTGCATCTAGAACAGGGCACAAACAAAATGTTTTTTTCTTAAGAATATAAGACATGCTGTACTACAACAGACCAGTGATTCCTGTTAGCCCAATATGTTCTGAAAGAGGTAATAGGAGATGCTATTCAAGAAGACCATGTGAACTTGGCTATTTTCTGCAATCTTTTACGTGTGTATTTCCCTAGCATGCAGAAATGTATGAGGAGTGTTAAAGGGTACATTTCTGCCTGTCCTTTTTTTGCGCCTCTTTAAGGACTAGTTATTCATGACTTTGTCTAATCTCTTTTTGAGCCTATTGATACCCTCTGTCTTTATAAGCTTCTTTGGTAGCCTTAGTTCTAGCACTGTGGAAGTTGATGACCAGTTCTCTGTTCACCTTTTCTGCTGCTGTCATGGCAGGATAATCCCCTTTCTTTCAGCCTTCTCTGGAAACTAAGGAGTCAGGTTTTTGTGTCTTCTCAAAAGACAGTTGTTTCATCCTTTTCACCATTTTAGTTGCCTTTCTCTATACCCTTTCTAACTTGACTGTGCACTTGAGAGGGGTATACAACATACAATCTGAACTACACAAATTACTCAAAATATGGGTGCACCATATATTTGTGTGGTCACAAAATGACACCCTCTGCCTTGTTTTTAGGTTGCTATTAAACCAGCTAAGGATTTCAAACAACTGTCAATGATAGCAGGAATTGTGACTCAAATGTAACTTTCTTCAAAAAGTACTTTGCAACTAATCACAAACACACAGCTTTCAATCATTGTAATTTATCAGTAAAATTAACTCTGTAGTTATTCAAGCTCTGTCAATTACTCAGGGAACCAGCTCTGGAACTGATTTTGAACTACTTTTCTAGAAAAAATTGATCACTTAATACAGGGAATAAATTAAAACAGTACAAATGCTACCAGAAAGAAAAGCATCTCCCTAATAACAGTTCAAAATTTAGTTTACAAATAGGTATCTTAATACTGAAAATTTATGCATTTTAATTTGTTAAGAAACATATACAGGAGGCCAGTGTCTTAGGGATAAACATTGCCTAGACTTCAAGATAACAGGGTGCAACATGAAGGTTTCAATGCACCTCCAGGTAGGACTACCAGGATAAATGCAGGCTCGGGATTATCAGGATAAACACCAGAGTGCTGTGCCTTGAAGACAAGTCTTTCCTTGATAATCTTACTACTAAGATGAAGCAGCATTAAAAGCAGAGGAGGTAGATATCCGTAACCGGTCATATCCTATCCTGGTAAGCATATCTAACTTCAATTTAATTTTATTACCCTGTGGTTATCTAAAGCAGTCTGACGTTACATGCTGTAGTCAGTTCTGCCAAACATAAGAAGTCCACCATTTCTACAGTTCTTGCTTACAACTATTTCCATTGGTTTCCATCTACTCTAACATTGCCTTGTGGACTAACTTGGATAGAAATTAATATATAAGGTTTAATTTGGACTGCTAAAAGGCCTACTACTGTAATTACTTACCCTGCTGCATTCTCTGAGACTGCCTTCCGCTTGCTCGCACGCAGATATTTTTGTGTTTAGCTGGTACTTCTCATAACCGGGTTCTCAGTCTTGTGCTTTTAGATACTATTTAGGTCTTACACTAGGGGTGAAACAGACTGAAGGAGGGAAAAAAAAAGGAAGAGGTAGTGTAAAACACACCACTGGCAAACAGCATCAGATATGAGTGGAGAAGTTGATAGGAAGGGATCACATGAGATTTCATCTTGCTTTTAAGACAAATATTCTAACCAAATAGAGACCAAGTCACCCCAATATCTGCCCCTAGACAAATGGGTAGATTAATAACAAAAATGTACTGGCAACATACAGGCTGAAGTGAATCTTGCACGCAGTTGCAATACATTGGTTACCACCAGACAAAACAGAAGTAAGAGTGAGGAATTGAATTTCATCTGCTTAAAGTGTATGTCTGTTTGTCCTATATTAAATAAAGGCCACCCCCCACCCCCCCCGACATATAGTGTTAAACATGACTTAAGTTTAACATGACAATGTTGGCACAAGATAAAATGCTTGTCTTGGTAATAAATACATGTAAACTGGAAACGATATCTGAAGGCTAACCTGGAACAATGTCCTAAATAGAGTCCTGTGCATGAAAAACCTGAAGGGTTTCAAAACTGAGTTTGAAAGATTTTTGCAAAAATTATATAGATCTTCTGTATTGCATGTGTTATTACCTGCAAAAAATACTTCTATTTACATTTGTGTAACAGAATACAAACACTATGTTGATCTCATATACTTTAACCCAAGCTGGCAGCTAAGCAGCACACAGGTGCTCGCTAGCTCACTCGCCTCAGCAGGATGGGGGAGAGAATCAGAAAAGTAAAAGCGAGAGATCTCACATGTTGAGATAAGTACAGTTTAAGAGGTAAAGCAAAAGCCATGCACACAAATCAAAACAAGGAACTGATTCGCTACTTCCCATCAGCAGGCAGGTGTTCAGCAGGAAAGCAGGGCTCCATCCCACATAACAATTACTTGGGAAGACAAATGCCATAACTCCAAATATCCCTCTTCCTTCTTCTTCCCCCAGCTTTACATGCTGAGTATGATATCAAACGGTATGGAATATCCCTTTGGTCACTTGGGGTCAGCTGTCTTGGCTGTGTCCTCTCCCAGGTTCTTGTGCACCCCCAGCCCACTCGCTGGGTGAGAAGCAGAAAAGGCCTTGACTCTGTAAGCACTGCTCAGCTGTAACTAAAACACGCTCGTATTACCAACACTGTTTCCATTACTCCTTTTGCTTGCGTAAAGAGAATCACAAGCTGTACTTCGGGGTCTTTGTTCTCCATGGTGAGGGTGACTGTAGAATCTCTGTGGACAGGAGATGTTGAACTCTGAAGCAGTTCCGAGGAATCAGACAGCCTCAGATCTCCCACAGTTTCTCTATGGGCCAAGGGAAAATATATATTAAAAAAGCACTGAGGAAGCACAACTCAGCTTACGTATATACTTTGAGCAGAAAAAGTTTTCAAATGGATCAAACTTTTTGCCAAATGTGTAGTAGTATTGCTTCTTGCTTTTTCTGTTTATTTCATTTGTTCAAAACTGTGAAGTGGTTTTTCATATGGCGAATTAAGTGGCTTTTTATTTGTACTCCTGAGTAAGTTTGCTGTGTTTGCTTTTACTGAGCAATTACTTTTTAATGCATTTTATTGAGACAAATCAATAAAAAATTCTTACCATTAAATTCATTATCATTAAATTGCAAGGAAGAGAGAATTTACAAATCAAGTGTTCTTCAAACAGGAAAGCAAAAGAAAGTGGAGCTGTGTACAAAAACCTCAGAAGGATTGGGACCGGTGTCTTGTCACTTAGTGGAATGGCACGAAGATCCATGAAGACATTCAAGAAGGCTTCATCAATACATATCTCAAGAACTGAATACTGTCCATCTGAAATAACTTAGGAAAACCATACAGTTATAAAATGCAAAGAAGACAAAACAAGTCCCCAATCCACAAGTCAGTAAGACTTTTTTGGGGAAGACAAGGAAGCAAAACAACTCTGTATGTTATGGTTGTGCAATTAACCAGGAAATTACATTCACTTTTCAGAAAGATCTTTGAAACCATCACAGAGGTGCTGGTCAAAGAGCAGCTTAAAAAGTACACATTTACTAATTCAAGCTTAGATATATTTAGAGAGGGAAGGTGCTGCAACTGGCTGAAGAACTACAAATGCTTTCTTCCAAGCAAGAAAAATCAAGAAGTTAGGAAATGCATTAATGGAGAAACACTCCCAGCTAATAGGTTCTAGTGGCAGACCCTAAGTCTTACAGGGGGAAGTCAAGGGATTGAATCCTGATCCCTCCAGACTGCAGAGCTGCCTGCTTTCTCATTTAAAATGTGAATTGACTGTCAGTCAGAGAAAATCAGAGATGGCTGAATTTCCTTTTGAGGGATGGACAAGATGACATCTAGTGTCTCTGTATTGTATATATATTTATAATTTTACACTATATTGCAGGGCTTTTTTTTCACAGTAATGCCGCTGAATTTAATGTGAACATGCTTAGAAATTTGCTATGGTGTGATAACTTTGTGAGGATGATGATATTCTGAGATCAGGATGCTACGAGTCTCAGTAGTAGTCTTTTGAGCATTTCAGGCCACTGTCATAATAGCCAGATATTTAAAAAAAAAAATCTTGATGATCCTGCTGTGACCCTATAGCATGCAATGTCAGAGATTATCCTGCAAATATAACCAACTGGGAAAAGTGACAGTTATCACATGTATAATTTTTAGAAATGTCTGAGGGACTTCTCTAAACTTTACACAGTAGTAGTAACATGTCAGTAGAACAGGAGTTTCTAACATACCAGGTGCCCACTTGTTATTGTCAGAAACTGCATCTAATCTCCCTCAAAGTCTCCATTTATGATGGGAGTAACCATTTCACTAGCTTTCTCCAGCTTTAAATGTAAGGCATGCTACCTTTTCTGAATCTGGTGCCAGGTCTTTAAGCAATTAATGTCCTTTTAAAATGATTAGGAATAATTTTGTGTGAAATGAGGAAAAGAAAATCTTCATTAACAAATAGAAGGAGTGGAATATGAAACAGCAACCTCATATTAAAATACATTTAGTTCTGTGGAATTTGACAGATTATTTCAATTGACAGTACAACTCCCACTATTACACGGAGGGAAATACATCCGTAATGCATGTATAATGCTTAGGACCTTTTATCTGTTTTTATATTGTTTTCAAGTAATTTACATAAACAAGCACTAAATAGAAAGGACATTAAGATTCGCTAATGCAAAGCCACAAATTGCCAATATTAGGCAATACTGCAACATTAGCTAATCTCTTTTGTAGATGAGAATGGCGTAATTTTCCTCTCATAGGACATATATATTATATGGTGCGAGTAGGTACAGACGCATCAAGGCACTAAAGGTACTAAAAATCCTTTTGTTTTTGACATCATTGTTGTTATTCTAAAATACGTATTATTCAATAGGTTTTTTTATTAAATTCTTTCTAGAAAAAGAACAAAAACAAAAGTTCAGACTGTATTTAGACATATATAAAATATATAAAGAAAAAGAAAAATATTGGTGCGGAAAGACTCTATATAATGTCAACTGTTACACAACATTATTTACATGCACTGCTCTACCCTGGATGATTAATAAGATTATTTCCACATCTGGGTGGTGTTAAAGGAACAGTTAATTATTTGTTACAACCTAGATTAAACTGGTTACGACATGCATCTTTTAATACCAGCTTTACAGCTTAGTGTGTAGGTAAATGACACTCTTATTGGTTTCGGAGATGGTCTTGACCCACAGATGTGAAATCAATTAATGGTTTGTTTCCTCACTTTTACTTTAATGATCCTGGTAAGTTCTGATCAGCACACAAAAGGAGCTTAAAACTCAAAGAAGTCCCTGACCTTAAACAGCTTCTCAGACTGGTCACATTTGTGATGGTCAGGAGATGCTTTTGCACTGAGGCATCATCACACAGTTACGCCACTGAGGCAAGAAAACTAAGAAAATAAAAATCTGTTCAAATCTTTTTTTCCTTATCAGTTGCTTTTGGCTGCACATTTAACAGGACTGTCTTGTTGGGTGAATAATTCAGACAATGACACTGTTCTGATAACCCTACAGGGTATAGGAGACAAATGTTTTGTTACAGGTCTTTGGACTATGTTACAATAAAGCAGAGCTTCTGAAATTCCTATTAACTGAGTAGACCAACTAGCAATCTACCTATAGCTTATGATGTTGTAGAAAACATCAGTGTAGTGACACTGGCACTTAACTGTAGATGTTTCTCAGTGAATATCCTCTATTTTTAAGAATACCTTGAAAATGTACTTTAAGAATATAAATAAAATTAATGAGAATAGAAGAAAATGAAAAGAACATAAGAAAATGTACTTCTACTGTATTTGTCCTGAAATAGGAAATTAAAAAGGACATCTTTCTTCCAGGTACTCTGATTCATTAATTCAACTACACGTTCTCAAATTTAAATAAAAATTTCAATAGCTTCCTATCAGGGGATGACAGGAATAAGGACATCCTACCAGGAGCAACGATATTTTTGTTGCAATTCTAGTTGTTAGATTTGAAGTTAAGTGGACAACTAGTACCCTTGGTGGGCAGAAACAAGAAAGATCTCAGCTGTGTGACTGAGTCATGAAGCAGACAGGCAGTCACAAGGCCTAGTGCAGCAGCTGAAAGAGGACATTAATTCAAGATGAAATATGTAGTATGATGACTAGATCATCAGGGAGTGCACTCTTTAGGACTCGTCTGTTACCTAACAATTACAGGTAATAACACAGCATTTAAAAACATATAGATATTTTCATAATCTTCCACCAGAATCATTTCACTTCTTAGGGATTAACGGGATTGTCTATTAAAGGTCAGTAAAATGGGACTGTTTCTTAAATCAGACAGTCCCAAGCCTGTATCTGGTATCAAAGCTGCTACTGTGTTAAAAACTAGCCAGATTATGCAAAGTATGAGGTATTCGCAGCAGCAATGTAACTGGAGTCTTGAAGATTTGCATGCTGGTGTGCCAAGTGCTTGAAAAGTTTTTCAGTTTTACAGTGAGTATGTAGGTCACGATCCCTTCGGCTTCCTTCATGCCCACAACATAAGTGCACGAGATGGAAAATCTCTGGCGTCATCCAGACTCTCTCGATGCCAAAATCCCAGAACCTGTGTTCTTAGCAGATTCTGGAAGAGAAAGGAATAATGACAAGAAGTAAATATCCATAGAGGCAATACATTCCAAAGGTCTGCAGCTGGAGAAGTCACTTTCTTTTTCACTTCCAAGTGGCTGTTTAAATGCATATTAGCTTCATGGGAGACCTTCAGGAGCTGTTCACAGTTACTGAGTGGTGGGTTTCATATCCCTGAGGCAAATAAGAAATGAGGAAACCTTCATCCCTAGTGGAAGTCCTTATCACTACTGGAACCCCTTCTGGAGAGCTCAGTAGCAGCAGCGTGGTCAGAAGCAGTATGGATGCAGTTGCAGATGGGACGTGAGCGAAGTGAGAATGGCAGTACGTATCCACAGTACACTGTGGCCACAGGTACAGCTTGAACTCTGGTAGCGTGGGCTGTGATGACAGAAAAGACTTCCATCCACCTTAGCAGTGTCATAACAACCATGATGCAATCTGCTCCATAGTTGGAGCAGAATCGGAGCATAGTTTCTTGGTGCAGAGATGACTGTACCTTTGGATTTCTTGGCTGCTAATGTGATCAGATTCCCAGGCCATCAAAAAAAACATACTGTTAAGGAGATAAAAAGAGGTGGTCTTCTTGATATCTACACATACACCTCAGTCTCAGAGTTGCAAGCACAGATAACGCTCTGATTAAATTTCAACATTTGGGAAAAAAAGTGTCAGAGGTACCAAACAAAAAAAGAATACTCCATTTGAAGAAGCTGGCACACTTGTCTTGATCTCTTCCAACCTCATGGAAGCTGTTATCATTGGGAAAACACCTTTCTGAATACATGTAATGATGAATAAATTTCCAGGGTCTCAGAAGGTGGATCCAGGAAGGCTGTGAATACTGACATCAGGGCTTACGAAGTGACAGTCCTTTACAAATGGGAACAAGTCAGCCCGTCCCTTAGAAGAGTTGTGTGTAATTAGATATGAGAATATTGAAAAATACATATTTGTGGAAATATTGAAATACAGAAATGGTCTGCAGTGGCCTAAGTTAACTACCAGCTGAGCTACCAGATGATATAATTTTTAACTGACCTAAAAAATGGTAGACTCCTTCAATTCTAATGGAGAGTTCAGTGCGATTAAAAAAACCCTGAGCAGATAGAAAGGTCCAAGAATATATTAGACAGATAAGACAGTGTATTTTGTCAAACAGGTTTCATGGATCCGTCTTCAAAGTTAGTGAGCACTTCTTTCACAAGGAAAGAACAAGCATTCTATGAATGCAGATGAGCAGCCGATTCAGCTATTAAATCACACACCCATGGGCTGGGGTTGAAGAACACCACAGAGTTTTGTGCTAGTAATTTGGGAAGAAAAAGGCAAACTCCTAGCATTTCTCACTGAAAAAGACAGTCAAATATCATATGAAAATCACTTACCTAATTATTCTTTCTTTTTCATCCAAAATAAAATCTCTGGGAATATGCATGCTAAATTGTCAAGTGTGATTTTCCATAATTTTCTCAAAGGCAAAGCTGGAAACTGGAGATGAGAATATCTCTGGCCATGATTTGTTACCTTCTATCTATCTTCCTGAAACCAGGGATAAAAGAATCAGAACTACATCAAAGTGCTTTATCTGGATCAAAGCTAGCATCCTTAACTGGAAACACCATTTTAGCTCCTGCTGGTCAATTACTAGAATAGACTGTTTTGTGGCTTAGAATCTTTATCTAGAAATACCATCCAGAAAATCAGTTCATGAACTCTGGGAAAAAGCCCTCTAGTTATCCAGCCAGGAAAAGGAAATTAGTTCAAACAGGTGGAAGAGGTACTTATTATAGAATACCCTCAGAAGAAAATATAAGAAGGATGATTTTTTGTGGTTCAGGTTATTTGATCCCAGGTGGCTGAGTAGAGGCGCATTCACATGGTGGGCATGGGAATGAATATGCATGAAAATACAATACATATTTTAAAATGAACTGCATTTTAAATGAATTACATTTTCATTACATGAACTGCATTTTAAATATGAACTGCCTATTTCTAGAGAAACCTTATTTTAGACCTGTTTCTAAGACTGTGAAAAAGCCCTTGCGATAGATGAATAGAAAGCAGTTTTTCAGATGTCCTCACGCTGCTAGAAGAGTGTAAAATGAGCTCAAACTTGGATGGGAACCAAGGATACTGCTCTATTAAATTGGTAGTGCTATTAGAAAGACCTGTGGCAGAGTGAGTGAAGTAAAATGAATGCAGTTTAACCCATAGCAGCATGTTCACTAAACTCAGATTCTATTCTGAAACATGACTTTGCCAAAGACTGTACTTTCTCCTTTGTGGATGGCTGTGTTTTAGAAACATGTTAATTTTTTTTTTTTTAAATTTTTATTAGTAGCCATTGCAGCTATAAATGTAACCTTAGATGCCAGCAAGTCTAAGATAGGATAAAGTCATTATGTTGTAAATCAGCAATTTAATTCCTTATTAGTCAGCGAGGTCTTGAAAAATCCTAGTAAAAGTGTGGCTGATCACTGAAAATCTAGAAATTGAAAATCTAGGGGAAAAAAATAAGTTCAAGAAGCATTTTGGTACTTCTTCTGAAAGGAAAAGGGAACTAAAATACATGCGGGGAGAAAAGTGGTTTACAGCAGTTTAATTAAGAAAGTAGGATGGTTTGGATTTACTTTCCTATGACTAAAATATAACCTTATTACTAAAATATAACCTTAATTTTTTTCCGACATTTTCTGTTGCCTTCCAGTTAATAGCATTGCGTTTGCAAAATTACTTATGATCATGATTTATTGCTCTTTTATTGCAAAGATGACATCATTTTACATACTCCTGAAGAGCTTCTAATTTTTTTTATATGCCAAGAATAGAATATCTAAAATTTCAGCAAAGAAAATGAATGTGTATCTGTGATTAGTACTAATTTTAATGAAATATTAAAGTTCTTCAATTAATCATTTTTCAATCCCTCCTAACATACCAATCCTCTACCTCCTGAAATGTCTGTTTTACTGAAGACTAATACCATAATAATAATAATAATAATTATAATAATAATAGTCTTGTAGTGTTGTGAGGTAATGCCTATTGTAAGATATTTTTTTTAGGTTGATATAGACAAACACCTGTGAAGACACTGACACAAGAGGCACTGCCTTAAGCAAGGAGATGGACCGGATCACCTCAGGGTGACCTGATCCTTTCCATTCCTGCTCTGGCCATTGAGGGTTGTCCCTCTACTTCCTTGACTAGAATTGGGCAACATTTTCATCTGTGGAATGGTACCAGAGATTATTGTCACAGCCCTTCTATGGTTAAAAGTCCATCAGATGTGCCTGAATTCAGTTCTTTGCGTTACCAGGACTAGAGTCTGGCCTAACAGTGATGGTAAAACCTGGTACCAAATACATGAAAACATAACAAAGTCCAAACGTTTCACCATTATTTGTGTGAAAGGGTGGCTTACTGAACAAATAGTTCAAATGAATTTGTGGTGCTGGGTCAAGCATTTTATGCAGGCATTATTGTGTTGTGCTTGTATCATAAGAAAAACTGCAAGAGGAAGAAACTTGACTACAGCTTCTGACTTCTCATCAACCCACAAGTGATGTTTGTCACATTTCTGGCTGGGTTTTCGGGTTTTATTTAAGCATGAAACACTCCTACAATCTAAATTCTTATTGTCTCATTTGTCTTTAAATATATTCCTCTATGCAAAGTGTATTCTCTAATGTTCAGATTCTCAGAAAACTCAAACAGGCTTTGACCTTTTCTGTCTGTCGTGATTTAGTCAAGATTATAATTCACAAAGCCTTTTCTTAATGATACAAAAGAAAACATTTATAAAATTTTCATTTTAGTCAGAATATTTGCAGTTAGAGTTTGATAAATGTCCAAATGAAAAATACTTCATAATACAAGAGAAGAAGTTAGGGGAAAAAAACATCCAAAAAACTCAGAGAATGTCTTCTTGAGCACTTTTCTCTTAAATTGCTTAAGTATAAAGCATTATAGACAGATCCGTTCAACAAAACCAATACTCCTGTAAGGTTTTATGACCCTTCAGCCCTTCAGAGGGCTGCCTTTTTTTTGTGTTCATCCTGCGTGGGCAAACTGAAAGGGTGTATAAAGGAGACAAGTCACCCACACTTCATATTACAGCTTATCATCTTCATGTTCATCTGTGCAAATTCTACCCGCTTAGGCAATTGCTACATATACACCCACTCAACTGCTTGCAATAGAAAGAATGCTATTATTATAGTATTTAAGTGAAGTAATAACTAGAGCAAGGCCACAACCTCTTGACAATCAGGATCTGAATTATATTACAATGTTTATTTTGGAATTTGATGGTGAATACACTTTATAATGCTTGAAATGAGAAAAATTGTTCAGGGGCAATAGGACCATCAATTAGACTGCTCGGAAGTGGCGATCTCAGTCCTGACTGTAGTGCAGCCATGGTACGAGTTGTAAAACCCCACATAAAGGAAAGTGTCTAATGAGATAAGGCCATGTTTTACTGTGTCTATGTGTACAAGAGTTAGAAAATAACCAGGTATTCAGGTGCATATAATAGTTAATAGCTTTGTAATTTGCATACATGCCTGTCAGTAACATCATGACAGGGCAAGTACATTAAACGTACTTCAATCCTACTAAAAGATATACACTTATGGTCATCACGACTATTTTGGCTGTTCACACCAGCACAGGGCTTGGTTCATTCTGTCCAGAATGAGGCTGAGTTATCACAGAAGTTATGTGTGATTTTGATGAGGTACCACACGAGTGTTGCAACACAGAAAACTGTATGTAAATACTGCACATGTTTTTGTTTTGCTCTGCTTGTATTTGGGATGAAGTGTTTTTCCCTCTCTCTTCTCTGAACTCGCTGACAGCAGATCGTTACGTGATTGTCACAGTGCAGAGGCACAATTTAAGTATTTCTACCCTACGAGCTATACAAGCTCTTGCCTGACTTTACCAACTGCTTATTGAACTTTCAGCCATTGATTCAAAGGCTAAACAGTCCACTGGAATGAATGGGAGGAATTCACTAGATATATTTCTGACCTACTGTGAAATGTAGAAAATGCAGTGTGCTTACGTTCAAAAAGAATGTGACCTTTTAATATCTAAATATCTGCAAAGGCTCTGTCCTCTCTATATACTACAATTTCTCACAATATATAGCATTGATCAAAGTACAACTAAGAAGAAGAACTTATTCTATTTCCACTGCCTCTAGACACAAAAATAGCTCAAGGCTATCAGTGCAGACAATGAAATTTTATGGCAAATGCTGATGTTCAGGAGACTGGAGGGAGAGAGAAGTGCAAGGGTGTAGTGGAGGTTGTGGGAAGGAAGAGTAGGGCTTGTGAAACATCAATGGGGTTTTACAGATATGAAGAAGGCTGGGGAGCAGTCTTTTTTTAAAAGGAGCCATGGTGTGTTAAAGAGGTGGGAATGGACAGTGGCATTTCCAGATAATAAGGCTAGGGGGAGTCAATAGGGTTTTGAGTCAATGAAAGGGATGCTGGGAAGGGTGCACCTAATCAGAGAGAGAAGCTTTCATTGGTGACATTGTGATCAACTGGGCAAAGAAGCTAGGAAGCAGGGTGATGGAGAAAAGGACAAGGTTCAAGTGAAATTAATGTTGAGAACAGAAAAAGAATGATGTGGAAAGGACAGAGAAAATCTCAGCCTAAGAACTAGTGCTGGGGAAAAAAGAATAGGGAGTAATAACAATGCAGACTGAGGTTACAAAAGTAAGATAGGGAGGGAAGGAAAATGATGCAAGTGTCAGTAGAGTGGACATATATTGGAAAAGAATGCAGAGGACACTTACAAAATCAGAGAATCATAGAGCCATAGAAAGACTCGGGTTGGAAGGGACTTCAAAGATCATCTAGTTCCAACCCTCCTGCCATAGGCAGGGACATCTTCCACTAGACCAGGCTGCTCAAAGACCAATCCAACCTGGCCTTGAACACTTCCAGGGATGGGGTGAGTACACTGGTTTTTTGGTCAAGTCAAGACCTTCTGCTTTGAGGAAAATGAACTGAGTTAGATTTTAGGCCACAAAATCTTAATGTCAAGTGATTTTCGTGTTTCTTCCAGGTCAGCAACTATATTTTCAATAAGTCTTGGCAGAGTTTCACTTGACTCTGCCCATTTTATGTAGGCAAAAAGAGAATAAACTTTCACACGTAAAGTCCATATTCCCCTGCCTTGGTACTATAGCTCCTCACACTATCTACAGTCAGCAAATTCAATCCATCTAACAGCATTCCAAGAATGATATTGGGGGATGTTTCCTTCAGGATCTAAGGAAAGAGCAGTATCTTTTTCTTTATCTGCTCCTTTTTCTTCGTCTTCATCATTGTAGCATCCCTCCTAAAAAATAAAAAATAATCATTCTTTGTCTCAGGCCCCACCTTTGTTGCTTCCAAGCCTGCCTGCAAACAATCACATAGTTGTGGTACTATCCTGATTCTCACATTTTAGCATTGGCAACTAATATCTCTAGAATATAAATTCTGAAAGAAAAAAAATTTGGTTTTCAGTTCAGATTTCTGAGAGTTGAGATATCTAAACCAGCTGTCTCTTCCCATGACCCTACAACATTACCAGCTGGAATAAGCTCCAGTCCTAAGGACCCATGAAGGCCACCACTTGCTCCAGAATGAGGTTAGTAGCAATTGCTAATCCTGTCTAGGTCCTAGTATTCATGCATAAGGCAAGACTGAGGTACTTCTTTGAACCAGCACCAAGTAACCTGTCATTTTCAGGTAAGAAAATCTCCAGCCTACAAACGCAAATGGTCAATTTATTTTAAGCATAGAATCGTAAAATCATAAAAACATTTAGGTTGGAAAAGACCTTTAAGGTTAATAAGCACAACCATTATCCTAGTACTGCCAACTCCACAACTAAACCATGCCCCTAAGCACATCTACACGTCTTTTAAGTTCCTCCAAGAATGGTGACTCAACCACTACACTGGACAGCCTGTTCCTGTGCTTGACAACCCTTTCCGTGAAGTAATTTTTCCTAACATCCGATCTAAACCTTCCCTGGTGCAATTTGAGGCCATTTCCTCTTGTCCTATCGGTCGTTCCTTGGGACAAGAGGCCAACACTCACCTTGCTACAAGCTCATGTCAGGAAGTTGTGAGGCATGATACAGTCTCCCCTCAGCCTCCTTTTCTCCAGACTAAACAGCCTCAGTTTCCTCAGGCACTCCCCATCAGACCTGTACTCTAGACTGTTCACCAGCTTTGTTGCTCTTTTTCAGATACGCTCCAGCAGCTCACTGTCTTTCCTGTAGTGAGGGGCCAAAGCTGAACACAATATTTGTAGTGTGGCCTTCTCAGTGCAGAGTACAGGGGGATGGTCAGTTTCCACTCCTGCTGGCTACACTTCCTGATGTGTTGTTGGCCTTCTTGGCCACCTGGGCACATTGCTGGCTCCTGTTCAGCTGAGTGTCAACCAATAACTCCAGGTCCTTCTCTGTGAGGCAGCTTTCCAGCCATTCATCTTCAAGCCTGAAATGTTACATGAGATTGTGGTGATTTAAATGAAGGACCCAGCACTTAGACTTCTTGAACCTCATACCTCTTGAACCTTATTGATCCAGCCTGTCCAGATCACTCTATAAAGCCTTCCTTTCCTCAACTACCACCTAACTTGGTGTCATCTGCAAACTTACTCAGGGTGCAATTGACCCCCTCATCCAGATCATTGATAAAGACATTAAACAGAACTGGCCTCAGTATTGAGTGCAGAGGAACACCACTTATGACCGGACACCAACTAGAACAATCATTCCACGTTCTGCTGGAAATGTCCTCAACAAAAAGGGAGCCAACTCCAAGTGCAACTCACCTGCAGAGTTGTACAAGTCACACCAGACTGCAACTGCCAACACTCTGTAACCTATTTATTTCAACTTCCTAATAGCAGTAGTAACTCTATTAGTTCTTTTGTAAACAGATTCAGAACTTCTTTTTTCTTGCTAGAAATCTTATCTGAATATAAAAAATGCGTAAGTTATAGACTGGCCATTAACATTCATTTATTCCATCCTTTGACTGACCATTAACTGAGTTACTTTTCTCTCTTATCCCCAAAATTATCTAATAGCAGCAGTTCTATCTCATTTGGAATTCAATTGTGCTAGGCTAAAAAAAAAGCCACATATGTCTACCTTATTCTCCTAAAACAAGCCTCTGCATCTCTGTCATCCTTTGTACTCTTTTCTGTTCTTGTTTCAATCCAAAATAACTACACTTGATCTTAGCCAAAAGGCCAAGAAGTGATATAATTCTATGATTCTAAAATAACCTATATAAACAAGGAGGAGATAGAATTAAATACAATATCTCAAAGAAGATCTCAGTAATGCCTTCTACACTGTCTGTTACACTTTAATAATCCTACCAGGAATTCTTGTGAGACAAGCACTAAGGTTGCACGTACCCCTTTCATAGCTTCACCCCATTGGCAGGATCTCCTGGCAGGATTTACAACTAGAAAACATGAGTTTACCATTTCTCCACATCTTGAACTACTGTTTTTTTAATACGTATTGCCCTGGAACACATTGGACAGTGCAGAATACATGAGACTCCTAATTGTTCTTGCTTTCTCAAATATAGGTCCTAAATTTGCTACTCTTCAATTACCTAATATTCTCAACTTCATGAAGCTAGTAACAAATCCTTAGTACCGGGCCTGCAATTACTTGTGCTAGGCATTGTTCTTGTACAGACTGAGAAAACTAAATGGTTCTATCCTTACAATTTCCAAACCTTGATTTTTCATTCTAACTTCGAAATTTCTGGTCCTTCATCTTTATTATAAAGCTGCCAATGCTCCATCTCATTGCCTTTATTCAAAATCAGAGCAAAGTACTTTTTCAGCCTATTAATTTTTATTTCTCTCCTACCTTGACTGGTTACTAGTTTTTGTTTTTACCTGAAGGTAGAAAATCTTTACTGATGTTTTTTTCCCACATTCAACATATGCCCCTGATTCACAAGGCATAGTTAATTATAACAATCAGCTATAAGAGGAGAAGTTCAGATTGGAGCACTGCTTGCTATCCTTTGCATCTTCTGAAGAGCAGGTGGCAAGCCAATCTGCTTGAGCCAGCTGAATGAAGACTCTCAATAGTTTAGGGGGAGTCTAGCTGTTGAAGAATCCTCTTTGGAAATAAATCCTACTGGATAATCATTGCAAATCCTCTTTACAGTGTAATTGAATAAGCTTGCTTAGTCCTCTGAGCATTTTCAAGTTTGGGTGAAACTTTTTAAAGCAGTGTCACACTGTGTGCCTTCCTTCAGAACTTGTTTCAGTCCTGGATCAGTATGCTGTATCCTGGAAGAGACATACTCTAAGCTCTTTCTCAGAAGCCTTTTAATTCTTAAGAAATTAATTCTAGTTTCATCTCTTCTTCATTTGCAAATCACTGCTATCCCTCAATTTCTTGTTCCGTATCAAATCTATGATATTCTACCCCCTGTCTTAAATAGGTCAGTTTAATCCTTTTCTGAATTTAAAAAATTGGTATCTATTGGTCTTATCTGTCTAAATATGACCTCTGTCATAGTAGCCATCTAATGAATAATAGCACCACATAAGAGTATTATGTTTCAGGTTTCATCTGCTTAATGTAGCCATTACAGCATGGTCTAGCAGCCTTCTATTTATGTATGTCCCCAAGCCTGTCTGACACTCTGTTTTCTTGAGCTCTTTAAAAAGATCCTTTCCTTTGCAGAACCATTCCGCTTTCTCAACTCAGAAGTCAATGCCACCATCTGAAAGTTTCCTTAATCAACGTGCACACAAACTGACTGGAGGCATGTCCTGGGGAGGCTTCTATGAATATGATTTAGTAGTGGACAGTTATGGTTGGACTTGATGATCTCAAAGGTCTTTTCCAACTTAGCAATTCTGTGATTCCATGATTCCTTATCACAGAGCGCAAATATTCCTGCTTTATGGCCAGTGATGGAGTCCATGTGGGAAGACATGCAAACAGAATCATAGAATCATAGAATGGTTTGGGTTGGAAGGGACCTTAAAGATCATCTAGTTCCAACCCCCCTGCCATAGGCAGGGACACCTCCCGCTAGATCAGGCTGCCAAGGCACCATCCAACCTGGCCTTGAACACCTCCAGGGATGGGGCATCCACAACTACCCTGGGCAACCTGTGCCAGTGCCTCACCACTCTCATCGTGAAGACATTCTTCCTTATGTCCACTGTAAATTTGCCCCTCTCCAGTTTATACCCATTGTCCCTAGTGCTATCGCTACAAGCCTTTGTAAACAGTGCCTCCCCACCTTTCCTGTATGCCCCCTTCAGGTACTGGAAGGTCGCTACAAGGTCTCCTCTGAGCCGTCCCTTCTCCAGGCTGAACAAGCCCAACTCTCTCAGCCTGTCCTCATATGGAAAGTGCTCCAGCCCTTTGATCATCTTTGTAGCCCTCCTCTGGACCCATTCCAACAGCTCTATAGCCTTCTTATGTTGAGGATTCCAGAACTGGACACAATACTCCAGATGAGGTCTCACAAGAGAGGAATAGAGGGGCAGAATCACCTCCCTCACCCTGCTGGCCACGCTGCTTTGATGCAGCCCAGGATACGGTTGGCCTTCTGGGCTGCGAGTGCACATTGCCAGCTCATGTCAAGCTTCTCATCAATCAGCACCCCTAAGTCCTTCTCTGCCGAGCAGATGCTGTTTTAAATGTTTTAAATCTCATGTAACTGTAGGATATATTGGAGAAACTGCCTATAATTTTGAAGTAGCTGGTTAAGAAACACTGCTTCATCGCTTCAGGCTACGCTGCAGACCTTCAATCCTGTTTGAAGCAGGCAGAGCATCCCGAAGCCCCGTGCTCCTGTGCCAGAGTCCCTTTGCAGGGCTTCTTTATGGGCAACTCTCCTGACACCCAGCAAGGAGTGGGAAGGGGAGATTCCTCAGGATGGGGCAGTGGTGGGTGCTGAGTATGCAATGCCACTGAAATCTCTGTGCACCCACAGAGGAACGGAGCCACACGGGATTTATTTTTTTTTTTTTTTTATTGTTGAAGAATTAAACCTGGAATGGGTCCAGAGGAGGGCTACAAAGATGATCAGAGGGCTGGAGAACCTCCCATACAAGGACAGGCTGAGAGAGTGGGGTTGTTCAGCCTGGAGAAGAGAAGGCTCGGAGGAGACCTTATAGTTACCTTCCAGTACCTGAAGGGGCTGCGAGAAAGCTGGAGAGGGACTGTTCATAAAGGCTTTAGGTGACAGGACGAGGGGGAATGGGTATAAACTGGAGAGGGGCAGATTTACACTAGACATAAGGAGGAATTTATTCACCATGAGGAGGTGAGGCAGTGGCACAGGTTGCCCAGGGAAGCTGTGGATGCTCCATCCCTGGAGGTGTTCGAGGCCAGGTTGGAGGGGGCCTTGGGCAGACTGGTCTGGTGGGAGGTGTCCCTGCCCGTGGCAGGGAGGTTGGAACTAGATGATCTTTAAGGTCCCTTCCAACTCTAACTATACTATGATTCTAAAAGCGGAGCTCTGGGCGCGGAACCCCTCGGGGCTGCCAGGCGCAGCTCCGCCTCCCGGGCTGGGGCGCGGGGGCGGCGGGCGCGCTTATCCGGAGCCGCATCCCAGGGCTCTTGCGACGGCGGCACCGCGGGGAGGTGAGCGGGGACGGGACAGCACGGAGGGCGGCGCGGGGTCCGGTGCGGGGCGAGGGCAACAGATGCTCTTTTCCCCGCGGGGAGTTAGTGCGGGACCCGGGTTGGACGGGAGGTGCAGCAGCGTTGCAGCACCCGTGTGCTCGTGCAGAGATCTTTCCCAGGGCCCCTCAGCAGCAGCAAGTGGGGAACTGGCATCAGAATTGAGGGCTGGAGCGCCTCTGCTCTGAGGAAAGGATGAGAGCCTGGCTGGGGGCAATCCTGGGTTTCAGTACAGGGTGGGGGATGATATGATTGAGAGCTGCCCTGCAGAGAAGGACTTGGGGGTGCTGGATGATGAGAAGCTCGACATGAGCTGTCAGTGTGCACTCGCAGCCCAGAAGGCCAAACGTGTCCTGGGCTGCATCAAAAGAAGCGTGGCCAGCAGATGGGGGGAGGTGATTCTGCCCCTCTATTCCTCTCTTGTGAGACCTCATCCGGAGTATTGTGTCCAGTTCTGGAATCCTCAAGTTAAGAAGGATATGGAGCTGTTGGAATGGGTCCAGAGGAGGGTTAAAGAGATAATCAAAGTGCTGGAGCACCTCCTATACCAGGACAAGCTGAGAGAGTTGAGCTTGTTCAGCCTGGAGAAGCGAAGGCTCTGAGGAGACCTTAAAGCAGCCTTACAGCACCTGAAGGGGGCTACAAGAAAGCTGGGGAGGGACTTCTTACAAGGGCATGTGATGACAGGATGAGGGGGAATGGCTTTAAATTGGAAACCAGAAGATTTAGATTAGACATTAGGAAGAAATTCTTCAGAATGAGGATGGTGAAACACTGGCACAGGTTGCCCAGGGAAGTTGTGGCTGCCCTATCCCTGGAGGTGTTCAAGGCCAGGTTGGATGGGGCCTTGGGCAGCCTGGTCTGGTGGGAAGTGCCCCTGCCCATGGCAGGGGGTGGAACTGGATGATCTTTAAGGTCCCTTCCAACCCAAACCATTCTATGATTCTATGAAAACTGCCACGTTTTCACAGTAATGATGTTTGAGAATGTTAATGACGTTTCCAGGTGAAGAAAAGGTATAAAAGTAGTTGTTGGGTACTTGCTGTACTTTACTTGTGCCTGAGCACCACTGAATACAGATCCTGCTTTTCATACACTCTCTTGCATCTCTTACCTGCCACATTTCTGGAAATCTGAGCCAAGTACTGATGCCTGCCGAGGGATAGTTCCTCATTTCCATGTGGTGAATCAAACCCCAGTGGGAATTTGCTGAGGCTGTAAAAAGAACAAATGGGAAGCAATACTCCAGTTAGGTAACCTCGGTGTGTGCAAAAGGAGGTATAGACACGGAAAGCAGAGGAATAGGCACTGTAATTGCTGGTATTTTCTATTTGGGGGGGGATAAACACTTCAGTTTTGAGGCAGATGTGATGCTAATATATGAATGTAGGGAAACCTGTAGAAACTGCAGTGTAAAAGATGAGTGGCTTTATGGAAGCAAAGAAAGTCAATGGTGACAGCGTGAGACCAGCAGAAGAGTGATTTTCTGTGGAACTGCCGCAGAAAATCTGGGAAATGTCAAATTGGAATTTCATTTACATCAAAAGACAAGATGCAGAGTTCTAACTTAGATCACTTCTCTTGTGAAGCAGAGCAGTTGAGTTTGACAGAAGAGAAAGCAGGATCCTGCCACAAGAAAGGCAGGATTCTCTCTATAGAAGAGTCTCCAGTTATTCTACACCCATCTTCCCATTGTGCTCCACTAAACCCACTGCCGAGAACAAGCTGGTGAGCAGCAAGACCAAGATTTAGTCATGGTTGAAAGCCAGTTACAAGGTTTTAATTTTGATGCCATAGGTCTCTTGTCACAGGATTGTTGTGGCACTTCCATTCCCTGGGATTATAGTGTTGATAAGATTATCCTTATCAACAAAATGTTGCTTCAACAAGAGCTCAGGATCTGAATGACTGAGAGGCTTTCATTGGACGAGAAGCTCCCCTTTAAGTAGGGAGACATTAGTTCTGACATCACCTGTAATTCTACATTGTAGATACAGCCATTACTCTGGAATTCAATATGCTTTATAGGTGGAGCCCAAACATCTCACATGTCAACACAGATGATGTTCTCCACTCAGAACAGTAGTGCTTTAAGCCAGTCACTAGGTAGATGAGAAAAATATAAGCAATTTTAAAAATGTTTTTTCAGAAAACACTATAACCACTTGTTGACCTTTTGTGGGATATTCAGAAATGAAGAACATAGAGCTGCTTTTGGCTCAGATTTCATAAAAGCAGAATAGAAATGTCTTTCTTAAATTTTGAGACTTGGAGCAGACCAGAGCAGTTATGAGTAAACATGTTGTGGTAATACTCTTGCATTGTCTTCCAGCACATAATGAAGCACATCTTTAGTAACAGCCTTGCAACAGACTCTCAAATACTTACGTAATGATTTCCTATATGGTGTTTGATAGAAAGGATGCTTCAAAACTGTGTTTGTGGTCTCAGCAAGGGGTCAGTGAGAGATAGCCAGCAGAATATTGCAAAAATAGTTCTGTCTTGTAGTCCTCTGATGTGATGCTGGCAGTGCAGAGGGATGCATTTACCATGTTGGCTTCACAATGTACGGTCCAAAAACCAGGGCCAGGGTTCAGGGATCAGTGATCCTTATGAAATGTTGGAGATTGTATATAATTGAACTGTGGAAGCAGGAACTGAAACCTGGTTGAGCACTTGACTTCCAGAAAAAGCCATGCTGCTTCTAGTTTTTCCTTAATTGGTCCATCATTTATTCTTTCTCTACTCTGGTGTGGATTTAACTGGAATGATGTTGAATTAGCTTCTATCCCACCCACGCAGCTAGCTGGCATAAAGTGAATTCACTCCGTGTCTATCCAGCTGCTTTCATATGTCCTCAGTCAAATCTATACTGTTAATACCTGTTCTGTAGATTTGGGGGGAAAAAAAAAGTACATTTATGTATTTTAATTCTAAAGCTTTTCTTTAGTGAACTTAAAATCAGAAATGAATAAGTTATAAATGTTCATTTATATTGTAGTATGTGAGCAAACAAGGTTAAAAGTCATGGTCTTCCAGCCAGCAAATAATTTCAGTTACTTAAAAATTGGGATGGAGGAAGAGGAATTGGTGGGATGTTACATTGTTTAGTTTTAAGAATGTAAACATCCTATTAATATTTGGAAGACATTCTTAAAATGCTGAATAATGTAGTATGTAGACTCAGTTCTCATTTGATGGGGATTCCACCGCTGATGGATGCTGTTTTGTCATGTCAGTTGATGACATCATCCATTTCATATGTGCTCCATTTTAAAGAGCTTTATTTTTTCATTAAGATGTCAAGTGGCATTGGTAATATACTTTCATAATCCCCACAGGCCAACTTAAATTTGGGCTGTTGCCAAGAATGATTTTGCTTGTGCCAACATTTTCAGAGTCATTCTGTTAGGAGATATCTAGCTGATCCCGTTGGAGACCAGGCTGATGGTGAGAACATACAGTGAAGAGCTGGTGGAAGGGTGTCTTCCAAGTAGCAACTCGTGTGTGGCATTAAGTGACTCTTTGACAAGCCCCTACTAAAACTGTATGCACGTGACATGTGCTTAAGCTATCAAACCTTTAATTTCCTCAAAAAATGGAGTTTTTTTTTTCAACAATGTCTGTTTCCCACAGATTATAATAAATGGCATCAGTTACTTTTGTCACATAACAGCTTTTCAGTAATCTGGCCAGTAATTTATCTGGCTACTGAGTTTGCAGTTACTTGTGTTTTGGGACTTTGGGATAATCTTAAAACTCTACCACTCCTCTGGATTCTTGCTAGTTTTTGAAGAGTTACTGGAAATGAATATCAGGAGTCAAAGAGAATTTCAGGTGGTTTATAAAAGCGTGTTAGATACAAGAAGATACCAGGACTTGTTAATCTTAACACGTCGGTAGATTATACGATCCCTTAATCACCAGGTTCCTGTCAGTGATCAATATATCCAAATCAATCCCCATATCATGTAGAGGTTGTTATTGGTACTTTTACTATGGATATAGACATTCTAGCTGCAATTTCGAGCCAGTTTTGCTACTGGCTCTAGTAGTCTGTTTGCCCAGTCTGAAGCCCCCATAATGATGCAAAATCCACTTGCTTCCTTCGTCCTGTGTTGCAGACTGAACAAGTTATTCCAACTACTGTTCAGTACTTCTGATTCAGTAGCCCAAGGCACGGAATGGCCTTATCCTGGGCTCTGCCAGCACAGCATACTTCATAGGTATTGGGATGTTTTAGTCCTTGTTTTTATCAGTAACTTTAAAAAACTAATAACTTTTTTTACTATGGATCAGCACTGCACCATCAGATTTATTGTTCTTAAACACCTCCTAAGCAGCGATTTTAATATCCAAGTCATGCAGACTATTCCATTATATTTCTTTTATGTTATTGATAAAGATCTCTTTTCAGTGAGAGTTTTTGGATCTTTCTATATCTTAGTCAGGCACCAGTAAAAAATTCTATATTAATTCTCGTGATGTTCTTCATCACATTGGTTTAATTTGTTTGTGCCATGCTGATCATCATTTAGTACAGTGCCTGCTTCCTTTGAGCTCCTAGTTTACTATCCTTCCAGATTGTGCTCCACCTGTGAAACTGTCTTTATCTCATCCCTCCAGATTTTGCACTTTCACCGTTCCAATTCTCTCCCCTGTCCCACTGTAGGGAGGAGTGAATGAGCAGCTGTGTGGTGCTTGGCTGCCTACTGGTGTTAAACTTCGGCAGTCCTTTTTTGTGCTTAATGTGGAGCTAGAAGGATTTGAGACAAGGACAGTTTTGATTGGAATGTGCGAGACCAAACTTAGCTGTTACAGCTACTCTGACAGGGCTTGCCATGGGGCTTGCTTGTCTTACTGTGTGTTAGAGTCTAGAGCTTGTTCGTGGCTGCTTTTTGCTTTTGCTATATTCCTTGTTATCCATAATTGTGAGCAGAGCTGTGCTTATAGTCTTATAGACCCTTATAAGGTCTGTAAGACTCTTATAGTCTTATAGACCCTTATAGTCTACCCAGGGCTTCAAAGAGGAAAGAAAAGTGGAGTGGGTTGTGTATAACAGGTTTGCTCATATAAGTACGCAGCTGAAGTCATAAAGTTAGAAAAGTCTGGACTTGTACTTGGCACTGCCTGTGGCAATTACAATTTGGTTCTTGGAGGTGCTTTGTCTGGGTTTGGAGCAGAAAAATTTACTTGTTACACTAGTAGTAACCTGATTGAGGCGAATAAAACCTATATTCAGTTATGGATTACTGAACCTGATTGCAATGTTTTAAATCTCTGGCTAGTGCTCAAGAATCCTAAAATAAGCCAGCAATGCTGGAGCACTCTTGCATTCCAGAGAAACCACTACCTGCTGTCAAGCAGGCAGGACTGACTGTAGGGACAGACTAAATAGGAAGCTGCATATGTGTGGGAAACGCAGCACTAGGGCCATGGAGCCCACCCGGCCCTTGCCAGGGCTGGAAAATCTGAAAGAAGGGTGCGTTGGTGTGGTTGTGTGGATAAGAGCTGAAGAACTTCTTTTCCCAGTGCTACTAGCAGTACTAAAAGCTATCCCGGGCACCTTCAGGCCTCAGGTAGGAGGCACCACTGTTCCACCCAGGGTTTGCTTGCTGGCTGTTCAGCTGCTCATGCTGCTGTTTGTTCCCCTCACTGCTGGCTGCTCCCAGATTAAGAGGGACCAGAAGCCCAGGCTGGACACTTTGCAGAGGACTGGGAGAGCCCAGACCTCTGGTAGCATTCTTCCTGGCTAACACTACTGAAAATACTTAGCAGTTACCCTCTTTTGAGCTTCTAAAAGTAAACCATTCTTACACAGAGAATTCATCTGATTGGCCACATTGCATGGATACTGAGGCTTCCTTGGACTCCAGCCCTTGTCCTTCCAGCCCCTGTTATCTGGCTGTATAAAAAAGATGCATAAATACATTGGTTAATGTCATCACTGTTTACATGCAGTAGTGGATAGCAATTGCCAGTAGCTTTCTTAGCATGACAGACAGAAAGACAAAATGTTTGATTTTGTGCTATACCAAAATAGGCATCAGGTATAAATACAGAAAGCTTTTTTCCTAAATTGAGAAACTTCCATGATTGGAGAAATTAGAGCTGTTTCTTGTTTGTGTTTTTTTTTGTTGTTTTCTCCTTCATGCAGGCAATGATTCGTAGAAAAGAATCCTGTGCTTAAGGACAGATACGAATGACATACCTAAGCTGCCTTGTCTATGTACTGGAAGAATGGACTGTTTTGGGATACCTGGAGAAATACCTTTTTCATGTGGTCATCATCTCAGTGACACTAAGCGCCATATTAGTTTTTTTCATAGTTCCTTTAACAATGCTCTTCTTCATTTACCTTTCTAATATTTTGCTTTTAATATATCGGAGAAACAGTGAGGTACAAGCAGATCCTTTGAGTGATGTTTGGGATAGCGCAAGGAGAGCTATCGCAAGCTTTTGGGATATATATGCAAGAGTATGGCATGGTAAGTATGACATGACTTGTCTGAAGCTTTGAATTACAATAAATTGTATGTACACATAAGTTTTAATGTATTTTTCTTCTTATTTCTTCCAAACAGATGGAAAGAAATTACATTTGCTATACTCTGTATGGCATCTAACCCAAAGGTTTCTGCCTCGAAGACTGATTGCATTATATAAAAAGCAGAATGAAAGGGAGAAATTAGTTTAGATAGGGTAAATTCTCTTAACTGGATAGGCAGGTGTGCTTCTCTGTATATGGTATCAGAGTGAAGTGCACTGTTCTAGTAATGTAACTGCAAGTGCTGTGTAATTTATTTTTTGTCTTAGTAACTGCTTAGAACCCACTAAATAAATGAGCAAAACACAACAATTAAGTGTATTTTTACTTTGTGAAAACTACTTTGTTTTATGACAGTTGAAAAGAGTTTTAAGAGCTGTATGGACAAAGAAATAATTAGATACCACAGTTCAGTTTGTACAGTGGCAGACTTTAAAAGTAACCCATTTTTTCAGTTTCATTACACTCAACTTTCAGATACTTTCAACACACTTTGCTCCCTAGGAGATTCCTCAGCTGCCTGCTAGGCTCTTGTTCTTCCCACAGATGTAGTTTCAGGCTGTCAGCAATGCTTAACTTTGCTGCTCTAAGGATAAATAATAAGTTTATCTATGTTACTGTCCATTCTCACAGCTTTTTCCCTTAATCTTTGAACATCCTGCAGTATAAAACTTTCCGAACCTCTTCCCAAGATTCTGCCTGCTCCATCCCCATCCTTCTCCCTGAACAGCTCGTGGTAGGAGCTATAGCAGGGATGGAGATGAAGGCAGACAAGGTGGAAAGGTGGAACAGAGCTCTTGGTTGGTAGAAGTTGTGGCTTTCCCAAGTCTTTGTCAACATTAGCCTCTTAGTCTGGTTCTATCTAAAACCTAAATCAAACATAGGAAGAACCAGGTGCAGGGGAATGGCATTTATAGAAGCCCATGTCTGTGGGGAAATTTCCTTCCACTGTGAGAGGAATTTTAAATATATAGAATCTGCCTGACACAGAATGGAGATTCATTCTCTGTATTTCAGGAAAGCTTCCTGACTGCTTGTTAGCCTCTCATTCTGCTGATGAAGTGGTTTCACACCAGCATAGTAATTTTTTTTTTTTTAATTATTGTACTTTGAACTGGGAAAAGTTGCTAATGAGAAATAATTTAGTTCTCTTACTGGGGAAGACGTCTGGTTCAGGTCTGATCTAGTGATTAAACTGAAAAACAAATTAGTCCACCAATAACCTGTGGTGTTTGAGGGGCTTTCTCTTTGCAATTTCCTGATTAAAAGATCTTAATTCTCTGAAAACTACTGTAGAGCCTTACACAACTCTCTGAAAGTGATTTAACAAAGGACAGTAAATGTTTTTCTTTAAAGGGCCAGATGATTTATAGCTCTTATTGTCAGTATATTGTTTTCCATCCTCAACAGGTTATGAGCTTCATGGTGTGGAAAACCTACCAGAAGGACCAGGCATTGTTGTGTATTACCATGGAGCTATTCCTATAGACTACCTTTACTTTATGTCTAGGCTGTTTCTGTGGAAGAAAAGACTTTGTCTGTCAGTAGCTGATCATTTTGTCTTTCGCTTACCAGGTAAGGTTTATATATCCTGGATTCACTCAACCTGTTGCTGGTTTTGGTGAAATTTACATTTATTACACTTTCAAGAGAGCTTTTAACTAAAAGACTGCTTTTAAACTTTTAAACTAAAACCTGGTAGATGCAGAAGGGCAAACAGTGTAGAGTACCCTGTTTTTAAGTAAAGGTCATAAAAACACTGGTAGACCCTCCAAACCAAACAAACAGACATTATATAATCTCTTTGGGATGAAATGTCATGCCTCAGTAGAAAGTGTAGGATAAGACTGTTACTACTGACCTATTGCTGATTGGACAGCAATGGGCTATGAGTGCAGAAAAGCCCAGTAAATGGTAGGTTATCAGTTACCTATTTGCCCTCTACAGTAGGTAACCACTGCAGTGGGGTGTGAAATCAAATCTATCTTCTGATCAAAGCCTGGAGTAGGACACAAAACTTCTTAGGAGATTTTATTGTTGAAGACAACTGTGTAATACTGACCACCACAATACATTCAATGTATTGTAGACTGAGAAAGAAAGGAATAATTCCATTGTGAAAAGGAGAAGATACAGAAAAGCAAACCTCATACATTTTTAGAAAAACAAGACGTAAAGGAAAATCCAGAAGGACTAGCAGGGAGATTATCTAAAAGCACCTTTATACCACTTATATTAAAAATTGTTATAATAATAAAGAGTAAGGGAAGCTAGTTAAAAGTAGAAAGACATTATTCAGAAAAGGAAGTTGTCTTCAAATACTGAAAACAAAGAGCAGAAACTTGATCAAGTTTGATGCAAGAACATATTAAGGCACCTCTAGAAAGATGATGAGTAAAATTTTAATAGAGGCATACTTACTAAATAATGTGTAGTACTAAACACATCAGAAGCATGATGTCATCAAGCGATCATTGGCTTTTCAGAGGACCCCTAAAGGAATATAAAGCTTAGCAGAATGTTGTAAAGGAAACGTCTTTTTTAAGGGATAAATGAGAGGGTACTGTTTCAAACTGAAGTGTCTGTAGCACAGATTTTTATTACAAATGTATAGTAAAACTATTGTCAGGACTAAGCAACACTTTTGAGATGTGCAATTTTCAGACTACTGATGTGTACATAACATATTGCTTGAATTACACTCATGGTAGAGGAACGGAAGGTGGCAAATATGGTGTCAATGTATAAAAAGGTTACCAAAAAGGCATCTGGTAAAAAAGATGACAAATAATGGAGATTAGGTCTACTAATTTGCTGCATTAGTAGAAAATGTGGTTAAAAGTAATCGACTAGCTGAAACTTCTCCCTAACCTTCTCTTGCTTTACCATACTTAGCTGCTTTTTGCAGAGAACTGTTGCACTCACATTTCTTTAATGTTTCTTAAAAGAATGCTCGTGAGGATATGCTGAACCTCAGTCTGTTGGATTAAATACAGTTGTGGGAGATATCTTATGAATGAATTGCTGGTTAAAAGATAGGAGATAAAGGGTAGAAATAAATACCTAATTTTCACAAAGGAGAATTCACGAGGTGTACCAATGAAGAACAGTGCTGGCACCTGTGTTATTCAAAGTAATCATAAACTAGATCAGTTGTGACGTGACAGAGCTTTATACTGGCCATTTTTTTCAAGGCAGTAAAAGCCCACACAGAGAGTATGGTTATATACCAATATCGAATCACTGGCTGATTAGATGGAGGATGAAACTCAGTTATAATTCAGTGCAGAAGAAAAGAAAAATAAGTCTAAATGCATAAACATGTAATTGGGGTTTAAATTTTCTAGATTACTTTAGGAATGTGTCAGCTTAAGTCTCAGCAACTGCCAAAAGGCAAACAGAATTTTAGGCTTATCCTGAAAAAGAAGAAACAGAAAATACCACTGTGTACTCAAAATGCATGTGGTGCCCACATCTTGAGTATTGTGTGGAATTCTGCTCTACTCATCTCAGAAAAGCTGAAAAGTAGTAAAGATATAAAAAAGGACAAGGATGATCAGAGGCCTGGGATGGCTTCCTTTGAAGAGGCAGAACACAGGAGAGAAGTCTTGCGTGACTGAGGGACATCTGTGTGACCTGGAAAAGGGGAATAGGAAATGGTAATATTCATTTGATATGTCATAATTCTTAACAGGTGGAAGTTTTAAAGCAAAGCAAAGGAAGTATCTATTCATTTAATAAAAATATGGCCTTCATGGCTACAGGATAAAACAGAAATACATATGTGTTCACAAAAGGATTAAACAAAGTTGACATCTGCCTTTGACTGAAAGATCTGGCAAACATGATGCCTTGAATAAGATTAAATACATCTCAATTACAGGATGCAGCACTGTGTTTCCTGCTGTCTTCCAAAGTTTCTGTCACAGACCTTTGTCAAAGTTGCAGCGCTAGACACTAGTTCTGGCAGTTTATAGTTGTTGTTTACATCTATAAATATAAACTTTTCAAACCATGCTGTTAGAACGGTGAATTTGAAGACTGCGGAAACTCTTGTTTGCTGAAGCTCACTATGGGTGTTCCAAACTCATAGATTTAAACTGTGAAGATAATATAAGAAAGCATAGAGGGGTTCTATTGCTCTCAGTCTGTCTTTTGGAGAAATCCCAGTTATGGAGACAAAGGAGATTAACTGACCTGTTCATGCAGTGCTGAAACTGCCCTGCTAACTTCATCCATTCATGCATCATAAGGGTTGAACAGCATTCCAAGTTGATCCATGTAGTTTGCAATTTAATGACAATATACTCATTTTAACAACTCAAACCCAGAACTTTTAAAATGTTAAACATCACATTGTAAAGGAACACTAAAACCAGTTGCTTGTCAGGTATTTATTTGTGTAATAACCTTTACTGTACTGAAAATTTTTATTTTTTTCTGTATTAAAATATTTTAAAAGAAGAAGAGGGAGGAATAGATGTTTGTTTTTAGATTTCTAGCTGTGATGCACAGGCTTCGTTTGCATGGTTGGTGTTTTAATAATTATGGAAGACAGCATGTGGAGTCATTAGTTTATTGAGATGCTCCTGATAAGCTGGTTCATATTCATAACATTTGGGCAAAACCACTGGCATGTATTCGTCATTTTGCCAGTATTCACTTTGTAGGTGTTTTACTTCCTTTGTACAAATTTACCTTAGTCTAAATAGATAGCTATTAGATTTTCATTTAGCTGTAATCTTGTTCTTACATTCCAGCAGTATTTGTGATAAATCGGTATAACAATATGTATTTGCTACTTATTTATTGCAGGACTTAAATTATTACTGGAAGTAACAGGTGTTATGCCAGGTACAAGGGAGGAGTGTCTCATTGCACTGAAGAATGGACACTTGGTGTCCATCTCACCAGGTGGAGTTAGAGAAGCATTATTCAGTGATGAAAGTTATCAACTCGTGTGGGGAAATCGAAAAGGCTTCGCTCAGGTTGCTCTAGATGCAAAAGTGGTGAGTGTTATGTATTATCAATCCCAGTTTATGCTTATTGCATACATGCTTCATTATAAAATGCAGCTTAGGAGTGTTTGTTAGAAAATCTTCAGAGAGAAGAAAAGTTTTGGGAGTAAAGATTTCTTTTTCCCACCACTTTTCTCAAGCACGTTAATCTGTAGGGAGCAAGGGTTTTATGGAACTGTGCCAGGCAAGAACTAGTTTTACATAAAAACAGAGCACTGAAATATGTTCAGTGTTGATGTCAGGTGCTCAGCATCCTGTAGAGATGAGCACCTATTGGTTTGTGCTCCACTAATGTACACGTGGCCACAGTTACAGTTGTGTTTTCTGTATGGATAATGATCTGTAGATACAAACTTCTGCCACTGGCTCTGACTTCTTTCATCTGACCTCACATGAGACTGTTTCTGTGTTATAGTCTCTGGGAAATAATTTTATTTGGGATGGCATAGAGCTGAAAGAGCACCAACCCGTTCTTTTTCCTAAGTGACCCTTCTCATCGCCATTACCATTAGAGACAAGTTTTGTGTCTTAATTTAGACTTAGCATATCAAGTGCTCTTTTTGTCTGACAATATTGGTACACATCCAGGCTTCACCTGTTCTGCCATGAGCTTTCTCCTCCATTTGATGAACTGCACAACCACCATTTTTCTTTACATTATTATGAGTATCTAATCAATTGTAGTGCTCTGCTTTGGCCTTCCACATAAACATAATCCTTTTCTGTCTACACAGGAGAGAATCTGTACAAGGAGTTGAGTTCTTCCCATGAAAGTTGAATTTCTTGCCACCCCTTTCAGTTTTTTTCTGCAGTTAAATCTCTTTCTAACCACATACAATTTGTTGCTTCTCAAGTTTTGCTTTGGTCTCTTACAATATAGCTACAAAGTACCTAGGTTTGCAAAATGCATGCTTCAGGCTAATACATCTTCGCAACTATCCATGTCTGAAATCTTGTGGGGGAGATACCTAAATACTAGAATAAATTTAGGAGCACTTACCAATGGATAAAGTAGTTTTAGTCTGAGAGTCCTCTTTCTAGCTCTTTGTTTGTCTTGTAATATGGTCTTTTAAAAGTAACACGGTATGTGTTTCTGTTTCCTCTTCTGTCCTTTTTCTCAAAGATGTGAGCTGGTAAATGTGAATCACAGTACTCCATATATTGTGGAAAATACTAGGAAAATCAGAATGTGAAAAGGATAAACCCATAAAGTCAAACTTATGTGGGCATTTTGAATTCCCTTGTAGTCTTTCCTCTTAGGTATCAGTTTAATAGTATTTCCAAACAGTCAGAAAGAGATGTCGCTTTAACTACTTGAGTGATTTCTAATAATTTTGCTTTCATATCTGCCTTTAAAGCCACTTTAAATATTTGAACAATCTTTTGCCAGATGTTCTCACTTGTCTTGGAATGACACACTTGGTGTAATTCTACAGTGTAATATTTTTTTTTTCTAAATAAAAAGTGACTTAAAAAACTCTGAGTGCCCTTTAATGTAGAGTGCCACACTGATCAAAACACATCACAAAAATCCTTGATAGTAATCCTTTTAATTCTTCCATTTTTCTGTAATTTAGAAGGACATAGAAGTAGGTGAATAGTAGTACCTAGAATTGCTAACACCTTCTGTTGACAGGACTTAATGAATTGGGTATTCATTGAGAATAATGTTCTTGCAGTGTGAAACTTTTTTGTGGTCACTTGTGTAACGTGTGGTAAAACACTACGTAGGATTATCTGTTACCTGGAGGGCAGAGAGAATGTTTTTCTTTTGACTCTTACTAGCCTGAGCTCACCTCTACAGTGCTACTAGCTCTTGTATTACTTATTATTGCACACATTCAAAGCTTATATCTTTTTATGATGATGAAGTCTGACTGGATCTCAGTATGGTGGGCATCACTGTAATTAACTTGCAGGCTCCACTGAATTTTGAGCATCTTTGGTATATCTCTGGAAAACTTCTATCTCTGGCAAACCTTAGATAACTAAATACTAATAAAAAGAGAAGTGCTGTGCATGTAACAGTAGAGAGGGCAATATTAACCTTATAAACCAGTTTTTATATAAAATTAGACCCATATTAGTAACTGTATTCCATCTTTTGACAAATCTGGAATTTGATGCTCCTTGTGCAAGCATTTGCTTGCTTGTTCTTGCTGCATCCTTTTCAATACAGTCTTGTAGGCTGACTGAAGATTGGAGATAGACTTGTCTAAACTAACAGAACTTGTTGAGTAATGTAGCAATTCGTATGTTTTGCTAATACTTATTTGGATCCTGAATGAAGGTGAGAGTGGACTAGAAGTGCCTTGTTTTGAATTTATGCTGTGTACAGTGTAGCCGTCAACCAAAGCACCACACACACTTTATACAGTATTAATAACGACTACGTGATGGTTCATAACCTGCCACAGGTAACTTGAATGGGGATTTAAAGACAAAAATAACCTTATGTATGAATAGACACTCCCATTCTTATTATATTGTTATGGAAGTCCAACAGTTCTTCCACTGAAAAAGCTGAAGAAAAGCAAATCAAGAATGTAGTTTCAGCCTCAGTCCTTGCCCGCAGGTTTCCACATTTGGTTTCCACTTCTTTTTGTACAACTATGATGCTTACTTGGGGTCAGAAGGAGAGTGTTACTGTTTAATACAATGTTCTGACACAACAAACTTCTGTGACATATATTTGTCTCAAATGAATTTATGTAGGCCTGGGGCCTGAACTTCAGAAATATCCTCTGCTGGGAGCTGGAGTTTGACAGGCTGATGGGGAGGAGTCATCATTTCTGAAGATCCCTTAATTTTATCTGTGGCAAGAAACTGGTTAAAATCTACTTAGATAAAAGATAAACAGGGACTATTGTTTATAAAATTCTTAAAAAAAATAGAATAACACTGTGCAGCAGTACATGCTTAGGGCTGAACAGTATGTGCAGGGGGTTTGGACTAGTCCAGAGGTCCCTTCCAACCTTAACTGGCCTGTGGTTCTGTGATTTTCAAGGTGGCCAGGAGTGATCCAACTCAGTTCCAGCACAACAAATGTAAATCTGTGGGTTACTACAGATCTGACTGTAGTGTTTTACAGGCGCAAGCTCTTGTGTCTGTACCCAGTTTTATCAGCTTAGGGACTGAATGCTGCTACCCACTCTGTACTTGATTTACTGATCATTGTATGCAAGTAACTTTTGTAGTTGCCAGAGTTTATAATCTAAGATATACTCCTCTTGCACTATTCCTAGAATTGTAAGTGTTTTGTCTGGATGATAGGTGGGTTTCAAATATTTTAAATGTCAGACATACAGTATTCAATCAATAGCGGAAGCTAAGTGTGGTATTTTTAATGTCCAGTAGTCATATTCTTTTAAAATATGTTACTGATTATTTTTTAAGGGTTTATTTCTAATAATTTCCCATAATTTCCTGTTCTGAAAGGTTTACTGTTACAACTTTATGTATGTTTGATATTTTTGTTATCTGCCAGTTTGTTTTTCTTTTAAATGGTTTCCATCACTTGAAGTTTTACTTAGGCTCTGGTTGGGTCTTTTTCTTGCTTGTTTTTGTTCTCGTCCTGTGGTTTCTGTTCCATGGTAGTGATTCTTAACAGCAGAAGGGTGTTCTTTCATTGTTTTCTGGACAAGTAATTCCAACAACATGCTCAACGTATGGTTTCAAAAAAATGAAAAGGGACAACAGAAAGGGGAAAAAAGCCATGGAATGGAATACTGTGTTGGTGAGTTTTGTCTTGCCCAATCCTCCCTGCAGGTGTGACCCTTTTTTGCCCCTTTGACTTAAAGCATTCCACCAACTTGAAGATGACCTTCATCTCCATAGGGATATATGGAAGCAATGGCCTTTCTGTATACCAATGTCCTCTTGCTTCGGTGCTAATGAAGAGCACAGATTACTATCCACAGTTACTTTTCCACATGGGCACGAATAACACAGCAAGCCAGAACCTAGGCAGAATCAAGGAAGATTATAAAGCCCTGGGAGTGCAAGTGAAAGATAGTACAGTTTCAGTCAGTGATAGTGCAATAAATATTTATCATACAAGTTGTTTGTTTTTTTTTTGTAGAATCACAATTAACTTTTATAATGTACATTCAAAATGAAAGGTATAAACCTCTAATATGATGTCAGTCATTTTCCTTGCAGATGGTGTCTTTAAAACAGCAGTGTTTGTGGGAGCTGAGAAGCAGAACTTTATTTCTATTCTGAATTTTATTTTTTATAACATTATTCCTTGTTCGCTACTTAACTGACTGATTAATTATGTTCTGTATTCAAGTGGTTTTCTTAGCTGCATTAACATGCTCTAAAACTTTAATACAAATCTCATATAACATTTTCACCTTTTGTTTTTTTGTGATTCCTTAGCCCATCATTCCAATGTATACTCAAAATGTCCGGGAAGGATATAGAATGCTTAAAGAAAGAAGTAAGAACTATAAAATATATTTTATGCATTTAGAATATTTTCCCCACTTTTCTCTCAGCTTTCTCTTATTTGTCTCTTAGATTTTGCTTTAGAGAATTCTGCTTGCTTTGAATTCTCTAACACACTTGTTGTGGGTTAGAGGTATCTCAAATACGGAAATGGCTTGTGTATAACTGGTTTGTGATGTGTGATTTGGTTCTTTAATGCAGGCTTATTTCATTGAACTATTAAGTCTATTGAGCTTTGTTTTGGTGGACAGTTACCTAAATCCTGTAATAATTCCCCATTGACTGTCAGGAAGAGCATGCATCTTTAAGAAATCTTCCATATTAATTAGCTTTCAAGTTTGGATTGTGTTTTCTGTGACTATAAGCTTATTTTTTCCTCGATTAAACTATTTCAGAATTTCTTAGACAGCTATATGAAAGTACACGATTGCCGATGACTCCTCCATATGGAGGGCTTCCAGTTAAACTTCGCACATACATTGGGGAGCCAATCCCTTATGATCCAAATGTAACTACAGAGGAATTAGTTGAAAAGGTAAGTTAGCTCTCTTTGCAATATTGAACTGCATACTTTGCCTTCTATTATATATGCACTTGCAACTAGTTTTTTGTATGCTTGAATGAAGACAAACACACTTTTACTAGCTTGTTAAAGCAATAGCGAGTTCAGGTCCAGGATTCTTTAATGTAGGGAAACCTCCAAGTAAGTATTGACATAGCAATAGTTGATTGGGATGCCCTGATCCTTCCAGAATGTGTGAGCTCTGACTTCTTGGGATGCTAACAGTGTTTCTCCTGTGCCTTTGAAAACTTTGATAACTGACATTATGTAAACTGTCTTTTAAATTTAGTTTTCAGTAACTAGGAAAATAAATTTCATATTGAGAATCTTCTCTAAGTAACATACGGCTCTAGAAACAAAGTTCCATAAGAGTGTCACTTTCATTGTCAAAAGGAAAATGTTAAAAAAATAATTTGCATTCAAAATATAAAAATATTTTGAGTACATAGAACTTGATGAAATCATTGGTGCCCAGGAGCATAAAAACACATATGTATCTAGGGATTAGGCATTTTTCGAAATTTTATTCTATACAGAAAATGCACGTCTTAAAATTTTTCATAGAAGATGAAAGGAGAGCTTTATGCAAAAATCTCAGCTATGGCCTAGGAACATACAGATCAAAACACTTGTTAGGAATCACTCGTGAAAAACACCTTGCCACCCCTAAAAAGATGCAAGAAGGCTGTTTTTGTTGTGGTTTTTTGTTTTTTTTTTTGAAGTTTGGGCTTCATAGCAGTGAAACCAGAAAGACAGGTTTGGTCTATTGTTACAAGGGAACTGCCCCAACAAGCTGGAAGCAGTATTAGTGCTAAAACTGCCCTTATGGTTTTATCCATATTAGTATTTTGTATACCTGCAAAAGTAAAACTGAAATTTCCTCTGACATTGATTTGCTTTACTAAGTCAAGCCTTCTACCACCCACTTCAGTGGGAGTATAGTTAGGTCTTCTGCTTAAATGAGGTTTGAGATGAGCAGTGGCCTGGCTGACCTCTACCTGATCCTGTCCTGTCAGGAAAGGTTTGGCTGCTCTTTTCTTATCTTCCCAGACATATTCTGCCATCACTGTGGGGTAGATCACTGGAATATATAGATTCCTTTATTTAAACTTCAAATCCATGAGGAAAACCTAAGGGACATTATTTTTTATCCCTAGTAGAAATAGAGAATATTTTATGCATTCTCTTCACAAACTTGCATTTGAATCTCATGTAGAATAAAACTTTACAGAATTTAGAGATAAATTGTCATATACGTGCATGCTGTATATGACACAATGAGTGAAGGATTTACGTTGGGAAGGACAGGTGGAGGTCCCTACTCCAAACTCCTGGCCCAGCAAGGTCAGCTATGAGATCAGACACGGTTAGTCAGATTTTATCCAGCACTTTTGATGAAAATCTTCAGGGATGTAATTGCATAAAGTTAATGTTTGGATATTTTAAAGGCTACTTTGACTCAGTAATGCCCAGCTTTAATAAATCTTAATAATTTGAACCTATCCAAACTGCAATCAATGTTTTTATTCCTTTCCAAGGAAAGTGCTATTAGGACAACTAACTAATATAAAAGACAATTTTTTTCTTCAGGTAGAACTTACATGTGAATTTCCCAGTACCCCTTGAACCTCTGAGAAGTCAAATGGTTATACTGTTCTTGCATAAGCAGGTCTGTAAAGCCACTTTCTCTTCTCTTTTCAGACAAAGACTGCCATCCAGGCTCTCATAAGCAAGCACCAAACAATCCCAGGCAGCATATGGAAGGCTTTACTGGAGCGATTTGATAAACGTCGTAAAAGTGATTAGAATGCTTATGTTTATTTCATTGGTTTTACAGCTTACAGTAAAAAGCAATGTCCTGTGGCAATGATGACTAATAATTGGTGTTCAGCCAGTTTAATTTACATGTTTCTATAGTTTCAACCGAAGAAAGCAACCTCTTGAAGGTTCCCCTGTGTCTTTGAGGATATTCTGAAATCAGAAAAGACTGAAGAAGAAAACTTAGGTAAAATACCAATGCAACGGCTAAATTCCCCAAAAGGAAACCATGTAGCCAGGATTTGCATGGTTCCTAAAACACGGATGTACATACATCTGAGAGGCTCAGAAGTTTTGTCTAGATCTGTAGGTTTATGTTTCGAGCAGTTGACAGTCCAGTCTCAGAGCAGAACCTCAGAGTTGCTGTTGTCCCACCAGAGTTCACCCCTTGGTGGGCACCTTCCTTGTTGGACCTCACACGAGAGTGTCTGAAGAGAAACTGTCTGGCTTTAGTTAATGATCTGCTCCTTAGGTCATTTTTCTAGAGAGACTACACAAAGAGAAATAATCTCATTAAACCAGATATTAGACTCTACAAAACACATCAGCTTAGTGGTTCGGTACCCTGGAAAGTATGAATGCTAAATTCAAGACTTCAGAATAGAAAAAAATCAACTCTCTCAAAGAGAGAAAAAAACATTAGTTAAGTGTAGCATTATACAAATACATGTAGAAAGTACTTTGAAATCTGAGCTGGTACATTCATGCAGTATTTCACCATACAATGCTGGTTTAGTGGATGAGGCTGCCCCTAGCCTGAGAATTCCTGCATCATAGTGTGTTTGCAATACGGATGTGCTGTACTTATCCAGATCTGCTGGTAAGCAGGGAGCATGCTGAGGGGGGAACTGATTTAGGTAATGCAACCCTGAGACTCATCATCGCGGGCAGTTTGCCTGAAAATGCAGTGCTGGAGCCCCATATGGATTGAACTCAAATGCCTATTTGGAAAGTTGAACATAGGCAGCATGGTCTTCCTAATACAACTTGCAGGCAACACCGAAACTTGCTACAAAGCAGAATGTGTTTTCACAAGCTGTGGAATGTTGTTGTTTGTTGGGAGTGGGAGAACTTTGTGTAATCAATCCAATATGCCATTAAATGCAATGTCTTTTAACTTCAAACACCAACAAAGGTGAGTTTTGTGCCTTGTTTTTCTCTCTTGTACTGTTAATACCTATACAATCTTTCCCTTTTATGTGGCATCTAAGGAAACATACACAAAGTTTGTCCATTTTCACTAGAAAACTAAATCTCTTCAGAATAGAATTAATTCTTCCTCTTCCCACACTTCTTCTCTACAAATATTTCTTGCACATCTCAAGAAGGCAACAGGATATACAGGTGAGTTATTTCCCTGGAGCAAAAAGACAAGAATTACTCCAGAAGAAAAATCTCTAATCTGTCCCAAGACACAAGAATGTTTACTTGACCCCTTAACTCTAATTGCTGTACACTGTACACAGGCAGAAGGATTTTTCTCCCAGCAGAGACTCAAAATGTATAGGAAAATCAGGATGCTGATTGATATGCCTGGACAAGAACAGGTATTCAAACCATGAAGTCTTTCATAGTGCACCAATATAAGCTAAAATTCAAAGCCTGAGCTTAAGTCAAGTGAGAAAAGGAACTAAAAGAAAGGGCTATCAGATACTGAAGTAGATACAGGTGAAGAAGCAAGAGGAATTACGAGTAAACAGGCTGAGAGAGTTGGGGTCCTTCAGCCTGGAGAAGAGAAGGATCTGAGGACACCTTAGAGCAACCTTCTAGTACCTGAAGGGGGCTTACAAGGAAGCTGGGGAGGGACACTTTATAAAGGCATGTAGTGACAGGATTAGGGGGAATGGCTATAAACTGGACAGGGGCAGGTTTAGACTAGACATAAGGAGGAAATTCTTTACAATGAGGGTGGTGAGGCAGTGGCACAGGTTGCCCAGGGAAGTTGTGGATGTCCCCTCCCTGGAAGTGTTCAAGGCCAGGTTGGATGGGGCCTTGAGCGGCCTGATCTAGTGGGAGCTGTCCTTGCCCATGGCAGGGCGGTTGGAACTAGGTGAGCTTCCAAGTCCCTTCCAACTCAAACAATTCTATGAAACAATATGAAAGCATTCCTGCAGAAACTATGCAGAGGAACTAGAAAGCATCGTTCCCTATCCTATCCTATCCTATCCTATCCTATCCTATCCTATCCTATCCTATCCTATCCTATCCTATCCTATCCTATTTTTTCAAGCACATTAACAGCAGCATCGAACATGTCCAAGGAGAAACAAAGCTATTAAAGGATCTGGAGCACAAGTCTGGAGTGGCTGAGGGAACTGTGTGGGTTTAGCCTGGAGAAAACTCCAGACTTGTGCTCCAGATCCTTCACCAGCTTTGTTGCTCTTCATTGGACACACTTGATGCTGCTGCTAATGTGCTTGAGAAATAGGATGGGATGGGACAGTGATTCAAAGAATGGAGTTTCCAAAGCCCCTTGCTTTCTAACACTCCTCAATGAAGTGGGAGGCTAGGTGCAGCTGGGCAAGGATACCGACATAAAAGCTCAATAAAAACTGGGTAGTTGTTATTAAGCAGGTATTCCCTTTATTAGTAGGGCTGGGTGTGTGGGGGATTAGTCCTCCAAAAACACACACACCAAGCAAGAACAACACGCGTCTCTTGTTATAGATCTATGCATATTCATTTAATCTCCTGAAAATGTATTGTTCATTCTTTTTTGAGAAATCATTAACATCTCTCCATGCCTCGTTTGCATGCGCAGTTGGTCTTTTGAGTGGTCACTAGGACCCCTGCCAGGGTTCAAAGATGAAGGCTTGAAGCCTTCCTTGTTTCGACCTTAGTGGGGGGTGCAGCCCAACCTTTGAAAACAACAATTCTTGGTTCTTTTCTGCTGGCACGGCCGAGTGGGTTCTCTGCTTCCTTATCTTAAAGAATCGCTGTTCCTTGCGCAATGAGTCCCCCCTTAGAAATATCTTTCTCAAGGCATATACCACTGTAAGATATAAAAGCTTATAAACAGTTGCTATTGATTAATACACAAGCTTAAGTATTTGCCATTTATCAACAGGGATGGGATGGGATGCGATGGGATACAATGCGGGATGCTGCTTTCTAGCTCTTCTGCTTAGTTTCTGCAGTACAAGGAACGCTTTCATATTCTGTTTACTTGTAATTCCTCTATGACAACAACATCCACCTCTCTACAACCTTCTTTCAGTTGTAGACAGTGATAAAGTCTCCCCTCAGCCTCGTCTTCTCAAGGCTAAACAATCCCAGTTCCCTTTAGCCGCTCCTCATAACACTTGTTCTCCAGCCCCTTCACCAACTTCATTGCTCTTCTCTGGATACGCTCCAGCCTCTCAGTATCCTGGAAACTCAGGACACGAGCACAGGACGGATACGAAGCGACTACTTCGCTTTACCTCACACCAACACCCGACTGCACCGCCCTGTCCCTCCCCCGTCACGTGACCCGCCCCACCCTGTCATCCGCCTCTCCTCGTCACGTGCTCCGCGCCCCCCGAGCCCCGCCCCCTGCTCCCCTCCCCGCCCGGAGCGCGCGCCCCCTGGCGGCGCCCTCCCCTCTCTGGCCGGAAGCTCGGGGCGGTGTTACCGGACGCGGTCCGGGCGACTCCCGCGCCCCCGGCGGCGCGGAGTTCCCGCCTTCTCCTTCTTCGACGCCGTCCTCGTTGTTTCCGCGCCCCCCCTCACCGCCCCCGGTTCCTCGGCTCCCGCCCCCCGCCCCCGCGCCGCCGCGGGAGCCGCCCTCGCCTGGCCGCCCCGCGGGCACCCGGCCTCCGCGGGGGCGGCGGGCGAAGAAGTAAAACCAGGCCCCGGCAGGGGCGCACGGGCCGGAGCTGGAGCCGCCACCGCCAGGGGAAGGTGAGCGGGCTCTGCCGGGCGGGTCGGGGTCCGGTCCACGCTTGGCTGTGGCAGGGGACGCGGCAGGGCCGGGTCCTTCGTGCCGGGAAAGAAACTCCATCCCCCTGGAGCCTCGTGGAGGAGGGGCCGCCGCCCTGCGGCCATGGGAGCGAGATGCCGGACGGTTTATCCCCGACATAAGAAGGATATGGAGCTGTTGGAACGGGCCCAGAGCAGGGCTACGAGGGTGATCAGAGGGCTGGAGCACCTCCCATACGAGGACAGGCTGAGAGAGTTGAGCTTGTTCAGCCTGGAGAAGAGAGGGCTCAGAGGAGACCTTATAGCGACTTTCCAGTACCTGAAGGGGCTGCGAGGAGGCTGGGGAGGGACTGTTTACAGAGGCTTGTAGTGATAGGAGCGAGACTGGCTTTGGTTTGGAAGGGGGAAGATTTAGATTAGACATTAGGAAGAAATCCTACACGATCAGAGTGGTGAGGCAGTGGCACAGGTTGCCCAGGGAAGTTGTGGCTGCCCCAACCCTGGAGGTGTTCAAGGCCAGGCTGGATGGGGCCTTGGGCAGCCTGATCAAATGGGAGGTGTCTCTGCCCATGGCAGGGGGGCTGGAACTGGATGATCTTTAAGATACCGTCCAACCCGAAACATTCTATGATTCTTGTTTCATAACAAGGACAGACCCATCCTCTGAATTCCAGGATCTCTCCAGCTGCAGATGCGATTAGCAGGATTATCAGGCCCTCCTGTTTTTCACCTATTTGTGCTGGCATTGCTAGTTCTGGTAGAAATACTCTCCTTAAGTGTCTGATGCAGTAGTAAGCAGTGTAATTCTCTTGGCAGGGGCATGTCATAGCTGTTGATTTTCAGCACCTTTCTAGTTTGAAGTTACTGGAGTGTTCTCTAGAGGTTCACTTCCAGTTTTCATACACATGCTGATATCACTCAGGGCCTGGTTTACAACAGTAGATATTGTTTTCCATAATGTTGCTTCTTCTTCTAGCATGATCAATAGGGTCTCAATTAACCCACTGTCTACTGACTACAGCTGAACACCACTGTCGTAGTTTAGTTAAGGACTTTTCTGGGTCATGTGCTAGAAGTCATCAGAAGGAATTGTGTGTTAGCCTCGTTTCTATTTTACCATCAGCACAAAGCCTTAAATCAGTGTGTGCTATCATTAGTAAAATGAGAAATTGCATCTTTTTCATCTAGAAAAAATTTATGTGAGCTGCTCTATTAAGAAGTCAGAACTTAAATTTAAAAATATATTTAGTTAGAACTGCACAACTGGAAATGTGTTAGTGATGATTGAATGGTGACAGATATCAGAAAGCCTCTGACAAGGAAAGCAGAATAGTCTGTCTTTGCTTGGATGATATCCTAATCAGAGTGACATTGCTGGTGTTTCTCAATGACTGTGCTCTATCTTGTAATTTTAACTGCTCGGTTACTGCTGCTAGGTAGTCACAGAGTAGACTGCTGTAGACTTGAAACAGGCCAAAATGATGTTTTCTGTTAGCACTGTAAGTGAACTTTGTTGGACTTTCATTAAATGTGGAACATCCTGGGCCTTTTGTGATCATTGAGACAGAATCTGTCCTCTCTTCTTCACTGCCATTGCCTTGGGCTACGTTAACAAAGTCACAGCCATTAGATCAAGGAAGTATTTATTAGCTGCCTCTTACCACTTTTGAGATCTCAAGTCCAGTTTAGAGCCCTGTGATACAAGAAAGATGCTGACAAACTGGAAGGGGTGCAGAGAGGGGCTGCCAATGTTGTTAGGTGGCTGGAGCACGTTTTGTCTGTGCAGAGACTGAGGGAGCTGTGTGTGTTTAGCCTGAAGAAGAGAGGGCTTGGAGGCAATCTTAGAGCTGCTTTGAATGAGTGATTATAGGGAGGAGGGAGTAAAAGGAGAGGAGGCCACAGGCACATATTGCGGTAAGGGGAATTCTAACAGGAGTAAGTAAAAACACGAAGGTGATGAAGCACTGGATCAGGGGTCCAGAGAAGCAATGGAATCTCCATTCACAGAGATACTGCAAACTGAACTGGATGTGCCTCTGAGCAACCTTATCTAAATCTTTAGTTATCAAGAGGTTGGCAAGTGCTGTCCAATTAATCTTTCTACTATAAATTATTCTGTGATTCCCTTCAAGATGAGGAAGCAGTGTTGTTCAGAGTAAACTTGACAGTCCCTAGGAGAAGGCAGTACTTTAGATGTTACCTCTGTGGCTGGCAGCAAAGAAGATGTCAGATTTTAATTTCTGTTGCAGTTTAGTGCAATAGATATGCAAGCAAGCTTATAAAACTGCAATGATTGCATTTAAGGTATTGCATCTAACATTACAGGCAAAAGGACATGTGATATTTTGCAAGGCTGACGTGTGTGGACAGGACTTTAAATTTACTTGATGAGGACTTTGTGTTTGGAGAAAGCCATAAACAGATAAAAACATAATAGGCAGGAGGGTATCACTTTAAGTAATCTTTAAAGCTACATAATCACCTTTTGAGTTTTGAAAAATGTTTCTGTGCCATAACCTATACTCCATATTGTTCTCTAGCTGGTAGGAGGAGCCACTGGAGAAGTCTAGGCATAAGGATCTGATAAATATTGTAGTGCTGAATGCTATTCCTAAATCCTGCTTGGTCTCACAAATTGTGTTTCTTGTATTTGCTGTGGGTGTTTGCTGCCTGACAGGTTCTGAGGTTCGGCTCTGGCAACTGGAATGAGAAAGAGCTTTCTTTTGCTCTCCCACACATTTGCTCTCTCTCATCCTTTCCCCCTAAATTACACCCCTGAACACATGTACATGAAATCAGTGAAGTGCATGTCACTAATGCTATGTGCTTGTACATTGCTGTACGTTTCAACATCTTGTGGCAAATGTGGAGTAAAACTCACCTGCTTACTTGTTTTTATTGTCATTGGAGTTCTGGTAGTATTAGCAAAACTGTCTTTTGAATTTCAGTCACTCGTTGCTTGCAAAAGCAGAGCGAGAGTAAAGGAGTGATAGACATATGTCTATCTAGCCATACAAACTCTGCAATCATACATGCTGTAAGTCACATTTTAATAAGAAAGCAAAACACAAGAACCCCAAGCTTAGATTCTGCCAGAAGTAATTGTTCTTAATCCCTTTCTCTCTACAAGCCTATATTACAGTTGCAACATGTTTTTCTTCTTGTTCCTGACTAACAGTTACTTTAAGTCTTGACCAAAACTTTTCTAGACTAGGATTATTTCCCCCCACCCCCTGCCCGGGGTATTATTTATGTTGTTCTAAAACTTCAGCTGAGACAGCCGAGTTTACAGATTATCTCATGTTTGTATGATGAAGCGAATAGCAAGTTTTCCCCTAAATCATGCAAAGCTAAGAAAAGAATGTTGCTCCAGAATTGTAGAAAGCCTGAAATATCAGCCCAAAGAGGTCTAGCCCTGAAACTTCTATTAGGAAGCTGACATTGGAGAAGAGAGATTCTTACACATAGACACAGTAAAGCCAGGGCAGTTAAAACTTTTAGAGGACTTTTTGTGAGCTTTTCTTCCTTGTCTTTCCTGCTGCCTCTGTGTTGTGCTCTGGGACGTGGTGTTTCACTGTCTGTAAACTTCCAGGTACAATTCGAGGTCTTTAGAGCAGTGTGACCTGCTCATTGGAGACCATCTTATTCCTGAGTCATCCTGTGTTTATGGTTAGTGGAAGTATTTGGTAGTTTTTTTTTTTATAGCACTGGATTTGAGGTTGTGTTGTTTTCTGTTGCAGAGCATGTGAGGAAGATTTTGAGTATACTGTGTGTTCTGTAGAACAATAAATTTGACTAATCAATACAGCTGTCTGAAAATAGAAAGTACAGTAGAAATTGGTACTGATAACACTATAACTCTTCTGGTTCTGTGTAAGTTGTACAGTTTTTAATGATATAAAATCTTAGCCTGAGAGTAAGCAATCGCACTATCTTTCTCAATCAGAATTGGAAGCATTTCCACTACACGAAAGAAAAGGGTGAAAAAAATGAAGGAAGAGTTTTGTTGTGTGAAGCATTATGTATCTAACAGGTGCTGCTGAGATGTAGGGTAAATGATATATGAATAAAATACATCAGAGGACTTCTTGTATCATTCAACAGTATAGGCAGGTCTGTGTTTTATTTTGAATATTTATTAATCTGCCTTTTTTGGTTTTTTGTTGAACAGGAGATGATAGGTGGAAATGAATCCTGTATTGCAGGATCGATGCCTGTGTCCTACTTAACCTGCCTCACTTACATTCTGGGAGAATGGACTGGTGTGGATCATATTGAAGATTATCTGAGTTATGCAGTCTACCTTTTATGGCTGCTTTTTCCACTTGTAGTAGTTTTTCTGCTTCCGGGAGTTCTTGTCATCCTCTTCTACACTTCAGTTCTCCTTCTTCATATTTATAAAAGGAAGAATGAAATAAAAGAAGCTTATTTCAATGATGTTTGGGATGGTGCAATTCAAATGTTGGCCACCCTATGGGATGGACATGGAAGAATATGGCATGGTAAGAGACATCTGACTCTCCATTAAAAAGTGTTGAAATTCTTATTCCTGGCTTTACCTTTAAGGATTATCACTACATATGTATCACTAATTGTCTGTCTGAAGTTGAGCCTGATTATTTTTACATTTTATCAGTGACTGCAAATGATGCGAAAACAAGCCATTGAGACTTCTTTAGATGTAAAGTTTTTTGTCTTATGCTTTTATTCCTTTGCTGCTACAAAATGAGATCTTTCGCCCAGTAGAATGTATGCAATGTCTTTTAACGGTTTAATTTTTTCTTTTTTTTACTTTTTGTAACTACTCCTAGGTTTCCTCATTTCAAATGGACCTGGAATGATTGCTATGCTAAAAATTAGATCAATTAACCATATTATTTCAGAGTCAATATATGAACACTGGAAGTTAAATGCCAGTTCCCCGATAGCTAGTATATCAGCATCTTAGCATAATTTAACTTAACCAGACTGCTGTTAACTAGTGTTTTACTTGTAGTGCCAAGTGGTGGTTAAAAGGAGCACTTAATGCCAGTCCACTAGCTAGCTGCTACTTCAGATTGACTTTGGAGCCCAAAACTGTTAGAGACCCCTACTTCTTGAATTTTCTTAGTCTATGTATTTTTGACAACTATTTTCGCTAGTAAAATGTCAAAACTAAGGGCTCTGTTCCCTGTCCTTCTACTATTATTCCTTTTATAAAGACAGACTTAAATGATTTAGCTTTTCTTTCTAAGGAAATTGCAAAACTCTTTTAGAACCATTCAGTCTTGATGCAGCTAAAGGAGAAAGAGATGTTTAAAGGCAATTTACATAAAGAACAAATCTTTCTTGAAAATCATCTCTATTTGTTCTCTAGTCAAAGGGAAGCAGGTTTTCCAGGCATTGATAACCAGATGGTGCAGCAGCTGTATCAGATAGGCTTTGTAAGACTAAGATGTAGCTTTCAAATCTAGGAAAGTGCATTAGATCAAAATGAACAGCTACGTGAAAGAGCTTAAAATGTTCACAATAAAAAGCTATTTAATTTTTTATAAGAAAATGATTTTTAAAGCCTTGACTTCATCCTTAGTAACTTTTTATAAAGTCTGACTTTTTATTTGTGCAGAAAAGATTCTTATCGAGTTCCTCGTCAACAGTTGTGACATTTTGCTGCCCTGCCAGCTGCTCCCATGCTCTCTACACACTCCTCTTGCAAAAGCGTGACATGTTTTGTGATTTTTTTTCTCCCATTTGATTAATCAGTATATCATAGAAAGAAATCTTCATCCTGAAATCTCACAGCATCAGAAGAAAAAAAAAAAAAAAACAACAAACCCAAACCAATCTCACAACCAGAAAGCCCCAAACCAAAACCTGTAACTGGTGTGTGATGCCTGTGACTTTATATGTATTATGCAACTACTAGATGTAGGTGTCATTCTGGTTATGGCTGGTTGGCTGGCATGGAGCACAGAGGACAGTTAGTGGTCACTTAGGATGGTACAGATGATAGGTAGGTAGATGCTAGCAATGTGTTGCGGCTCCACAGCTGTAGAAAGTAAAATAGAGGGAGAAGAGCCAAGAGTACCTTCAAAATTAAAGCAGAAATTAAAGGAATAGGAGTTGCAGACCTGATTAACTTTATAAGAAATTCTACAGTTTGGGTGTTAGTTTTTTGTTTGTTTGCTTTCTGTTTATTTTTAAAAAGACACAAACAAGAGAACCGTACTAATACCACTCAGTATTAACTGAATGTGTTCTGCGCCGATATGTTTTGATAAATTGTGTTAACTAAATGTATTCTACACTGTTAACTTAATTAGAAATGTAAGTGCAGTAAGAAACTCATGTGTGTTTATATACGTTTTAATTAAGCATATGAAGCCCGAAATAGCTTTTAGTACTTAGTGATGGAAAAATGGAACAAGTATATCTTTGAGAGAAATAACAGAGATAAGCTTCATACCCTGGAGTGAAAGAAGACACACAATGGATATTGTCCTATGAAATATTCTTAAACAGTTACTGGTGGCAAAGCTCTTTAAAAGGTAAATAATAGTTTGAAATAGTTGTGTTTCACCAATCTTGTCCAATCCTTATTTTGATTTCTCTTGAATGGTTGATTCAGAGGACTTCTGCAGCCTTGAAGACAGTGAACTGAAAACATAAGAAAAAGATATGTAATAGTTCAAGACAGTGAGACTGGGTGTTTTGTTTTCATTTTTTTGTTATTGTTGATCTCTCTAACTGTGGCTCTTTTGCTTTAAATGAAACTTTTATTTCCTGTGAAAACACCTTAGTAAATGCTGTAAGTCACCTCTTGACTTTTTAGCAGTCACTTTACTTTTACTAGTTTTCAATACCTAATGGTTTGAGCTTGCCAACTTGATGTAAGTTAGTTTCTTTGGGATGGCATTGTATCAGACTTTGACTTCTGTTATACCTTTAACTCCTAACAGGTTATGAGCTTCATGGTTCCGAAAACCTTCCTGAAGGACCCGGGCTTATTGTGTTTTATCATGGAGCTACACCTGCTGACTATATCTATTTTGTGTCTAGACTCATTATACAAAGGAAGAGATACTGCCACGTAGTAGCTGACCATTTTGTCTTCAGGTTACCAGGTAACGTACTTACTTCATTATAAACAATCAGTTCGAGAACTTTTTTCTTTTTTACAGTGCAGTTTCTAAAAATTGTGCCACAGAACACAGCTCTCAGAACAGACATTCAGACAAATGTAGTGAAAGTATTGAAGTACAGCTGTCTGTATTGTGTTCATTATAAGCAAGGCCAGTGAGACTGACCCGTGCAGGGATGGGTCATACTCCTGTCTGGACAACACCTTCTGACAGTTCTAGGGTGTTGAGAAACAAAGAGGAGGAAGCCATATAAGAAACAGTTGTCTTTGTATTAAATCGGTAGCAAAGACTTCAGTAAGATGCGCCTTTTTTATTAATATAAGCAAAATGACTGGTATAACCCGATTAAGAAATAAAATAGTTGGAAGCAATGCTCTTAAAATTGACAGTATTAGTCTGGAGAGACAGTGTGTTTTTGTATCCCACCCACTTGAGTATGGTGGGCTGTGGAACCTGTTCTCAAGCTGACTGTTCCAAGTAGAATCTTTATTTGGAGGAAAGCTGTAGAAGTGTTCTGCAGGTTTGTGTGTAGCATGAAGTAAAGTGTGAAGAAAATGAGAAATATGTTTAGGGCACAGTTTTGGCTGGACAGCCTAGTGAAAAACACTGCTGATTGGTGAAATTAATTATGAGACTGGTTTGGTTTCTGTGTGTGTGAAATACAGTAGTACCCAGTTCTTTTCCCAAGGTCTGTTTGTGACCAAAATCCTCATAATTAATTTTGTGAATTTACAGGAGCATTCTGTAGTCCGCTGATGCTTTTAGTGGAAACAACTCATGTTAGAAAACTGTCCTGTTGCCAGTGCATCTTTATTTCAGCCATGATCTCTGAAAACTGAACTTCTCCGTACTAGAACAGCGTAGCTTTGCCTCTACAACTGCTTTTGTCCATGGGCTAGGATTTGTCAGTTGATTATTTCTGCATACTTAGATTTTTGCATACAGCTGACTATTGTAATCTATTTTCTAATTTAGATTTGGCTCCATATTATATTTATTACTACTTATGCACAGTTGTTTATCAAATGGGAGATATTTTGCTTTTCTCCATTACTGCTTTAAAATTAGTTTCCAAGTGTAAGTGTACTTATGAGCTCGCCAAAATATTGTTTAATAGCGTTGCAGAGACATCTGTCTGAATGGCAGGTCTCAAAGAAGTGGGTTCAGCAGTACAGCATGTAGCTAACAGTTTATACAGGCATTCCTCAGGGACTGATATTGGAATCAGTGCTGCTTAATGTTTCTATTGCACACCTGGATGATGGTTTGGAGTGTTCTCGCAGGAAGTTCACTGATGATACCAAACTTGGGGAGCAGTCAATGCACTGGGGATTAGAGCTGGTATTCAGAATGTCATCACAGAAATGAACTGGCAGAAACGTCACCAAGTTCAGCAACAGCAAATGTGAAGTTGTTCATCTGGGATGGAGTAGTCCCAGGCGACACTACCCTCAGTAAAAGGTGGCTTTGCAGAAAAGGACTTTGGCATTCTAGTGGACAGTGAGTTAAACGTGAGTCAGCAATGTGACCTTGCAGCAAAGATGAACTGCGCACTGAGCTTTTTTTATTAGCATGAGTGTAGCCAGCAGGCTGAGTGAAGAGGTTTTATCCCTTGGCTTGGCACCTGTGCAGCACATCTTGTAATATGGTGTCCAATTTTGGACTCCCCAGTAGAAGACAACCATTGACACACTAGAGCATGTTGTGGGGCTGGAGCACATGATTTACAAGGAGGAGCCGAGACAACTGAATTTTTGATCTGTACTAGATAAGGGCGGGGGAAGATACTGTTGCTGTCTTCAGTGACCTAACGGGAAGGTACAGAGAAGAGGGAGTCAGACTTAACTCTTCTTAATGGTGCACAATGATAGAATGAGAAACAACAGGGACAAGTTGCAACATAGGAAATTTTTAGTAGATGTGTGGAAAGGTATTTTAACGTGAAGGCCGTCAGACACCTGAAAAGATTGCCTAGGCAAGTTGGGGAATTTCCATCCCTGGAGACTTTCAAAACTCCACTGGGTGAGGCCCTGAGCAGTCTGATCCTGTTGAACCCGCTTTGAGTAGGAGGTTGGATTAGATGACCTTCAGAGGTCCTTTCCAACCTACATAATTCCCTGGTTCTGTGAATGAATTAAAATTACTCAGGGAAGACAAGCCCAAAGAACCCAGATAATGTTTTGGATTGTGTTTCAAAATCTGCACAGTAATCTGTGACTGATAACACAAGTAGATGCCAATTCTCTTGTGAATCAAACTAGAAAGGCTGCTGTGATTTTTATCATAGCACTAAGACTGCTTGATCTTGATTAAGTCTTCAGATTAAATTGGATGCCTTTTCAGATGATGTTTTAGTTAACCAAAAGTTATGAGGCTCAATGCAGGAGAAGTGGGTGGAGGGTTGAGGATGTGGGTTTAGGGAATCTGTAGGCTGCTAGACACACTTGGCTTAGATGATTTAATTATCCTTCAGTTTTTGTGATTATTTAATCTACTATGAATAGCTGTGAGGAATAGCTTGTACCATGAATCTGAATCTAGTTCATGCCAGCATGCAACTGCCAGTGCACAGTCTCATTGCATCCTCTGCGTTGGGCACTGCTGTCCTGAATTAACCAATGTTTGTTTGTAAAATGTTGCTGTGCTTTCTGAGGAATGCATGAGTTTGCAAGGAATCAAACGTGCTGCTCCCTACTGCTTAGTCTTGAAAGGTGCAGCTTTATAACTTAGGGAATCTGACCTAGTAGGAGATCTATAGATATCTGGAGATTTATGTTGAACATGTCTTCTGCATATATGCAAAAGAAAATAATTTAATTTTCTCAATTTGTACTGTACCAATACTGTGTATGCTTCTGTTGCGTGTGTTTGGGGGCAGAAGGATATGAAACATGGTCCTGTGGCTTCTTTTTTTACTTTTTCTGGAGACAGAAAAAAAATTGCTCGAGTGGTTTTCTTTTAGATTTTTAGCTGTGTAATGCTCAGGAATACATAGATTACTCTAAGGTTAAGAGAAAATCTTCCCAAAGAGTGCAGTGAGGACTGAGATTTCACTTGTGTTCTTATCCATCACTCTCTCTTATGGTATGGGTCATGTTTGCTTCCTAGGGTCATCTGGGAGCCCTGTTTAAAAGGCTGGCTGCTATTGTAAGGCACAGAGTACCCCCGGCTGTCCCTTCAGGGCCACTCCACTAGTTCATGTCTCTCTGCTGCTCTAACAGAACCAGGTTCTTCCTCTTCACTGCTGGAGCAAAGATATTAATAGCAATGTGTGATCTGCTGGCTAGGCTATGAGATACAGCTCAGAATATAAGATTTATGCTAAAAGACAAGGGGGGAAATATAGCTGAGAAACTTTGCGAAGACTGGAAACCCTATTCCACCACTGTTTTGTATAACAAATCTTTGCTTGTATTCTGTCTGTATTCTGTTCTTTTCTTTTCCTGACCTGTGAATTGAGTAGACTTGTGGTATTCTTCTCTCAACCTCTGACACTCTCCTCCAGCATGGCCAGTGCAGAAAAGAAAACTATCTTCACAGTTTCTGCTTCCTTGGAGTCTCTTTACCTCCTAAGCTCAATCTTTCTCATTACTGTTTTGTTTCTCTCCTGAATTCACTGACAGAAGGGTCTTAGAGACAGGCAGCTTTGCATTGCCGGGTACATTCCAGAGAGCTTTAAGTAGTTTGGGAATGTAAATCGTTGTAAAAACCAGCAATTTAAGATCCTACAAACAAAGTCTCTGAGAGAAAATTAATTACTTTGGGAAAATTATTTCAGATTCCTCTGTGCAAATGCTGTTAGGTAAACACTGCTAGCGTCACCTCCAGCATATGAGGCAAACAGCAGAATGAGACAAGTGTAACATGGAGGATACACCACAGTGTAACGGAGCTTATGTTGTGTTGTTATGTTTATGGACAGATCCCAGTTGTGTTTAGATAAAAATCGGGAGTAATTATACTCATACCACCTACAAACACTGGTTAGAGATCAGAGTTTAGTTAAGAATAAACTAATGATATGCTGCCTCGTGTTCTTCTTCCCAAGCCCATAGTTTACGCTGTCTGTAAGAGAAGAACAATCTGTCTTCTTAATGATGTTTAGACTCTTCATGCAAATGTGTGATCACATTAACAACTACTCATTTGTTAAACTGAGGTTAAAATATGAAGATCTGATATTGAGATCAGTTCTGTGTCCTTGTCTATGGCTGATAAAGGTGTTTGCCTCAATGAGGAAACCTTAAAAAAAGAGAAGTAATCTTTTCCATATTGCTCAGTCATCTGAAGTTCCCATTTTGGTAAGCAGTAGTCATAAATACTATATAAATTTATAATCGATTGAACCGAGTGAATGTGACTGATTTCTTGCAAACAGAGGTTTATGCTAATTATGTTCTTTCACATTAGACTAGTTGTCGAAATTGATCAGGTATGTACCCATTTGATGCTTGTAAGCGTATTTTTTATATTGTTCTGTTTCTTGAGGAGTAGTGTCAGTATTACATTTCAGATTCAAGATGATATGAGGAGTTTATATAAATCCACAGTTAAAAACTTCAGCATGTAAAAAATCTCAATTTAAGATGAATATGCCCAATCCAGGCTTGCCACATGCCTCTGTGTGAAACGCCATCCAGGTACATACAAACTGAACCAGGGAGTCAACTCCTGCAGTGATCCGTAACACAGAGAACACTGCATTTTGTTTGTCATTCTCCTTCTTGTGCACAGACTGTTCTTTGTTTGCCAAAATTGACAAAAGAAGAAAACGGAACAATTTACTGGTATTTTCTCTTGTTGCACTTTATTAGGACTGTGCTGCTTTTGAAAAGTACAGCTTGGGCAAGGAGTCAGTGTCCTGGAGCTGTCTTAACATCTCCTTTGAAACACATGAAAGATGGCACAGAGTACTTGCTGGTTTTTTCCAGTTTGATCTTAATTTTGTGATAGCACCTGGCTTTAATGTGACAAAAAGCCACTGAAAACCCTGAATCTTCAACTTTTTACATCAAAATTTATAAGCAGGACTTAATGCTTCAGTTGCTTTTGAAGCATCATTGGTTTGGTGTTATAGGTTATTAGACAAGTAAAGTTTTAGCCATTGTATTCTGTGCTGGGAATCTGCACTCAATAATAGTACGAATTAACACTTCCTGAATTAATATTATCTTACCCTGCAGGTTTTAAATTATTACTTGATGTACATGGAGTTTTGCATGGACCAAAAGAAGAATGTGTCAAGGCTCTGAAGAAGGGCTGTCTTCTAGCCATTTCCCCAGGTGGAGTTCGGGAAGCACTCTTTAGTGATGAAATGTATACTATTATCTGGGGTGATCGGAGGGGCTTTGCTCAGGTGGCCATTGATGCAGAAGTGGTAAGTATGATGGTTTACAGAAGAAAAGCAAAGAAAGCTAGCTTATTGATACTTACTTCCAGGGAAAGCTGTTTTGATTATCATGTATTTGATGTTACATTGCTGAGGGTCATGTGTATGGTCTACTTGCTGTCATAACTACATTCCAAGACACTGTTGCTTTTGATAAGAAAGCTTTGGAGTTGGCTAAGAGTAGTATGGTCAGAAAATCTGGAGTTTAAAAGAGTAAGAGATGAAATCCAGGACAGTTTCTACCTTAAAAACTTGGGCCATTTTACACGTATGTGGTCAGGATTTGATGACTCAAACTAGAAAGGTTGGGAAGTAACCATACGTGAACATTCTTGTTGCCCTGTTGCTGAAGTATACTGTGACCCACAGCACACAGGTAGATTCACTGGCCGTGTGTTATATTGGCATTCTGTGGTAGCAAGAGATATCTAGGGCATACAGCAGTAGCAGGAGGTACTTGTTCACTACTGTGAACTGTCCCTGCGTATACCTGATTTGAAAGTAAGTCTTACACCAAGAGTTTTATATTTAGGTAGTGTCAAAGAGAGACTAGTTAAATCTTGGGATTTTTTACAGAGATAGAATACTTTTAAGACCCAATTCTATGTATATGTCACTTTTTTTCAGGAGGAACATAACACCATTTAAACAGGATATTTTCAACGGATCTAGATTTTACTAATGTATTGTAAGAGCGTATGAAAGGCCATACTTGGGACTCAACTATGGTTGAACTAGTTGCATTTATTCTAGTGAATGTGTGTTTGCTTCCCGTTATGTACTCACAAAGACCTCGCAGCTTCACCCTGCACCCTCCCCCTGCCTAAGAGATGCAGTAAAATAGGAATTGCATAAGAGGCAGGCTGAAAATGGGGAAAATACCTTTTATTTAGATTAAAGATGAAATTTGAGTCACTTTCAATTGTAAGCATAACTCCTTATGGGAAGAAAAACGTGTCTGAAACACTAGAAAAACGTGTCTAAAACTGGGACTTTCAACTTCTTAAAGTTGCCTCATTGCAGAAGGTTTTTTTCCAGATTCTTTTTCACATAAACCAACTTGAAGCATACAAAAATCTCTACCTCTGTGTCAGAAGTAAGATGCTCCAATAAAATGCTTATAAATAAAGAAATTTGTTATCATTGAGTTTAGGCAACTGCAGTTATTTTTTTTTTTTATTCTGTATAGTTAATTGGATTATTTACAGACTTCCTTCCCCTGGCCCCCCAAACCAACTTGATATGTGTCTGAAAAGTTTCATTTACTAGCTCATCTACATGCTTTTTTAAAAAGGTTTGAAAGAATCTGAATATTTGAAAATCCCATAAAGAGTTCTGTATTTCTGATAGTGCTATGTACAGTGAGTACATACTGTAAAACGATTTTAAAAATTTCGTGTGGTACTTGACTCTATCCCAGTTCTTGTAAATCTTGCCAGCTGTTTGCAAGTTCAAAAACACAGTAATAAAAATTTGAAATATTGACATCGTTCTAAATATTCAACAACAGAAATAAATCATAGATATGTATTGAATGTGACACATCAAGTGTGAAGCATTACAATCAATGTAGTAGAGATTCATCAGACAAGTTTAAGGTCCCAATCCTGTGAATTCTTCCTTCTGAGCATAACTACAAATTAGGGAAGAGGTTTGACTACTTCAGTCACAAATGTGCAAACCCTGCTACATGGGGGGAGGCGTAAATGTGCTGTAGTTTCTGAAATGCTGCTCTGCTTTGAGAAAATGTATTTGCTGAAACCATGACTTACTGAAATCTCATGGTATTCTCCAGCCTGGAACCTTATGGCAGAAAGTGGCAGAAGTTACACATCCTTGTTTTGCTCTTAATAATGTCCTTTACTGACAAACACTTTCGAAATGAATCTGCTTGTTGGGTTTAAGTCAGGTAGAAGTTTTTTAGATAGTACTGTCTTCATTCAATTCTTAATTATTTTTTTTCCCTCCTAGCCCATCATTCCTATGTTTACACAAAATGTTCGAGAAGGCGTTAGGACATTAGGAGGAATAAGTAAGACATTTTCTATTTTATTTGTAGTTCATTTTTCCATATGTGTTTAGCCTGTCTCTGTAGAAGTAATCCCCATATAAATTTGAGATTTTATGCAGCCTTTTTTTTGGAGGTTTACTCTCCAGTGGAGTTCAGAGATGTTATTAGGTTTTAATATCGGGATTAGTTGTGGTATTGGCTCATCAAAGTTGTTCTTCACATTGCAATGTGCAGAAGCAGTAGAAGAAAGGAAAAAGGAGCCATAAAAAGACAAATAGTTTGAGTACTGTTTTTCTCTGCTTATTCTGCTAGGCTAACTCTAGGTTTTCTGCTGTCTATTAAGAAGTAAGGCAAAAGTAGCGTTTGCAATTGACACATATTTTTTTAAAATCTTCTCCTAAAGCTCTGTGCTTACATCTCTACCTGTACTTAAAATTGGAATGGTTTGAAACATTTTTATTCTGTAGTTAATTTACTGTTCAGCACTAAACATGTAGTCCCTTGTGTAACCTTGCATTTGCCTCGACTCTTTGGGACTTCTAGCTGGCATGCAAATAGATGGGTATATGTCTGAAGGGTCCACCTGTAGGATGATTAGATGCCCACATCTCTGCTGATCTGCTAGCATTAACCGTCTATTTCTTATATTCTCAAACTTACTGTTTAGTAGAAAGGGCATAAGCAGTCTCTTCCATGCCACGTGTTCTGCCTCAAGTATGTCATCATCATCTTCATCAGAGGACTGCAGGGCAAAGAAGTTGTTTCCCTGTCCCTCTAATTAAAAGCTATATTTTGCATGGAGAAAGCCAAGGCATTGGATGCAGACATGCAGAATAATTCACACATTTGTCAGGTTTTGGAAAAATAAACAGCAGTTAATTGTTGCTTTGTTCAGGAGAATTTCCCCAAACAAGCAACATCTAGCCTGTGTGCCCTTCAGGAAGATAAGTCTGTTTCTGGCCCTCTAGACCTCAGCAAGACTGAATGGAACAGTCTTCCAATACTAGTTTCTTATGCTAACCTGTAAAATTAGCTGAACTGTAACGTGTATTGTGTAGCATTCCCTTCTGTTCCAGAGAGGCAGCTATTGGGTTTTTCTTCTTCCTTGTCTTTGCAGCTACTCTTTGGAGGAGGCATTTCACACCAAGTTAGGATGGAACAAGTCTGAAGTTAGCATTAAAGCAGCTTTTAGGAAATGAAATTCAAGGGTAGAATAGCACTTGAGATGACATATTGTTTGAGAATCTGGGTCAGGGGCTGGATTACTAGCCAAGCCAGTTTCAGTTTTAAGACCTATTAGGAAGAAAACTTTATGAAATCACTTGTTTCTCTCTCTGTTTTTTTGTTTGTTTGTTTTTCTCTTCCACACTCCCTTCTGCTTTCCCCCTTCCCCCTAATTTTTTTCACATTAGAAATATTTAGGTCACTATATGAACGTTTTAGATTGCCACTAGTTCCCTTGTACGGTGGGTTTCCAGTCAAGTTTCGTACATTTATCGGAAAACCCATTCCATATGAACCAAATATAACTGCTGAGGAACTAACTGTGAAGGTAAGATAGATATGCATGTGTGTGTGTGTATATATGTTTAAAATATTGACTGTTCTGATAGAAAACACTGGAATGTTCTTGACAAGTGATTTCTGCTTTTGAGCTAGTTATAGAAGTTGGTGGAATCACGGTGAGCCTTGGACTTTAACTCTGAATGGCCTTCTTAAATGCTGTCTTTTTATTACTACGGCTTACAGATGTTCTGGGTTTTTAAAGTCAATAGTGCGCTCTATATTTGCTTCGAGAAACAACTTATTTTAGTGACTGAAGAAGCTCAGTCAGATAACATTATTGCTCTGGGTTAATAAAGGCCAACATTTCTCCTGGTTTTGTCTGGGATAGAGTTACTTTTGTTCCTAATACCTGGTATAGTGCTACATTTTGGATTTAGTATGAGAATAATGTTGATGGCACGCTAATGTTCTTAGTTGTTGCTAAGTGATGTTTATATGAAGTCAAGGACTTTTCAGATTCCTATGCTCTGCCAGGGGGGAGGTGCACAAGAAGCTGGGAGGGCATATAGGCAGGACAGATGACCCAAGCTGGCCAAAGGAATATTCTCTACCATCTAACATCATGGTCAGTATAGAAGGCTGAGGGAAGGAGAAGGTATGGATGGATGTTTGGAGTTACAGCGTTTGTCTTCCGAAGTAACCATTATGTGGAATGGAGCCCTGCTTTACTGGAGATGGCTGAACGCCTGCCTGCTGGTGGGAAGTAGTGAATGAATTGCTTGCCTGAGTAGCGTTTGCTTTACCTATTAAACTGTCTTCATCTCAGCCATGAGTTTTCTGACTTTTACTCTTCCAATTCTCTCACCCATCTCATCATGGTGGAGTGAGTGTGCGGCTGTGTGGTGCTTAGTTGCCAGCTGGAGTTAAACCACGACAGCTCTTCACCCAAAGAAAGTGTTCTTGTTCTCAGTCTTATCAGAAAGACGCTAATGAAGCTTTTCAAATATAACAAATCAGTGCTCACAAACTAGAAATTCCACACATTAAAAAAAGTAAGGTAAATAATTTCCCTGCTTTGTACAGTGTATTTCCATTTCTATTTCCTCCAACAAATTGACTTTTGAGTATTTCTTTAGTTCAGATTTAGATAGTTTTTTAGAAAGGATTACCAGGTCCTCATATTCCTTCAGTTTATTAATAGACTTCCCAGTACAGAGACATGAAACAGTTAAGGGATGGAGCAGCCACATGGAGGGGGCAGAAAGAGACATTTTTGAAAGCTTCATGGATGATCATTTTCATCATCCTGAAAGCTTTACTGGAGAGAGAGAGAGATTTTTTTTTTTGAACATGGAGGTTTCTTTTCAGTGGGCTTTCCTCATCTGTCTAATCTATGATTAGATCTCTGCAAAATGACAACTGAATATGTTTATCTGCATTATCTTATCACTTGGTTATGGAAAACTGATTAGGGGTTCTGTCTGACAGGACTTCAGAACTCTTGGCTTTCAGGAGATAATGTGTGTTTAAATGAAATTCAGACGTGGTTTGGCATCTTACAGTTATGCCAGTCCTAACTTGCTTCTGATTTAAGTGCAAGTTCTGCTAGGTAAGGCCCCTAGAATCCTTGTTAGTTAAAGGGATTTTAAAGTTGTATCTCATGTTTCAGGCTATGCCATGGTATGTGTTTTCATATTATATATAGAAAAAGTTAGGCTCAGATTTGTTGCCGAGTAGAAATTTTAGATCTGTAGAGACATTTAGGACAAAACCCACAAAGAGAGGTGGGCAGGAATCTTCTTCCAGGACTTAGCGGTTGATCACGTACTTCATATAAACAGTGGGAGCTTGTACTAGGAATCGGTTTTCCCCTTGCTGACCACTCGTTTACAAAAGCAAAATGTTCTGTGTTCTGTTTTAGACCTAAGAAATTCAGTTGTCTGTACTTCTCTAGGCAGAATAGGAAAGTTGCACATGTCCTCACCATAGCTTTTGTGTATTGTCATGGTTTTGAATGTTCCCCGTAGAGCTTTTATTTAGTAAAAATGGCTGCTATTAAATCCTTGGCCTGCTACATTTTTGGGTGAAAGGGAATGCTGCTGTCTTATGCAGTATTTTAGGTGTGGTCTGTGTGCTTTAAAGGACCAGCTCCTTTAGGGGGCTTGGGTGCAGGAATACTTACTTTGTATGTGCCAGATGTGCTGAGAGATGATTGATTCCACTGCTGCTTCTGAGCATGTGTAGAATCAAAGTTCTTGCTTAGTGTGAAGTGTGTTACTGATGGAAAGGCAGGAGTTTCTGAGCTAGTGCAGCATGCTGTCACTGGCATGCTTTGTACATCTAAGTCTCTTCATTAATTTACTCCATCATCATCCTACTATTGAGTATCACTAATAGAGCTTGTGAGCAGAACAATAAAAGATACTAATTTTGGTCCATTTCTTGACAGTGATCCCACAAATACACCCTGTGATCTTTAAATATGGAAGAGCAGTATTTTGAACTTGAAGTAGTTCTGTGACATTTGAGAGGGTGAAAAAGCCTAGAGACTGTGTTAATGTATGAACAATGTAAAGGTGACTTAATTTGATTAAAACCTTTTCTCTTTCCTTACAGGCAAAAGCAGCACTCCAGGATCTAATAGAAAAACATCAGAAAATACCAGGAAATATATTTAGGGCTTTAATGGAACGATTTCAAACACATCAAAAAGATGATTAAGTCTTCCAAGTAAACTACTATTTAGTTACAATATTCTTAAAGCCGTATTTGTAACTTATTTGTTCTTCTAATACTAGGTTTTAAATACTGTCCTAATGATACTGCTGTATAGTTTAAGATATAAGACATTTTCCCTTCCCCCTGTCCAGTATCAAGCTCAGGAACCAAAACTTCAAATCATTCATAGAGGTGCAAAGCTTAGGTTTTGATAAATACATTCCTACCTTGAAAGTAGTTTCTTTCTTTCCTCAAAAACGGTACTGCAAATCTTTATGTACATGGTCTTGTCTTGTTTTTTCATTTGTTCTCCCTCCCTGCCCCAGTTCCTCTCTAACCTGAATATTAGACCTGCTGTAGAGCTAGAGTCTTACTGTCTTGATCATCATCACTGTAATTAGGTTTTGCAGGCTTGATTAATACTGTAGAGCATTTATGAAAATTTTCTTGTGCAGGTGGAAAACAGCCTTCTGCAGCCCGCAGAACATCTAGCTATGCCTACAAAACCTATGTTGGAAAGTATTTAGTTTTACTGCAGTAAGCTCAGAAAGAGTTTGCAGAAAATAGATTAGAAAAATGAAGTGAACCAAGAAATTTTGTTGAAGAAACCACTGCTCCAGTGCAGTGAATGAGAACCCTACAGCACAGGTGCTGTTGCAAGCCAAGCTGTATTGAATATCTGAATATCTGCTGTTGTGTAGAGAGCTGTCCCACATACTTCTCAGTGAATCTGCAAATTCTCCTTTGAAAGAAAGAGCCAAGCATTTAAAGTTTTAAGAAGGAGAAATGAGGGTACTGTTTAGTAACGTGAGCTCATAAAACTTTGTTTTGAAGGAAAGGAGAAAAACTAGTAAAACACTACTTTTAAAAGCAGAGAAAGACAGGAAAGTAGTTTAAAAAAAACAGGATAGACATTCTAAAATACCCTTTAAACTTAGCATATGTGTAAACTGTTAAACATCTATATTCTTCAAACACAGATATTTATGTAAGTTATTAAATCAGGGTTGATAGGGAAATCCCATATACTTTCCTTAAGTGAAAATGAACGAACAGTAAGGAGTTGCAGGACTGGGCTTTTGTGCACTTACGATAAATTATATTATTATATTTTTTCTGAACTAAAGTCTATGGTTTATTGTCCAAATAGGAAATATCTGACATATTTCTTCCAATTTCTAGCATATTTAAGCTACATTTTTTAAGTTAACATCTGGGAACTCTTTAGTTTTGGGATGAGGACAAATTCCTTAAGGAAAGACAAAAGACATGGTCTCTTTTCAGTATTGTTGAGGTGTGACCTTTTCTTAAAAAATCAGCTTTTGAAAGAGCAGTTGTATTCAATTTAAGCACATGCTTTGCTTTATACTCTTTTAAATGTATAAATTAGTGAGATTACATAAGTGCACATGGATGATGCCCTATGTTAGAAAAATATCACTTTATGGGAAAGAGTCTAGCAATTATGGTTTGCAAAAGCTTACTTATTTTTGATGTTCTTTTATATGAAAAGCATTTTAAGTGGCATTGAATTAAATTTTTTTAAATGTGGGGAAGAATTGTGTTGCATACAAGCAAATGCCCATTCTGAAGTTTTTTAAAATTACTTGGGTTTTATTTGAAGGCAAGATTGTATTCTTTTTCATTTATTGGAATGATTTTTAAAAATATTATGTTAACACACAATGTCTTTATAAGTGATAATACCAAATTCCTACATTGGAGTATGACTTAAGTATGATTTTTTTGGTTTTGTTGTCCGTCTTGAAAACGTACATCGGTCAATATTGTGAAATTCTCTAAGGCACCTGAACATATTTCTTGTTGAGATTGCATATCTGTAAAAGAGTCCAGAGTCCTGATGGAATTGAATGATGTGGTTGTCAAGCCAATCTCCATGATATTTGAAAAGTCATGGAAGTCAGAAGTCCCTGGTGACTGGAAGAAAGGCAACATTGTGCCTATTTTTAAAAAGGGTAGAAAAGATGACCCTGGGAACTGCTGAGCTGTCAGCCTCACCTCTGTGCCTGGGAAGATCATGGAACAGATCCTCCTAGCAGCTATGCTAAAGCACATGGAGGACAGGGAGGTGATTAATGGCAGCCAGCATGGCGTCACCGGGGGCAAGTCTTGTATGACCAGCTTGGTGGCTTTCTATGACAGGGTAACCACAGCAGTGGATACAGGAAAACCAAGGGATGTAATCTGTCAGGACTTCTGTGAAGACATTGACACGATCTCCCACAACATTCTTCTCTTTAAATTGGGTTTCATGGGTGAATTGTTTGGTGGATAAGAAATTGGATGGATCATCATATTCAGAGAGTAGCCGTCAACAGCTTGATGTGCAGATGGAGATCTGTGACAAGTGGTGTCCCTCAGGGGTCTGTACTGGGACCACTGGTGTTTAATATCTTCATCAATGATATTGACAGTGACATTGAGTGCACGCTCAGCAAGTTTCCCAATGACACCGAGCTGAGTCATGCAGTTGTCACACCAGAAGGACAGGATGTCATCCAGAGGGACCTGGACAGGCAGGAGAAGTGGGACTGTGAGAACCTCATGAGGCATAACAAGGCCAAGTGCAAGATCCAACACCTGGGCCATGACAATCCCTGATTTCAATACAGGATGGGGGATGATATGATTGAGAGTAGCTCTGCAGAGAAGGACTTGAGGGTGCTGATTGATGAGAAGCTCGACATGAGCCGGCAATGTGCGCTCGCAGCACAGGAGGCCAACCATATCCTGGGCTGCATCAAAAGAAGCGTGGCCAGCAGGTCGAGGGACATGTTTCTGCCCCTCTATTCCTCTCTTGTGAGACCTTATCTGGAGCATTGTGTCCAGTTCTGGAATCCTCAGTATAAGAAGGATATGGAGCTGTTGGAATGGGTCCAGAGAGGGCTACAAAGATGATCAGAGGGCTTCAGCACTTTCCCTGCGAGGACAGGCGGAGAGAGTTGGTGCTGTTTGACCTGGAGAAGAGAAGGCTCAGACCTTGTAAGTGATCTTCCAGTACCTGAAGTGGGCTACAAGAAAGCTGGGGAGGGACTTTTTACGAAGGCTTGTAGTGATAGTACGAGGCGGGGTGGCTATAAATTGGAGAGGGGCGGATTTAGACTAGACGTTAGGAAGAAATTCTTCACTCTGAGGGTGATGAGCCACTGGCACAGATTCCCTAGGGAAGTTGTGGTGCCCTCTCTGTAGAAGTGTTCAGGACCAGGTTGGGTGGAGCCTTGAGCAGCCTTATCTAGTGGGAGGCATCCCTGCCTATGGCAGAGGGGGTTGGAACCCGGTGTTTTTTAAGGTCCCTTCCAACCCAAACCATTCTATGATTTTATGAAAACTCAGTCTAAAAGGTTCTATTATACATGAACAGACCCTTGTGATCTGGGATTTTGTAAAATTTATTTTACTAAATATGTAAGCTGTTTGATGTGGTTTTGTCCCTTTAAGTATTGAAAGATGAATATAAAAAATGAAGGGCAGTCTTGGTACTCCTAAAGTGTTTGTATTTGTATAGGCTTTTCATATTTATTTCTATATATAAATAATGTATAGAAGAAACCTTTCGAATAAAATTGAGAACTGGAACATGCTTCTGAAGTTTTGTGTTGTATTTAAACTAAATGAAATTTTACATGCCCTGCCCTGCTGAACCTTCAGTTGTTTCGAGCATCACATAATACCCTTGAGAACCTCTTATTGCCTAGTGTATGAATAAGGGATGGAAGGATCAAAGCCCCAGAAGGAGTGAAAAATAATTCAGACAACAGTGAAATAAAGGATAAAAGTCACATAAGCAATAAGCTTCAAGTTTGAATAGTTGTAATTGGTGGCGCAGGCAGCCTTAACAGACCCTGCACTACTGCTCTAGTTACATTTAAGATTCCGCAACAGAAAATGTATCATGAAGTTCTGAGTACTAATGTTTATTTATACATATTTGGTGTGTGAATGGTTACCTACTTTATTTCATTGAAAAATGGGGCAGATTTGGAGAGAGACTCTTGCAAGAAAGGCTGTAGACCAGGCTTCCTTTTAGCTGATGTGGTTTACCATGCATTAGGCAGAAGTATTTAAAGGATATTTTAGCAGCATTAGACTAGACCACTGATTTCATGGTTGGCCTTTGCATGTGCTGAAGATGTTCTAGGCTTCTCTGTGCAAACAGCACAGCCAGTACGCATTTTTAGGTTGTCTGGAAGTAGAACTAGACTGACTGCTGTACTGACAGGTATTTATCCTTATCTCTCAGCAAGACCCAGATTTCCTACTGGCCAATTTACTGTCCTGTTGTGCAATAGCAGAGCTCAGTCTGAACATTGATTATTAGGATTCTTTTATATGAAATTAGTCACTGTGAATGCAAGGCAGAGCAGTGAATCAGCATTGTCAACACAATTGTGTGGTTCATTGGGTACTGGGTTTGCTGTACAAGTATACCATTATGTTGCTTCATCCTATTACTCTGTAGATAGACGCAACTGTGGTGACAATGTGTTAGCTTTACAGTGCTTAATTCCTATTAAGCCTGTAATAGATGCTAGACTGCTTTTTTTGTGCAATATTTGCACCAAAAAACTATGGTGCCAAAAGTAAATGTAGTAGTGCATGGAATTGCTACATGAGTGTAGTAGCACAGTAAGTACATTTTAAGTAATATAATCCTCCAAAATATGTCTGCTGAAACACCATAAGATGATCTGATGTCACTTATTTTCTTAGTTCTGTTCATCTCACACCTATGAAGGTCCTTGCCAGCAAAGAAGAGAATGTGTTTCTGCAATACAGATCAATGATGCTAATGCCTTTTTATATATATTTATTTAATAACTAGCCAAAATGCATGGTAGTCTCAAAGCAAATTTATTGTCTTATCATAGGCTACTTGCAGTATTTGTCTGCTTTTTTTGAATAATTTTGTTTTGTGCAGACTTGCAAATTTACTGCTTACTGTCTTGAATTTTGTCACAGCATACATTGAGTGCTCACCGTTCTGTTGCTTCCTGAAACATTTTAAAATCGTTATAATTATCTCTTCATGTCAGAAAATTGACCACAAAAGTGTAATAAACTTTTGAACTGTAGGGAGAATTTTTAAAAAATTAAAAGTGTTTGCTCACACTTCTTACATTTGTATGTGTGTGTCTGTGTATCTGTGTGAAAGGTAAGAAACCATTTGGAATTAACATCCGGCTGCATATATAAGGTCATCCAATCTTTTTTTCCCACCGTGGAGCCTAGTTGGCTGTTGCAGAGCACTTGTTGTTGCAGCCATCACATGAGAGAAAGCCCACCACTCTCTGCTGGCCATACTAGTTACTGTAATGAGAGAGCATATAATGATTCTTCAAATCACCTTTGGCTCCTGTTTTCTACCTAAAACCATGGCTTGCTGTGGAAACTTAGGGATGTGGTTTAGTGATGGACTTGGCAGTATTAGGTTTGTGGCTGGACTTGATCTTAAAGGTCTTTTCCAACAATTCTATGAAACAAGAGATGCCAAAGTTCTAACAAAATACAGAGGGGAGTATTCAGAGAAGATCTCAGATGCTGAAAAAAGTAAAAGACAAGAAACTATTATTTTTACCCAGTTTCTTTTAATGGGAAACATCAGGAACAGTAGAAATTTACAATTTTTTGTCACCTTTACAGGGAATTTATGGCAGATGAATTGGCAATAGTCATTGCATAAATGGCTGATCTTCCTGTATTCCACGCTGAGGTTTGCTTTTTGCTTTTCTTTTTCTTCCAATAGCGTTTTCTTATGGTCAGGTCTACACTATTCTCAGAGTAGCTTTAGTCTTCCTTCATTTACTTCTTGAGTGGGAACAGAAACACAAACCCTAATGAACATTTGTTCTCTTCGATCTGTTTGAAGTCTACTGAAGGTACCTAGAAACATATCTGAGTTCCCATTTCAACTGCTGTCATGGAGCTGCCAGGTCTCCAGATACTGCTTTAATGATCAGACTTCTCCTTACCGTGTAAAAACCGCTCTCCTGATGGATCCACCAAAGCTTCTGAAGTGTCCTGTTCATTCAGAAATAGATTAATTTTCTTTTGCCCACCATGCAGTGGATTATTTTCTTAACTAGCTGGCACAGCACTTGCAGCCTTGCTTGGCTGATTTTTTTTTTTTAGCTGTAGATTTCCACATTCCAGACTTTATTATCTTGATCTTGTTTTGTGAGAACAAGCTTTGAGGGACAAGGCTGACTGCAACTCTGTCTGAAGGCATTAATGAAGTTATAGACCAGGCTCCATAACTGAAACAAGCACACCCCCAAAACCAAACTAATTTTGGAATCCTACTTCTGGGCAATCTTAAGACATGCTTATAGAGACAAAACTTCCTGCCTCCTTTTTCTCCTTGCGAAGACCTGGCACCAGCACAGAAGCATAGCAGCTCTTTGGGGACTAAAGATGCTGTCTGAGTTGAGCAGTTGGCAGGGGTGCTTGTTTGGGAGGATCAGCCTCAAGAGAAGTCCTGTGCAGCCTTCAGGGCCTGTTGGAATAAACCATAAGCCAGTAGACTCTAGTGGAAGGCATCTAGTAGTCAAGTCTGTTAGACTTGCTCATCCGGTTGCAACACGTGAAGGGTTGCTATTTCTACTCAGAAGCAAGCTAGCAGTCATACTTGCTAACCAGTTCCTTTCTCCTTCACTGCTCTTGGTCTGTATTCTTTCCTGTAGACTGCCCTGCTCCCCATGACGACGCATGCTAAAACTTTGCCTTTGCAAGGGGGTAAAACAGGCTTAAGCATCTGGAGACGCAGCGCGGAGGTTTGCCTTGGACTGGGGGTGCTCCACAGCAGGGCTGCCTTTGCAGAGCAGGCAGGGGAAGGAGCAGCAGCCAGGCTGCCCCAGCCACCCTGCACCTCAGGTACCCTGGAATATCTTGCTCAGCCCAGGTTTGGCTCAGGTGTGGCCAAACAGGCACAAGAAGTTATATTTGAGGAGCTAACGTGGTTAAGTTCTAGTCTTTATAGACATACCACCACCACCTTTAAGATTTAACCATAATTAGAAGGGAAGACTGCTGTTCTAACAGGTGGAAAGCTTTGTATAAAGAGCCTCTGTTATTTTTCTGTCGTATGTTCAGTATCCCCAAATATCAGTTCTGGGAGGCAATAAGCTTTCTGCATAGCAGCTGTAATAAATGAAACAACAGACACTCTTATACTGTGCCATTTATTCCACCCTTCTAGTAGAGCAACGCGGTCGTACTTTGTTGTGCTGAACACACCACTTTCAAGTTGTTTTGGTTGCTCCCTGCCCAGTGCCTCATTTCAAAGCTCCCCTCATGGGCCAGTGGATGTACAGTTCGTGAAGCGCGTAAAATTGGATGATGGCTTTTGTTGCTGTCTGCAGGAAGGTGAGTCAGGAGGACTTGGCATGTGGGCGGCTAAGCATCCACAAGTGCCCAAAACCACTCTTTGAGGAGCAATGGGAGTAGTGAGCTGACCTAAAAAGGCAGCCAGAAAATCTCAGCTGTTGGAACACATTAATTTGTCTTTCTTTAGTTTCTTAACATCTTCTGATCGTTAATGGCTACAGAACCAGATACTGTGACTTTATTATTTACACAGCAGCGTAGGTGTGTGTACGTTTGTATGCATGATGCCCTCTTTGTAGGGTATAAACAGGAGCATGGAACCTACTTTTGCTGCTGTTGCAAGGCAAATAGCAGAACGTTATTATTCAATCCACCTGAGATTTGCAAATGTCAAGATGATATCATTCATCTTGCTTTGCCACTATTATGCTTAATCATTTTTTATTAGCAGGTGAACCAAGGAGTTTCTGTAGATGCGCTGATCTCTGACAGATCCCTTCTTCCAACTATGCAGCAAAACATGGATAATGTACAGATAATGACGACCAGAGCCCAAGCTACCTATTTTAATGCAGGTTTCTGTAAGTGTGGGAGATAAATCTTTATACAAACATTTTCATCCATGGGAAATTTGCACTCTTCTGAGGATTTGGGCTGCATTTCCAACTCCTAAAAGAGGAGACAGTATCAGTGTTAGCAGCATGCTCACATTGGGGCAAATAAAGCCAGTAACACTTAGGTTCCAGAATAACGTTGACATTTCAACATTTGCAATACCAATGTTACTGAGCGACAAAGTAAAAGAGAGAGGAATAGCAAGTTTGACAATCAGGGAAACTGATGCACTCAAATATAAAGGTTCCATTTCACCTGTAGAGGGGGCACTTTCTGAAAAACACTGAATTTTTTATTTCGGGCTTGTCCTTCAGAAGGAGTTTTATTTCTTTGACAAGCTCTCATGTTTGGGCAGTCCCTCCGCTTTTCCTGGCAGCATGCCAGGCAAGAGACGCAGTGGAGACAGGCAGCAGAAGGAAAACACATGAGCCTGTAGTATCGGCTCCTTTGGGACAGAATGAGGACCTGCTTCCATTAAATTCAATCAGATTTAATACTCAGCCGCTGTGAACAGCTACTGTCTTGCAACTAGGGAGGTGTCTGGCTGAGCACGAGCAGGCTGTGTGGGGAGAAGGTGCTGATGATTCATTCCAATCTCAACGTGCTGCTGCTGGGGTGGGGCAAAGTCAATTTTAAGAGGTGCAGCAAGTGCTATTAAAGTTAAATTAATAACTCAAAGGAAGAAAACATGATGGGCTCCAAGTAATTCATGTGCACATAATCCATGTTTCCTGTCCTGGGATCCATACTGTTCTGTGCATGTGCTGGGTTTATCTTACATTTCAGCAGGAAAAGCTGAAGGTTTATTTCTCGCTGGAACCCACTTGTCTTACAACAGCCCTACCTGCTCACCTCTTGAAGTTAGGTCTGCTTTTTCACACCTAACAATACAGGAGCAATAACGCATAGCATAGAATAACCCCCAAATTTCATTGCCTTTGCAGACATCGGAGGGCAAGTGAAGGAAGCATTTTTGCACAGGGAAGATTGCAGCATGGAAGGGGATGGTTTGCTAATATCTTAGGCCATAGTTTTTCATTCCTCCACCTCCCCAAGTCATATCGCCTGGAAGTTTGCAGACAGTGTTTCTGATGTCAGAACAGTAAGGGCACATGGAATTTAAGTGTTGCTGCCTTGACACAAGTAGATAACCATATTGCTGAAACAGAGGTTTTTCCTCTGAACATTTCAGATGAGCATCTCTGAGCACTCACAATCCTGCATCCTCATTCTGACAGCTTGCAGGAACAGCTCAGCTCAGCGCTGTGTACCATCTAAGGCATGAGCGATGCAAGCTGGCACATAGGGAACATGTTATTCATGCAGCCTGATGTGGTCTGAAAAAGCCAGTATGAAAAAGTCCTCTTTGCAGCCTCTGCTTAAAAAACAGACGTGTGGGACCTGGAAAGTGCCAGGACGTGGAATGGTGCCCTGCCATCGATAAAATATTGGCTCTGCCAGGGCATCAGATGATGGTGTCTGGCTCCTTTAATCACCCTCCCTACAATGTCTGACCAGCTGCATCTCCTCGTAGGCTCTGCCTGCTCCTGCTACACGATCTGATCTGTACACTTAGACCCTGACATCTAGACACAAACTCTCTGTATATTTGTCCCAGGCAGTTGCAAAATAAATAACAGAGAGATCCTGAGACCAGAAACTTCTCTGCTTTCTTCCCACTACACCACCTGCCTTCATAGGAGGCAGAACGTCTCCCTTGAGATCTGGCTTCCTGTATGAATTCAAATGGCACCACTTTAGTACTTCTTCTGAATCCAGGTAGTAGATAATGCAGAGCATTACTGCTTCTGATAACTCAGGTTTCAGAGAAATGTCAGATAAAGTCTTCAAACTGTAACGAACACAAGACTTTTATATTCTTCCAAGATTTTTTGTTTTTCTCTAAGGCTGCCCTGTTTTTTTTCTGCTTCCTTTGGGAAATATGAGAGCTATGATCTCAAAAGATGTTGCACTTGTGCACACAAGGAAAAGTATTCCAAACGATAAAAGTGCAACCAAACACTTCTCTTCCTATTTTAATTCTGCTCCAGGCAGAAATAGAAAGAGAGTATATTATCTCTATGCGCATTTAGAAGCATCCTGTGGCATAGGCTGCTGGTGAAAATGAATTACCTAGGCAAGAGAAGTTAATTAAGAAAAGGTTTTGTGAGATCTGTATTCAAAACAATGTTGAAAGAAGTTAAATTTAAAATTGAGGTTTCTCATGTCCTATTTGCATGTACTCTCAGAAAAGTGGCGTACCTACCAGTGCAGTGACTTTTCAGCCACCACTGAGGTAGGAGATGGGCCACACTGGGTCAGATCATTAGCCCATACTGCCATCTAAACCAAGGCATCCACTGGTGAGGACTGCAAATTCCTACCGAGACAGCTTGCCCTTGTGCAATTCCATAGGGCTGCATGGTGGATGAGACGAATCCAGACTAAGTAGCAATGCCCCGGTGCCAAGCAGGAGGCATATGAGCCTTTAAAAAGGCCAGAAGCCACGGGTGACATCATGTAGGTGGCTGGGTAGCTGGATTGGACAGGAGGAGATATGGTCTTTTTGGTTATTCTAAAGCCTGACCAAGATGAGGAAAAGCAATCAGTGTGCCAGAAATCCAGCTGAGGACTGAGAATGAATCCCAAAGACCACAGTATTGGAATACCCAAATTTCCAAGAACATTTCTCATTCAATTGCCTATTTTTTGAAGAAGTCTGATTCTTGCAATCCATACAGGGAAATGAAAACCAGAATTTTCACTCTGTAATTCTTTCTGCAGAAAAGCCTTACCAGAAGGGCTCTACAGGCAAGGCAAATTAATTTTATATGCTAGATAATACGTGACTTTAATGAAATCCTGTACCATTAGGGTGTTGAAGAAGCTGTTGTCACTGAAATCTCATGTCTTACCAGCATGGAGTAACAGTTTGGGGTAAGATGATGTCCCCAAATGTAAAAAAACCTGCTAACTACTATAAATCAAATGGAGTTAGATAATTATAACTTTAACGATCAGATGGGTCAGTTATAGAAGCGAAAGCCCATCTAAGGCTAAACTTGATTGAAGTCACACATAGGAGTTTGTGTCACTTTAAAGAAAGATATAACCATGAAGTGTATTTATTCTTAGCTGCTGACAATGTCCTGCCTGCTGTCAGCTGAGGCAGAGGGGAGAGCTGTAACCCTTGTGTGGGCACCAGTGCTTCTCATAGGAGGCAAAAAGGTCCATTTCTGCCTTTGTACTATAACATGGAACTTCGCTTCAACCTAATCTTTCCTTTGTAAACACAGAAGACATTGCACTGTGTACACTGCTCACATGGGTGTGATGTTTGGAGATGTTCAATAAAGGCTATCACTAAAGTATGCTATAAGCTACATCAGAGTTCACGCACAAGGCACTCATTTGCATTTCTTGGAAATGATGAATGCTTTAGGACATTATAACTCAGCTAAGTCAGGGTCTCCTTATTTTGTTGGTATTTTTTTCCCATTTGATTTGTGTTTGTTTTGTATATTTTAAAATATGGGCTAGGTGAAGTCACACAAAGAAATTTCAAGTCAGCACAAGAAATCCTGGGGTGAAACTGTGGGCAGAAGATGGCACAGGGTGGCTAACAAAACACTAATTGGTCAGAGAAATTGAGAGATAAGTTCATTTTCCTGCTTTTGTCAGGACATTGTTAGGACATTTCTCAGGACATAAAACCTCTGATGAAACGCCACACAGTTGTAACTTAACCACACAGCTCGTCTCCCACTGCTGCACCAGCAGGGTTGGCTGCAATCAAAACTGGCACAAAAAGGTGACAGCATCTGAAATGTAGACTCAAGCAGAACAGATGGCAAGCACAGCCCAAAGCAAAAGCAAATCCCTGAAGAAAAACACAAAAACAAATATCAGAGACAAACATTTAAAATCAACAAACAAACACAAAGACAAAATGCCTTAAAGGGAGATTTTTGAAGAGTCACAAAATCATCGGATGCATTTTTTACCTGTGTGAGGTTCAGGAAAGTAACCTATCATCTCTAATCACCCTTTCCAAGATTGCCATTGCGGTGATAGGAAGGCATTGCTCCTTCCAATACACACAGGTCTCTAGGTGCATTATTAGCAGTATTAAGGCAAGCCTCTTACTAGCTCTCCAGCTAAGTAATAAAGGAGAAAACCCTGCTTGGATAGTACTACCAGGACACTTGGAGCTTTTACTACCAAATCCCTGTATTTAGTTTTTCAGCATGTTTGTTTTTTTTTTTTCTGGAACTGTAGGTGTATCTGTCTTCTTTTACAGCAGGAGAGACAAAAATCACTCTGAATAAGCACTTTTCAAGCCTCAAACAAAAATTTTCTTTTTCTTTCCTATGTTAAGAATTTAACTAAACTGTCTGCTATCTTTTAGCTATGTTTAGCCAGAAAAGAAACTGCTTCTTTCATGCAGAAGGTTTGCATCTAAAGCACCTTGAAGAAATTTTTAGTTCTAGAGGTTCATAATTTGCCTCAAACCCTGCAAAGTAGGGTTTAACTCTAAGCTAGCTAGTCCTATGCTGTGGCAGTGACCCACACAGTTAATGTGTCCCATGCAGCCCTGCATCTGAGGACAGGAGTAGAAAACCATGTTGGAGGTCTCCAGCTCTTTTCAAAGACACCTAAATGCAAGGCTAAGATCTTTAGGTGGAGACCTCTGGCTTCAGAAATTCTGGTCAACTCAGCCATCTCACTTCCTCAAGGGAAGTGGGGGTTAGGGACAGTCCAGCTCAAAGCAGAAGACAAAAAATGCTCCCTGTACTGCTTTTCTGCTGGCTGCTGTTTCACTTCACCAATTATCTACTTGTAGAGTGTCATCAAATGACTTTCCAGTGCTCAAGATCATGGCTTTTATGTGTTCCCTCCCCAGTTCACATGACTGAGCAAGAAAATTATTCAAGAGTTTCTATTACTTGCCTTTTGGCTTCTCATCCTTTTGTGGAGAGTCACAGGGTTACAAAGGCTGAGGATTTAGGACTCGTTTGAGATAAGATAGCTATCAGTTGTGTTGCTGTGCTAGTGCTCCCTCCATTACACTTTGCCAATCCACAGCAACAAACTATATCAATTGCCAATTTACAAGACACGTGAAAACCAAACCTTAAAGAATCTATTGGTCACATATCATCCCTATGTGCAGTCGACTTCACTTACCCAAGATATATATGTATATATTCTTTCCTCTTTTTGAACTCGTACTAATTATTTAGTTGTTTGGTGGGTTGTTTTCCTCTCAACTCCTTTTCTTGGCCACCTGAAGGAGGCCAAGAGCGGCACCTAAGAAGGAATTGGAGCAAGGGCAGGGACAGAAAGACTGAGTGTTCTAGACACTGGTCTTTGTTGCATAAACTTTGGGTGCTGCTTGGAGTGACATTGCACACATAAATATGGCAATGGAGTCCAAGAGGGTTATTAAGGCCATTGGAGATGCTGCCAAAGACAGTTACGACTTGTATAATAGTTTAATGATTACAACACTTGCCCAGGAGGCAGAAGTAAAAGAAACTAAATCCTACTTAACATAGGGTGTTTGAATAGAGTAAGATCAAAGCAGCATCTATGTCTTCCCTGGATTTTATCCCAATTATTGCGCTAAGGCCAAGTCTGGGGTAAGGCTCAGCTCTCCCTCCCCTACTGCTCGATGGGACTTAGAGAACAGCCGATAGTGATGCTTTCAGGGATCTGAAGGCGGAATAAAAGCAATGGAGCACCTTATTCTGTCCTCTACGAGCAGGACCCTTCTCAGGTGATGAAGGAGTCCTGGGTTTCTGCACTCCTCTGATAGCTCTGATAGTAGAGTACAGAAATAGTCCCTTCTAGCCACAGGCTCGGGCTCCTCTTGCAGCTGTAGAGCGTTGCCCCGTGCAGGCTCTGAGTGGCTGAGGAGCAGGGATGACCTGCTGACCTGCTCCCTGGGCAAGGACTTTTTGGAGATCTTCCTTCAAGCCAGCACTCGGGGCCTTGACAAGAGTTGCCAGAACACGCTGTTCTGCTGCGCTGGGTGAGGTGTCTGTTGAGTTGTCTGGTGGTTACCTGGGATTCCTGCTGGGAAGACAGCAGTAAGGTTGCCCAAGTCCCAGGTCAAGAATTCTCCCTATCCCAGAGGTATCCTGGGAACTCACACCACTCCTGAGCTCAGAGAGGAGCTCCTGTGATAATACTGCCTAGAATCATAGAGCAGAATTAATTCCATCACAGATGGAATTAATGATCTCTCTGGAGATCATCTGTCCCAATGCCTTGCCCAAGCTAGGCAAGCTTTTGTCTTGTTTGGTAATAATGTCAAAAGTCAGCATCCTTTTGCCTCCATCTGGTAAAAGAATTTTAAAAAAGACTCTAGAGCCATGGTAAAATGACCACAGTGTACTTTATTTAATGATTTTGGTACCTTGTGTTGCAATAAAATAAAAAAAATCTACAAAATCCAAATATATAAAATTTTCAAGTTTTCCTTTTAAGTTTTACAAGAAAAATCAAGTTGTAACCAAGGAAATTTGTTAGTATGAAGCACTACTTTCAACTTCATTTCATCACAAATTGCAACTTACTTAACAGACCAAAAGAACTATGGTACTGCAGTACATCAAATACTTCACACACTGTGTTCTTTACTATAGCACATGTAACCTCTGCCATGGGAGGCAGTGGTCTCTAGCCAATAAAGACACTCTTCACAATCTGAACTCTAAAGGAATGTTTGAATACATGGATTCAGAATATATATATATTTACAGGAAGATTTTCTTTTTTTTTTTTTAATAACTATTTGATTCTTCATTTCAAATAAAATACCAAATACATTTTTACAATGTTTACAAGTCAAAGCACAAGTTCTGCAATGATTATCATTCACCTCAAGTCACTGTGCTTGTACTGGGAGGATATCTACACTGTTCCATAAACACAAGTGTGTTCTTCCATCACTTTATTTCTGCAACGGTAACTAAGGAGTATAAGCACAGTAACAATATTTTAGCACAATCAGTGTATAATGCAACTGTTTACAACAGAGAACTGAGAAACTATTGGTCCATTCTGTTCAATTTGCTGTTTATCTGCCAACTGTTATGTTAGTCTTTTACACATAAATTGTGTACAAGAGAAGAGTTAAATAACACAACTTGAATAGGAAAGAGCACACATTTTTAAGGCAAATTAATAAGCAGCTTATGGTGTTTTTTGTTAAACTATACCCCACAGAACGTAAAAATAAAATGTATGTTCTGCGACTGTCAATAATTATGTCTTGTTAAATTGATCTCCTCTATAAATTGATCAACATGGCTTTGAACCTGGTTATTCAAAATGGAAATAATTCCTCCCCCCCAATCCCCGAATATAGAAAGTGCATGATTTCATATGCGCCAAAACAAAACAAAAGGCAGCTGAGGTAGTTAGATGTAAAATGTATTTACGAAAAACAAATGAAAATTTAGCCCAGGACATATACAGTAAACACCTACTCATTTAAAATTAATTTTAGTCATGCAAAAACTTAAAGCAGGGAAGTTTATGATTTCAGAAAAAAATATTTTAGTAATAACAACATAGGAATGAACAAAGAATATACTACCGTAATTTGAGTTTCAAGTATTTGAGTCTATTTGCATGTGCATTTTTATACAGGCTTTTTGTAGTATCAGGAAGTCATTTAATTTTTATCAGGCATCACATGAAATCTGGTCTAAGTCTGTGACTACAGCTCCTGGAAGGCAGAAATAGTTGTGAGTGCCTGAATATGCACTGCCGTGCACGCCCAGAGGTGCCACCATCTCAGCTTGGGCAAATGTCCACACACCCATCCTCCACCCAGGCCACCTGAGAGTTACAGAGCCAGGGGTCCTACATGTCCCGGAGACTGCTTGGATAGATGTCCTGAGATCTTACTTAGGATGCGCCCCCACATCTGGAGCCATCCATTCAGGATGTGCCGACGTGGTGGGGATCCCCCACATAATGTTCTTGCAGAGTCTGTGTGTACACACCCAGCCTAGGCAGAGGCTGACTGCACTGAGCAGTCCCCAAAGAGAGGATCAGCCTCCGCCTTGGCCCACAGAGTCACAGCTCCGCTTGGACCTTCCTGTCTGTGCTCAGCACCATTGCATTTCAGCCCTCATGGTGATCTCTTCCTCATCTGGAGAGAGCGACGGTGTCCCCCCTGCTGCAGACAAGGCAGTGTCTAGGAAAATGTCGACCTGAGTCCACTCAGGATGCGCAGGGATTTGGGGTTCCATCATGGTCCCAGAGCTCCAGTTAACAGCCCCTGGCACAGAGGCAGACAAAGATTTCCCTTCCACTCCTTCCTAGGAAGAGGAGCAGGCAGTTTTCTCTACCAAAACACACAACTTGAGCATACAGGCACAAGAAAAGACTTTAGGCTCTGGGAATGAATTTAAAAAAAAAAATCCTACATCTAGGAGACAGAAAAATTTGGAGACGTTCTTGTTTTCAGTAGCAACAACCGAATACATCCCAATACTGAAAATGCAATGTGCTGGCTCTTAGTCCTACTGTTAGATCCCACTGCTGATGGTCACAATATGGGTACATGCAATTTAGTATCATGAAATCTTCACTAGGCACCTGACTGGAAGAAATCACAGCAGGGAGCATCACAAACTTAAATGGTTTTGGCAGGGTTGGGTTTTTTTTTTTTTTTTGATTGGCCCATGAAAGCATAGGGTTGTACTTCTGAAATGTGTGCATATGGCTTGCGTATAATGTATGAAAGAGAAAAAACATGTTTGTGCCTTCTTTCATTTTTGTTTTCTGTTAAACAAGGAAATCCTGAAGCTCCTTGATTTTTGCTTAATTCTACCTTCCTAAAATCTCTGTATTTTGATTACAATTGGTTTTGACCAATTTCATCTCTGACAGCCCAAAATGAGGAGTCACTGATATTCACAGAGTGCTGAACCTATGTTCTACAGCAGCAGAACCACTCGTTATTGCCAAAGTACACTTGCACATCCTGCACATCACGGCCTTTACTTTTTCCTGCTCTTGACCTTTGGAATGTGAGATTTCTTGGCATGCCACAGTATTGCAACTTTCCCTAAAATGTTTGTCAGGAGTTCCTGCTCACTTGCTCAGATATTTTGGGAGAAGGAATTTGGACTGTGAGAATTTCAGGTTCTCAAAGAAGTCAAGGCCTTACAGCTTTTTGTAAACCCAAGCAGAAATCAATACTCTGGTTTTAAAGGAGAGAGAAGTATTTCTCAGGCCTTATTTCATAAAACACAAAGATGCTGCTAGCCACACCTTTGAAATGGATGTAAAAATCTATTTCGTCATGTGAAACAATAGTAGAAACAATCCTTTTTCGTTTTTTTTCTCCATGCATATCAGTTTGCAAAGGATAGAAATGTTACAAATTGCATCTTTGAGGACTACACTGCACAAGTTACTAGACTTGTACTCTTAGCACTAACCTCTACAGCCCAGGCACCCAGCTTGATATTTCAGAGATTTGGCATTGCAGGTATCTGACGTACACGGGCATCCTCTTCACTGTGCCGTAGCTTTTATTTGCCACCTTTCCTTTTCACAGAGGCATGTTACAAACAATGTCCCTAAGGCTCAACGCTCACAGGCAGCATCTGCCCCAAGAAGAAGCAGTTCTCCTTCCCGTCACCAGTTCAGCTGCGTCAGTGGTAGTCATTGGGGAAACTGGAAGATAAGAGGGTCTACCTGTACCTACCTGATCCTACCCTTGTGCTAATCAGGTGCCTTTATCTCCTCCCTGTGTGACTCCGCACTGAAGACTGAGATGAGGTTTGCCAGAATCCAAATCCCAGATCTATTTTCATGGTTTTCAGTGGTGAAAACATGACAGGCAAGTATTGTGAAGGACTAGGGTGGCAGGATGGTGGGGAGAGCAGGAGAACTCTTGCCTGACCTTAGGATAAAATTTCCTACCACAATTTGTCACTTTTTCCCCTGCTGCCCTAATACCCAGTGACTTAGGCTTTATAGAGAGAATTTTGTTGAAATTTAAATGTATCTCTTAAAGGATACTTTTTTCATAGAAAATATTAAAATATTATTAGTATATTAATAAGCCACTCGAAAATTTAAACAGCTATTTTAATTTATCCTGGAATCTAGCCAGGTATCTTGGCCTCAACCAGTGATTAGAAGAACTGGAAGACCTAGAAATGCTTCAGTATTATTATATTTCCAGTGGACTGTTTTTAATACAAAGCTAGATATTCCTTCCCCAGACGTTTTCATTGACTTACCCTAATCAGTAGTGGGTGCACAATGACTGGCAGGTTCACTTGACAGTAAAGTTCAAGTGACCTGTAAAGTAGTTATTAAAGAGATTCCTTAAAAATAAATTTTACTTAGAGAGGAATTGTGAAATTTAAAAATAAAAATGTCCATGTGCTTACTCCTAGGACTTATTGGACTCCATTAGTGCCAAAAGAAAGTAATCCATTTGCTACGGTGGACCTGCAGGAAAGCCCTTTATGATTTTATATATATATAAATAATTATATATTTATATATAATCTTCCTGTAATCAAAGCAAATCCCAGTATAATAAATGCTCCTGTCCAGAGTGCTGGTATAAGTATGACTTATTTATGTGTTTACCAGGCAGAATTTCTCTATCAGTCCTTTAAGAGTGTCTTTCAGTTTGTTTGGTTTTGGTTTTTCTTTGTTTTCTTTTGTTTTGGTTTTTTTGTTTTGTTTGGTTTTGTTTTATTTTCTTAGCTGTAGATTATTCAAGAAGGTTTTGTAAGCACAAGTGATATCGTCTGTCTTTTAGGATCATTTGCCTCACCTGTTTTACTAATAGCTTAGAAATGCTTTTGCCCACATTTCCCCAAGACAAATTAAACTCACCAGTCGATCTGAAGAACAGACTTTGAGTTCTGTATCTTAAGAGATAAAGGGCGGAAGCACCCACAAATTAGATAACTGTATCCAAGTATACATTTTGCTGTAATGGATGGAGAATATGATCTTTGAACTTATTACTGGGTTTATTAATAATTTTTGTAGGAATGCTTTTGGAACGTCCAATGTGAATTAACTTTGCACATCACAATTTTAAAGAGAATGATGTATACAGAGGAAGAACAATTAAAGTTGTGGTTTGTTTTTTACTTTTTTTCTATTTTTTTTTTTTAATGCAAATAGATTACAGAGAACTGTGCAAAGTTTTAAAGCACAGCTGTACACAGGAAAATTACTATAAACTCAGCATGGTAAGGAAATGTGTTTATTGCATCCCAGTGGTTACCGTTTCCAATGCACTTGGCTTAGAGTGAGATGATGACTCTCCGATTTGCTAATGTCATGGGTCAAATCCAGAAGTCAAACTGGGTTTTACATGGCTTTGCAGCATGAAATATAACAATTGTTAAGTTAGCATTTGACTAAATATGTAGGTAAGTATGCGTGGGAAGAAGAACAGAGCCAGCTTCCACTGTTTAGAGAGCCTTACACACAGAATGGCACCTGGAGGAACATACAGTGATGGTCATTTGTTAGAATAAACATTAGCCTGTTAATAATACACAACTCAAAGAATATACAGCAAAATCTGTCCCCTCAAGCAGAACAAATTACACCGGGGACAGTGCCTGCCCTTGAGTAATTTGAATCAATGGGAATTGATTCAAAGGAACAGCAGTCCTGTAAAAAAGGAACCACAGTGGGATAGAGGATCCAGTATTGTTAATCCAACACCATCCCCAGTAAGAGGTTGTTCTGTCTTTGGAATGATGAAGTAAGACCTGCTGAGCAGCAAAATGTGACAGCTATCTTTAAACATGTTCCTGTTTTGCACTTGACAAAATTACTTCAATATTTTCATCTTTAACTTGCTTTTCCTTTTCCAACTATAGAGGTTATCTCAATTGCCAGGTGTAATGCAAAGGTTTTGTTGAGATTTTTACTTCTACTACATGAGGAAAAAAAGTCTGTTAGATAACCTGAGCATTTTCTTCTCTCATTAGTGGGATTTGCTTATGAGACTCACAAGCGTAGGAGAAAAAAAATAAACGAGGATAATAAATCATATCAGTATCTAGTTAGTTTTGCAAATTTGTTTGAGCGAATCTTTGAAGAAAACAGTCCTGTCATGACATGTTACACTTCCAGATCATGCGTGAGGCTATGGAATTCTCCATAGTGATTTCTGCTGGAAACAGCGTGATACTGTTTCTCCTTCTAAGCATGAAAATAAAACAGAAAATTTATAATATAATTGAAAGTCTTTCAGCAGTGACTTCTATGATGAGCTGAGTGACAGAATACCTGAGCATGAACAAGTGCTATGAGGGCTCACCTATTCTCAAGAGTCACAGCTGTTCCCTAATTATAATAAGGCTTCTATCACATCACCTACTATCTCCACCTTCTCTATTTTTTACCTGTTCTACACACTTACAAGTGCACACCTCCCTATATATGTGCTTGTCAGCTGCGCAGGCAGAAGTTGATGTGAAGAATATCAGTGCTAAAGGAACATGCACTTAGAAATCCACTATTTGTTTATGGACATACAGCACGACAAACTGAGAGCATAAGAAAATACAAAAGCACTCGAACAAGACCATGCCTATAATATTCCATATACAGAAAAGCCCATTTTCTGAGCCTATTTTAAAATCTGTATTTTTTTGTGGAAGTTATATGAGATTTATCCTCTGTAAAGAAAATAATAATTTTCACAGTTCTTCAACCTATAATCTATTATAAAAAGCTATAATTTCTAAATTTATCAACTGCTGGCATAACAGCCATACCAAATCCTTGTCTCCCAGACCTTAGTTTCACCTTTATATCTTATTGCTAATAAACAACTCCTGTTGATAGCAACAAAGTTATATCTAAGAAGTATCTTTCAGTATCTTCCCGTGTTCCAGTTTGTTTCTAATGTATCCAGAATTTTCTGAGACATCTTCCCTAGAGGAGACAGTAATTGCACCATAAATAGTATTTCAGCATTAAGTTTTGTTAGATTGGGTTTTTTTGCTGTTAAAAAGACTTTGCTCCTCCCCTTACGCACTGAAAGAGCACGGACAACTTTTACAAAGTGTTTCACAAACCCTTCTTAATCCTGACTGGAGGAATAATTTCTTTGCTTTTGTATCTTTTTGATCTCTGACCTCCCTTTTAAGATTACCAGTGAAGATGCTTCCTCAATAAAACATGTGCACAGATTACTCGTTGGTGTACAGACACGTCCATCCTGCGTAGTTAGGCTGGAAGGGGCTGTGGCAGCCCCTTTCTTGACAACTCCATACCACGAGGGAGTACAGCCGGTTCCTGAGGTTTTGCTGCAGCTGTAACTCCGAGTACCAGAATTAGATTAAATATTAAACCACTCACTTGTTTCTACTGATTTTTATAAACTGCAAGTGTACTAACTTATATCTTTCCTGCTGATGAAAGGATTTAAATGCTTTGCTAATCAAAAGCCTTACTTTATTCAGAGATCAAGTTCAGTACAAGCAACATTAGACTTTTTTTCCCTTCTGCTTCATGTCAAAGCAGCTGAAATCCACCTGTGTGTTAAAAGGAATAAATAAAATACTTTCTCCATTCATTCACCCAGTTTTTAGTGCTGCTGCTAAACACAACGTGTTTTCTTACAGTCATTTCTCCAGGATAAATTTCTTTAGAACAAGTATAGCCGTCTCAGAAATGAAATTGTACTGCTGCTGGGTAGAATGGTTTTTTGGTTGATGAGGAAATAGAGGACCAGATGAAATTTAGGCAGTTCCCCATTGACAGTAACCAGAGCTGTCTCAATCCTAACAATCCTCTCTTAAATACAACTCCTTGCATGTGCAAAACAAATCAAATGGATGGACGATTCATAAGATGAATGATGAAAGCTTAGCTAGGATGAATTTACCAATGTATTCCTTCTAGATCTCCTTCCAGCGTGGGCACCACGCTGAACACAGCTGTCAATGGCTTTCTTCCCCACTCCTTCCCCCTCCCCCCCCCAAGTGATTAATCTTTGCTCACAGGAGCTTGATTACTGTATTACAAGTCACAAATTTGCAAGATTAAAAATGTCTGCTGAATTAATTAGCTGCAAATCAACCTAAGCAAAGCTTGACAAGTTCCAAGCTGTTCCAATAAAATAAAAAAGGAGGAATCAATAGCAGCCACGAATACATGACAATATGCTGGCACTTTGTGACGATAAATAGTAGCAGCTGCCCTCTCTGCTGACAAAGGAAGATTTTTCATTGTCCATACAATGCAGTCTGAAGGCTAAATCCTGCCTGGACTGCTGTGACAATCTCACCAATGGCTGAAGGTTTTCCAGTGAAATATCTCCTGTGGGCCAGTCCGATAACCCAGGGTGAACTGGAGCTGGAAACTATCTGTCTACTTTGTCTTTCCTTTCAGCAAGAATCAACAGCACAGTGCTGGCCCTGGGATGATTCACAGCATGTGCAGATGCTGTGGCCGAAAGTAGGGCTACCTCTGTCCCAAAATGAGAATGCAGGGAATGATACTAGGAGGCATTAGTGACTACTTTTGAACTTTCCATCTGTAGCCATGGCTGTTGTCTGAATCACTGCGGCAATTTTAGATCTATCTGTCCATAAACCAGATCCTGTTGGAAAGTTACTGAATTTTTCAAACCCTGTCCTTAATGCTGAATGGTGATGAGGTCAGGAACTCAAGAGATACACTTGAGCTTCAACGCAGCAACTGCTAGCACTGGCTAGTAATCTTTTCCTCAGCTTCATTAATATTCATTCTTATCAAACATCATCTAAGAAACAATCTGGGATACACAGACAATAATGCAAAAAAAAAAAAACACCGAAAGAAGCATCAGTAATTAAAACTTCAGAAATAGCTACTGTGTATTCATGGTACAGCTAAATTGACACGGGTATTGTTTTCAAAAACATTTGAAACTAACATTTGAAATTTACCTTCAGTACATCATCCATGAACTAGCAAATCTTTTTTTCTGAATGGCATGACATATCAGGCAACTGTACGTGTTGGATAGCAAACACTCTTTAATGTTCTTCTGTTAAAATCCAAGTAAATAATCCTAATTATTGCAGCTTATTTCCTTCATAAACTACTGACAATGATGACTGATATTCAGTGAAACAAATAAAACCAACATTAAATGAAACAGAGGTTTAATTGATCCCTTTGATAGCCCTATATTGTTTTTTTCTTGATTAACTAAATATGATAAATTCTTATTTATTTTGTACAAGTCTTTTTCCTACTCTTACCAAAATATATAACATGATGAAATACAGCATTAGACATATTTCCTACACAACTTTTCATTAAAGTACTGGCATAATACATTGCAAAGCTGTCTCAAATAATGGCTGGAATGTGTATTCCAATAATGTTGCAGTTATCACTTGATTACCCTTGATGATAATGCTCCTGATGCCATTTTTTAGGCATAGAATTTAAATTAACCCCAAGACTAGATCCTAATAGAATCTCAGGACTCCTTCTCATGTATATACACACACACACACATACACATATATATATCCTTTTATATATATATATAAATTCATCCGATACTGTACATTTTCTCCCAACTATGAGACATGATTCTATTATTTTTTTATTATGAGAAAACCAAACATTTTCACAAAGAGCACTCTTTATAGCATGCTCCAGACCACGGGCACTGAACTTAGTCCTTACATTTGCCATAACCTGGGCAATTTGCATACAACTGTGGTTCAAATATACTGTCCAGAGAAACCACATCTATTCCACATGCTTCACTAAACAGCAAACAGCCTGTTTGCCCTTTGCTCAGCCCAAACTGCTCTTTGTTTAGCAAAGAACTGGGGTCACAAAGGGAGTGCACTATGGGCTCAGGAAATTATGGATAAGCTACATGGTGTAGCTCCAGTGTACACACAAAGTCTGCCTGAGCTCCAAGGAGAAACCAGGTGACTGTGACCGGAGTAGCACGCAGTGCATCAATACACCTGATTCAAGGCAGCGTGTAGAGATTGAGGCTTTGTCACAGTGCTAACCATGTTCGTACAGCTTTTGGTCAGGTTGGAAGGTGAGCAGAGTGATTTTGCATCTGCCCCAATTTTTCACTGTAGACATTACTCTGGCTGGATGCAGGCATTGGCACTGGACACACGCAACAACTTGAGAGTCCTCAGCACTAGTGGGACTGAACATATCAAAATACTAAAAGTATGTTGACATTGCACAGGATAACCTTTCAGTTTTGCACAAAGAGGAAGAACAGCCTCAAAATAAGAGGGAGGGAGCATGACTTTCTCCTCAGCAGTGTGCAGCCCTGTAGCCTTCCCCTGAGAGAAAGCAGCTAGAGATAAGAATCATTGCTAGCTGAAGAGATAACTGAGCATGGCTCTCCCCTTGGTCTCTGCTTACCACAAATTTACTGCCGGAAAAACAGTCAACAGGCATTTCCGTGCAAAGTTCTATCTCATAGCACCCCAGAGGACCAGAGTCCTTCAGGTAAAATGGGCAGAATAATACCTGCTCGGGGGACCCTAGGAGGCTTAGGTGGAAACTGGAGCTGAGCTACTCTGTGCTGTGAAGACAGAGGTGTTTCTGACCAAGTCCAGAAGCCAAATTTTATGTGCTTGAACATCTAGCATAAAAACTTCATGAACTCCTGGTTAGTGCAGTTTGGAGGATTACACTATTAGCCTGAGGCTTCTGATGTGCCTTTGCTGACCTCTGCGTGTGAGCCACAGCATGTCAGGTATCTGTTCCCCATCTGATGTGGCTTTTTGCCCAGGCATGCATGTGGTTTTCCTCTCTGTGGGTTCTTTGGTGCATAAGGTGAGGGAGAAATTGCTGGACTATGCCCAGGTCTTGCCCCAAGCGGGCTTGTAGCACCCAAACACAGTGTGCATCTTGGCTTAGCACTACATTAAATCCGTGAAGGCTCTACTAGACACTCAGCTAGCAGCTTTTTTGCTTCGAGGAGATCACTTATTGGTGAGCTTCAGTTTTGCAGTACTTTTTACACACTAGATGGCTGCGTGGACATACCTATTTCACACTGTAAATGCTTCTGTGAGATTTAGTTCAGTGCAAAATAACCCCAACGTTTCGTTAAAAGAATGTGGACTTCCCTGCAACAGAATAGATCTTGTGTAGGAAGCTGCTCGCATGCCTAGGGATCAGCATGCCCTGAAGTAAGATCCAGAAGCAACTGCTTCCTAGGATGTCTGCAATAAGAGGCTGAAACCTACAGATACAAAAAATGATTGCATCCACAGTGGTCATGTCTTTGTTTTTATGAATGTAGCATCTAGTTACATTGACAAATCAATTGCATTTTTAAATTTACCCCAACAGTTCCTGGAAATGAGATTTTTGGTTACATTTTAAAGTTTCTTGGCTGTTTTTATTTTATAGTGCATTGCATGTAGAAATTTTGATTTGATTTTTCTGTTAGCTAGCCATTTATCTCACACTCGCTTGTAAATCTCTGTCAATGAATACAGCACCTATAACTGTTGTAATTATACAGAAGCTTCTCTCTTACCTCTCTAGCTTATGCAAATCACCGCATAAATGTGCTGAGGAGGACTTTATCCCCTGCATCTTGCATATCTGTACTCTCTGCTCCAGGGTTCGGAGCAGGTACATGGCTTATTAATGGGTATATATGATCCTCTGCATGAGAATTAGATGTTAAACATTCAGAACCAAACCCGAGTACAGGAGCCAAGCTTACACGTTTAGAAAAATTTCCTTTTAATTAATGTATTGGTCAGCGATTGGCTTTTGTAAGGATCACTGGAAACGACTGGTTTCATAGACTTTTTTCAATGTCTCCTCAAAAGGATCACAAAATGGCAACTTGGTTAAAATGAGTATATTCTCAAACATTTGAACTAAAAAGGAAAGAAGAAGAAATGTTTTGATTCCTGCTGTGGTAGTACTGAGTCTAGAGGATGTATTTTGGTTTAAGCCAAGTGACATTCAGGCTTTTTGGTATGAAGAAAATCTCCAGCTGACTTTTGTTAGGAGCTAGGAAGCGAAAACTTTCACTACCGTGGTTTGAATTCCTGCTATTATTCAAACAAGGCCAGGAGCCTGATTTTCTCATATTCATACCAGTGTAACTGTGAAGAGATCTCACCAGACACCTGCACTGGGGTCACTCCAGTAAAACAAATGTTCCCAAGAGGACCTTCATGCATTAATAAAGCTTTGCAAGCGATCTGTAAATCAGTTACGCTATCCCCTAACCTTGTGTGAGCAAGGATTCAGGAGGTCAACCTACATCTCTCCTGGAATGAAATCTGCTCATACCAGATGTGAGAGACCAACTCAGAAGGTGATCACTCCACAATTGGCAGCTGAGTGAAATTGATGACAGAATTTGTTTAAAAAAATTGCTGTATGTGTATTGCAGTAATCTGTTGTGTTTTTTTTTTTTTTAATTTCCAGAGTTAAAAGAATCTGTTTTCATTTTGCATTTTATGTGTTTTATCAGAATAAAGAGGAACTGATTTAATGTTATAATGAAATGACAGTTCTATAAACAATCAAGGGAGGATTTCATAACATAATGTCTCTGGTATATAAATGGCTCTTTGCCACTTACTCCATTTGGCTTTCTGCTGAGAGCATGGGCTTCGTGTGAGCTAGTCTAATTGCTACAATTAGCAAAATTAAATGGCTTATTGTGTATTTAGACAATTCTTCCCACAATCTGCATTGTTGTACTACAGAATCAGTAATTACAGTGTTGGGCTTGTAAATTCATGGACACGTGTTGTGATTATTTTCATCATGCACCCCTTGCAGGGGCTCAACCTAAATAAGCTCGTTTAGACGGATGCACAAAAGCAATTTACTCTGCTTCCCACCATGCACAGGAGAAAGAGAGGCAGCAGTAGGACCCCAGAAATCTGCTGGAGTCTTTTCCTTGGCATTGTGCAGGCAGTGCAGGGGATGCAGAGTAAACCACAGCATCTCAGTAACTCCGGATTGCACAACTTCAGGGATGGAGTGGTGAAAGGGCAGTGGCTTTAGGAGCTGAATCACTGGCAGAGCCAACTAAAACTCAGTACAATGCCATTTTTAAGGCTCTTAAGGAGTTGTATGATCAAACCACAAACACTTCAAAATTGTTGAATTTGGGTTCTAAAAAAACCAGGCTAGTTGCAAATATTTGTTGGCCAATAAAAACTACATGAATATACTGTGTGGCTGGAGTCTCTTTACAAATAAAGCAGCACTTGTACTTTTAGTACCACTCATGAATTGCTCTTTTGGGGAGATAATGATACATTGGCTAGACTACCAAATGCTTTAAACAAATTCGTGTTTAATAGCTATTCACCACCCATTAAAAATTACAGCTCCAATAAAATTTTAATTTACCTCCTCTGCTTAAAAGTTTACAAAATCAGGCAGCCGTGGCCTAGCATTTAATTTTGGAAGGAAAATTTTCTCCAGTGGTAATTAATTGATAGAAAATTTGTTGATATGCCAATCAAAATAGTGTTTATATGTCATCAAATCCATATAACCCAAGCACAGAAACATTGTTCTAGCACAAGAGGCATATTTAAACTGATGTAAACAAAAGTGGAAATGAGTATTTTTTCATTATTAAATCTGCAGGAAAAAAAGTATTGCACATTTAAAAACAATTATTTTTTTAAAATAAAAGATTATGCTATTGTAGAACAAATAATTTTGCTTTTAAAATAAGACAAAATGTTTATCTTATATTTTCTCATATTTTTCCTGAATGAACACGGGTATGCATTACTTCTCCTTTATCTAATTAGAGTAGAGAATACTACTAACATTGTCTTTTCCGTAACACGCGAAACCACAACCCTCAAAACTGTAGGAACAAGTCTTTAACCAGATAAGTTACCATTAAAACTGTTGGCAAATTTGTTAGGTTCATTAGAACAATGCTTACATAATTCTTGCTTCTAACAAAGATAGTTCATAACTGTGAACTTTTTTATTCTCCTGTATTCTGGAATGAAATTTAAAATACCTGATTTTTTCATTATTTCAAAAGCAGAAGTTAATATTTTTAATTTTTTTTTTTTTTTTGCTATTGCTGTTTTAATTGAACTTTATTGATTTTAAAACTGTTTGTGGTAAAAAGAATAGTGCATATTGATTGTTAACTCTCCATAAGGCCATCACGGAATTTCAATGTGGACTATGTTTAAACTTGACAGTTTCTAGAAAAAAATTTACAGCTTTTAATACATCTTTTCACAGCAAAGCAAATCAAGAAACTGTCCATGTAGTCATCTGAGTGTTAAGATGTCAGTGACCACCCTGTTCTCAGTGCAACTATCACTGACATTACGAACATAACAGAGCAAGATTTTGGAGAGCGGATTCTGAACTTGATGTAAAATGACTTCTCCCCCTTCCTCAGTCAGATTGAATTCTGAAGATGAGCTGTGTATACATACTGCCGTGGATGGTGCTGTGCACTCAGACCCCACAGGAGTTTGCTCAAGATAAATTTGCAAACAGTATTAAAAAAAAAAGTGCTGGCAAGGTAAAGAAAGTAAACGCTGGCTATTGAAAACTACGTGGAGAAATAACGCCTCTGTGTTCTTCCTTCCAAAGCCAAGCAAGAGCAAATCAAATTCACCCCAAATTTTCTCCACCTTGAAGGCAAGCACTGTTCCAGGCAGTAATCCTTTAGACTCTGTATAAAGCAACATCACTTCTGTAAGGCCTGACCAAAGGGCTCACAGCTCCGAGGAAGAGCAAGACAAGAACGAGAGGGACATTAGAAGAGGAAAAACTTCACTGACATCCGTGATGCTGCCCCTCTTCCCGGGAGGTGCTGGAGGGAGGGGAGAGCTCGAGGGTGCTGCCTGTGTTAAAATTTCTGAGTTCTGAAGCATCGGAATTCTGAAGCAGCAAACACATCAAACTGTTTCCTAAAGAAATTACAAAGCATATCATTTACCTTATTTGTAAATAAAAATGGCAATGTTGTTTTGCGAGCTGCTGTTTGATCCTGGAGTGAAGGCTCTACAAAGGACTTGCTCCCAAAAGGTTTTTTTTGGCAGCACCTGCAGCGGTATATTTTCTGATAAAATACGATGCTTTTCCCCAAATAATCAGCTGTATCTCCATGGAGGGAAGGGCATTTTGTACAAAGCTTCAGGTTTGGACTATCAAAGAATGGTTTTATTTAAAAAATTATTATAGAGGCAGCCGGCCACTGCTTAATTTGAAAATATCTAAGAAACCCTTGAAGCACGGGTATTTTCTGATCTGTGTAAAGTTCCCTCTGCCTTGCAGATTCCTGCACTTCCACAGATGTTTTGAGGAACTCGCCCCAGTAAAGAACAACAGGTATCGAAGATTTCACTAATAAAAAAAAGTCAACATTAGAAAGGGCTAACTGAACACATACAAATCAACATAGGCTGTGTAACCTCTGCCATTTCATAGTACAAATATTATTAACAGGAATGACTGAAATTTCCCCAGCAGCATGTACAGCAGTGACTACACTGGATATACCTGACAGTGAAGATTACAATACCAGTCATCAGGTCTTCTCCATCCTGACAATGCCATTTAAATCAGTAACTCTTCGGTTCTGCTTCGCTCTCCTAAAATGGATGGAAATAGTTACAGCAAATTGCTTCTTATGGAATCGCTTGGTGTCTTTACAGGCCACTTACATTTGAAGCAGGATCCACGGTTTATGGAGTATTCTAAAAGTACCCATGTAGGCTTTCATATGGCATTACACTGCAAAACAAATCCATAATGTGTGAAAATCAGGTTTATACCAACCTGCAGAAGCCAGTTGATAAAATTCATGGACCAATTCTTAAAATCTAAGCTATAAATAGAATGAAATGTATTAAAAGATTTGAGGTTTATAAAAAGCAACCTTTTTATACCATATTTTTACTTTACAAAAATATTGAAATAATTCATGAGTTTTTCACTCTGCACCAGCTTTAAAAAAAATACTATCAAATTTTGACTTGCACCTTTAATGCATCTGAAAGCACCATCAGGGGATACTTTTAACATAAAGGAGGGTACCATTGACTAGATAAGGGAGGTATTTAAAACCCAAAAGCTTGCAGCAAAAGCATTCTATTACAAGAGATTCAATATAATTTTGAGACGTATCTGGACACAAGTCTTGAACAGGTAGAAGAGGGTCTTCCACGTAACTTGCTTATATTATATGTCGATGAATATACTTATTAAGAGATGGCTGAAAGCCTTTAAAAGACATCGCTTTCACCTCGTGTGGGAAAAATCAGAACTGTCTCTACACATTGAGAACTTGATTGGTCTTTCCTGCTTCTTGTTCTGGTAGGGCTCGTGCCACTCGTTATCTGTCCCTCAGGCAATATCAACCTTGCAGTTATACAATGTTTGGCACTAGAAGGGTATGGCATGTCAGTCTCTTGTCATCCCTGCATACATTCACACACTGGATCATGCATTCTCAGTCCTGAAACAGAGGCATTTCCGTGTGTTCATCTCCTTGTAGTTCCTTCTGAAATATCTGAATGGATTCCTCCAAAAAGTTTAAAATACAAAAACTATACTTCCCTGTTCTTTTACACATATATCTATATTTTTTTTTCAAATTGAACACTGACTCATGATTATCATTTAATTTACATCACTACGTGCTAGAGCTCATTCCTCCTGAAAACTAGAAGTGAGCTACATAGGACATCTGTTGGAAATAACATAAAGAAATGAAATTGCATTTAAAAAGACTTTGAAATTCCACAGAAAAATACCAAACAGTTCTGGTATCATTAATGTTTATGATTTAATTAATAAGAATTTAGTTTATTTTCTATTGACAGCCTTACAAACATGACAATGTCTCTCTTTAACTAAGAACTATTTAGCAAACCTATTCTAATCTGAATGGTTGATTTATGGGAGTGTTGAAGATTATTATGCTCCTATTTTTTCCTCAGTAAACAGTTTTCATAACAGCAACATTGAGTGCTACAGTTTTGTTATTTTTGTAAAGGATTTTTTTGTTTGTTTTTGCCATTGATTATACAAATATCAACCATTAATTTCTAAAATAAAATGCACTACTGGCTAAAGTTGACAGCTCTGGTCAGAGCCTTCCCATTGGTTTGATTGTAAGTACTGTGCAGTTAGTGTTTCATAGCGGCAAGGAGTCATGGGTGGATTTCCCCAGTTGAAGTAACTGATCTGTATGTGTGGGTCAGTGTTTGGATTTTTTTGAGGCTTTCTGGTGCTGCTGCTGTATCAGTATCCTGCAGACAGACTGCACACAGTGGATCAAATGATAATCATGATGATAGCCAGACTAAGAACAACTACAGCTTGCTGCTCTACTTGTAGTACGCAGTTTAGTTATTCCTACAGCCCTACTGTCAACCCTTAATTTGGACTGTAACATTGGAGCTTCTTCCAGCTATGGTTTTGTTTCGTTTACAATGTGGTTTCATATTCCAAGCGCTCCTGGATAAGGGCATCATCTTTATACTGTAGCCGTGGAGGAGCAGGGGAACATTCGAATGCTAAGATTGCCTTCCTTAGGCTCCTGTCCAACACGTGTCTCTCCCACGCTGGGTACCTGTTCCTGAACAGATCGATTTTAATGACAGACTCCTCAATCCTTGGTGGCCGGGATGAAGGTGTGGACGGTGCAGTGGGTCTCACCTGAAACACAGGCACACATCCATCCCTCTCTGCGAATTTTTGATCCCGCTCGCTCGTGACACTCCTGTTGTTGGAGATGGACCGTAGAGTGTTTGTTGCCACTTCTGGGGGTAGGGTGAAGGCAGCGGCAGGGTCCTCACAAGCACAGCTTGGCGACTGCCCAAACCTTGGTCCGTTGGGGTGAAAGAAGGCATAGTACATTAGCATAAAAACGATGCCTGTTAAAAAGCTGCTGAACACTACACACAGTGCTGGTATGGCAAATGCATCAGAGATTGGTGGGGCCTTGTACAGATACCAGAGAGCACTCAAGGCGGTGTTTTCTAAAAGGATCACAAAATAGTAAATGAAAAGCCTACAGCGTGTCCTTCCTTCCTTGACATTGAACCAGCTGAAGATATAGATTATCCCAACGACCATGTCAAAAACTATCTCCTCCCATTTAGTGATGCAAAACTCTGTCTCGCAGTGGACGATCCAGAAGGTCATAATGCACCAGTGTAGTACGATGAAGATCCCAAAGTACAGCTGGAAAACCGAGGCAAACAGAGCAAAAGTAATAACCCTTGCTGCAATTGTGAAGAAATGCCAGCAAAACTGGATTATGACAGCCATATAACTGATGGGTTTCTTGTCATCACGAGAGTCACGGAGGGCCTTTTGGTAGGAAGCCAAAGCCCACGCCAGAGATACAAGAGATGCTGCAGCAGTAAGACCTAGGAGGAAACAGGAGATGCAGTTAAGGCATAACTACTATACCAGCACTTAGAAGAAACCAGTGAGATCCTTGCCTCTTTAAGTGAGCTCTTCACCGCTCATACAATAAAATCTCTTACTTGTCCTTTGTTTCAGCCAGTGCTGAAAAATGGACCCCTGCTGCTGCTATTTCATTCCCCTAATAAGCACAGTGTCACTCTGGATACACATGAACAAGAGTGGGTAGCAAACTACACTCTGAAACACTTCTCTAGCAATTTTATGTTTGAAACAAAATCATTAATTCACAGCTTTGAGCAAATTGGGAATAAGTGTCTCTGTCAGCTGTGTGATTTTTCAGGATCCATTGTGGTTATTGTTTTAAAGAAAGAATATGAATTTTTCTGATTTTGATAAGTCATTAAAGAAGCCTAATATAAAGCAACCAAGTCTTTCTAATTAAAATACCAGCATGATATACATATGAACTAAATCAATAACAATGTAAGCGTAAATCTACATTTTTTCAAATAAATTAATGGATCTGTTGTTACATCAAAGTTTAAAATAACTGTTTGACTCTTGCTGAGGGGAAAATATTGCCCATTTTGATATTTCCATCACCTTTAAACAGAATCTTAATAAGAAGAAAATGTCGAAGCTTATTTTCTTCCAGTTGGAAATTAAATTAATTTTAGAAATTTTGGAATTTTCTACTAAATTAAAATTCAGTGTGTAGATATTTCTAAAGTAGGGAGTTATGACAATGTTCATATAACCATTCTGTTACCCATATAATCACACAACCAGCTATTTATAAGGCCTTGAACTATAATATTTCTAGAAAACATAACAAATTCTTTTCACAAAAAGAACTCAGTATACAATTATTTCTCATGAGGTTTTCAAACATAATTGCTGTGAAAATAATTCCTACTGACCTGAAAATACAAAAAATGTAAATAATTTTTTTTAAAAAAACCTTTTCTATGCTGATTTTGAATGTGTATTATTCCTTTTTCCTCAAGTGAGTTAGATTGTTGTCCGTAAGGAAACTTAGAAAAAAAAGTTCCTTTGCAACTGAACCTAGTTTTTAAACTAATCTGTTACTTCTATGCACTAGCAGAAAAATATCTTACATTCCCATTCAAGAAGTGATATAGTTCAACACGATTATTCAAATGCTTAACAGTTATGTAATTCTTATTTACTAGAAGATTAATTTTCATTTACTTACATCTCATAGCAAGCTGCTTAGTATGGAAAAGGGAATTCAAGTGAAATGCAAAACTCTAGCCTTTTAAGTGTATTTATTAAATTTAAAATAAAACTGCATTTAAATAAAATTGCCATAAATATGTTGTATACAGAGTAAATATCTAACAAATCTTTTATACTTAAAATTGCTTTGTTAGCAAAGCAAATACTACACGTAGTTAATGAGTTAATAAGTCTCAGTATCCCGGTCTGAGAATTTAATCATCGCTCATTTAAAGATAACGATGCTTCAGCTTCCTCTGTTTCTAAACAGTTCCTAAACTTTGAACTAGTTATTGACGCAAATAAAATAAACATGAAGAAAACATTTCTTTTGTCTGCTCGTAAAAGCTGATTAATTATTTCAACAACCTAATATAGACAGTATTTTTCTTCTCTGTCCAATAGTACTCTTTAGAATCTAACCATAAAGAATATATTGCTTAACTATTACAAATTTTATGCAAATTTTGTTAATACAGTTTAAGTTTAAGTTTAAGCCTAAATACAAGTTGTTATTCACTTTTTTAAAAAAAGAGTTTATTTTAAAATAGAAAGCTGTAGATTGCGGAGATAAGACATGATTCTTAAGGAAAAAAAATCTATTTAAGCAATCCATCTGGGTTAACACACTAAGATTTCGCTCTAGAAGTAGTACAGAGGGATTAATTGCTTTCAGAAGGGACTGTGTTTGCCAGTTTCTCCCTCGGTCACTGGGAAGGTGCTAATTATCTGAGCTCCCATGAATCCATGAATTTAAACCCCCCTTGTTTTAAAAATAACAATAATAATAAAAAATCAGCAGAAATAGAGAACAACTTAGGATTCCAGGAAGAAATTTTAATAAAATTTCATCTTTTTTCTTTCCTGGATGCCAAAACACCGGTCTTACTTCTGAAATCCTCCTTCACAGAGGGAATATTTTACCAGTGATGAAGACAGGAGGGAGACGTGTTATACACTGTTATTTTCATTTCTGACATGTATATTTGCTTTTCACGCTGGGTCGTCTTTCAGTGACCATTATCTCTGGAGACAACACTAACAGCTGAAAATGTAAGTTCTCATTTTCCTTTAAGAATGTTTTAAGCATTGAAAAACCACAGTTCATATCCCTTATGAAATGAAAAGTTTGGAAAGGTAAATGAATAGGATATAGGATAAGAGAACCTTTCAATACAAATGAGCTACTCTGAGACAGAGCTCAAATATAGCATTATCAGCACAAGGAAGAATAATGTGAGAGAGAAATCCACGTATTATCTTTGCAAATCTAACTTTAATGACCTCACACACTCCCCCAGAGGTTTCCAGAGATATCATCAGTTTTGCATTAGGAGTTATAAAGTCATTCAATAATGCACACAGACTGTTCCAAATAAAATGTTAAAATTCAAAGGCACTTCCAATATTCTAATTCTAATTAATTCATAGTCATTGTCTAAGAGAGAAAGAAGCAAGTACAATAGCAATGTTAATTCTGTTATTTAAATAGTGATTAATATGGAAACATCCTTTGCTTTTCAGAACAAACTCAGGAATACTGTCATAAAGGAGAGAAAAGGAGACAAGGGAATGCACAAAAGGGAAAATCTATTTAAAGTATTTTATGTATCTACTCCTGTGCTATTGGCAATGGTGTTAGGGATATAGAATTAAGAAAAGGCTACACGCTTCATGGGCAGTAGCCATTTTTCTTTATTGATGAGAACAAGCACTAAAGAATTATTAGAAGCATAATTAATAATGAGAGCAATAATGCAAAAGTGATGCAAATGGCAGTTTTCTAATGAAGAAATGCTACTATATAAATAATTCACTGGGAATGGCTTGTGTAAAGTGAATTATTGTAGAATTGAACGGCTAATTCATTAATTAGAACATATTGATATCTTTCCTGAGTACGTGTTTGTACAAACCTCTTTATCCTTATCTCAAAAGCACAACCAAAATACTTTTTTTTTTTTAATGAGCAAAATAAAACTTTAAAGGTACTAACACAGCACCAGGAAAGAAAACCACAAGAATAGAATATCCTATAGATCTAACAGAAAACAAATAATTTGTAACAATGCAGGTAGTTTAAATTCCACAGTCAGGAAGGCTTATTTGCCATTCAGAAATGAACAGAGAAGATTGCTATATTTACACAGTTTTTGCCATGCTGCTCTGCAAGTATAGTCACAAGCATTCACATGGATGTCTTGCAGGCACTTGACAATAGTCTATGGGTTTCTGCACTAATTCTTTTATTCCCATACAGTAGTATGGCAATGTTCAGGTATGGCTGCTGTTTTTCAGATTTAGTATGAGAATAGCATTGATAATATGCTGATATTTTTAATTGTTACTGAGAAATCGAGGACTTTTTCAGATTCCCACATTTTGCAAGTGTACAGGTGCACAAGAAGCTGGGAGGAGCATAGCCAGGCAGCTGACCCAGGCTGGCTGAATACATATCTGATAGCATACAGCATCAAGCTCAGTATACAAACGGGAAGTTGTTTGGTGGCCAGACCTTGCTGATCTGCAGTTGCTGCTTGGGATGGGATGCAATCAGTTGTTGGATTGTGGAGTGTTCAGTGTTGAATTGTACTTCACTTGCTTTGTATATTTTTTATTATTATTTCTGTTGGTGTTATTCTTCTGTTATGACTCTTTAAGATAATTGAACTGAAGTCACACTGTCAGAATACACTGGCTAAGGCCTTCAGAATAACACCTCTCAAGGCAACAATACAAAAGCCAGAAATTAAACAGTCCGTGATTTGGAAACTAACCTATAAAGGTGAAAATGTGGTGGTGGAAAAAGTTTCAAACAAGGGAGCAAACATTCTTCCAAAGGTTATTTGTCTTCACTTTTAATAGGCACATTTTCTTCCATTCTGACTTTATCTACCTTATTTTTCCAGCCACTGATTTGGCTGAAGTTCTGTAGGGTTCAAACTTCGGTGTAACATTTCAAGGACTTCAGAATTTTAAGTTTTCCAGGACATCAGTTTTTCACTTAGAAGCCCTCAGTACCTTTGACACAGCATAGTGTCAGGACATCCTTAGAGATACATTTTTCTTTCCCTTCCTTCCTTCCTTCCTTGAGGAGGAAATCTCCTTCCCTTCTCAAAAAACAGTGGCATTATAGAGTATAATCCGCAAAGAAGACTTGATGGTTAGTGGTATTTCTAAGTATTTGTTTTTTTTAAATAGAACATACGTGTGTCCAGTTATGTAAAGATTAAACGCTGAAAGAGAAGGAGACATGGACCTTAATAGACCTTAGAATGAGGGCATGGAGCATTATTCCTGATAGCTCTAAGGTTCTCAGTCATCTATGTGGCTAAAAGAAGATCCATAGAAACGTCAAGAGCATGGACAAAGCAACTTTAAAACAAGTTTTAAATACTTGCAGAAAATTTCTTAAGCATGGAATGAGCATGTGAAAGATATATATTCTTACTATTAACCAAGATTTTTGAAGTGTTTTCCACCATCATTCCACAAGCAAGACACCTTAAAATGGCTGCAATACAGTAGAAATACCAGAAATTGTATCTGGCGGATCCAAATCATCTCTACTAAGTATTATTTTTTCAAAAGATGTCAAATATCATAAAATACACAAAGTATCACATTGGCTCTAGAAATGTCTGTTGATGATTTGGAAGAGAAAGGGCTAAATCAGTATTTCAAATACACCAGAGAATTATTTTTCTATAGATATTGCATTAGCAGTGGTCAACATCCAACAAAGAGAAGACTATAACCCAAGACACGTTTTGGCAAGAAAAATATTCCAAATACCTTATACTAAGTCTTATTACAAATCAATAGCACGGGACCAGGTCACTGGCAATGAAACATGGACTCTGTGCAGAAAGATAGCATGGGGCCATGGCTTCCCTTAAATCTCCTTAAGCCATAAGTTTAGGACTGGCTTTCAGGGGTTCATAGGCTCATACCGGCTTCATTAACTTATTCAGGGAATAAGTTTCAGCTTCATTAAGCAACTGATATTTCTCCCACTTGCACATTAATGTAATTCTGAAGTTAGTACCTTATTTTACACAAATTGACTAATAAATATTTTATATATATAGCATTTTTCTGTGTTTGCCTTAAGATTCTCTAAGATTTTCAGCTCTGAAGAGAAGCCGAGGATAATGTCTGATATGGTGCTAACGACAAAAGGCAATTAGTATTAATCTGAAAAGGAAATCAGTTTAACATTCGTGCAGTCCTTCTTAGCACAGGGAAAACTAGAGCTGTTAGCTTTTTTTCTGGTACTAATGCTATTATATTTTATAGCTAAAATGATGCTATTTTAGTTTTCTCTGGATCAAACTGAAATATTACAGTTTTCACACTTTGGTATGTTTCTTTCACTTTTGAAAAAAATTCAAATACGTTTTCACAATAATTCATTAATCAGACCTATTTTTCCGTTAGTGGAAAAGCAATTACCAACCTCCTTTCCTCCCTCCCAAACGAAAATCCATATTTTCACCTACTCTGCAGGGAATGGAAATTGAAGCAAAGTCTAACTAACCAATCTGGAGAATATTCAGTGTATTCTGTGAAGTCTGGAGATTAATTCTAGTTTTACCTCATGCCCAGCTTTGGATTAATTTAGATCTCATGTTTATATCTTTGTCTTCAATATTAGTTATAAAGCCACTCGTTATCAGTACGAAAACTCTAAAACTATATCTCTGCCTATCTAAGATATATCTAGAATAAAATAACATGATATACATAGGTAAATATTATGTTTCCATCTACACTTCTTATGTACAGTATATTTAGATTTATATACTACAAACACACTGCTAAGCTGGCACAATCTGAAGACTCCAAGAAAACTAATGATTCAACACTTCCTCTGAAAAGCTTTTTCAATATTTATATGTGGTTTGTGCCAAAAAATATTCATCTCATTGCAAGATTAAATTAATCTAATTTCAATTTCTGGTGCTTGCCTGGGAGATTGAAAATCCTTCCCTGGCTCCTGCTATTAAAGATTTTTTTCATGTGCAAGTACCCATAGAGGATGATCACATTAGTTCTTCAGTATTTTCCTAACATTCTAGGCTTATCAGACCCTTAAAGTCTTATATCCAAATGGTGGATCAATTGCCTCTGGGACCATTTTGTTCCCCTCCTTTGAATTTTCTTCAGTAGCTCCATCTTCCAGAAGCTGTGAGTCATAGAATGGAGCACAGGCTTATAGGAGTGGTCTTATTAGTGGTGTTCACAGTGGTATGTCTATCACTCATCTTGCTTTTACACCCATGAATCAAAGTAAGGCTCAAAGCCACAACTTGACACGGAACTCTCACAAAAAAAGCTCTTCTTGCTGCTGACTGCTGTGCCATCTTCTGAAATACTGCTCTTTAAGACAGCAGTTTTCCCATCCTATAGGTGCAGTCTGTGTTTCTGATTCCCAAATACACTTTTCTGGCTTAAGACATAGTCAATCGGATGTTATAATTTCGGCAAAATAATTCAGATAAACCTGTGATGGTAACTTGTCCTATGTAGTATTGACTATCCTCACAGCTCTGTGCAAAGCCTGGAAAAACTTAACCAGTCACTGGAAACACAGCCAGAAAATATTACATATCATGATTCATAACGTGATGAAACAATATGAGAGCAAGGACAAGTGTTTGGTAGATGCTGCTAAGCATTTCCTCACTTATTCTTTCCTAATTTTCACATCCATCTGGAAGGCAGCTTTTATTTCACTTAACATGAGCCCTACTCACTTCTACTTCATGATATCATATGATTTTAAGCCCCATGAACTTAAAAAAAAATACATTATACATTATAGTTGTTGTCATCATTCTAACTTGTAAGTTTGTCAATGAAAGATAACAGGTCTCGGTAACAAGACCTAACCGTCAAGAAACAATTGCAGAATTCTACTATCGAGGCTCTAATTCTCTGTCAGCTGAGTAAGCAGTTAACCTTTCTATTATACTGAGTTAATATCAGGCTAATTTATACTTATTTTTTTAGCTCTGTCCACTTTTTCTTTTATCATTTTAAGACTTATTTCTTTATGCACCTGCACACCAGTTTGCTCCATGGTAATTTTTAAGAATGATCAAACGATTTCAAAATACTTTGACAGAGAAATAGATGCCTCAAAGATACGAAGTTCTATAAAGTTCAGGGAAAACAGCAGCTAGAGAAGAATCCAAAGAAGTGTTCCTGCTGAAAGGAAAGCAGACTTCAGGCATTTTTACAGCTTTGGGTATTTTTATTCAAAGAGCCAGACACCAATTAGTAAGTGAATGAATACGTTCCTGGCAGCTGACAAATCCACACAGATATAACTCTGAGGTAACACTAGCAGATATTGCCTCTTACCCATCCAAACCCAGAGTCATGAGAGGGAACTGTGAACAAGGCAGGGAGTGAAAAGTGCAGTGTGGCAACCCAGGGGATCTGAAATAAAAACAGATATACTGAGGGCAACAGTTAAGGACAGGGTAGGAGACAATATGCGAGAAGACTATGAAGAGATGTGTTTATTCCTACGGTAGGGATATGAAGAAGTCAGAAGGAAATGAGGTTTCATTGTCCTTGCTGTTTGAAGAACCTATGGAATTACATTAATAGGCATTCTGATTTTCTGGAATTCACCTGCTTCTCCAATATTTTGTTAAAACCTATTATTTCCATGCTTGTAGAAAACTGCATTAGGGGCTTCAAAGCTGGAGGCAGTGTAGTTCAGACTGGGAATAGAACACAAAGGGAGCTCCAAAGCTGGAACTCAAAGTCAGATTATGTTTTAGAGATTACTGAGTATCTACCTCAAAGAGCAAAGAAATGGGTATTAGTTTTACAGCAGTGTGACTTTAAATCAGGTTCTTTGTAGACACAAAGGAAGAAGTGGCAGTCAGCTACATACCTAATATTGATTTGATATATTGGTTTGTTCATGTGGTGTGACAGTAGATTAGCAAGGATTTTTTTTCTGGCAGTGAAGATGATCAAGAAGCTATCAATTCCTATCACCAGCATATTTTCATAAACAGAATAACAATAATAAAGCATTCAACCTACACTAGTAACCTAACAACACTAAACAATTTGATATAAAAATCTCTTCTTTTCTCAACAGTGGCAGCAGTAGCAACAACTGATACAATCCCAGAAGCTCTAAACCTGTGGGTGAATACACCACACCGACAAAATGCCTCCACTCTGTTCCACCTTTATCATCCTGACATAGAAAGGAAATGCGCCCACGAATGGGGAAAAGTGAGGAATATGCTATTACATGTCAAAATTTGAATTTATTATTTTATTACTAACTATTATTAAAATTTATCTTATTATTTAATATTTATTTATTTATTTATTATGACTTGCATTTATTATTTCTGGCCAATGTCATGTTCCAACACAGTCACATCTGGTACTTTTTTACTTGCTATAGGGTACACACTCTGCTGTTTAAATAGCAATTTAATACCTTGATGGCTGTTCGGATGTGCAGCAGTGGATAACTTTTCACTCAGCCTGCAGAACAAAAGGCTTAGGTTTGCTACTACTATATTTAGATAATTTATCCCTCTCAGTCAATTAAAAACATAGGTATTCCTTTGAAAACAGCATTCACAGAAAGCCCACTGAGCCACGCCAATAATACACTGCCAGAAAAAGAATTAAAACTACTCATGAATCAAAACTAACACCATGACAAACAAACATCACATTTCAAGATTTGAAAGGCAATATGAAAATATGCTTCAAAGAGTTTATATTCCCAGTTATAGCAAAAAAGGTGTGATGATCTATTTGAGCATGTAGGAAATCAGGCAGGAAAGGGAAGAGACCAGCGTGGCTGTGTCAAGACCTGGTGGTCAAACTCAAGAACAAGAGGGAACTGCACAGGCAGTGCAAGCAGGGACAGGGAACCTGGGAAGAGCGTAGGGACACTGCCTGGATGTGTATGGATGGGGTCAGGATGCTGGAGCTGAACTTGGCAAGAGAAGTGAAGACCAGCAAGAAGAGCTTCCACAGGTATGTCAATCAGAAGAGGAAGGTTAAAGAGAACGTACCCCCACTGATGGCTGAAAATGTTCACCTCGTATCAACAGACGAGGAGAAAGCTGAGGTACTTAACAACTTTTTTTGCCTCAGTCTTCACTGACAACCGCTCTCCTCATTCCTCCTGGGTCATGGGACAGCAAGATGGTGCCAAGGGGGTTAAACCCCCTCCCACTGTAGGGGAAGATCAGATTTGTGACCATCTGAGGAACGTGAACATGTATATCTCTACGGGACCTGAAGAGATGCATCCCAGAGTCCTGAGGGAATTGGCCGATGTGGTTGCCAAGCCACTCTCCATGATATTTGAAAAGTCATGGCCATCAGGAGAAATCCCTGGTGAATGGAAGAAGGGTAACATTGTGCCCATTTTTAAAAGGGAGAAAAGCTGACCCGGGAACTACCAACCTGTCAGCCTCACCTCTGTGCCTGGGAAGATCATGGACCAGGTCCTCCTAGAAGACATGCTAAAGCACATGGAGGATGGGGAAGTGATTAATAGCAGCCAGCATGGCTTCACTAGGGGCAAGTCCTGCCTGACCAACCTAGTGACTTTCTATGATAGGGTAACAGCAGCAGTGGACATGGGTAAACCGACGGATGTGATCTATCTGGACTACTGTAAAACCTTTGACATGGGACCCCACAACATCCTTCTCTCTTAATTGGAGAGATGGATTTGATGGGTGAACAGTTCAGTACATAAGAAACTGGATGGATGGTCATATTCAGAGAGTAGTGTCAATGGCTCGAAGTCCAGATGAAGATCCAAGACAGGTTGTGTCCCTCAGGGGTCCATACTGGGGCCACGGCTGTTCAATATCTTCATCAATGATATTGACAACGAGATTGAGTGCACCCTCAGCAAGTTTGCAGATGCCACGAAGCTGAGTGGTGCAGTTGCCACACCAAAAGGACAGGATGTCATCCAGAGGTACCTGGACAGACTGGAGAAGTGGGCCTGGGAGAACCTCATGAGGTTCAACAAGTGCCAAGTTCAACAAGGCCATGACAATCCCTGATTTCAATACAGGATGGGGGATGATGTGATTGAGAGCAGCTTTGCAGAGAAGGACTTGGGGGTGCTGGTTGATGAGAAGCTCGACATGAGCCGGCCATGTGCCCTTGCAGCCCAGAAGGCCAACCATATCCTGGGCTGCATCAAAAGAAGCGTGGCCAGCAGGTTGCGGGACATGATTCTGCCCCTCTACTCCTCTCTTGTGAGACCTCATCTGGAGTATTGTATCCATTTCTGGAATACTAACATAAGAAGGAAATGGAGCTGTTGGAACGGGTCCAGAGGAGGCCAGAAGGATGATCAGAGGGCTGGAGCATCCTCCATAGGACAGGCTGAGAGAATTGGGCTTTTTCAGCCTGGACAAGAGAAGACTCTGAAAAGATCTTATAGGGACCTTCCAGTACCTGAAGGGGCTACAAGGAAGCAGAGGAGGGACTATTTACAAAGGCTTTTAGTGATAGGACTAGGGGCAATGGGTATAAACTGAAGAGGGGCAGATTTAGACTGGACATAAGGAAGAATTTCTTCACTATGAGAGTGGTGAGGCAGTGGCACAGGTTGCCCAGGGAAGTTGTGGCTGCCCCATCCCTGGAGGCGTTCAAGGTCAGGCTGGATGGGGCCTTGGGCAGCCTGATCTATTGGTAGGTGTCCCTGCCCACGGCAGGGGGGTTGGAACTGGGTGATCTTTAAGGTCCCTTCCAACACAAACTATTCTATGATTCTATGATCTTCCACAGGGAGATGAAGTAAAAAGGCAAAACCTTTTTTTCATAATTGAAGTTCTTATTTGAGCAAATGCAAAAGAACTTTCCCCAAACATTCTGGCACATGGGAAAAAATTCACATTAATCATAAATCCATTCAGTATGCATGTAGATTGTCTCTATAGCTTTTCATGTTAGGATACAAAAATCAGGTATATATTGAGATGATAGCATTTAATTTGAACTGTAAGCACTTTATGGTCTGATAATTCTCCAATGAATTTAAAATTTTTCTGTTACAATTACTGACTATTTCAGGACAGTGTATTATGGACTTTGGTATTAGCTGAGGAATAAATGCAATGCTTGCAATAAGCCAGTATACTTAAATTGTTATTAGTATTTACTCTCAATCTTAACCTGATTTGGGAGGCAGACTGAGAGAGACTTTATTTTGGTTTTATCTAGGACTAGAAAAATATATGACTATAAATTCATTTAGTTTTTTGACTTATTCTATTTCAAAAAGTAAGGTCTGTTGCAGTGTAAAAGCATAAGTCAATTTATGCTTTCTCAGATCCTCAATGCTTCCTTCTCCTCTCACAAAATAACTGCCACAAGCAACAGCTTAAGTATCTCATTCATTCTCGTTTTGCATCTTTTCCTTCTAGTGTTTCTGCCCCTAAAATTTTTCAGCATCACCGGCCTCTGAAGTGGACATCTCTCTTTCCTCTTTGTTTTCCTCATCTGCAAGGCTTTGAAACCACTCTTTTGCCAAAGCTCCTTACATTTATTACTTTTCAACAGGCTTCCCTGCCCCTACATTTATTTTCTTGAGAGCTACTTTGAGCCCCCAGTCCTGTCTCCTCCCTTCCAACACTCACCTCCTTTATTTCCACAGTCTTGTGACTGTCCCAGCACTGGGGCAAGGTGCCCAGACCTCTGCTTTTAGATACAATACCTTGATGGCTGAGGCATTGAGATTATTGCTGTCTGGTTCAGGAATGCATCACGGTCCACCATAAAACCTAGAAAGCTACCATCTTATGCACACTTCTCTGGCCCAGCAGCTCACTGCTCTGATGCAAAGCCTCTACAGAGTTATAGACATAATGTACCTCTTTGTTATTCTTCAAGTCTTACCCACAAGTCTTCTGCTTTCCTTAACCAGCCAGTTCTTTTAAAATACTGTTAAACAATTTGTTTTTTTTTAAAAGAAAGATCTTCCTAGAGCAGTAAATTCCAAGGGAAACTAATACTCTTGTTGTAAATAAAGTGATCATTTTATTAACTGCTACATATTTTAATATGAGATGCCATACTAAGGACAAAGATCCACTTGTGTGACTACCAAGTGAGCAACGGTATTCACTGCTTCTTACTTTTTCCAAAGCAGTCCTCATTATCTAGGGCATTTCAATTCACTTTCTTCTTGATCAGAGTATGTCATCAGAATAACCCCTGCCCTGTGCCTCTATTAATTTTTATTAGCTCTCTTTCTCTTATTGAAGTGAAAAAAACCTGAACACAATAGTCAAGTAATCAAGGTAAAGCTCCATATAATGCAGGAACATATTTGTAATTTTTTGCTGTCACATTGTATTTCTGTCTGCATTAAAATAATTTATTCTATTCACTGAATATCTAGACCCATAAATTCATAATTTAACATTAAAATACACAAAGTTCTAGCCATGCTCTCAATACACCCTAGTCTCAATGCAATTGCAAGAGTTCATAAACTGCATATCTCAGAGTCTTACAGGCAATGTGAGTGATGTTTGTGCAAAAGACATGTCTGCTGATATTCAGTTAGTAAAACACATTATTTCCACCCCAGCATAAGATTCCCTCTCCCTTATCTGGGCTGAAAAGCTGACAAAATTTCCCCTTATAGTTCCATTGTACTCCACTAAGCTATTCAAGCTGAGCAACATATTAGCTCCCACATTGTGTGTACTCCTGTGAATGGGACATTTTAACAATGCTTTGCAGATCTAACAACTTTTCTTAAAATATTTTAGTATTCTCTATAGTCGTTACACTTTTCTTAAAATAGCTCATGAAGAATGTCAGTATGATATCCATTTTCCTGATGGATGTACCAGGGAAAGAGGAGCTGAACGATTTGCCTGAAATATCAGCATATAAAGCCTTTTCAAGAGGAGGAACCCAGGAATTTTAAAGTAGAGTCTATTACTCTAGACACAAGGAACTTGCCTTCAGTGGCACCTCAGTACCACTTTGCAGCAGGCTTCTTGGCCAGCCTTTCAAACTACAAATTAGCTGTCTGCATTGATACTGAACTTCTCAGTGGACTCAAGCACCATTGTCCATGAGCCAGCATCAATCACAGTCTCTGCCCAAGCTGCAAAAGCTATAGCCTAGCAGCATGGGGTTGGACCTTTGAAAAGTTATTTCCTGAGTGATTCAGTTACCAAAAAGATAAACAACTTCTATATTTGGGAAGCCAGTTGAGTTCCATTCAATTTAACAAGAGCAACTGGGCTTTGAAAATAGGTCAAAGCAATGAGAAAGTGTTTTCAAATTACCCTTCAACAGTACCGGGCAGTGACAGGAATTTCATTCTTACACGCACATGGCTAGAACAGTTACAGTTCAGAACAAAACACAAATAGATTTTCTCAGGACCTATATAAACAAAACCATCTTATCAAGTTACCAGCTTTCTACATCCTTGATCAGGAAGTGCTTAGTTCATCTTCTTACAACTGAAGGTGAAGTTCTGTGCCTGTGCTCGCCCAAGACAATGTTTAACCAATATATTTTGAACATGCCAGGATTGCCTGCCACAAACGCTGGCACACCTTTAGGTGACTATGAGAGAAAGTTTCTTGGAGCTTTTCCACAACATTATCACAGTGGTGGTAGATTTGTTCAAGACTACATTTGTGCAAATAAACTTCATGCTAATTCACTGCAATAACTGTTAGATGAACTAATTCTTCTTAGATTAATTTTACAGAAGAGTAAAATTTCAATCATTTTCCTCATCTGAAAGAGAGTAGAGGAGCAGCTATTTATGAGCATAAATTCTATGGATCACTAGCGGAATTTGGTTCGCTAAATCCTTTTGGGCCTTTTGAAAATATCTTCTCTGATATACTTAGTACAATTATTCAATCAAACACTCTGACTTGAATTTATTAGTTTTGGCCAATGGCATGTTCGAGCACAGTCGCATCTGGCACTTTTGTACTTATTGCCACAGGGAACACACTCTGTTGTTTAAATAACAATTTATTAGCAGCACTGGCTAAATAAGGATATTGGCTTAAATCCATATTTTCTGAACTATTCAAGATGAACGAAGGCAAAAATTTGCAACTTGTCTTTAAAAAATTCTTTTGCATATCTAGAACAGAAATCAAGCGGCAATTTTATTGGCATATTTGTAAGCAGAATATTAACAAATTTCCCTAACTCTATAAAAGCTAATGTACAGTAAGTATCACCAACCTGAACAGAATTATTACTGCATGGTAATAATGTCCTCAAAATAGAAGTCTATAATGTGAGCACTTAAGCTCACATAATGAATGCCAGGCTATCATACAATTATTACTCTGCACAGTGTATAATTACAGCAACTGGAGAATATTCTGGGCTTGCAGTTTCTCTATTGTTGGGCTGTCTGGTAAAGTTGACTGGCAGCTTCTCTGGTAATTTTTTTTTTTAACCAGCAGGGAATCAAGTCGTGCAGTCACTTTGAGTGACAGCTAAAGAAAACTGACTAATAAACCAACACCCCACGCTGCATTTTAAAAATTAAAACATCATCCAGAAAAAGGAATTGAAGTAGCCAGTTTGTATAATAAATGACTTCATAAGACAAGCATGGTAACAGAACTGAGGAAAAATGGGATACCGATAGGTGGGCTGCATGCAGCAGCACCCACAGCACAGGATTTCTTTGCATCTTGAAAGGCAAACACTGCATACCTTGGCTAAAATGCCAATTAATTACATAAGTTGTTAATATAATTTTCTCATTTTTAGTTTCCTGGGATGAAATTAACCGAAGCACCCTTTTCACCTTTGGATACAAATGCTTAATTAAACACACATATTTGTGATAGGAAATAGGTCCTCAGCCCTCAAAGCAGCTGGAGGTTCGAATGAAGGAGTATGCCAATTTCTTAACATGGTATAAATTAAAGCAGCTTGAAGGTGGCTGTCATTTGCCTCTGCTGTTGACAGTTTTAAAGGACTATTGATTCAGCTGATGAGCTCTGGAGGTGTGTAGCCATGTCGCCTTTCCTGGGGGGCATGCTCTTTGCACAGGAGGGAACAGCTTCTCAACTTCCAGAGCATCAGATGACCATTGAACGCTAGAAAGCTCTCCAGCAGTCCCTGGCTGCGAATTAAGGGCTGCTCTGTGGTGGGAGTAATTCTCTGTGTGTGTGAAATAGGTCAGCCTGCCGAGCAAAGCAAAGCTCTTCCCTCAGTTACAAAGCATTAAAGCCCCCCAAAACACCTAAGTTAAATTTTTGAGAAAGAATAGAGTGAGAGAGGGTGGAAGGTAAGTAGAGCAAAAGTTTAATGGGTTATAAGCAACTAGAAAGCACCTGCAGTTCTTCCTGTGAGAAAAACTAAGGGTCTCCAGAACTATCAGTACAGGCACGTAGTCACATGGGAGGAAAAGGGTACTGCAAAGGAACATGAAGAGCTGTTTCTTAAAACATTTCTCTTTCTTGTGCTGACTGCTCTTGCCAACATTTCACCTTAGGGGTAAAACTTTTTTCTTTTTGTTTGGTGAATGGTGACTCATTGTACATTACAGTGCAAACTCAACACATAACACAGTTGGATTTGAGTCATGTTAAATCATCATATGAAAGATTTCAGTTGAAATTTGTGAAAAGTCCTGGTTCTAGTTTCAAAAGTTACTCAATCTTGGATCTTCGGCAGTACTTGGGTACTTAATTCCCCTGATGTGAGTGGGAATAAGACTTCAAAGTACTTCAGATTAAATGCTGTGGGCCAAGATCTCCATACTTAAAAATAACATTAACATTATTTGCTATACGACCCCTACTACAACTCAAAATAACCCCTTACATTAAATCTTCAGTTCCAATTCAAGACAGAAAGCTCTTTTGAACTTCAGAGTGCATCACGGACCATCACGAGTCTCTCTTTTTCCTCTTGCAGTGTATTTAGGGATTACACAACTATGTAGATCTTGGGCAGAACCACCATTCTCACAACTCTTTCTTCTTGATATCCAACTCTTTACACTTTCTTCGTGGAAGAGCTCCGCAGTTCAAGTATGAAGCACTTGTGCAGCTCACTGTATGAAGCAAGTAGAAAGGGCTAACTTACATTAGTTACATTATCTGATTAAGGGGGAGCTGATGGCTGCTGCTAATATCAGGGTTGATATTTTCTCAAAAATTCTAACTGGCATACCCTAAATTCCTTATTATAACCTAGGATTTTGGTGCTTCTCATTTTGTTCATTGTTTTTACCATAGGTCTCATAACTGGGTCTTAAAATATAATTATTGTTCCAATAATGTGTAGCCTAATGTGACAATTTCTATCCCTGCTTTAAACTTCTTCACATCTAGCAGCTGGTACTTCCTTTGTAGCAGAAGCTGCTATGGCTTGTGCAGAGACACGAACAGATTTAGCATCTCAAGCATTTCTTGCTGAAGAGAACTGACTAGAGTTTTTGAACTGTGAAGACTAAATAGTTTTGTGAACGTAACCTGAGGGCACATTGACCTGATGTTTTGCTGAAGATGTATTCACTGCCTGTCTGGGTGAATTACACTTTCCCCAAGACTTAACTACGTTTTCAATTGCAGTTCTTTTCTGCTAACTTTAAATGCTCAGCCCTGCTCTGCTGTTTCCAAGGTAGACAAAGAGTTTCTATCTAGATAAGATGCTTGTATATCCTTTTCTGAGTTTGGTTAGTCAGGCTCCCAGGAACTTGCTTTTTCTCTACGCTGAAGCTCCTACTTAAAAACAATAGAAATCAGTGAAGGTAGGGTAAGAGCACCATCACAATAACCCTCCAGGAGGGAAAGTATATCAGCATTCAGAGGCTAATATATTTCTACAGCAAGAGTCCTTTGACAAATTGGTAATTCCATGGCTTTCACTAAACCCGTCAAAGTGAGCATCAATGAATGTAATGACCCTTTCCAACTAGTGAGGACCTGAGCACAGTCACAGAAGAATTTACTTTATTGCTATCAAGTGCACAAATGTCGCACACTAACTAGCCATAGGCATAGACAGGTAAAACTACCTACCATGAAACCCAGGCCAGTGAAAAGAGGGACTCATTCACTGTGTATTCCGTGTACAGTGTAGGCAACATTCTGGCGTATTATCTCAGTGTCATTTTGCCAAAACCACAGCACAATCTCCCATCTGATCAGATATGTTACTGACAAAGACATAAGGTATAAAAAACCCCAAGTAGTCTATGTCAAATTTTCTCCTGAATTAACTGAATAGAGAGCAACAGAAGAGGCAGTAATCTATGATACTGTTTCATTTATGTACAGCCATCTGAAATAGCAAATGGCAAAGCCAGAAAACATATAAAAATCCTACCCATGCATCTGACAGAGATGGCGTTGTTGTTGCCCACTTACTGTTTGTGAGTATCTTCTGCAATCCAAAGAAACATTGTGCCATAAGTTTCTTTTTTTTTAAAAAAATGGGTTTACTCAGAACAATCACAAAAAGTGTGGAACATGCTTCAGGAATTTTCAAGGTTAATTGTCAAATCTTCCATGACACCATGTCAACCTCTCTGTGGTAAATATAGGCTTTTGATCAGCAGACTGTCAACTGTATTTATTTATAAGTCAGCGTTCCTAGAAATGCATCTAAAGGCTCTACTTAGAGGTTGTGCCACAATACTACAGTGCTGCAAAAGCTGGTCACATATGGAGGTAAACAGTTTTGAAAGGTTAACCCTCCTCAGCCATGATGTGCTCTGACATCCTGTGGATGCCAACTGGATGCAGAAAACACCAGAGAGGAAGAGCTGTAGGTATGTCAAGAAAATAGACAGCTGCTTATTTGGACGAAAATTTACAACCTGAAATGCTAGGACGCAAAATCTGCACAGCATTGTAGGAAGGTCAATGATATGGATGCTAAGACTGAGAATAGGCTCACAACTGACAATTCTGAGTGAGTTGCATGCCTAAGATCATGAATATTTATTCTAAGTAACCAATTCTTTATATTAGGTAGTATGTAAATATATTTATTATAAATATATTTTAAATACAGTATTAGTTTTAAAATATAAGACACCTAGCACAGTCACCCTAGACAATCATGCAAAAATTCTACAAAAGATTTTCAAGGTCTAATTTAGTGCAGACTTACAATAAACTTGTCTCACATTCATCCGTCCTGAGACAATCTTCTAAGCAAATAAAAGCTGAGTGTCAGTAAATCCAGTTTGCGATGCACTACTCTTCCAGCTAATGGAGCCTCCACTCTTAAACAATCCTCTCAATTAAAGTCTCCTCAATATTTATGGTTGAACCGCAAACACCCTTGTAAAGTATTCGTATGTCACTATTCTCATTTTATAAATCAAAAACTGAGACATACATAGAGTCCTTTAAGAAACATGGCTTATTTCAGAAGTTTCTTTCATACTTTGGGTACAGATGAACCACCAGTTCATGTCATTCTCTCCATGTAGCAATCAAATGCAATCTGACTCATGTCTTTGTGCTTGGGACAGACAATTGGACCTTAATTTCTAGGAAATTGGAACTGTCCAAACCAACAGAATGACCTTTGGGAAAAGCTGCAAGATGGACCCATTTTCCTTTTAGGTCCTTCCTTTTCTGCAAGGCTCTATTTCGTCCTGCCATGAAGAACAGATAATTCCAGGATCAAGAATATTTTACAGAAAGCATACTTGTTCCCTTAAGCCCATCAAAACATCTTCAAATGCATGCAGTGCCCTGATATTTCACAAAATGCATTCCACAGAGACAAAAAGATAAGAATAAAATGAATAAAAAAAGCTCTATCCAACGGATATGGTATAACTGAAAATATCATTCACATGCAGTCAAAGGGCTACATGCTTTGTTAAACTCTAGTGAAGGAAAGAGAAAAAGCTGTAGGGTAGTGTTTGTATATCCTTAGTGATGGCAGATAGCATTGTCCTCTTCCCACAGTAGCAGCAGTACACAGAATCATAGTAAGGATACCAGAAGCTGTCCTTACTAATGCTTAATATGCTTGAGAATATGCAATATTGTTTTCCACAGAAAAATGTGTTGTGATAGTTACAAAAATACAATTCAGAGAGGCAAGCAACATGTCTGTGGCATGTTAAGTCTCTGCAAAACCAGATTGTTCAGCTTGCTTGCTATATAGAATTGTAACAGCAGTAGTACCTGATCATTGATAAAAAAAAATATGGAAAAGCCATTCACTCATGTTCAAGCCTACACAGTTATTTTCCTCGTAAGGTGTCTTGTCAAAAAGAAGCCTTGAAAGAAAATGTTGCTCTTCTCTAAAAGAGAAAGCACATTCAAAAGAAAGGTGTTCTGCCTTGTGCAGGTCAAAACAGAAGAACCAGTTAATTGCATATAGGCAGATGCAGGCTCACCAGTGAAGCTAAGTTATCCCTAGTGTCTTCCTTTCAGACCAGCCAGCATAGTGTGTGGTCCTGTACTGCAGGATATGACTGAGGCTGTGGAGCTCTGCAGCACCATTTCCTTGTGTATCTGTGTCCCCTCACCCTTCATCTAATCCTTCTGGCAGGCTATGCTATCTCATCCAGCTTTACATGAGTGTCATTGACTCCATGATGGTATTAAGAGAGCATCCCCAAAGATAATGGTCCTGACAGGACCATTGTTAAGGCTAGGATAAGTTCCAGACAGCTGATATAATTTCTGTAGGAGCCCATACCATTCTTTAAGCGGGGGAATTAGGGTGATGGAAACCTACGCCTTGCAGCTGAGAGGTGATAAGCATTGAGGAATCCAACAGGAGTGGATGTTTGCTTATTTAGTTGATAGAAGCTTTAGAATTAGGTGGGTGATTCAACAGACATGGACACCATCTTGTGATAATTTCCCACTTTGATAGAATCCTTTTAAAGTACCTGATTACATGCAAAGAATAGTGGTGATGGGTGATTATTTCTTATTAATAGCAAAGCAAAAGAAAAACTTAAATACCAATAAAGAAAGATTAAGAATACAAGAAGAGCCACACTGGCTCAGGCAAACGTGCATGGAACCTTGTATCTCTGGCAGTGTCCCAGATCAGTCACCTAGTGAAAAGTACACTAACAGGACAACCATACTTCTCCACATGATAAATACATTCTCTGTTTATTCATTCTGAATCTACCATCTGCTAATTCCCCTCCTTAGTCATCAGATCTTGTACCAAAAGAAACAGCAAACCACTGGTCACTCCTCATTGCACTCCCAAGTTTGTATTTGATATACATAATTTTAGCTTTCAGTTTTCAGAAAAGGCTGAAAACATGGCTCATGTGTTTCATGTCTTCAACATAGAAACACATTTGCTTTTGTCCTCCAGAGGAGAGAAGGGGAGCTGCCAGTAAGACGAAGCAGAGATTGCAGAGCTGAATCAAGCACCACAGGGTTGATTCATCCCTGGTGGAGGGCAGAGAAAAGCCAATGTTAGGTTTTTCCTGCTGCATGGCAGGTCGTTCCAATCAGAAAGATGAGAGAGAAAATGATACAGCTTTTCAGTAAACTTCCTAAGAATGGGACCAAACCAAAATATCTGTATATATAATATTTTTTCTTAAGTATTTACCAATCTTCATTTTATACACTGCAAGCAGCAAGGAAATAGTTAACAGGGTGGTCTCAGGTCAATAACTATATAGATTAGGAACTTTAGAAATAACTAAACTGACATTCTGAAGAACAAAATGTCAGCCTCAAACAGAGCAAGTTACCTTCCAGCTCATCTGAACTGAGCTTCTAGCAGGAATAGCAGAAGCTTTAATGTGAGATTTTTCTTACTTTATTCTCAGTTTCTGAGCCTGTACAGTTCTCACAGTATATACTAATATATCAGACACATCCTGTTGATAAGGGAAGAGACTGGAAGAGAATCAGATCTATATAGGTCAGTATACTCTCGTATATTCCTTACAGACACAAGAAATAAAATCATAAAATGTAAGCCTGCAACAGCTGCTCAATATTTCTCAGTATCTCTGTTCATGAACCAGTGAAATTGGTGTCATCAGGCCTGCTGATGTAATTTATAGAAAGAATCAAAGAAGTTAAGAAAACAGTTAAAAAGAAACATGTAATTTGAACATGCACCTTTGCAACAGGCTTGCATGGAAGGCAGAAAGAAGCTATTAAGCCTCCTTACCCGAACCTCTTTTATTACTAGATTATCTGTTCCTGCTACGCCCCAGAAAATAAGCAGAACAGAGAATTGAAGTCTGATTGTAAGAGAAGCGATTATGTTGAACTGGCTGAAGAACATGGTGGAGTGAACAGAATGTGTACAGGACCTGCTGCCCTCAAAGTCCCTAAATGCTGCTTACTTGGACGGTTGTCCTAGAATCAATTTTGGCAACTAGGCATTTTTTTTTAAGTGTTGGCCCTAGAGCTGTTACAGTATAATATTCTGAACCAGCAATTCCAGTTGCCTTTGGAAAGTATTGGTGACACGTTCTTTAGCATTAGAACCCACGCAACCAGTTCTTATCTTTCTGTAGTAGTTACACACACATATTTCTGTGGATTATAGTGGAAACTTCCCCACTGTTTTGCAGAAGAGCTATGTATGTATGTGTCATAGGGACTGAAAATGTCACTGTTTTCTTGGCAATGAATGCCAGCTTGTGCCTTTTGTGTATTACTTTGCGCCTTCATCACAAATGACATTCTGCAATAAGGGCAATGTACACTGTAGTGTACACTACCAACTGAAAATCTGTACAGAGAATATATACATTTAGTATGTTGTAATGTTACAGCACATAGTAATGAATACTAAAAAACCTTTATCTCAGTAAGCCTTGTCTGTAACTCAGATAAAAAAGAACTCTCAGCCTGGACAAATCTATGTTATTAATTTCCATTGTATGGAGTCTGAATGCTTTGCCATTTGAATAGAATACAATGCTCACCATAGTTATGGCAGCCACTTGCTCAACACATCAATTTTATTATTATAAAGAAATACAATTCTTCAGCAGAGGAAATGGCGTGTTCCGATGTGTACAATTGCAAGTACAGTATAAGTACACATTACTTGTACTGTCTGAATGACACATTAGATGATGTAGTGGAAGTTTTTCTTTATGGTGACCAACTGTGGCAATTGGGTCTTTTGTACTTGGGCAGGTTTAGATTCTTTATCAGACAAGTCCTGACACATTTCAATATTATTTCACTGAAGGTACCTTGTAGGCAGGTTAGGTTTTTTTTTCTACCTTCTTTGCCAGTAGTTGGTGGCCAGGCCAGCTCCGATCCATGGGTCATAAATATACCTTTCAGTCAGTTGACATTGCTTTATTATGAAGAATTATTAACTTTTGCATGATTTAGATTCATAGCACAAATAAGGTTCTCTCCCATGGAGTGGGTATTTTAATGTAATTTAATTTCACAATCAGTCTAGTTCCTTCCTAAAAATAAACACCCTGACAAATAAGAAATTAGATAAAATCCTAGGCACTACACCTAGCTCTCTCTACAAATACCTTATGCTAAAGATGAGCTTTCCACAGATTTTTACAAATAAGATACTAATGAAGGCTTTAATGCATCATGAAAGAGACACAGTGTAGGACTCAGTTCTTCATCATGAAGAGTATTTGGCCAAATGCACGTATTCATGCGAGTGGAATTGCAGTGCTTCAGCAATATCAGCTGCAACAGCAAGAAATGGGTTGCATTAAATTACTCAGCTTAGAAGTAATAGCAGCTGTTGTTCCAGCACGTTACTTGAAAGAGAGAATATGGAAAAGTCTTTTTTCCGAAGTTATTTTGGTATACGTGACACCTGTGTGGTGTACAAAAAGGTGAGAGACTGAGCTCTGCAATGACAGCAAGAAATGGCACTTAAGGAGCCACTTAAAAGTGAAAGAAATTGCATTTGGTTACAGGTAGCCAGAACAGAAGGAGGTCAGTATATTCACCTGTGTCATTGCACTTGTTTGCTAATATCAGTGTTATCCTTTGCTGCCTCTGCCAGCTTTTCTCCATTTATCGCCTTTCAGTCTATGTTGACTCATGCATCCCTCCTACAGAACACCACACAGCTGGGAGTACATCACATCTACTTGTAATCCATATTAAGCAGACCTCATGACAAGGAGCAATTACCTACAGCTGATCATTAGGTCCTGCCAGAGGACAAAATGAGAACAATGTAAGGACTGTATCATCTGCCCTGTTAGGACCTGCAACGTCTCTTTCATAACAATAGTTCACAGCTTCTCAAAGATTAGAAGATATCAGTATGTAACTTGTTCCTTCTGCTGCCAGGAGTAAGTGAACAGGTCATGCAACTCCCTTCCACGCTCAGATTCTAATCAGAGAAGGTGGTGAAAACCAAGAGCCATGATTACCTTGGCAACTCCTCTCAAAAAAATTCCGTATACAAAAGTGGAGAAATAGCAATTCAGGGAATAATAAAGACTTCCACCATGAAGTGTAAAGAGTTTTTATGCCAATCTGAACAGCGTTCAGGAGAAGATCTAACACTCTCCAACAACTATAGGTACATGGCCTTCACACTTTGGTAGGTGACAGTTGTTCTAGAACATATATTGATATACTCAAAAGTTGATTCAGTGACAGGTACCTTGCCAGTACCTTTTTTAGGACAGTATTGATCTGAGATATCAAATTTACAAAATAACTAAGTCAGGAAAAAACAGCTAATGACCAGTTGGAGCGATCTTTTAAATCATTTTGTCTGTGAACAAAAAAAAACTGTGTTGATGATGTGACCTGCCAATGCACATCATATTTCCTCTGACTATTGATCTGCAAGTCTATGAGGACAAATAAAAGACAGTAATGAGCTGTAGAAATGTTCAGGATAACATTGTAGTGCCTACTACAGAAGCAACAACTTCCCATTCACCATTGTAATAATATGCCAAGAATATGACTTTGATAAGCAGATCAGCCTTGTAATGCTGCTACACAGTCAGTGAACTCGGAATTTTCTGAATTAACATGATTACAGAAAAAAAGCATCACCTCAGAGAAAACATATGGCTTGGTAGCAGACGCATTATGATAATGTTTCTTGATCGTAAACATAATTCATTCGGAATACTAAGTTGACATTGGAGCTGATATTCATCCCAGGGTTGTCCAATCTAAAAGTGTCAAAGACATATTAGTGTAAAAAATATACTGCAGTGGCAGTGCTGTTCTCTGTTCTGGATTAATATAGTCTTGTAGTCCTGGCTCCTTAGATCAGAAGCGTTAAACGCAAAGAGTAATTAAGTGTGCAGTACATTTAAGATTGCTTATGAACGGCTGTTGCCTTTCTAATTCCAGCGTTTCTTTAATTCACACACCTCAAGTGTTATTTGACTACTAGGTAAGCATTTAAAAGAAGTAATGTACTGTTTATATCATGTGGATGATCTCTGGTATGGTTGCTTAATTAAACAGTAAGGTTTACATAGGCACAGCCCAAGGCCCAAAGCTCTGTTTGATTTCGATCCTGGCTATTAGATAGCCATCAGGGTCTGGGAAATGTATGCTTAAACTAACAGCTCTATTTTATTGGTTGGCAGGCTTATCAGTCATAAGGTATAGTCAATGAGAGACCCTAGAGTCTGAAAACTAATTCCTGCTTTTTAGTGAGTGGAATTATTAACAGAAAGAATTCACCTAAGGGCCTTCTGCTGGATATGTGCATGGATCTTGTTTACATTTTTGTATTGGTTATAGTTTCTGAAGTTCAAGTGAGTTGTGCATTTTATAATGGTAAAGTTTTATGAAGCATCTGTCACTGAAGTGCTATGTAGCTGAAGTCTTTTGATACCGCCATAAGTATATCCACCCTGGCTAAAACTTAAAAGATTAAAATGGGCACCTCTATATCTAAAAAGTAACCAAACCGTGCTACAGCCTGAGCTGAAAAATGCAGATTTTCTAGGCAGCACTGTAAGAAACTAAGCATTTGAGCAAGAAGACCTGCTACATACCCCCTAATGGGAAGCATAAAACATTATTGCATTATTGATCGAAGTCTTAACCAAAATCAATTAATACCATAGGCTGATATATTTCTGCTGCAAAGGCTCTCAGGACCTTTAGTCCTCATGTAAGAATATCTACATTTCCCAATTAAATAAGAAATATAAATATTAATAATATTACTCATGTTTGGCAATGTAATCTGACATCATAATTACAACAAAATTTTATTGGAAATTATTCATTCACAGCCTACTTAGAGATTTCGTATTTCTCTTACTTGGATTTTATAAGCTATGGAAGGCCAAACTAGGTCAGATCTAGAGGCAGTTTCAAGATGCTATGAAAAGTAATATATTCTACTTGAATGTCTCAATGCTAAAGTTTTGATCTCACTTTTATCCAAGTATTTCAATTAAGCTGAAATATGAGTCTTTAAAGAGACTTCAAAAGGGCTTTTTCTAACTTATGAAAGTTTAGTAGAAAAAATATTTGAAATGTGAACACAATACTTCTCCATACATATTAAAAGATTCTGCTTATATTATGTGGTTACAATATTATTCAGTGTAACTTCAAACAAGAGTCTTCAGGCTCTTCTAGAAAGCCCAGCAACAAGTGCAATTGATTTATGGAATTAGTTAGGGATACAGTAGACATGCACCATGATTTTTGCTCATAAGCTTGATGAATACTTGATTGGCAACTGTGGCATTTTCCTCTGGTCAGAAACAGAAGACAACACAACATTGTCTTCCCTCATCTTGTCCACACCCTCCTCCAGTTTTCTGCACGCCACTGCAGTATTGGCTGAATGCATTGAGTGGTTGGTGGAAGCTTTTGGGCCTTCATCCAGCACTAGAAAGATCCTTTAATATCAAGGCCTTATATTGAGGTCATGTCAGGTATTAAACTTTAAAAGATGGATATTACACTTGAGCTCAGTCAAAAGGCCATAAAGATCAGCCAGTTTACCACGCTTGTGTATGTAGACTGACTAGTTCTCCTTCCTCCTGTCCCTCTGCACTTTTCCCACTGTGCATTAGCGATGCCATTGCACAGGAAAGTCTTTTCTTGGCTCTGGAAAGGTAACAAGAATACCTTCCTTGATTTTCTCAGACCCTAGTGATATAAAGAAAGTTACATAGCACACTACATATATGCTATATGGATGTGAAACAGCTTGAATGCATCTGTTGAGAGTAGATCAGATAAGCATGTAATGAACTGATTAATCATTGCCATTGCAGCTGTTAAGAGGACTTAAAAAAACACAGGTGGAATGCTTGGAATTACTAAAAAAAAAAGTTACATCAAGGTAGTGTTCAATCTCTCTACTGCATTCTTAAAAGGAGTGTCAGACTTATTTCTAAGAACCTCTTTAATATTGCTGATAGTACTGTGATTAACCAGCCTCTTTGTAGACATATTCAACAGTTTGCAGTCATATAAGGGTCACAACAGATATTTAAAGTTTCTGATAAAAGCTTAAGCGAGGAATTAATTTATAACAAGTTACTTATTTAGGGCTGTGTAATTTACGTTTGTTTTAGGGTAACAGTCATCTGTACATCTAAATACATTTCAAATGTTGATTTCTTGATACCTTGCACGGCCTGAGAAATTCTTATTTTATGATTACTTTTATCAGGCTACTGCATTAGAAAGGCTACTGGTGGCCTCTTGATGTCAAAAAGGTCTCGCATTTCTTTTCCTTTACTGTCTCACACGCCTCTGAAAAATGCTATCTTTAAAAATAAACAAGGAGCTTGTTAATACTCCCAAGTATTCAAGGGTACAAAAGCCTTTCAAAGAAAAGATAAGGATCTCAAAAGGACAGTAGCATGCTCACATTTAATGTAGAATGAAAAAGAAGAGTGGACAGAAAGATAATTGACAGAAATGCTTACTATAGAGCATAAGACTGCACAGTCCCCAGATGTAGGAAATCGGTCAAGGAAGGGAAGAGATCAGCTTGGCTGAGTCGTGACCTGCTGGTCAAACTGAAGAGCAAGGGGGAACTTCACAGGCAGTGCAAGCAGGGACAGGGAACCTGGGAAGAGTATAGGGACTCTCGTTGTATAGGAATGGGGTCAGGAAGGCCAATCTGAACTTGCTAAAAGAAACAAAGAATAACAAGAAGGGTTTCTACAGGTACATCAATCAGAAGAGGAAGGTTAAAGAGAACGTACCCCCACTGATGGTTCAAAATGGCGACCTTGTATCAACAGACGAGGAGAAGGCTAAAGTATTTAACAACATTTTTGCCTCAGCCTTCACTGATAACCACTCTCCTCACCCCTCCTGGGTCAATGAACAGCAAGCTGGAGACCAGGGGAGTATAGTCTCTCCCACTGTAGGGGAAGATCAGCTTCGTGACCACCTGAGGAACCTGAACACGTATGTGTCTATGGGACCAGAAGAGATGCATCCCAGAGCCCTGAGGGAATTGGGTGATGTGGTTGCCAAGCCACTCTCCATCATATTAAAAAATGGCAGTGAGGAGAACTCCCTGGTGAATGGAAGAAGGGTAACATTGTGCCCATTTTTAAAAAGGGTAGAAAAGAAAACCCTGGGAACTACCAACCTGTCAGCCTCACCTCTGTGCCTGGGAAGATCATGGACCAGATCCTCCTAGAAGACATGCTAAAGCACAGGGAGGATGGGGAGGTGATTAACGGCAGCCAGCATGGCTTTACCAAGGGCAAGTCCTGCCTGACCAACCTAGTGGCTTTCTGTGATGGAGTGACCACATCAGTGGACACAGGAAAAGCAATGGATGCAATCAGTCTGGACTTCTGTAAAGCCTTTAACGTGGTCCCCCCAATGCCCTTCTCTCTGTATTGGAGAGATATGGATTTGATGGGTGGACTGCTTGGCGGATAAGGAATTGGTTGGATGGTCACATTCAGAGAGTAGCTGTCAACAGCTCAATGTCCAGATGGAGATCCATGTCAAGTGTTGTCCCTCAGGGGACAGTGCTGTTTAATATTTTCATTGATGACATTGACAGTGAGATCGAGTGTACCCTCAGCAGATTTACAGATGTCACCAAGCTGAGTGGTGCACTTGCCACACCGGAAGGATGGGATATCACCCAGAGAGATCTGGACAAACTGGAGAAGTGGGCCTGTGTGGATTTCATAAGGTTCAACAAGGCCAAGTGCAAGGTCCTACACCTGGGTCAGGGCAATCTGCTATTTCAGTGCAGGATGGAAGACAATGTGATTGAGGGCAGTCCTGCAGAGAAGGACTTCAGGGTGCTGATTGATGAGAAACTTGACATGAGTCGGCAATTCATGCTCTCAGCTCAGAAGGCCAACTTTATCCTACCCTGCACCAAAAGAAGTGTGGCCAGCAGGTCGAGGGAGGCGATTCTCCCCCTCAACTCTGCTCTCATCAGACCCCACCTGGAGTATTGTGTCCAGTTCTGGAATCCTCAACAGAAGGAGGATATGGAACTGTTGGAACAGATTCAGAGGAGGGCCACAAAGATGATCAGAGGGCTGGAGCACCTCCCATATGAGGACAGGCTGACAGAGTTGGGGCTGTTCAGCCTGGAGAAGAGAAGGCTCCCAGGAGACCTTGTAGCAACCTTCCGGTACCTTAAGGGGGCTACAAGAAAACAGGGGAGGGATTTTTTACAAGGGCGTGTAGTGATAGGACTAGGGGGAATGGCTTTAAACTGGAAGGAAGAAGATTTAGATTAGACATTAGGAAGGAATTCTTCCTGATGAGGGTGGTGAGGCACTGGCACAGGTTGCCAAGGGAAGTTGTGGATGCCCCATTCCTGGAAGTGTTCAAGGCCAGGTTGGATGGGGCCTTGATCAGCCTGGTCTGGTGGGAGGTGTCCCTGCCCACGGCAGCGGGTTGGCACTAGATGATCTTTCAGGTCCCTTCAAACCCAGCCAGTCAATGATTCTATGAATCTATGATAATTCAGAAAGAGAGATACTTCAGATATATCAGAATTTTAAACTCAGTGAACACGGATTTTCATTGTCAGTAAAACTGAGTGAGAGAGCTTTCTAAGGATAAATCCCACAGCATAGCCCTTATAACCATAAATTCTATTATTCTCCTAATTAAGAAACACATTAAACAGCCATGAAGAAAAAGAAGGAAAGATTTTAAACTTATAACTAAAATTTGCCTATATAGACCAGTATCAGTTGTATAGGCTTTCTCAAAAGACAACTTTTAGTAAAGCAGCTCCAAATCTGTAGCTCTAGGGATTTCGGTAGGGCTGCAGAAGGTGACTTCAGTGACACAGTAAATATGGGTGCAAGGTGATACATATTGGAGTATATGGCCCAGAGATCTTAGGCACCTGTCAATATGCATCTCAAATTCTTTCAAGGTTCCTCTTATGTTTGTTTAACATCATGACTACTTAAGTAGTAGCACAGTCCATGTCTGGGCCATTTCCAGTTTTTATTGCATGTCACCAGAATTCCAGCTGATGTTATGTGGTATAATAGATTTATTAGGCCCTGTGAATTGCAAAATAAGCTTGATTTTTGCAAATGAGAGCAGTTGGCAATAGGAGCAGCCAGCAACAGACAATGCATCTGGTAAAACAGATAGCTTGGGTGGTGGTCTCACATTCAGATCAACTAAGTGGCACATGGTGTGAGATGAAGGCCTCACAGCCTGGTGTTATTTCAGACAAAAAAAAAAAGACACCCCCAAAAGCAGGTACTGTGCTCTCTGCGGTGAAGGTGTGGGAGTCCCTCTTCTGATGATACAAGTGGCCTTGCCAAGGGCCAGTCAACACATACTAATTGACCTAGCCATGCCTCACCAAGAGGTGCTGAATGGGTTTCAAAAGGTATAAAACTGATAACTGAAACCCATTTTTTTGGGGGGGAAAAAAATGACCAACTTACGTGACAGATGAGTCGACCGGCCTTGAATTCTTTCTCCACCAAGAAGAAATGTCTTGGTAAGAATTGCAACTCTGACTCTGTCAGATATTTCCCTGGGAAAATAACTACTAACTCGAGTCTTTACTGCTACTTGTTTTATATCTAATTGTCAACCAGTTATAAGTGTTTAAGCACTAACGCAGCGGTGAATTTATCAAGGCAATTCTGAATTTGTTTTAATCTGTCACTTGAATTAAACTACTTACTGCCTCCAGCACTGTGAAATTGTCTTTGCTGCTAGAGGCTGCTGGCATCTTGTTGGGAACCTCACATATTAATCCTGTAAGTACCAATCTCTAAGGAGACTCTCATAGGTAACTGGATTCTGACTTGCGGCAAAAACACGTATAAGCACACATGCATAACCCTTTGGTCATAAACCATCAGCCAAGTCCAAGATTTGTGACTCAATGGGAGGGTCTCCTTAGCCATCTGTCAGAATGTCTTTCCTCTTTAATGTGACATGGCATCTGAGTAAAATAAAATGTAAAAATTTAAGACCTATGTACTGTAGACACCACTGACCCAGAAATTAGGGAGCCTGGGTTTTAGACTTTGTGCTGGATGAAAATGGGATAGTCACTTTATTTAGGTGAAATTACCTTCGCTGAATGTAAAATGGACGTAATAAGAAGAAACTCTGCATAGTTACTGTTGATGAAAAGTAAATATAGAAAGCGAGTTCATCTCTAAAATTAAGTAGGTGAAGATACTATAATGGATTGTGACTACAGGTGTCTGGGGGTCCTATAACTTATGACAGTTATTATTAAATAGCTAAGGAAACTCCTAAAAAGCTGGGAAGTGTAGGTGCTGCAATAGCAGCAACATTGTTTTCTCTGAGAGAAGGACAGCACGTGGCAGCATCTACTTCTCCAAACGTAGTGAAGTAGGTAATTTGCCTGGATGTAGAAGCCTATGTGGTTCAATATTTAAGTAGTGTCTATTGTCTCTCTGTTTGTTCTGAAACAGTAAATAATATCTCAATTTGAAGAAGCTGCTGGACAATCTTTTCAATTAGCCACTGCCTCAGCTGACAGACGAAAAAAGACTGCAAAGCTCACACTATTGCTTAAGCTCTTGAGGGCTACCGTATAGATCTAAAATGAAAACTAGTTAGGCTAGGGAGGGCACTATTCCTTCAAAGAAGCAAATTAGATCTGTTAGAAACTGGTTAGAAAACACAGCCCACACTATACTGATGACTTCACCCACAATAACTGAAGACTCAGCCCCTGTGATGGCTGTGCAATCCTCAGAGCTCAAATGGGTGCCTTGCTCTTGGCTTAGGTGAGGTAAAAAATGAGGCAAGGTAGATGCTTAAGGAACAATCCCTAGCAGTCTGCATGATGGCTGAACTAGTTGGAAATGCAGAGGAAAGAGCTGAGTTACAAAAGCCTCCTGGGCTTAGGAATTTTGAGAAAACTAGTATTTGCAACCAGATGAAAGTGAGTTGAGTCCATGCAGTCAGGACAGCAAGTACCAGGAATCTGCTGAGTGCTGAGGGCAGCACAGCTGGCTTGGAGCTTTTCCTTTTTGTTTTGGTGAACTGCCCATGGTGAACAAGATGCCTACACTGTGCCTTACAACATAACAAGTTATTTTATGTTCAAATTGCTGTACAAAATAAGTAGACCTTACAGAGCCTCTGTGAAGTGTGTTCTGTTGCTCAGTAATATTGAGGTGAGTGCACCGCCTAGGTTTTGGTAAGGAAATTTACCGTCAATTTAACAAGGGGAAAACAAGGTAGGGAGTATGTTAGGAAATAAGCATGAGGTCTTTCAGAGACTCAGAGGCTGAGACTACACTGAAAACTAGATATTTTGAAGCTATTATGCTTAACTCTCTGCATTATTCTATTCCCTAGTTGATTCAGGTCACTCAAAATGGAAGCAAAGTAGAAAAGGGAACATGGTAAAATGTTTTGATTCAGATTTTAAACATCTAAACTCACTGAAACTAAATGTTTGCCCATTATGACTAAAATAAAGACAGATTTCTGTTCAGACCGGGCCTAGGGCTAGTCTTCAAATAGCATAAAAATATATACTATTAGCTCAATTGCAGATTGGCTTTACCGGTCGAAGGTTGTTTTTTGTTAATGAAAAGCTTCCACTGCAAATAATGTATATGAGTTTTGCATTGAAAACTATTTTTTCCAGTGTGAAAAGACTAGAGAAAAAAATATGATGCAACCATTTATTTGATTTTTCTCAGCATTTCCTCTACCCTCTCTAGATATAAGCATAAAGCAAGCTCCCCTCCTGATCTCATACAGAGCTGTTGCTGAAGACTGAATACCTTATTTTTGTTTTTCATAATGTCAGTAAAATTGGTCAAACCATTTCTAAGACATGAGCATTTGGTTTCATTCATTCAGGCACATTCAAATATTCTCACGGGTCTTTTACTTTTGATCTTCTCTAAGTGAACCTCCAATTTAACTAACAGCTTTCTGATTAAACCAGGCTTTTTGGGTGGAGAGATGCAGTTTCTCTTCCAGGGAAACAGGAGCAAAGTCTTCTAGCCCACCTCTCCTCTTCTCCATGGGTTCCTAAGCTTCTACTCCATCCTGTTCACTCCTGCACATCCCTTGTGCCAGCAGCAGCACCTATGCGGCTTTATAGTTGGTGGTTTGGCAAGATGATCTGGTTGGAAACTAATAAATTTTGGTTTTGTGTCAGGATTAGTTTCACCAGGATCTTCATGGCCCCAGAAGTCCTGCCACTAGGCAATGAAAAGGTAGGAAAAGTCTGCCAAGAAGAAGGTGAGATACTAAATAGTGAGTAGTAAATAGAAAAATGCTTTGAAAAGAATTAATATGTTGTTGTCTCTGGAGCTCAGTGTGAAACACCTTTTGAGGCTTCAGCAATTTCATTTCAGTGATCAGAGGCCACCATTACTTGAAAGGTGTACACAGTGTGCTTTGGCAGGTCTAAAGTTTCTGAACAGCCACCTTGAAAAATGCCATTTGTACAAGAAAAAATAAGACCTTCCCTTCCATAAGATGTGTAGTAGGGGACTTTACAACAACTAAGAGGGCCCAGATTCAGCTGAATCCTAGATGAAGGCTTAACATCAAACAAAAAAAAAATGTCCAAATTTGAAAAAGTACTTGGGGTTGAGCTGATCTTATTTACAGTGAGCTTTGATAAAAGCATTTGAATGCTTAAAGCCAAGTACTACAGTAAGGATTTTGCTGAACCAGAGCCTAAAGGAGAAAAATAGATTTGAAGGATCACTACAGTCATCTACAAAGAACTGTCCAATAGTATACAATAGAGCCAGGGATTAATTTTTTATTTTTTCTTTAATTGGTTTATATTTTCCAAACCTGTGTTTTTAATGGCTGAAACTCTATTCCCACATACTTTTTCATCAGTAGCAACACTAACTTAAAAAGTTCTTATCTTCTTTCTCTCCCCTCTCCTCCATATGCCTTGAACTCCACCTCATCTTCAGAAACATCTATATTATTGTTATCAAGACCAAGAAAGCCATCCTTCCCCTGTACTCAGCATTGGTGCAGCTGCACCTCAAATACGGTGTTCAGTTTTGGGTCCCTCACTAAAAGAAGGACACTGAGGCACTGAAGGGTGCCCAGAAAGGGTAACAAACCTGATGAAAGGTCTGGAGCACAAGTGTTATGAGGAGCATCTGAGGGAACTGGGTTTGTTTAGTCTAGAGAAAAGAAGGCTGAGGGGAGGCCTTATCACTGTCTACAACTACCTGAAAGGAAGTTGTAGTGAGGCGTGTCTTTTCCCAAGTAACAAGTGATAGGGTAAGGGGAAATGGCCTCAAGTTGTGCCAGGGGAGGTTCACATTAGATATTAGGAAAAATTTCTTCACTAGGGAGAAATCTGAAAGGGTTATCAGGCACTGGAGCGGGCTGCCGAGGGAGGTGGTTGAGTCACCATCCCTGGAGGTATTTAAAAGACTAGTAGACAAGGTGCTCAGGGATATGGTTTTAGTAGTGGACAAGTATGGGTGGACTCAATGATCTCAAGTTCTTTTCCAATCAAATGATTCTGTGGTTCTATGAAGACTTTGAGAAAAACAGGAGTTTAAGAAATTTGATCAATTAAGTTATCCAGGTAATGCCATAAGCAGCTGCACCAGCACAAATGCAAGCGGTCAGGTTCAGGAGGGAACAGGAATAAATAGGTTGCTTTGAAACTTATCTTGTGGTTACAGTCTGAATTTGAATGACCGGTTTATGAGCTCAGAAGCTGTCAGCATCATTTAATAGATATAAAAACACGAGGGTGCCTTTTGACGGCATAAGTGTGCAAAAGATTAGTTTACATGTAAATTAAAGGCTGGCTCTTGATTCCTTTAAAAGTGGTACCTTAAGCCGGGTTCTTTGCTGAAAAGTTAATGGAAGAACAATATTACAAGAAAAGTATGGGACAAGGTTTGTTTCTTTCAAATCAAACCTACTTAATGTATAACAAAACTTAAAGAGATGTTGCTTTTGCTGCCAGTAATGCAAATTCAGGAGACTCTTAAAAGCGACACTAATGTCTTACTTCAGCAACTATTACAACTGTGCACCTGAAATTTAAGGCTATATCCTGGCTTATAGAAAGGTCTCTTGGTGTTCTTTTGACTAAGGAGCAAAAACTTCCCTAGGACTGACATATTGCTGACTGGCAGTCATATGATCATCATATTGCAACATGCATTGAGTTTCAGAGGCACAACTAGATGTTTCTTCCAGTGGCTTTGAGGGAAGAAAAGGAAGAAGTAACTTTTCCTTCCCCAGCAGTGACAGCTGTTGTTTAGAGGTGCTTGAATATTGACACGAGTCATCAATCATGCAGATGATGCACAAGCTGGAACAGTAGTGTCCCTTGCAGGTTTTTAGAGACACAATAAGCATTTGGGTAAAGGCTGGTATGGTACTTAGACATTGTGTTCAACTTTTCACAGCTTAAACTGGTTAGTCATGAAGAACAACTGCATGGAACTGCAAGTAGAGAAAACAAGACTAATGGTTTACCATTACACTCAGGCTGTGTCATCCTGGCTCCTCTGGAAGAATCATTTGCAGAAGCAAATGCACTGTCTCTGAAACGCAGTGAAGAAACTGCACAATGTAACTTAGAGCATCAAATTTTATAAAAATTTACATAAGAAGTAGAAAACTTCAGTTGTTTCTAAGCATACCTAGAAAACTTAATATAGTTAAAAAAAAATGAGAATATGTATGCTTGGTTACTTTACATTCCGAAATAACCATGTGAGCATGAATTGACAAAAAACTGTGAGAAGGAGAGAAGCAATTCAAGCTGCATGATGATTAAAAAGTATTAGACTGGCTTTGTAGGGGTTGCTATTTTATTCCTTTAGAGGAAGGATTGAGATCAGCTGTGAGTCGTGTCATTATCTACAATTCTTTTAACAGCAGCATGGAGAAAAGCTGCCAAAGCATTTAAAATTAATTCAATCAGGCTAAGAGCAGTGTGTCAAACTGACTTCTTTGCCTGCAAATTACAAAATTATCTGTAGTTAAAATTAGTTTCTAACCATCTTGGGGAGGGAAGTGATAAGCTCCTAAAACTACTGTACGCTGTGGTGAGGCTGTGATGTAGGCTGGGCCCATCAGCAGTACTGGCAAAGTCAGTTGCTATTGGTAGAGCTGCTGAGATGCATTTATGGTGCTCATGTGGTAACCACTGCAAGACAAAGAAGATGATAATAGTAACTGTAAACTATGAATAGCAGGTTATTATCACAAGAAAAAAAAAAAAGAAGAGACTAATGTAGACATGGAATTTTGTTCTATTTTTCCCTTAAAATATCAGCACACCATAGCCTACTTAGGTCTAGCATATAGTAAAATTATTCTTTTGACTTATTCCTACTAGCTAGAAATGTCAATAAAATTTCCCTTAGCAAATGTGGTTTCAGTCACATCTATCTTCTGATTATTGTCCTTCAGCACAGGGACCATTACAGTCAATTACACTGTTATCTGACTCAAACACGTGGACAGCTCAGCTAGTGCCTTTAATTACTTTCTCATCAAAGCCATGTTGGACAGACCCCGAAATTTCTCCTTTGCTTCTTAGGACATTGTAAAGGACAAATGATTTTTTGCATCCTGTTCATCAAACATGACAGGAAATCTTTTAATTTAGTTATCTGAAGTCAAGTTCTACAAAAATCTGTATGTATGCCTGAACCGGCAATGGTCTTACATCCCTTGAGATCTGACAGGCATTGTACACCCTTAGCTTCAGGGATTATTTCCAAAACAATAAGCAAAAAATGCCCATCTTCACTTACAGAGTCTGAAATCAATATATTAAAAAATTCTTTATGTTAAATTAGTCCCTTCACAACACAGAAATGTTTTCAAGTGATCTCCACTGGAATAGAAATCCACGAGATCTTATGCTTACATGCTAGTTAATTGTGCTCTGCTTTGGTCTTGACAGAACTACTGGAAGGGGCACATATTTTTTTTTCAGACTGAGTAGCACCTTTGGTCGTAGGTGTAACTGCCAAGACACCAACCTGCAGGGTTAATTTCTTGTTCTGAATGTGCAATGAACTTAATAACACTTGAGTACTTCTTATTGTCACTGATGTTTATGAACACATGGATAAAGAGCTAAACAGGATGCAATCACTGATGTTCACATCATCAACAGAGGGATGTTGCATTATTATTGTAGAAAGCAGGACAGATACCTATAACAGATGCACCTCATAAAGTACATGTCAGATGTACTCAAAAGAATTGACCATGCGGACACAATTAAAATTTTTTTATCAAGAACACTTATTTCCACAGAAGAAGGTGTACTCCATATGCCATTGATTTCTTTTTGATAGCTACCACTGCCAGTCCCTGAATCTAAGGGGGGCATTTCAGCTAATCTTTGAATAAAAACCATCATGGCCTCAGACAGAAAAAAATTCTATGAAATTATAGTCAAAATACTGTTGCCTTTAGTACAGACCAAACTGCAGCTGTTCATTTCACGAAGAACAGATTTAGACACATGTAATCAGGGTGAGAACTGCTCAGATAGCTCTCTGATTGCAGAAGGGACAATTACTCCTACAGGGTTTCTAGAATCTATGAATCATTGAGGTTGGAGGGACCTGGGTCACCTAGTCAAACACCTGCTCAAATCAGGATCAACAGTGAATACAAGCCCGGTTGTTCAGGGCTTTTGAAAATCTCCAAGGAGAAAGGGTTCACAACTTCTCTGTTCCATGATTAATTCTCTTCTCACTGATTTTTTTTCCCTCTTATATACAGTCAAAACATCTCCTGTTTCAATTCGTGATTAGCGCTGGTTCTCATACTCCTGTTGTGCAACACAGAAAAGAACCTGCCAAGAGGAGGGAATGGTATTTCCTACACATTTTCCCTAAGTATGTCTCCTACTGGCCACTGTCAGAAATAAACTACTGGTCTAGCAGAACTTTTAGTTTCATCAAATGCAGTGCCTCTTGTTCCTGTGAGAGAAACTGCACTACTTTTCTTTACAGACCACTGAATACTAATTATTATTTTTTTAACACGACTTCTGCTCAGCAATGACTGAGGTATAGAAACATGCAGCAAAAAAAGGGTCTGATCTGCAAAGAGAGAGATTACAAAAGTTGTTTAAGGCATCAAATGCCTTACATGCTGCAATTTAGAAAGCTCAATTTAGTTTTCTTGATAAAATAACACATGGGAAAAAACTTTTAACAGCAGAACCTGGTGAATTACAGAATAGAAAACAGCATAGAAAAGGAGCATGCAAATAAAGTCCAGGTGCCTAGATGTGCATTTGTTAGCTAATTTGTTAACATGACTTTAAACTGGAAAGTATCATCTCCCACAGCTGTAGCACTTTCACACCTCTTCTCTTACATAAACGTGCAAGACGAAGGAACTGGAAGTCGTACAATGGAGGTGGGATGCACGATTACAACAACCCCCACTGTAGGAGGCACCCAGGCATTGCTGAAAGAAACAACAGGTTCAGACCTGTAATAGTGCAGCTTGGAAGTGATGTTGAAGCTGTTGAAACTAGTGACTTGACTGGTTTGTTAACAGATGAGCTGGAGGCACGTGTACCATCAAGGATTTGGGTAATGCCATCGAGTGCTATCACATAACAAGAAGAATGTTTCAATGGGACTTACTGAAACAGAATCGTTATCAGGGATTAAGGTGGGCTGGTACTGAGTCTATGATCTGAGCACACTCTTGATTTCTTCACACAGAGTTCACATAGACTAACAGAGTTAACTCAAATGTACCATTTAAATTGCCAAATTCATTTTGGAGTTCATGTTGCATACAGAGGCCCATGGGGCACCGGGATTTCTTCACTAAGGCTTAAAGAGAAAGTGCTGCACTGCCTTTTGTCCATTATTCTTTTGTAACTTTTGCCTTCATCTCACTTATACTTAAGATTTTTAGCCTGTGCTGTAAAACCTATTACTTGTTTAAGGGAAAAAAATTACTTTAGGATAAGTTTGCAGGGAGAAACATCATCTTTTACTATAATCACAGAATGGCTAAGGTTGGAAGAGACCTCTGGAGATCATCTAGTCCAACCCCCTTGCTAAAGCAGGTTCACCTAAAGAAGGCTGCACAGGAACATGCCCAGGCGCGTTTTTAGTATCTCCGGAAAAGGAGACTTCACAACCCCCCTGGGCAACCCATTCCAGTCACTCTCACAGTAAAGAAGTTTTTCCTTATATTCAGGTGGGACTTCCTGTACACCAGTTTGTGCCCATTGCCCCTTGTCCTATTGCTGGGCACCACTGAAAAGAGTCTGTCCCCATACTGTTGACATCCAGCTTTTAGATATTTCTTAGCATTAACAAGATTCCCCTCTCAGTTTTCTCTTCTCCAAGCTAAATAGACTGAGCAATCTCAGTCTCTCGTCTTGAGAGAGATGCCCCGGTACCCTAGCCATCTTGGTGGCCCTCCACTGGACTCTCTCTAGTGATCCCCGGGGAACATCACTGGCTATAGGCTTCCAATTAGACTCTGCACTGCCAATCACAATCCTCCGAGCTCTGTCATCCATCCAGTTCTCAATCCACCTTACTGTCCACTCATTTAACCCACACTTCCTAAGCTTACCTATGAGGATGTTATGAGATACAGTGTCAAAAGCCTTGATGAAGTCATAACTTCACTTACGTCCTTACGGCATCATGGTTACATCATTATTTGTGATATACGTATAAAAGAGAAACCTGGATTGCATTCTATTTTTGGAACTGGGTTCCTTATTGGCTTTGTCAACATATAAACTAGCAGTGTTTACTTGGCACTTTTAAAAGAAAGAGACTTCAAGTAAATATTATGCAAAAAAAACCCAAACTGCTGGAACATTTAATCAAATTAAAAAAATGCCCAAATGCACTCCTAAGTAATTTTTATAAGCACAAAGGAAATTGTAAATATACTTTAGAAGCAGAAAGTAAGCATGACAGATCTTTTGTTCTTTTTTATTTTAATTCCTTAACTTTAAATTTTAGTTTTTACATTTACTGTATCTGGAGGCTAGTGTGAAGCACAGAACCACAGGGGGCTGTTCTGGGACCTTTAAATCTTTGTCAATTACCTGGAGGATGAAGCATTGCATACTCATTAGAAGTGCAGATGACACCAGCCTGGGGAGATCAGTCAATATGCTCAAAGGCAAACCTGCCATCCAGAGTCATGGGCCAATAAGGAAACAAGAAATTCAGTATTAACAGCACGGTACTGTTCCTGGAAAGGAAGAATGACTGGCAGAAATGCAGACTGTGGACAGACTGGTGGAAGAGTAGTTCTAAGGAAGAAGTCCTCAGAGCCCTGCAGACAGCAAGTGGCACCCGAGCCCTGTATGCCCTGGTGGAATGGTGTTCTGGGTGGTATCATTAGCAGCTCAGCTTGTAGATTGAAGGAATTGATCATCCTGTTTTATGCAGCACTCATCAGGCCTCGTGTACATGTGTACATCCTGTACCCAGCTTGAGGCCCCAGACTACAAGAAATGCACCAATGCATCAATGAGTTCAGTGGACAGTCACTGAGACAGTCAAAGGCTGGAGCACTTGCCCTTTGAGGAGATGCTGCAGGGCCAGAATCTGTTCAGCCTGGAGAACCAATGAGGAGGTCATCCAGGCTCTACACAGAGCTGCAAAGTGGGAGGATGAAGGCAATGGGCTTAAGTTGAAACAAGGGAGGTTCAAACTGAACATAAAAAAAAAGGCATTTTCTCCATGAGGACAGCAAAGCAGTGGCACAGGCTGCCCTGAGCAGTTGCACAATCCTCGTATTTAGAAGTTTTCAAGATCAGACTGCATAAAGACCTGAGCAGCCTGGTGAGACCACACTGCTACTTCTGCCTTGAACAGAATGCGCAAACTCAGTGACTTTGAGATTCAGAACAGAGTAAGCAAATGCTTGAAGTAGCTCTGCTACAGACCAAATATATATGGAAGTGTGCTATTTATCCCCAGGATCAAGCAGTTGGGACACATTGTGTCAGCAAATGAAACACAATGCTTTCAGACTTTAAAAATACATGAAAAAGGAATGCTGTGGTATCGCACTCTCTACAGTATAAACAACTACATACAAAGAACTCCACTACCAGAGTTGGTGTATATCCCTCTGTCTCTATATTGTCTATATTTTTGTAAATTTATGTCTGTCACTGCTTGAGAGGTTTGCCCTAAGCACAAATTACTCTTGTTCAGAGTGTTTGTTACTGTTTGGCATACATTTCTAAGCTGTCTTAACTGTGTGGAAAGTTAAATATTTAAGAAGCTCTTAGAGGGCCAGACCTGATTGTAAGGGCATAGGGAGGTTCAGATTATACAGACTGATTATCAGAAATCAGACAGTCAATAAAGCTGATGTTTACAGACACGCTGGTGCTGAGTGATTGCAGTACTACACATGCATAAGACTATCTTGAATATATTAGGAAATAATTGGCCTTTGTATTTGAGTGCATTGTACTTCAAGTGCTGGATAAAATCCTGGATTTAAGAGAAAGATAAATATCAATACTTCACAATTCTAATGGACCCTCCCATAATGTTTACATTAAACAAGGATTACTGATGTTCCTTTCACATTACTTTGTAAGGCAGACATGCATGATCCTCACCTTTTCAGATGAAGAAACAGATGTACTGAGATTGAATGGCTCGCCTAGGATCACACATTAAATCTGTGATGGAATCACAAATAAAACTCACATATTGAAGGGCAGCATGTCCTGAACCTTTTAAAAGTTATCTTTGATCATCTTTTACTGCTTAATTAGAAGGTTACTGGGTCAGAGAAGCTGTTTTTTCATCTGTCTGTGAACCACCAACCACAATCTCCTTTAGTACCAGTGTTATTCCTTAACACAATAGCTGTGTACAAACGTGGGTATGAATGTTCACCCTCATGGGTAGTATTTGCCATTGGAATGGAGCCACTGTGAAAGATGCTGATATCCACCCAACTCTGCTCTCCTCTCCTAATTTAGCTTTGTATGAGAAGAAAAAGAGAACTTGGGGAAGGGAGAACAAGAAAGAAAACGGGGAAAGAAAAGGAATGCCATGAAGAATGTAGAAGGACAATGAAGACCAATGGAAGTGGAAAGGATTATGGAAAGAGAAAAAATATGAAAACTGAAAGAGGAAGGTGTTCAGGAAGAAAGAGAGAGGAAGTAAGAGATGGCAAAGAAGGAAGACAAGAAGTAAAACAATAGACAACAGTACTATCTGATTACACGTTTTAACTAAATAAATTTAATAGAGCTAACTAAACTATCTTTGTTTTAATGTCTAATTCCATGAATTATCATGGAAATAGAAAGGCAAAATTACTTTAAAGTTATGGTCATGTTTTCCAAGTTGTATTAGAAAAATTAAAATATGAAAAGCAAAGATTAATATTAACAGCCATGCCAGGTTCCACAAAGTCCAGCCTGATCTATATAGTATACTTTCTGGAGACAAGCATGTACTTGGTATAACAAAACATGGCAAGTTCATTGCATCATTCACTGCATCTTCCAAAACAAATCCATAAAAAATACACTCAAAATACTGTATTGCACAATACGATGGAAAATGCATCATTGAGCAGCTTTATGATACTTTTTTGGTAGGCTCTTCCAAAATGCCTTTGAACCTCCTTCAACAATAGATACAGCAACTTTTACCATGTGCACCACCATAGGAACAGCTATTGCCACTTTTATTTAATTAATTTACACTGCCATAAATACATAAAAGTCAAGCTCTTTTCTTCAACCGCTGACATGCCGTGAGAACTTTGTCCATTTGTCTGCTTTTGAGCCCAATCTATGCGTTCCTGAATCCAGCTCCTGGGTCCAGCCCAGGCCTTCCACTGTGCTGCCCTGCACTGCCAGTGGTGATGCACAGTCATTGGGGTTTTAGGTACTTGTATGTATTCAATTATTCTCTTGTTAAAATTATTATTTTCCTTTTTATTATTATTGCTTCATTAAAACTATTTTAATTTTAGTTTCCAATACAGAAGTCTCTCTCCCCCATTTCTCTTTCCCTGTGGGAGTGGAACTGGGTCTGCACTTGCCCAGTTTAGCTGCTGACCTGGCCAGGGGGCGGGGGGAAGGCTAAACTGGCACAGTACTTCTGTATCCAGCTGGAAGTAAAGTACTTGCATTAGAAGAAGATTCAAGTTGACTTTGCAGAAAATTTTTAAATACACATTTTGAGAGGAACAGATACCATTACACTGCGGTATTAAAAAATACCAGCTCAAAATCTAGCAAATTGCAGAGATTAGTCTATCAAGAAAAAAATGTGAAAGTTTAATTTAATGGAGAAAGATAACTTTATGTAATTATCTCTTCCCTGGTTTTCCTCTCTGCTGCAGACATAATTTGCTCATTCTCTTTCTGTCATTTTTGGACACGAAAGTCAGTTCAGGCTGCCTTCCCATGAAAGTCTCTTATATCCTTTCAATAAAGTAACGGAGTGAAAAAACATATCTTTATCCATGTTCAGACAGTGGGTGGGCACTACGTGCCTTTGCCTTAGGTTCAGTATTTCTTACATACATACTCCATCTCTAACTTCTCCAATTTAGAAGTATTGAATACTTTCATACTTCTGGGTGAAGTATTGCCTTTCTTCTTGCAAGGGCAAGGACACTGACATTGATTCTTATCAAGCTTTAATTTAAAAAGGACAACATAATGGAAACATTACATGCACCCTTGTCTGCTCTTAGCTCCACGATCCATCATAATCACAGTATGTTTAATATGTGTTTTCAATGGAGAAAGCCCCTTCTGGGCAAATGACAAGTTTGGGGTTTTTTTTTGAGGTTTGCTCTGTAGGATACAGTAGACAAAAAAAATGGAGATTAAACAAGAATAGGGTTAAAGAAAAATCCTGGAGTATGCCACTTTCCTAGAAACTTTGCTGTCACTACTTCTCAGAGGTGACCCAATGTAAACCTGCAATAGGGGTTGGATGCTACCAAAAGACAGTGAATCAGAAGACTGGATAAGAACAGATATATTCTGTCACTAGTACAATTAATCACTTGTGTGTGTGTATATACAAGCACATATACTATTTATAGATTGAAAATTTTCAGTAGATATATACACAGGGCTTCTCCTGCATGCACTCAAACAAAACATACTTGATGTCCATAAAACAAAATGCTCACAGCAATTAATAGCATGAGTATGAAACCCACTTACTGCTGCCCGGCTGATGATACCATTGCACATTCCCTTATCAAATGTTTCTGTTTTTAGGTGAGAGGCAGAACTCTGCCAACCTGGCTGGCAGAGAAGGGTGCAAGGTCGCACACAGGCAGAATCTTTTGCTGCGGGAATGACCTGACTCCAGTTCTGCTGTCCCCCCACCATGCGCCCCATCAATCCCATCATATTTTAAGGAAGCAGGTAAGGAGGATTCTTCCTGGCTGCCTTTCCTTCTCTTGGGCTCAGACTACCTCTCCTGGCCTCTGGTAGCACTGCAGCCTTGTTCCCCTCCCCCTGTTTAATCCTGTCCCAGGGAATAAATGCTGCTCCAGTTTCACTGTCCCTCACAGAAACCTGGGGTCATCTTCCTGGGGCTCCATCACAACACCTGAATCTGTCCATGTGGACCTGCCTGTTGCCATTTCCCCATAAATTCACTCTAGCACACAACTATCCAACAGAGGTGTCACCAGAGCAAGCTGACAGTTCACAGCATGGAGGTCTGAAGGGATGTCACATCCTGGACTTTCAGGCAAAAGCTTTGTGAGGTGCTTCTCTGGGTATCAGGGTGACAAGCATGTACTTGGTATAACAAAACGTGGCAAGTTCATTGCATCGTTCACTGCATCTTCCAAAGCAAACCCATAAAAAATACACTCAAAATACTGTAAGGTGCCACCTTACATATAAGCATTTGCCAGCACATGCCCCTGGATTAGTAGTATGGCCAGCTCCTGTGGTTTTATCATGACATGTATTTTATCTGCCCATTCTTAATATCAAATATTATGTCAAATATTGAAATAACTCTTGCAAAATCTCGCATTTTCAGAATAGTCTCTGCATCATAGTAAGATGCAGGTGCTGTTGACTGCACAGGCTGCTGCGCTATTAAAATGAACTTCAGTTCCCAACATTTCCAGGGAGACACAAGGGCCTTGGAGAAGATTTATTTGGGGGTTACACAAGAAGAGGGGACTGGATGATGTAAAGGAGCAAGAAAATGGACACCAGGAATGGTGATGGATGTAAGGCAATAAGAGGCAGAAGAAAAGACTTTGACATAGTGCAGGAAAATGCGTAGACAGGTAGATAAAAAGCGCCAGGATCTGTTGTCTGGCCCTGAAGGCAATTTCACTAGCATCCCTAAAGTTATAATCTTCTTTCTGCCCCACCTCCATCTCCCCAAAACCCCAATGCTGGGAAATGGATTGAGGAATGGTTAAGTGAACAAGGACATGAGAATGTTGAGAAATGGATTGAGGAATGGTTAAGTGAACAAGGACATGATTCAATGGAAAAGCTTTGTGAGACACGTATTGTATAAATGGAAACCTTGTTAAACTCTGAGTGTGGGTACGGACTGAAAGAACAGTAAGCATGCAAGGAGGAACCTCTAAGAAGAAACTTCTAAGGGACAAGCGGATCTTTCACAAGGAAACAGGATGGAACACTGAGCCCAACTGTAACTGCAATGTAACTGCAAGAAGATAAACAGAGCTCGAAGTAACAGCATAGCAACAATGAATCAACAGGGGACAAATAGTTTTAGTAACTAATCATGTAGAGGCCATAACATAGCATCTTTTGAATGTTAAGATATATAATCCAGGTTGATTTTGAATAAAGTTGAAGCTTGCTTTATCACTCACACTGAGTCGTCTGCTTGCTTCCCTCGCCTGTCGCACCCCAAGCCCAGACAATCAGAGCAATCTCATCCAAACTGCCCCCTGGAAGCAGACCCTGGGACCATGCTAATTCCCTGAGCAGCCTGGCCACTGCATGTGGGAGTACTGGTGGTGTGTATGGGTCATTTTATGCCAACATCGACCACACTCTCGTCCTGTTTCACGCACTTGGGTTCATACAGATACAGATAGACACATGGGGAACATGACAACTGGCAAAACGAGAGGGAAATACAGTCTAGAAACAGACCACAGAAATCAGGACCAGTAGAAGAGCAGGAAAAAGCCTTAATTGGATAGCTTTCTGTACAGGCTAATTGTGGTGGGATTCAGTAAAACAGTAAGGCAGATCCCCATCTAAGCAAAGGAAAACAAAACAGCCTTAAAATAATGGATAGGGAAGCCTACATATGTGGCAGCTGACTTATTGTTGAAGTTTGAACCTGAGATGACTGTAGACAAATTTGAAGTCGTCAGCTTCACTCTAAAAGCAAAATAAATGCCATTAAAAACCCTAATGATCTTCAAACCAATATTGTGGGGTTTTTTGGAAGTAACACACTCTTCCTTAACATCTCACTTTGGCACTGGTGAAAGCAGCAAGGACGAAATCGCTCATCTCAATAGCCTGCTACCATCAGTGAGCAGCATGTGTAACTGTGATATGGTCTAAAAACATCATTCATCGATGAGTGACATAGTTATCTGAGCACTAAAACAGAATTTACGTGCTGCAAAGCATTTCTTTGTGCCTTCTCTGCGTGTTTGTGCTTCTGTCTACCTCTGTTGGTCTCCTTCTTTTCACTGAGGTTATGGATGATATCAGAAATGAAGGCTAACCAACTTTTCCGTCTTAAATTTTAAGTCTGGAGTTGCAATGTCAATTAGAAGCTCTGGAAGAGGCAGTAACAATCCTTCTCAGATCTGTATAAAGGGGAGCACTGAGTCTGAATGGGATGGAGTTACCTTTCTTCTTAGCAGCCCGTATGGTGCTGTGTTTTGCATTTGTTGATAAAATAGTGTTAATAGCATACTGATGTATTGGCTGTTGCTCAGCCGTGCTTGCACAGCACCAAGGCTTTACTTTTTCCTGTTCTGCTGCCTGTCTTTCTTCTACCAGCCTCCTTTCTGGGGAGGGCAGGAAGCTGGCAGGGGACACAGCCAGGACAGCTGACCTGCAGTGGACAAACTGATAGTCCATACGATATAACGTGATGCTTAGCAACAAAAATGGTGATAAAGGAAGAAGTAAGTCAGGGATTTTGGCTTCCAATGTGGCCATTGCTTAGAGACTGGCTGGGCATCAATCTGCTTGTGGAAGCCTGTGTGTGATTGTCTTTACATCACCAATATACAGCTGCCACACCGGAAGGATGGGACGTCATACAGAGGGATTGAGACAAGCTGGAGGAGTGGGCCTGTGCGAATATCATGAGGTTCAACAAGGCCAAGTGCAAGGTCCTATGCCTGGATCAGGGCAATCCGCGGTTTCAATACAAGATGGGGGATGATGTGATTGAGAGCAGCCCTGCAGAAAAGGACTTGGGGGTGCTGATTAATAAGAAGCTCGACATGAGTCGGCAATGTGCGCTCGCAGCCCAGAAGGCCAACCGTATCCTGCACTGCATCAAAAGAAACGTGGCCAGCAGGGCGAGGGAGGTGATTCTCCCCCTCTACTCTGCTCTCATCAGACCCCACCCTGAGTACTGTGTCCAGTTCTGGAATCCTCAACATAAGAAGTATATGGAACTGTTGGAACAGGTTCAGAGGAGAGCCATGAAGATGATCGGAGGGCTGGAGCACCTCTGCTACAACGACAGGCTGAGAGAGTTGGTGAAGAGAAGGCTCAGAGAAGACCTTATAGCGACTTCCCAGTACCTGAAGGAGACTACAGGAAAGCTGGAGAGGGACTTTTTACAAAGGCACATAGTGATAGGATGAGGGGGAATGGCTATAAATTGGAGAGGGGAAGATTTAGACTAGATATTAGGAAGAAATTCTTCCTGATGAGGGTGGTGAGGCACTGGCACAGGTTGCCCAGGGAAGTTGTGGAAGCCCCATTCCTGGAAGTGTTCAAGGCCAGATTGGATGGGGCTTTGATCAGCCTGATCTAGTGGGAGGTGTCCCTGCCCATGGCAGGGTGGTCAGAACTCTTTAAGGTCCCTTCCAACTCAAACATTCTCTGATTCTATGATTCTATGATTAATATGCTATTGTTGAACACAGAGGGAAGTATAATAGCATGGTTTGCAAAGCTTTTGACAAGATGATTCCCAGAGGTATTTCCCACCCTCATCAAGTCTGTGATTTTGTGATTTCCTGCTTGTTTCTTCTCCTGACCGTTTGGGAAAGGAATTTTGGATGGTTGATTTTTATTTAGTTTTGCAACCAGCTATCCAAGACATCCAAACCTACAAACACAGGATTACAAAACCAGTAAGAGCTTCTTGCATGCTTCTGTGTAGCTGGATTTGACATTCTTCTGCTCAGTTCCAGACCCTTTTCTCCTCTCCTAGAGGATCCACTGTCCAGTAATATTGAAATACATTGTAGCAACAAACACCAGAACAGGTAAAATCCCCCTCTTGGCCTGACTTGTGTTCAGTGATTTCTTTCCACTCCTCAAGAGGTGTTTTAACTCTATCTGCATGACTGGTATCTGTAGGGACCTTCTGCCACCTTGTAGATGGTAAATCCATTAGTTCAGCGTAGCTGGCATGTGCCTGAATACAAGGAATGAAATCATAGAATCATAGCATAATTAGAGTTGGAAGGGATGTTAAAGATCATCCAGTTCCAACCCCTCTGCCATGGGCAGGGACACGTCCCACTAAATCAGGCTGCCCAAAGCCCCATCCAATCTGGCCTTGAACACCTCCAGGGATGGGGCAGCCACAGCTTCCCTGGGCAACCTGTGTCAGTGTCTCACCACTCTCATGGTGAAGAAATTCTTTCTAATGTCCAGTCTAAATCTGTCCCTCTCCAATTTATACCCATTCCCCCTCATCCTACTACCACAAGCCTTTATGAATAGTTCCTCCACAGCTTTCCTGTAGGTCCTTTTCAGGTACTGGAAGGATGCTATAGGATCTCCTCTGAGCCTTCTCTTCTCCAGGCTGAAGAACCTCAACTCTCTCAGCCTGTCCTCGTATGGAAGGTGCTCCAGCTCTCCGATCATCTTTGTAGCCCTCCTCTGGACCTGTGAAACTCTCTGGCCAGTACTTCTCCAGCCTCCTGTCAGTGTCCAGATGTATTATTTGTCTTTGTAAGACGGTTCCTAGTCTCAACAGAGCTGGGTCAGCTGCAGCTGAACAGCTGTATCTCTTGATCTTGTACCAAACAGATCTTTCTCTGTACACAGTCTGTCTCCCTCTGATCAGCCTCCAGCTTTTCAGATTTTACAGCTTGGAAGGCTCACCACTATGTTGTGCAAAAACTTTAAAAGTCTTCTTAGGGTTTTCTGCCTTCTAAATCCTCTTCTGTCATTTGCTTTACTGTCACCATGACAGCTTAAATGTAATCTTTAACGCTTCCATTCCATTCATCTCCTGCTTTCCAGCCATAATAAGTCTTGCTGTTTCCTCCTGTTGATAGATACCTGCCAGACCCTGTGTTTCAATATCAAATAATTTGATAATGCTTTAGGCGTTTCTTGATTTAGCAATCAAATTTTTGGACTTCCTCCACATGGATGAATTTCTGACCCTCCACATAGATGATTCTAGTCCATACATCTTTCTGTTTCAGATACTGCTTTTCTCATCCCCGAGTAGGACCTGCAGCTTCTTAATGCTTTGCATACCACATTCAAATGCGGTCACCCTGCTGCTTTTGTCTTTTTCTAAGTTTGCCCCAGTCATCTGACATTTCATCTGTTCTGCCCATGTTTAGTGCACAAAAATATCTCTGTGCTTGTCTTCTTCATACTACCAGCACCACCCTGTACAATTTTAAAAGGGGACAGAGGGCACCAGGCTTTGTATTGGTTGTGAAGTGACCAGAGTGGTGCATCTCCACCCACTGTTTTAGGTAGATGACGTGTCATGGGGCATCTCCTGGTTCTTCTCCCCTTCTGTATGCAGGGCAGCAGCGCTTCATACAAAGGAAGCGCAGAGGAGTGCCTCTTGTTCAGCTTACAGCTGCCTCAAACCATGATACCCACACAAGCAGCACAAAGGGATAATGAACATAAAGAGAAGGATGGATGCTTGCTACAAAGCTATGCTGCCAGTTAGGTGAATATTGCAGAACTAGCTTCACATTCATGACCTAGCTGTAATGAAGCAACAGCTTCTGGTTCACAGGTGTCTGGATGGAGGTGATGCCTGAAGCTTTGCTTACAAAATTAAGTGTTTGTGTTATCACAGCATGTTGAAGGGAAACCTTAGGCTGTTGAAACTGAACAAATAAATGTAAATCTGAGAGAGGTGCCCTTCTGTCAGTACTCATGCCACAGGGGGAGGCACTCCACGGCACTTGACCTTGCACTGAGCTCTTCAGCTCTCACAATGTGGAGTCTCTAAGTGTCTCTTCACTTCTATTCCTTTACCTGGATCCTAATAAGCTGTGGTCAAGGGGTCTGCAGTGCTAGCCAGCTCTAGCCACCAGAAGAGAGAGCAGACAGTAATATGGCTAGAAGCCTTTTTCAGAAAAGCCAATATAATCATTACTTACACTTACTGCAATTTCCAAATATTCTGCTCCCTACCCCAGTGCATTTACCATCTTGTTTAGGACAAATTCTGTCACATTTATCCTCGCAACTCCCAGAAGGATTATCTCATCTACTATCTTCCATTCGTCTCTCTGCCTCTGCTTTCCCAAAAATACAGCTCCCCATTGCCCATCAGCCCACATCTTCTTGGCACTGTTTTGTAGTCTCTCTGATCTCTTTCACTCACAGCAAGAACCTCAATAAAATACCCGAATTCAGAATAAAACTACCCTCTTTTTCATTCTTCCTCAAATCTCATCTGCATGCAAAATGTAAGGCAGCTGACAACCTATGAAGCTGTTTATTATATTCACTGGTAGCAACCAGACTGTTTATGCATCCATTCCATTTTTTTGTTTCTACTTTGTCCTCTGTAGTTTTTAACTCACTACGTGTTATTACTTTTAGTATATGTAAAGATGGCACACAGCACAATTTGGCAAGCTTGACAGGTACTTACAAATACTGCCTCAATGCACAGTACTAATTAAGGAGAAGTAAGGAAATTCTTACAATAATTTCTATGTATTCCTATACGTACCTGGACAGAACCCAGCTTGGTTAAATGCTTTTCAGCTTTCTGATACTTTCCTGTAAAGACTGTTATGGTACATCCTCTGATTCCAGTTTCTCATCTTTATGTTCTCAAAGTCACACTTTGAATTTCAGCTTCAAAAGACAAGATATCATGAAAGAGACACTGTTGAAAATGTAGCTGTGGTAGACCATTTGTGAGAAGAAAACAGGATGCTTTCATGTATTAAATTATTTGACACAAATGCTCTCTTCTGTTCTGAATTCATAGAGTTTGAATCAAACTAGGAAACCAGAATTTTGACTTAAGATCATAAACTACTCCAAATTTCCTGGAAAAGTCTGAACAATGGCAATCTTTCAGCTGAACAGTGCTTGAGTCTGGAAGGCAATCAGTATTTGAGTTTGAGTTTCTTATGCAACCAGAAGCAAGAGCGTTTCAGGCAACGTGAACGTTAAAGTGAACAATTTGCATTGTACTATAACCACTTTGTTGCTGAACAGTATAGTGTTCCTGCACACCACTGCTCTCTTCATCACTGAGAGATTGAGTTCTCATTGCTTTGCACCTGCTGAAGTAGTTCATGGCTGTCTAAAGCGAGTATTTAAAAAATACCATTTAATCATATTTCATACCTACTTTGAACTGGATGCAGAGAACAGACTTCATATGTCACTCCAGCTGCATTACCGTAGACACCAGGATCTCTTAATTTAATAAATCTGTCATATTTGGAAGCATAAAACTGTCTTTTTTTCCCTGGACCTATTTTGGGAACCTGTGCCTTGATACATTAAATGGGTTTTTTTATAGTTAACTTGCTTGACTCTTGCATCCCCATCTCCTATTCCTTTTATTAACATCATAAAGGGAATATAAAGACATTTAAATAAGTCAGATGTTGCCTCTGGGGCTGAGGGGATACTCTGCCAGTGTGCTACTGGATCACTTATTCTCAGTTTGTTTTATGTAAACTGGAAGTTCCCATATTCCAGAATGTGTAAAGATGGCAGACACCATCTGATTCCTAAGGTAGTTATTAGGGAAGACAGAAAATGCAGGAGATACTGAGTCACAGTCCACAAAATCATTAGCTCAATGAAAGCATTTCCATTTTTGCAGTAACTGGACCACTAGATGACAGGGCAAGATTAAAAAGGGGGAAAAAAAAAAAGATGGATTTAATCAGAGCTTTGTGAAGTGTGTTAATTATCTACACGGGACAAGATGCTACAATGAAAGACTGTGGTTTAGACTCCCTTTTCTGAGACTTTGGAGCTTATATTTGTTCTGAGTGAGACGTGCGTTGTGTAAGGACTCTGGGGTAAACCTAGAGTGGATGTGTTTTGTGATCAGTGGACTGTGTAATGAAATACTGATGTAATATATTTCCCTTTTTCTGCAAGCGAGTCCCTCTGGGAGTGGATGTAGCTACGTTTGATATTATAAAGAATTTAAAACCGGTAATAAATGTGTGCATATCTTTTCCTAAAAAACAGGTATGAATTTTGATGCACTTACTATTTTTAATGTGTGGAGTTGGGTTTTTTTGTTTGTTTTTTCTTTTTTTTTCCCCTGAGCCTTTATAACAAATCTGACTTGCTGTGCTTTCTTTTCATAGTTTGGAACCATAGTATATTCACTCCAGGTATTAGCAGCAAGAAAGCTAAGAGAGTCAGCCGGGGGGGTGAGCAAAGCAGCCCAACCACTGCAAGCCTAAAACACTACTCTTTTGCTATAGCCTCCTGCTCATTCTTCTTTGTCTCCAGTTGCTTGGAGCTTCCCCTTCACCCACCTGCACTATGTGTTTCTGTAGTATATTTACTGTAAGAGATGTGAAGGACAAAGTTTGACCTGAATTCCCATTTCTTTTTTTTTTCTTTTCAGCTTCATAAACCGTAGATTATATGGCCAGTGGCACCTATTCATTCCCAGACGTTCTGTCGAAAGCCACCGGAGTGTTTCCAGGTCTCCTCCTGCAAGAACAAGCCTAATGTTCCCCAGCATCTCTCTCAAGCAGGTGCTTAAAACCCCGAAGATAGTCTATGCTGTGAGCTGCTAGAGCTGTCCCCTCCTTCTCCTTCACGCTTTTGGCGTGATGCGATGCTCTCTCAGTGATGAAGGGAGCAGTGGTACGCAGGGACAGCTACAGCTGCACTCAGCATAGACTTTGGTGTCTATTCAATCAAAGCACCGTTCCTTCTGAGGGGAAGAACCGATGTGCAGGCTGCCTGCGGCTGCAGAGCCTGGAGCTGGGACAGCAGAAGCGAGGCAGGGCCAGCCCAGCTCCAGCCGTGCCCGCTGCCATCCATCCCCGCGCTGCTCCCGGTGGCTCCAAGCCGGGCTCTCACTAGGTGGCACTGCGAGGCTGCCCTCCGCACCCGCTCTCCCGGAAAAGTTTGTCCTAAGCAAGCTGTGAAGGGTTTTTCGTACATTTTGACAGCAAAATAAAAACGGGAGCTGCCAGCTGAATCGCCCTGTTCTCTCTCTCTCTCTCCGCTGAATAAAGCACTGAGAAGGATTTTTCTGGGCTGTTTCTTCTGGCAGGTGCCCGGAGACTGGGGGTTTCTCTGATGGAAAAATCTGATGAGGGGCAAATCACTCTTCACACCACATTTCCCTTAACTTTGAATTGTACAGCAGAGTAATATCGAAGTATTGTAGGTTATTTGACAGGTACTTACAAATACTATCTCAATTCAGCATATTAATTAAGGAGAAATAATGACATTCTTACAGTAATTTCTATATTCTTCCTCTTGCACTTCTCCCTCTGTACTCGGCACTGGTGAGACCGCACCTTGAGTACTGTGTTCAGTTCTGGGCCCCTCACCACAAGAAGGATGTTGAGGCTCTGGAGCGTGTCCAGAGAAGAGCAACGAAGCTGGTGAGGGGGCTGGAGAACAAGTCTTATGAGGAACGGCTGAGAGAGCTGGGGTTGCTTAGCCTGGAGAAGAGGAGGCTGAGGGGAGACCTTATTACTCTCTACAACTACCTGAAAGGAGGTTGTGGAGAGGAGGGAGCTGGCGTCTTCTCCCAAGTGACTGAGGACAGGACAGGACAAGGGGGAATGGCCTGAAACTCTGCCAGGGGAGGTTCAGGCTGGATATCAGAAAAAAATTCTTCACAGAAAAAGTCGTTGGGTACTGGAACAGGCTGCCCAGGGAGGTGGTCGAGTCACCTTCCCTGGAGGTGTTTAAGGAATGGGTTGATGAAGTGCTTAGGGACATGGTTTAAGGGAGTGTTAGGAATGGTTGGACTTGATGATCCAGTGGGTCCTTTCCAACCTGGTGATTCTATGGTTCTATGATATATTCCTATACATACCTGGACAGAACCCGGATTGCTTAAATGCTTTTCAGCTTTCTGATACTTTCCTGTAAAGACTGTTACGGTACATCCTCTGGTTCCAGTTTCTCATCTTTATGTTCTTGAAGTCACACTGAATTGCCATTTCTTTTTTCTTGTACTCATAAATGCTTTGCACTTTTCAAAATTTCGTAAAATAGAGCTGACCTGTGACAGAGACCTTGTTCTAGTCTCTGTAGAAATTTCCCTCCCAGACTTAACGTGCAATGCTAACAAACAACAGCATCTCTGATGTAATGTGGAGAGGCTGGAATTTCTTGATACCACACACGGCTAAGCCAGATGGATGCAAACTTCTCATTATAGATCATGTCAGAGAAACTGCACGAAATACATGCTGGAAATAGATGAAATCCCATTTTAATTGCAGAGGAATCACCTTTGACTAAAATGGGGCACCAGAATGCTAAGTAAACAATGGTCCTAGAGGCAATACCAGCCTTTTCACATGCCACTTCTCAAAAGTGAAGAAATAAGCATGCTATTTGAGTGAGGCTTTGAGCCTGGTTATCTGATGGTAGCATTAAACCCTCAGATGGGTTATAAATTAATCCAGTGTTCAAGCATTATAAAAATATGGGATTAATTGGAAATGTGATCTGGGATCCTTGGCCTAGAAGCAGTCCTCAGCTTAACAAAACTCCTGGAAAAGTTTTTGTTGTGATAACTAAGAAGCACACACAGCATACAAGGAGTAAACAGTTCAATAGTAAGTGGGGGGGATGATATTCTGACTGAGTAAGTTTTCATTTCTATTGACCTATTGGGCAAAGACTATAAAAGATGCTTTCAAATCCATACTGAACAGAAATTTCAAGCTGTCATTATGGTAATTTTTGAGAATGTTCCACCTAATTATGTTTTTTTCTTTTAAAAGAATATAAAGCACTGGTCCCAAGAAAACTTCTAATATTAGGATGATTACTTAGTATTTACACATGCACATGTGCAGTTTCAGGTGTCTTTGTGAGCCTGTGTTGGTAGGATGACCTTTTTAAGGGGTTTAGTCAGGGTAGAAACACCTCCTGAGCTAAGGTAAGAGAAAGAAAAGATATTTGGAAGGCACATGGTTATTTCTCACTAGTGAGTTGAAAGACAGTTTCTGGAAGGAGTGGTCACAGTTGTGATAAGGAAAAAGCATTGTGTTTCCTCACCACAAGACATTTTAGCATATCTGAGAAAAGTCTCACTGTTTCCTGCACTCTGCTTATTTATCAGAGCTGTCACATCCGTTAAGATGAGTTTTTAAATAAGCGCTCATTATGTAGTCATCTCAACAAACAGCTAAAGAAAGCCGTCCTGGGCAACCTTTACAAATGTGTTCCTCTTCACAGCTTTTGTATAACTGTCATCTTAATCAATACCTGAGTAATTGAAATCCTCCAAGATCAAAGTTGTGACCTTCTGACTGCCCTCTTTACTTCTCTAACTCCTATAGAGAAGGATAGCAACATCCAGAGTCCAGATGACTGGCTTTTTAGTTCTAAATGCTAACCGGTCTGCCTCTGTTGTGTCAGCCAAAATATATCCCCTCCTTTCAAGCTCGATAGTGTCCTTTCATTTTCTGCTTCTGAAATCTAGGTATCATTTTGCACATTAAAAAATGCTAAATCTACTGGTGTTTCTACATGCAAGATGAATCTGCATGTTTTTATTATATTTTGAACAAACTTGTTAGGCTTAGTGACTATTTTGATAATTTTGAGAAAAATAAAATCACGTTGCTACCCATTCAGCCTCATTTCTTATCTGGTTTTCCTTCTCCTGGGAGTGAAAGCCTGGCCACAATGTAAGCAATAATAAACTTCAAGTGAACTGAATAACTTCAAGACTTTTCCATGTAAGTCTTTTTATACTATTCCGAATGTATTTAGATGCAATTAGATTATCTTAAAAGCCCATTACTAATAGTTACGGTAATTATTTTTTATCCTTAATGTGATATAATAGAAAGTTTTGAATCATGTAGTTTGCTAACAAATCATCATGGAACGGTTATAAATTAAGGTTTTCAGCAAGCGTATTTTTTCCAAATGTTTAAGACTTTGTTGTTTACAGGAGTAAAATATCATCTGTGCCAAGAACCTGAGACTTAAAACTTCACTTTTTGATAGAAGCCAGATCCTTGACTCCACCTGGATCCTCAATGAAATAAGCAGGTCTGTATGGTGTAGGAATCTACACAAATTCCATTCCCAGGCTCAGTTTACACTCATAATGAAACAGAAAAAGGTGGCATCAGACACTGGCATTTAGGATGGGGTAAAAGAATATAACAGTTATAAACATTTTGGCGTATATTTTAAAGTTCTCTGAGTTTTCTGTTATGCTTTGGTTTTGTTTGTGGCTTTTTTTTTAACAAGAAATTTAGTATTTTTTTCTTTTCAAACTGTGTGGCTTTTATAATGTATTTCAGTGCTTAACAGGGAGTGATTTTCATGTATAAGGAAAGAACTGAAAATAAAGGATGTTACCACTTAAAAGAAATGATGGTACATCACATCTTGTACTAGAGGAGCATGCAGAACTGTGGCAGGCTCTGTATATTAAACATTTTCATGGATTCTCATTTTGCAAGAGGACAGCTGTAGAGGTATCATAACATAGGACTGATTTGTATTCAACAATCTGCTCTTTCAGGTAAGACACTTTTCATTTGGATTTTTTTGAAGACTTGAAATAATTAGTTTTGTACAAATTTTATCTTAGAATTTTGTAGTTTGCACTTGATCTGCTAGTTTTTATAAGCTATTCATAAGTCAAATGAAAATGTTCAAAATTTTCCGCTTGGTTTGAGCAATTAAACAGCTTGTTAGTCATCAGAACTTCTTTTTCCAAGACCAATCTTAAGTGTGCTTTTTCCTCCTTTGTCTTTAATTTATTCTAAATAGTTGAAAAATCAGATCATTTGATTAATCAGCTTGAAGTCACAGAATCAAGGGAACTTAGGCTTCTCCTTTCAGAATTACTTAAGGAAAGGTTTTTCCATTATTTGTCTTACATACATAATCTGTCACAGATTATCTATCCGAAATATAAAAGACTCAGCTAGACATAATCCAGCCTCTCTGGCACTGTTTATCTTCAATTTACTGATTATTTCTATCCAATATACTTCAGAAATAACTTCACAGCTCAGGCCTCCTTGGCTATATTAGCCTCCTTTTTATTTGATTTGAAATCACTCTAAAGGTAAGAAATCATGCTAGCTGCTAGATATTATCTGTTAATTGCTCCTGCAGATAACGAGCACCCTAAGGGGCAAAAAAGGTTAGAAGGCCTGTAGAGACACATCAGAAATGCATAATTGCAATGTTTCTATGTGCGCAGTCTTGCCCATGTTGTTCAGCCTCCAGCTTTTCAGGCATTTCATTTTTTTATGGTTCACCATTAAATGAACTAGTGAAATCTCCAAAAATCTCCTTAGGGCTTTTTCCTCCTAAATCCTCTTCTGTCATATGCCTCAATTATTTGATGGTGAAGGAATTTTCATTTCCCTGCTCTTTGCTCCACACCTCACTTCCCCACTTGCAGTCCAAATAAGCGCCAAGTAGTGAAAATTGTTAAAAATCTTTGATTTGACATCCTGCACAGCTTGATTGCAAAGTAGGAATTACTGATACAAATGAGCAGTGTCTGTAGGACCTTTGATGTAACTGTTGTTTTGTTTATGATGACAAAGTATAATGTTTGCATTTTGTTATTCAATCCTTATTAAGATATTTGAGACAGTGAAGACATGTCTTCAGTATACAAGTGATGTTTATAATTATTAGGACAAGATCTATTCAATGTAGTGCAAGATTTGCAAGTCATGTTTGCCTGGGAGAACCAGCTAAACCAGGCTCCACGAATGTGCCAGGTATTCCATGTTCTGTCCGTAAAAAAACGGTTTCCTTATGCATGCGCCTTTGATAAAACTTTTGTAATACAGGCATTTGTAATTGAAGTGGTCTTAGCTGACCTCTACTGTTCTCTTTTTCTCCAACAGTTCTATAAAGCAGCTCGCAGATGCTGGTGGTGCCTGTGTTGGTCTACTCAAATGGTTTCGGTGATGAAATCTCGTGCATCTTCTGAGTCACTGAATTCAGGTTGTGTCTGCCAGTACGAATTAGACAAACCAGTTTTATGGGGATACTCTCAAGGTATCATACTGGAGCATTTTCTGTACAAGGCTCATCTCGTGGCAGGTGGAACAAGCTGTTCCTTCCACAGAAAGCAGCACTCTGTCATTTTTGAGGGCAGCCTAGAGGTTAAAATTCACTGTATGACCTGTAGCAGTATCAGGTCACAAACATATGCAAAGTCTCTCATTGCTGCAGGTTTGACACACAACTGCCATGAGTTCAGCCATAAGATTTTTAAGTGCAGCACCCTATTTTCATTCTAAGCTAATTTTTCATTTATTCCTGGATGATAATGCAGGAAAACTATTCATGGTAGAGGAATTAAAGATTTCTTGGATTCTAAAGCAACAACTCCCAGCACGCGCATGGAACCATGTGAAGCTCTGTCTGTAAATCTGTTAAACGACTATCTTGCAGTACAAGATGTATAAAAAGTGAATGTGTGTCCATCTCCCTTGATTTTAGGTATCTTAAAGTCACACATGGGAACTAAATTAGTTTACCTGTGCTCCATTTCTAGCCCATGGAGAGGAATGGGCATATGTATAGGGTAAGTCATCTCACCTATTTCAGACGCTTCTCAGGAAAGAAACAATGTCCTTCATTCAATGTCCTCTCTCTTAATTTGCTATAAAGGTAGCTTTAAAAGGGCATCTAACTTTTAAACAGAACTACAGTTTAGTGAGATTAGTTCCACCCTTAACATACAGTTTCCTTAGTATCATCATCACAGTTCAACAAGGTATTTAAATACACGCCCAGCTTTCCTCAGTTGAATAACTCTGATCACATGGGCTGGCTTAAGTATCTTGTTATAGGAGGACTTGAACCAAAAGCTTAACACTCATTGTGTCTGACTCTTTCATACTCTAGGCTGCTTGTTTATGACAGTAATTCTTTTCAGCTTTCTTGTGCACTAGCATCAGTATTTCAGAGGGCAAATGGGAAAAAAAATGTTCAAATTTCCTGGTATTTTTGAAAGAAATACATGGCATCATTTACTGCTGTGCTCTGTGCTGCATGTCTGACTAAGAGTTTGAATTATTTCTGCTTTCCTTTGCCTAAACCTTTTAGATTATTTATTCTCTGCTGTTATTTACCAAGACTGCTTTATCTAACTCTGTTAAGTGTTCTGGGACACAGATGGTATGAAATGCTCCACACATAATAAAGACTCATTGTTCAGGCAGCTCCCATGGCAATTGATGGTAGAGATTACAGTACTGGACCATAAATTGTATCACTATTGTGTAAGCAGGATATTGTTGACACTTGATGTTCCCAATTAAAAAAAAATACCAAAAAACTTGGCAGTTTTTTGAGCAGCTTCCAACGATTTCTTCACATGAGAATCCAGGGAGCATATACAGACAGTTGGCATCTCTCCATTGGGTGTAATGCTGATTTCAGGCAAACTTTTCTTCTACAACTGGCTGAGGAACATCTAGTTTAAGACTCTTCTCCTTCTTGTTTAAGGAGAACTATACATGTTCTTGCATAAAACTTCCAATGATGACAAGAAGAATTGGATATTCAGAGCAGTATCTAGGAGAAGGTGTGGACTAAAAGCCTACTGAAACCAATGGAAAAGCAAGCCCGCATTCAAGCAGACAGCAGAAAGAAAAATGTTGCTAAAACAAGCTCATTGGAGATAGCTTGGATTCTGGCAGAAAATAAAACAAGCCAAAATGAACATCAGTTAATGTAATTTACAAGCCAGAAGAAGAACCTGAGCCAGATGATCAACAATGTTCGAGAGCATTAGCATATTCCACCAGAATCTATCTAAAATAATTGCTCACAGTAACCCTGTGACAGTGGATGACATCTGAGAAGCATAACTTAACATCACTGAGCTGAACCCAAACCTGAACCCAAACCAAAGCAAACCATTGTTTATCAAGAACCAAAGCTGAATCTGAACCGCTAGTGTGAAATCTTTGATGAACTCCCTTGTGTCAGATGCCTGTGCTGGGGGCCCAGTACCCCAGGGGTTGCTCAGGAGGCTCCAGTGTTGCAGGACAGCAGCCTGCTCCAGAGCAATGCAAGGCTGCTTGCCCTTCAGGACACAGATCTGCTTGGTGTGTGACCTCTTGCTCACTGAGACTCACATCAGTATTGCCACTGACATACATGGTAGAAAAGACTGCCCACAATATCTGCAGGTTTACAACACGAGTTACACCAGGGGCTCAGCTGGAGGTGACCTTTGTGGACAAGACCCCCATGGGCAATACTAAGCAAGGGTGAAGGCTATGTTTTTGCAGACTGCTGTGAGGGCTGGGTGCTGCTCATCATGCCAGTGTTAAAATTGTTGTAGAAAACTATCTTGACTGGAAGGGAAGACTTGGGCTGTGTGCTTTTCTTCAGCACAGAAGCCTTCAGTTCCACAATGTCTCACACAGGGACGAGAATTAAAACGTAAGGACAAGTTTGGTCAGTTTCGTGCTTGCACTTTGCTGCCTAGTACCTTTATCTGTTTGCCTCTTTTCTCCCCTCTCAGAACAGCACATTTCTGCTATTTTAGATCTAGCTTTTCAGTATCCTTGGGTTATAGGACTTCGTGACATTAAGAAGGTATAATTTTAGCATATTTTAGTTTTTATGCCATGCTCTCTTGATCTGCCTCCTTGCATCCTTTTGTTTTTCTCTTAAACAGAAAGGCAAAAGAAATCAAGCACTGAAGAAAATGAATACTGCTCCCTGACAACAAAATCTAGAGCCAACTGTTGCAGTCAGTTTTAATTTGCATTCCCTGGTGAAACCCTGAAGCTTACTGGAACATAGAAACACATAGGCTGGAGCAATTTATGATCATCCACATAACTACTTTCTTTTAATTCTTTTTCTTTGCAATTGTTTGCCTAGAAATCTCTAATCTCAGTCCTGAGTTCCTCCACACATAAATACATGAAACACTCTGGGCAGTTTGCCTATTCTTGCCTATTCTTGACACAGCTTGATGATGTATTGCTAATTTTTGTTGATTATTACTTTGTGGTTTGTAGCTTAGTATTGTTTCATTAGTTCATTTCTGTTTCATTCAAGAGAGCGAGCTTGGTGACCCAAATACATCCCTTGTTGTCTGACACAACATTAACTATTGGGACAGGCCATGATAAAAACACACTGTGAGTAGTAGCATTACAGCCATTGTAATGGGTTTAGAGGGCTTGGCGTATTTTAATGATTATAATACAAAGATACTCAGCAGCAAAAGCTTTCTATTTGACAACAGAAATATTGCTTGGAAGCATCACCTCCCTTTTCTTCAAAATTTATGACATTGTCTTTAAAACTAGCACCTTCTGCAAATGACAGGGAGGGAAAGTATGTTTGGGAGTGGAAATGGAGGGGAGGACAGGAAGGAGGAAGAAATAGGATTTGTTGCTGTGAATTAATAAGCCAGAGAAGGAATGTTTGGGCAGTAGTGCTTAACTGGAACCAGCATCAAATAGTCGCTGTGAAAAACCAATAAACATTTTAGCACTCACCAGTGAGGTGCTAATGAATTTGTATGTATGTTTTTGTGTCCATACGGGGAAGCAATTAAAAACTAAATATTAGTTAGTTAATTAATGCTATCCTTAAGGAAATATTTTGTTCCTCTTGGCTGTCTTATCAAGCAGCAAAAATCTACACCTACTTTTATGTAAGTTCACAGTCTGATGGGAGTAAGATTGTTCAATTAAAATGCAAAAATGAAAGAAAATCTAATTGTGTTCCAGAAATATATATCTATTCTAAATCCAATAATGATCTCACGGTCCTTATTAATGGAGTCAAGGCAGCATTATAAGATGCAAAACACTTTGTGACTGAATTATTATGAGTCACAAGACTACAAAATATTAATGCGTTCACAGGATGCCATAAAAAGACACATAAATATGCTCATGGCTTTCACCATTATATGATATCACATTTTTAATGGGGCAAGCTGTTATTTGGGTCGATATGTATTTAGACAAATCCTCTGCAGCCGTAACATATTTACAAACACACAACCGCAAACTTTTTTTGTTACAAATTCTTATCCATTTGAACTGCAGATTACCAATTTATGTGATTAACCATGGATGCATTTTCCTAACTTTAGATACCACATTTTTAAAGTGTTTGTCAAAGTAGTGGGTTATTGGTGTGTTACAGGAAGAAATCAAAATAGCATCCCGAAGACTTGATCTAAAAGTCTGGTGTCTTCTTCAGTATATCCCAGCTTTCCTCAGACTTCATATCTTTATCTTCTGTCTTCCAGACTTGGCAGTGGAGACATTTGGCAAAGTTTTCTATACAGATCTTGGGATCAGGAATTTGGTATCCAAGAACCGTCTTTCCATAGTCTAGCTCACAGGACAATCTTATTTCATGGCAGGTACAGATCATATGTTGAAATGCATGGAATTCTGTAACTGGAATTATCTCTTAGCTTTGGACTTTGTTCTACAAATTACTCATGCTAAGATATTTGCCTAACTATCTTCTGTGATACTTTGCAATTCTTCTTTTAACTTCTGTATATGCAGTGATCTGTCTCTTCTGTTCCAAGACTGCATAAAGAAGTCTCTAGTTAGCATCAAATCTGGATATCGACTCACAGTGTGTACAGATATCAAGACTGTCAAAACAGGAGATATTTTTAAAAGTCTGATTTTCCTAAAGTCTGATTTTCCTAATTTGTTCTGCAGAGCCAGTTTAAATACTTCTGAATGCATAATCTGAAAAAATGGCCTCACTGACAGTTCCCTATTGATGAAACCTCAAGTAGGAGAAAGAAAGCCATAATGCAGAAAAGTTCCCGACGTGTAGCAACAGAGGAACGTCAGCTACACTGCCTTGCAAGTTAGATATTTCATTTGCTTTACGAATAACAACCAGTAAAAGACACTAGTCTTACTAGTCTTTTAGCTTTCCCATTAGGTGAAATATAGCTCGTGCTTTCCTTCAAATCACTTGTATCTTTGTACATTTTATCCAGCTGATCTTTTCAGAAGAGCTGTTTTCAAAGCTCTGTTCATTCACGTTGCCTCACTTGTTTTTCAGCTTCAGAACCAAACACAGGACCCTATCTGCAGGGAAGCAGATTTTGCTACCCTCTTACATTTAAGCTTTTTCATACTGGGAAGCCTTTCATACAGGAATGAACTGGGATCCCTTTTTAGAGCGCTCTGGTTCTTGGCCCATGTCCTTGTTCAAGCCTCAGCTAAAAGTGAATTTTTACAGCTGCTTGAAGTCATTGAGGACTGAAATTTAGAAGTGAAATGCTGACACCACCTTCCCCATTACAGCACTTAGCTGCTTCTGTTATGCTGCAATCAGCCCTGTATTGTAAGTGTCTGTGTTGTGAGCCTCTTTGATCTAAACATTTGTTAGTTTAAAATATCAATTCAATTGCAATCCATTATGCTCTTCTCAGAAAACCCATCTGGCTCCAAAGGCTTCTGCCACACGATGTTCTACTCCTGTGAAGCCAAGGGCCCGATTCTGCCCTCGATCTACATCTCAAGGAATGGCATAGAAGTAGCTGAAAGTAAACCATCCCAAAGGAGGTGTGGGCTACATCATGCAGTCTTTCCAACTTGTTTTCCCAGTTTTCCTGTTACCCTCATTATCAAGGAAGTGAAATTCAAAGTCTGAAAAACATTACATTAAAAACAGAAAACACTTCTGGAGTTTTTCTTATGGAGATATTGTAACACCATTCCTTTCCTGCTGAACCACTATTCAGACACTTTCAGGCATTTCTGAGACAGCTCTTCTAAACAAAACAGGCTCCATAGTAGAAAGTAAAATAATTTTTTTTTAAAGGAAATGCCAAGAAAAAGATATAAAATATTCATCACCTAGAATTACTTTTTACTGCGAATCATTCTGGTGTCTATTGTGCTTGTAGGTGAAGGTACCTGATTAAAATCTTCCAGATGAGAGTCCTGGTCTCACAGTGTGCCTATGAGATCTGCTGGAACTACAGTGGGTCTGAAGAAAAGACATGGGAAGCGATTTTCAGTTTACTGTTGTCTTGGGCTCATGTTTCATGTGTCCCACCTTCTGCTGAGCAAAATACAGCAAAAAGCTGAGCTACCTAGGGAAGCAGGTATGTTTTGCACTATATGTAGGTAATAAAGATGAGAAGCTCCTATGAGTACCCAGAGAGTAAACACTACCATGCCGCTTAGGGTAAGGGTCAAGAAGACCACCAGACCTCAATATTTTATGCCTTTGGGGTATCTTACTTGTTAAGCTCCATTACCAAGAATGACTAATCTAGGAGTTCAAAATGAGCTTTCTGTGGCATGATAGACCTGGGAAAGATCCATTTTAACTGGATGGTGCATGAACAGCTCTTTCCTCTCCATCCTCCTTTCTGGTGATAATGAACTACTCAATACATCTTTCCACAGAACAGGAAAGAGTATATGAAAGCACCAAAGATCTGAAAACAGCCTGAAGTTGCATAAGCTTTCTGAGGGCTTTGATGCAGAGGTGGCAACAGATGGCTGAAGGAGGGGTACACCCCATCATTTGCTTGCCCCTGTGATGGGGACGACAGCACGGCTCACGAAGCAGCCCCGGAGCTACTGCAGATTTTAGCACAGCATAAAACAGCAAACTGAGATGTGGGTTAGTTTATTTAATTTCACAGACTGAAAACTGCAGCTGATCAGGAGATTTTTCTGAGTCATTTGGTTGTCCCCACTTCTGGGGACACAGCAGCAGCTTTGCTGAGAGCGATAAGGCAGCTGGCAGAGGGAACTTGCTGCAGCTGATCCCTGCTACATGAGAGTCCCAAAAGCCCTGTGGCCCCAGTGCCCAGCACCTGCAGGATTCTCCCGATCAGCCCTTCGGCCACTCTCTGACCCTGCCAGAGGGTTGCTGGGTCCTCCTGGTGACACTGGGTGGGTGCTCCAGGAGGGTGCTGTGTCAGAGCTCCTGCAAAACCCTATGGCAGTCCCAGATGGCTGCTGCAGGGTGACAGGCAGGATTATTTAGGGTGGCGACAGGAAAGCCACATTGAGAGAGGATTCAGTTCACGCTTTTGACTCAATTATGTGGGAATAGAAGACTTTTTCTGCACCTTGAAATGTCCACAGGGTGGGAAAAAGCGTGAAGATGCAGGGTCTATTAAATGTGATGGACTGGGATCAATAGTCATTCAGTAGTCTCATATCACGAGACTCTTTCTGCCCAGGCTTTTTCACACCAAGAGCACAATGGCCACCTATGCACAAAATATATGCTAAAACCCCAATCAAAACTAAAACTAGGAATTTTCTCTTCAGCTGTAACACAAAAAGCCATTAATGATTTGTTTTTAAATTGCATTCATTATATAGAGAGAACAGAATACAGTTTACTACTTTGTTAACTTGACACACTAAGAGAAATAACACCCACATGGTGAAAAAAAAAAAGGATTTGAAAATTATTTTCATTATAATTCAGTTACGGAAAACAAAAACTAATAAAATGCATTTAATAGATTTGTATGCCTATTAGGCATACAAGGTTAGGTAGAATGTCAAACCTAACAGAAAAGACAGCTATTTAACATCTTTTTTTAAAAAATGGTCCTATAAACCCCAGCCCAGTGAATAGTCTCTATTAAAGAAAGCAGTTCTTCTGACTCCACTGAGAATGTACCCACAGGGGTGACCCTCCTGTGCCAGACTAGACCGTTCATTTGAGTCTCACTGTAGCACTGGCTATTCATTGGTACTTGCAAAACTCTGAGTACAAAGAAAGAATGCCATACGTTCTATTTATATTTGCAGCTTGATACTCAGCGTATGCACAACAAAAAAATACTAATACTTATAAAATAATTTACACATAGTAATTTCCTAGGTAATTCTATCATCTGTAGTATATCCTTTATACAAACTAAACTTGAACTTCATGCAGGTATTTTAAAACATGCAGCCCACTTCGACCTTCAACTTTCAGCTAAAATCCCTCTCATCAGAAAGAATTACTCTTCTAGTAAATGTTGGCAAAAAGGAAGTAATTTTGCAGATAGGCCAAAAGCTGCAAGATGAATAAAGGAAGGCATATATCATGCACTAACGGAGAAAATGCCTAAAAAAATTTCAGATCTATTTATTCGGAGTAAAGTTGGACGTGTACATTGGCTCCTTGGCTGAAGCTTTAAAAGACAGTGATGATGAAGAATTCACATAAATTCTTATCTTTGCAGTGTTGTGCAGTCTTCGGGTAAGACACAATCACGACTGAAATTTCTCACTGCTATATTAGACACAGAAAAGCTTTTTCTGTGCCAAGGATGCATCACTTTTCCCCACTCCTGAACAAAAGTACCAGTCATAGAAAACACAGAAATCCAAAATGAAACTAGGAATTTGTTCTTTGGCAAATATGCTTTCAGCACAACAAAAAGGGAGCAGAAGGATATGCCACTAACTTTCTGACATTTCTCAACAGATAAAATTCAATGTGTAGGCAATATATCATGCTCACAGAAACTAAATGCACTACTTTCGTGTCTCGGGCTGTCTTTACCACTGTGTATGTATTAGCAGCTTTGTGGAGCCATAACTAAATTTAAAAACCTGTAAATAATTTGAAATTAATTGGGGGGGGGGAGAGAAGGGGGGTAGGGGGGAAGGGGAGGGTGTGGGGCGTTAGGGCATGGTGTTGCCTTTCTCCACAACAATAAGGAATTTCTCTTCAGAATGCCTCCAAGATCATAATCATCTTAAAGCCTGGACCCATCAGAGGGGAGCAGCTGTTGCGCTGGAGGGCAGGGCTGCCCTGCAGAGGGATCTCAGCAGGCTAACAGGAGCTGTAAAAGCACTTAAAAAGGCGAAGGAAAACTCTTGCATGTATATATTATTTTGAGCCCCCAGTACAGGAAAGACTTTGACTAATTAGAGTGAGGCCAGTGGAGGGCCACCAAGGTTAGAGGCTGGAGCACACAGTATACAACCTACGTTTATTTAGCCTGGAGGGGGCTGGTAGAGAGGGATGTGAACCCAGAGGAGAGATCTAATTGCCATTTTCTCTCACCTAAAGAGGAATTACAGCAAAAACTTGGATAAACATCGAGGTGCAGCAAAAGCATCAGAATCAACAGCTGCAAATTGCAGCAAGAGAAGTTCTGATTTGCTGTAAGAAAAGAAGCTTTCAGCAGTTAACCCAGAGAGGCTGTGGGATCTCCAGTCGCAGAAGTACTGGCATGAGGAACCTGATCTATCTTTGAACATAGCCCTTCTTCAAGCAAGATTTGGATGAAATGATGTCCTGAAGACCCTCCGACCTAACTTATTCTTTGATTCTGTGACAAGTTAAGAAATTATGTCTCTCAGTCTGTATGAGTTCGAAATGCCACCCACAGGTGAGATTATCAGCTTGGTACTAGGACAAGCTTCACCGAAAAGCCTAGAAAACCAATCTTGAAATTGTATTTATATGCAAACAGAAATGTATAAAACCACTTATGATTCTTTCCTGTCAGACCAGCATAATACTTTTCAGGCATGTACTTATATTTGGACTCACACATGTAAATATATGACAAAATTTTTCAAAATTTAGAGAAGAAGGCATCCACTTAATATCTTTGGTTATCAGCTCATTTATTGAGGCCTTTCAATAGGATTTTGAAATTTAACTGGAGACATCTGTATCTGCAAATGTAGCTAGGATATCTAACATGGCCAGAAGAAAGAACACAAAAAGAGCAGCAGTAAAAGATTTACTAAATCTTCCTAATACTGTTTTTAATTACTATTTTTTCTATTAAAATGACAGTAAACATGCTGGTATGTTACGAATTTGTTAAGGGTGTGCTAAGAGGTAATGCCATCGCTCTGCCAAATCCTTATCTTCCTGGCAATACCTGCTACATCACATACATTGCCTCTTTTATATTTACAAGTTGTATTGATGTATTATACTGATAGGCAGATCAATGGACAAGAACAGGACATCTGGAAACACAAGAAATAAAGTCATTGGTATAGGACATAAATCACTCTACGTTACAAAGAGAACTATAGGGTTACAGAAACATCATAGACTTGTAATCATTCCTTGGACATAGGTATTGAAAAGGAGCTGGTATTCAGAAAAGATGGAAATGGTAAAAGTAGTGTGTGTGAATGGAATGACTGATGTTTCAGAGAGGGAACCCAGATAAAACAGATTCTGTTTGCATACAAAATTACTTTGGGGAAGGGTAGTGGGTAGTTGTAGAATTCCAGAGTTAAATTTGGATATGGATAGAGATGTTCAAACTCTCTTTACAGGGAGAAATTCTTGAGAGAATCGTCTCATTATGGCAGACTCCAGTTTCTCAGATATAGACTGGAGAGCAAATGCTACTGAAGGCAGCCCAGATATTCCAGTGTGTGACAACTGACAGATTTTCTGACAGAAAGCAGAAAGGCTTCTTTCTAAATTTAGTTACAGAAAGTATTGAGGTTATTGTAGGACAGCTAATTGTAAAAAATATCACCGGATCACATGAATGCTAATTTAATTTAAATAAAATGAAGAGATAAACAAAACCAGATCTGTTAGTAAGTCTGTCTATCAGAATTTAAAAGAAATGAGTGAAGGCAGCAGAAGTTAATTGTTTGGGGACCTCTCTATGGAGAAGACATGGATTTTCTTTTAGGCAAAACAGAACAATTTCTGGAGCTTTTAAATGCTGCAAAGCAAAAAACTTCTGGAAAAAGCCTCAAAACCTAGCTGTATGCAAGCCCACCTCCCAAATGGTGCCTAGATAGAAATGGAAAAAAGATAATCAGCAATAAAGGCTGTGCCTTACGGTCAATTTTCAAAAGTGCTCTTGAAATGAGGCCTCAAAGACAGAGCCAGCAAAGAGGAAACGAGAATAGAAAGGAAATCTGTATTACTGTAGGTAGAAAAACCCCTCAGAGCTCCTTGTTTTCAGCCAGTGCAACCAGAAAACCTCTGTTTCAGGATTCAAAAAAAGCTGGAGTATGAAATCCTGTTGCTGGTGAGAAGCCTCTTAATAAATCTCTCTGCTCAGAACTGGTGCCATGTAACTGGAAAAGAAGCAACCTAGTGCGCTTCACAAGTACCTGGCCAAAACAGGCCTGCAACGTAGGCTTCTATACAATACAAAGCTTTAGAGCAGCTTTCAGAGCAAAAACTAATGGAAAATGAAGATAACCATAAAAGAAGATAAAAAATAACAGATATCTGCAAAAAAGCAGATCATAAGAGAGCCACAGAGTCTAGGCTAACTTGATACCTTTCTTTTATAACCACTTTCTCAACATATAAAATGTGGCAGATCTAATCTATCAAAACTTTGGCAAAATGGTGATTACCCTGCCAATAGGAAAATACTGGTGAAGCTTGAGAAGATGGGAATTAGTAGAATATAGCTATGGCAAGTAGAGGAACCAGTGAAAGAAAGACACTGCAGAATTATGTTGAAATGCTGTTGAAAACCTCTTGGGCTGGACTATGTTTACTATTAATTTTTTCAGTGTTGTTTACCCTTGGAAGTAATCTTGTCTGAAGATTTCCCTTAATGACCTCGGCTTTAAATAGTAATATTCTAATAAGGTTTTGGGAGGCATTATCAACACGGAACAGCAGAGTGATGCATGGAAAAGTCATGAGTAACTTGCAGGCTGGAAAAGTAGTAATACGGTGAAATTTCATTATGCATATTGAGTTGCTAATAAATGTCTTTGATGTAATTGAAGCCTCATCAGAGTGACATGACACCAGAAGAGCCTGTGTGCTTTACATGATTGTGAAATAGCTAGGATTAACCAGTACAACGCTGAGTCAACAGGGAATTACAATCCTAGATAATACTTAGTGATTTCCATGAGAAATGACAGCTCTGAAAAAATGTAATCAGGAGTAGTCTGTATAGTCTTGGTCATCCATATTCACCAAAGATTAATTCAGACTGGAACTGATGAAGGTAAAGCGTATGATAATCAAGAGAATGCAGAACCTCTCATGAGATGAGAGAATGAGTAGCAGGAGGATTGATTCTTACTTTCCCATCAAAGTGTCTCTTATTCCCTAATGCCATCTCTCTATCACAATACTCCCACAGGGCAAGGGACAGCAGTGGAATGCCATGTCTGGAAGGATGCATATTTGGACTGGCTGGTGGCTGATGCCTAACAAAAAGAATAATGGTTGAAGTCTGCCTGCTTTTCCCTTTAGTGAAGATTCTCATTTGTCTTTTTTCCCTCTTACCTGGCTGTTTTGCTCACAACATTTAAAGAAACTCAATTATCTTTGAAATGTTAGCTGTTCTTTTATGTTTTGATTGGAACAGTGCAATAGATCAGAAGTTCTTAACAGTCAGGACTGAAGAACAGAAATGGACTATATAATCATATAAACCTTATTTCCTTAGGGGATAAGTGTAAAACCAGGGATGGCATAAGAATAAATAGGGAGAGACTACCGATGAAACTAAAAAGGCAGGACAGCAGCAGCAAGTCTCTATCAATCAGAGACTTATAATTCCAACTGGTATATTAGGTACCAAGGGTATAGCTAGTTTTAAGATGGTAATCAGGATATGACATGAATTGTATGACATGATAGCCTTCAGGAACTCCTCTCCTGTCCAATCAGAAACAAGGGTATGCTAATATGATGGCTCTATCCTAATGAATGCAAGATAACATTGTAAGATTTGCAAAGGAGCTTACAGATGACTTCAAATGTGATTTGCAGAAGACACATATACTCCAAAGTATACCATATTTGTTCATCCTTGTCACTGAAAATCTTTTTTGCCAAGTTGCAGGCAGAATCTGTGACTATTGCTTGCTCTGTTTTTCTTTCTCTCTGCTCTGGTTAAGGGTGACTGCTGGACTGCAGTGGTGCAGAACCTTGACAGCACAGAGAAAAGCAGTGGTAGCTTGCCCAGCCCTTAAGTGCTGCACCTTATTTCCACATAAATATACATTGAGTTGCATACACTTTTACATCAGAATTCTTTCTTTTTTATTTAAAGAGCACTGCAAAGGCAGCCAGCACTTCACAGAGCAATCTGAAATCACTGTGAAGGTCACAAAAAAAAAGAGAAAAGCTGTGTAAAAGTATAGCATTGTCCTCAGAAAAAAAAAAAAAAGTAAATACTAAACACTTAAATGAATTCCAGTTTATTGCACTGATATTTAAAGAGTTTAAGGATGAGCTTGCTAGAGGATTTTTTAATGAACTAGGTAACACATAATTTCCTTCAGCCAGTTAGAGTTACGACCTATCAGCCGTGTCATAAAGTGCTAGCAAGTCTCTGAACTTCTTCAGCTCAGGAAGGAGCAGCAGTCTGTTAGGAGGAGAAGAACTGGAGAGGGATGCTTGGTGGCACTGTGAACTTTTGTATTCTGGCTGCAGTGTCAGTATATGAACAGTGTAAGAGTTTCATATATTGCTGGTAGAAAATAGGAAAATGGTTGGCCAGGGAGATTTTGTGGAAATGCAGCTTCAGCAGAATCCTGCAGCGTTATGGGAGAGTGGTGACTTCAACAAAACTTGATAAATTTATGAATTGTTCTGAACTTCTGATTTTGCTTCTGCACTACTGTCAGTCTATATTAAGAACTGCAGCTTGATATGATATAAACTTTGATTAGACTTTGATTAAACTTTGATAGAGACTTTGATTTATAGGATTGTATGAAGAAGCCAGAACAAATCCCCCCAGGGGCTGATGAAGAAAAAAATGTCGAGTGCTTACTAGCCAGCATAATATGCAGTAAACAGGAATGAGGAGCTAATCTATAATTTAAACAATGTGTTAATTAATACAGCATAAATAATGAAATCTGTGGTAAATCCAGGGAGAAATCTTGTCTATCTGCTCATCTAGGAGCAGCTAGAACACTATGTCCTTGAGTAAGTTGACAGTAACTGTATGCTGACAGATAGGAGTCTCTTTCCAATCAGATGATCAGCAAGATGTTTTATTTGCTGATTTTTACAAATTTTAAGATGGGAAGTCTTTCTACAATCAAATGGCATTGGGGGAAAACCAAAGGAAGTAAAAGGGAGCACCAAGGGATGACTGCCAGTCTGCAGGTGTGATTCCAAAACAAGGTGCCACAGAAAGGGACAGCCTTGATCTTCCCTACTCACCCTGATGACTTGTCCCCTCTTCCACCCCAGGGCTGGCACTACTAGTTGTGTGATACCTCTGCTCCAGAGACTTCAAGTGGATCCACTGAGACTCAATGAAGTTAGCAACAGGGGAAAATAACTAAGGGACCCAGTATGCAGCCATGGGAATGCCAGTGACTTGATAGGAACGTGTAGCTTGGGTTAGGTGTTGGCAGGACTTTCCATGATTAAATCAATTATTTTCAGGGGCAGCCTGTAGGTGGGGTGGCTTCAAGCAATGGTGGAATAACGTCCCTCAGCCAATTTGCCAGCCCAGTTATTTCTATCACTTTGTCAGTCCCAAGATCTGTTAAGCCAGCAAAGCAAATGTAGGGACATATGGCCATTATCCCAGAGCTGGGGTTGTTTAGCCTGGAGAAGAGGAGGCTGAGGGGAGACCTTATTGCTCTCTACAACTACCTGAAATGAGGTTGTGGAGAGGAGGGAGCTGGCCTCTTCTCCCAAGTGACAGGGGACAGGACAAGGGGGAATGGCCCCAAGCTCTGCCAGGGGAGGTTCGGAGGTTCAGGCTGGACATCAGGAAAAAATTTTTCATGGAAAAGGTCATTGGGCACTGGAATAGGCTGCCCAGGGAGGTGGTTGAGTCATCTTCCCTGGAGGTGTTTAAGGGACGGGTGGACGAGGTGCTGAGGGCATGGTTTAGTGGGTGTTAGGAATGGTTGGACTCGATGACCCAGTGGGTCCCTTCCAACCTAGTCATTCTATGATTCTATGATTATGCCAAATGTCCAGACATGCAACCAAGGTAGAGTCTTGTAGCCTTTAGACTGATCTTACTGTGTCAGCAAATCCACCTAATACTTAGTCTATTACAGCAAAGACTGTGAAACTACTGCTTATTTAAATGTCTTGAAGGGTGGAGGCATTTTAATTTTTAACACTTTCAACTCTGCTATTTTGGTTCCCCGTGACTCGTAGGTAGACCCAGAGCAGGACCTATTTGCCCAGCCACGGAGCAGAACTGTGGCGAAGGGCCCAGGTCCACGGTTTCAGGCAGGTAGTGTATGTATGCTGGCACTGAGATCAGGAGGCCCATCCTGGTAGCTGAATTAGCTCACCTGCACACAGTTCAGACACTTCTGTTTACATAAATGCCCTTATGCAAACAGACAGATGCAAAACGAGAATCAGTTGATTCAGTGGACTTTCTGCCATTGCTCCCCACCATGCAGAGCTGTCCCATTCCTCATACAGTTCCTACCTAGAATAGGATTGGTGAAACTAGTGACTCCCACCATGAAGCTGGTTAGGACGTGACTTTTCTGTAGAGTAACTAAGAGAGAGAAGAAAAAGCACACAAACAAAAGCAATGCAGTTTGGAGCTGGCTCAGCAGAGAACTTGCTGTAGGACTGCTGCACTCAGAGCACATGAAGAAAAAGGAAGCAAAACAGATTCCCACGAGGAAAAGACTGAAGAATTGCTTATTTTCAAGGCACATTTGTCTTCTAGAGAGCAGATATTTCTTCAGACTCAATTGAGCCAACTGATTAGAAAACATGGAGGTAATAGGGAGATTAGCACAGCTCCAGATTAGTCCAGCATCATCCTGAAGTTGTCTTCTCAAGGAATTGGCACTGAGAAATCATCAGCTTATCCCATAACTCATTTCATTCTTTCCACTCTGAGAAGGAGTTGGGTGCTGATTGTAGGGAGAATACGAAAGATCATTGTCTCTAATTGTGCCAGTTCTGATGAAATATTAAAGAAGAATCAGATTTTTAGATAATAATTTAGATACTGTTTTATCACTACTGAGATTTCTCTGGGTGCCAAAGCACCCAGAAAGCACCAGAAAGAAGAGAGATGCCACTCCATAATGACTGTCTATGGCTTCCTGCATAGCAATGTTCTGCTGCAGCGGTCGTGGTCCAGCGTTACCCAGTCCTTGCTAGAAGTTTATATTGCAGGTTTTTAAGTCATGCTTTGGGAGTCCAGGCAAGTGCTAAAGGATCCTTATGGTGTATCCTCTGGGCTTTTGAAGTGGCCCTCACTGCAGTGCAGGGAGACCGAGAGGGAAGGTTTTGTATACATCAAACAATATTTTTCTTATCTTCATAAGGACTTACGTACATGCCTGTATGTATTTCTTACCTTCATTAGCAGAACTTAAGGACTGGCTAAGAAATCATCCACACCTAGCCAACACCTATTACAAAATGGGGAATCTTCAGTCACACTGACAGCATTCTCCTGTTAGGAATGATGCTGTTTTGGTGCATTTGGAATGGAAACTACACAATTTCATAAATAAAATATTTAACAGTTTTTCTTGTGGCCCTTAATGGCTTGATATTAGAAATACTCTGCTTATAGACCAAGACATTTCCAGTATCACTCATTTTCCATGCCGAATTTGTGGTTTGTGATGGAAATATACTTTTAAGAACATGGACCAGCGATAGCACTTACCAATTGTCATAATAAATTTGTCCTGCAGGACACAGAACTAAAGGAACAATAATAAAACCAAATTGCACTCTCTAAACAAAGAAAATCAATCAAACACTCTGTTTATTGATCCATGTTAGGAATCTCTATAACAGGCTTAGTAAGTAGACAGCTAGCTGAAGCATAGACCTTATGGTTAGGCCTTGTAAAACACCAAGTTGTAGCATGATACCACTGAGAGAAATTATACTCTCCTTATGCAGCCTCACAGCAAATCTACCATCCTATAGTGCAATGCATTATCTTTAACAGTTCTTTAAAAAAGAAGAGAGAACAGAAAAAGATTTTCACAGCTGGCAATATACTAAAACATACTAGCTTTCACTAGGAGAATATAATGGTACTACTGTTTAAGAAAATGCTACAACCTTGTTTAATTTTCTTAGGTTTTTTTTAGATGGAGCCTTTTCTTCTTGGGAGATGGAAGAAAATGGAAGAAGAGAGGATAAGTAAATATTTTCAGCCTTCTCAGCTGAAATCCATAATTATAGTTTTATTCCTTTCTGGTTTCTAATATGTAGATTTCACAGAGCTGATTACAGGCTTCAGGAACTATTTTTTGCTTTTTAAATTGAAGCATTTCAGGTTTTTTTCTAATTAACAACTGCTTGCAGAGTACATGACAGACTTAGTGCCTACTCATCAGATACGTTTCTCATAGACGGATCTGTTATTGCACTAAAACGAGAGCAAGAAACCTTCTGTATTAATAGTTCATGAAGATAGCTAAATTACAGCTGACCATACATCGTTCTAGCTATGTTCTTTTCATAAACATGTCTCTGGACTCTTTTTTCTGAGGGGACAAAGCTTCTTGAAATGATAATGCCTGATATTATCTGAATGATAATAGTTTGGACTGGTTGGTGTGGGGCAGCATAATTTTGAGAAATAGCTGTAGGAAGTGCTTTAGCAACCTTCCTTGTACAGTGTACCAGCTAATTAAAATAGAAACATTTGCTTTGTTTTTGCCTTAAGGTGACAGAGTTTTAGATATAAAGAAGCAAACCCAAAAACCATAGGAAGCTGGACAGCTGTTATTAGACATCAGTTCAAAGGGGAGGTAAATGAAAAACCTCTGATTTATCCACAAGAAACTTCCCAAGATCAAGGTCTTCACACAGTTACCCACTTTATTTCCAGCTCTTTTTCACCTGATCAGTCTCACTGCGTATTACTCGTAATACTATGTAACTGGACTCAGAGCTTCTTGGAGCAAGGTGCTGTTACAGTTTTATCTTGTACAGTGGCAAGCACGTGAGTTGCTTCTTAAAAACAAATGACAAAAATGCTGCATTTCCTTCCTCCTTCTATCCCTCTGCTCCTCTTCCATTCCTCCTTTCACTCTTCACCACCTTATGATGTTTGTGTCACCTTCTGGATCCCAAGCTCTTATTCACCTTATTCCCTTGCTAATAGTTTCTGCCCAGATGCAGCCATAAGGTAAAACATACAAAAGGAAAGTTGTCAGGTGGACAAAAGCATCACCAGAAAAGCAGTAAAGAAGGAGATATTCTTGTATCTGTATTGCTGACTGACAAAACTCTCCAGCGTGTATTTGCCATTCTGTAGAAGTAATCATGACTGCTGAAAGCACCAACCTTAGTAAGAAACCCAGAGCTTCAGAGAATGAGTATTGTTGTAATGCTCAGGAGCTAACTTGTACTATTTCAAATAAACGTGGCTGAGAACTGATGGACATATATTCCACAGACACTGGCATTTTCTTCAGAGAATAGCTGTTTCCTGCTGTGCCATTTTTTATTTTGCATAATACCACATGAACCTCATTACTGCAGTTTGGAGGGGTTTGAACACACACGGAAAGATGCATAGGGAGAAGAGGAATTGTTTGATTGATGTAATTTTCACATTGGCCCACTGGATAATCAGAAGGGCTCTTCTATGACATGCAGAAAGAAAAACATTATAAATCCTTTCTGCAACCCAGGGCCAATAGGAAAGGCTAAAAAAGCTGCAAGAACACAGGCTTTCTTGACAGAGTCATTGTTAACAGCTTAACAGCAGCTAGCAGGCAAGATCTGCTCTTATGCCAGGAGTACAGGGCACACAGCAGTTTGAAAGAAGGATAAATATATATATGTATAGAAATTACATCTTCCTAAAATGAGAAAAACCAAATACATTAAATGAACCCCTACCTTGGAGAGCCTGGAGTGTGCGAGTCTGTACAACAATACAGAGCTGCAGGACCAGCTGTGGTGCACTTTCCAGAAACGTGGCTAGCAAATGCAGCATACTCACATCTGCATACTCATACACCATTTTCCAATAAAACCGCCATCTGTCATTCTCTCCACTCTGCCGACTCCGGATACCCAAGTATATTGTGTGAAAATACCTAGAAATAAAAGAGAAAGGTTATTGAAATGCAGAATGATGTTTTACAGGTAACAATTCTGCTTGAAAACAACCAGTATTTTTTCAATGTACCTCAAAATAACGAGCATCTACTTAAAAGGATTATCATATTGCAATTTGTAATGGTTGATACGATAAGTAAACTAAACTGAAGCCAAGACTTGCCTTTATAAAACCCTTTAAATAGCTTAGCATTATCTCTTGTTAAATAGTTTTCTTTTCAAGGACTTGGTTTTCTGAATTGAAATATAAGGGAGATGTGTGGATTACACATCCTCCCTCAGAGGGACTTATAAGTATTATTTTTCAAATAATGAGTGTGTAAAAAAGCTGACCCTGCAACGGTTTCTACTCAGAACCTGCAAAGAACTGATCTCCTCCCTGTGTGGTTCTATGTGGACTTGGAAGACCACCTGCAATACAAGCCTGGGGTGGTCTCAGCTTGGGGCCCTACTATGGCTGAGCACATTGTCCTGCTTTTCCACTCATTTAATGCACTGAATGTCATATTTCAGATACTGCCAAGTATATAATGCCTTTTCTCATAGTTGGATTATTTTAGGAGGAAAGAAGATGTAGCTGTGAGTTCCTATTTTAGAAGGAGCAGAGATCTAGCTGTGGGTTCCCTTGGTGATTGAAAGTGACTCACTAGAATAGCTTCTGTGCAGCAGCAGCAGTGAGAAGAAGCAGGATCTAGGAGCCCAACAGACTACTGCTGCTGGCAGTATTAACCAGCAGAAGAGAGAAGGAACCGTCAGACACACAGACAGCACAGAGCATGTCGGCTCTGGTGGCCTGTGCAATCAGGTGCAAAAGCACCTGGTGACAAACCAATTAAATAAATTCCAGTGGGTGCAGGAGTAATGAGTGGTTCTAGGAAGCAAGAGGTGTTTTCTGATGGCCAAACTACCCATCCACTGTTATGTTTTTTGTGACGCATGTAGCGCTTACTTCCATGACACGCCTGTGTCACACAGCACAGTGACTGTCTGGGGAGCCTTTGGTCTGCTCTGTTATTCTGGTCAGCTATCTGTTAATTTTTGCAAGAGAGTCTAGCCTCTCCCCCCACTCTCCCCTAAATTTAGTTCAAAACTAATTGAGGCCAGCTGAAACAAAGTTTCGATGCAAAATTCTAAAGATGAAAACATTGTCTTGCATTTGGGTTCCTGACAGTGTGCCCTGTAGGGCTACTAACTGTTGTGGATCTCTGTGTCTCTTTCTCAAAGTACCTTTTACATCTTCATCCTCAAACCTTTTCCTTATGATCTTTTTAATTAGTTTTCAGCTGGTTTTTTTTAAGTGACATATTTTTTTAACAAGAAGAATTTTAGTAAATTTTAACTACTTCCAATGTGAATTGTTTTAATTTGTTAAGATAACTATTAATCATTCTCTTCCTTTTCACAAGTTCTTGTCTTAAAACCCTTTTCATAGCTGGTGGAGCATGGTGGATCAACTAACATCTTTTTGTGGAGGCTGCGTGCAACCTTTCATCCTTTTTCTGTTCAGTTTCTAGAGGTATCTTCTGCTGATGAGATTTTTGGCCTCTGACTGGTGAACAGACCAAGAACCAGCTGCCCCTTTGAAGAATGACCACTGTACTTGTACCAAATGAGCCCTTGTACGCGATGCACGTGCCACCAAAAAGCAAGAGCTTTTCTCAGGAATCTGCATCAAACAAAACCAGGAAGTAACAGAGAGAAACAGCTGAAAGGCCAGATCTGAGCCTGCAGCATTTCTCTTGACAATGCACATCATAGCAATATAAAAGGAAAACACATTAAATTCACATTTAAATTAAAATCACACCAGGTGGCTTTGAATTCTATCAAAGTTCCACGTGGGAGTGAAGCAGCAATGAACTACTCAGAGACTGAAACCACAGAGGTGCAGTAAACAAGACACCAACCCTACCTCTCATGGAAAACACTGAGCAGGTCTAGATCGGTTAGAGTATGATGGGATAACAGGGACTCTGTGGTGTCCTCAGGGTTAGGTAAAGTGAAATGGCCTGCTGCCCAGATCTGAAAGAAGCCACTGAGCTGGAAAGACATCTTTTGCTGCGCAGTTCTGCTAACAGGGTTTATTGGACCCTCAGGTTCTTGGTCGCAATCAGTTTAATTGGTCCTAGACCTCTCATTAGTATCCTGCAGCACAACAGGGACAGGTAAGACTTCGATTTCTTTCTGCAGTTTGGTTTTTGGGTGAGGTTTGTTTGGCCTGTCCTCACATGTGTCAAGGGGCACATCTGGCAATACTGCACATAGAGAGACAGACAACCTCTTCAGCATTCTTCTTTTGAGATATCACTAACTCTTGCTATAAATACTCAAAGTAGCTTTGGCTGCTGGAGGTTGTGCCAGGAGGCTTTAGCTCTGCCAGTGGAACCATCTGCAACTTCAGCTCTACAGCATTTGTGCAAAAACTGCTCTTCCCATTATGAAAATGACATGCTGCGCCAGACAACGTACCCTAGGGTTCTTTACCTGCTCTGCAGAGTGGTTGTGCATGGCAAATCTGTTGTGATTAATGAACCCTTATGGAAATATTTCCTCTCCCATTGCACTTTATTGTGAAATACTGGCAGTGAGTTATTGGTGATTGGGGAATCATTGTTCTTTGTCTACTTAGCTCTCTGCAGTTTAAACACAGGAAGCAGAGGAGGAAGATACTTTCTCTTTTTACACACTGGGGACCAAATTTCAGCCTAGGGTGGTATTTTTTTCTGTCCTATCAATTTTGACCAAATTAATTGCAGGCTGAAATGAGCATTTACACACATAATTACTGTCACTGATTTATAGGCACAATCAGGTGATTAGACAGCTAAACATTCTCATTTGCATCCACAATTAATTGCACCAGCAACTGATGTTAGGCGTGCAAATTAGCAGTTATTCAAATAAAAAGATGGTCTCATAAAATGCTTCATATATCAAATACACTTTTTTCTATAGTGAAATAAATAAATAACGGGAGAAAGTGCTTTTCTTGTTCTAGTTTCCAAATATAGATTAACACTGCAGTAATGACGCATTCCATTTTATATATACGCATTATGTAATTGCACCTTAGACACCCTCACTGGAGTCCTACCATCAGTAAATGCTATACAGACACAGTCAGAGGTAGCTCCTGCCTGTAAGATCTTCTATATTTTAGTCTTCTGGTATGATTTTGGTGGTGGAAACTCACATTTTTCTGTGAGCCTACATTATGGCTTTTAGACATTTGTTCCAGAAAGATATAGGAGAAGTAAGAACAGCTCTGCATTATCTTAAGTTCATCATAGGGTGAACTGATGCCAATGAGCCTAAAAGAGCAGATGGAAATGTTATTATTTTGGTTGTAATTGCATCTAGAAGCCTCAATGACAATCTTGTGCAGGTGCTGTACAAACACACAAAACCTGCCTATCCCCCAAATGGTGCTTAACTGACATGAAAAGAAGTCACAAGGAGTGAAGAAGTGAGAGTCAGAGCATCAGAGGAAGAAGAAAGTAAAAAAGGAGGAATGGGAAATATGGTAACAGTATTACCACCCAGTAAAGTAACTACCTCATCTAATAAATGGAGACAGTCCATTAAAATTTCTGATTTCATTAGAAAAGTAAAAAATGAATAAAAAACTCCATCTCCCTCCCCCAAATCCAGAATTTCATAGCTCTCATGTTTGTGGAGAAAAGCTTAGATGTAACTGAGTTTCCTAAGCATCTTACAGTTAGAAGACTATAAATTGTATTATGCTATGAAAAAGTTATATCAAATATTATTATTTTAAAATTATTCTTTTTTTTTTTTTTTATGATGCCAGACTACTACTTGGATTGTTGATACTGATATAAACAAGCTTACTATTCAGAATGAAGACAATGGAGTAGGAAGCAACACTTCCTATATTGCTGACAATCAGATGACAACATACATAATATGTTGTTACTGATGCTTAATGTTCTTTTTAGCCTATGGAGGAAATGGAGAATGCTTCAGTGTTTAATTGTTTTAATTTATTTCAGTATATCACACACTAAAGTATACAGACCGTTGATAAAACATAACCCTGAAGGATAAAAATCCGAGACAAGAACACAAATATCATTCTTTTTCCATTATATTAATAAGGGAAGGCAAACTGAAAAGCAGGTGAGTCTTTGTGCCGCCCATAAGAAATGTTCAAGATGCAAGACAAATAGAAGGAAAAATTACCTGTATTTCTAGTTGTGGAAAAGAAGCGTTTCTGTTCTAGGGAAAAAGACATTCATTCTGATCAGACAGTGGGTCTACAGTGTTTCCAAAATCAAGAGTCCTCATTTTGATTCGGGTTTGCTTACCAGTCTTGAGGAGGGTCAGCATAGACTGAGATACCTACATTCGAAATACTTCTACTGATACTTAAATGACATGATTAAAGAATGGCCAATATTGCATTTTATTGAGATGTGGTAGTGTAATTATATGATAATGCCAAATATTTATAGGAGTGCTTTTCAATTTTGAAGTGCTTTACAAACATTAATTGATTAACCGGAATGAATGTAAATAATCTCACAGGGTTCTTTCCCCAGGAACTGGCAGTTGACCAACCTAATACCTTCCTTCAGGAGCAAGGTATAGCTTTTACTCAGCAAACTCAAACCCAGGTGAGATTTCATAAGCCCACAATAGGGATGAGTCGCCCTTCTCCTGCGCATAGAATAATGTCACTCCTTTCTCCCTTGTTGTTAGGGATGTGATATTGCATCCTGAATTTGTGGATAAAAAGTCTCCCGAGCTCTTGCTCCAGTACAAGGTCAGCATTGAATTCCCCAGAATACTTTGCAAACAGGAGGCAATTCCTCAGAGTCTGATATTCTGGAAGAGAGAGTTGAGATGCAACTGCCACCTGGGCCAAAGGTTTCCAACCTGACTACAGTTCATCTACTCTTTCACTAGATAAAAGGTCTTTGGTAAACATCCTGGTATCACTGAAACTGCAGACCCTTTCCTCAGTAATTTAACAGAGCTTGGATTTTTACCCAATCTGCTTTATAGTAGCTGGGTGTCATTTATGCCCATTACTTCTCTCTATAAAATGATTTCAGAAGCTGCTCCTTTGTGCTTCACAGACATTATTCTTTTTAGTACAGAGAGATGAGGTTTATACTAAGCGGGATGAAGAAAATGAATCCTGGTTGCTGGTGGACATGTTGTTCCCATGCATGCGGGACTGAACTATTCTTGCCGCGCGTAGTTTGGCTCAATCAACGTCTTCCAGATTTCCAAGCTTCCCTGTGCTTCCCATCCCAAAATTTGCCTTTTTTCTTACTGCCTTTCTTCCAGCCCCACAACTTATTGCAAATCTGTAGCTACAAGTTGAGATTTTGGAGGTTAGGAAGAGTTTTGTTCAGTTGCTTTTCAAGTATGTGCATAAGCAAGCACAGAGCCATATGCAAGTCCAGTCTGACTATGGCTCTGAGCACTTCTTGCTACAGATTTTCACCTTAATGAAACCATCCATTTGATGATAATATGCACAGCTCTAGAAAAATGTCTCCCATTTAGAAGTGTCAAGGACTACTTTGCTACCATGTGCTCAGTCTAAAAGTCCTTAGGATGATACATATGAATGAGAAACCATTTGCATTCTTTGGAAAAATGAAAATGTTCTGATTTCATGCCTCATATAGCCCATATTTATTATAATTGCTTAAGTCAGTAGAGGACATTTGCTTATGTTACACTATCTACCGAAGCATTTGTTAAAAGATCAAAAGTCGTTAATAGCTAGTTGCAACAGTTCCAGGCATTTATTTGGATGTCTAATTTGCCCCTGTATCAAACAGTATATTAAACAATTTAGCCATATCCTAAACAGTTGTTTTTTCTATGTTTGAGGTGTGGAGAACAAAAATCACTACTGCAGAGCTGAAAAACAGTAGAATAAACAGCAATTCAGATAAGTGTTATTTTCTTCTGTTGCCTAGTTACCAGGGAAAACTTAATTGTATTTGTATCTCAACAGTATTTGCTGTGTTAAATAACAACAGATTGTTCTATTTTGCTTCTTATGTGTCTTTTTATTAGGTGTGCCTGCAATTTTTTTTTTAAAAAGTTTCTTTAGGAAGACACTTCCTTATCAGTACACACTAACGCTTATTCTTTTTGTTCAGAAGAAAGAGACAAATCCCTTCAGTTTTAATTCCTTTTTCTAGGAAGGAACAAGAAGCCAATTTTTCATTTTCCAATCAAATTATTTTTTGATGGGAACATTAAGGTTTAATGTGCAAAAGGAAACTGAAATGCAGTCTGTAACACAGCAGTGACCAAAGCTTGTCCAACCAAGCACGTTTCTGGCAATTTACCAGCAGTCAGAAGCCTGGGCTTAATTTAGTTTAAATTATGAGTGCAGCATCCTCATCTGTGTCACTGAGATGAGATGCATGTGAGGACAGATCTCACTAGGGAATATTTAATCATAAAAGATGTTAAAAGACATTTCCAGAATATACCTCCATTACAAAGATAGAAAAAAAGCAACCCAACTTCTTGTATTTGATTTTCCCTTGCACGATTTAAGATATCAGAGATATCTGTCCTTTACTTTAACAAAAAGCAAAGTACTTTATGAGCATAAACAAAATTATTATATTTGTTTCATTATGACCTACAAAGCATTCCCTAGCATCTTCCATGACTGGGTGATTTGTCCCAAATGGCCATGAGTCGTGTTATAGCAGCATTTTATGGTCATCTAAATTTTTACGGTCTTCTCAATTTCGCTACTAGGTGAATTCCCCAAATGAAACCGGTCATCCCTAGCACTTTCCTTCCTTTCTTGACATGGTCAAACTTGGGACCTCCTGTACGTGAACCACTGCTGTAGAGAGATGGTAGGATGAGGTAGGACTAGGTACAAGTTTAATTAGGAGAAGATGAGATGGTCTAAAGAAATCCCGGGTGCCCCCTTCTCCCCTAGTAGCCCTCTGCACCTGTGGGGTATGGCTACTCAGGCTACCATCAGATTCAATCCAGGAAACATATTCCTTGACTGGAAGAAAGGTGCAGCCACTGAATGGCATGAATTCTGGGCTGTCCATGGCTAGCACCACTCTGGCTTTACAGCATTTTACTGTCCCTTCTTCTTCTCTGCACTCTGCAGATTCAGATAAGACGACAGCAAACCCCCCTGCCTATGCACACCAAGGTGATACCCCCATACCATGCCCACCACATGCTGCCACATGGAACAGAAGTGCCCCTGCAAGTTTGCCATTTAGTTTAATCATTTCCCAGTTCTTGTTTTCAAAACTCAGGCATTTTCAATACGTTCTTGCTTCCCAGCACTCCCTGTCAGTCTGGTGGCTCTGTGGCATGTCAACCGGCCTGTGATTCCCCATGCTGCCAGGCTGTCCCTGCCATGTCTGTGGTGCTCATCTTTGTGTCAGCTTTACCCTCTGTAGTGCTGGGGCCCAGAGGCGAATGGAGCTCGTTGGCCACGAACCCATGGGGCAGGCAGCTGATGGTGTCACTGCCAGTGACAGAGATGGCTTAACCTTGTCATGGGGTGTGATACAGCCATTGGCCACAGCTCCTCAAGATGCTGTTGTGATACTTCTCAGGAGGAAACATCAGTGCATTTTTTGCACTGTCAAATATGAGTTAGAATTAAAGGGAGAATGAAGAAGGGAAATGAAAAAAAAAAATATTCAGAGCATGTTGCAGCCGTGTACAGTTTTGTATCTTAGAGTTTGTTCCCCAGGCATTGCCAGTGCTGCTACATGACAGCTGCCTTTCCCATTTCAGTTGGGGACAAGGCCATTTAGACATATTCAGCAGCACAACTAAAAGGTTTTACTGCGCTTTCATTTTCCTTTATGGCACCACACACCTGCATACTCTTTAAGCACAGCCACTGCTTCATCAGAAGCTGATGAAATTGCTTTGGGCTTTGGGCTCTTGGTTTCCACCTGTGGGAAATGCTGGAGTTTCTTATGTATCACCAAGACTGCAGTCCTGGAAGCGATGCCTGTGTGAGATCAGACCCCCGGGGGGGAGTAGCTTCCTGAGAGAGCAGAGATCTACCCTGCTTTGTGCCCTCTGAGAAGCCGAGAGCTTTTCTGTCATGTTGCAAGGGTCCATATGGGCTTCCTGAAGCAACAGCACTCAACTGAAACTGTTAAGGAAACATGGCTTTATGGATAAATGCCAGGGCACTCCAAAGAGCTAAGTTAAAATCCTGATTCAGTCTGCTGTTTTACTTCCTTTTGGTTTTCTTCCTGCAGCCTTACAGCCTTTCGAGAGTGCCCAAGAAGATGGCTGTCTCTGTCCTCTCAGCAAGAGTTGAGATCCGCAGCCAGTAGTGGTTTATACAGAATATCTTCCTCCCCTTCTCCCTCACTCTCTGTGTCATATTTTTATTTGCTTCTAAGCCTGTCAGCCTGTTAGTCGTTCCAAAGCACCCTGGGAACGGAATCCGGTTTTGCCTGTGTGTCTCAGTCTGGAAATATCAAGAAGAATCAGGGACCATAAACGCAAAGAATCCCCAAGAGAGCTTCAGGCATTCCCTGGAAAGGCAATTAGTTATGGCCAAGGATCTGTACCATGCAGTTGTCACAGGAGTATAATCATTATTGTAGGCATCCTCACTTTACCAGTCCCTGGGGCTGCAGCAGGGGCTGAATTGTTTCCCTATCCCTTCCCATCTATGACAGAACTATGATGACAGTCCTTGGAAATGGTCCCAAGAACATCCCTTGTGAGGTTAGTGAGGAAGATGCATCTTTCTCCCAACCACCTATTTTCACTTGAAGACAGGACCACTTGTAGAGTTAAGAAATGGGCACAGCTGGAGAGCAGTGTGCTGGCTTCTTCGTAGCTTAGGGTACCAGGTGTTCTTCCCGGAACTCTGGAGAAGCAGCTGGGCAGCATCCCATCACCACATAAGTATCAAGAACCTTTTGCCTACCTTACTACGCATTAGTTTCCACAGAAGCTGAGTATACAACAGCACCCTGGAAATCAGTATCCTGTGGCTGGAGACCTTGCAGTATGGAGACAGGTTCCTTTCCGGGCTATCACTCTTTATTATTCAACTTGCACTCACAGAGATGCTCAGGCCCCATCGGGGGAGCTAAGTATCTCCCAGCATCCTTCTCTTGGATCATTTCCTGAGGGATGTGGGCTATTCGAACTAATCTGAACATTCCACAAGGGAGGGTTCAACATGGAGGTGGAGCACCAGAACAACTAGTGGGGTAAATAGCCCTGAGCCCTTCTGTGTCAGTTCACAGCTAGCTTTGTTGGGGAACCCTTCAGTGGTGAACTCTCAAACTCATAGGCAAACTCACCATCTGGAAGAGAGAATACCTTCATGTCATTATTCACAAGAACCCATGTTGTTTGTTGCTTTCTCTGATGTCTTTGATGAATTAAGCTGATGAAGCTGCCTGCAGAATAAGCAGCTTTCCAGTGTCAGCTTCCACAGAACAAGAGCAGGCAGTTGTGATTTCCTTGGTACATGAAAGAAAAAACATGCCTGCAGTATCTTTCGCAGAAGTCGAGAGAAGAAACAGCAATACAAATACTAAAGAATCAGAATGGCTAGGGTAGACGCTATATTTTATCCCAACAGGGAAAATGTAATGTGTTTCCTTCCATATAAACATCTTTCTTTCATGACCACTGGTGTGTGCCAGGATGAATCTGGGTTGTGTCACTCTGGGGGCCTAGCACGTCATCTTGCACTGTGAATCAGCAGGAGCTAGCTGACTCCACTAACCAGTAAAAAATGAACTATTGCCAACCTTCCCCTTCCTTCCTCCAAAAAACCTTCCAAATTGTTTATAAGAGCTTTTATAGGACCTGCCTGCTCGTTCTGGCACCCAGAAAATACACAACTGAGAATTCTGTTTGGAAATATCTGTGCTGTAAATAACTTTTTATTCATCCTATTTATATAGCAATCTATGCTTCAGCTTTTTCTTTTGAAGTACTCAGGGAAAGCTATTAGCTAATCCTCCGATATAAAACTCATAATAAGTTGAATGCTCATTGTTTGGATGGAGCAATCTATAAGCATTCAGGAAGCAATGTGGGATTAGTCACTCATTAAGATATGGACAGTGTTTGTGTGATCTTTATGTGATATTCAAATGGCTGTCAGTGTTATTTAACAGGAATTCAGGCTATCTTCCTGTTGGCACTTATAAGTGGTCCTGACTAATGGAGAATGTACTTTAAATGTTTGCTGCTTGAAGAATTTTATAAAAGATTCAATTCAAAACCAAATTTGCCAGCTAATAGTATTAGTAGTGCTGAAAAGCATTTCACAAAGAAGTGACCCTTAATTCCAAGCTGAACATTGCACCATGCACTATATCTGTGTGCTTTGCAACTACGGTATTCAGAAATCTTTGGAATAAAGTTTCTGGCTTGGATTTTGCCTAGAAGAAAAGTTCCAGGGCAAATTTCATCAATTCCTATAGGCCAAATCCAAAGGCCATCAGTGAGAAAAAGACCCTGAAGAATCTAGTGCCAACTTATAGACTTCCCGGTTTGTCCACTTATCAATATGTTATAGGAAAAGATGAAAGAAAATAAGATCTTGGCTGCAACATACAAACCAAAGGAGTAAATAGCATGCACTGGCAAGACAGCAATTACATTTAGGACTTGAAAACAAACTTTGGTCATTTGAGATCTACAGTTTTTAGTCTAACTGGAGTTCTCAATTCCAACATTACTTCCATCATAAAACATAGCTCAAAACCCAAGAAACACTGAAGGATAGTAAAATGCCTATGAGAACAAATGCTTCAAGGAATAGCTTGTGTAAAAATTTACAACAAATACTGAGACCATTTTGTTTGTGAAGTTATTCAGAAAAGAAGGCAGAGATAACACAGGCATTCAACAAGAATGAAGAACAATTTTTTGCTGTGGCAGGGATTCCCCGGGTGAACTGGAGAAAAGAGACCCGATCACATCCATCTCGATATTGTATTTTGAGAAGGACACCTGAGGGGTAGATGATCACAATGGTCGTTGAATGAGGCAGCACAGAATAGTCAGGGGTGTCAGAGCCTTTTACAGATTTTACGTGCTGCCTATTAGCTCAGAAAAGATTCATTCATGTGCAACAGTGGCAACTGCAATGAAAAGTCTATTTAAGAAAAAAATTACTTCAGAAAAACCTGTATGATCCATATGAGTTAAGTCTTCATGGGCAGTTACTTCCATTTAATTAAAAATATGAATTTAAAGTGGTTGATTTAAGAACTTAAGCTCTTGAGTTATATGTGGCTTGCTTTGGTTTAGGACTGATAAGCAGCCAGTTTAAGGTAAACTTAAATAAGCCAGTAGCACTGAATTAGTCTCCACCTGAAGGTCTGAAAAAAATTAGCTAAGGTTTGGCCTTAGCCAAAAACTGAATGCTTTTTAAAATATTATTTTTAGTTGTAAGATCAGTAAAGTTTTGCAGCACAAAACACAATCATAGTTGCATAATTGCATACAGATGCATATATATCAGCTTGTTGTTTCCCTGTTGTATAGGCATCTTATTCCAGTAAAGAAGGATATAACATCTGACAGAAGGCTTGGGAGACTATACTGTTGAAATACTACAAATATAACTAAAAACACAAAATCTGTGTGCAGGTAAATCCCAAACTGTTGGATGTATGTTTATAAACAAAGAGCAGCACTGTAAGTTTCGAGTCTGAATTCATTATGACCCTGAAAATCAGTATAATTGAGAACCTGATGTGGCACAGGAATGCTTTTAAGAGGGTGAACTGGACAGGGGGTTGCCAGGTGGCATAGAGCCATCCGCTCCTCACCAGAGTGAGTGGCGGAGTGCCAGAGTTGGAAGGCTCATATGGGACTTGTGGAGGGAATACTTGCTCCCCACAAAGCATCTGACACTATTGTTTTGCACCTGGGCAGGAAAGATTCCCCAGCACTTTTAGATTCCTCTAAACATACTGCAGATTAAAAGAGCTCTGAAGGATATCTTCAAATCCTACTTTGACTGTTGAGATTGTCAGTTGAGATTGGAAAAATTAAGGTGATCTGCTTCACCCTTCCATTACAATCGTAATCACAGAATCACAGAATGGATGAATTTGAAAGGGGTCTCTGGAGGCCATCTGGTCCAACATCCCTGCTCAGGCAGGGCCATCACCTGGAGCCAGTTGCCTAGGAGCATGTCCAGATACCTTTTTAATATCTCCAAGGGTGGAGACTCCACAATCTCCCTGAGCAACCAGTGCCAGCGCTTGGTCACCTTCACGGTCAAAAAATGCATCATGATGTTCAGTAGGAACCTCCTGTATTTTAAGTTTGTGCTCATTGCCTCTATTCCTGTCACTGGGCACAACTGAAAAGTTTGTCTCTGCCCTCTTTGCAGCCTCCTTTGAGGTATATGAGACTGTTCCTGAGCCATCTCTTGTATGCTTTAAACAGTTCCAGCGCTCTCCGCCTTTCCTCCAATGAGGGATGCTCTAGTCTTTTAATCATCTTTCTGGCCTTCTGTACTGGAAAGCCCAGAACAGGCCACAGCACTCCAGGTGTGGCCTCATCTGTGCTGAGTAGAGGGGCCAGGAGCAGAGACAGCATTGACTTCTGGGGTACACTGCTAGTTACTGGGCTCCAGCTAGCTTTCATGCCACTGTCACAATCCTTTGAGCTCAACTGTTCAGGCAATTTTCCATCCATCTCATTGACTTCTTCTCCAGGCCATACTTCATCAGCTTCTCTATGAGGATCTTCTGGTAGACAGTGTCAACAGCCCAGCTAAAGTCTAAGTAGACAATACCCACTGCTCTTCTCTCAGCTACTACGCCAGTCATTTCGTTGTGGAGGGTTAATACTGAAACTAAGAAGAAATCAGTATCACAGAGCTTATGGTCAGCGTTATAGGTACAGCATTGGTGAAAAAAAGCTTACAAGTAAACTAAATATTAAAAAAATGCAGTTCTGGTATCTGTGTAGAAAGCAGATTGCTCTTTTAACTACTCATTCCTGCCACTGAAAATCCCTCAGACACATGGCAGGTGCCAGAGCTGGAATTACTTGTTCAGACCAACACTGCCCCTCCAAAATTCCACCTGCTGCAAGTCTGATTCTTGGCCTAGACTTTAGAGGTCACGTCTTCTTCAAAGGATATATGATATATGTCTTCCTGAATAGAATAGAATTGTTCTGAATAGAATTGCTCTCAAAATCCTAAGTCCTCTTGAAGTTATACATAGTGCTAATAAGGCTACTGTTAGGAATAATAATTATATGTCTGTTAGGCATTATTTGCTTAAATTGAAAACCATTTATATTAATCCAGACAGCAAATTGCATGAACTTCCTTTAACCTTTGTAAACCACTAAGAAATTCAGTATTTTTGGCTAATTATGGTTGCAAATCACAAGGCCTGCATGCCTTCATTGTTAGCTAGGTAAAATACCCATGTCCTCATGATATTGCCTTCCTCCATGGATCCCAGTCACTCATGTGCAGAACTGTGTTTTCCATGAATTTAGGGAGTATTTGAAGTGAAGCTGGATAGGGATGTAAGTGTATCTGAAAGGAGGAAATAAAAGCTATGAACTGCTCTTCTCCGCTTCTCAAGAATACAATTTAAAACTTGTTCTCTGCTTATATAGCTGAGACTAGAAGGTAAAATAACTTGGAAAACTGGGAAAATGTCATTTTTCCAGGGCTTTTTTTTTTCTTTCCTATGGAAAGCATTCAAGCTTTCCTTTTGTAGACCACTTTCCTTCTTACAGTAGGCTGTCTGGTTGCTACTGGCTCCCAGGCCACACGTATGCCCTCAGTTTCCAGAGGGAATATAACTCAGAAGACTGCTTCTGTACACGTATATATGCACTTAGAGGAGGGGTAAAGCAAACATACAGTGATAAGCTGAGCAACTCTTCCTGGGTGTTCCAAAGAAAATGAAGAACTAGTGATAGGTTAAGAGGGTGTAAGACTATGCAGATGGCTTCTCCACACCCACAGCCATGACTGGTCCCTATGTGTTCCCTGACACTTGCACCATATTCCTGGGATTTTCAGCCTTCCACACTCTGCTGAGAAAGAAATTGTTTAGGTCTATGAGGGATTACTAGAGGTAGCTCTACCCAAGATCTACGTATTAGTGTTCAAAGATGAATATCGTTTCCTACAGCTAGAGGCAGCCATTTAGATTTGGCAGATGTTATTTTATTTGTTCAGGCTGAAAGGTCACTATAATTCTGTCAGCTTTATTTTCTGTATTTAAAATGTCACCCCAAACAGGTAGCTAAGGTAACGCATTCGCTTTCCACATCTTCTACAATTTTCCATGTCAGAGAAGGTCTTTTATGTCTTAGGAATGCTAATTAAGTTTAAGAACTGGTCTTTGAAAAAAACATTGGAAGGAAGTGAAGCACCTTTTTAAGATGATTTTCTCAGTTCCAAAGGTGTTTGATTCTATTGTTTTTCTAAGGGCTTTGACATGTTTGCTTCTGGCAGCATTTCTTTGCTCTCTCAAAGCATCTCTTCATGCAAGAAGACAATTATAATGATCTGAAAGGCTTCCTCCTACTGTCCTCCATGTCTGTGCTCACACTTAGTTGTGTCTGCAATTTGCATCTACAGAGACACAGAAAAATTCGACTTTGTGCTTTGAAGGCCATTTCAAAAAGGCAGTTGAAGTCATGGCTATATGGAAGCCTACATGGCTATATGGAAGCCTACTCTGTTGACTTCCATCTTCCACAAATCCTGGCTGTGCAAACCCACTCCTTCCTTTGTGTCAGCTCCAGCACATGGCTGAATCTGTGCTGAACTCTTTTAACACATCATGCAGGTCAAGAACCACCCTTGGTTTTTTTCATCTATTTTGGTTAGTCTTCTGTCATCTTAGCATGCTCAAACGGCTCCATGAGGATCACAGAGCACCAGAATCACAGGTAGAGGCAAGATAATAGGAAGAAATGGGCCATCAAAGGCAGGATGAAGGTAGGACCACATCACCCAGACTGGGAAGGAGTCCTACTGCCATGGCAAGGCAGCCTCATCTACTGGAAAAACCTTAGTGACTCCAAGGATGCAGTTTTGCCTTGCCATATTTCCCCAGGGCATACTTTAATTCTTTTTCCAATTAGAAACCCCCTACCTTTTACTGACATTTGAAATGCAGGTATCTTAATTCATTTTGGCTGGCATGCTGGTCAAATATGGCTAACTGCACTTCAAAGAATCCCATCTGCTTATTAACTAACTTATATGAAGCACATAACGGCAATAAAAATCTCTCTGTGCATTGTTTAATTCAATGCAATGCAATTTTTTATTTGTACTTTATTTTATTAATGCAGAGTTAAAGCTCTTGTTTTGTTTTATAAATTACTTGACAGGAAGAGAAAAACATCTAGATATTGAGGTATATTTCTGAATTTTTTTTTCATACATCGAAACTGTAGGTCAAGAAAAAGACCATCATTCGCTCTTTTAATTTGCTTTTGAAATTAAGTTGAAAAAGTCTGCAGAAAAACTGTTCCTGTGCCACGGGTTTCCTTTTGTAAGGACTGTTTAAGTATTTTCACAAATGTGGTTTTATCTTTTTTTTGCCTTCCTGTCCACATGGTTTGAACATACAGGTCAATGTGACCTTACAACTTCCTAGGGGGAAATTAGTTGAAGAGAGATGGCTTGCAAAGAAAGAGACACTGACAAAAAATCTGTGGGTTTTCTGCAAAATACATTTACTGTTTCTTGGCAGTCTCTGCCCTCAACTCCCACCTTTGCTTTAGTAGCATCTGTTGTGATTTTCTGATCTTGAACTGAGTGGTCCGAGCAGAATTTTGTTATTTGGGAAGCAAAATCCATTGACTAATATGTGTCTCATTAAACTTGGCTCCACATTACCTTAAGTTAGAAACACATTATAGCTACATCTTAACAGAATGCTTAAACATTCTACTTCCCAGAAACCATTGGCAGAGGCCCAACTCTTACTGGAATCGTCAGTACCGACACCTCTAGCTTCCTTTATATATTGGGTCAGATCAATAAATGGGACAGGCTGAGGATTTTATTTACGTGCATACATATACATGCATGTACACACATTCCATATGTATTTATATATCTTCTTCCATGCTATACTATACTATTATACATCTCTTGGACACTCTATAGGAGTCTGCATGCTTGTGACCTAACTTTTTTCCCAGATGCTGACTGAGAGTCAACAAAACCCTTCCAGGGAAATGAAGGCAAAGAACTGAGGCAATGTCAATAGAAACTCTCCCAGCTAAACCCACTGAAATGGTAAATCTAGGAAGTTCAGCCAAAAGCAAGAACAAGCCACAGGTTTCTTCTTTCACCAGCCCATCTTGCAGGATGTAGTTCCCCTTACGGTCCCCAGGTTCATGTGCTACTTCCCTGTGCTGAATGGCATTCATAGTACCTTTCCTATGCTACAATCCCCCCGCCCGGTTGTATGTGCAACTGCTACACATCGTTCCCGTACAGGGGAGAATCTGGCACTTAGTATTAAATTTCCAGAGCTAGGCTTAGACCACTTTGTCTAAAAGAAGAGCAGATTAAAAGAAGTGAAATTGGTCTTTGCAATTCAAAATGAAAACAAAACAAATAAATTAAAAACAATCCCCTGAACAAGCTGGTCAAACCCCCTTTATTTAGCTGGCTTTTAACATTGTTTTTTCACACTCCCCGACTTGAGTATATCAAGCAGGCCTGGAAGCCGATGAAATACATTTCAGCACTCTGGGAATCTGGCCTATTTTTGCAGTGGGTGAACCTTAACTAGGCACAAGGAGTGCCAGAAGTCATAAACAAGACTCATCCTCCTGAGACCTCCAAATTAATTTTAATGAACTGAGGAATTTGAACAAGCTCCTGTTAAGCTTCTCACATTTGAAACCATTTTTTCAATGCAAACCTGTGGCATTTCTTCCATCTCTATCTTCTTGGCTTGATTTGAACCATATCCTAGTGCTGAGGGGAAAAAAGCCAAGCAGGAAGGAGGAAATGCTCTAAATGGTTAGCACCAGGAGTAAAGAAAATTCTGTACTAATTCTTATTCAGTATTTCTCATATAAGCTTGCAGAACCACTTCAGCGGAGATAGGCTACAAACACACCCAGTACAAAAGATAAGACACAGATACACCAAAGCAAGTGTTCACATACAGTTGAATGTATCTCCATTCAGGCACCCACGCCCACACTGTGATGAAAAGCTTGACTGCTCCTCTGAGGAACAACAAACCTGTGGTATCTCCAGTTTCATCATTGAGGAATGACAAAATTATGGCAATGCTCAGACCCCACTGAATGGTTTGGTATCTCCTCTCTGCTGTTGTCTATATAGGATGCACCAAAATTTGCATGTCTACCACCCTGATATAGACCCAGTCATGGCTATAACCACAGTCACTCCTGCACAAAACCTGCCCCTTTGTCCCTCATTTTTGGTTAAGTCCCCTGGCTCGAAAACCTTTTGGTGATCAAAAGCAGAGTGTGGTCTTACTGCAAACCTTTCCTGTGACCTTCTAGCTGAGTAACTCCCAAGAAACATGAGACTAGAGCTTGACTTCCTGCAGGCTAGGGAGGACCTGCAGGAAGCCCAGGCAATCCACGTGCAGTGCTCTGCCCACCAGGCTAGCTGTGTTACAACTTCTGTAGTCTTGAGACAACTACCAAGAGCCAGGAGATAATTTTCAGCATCCAGTAGGTAACCAAAATCAGATGAGACTTCAGATACCTCCTCAGCATTTCCTCCTAAGAATTGTACTTTGTTGAAGCTAAGAAGAGACAGGCCACTAATTCTAATGCAATAAATAGCTTTTTCTCCTCACACATATCATCTGTATGTGGGAATGGTACTGTTCAGTTACACTGTAGGTATATTTGGCCACTAATTAAATTAAGATCTGCAAAATACGAGCTCCCTGAGATGGCAGGTGCTATGTAAGTGAAAGAAATTACATTTAAAATGTCATGTTAATGGAAGTTTTTCTTTCAGATTATCTCACGGATATCCTCAACGTGTTTCTTAAAGTTGAAATTTCATTAACAAGTTGTCAACACTAGCCCCTCCTCCCAAAATTCTCTCTTCCATTCCACTCTTTCACCAAACCACGATCCATCTCGAAGCATCTAGAATTACATATGAAAACCTGGTATTTTTAAAAGAGTAAATACTCAAAGGAAGCAACAGGATAAGTTTATTTCCTTTTATGTTTCTTAAAATGTTTCTCTGTTCTCACACATACAAGGTTACCTTATACACAAACACACATACAAACACACTGGCATATGTACATATTTGATAGTTACATTTATGCACACAAATATATGTTAAATGAAACAATATATTGTTTTAGTAGCAAAGAAGAAATTACCGAGGACTTTAACCACCTTGTTCTACCATTTTAAACTCTTTTTAAGCTTCATTTTCTACTCTGTTAAATTATTGAGTTAGCAGAGAACTGATTCCAGTTCTCCTTAAATGGCTAGATGCAAGTAAGGACCCTACCAATTCAATTTTGTTCAAGAAAATAACTGCTTCACAATAGATATTGGTTATAAATCAAAATGGTGCTATTCCTTTCATATTTCAGGAAATAATAACACTATGTCCATTCCAAAAAGTCATGGCAATCCCAGATACTTCCGAATGAAGACTGCTATCCTCTATCTGTATGACATCAGGCACTATATTTTCCCTGGTCTCCTCTGTTACATCACAGTTGCCAATGGTTATTAAAATGTATCCTGGCCAGCCATTTTTTTAGATTAGCATCCCCCATAAGATGCAATATCCTCCTGAATTCCTCCAAGAACCATTGCATCTGTAATCTGCACTTAATATTGAATTTACACCGAGAAATTCATTAGCTATGAATGGCATAAGACTTCCCTTATGCATGCTTTCATTTCATTCATCCAAAACCACCACAGTCCTTGGCTGCAGCAAACAAATTTGGCCTCTTCCCAATAAAATCAATTGTTAACGCATGTAGTGAAAGGAGCACTGTGTATTCAAAAAGGATTGGTTACAGCTTGGACCCAGAGATTTGTATCCTGGTGAATATCTTTTTAGGATCCATCAATGGCTTATAGGTTGAAAAAAACCTGTTGTTTTGTATACTTATTACAATACGCATTCCACTTATATTCTTAGCAAAGTCTGAAAATACGACACAGAATTGACGTAATAGTTTTAGACAGGATTATAGGCTAAAATTCTAAAATCAGAGCTATATAGATATTGGACAGTTTTCAAACATTTAAATATTCCTTCCTCCAACAGTAATATGAATATTGAAGTAGTGGTAGCAGACCTGTTCTGGTGTTATATATGTACAATATAGCAAATAACACTCTTTCTGTATATATACTTACATACATGTGTATACACACACACACACATACACATATTCTCTGTATTTTTCACAGCTTTATGTTGATATTTGATGTTATGACATGGTCATCTAAAACAGGTAGCAAAACTAATATCATGTCCTTTAAAAGTCTTGTAAAATTGTAATCAATTACAGACTCTGCGAGATTTCGACAAATAGGAAAGAGCCTGAAAAATGTCTTGCAAAGCTTAAACTGAGAAGCAGACAAGGGTAGACTGACTTGAACACTGCAGCATTCATGAACTAAATAATTTGTCACTGCATGTCTTAAATATAATGAAATCTTGAAAAATAACTTTTTCTTTTACAGCTTTTTCCCATAAGGAATGTAGCTTCATACAGAATAATTATAGCAGCATAACTATATACAGAAATTGTCCATCCCTCCATTTTAGAGGATACATGCCTTTCAAGAATGACTGTGCATTAACAGAACCACTGAAAACAATTATCAAGATAGTCTAAAACTCTTGATAGTTAAATTACAACATCTGAACACAGATGGGGATAGGATGCTTCCACACTCGATACTGAGCATTTTGGAGTGAACAGACTCAGAAAATATATAGTTTCCTCTTTATATTTAAATGGTTTTTTTTTTTTAAATGATTCATTCATTTTGATAGACAAATTCTCACGCTTTTCCCTGAATGCAATACCTTTCTTGCTTTTTAATTACTGTATTTTATTAAAATTTTTCTTAATATCACATGTAAGAAGGAACAGAACCAAGGAGATCAAGGCTTGTCTAAAATGCAATTACTCATGAAAATTAAGAGAATTCAACTACATACACGTAATACGGAATAGATTTGTCAAAGCATTGAAGGAGCTACATCCCCATAGTCCTTCCCGTTCCTCCTTAGCGTCTATTTCTCCAGGAGATATAAGCCAGACCCAAACCGAGGCTGTACCCTAAATTTAAGGTATATTGATGCACTGTATGGCTGCTGCCTTTTCAGAAGTAAAGTAGTCTTAAACTGAAATCATGAGGCGGAATAGAAGCTCAGTGCTTTTATTTGAAAAGTTTGGATACAGGAATCTATATGCAAAGTAATAGGCCAAAAATCTTACTGTCCTACTTTACTGTACAAAGATAAATCAGTAGCAGTTTCACTTGTACCAATGTAATTGCACCAGTATTTGACTTACAGTTACATAAAGCAGGGCGAAAATAGTATTACATCACTGATCCAAAACTTCTCTCCTATTTTACACTTATTTTTATACTTCTGAATTATTTCTGAGTGCAAGCACAGTATTATGAGTGCAAGCTTGCCTTCTCCTGTTCTTCATTCTTTCTGTATAACCAGGTCCTAAGATAACATTACTACCCCCAAATTAAACAAAAGTGCTATTTTGGTGATTACTAGCATACATCCAAGAACTTTATATCTCAATGGAGAATCAATCTATGACCTTTTATTATATGTATGCCTAGTTCATAACCACTATTTTCATTTGAACACAATTACAATGATATGACTTCCTCATAATGCATCTGATTAGTCTTCCGGTACCAATAAATGTCTATTGTAGTCAATAGATGGATATAAAGAATTGAAATGGATGATTCCAAGGACCAACTTCAGTTTTATTTTTTTCAGTTTATAACTGAAATATTTCAGCTATAAAGGCAGTGGATTAAGGGCATTACCAGAATAGTATTCTCAGCCTCCTCCAAGCAATACATAGCCAGACTGAAATTCAGGTAACAGTAATAAAAATATTGTTTGAACTAGTGTATCTCTATTTTGTTCTATTATAACCCTGGAGCTTACATACTTCACCTGTAAGCAAGAAAAAACATAAAGGGATGTGTTTGGCAGCTGCCTTCTCTATTTAAAATGTCAGGGTCATATTTTCAACTACTGCCTTCAGTTCTAAGGTAGCAGTTAAACTCTTCTAGCTTGAGGGGTAGAAAAAACTTATCAGGGTAAATCTTCCATGTTCAGTTTACAGAAGAGCATGGGAAATCTTGCTATCCTTCTGGTTCTTGCACTTGTCTATGCTATGCACACAATCTGTTGTTCAGATCTTAGTGGCATCAGAATTTAGATTTACTATTCAGATTCACCAGATTTCTTAAATTCTTTCCAGCGCTTGAGGTGCTTTTCCTCAAGAAACGTATTTTTAAAGGGACTTAGATAATTTTATTAGCTTGCTAGTGTTCTACATTTTGTCAGAAGTTTCATTTGCCCTGCATGTTCCAGATAGACAGAAAACTTTGAGAATGATTATAACAGAATCAAATTTCATTAAATTATTGTTTGTTCTGGAATGATCAGCACGGGCATTTCATTCCACTAATGCACATTTTCGTTCCTTGTTTCATTTCTTTATATGATACAAATATTTAAACTGCTAGAGCGCCCAGCTGTTGCATACAAAGCATAACCAAGGACTGTCATGCTGGTTAGATTGTTTAATCTGTCTGCCTTGACCAGAATCCACTGATAAAACCCTCCTACTTCAGAGTAAAATCCACACATGTATGCAAGTCAGTATTCTTCACTCATGCTGAATCTTGAAGGTTGAACTCCTTTGCAAATAAATGTCAGAAGCTTCTGTGGTGGCTAATGAGGACATCATTTGCTAAAAAACAGTGAAGAACTCATACGCTTGAGTGAGCTGGTACAATTTTCTCTTCCAAAACCCATTATTTTCTACAAACCTGTCATGAATTTCAACTGCCACAAATCTTCAGATTACGTGCTGCATTTACCCAACCAACTGAATCTCATTATTGTCCTCTGTCTCAGAGTGCACCTTGCCAGGGTTTCAGTTTTCATGTGGTCATGCCTTTACCCAAAGTGAAAACACTCAGACACAGGTAGCAGCCTTCTGTAGAGCATTTGTGATCATCCTGACACATATTTGAGTGTGATGGACTCAAGACTTCTTTTCCTGATCCCTCTGGGATAGTGAGAGTGGGAGATAAAGACTGAAGATCATCCCTTTAATGAAATTATTTAGAAAACCTTTAAAACAAGTTTTTCAGGAGGAGAATATCAAAACCATATTGTGGGCATATTTAATTTTTCACATTTCTGGAACAAAAAGGCCCAGTTCTGTTGAGCATTCTATGCCAGCTTGTCTCTACAGACAGCTGCTCACACATGCCGACCTCTTACATCTTTTCAGATTTCCTTTCAACTTTAAATCTCCACTGGCAAAACCAGATTTTTAGCATCCTGAAGATGAGGAACAGAGCTTTTAAGCTGACAGCTGCTTCCACTGTCTTTGCAATGTATACCAAAATGATCTCATTTGAGAAGCCATTATCATGTTTTGTATGGTTTTAAGATTGACTAAAATATTCATGCAGGAAAAAAATCCTAACACTGCATATTAGTTTCATTTTTCTTAAATTTGGTGTCAACCTTAGTTAAGTTAAAAAAGAAGACAAAGTTACATGGCTATTTTTGTCTAGAATTAAGCTCATACTTGGTTGTTCTCAGATCTTACCACATCATATTTTTCTTTTTAGGTCATCAATGCATACATACATGGATCATCAGTCCTAATACAGTGCCGTGGAGAAAGCTGGTAATTACCCTGCTTCTATGCTGACCATCTATAGTTCCTCTTTTGTTTCCCTCAGTCAGTTTATAACACTGTTTTATTTTGGGCCCGCCTACCTTGAATGCATAATATTCTTAAACACCTCTGACAAAGCCATATCACAGAGGCATAGCAGAATTTGTCCTTCCTAGTGCCAGTAGCATTGTGATGGCAGAGCTGGTTTCTAAGAGGCTGAAAAGAGTCAGTGGGGTTTTGAAGGTTACCCAAAATTAACCTTTGGGTTACAGGGCACATGGATACTAGGAAAGACCGATGAAGGTTCACACAGGTATGGGAAAGGGCTTCTTCTGGCTCCTCCTCAGCACAACCTCTTCAAATGCTCCTTGTTGCTTATCCCTCCGGTAACACTTGCCCTCACCCTACTGAGAGAAACTGCCAACATCTCTCGGCTGACTCCAGCCTGATGTCAAAGGAGCCCTGTACTATTCTCCTGTGCAGCAACTGGGAAGAGAAGCAGAAGGAGAACTGCAAAGGGACGCACCTTTTATTGTAATGATTGATCTAGGCTGTCTTTTTATCATCAGCAAAGTCATCTGCTACTCCAAATAGTCTCCTGCCCCAGACAGCCTCCTACTATTACAAATGCCAGACATGGCATCCTGTTAGAGACTTTTGTCCAAGTCTTTTCAGAAGTCTAGCTAGAGAACTGGCAGACAAAATGCTTTCTACTGTTTTAATGACAGATTTAATTTTTACAAGATCAGTAAGATAAGATTTTTTTTTCTTCATGGCAGCCTGACTGATTTGCTTCTACTGTATCATGCATAGTTTAATGTTTTATATGCTCTAGCTAGCTTTTTTCAACTAATGTTCCTGACCCCAATTTAAGGTCAGTGCTTTACATTCCTCAGGTCACCCTTAATATTTTTTCTAAGAGAAGTGTTCAGCAGCAGCTCAGCCACTTCCTTCTCAAATATCCTTGTAGCCAGTGGCTAGGCTCACTACCTAATTTAAGTTTATTCTGCTGGTCCCTTTTGAACATCTCATCTCCCATTATGCCTACATCTCACTTGAAAAAACAAGTGTTACAGTACAAGTTTATGCATCATCTTCTGTGACAGGCACTAAAACAAAGTCATAATCAAGCTCCTTTGAAATTGCACTTCAGACCTGCCTTCCTCCAACTCAAAGCTTCTCCGAGGTACTAAGGGAGAAAGGACTGCACACTCTTCCCTCTCCACTGGACGCAAGCGATCATCCTTTGAAGATGTGGCTACAGCTGAGGAGAGGTGCTGGGGTCAGGACAGGAAGTGCAGATTACCTGCTAGAGCTAAGAAAACCCTTGCTTTCCTGATTTTTCCAACTTGTCTGTGTGTTTAGAAGCAAAACACCGGACACCAGGTATGAGGAAGGGAAGAAGTAAAGATCAGCCTGTGGGTCATTATCCCTTGAGAGGCAGTGAGGGTGGAAGAACTTGCCTCCCTCTATACCACGTCATAGCCCACTTCTTGGGAGTGTCATGGCACTTTCACAAAGCCTATAGTGATGCGGGGATGCAAGACATCTGTGTTACACTCTCTTCATGTGACACACGGTAATTCTGGGAGATTTTTAACTTACATACAGGAATGCTGGGAAGGAAAGCATCTTGTGGTGCCTGGTGTAGCAGACACAGGCTGGCTTCTCTTCTGGGCTATTACATTTATTACATATTTGGCTATGTTTGCAGGAAACAGGCTCAATGATCCATGAACTGTCATCCAGTCCTGTGGGGAATAATTGGGGATAGCAGGAACAAAATCTCTGCTATTTTAGAGAATTTGGGATTCTTGTTCCCTGTTTCCCCTGTGTGCTGCAAGAGTTGCTATGAATTCCTTAGCTTATCCCAAGCTTTCAGAGGTGTTAAAAGGTTTGTTGGGCTTGCGGACCTGCCTGGACTCAGCGATATTAAAAAACAGTAACAGAAAGGCTAGATGAAAGAACAAAGGGCTGCAAGCCAGAATCTGTCCTTTGCCAGATGGTCATCTTAATAATACTTTGCATAAATGTAGCATTAGGAATTTGTACTTTGGCCTCTGAAGTGGATGCATATAATTAATACTGTTTTACAAACGGGGAAGCTGATGATTGAAAAGGTACATTCAGTGTCTACAACATCACTAAACACATGTGAGTAATGCCAAGAATTTTTACACATGGGTTATTCAGAAAAAAACTTAGTGGCTACATTGCATTTGTGGACATTGTTGCAGTAACTGTGAGGTTCAAAGAAAGCACAATATGTCTCATTATAAATCGGAGTTACACAAGATTCTTGACTTTTCATCTAGAAATCTGTACAGCTGCTTTCAGGTATTACAGTTTGCTCCATGACTTAAGATAAAGGATTCTCTAATTCAGTTGAGGGCTGCAGCCAAGCAGCATGGTAGAGCTCAGCACTGGCACAGAAACCATGAGATGTGCTTCATCCGCTGTGCCTCAACAGGTTGGTAGATTTTTGTGAACATGTTCAGCTCACGCATTCTGTGGACAGTTATAAGCTTGTTTCTGCCCATGTTGCAAGCAGATATCAGCTTATTTTGCCCATAGTCTATGGCAGAAAAAAAAAAAGTCTATGACCATGTTAACCTTGGGCTTGGAATTAAACTAATAAACTGATCTTTCCTTGTATTTCATCGTGTAGGTGTAAGCAACCAATACAGATGTATGATAATCTCTGTCTCTAGTTATGCCTTGACATCTACCATGTAAAACAAAGAGTAAGCATATCTTCAATCTCTCTCTTCTACAGTAACCTCTCAGTAGTCTTTAAGAGTTCCATCCTTCTGATTTGGTAGTAAATATAATTTTGAAAGCATGCAAACCTATACCTTTTTAGTGTTACTCAGTAAGACATCTTTCCAAGAACACTGCAAAATGTCTAAATCCAAAATGTTCTACTGCTCCTTGATGTTCAATGTGATTTGTTCCTTGGCAATCAAGTACAATATGATACAAAGGATACTTTAATAAGGATTAAGGGCAGTATTTCTGAACCAAAGGGTCACAAATGCAGACGGACAGTGAAAAGAAATCAGGATGACATGAAGTACTGTATATTTTATTTTACTATAGAGCAGAGAGCATGCTGTTTTCCAATTCTAAACACATATCCTAGCCATGCAAGGTCAAATAATCCGTTAACCTCTCCAAACAGACACATGAACATAAGCTTACATATCCTTCCTGTTACTATGGATATATTCTTTGTTCTTACATTTACAGTAAGTGGAAAGAAATCATAAAAAATTGATTAAGACTTTGCCAAGTTGAAAAGCTTAGGAACACTGTTCCAATTTATGTTGTAAGAAAAAAATCCTAGAAATACTTAATCTGCAAACAGCTGCTGCAAATGGTGAGTTAATAGGAAAGACTTTTCTCTGGAAAAAAAAAAAGTAGGCTTAAATAACAATGCATAGGAACAATAATCACTTTTATACTTTTGGAAAAAAGTAGCATAAAAATAGTGATGCTGTAGATATAAAAGCCTCAGTACAGCTTAACTGTGATATAATGCTATATAACTCTACTTACACTAATGGATATCTCTAAATACTTTACTGAGTACAGTGAGAAGAAAAATTATGGTATAAAACAAAGCAAGCAGAAATGATCCTCGCATGGTATGTACACCCAGTTGACCCCACTTTAGCTCTGAATTGCCTATACATCCGGAAATGCTGCTTACAGAAGGACCTTAAGGGAACCAACTGAAGATCATAATACAAGTAATGTTTTGTGTATATCACCTGTCCTTCCAACAAGCCAGTTATAAACCAGCTAAGTACCAGTGAAGTTCTGGGACATATTTTTATAATCCAAACAGATGTGAAGCAAGGACAGGAGATTAGTGGGAAAAAGAAAGCACCTGCTGCAATATTAGAAACAGAGGTATTAAAAGCAAAGAGGTAAACTTCCCATCATATCACCCATGTATGTAAATAATTTTGTTTTATTGCTGAATCATAAAGGAAGACCCTGGGTATGCAGTTGCAGGCTCGCTTTGTTTAACACAAACTTCTGAAGGATTATACACAGAAAAATACGGTATCGCACTGAGTTTGGCATCTGTTTTTGCAGCTGTCACACTAGCCCCGCAAGGGAGCATTCAGAGCTGCAAAAAAGGCCAAAGGGGACTATATTCCACACGATCATCACCAGGCAAACAGGGTGCCAAGTGGGTATTTGAGTCAAATTTATAAACCAACTTGCTTTAGAACAGTGTGTCTATTTTTAACACAGACGGATGAGCCAAGAAACACTGAAATCACTCATTACAGATTATAGAAAGAGACGGTATTATCCTAAGTTTCTCCCCAGTGCTCTTAAATATTTGAGTTGCACCCTGTGTTCAGCTCTAGGGTAAGTAAGTGCAGCTTTATTTAGAAAAGGAATAAACTGGAAATTGCTTACAATAATTCAAAATAAGTGCTTTTCAAAAAAACTATCATTCCCTGTCAGAGACTACCTAGTAATTTATAAATTATTTTGGCAGACAGCAATGATTAAAAGAGCTATGTCTTCACTTAAAATAAGCTATGCCTTTTAGTTCAACGTTCCACATTTTGTATTACACGAATGTCATAAGAGTATTAAAATGATGCTCCTTTCTGCCCAAGACAAGGCAACACCTGACTTGAGTTCTCCAGGCATCTATTAGATAAATTTAAAATTCGAGACTGCAGAAACCCAAGTGATGCTTCTCTGAAGATTCTTTCATTTAGATATTTAATATTTCTCTAAATTTTGCATTTTTTTTAAAAGAAGTGGAAATCTCTATATTTGTACATAGATCAGCCTTTTTTGGTTTCTGATTAAGAAATTCTCAATAACATTAGTATCACTGGTTTGGATCAGCCTTTTTTAATGTGTTCCTCAAGATTTTTAAACTGTTTACACTCATTTATACTGGATTTTGGTTACAATTTTCAAAAAAAGCCAAAATACTTGCCTGTTGAGTAAACGTTTATAAAATCATATAAACTACTATATAACAATGAATAGACATATGTAAAAATATCACATTATTTGGCCCTACTTGCAAGGTTCTGATTATCCCTCTGACTTATGACGTTATCCATAATTCACCGAAATTTGTGCGTGCCAAGCTGCAGTATCAGTGGAAGATCTTATTAAAACCATACAGAAATTAGCCAGCTTCCTGGTAACATAGGCCTGCGTTATTGTTTGTTGCTTATAACAATTTCTGGAACATCAGGTTCAGAAAATCTTTCTTTCCGAGAATAGAGAAGTTTTTAACAGTGCACCCAGACAGCTTTTAGCATGGGCACAAATACGTGTGACCTCCTCACACTGATAATTCATGCTCGAAACAGCTATTTGGAAAAGCTAGAGACCTGCTTTCCTCAGTCTGACTCTTACATACCACTGTGGCATTCACGTTACAGGTTAAAAGCCAGGGTTTGAACCCTACCCTGCCTTCTGTTTTAAGTTATTAAGTCCTTAGCCTAGATCCTTGATTTCTTCACCCTTGTTTCTTAAGCATACTGCTCTTCTAAGGTCATATTAAGGTCTTCCAAGCACATCAGCAAGGCAAGGGAGCTTGTTTTGGTCTTCATACTCTGAGAAGAGGCTTGCTTGCAGCAATTCTATTTCAAGTATCTTCATTCCCAGGTCAGCACACCCTATTTTTGTTGTGAATTTTCCCTGCCACACGTATTTACCCTTGGACAACACCTAGTTCTCAACCTCACCAGTAGTCATCTGCTACTTTGCAAGTTGTCAAATGACTACTCAGGCGCTAAAAAACCCAACCAACTCTCTCTAGAGTCTTAATTTAAGTGTTAGCAGGGAGCTGAAAATTAGCAGCAACATTCCTGCCTGCCACTATGAAAAAGTAGTGAGAACTGACACTTTAATGGTTGCTAAGAAAGGCTGGATTGCAAATTTGCTAGTTGCTCTCAATTCCACCTTCACTGCCAGTGGCTGTGTAAGCACTGAACCTACATTCCTGCAATTTCTCTCAAGGATAGGAACCTGAGATACGAATACAACTTTGGACAGTAAATGCCTGTGTCAAGCATGTTGGTGAGGCTCAGCAATTTGCTAGGAAAACTCGAGAATATTCCCACATTGTTGGCTACACTGCGGAAAGATTTGCACGCTGCTGTTTTCAAGTGCATTAGTCCACAAGTCTCGTTCTTAGAAATTTCAGCTCAGTCAACTTCTTCAGCACCTGCTTGTTGTAACTTTTACCTTCCTAATCCACCTGAAACTCCTCTACAGCTTTTTTTTTTTAAGACAATGATCTCTGCTCAGGCATTCAGTTTTAGGACTCTGCTCTCAGTTTTCGAGAACATATTGCCTCTTTGCTGCTGACTTAGCAGCTATATCCCATACAATCATAAACAGTGCTTGCTCTGCTGAATGATTTTAAATCAGTTGTGCATGCTTTTCGCTCTCAAATAATCTTCCCTCTTGTACTTGGTATATATGACTGCTTCCCTGTCGGGCCAACAGCTGGTTCACAATCCATACAGAGCATCATATCTCAGCATTCACCTTGATAAGACTGACTTTCTATGACCACCTGATAAAACTGGCTGCCAAAACCAAGAAGAGAAATGCTTCAGGTGTCAAGTTTACCAACCTGCAGAGGGATCTAACACTCACAGCCTTCTGATATTTGCCTCATTGTCTATTTGCAACCACACCACCAGTCAAGGTCCACTCGTGTTATGCTCAAGGTGCGGTTGTGTGCTACCATGATGCTAAGATACTGTTTGACCTGAATTCTAACTCTGTGCTGTCACCACTCAGCAACATCACTCTGCTGTACATTCACCATGAAGGTTTTTCATCTCGGGGACCACCCCCTCTACCATCCCCCTCCCCTCCAAGTTCGTATTGTAGATTTCTTCCCTTCCTCTTTCCTTCCACTTTATCTCCCAGGATCCTTGATGGTCTGTTTAGCTATGCCATAATTTCTTGGTGGCACAGTACCACCTTGCCAGCAGACAGAATGAGTTCCAATCTGCTTCTATGTTGAAAGTCTATCATTCAGATAACAGATTTTGATTGATTGCTTTACCTCTGGTCTCCCCTAGATTGCTGCCAGTCGTGGCCAATGTGTAGTCAGCACTCACAGCTGGGTTTTCCGGAAAATCTGTGTTGGCTACATGACCAGGTGCACATTATTATCAACTGCACAGGGGAAAATCTGTTGGCCAGGGAGGCTCTAAACACACTGAACATTGCCAAGATTGTCATGGTTTGGTTTGGCCAATTGTACCACACCAAAAACAAAACGACAGCAGTAGGCACTGGGAAAAGCACTCAGCTTCAGACAGAAATCTGTACTGACATGTATTAAAGTCTTACGTCCAAAAATTTAATCTAGGACTTCATAGGCCCAGCTGAACTCTGAGCCCAGGAGTGCTTTCCATCTCCTGGCTCTGGCTACGCACCTAGACTGCATGTCAGCCCAAGGACGTGGGTGGGATTGAGAGAGTCACCCTGTGCCCCAGCAGGTCTGTACGACGGGGGTTAAGGCTGCAGGGCACAGTACTGAATATATTCTTCCTGCGGCTTAGGTACTCTGTGACACATAACAGAGTGCAGGAAGCAATGAAAGCTGCAGAGTTCTTATCTGCTGTATAAACAGCTTTCTCTACATAAACTTTGACATCTTCTAATTATGGTGCAAAGTTTCCCATAACAGAAAAGACACTTTGGATACTAGAGGATACTAGAGGGCTACTACAAGCATACTAGGTTTGGTGGAACATGGGCAACTTCAGAGATAAAATGAGCAACAACCCTCAAAATACGAGGCATTTGAGAGGTAATGGAGTAAGTGCCTACAGCAATTTATGAACAGATTCAGAGATGATGGTTCACAGTTCACCTATAAAACTGTACACAATTTTGAGAGAAAGATTAATTTCACAGAACATCTTGGAAATGTGCTGTTCAGCTGTGCTATCCTCTTAAAAGTTAAATGTATTTGTACTGTCTAATACAAATACATCAGTGAAAATCTTTTTACTAGAATGAGTAACAGCTACACAGTGCTTAGTGGTGCAATTCTTCCTTTAATTGTCTATTCCCTACTGCTGACTGTTTCAGTGATTCAAGAATAAATATCAAAGAATAAATAAAGTGGATGCAAGAGGTTTCTTAATACGTAATGACTAGGCTGCACTTTATAGATGAAATCTCAGACAATTCAATTGTTACACGAACAAGAGCCTCCTGGCAATTCAGGAACAGCTGTAGATTAAGGCTGATTTCTCTCTCCTCTGCCTAGCCTCACCATAGCTTAATCATATTCTATTTCTGACTTAAGTTACAGCACCTCACTGGCAACATAATGGGGCATTGATAGTGTCTTGAAGACAAAGGAATATTTCCTCTCTGAAGCACGGCAAAACTGAGTCATGCATAGTAATGCCTTTCTTTACAATTATTAAAGTCACTCATAATTTACTCATGCATTTCAAAGAACAAATCACTAAAGTGTCTGAAGAAAACAAAACCTGCCATCTTTGCATGGTTCCCAGGAAAGCAATGCGATTTTGGATACACGCACATCTTTGTCTGATGACTTCCCTCAGCACATCATGCACTGTCTGAACATACTGAGCACAGAGGGATGGCAGTAGTGACAGAGGAGCATCAGCAAGCTCACCTGTTTTCACCATCCCTCTGGGCTTGTTCCTCTTCATTTTTTACGTCAGGAGCATTCAGATTGTACCCTTGTCCTCTCCTGCCTCCAGATGTGACAGGGGCCTCTGTCTTTGTTGAGAGCCAAACTCTCTTTTCCTTGATACAGTGTTCTCCTGTGAACAAGGTGGACTTTGAAGCAGTCTGCTAGCTCTTGTTCACACCACCTGGTGGCAGAAGGACTTCTGCTTTATGATATGCCTTGTACCATTCTATCTGAATCTTAATTCATATATTTAATGGATCCTCCTTCCATCACACTTTTAACCTAGTGATACTATAATTTAAAAATTAAACTTAGAATTTGCCATTCCATAAAAGCCACTGATTACTCATTAGCCTTGCTGCAGACATACATTTTACAACCTGAAGACAGCACTCTCCTCACCTAGCTTGATCTCCTGAATAACCAAAGCTAAAAAGAATATCACCCAGCAATTAGCTGAGAAGCTTCCATTTTTCCCTCCAGGAACTGTTTTCTCCTAGTATGTAAGTACAGACTCTGAACTCATATTGAGTTTTTACAAACAGCAGCTGTTGCAGCCTTGTCATTAATATGGGACTGACACGAAGAACAGAGCTTGTCCAGTGTGAGGCACTATGACGGCAGTACAAATGGTGCAAGAGCCTGATACACCTGTATCATCCATGAAACTATATCCTGAAACTACGCATCCCAAATAATAACCCCAAGAACCTTTTCTGCACAGCAATGGCATCAAAAGTAGCATACCCAGGCCTGTACAGATGTGACCTGAGAAGACACAGGCCATAAAAAGGAAGCTTTGAGAGGGCCCAGATTGTTGATATGATCAGAAGATAGACAGCAAGATCCTTCTCTTAGTGTCTGAGGAACACATGCTTTGCTATGAGTGCCCTAATTACACCCTTAATTTGATTTAAGTCCAAATGAAACCCTGAGCCATGTTCTCATTAAAGAGCACTTATATTCCTACACTCTTTAGGTAAGTAGCTAATTTTAAATGGCTGGAAGATAAATTAATTGCATTAATTTTAATAACATTTCATTTAGAAGTCTAGGAGAAAACTAAATGAGGCCAGTTAAATAGATAATGGTGTAAACATTTTCTTTATTCGCTGATTTACCAGAGACATTCAATGAAATTCAAGCGGCTCCCCTATTAGAAAGGCTGTATGACATGGACCATGGCTGTGTGCAGCAACAAAACAGGAGGCTTCCTCCCTGCAATGAACCAGCTACAGGGCACTGCCATGGGCGTGGTGGGATGAGGTCTGATCATTGTTGAGGCTGCTTTGAATGATTGTCTCATGCCTACCCAGCTGAGACAAATTAGACAAGTATAACAGGCTCATTGATTCTACCTTCCTTTTTAATAATAGTAATTTAAATATTAAAATTCTTGATGGGATTTTGTTACTGCCTTTAAGAGCATTAAGTAGAACACATCTATCTACTGCTTTTGCATATAGGTTTTCTAAACTGTATCTTGGAAAAGAAATTGCAAACTTTTTATAATTTTAGTTCTGAAATATTTCAGAAACTCAAGATTTGTTCTGCAAATTCAAAAAAGCAAAATTCAAAATTTTCAGAATTTATTTTATTGAAAGATTTTCTTTTTATTTCCTCAACGTTGCTTCGGAACATGAAATGGACTGACAATGTAAACAAGATCTGATATGATCTAAAATCAAAGCCTAAGATATGCATTTAGGGCAGTACATATAATGGGGTTTATGTTACATATAAAAAAAAAATTAGCTTGAAAGTTTTGTCCTTACAAAATATAAGATCCAAAGATTTAGTTACATATCATGTCAAGGATAAAAATGTTTCCTGGAGCAAAACCTTAAACAAGTGTGTCCACCTCCCAGCTGAATGTCCTACCCACTGATCTACTGAATCACAATCTGCATGTCCCTGCACATTTAGTTTATTCGTGAGAAAGACTCATTTGGTTGTCATTTCAATTTCTATGGCATTTTCAAATAGGACAATCTACCAGAAAGAAAGGAGGCATAAATTTCAGCAATTTGCACCATATTCCACAGTGCTTCTCATGTTAAAAATAATTTCTCTGGCTCCTGCATGGCAGGATCAGTCTAAGTAGCATGTCTGGTATGGTCTCAGTTGCTTCAATAAAACGTTTCCATACTAACTTGATTTTTCCTCTCATGGGTCCTGCACATTGACTACTGCAATGATCCCCCTGCAGTTATTTAATTAGAGCCTAATCTTACCTTCTTACATAGAGCAAGACTTTCAGTTCTAGTATTCATAAACTGCAGCCAGCTATTTGGCAGCAGCGCTGGTTTTGCTGGCAAAATGTTTTTTCCCCTTTAGCACCTCTTTAGGGCACGATGTGCCATTCACTTCCCCAGAGCCTCTCTGCAGCTGCCATAGTCAGCTGCCCAACAAAGGGTATCAGGGCGCAGGTGGCAAAAATGAAGTCCTTGGTCCAGGTCACCACACAACCAACAGCCACAGCAGGAACTGGGGACGGGAGGTGGGGGTGAGAGCAGGGACAGGAGGAGGACCAGGCAGGTGCTGATGCTGCAGTTGGAGTGGGGCCAGAGGAGGGCCATGAAGATGATCAGAGGGCTGGAGCACTTCTTGTATGAGAACAGGCTGAGAGAGTTGGGGTTGTTCAGTCTGGACAAGTGAAGTCTCAGAGGAGACCTTATAGCAGCACCTGAAGGGGGTGTACAAGAAAGCTGGGGAAGAACTTTTTGCAAGGGCATACAGTGGTAGGACGAGGGACAATGGCTTGAAATTGGAAGGAGGAAGATTTAGATTAGACATTAGGAAGAAAGTCTTCACGATGAGGGTGGTGAGGCACTGGCACAGGTTGCCTGGGAAAGTTGTGGGTGCCCCCTTCCTGGAGGTGTTCAAGGCCAGGTTGGATGGGGACTTGGGCAGCCTGACCTAGTGGGATGTGTCTCTGCCCCTGGCAGGTGGATTGGAACTGGATGATCCTTAAGGTCCTTTCCAACTGAAACCATTCAATGATTCATCACCAGCCAGGAAAGGAGAATAAATCGACAAGCAATTACTTTAGGATAGTTACCAGCCTGTGTAACACTACGGCATTGTGAGGCTGTTAAGTGCTCAGCTGAAGACAAGTCTCTATTACAAGTGTTCGGCCAGTTAACTCTCATCATCATCAACCTTTTCAAATTAAATATTTCTGGTGCTTCTAAAGTGAATAAGAATAAAGCGTACCACAAGTAAAGTCCAGACACTTCCCTCAGGTATGTTTTCATAACATTCAGTAGGACCAGAATCCATGCTCAAAGTGCAGAACAGACTATATTGCTGGTAAATCAGGTTAAATTAACATCAATTTTTAAAAATTCTCTCTTGTAAATTCTTACACTTGGAGAGAAAAGAAAGTATCATTAGGCAGATTCTTCCTAGTGCCTACAAGGTTACCACTAAAGCGCAGGGGAAATAAATACTTTTCCTCACATCATTTTTCTGATTTTCAGTTTTGTTGCTATTAATTACTCTTTATAAAAAGTAGATTGAATTTATATCAACAAACTTGTCCTTTCCTAGCGTATTTGGCAGCCTTTGAGGTTTCATGTTCACATTCCGTAAGCCCTAAAAAGTATGCAGGTTGCTTTACTGGAACAAAACTATTCATATTTCCTTGGGACTTTGCCTAATTTTGGTTTGGAGCATGAAGTATGCAAACTACATGTAGCAGCCAAAAGGGATCCTTCAGAAAGCTAACACAGACACAGAACACGCATAACTTTCTTTCCACCGTGAATGTGCTGGAGGCATCTTCCTGTAAGTAAAGTTCATGGGAACATCTTTAAATATAAAATTGCATGTCAGGTCCACGCTTACAGTTATCTCTGGAAATGAGGTAGAATTATCAGTCAAAATTTTTTACTAATGCAACATAGAAGTTATAGAAAAGTGAAATAATCTTCCATCACACAATCACTGCCATCCGATCTCTGCTACTGGGTGGAGGTTTGAGTATCATATCTGGGAAAAGAAATATTAACTGTATCACTGATTTGAATTAAATGTGCTGTAATCATACTATGCACTCTCATGTCATACTGACACATGTCCTGTGCAGTAGGAGATGGAGAAATCCAAAGCCTGCCTGGTTTGACACCTGCCCTAGTACTAGGTTGGGGATACCGTCAAAGCTGCAGATGAACAAGGTGGGGAGGGGAGAAACGCAGAAAGGTTAATAAGGTTAGGGTGGGCTGGGAGAAAAAGAGTGACTGTTTCAATGAGAAAGCGAGGCTGTCAAACCAAGCTGAGGAACACAGGCAGGAGTCAGGCCAAAACCTGCTCTTGACAGAAGTTCAAATGGGAAAGAGGTCAAAAAAGGAGCACAGCCAGGATAAGGAAGGGTAGGAAGCCATGGGATGTGTTTTTTAAGGCCTGCAGAAGGCAAGTTAAAGAGCCAAGAGAAGGAAGGAAGAGGCAGTCAGTGATGTTCAGAAGCAGGAAGTCTGAGCAGATTCTCAGGCAGTCCACAAGTTCCCAGAGTTTTTCTTACTGCAACAGCACTTTGGGCATAGTCTCTCTCCAGAGAGCTCAGAAGTGAATAATGTGGAGTATGACTGGGTGATGAGGCACAGGAACAGGATGCCCAGAGAAGTCACGGATGACCCATCCCTGGAGGTGTTCAAGGCCAGGTTGGATGAGGCTTTGAGTAACCTGGTCTAAGTGGAAGGTATCTCTGCCAATGACAGCGAGGTTGGAACTAGACTATTTTTACGGTCCTTTCCAAACCACACCATTCTATGATTCTATGATTCTATGATTCTGTGATTCTATGATTGTCCTTGGCAAGCAGTAGCTAATTACAGAGACCATTCAAGGCATTCATGAACATGTGTACGAAAATTCTTCTTCTTTTTTTCCATGTTGCCTGTAACAACTTCACAGTTTTCCCAGACCCACCCTAATTAATTTGAAATTCCAAGAAGGAATGGACACTAAAGACCTCAAAACCCCCAAAAACTATTGCTCCCAAAAGAATAAAGGTATCATTTTGGCTCAGTTTGATTCTACTGTCTTGTCATTTTTACACTATCCCATACTGTATTGCATAATCCATTTGTGAGTTAGTACAATTCTGAATAGCCTCCACTGAGAAACTGAGTAAATATCTGATTTAATGGTTTTGAAAATAAAGTGCTATAAGCAACCTCCAGTACCATTTGTTATCCATAAGTGGGAATTGGTTTTCTCACATCCTCGCACCCAGTGCAAAATTTTGAGCATGATCAAAATAGCCTAGACAGCAATATCCTAACGTTGGATATATTTCCTAGAGCTCTGGATAGGTGGCAAAGAAGAGTTACAAGCAATACTTAAAGTAAAACATGCAAGAGAGAGACCAAAACAAAACCTTCTCCTTTTCAGAAAAAGAGTAAAGTAAGCCTTTTGGAGAACTAAAGTATTGATCTTTCCACAATGCTTTTTCCTGACTTACCTGATTTTTTTTTTTTTTTTCCCAGAGCTCTTTTGTCATCTTGCATTCAAATATTTTACCTGGCTAAAACTGGCCTCAAAGTAGTTATACCAGGCATACTGAGATCCTAATGCTGGATTCCCATGCCTTTCAAACTATTTTTCCTCTTTTTCCTTTCAATCAGCTTGAAAGGAAGAAAAGAAGACAAAAGTCTGTCTTAGTTGCCGACACCATTTTGTGATCAAGTATTGCCTATTTACAGGGCTTTTTTTTGATGCTGTATGCTTGTGCCCTATGTTGACTCAATTTTGTGTTAGATCTTCATGGTACTTGGTGTGCTGGGATTGCGCAGAACATTGCAATTTGTGGAAGAAGCCGCATTTCTGCCACATTTCTCAGGCATTTCTGAGTGTCACTGATCACCCAAGTAACACTATCTCTCTTCTTTTTTTTCATAGCTACTGTAAAATATTTTATTTCAAGGTCTTAAAACGGACCCAAATGACCCTAAGCATGTGCTTTACTGACAGAAGAGCTGCCTATGATTCAAATTTAAAGACACTTCATCTGCATGAGGACTTACTGCCTTTCGTGCCATGGTTATGCTGGACCTTCATTTTCCACAGTCCTACTCTGCTACTTAGTCATGGATAACACTGCTGTTTCAGTAACATTAACTCATATTTTAGTCATTACCACCATCTGTGGAATGGGGACGGACTTGGGGCTGACTCTCAGATTTGCATTTGCTGTATCATCATGGGCAAGACTGCTCTCATGGCTCTGACTTCTCATACAGAAAACGTAAGGATAAATATTACACTTGTGTGAAGGCTGGAGGAGAAAAAGGACTTCACTAATTGAAAGAAATTAAAAACTGGAAAGCTGCCAAACCCAACTGTGAATGCAAGAAATCTATCCTATTGGTTCCAAAAGATACAGTAAGTACTTTGGGGTGCTTATTTCTATCAGTCTTTGTCATGTGTGGATTCACAAACTTAAAAATAATTTTGGAAAGCCTAACATTAAAAGTCTCCATCTCCTTTTTAGAGCTCATAACCAGCTGGACGCACCTGGAATGCAATATGCTGTATTGCCTGGAAAGAAGATTCTGTGACTGTGCTTCTCACAGGTTTGAGTGACTGAGTGGAGAAGTGTAACAGGTTCTATGCTCCACAGGCAAAGTTAGCCCCAAAATGTGCAAGGTCCATTGTAAGATCTTGAAATAAAATATTCTATAGTAGCAATGAAGAAAAGAAGAGAGATAGTGTTTCCTATGTGTACATTTTGAAGACTATTATGTGCTTATCACTTCATGGAGGAAACACAACAATTCAGGACAGGAAATGTTCTAAGCTGATTGTATGTGATTTTCCAGGTACATCGACACCACATAAGTTACCCTAATTCCCTATATTTTATGGGATATAATATTCCTAATCTGCAAATGTAGCAATCAATTAAAAACAATCACGTAAATGTATTTTTTACTCAAAATTAAGTAATTAATTTCTACTCTACAGTAAGAATTTTCTGATCATGTTATTTCTATGATTACTAATTATGAATTTTGGGGCTTTTTACATTCTTCTCCTTCTCAGAAACAGTTTTGGTTTTTTAATCTGTGTCTTACAGCTAAAATTTTCACTTGAACAGAAATTAAGACTAGGAAAATCTCATTTTTAAGAAGTTAGTTTGTCCAGAAGGAGCTCTGTCTTTAATCAGAGAACTATGGGCTCATCTCAGAGGGAAGGCAGATACACATATTTGGATAATGTTGTGGGGAGATGCCTTTGGAAAAGTAGTGCAATGCTAACACTAAATGAAGGAACTACTGTAGTCCTGAGACATTTTGCCAATGGGAGAATCAGCTTCCTGACAAGTCCATTTGTAAGTGATTCAACAGAAATGTTTAAAGAACCTTGTGGCTTATTATTATATTCCGTGACAATTGGTGTCCCTCAGGGGTCCATACTGGGACTGGTGCTGTTCAATATCTTTATCAATTATACTGACAGCGAGATTGAGTGCAAGCTTGCAGATGACACCAAGCTGAAGTGCTGCAGTTGCCACACTGGAAGGATGAGATGTCATCCAGAGGGACCTGGACAAGCTGGAGAGGTGGGTCTGTGAGAACCTCATGAGGTTCAACAAGACCAAGTGCAAGGTCCTACACCTGGGTGAAAGCAATCCCCGTTTTCAGTACACGATGGGGGATGATGTGATTGAGAGCAGCCCTGCAGAGAAGGACTTGGGGGTGCTGGTTGATGAGAAGCTCGACATGAGCCGGCAATGTACGCTAACAGCCCAGAAGGCCAACTGTATCCTGGGCTACATCAAAAGAAGCGTGGCCAGCAGGGCGAGGGAAGCGATTCTGCCTCTCTGTTACTCTCTTGTGAGACCTCATCTGGAGTACTGTGTCCAGTTCAGGAATCCTCAACTGTTATGTCTGGAATCCCCAACTGATATGGAACTGTTGGAATGGGTCCAGAGGAGGGCTACAAAGATGATCAGAGGGCTGGGGCACCTTCCCTACGAGGACAGGCTGAGAGAGTTAGGGTTGTTCAGCCTGGAGAAGAGAAGGCTCCGAGGAGACCTTATAGTGACCTTCTAGTACCTGAAAGGGGCTACAAGAAAGCTGAGGAGGGACATTTTCCAAGGGCATGTAGTGATAGGATGAGGGGGAATGGGTATAAACTGGAGAGGGGCAGATTTAGACTGGACATTACGAAGAATTTCTTCACCGTGAGAGTGGTGAGACACTGGAACAGGTTGCCAAGGGAAGTTGTGGCTGCCCCATTGCTGGAGGTGTCCAAGGCCAGGTTGGATGGGGCCTTGGGCAGCCTGATCTGGTAGAAAATGTGTCCGCCCATGGCAGGGGAGTTGGAACTAGATGATCTTTAAGGTCCCTTCCAACCCAAATTATTCTATGATTCTATGATTAATTACAGAAGTTGTCATATGTAACATGTATCTATTAGTCGTAGTAGAACTCTATCTTTCAGTCTTGATCTAGTGTTGTAAGATAAATTTGAGTAATAGGCATTAGGGTTTTTTTAAAATTCTGTAATACTGACAGAGACTGGGAACATTTTCATCACTTTTTCTAAACTGTAACAGGAAAACTATGCTCCAAAATGGCTTGTACATGGCAGACAAAAAGTGCAAAGAGGAAAAGATTTTTTCAGCCTGGCTTCAGACCAAATGGCTGGCAGAGTTGGAAATAGATCCCAGGTCTCTGATACCCAGTCTAGGATTGTATCATCTGATCTCTACCACCTCATTTATTTACACAATTTTTATTGTCTGCTGCTTAACTGAACTATAAAATCCACACCAGCAGCTGGAGTTCACAAGATGCATATATATTTTTTTTTACTAAGAAATGTTTAAAATCTTTAATTGCTAGTGGTCATACATTTTGTACTAATTTGCTTTCCTTTCTGAACATGAACGTACAGTACTTTCATTTATTGAGTCACTGATCATTCATCTAAGGCTGTGGAAGGCAATAATAGCACTCATGATAACAAAAATCAATAGAGCTGTAAATAAGCTTTGCTACAGCTTCTAACAATTTTAAGTCATTCATTAGCTAGAAACATATAATGCCAGTCAAGTGGCTTTCTACCTTAGTTTCTACACTTTTCCTGTAGTTGCATCCATCACCTTCTACTTATGGGTTGGAAAAGAGGATTCTGTGCACTCTCTAAAGGCAATGAATGCACTGTCAACCCTGTTACACATAATGTGGTGATTGTGGTGAATAGAGGGATAAAGATAATCAGTGCATTTCCACACAGCCTCAGAGACGTTCTCAATTTCCTCTACATCCTGACTTTTGGGTCAAATCCCTTTTCCAAACTCTTATCCAAATTTTCCAAAGGCCTTCAGGAAGAACAGAGTAAGTCATTATTTTAACAAATTCCAATCATATTTTGGTCAATAGATGGGCAGTCAAAACATTTAAGCCATATATAGTTTACACCTCTAATATCAGAAGGTGAAACATCAGAGTGTAAAAGGACAAGCCCCCACAAGGGAAAAAGTGTTTGAAAACTAACACTGCTGCTTAAAATGTGCTAAAATGGAGACCTTGAATTTGAACCTTTTCAGGAGGGCAGTGAGCAGAGGGGGGATTAGACAATTTCACTGGAGTATTCCTCAGTAGGAGGAGACTCAAGGACTGTAGAGCTAATGAGGTCAAACACATCGGCCACAGACTGCGCCACTTTCTATTTTGCATTAAGAAAAATAAAACACTCTATGATGTAGTGGAAGAATGCATCAACAGACTAGATAGGAGAAGAAAAGGAACGGATTTATGATGTCCTTTATCAAATTTCTGAGCAAAGTAGCACCGTAAACTATCTCCCATCCCATTTAATATAGTCAGCTCTTTTGATCAAGAATTAGAACCTTGGAAAATTTCCACAGACTTGTTAGCACACAATATTGCGTTATTGCCAAAATACCTACACTTTACTTTAAAATGATTTGACTTTTCCTTACTCGCAACATGAGTTTCCAGCTCATATATTTGTGCAGAACAAGTTGGAATGTATGGGGTTTGATAAATACAGTGAAAAAATGTGAGGTACTAGAAATCCTGATAATCTTGATATGTTTCTCAGAAGACTATGAAAGAAAGCTGGATTTGATTGCTTGCCAAAGAACAGAGGAAAAGGTCTTTAAGCTAAATCTTACTGGATCAAAGATGACATCTGACCACTGAGAAACAAATCCTTTGCAGTTTAGTAAGTAGCAAAGGCTAAATAACTTCATCAGAGCATCATATATTAACACACATGTGACAGCTTTGCCAACAGGAGCTCTTACTATTTAATCATAGTGGAATTTTAGGCTTAGCCTCCCAGGCAGACATATAAATATTTTCTGAGAAGAAAAAAAATTCTAAAATTTCTGTGCAGCATGCACACACACTTTGTTTCCCCATACTTCCTACACACAGTGTAAAGAGATCTGAAAAGAGATAGCTATTTTCAGTGTGAAACTGAACACAGAAACTCAACTTTCTCATGTGTGGCTCAGACTACCCGTATTAATTTAAACTTGATGCTCACAGTGGCTGATTTCCCTCAGTTTCACTTATAGTCACAGGGTCCAGCACTCATAAATAAATGAGCAAGTAAATCAGACTTCCACAGCTGGGCAGTCAGATTTACTACTAGAAGTCACAGGAGATACTTCCCCAGTGTAGCTATCCACAAGCAGCATCTTATCTCCTAATCTGGCACCCATTTAGGGAGTTATTAAAGGAGGAAGATTTAACTTGAAGAACGGTCTTGTCATAGGTACCTACAAACACATTTATCTCGATGCCCAGGTACTCCTGTTAATTGGCACTGACTTTACAAGAGCCACTAGAATATTCATAGAATTGAGAACGTATTTCTAAATGATTCATGTTGCCAATCCTCAATTATCCATTTGCAGCACCATTACCATATTGAATATGTGACGGTATGTGCACTTTTTATCATATTCAATGCTGTCCTTTATTCTATTTATGGGCCAAAATCTGAATCTTAAACAGATGTATCAATTTTTGGGAAGCTTTGTCATAATTCTAGTCTCTGAAATCTAGATCAGTGTTCCTGGAAAAAAAAGAAAAAACAGATTGTCTGACTGGAAAACTATCCTCTAGGCAAGAAAATAGAAATATTGCTGTAAGTTTACAAGACACATAAACTCGTATTTGAACTACCAGCATGAAGCATCCAAAACCTAAATTTGGGAGACCCTGTAGCATTAAAAATTGTCAGACAAGGTTTCATCATAGGCACCACCCTAATTCAACAACATTTAATGCATGAGCCATTTCACAATTCCTCGCATACATGTTAGTGCATGTGGCTTATGCAATGTGTTTCGTTTACTGCAGAATTACCAAGATGAAATTGCTGAGCCATATGTGGCTTGAAAACAGCTCCAGTTTGGGAGATATAGCCTGTGATTAATAAATGGTATGCCTGGCAGGATGTCTACTGGGTAACATTTTATTGCTATGGTGCAAGATTGCAGCCTAGTTGTGCTCTACAGGCAACCTTTGGAGACTGGCGTGACACTCCTGGGATACTCTTATGGAAAGCAGTGTAGACAGCTTCTCAGCATCCCTGCATCTGCCTTCTGGAGCAGCAATTGTCTCAGAGAGCACACAAACCTCCGAAGCGCCAGGAAAACTGCTGCAGAAAATTACACTCAATATGAACGACTAACTTCAGCAGTGGAACGGTTCAGTTGATGAAGAGAGAGGTGAGAATTAGAAAAGGTTGCATGAAAAGTCAAGTAACAACCAAATGAAAATAAAATAAAGCTAACCTTGCTGAGAGACCAAAGTGATGATGGAGTATATCTATACCTTTTGAGTTTGCGAATATTTTAGTGTATGCGATACAAAAAAAGTCATATTGCCATACGATTGGGAGTTATCATGTGAAAATTTAAAGAACAATTGAGAGCTGAATGCAGCTCTTGTCTGTTCAATAAAAAAACCTAATGTCTTCAGCCAGTCTGAGCAGCTAATTCTCTGAAAATCAAGATGATGACTTCTCAGAACTTATTTTCAGTACCATGCAGCTAGATTAGTGACATGAGTATTGTGATAACTGGAACCATGAAAAATACAAGTCCATAAAAGCAGTTAAAAGGTCAGGCTCCGGAGACTTTGAAAAGCCACAGAGGATCAAGGCTAAGTCAAAGCTACTTAACTTTATGAGAAAAACTGGAGATTTAGGCAAAACTACAGGCATTTAATCTTTGCATCTTTCACCTGTTCCTTCCTGCTTGTTATAGACTAATGGAGAAAAATGCCTTCTTTTGAATAAGCTGTTCTCCATGACTATATTTTAACAGAAATCATAGATCTGAGCAAAATCTATAACCAAAAGCTTCTTCAAGAATACAATTTGCTAAACAAGGAAACTCATCATCTATTTACCCAGTTAAACAACATAGTGATTTATATTTCTGTTAGAAGGCTTGGTCAGGCCAATAATCCAGAAAGAGGTGTTCATAGGAGAAAAAGACACTGCACGGTCATCTCATTACAGCCAGCTCTGTACCATCACTCACAGTGTGAGAGCATGGCTGAGCAATCAGGATGAAGGGCTGCAAAGTCTAGAAACATTTCCTTGTCACCCACCTGTTGTCCAGCTTCCAATACTCCTAGGTCTGGGTCCCTGAACACCTGAGTTTACCACTAATCAACTGAAAAGTCATTTAAGCTTCAGCTCCAATGGCCCTCCCTCGTGTCTTGAGGCATGCAGAACCATGCAGACTTGGAAGGGCATCCTGCTTCAGGTGAGGGAGCACATATTTCAACAGCAGTCCCCAGTCTTGTGGACACTTCCCTGAGGGTATTAAATGCACTTAACACCTGCATTAGGTATGTCACAGCTGAGAGGAGGGGCACGAAGCTTGCCACTCAAAGCACAGCAGGGAGTACAGGTAAATAAATGCTAAGAGCAAGTGTGAAACTGAATTAGTTTTGACAAGAGAGCATGGGCTACTTAAAAAATTGATCTGACTTAGACACTCAGTTACAGCAGTTATTGATGCTTGAGGACAAGATGTGAAGACAGAGATGTGACATTGACCTTGACCTGCCAGCCATCCTCAAAACCTCAGGTACTAAGATTCCTCCTTCTCTTAAACACATCTCTCTCACTTCACTTCTGATGAATTTACAGGTCTTCCCACTCAGCTAGTCATTTTCCACCAACCTTTCCTTGGAATTCCTCCTGTGCATGGTACGCGCAGCCCGTACACAGTTTATGCACAGGATTGTGCATCAAATTGAAACCCCCACTGTATACAAACTGACAAGAATAAATTGTTGCAATGGCCAGTAGAAAAATGGTTAAATAACAGTAAATATGGACTTTAAGAACCTGCAAGGAGATATGCAGTGAACGTGCACATATGTGCCCAAATGGATATGCTCAAACAGTTGAATGCAATACTTACTGCACTGTGAAAACATAAATGGGTGGCACTCAGGCTATCCTCATATCAAGTACAGATGCAAAAATCATCACAAAGTAAAACTGTAATCAGGGCACCTCGATTTAGTAATGAACTCTGATTTACTCTGAGGGCTGCAGTCAGCAATTTCCAATTTGACAAAATATTCATGCATAGATGTTCCTACCACTAACCTAGTTTTAACATAAATGATACTTAATGAAAAATGAGTGATGAGCAGTAAATATTGGATAACAGAAACTAGAAGGGAAGGAACAGTACAAACCGAAATTTATCACCAAGGAAAAGCAAGTAACCTATTCAATATTTCTCTTTCTTATTTTTTTTTCTCCTGTGTAGTGGTTAAGAGAATATCAGTAAAAGATCATAAGAAATACCAAAGGCTTTGGAACTTTTTCATACAGAAAGGCTTGAGGACCACTGCCATCCTCCCAGCCCTCTGCAACATTTTGATAATTTGATGCAATCTGGAAGCACTTCAGTGCCAAAAAACAGTGGCTGCCTTCCATGATGTGAGTCTACTGCTCTGGTCTGCAGGTTCAGTGATTTAGGCCTTGCTTAAGATTAATGCTCTTCTTGCACTTACTATTCTCAAGGAAGGTTTTCTTCTTGACTGTGATTACCAGTGCATCAGTAATTAAAGTGAACAATTTAGTCCTGCAAAATGTACCTTGCAAACTTTCAGCAAGCAGACTGTAATTCCCTTCGATTTAGAATTCAAATATAATGGATGCATTTTTTTCTTCTGTGGATTAATCATAAAATTATTTGCTGTATTTGATACCTGAATTGTGCAGTGTCACTGCATTGGTCAAATGAATCACACACTCATTTTTATTTCAATCCGTATGTGGTACAAGATCTCCACCTGTGCCAGTGTTGAATGAAAGCCCTGCCTCTACTAAGGCACACAACTTTGAAACAATGCTTTTGAAGAGCTACATGAGTAAAACTTTGTTGCTTGGAAGTTGAGGAAGGAGCAAAGGAAGAAGGTAAGGCTGATATGTTTTCTGAAAAGCTGGAACAAAATTTTGATGAAATACAAGTGGACTTAAAAGAGAAGATTTCAAAGGTGGCATTTAGAAATCTTAGTCCAAATGTTTGTAAAAACTCCAGAGCAGCTGCCTTCTAACACAGCAACACTAAGGCTCCCAGGGCACTCTCAGGTCAAAGACCTCCCCTGAAGAGAAGAGGTCTGCACCTGAGCACACATATATGTCCCAAATGCTTCTAAGTCTGGCTATGCAACTCAATAGTCACCTGCAGCATTCAAACCACCTCAAGCAAATCTACCTTGCACTTTGCTGTTTTTTTAATTTCTTTTTGCAATTTTCTGTTGTTTTTTTTTTTTTTCAGGTTGGCAGGCCTAAGTTTATTCCTCCAGGCAGGATGAATTTTCCCCTTCTGTTTTATCTCTTAACATCTCCCTCCCTCTGCACTAGTCTCCTAGGGAGACAGGCAAATGGGAGTAACAGCACCAAGAGATCTTACTCTGGTGCTTTGTTACTCTGGTACTGCCCCCAGGGTAATAAATCTGACTGACAGCAAGGGCTTATTAGCTGCTGTGTGTGCACCGTGACCATGCTGCCTGTAAAACCTTAGCAGGCTTCTGCATGGTGTTGTAGTAAGTGATCAGAGACCTCACAGAAATGGATCTGAAAGTGATTTTGTACCAGCTACTGATAGCTTCTACTGTATGTGGGAACAGCAGAAACGTGACAGCAAATCACAGCAGCAGAGGACCTCAGAGAGGGAACCATTAATACATGGAGCTAAATTATTACCGTGTTTTGGTCTTCATTGAAGTTCAACCCTGGACAAATCATAGATGTTCATAATTTGGAAGAAATTTTGTCATACTAGCTGTTAGAAAATCATAAATACTTCAGAATAGTTGGCATTCATCTAACTAAATCAGAGAATACTACTGCAATGATGAGAAAACATAATGCTAAGTTGCTTTAGACAGCAGGAAAAAAGATGCAAAGATTGGGGTAAATGCATTCCCCTACATACTGATGAGCTTTCCTCTGTCTGCCTGTGATAGGGTCCTTAGTATAAATGTGTATTTGGCACTTGTCTTAGAAAAGTTGCTTACTATTCAGCATTTTTCCATTTGGGCACTTCTACCCTTCGAGCTGCAGAAAGAGAGCTCATGCTGAGTAAGATAAAAGCTGGCACCAGGCACAGAACTTACACATTGAAAGGCAGGGTTCCATATATGCTTAAGAACCAAAGAACTCTGACGACACGCTTCTATCATTATAAAATTTATTCTTCATCCTTTGCCAAATAGAAATGGGTCATTTGCTTTGTCAGAGGAAGTGATTTTAAAGAGTTATTTAGCACTATACTATAGGATAAGCATTGAACACTGTAGCAGACTGCTTTCTCTTTTCAGGGTTATACTGTCTTCCACTGTTTCTGATGTGTCGTCTCCAAATGTGTCCTTCTGAGGAAGGAAGTGTTGTCCCCACCCTACTGCCACCTACCTTATCAAGCATTTCTTGTTGATTTCCTCCAGTTACTTTTTTGTTTCAATTCCATGTGATCCTCCACATCCTTCCTTCTCTCAATTCTGTCACATTTTAAAAAGGGAGTAGGAACCAATTATTCCTGTGGTTGTGCACTAGTAGTTGTAGTCCTGATATTTTAGCTTTAGCTTCCTCCCTGTTAGAGATCATATTGCAATTGCTTTTTTCTGTATATGCTTTCTGCACCCATAACCTACACATTTACATAGATATCTCTGATACACAAATGCTTGTAAGGTAGTAGCAGGAATATTCTAGGTGGCAATGCAAATTGATACTCTTTCAAAGACATCCTTCACAGGAAAGAGATATTTGCTACCTGGTAGCAACGAAAGCACTTGTTAATACTCCATGGACATTCAATCCCTTGACAATGTCTACACATAATTATTTAAATCTTAATTAAATCAAACACTAAACAGAAGCCTTGGCCGAATATAAAACTAAACACAAGTAGTATCACTTTTAGGAACACAGTATTTGGACAGCTGGCTTTTAATTGCCAAGAAGGTATTTGTTATGATAAAGCCACACAATCTTCCTTTAAAAATGCAACTATCAAAAATTTAACTACTTTTTTAACTGACAAGTTGCTTTTCAGTGAAAGAAAATCAAAAGTCAAAAGTTTATAGTACTTGATTCATGCTTTTTAAGCTATTAAGCTTTAATATTAGTTAGATGCTTACAGCTGACATTATTTTAAAATTTTATATAGGGTGTTGCATTAATGAAAAACCAAAACCGTCACCACTTATGTTGGAGACAATCAATGGGAAGAGAAAGGAATGTCTCCTTCATGAGAAACTGAAGTTTAGGGTTTCTTTCCATTTCATATTAGCACAAATCTGCCATCAACCTACGCTCCAAATGCTGTAATTATGCACAGATTTGAAAGATCTGATTCCTACCAACTCTGTTTTTTCTGTTACTCCATCAGTCAAAACCTTTCATTTGCTAGCCAATGCTCATTCCACGAGAAAAAGATTTAAAGAAGTAAGCAAGTTTTTCACGTATAATAGGAGATGGCACAGGTGGACCTCAAAGGCAAGCCTAACACTTAGCCCAGCTCCCCTTTGGGAACTCCCTGCAGCCAAACCTCTGTATATCAGAAGACTGTCACCCCCAGCACATGAGATGCAGACGGAGCTGGTTGACAAGTGGGACTTCCTGATGGCAGAAAAGGGTGGGTTTTCGTCTGTTATTATTGAGTTTTATTTTGGCAAAAATGGGACTAACTGCAAATGTTTCAATATTTCCAGAGAACCAGAATCCCCCTGAGCCTTGCAGCTGCTTGGTGAAGCGACTTTTCCTTCAGACTCAGTGCTGATGTCGTCAGGGAAACAGATGTTCCTCTTTTGAACTCTGCTTTGGTATTGTCGAAAATTTCATCAAACACAGCACTTTCTGAATCAGAGAATTCTGGCCCCAGGAATGAACACTTCAGGATGCAACTTGTTTTATCAGACATTTCCTGCACATGGTACTCAGATACACGTAATAACTGCTGTATCATGTGAGTAGGAAGGAGCTTTATTCAGCAATCAGGACCCAAACTCAGTATTTGCTCCCAAAGGCAAATTGAACTGAGGCACCTATTCTCTTCTGCCTTCATAATCATTGTGTCCTGCTGTTTCCTTCACTACAGATTTTTAATCTCATCTGGACACTTTTTAATGAAGACTACTTTTATAGCATATTTAGGTTCTATATTTGGCAGATAATTTCATCCTGAAATACTGTCTCTTCTGGAAAAATGTAGTATGTCACAAATGCAACATGTAAGGAGATGGCAGTCAGCTTAAAATGAGAGTTTGCAAAGATCAGGCATTTCCTACAATCCATATGCTCTATCTAGCATTTGCTGTAAGCCTCACTACTAGCAAAATATTCTTTGCTCCCAATGCATTCTGAACAGGTCAGGTATGCATGACAGTGCTGTTAAGAAGGATGGTCCCTTTGATTATTGTAAAGTTGAAATCTCCCGTACAGTAAGGTTGCAATCACTTAGCAGAAGTGTTTACATTATCATGGAATCCTTAAAAAAACCACAATCTCCCAAACCCAGGAAGTTGTCATTGACTCTCACCTAATCCAATCCCCATATTTAATTCATGCATAATCAGGGTTCTCAGTTTATGAAATATTATGTGCTGCTATGGATTTCATGTAGTACTGTGGAAGTGTATATGATCAGGAAGGAGTACGTTTGCACCAATGAAGAACTTTGCTCTTCAGGATGATGGCACTGTCTGAGCCTGCCCAGAAAGGGGCTGCACATAAAAGTGCCCTTCAATATCACAAAGTGCCAGGAAGCATTTCATTATCTGAAGGCTGAGAGCTGGTACAAAGCTTAAATTAGGTTTGTTAAAATAAGAGTTTTAGGGACTTCCTATGAATGCAGCTAAACACAAAATCTGCAGACAGGGGTAGTAGATAAATAAAGAGAAGTGTTGTCCTTTACTTGATTCCTGTTTTGGAAAGTAAAATTAGGCTTGTCAAAAGAGCCTGATAACTGAATTGTCCTAACACTATCTGGCACTTCTATTTAAGCCAGCAGCACACTAGCATGGGAAACATCTTCAGATGAAAATAAATAAAAATGATACTTTCTTTTTATTTCCTTTGCTAATCTACTGCCATCAAACTTGACTTTGTGTAAAGATCAGAAAACACCTTTTTTTTGGGCAGCTTATGATATAAAATATTCTGTGTGTGTGTGTGTGTGTGTGTGTGTGTGTGTGAAATAAACATGCAACAGGTCTTTGGTTTTGTCTGTTAATCTTCCATTATAAACACAAATGAGATGAACAGTATCTAGAGCGCAAAATGAGGATGACAGACAGTATTATGTGCATTCAAATTGGACTATATCCATAGAACACTTATAACATTTGCAATAAAAAACTTCTGATGAGTCATCTTTAGCAGTGCTTTTTGCAGAGAACCACTTACTGGCCATTACAGTCTCTGCACGGGAAGCGCTGGACATGATTTTCATTGCAGAATTTTTGCATAAATACCATGAGTGGGAGAAGCAGAGCCCAAGTTTGCCTCTTGCAGCGTAACGAAGGTTTTAAAACTATCTACAAGAACACAGAATGACAGTCCCCTCTTAAGCATAATCCGTTTCTCATGGTTTTATTCCTTTTATGATCTTAGGATTCTGTAGAGAGGTACAGCTTTAAGGATAAGAAGCCTGTCCATTCTGAGTGGTGATTTAGAATAAGAAGTAAAGTTAATGCTCCATGCAATTTAGAGTGTTTTCTAAGCTACTAAATAACACACAGGACTAACAGGGAGATGTTGTTAGTCAGTTTATCTTTAAACGTTTATCTGTAACGTTCTGTTTCTGAAAGCTCAATAAAGAGAGGAAAACAAAAAGACGGAAAAAGAAGAAAGGAAAAAAAAAAGCAAGCAAGAAAGTCAACTTATACTCACTGAAATAATACAGCAATAGAAGTCAGACTAAACTGAATTCACATTCTTCTATCACTCTTTAGACATACATGACCGTGACATGCATGAACCATGGTCTGCAGCTGTAAATCACAATATTAATAACAGCAGCTATATTCTTGTTGAAGAGTCCTTTATTTTAACTTTCTGATGCATTTCAACAGGGCCTTGATAGGAGTATGCTGCTACTCCGTATGTTATTGCAAATGTGGATGTGAAAAACATAACAGTACTGTGTGCAAAAGTATGATTTCTTGAGAAGAGTTTTTTGAATCCTTGGGATCACTGTTGAACTACAGGTAGAAAATCCCAATTTCCTCATTGCCAGAATTCACTCAGGTGGTCCATGAAAAATGCATGCACTTTTATCTCAGCCCTCCAAGCAGGGCAGGATGAACTAAATGTGCTTTCCTCATCTAGCTATAAGACTGAAAAACACATGCTTTTCCATTATAGAATCAGTATACTATACTCCCTACATAACTTTGTTAACTCTGCAGTAGTATCTGGCTGATTCCTAGTTTATTTAGCATAACCAATCACAATTTATGCATTATGCTAAATAAATAATAATATTTTCTGGGATACAAAATGACAGAAATTCATGGTTTCATGGACTTTGAATAGGTTTTGGTTGATAGAGGAATATAATGTTCCACAGTTGAATACACGTTCATCTTTAGGTAAACACTAAAACAGAAAAAATGTAGATTTTTGTCTCCTCATTCTTTCCTTTCAGGAGAAAACTAAAAAAAAAAGCAGTCAAAATAATTTCCTGTCAAACTAAACATATAAGTATGGCCACACATACTATTTCTTCATAACAATAACTAAAATGCCTCCCACCTAAGATTAGAAAAATACTATTTGACCTAGGGTGTGTTTCTTCACAAAAGGGCCGAACTCCTCCCTTTATAAACAATCAGCTTGATTGTACCTTTTCATCTGACTGGAGAAGATTTTGTAAACACAAACTAAAATCAGTCCATTCAATGATATGATGCAATATGTTGTTATATTTTAATAACCCTGATTTTACACGTCTAATAGTTGCCCCAGTGGCAGCAGGAGACCCCTATCCTATAAAAAATGTGAGACATAATCCCATAGTCATATTAAAAAAAAAAAATCAAGTTTCTAGGACTGTAAGAAGCTGAATGGGAACTCTTTGAACAGGCCAGCTGTTTCTGATATGTAAAATGAAATTCAATAACCCCCGTTAGGGTTCATTTGTAGTAGCTGTTGATAACGCCTACTCTGTTTTTAATGAGTGTTAGCTTCTTCTAAAACATTAATAAAAATCTAGTGAGTCACCCTAGGTATGAAAATAATGTCAAGTACCAGCTTTGTAGAGCTGCATCTACCAAAAGCAGGTCTTTTGAGGCACACACCTTATCTTACTGCCCATAACCCACAACATAAATTAGAATGGCAATCCATAAAAAATTAACAAACGCTGGTCCTATATTTATAGATTTAAAAAAAATTTAGTCACAGCTTGAGTTTGCAATATTACAAACTGAAGTGCAATTAAAGTATTTATATGCAATTTCAATTCTGCTTACAGAAGCTGAGTAGCACAGCTGGAGCCATATCTCTGTAATTCTACCACAGGATGGCTATATTATATTAAATAAAGAAAAGAAAACTACCCACCCTGAATTTCTCAGACTCTTACAGAACAGTAACTGCCTCCTCTTCCCAGAAGGCACTTGGTCCTTTAAAACCAGTGACATAACAGCTCTAACATAGATTAATTAGATCAACATCTTCAACGGAGAATTCACAGTTCCCGTAGTATTAGTAAAGTCAATATTTAAGAATACTTTCATTTCAAATTGGAAAAATAGTTGTTTCTGGGTAGGGACACTTTCCCAAAATGCATATCAGGGGAGGGAGAAAGAATTACTCATGTTAGTCATATTTTTCCAAAATAAAATAGAGACCCTACCTATGAAACGCTGTAAGCAATCAATAAATTCTGCAAATTTGACGTAACAGCTCCTGATAATCTCAGATTAAAAGCAAACGAACAAAACAAAACAAAAAAACAACCAAACAAAGCCCCCTCCAAAATAAAAGGAAGCACATGAAGCACTCATCCTGTTCAAAAACTATACAGAAATCAACATCTTAACAGGCTAATATCACCTATCCTTCCACACCCAGCATGAAGTTGACTGAAGGCTATGAAACTGGTCTAAATGACATATTGCTTACTTCTGGTTTGGTTTTATACTGCTTGTTGTTATACATTTATACTGCCTCCTGATCCAACACCATGTAGCCTGGGTGTGCAGGACCCAGTCCTAGGGTCTTCAGCACAGCCTTAATTTCCAGTCACATCAAGGTATTGCCAGGGCTGGCAAAACCCCCAAGCGGCTCTCAGGCTCAGGGTAGTCCTTTCTCCCAGGCGACCTCTGAGCAGAATACTGGGAAGTGATGGCAAGGGTTTCTGCCAGGCAAAGTGTGCGAAAGAAACTAGGCACGTATGCAGTGGAAGCCTGTTTATGGTGTATGGGGTTAGATGATTATCAAAACTAAGGAAATTTCTTCAAAACACTGGGTTTCATCAAACTGCCTTCCCTGTCCCTCTTCCTCACTCTCAATAGCAGAGTTTTGCTGGAAAAGCTCTCGACCAGCTCTGTGAAGCCTGCAGAGAAGAGGTGATGGCTATTCCATGAACTTTTTACATAATCCCTCTCTGATTGTCGATTTGTTTTATATAATAAAATAAAGGTTAAGTATCAAATGAAATCATGCAGAGAATCATTTTGAGGCTCATAGCAACATCGTCAGTACTTTATACAAAAAGTCAAAAAAGCAGCAGAATATTCTTATAATTTTGAGTGTCTAGACAAATTGTTATTTTAACCTGTAATAAGAAGTGAATTCCACTGCTATAAAAAGACATTAAAATCTTTAAGAGACAAAAAGTTTAGTCTTGAGCCATATAACCTGCCAAATCTTACGTTAGCAAATGGTCAGGAGCAAACAGTCAAATATTTTATACAAGAACCACTACACACCTCAAAAATACAGTAGTAAAACTTCTGCATTAAAATTCACCATTAAAAGGAAAAACTGTAAAAATAGGAATGATACATCCTAAAAGTTAAAAGTTTCTGTACAGCTTCTCCATAATGTCATGTCAAGGCCAAGCCTCAAACAAGATCCAGGAACTCACTGTTAAAGGTTAGAGTAATCAGCACCAAAAATGAAAGATGTGCTCAGATTAGTTGCAGTCCTATCTTTTTTCTTTCTTTTTTTGTGTCTTTTCAGAATAACAATTTTTCAAGTGTTAAAGGTTATTACATGTTGTAAATTACAATTTGCAATTACCTTCTTAGAAATAAAAAATATTGTTGTATGGAGCTAGGATAAAAAGAGATGACATAAATGTCATCAGGCTGGAATCTCACTGTTCAAAGGAACAGAATAACTCAAAATATGTATGTGCTTTTGAAGAAGGGCAACTACTATTTAGATAAGTCTGGGCAAAAAAAGTTAAATATTTTCAACTGCACATAACAATTCATAGATAAAAGAAACATCTCTCACTCATCTCCAAGAGACCTGAGAACAGAAAGAACCCAGCTTGTCCCTGGCATATGGAGGATCATCATATTTAATGATTTAAATCTGATTCGAACAAAAGTAAAGCAGCATCTGTGAGCTCAACTCAAGAGAGCGCATTTGGTGAGTGTGGCAAATATCCAAGGACTCCAAAGGAATCTGAACAGGCTCCATTCAGTAGGTTATGATACGCTTTCAACAAACTCTCCTCTGCGAAAAAGCATTTTGTAAAGTCTACGAGGGACTTTTCTAATAGGTCAAATGAAATGTGTTTTATACAATTCAACTTCATTGACTTGCCCAGTTTCTTAAATAGGAAGCATAAGTTTGACGCTTAGTGGAGAAAAGCAAAACGCTCCCCCTCACCTCTCAAGCACACACAACTACTCCTCCTTCCTAAACCCCCATCTTGTGTGAATAGTTCATGCTTTTAATCTTAGGTTAGCAGTTATTTAGGAACAATATTCAAAACAAAACCATTGGCTTGTGGAGGTGGGCTGATATATCAAAACAGGTCAGATACAGGTCTGCTGCTCCTTATCCCTGAATTTCACGATAAACTACTGATGGCGAAACATAGAAATGAATCTGATCCATCAAAACGATTTGCTCTCAAGCTGTATTGCTCAGACAGAACAGTACATTAATAGGACAGAAGGAATAAGTAGGCTGTTGCACCTTCTGGATGAAAGAGTTCATGTAGAGTTTGAGAAAAGGTTGTACATGTCATCCCTCCCTCCAGCAATAAGGTTTATTATACAAAATTTCTCCTTGGCAAGGGTGACATGAAATTTTGCCATTTGCAATATTCGTACAGCAGGAGACTCATGCCATTTTCATTCAACCATCTGGCCACAGAACATTGTTTTTCAGGGTACTATCCAGTCTGCTCAAATTTAGATATTGCATCACCTCAGTTTTACATGTTTGGCAGGGGAATGCAGTTTGGTTTGCCTAGCTTGTCAACAAGTCAATGGAGAGATTCAGGTACCTTTGAAGATTTGGAAAAGTATATTCAGTCTTCCTAGCTTACATAGTTCTCCTTTTTTTTTTCTGCCAATATACGGAATTCAGGAATTTCCAGACAACATCAATCCAATCTGTTTAAATGAGGGTTTCACCTTTTTCACTGAGATCACAGGACGCTAAAGGAAAATTCTGGACAGGTCCATTCACTTAGTCCATAGAGTAGTGGCACTTCACAGAGCTGCAGTAGAACGCATGAAAGAAGAGGAAGATCTGGATGCCAGGCTACCTTCAGCCTGATCAGAGCTGAGATCATGTCTTAGGAGGCTGGCCTAGAGAATACTCTACCAGGACATCTTTAGACACTATGTCACTGTGTCCAGCACATTGAAGGGGAGCAAGTGTTGCAAGAACTGAAGTCCAGCATAGTAGTTAAAACATTCAGTCATGAGAGGACTCACTTATTTATGCATTTCACATTAAACCACATCCTTGTCATATTGTTTATCACCAGTGACAGAAAGTGAGATTCCATCTCTTTTTCCCTTATTAATGTCCTCCTGCAAGGTGAAGCCAGACATAGACATCACACAGTCTAATATTTGAAGCCTCTTAGTTCAGGTACCTGGATCAGGATCTTTGATCGTGATACACTTTTAGGCACTCAGTTCCCCAGAAAGGAAAGCTCTTCTATTCATACAGACTGGCAAAATGCTAGTGCCTAGGGAACACTTAAACTACATGGGAGGCATCTAATGTATTTCAATTCCTGATGGATTTAATAGCCTTACTAAGTAAACAGGCTGGATCAGTGTCTAGGATTCAGCAAGGTTTAAAGCATTCTAATTCCATTGTAGGCAGGATTTAGGCAGACGTGATCATAGCCTCACTTTTTCATGTCTTTAAAACAAGAAGTACCAACAAATACTCCAAATTGCAGTCCAGAAAAGAATTGCAACAGTTCACAGCAACAAGCTTCACTAGGAACCAAGTTTCTGACTCCATACGTACAGAAATATTTGCTTAAATTAACAGTAGTCAGCTGAGATCTGATGTAAACTCTATATAAAATAAGCTGACAAGTTTTTAAGAGCTAGGAGACTCCAGAGCTATCTGACATGAATACCTTGCTCCCACTCTAGTTACGCTACAGAGCATGTTTGCCATGGTTAGAAGCTTGTATATAAAAAGGATAAAAATTAATGAAACATTCTTTCTATAAAGGCTAGATACTGGTTATCTGACGGGCTGAGACAGAACTCTTGAGCAGTTAAGATTTTATAGTGTAGAAGGACAAGGGAATATATCACATCTATACATGAAGGTCTATTGATCTTGCAAAAATCTGTGATATTATGCCCTGCTCACACTCATTAAACCAAATGACACTTTTCTTTATAAAGGCATATTGTGTTCAACTGTTGATCCTACCTTCCAAAACAGAAGATTCACAAACACAAAATGAAGTGATCAAGTGATAAACCTGCTAATTTAAACATCTTTGCTACACAAGGCACTGAAGATCTGAGCTTGAATTTGTTTCAGTCTATGAACTCACTCCAAGGAAATTAAGACAATAAGCTTCATACATAAGTGATGTGCGCTTCTAAGAGATCGGTTTGCCCTGCAAGTCTGTCATTCTCACCTGCAATATTGTACACAGAGCTTGTTATTTATTTCAAAGGGAATATTGCTGAACTAATGCAGATGCTCAAGGAAAAGAAATGAGAATGTTTTTCAGAAAAGAAAAAAAACTTCTGCCCATGAGCATAATTGGAAAATACTGGTGCTGTCAGCTCTATAAAAGAAATGAGAATGATACTAGTACAGAATATGTAATCGATGTTCTGCCTTGCCTGCAGGACAAAGGGCTACACTCACAAGACTTGAGAAACAGGTAAGGACCTATAACCTCAGTTCATTCCTCAATTTCCCTTATTGCTACAAACAGAAAAATTTAGATCCTACACTCTTCTTTCCCTCTCAGTGCATATCAAGTAGAGTTTCCAGGAAGAGACTCAGGAATTTCCAGGAAGAGACTCAGATGAGGTCTTTGCAGCATATTGTGCAGGCTGGTGGTGAGGGCATTCTCTTCCAAACACAAGAGATACGGGAAGAAATCGTCCCACAAAAGGGCGATTTAAGCCCAGGCTTTCTACGCTTTGGTAACCCTTGCGCACACTTACTGTACAATAAAGAAGCACTGTTGTGCAAAAATTAGTTAATAAGGGAAAATAGTTTTTGAATGACCTATTTTTCATTTCTTTTCAATTCATATTCATGAAACTAGAGCAGAATATAAATATACAAAATAATTGAGGTAGAAGAAGAGTTAGTGTGAAAACAGGAGTTAGGAATCACAAACATGAAGTGAATGGGTACCCAGTGAAGCAGACAAAATAATATTACTGAATATTCAAAACAGTTACATGAAAATGCTTGTTTGACATGCTTCACCTTGCTTCTACACTGTATTCTCACATCCTTTTTCTGAAAAAATTCCCCTACATAGTGTCTGAGACTTATTAGACTTTCTTAATATGGCGTCTGATGTAAAATGACTATGTTGATGTTCCCATAAAATTTTGTTGTCAAAGGTACCATAAACACAACTTCTATCCCGTTTTCAAAGTCAGATTCTTTCAAGTCTAAATTTTGTGTCAATAGCTTCTCTGTGAAAGCAGCAAAACTTTAATCAAAGCCCTGCTTTATTTTGGAGCCAAGTTCTCAGTAAGTTTGGTTTTCTGAAAAAAAACCACAAAGAAGTAAAAAACGATAAGAAAGAAAAGGTGAGAGCACCAGGAAGAGTGCATAGCTTTCAGGAGAATCTCATGGGAAAGTAGGTTTTCAGAAGCATGCTGGAAAGGCTGGGAAGGCTGCAATATTTATTCACGATAGAAGGAGCCCTTCTCTTTATACCAGCCATCAAATACCTGAAATAGATTCGTAGTCAGCACATTCACAAAATAGATGAGACTGTAGTCAAATTTGCTTTTACTATTTAAGTATACGATCTCGTTCTGCAATGTCGTACCACTAAAGAGAATTCAGATTTAAGTCACAACTTGGTAGATATCTCAAATAGCTGATTCTGCTTCAGTTTTCAAGCCTGACTGCCATTGTGTTATTTTGCTTTTGATTGCTGTCCCTAAGAGGAGACAATAAAGCCATCCTATCCAAAAAAGAGTTACCATCATTAAATTTAAATGCTGAAATGCCATTGATCATAAGAATACAAAATATTTTTCTAAAATAAGACATTCATACAGCGCTATTTTAAAAACAGAATATAAAATGCTTCTGTCCATAAAAATCTACTGAACCAAATATAAGTGCATGCAATAGAAACCAGATCATGGCAAGCCTACAAAGGCTGGATATGATGAAAAACACAGAAGCAAGTTTGACACTGTAGAGCTACCCTCCATTCGTATCCCGAAATTTTATAAACTCTAGCACCTTCTTCACAAGGCATTTCAAAGGTAGTCCATTAAATACATACTGTACCTCATGATCTTATAGACTCTCAAAATGGCAAAAGACTGTATGAACATACTGTTCATCACTTCAAGGGATACAGCAGCAATAATGTTTATGCATGTATGTCACAAACCCCAGCTGGCTTTCTCCTTTTCTGGCTGAATCTGCTCTTAATACAATCTTATAGTGGCTAGACCAAATCAAAAGACATTATGATCAGATATTCCACTAATCTGAGACAAGTTTTTCTCATAATAGAGGAAATTTAGTTATAAATATGAGATAATGGGAAGATAGCCCTGGAGTACCACTTTCTCTTCTAGTAAGAAAAAGTGAACAGTACTGTGAATTACAGTTGCTATACAATAACTCTATAACTCCATTTGCTGGAGCTGCTCAGTGTGTATCTTGAAAAAGAAAAAAGAGATTTTGATGACTGAAATTGGAAGCTAAAATAACTCAAATTAATCATGAGCTTGACTTTAATACAAATATCTCCACTTGGACTTAAATTGTTTTTCAAAAACAGTCTTGATAAAAAGTGAACAATCTTTATAATTTATTCTAAATTTAAAGATAAAAACCATCTTCCTCTTCTGGAGGAACTACTCTGCAAAACCAAGCTGGATTCATTAAATGCTCTGGTGTTCTTGAATCTTCACTTTCTGACCAAATGTTTGGCCCAAAATTCAAGTGTAGCTATAAAAGAATGACATATTGTACTGAACTCAGTGGATCATCATAGTGCAATGGTGTGAAAATACTGGGCAAGGCTAAAATGCTGCTATATCAGATCTATACAAGGAGGGGAAACTAACAAAAATAAATTCTACACCAATTTCAGTGGCAGGTCAGCAAGAATTTTAAGCAACAACCAGTACACTGTGATAGTCTTATAAATTAAAACCCAGTTTTAGTCACTTGGACATTCACCATCACCAAGTACCCTTGTTGCAAGTCTTCCCAGATTGGCAATACTGACCTGAAAAGAGCCATGGAGCATCTCAGTGCAGAGAGCCACAGACACAAAGAGGCCAGAAGAGAAACAGGCTTTGCTGTCATAGCCTGACACTCAGCCTCCCCAAACAAGGATGCCTATCATTGGACACAGTCATCTCAGAGTAGTGCATCTTCAGAACAAAGAGAAATAAAACGCCTCCTCCCAACTCCGAGCAGCTTGGGTCTCTGAGCAAGCTGAGCAGATTTGAATACTAAACAAGCGATTTTATTCTGTCTGGTCCTGCAGACCATCAAGAATATTGTTGCATCACTCAGAGTTATCCTACATACGTTGCTACTGGTGCTAAATACCTATTTAACCTGAAGTTCAGGTTGCTGAAATAATTAGTATGATCCTACATTAAACACAAATATTATGGTCTTAAATAAAGTCTAAACCAAACAAACTAACCTACAACTCCAGGACTGAAAATTATCACAGGTGTTATTGCATATAAAATACAATTAATGCTGCAGAGCTGTTACTGGGTGTTTTAAACACAGCTGAACTACCAAAAAGAGCAGTCCTTCTGCTCTTGCTTACCGTCACTAATCATGCATTTCAGAGTTAGGCAATGTCAGAAGAAAGGTTGCCTGTGCAAAATTAATCCAGTCCCTTTGGGTATACACATTACGATACAATCTTGTAATTACACATTCACACACTGTTTTCCCCCTCAGGACCATTGCTGTATTTAGTGCATAGGGAAGGAAAAGTGCTCTGCTGAAAATCAGCTGGACGAGGTTCTGTTTCACTTTTGTTTCCTCTTCCAGAGTCAGTATGTGGTCCTGTGCTGCTGTATTTACTCCCTGCTGCCCAGCCTTGCACCAGTAAGAGAATTAGCATCCTACTGGGCTTTTTAGTAGTGCTCATCCCTGCATTGCTCAAATGTTTCACTTATATTAACTGGTTTATTTTCTGCATACTTTTCTGACTATTATGACTGCTTCTGTTTGGCACATGAAAAGCTGCATCATTTGGAAATTCAGGTATAAAGTTTCAGCTCCCTCTGAGAAGCCGCAAAGCAAGAGTTAACAAATTCAGCTGAACAGCCAGAAAAAAAAAAAAAAAAAAAGAACACATGCAATCAGCACTCATTTGTGGAGCACTCATTTGTGGTTTAAAAGATTGATCTAGTATTCTTGTATAAAACTTACAGCAGGTATGGAATCCAGATTCACAAAGAAAACTGCCTTGAGCCTGAAACTCTTTGAGCTGCCTTGTGCTTTTCAGAAACTTTCAAATTTCACAGCAGATTAAAAGGTATTTTACAGAAAAGTGAGCTCCATTACAGCATAGTCCAGCTTCACTCCCTCTCCCTTCCTCCCTCTCAGAAATTTGGATTTCATTCATAATGTGCTCCTCCAGCACCACTCTGTGAGTCCTTTTGCTCCACTGCTCTCTTTCTTACTCTTGATTCTTCACTATCCCTTCAATCCACAAGACAGCCCCAGTCTTCAATTTTTCCCAGTCTCTTCAAACAAAAACAGTTTCCTCCTCAAACAACTTATTCCTGAATTTACCTTTTTTTTTTGCCTAACTGCTTTCACATACTTTTCCTTCTTTCACCACAATCTCTTCTTTGTCCACCCAAATCCCTGCAGTGTCACTGTCAGGTCATCCTCCGCACCTTTATCCAGCTAGTCCTTCCCCTCGTTTGCCAAATTGATCTCCCTGTTTGAACCTGTTTTTCACAGTCAGGGTCTTCCCAAATCCTTTTCAACTTTCACTTCGCTCAAAATCCTGTGAAAATTTCAGAAAGACATGATATGTGTTCACACCAAGTTCTAGAAATATGCAACTCCTGCTGGTCACTGCAGAACCTCATATCTGCACAAATAAGTAACTTTAATACAATTTTAACAGAACTTTTATATCATTTTAGTGAGAACCAATGTTTAATAGCACACATATGGAGAAGGAGACTGCCTTTCACCATCATCCTTTTAGGCACAATGCTCCATTGAAAAAATACTTACATCTGCAATAGCTGGGGACAGATTTATGTCTAAACATCTTGCGGTATGGCAGAACCTTATATTGACACACGTTCTTCTTCAGTCAGGGACATTTGGTCAATTTTCTTATATAAATTGTATCTGTTCATGATTTTCAAAGTGTGACTAGTAATGAAGTAGCATTTATGATGCTTAATTTGCTTTTTAATTTGGCCTCTGTGGGTCAGTGCCTCCGAGAACTGCTGCTGCTGATAGGCATCATCATGTGAAGAAATCTGCATTCAGGCCAGCTGTGTTTATGTATCATTCACACTGGTATCATACAATGGAGAAAATCACAAATTTGACTCTAATCGTGGCAGCTGTGTTCAGTGAAGTGTCCAAATTAGAAACGACCTATAAAAGACTGTATTACTTGTAAAAGGGATATGCTCTGGGGAATTTTCTACACAATAGAATATCTGGGGAGAAAGCTTTCAAAATAAATAGGAGATTATAGATGAATAAAAACCATGAATGATGCATGTAACCATGAATGAACTTTCTGAATGCATCATTGTGCCCTTTGACAGAAAATATTTCTCAAAAGTATCAAAGTATTTGAGTTTGAAGTCACAGTTAAACTGGCTGAAGCAGGACATGACTAAAAAAATATTAAAGCAAAGTTTTGAAAGATAAACGGAAGAATATTCTGCAAATACTAGTGCTAAAGCTCTGCATACACTGAAAGGGAAAAGGTAACTTCTGCAGCATAGACTGTCAAACCAAAAAGCATTACCTCATCGGAAGGTCTGAATACAGGAATTCCAGCCAATTTTCTAGTCTACCTGGTGGTTATGTCAGCTGAATGCTGGATTTATTTATAAATTATATATAGACTCTTCTGTTGTGCCACACAGATCTCGCTGACAGAAGGATGTACTGAAAATGCTGTGATGGAATCAATGAAACCAAAACCAGACAAGAAAATTCACGTTTTTAGATATACCTAATTTTTTTCAGTTCATTTTTTATTCAAAATATTAGCTTCCCAGAAGTTTTATTGTTTTATATATGCTCAAGGACGTAGATTCGTGGAGATTTTAGCATTCAGTATATTTTCTATTTCAGTATAGCCTGCACCACAATAATAACCTGACGCTTGCTTCACTGACTGCCTAAAATACTTATAGAAGAAAATAAATGTAAAACGACTGAAGTCTCTCTTGACTTCCAAAATAAAAAGTTTTAAAATTTTTTAGTGAATCAGACTCTGACAAAGTTTGGAGTATGAATGACACAGGTCTGGTTTACAGGAGATTTGTTGCAGAAAGATTTAAATAGAACATTCAATTTGTGGCTTAGTACTGCAGCACTCTGGGCATTTTTTGCTAACTCCTCAAAATACAACTGAATTCTCTGTCTCCTAAACATAAATTCCACTCTTAAGTAGGTCATTAAGGTTAGCTTTATATAAAAAAACCTATAATGTAAGGAAAGGTGTATTATATTCCCACAGATTTAGAATCATGTTCTAGAAGAAATCTTCATAGGGGGGGTCTCTTTCTGCTTGAAAAAAGCTCACTCAAAGACTCCTTAAAAATGGATTTTGGTCCAAATGAAATGGTTGTCCTAAAATGGCTCTGTGGCATTTCAGCTCAGATCTACCTCAGTCATTTCCACTGGACAATGGAACAGAAAGGACAAGAACCGTGGATATTCCAGAGGAAGGATCAGAACTCAGTGATACCGGGATTTCAAGCAATACCCCAAATTCAGTCCTATGAAATTCAACATATGCAAGCATGCTTGGCCAAAAAACATCAAGTATGGCAATAAATAAGTAATGGCATGCTAGACAGCAACAAAACCAAAAACAACAGTAGATTATGAACAAATAGGGACCAACAGCATGATGATGTTGTACATATGCATCCAGAAGTAAACCTTCTTTTGTGCTTACTTAGGGCTGACACAGCTGGAATACCATATCTGTTGCTGCCCAAATCATAGTAAGACAGTGCAAGGTAGATCAGGGAGAATCCAGAAGAGTGCAGCAGGAATGGTCAGATCAGGTGTTTGGAAAATGGAACACTTACATTGGTTCAACATGGACCATGGACAAGAAAGAACATGTAAATAGTAATGCATACATGAAGAAAACTGTTATGAAGAAGATAGAACATTTTACTAAATACATTCTATGTCTGCTGCAATATTAATCTATTAAGCATACATATATTAATTGCGTTGTGGGAATTCACTCACTGTGGTCATTAGGACTTCCAGCATATTATTTTTTCCCTAGACTAATTATAGACTCAGCTACAATAGTTTGGGACACTGAAATACATACATAAAATTACACAAACCAGTCCTTGGAAGTTTTTCTGAGGTTAGGACTAACCCTCAGCATTTCACAGGAGGAAGATGTGTGTGCCTAAAAGACACAGGTTCTGAGTGAGTAGGCCCCAAGGTCCATGAACATGCACTATTTTCTGACATAACTTGGGCTGTTGAAGGTGAAAAAAATCTTTCTGTTGATGTCTCATATAGAGGGGTCAGCACGTAGTGGAGCATCACCACCTCTGTCGGGAAGCGCCCTCTTTCTGGGGCAGGTCTCCATCACGTCATTATCCATATTCCGGCCAATGGCACAACTCACACCCTGCAGCAAAGGGGGTATGATTCAGGGAAAACTGGCTTACGCACATTTCTGTAACCTTTCTGGACAGGCTTCAGTCACATCTTATGCTATCTAAGCCAACCTCTGCCCCACAGCAGGTGGCAAGGTCATTTTGCTTCTGGTGAAGATCTTGAGGTATATCCTCCAGCTGTCTCTTCAGAGAACAACCTGTGTCTGGTGTCCCTCTCACGACGGAGGATGGCTGGGTCACATTCCACCATCGAGTTCTTGCAATAAGGACTCACTTACGCAAATGGGGTACCCCACAGAGAATAAAAGGATAATAGAATCTCCCATGCTTAAATAAGAGGCTGGAGCTTTTATTCACATTTTAACTTGCTTCATTAAAAAATCCTGATTACTTCTGGAGTGTGGTCCTATCTTTCTTGGGAAAAATATACCATAAGAGCGAAATTAATTTTCACTGTGACTCTCTGTTAGCAGCAAAAGAGTCTCAGTTTTTGGGTTGTTGTTCCCATTGAGACCTTGTTGTCTCAATGGGAAAACAGCTTGTCCAACAACTGTTAAAAGTGGAAGCAGTTTAAATCTAAGAAAAGGCACTTCTTTGCACTCAGTAATATTTAAAACAATGGATTTGTGAGAAATACATCTTAAAGTCGGCTTCTCTGGAACAGTTACAAAATGTGTACTATATCTCCATATTTGAAGAAAGGTTGCATTTCGCTGTAGTAGTGAAGTGATTTCAGCTTCCTCATGCCAGAATAACAGGTAGAGGATTTTTTTTTCCATTTGCAACGCTGTCATTAGAATATCCATTTTAGGAAAAAAAACAAAAAAAACAACCAACCAAACAAAAAAAGAATAGAAATAAAAAGACGGTCATTTACAGAGAAACTCAGAAACTGATAGTTATACTTCTAACTTGCCACTTCAAAATTTTCAGCTACACAGATTTTTTTCAAACACAATGAGCTATTTTGTTAATTTAATTATGTATATAATTATAAAGCACTCTTGTGAACTTACTCCCTATTACATTTACTGTATTTAGTACACTGTAGTTGTTTTTCATGCTGCTATATTACATCAGACTTCCCTGTCTGAAATGCAGTCTTGGATGCTTTTTCATTGCCATGTAATCATACACCATTCAATCATTTTAGACTGCTATCCACTTCTCGCTCACTCCAGCAACTTTAATGGATGACCCTTGTCCCAAGTTCATTCATTCCAACTTCACGATGCATTGCACCCAATAATGCATGTTTCCATCTGACTAGCAGTAAGTAATACGGAAGCAATGCAGACATTTGCATCGGATTCAGCTTACTCACAGCAGTGCAGTTGATCCAACACAATTCTACCTGACACGGTGTTCATTTATGTGAGTTCAATTTGCAGTCTGTATTTGATGTGTCCTTACAAAATTTGTTGTGAAGTTTGCTGGCACTTTCTTTTTACCAGATTGTTGGAAGACTACAGGGAAAGACAAAATGTAAACATAAAATCCATATACACAAACATAAGGGTAATAATTTTTTTACCCATTTTTTTTTTCCTTTTAAGATGGACTAAAATTTAGAAGAGAGAAAAAAGAATTGTCTCTGTATTCACATAACAGTAAGTCAACATCGACATGTTTCAATTGCAGCATGGCTACTCAGACTTATTGCAAAACCTAAGGCCAGAATTTTCTCTCATGGTAAATCCTGATAGAACAAAACCAAGACATTTTCTTGTATAACTTATATCTCAGGAATCATATATTAACTCAAATACATGTAAAGTGCACAAAGTTGAAACAATTCAATGAGTAGACAACACAGGGAGAAGATAAATTCAGTGTGGAGAATGGAAAGCACTACTTGCATCAGTTAAATATTTGCACTATACATGAAAAGTACATCATATGCACCTCATTTTACAAAGTCCAATAGTTTCAAAGCACAGGAAGCTAACATGGATGAAGGTATCAGGAAACTGAACAAAACCACAGATGAAGTGTTTTCATTGAATGGAGCCTGAAGCTGCTAACTGGATAATATTGCTGCTTGACAATGTCTACCCTAGCAAACACTTTTTTCCCCCGATTCCTCTCTTTTGGAAACCGGCAGAGAAAAAAAGAAAAGCTGGCAATGAAGATGAATAGGGCTATCACCAGAAGCCTGAGAGAGCTCTGAAAAGGAAAAATCACAACATCTGCGGTTTGTGGGTTGTTTGCAAAAGTAGCTGATCTGAACAGCATTTCCCAAAGCTTGAGAGAAAAGATTAAGATTTATGTAAGAGCAAAGATGTGCTTGAAGCTTTCTTGTTTTTTACCAATTGCTTTGCTGACCCTTAAGCAAGCAGCTAAATAATGTTCTGAATAAACTACTACTGACTTGCTTTAATTTACTCACAGGTATGAAAAACAGGACCGAGATAGCTTAGGTGGAGCACTGAGGTGAAAGAGGCATAAACCAGAAGTTAAGGTCTTCAAAAGTCAGATCAAAAAAATTATTTCATTCTTATCTTGTCCAAAGTGAATGAAACACTTCTAAAGTGCAGTTGAAATACTCTTCTCAAAGGCCATAAGCAGCAACAGTCAGCAAAAATAGTGTTCTCTCTGCATTTCTTCTTGCCATTTAACACACACATATTAGAGGATGGCTTCTATCAGTTTCACAGGAGAAATCCAGCTACAGTTGATAGCACTCAGTCCACTGTGCAAAGGCCTCAGTCACACATCATTGTTCGGTACTCCCTTCACTTAATTGCCAATATAGAAACCGACTATTTCTCAATATAGAAAACCTATATTGAGAAACCTATATTGAGGATACAGGTTTCACATGCAGTGCATAATACACGGCAGAACATCTCAGCATGGTGATTCAAAGAACCAACACATTTAAACAATGAAGTGCCCAGAGCTTGCCCACTAGAAATGCTTAGCACAGAGATGTATCTGACATTCCATTTCTCTCCTAAGCTAAAGAAGCTGACTCTGCTACAGACAAGCAGCTCGAGCCACCAGCAATGAAAAGCCTCATTTTCTCCCTCTTAGGATTGCTAAAAAAAAAACCAACCACAAACAAACACCCCAAAACCCTAAGCCCCTGTCTTTTTCAAATAAGGGAGTATGATTTTTGTTTATGTTTTAAAACACAGCTGAGACATACTCAGCTAAGGCCAGTCTGTAAGGTAACATCTTTGTGATTAGAATCACGCTCAGACATGGGAAACATCTGATTTCCTTCCAGTGTGAGGTTTTTCCAAGCTAAGTGTACTGCGGTCACCAAGTTAAAAGTGGTTTAAAATCATCTTTTTCTTATTGAGACTGAGACTGCTGAATTTCAAAGAAGTGACGGTAAAGACTCCAAGACTGTCTCCTCCCTGCCTAGTTCCTGCTTGAAAAATGTGAATGTTATAGAAAAGCCAGGTACCACCATTACCTTCTCTGATGACTTCATTTAAAAGTGTGCCTACCATGTCTCCTCCTGTGAAGGGCTTGAATCCATTATTAATTCATTCAGCAGTTATCCTAGTGTATTAATAATGTGTGGTAGAAGTACTACAGATGCATTACCATGCAGCAGCCTTCAGCTGTTCTTTAAAACCTTTTGAAAAGCACTTTTGTTATAATCAGAGTCATTAAAGTGCTCTTATCAGCAGAAGGTCCGCTGTTGATGTTCATTCTCTGCAGCTAGAAAAGCATTAGAGGTTGGACACAACAATTTTGAATGGCGCCAGTGTTAAAACTGAACTTAAACTCTGTCAATGCTCAGTGTGAAAAGAAATAGCTTTGGAGCCAAATCCTCCTATAACTCCTACCAGTGTCTGGAAGTAGGCTAAAATAGTTTCCTTAGCTGTCTTCTGCCTATAGAGGAAAGGCAAGGGCCTTTGAGCAAAGCAGTGCAGACTTGGGCAGGGCTAAGCTCCTAAGCTGTATTTTATCACCCATGTAGATCACACTTTAATACTGAGTTGCCAACCCCCCAAAAAGACAGCATATTGTCAGACTTCCCTCACTCAGATTTGTGTTTACTGACATCTACTGGCTGTTCTGACTCATATACTTGTTTCCCAGTGGAATTGAGAGGTGGGTCAGTTTTGCATTGCTGTAGCTCCACCAACTTTAACAGCATCAGTCACATTAAGGGAAACTGGTCCTTCCTATGCCTATCTATAAAATAGAAAATCCATTACTTCTAAAAACTATCTTTCTAAAAGTATGATTCACTGGTAATCTACCTATTATAACACCTCGAGTAAAAGCACATGTAGTGAACACAGTTACCAAACTCAAAACCATCGTCCCTAAATACTCTTCTTTTTTGTGAAAACCAAGCCCAATCCAAGGAGAATCCTCCTCTTCCCAGCACAGATGCGCTTTGCAAAGAAACACTGCTTATTGGATGAAGTTAATAAAATGATCTATTGGACCAGAAGGATTAGTTAGGCGATGCTAATGCAGTGTATTTTTGCAAACTTATACAGACACAGATCAGTTCATTCAGTATGAGATGATTCACTAGCATCCATTAACTATTTAAGACAGAATACTTTCCCCCAGTGAGTACTGTACAAAAAATTCTAGGCAAGCAGAAAATAACCAATATTGACTGAAAAACAACAGATGACACGTTTACTCAATATGATAGGTGTCGCAGGAATTTTTCCAACTGAAACCTCAATGTTTTTGTTACATCACCCGAAAGACAGCAATTTTAGGGAAGTTGTACATCCTTCTATTGCGCCTTAGTGCTGGTTAATTTTATTCTGGGAAAAAACAGTGCCTCTTGATTAAAAATTAAGAAATGCTCTGTGAAATAATGTCTGGAAAAAAAAAAAAGGAAGTCAGCATTGGCTCTTCAAGTAAACATAGCCAGTCAATATGAATGGAAAAATTGATTCACCTTTAAAGAATTTCACATTCACAAATTTTGTTATAAAAAATTCTGCTAGGACTTCAATTAATCTTCCAAGAGAAGCCTACTGTTTTGTTTAATACTAAATTAGCTAAAACATTCAGAGAATGTTTCACAGGAATTCACAGGACAGTTTCTCTCTGAGACTAATTTGAGCAGAGCCAACAGACAACTCAGTTTACGACTTTAGGATGTCTTCCTACCAAAACCAACTGTTATAAAATCATCGAATGCTTTCTGACTCCACCAGAAATATAACAAGTAGCAAGGCTCATACCAAAGCGGCATTCTCCCATGAATAATGAGGAAAGAATTTTGGTTTCCTGAAATTTCAGTTTTTCTTTTCTCTCTTGCATGCTGAAATCTTCCAATAAGAGCATCCTAGGCATTAGAAGTATTTACCTCCATCACTGTTCACAAATAGGTAGGTTTTAAAATATAGCCTATTAGATAGGTCTCTGTTTTACATGAATCATGCTTTCATGAGATTGATTCCTCAGTGAAAAAAATTTAGGTACCTGGACAATTTAGGTCATCTTTCCTAAATTTTAGTGAGAAAGAGCCAGGAAGAGTTACTGATTTGAAGATGAACAGATGAAATAGAATATTCATTTCTGAAGAGCAATCCAAAAGAAATATACATCAAACTAAAGGCAAAACATGAGATTTCAGTAAAAAAAGTCTCGTAGGAACTCAGGAGAGATGAAGAATATCTCGATAGACACTTAAGAGCTGGGCAGATCACTATCAAAAGCAGTTCAACTTCAGTTATTACATTCCTGGAGATGAACCAGAAAAAAATCAAATTAATATTTCAATAAACCAAGAAGTATGTATTTAGGCTTATCTGTATTCTGTGCCACATGCTGAGAAGGGGTTTCCAAAATTCTGTTATCACACTTCTCTGAATATATACAAAAATTTTTACAGTGACAGACAATACTGAATGCCATAAAATTCTCATGGTATTGCATTGCCAAATAATATTCCTTTTGTTCTGTTCCATTAGGTGCTACCCTAGATGGCAAGGGCAAACTAGGAAGCTTAGTAATATCACAGATAAATGTTCCTTTTAAATATGGAAATGCATTCTACAGCTCCCAAAATAAATTCTCAGATGAACACACATCATCCTGTGAAGTTTAATTAACTCATGTTTGGGGTTTTTTAAAACAGCAGCCTTTTTGGAACAGTATATAGAAGCTTTTTTAGTTGGCTGCTGAAATGTTCAAGGCCTAATTTTCCATCTATGAAAAAGATAAACGGGTTTTTGAAAACTTCACTGATCAAATCTTCTAGCATGAAACTATGAAGAAATTATAAAGCAATGTATTTTCATTAATAAAATATCATTGGCACATAACACTGCCAAAAGAACTGAATAAGGGGTAATCCACTAACTTAACTGGCATATCAAGCATCTTGTACTTTAGCCTGACTTTTGTTTATGAGTAAATTTAATTCTATCATCTAATCCTTCTGATATATTGCTAAGGCAAAATTGCTGTCCAGTCTGTAATTGAAGTTTTATTTCCAGGGGAAAAATACTGCAATTAAAAGTCCATTGTTAGAACAACAAACATTAGCTGCTATTATTGTTTATTGTTGGAGAGAGAGAGGCACCACTGGTTTGATTGCAGTCATTCTTAGGGAGGTTCTTATGATCCTAGTATGTGACAGAAGCACAAAACAAAACCATAAAGCATGGCACCTAGATTACAAGCAGCAAAACATTCATATTTTAACACATGAGAAGCATAATTTTAGCACTAGGAACAATGCATCATTATAAACATGATAAAGGAGATAACTAAAAGTAAACCCTACTCACAATAATAATTTTCCGTTTTCCTATTTTCTACAAACTGTCCTGAAGCCCTCATCAGAAAAGATGACAAAGCAGAGGGGCTGTATACCTTGAAGATCACCAACACCTTGAAGATCTCTTGACTGAGCAGCAAAAGCATTTTAAAATCAAAGGCCATTGCTAGCAACCCAGTGCTCTAAACTCCCATCTAAAAGAATATCAACACTGAAAACCCAAACAAAACAACTCCTGACTTTCAACCAAAAATTAACAAATACTTATGCATATCAGGAGGAATACAGGTAATATATAAAGAAACATCAGCTAAGACCAAACTTCACAAGTTAAAATGAAAATGTAGTGCTGCAGATATATAAGCTCATCCTAAATGAACTTAGTGAGATACCATAAGCAGTCTAATGACATTAACGTGGCATACTACATTGGTTAAAATGCTCGAGAGAACTACTCTGAGTGCCTAATATAACCCCTGTTCTAAAGGGTTACTGCAGAAACAACTGCAGTAACTACTCTCAAGCCTGAAACTCGGTCTTTGCATGATTATATAGACTGCAATTCATTTTTGTAAACAGATGATGCACATCTTTTAAGCAGAAGCACTTATTTCAGGAGGAACATATGTTTTAAAAGTTTGTCACTGTAAATAAAGGTAGTAAAGGTATCCGGTGGCTATTTTAATTTTCTTCAAAGATGGAGATATGCAGAACATGTCAGCTAATATTGAGAAGAAAAAAGGAATTAAATGTTTGTCCATTATAGAAACGGGATGCTCCGTTTCCCACCACTGCCAGGATAACTGCCCATCTGTGAGTACAACAAAAAATCCAAGCAGCAACAGGCTATCACAGATTTTTTGGGATAGGTTGCCTTTTAGAATTAGGAGACAGATTACACATAAAATTACAGATTACTCTGCTTCCCCATCAATTACATCAACTTCCCTATTGTTTGCTGTTGTTATTTATTAATAAACATAAACTTGCTCTAGGGCCTTTTATTGGTAAATCTAAACCACTTTTCAGTATTGGTATCTACTTAACTCTTTATTCTTAAAGACAGTGAAGCACAGGAGAAAGTGATTTCTTTGGTTTCTCTGGTAAGATACAAAAGGGGAAAGAAAGAAAGAGGGGTGATTAAGAATGCCCTTCAAAAAACACCAAAGGCTGCAATATTAAAGATACTATCTAAACAGCAAGGTCTTTAACACCAATGTCCAAATGTACCTTTTTTGCTCATCCCTAGCACAAACCTTCTCAGAACTCCTGAAGGAGCTATGAATGCCCTGTTGAATTTCTGCCTAAAAATATGCAGTGTATTTTAGCTGAGACCTACTTTACTTGGTCAACACTGGAAACAACAATGTCTAATCATTCAGCAGTAAAGATATTAAATTCAAAACTGAGCAACAATAATCTAAGAAGAATTTTTTACTGTGATTTGTTTTTAGTAAGTTGTGCAGGACCATATGGGAAATCTACGGTATTCCATCACCTGAAGGAGTGACAGAATGAACTCAAGCATGTCTCATACTCAGAATCCTATAATATTTCAAAAGACACCACTTTGTCCGTGTTTATTGTATCTGAGTGATCACAGATGAAGAATATCATAGTCAGAGAGGCAGCTTTTATTGTTAGTCCTGCAAATAAAGTCTGGAGTTCGAAAAGCAATCTGTGTTCCTCATGATCATTTATCAGCAAGGTTTTGACATTCACAACTTCATTAAATACCTTTGCCAGCAACCAAAGACAGACCAATGTTCTTGTTATCCTGCAAGGCATCATCACTATCAGCATCACTGAAAGTGTAAAAGGTTTCCAAAAGAATGACTCTTTTTATTAAAAGGATGGATCTGCAATTTAATTCTGAATACACATACAGAACAGACTGATGAAGAAAATATCATTTACAAAAAGCACAAAAAAGCCACCATCACCAGCCTGAGTCCCATTTAAACAATACAAACATCACTTAATAGTGTTATTGCAAATAGTACTTCCAAATTCTCATTAGAGCTTTTTTGTGACATTAAAGACAGTTTCTACCGCAAAGAGTTTTCAGTCTAATGTAGAACAAAGAATTCCATGCCAAAAACCTATTGTTTTAACTAAAAATAACAAAATACATTATTCTTATATCCTGTTTAGATCTATAATGAAATAACAGTCTGACAGCCAAATTAAAAAAAAAAATAAAATTCTTCAGAATATTTGAAAATAGAAAAAGTGAAAAGATTTCTTTCAGCATAAGGGAACTACAGTCCATAATAGCCAAACATTTACATTTATTCTCTGATACTGACTGATTGCCATCAGAACAGGTGACCAAAACCCCCCAAAAGCATATAATCTATAGGAAAGAGGCTAACAAAAACTTGTGCATGTTGTCAGGTTACTTATACTCAGATGTACACGGGTGCTAAAAATGCAGTAACAGTATGATCACTAGAAAACATAGTTACAACTTTTAAATGCTGGTAGCAGAGTGGATTGATTTCACAAAAGAGAAATGGATTTAGTGTTCTCTCTGTCAAACAGATGTTAAATCCTTTTTGAAAGTATTTACCTAACCTGAAGGGCATTATATTATTTTTTCAGGTTTAGATATCATGTTGGATCACTGAATTTATTTGCAAACGCAACACAGAAAATACAATGCAGTGACATGGCTAATATCTGAATTTAGTATAAATATATTCTAGATTAGATTGTTGCTATATTCAAGTTTGAGAAAAACAAGGGGATAGTCTCTTCTTGGGTGTGTAGTTGTTATGTATAATGAACTCCAAAGGCATTAAAAAAAATTAATCAGTGGGAGCTATGTAAGTAAAGAAATAAAGTATAGCTATGTAGAACCTCTCCACCTCTCTTCACCTCTTCACAGCTGGTAAAATGTAAGAACATTCAGAGCCAACTTTTGAGAAAGGACTAGTTGAAGCCAAAATGAAAGAAGACTTTAGCAGAAAATAAATCCATGAGGGACACCAAACATGAGTATTCATTCTCCTGAAAAGAATGGTCTCTTCTGTGCCTTATGGAAGCTGAGCTTTTCTTCAAACTTTGCCTCTTTTGAGCTGCAGAGGAAGTGCCTACCACCAGTTAACCTGGTTAAGACATTTAGAAGAACTCTGCAGCTGAAAGAGACTGTGGAGCTGCTCCAGAGTGGACTCAGTGACTGAACTAAATATTTGGGATCATCCCAGAGTAACATATTTCCATGTGAAACACAGCCAGAGCAAATCTGCCAAGTCTTATGCAACATGCATTCAGCACGAGACTCACTTCAATTCCTTCTCCACTCCTGTTTCCCACTATGATACTAGACATTGAGGGAAGTGTCTGCTTCAGTCTGGCACGCCAAGTATGACTCCCTGGCTCAAGCCTGCAACCTAGTACTAATAATTAATTCTCCCCTGGCTCATTGAAGTACCCTATATGCCAGATACAACTCTTCACTGAATTTCATGCTCCATGACCCAAATTTTCTAAAGCATGGCAAATAGGTCCTACCATGCTCCAGGGTAGAGGTGTGATGATGTGCTGAAGTGCAACAGAGTACGACCTCACAGGGCTCTGTGCTCAATGAAACCCCAGGAGAATCCTCTGCTACAGCCTAACATTATCATACCTCTTCATCAAGTGACCTTTCACACACAAACCATGTACAAGCAGAGCCAGGTATACATTTCCACCTGCCTGAGGTCTTGCATGTTGAACCAGAGATAAATGGAGATATCTGCTAAAATTCAGAAATCTATTTAAGAAGAAAAATCAAAATTATGAAACTGTAGAACAATATTGGTAAGAAAGCCCTGGTAGAGGTCATCTAGTTCTATGTGGAGCCAACTTTGAAGTTATATCTAGTTATTCAGACCTTATGCAGTCACATTTTGAATGTCTGCAAGAATGGAGAATCCACATGCTCTCTATGTAACCTGCCCTCATGTTTGACTTCCCTTATGACAAAGAATTTGTTCTGTACACCTGGCTGCTACTTGTCTCCATTGCTCCTCATTCTTTCACTGTACATCTCGAAGCCTGTCCTCTACCATGGGGTAGCTGAAGACAGAAATTAGATTCCCCATTCTTGTATCCTGTCCTGTACTCTCCTTTTCTCTTTTCATACATTATATGTTCCAGCACCCAAATATACATCAGACAGTGGTGTAGTTGCCACATCGGAAGTATGGGATGTCATCCAGAGGGACAGACTAGATAAGGACAGACTGGAGAAGTGGGCCTCTGAGAACCTCATAAGGTTCCACAAGGCCAAGTGTAAGGTCCTACACCTGGATCAGAGCAATCCCCGTTTTCAGTATACAATGGCAGATGATGTGATTGAGAGCAGCCCTGCAGAGAAGGACTTGGGGGAGCTGGTTGATGAGAAGCTCGCCTTGAGCCAGCAATGTGTGCTAATAGTCCAGAAGGCCAACCGTATCCTGGGCTGCATCAAAAGAAGCATGGCCAGCAGGTCGAGCGAAGTGATTCCACCTCTCTACTCCTCTCTTGTGAGACCTCATCTGGAGTATTGTGTCCAGTTCTGGAATCCTCAACATAAGAAGGATATGGAGCTGTTGGAATAGGTCCAGAGCAGGGCTACAAAGATGATTGCAGGGCTGGAGCACCTTCCCTACGAGGACAGGCTGAGAGAGTTAGGGTTGTTCAGCCTGGAGAAGAGAAGGCTCAGAGGAGATCTTATACCAATCTTCCAGTACCTGAAGGGGCTACAGAAAATATGGAGAGGGGATATTCGTAAAGGTTTGTGGGGATAGGACCGGGGGAATGGGTATAAACTGGAGAGGGGCAGATTTAGACTGGACATTAGAAAGAATTTCTTCACCATGAGAGTGATGAGACACTGGAACAGGTTGCCCAGGGGAAGTTGTGGATGCCCCATTGCTGGAGGTGTCCAAGGCCAAGTTGGATGGGGCCTTGGGCAGCCTGATCTAGTGGGATGTCCCTGCCCATGGCGGGGGGGTTGGAACTAGATGATCTTTAAGGTCCCTTCCAACCCTAACTATACTATGATTCTATATTTCTGTGATTCTACAATAAAAACCAAAATGGTTATACCTGCTAGTTCTATTTCTAATATTGATTACGTTGGCCTCTATGATACAATTAAATATGATCTAAGCAAGTGTTTCTCCCATGCAAAGTTAACTGTACTTCTCTCACAGTATGTATGCCACACTATGAGCACTTGTGACACTACCTTTTTTCCTAGGGGAAGCTGAGATTTTGGGTAAACTATCTGAATTATTTCCGACTGACCTGTAGAACAACTTTCTACTCCTTCCTAAACATCCACAGCTTCACAAGAAGATGGAAAACAGAAAACTACCGGTAATGGAGTAGAATTTGTTGGTATCCATTCCACATAGCTGTTATGCTAACAGGAAACAAATTGTCCTACCTGAAGTTTCAGCCTATACTTCCTGATGTGATTTTAAACTCAAAGCAGGGAAAAGAAAGGTGGCATTCAGTTTAGGGGTTTTACATATGTACATAACTTGCACATTAATGGTCCTAGACTTTATTTTGAAGAAAAGCAAATAACACATACACAATGGAAAAGAAAGGCTCCAAGATTAGACTGAAAGGTTGAATCCTACTTGGCAGTTTTGCTCTCTGTAAATGGTCAGGGATAAGATCTGACTCAGGATAGATATTCAAACTTAACTTGAGAATTTCCTAGTTTGGTCAAAGCAGTTAATTCAGAACCCCCCAGTGACTAAAATGTAATCCGTAGGTTTCATTTTACAAGCTATTACACAGTTTGAATGTTATAATAGTTTTTCTTTGTAATATAAGCTGCTGGCAAGTATAATTCTTTTTTTTTTAATTGTGCAGAATTTGAGCATTTGCTAAAATGCATTTTAAACATCCTTGATAAAAATCCACTAAATCAGCCCTATGTCACATCGTGCATGCTCAGTAGGTCTGCATGGTGAGGAGGGACTCAAAACAGCTGTATCACAATATACATTCCAACTTAATACTACTAGAGAGGATACATATAATTTCCTAGGTATTTAACGTCAGTGTAGAAATACTACTTCACTAATAAAACAGATGTGGTGAGCTGTACATAATGGAGAGGGTGTCATAGGTAAGAAAGAGGTAAGAGCACCTTTTTCTAGACTTGTTCTCCATCTCACACTCTCAAAAGAAGTATGTGCTGCTTCTCCAAATAATGAATTATTAAATGCCGAAAGAGGGGCATCAGCACCACCATCAGCCAGGTGAATGTGCTTGTGGGAAAGAATAAACAAAACTATAACTCCAGCAGATTTTGAATTTGCATTCTTTCTGTGGTCTGAGAGTTCAATTGCAGTTCTCTCTGCAGGCTAGAGAGAGATGAGCAGGATGTAAGACATACACCTTTTACACCAGATTTAATACCATTTGTTTTATTATAATAAGTAAGCTGGCACAGGTAATTTTCAGAACAATTTTCTTCCCAACACAAATTTTGGTACAGACCTGCAGTAATTCTGTTTCAGTAACTGGCATTGCATTTGTGGAGAACAGCTGTTATTTTGTGAGGATTCAGACTTTTATCTTGTTACACATTCTCAGCTGGGTCACAAGTGCAAGCCAGAGCGTCCAACAGAAAACCTACAGGGTGCTAAGGCTTTGCCCCAAAGAAACAGTGGAGAAAATATATTCCAGAAGGGTCAGGAAAGACGAGAAAAAAGATAAGGCAACAATCGTATATATAAACTGTATGTTTAAATCTTTTTCCTTCTGGAAATGTAAAATGACAGTTCGGGTGAATGGCTTTCATATGATGCTGTCATCCTTCATTCTGCAGCTCTAGCTGAATAACATCTAACAGAAAGCTTTTTTCACCTCACCTTCAGGGACTGGATTTTTTGAGCATTCTAAGGTAACTTCTAATAGACAAACATTAAAAGCATTTAATAGTCTAACTGAGAAATTCCTTGTGGACTATTCTTGTATACTGCTAAAGTACTGCGGTGTACAGTAGCAACCATTGGCTTGCAAAACCTCATTATATCAATATGCAATAAATCACTGGCCATTCTTACTAGTGACAAAATGTAGAAATTAAATGTATGATATCTCGAATACCATCATTCACAGTGTTATCTATGTACAGCCCATCCCTAATATGTATAACTACCATTAGGCATCTTCGCTAGTACAGTTTTCAGGACTGGGTTTCTATACAGCAAGCTCTTTGTTAAAGGACTGTATGACAGGTACAGAGTTACATAGAATAATGTACCTATTATTGCTTGCTTGAAGTTCTATTCATTTTAAAAGTAATTTTGCTCCCATCTTGCCTTGAACCACATTTTAAAAAAAATCCCTATGAATCATACCCGCTCAATGCACGCCAGGTCAACTTCTTGTTATGCATTACGATCATATCAGACAGACGTGATATTCCATGCTATTCACGTATACATTGGAAAGACAGAGCAAAACAACACAGTGCCACACAGAGATACCAAACCAAAGCTAAATGATCTGAACCTGATCTGAGTCTATGCACTGTAATTGCATTAGTATGACACTATGATATTCTAACAAACTTATAGCTTGCACAGCTGTTCCTTCTAGTACTTGGGCTATCCTCTACATAACACTACATGGTGATTCTTGACCTGAAAAGTTCATGGCCTGAAAAAACAAAGTCATAAAAGGAAAATGGGAAGAGAGGAAGAGCAAAATACCACTATTCCTCAAGTCCATGAGGACTGCCAAGAGCAAATCAACAGGAGCTAGACCACCAGGGTTAATAATAAGAATTAAATAATCAGGGTAATAGCAGGCATAGGTTTTGCTAGGCTTATGCAGTTGTGTTTTTTGCTTGCTAGGTCAAGGACACTTATGAAGGCTGCAGTGGTAGTGAGAGTATTAAAACTTAAGGCAGTTACTACTAAGCAATATCATCCCTGGGTCTCTGTGTCCTAGGTATAACTATTCTGTAAACATACCGCAGATGTTTATTTCTATACTGCTCAGATTCTTCACTAACAATGTTACTTTTAACATTTCTTTTATGCAACAAAAAGCACAACTTGCAGATGAGCACACAAACAATCCTCCAAAAAGTCAGATGAATAATGGTCACCATCTTAGGGAGCAGAATCATAAATAAATAAATAATAGAATTGATGGATTATTCTAAAATTCAGGACATTTGTGGTTGCTGGTGAAAAAGCTTTGCAGAAGTCTTGCTTAGACTTTTACTGCCCTAAAAAAAATCAGAATTATGATAATATTGTAAATGGAGACTCTCTGAAAGGCTAGGTACAAAGGAATGCACTGAGTGCACACGGAAGGCCCTTTTTCCAGCTGGTAGAGTGAGATTGAGACTCTAATTTATCACTCACATTAGTATGGTAGATTAGCACGCTGTGTGGCATACAGTTCTCAAACACAGAAAGAGACCATAAATTATCCAGACAGCTATAAAGGTAAGTTATCTAATGCACATGGGCACAACTATATGTGACAAGAGCAGGATGACTTCCTTCTGAGCAGGATGCCAGACTGGGGAAAAGGGGCACAACATAGACAGAAGGATGACCTTGCCAAATCAAGCCAGTCTCCCTGCTTGCTTCATTTCCCAAAACATAGGGGAAGATAGAAGGTCATAGCACAGGATTACTCTGGCTCTGCCAACTATCATTGCTGGTGAGGGCTGGGGTAACCTCCTGGGCTAGAAAAGGCTCCTTGCCAGCAAAAAAAAAGAGTAGAGAAGGGGCTTTAGAGTCAAAAAGTTTCATGAAGTAAGTGGAAATGAGATGGGAAGATACACTTGGAAGAAAAAAGTGTCAAAAGCTCTTCCAAATTGATATCCAGTGCCTACGAAAATTCTCTGTCTTTGCGTACACAGATATTATTACAACACATTAGCAATACTGAGAAGACGGAAGGGCACAAAGTATACCTCCAAACATTATAAACCTATTTATATGATGTACAGTTCATGTACATAGTAGTAATAGTTATGTGTCAAAAATGTACTACAACTTATTTTTTGTCACTTCCAAGTATAATTTTTATTTTGTCTTTTTTTTCTGATCTGTTACACTAAGAATAACAGATCTTTCTTTGGGGTTCAGTGATCTAAGACATTGAGTGAGTACAGAAAACTCAGTATAAACATCAGATGCATGTTTGAGGGGAGGACAATATCACTCAAATGATAAGAATTTACTGTGAATTGAACAAAATGTTTTAGCCTGGATTAGCAAAGAGTTTCACCTAGACCAAGTCTGCAGTTTTTTTGACAAATTGAAAAAATTTTGCCTGTGTCTACATCTCATACTACTTTGTATTCTGTAAAACCTAGCTATACTTATGTCTGACAAGAAGATCTAAACTTATCTACTGCATTTACATCACAGTCACTTATAAAGGCCTATCGTGTAATCTTATCTAAGCTAACGACACGTTGACTCTGAATCCTCCTGCTGCGTTAACATTGCACGTGAGTAGGAAGGGCTTTTCTCTGCATTAAATTGCATGACTGAAACACCCAACATTTTCACTTATACTTCAGGAGGCGGGTCTCAGTCTGGGATAACCACTGCTGACTTCCTGTAACCTTGGGCAAATCTCTTCACCCTTGCATGGCTCATTTTAATCTCTTAAACATGAATAATAACACTAGAGAGCACTTTTATGTCTTTGGATGAAAGACTTAATATAGTACAAAGTATTTTTATTTAATATCAGAATATAGCTCTCACAGTAACATCTTATATGGAGTGGAAAATGATGGTCTTATATAATCTGTTGTATACGGGCACTGACAGTTTATCCTTGAGGGTCTGGCAAGAAATAACTATGAGAAGGTAATGGCTGTGAAGAATACTTTTCTTTAGCCATGACATATCCCCTAGGACACAAAGGTCTCAGCAATTAGTTTTGTTCCTCTTTTGAGAAAGTACATTAAGCAATATCAGGGTAATCCTGTAGTCACTTGGGATAAATGCACCCAAAACCCAACTGCTGTTCTGTACAGACAGATTTTTTCTCATTCCGGGTCCTAAATGGCCATATTATCCCTTTACAGCATAAACACAATGAATGAACAAATGAATAGGTACTGTTTTGTGTAAATTTCCTTACTGGCACAGAAAATTAATTCTGTCTGTATTTTGAACACAACCAAAGTAAGAGTTCAAGATGAAATTTAGACAGTACATCAGTGCAAGTCTACTTGCACTCACACACCCAGAGCAAACCTCTGGATGTTGGTGGGGTGGGAGCTTCACTCCTTCGATCTGGATAGGAGGTGCCTACTGAGCCTGGCCCGTACACCTCTGGATATCACATGGCTGAGCAGGAACTTTGCTGGAAGTGCTCTTATATGACATGACACAAAAGCAGAAGGGATTTATAACATGAGCTTTATACGCTCATTTAAAAGTATCTATGTTCACAGAACACCAGTCCACCAGCAACTTCCGTCATTCAATATATATTTGAGGCCAAGAAATACTCCATACCCTAAACCACCAGCTAAACTAACTAAAGAAGGGCCCTAAATCAGACTCCATCAGCATGCAGTATGTTGAGGGGAGTTCAGGCTGGAAACCCCAAATGAGCATTTCCACTTACGGAAATCCTTCACTCTAACACTAGGAGGCAAACATGGCAACTGATAGGTGGATACCAAGTAAATATTTGTGGTTTGGGAGCTTTAATAACCTGTTTGCAATCCTCCAAGTCTTCTTTTCAGAAAATGTCTCTGAAGAGAAGACAGTTTATAACACAAGATAACAGAATGTTCTTGGGGAATTTGAGGTATAAAAGCAGACCTGAAGACAACAAAAGCATAAAGAATGTACAAGAAAGTGCAAACCCTTCTAAACTAATCACATTGTAAACACTTTCAAGTTGAGGCTGTGCTCCTCTAGTGTATTTCTAGATACACTGAAGTGTCTCGGTTAAAAAAAACCAAAACAAAACATAAAATAAAAATAACCTTCCTGAAAGCATTTTTCTCTGATTTTATAATCAGAAATTGGGGTAGAAAAGTGGAAAGCCAAATCAAGGATGTGTTAATTTAGAAAGTGGCAAGAGAATCATAGAAAGAGTATTCTGGTTATTTTGGCTATTCATCATCAGCTGACCAGGTCAATAAATTGTATGGGTCGCACATGGGAGAGCTGATAAATGAACAACTAAAAGGATTTACATTTAATATCAGTGTCTCCATTAAAGAAAAACTCAAAGTATGGGAATAAAGAAATACTGAATATTGATTCTGAAGCTTAGTGACACAGCTGGTGTTCCACAGATAAATTGCCTTAGGAAATGTATATCTGCTCAAATGGAGAAGAGATAGTAAATAAATATTATTACCTGTAAATAAATCTCTTGCAAATGCTTTTGTAAAACAAACCTTTCCAAACCAGCAAATGGAGACATTTATTTGCATGCTGTCGAAGCCAAAAATTTTGAATAATTTTGGCCATTAGAGTGTACTTACTCTGCATCTATTTGTCCTTTCCTTTAAATAGAAAGCTAACACTCCATTCTCCCTTGAAGGCTTATTAGAAGATAAAATGCCGAAGGATAAAACAAACACAAATTAAGTGGTGGTAGGAATCCCAAGAGAAGAGTAATTCATTTTACATTTTGGGGGGTTTTAATTGCTGATAAATTACACTTCTAAAAACATGTTCAGAGGATGAAATGGCTTCTGCTCTGCTTTGTAAACCATTTTAACATTTTTCAGGCTTGAATCCAACTGACTACAATGACATATAGAACTATAGAACTCATAGGATCTGCACTGATCATACATTAAAGGCATAAAAGAAGAGTTCAAAATCTGCAGTATATTCAGTAAGAGAAAAACAACTTGTTTCTTAATTTTTTCTAGCTTACCTGAATGCTCAATTTCCATTACGTACTCAGTTATATGTCTAAGAAAAAAAAAATAACGGTAAATAGATCATAAGAAAAAAGAAGCAAACAAATTAAATCAAAACTTGACTACAACTGGCCATGTTATCGCCAATTAAAAGAGAAAAAGTGAAAACACTGCAAAGTATGTATTCAAGGATCACCTCATCCAAGCTCAGGAGCGATGCAGCCAAACAAAGAGGAAGTCAGGCAAAAATGCCAGGAAGGCTGCATGAATGAACAAGGAACTCCTGGACAAACTTAAATACAAAAAGGAAGCCCACAGAGGGTGGAAGCAAGGGCAGGTAGCCTGGGAGAAATACAGAGAAATTGTCCAAGTAGCCAGGGATCAGGTTAGGAAAGCTAAAGCCCTGACGGAATTACATCTGGCCAAGGATGTAAAGGACAACAAGAAAAGTTTCTATTCATATGCTGGTGATAAAAACAAGAGTAGGAAGAATGTGGATTCTCTCTGGAAGTGAACAGGAGACCTGGTTTGAGCAACCTGATATAGCAGAAGGTGTCCATGCCCATGGCAGGTGTGTTGCCACTAGATGATCTAAATCAAACCATTCTATGATAATATGATTCTGTGACATAGGTATTGAATGGCAGTTTTCCAGGGCATGGGCCTGTTTTCTCTCTTAACTTCACTCATAAATTATGCCTTACATTTAAGGACAAAGCTTCACTGCTGTTCAGGTCAACTTTCAAGTACCAAATACCAACAGTGGAGCATAGTTTGATTTATTAAAATATAACCAAACAAACCACATTATGTAGTGGCTACAAGAGCTGGAAGGGAGAAAGATGAAGTTATTTCAATGTCGAGTAGCTCATGTGATAAGCAATCAATAATAATAATAGTGGTGAAAGGGAAACAAACATTTTGATATACAAAAGAGGGTATTATTCTTGAAACAACTGTGCATCTACTGTGTATTGCAGAACTTTAGTCATAGGCTGGGATGAACTGAATATTAAGAGAGGTGAAGAAAAACAAATCTTTCACCATGCTCAATATTCTTAGTTCTTGTGTGCCAAACTCTAATCCTTAGAGAGATAAGTGTTACGAATGAGGACTGTGCACAAAAGATCCATCCCCTGCCTTTTAAAAGATGAAGGTGGATCTTGTAACAAGGTTTTGTCTTCAGCATTTTTCTAGATTATCATTATAGAGAATAAAACTATTGTTAGATAGTAGGGCTCAATCATGTGAGTACTTACAAATACCACGAGTCATCCCACAAATGGCAGTGAAGTTAAATAAATGAAAGTCACAAATGCTCCACTAAATACAGAGATTGTGACAAGGTAAAAATGCATTCCCCATGGGATCTGTCAAAGCTTCGCTCCCACGGCTTCCCAGAGATCAGGGAACAGAACCAAGGAGCAAGAGTTTCAGGAACTGAGGTTACCACACTGAAATGAGGGGTGGGTTTTTTTCCTGATAACCACCGCAGATTTTTTTAAATTAACATATTTTCTCTCTTGGCATAGTCATTCATCTCCTAAAACCTCGCTAATTTTGAGTGGTTTATACATGATTGTTCAACCAGTTTACACACCTTCTTCTGCCAGTCCCAGCCACTGAAAGCAAGCAATGCAACCTCTCCCCCAAGAAAAAGTATTTCTTTTTTAATGTTTTACCTACATTAAAGGAATCAGGGAAAAAAAAAAGATAAATATTGCAGTGGGCCAAATTTCATTGCCTTTTAACTATATAAGAATTCTTTTTATGTCAAAGCAATATTTGCTGTTTTACTGGCGTTATGAAGGGATGGCAATGTTTATGCTAATTTACAATGCACAGAAGAAGAGGTCTTTTGATCAGAGCTTTTTATTTTCATCACTTTGATTGACTGTCAACTATACTAATTATCATAGAACCATTGATCATCCTTTGCTGCTAACTAGTAAATGTTGACATTTTCTGTGGCATTATTTAGCATGCAAATTTAAAAAGAAATGGTGCTGGACCTAATTGGTAGAATCTTCGTGTCCACTTCATTTAAGGGACGGTCAACAACTAGTTAAGTATAAAAAAAAGTTTAACTGGGTAAAGTTCCTGGAGAAAACATATAAAGTAAAGAAAGGGAGCTGTAGACAGTATAGAAATGCTTCATATTTATTTGCATTCACATCTTCTCTACACCTTTCTTCCTGAAATCCATTCCCTACCCAAATCCCACTCCTGAATTAAAAAAAAAATCAAGAATTTCATATTAAAAAAAATATTGAAGGCATTTCATTGCTAAGAACAAACTGTAAGTTCAGCACAACTTTTCTAAACAGCATCTGTTGATAATTTTCCAAAGTCCACTTTGCTTTTAAAATATTACATTTTTATCCTTTATATGCCAAACCTATATATCAGGCAAAAAAAATTTAAAAAAAATTGCAATACACCTCTTGGAAAGAACTAGAAACAATGCAAGAGAAACAAACAAACAAACAATAGAAGCTTTAGTAGCTTCTTTTTTAAGATCAATTAAAAAAAATTACTTAAACTGACCAGCTAATTACTTAATATCCACCAAAGATTCCCAAGGTTACTACTGTTTCAGCAGAAAAAGCCCTAAATCTGTGAAATGCAAGAGGTGATGTGAGCAGAATATGAAGAGGAGACAAGGAAACATGACGTGTACCTCTTCTGTACTGCCATCCCATGAGGGGTTTTACAAGCTCATTTCTACCTCCTGCATTACAAGTACTCTTTCTGATCACCAGTGAATTAATAATTAGGATCCAGAAAGCCATAACTTCTGGAGTAATAGCACAGAAGATGTAAAAAAAGGTAAAGTCAAGATGAAAGCATTTAACCCTATCTTTACACGGGCAAAGCACAGAACTAGGCACAAGCAGGAGAAACAGGCATGGTTATGTCACACAGGATTAAAACAACTCAAACTTGTAAATGTGTTTTTGAACAGCAGCAATTTTCTATGAAAATGTCCACTAATAACCACGAAAATCCTGCCCTAGCAGTTACCTGATCATCATTACAACACAGTACATCTAAGCACTGTATAACTACAAGCCGGACCTCACAAATTCTTCTCAACGTGGGGTGCCCAGGATGCTTCTGCAGTACTGTGAAACCATGGTAAGGACATGAAAGAACCAAAGGAGCAGCCACATGTAGGTTCACTATCATTCATTAGGAAAGTAAACACTGTTGACAATGTAGCACAATAGGCTTTTTTTTTACAAAAGGTAAAGTTACAAAAAAACACCTCTTTTTTTTTTTTCCCCCCCGCCTCTTTCTACTTTTCCAGGGAGCACATCAGCTACAGAAGGCTATATCAGAACTATGACTAGGAGTGGAAGGTTTTTTTGTAACTTTCATTAATATAACTATTCTGCATCTGGACAACAGAACATTTTGAGGAGGGACCCAGAGGCCTGCAGACAGTCTCTCCCTTCCCCATAGAAGCTCAAAAGTATTCCTTGCATTAGCAGCATACGCCACATAAAGTAGCATAAGCCACACAAAAATCTACCCCAGCTAGAAAGTTCCTTTGAATTATATGAATCCTGAAATAACACAAACTATAAGAACTCTTCTCTCTCAGCCCTTTATATTAAGAGTAAGAGAAGGAGCTGGGTTATGGCTGACATGCCTCTGATTGCAAAGGAAGTAGTGAGAGTAGCCAGATATCTTTTCCTATTTTACCTTTGGGACAAGACAGTCACTGTTCAACATCCACAAAGAGGATGCAGCCATCTTTGCTTCATGTCTACAAAATACGGCACATACAGTTCAGACAGACCTCTGAATACCGACCTTTGGTCTTAATGTTTGTCAGCTTTCATGATAAGATGTAAATATATTGTAAAATTCACTTTTATCAATACCAGTTGTGCTGAGCTGACCACTTGTTCACCACTGCAAATCATGTTGGGTCAGATGTATTTCTGAACAAAAAGATTCATAATTAAGATATTAAAGATTAGTAACGATAAGCCACTGATCAATCACATCTATTAAAAAGCATTACAGTGGGTATTTAAAAATTATAATAAGGTTAAGAATTTAAATAGAATATTTAAAAATAAGAATTAAAAATAGAATTTTAAAATTAGAATATTTAGCAAGTGCCATCAGTGCTGAATCTCAAATGGTAGTCTCAAGACAGGTTTGAAAGATGTTGCAGACATACAACAATTGTACAAGAAAGGGTGTTTTTTTTAATAAGGAATAAAATTTAATTTATTCTAAGTTTCACAGGAGAGCCTGAGACATCCTGTAGTCACTAAGTCTTTTCAGAACTTTTAGTAATGTTGAAATTTTTGTTACATGACAGATAGATGCCTTGTGAGCTCTGCATACTTCCTGAATGAGAGTCCTGTGCGTGTTCAACGAAGAAAGCAGAAAAGGCATAGCAAGAAGAAGCAGAACGACCCGAATAAGAGGTCCAGGTGTTCCTTTGACCATCTCCTGTCCAAGACAAAATGATTGGTTTGACTCCATAGTCATGAGTAGGACAGACAACTGATACAATTCCATTCTGTGGATGATCCCTAAGCTATACACGGTCTTTGTTTTTTTAGAAAAATAACAAATTTTTTTTTTTTTAGACTCATAGGTCTAAAAAAGACATTTTCTCTTTATGCAGATGCATCTGCATTATTGGTCTAGAGGGGCACAACTGCTTCTTTGGGGAGGACTGCTTCTCTGATGCACCCTACTCAAAGCTGCAAAGGTTTGGGAGCCACAATTGCGTTCCCGTTTGGTTAGCAGCCTCAGCCTCCTTATCCTTCTCTGCCAATTCAGAGAGAAGATAGATGGTAATTTTCAGTTGCATATTGTAATCTGCTTTTAACAATATTCAGGGAAAGAATTCATATTACCAGCATGTTTTGTCAAATTATATTCTTCCTTCACAGAAAAGCATTTTTTCTGATATCTTTGAAAACAGCATTAAAGATGATTCTTTCTGATTACTGTCAACATTGAAATGTCTCATGTGGTTCTATAACTACACCAGCTTTGAAATCTGGATTTCTTTTAATTCCTCCTACTCCCTTCAAATCATCTCCTTTAAAAACAGAGATTTCTTTAACACAAGGGGAAAATAATGTAGAAGTGCTTTGATTTTCCTTATATTTTGGAACCCCTAATATTCTTAGGCCAAAAGCCCCCAAAATTGTAAAATTAACCTGAGACCGCTATTACTTTTATTCCATATTTGACCAAAAAAAGGGATATTTCTTTCCTTTTAATGGATGAAAGTCTTCAAAAAATGCTAAAAATCCCTACTGACAGTAGGCGGGTATAACAAAGTTTGTTGTCCCTTAACTTCAAGGTATCTAGGCTTTTGATATAAAGATTTTTTTAAAAAGGACTTTATGAAACAGTTGTAAGGATCAACAAATGTAGCAGACTTTGAATTACAATATATATGCAACTTTCTAGAAATCAAATCCTCCCCTTTTGTAGTTACAAGAGTCGGCTTGATGGTGTAAGCAAGTCTGAATGTAAAAATTACGGAAAAAAATTGTTTAAAATTTCTTGTAGATGTGAAGGTGTGTTTGCCAGTGGGGTGTATTTATTAAGTCTGCAGAAACCAATATGGTTCAGCTAAGGAAGCTGAGGGACAGAGGTTGGGATGGCGCAAAAGGACAAGAAAAAGTCAATACGCAGATTAAACCTGTAAAAATGCCACATTCTTAATCAATGTTTTATTCAACCACCTTATTAAGAATTGTAAATTATTACTTTGTTAATTGCATGACTGAAGAATCACGTCCCTATAGTAGGGCAGAGGTACCCTAAATGAGGGGCAGCACCCTGTACTTCCTTACTGTGCATACAGACATACCAGAAGTCAGCTCCTGTGCCACTCAGTTTATCATCTAATCTGGTAATTGAAGCACAGGAAAGGGGATATTGTCCCTGCTTTAGTAATAAAAGCAGAGGAGATGTCTGGAGGTTTTACAGGAGTAGATATGGAAATTTATCCCAATTTATATTTTTCTATATCAGTCAGTTCTTTAACCACAAAATCACTTCTAGTCTTGTTTACACTGCAGAGCCAGCCTGGCTACATCAGGCAAACTGGAGCCCAGCTTAGTATAACTGTACTGGGTTTGGCTGGGATGGAGTTAACCTTCCCCACAGCAGCCCTCATAGTGCTGCGCTTTGTATTTGAAGCTAGATCAGTCTCGATAACACAGCGTTTTTGTTACTGCTGAGCAGTGCTCATACAGCATCAAGGCTGTCTCTCCCATCACTCCACCTCTGCAAAGGCCAATAGGATGGAAGTGGTCAAGAGTCTGGGAAGGGGACACAGCCAGGACAGCTGACCCATGCTGACCCAGGTGTCCATACCATCTGACAATGCTCAGCAATAAGAGCTAAAAGAAAGTGAGGGGGAAGATGGGTAGGGGAGCACTCATTATATAGGTGTTTGTCTTCTGATATAACCAGTACGCATATTGAGGCCCTGCTTTCCAGGAGGTGGCTGGACATCATCTGCTTATGGGAAAGCAAGAATAAAGCTTTTTGCTTGGCTTTCCTTCCATGCATGGCCTTTCCATTCCTTCATTAAACTGCCTTTATCTCAACCCGCAAGCTTTTAATCTTATTTTCTCCCTGTCCCGCTAAGGAGGGGAAGTGAGAGAGCAGCTTGGTGGACACCTGGCAGCCAGCCAAGGTCAACCCACCACAACAACATAAATACCGATAATGTGTAATGTATATATTAACAGAACTATTAAACTTTCCTTGCTGTATCATCGGAGATTGTTTATGATTGTATAGACAAAAAAAGAATGGCAGAGGCTTGCTGAAGAACCTTTATTTTAGACTCCTACAATGAGAAATTTGTTTTAAGATGGTTAGACAACAGAACTGCATTTAGTAGCCTGCACATACTCCATAAAGTAAAGCTTTTATTTATAAAATAACCAAAGTTGATTGAGAAGCAACTGAGTGGCAGCAGCTGTAATGGGGTTTGTTTAATCTCAGCAGTCAGCTTTTAGTATTGACAGACATTTTAAGGCAAAGGTATTATTCTGAAGAGTTAAAACTTTTTGCTGCTGAACTATCAGTGGAAGCATATGATGTTTATGAACAAATGACAGTATTACCCTTTTTCATCAAGCTATAATGGTTATTTGGCCAAATATCTTTGTTCTTATTCACATGCTGTATTATCTAATGTGATGCTATCAATGAAACAGCTTATTTATTAACATTGTACAAAGATTTCAAACCCCAAATGACACATTTTTTTCAGTAGTTTGTGACAAATAACAGACTCTTTACAGCTGACCTTGATGGTTTTAGAAGGGACGTGACAAATATTTCTTACAGTTCCCTTTCGCTGCTACAGACATAACTTTTTTTCCATCTTTATGTCTGTTCTGACAGCTAAAACATGCAATTTACTTTCATATTTTTTCTAGCATCAAGATGTCTGAATAGGCTACTTAATCCTTTCAGGATCCTTCACAGAAATCTTGGTACAGCTTGAAGAGGCTGTATTTTATGCAACGCAGTTTAGTCATACAGAAGGAAAGGCACAGTGAACTTGCAGTGTTCACTGCAGCAGCAACTAACCCTGTTCCTCCCATGGATTATCCATTCCTTCCCTTCCTAACTCTGACTTTCCACATGCCATCAACCTTGATCTCACTCCCTATAGATAATCTTTAATTTTACAAAATTGTTACAAACATAAAGATTATTGTTACAAATAATCAGAATAATTATTTACAGTGTCTTTCAACCTACTAAACTCCTTTAGGTATAGAAAGAGATGAAGTCCTACTTCACATGCCGGGAACTTAGATGTAAAATCTGATAACCAAGAAAGAAGAGGAGAAATCCAGAAGAAAAACACGCTTCGCCTGTCTGTTCTGCCCGGACAGTGTAGAAAATGACTGAGCCACAGCCATACAGCTTCAACACTCATGTCCACCCTGCACTTGACAGGGAAAGAAAAGGCAGAGTTATGGTGCGCTGTTAAGCCGACTGCCTTTCAACAGCACAACTGTTTTGCGGATGGCTTCCAGGCGGCTTAAGTCTCCCAATCCTCTGCTGGCATAGATACGCTAAATCCTCTCTCTCAGTCACAAGTTGCAAGCAGATATGAGTCCATTGACTTGTTGCTGCTTTGGATTTGTGTTGGTCCAAGTGGGAATATCAGCCTGTCATGAGAATGGGTGGCATGGAAAGGACTGGCTATAAAATATTTTAACTGCTGTTTGATTTTTCCAACAAAACTGATATTCATCAAAAGTTAAGAAGACCCATTTTATGACTGAACTGTGATCTACCGAGACATGAATTTTCCATCAGATGCTGCATTACCTTAAAGAATAATAAATAACAAGCAATAATAATCCATAATAAAGATGGGCATTTGTGAATTATGAATACAATTTATAATTTGTGTGTACTTTTCAAGGTCAACTTTTCCCACGTCCTCATGTGTGATACAATGTAATTATTTATTTGTATCATATCATCACCAAGAAATGCGAACCAAACCCACCACTGTCTCAAGATGGTCTCTGTATGAATATTCAGTGAAATAGTCTCTGCTCAACTAAATCAACAAAAATGTGTGGATTGAGGTAGAGGGGGAGAACTGGCACTCAGATTTGAGTCAAGTCTTTGCAGTCTGAAGTCTACACTCTCCCAAGAGAAAGCACCACTAGAAAAATAACTAACTTCTGAATACCATACATCCAGAGCTGGAATCCAAAATGTAATTGCACTAGCTTTGTGAAGACTGTTCCAAAACATCTAAGTGACAATGCAAAAGTTTTCCCAGGAAAATCTTATGAGAATTGAAGTAGGAGTAGTTAAAGTAGAAGCCTTGTAATTTTTAGTAATTTTTAAGTAAAAGAACCCATTTTTAATAGTGTTTACATTTGCAATGCTCTCTAATTAGCTTATAATATCAAAAAACTGTATAAAATGTGTGGAAAAGGAATTGAATATTATTTAGTTTTTAATATTCACTGCTCTGTTTATTTTAAACAGTGTATTATATGCCTTCAAGTATAAGAATACTACATGCCTTCTTTTAGCCAAGAATAAGAGAAGGTCCCTTGCTAAGAAGTTCTATTCAAGTGGAAACACCTTAAAATAATGAGATACCTCAGAAAATCTCCCTTGGGGAGATTCTCTGGTGGAAAGGGACTAGGAGGAGTGGAATTTCCTCAAGTGCAAAACAAAGACCAGACATATTGTTGAGTTCCAGAGGCCTCAAAGCATGGAAAACTTGAAAGGAACTGAGATTCTTAATGTCATAGGAAAAAGAAAACAGCTCTGCTGCTTTACACAAGTGTCTACTGTTATTATAGACCACAAGTAAGGTAAATTGGCTGTACAGAGGAATAAGAAGGTGTCCTGTGACCCAAAAGGGAACAGCAATGGGACTAGTCATGGACTCTCACTGATACTAATCACACTCAAAAAGAAGTGGAAAGAATAAGTTTAGGAAAACACATAAGGATCTCCTGCTTGGTTCAAATGTATATACTCCTTTCATCAGTTAGAGAGGATTCTCTTTCTCCTCACCCAAAGATTTTATTTTGGGTCAGTTCAGCTTTCACATGTCCTTTGACCAACTGATCTACGAATATGAAAATGAATGCATTGCTGGGGCTCTGGGGGATGTTTAGTGCATCCTTCCTTACGAATTTTAGCTTTAATCAGGAGCATGTTTCTAAAGTGAACCTCCCAGCTGTTTCCATTAACTTTAAGGAAGCACATTCATCTGTTGACCATAAAGAGGTGTCAGGGCATACAACCAGATTTGTTTTGGGCATAAAAAACCCCAAATCCACTCAGAGATCCAGACAGAGATCCTAGGACTGATCACACATGATTTCATTTCAGCACAGAGGTGATGCTGGAGACTGTGCTCAAGGAGCTTCCCAAGATTTCACAAAACATAAAAGCCTCCAGTGCAGTGGGAGGCAACTTGGCATGTGGCAGTTCATGCTGTTTCTTCTACTTTTTACAACTAATGTCCTTTAGTCTCAAATTTACCCACTTCAAAAATTCTACTGCTGTGTTTATATCTCACTTGATTAGTAGAGAGAATTAGTAGAGAGAAATAACTCTCTATTATTTTAGATTTAATCATAATCTCCAGAATAATGTAATTTCTATGAAAATACACATATTCTGAAGATTATCAGAGACTGACATTTGAGAATTTGGTAAAAATACCCAAGGGAACTCTTCCATGGACTAAGAAGAAAGGATGATTGAGACAAGACATCAACATAAATTTAGGCTGTATAAATATTTTTATCTTGCAAGCTAACTCACTAAGAATTAAGTGTTCTTCTGCACCAATCATGACAGTACATGTTAATTCAGAGTTTTGTTAGGTTACTTTACATCATGTAAAATTTTCTTTCAGACGTCAATAGCTTACTTGTTAAAGGAAATTTGATTAGTCTTAAGTAAGCTACTTGTTATTTCACTTCAATGCAGTATTAATGGGAATAACATAAAGAATAATGGAATTAAGAATTCAGTAACAGCTCAAACAACATCCCATTACATCAAACTAATTCCACTGTGTTTCTGTAGTAGTCTGTTCTGCACCACTCCAGTGTGCTTATGCAATCAGACCAAAGAGCTGTTACCAGGGAAACCAATCAACTCAAGACCCCTTCTGTGTGAAAAATGCAGATATTTAACACCAAAAATCTCATACGGAATAACTTCAAATAGCAACACAGACTGGACCAACCTCTGACATTTATAAGTTCATGCAAATATGGCAGTTGCTGTTCTGACCTTTCTGTTAAATCATTTTGGAACTGTGAACTGAATAAGAAAATTTCTGTTTAAAAAAGATTTTAAAAATCTATTGGTCCAACACACAGAAAAGTTTATCCAATGTTATTAATTACCAAAAATAAGCACAAACAACAGATTGTATCTCACAATTAATTCCCTGTTGTTTTTATTAAGCCTATAGCAAAAAAAAACTAGGTCTGGTCTCAGTGTTGGCCAGCGGAACAATAATCCTATTGTACAGAATGAACTGATATAAACCCTTGCTATCAATGGATAGGCTAATTATAAAAAAAGAGCTTAACTTTAACTCTTCATACCTTATGGTAAGAAGCTTCTTTCCAAAGCTGCTAACCAGTTAGCTAGTTAGCATATGGTAATGCTCATTTGAACTATATATTTATCGTAAATGACTACAGGACTGGATACCAGATTAACTGTATTTTCCAGCAATCTACAAACCTGGATTCTACACAGGGAGAAGCAGAGCTGCAAAGCCCCTTGTTCATCAGGATTTGAGTTCCTAAAACTACTAATATTGCTAATAGACATGGGCAACTGAGGATGCTCAGCAAGAGTGAACCTAGGTCTGTAACCACACAGATGAAATTTAAATATATCATTTTAATTTTCTGTTTTCTTCTATATTCCATTAAAGTTTTGTTTTGGAGACATTGTGTGCAGCTGCTAGGGCTAAAATTCAAAGCAAAAGTCTTCTAAGTATTACCTCTCATAACTGAAGCTTTCAGAAAAGTTTTCTGCTAACAGAGAGAAACTGCTGTTCATAAGCACTGAGAGTTTTTAAATGACACTTAAGTCTTCCAGATGCAATTCATGTAAGAGCAGGAATACTACATAAAAAAATATATAGAGACAGCACAGATCTACTTTTTTTTTGGAGTAAAGGCCATTTGCTTTGTGGCACACATTCTCAGAAATAAGTATTTTAATACACATAGTACAATTTACTGTCTCTGTCATTGATAATACCTTTTTTATAGAATTGTACCTGTAAAAGACATACTGTAGACAGAAAGATTAAGTTGAAAATTAATTCCCTACTAAACAATAAATGGCCTAAACCAAAAGGATTTTGAACATATGGAACTAACAAATATTAATCAAGCCTAATAAAAATTTGCATGTTTCAGGGGATTGAACAATATCTCCAAGTCATAAATATGCATGTGCTGCTTTACAGAAATCAAACCTCCCAGTTAACTTCATTTGTGCTAATAAAAGCCACAAAAGATATAGCTGGCCTACTCCACCGGGAGAAAGCAATGTCAAAGTTACCGGGCAAAGCCCCCAATCATCTTAAGAAACAGCTATTACACAGGTATCTGTCATGTTTGAGATACATGACATGTTTGGAAACCAATTCATGCTTCTTGAACTGCTTAAAGAGCAGCCAATGTCGTAAATAATAATGTCTTGTTATTGTTTAATTTAGCATATGTAAATATAAAGAGAGTGCCTGTCTTAAAATTTCCTTAAAGCTATGTTGACCCCAACTGCCCTTTATCTGCATCTTCATCAACTCTGAGAGCATAAGTGGTTATCTACAGTAAAAAATGAATCAAACCAGTTAGAGGGCACAATTGCTTCTATCTCCTCCTCTTCCACACTAAGTTTTACTTCATTCTGTTCTCGCATGTATCATGGACCAAACCCTAGAAAAGATTAAGCTTAAGTATTCTGCTGTTTACTTTTAGAGATTTCTGTAAGCTCTTAAGGCAGCAACCGATCTCTTTTCCCATCTGTACTCCAACAAAATATTTATTTTTGGCTTTCCTTCACACATGACGCAGGTATCTTCTGAGAGGCATTCAGAACAGACCATAAGGAAGCTATCTTGTCTGGTTTTGCATCAACCGAATGAACTTCTAATATTAGGAATCCAAGTATGATCTGTCATGTAAAAGAAAAGCGGAAACTCAGGGTCTGGGGCCAAAGGAAGGGGCTACTGTGGGAGTATTTTTACTTACATTATGCACATAATATTAATTTTCCCCTTCATTTTTAAACTAAATAACCAATGTACTGTCATATAATATTACCAAACAGCTCAGTCCTTGTAATAGTCATTTGTTTTGTTAAAGGTATACATCATCATAACCTTTTAATTCTTTTAATCGGGAACGACAGTTGCATTGAGTTATATGGTGTCTCCAAATAACTTCTGTGGAAGCTGACATGGGGAAAACACCAGTACTCATAGGTTAGCGTATATTTGGAAAGCTGAATTTGGTGATTTCCAGTTCCCACATCATCTCTGTTTCACCTGAAGACCACACTGCAGTCTGCAGGTTAGTTTTAAGATGCCCAGGTTGGCTGTGGATGAAGTAGCTTGGGTATGAATCTAATTAGGTGTAAGAGCACAAAGCTTAAATTATCCAAATTCACCCTGCCTTGATGCAGGCTATCCAAGGAAAACAACAAATTGACTTTCACTGTGCAGATGTAGGCATTTTTGCGGTTGTGTTTTGTTGTTGGATTTTTTTAGTATCTTAGGCAGTTAATTTAGCTCAAACACCTGAAAACTGCAGTGCAGAGTAGCTATGTGTATCTGTACTTAACAAAGCTGTTCATGCTATCTCAGCTAGAACAGGATTCAATACACCCCTTTGTAGTTTAATCAGTCCTTCCATGCTAGCACAATCTGTAGTAACATAAATTTATTTCAGTAAAGTAAGCAGATGAGTCCTGGCAGCATCACAAGTAGCAAGGCTATTAATTCATATTTATCACATTTTGTGCTTATGCTCATTCTTACTTTTTTTTTTTTTTAAGGAAAAACAAAGGCAGCATTACTATAGACAACGTTCTCACACAGAAGTGAATCAGCAAAAACTTGCTACCTCGTCTGTGTGCTCTAATAAGTCCTTGTATTTACAGAACACACCCTCAGAGACACCAGGCATCTTTCCTCTCATCCATCTCCTCACAGCACAAACAGTAACAGATTCCCATCAGCAGCCACACTCTGGGAAACCAAGTCACACTACACAATGTTTATTACATGGAAAAAAGATAACTACTTAAGTGTGAAGATATTATCAAAAAAGCATCTCCCTCTCTTAGCAAGAATACAATCACAGCTGACCTGTGTTCAGTGAAGGTGTTAATGGAAGACAGAACTACAAGTATCTTTTTGAGCTTACTATGCTAATAGCACACATATTTTGGTCCATTAGGAGAAGAGTATTAGTTTCTATCATGCTGCAAAGGAAATCCCAAAGGGTGAAAATTCAATGCTTCTTAAAGAAAAAGCTTTTTCCAGATAGAAACTTAATAAAAATATTTTACAGAAGCAATACTTGCAAAATAAAAGCAAATATTGATTTTTATATTAATGACCATTAACTCTTTAAACCCTAGTTTAATAAAATGTGGTTTATTAAAAGTAGAAGCTTAAGACTGGTTAAAGAGGAATTTTCAAATAAAATGACTAATTATTAGTACCTTCACTCTTCTGTAATCAAATAGATTATTAAGCAAACTGAAATCCTTAACTGACTTGGAAAACTAGGTCTCAGGCTTTTGAAAACAGGCTTTGGCAGATGTTCCTACTTTCAGCAAAACCTCAGATTAAAATATTAGATATCTAAGACAACATAGAGCAAGAAAGTTTACACAATATATACATTTGATATAATAGTAGATTGACAAGAAAAAGACTGGAAGTACTATTTACTTACTGTTACTTAAGACCAAAATTTAAGATTTGTATGTGTGACTAAACACAGTGCTGAGTACACTGACCACAGTTGAGCTGCTAAAGGCTCATTTATTTAGAGCTGAATTCAGATAGGTAAATGTTTACAAGGCCTCCTGAATTACAGACCAAAAGTGACCAAATCATTATAAACCTGTCATCGGAGGACCAGAGGGCAAAACATGCTTTTTATATGAAGTAACAGTAATTGCTATAATACAAACTAGCTCTCTGTCGAAGAACCAGAATACTTTTATAACTGTACTTGAAGTATGATTCCTACTAGTTGGTCAAAACCTTGAGCAAATAATGTTCATAGGCTTTGGTTAAAATCTAAAAAATTTAGTTCTAAAAATTTGGTATGAGGTAACAAAGAAAATGAACAGAAATTAAAGACATAATGAACTTCCTGTGTACTTGAAGGAGGACTTTTAATACACACCTGTTACAAGAACTAACGATCAATTTAGTAACACTCAGGAAAACGGGATATATTAACAGGAAAAAAAACATTTTGGTTGGGATCTGAAAGAGATTGCATGAACTATCTTAAAGAATAAAAATTATTTATGTCAATTTTTACCTTAATTTATGTGGAATCAGCAAGCAGATCTGCTTGCTAATAGCCTTTTCAGGTTTATTTAAGTGTTCACTCAGGAATTTACATTTTCTTTAGACCACACTCTAGGAAAGCTTTCTTCACCATTAGCTTAGTTTATACACTGCATCGCTTCAAAATGTTAAGTCAGATTAATAAAAAAAAGCAGTAAGTTTAGAACATTTTGTCCATATAGATTTTTCCAGTGTCGTATCAAGGTATGCAATCTGTATGCAGTTTACATAAACCAAACTTCCAATCTTAACTGGCAAAGCAAAGGCAAATCTCTACGACTTTTAAAAATTAGAAACTGCATTTTCAAGAGACTAAGATCTAGCTTGCTTCATGTTGTTTCTGTCTAAGCAAATAAATTACAAGTGCACTTTCAGAATTAAGTCCTGGAAATTATTTTTTTTATAATATGCACAGATTTTTTTTGACTTACAAAACAACCACGTTAGTAACACCAAGATAAAAAGTATTAAGCTAAATATATACACATCCATATCTATGAATATATATTTATAAGGACACACACATAATATATGTAAAAAGATGAGAAAAGACCTGAGAAACAAGGTAGAAATAAAATATGCATCCAAACTCCCTGAGGCATGTTTTGACTTAGGAACATGTAAAACCGTGTTCTTAGTCAGGGCTTTTCTAAATTAAAAATGCATTCACAGTATTTAACTTTCTGCTGCCACATCTAATTTAGGTCTTTGTTTTGACCAGAAAGCAAAGAGCTGAAGCATCGCTGAAGTCAGCAAAAGACTGTAGAAACAGCAATCAAATGATTCAGCATTTAATAGCAGATAACTGCTAAGACATTGCTTATCTGAATCAGAAGACAAGGTGTAGTTCATGTAGATGAGAACTAGGCCAATAATATAGTGGGCTGCATCAAAAGCAGTGTGGCCAGCAGATCGAGGGAGGTGATTCTGCTCCTCTATTCCTCTCTTGTGAGACCCCACCTGGAGTATTGTGTCTAGTTGTGGAATCTTCAACATAAGAAGGATATGGAACTGTTGGAATGGGTCCAGAGGAGTGCTACAAAGTTGACCAGAGGGCTGGAGCACCTTCCATACGAGGACAGGCTGAGAGAATTGGAGTTGTTCAGCCTGGAGAAGAGAAGGCTCCGAGGAGAGCTTCTAGTGGCCTTCTAGTACCTGAAGGGACGTACAAGAAAGCTCGGGGGTATATTTCACAAAGGCATGTAGTGATAGGATGAGGGGGAATGGCTTTAAATTGGAAAGGGAAAGAATTAGATCAGACATTAGGAAGAAATCCTTCACAATGAGGATGGTGAGGCAGTGGCACAGGTTGCCCAGGGAAGTTGTGGATGTCCCATCCCTGGAGGTATTCAAGACCAGGTTGGATGGGGCCTTGAGCAGCCTGATCTAGTGGGAGGTGTCTCTGCCTATGGCAGGGTGGTTGGGACTAGATGATCTTTAAGGTGCCTTCCAACCCAAACCATTCTATGATTCTATATTCCTCCTCCAGTGGACAAAACTGTTCCTTTTGCCACAGTCTGGTGTGCAAATATCTAATAAGAAGTGGAGAAATGACAGTTAGACTAGTTTGATTTTTATAATGACAAGGAAATAAATGCTATTTACCCACCCTCTTTGCAATATCATAGAATCATAAAGTGGTTTGGGTTGGAAGGGACCTTAAAGATCATCTAGTACCATCCCCCTCCTGCAATGGGCAGAGACATCTTCCACTCTACCAGGTTGATCAGACCATCATCCAACCTGACCTTGAACACTTCCAGGGATGGGGCATCCACAGCTTCTCTGGGCAACCTCTTCCTCTGCCTCAGCACCCTCGCAGTGTAGAGTTTCTTCCTTATATGTAATCTAAATCTTCCCCCTTCCAATTTAAAGCCATTCCCCCTCATCCTATGACTACATGCTCTTGTAAAATGTCCCTCTCCACTTTTCTTGTAGGCTCCCTTTAGGTACTGGAAGGCTGCTATAAGATTTCCCTGCAGCCTTCTCTTCTCCAAACGGAGCAAATCCCAACTTAATCCCAAATGCTTCAGCCCTCTGGTCATCTTCATGGTCCTCCACCAACTTGCTCCAACAGGTCCCTGTCCTTGTCATGTTAGGGCACCAAGAGTTGAACACAATACTCCAGGTGGGATCTCACAAGAGCAGAGTAGAGGGGGAGAATCACCTCCCTTGACCTGCTGGCCAGGCTTCTTTTGATGCAGCCCAGGATACAGTTGGTTTTCTGGACTGCAAGCTCACGCTGTCAGATCATGTTGAGCTTCTCATCAACTAACACCCTCAAGTCCTTCTCCTCAGGGCTACTCTTAATCCATTTTCCTCCCAGCTGGTGTTTGTGCTCAAAATTGCTCTAACCCAGGTGCAGAAGCTTGCACTTGGCCGTGCTGAACAAATAAAAAGGTGACTGTCACTGAAAGCCCATAATGGCACCAACAAAACAATCTAATTTAGCTACAATATCAGGGCAGCATATGCAATGACGCTAAAACTTGCTGTACAATAACAGTATTTTGCTTTCATCATTTGTCATGAGCAGTCACAACCTCAGGTTAGTGGTCTGTCTAGCCCAAATGTTTTCTTCCATCTCTGACTTCTTTGCAAAACTACTAATAATTCCTTTACTGCTAATTGTCCTGTGGACACCTGTTTACTTGCAACTCTTTTAAGAATATCGAGTTCTTTTCATAAGCAATTGCAAATTCATTATATATTAATGATTCTGGCTACTGTCAACTGTGGATGGGTTCAAACCAACAATCACATTAAAGAGAAAACCTTGACCTCTTCCACTATGTAGGGCCGCTAAATTAAATTTAATCTGTCATCTGTGGAGCTTATATGGCAGCTGCGGGGAGAATATCCAAGTTATACAAGTCGTGGAAGTATGACAGCATCAGATAACTGCAAGAAATAGCCTTCTACATTGTAACTCACATTCTGACTCTGGCATATTCAATACTGACAAGGGAGAATTTCCTAAGAATTTCCCCGCTTAAAGGGGGGAATTTTGAGGGGTGGGTGGGGAAGAAAGGAAGAAAGAAGAGAGTGGTATTTCTGCATTTCTTTTAATACATTCTAACTACTCCAACTATATGGCATACAACTGCCCACCAAAGGGAAGGAGACAGAAGTATAAATTTTCATTGCAGTGCACATGGATTTAGTAATATGACTACCATAAATGTTAATGGGAATCACATGATCCTCTCCTTGTACAGTGCAATTAAAATTCACTCAAGAACATCAATCATGTCTTAGGCCAGAAAAGGTAGTTTAATACAGCTAAATGCTCTGATTAAAAAAAAAAAAAAATGTGTGCAGAGTAGAGAGAAGCATTGGATATGAAGGCTAATTTGGGAACATGCCCAGAAGAATATGCAAAACTCAAATTCTGCCACAATCTCTAAAGGGCTGAGATAAGGGCAAAAAAAAAAAAGCATGCAGATCCACTATGGGATGCTATTTATTCTGTTGTGTCCAAGAGAAAAAGCTACCGCACATTTTGATTCCCATGTTAATAAAATTTCAAAGTTCGCTTCAGCTATGCTGCCCTATGGTACTCAGTTTAAAAGAAAATTTTTATTGCATATTAATGGAAATTCTATTTGACTTCAAGTGATAAGTGCCTCTGGTTTCTGGTAAAAAGATCTTGAATTTTATTCCAGCTTATGACCCTAAAGTGCAAGACTCTGCTGTGCAGTGCCTGGAAGAAACAAATCATTGGAACCAAAACACTGTGAAATCAAAGAGAGCAAAGACTTTGAGAAAGAGAGACAGATTTTTCTCATCCTTCCAGGAAAAAAAAGAAAAGTAAGCTAATACAAGAAAATATTTATTATTACTTACCTCAAAGGCATGAGGCTAAAATTGTTACTTTCTGTGAATTAGATAAAGACCTTAGAGAGTGCAGGTGTTATAAAAGTTAAACTACTATATTAGAATTAATTATAAAACATGTCTTAGAAGTGAGGCTTAGCAAAACCAGCTCAGACATTAAAGGGATGAACTCTGAAATAAGTTTAGTACCATAAAAATACACAAAACCACACAGATATTGTCTTTGTCCTCTTAAAATCTACAGCTAGGTGGAAAATAGAAGTGCATAAAATGTAAGGTTTCAGAAATTATATTTATTCCACACTTATACACAATCAAAACTTCCCAAATATAAGCTGGGCAAGAGGAGGTAGGAAAAGGGAGAAGGCACACAGGATAATTGTCCAGAGATCTCCAAGGAACTTGACTTGATGCTAAATCTCCTAGTCACTCTTGTTGGAACCATCTGACTTCAAAATACTGAATGAACATTTCAGTGGGCCAAAAATAAGCACACAGGATCTTCCCACCACTTCTAGAATCAGCCTTCCTTTTCCCAGCATTATGAACATTTATCTATGTGAAGCATGAGATCTCCAACGGGGCGGGGGATAGGGGGGAACTGAGAGAGACTTATCCTGCAGTAATAAAGCAGACCCAGATTCATGCCTCTGCTCTGCTCAGTTCTCTCTTAGACTGAGGAAACTTATATAAACCCTTTCTGTGTCTAACTCCAGCCAGACTGTTGAACATAGCTCTACAAAGTGAATCTGGACCACTGTGTTATTACTACTACTAGACTTTCTTGCTCTTGAACAAGAATTTCACTTTGCACTTCATGCAAAATCTGTAAGAAATTTTCCAGCTTGTATCAAAATGGCATTTCCAATCAAAATCCTTTTGAGAAGTACTTCTTAACGACATTTATTAAAAAATAATCACATAACAGAATGGAGGATAATATATACAAGGCTACCTAATGCAACAGATCTTTTTTTCCCTTTTGCAGCTATTAGCTGACTTTCTGTGACAGAAAAAAGCAAATTGGGGTTATGTGATTTCCCTGTCGTAGTACTTCCTCCTTCCCCTTTCTTAGCAGCCAAGGACCTCCTGACTGTTACTTGTGCTGCTCCATGACTGACAAAAAAAATTTGAGGGAGTAAAACCCAAATAGTCAAAGCAACAACAAGACCACTTCCAAAAATCAAAGCTTAACTAAAAGAGCCAGAGATTCCCATATTACAAAAAACAAACAAAAGAAAACCCACAATAACAAAAAAAGCAAGTCCCAGTATTCTATCAGGAACTGAGAACTTCTGTAAGGTGCTGAGTACTTTAATTTTCTACTGTGTTGACCAGGAGCCAATGGAATTCACTGATACACGGAACAAGTGCCCACGAGCTAACAAGTTCTGAACAGAGAACTGTATCACATCATCTGACATGAAGTGTTACACTAAGCAGAAATGGGGTACACCTTTTGTGAGTCTGTGAGGAGTCTGAATGTTGCCAGCATTCTGTGATGGAGAACTCTTATTATTTTAACACCCTCTCTTGTGTCCCATGAAGACATCAAAGAGTTTAACCATGAGTATAATCCAATCTTACAGCCTCCAACTATTGTTTTCAGTAGAGGTAAAGGGTTTCCATGGCTCCAGAAGATCACTGCTTCTCTTTGGATTCAGGAAGTGCCATAGTTAGGATTTAATTCATCAATCAATGTATTCGCACGACTAACAGAAACAAATGGGAATACACCTGTACTACCATTAAATCCTATATTGGGGGAAAAAAATGGCAGCTTACCTCTTAAACACACTGCTGTTCCATTCCCAGACAATCCTGAGGACAAGGGCATTTTGCACTGTCACACCAGCTAGAAGATAATGATGATTCTGGGCTTTATAAACTAATAAGACTAAGTTTCTAATATATCTAAATGTCTATTTGGGATGCTCAGAAATTATACTAACAGACATTATGTAGGGCTTTTTTCTCCTCTATTTTTATCACCTGTGAACAGTCCATGAACAGGTTGGAGAGGGCTTTGAGCAATCTGATGTAGTAAAAAGATGTTCCTTACTACGGCAGGAGGGTTGGAACTAGATGATCTTTAAAAGTCCCTTCAAATCCAAATCTTTCTATTATTTTTAAAGTTACCCCAAGTCTACCTTTCTTGAAAATAATTGGCTAGTTTCAACCACTGACAGAACTTTGCAAATCCAGGTAATAATAAGAAATGTATTTTGAACCCTATGTACTCCAAAGTGTTATGTATACTCTATTCCCTAAGTATAAAGAAGAAAATATTTTTAGAAGTGCTAAGCAAGCAAAAAAAAAGCTGAGTATTTACTGATACAGATATTGCATATTTTTCATGAAGGTCATGAGATAAAATTGGAACCACTTTAAAATAGCTTGTGCTTTGATTAACCGTTTTCCCGCCCTGTCTTCCTTCACACAGATTCATTAATATACACCCAGAACTGTCATTATCCCAATATTCAGAAGACTTTTTTTTTAATAATTAGTATTCTAATTTCATATTAAATGTATTCAGCATCACTGTTCCTTCAGCTGAAAAGGGACTGCAGGAGTACATACATTATTGTTTCATAAATATTTTGCCGTAGTAACTGCCTGAAATGTTTTTTTAGTCCTTCCTATCAGAATATTGTGATTATTTCACAGTAGTACTGAGAGAATCTTTCAAGAAGATCAAACACCTCAACAAATATTCACCTAACTTGTTCTAGCTCCTGTTCCCCTTTCCCATCACAAAATAACACCACCAGGAAGGCAATGCACCATTTCTTGGACAAAGCAATCTTATCCACACAGCTGCTCCCTCCTCCTTCTACACAGGCAGTCTTTCCTAATATTCACCGCAACCTAACAATATCTTGGCCCTCTTGGCTACTGAGAACAAGTGATTACTTTTTATCTTAAAATAGCCATTTGGAAGACAGTTATTGGTCTTCTCTTTCCTTTATCTTGACACAGCTCCTGAATACTTCTGTGAACTAAATAATGAAATAAAATAGTAAACATGGCAACGGTAGCATGTCTAACAAATTACAATATAGGCAAATTTTATTGTTTCGAAATCAATAACCTCATTATTAGAAGGTACAATTTTGCAAGATACCCACCTTCACTGCCCTTATATTCCCTTGAAAATACCTAGGCTTTGGAAGATGTTCCTGCAAAAGCTTTAATATTGATACAAACCCAGCAGAGGTTTCTAAAGGTCCTGAACTTCAGTCTCAGAGCAGCTGACATTAATATTTACTCCGACTGGACTGAGAAACCAGCTCAAAAATGAAGATTCTTGGAGATCTCATCCCGAATATTAATCTTTTGAACTACAGGCTATTAATTAAAAAAATCATACTTTGCCCTCTCAGTGCTTTAATCAGGAAAGCTTTCTGAATGTGAACACGACCTCAGTGGAAACCTTCAGTATTATTAATTGAAATCGGTGAAGTTACCTTCAGTTTATGAGGGGGTAAATGCCATCAGAATTTTGTCTCTTGCATGCCACTGTTTTATTCAGTCTAAATCTTGGATGATAAATCTATAAAGGCATTAAATCAAAACACACTCTAAAGCCATGAAAACCTTCAACTTGGTAATTGAAACACTAAATGAACACGCAAAGCAAGTTTTAACCCATTACTCATGAGTTTTAATAGAAATGGTAATGATAAGTTTTGTTCCTTATTTTGAGAGGTATGAACATCATCTTTCAAAGACTGCTAGAAAGACTTCTGAGACATCAGTAATGTGTAAATATGAAGTAATCCAAAAGAGGCATTAACCTGTGAGTTTTCTTTTGTCTGCTGTATATCTGTTCTTTTCATCTCTTCTTATTAGATCCTCAATAGAGAAGAGAAAGCAGTGTCACATTTTTCTCTGTGAGCTTTTAAGAACACTTAAGATACTTAAAGGGTCAGCAGTGAGATTATCACTGTCAAGGAAGGGGTTTCTCAAGCAGATCCCCACAGAACAGACAATTAACACAGCAGATTAAACACCTCAGTGCTGTGATATTAGCACGTGATACACCGCACCATACCACGCTACTGTTTTAGTGTTGCCAACTCATGCAAATCACACAATAATTAGTATTTTCCCTAGGGCTGGCATAATGATATTACATAGAAATACTAAATTCCTAAAAACTAATACAATTCTGAGCCATATGCTTAGGAAAAAAATCTTCAAATAATTGTACAACTTGATCTTAAAAAGCCAACAAACAGAAGGAAAAAAATTCTGAACTGGATTACAGTTACAATTTCACAGTTTTTAAGCCAATGGAGATCACCTAAACATCAAGCAGGCATTACTGCAGGAATGCCCGCAGGATTAATGATCCCATTTCTTAGTCACAACTGTACACATTTTCTACTTACCTCTCTCATAAGGTATTCACAGATTCATAGACTTGTATAACGGTTTCGGTTGGAAGGGACCTTAAAGTTCATTTAGTTCCAACCCCCCTGCCATGGGCAGGGACACCTCCCACTAGATGAGGCTGCCCAAGGCTCCATTCAACTTGGCCTTGAACATCTCCAGCGATGGGGCATCCACACCTTCCCTGGGCAACCTGTGCCAGTGCCTCACTGCCCTCATGGTGAAGAATTTCTTCCTAATGTCTAATCTAAATCTTCCCCCTTCCAATTTAAAGCCATCCCCCCCATTCTATCACCACATGCCCTTGTAAGAAGCCCCTCCCCAACTTTCTTGTACGTCCCTTCAGGTACTAGAAGGCCACTATAAGCTCTCCTCGGAGCCTTCTCTTTTCCAGGCTGAACAACCCCAACTCTCTCGGCCTGTCCTCACATGGGAGGTGCTCCAGCCCTCTGATCATCTTTGTAGCCCTCCTCTGGACCCGTACCAACAGTTCCATATCCTTCTTATGTTGAGGATTCCAGAACCAGACAGAGTATTACAGATGAGGTCTCACAAGAGAGGAATAGAGGGGCAGAATCACCTCCCTCAACCTGCTGGCCACGCTTCTTCTGATGCAGCCCAGGATACGGTTGGCCTTCTGGGCTGCGAGCGCACATTGACAGCCCATTTTGAGCTTCCCATCAACCAGCACCCCCAAGTCCTTTGCTGCAGGGCTGCTCTCAATCACATCATCTCCCATTCTGTATTGAAAACGTGGATTGCCCCAACCCAGGTGTAGGACCTTGCGCTTGGCCTTGTTGAACCTCATGAGGTTCATACCTCAGGTATTCACACCTCAAAGCACACACAGGTATTATATGTATTAGTTCTGGAGTAGGGTTTTGTCAATATTAAGTACAGAAGACAAGTTCAGTGTATGTCTCTGAGGGGAAGAAAAGATCTTATTATTTAATTGGAATGATTTAATTTTATTATTAACTGGACATTGCCTACTGTTGCCTCAGCAGCAAAAGACTACAGGATTGTGTGTACTCTTCCTCTCCCGTGGAACAGCATGGACAGCCAGTGAGAGGCCCATGTCAGCAACGGACTGAGTGTGAGAAGGGGCAGGAAGGGATTCACCATGTGAGGGGTATGGGAAAAGCATAATTGCCTCAAATCTCCAAAGGAGAATTACATGGCTTGAGCTAGGGTGCGGCAGTGCTAGCAGCAGATGGCAACTACTGAAAGTATTTTGCAGTTTGAGTCCATCAAACATTGCTAGTGCCAGTTTTGGTGCTGTGCTGTACATTTACCACACTGGCTTCTTTACTTTTCTTTACTTTTACTTTACTTTACTTCTTTACTTTAAGCAGCAAGAAACCTATTCTAACTATTCATGCCACGACTCTGCAGATTAAACAACTAATGCACTGTTCCTCAAAATCTTTTGGAGGCAAAAGCTAGTAAAGCATTGACTTGTCTGTATCACGCATATTACACAGATATCCTCATCTGTATGTCTAGAAACTAACAAGAAGCCAGTACAATGTGGAAAGTGAACTTTGTACTATATCATATACAAATAGTAAGATACAGAAATTGATAAAAAATTGTTTTGGCCCTAAATGACCAGAGAATTGACTCCTCCAAATGATTCAGTGTCAGCTGGAAGCAGCTGAGAGGCATAAGCTGAAAGCACTCATTTCTATAAGCCATGCCCTCAGGACTTTCTTCCCGTGTGGTCCTGGATTTCAGTGTCAGGTCAGACATGGTTCTGCCAAACCTAGAGCAAGTTGCAGGCTATATCATCTCTTCTCTGCGCTGAGTGGGGAGAGAGTTTAGAAATGATTGCTTATAAGCTTTGATCCTTTTTGCCTTTATATAAATACACTGTGGTAGACTTTGGTGTATTACTGTCAGCCTGTACTTAATATATAAGAAGTACTTCAATTTGTCAACAAGATTGATTAGAACTCAAGAGAAAGATGGTAGATTGTAAGACCTGGGGGCATTGACAGTTCCTACTGGACACTCTCCAGTACTAGCCAAGGAGCACCACAGAAGCAGACAGTCAGAACCTGAAGTACTTAAACCAATAATAAATTATTTGCAGTTTTAAGAATTTTCATGGCTTTCATACTCTTTCCTAAAGTAAGATGCCTTGCAAAATTGATTCTACTCATTAATGCTAGACATTTACTTCATTTCTCATTTGTCTTTCATACTATATTTTTCAACTGCATGAAGCTGGTCATGCTTCTGTAGTACATAATACATAACAGATGACTTCATCTGCCTAGGAAACACAAAGAAAAATTATGAATATTTAAGAAAAAAAGAAGTCTTGCACACATAATTCTTTTAAATACTATTTAGCATCAGCAACAAAGTATCTCTAAAACATTGTTTATTTGGTTTAGTTGTTATAAATTTGGAATTGAGGAAATAGCAGGAAAACATATTTGGAATAGCAGGAAACATATCTGCTTAAGAGGATGAATTACCCTACTTAGGTACCTTTAGTCAGTAATTCATTGTTTCTGAGTAAATGCAGCAATTTTTAAATTATTATCACAAGAATTTAACTTCTTTTTACTAATAAGCAGTTAAACATTATGTAAAGATAATTCCACGTTGTTGGAAATTGTCCCTCTTCTAAATCTTTCCCCAGTCATATGCTACCCATAGACATGATTTGTGTGTTCTTGGCAGATCTACAGCAGAGAGGCTGTGTATGTAATTTTACAGAGAGCATCTTCCTAAGGCAACCCTCTCAGACAGAGTTTACCTCCTCCTGCTTTGTAGAAGGGACCAATATTTCTTCATGTGAGAAACCAGCTAGAGCAGTAGTCTCCAAACTGTTTCAATTGTTAACAGCTATCAGTAAAAAAAAAATTCAGCAAAATAATTTTTTTTAGTTATTAATTATATTAATGTATCACTGTACTAATATATTAGGTATACTGTAAAGCATACATAGAAACAGAAATTAAAAAGGATCAGATAAAGATGGAATAAATACTATTTTTTAAATCATATTTATTAATGGTACAAAATATATTTTATTCCCACACCCCACTGGATTGTCTTGTGGGTGTACACTATTTTGGAGACCACTAGGCTAACACACCAAACTGCTTCTAACACACAGTGTAAATGCACAGTACAGTACTCGTTGAAGTTTTCCACTCTCTTGTCAAGGTCAAGTGATCTGCTGGTGTGTACCCCAGCTCTCTCTTTACTCATATACCCATGATTATTTTCAGAGACACTAGGGGTATATACATAGGTTTCGTCACAGAATAATATTACGTAGAGTTCCAAGGGCATGCACCTAAACATAAAAAAATTCTGCTGGGTTCATCAGTTAGATGTCTTCACTTGTGTACCAGCCACATTTTTCAGCAGGTCCTAATGAGTTTGACATCTGCAGGTAACATCTCTCTGGAGACATGACTGGATGATAAATACTGCAACTCAGAATAGCTTTTTCAGAAACCATAGGAAAAAGCAACTGGAGAAAACACTTGACAAAAAAAAGCCAGGTTATATCTTATCTTCACAAACTCCAGTGTCCTCCCTGAGGCTCCTGCCTGGCCCTTCTGCGTCTGGCCAGTTTTCTTCATCTCACTCCCCCAGGGAGCAGGCATGGATAGTCATGATTGTCTTCAAAATTAGCTAGCTCCCTACTTTTTCTCTTATATGCCAGCAGAAAGGTTGTCTAAGGCCAGTGTCGTGTTCTATGTGTGCCAGTTGTCTCAGTCAGAAACTAACTCTTTAAAACCAGGTACAGTTCAACAATCAAATTGGTTAAGACACATGCAAGTCATAGGATCTTCACAGTTCATTAAAAATTTTTACTGTCTCTTGGCTGTGACTGGGAGTGTGAACACAGGATTCTCAAAGGCTGCAATCCAATCTTCTACAGGATGTGTAAAAATTCTGGCTTTCTGCTAAGTCTTTTAAGCTGATTCGCATTTTTCTTTATGTATCCTTACAAAATATCAGCTAATCTTTCAAATGAGTACATTACAGTCTTACAACTGGAAAAAGATTAGTCAGAAGTTGCTATTTCTAAGTATTAAAAAAAGATTATGAACTCATAACAACTCAGATATGGTGTATTTGCTCAAAATCCATCTCATTAGAAATGCTATGTAAAACTCCTCATTCCTGGAATGCTTCATAAAGAACACATTATAAAACGTTTATAATCAAAGATTATAATCAAGCACTTTTAATCAAAGTGAAAATTCTAGAGAACTTTCTCAAATGACACAGCATCCTGATGCCAGGATTTTGCAGATTACATTATATACCTCAAATATTTCCTGAGCACTTCTGTGAGTCTCTTTCCCTCATTGCCTGGTTCCAGGGCTGAATTTTGCTGCAGGGGGAGGCATGAAACTATAAAAATTGGTTCCTACAAAAAATGTTTTCATTTCACCAAGTTCGGACCCCAACAAGCAATGTGTAATCATGGCAGTAAGGTAAATATCAAATGCTTTTCTGTGACCTGGGGCAGGTTTTTGGAGAACGAGATATTACCTAGTAATCCATTATCTATAGGGATCACTAATGTAAAGAATCAGTGTCCAGATTTCTCTTGCATCCTCTTGCTTGCTTAAAAGCATCCCTTCTAGACAGACAGAAGACAAACAGGTTGGCAGACTAACCCTACCAGCGATTCCCTTCATATGCTCCATATGAAAAGCTCTGGCCTGCCCCCTCTGCTCTGCCTATATATTTGACACTCATATCCCTTGGCATACTGTCTTAGGTGCACTAATGCCATTTTCACATGTGAGTCTGTTGACCTCTGGACTCAGTAAGGGGATGAAATGAGGCATATTCAGTTAAAGATATCTCATTTTGGACTTTCAGATGCTCATGCTAATTCTGTTACTCATACTGACAAATTTTCAAGCCTTATTCATACCTATCTACGGATGCCTCAATGTCCCCAAAAAGAAATTAAGTAAATTGGTTGAGATCAGTCAGATGTGCTCTGAAAAGAAAAAACAAATTGGATTCCACATTGTTGTTTATCTTTGGTTGAAAAAAATTCCAAAGACTGTAAACTCTCACCCTCTTGCACCTATCAGTGCTCTCTGATCTCCAGCCTTTCCCCACATTCTACTTCAGTACTGTTTTCTGAGTAGATACAACCTACTGATAAAGCCTGCTTTTGATTATTTTAAATATACCTAACAGATACACAAATTTAAATGAAAATACCTGAAAAAATCCAGGTTTTAAGAAACTTCAGACACATCTGAATCAACTCATTTTCGAAGGGGACTATAAACTAAGGAAATACTCTCTTTAAAGAGCTAACAGTTTCTTTTCCAAGGATTAGCACTTAAATTTCCATTTGGAAAATACTTGGCTAACAAGACAACATGTGTTATCTGGAAGACAAGGAAAGAGCAGAGCCTTTAAGGATGATGCTATTCATGTACCCAAGCCCCTAAATATTACTTTGTAGGCGACCACTTGCATTGTTCATACAGCAATGAGCCTTAAATGCAGTAGAATTTAGTTTAGGCTTGAACGGGTGCTCAAGAAAGGAAGAATGCAGTTATTTACCAGCATGCAAGTTCTTCCAAATCACAGATATCTAAAAGATAAAAGCCCAGATTCACCCCACAATGCACGAAGAGCCATCTGTAAAGCTGCCAACATAATTGCTCACAAAGCTCCCCAAAGAGCCAGGTGCCACCACTTGAACACATTCCCAACTTAGTCATCTGAGTACTGAAGACAGGAGGGAATAGCAGGAAGTTGAAGGGTCAATGGTATGCAATTTATATTCTGAACAGATGAAACGGATTTCTGGAGAAAATTAAACTGAAAGGACGTCACGCCAAACAGAATGTGCTATAGCAGCACAATTTAATACTAGAAATAAATGTGTGTGTCATTCTCGAGTTTTTAGAATATGAAAGGCATGAAAATTGTGCTCTGATAATAATGCAGAATGAAAATGTGGCAAAATTTCCTCGTAATTAAAAGATGTAGTGAAGACACTCATGCAACTTGTTTTTGATTCTCTGCACTTCTCCAATCAGGGCTTTGTTTCCAGAGCTTATTCTTGCAGTAAAATTAAAGCAGGCATTTAAAATCTCATTTTCTTATGCACCTGTGTCTTAATTTTACTAGCACTAATTGCTATAATTTCTGTTAGTGCTCGAAGGCTGATATTTGGTCTTAAAGGCTCTTGCAATGGACGCAGTATAACAGAGTGGATAAATATAAGGACAAATAGACAAAGTACAATTAAAGCATGCATTTGATATTGTCTTAGCTCTGTAGCTTCTTAGTATCCCATTATCATTACAAAGCACTATGTCCTGAAGTCTTAAAAGAGTCCACAAATTACTTGCCACAAAACTTACAATAAAATATCTATAAGAAAGAGGGTTGACCAAGATAAATATGTTATCTTGCACCACTAATTAGGAAGCACTAATTCTGCAAAACATAAGCTGAGTTCTTAACCCATCTTTCCTGCTATTACTGGCTCATCCAATGGGGCACAGGCCCTTCTGCCCTTTGCTGGGAAGTACTGTGATCTCATATGGCATCAAACTGGCTCCTACTTGTATGTCATTCTTCATAATCAGCTGAAGGAAGAGGAAACATCTCCCTGTCCGTACCTTTAGCTGAGACAGGGTCAACAAGTCTGAACCATCACAACAGTGACAGGAAGCATGGGACAGGTTAACACAGTGGCTCAGGAAAGCCCTTACAGGCACAGGTTAGGTTTGTCAGTCTTCAACTTTGGCCCTGCCAGGACCCCCTTCATAGTTCATTCAGGAGACCTATGACCCAGACTAAACTGAGACAGTGCCCACAGTTTTTGCACAGCAATCCTCACCATCAAAAGCAATACTTGTGCTTTTCCACTTCCCTCTTCCTCTTCATTCCCCTCTCCATTGCTGTGTGGATATCAAGCCACATTCACCTTCTCTTCTCCATCCTGACTGCCAGTACTGTAACCATCCTTAACTCACATTTTTTTATCATATAAAGATACTCATTAATTTGCTTTTTCCTTATATCAGGGCAGTACTCTTCCCTTCATAGCCCCATTCCAATGATTCCTTTCCAACCTAAAATCAATAGTGGCATAAGTCCATAGTGCTTCAGGATTTTTTACCCAAATAATGTTAACTGGACTTGTCTCTCCTCATCATCATTTAAGAAGTGTTGTTATTCTGTTCTTATTATACCAGAAATATTTGGGATCTCCCTCCTCTGATGTTCAAAAATGTATCACATGTAGCAACCTCCTGAAGCAATACCAATACACTATCCGTACACTTCATTTTTGAGGCCACATGAGTATTTTACGTTTCAGTGACAAAACAAATGTTATTCATGACACACAATGAAATAGAGCCACTTCTTGATTGTACAAATTTGCAAGGCAAAAATCAAGTCTGAGCTACTAGTTATGACTACCGTCTTCTGTTTTGAGCAGTAGCCTTACAGCATTTCTCATTCCAGTACAAGGGTCACTCAAAAAAGTTAATCTGAATTTTTAAAGTTAATTAGTTAAAACATATTAAAACTCTGTGTACACACTTTCATTCAAAATTACAGTACACTTTATTAACTAATTTGCTCTGGAAATTAAGTCAGATTGAATCAAGACACTTTTAATTCTGATTCAGAGTATCCACATGAGAGTTTAATGTCATTTAATTAATCCATTGTGGATTCACATTTCTATTGAATTTGGATTAGCTTTTTGGAGGGTTCCAGTACACAATAGCTCTGATGCTGGATGTGGGCCAGAATTTTCAGAAGATGAGAATATTTCATTAAAAAATAAATCATGGGCCAGTGATACAATTAAAACTTCAGGATAGAAAGCTACCTTCAGTTGATTTCTTTCTGTCATTTCTCAAGTGTTAAGGTTGATGAATTAAAACTAAAGTAGTAATTTGTTTTTCATTGAAATATTATATTTAAAATCTTGAATTAAATTCTAGTGAAAATTATTTATTATTGGCATCAATAGGAACCCTATACTGTTAACCGAGCTAAGATAAGTTTTAACTGATTTTTCCTCACCCCCATTCTTGACTGTTTACCTCATTTGTCAAGCTTTTTGTATAGTCATTTTTCACTATACTGTTGGAGGTTGAGGCTCCTTGCCTGCTTCCACAAAGGTGCTGCAAAGCAGAGCTCGACGGTGTAAACACTGTGATGCCAGTACAGTCTGAAACAGATGATCCCATTGACTGAAAGTAAATGGTCTGCAAAGTTTTCATCATAGAGGTATCCAGAAGGCTTCATGAACATGCAGGAACTAGAGAGCTTTCCAGCAAGCCACCAGCAGAGGCAATCACCCAAACAGTTTACTCCTCATTTAAGGCAGGCCCCAGTGAGTGTCAGTACCAAACAACAGGAGGAAAGATTGAATGTTCTCTTATGGGAGAGGTTGCTCAGCTTTATGGTCCCAAAAGCCATGGTGCACACCATTCTTGGACTACACACATGCATGCCATCCCTCCTCACGTACACTGGACAAGATTAATGAAAGTTCATACCGACACTTCTCAATTTCCATTTCATCAAGTGAAATGCTATTCAGTTATTAAGTGGTTCTTGCCTTAGCTATTACTGCTGGGAAACTGCTACTATGCCTCAAGTTATCACTAGTTCAAAATTCACACCAATAATGAATTGGTCCAAGTATAAAGGGGCAGCATTTGTAACGCTGCCTGAAACTGAGTTCTTGCAAAACAGAAAGGCGCCTGCAGAAATAGCAGGAAAGGATCGATCTGGACACAGCTAACATAATTTGTAGATCCATGCACAAATCCTTATGCTTATGCCATCTCTCATGCCAGTCAAATAATAAGCAGAAGGGAAAGTCTGTGTGTGTTTGCAGGAATACATATGCATAGGCTTATGAATAAGATGCTAGAAAACTGCCTTTCTGCAAAACATTATTATTGGAAATTTTTCTGCATAGAATTATACCTTAGAAAAAGAAATATTTATATTGCTGTCTATATCATAGAGTATTATCTATTGGCAGAATTCAAGTGCCCCTTAAAGAGAAATTTTGCACTTAACAGCAGTAAAGTTGAGGTAATGCAATAAAGCACTGGCAGAAGATATTTTAAGGATGCAGAAATTAAAAAAGAACTATTTTAATCAAGAGCTATTAGGAAATTCCACTCCACTTAGTAGAACGGCTTTGAAAAAAAATTAAATTTCCTGCAAATAGCACCAGTAAAGATGTTTTTTCAGATTTTCTAAATACTGCAATAAAAATTTCTTGAAAGTGGAAATGTAATCATTAGTGTCACTTCTTAGCAGCAAAAAAAACAACAATGCCATGACCAGTCTCAGCAAATTTAGCAGTTAGCCATTTTAGAAGTACGAGTTGTGATCAAGTATTTTTTGCTATACTTATGTTTACTGGCAGCTGTCAATAAGAAAACTGGTTCTTATTTTTAGCTAAGTTACAATTATGCTCTTCCTGCCTTCAGTATATGAAGGAAAAGTTCTTTTAGGAAAATCTGTCACATCTGCTCTTCTAACATTGGCAACACAGATGAACAATTTCTTTTTTTTTTTCTTTTTTACCAGCATTGTCACTTGCCTGCAGTTTCACAAACTCACCAGAAAGAAAAAAAGTGTTCAGTTTTCCCTTATGAATGAAGAAGTGTGCATACAAAAAGGCATAGCTGTCATCTGGATTTACTATACCTCCCCTTAAGGAATTGCATAGGGAGGACTGCTACATGGAACATAACACATATACCATTCATTCATCTCTGCCTACCTTCGGCACATTCAACCCTGGGTTATGCTACAGGTCACTGTCAGTTCATTGCTGTTAACTTACTCCCAAGAATCCATTACAAAGCTCTCTTAATTGTAATTTGGTAGTGCTGTTATGGGCATGATGGTTTCAAGATAAAAAGCGAAAAAAGACTTGTAGGAAGGAGAAATATATTTTCTTAGTCCTGCTGATACAACTGGGAAAAGCAGCCAATCATTAGGAGATCCTGTCCTCTCATGAGACTTCACACAATTCCCACGCAAAAGGATGCTCTGACTGAAAAAGCAGGCATCTCTCCCATCAGGGCTGAGATGGCCTACTTGATTGTCTTGATTTCCTGAAAATCCCCTCATTAGCTACTGCTATTATTTTCCAATTCTAGGCATATTAGCCATCATTGTCAAGATATGAATTTTATAAGCACTTTAGTTATGGTCCCTGCCTGAGACAGTTCACAGGTTAAAGGTTCAGCCCTGCTCAGCAGGCTTTCAAATGAGGGTACTTAGTGTAATTACCCACAGAAACATATTTTAAGGCAACACTCAGATAGTAAATGAAAAACAAATACATAAGGGAACAAAATCTGCTGAGAAAGGCTGAATTTCAAATAAAGTGGGAGCTGACAACACATTTTTCTGCCTTACATACATTCTGCCCATATACACTTGAGAAAAAAACAGCAAGATTTTGGGTTTGTATCAAGCTTTATTTTGCACTAGTAAATAACTATCCAGGTGAATAACAATACAGAAACAGACCTTAAACATTTCAGCATGGGATTAGCTTCATAATTAATTTGCAGCCAGTAAGAACTCACCAATTGGCTCTAAGAATTCTATCATTTCATATCTTGTTTACAAAGTCATAAAAAAACTTATTCCATTCAAATCATCAACTGTTCAAGAAAGAAACAGAAACAAGAGTTAAACACGTTTTGCTTAACAAAGCACAGGCAATATCTATGTCTTAATGTAGATTGACAGTTTTCATCTATGACCACCTAATATTAGTATTCATCTATTCGAAATACTATGATTAAATTAAAAAAACAACTACATTGTGAGAAATTCTAGAAGGAAAAGCCATTCATAGACAGTGTATTTTATATATATGAAGCCTACCAATTAATTGGTATCATCATCTGTATTCATTCTTATACATAAAGCATTTATCTTTGTACTGTTTTAACAGACTAATGAGATATGTCAGTTGTTTTGACTTTACAGAAAGAGAACAATGGCTTTTGCAAAAAGGCTTAAATAGCTCATTTACTGCTGGAAGTTGTGAAGTCTGGTAAAAAAAGCCTTTCCACTCCCTACAAAATCAAAAAGGGCAGCTCTGTATGGTGCAGAACAGTTAACCTTCTGTCCTCAACACAAACTATGTTTTAAAGTTCACAGGCAACCAGATGTGACCACCAGAGGTGGGTCAATGTCACAGGGGAGGAATTTGTAAACAGGAAGGTAGCATTCCCACCTGAAATCTCGTAACACTGAACAAGAGCAATAGGGATAATCAGGGGGAATATCAGATGATGCAAGAAAGGGACAGCAACAACAGTCCAGGGCTAGAAAGACAAAAGTAAGGAGGACGGGACAGAAAGCCATTTGGGGAGATATTTACAGTGGCCGAAGTCTTCCCAGGCTCCTGTTCCTCCTACAGGCAGCAGAGAAGATGGGTTCTTTCAGGGCGATAATTCAAAGCACCAAGCAGCTATAACTAGTCTTCTGCTGTCAACTCCTCTCCTGGGGCAGACTCCTTCCTTTAAGCTGAATGCAAGATTAGGTTTCCTAAGATAAATTCAGTCTTTGTGAATTCCTATAACACAGATTTTTAAAAATGTCAGTCTCCTCTCTTTTTAAAGGCCCAGGCAATATTGGCAATATGCTTCGGCCAATGCTGAATACTAGTGAGTACTCTATCCTAAGCCTTACTGTCAACAGAGAAAGAAAAGACAATCACAAATCAGTATCAGGTGCTAAACCAGCATAAAGCTGAGTGGCATCATGTGGGTATGCTGGCACAGGACCTGAAAACAGCACAACACCCAAGCTCAGAGATTTTGATCCCAGAAATATACTCTGGCAACCATGGAGACTGTCTTTCTCAATGCATCCTCAAAACAGATGTGAGGAACACATCTTAATTTTTAGATCCCAAGCAGAGCTAGGGTTGACACAGTCAACAATTTCTGACCTTGGTCATATAATATCACATTAGCTGTTTATCCTATCAAATACTATGACAGATTTTTCAAAGCAGATCTGCTTTGATTTTTCTATTAGAATCCACTGATGCATGTGTTGTACTGGAAAATAATTTTCCTTTCAATATTGTTTTTTCTGTTTCAATTTTCTCTCATGGAACCTTTAATGTTACATTAGACTACCAGCACAAGTTTTTTCTAAAAATGAAGTGAAAGAACATTCTTGGAGATCTTATTGCCCTCTAATGTCTGTAGACACCATTGTCTTTCCTACTTTCCCAGACAATCTGTAACCGGGGAGAATATAGCTCTATTAACCTTGCTGTATCAGCCAGAATGTCAAAATCTGTGTTATAAATCTTCATCTTAATCATTTATGATTAAATATTCAGATGAGATTATGTGCAACCTAATTCTACACATCCATCTCCACTTCCCTAATTAACAACAGACAGCAACAAAGCAGGAGAAACATCACCTTTCTGAAGTAACTCGGCAAAACCAAGCTTTTATAGACAACTTTAATTTCTAAGTAGATATTTATTTTATGATCAACATTTAAGAAAGAAATGAAGTTATGTATGTTGAATTATTAATCTGTTGTTTTGCTATAGATTGCTAAATATTGCTACTGTTAATCCCAGCAGCCCCAACACTCTTATTTTTATGAAGCCTCACTGGTTTCAAGTCTTCTCCATCTGTCAGAGAATATGACATACATACAGTGAAAGTCACATACAAGGCAACCTTCCAGGACTCAGTGGATAAAATTCACCTTTGTTCAGAAAAGTAATCTAAGATTTATGAACCACTAAAGAGTCTCTTAGTCTTTACTCTACATCCATTTAGAACAGCTTCAGCTTTAAGCAGCAAATTTTAGCTACTTAAATCCTAATTTTGAGGGGCCAAGAAGTGCACCTCATACTGAAACTGAAGTAATTGATACACATCACCAAATTTTTGGAAAAATCAAACTCGAAAGCTGCTAAAGGCATCACTTAAACTGAGACAGCCATCTCAACCTGTAAATCACAGACTCTAAATGAAACAGACCTCACAGGAAAAGACGTGAAGTCCATCCTTCCATCAGCCTGAAACTGACATCTCAGTATAATTTCTAGAACTGTGGAAATAATAGATTCTTTGGTTCAATGAAGAAAAAAGGTTAAGATTAGCTCAATTAAAATTTGTTCTTGGGAAAAGACTGAAACAGGACAGAAAATACAATTACATATTCTTGCATCAACATGGAACCAATTAATAAATGAAAGCACCAAATTTCAAAACCACAAGTTACATTTTTAGTGTGAAACTTCTTTCCCAAACATGCAGGCATTTTCACAAAATCACTGGAATAACCTGTCTTCAAATTTGCCCCCTTTTCAGCCAAAACTACTTGCTAAATGCAACCTGAATCTGTTATTACTTCCCCAAATGACATTTTTTTCAAACTTATTTGGGGAGGAAGCAAAGGGGGAATGGGAAAATTGCCTGGCTCCATCCTCTGCTGCTTCTCCTAATTGCATTTAAATGATCCGTGCAACTGGTCTCCTACAACTTCCCTGAGGGGTAATATTTCACAGTCTAGCTAATCTCACTGTTAAAATGTGTCCTGTTTTTTCAGCAAAAATTTCACTAGTGTTAAAGCACAATCAGACTTTAAAATATTTTATGTTGGTTTTAAGATCAAGGAGTATGCAAATACAGAATAACAGCAGCATACACAACTCTGGATGCATTAGCAGTGCAAACTAATCTGCCATTCAAGATGCCTCGTCTACTCATGACTCCATATCTGCAGCTGAAATTGAACAAAATTTGGCCCAACCATATTTTGTTGTATCTGAATGAATGGTAGTTACCTTCTTCAAAAGCAATTAAAAAAAGGAGCATTGTAAGCCCAAGATGATTTCTCCATACTACACACTCTTTAATATTTGATTTATTTAATAATTTATTTCTCCACCTCATTCATGTGACTGTATTTGTTGGAGCTTAGGTCTGGCCCCGACTCTTCAGCTGCTTCTTTATGTATAATACTTAACGCAGGTAGTGTAGCATTTATAGGGCCAGAGGTCTGTATACATTTCCTCACTGTGAGAGTCGCTGAAGCACTACTCACCAAGCAAAAATCTCAGCCCTTCAGAAAAAAACCAAAATGCCACTACTCACAGTGACTGAGTAATCCCTTTTGTAACTATATTAGCAAATTTACAATACAACCAAATGGCCCAATTCTGTCTTTTTTTTTTTTTTTTCTTCTCCCACAGGATGAGTAAGATACCACTTTGTGAATTGTGGAACTGGAGTCAGTAGGCTATTGAAGGAGTCAGACACATAGAATCATAGAAACACTAGGTTGAAAAGGAGCTTTGAGATCACCAAGCCAAACTGTACCTATCCACTACTTAATCATATCCCTAAACACTTCATCTACCCGTCTTTTAAATACCTCCAGTGATGGTGACTCAACTGCGGAGACTTCACATTGATCCTAAGACAAGGGTGCCTCTGCCTGTGGACTGGCACTCAGGGTAACATGCCCAGTTACCTCTTCTACTTTAAACTGGTTTAATACTAAATTAAGTACTACTTAACCGGTTAGGGTACTATGCTTGAGAGGGAATGCATTCCAGACTCAGTTCAAAATGTCTTTTTTTTTCTCTTCAGACTAACTCAATTTCTGGGATTTATGTTACACCAGGGAAAAGTGGCAACTCCGTGCCTGAGGTCAGAAAAATTCGAGTATGAACCAACCAACAAACACTACTGAACGCAGCCTAAAGAAAGCTCTTCAGCACTACTTGACATATATCTGTCATTACAATTTTGGATAAGGAACATATAATCTGCCTCAGTGAAGGAATACTGTTCCATTTCTCAACTAGTCTCATTCTCTTGCTGTTGTGCTCACCCTGCAGCAGCAGGTGAAAATGCTTCAAAGTTCAAACATTCTGGTTTAAGGATACTACAAACTACGACACGCAGAAAGCCCACCACCACCTCAGCTGCAGGAACTGATAGAAGCCCTTTTACTGTTACCCTAAAAACTTCAAACAGGCAGTCTTACGAATTACAAAGCACATAATCAAATAAAGTACCCAGGCTAGTTTTAGTCTGGAATAGTTCTCTACGCTTAGTAGATCTTTACACTTAAGATCTAACTGATACAAAGTTAGTCACAATCTTCAGCCAAAAAAGTTAGTTTCCTCTGTCACTTTGCAGACACCCGACTAATCACCTGAATGCTCATGGCTGCTGAGCAGCCAGTAAACTCTTAACGAGATGATCCATCTAAACTGAGGATCATATGTTTTGAAAAATCTTGGTCCCACATATATATTACCATAGCAAAGTTTAAGCAAAATTTTCTGGCATGCTGCAACATATGGAGAGCTCTAATTTAACTGTGGTCTCGGGGTATGCCACAAATACACAAGCTTGAATCGTATTTGAGAAGATATTTAGCGGAAGCTTAAATCATTGACTCTGAAGTTTTTAAGCCCTCTGATTTCATAGTATGTGACAATACATCTCTGTGGAGCAAAATCAAAATGTAGAAAGCCTCAATTTGTTTTGACTGTATTTCTACCAGCATTTTTCTTTATCTGTTCAGATCATGCCTGGAGAATAAACAAAATCCCAATATGCTCATACCACACTGTGAAATGCAAACTTCTATCTGATATAAAATTCAGAATTTTGAAAACAAAAGGAGCTATAGTTTGGAAATTCTGGCAGAATGTCAATGTAGTGATTTAAACATAAGCCTCCTGGGTGGGAGGAGGTGAAGGAAGAGACTAAGAAGAATGTAAGCTCTCAGTCCCTCGTGAGCTTTCAGTCACTCAGTGAAGCCACAACTGTGGCCACACAGTGCCCCTCTTGTAATTCATCTGCATGGGTTGTACTTAAACACACTTGCTAGTGAATTAGTTCCTGTCCTACTATATAGCCCCTTGCTAATCCCTTTCTTGTCCATCTCTGCTGAAAGCTTCCTCAGTGCATCAGAAGTTTTCCCTTGCTAGAAAGAATACACACATCACATTGACTTCATCTAGAATATTCAGCACAGTACTGAGAAAGCTCCCAGGTCAATCTGGCAGTAGCAATCTTTAGTAAATCCTGTTGCACTTTACTCCATTCCCTCCTTTAACTGTATATCTTTAGAGAACTTTTTAAAGGAAAGGACACATAAAGCTTGACTTAACTATAGACACATAGTTGCTGAATAACTTTATTTCTCAGCTTCCTAAATACGCAGCTGTTCTCTAGTTCTAGTAGACAGTCCTAGAAATAGTCTAGTACTATCTCTATCTTAACAGATTTAAAACATAGATATAATTCACCAATTATTTCAGTATTCTGGAATGGAAATTATTCATTCTCTTTGATTTTACAAAGATAAATTCATTTAATGTTGCTTTTACTGCAGCTATGGCTATTTCTGTTTTAATACCATCATGTACGTTATCTGTCTTCCCTTTGCTAACATAATCATCTTTACTGAAAAATGATGGAAAGATTATCTTTAATATCCACCTTCACAAGACAGAAACTCTTTCTTCCTTTTTCTCTTCCTATTACACTGCTGAAGAGTGTTTTGGTATTTGTTCTTTCTTCTGTAAAGCCCCGCTCAGTTTGGCTTTGGAAATTCTCACTTTGTATTCAAACCTCTTGACCTCTCAGACTTAGTGCTGATCAGACAGCTGGGAAGGAAAGGGTGCAAGGAGGACAACATGTGCCTTGAATATTCCTAAGTGTTGCCTAAATACACTTTATTTTAGAGCCACACTCTACATTTTTTTCTCTTTGTTGATGTTCAGGTTCTTGGCAGTGTTAGCATCATTAATTTCAAAGAAATGTAAACTTTCTTCGTATATTTATATCTCCAAGTTTCTCCTACTAGCCATTTCCCCTGGTTATAAAATTTTGCTCTTTCGGGGAAAAAACCCAAAACAAAACAAAAAAATACACAGCAACTTTTTTATTTCCCCAAGAAAAACAAAAGGAAGATACCTATGATCACTCTGTTGAAGGTTATTTGGTGTCATCAGCCTTCCATAGTGTCCTCATCGCTTATTGAGGAATTCTAAAAATTCCAAAACATCCCCATAAAAACCAGAACACTGCAACAGATCTTATTGATACATTAGCTACTTGATGAAAACTGTCAGCTACGTAAAAAAATCTACTACGATTACTAATAAGCTGTATTCTCCAATACCCATTTAAGTAGTTAAAATTCCCCACGATGACATTTCCACAGATTTCTGGATTGTCCCTTCTCACAAGAGTACTCTAGCAATCCATTACAAAATCCCAGTGCTAGCCCAGGGAAACCACTCTTGCAAACCTTAAAAAAATATTTTTTTGAACACATATAACCCACTCTTTCAAATTATTGTATCATTAGTGCTCCTTTGTATACCAATAGGTCTCTAGTTTGAGTTCTTTCCTCAGTAGCATACAATATTTAAGCCCTTATTTCTACTCACAAATTCACCCGATTCAAGTTCTGCGCAGATGCTCCTACTACTTCTCTTTTATTGCACAAGTTTTTGGCACGTCTGTATCCATGTTTCAGCTTTTCCTTTGGGACCACACTCAGCCACTGCACAGATCAAGCACAATCCTAGTAGCAATGTGTCATTGACACTTTAATTTCTCAACAGTTTAGAGTTTTCTTTGCTAACCAAATTATTAATATTTCTATGTCCACTGTTCTATCCTCATTTTCCCCATTTTATTCCTCTTGCACCAATTTTATATACATATATAAGGTTTAGCGGATATATGAATTTCCCCCAATCTTCTCCTCTCATTTCTCAGCTTACAGCCATTCTTCCAGATGTGTCAGCACCACCTCGAGGCCATTTTCTCAGTTAGACAAGGAGCTCATCTTTCAACATCTCTTTCATCCAGCTGCACAGTAATGTCTCGTGCTTCAAAACACGTCCCTTGTAGCATTATGAGCTATGCACCGATCACCATTGCTCCATCATGCATCCACTCTCTTATCCCACTGGAACATAAAAGGAAATTTCCAAACGTCTTAAAGGCATTTTAAATCAAAGCAGAAACACATCTGCCACTGATCTAACGCTCCTTGCTTCAACATGCATTCCATAGGATGAGCAGACTGTTTGCAAAATGAAAATGTCTGGCCTAGTCCTGCTGGACGATCAAGTTAACCAGAAACTTTACTAACAAGGCCAGTATTGTTTTCACGGTAATAAGCCAAGTCTTGTAGCATTATGTTTCCTCAGCTAAGTATGAATTTACATGATGAGCAGATGGCTTCCCTTGCACCCTTCCTAGATCGACTCAGATTATACTTGCAACGTTGGAGAAAGAATTACTCAGCTATAGCCCTCTCTTCTGTGAGAGAAGTCCTGACTATCTTTTCCCTTTATCAACCAGAAGAATCGGAGAATGGTACAGAAGTAGGGAGAGCAATTACTTCCTTCCCAAGAACACAGGAAAAAACACATTACTCCTCAATTTCAATCTGCTCTTTTCCTGGAGAAACATAGCCATGGGCTACATCTTATCACCAAGACAATTACACATCTCTATGTATGATTTCATTATATATCTTTGGGTTATACACTGTTATGGTTAGAAAGCTTCCTAACGATAGGCTTGCTAGAAGATACAGACCCAAAGACCCTCTATCTTTGTGATAGAGGACACAAATGGCAAATTTATAGTTATGCACTGCACTTAACATCTCTTGATTGTACGCATCCCTTGCTTTCAATGCAGACCCACTTTGTGGATCTGAACCAGAGATAAATTGCTGCAGTTTCATTGATTATAGCAATAATCCTTCGTGGGAATGCTTATTCGCATTCAGTGCTTAGACTGATTTTGTTTGTGCAGAGACAAAACAGAAGAAAGTTTATGCCATATTTGTGATGCACCAAACACAGAGCAGTCCAAATACAGCTGAGCCACTCCACAAAAAGTGATGTAGTAAGAGTAGTCATAACCCAAATTCAGGTTCCATATATTCATAGCCTTGTTCTAGTAGTACACAATAACCATGCCATAGATGTACTCCCAGCTCCGCGTTTTCCTAACAGTAGGGCAAAGGTATTAGATTTACAAGGAGTTTTTACCCACAACTATTTAAGGCAGAAAAAGACAGGAACTTTCCCAGCACAGCCAGCAGCTGACTGCCTGTAGTGTTGTGTGTTGACCTACTAGTGGTAAAGGAAGAAAAAAAAACCAAACCCAAAATAAATAAAAGAGACATTTTAAAAAGCAAAGGGAGCAAAGTTTCCAGAAAACAGGTTGGCCTCAGTAGATGGATCCCATGGTTAAGACAGCTCAGGAAATGTAGGCACAGCCTCTCACGCACAGGATAAAGCAAAGATAACTAGCACACTGAAACTGTGCTTCAAAATAATGGTTCAACAAGCTAAAAAAAGAGACATGATTGTGACACGCGAGTTAACAGAGGACAGCCAAAACATTCACATGCTCTAAATCTGGACCTGGGCAATAATTTGGATTCAGAAAACAGGCAAACTCTGATTTAGCATGCAATTCAGAGATCCTCTCTGAATTATACAACTTTCATTCACTTCTTCAGAAGATACAAGAACACTGCAACCACTTGCCAAGTCTGATCCCAACATGCCATGGGGCAAACTGAGACCCTAAACTGTCATATTCTATTTAAATCATATGTAGGCTAAAGTGCATGCGACTGCTCAGTATATTAAATTACTACTAGTGTGTTGATATTTCCTCATGAACAATCTATGGCTCTGAATTATTTATTGAGGAGGAAGTGGCTTTTGAAGTGAACATTATTTCTCTCTCAGAGCTAAAGCCTGAATATGATAAAAATAATTGCCAAGAGAAAAAGGAAATTAAAAAAGATACTTCCATGACTGACAGCTCCCAGATTTTACCTGACTCCTTCATGCATTTCTTCTCTTTGTGAAGTCTATATGCTAAAATGATGTTCACCTAAATAATAAGACTTGAAACAGCCTCTGTGAGGAAATTGCTCGCAACAAATCACAGCTACATACACATTCAGTGTGTGTACACAAACAATCAATAGGAGTCCTAGACTATCCAATGGCTTTGTGCTTCCTTGCCTGCAGAATCTAGTACTGCTTAAAGAAATGCAGCTTCAAGGGAGCTGCAGAGCAGACTACCTTTAGAATTAAGAGTGGTACATCACAGAATCAGAGAGCTTTGGGTTGTAGTGGAGATGAAGGACACTTAACTGAGCCTGGAGTGACAGCAGGAACCAAGGACTCAACTCTTCTACTGGTCCTTCAAGTTCTCAGACGCATTTTTCAAATCCTTGTCCCTTCAACAGGAGTCTTCACAGGTTTTTGAGGATGGGAAAGTGAAAACACAGATGAAGCAGTGGCAGACTGCCACATAATAAGACAATCCAGTGTGACACATTCTGCGTTATGACCGAATTAGAAGAGATTTTCACAATGAAGTACACTCTTGAGTGACAGCTGCAATGGATGAACCCAAAACAATTACTTGAAATGAACAGGAATAATCCTTCTGTCTTCCTTTTCCTTCCCCACAACTACTAAGGTTACTATTCATGAAGAATTCCCCAAAGAATGATTTATGGCATGCCATTAGAAGACATAATTCTAAAGTATTTCTGTTGTTCATTTATTTGCGAATAGTTTATGTACACAAAACATGGATCAAATCTTTCTGCAAATTTTTTGTGAACAAATTTGAATGTTGAGTTTATTTGTATTTCAAGGTTACTCTTCAGTTTTCAAGGTGCTGAAGTTAATTTTTTTAATAACCAATCCTTTGTGTCTACTAATTAGAAATATCCCAAATAATTTGCTATTTAAATCATATGTCATTCCTTCTGATCCTTGATTGGATGAGTAATGAAATTAAGTAAGACCCCTATGAATTGTGAATATTACTACAGAATATGTAATCATGGTTTTGATTAATATTCTGGCACTCAGGCTTAAAATACACCTTCCATAAGTATTTGCACTAATAAAGCCCTAGCTCAAAAAAATCAGTACAAGTCATTAACACAGTCAAACTGAATTCATAAGTGAACTTCAAAAGAATACTTGTACGATGATGTTTATGAACAGTGTTCTTTTAAGTTGGACTCCTCTATTAGTGCTAACTGTCAAATAAAGCTACTGGCCATCTTTCCTCCTTAGGTGCTGGTATAAAATTAAAAATTAGGGATATAGGTTTTGCTGAGGTATTGAAAACATCCTATGTTGACACAAGTTGATAATTTAAACCCCAATTGTTTCTAAGCTCATTGAAACATTTTATGAAATATTAAAGTCCTTTAAGACATAGCATTATATTAAAAAATTGAAATATTATACTTTCTCTTGTAATACACTTCTATTTCTTACGTAGAGTATCCATGAGGAGCATTTTTTATTTTGTTACTGAAATATATTTAATTCAGCTGACAGTCAATATTTTTCAAAATGTTCTTCCCACCCAATACTTTCTGCACTTAAAGTAAGCCAGTCACAGAATCTGATATCTAATAAATAGAAAAGTATGGATGTATAATTTCATCTTTAGTGATAGAAATCTCTCATTTGTAAACCACTGCAAATAACATTGATAACTTAGTAGTATGAATTCTATAGCATTAGGATATATCGGCAAGTCTGGTACCCTACAGGCATTAGTGCTGTAGAAAAGCTCTGGTTCTTATCACAGAAGGGGTTGACTCCCTTATGAGAATCCACGCAGCCTATAATAAAGAGATGGGCACTGTAGGAATAGCTAGACTCAAGGAGAAGGACTGAATTCAGGTCTCGAATTGACCTCGAGACGAGTTAGGAAAGACATTGGCTTAAAAACACCACTGTATTTTGAACACACTGTTAAGCCACAAGTACTAGCAACTCCTCATTACTTGTATACAGAAGTATCTCAAAACCTACACACAATATCAGCCTCCTGCTGTGCTATGAGTTTTCAAAGGAGCAGAAATAAACCCTTCTGCCTAACAACTTACCAGCTTACCAACACGGGTGAGGCTGGTAGCCATGAATAGATATCACTAGAAGAGGAAAGGAGACATAAAGGTTAAGAACTGCTGTGGGCCATCTGAGGAAAGTCCCACACGAAGAACCACTCATACCCCAGATCATAGGTTGGTCATGCAATCAGTCTTCTCCCTCTAGAGGTGTTGTAATTTTACAACGAGTGTAAAAAAACAACAAGCTCACAACACAAGCCTAAATTCTCAAGTTCTCAGTCTAGGCGACACATCTCAATAACACATCCTACAAGGACAAGTCCATTTAAACTAGAGCCTTCTCATCTCCAGGGCTTTTATGTTCTGCTTATCCAAACCCACCAGCAGGTTCTACAAGGGTCTAAGCCAGCCTCTTCAGAGACAAACTTAGGAATTCATGGTGAGGTGGCTTCTTTTGAATCCTTTGCTAGTTTTCCAAGCAGCCCTCTTGATTTAATCCTGCCATGCAGACAACATAAGCAAATAATTAATTAATTCTCTAAGTCAATTGGATCATTAATGGATTAGCTCTGCCACAGAAGTGACACTAACAGAGTGAAGACAGGTTATAGAAAAACATAAATCTCCAAAACTTTATTTTTTAGGTACAGGAAAAATAATGAATGACATCAAGTACCAGACACAGCCCCTAGTTCAGTAAGGTAATTTTCAAATTCTGTTATCATGAGTTCTTAATTAACCTGTGTAGTAAAAAATTCCTAACAAATGGTTGTTGACTGTAAATGCAATCCCTCCTTCTGACACATGTGTTAATGAACTATTGTAAAAGTTCAAAGCTGTTATTATTGAGTTGTCTCAGCTACATTAATTATCCTCCACACTGTATTTGGCTTCACTTGGGTAAATCTTCTTTAATTGCCCAGTCTTTACTTATAGAACATCTTCATTTAATATACTGTGAACTCTGATTACATTCATGCTTTTTCCAATAATTTTGTGTTGAATATGGTTTCCACCATTACTACTGGAAATGTTCTACACTCAGTTTGTCTGCTGTCAGCCATATACTTCATTGATTTTGAAGCTGAAATGTCCAGTGCTTGTAAGCTTTGAGCTGAAGTTGATTCTAGCACCTTCATACCTTTAAGAAAATTCCTGACTTTTATTACCCAGGGTATTTTTTTTCCATAGCACGTTGGATCCAGTTTATAAAGTAAACTAACAGATAAGGAAAGCAACACAGGAGAGGAGGTGACAAGCTAGCCTAAAGCAGAAAAAGTGGGTAAGTGAATGAAACACGGTGAAGGATGGAACTTTTTATGCTGCATAGTATATTATGGGGCATAATAAGCATAAACACTTGAGAAAAGAAATCCTTAAAATTTTAAATTTTTGCTTTAATATCCCAATGTTGTCCATTATGGAAAGATGTTCAAGTTCGCAACATGTTTAACTGAAGACATATTTTGACAGGCATATTGAAAAGATAAGTTGTTTTGAATTGTTTCCACCTAGATAATTTTACATCTTTGTTTCTCAAAGTATATTATAAAAATTAACCTTCTTAATATCCATATAACACCTAGATTGCAAATACATACTAAATAACTAAAGGATAAAATTTCCAGCAGCATTCATGGCTTTTAAGTGCTCAAATTGAGCTATACTAAATCTCCTTACTCTTTTAAGAAAAAAAAAATGTTAATAATCCCTAGTCCAATGAAAGCAAAATGGAGACATCATTCTTCACTTCTGAAAGTCATACAGGTGAAAAATGGCAACCAAAATTATGCATACTGAAAACTTGGGCTTCACTTGCTGTGAAGTTTGTGGTGAGTTGAGAGACAAGAAGCCGGCACACCAGGATGGGGGTTTATTTCAGCCACAAAACTGTGCTGCTTATGGTGATAAAAATCAACTACAAAAATGTTATCAGGAAGTCAACACAGAGCAAGAACCAGCAACTCAAGCATTTTTTAAATGCTTGTTTAATTCACTTTTGCAAGAGACAGCAGAGGAAAGGGGTGAAGGAACTACTGAGTGACACATCAAAAACATCTTTCCTGTTTCTCTTTTTCTAAGGTTCACTACATATGACAGGGAAAGGCTGATGAAAAAAATGAATAAATGAATCCTTCAGCTAATTGAGGTCGTCTATAGCAACTCCCATAAGCTAAGCAGGTATTTCCATGTAGAGTTGTACACAGTCCTGTTTGTGGTTATACTATACACTAAGAATGAATGTTTGTAAATATAAATACTGGCAGCATACTTCTAGGATAAAAGAGAGATGAGGTTAAAAGGTGGGCAACAAAAATTAATTAATCAGTAAAAAAAAAAAGGACAGGAAAATCTGTATTTGGTCAATTTGAAGGCCCTAAGTATTAGGTCTTCTTCTCTGGTCTCAAAAACATGACATTTCAGTCAGCATGATGACACAGATCCAGCAGGAAGGACAGTAAATGCCCACATCTAGTCTTCTTTCAGTCTCAGTGCAGAAAGGACTCTGGAAGACAGGACTTGAGTCCTTACAGGTGGAAAGGGCTGTGGACTTAGATCTCCTAAAACACAAGAAAATACTCTAATCTCAAGGGACATTTCTCCACTACTGTAAAACAAGGCAGAGTCAGAAACACTTCTCGGGAATCAAAGATCATCATAAAACATAAACAATGCTTGTCAATTCAATCAACTAAGGGATTCTGGTGCTACTCAGCCTAGGTTCTGGTTTGCAATGGACTTAAATGACAAATAAGAATTCAGGCCACGTGTGTGCTGGGGAGGTTCTGGATACAAGTAAAATGCAGAAACATAAGCCTCCAGGACACTTTCAAGTCAAACATTGTTGTCCATTTTGTTTCTCAAGGAACTACCTAACAAGGCTGCTGAGCTCAATTTTCTAGATCATATTTTGAGGTCTATATGTCTGAAGAATATCTAAATTCTGTTCTGCGGAGCTAAGTCCTATTTTAGATCTGGCTCGCAGCAAGATTTCCATATAAAATAAGCACATAAAGATTAGGGTTGAAGAAAAATAAGAAGAGGCAGAACTCCACCCATACCCCTCTTTAAGATACAAAAGACTGCATTTATAATGACACAGCTTATCCTTCCACGCTAACCACTATTAATGCATTAAAACACTGGTACTGTGGCTTTTCGTTCTTTTCTGTGCACGTGTAGATCCCTACGTACAGAACTGAAGTCTAGTGCTTGATATAACAAGGTGTTTTCCTTGGACCTGCTGGAACTGATCTACTGATCCTGCACACCACACATGTAAAAACACCACTCAAAGAAGCTGGCAGAAATTTAAAATAGATCAGATGTTTACAGGAAAACACATTAAAGTGAGTAATGTTGAAAACTGTGGCACTGCTAATCTTCATTCTTAAGGGCAGAAATCAATCTGATATATAGCAGCTGATAGAGATAAGGAAAATTGTCCTTCCACCTGTAGGTTAATTCACTTTTTAGTCACCATAAAACATCTGCATCTTTCTCAGAAGCAGCTGGTACCGGTCCTTGGTATATTACTCTTGCCTAAGTCACACCTTCCAGTTTTAGAAGAACAAGGAGTTGTTACTTTTGTTGTCACATCATTGGCTGTCAAAGTTCCTTTGAAAACACCCCACAAAACAGTCTCGCTCCATTTGCTCCAACTGGTGGTATCGAATCATTTGTAACTGAGAGCCTTAACCACGCTCACTGATTATCCCTGCCAATCAAAAAGATTTATATGGCTTGCCATACAGACATATATATACTGAACAGCACAACCGTGCTGTCAAAGGAAAGGTAATGGAAATGATAACACGGTATCGCGATTATTTTTTGTTAGGGTGAAAAAAATACATTATTACCCATTTCAGCCATTCAGAGAGGGAAACAGAATAAGAGGGAGAGAGATAAGAAACCATGTCAGCAATCAGGGACCACAGGAAGATGATAATTCAGGTTATTTCAGAAAATTCAGGAAAAATCTCTTATAAAAATGTATACCCAAGGCGTATTATTTTTTTTAATTCTAAAATTTATGAAAAGACACTCAAGAGTACCTTTTCCCCTTTAAACTGATGTCAAACTGATACCACGCATTTGTATTTATCTTTGTTCAGATGACTACTCACTGCAATCAGTTTATCTAACATTTTCCCTTCATAACTAAGTCTTTTCTTTTTCCCTGCCTCCTTCTCCAGTCTGTCAAGCAGCCACTTAGAAAATTATTCAAATAATATCTCTTTGGTCAGTGGCTGAAAGGAAATAAACTGGAGTTTTAGGTACACAGTGTACAAGGATTAACTGGTAGTCCTGTGCTTTTTCAGAACCTGCTTCCTTTTACACACTATCTCAATTCTCATGCATGTTCTCCTTTATATCAGCCTCTTTTCATTTTAAAAATCAAACAAATTGTAACAGTTCTCTTTATAGCCTGTTTGCCACTTCCACTCCTATATGTCTACTTGATGCAATGTATACAACTGACAGCTGTGCCAGAATGGACAAAAATGGCACCACTTTGTGAACATACTTTAGCAACCACAAATTTCTACTGTACCTTGAAATACAAGCAAAAGAGCTATTGATTTTGTCTCTGCCCGATAAATTCCTCCCAAACAACCTGTTTACTGAAACTGTAAGTCACTGATGTGATTAATCTGCTGTATATTAAAAGCTCCTTAATTGAAACAGAGATGGCAGAACAAGCTAATACTGTTTTAAGTGACATAGATATTGATTTAATTCTAATTTCACTAGAACCTTTGTATCTTTGTAGCCAAGTCAGTCCTTATGGACAAATATTAAGGACTAAGCCAGCTGACAATGAGCATACTCTTCTGGACAAGGTAAACTGTGATATAAATAACCTAAAGATACAGATCAGGGAAACTGAAGCTATAGATCATGCTGTGATGTTACACCTTCTTGCTTTCCCACAGGATATCTGGACATGCAAATTGATCTCTAAGCAATAAATAATTTCCCCGATGTAAGTAACAGAAATTTTAGACAAAAAAAAATCACCTGACTGCAAGAACTTCCTGCAAGTTTACAAGTCTTAGAAACAAATTATAATATGAAAATACAATAAAATATAAACATAAATTCTTCTCATATATAAGTTTCTAGAAAGCATTCTGCGTATAAAATGTTAGTTCTCCTGCTAAGTCAACTGAGCGATCAGAAATTTTAGCAGGTCTCTGAAAATCTGAAAACTTATGTAACTGATAAATATTGTCTATAGAGAGAACCTTTGTTAATTATTAAAGTACAGTATCTTTCTTCCAAAGTACATCAGCATCCTTTACACATAGCTTAGGTTATTAGAATAAACTGAATACCAAATCTGATTTGTACGCAGACTTGTAAAAGATTTTTAAGAACATAGTAAAGATTCACTTTTGTGTTTCAAAAAAGCATTATGAAAGGCACAGCCTTCATCTGCATTTCACTATATTAAAAGAAAAAATTTAAAAGGAATTGAATTTATTCTGCTCAACGTATCAGCAGAAGTTTAAATTTAGTTAGGCCACCTACAGGGTAGGCTGGCCCTTCTAATCGTGCTTTCTGAGGGTAAAAGAAAAAGAAAACTATAATTCCTGTTTCTGACAGCCCATCACCTTTCCTGAGACCTAAAAACACAGCAAGCAAAATAGTTAGCCAGTAGGACTTTAACTCAAGCACTGCAGTAACTCAATAAAAGAAATATGGTATTGCTGAGTGGTAGCATTTCGCTACACTAAGAGACAGATGGGGAGGATATGCAATAATCTTGTCTAGGAAATGGTTATGACTCATAAATTTGGACTCAATGTGACAAATTATCTGACAGATTTCAAAACAGTGAGAAAAACTGGTGTCAGATTGAGATATTATCACATCTCAGTGTGAAGTCCAATGGCAGCTGGAATTATTGACCACCTAACTACACTGAACTCCTACACTACTGCTAAGTAAAAGTGTCAAAACTACTATGTAGAGCACAAGTGTAAAAACAAATGAACCTATTCAAGGATGGAGCTCAGCTGATTTAAAGACCAATGATGTTTTTCTTAATTTGAACTACCTTGCTCATGGTTTCAGCTTAACAGTGAGCACCTGAGGAAGTCATTAGGACTTCTCATACACAGTGCCTACAGCAGTTCCCTTCTTGAGGGAAATTCTAAGAGCCTCAACTGATTGCAGAGATGAAGCTTATGACTAGACAATGAAATTTCTTCAGTGGATGATCCAATCCTGTGAAAAATGCTTCCACGAGGCATCACAGAGATTGCAACTTACACTGCTTCCAGAATCCAGCATCACTTCTACATCCCTCCTCCAATTGTTTTTTTCCCTGACATAAGAACCACAAAGAAGAAGATTATAATTTCTTAGTATTACACGTAAACAGATACAGATACCCATACATCATAGCATCAGTTCTCAGGGAACCAGACCACCACTTCTCAGGGAACAGGTACCTGCCCTAGAAGGGCCAGCAATTAACCTGGCATCTCCTGCTCCTAAAGTATGGCTATCAATGGCTACAGGCTGTTCAGAAGGGACCAGGAAAGAGGCGTGGAGGCGTTGCCCTCTATATCAGGAAATGCATAGAATGTGGAGAGCTGTCCTTGAACAGTAAGCATGAACAGGTTGAAAGCTTGTGGGCCAGAATAAAAGACCAAGGAACAAACAGCAGCCTTGTGGTTGGTGCATACTGCAGGCCACCTGATCAAGGAGAGCCTACCAATGAAGCCTTCTTCCTCCAGCTACAAGAGGCTTCACACTCACAAGCTCTCACCTGACTGGGGGACTTCAACCACCCTGACATGCTGGAAAAGCAGCACAGCAAGCTGTAGGCAATCCAGGAGACTCCTAGAGCGCAATGAAGATAATTTCCTAACGCAGTTAATAGACACCCCCACCCAAGGGGATGCAATACTGGACCTGATGGTCACTAATACAAGTGAACTCATCAGTGATGTCAAGATCAGAGGCAGCCTGGGCTGCAGTGATCACGCACTGGTGGAGTCCAAGGTCCAGAGGGACATAGGGCAAGCAATTTCAGGAAAGCAGACTTCCAGCTCTTCAAGGAGTTAGTCAGTAGGACCCCCTGGGACATGGTCCTCAGGGACAAGAGAACAGAACAGAGCTGGCAAATATTTAAGGATGCTATCCATAAAGCACAAGAGCGCTCAGTCCCCAGATGCAGGAAATCGGGCAGGGAAGGGAAGAGATAAGCATGGCTGAGTCGAGACTGGCTGGTCAAACTGGAGAACAAGAGGGAATTGCACAGGCAGTGCAATTAGGGACAGGTAACCTGGGAAGAGTATAGGGACGCTGCTCAGTTGTGTAGGGATGGGGTCAGGAAGGCCAAGGCACAGTGGGAGCTGAACTTGGCCAGGGAAGTGAAATGGAGAGTGGCTTTCTATGATGGGGTAACCACAGCAGTGGACACAGGAAAACCAATGGATGTGATCTATCTGGACTTCTGTAAAGCCTTTGACACAGTCCCTTACAACATCCTTCTCTCTAAATTGGAGAGATATGGATTTGATGGGTGGACAGTTCGGTGGATAAGAAACTGATTGGATGGTCGTATTCAAAGAGTAGTGGTCAATGGCTCGATGCCCAGATGGAGATCCGTGACAACTGGTGTCCCTCAGGGGTCCGTACTGGGACCGGTGCTGCTTAAGATCTCCATAAATGATACTGACAGCAAGATTGAGTGCCCCCTCAGAAAGTTTGCAGATGACACCAAGCTGAGTGGTGCAGCTGCCACACTAGAAGGACAGGATGTCATCCAGAGGAACCTGGATGAGCTGGAGAAGTGGGCTTGTGTGAACCTCATGAGGTTCAACAAGGCCATGTGCAAAGTCCTACACCTGGGTCGGGGCAATGTGCAGTTTTAATACAGGATGGGGGATGACGTGATTGAGATCTGCCCTGCAGAGAAGGACTTTGGGGTGCTGATTGATCAGAACCTCAACATGAGCTGGTAATGTGCACTCCGCCCCGAAGGCCAACCACATCCTGGGCTGCATCAAAGAAGCATAGCCAGCAGGTCGAGGGAGGTGATTCTGTCCCTCTATTCCTCTCTTGTGAAACCCTACCTGGAGTTTTGTGTCCGGTTCTGGAATCCTCAACATAAAAAGGATATGGAACAGGTCCAGAGGAGGGCTACAAGGATGATCTGAAGGCTAGAGCACCCCCCATGTGAGGACAGGCTGAGAGAGTTGGGGTTGTTCAGTGTGGAGAAGGCTCTGAGGAGACCTTATAGAAACCTTCCAGTATCTTAAGCGGGCTACAAGAAAGCTGGAGAGGGACTTTTTACAAGGGCATGTAAAGACAGGACTAGGGGAACAGGTATTAACTGGAGAGGAGCAGATTTAGTTTAGACATAAGGAGGGATTTCATTCATTAGTTTAAACATAAGGAGGGATTTCTTCACAATGAGGGTGGTGAGGCACTGGCACAGGTTGCCCAGGGAAGTTGTGGCTGCCCCATCCCTGGAGGTGTTCAAGGCCAGGTTGGATGGGGCCTTGGGCAGCCTGATCTGGTGGGAAGTGTCCCTGCCCATCGCAAGGGAACTGGAGTTAAATGATCTTTAAGGTCCCTTCCAACCAAAACCATTCTATGATTTTATGATTCTCCAGGTGGGTTCCCACGCAGCAAGCAAATCTCAGACAAACCCCTCACTCTGTTGAGAGGAATATACTTAATCATCTCATTACCATCTTAGCAACCCAGAAATAATTTTAAAGGGTAATTTCCAGTCCTCCTCTTTGTAGTGATTCGCCCTTCCTCTGGCCTTGTTGCCTACAAAAACTTGACAGTTCCCTTTCAGGCACTTCAAATGAAGCCTTTCAGATGAAATGACAGCCACCATGGGAACCTCCAAGCACTCCAAGCACCAAGGCAGCGGGCTCACACCATTCCCCTAAAAGGCACAACAGTCGTCCTGGGAAGTTATTTCTTGCTTTCCAGACACTACCAGAGGGGCACCATCAAGTCCTCCGGTCTCCTCCCCTCGGCCACACAGTTTCCAAAGCCCATGCTACATCAGGGCTGGCTCTCGGGACTCCTTTACCCAGCTTCAGGAGCACAGCTCTCCAACTCTGCCAGCTCATTGGAACCTCAGTCAGAAAAAAAAATTTTCCAGAAAATGAACAAGCTCCACAGATGCCAAGTGAAAGCCATTATCTCTGGCATCCAGTCACCAAGTCCTGCTATCCACAGTGAGATCTGAAAGCCAGGGCTAAGCCTTAGTCAAAAGGATGATCAAGGGCAGTGTTTATACACTTTCATGCCAGGCTCAAAGGGCAAGAGTTTATCTGAATCCTACTGGCCTTTATACCTCTACATAGTCCTTACAGACTATAAATTAAAGCATGCATTTCCCCCTTTTTTTTTTCCCCCCTTTCAATGAACTATAAAGACCCCATGCAATACATCCCTCTTGTACTCCTCAGAGCGTGACAATAAAAAGCTATGACTCTCACAGCACTTACTTGGGAGAACACGGCTTCACAGTGTGGCTTCTATACCCACATATTGGTAAAAAGCAGAACACACTGGAAGTATGGATAAGGAACTATATCCATATCTGTCTCTGAAGGCAGAATCTCATCAGTGATCATATTTTAATATGAAATTAGCTCCCAACAAAGGCCTAGTATCTGCACTCAGCTGTGGCAAGCAACTCCTTAGAGATTTCACTGGAATTTTAACTGAGGGACAGTGTTACCAGGAAGTCTGTGAATATCCAATCCCTTTAAAAAAAACATCTACATGCTTATTCCTCAAAATGGAAGAATTCGGTCCTCTAAAATTTGTGGGGGAAAAAAATATACCAATTTCAAAAAAAAAATAAAAAAAGATATATATTTATTCAGAACTGACTGGCAGTTTAGCTGCTCCTGCAGCTCTTCTTCTTCACACTCTAGGAAAAATCATTTTAGCAATTTTAGATTGCCTATTTCCAGCATTGTTACATGCCACATTAAAGACCTCATTCATTTCCCATTAGCACATTTTAGTTAAAATTAACACATAATCATTTTCAATAATCTGGCTTTCAATATGTTTGTAAACAAAAATTAATCTTGAACAAGGAAAAGCTTTGGAATTGTTCAAAATCATCCTAACAGACCTAATCACTAAAATCACACTTTTAAACTTTTTTTTTTTTTAATCCAAGAACACTGGGATTACCAGTTGTACCCTCTGGTTCCTCAGGTTGGCCTCCTTAAATAAAAAATTGTCACAACTGTCCCACAAGCCTTTGGCAATGTGACAAATAAAAAGAAACTGAAGACCTCAAGAACCAATTCAACACTTTAAGAGAAGATGAGAGGACAGTGAACGCCAAATGAAAGCAGAATGGGCACCAATCTCAGTGCAATGGAAACAAGGCACAAGCAAACCTCTCTCGTAGGCTGCTTTCCTTGCCCATGTACAAAACTACCAGACACAAAAACCTCAGTTCTCATAACTAAGGCTCCACATTAACAGAGAAATCACAAAGATTACTGAAATTTTTGCTTCTGCAGGATTTCATACAATAAGTAACAGAAAATGTAAATACAGGAATAAAAGAGCTTTAACCAGGGCCCAAAGGAAAAGATAAGGAAAAACTGAAAGCTGAGAGAAAACACAGACAGAGATAAGGCAGAAAATAAGGAATATCACGGTGTTTGTCAACTGTGGGGATGGTGCCCCCAACAAGTGTGCACTTGTGGTGGCAACACAGCATGGTCTCTTTAGCTGGATGAAGGAGTTAGTCTCCAAACACATGCAACTGGAAACCACTTTAGATCATCCTTCAGCATAAATGCTTAGGAGTTGTTTGCTCAGGGTAGTGTAGCTGTTACACCGCGGAGCAGAAGTTCTAGATTATGGAGTGTGAGTGTTCCATTTTCCAGAAAATCATTATTATTTTCCACATGTTAGTTCTGACTCCATGCTTACATACAGTTTCTCCAGTTTTCCCAGCTCTTCCTTATGAGGAATACACCGAGGGAATTAAAATGAAGTAACTTTAATCAATGATGAAGTGCTGGTATGCAAAACTGCGTACAATTGTCCATATAATTTGTACATTTGTGGGAAGCTGCAAATAAATACCGCTAAATTACTGACAGACAAGTCTATGGCTGTGTTTCACTGAAAAATAAAAAAGCATAACAGGCTAAAACATAAATGATATTCTAACATTCCTCATCAATTTAATATTCTGGTAGTCTTACAGTACTGCTCATAAAACATAAAAAAAAAAGCTACATGTGATCAAAAGAGGCTCAGCTAGCTTTAAATATAGAGCACTAGGTGCTCTTGCAAGGAGCAAATCTTAAGTTAAAAGAAATAGTGCTTCATCAAAAAGCCAGCAGCTCAAGAGCTCTAAATCCCAACCACTTCATCTGACAGAAGTGCTATAAAATATCTGATTGCACCCTGCTCCACCCAAAGCCCTGCTCTGTTTTTTCCAATACCAAGACATGACACCAGACTTTGTAACTCTCTTCTGTGTCACTCAGCATGATATACAGTATTTACCTTCTATATGGATTAATATCAACATGAATTTCTAGGTACAATTTGAAAATCTTCTGCCTCTGCAGGATCGGGACTAAATACTACATATAAACATCTCATTGAGAAGGTCCTAAATTTCACTTTCATTCAACCATGGAGGCAGAGCATACAAGATCCAGAATAAAGCATCACTTTTCATTCAGAATTCTGTGTCCTTTTCAGGCTGTGTCATAGTTAATATCAAGTACACCTGTAACTTGCAGTTAGTTTCACAAATTCAGAAAATTGAATGTTTTATGATAAACCAAAGAATCTGGAAAGAGAAAGATACTTAGTTACAGCATTCTGAGATCTTAGGTCTACTATCCAGTAGCAGTTGGATTTCTTGAAGCTCAAAGGCCACAAACAGAACTCAGTTGTACTGATTATTGCACTAATAGAGAGCTAGAGTTCCTGCCCAAAAGCGTGAAAGATTAAATACGCCAGAGTTAGAAGCCTAGAATAATAACAAATTACATTGTTTAATGAAATAATTGTGAAAAACTAGTGTTTCCAGAACAGAAATATGAGGGAATTGCTTTCCAGCCGACAAGAGATCCCAGAAGAATTTTCAGGTGCTGCTTTAGTGCTCTGCCCTACTCCGTGACCTTATTCAACACAGCACCATCTTCCACAATTTTATGTGAAAATTCTGACTCTGTATACACTACGTATTCTGAACTCTGCACTTTTCAGACAGCACTAAATGTATTTGCAGGGCATTCGGCCTCCATATAAGTCTTGCCTGGAAATGTGCTTAAAATAAAGGGAAACACTACTTCTGCAAACTATGATGTCATCTCCCTTTTCAGCAAGTGCCTTCCACAGCCCACTCCGGTGCATCCTTTCCATAAAACACATTACATCGCTCGTGAGCGTTTTCAAGAGCAGCTACTCTAAAGTTCGGTTTAGCAGACGTTCCTCTGCTACGTTGCATAGGTAGAAAAAGCACACGCGTAGCAAGGAGCGGACTGCATATTTACACAGAAGTACCAAAACACGGCACCGGGGCGTTCGTTAACAGTTTCTGGAGAGAAACTCCACAGTGCTACTGAAGTTCCCCGCTGGCGGCAACACGTGAGGAGACCGGGAGACGCGCGTTCCCGGGATATTCCCCTTTCCCCCCTCCCGTTCCTTTTCTTTTTCTTTTCACACAGCCCTCGGCACAGGCTTCCCGGGAAGTTTAGGGCACCTCTCCCCCGCGCCCGCGCGGCACAAGGCGCTCGGGGCTCCCCACGACGGGGCGGGACGCGCCGAAGCCCCCTGCCGGCCCGGCGAGGAGGGACCCCGAGGGGAGCGGGCGGCCGTGCGCAGTCCCGCCCGCGGCCGGGCTCCCTCCCCACCTCGAGGGGAGCCGAGCTCGTCCCCCCGCGCCGACCCCTCCCAGCTCCTCACCTCCAGACCTGCCCGAGCTGCAGGATGTGGACGAGCGACTGCAGGAGCCAGATACAGAAGGCGCAGGACGCCGACCTGCCGCTGCCGGCGCGGGGACCGGCGGCGCTGGCGCTGCCGGCGGCGTTGCCGCTGCCGTTGCTGCTGCTGTTGGTGGCGTTGCTCTTGCTGGCGGTGGACGCCTGCCGCTGCGGCGTGCAGGGGCGAGCGGCGTCGATGTCCGCGGCCGCCGAGCCGCTGCTCACCAGCAGCTTGCTCTCGGCGGCGGGGCAGTGCCCGGCGGCGGCCGCGGCGCTGTCCTCGGTGCTGAAGTCGTGCGCGAACCAGCGGAAGCTGAAGACCTGCACGGAGAGGGAGCCCAGGAGCACGAAGAAGAGGGTGAGCCCGAACCACCAGCGCTGGCCCCGCAGGTAGTAGTCGACCGCCAGCCAAATGTCGGTGCCCACGTCCGCGAAGTACACGGCCAGGGCGGCCAGGATCCAGAGGCAGTCCCACAGCGAGTAGCGCCGCTGTTCCCTGCCCAGCCGCAGGCACAAGGAGGACGAGCCCCCGCCCGAGCCCCGGGAGCCCCCTCCGCCGCCTCCGCCGCCGTCTCCTCCTCTGCCGCCGCAGCAGCAGCAGCAACAGCGGGAGCCGCCGCCCGAACCGTCCCCGCCGCCGCAGCACCCGCCCCCGGGCGCCTCGTCGTCGTCGCTGCCGCCGCCCGGCCCGGAGCCGGCGGGCAGCCCCGGGGCCAGCGCCTGCACGGAGCCCGAGTGCTCGGAGTTCTGCAGCGGCGTGAACGCCACCTCGCCGCCTTTCTTCATCTTCCGCCGCCCGTCCGACTTCGCGGCCATGATGCCTCGCTCAGCCCCCGCCGGAGAGCGAGCGGGAGCGGCGAGCGCTCCTTTATCCCGCGCCTCCCCCTGCTCCTCCTCCTCCTGCCTCCCGCCCTCCGCCGCAGCGGACCCGCCGCTCCCCTCGTCCCCGGTCCCCGCTCCGCGCCCGGGGCTGCGCGTCCGCGGGCGGCTCCTCCGCGGCGGCCGCGCCCGCAGCGCCGCCTGCCTGCGAGCAGCCGCGCTCAGCCCGCCCGCCCCGCCGCCGCCTCCGCGGGGGCCGGCGGTGCCGGGGCCGCCGCGCTCTGCCCGAGCCGCGAGCAGGCAGGGCAGCGCCGCCCGGAGCAGCGCATCCCGCCTCCCCGCCCGCCTCCGCCCGCGCTTGCCGCCACCCAGCTGACTGACGCCGGGAAAGAGGATGACCTCATCCCTCTTCCCTCGCTGCCGCCGCCCCCCGCCCGGCACCGGCACCGGCACTGGCGCAGGGGCGGGGAAGGGGGCGCTCGGCCGCCGGGAGGGAAGGGCTCGGCGCGGCCCCGGGGACGGGCGAGGCGGCCGGTCGGCTGCCCGGCGCGGGGAGGTGGGCGCGGCGGCTCGGGGACGCGGCAAGTGCGGGGGGAGCGGGACCGTGTCGTTGCGGAGGGATGGGGTGTGGCCGGCGCCCCCCGGGACCGGGGACGCGAGAGCGGGAGGGGCGCGGCGCTGCTGCCGGCTCCGGTGCCGCCCGGCGACATCCGCACTTGGGGCGAGTTTACCCCGCCGAGCGGCGTGGCGAGGCGGGCGGTGCTCGCTTTCATCCCCACGGGCTTCTCGCTACGAGCGGAGGGACCGGCGGTGATGCCGAGCTGTACCGCCCGTCGCGCCACGCGGAGCCGCCGCTCGTACTGCTCCCATTCCCGTCCCGGCGAGTCCCGCCGCTCGCACTGCCCCATTCCCGTCCCAGCGAGTCCCACCGCTCGCACTGCCCCCATTCCCGTCCCAGCGAGTCCCGCACCGGGCGGGCAGGCGCCGCCCCGCCCGTCCCGCAGCAGACGCCGCCCGTAGTTCCCCTAACTTTGTGAAATGTGACCGAGAGGTTGCAATTTCACGAATTACACCGTGACTCACTCTCTCTCAGAGGCGTTCGGGGGAAGGTGAGGAGACACCGTTTCGCTCCACCACCGGGAGAAACAGCGTTTTATGCATAAAATTTCCCCCGGCGCACTCACGATGCCTCTCGCCGCCTCCGCCCCTTTTCCCCGCAGCTCCGGCTGCCCCCGGAGCGCAGCCGCTCCTCGAGGCCCCCCCGGGTCGGTTCGGTGGTAGAGGTGCCCCCGCCTGCAGCTGGCGAGGACGGCAGTGGCCGGAGGGACCCGTGCCGGGCCCGCAGCCGCGACCCCCCGGCGGCCCCGCTGCCACCTTTAGAGCCCGGCGGGCGACACAGCCACGGGGTGATTCCCGGTCCCTGAAGGTCACCGGCCTCTCGTGCATCCGGAGTGTCCCAGCTCCCAGGCACAGGGTTCGAGGGTGCGGGTGGGAAGGGGTTTTTGCCACCCACACTTGGCCTTTCTGCCTTCTCTGTCCTCCTGCACCTCCAGAACGTACTGGATGAGGAACTGGTTGACCTCATCGAATTTTTGGCTTGTGCATCTGGAATATTTTATAAACATGCCTTCTCCCTCCTTAAAATAGAGCCGTGAGATAGTTCCCAAGCATGGTACTGGGATATCTTGATAGGAATGCCAATGAAACTGTGATAGGGCACTGTTACATTAAGATAAATGACTAAATGTAGCCCCTTCAACTTCATTAATTAAAGAGAAGCAGTCATATGGACAGCTCAAAAATTTGCCTTCTAACTCTTAAATGTACACGGTAAGTATGAAGTTGCCTCTTGGCAATTAGCTTTTACTGATACATACTCCGGATTTCAAGATCACACCTCTGCGTGCATCGTTGTATCATTAAGAGTGCTTAACACACAGAAGTCAAACTTTGAAAGGTGAGGACCACACATGGAACTAATTTGACTTGTCATTTTGCATGCTGCTGAACATTTACAAGAGTCTTTAATTACATCATCACATAATGGTTCTTAAATAATACACATTTGCTCTGCAATCTCTGCTACAGCGGTGTGGCGGTACTTTTATTTCTATTCCTTTTGTAACCCGTATTAATTTCATTCTCATTACAATCCATATGATCTTTATTGCCTTAGACTTTTAATGCAAATTGCTTTTTACTCAAGGTATCTCTTAATAATTCAGTCCGCACCTATGTATAATACAATACATCCACTTAAGATTACCTTGTCAGCAGAGAAGGTGCTTAATAATGAAGCTAATTTAGGCACAAGTTGGTAGTTTATATATACCAACAACTTTCCAGTGTTATTCTATTTATAGTTACATCTTTAATAAAATGGTTTAGTGCACACTCTAAGTTACTTTAATGGAGTCTGTTTGACATATAAAGGTCTAAAAGATGCTACAAATTTGTCGTGGAGGTTATATTGTAATACATGAGTGGTGGGAAGGGGGAAACAACTGTGGTCTTGGAGCTGAATTCCTAACCTAAACTCCTTGGGGTAAGGTAAGAGAGGGAGTCGAAGGTGTGTGATTCATGATGAAGGGAATGAAATGCAGCAGATAAGGTCCAGCATACTAGAAGGGCAGAAGGTACCTATAAGCAATATGTGAGAACATAAATAGTATCAGTCTAGCCTTACTTTGTCTTCAGAGGTTACAGTAGCCTGCTTAAGGCTACTCCACTGCTAGCCTGCTCAGAGGAGGTAACTGCTGGGGCCAAGTATCCCTGCATCTTCCCTGCCCCAGATGTGAGACAAATTTTCTGGTATGTTTACCCTCAGCCACTTCCCTCAGGGGCAGAATTTGACAAAAAGGATTGATCCATTACCCAGGAATACTCTGGTTTGCTGTATCGGGATTTAGATCAGACCTGTAAATCTGAAAGGTGTTCAGTTTGACAGACATTTTGTTGTGATGAGAGAGTTTTCCACTTTCTTCCTGATATTTTTCTGGTTTGTCTCTCTTCTCCTTTTTTTTTTTTATTTGGTTTTCTCTTCTTGGGTTCAGCTACTATTGCATTAATGAGGGAAATAATACTCTCTCCCACTGATTTTCATGTTAACAATAGCTGTCTGTTAAATCGAGGCAGTGCATTTAAACCTAAATTAAATTTAAGGCTGTTTGATACTTCCAGAGGAATGCCTTCTGGTTTCTTTTCTAGGTTAAAAGATAACAAATGGAAAGGATGCCAAATAATATGTAAGTGCTGAAGAAATTTCTTCCAAGAAACAGAACCAAATTTCCCCTTTGTTACACTGACGTAGCTTCTATGGAGCTGTACTGGGGCCGGAAGAGTTTAAATACATACAGTATACAAACCAGCATGCATTCAGCTAGCCAATGTTGTTACTAAACCTTAGAAATTCTTAATTACAAAATATAAATGAAGGACAAAAATGTGATCACAAACATCAATACATATTTCATAAACCAGTCAGACACATTCATTTCTCATGTAAATCTACTTTTTCTCTGAAGGAGATTTTATTCTTGGCTTCTTTTTTCTCCAGCTTCCTTTAAAGAAAACATTGTTATGGGTGTCACAACTACTGCTTTTGCTTTGTTCTGAATTGCAACTGCTAATTCCTTTTTTTCCTTCTTACAGTATTGAATCACCTTTGTCTACATTTTTTTGTTGTAGACTTTTATGAAGTCAAATCTAAAATGTCCAGGAAATGCACTTCTGTGTTCCAATGCTCTTATGTTTAATCTAAAGTATTTTTTATTTCTTCAGGTTCCTAACTTTTCCCGGTCTTCATTAGCTATATATTATAAACGGCTCTATCAAATACCCTCAAACTCTTTGTTGTATTTCTCCCATTTCAGCATTAAAATATCATTATACTCTACAGGTCTAGTAAATTTTTCGCATGCATTCATTCCAAACTATTCCCAAATCTATTATTTTTTTGGTTTGTCAACACTTATGACAATTTGCAGTTTGATGCTTAATGTTTCTTTAGTTTCTTTTAGCTCAGAGCAACTGAAGCATTAGAATGAGTTTGTTGTACCTGAATTTGATGCCCTACGGCAGTATTTTGGCACAAAAGCCTGCCATTCTTACTATTCTCAGTCCTTTGGGGAGCATCTCTGCATCATGAAGGTGCTGTGAAGAACCCTAGTGTCCTGGTAGGGCTTGGAATGGGCCGGTTCCTGCTGCTGAGCAGAGCTCCTGAGCAGCCCACATTAGAAGCCCTAAGCCATAAGCAGTTCTCTGATTATTTCTTTCAGAAGATCTGGTGAATCTACTAGCAAGTTTGCTTCATTTCCTCCTTCCTTCCATCCCCTTTTTTTTCTAACTACCTTCTGATACGTATGTTATTTCTCTCTCACAGGCAGTCAATGCCTTTTCCTGCGCTGTGCTTCTCCTCATATTACTGTGCATGATGTAAAGCTGGGGTGACCTGATGGAAAATCCAATGAACATCTATTTTCTCATTCACTCTTACATAGTTTCACTACTTTGTCTTCCATATATCTGACTTTAACTAGTGTTCCACATTAAAACAGTGCCCTCAGGCACACATGCACGTGCAATCAATTTCTTGAGAAGCAGCAAGTGAGAATTATTCTACCAATGATTACAGGTTTTAGCGGTTTTCAATAGATCCATGTTAAAGTTGCACACACCGGTGTCAGTGAAAGTTGTGATATAGAATATTTAATGTTTATATAGTAAGGTACTTAATTTCCTTTTTGCCCAAATAACTTTCTTCACAACTAGCCCATGCCACTGTATGCTCTGATAAGTGAGATACTTCAATGCAAAGGGAGAAGGCATTTCCTTTCAATTAAGCAAATATTTCAGCTATTTAACATAAGCACAAATCAGGAATATATTGGTAAATCACTAAACTTTTTAGAAAAATAATACTAAAATGCTATATATTTTAAAAACATATTGAGTATAAACAGCTATTGCTTGCGTGCCTTAGGTTGAGATTATTTTATTTATAGGCCTACACAGAAACATTTTTGAACTAACTTATCTTTAAAATTGAGAAAAAGAGGCATGAATCAAGTATCTCCATATGTTAGCCTACTTTTACAATCACAAGGAATACTCTGGAATGTTCTCTGGTTTGAGAAATTACTTTGCTTTATAACATCTTGATGCCAATATGTGTACTTTGTATGCATAAATCCATTTTCTGTAGCCTCTAAAGTTTCGCATGAAAATGCCAATACATGCACATCCCTCACAAGAGATCTGGAAAGGAAGAGATTCGGTGTAGCAGGGCTCTTAGGTGCACGCCTAATTTTAAGTACCCTATAAATCAGACTTAGCGAAACCATTTATGTACTTACAGTTTAGGCATATATAATTAGATTTTAGACACATACTTAAATTTCTCAGTGGATTTGGGCTGTAGTTTCTTGTGCTTTCAAAATGTCTAAACATTAGAAACATGTAAGTACATTCACCTGTGCACTAGATAAATATATTAAATAGATAAAGCAGCCAAAATGATTGAGAACAGCCCCACTTTGATGATGGCACACTGACTTCAATATTATGTATGAAAGAGGAAATTATTTCCCAGAATTTTTGAAAGATTTAACTCAAGTTATCTTAAAATTATATTTATTATTTAGAAAGGGATGTCAGTTACCTCTCATGTTGCTTCATAGTATGAATTAAAAAATATAATCAATGATAAACATAAATATATAAGGAATGATAGTGGGAGACACAGACATATGGGAGGACATCACAGGAAGCAAGCTTTCTACCAGGCTTTGTACAGTGCTGACAACTCTTTTACTGCCATTGTCCATGGAGAAATCCGCTAACAACCAAGCACATCACATTTTATGATAAATGAGAAAGGCATTCCATTTGTTGGTATGTGATGCTTATTTAAGATGTAACTAAGAATTTTCAAAAGTTTGAAGAAGAAAATGAAAATACTATTTTCTTTCCCCTTTTTGCTCCCCCTGATTAAAATTAATTCAAACCAAGCGAAAGAATTGTAAACAATTGCACAGAAAGTTATGACATTGCTTTGCACCACTCAGAACAGAGGAGTCTATGGATTTTTTCCAACTGCTGGTTTTCTTCCTGGAGAAGTCCAAGTGATCGCTTTAAATTGATGTGTGGGCAGAGCATATTTATATTTACAAACACATGTACTAACAGCCCACCAGACTAGATGGTATCCATTTAAGACTTCTACAGGAACTCAAAGGAGCACTTGGTACTTCCTTTTTTCTTATTCTCATTCCATTTCCACAACTGACAAACTGCAGGATGGATAGATGCAATATAACTGCTCATATGTGCTTAAGAGGGAATTCTTTCTTTTGTATGATGAGTTTCAGCAAGGCAGTACTTGGAGCTGTTGGGAGAATATTAAATGGTCCAATGAGCCAGTCAGAACACAGTTATATTTTTTTTCAAATCCTTAACATCATCAGCAAAAGAAACTGAAACTTTTAAGGGCTTAAATGGGCATAAAAATGTCACCTGTATCAACCTAATAATATATATAAAGTGCACCAAGACAAGTGGATAAGGAAAAAACACAGAGTCAACTAGTGCTGGACCCTTAATGGACGCTTTCAGACTCTATTATGTCAAAAAGTCTATGTTATGGTCTTCAGGGTCTATATTTTAACACCCAGCTTCAGCTTGAGGCTTTCACTTCAGTGAAAAAATAACGTTCTTGCTTCATCATCACAGAATCCTCTAGTCACTGCCCTCCCACACAGATTCTCAGGGAGGTGGGAGAGAAGCAGGGAGAGGCAGAAGTCAAACCCTTCTCCCCACTACAGCTTTTCCTCTTCCAGTTGACTGAGTTATCTCACTGCTTCTTCCAAAACTCTCAGACATGCCAAATGCCTGGGTTTCTTGTTGACCCAGGCAGTCTCTTTTCCATGCTACAACTCTCTTCCCTGCAGAGGCATCAGTGGTGTCAGTATCTGCCCAGGCTCTCCACAGGCAGGGCAGGATGATGGGAGGAAAAAAGCAAGGCAGCAACCTGGCTGTGCAGCAACAACAGAGTGCACATGAGGTGGCACCTCTGTCATGTTTCCATCTTTGGCCAGCAATTTTTTCCAAAATTTACCCCACTCACAAGGGACAGAGATTAAGTGAGTTCCATGCCAAACACAGCAGACATCACTGCATACCGTGGAAGAGGCAAGTTTGGGGTTTGGCACTAGTCACAAGCTAAATATGCTAACTGGCTTGTTTTCCAAGCAATAGCTGAGAAAGGGGTTCTTAAGGTATTTCAGGTTTTCTTAGCAAAGTATAATCTCCTGGTAATATGTCCTAGAAGCACCCATGATGGACTTAAAATTGAGCCGTCTGCTGTGGTGGTCCTGTTAGTGAAAGGGTTGAGGTGTTTACATGGCTGTGGATCCAGGGAAATGAGTCTAAAACTCGATTTGTACACTGTAAAGGTAGAGGAAATAATTTTCAAATATGGAAGGCAGCTGCTGAAGGAGGGTATTCACTATTGGTAATGAAAAACAGATTAGGAAGGCATTATTTACACTTGATAAATCAGAAATGGCATCAAAGAGAGCTAGTATTACAAACTATTAATGAAAGACATAATAATGAAACAAATCACATAATAGATCACAACAAAGTGATTCACTGTAATGAATACTGATAATAAGTGAATGAACTGTGCGCTCCAGGGATACAATTTCAAATCCATTCCAGTGTGTGTGGTAGCAATGGGAGCGAAAGAGCACTTTTAGAAGAAATTGACTCTGTTCCATTGCTCACTCTGATCACATTCACATCTTACATTAGCTCTCCCTTTGATGACGTATAAGGTAGATAAAAATGAAACTACCTGCCAAGACACATTATATATGTTTATTTTTTTGTATGTTAACATAGCAACCGAGATCTCATCACCCGTGCAGATATCGTCCAACATTCCTCATTCCATGGAACAATATGAGCAAGTAAACATTAAATATATTAAAAAGACAGTCAGACGGTGTTTCATCAGCACAGATTAGAAACTCATTTAATTCTTTTAGCTGCTGCTACAGAGCACGTTAGTGCTATGCGAGTGAAACAGGTCTAAAATTCAGATCTTCATATAGATTTTACATTTTTGGGGTATTAAAGGCGAAGCCTTTGATTAAACAGAGGGATGCCCTATGTAGCTTACACGCAGTATTTGTATTCTAATCACACATATGAAACTTCAGGTGGTGTGCAGGTCATCATTTCTTTACAGACTCTTCTGTATCCTAAGCCCTTCCTGAGTCAATTCTGGCAATGTCCAAGTCTACCGAGCAAAACATTAATTTATGCATTCGTAGCTAAATAAGTTTCTATCTATTGTGCATTTAAAAAAAAATGATTGGGTTTTTTTTTTTGAAAGTAAAGACATTCACGGATATAGAACTGGAAAGTCAGTTAGATGGCTAAGAATGGGTGCTGCAAAAGTCATCAAGCTTAGCAGGGAGCTGCCTAAGCCTGCCAGTAAGCTATTGAAATATTACTGATAACAGCCTCTCTTAAGAGACCCTTTGGATCTAAAGATTCTCAGCTAAGGTTCTGGCTCAGCTACAAGATTTTCCAATCAAATGTTGGTGGGAGGCTTACTGACACAGGATGAACTCCTGAATAACAACTTCTTTATTACTCTCTGTTATGGTCATATAGAAAAAGGAAGCAGTATCTGATAAGGCTAAGAGTTGTGCAGTTTGTTTGGAAAATGATTTTGAGAAAACCTGAATTTTAATAAATGTCAAAATTGAAATGGATTAATCAAATTATCAAATATTGACAGATTTGACACAAGAGCTAAAATTAACTTACCCACAAATTATTACTGAAACAAAAATGTTTGAGTATATTACTACATATGTCTACCATAATGAATGCTCAGAACAAGTCCAGAGAGCCATGTTACAGATTTAAATTTCTGTTTTCTAAATTTCACTCATGCGAAGTTTTTGAGCATCTCTAATAGGATTGGAATGCAGCATTCACATTAGACATGCTTAATTCACTGTGATGTTTTCAATGCATTGTTTTGACATTCCCGCACAGTAATTACAATACCTTCAGAATTATAAAATACAAGTAAATCAAATCAGCATGTATTGGAGAAGCAACATGCTGAAAAAATCAGAAAGAAAGCAGTTATGGATATAGTTGCACTGTGGTACGGCCATCACTTTCATCCTCAGCAAGCCACCTTAAGAGAAAAAAAAAACCTGTCATAGGCACAGCACACGTAAAACTTAGCAAACAGACAAATCATGGGAGCCTGAATTTCTAGGAAAGTTTTTACATTGGTTTATAAAGAATAAGTAACCATTCTGATGAAAATAGAGATTTATGTGATTTTTTTAGTATCCACATATGCATAATTCAAAAGTGTAATTAACTTTATAAATATATTTATGAATTATGCATTGGTTTTATTTCTTGGTTATATAGGTGACAAGTAGATTGTTTTGCTGAGTAGCACAAAATCAGGTTAATTTCGAGTGAGTGAACCTGTTCTGTGGCAGTAGGTTATTGTCTGCGTATTCCACTCCAGGGACTGTTTATGTCTCATAGCTCCTTGCTGGTACACAAAATACTGAGATGCATGATGGGCCCAAACTCTGCTCTGTAAAAGCCTATGAAGGTTTTACTGTTGACTATGTGGGAAATAGGCCTGAATCTCCAAGTAGAGTTAAAAACGTAACACTTTTGCAAGGCTTGTGACAGACTACCTGGTGTGATATCTATTATAGGAGCTAGTACAGGAGGGATCCCTAGCCACTATAATGTTAATGTAGTGCACATCTGAAGCTGCACCATTGAACACCTGGGAGATATGACTGAAGCTAGACAGTTCCAGACTGAAACGCAACTAATTTTTGCAGATAAAATTGCTCATGGAATTCACAGAGCTAAAGAAGGGTGCGATATGTAAGCTAAAAAACAGGCACTTAAATGAACAGGCACTTAAATGAACAGGCACTTAAGCCCACCTCCTTTCAGCTTTCTCAGTGATAAATCTCTCAGATATAAATCTCTCTTAGAGACAGCATTTGTATCAGAAGTGTCTTTGTGAGAGAAGGAACCCATTCCCGATTTACACAGTAGGCTATAAGATTAGAAGCTCCGTGTCTGAGCTGGAACAGGGACATGAACTTACAGTTTTCTGTGTCTGAGGAATACTCTGGGTAACTGGGTACTCTGGGGTGGATCTTCTTATCTCTCCTACTGAAATTCTTCTGTTTTGAGTACATAGGTATACATTAAGGCAAGGACATGACTCTAAACCCACCAAGGGCCTGGTTAAATGTCCTAGTCAGCAGTCTGTAGAATCAATCTGTGTCAGTCACTCCCTCACATCAATTATGTGGTTCCAATTCTTGCTCCAAATGGGTCTCACGTACCTTTGTGGTTTTACCATAAGACATTAAATAAAATAAAAAAATCTCTGGAAACAAATGTTTGTTGTAAGCTTTCTTTTTCAAGAATCTGACTCTTAAAAGCAAAGGAGTTGGAGTGACACCAACTGAAAAATGCCATCATCGATTGTGTTGCACACCTGAGTGATATTGTGTTCTAAGGACTTCTGTGTTTTAAGGACTTTTGCTCATGACCACTAACCTATATTTAGGTATCTAGAGTATTAGACAGTACCTGAGCATGTGTTTGGAAGAAGTTTAGTGCAGGGAACTTTAATGCTGTTGGAGGAAGTTTAATGTTGTTGGGGTTGGTATCAGCCTGACATTCTCATGACTTAGACTGTCGAGTCCAACTGACTACCCAAGAACTAAAAAACTTGCTCTTTTGGGTACAGGGCTGGGGGTTGTCTTCCATGAATTTCAAGTTTACAGAAACATTTGGGAGAAGGTTAAAATTAACTTTTCTTGCTATCATTTCTGTTTTAAGACCACCAGGTTGTAACCCTCTTTCTAGATATAGGGATCAGGTAAGTTTTCACACTTGTCTGTTCTCCAGATTCATTAAAAATCTATTTTACGCTTGAAATTATCGTAGTTGTTTCTGTTATTTATTCTGAAATTCTTCAAGCTGTAAACGGTAGATTGTAGTGAACATTCACACCAAATATAGCTTTCAATTTAATTTCCAGCTTCTGAAAGTATATTGTTTCAGTCTGACACAGACTAAAGTGGATCTCTTTTTTGCACATTGGAAACTCTTTACCCTAGCACCCCTTTATCCAAATAAATGTCTAAATTTATATCATCATCCTCTTTACATTACGTTATTAAAAGGTTACTTTTATTTTTACCCTGTTTGCTGAATATATCTTAGAGTCATGCTAAGCAGGTGCTGAAACAGGATTTTAATGTAGCTTTTGCTCAATAAAATTAATGCACTACTTTTTTCTCCAATTTTGTATCTATACTGCCATATCCTACCATTCTCACACCATCCCATAATTCTGATTCCCTCCCATGACTGTTTGCATACCCCTGATATGCTTGTCAGAGCTATATATGCACTAATACTTCTGTAATGGTTCACCAGACAGCTTCTGCCTCTTGAAAATGGCATGCTAATACCTTCTCTTGGCAAAGGTACTAAATTATGCTTCTCCCTCCTACAGTCATCCATTTTTAATAACTTGGAAAAATATAATGTCTTCTTCTAAATTTTCTTTTGACAGATTAGTTTGAAATTGGCCAAAGGTTCAAAAGTTACTGGGGGTGGACTCTTAGAATCACAGCATCGTTAAAAAATTCTTACTGTTTTAGGAAGCCAGAAGAGAAACAACTAAGAGACTAAAAAAACTACTCCTAATTCTTGTTAAAAAGAAAAACACCACCTAGAAAGTGACAACTGATCTACTGACCTGTTACAGTTGAAGCAATACACTGAATTACTAGATGCATCTGTGATTTCTACTTTTTCCAGAAACCAGCCACTTGCTGTAGAAGGAAAAAAAGAGCAAATTTAATATAATAAAAACACAAATAAAGTATAAGAAAGGTTTCTGATTTCATTTCCAAATCCTGTGTAGTACAGTACTTCCAAATGTATTCCATATAAATAATAAAACTGAAGTGAAGGTGATTCAAATTATTACCAACTTCTCTCAATTTTACGGAGAAGCTCTTTGATGTTTTTGACAGAAAATATAAAGGAAGATTTTTTATTACAATTTAACTCATTTTTCCATGCTGAGCAGAACAGGCAGTAAGACAAATGAAACAGACTGCATAGTAATATTGAACATACACTTGAAATCCCATTTTGTCCTTTTCAGTACTTTAGAGTGCAACCCAGTGGGCTTTGATCTTCAGTGTCCACCAAAATAATATAGTAGGTAGACTTTATCAGTAGATATATTTCCTTTAATGATAATCCGAGCCTTTAAACAACAGGAAAACAGAAATTCTACTTCTCCTTACAAATTAACTTATTTATACAAACCAAGTGGTTAATCAGAATGTTTCTCACATCCATATTTCTCCAGCAGTCATGATTCAGAACAGAATCTGGTTTTAGGCCAACACTCATAACTGTTTTACCTCTAAGAATGTATCTAATATTCTGCTATAAACTCTTACTGTGCTGTGTGAAAAATACCTTCGTCCTTGTGCTATAGAAATTTATTTCATAGAATACTAAAGTATGAAGATTTTAAAAATAAAACTTCATTATAAATATACAACGTTTTTGCTGACAACTTTAGTCATGTTTGCCAGTGCAAATATTAATACTTAAGGACAACATTTTAAAACTAATTAGGATCATACTGCTAGTAGCTGAAAAGCTTTTGGTATTCTTTGCATGTCCTAGGATCAAAATACTATATTCTAACAAATTATCTTGGTTTCCAAGCATTTGGACGAAGTACTAAGTAGACTAAAACCAATAAAAATATTTTGATTTGTGAGTAGGCTAAAAATGTAATATAAAAATATTTGCAAACTGTACCAGTTTAGATAAAATGTAAAGGTATAGCGGTGTTTCTCACTTTTTGTGGATATTTTCAAACAATTATCTGGTATAACAAGACCATAAAGGGGTCTACCTTTCTTTATCTTCTATTTGCAAGAGTCATTTATTGATATTGTGAAGTACTTCTGGAACCTCTTTAATGAAATCTTGTGAATGGTTTAATATATCATAGACTCTACTTGGAATAAGTGACCTTTCATGAAATCTCTGTAATTCAGAGTCAAGATTATCAGCAATAAAAATGTACAGTCTCTCAAATTTACACAGCACTTTACAAAGGAATATAAAGGCATATTTGCTCTCTTTGAAAAGTTTAAAATCTAGTGCTTTATCCTTTATTGACAAAACTCCCACAGACCTCACTGAAATCTCTGGATATGGAGAAATCTAGGGGCAGCTAGGAAAGATTAGCAAACAGATGAAACATCTCAAAGAGGTGTTACATTTGAGGATGCTTGTGAGGATAACAACTGATGTAACAAAAGGCACTTGGAGATAATTTCAGAGAAAAATTCAAAGGTACTCATGGATGTGAGATGAATCCACACACAGCAGCTGTGTTAGGAAGGCAGTATTAGCAGCTATGTGATGTTCATCAGGACACAGTGGGGAAAGATAATCCTGTTGTTGATAGTTTGGGGCTTAAAAAATAAAATAACAACCTATATTTCCCCTGCAGACTTCTGTGCAACTCTCAGAGTGCTAAAAGTCTGCCAGTGTGGAATTCCTTTCCCAGATCAGTTCTAGGTTAAATTGCGTGCTTGTACACCAGCAAATGTGAATAAGACAAAAAGGTAGCATGAGGATTTTATTTATTTTAGGTACATCTGCAGATTTGGTGGGGATTTTTTTAATTTTCAGTACCATAACATGTACAAATTGACTGCATAGTTAGAAAAATCTTGCTCAACTTTTGCCTAAATAGAACTACTATTTGTAGAATTTTGCCTCGTTCATTCTAGATGTGATGAACCCTTGCCACGAATGGTGGCTTGTGCACTTAGATAAATCAGGTTTTATTTAACCTTAACCTATTTCTTTCAGATGGATTAAACAAAATTCACCTGACTAGTATACCTCAATACAATCAGACCTTTCAGTATCAAGCTGTATATTGTCCGCAAACTCAATGTATATATTTGTATATCTCTAGGATTTTTTAGCACCACTAAATGTAATCTCAAAAGTATCATATGCCCTAGTGTCCCATCTATTTTTGGTAAAATTAAGGTTTTAGGGATTACATGTAATAGGTCGTACATAGAAAAGTTTCTGTTCATCATGTATGCATACGTACTGTAACCACATCCTAATTTGAGATCAGGGCAAAACCTGGTGCACACTAGTGTTCTCGTAGTTTAGCTTTTACAAGAAGAAAAGACGTATGTGTGTTAGCATTGTTTGACCAGAGTCCTAGATTTGCTCAAACATTTCTTAGGTAATATTCAAAGCATGGAAATTTTAGCCTGCAGTTTGAAAATTTGATTGTATGTTATTTAAGACATCTAATAGGACTTTTGGCTGAGCAATGTTTGAAGGATAAAACCTTCTGAGATTTATGCTAACTAGATATCTTGTCTGTTAGAAAAAGAAATCAAAGAAAATATGATAGAGACAGAAGGGGTGTAAGCAGGAGCAGTCAAACTGACCTCATTTGTATAAAGATTTGTATTAGCTAGCTGTAGCAGTAGCATGACTTCAAAAACAGTTCTAAATGTCAGAGAGATCTTTAAGCAGTAAACTTTTACGAGGTTATTGAATGCATGCAGCGTACTCACCAAATCCTTTCCCATCGTGACCAATTTCAATTGAATGTAGCCTTCCTAATTTTTTTGTTTTAATCTTGAATGTATCAACCTTTAATATTAAAATACAGTAATTAAAAATAATATATCAGTGTCTGGAAATCTTATATGTTTGTTTAGGTCAGTTCTGAAACTAATTTGAATGTAATAATACGAATTCAAAATAGGTGACTGATGCCTGACGTGGTTCTTTTTCCTTACTGAACATCTGTGATATGGATCCTCTTCTATGAGGTCTCAATTTAAACATGAAAGATTCACTTTTCAATTTATAGTAGGACAATTCCTACCTCTTTCTTGACTTTCATCTACCAGAAAAATATTTTCTCTCTTATGAATTCTCAACTGGGATGGACTTCTAAAATATTTTCAGTATATGAAACATAAATACACATTCAATACACATGAAAAATAAAATATTTTACTACATGTACCATTATATTTCTCAAATATATTTTTATTTAAAGTGTTACCTTGTTTCATATTACAGATTTTTTAATAATTAAATCCTTTTCTTATAAGACATTTGACATCACTGTCTACCCATTGTTTTAGCTGGATTGCTAACAGTGTTTCTGTATATCTACTCTTCTTTTTCAAAGAGTAATGACACCTCCTGCTTTGTACTAGGCAAAAGGAAGTACTACTCAAGACACTTTCTTACTTGCTTCTTGTGTCTATAAGTAATTAGATTTATTAACTACCTCCGAATGGAAGATGATACATGGATAAAGATCGTGGGTGAAGAAACTTAGTCCAGCTACAAGTAAAAAGATGTTTAGTACTGATGGAGATAGTGAGGTAGATGTAACAAGGAAAGTATTTTAACTGGAGTTTTAATTATTCAGTCATTATATTTCAAGAAATCAACAGGAGAAAGATATGGAAAATATATTTATTTCTTGCTAAGTAAGGGTGACCATCATTACACTCTGTTGCAAAGGTGGTAAGCAAATGGAGCAATTCCTTTGCCACAGTACTATATTTATTAAAATAGGAGAATATTCTGCTAAGGTACTAGGACATAATGCAGAGAATCAGCATTCTTATGCAAATATCTGTATCTGAACTAGGGGTCTCAGTAGTCTGAATCATGATGGATATCTGAATTAGGTGCATGGTTCCATTTAATCTGGTTATAGTTTTATACATTCAGTGAGGCTCAAAGCATTGGTTTCCATGGCAAAGTAAAATGATTGGATGTAAGAGCCTGATGCATTCTCTAGCATAACATTCAAAGTTTGTGCAACAACAAGGGATATTGCAGGTATATAGACATGCATAGGCAATGCATGTTATGCATTTTAGAACAAGGAAATGCATAAATGGGCAGATGAGTGGATGTAATGTGATATTGTGTTTGGAACTAAGAGAGAGAAAAGCAACAGAGTCAGATACATATGATAGAGGTAAAATTTCCCTTGGTTGCTCTGGTGAAAAAGTGAAACAGAGAGATAGCTGAAACTCTATCTCATCTAGTGATGTGGAAAACAGAATAAATACCTTAAGTTCCATAAAGATCTTGCATAGATTTCAAGTTTGCTTTCCTAGTCCAGAAATGGACACATCCTATAAAATTGATGTACTCACCTTTCCTCTTTCAAAGGGGTCTGGATGATCCAGTGAATGAAAGAGTTGAAGTGTCTCAGATTTGTCCTCATTCCCAAATAAAATAATATGTACATTGGCATCAGTCCCTGCTCCCTTTTTGTCACCTGTGTATACTTTGATAGTATACTCAGTCAGATTTCTTGCTTGACTTTCTTCTTTAGGTAAGTTGCCACCTGTGTCATTCTTTTGTTCGTCTCCTCTAATAACAAAAGATAACAGGATTTCTCTCTGTATTTCTGGCTTATTTGCATCCAGAGAAAATGCTCTGAAAAAACAAAACCACATAAGTTTTTGTGGTAAGTAAATTACATGTTAAATGGAAAAAACACTATGAATTTATATGAGACAGTTAAAGATGGACTTATTTTAAAAATATCCTTTGACTGAACCACTCTGTTACAGTCATTTTAATGCAATGCCTGCTCAATGTTTTCAACTATTATATTATGACTAAAAAAATACTAGCTTTACATAATATACTTACTCATTCACTTCAAATACATAGATAGGATGCTCCTTTACAGCTTCTTTCAAATGTAATTTTTTAATGTCCAGTTTGCAGTCTACAAAAGGGGAAATACAGTATAGTGAAAATGTATTGTGCATCAGGGAATTTGGTAGAGTTTGTTGTCGAGTTAAAGGTGTCATTCCTACTATATTAAAATATCATTTATAAATTAACTTATGAATATCAACAGTTGATTTAAAAATCCTGGAATCATCATAGCATTCCTTATTTTGTTCCTATTTGAAACCTCAACTTACACAGTTGGGAGTAAGCATTTCCTTTATTTTACTGAAGCAAAGGAGTGTTGTCCTCAACTTCCTTGGGCAGGCATGCAGAAAAGATTCAGCATGACTCAGGCATTTGAGGAGGAAGAGCAGAAATACATATCTGGAGCTTCCTCCTCGGTGACTGGTTGGGGTTGGAGCTTCATTCTACATATGGCACAAATTAGATCTCACAGAATCACAGAATGCTAGGGGTTGGAAGAGACCTCTGGAGATCATCTAGTCCAACACCCTTGCTAAAGCAGGTTCCCATACAGCAGGTTGCACAGGAACACGTCCAGGAGGGGTTTGAATATGTCCAGAGAAGGAGGCTCCACAACCTCCATGGGCAGCCCTGTTCCAGTGCTCTGTCATCCTCACAGTAAAGTTTCTCCTTGTGTTCAGGTGGAACCTCCTGTACTCAAATTTGTACCCGTTGTCCCTTGTCGTGTCACTGGGCACCACTGAGAAAAGTCTGGCCCCATCCTCTTGACAGCTGACCCCTAGATATTTATGTACATTGATAAGATTCCCCCTCAGTCTTCTCCAGGCTAAACAGACCCAGGTCTCAGTCTCTCCTCATGAGAGAGGTGCTCCAGTCCCCTAATCATCTTCTTGGCCCACTGCTAGACTCTTTCCAGTAGTTCCTTGTCTTTCTTGAGCTGCAGAGCTCAGAACTGGACACAGGACACTGGATGAAGTTTCACTAGAGCAGAGTAGAGGCGGAGGATAACACATTTTACAGATTTGGTTGAAATTGTGTGGTGAGTCTAAAAGGGAATTATGAGGAGCCAGCAGATGGGAAACAAAAAACACGGATAAGGTGTGAGCATAGAACTTTTGTTTTCCTAGAAAACTATCTGAAAAGGTCAGCTGGAATATATAGTAAGTAGCAATTAGCAGTTATATGGCAAATCTTATTAAAGGACTTAAAAAAACTTTACACTTATTTCTTTGAATGGTCATTAGCAGCATGATAGCCATCCTACAGATAACACAAAGAGATATTAAAGTTATGACTATTTTAATGAAATTCAGTGACAAAACCGTGGATTGCCTAACAGGGATAAAATCTCTCTCTAAATATCATAGGAAGAAAACAGAACAGGTGAGGAAAACAGTGAAAGTAACTGAATTGCCGAGGAAAATTTAAACAATATCAGTTTCTTATATGAATTATAGTTATTCTCCTAGATCACTTTTTAATAGATCACTTATTAATTGCAGAATATAATTATTCATCTTAATTTGCTGTTTTTCTTTCATGTATGGAAAGGAATGGTTACTTTCTTGGTGCAATAATGGTACAGTGTTTAGATCCAATTATTTTAATGTGTCAAAATGTAGGATATTGTTTTATAACATATTCCCTTTTAGCAAAAATAACCACAGGAAATTAATCAGAATTTAACCCTGGCAGTGATTTCACTGCTTTTTACAGGAGTCTAGTTGTGTGATTCTTATTACTGACTTCAGAGAGCAGCAAAAGTACTTTACCTGTTTTACTGTTGATGAAAAGAACAACCTTGTCCAGTTCACCCAGTTCAACAGCTTCCATGATAACTAGAAATGACTATAATAAAATTGTTCTTTGTTACAATCTTAAATTGTATAACTTAAGCATATAGGAAAATTTGAAAATAACATATATGAAGTACAAGAATGAACTGAAGGATAAATTTTAAAGTACTTTAAGACAGAGTACCTCATTGTCCTCTCTCTGCTGGACATTCTGCAATGACCAGAGAAGGGATCTGTCCCCTGTGTCACCGTAAGTACCATATATACATGCAGTCATATGCACTAAATTTCTCTCACTCAGAATATTTCTAGAAAATACTGTTAGATGATACGTAACCACTGCAATATCAAGCAGAAAGAGATGTTGTTAAGACTATGCCACAACCTTGCGCAACTACTTAACAACGAAGCAATGTGCAGTCAGATATAATTAAAAACTCAAACACTTGAAAATAATAGTAAAATGCCCTTTTTTTTCAAATTTTTCCTTAATTTTGTCCTGTAACTCTAAACACTGATACTGACAACATTAAATGAGAGGAAACATGGCTATGATTTATGCTTTTTGTAACAGTATCGCATTATGGAAAAATTACTGCAGAAGTTGCTTTTTTCTTTTTAATGACAATTGTCTAATCGATAAAACTCATTAATAAGTCTCAGACTCATCAATCACTTTGAGGATCTTTGTAAAGACTAACTGTAGCTAGGGAGACAAGGCCTTCAGACTTCATCACACCAGGGATGGAGAGAGAAGCTCCTTGCATGTGATTCAGAGCACCTGAGTCACTGCTGTGAACTTCACTGTGATGGAGGGGCAGCCCAGAAAGACAAGTCTTTCTCAGCTGAAGTTGTCACCCATGAATTTGTGTCATTTGTGATCTATGCAATGGTTTTAGTTATTTAGTTGTAGACAAGATGACAACATCTGAATGCCTCTAAAAGTAAATGCATACACAGAGCATCTGTTTATATTAGTTTATGTTTTATTCATAGAACAAAATGATGTGACTGTTCTGAATATTTACCTCTTTTAATCATCTATACATCATTACTTTAATAGATAGCTTGTACTGTTTTGTAAAGTTTAAAGTCAAGTCACAAGAAAACAGAACCAGTGGCAAGTTTCTAAGTAAGTATTGGAAAGAAAAAATTATAAATGCAGCAGTTAACCTAGGAGAAAGGGCACTTGTTACTCTCAAAGCAAACTGGAAAGGAAAACCTCGGTTAAATGAGATAACTTTAAGGAACCTGAGCTTATGCAAGAAGACTCAGCACAGTCACATCAAGTCCTGCAGCATCTGCATGTGGCAGGCAGAACTGTCAACAGTCCCAGATGCAGCAAACGATGGAAAATATCTGGAATTCATCCTGAAGCACCAGAGGAAAGAGTGAGACAGGACTGAAAATAAGGCTACAACACAGGTCCAAGGTCCATCCAGAAGACAGGGTCAGAGAAATGACTAGAGAGAGACACATATCCGATGTAGCTCGGGCATGATCTTAAACGGACACCCTATGCCCATTATAACTGGACGTGAGTAACCACTCAGGTTATTCCAGGTAAGGAACCAAGGCAAGTAAGATCTGTTTTCTTATCAGAGCCCTAACACACTGTAGTCAACTAGAGATTGAGTCAAATGAGCTTTGGATCAGATTATGCAGTGAATAGAACTGGCAGAGTACGTTGTACAAAGGGCAATTGAAAGGGACTAATGGAGGCAAAAGAAGAGGGCTAAAATTCTTAAATGGTGATTTTCGTTCAGGTAGTAGGATGAGGGTAAATGTCAGCAAGTAAGCTTTTATCTTTTTAGTGAACTGAATAGATTGGAGAGGGAAAAGATGAAAAGAAAGCTCTGAAGAGAAGTGATTTATAATAAGGATGACACATATATGATTGTTACAAGCCCATTGATTTTATAAAATTCTAATGATTTCATAATCTCAGTGTGAATTATGGCTCTGTATTACTTTTGTAGAAATAATCAGCTGTTTGAAAGTAGCATAATAATTTTTTTTCACCTTATGACTACTTAATTGTTTTGCTTTAAAAGCTCCCGTAGTGCAAAATTCATCTTCTGTACAGCCCTGTATGTGAGAGAGAGTGCACCATTTCATCCCTGGGGATTCCTGAGGTGTATGCATCTCAAAGGGAGGTTCAGTGAAGGAAAACTATTTATGTATGTACTCATCTGGAGGCCTCTCTTCATTAATACACCCAAAGGCACATGTGTGCACAGCCAGATCTCTAGGGTCTGCACTGTATTTTATCAACTGTGTTTTGATGATTTCCATTAGCCATTAGCATATGCTTCATCACAATCCCAACTACAAAACTAAAAAAAAGAAAAGATGACTAAGAGATGAAATTCTAAGGCACTCTATGAGTGATAGAGCTGTATCTGAAATTCAACAGCACACGGCTTCTGTTTAAGGTGATTATGATCAGCTGCTTTCCATTCCAATTAACACGATACTTATTTTGCTTTTAGCTGAGAAAAGAAAACCAAATAGGAAATAAATTAGGTTTAGAAAGCTGACAGAAAAGCAGAGCTGGTTTGCACAGTAAATTGCAAGTAAGTTTGTGCATAAAGGATCACTTTAAACTCCACGTGTGCCACCTACTGTGGAGCTGCTTAAAGCTCTCTTGGACATAAAATGGCAAAGATTGGCAGGAGTATGTTTTTTTCACTGCCTTAGTTTTTTTCTTCACTGTGGTTACAAATCTCTCCTTGAAGACATCTAAAACACATGTGGAAAGAAATAAATGCAACAGAGATGAGCTATTTTGTTTGTTTGTTGTTTTGCCTAAACACACACAGGTAATATAATAGCTATTCTTCTCTGTGTGTGTGATTTTCTTAATCTCTTGATCTCAAAGTATTCTACAGTGAGGGAGAATATTAAAAAAAAAAAAAAAACACACAAAAAACCCAAAGAGTGAGAAGTCATTTTTTCAACCAAGAAGACAATGACAGAGCCAGAGTCAGAACCAAAGTCACAGGGGTTTAATTCTCACTGCCCTTTTATCACCAGCACTGCATCTTTCTCACACCATGTCTGTGTGCTTGCACATGTACAATAAATACTTCTGAATGTGACAGTAATCAGCCTTTTGCAAGGGGCACACTTGTTTATGTTAATCTGAAGGTCCTCTTTTTTTCAGTTTTGTGTGAAGGAGATGAAAGCCGGTAAGCCCTATTCTGTACCCATACCATGCAATTGTTCAAGTGGAAATAACAGCTTTAAGCAACATAAAATCCCAACCCTAAATAAAAAATTTAAATTTTTATTTGCAGCCAAAGTATGCAAAAAAACCCTTCCCCTGTTAATTCTACTGAGATTACTTGCATGCTTACATTTAGACACACAGTCAAGTACCTCACTGAAATTGGGCCATAAATTCCAATCCAAAGCATATTGGGGAAGTGGTTTATCAACTTCAGCTCCTTATACTTTAGCCAGGTAACTAATTTGTTCTCTGCATAAAACTCAGGCACAAATTATATGCATATTAAGTATCGTTATTTGGTCTGCTTGTTGAGAGCTGTTCTGTCATATGGTAGTATTCAGTAAGCATCACATAAGAAGAATATGGAAGATATGGTGGATTTAAGTGAAAAGGTCTCTTTTACTATGCTTAAGAAATGTAAACTATGTAAGGCATTTGTTGAGTTAATTTTAAGGGCATAAATATTTGGATATTATAAAGGTAATACTAGTTTTGAGCTGCTATTTACTGAGAACCTTTGTTTAGATGTGCAAACAAAAACCCAAATTGCTTAATAGTAAATGAGCTATAAAAAATCATGTTGTTAATGTCAGTAATAAGAGCAGCTGAGGACTAAACAAAGAGTAGAAATATTACAGTATTGAAAGAAAGGGGTATATCTTATAAACTCTTCTGTAAAGTGCATAATAATGCTTCTCTGCAGTCAGGTGAATATTGCTTTTCCTACTTTATGGTACAGAAATTAAGCTGAGTGGATAGTTTTTTTCCCTCATTCATTCTTAATTCTTATCCACACCTTATGAATCCTTAAATAAAGACAATAAAATTTTCTATTTTGATAAAGGTTTCAATCATAATGTTAGGATATGTTAGACTTTTGGACCACTCTACTGCCTTAAAGTATTTTTATGCCTACCAGAAAGTGCTTCTTTTAATGGCCACTCTATAGGAAATTCAATCCATCTGTCTCCATAAAGAGAAAGAGGAAGTGTTTTATTTATGGTGAGACTAAAGGTGTCCAGGGTTGATGTGTTCTGCATTTTCAACTGATGAAGAAACATCTGGGATATGCTGTCTTCCAAACTCTGGAGACCAAGTCTCACTTTATAAAGCATTCCCAAATCAGATGTTAAATGTATCTAGGAAGCAACAAAACATTAAGTTAGAATCCAAGCAGATATATGCATAACTTACATAGTTGACAGGAAGAAAGGAAGTTTCCTCTGAAGGAGTCAGCATGGACCTAGCCCTGTTTACATCAGTCTTGGTGCTAAAAGTCCCATTGAGTTCAAGGGCAGCAGGACCAGCCTGACTGTAAGCACTTGCAGAAATATTAGCTTTACACTGTAGGAGCATTCATTGTAATTATTCTATCAAATTCAAATTACATACTGCACTGCTCACTGATTCCTAAATGTGAATACTTAATGCTAATGCCATTTAAATTGATATGCATTATTAACTATGACTATTTGTTAACAAAAAAAAAAAAAAGGGAAATGCTTGATCATCATGAACTTGAGAAAGCCAACTGAAAGTGTGTGGTGTGCAATTGAAAGCTTCAGTCCTGCTTTTTTTGAATATTTAAACAATAATACCTCCAATATTTACAGCACTGCATGATTATTTCTCTTTAAAAGAAAACGCAAAGAAAATTTAAATATAGACAAATCTATATATTATTTTACATCATATGTTATTTGCTTCTTAGCCTGATGTTCCACTTTGTTTTCCATGGAAACCAGATTTGACTTGCCGTTGCTTCCATAAAAAAAACATAACCAACTTGGATATATATTCTGACAACTTTGAAAAGTCTGGGTTTGTTTCCTCTTGAGGTGTTGTGAAATAAATCCTCCATCTGCCTTCTGAACAAATAAAATGAAAAAAAAGAAAAGATTAAAGGTGTTTCTGCTTTCACATGTTAACCAGGGTACCTGAGATAAAATTCCTAAGACATGTCTTACTTTACATGGGTAGCATTGATATATAAGTACCTTAATCTAAGTGCTGATCAGTGCCCTAAAGATATTGCCATTTCTTACTATTACAAAGTGGAAAACATTGTCAGTACTAATAAGGGTAATGATATATTGTGATGAAAATATTGTCATATTATTTCTGAATTGATGAATAAAACAGTCAACGTAGTGGCAGAAGCTATACCTGAATTCATTTTCTCCTTTCCTAAAGGCCAGGCAGAAGTGCTCTTCCTCTCCTGAATTTCTAATTAAAGAAAAACATTGAAGGCCACATTAATACTTTTGTAGAACAGTGTCTAAATTATAATAAATGCCTATATTCCTGTCTAGTGAGGCAATTGACTATTGCATCACTTAGATTAAAAATTTAACTAGGAAGTGTACAATGTCATTTTCTACTTAAGCACAATCTACTACATATCATCCCATTAAATGAACTGACTCTAGAGTTGACTCTTTACCATGAAATGATTGTAACATGAAGATTCAAGTATTTTTCATTTTAAAGCATATCTGTTTCGTTTGTCCAATTTGTGCTCTGGATGAATCAGAACTAATTGAATGTTTTTAATATCTATTTTAAGGGCTAATGTTCTTCTCACTGATATCAGCTCCCATTTATTTCAGTGGGATTTGATATAGATCAAAACTACTTGTAAGCGTCAGATAGAGCTCTGAACCAAAGATGGAAAGCCTTCTCTTGATATAACAACCAAATTTGGATTTGACAATTATAGTTTAAAAAAAAAAAAATCACAGGAACACTTTCTTCTTCTACCAAATCAATGCCTTCTGGTAAAAACAGAAACCTTTTATTTTTTTTTTTAAATTTGAATAAAACCATGTTATATCACCTTAAATAGATTAAATATTCCTACATTTTATTAAGAAAAATCCCAACATACAAGCTAAAACAAAGCTGGAATTATTTGCTTTTTTACAATACCAACTTCCCCCTTTTTTTCTGGGTTTCAACTTATCAAAAGTCAGAGATGATAAAGCAAAGAAAAAGGAATGCACTGGAATTCTACATAATCTCAATAGGCTATATCTGGACAAGCATGGTCATGCCAATGCCGCTATGGTGAGCAGATATGTCCAGGGCGTAAGGAGGAAAAGAAATAGATTATTTTCTGTAATCTAAGGATGCATCTATATTGTCTATTTGCTTCTTCTAGAGGCAGGATCAATAGGAACACATTAGTCTTAAAGGTACATACTAGGATTTTGTGCTTACTCATCTGTTTGGGGTGTATTGCGGTTCCCTTCCAGCTTGCACATCAGATTGTGTTTGTATGGAAACCATGATACAGGGAGGGAGGATTCACATTCCCTTCTTGTCTTGACAAACAGTGGATTCACAGTCAGTAGGGTCAAGACTGCTCTTCCATGGACTGATCATCCACATACGGTGTCAGCCAAAAGTATGACTAATTTCTGGCAAAAGCTATCCAAAGTGCATGATGTAATGTAAAACAGTCTTCTTAAATACAATGGAGCCATTTTCTCCAATGTTAAACTTAGTTTGCCCTACTGTTTCACTCACTTTTGCTATGCCTTGCAAGTAGCCAACAGAAAGCATTCAAAGCTTAAAAAATTGGTTGCAAGTGGCAAAGTAGAAGTGAGACTTAGAAAGACATAATTCACAAAGAGAATGGGCAGAATTTGATGTCATTCATACCACTGTAAATCTGGAGTAACAAAGCAGAAATTATCCTCTAGCAAGTAGTGGTTATTCAATAATACTGAAAAAAAACCAGTGTACAATCACACTAAGTCCATATGTAATAACAATGGCCTATTGCAATATTTTGAACTATAACTTGTTTACAGAAGCAAATCACATAGCTGTGCAATTTGGAACAAATTTCTTAGCAAATCATAGTTTGAAGATAATATTGACCTGTGGCATTTAGAGTTACTGAGGCAGATCTTTTTCCATCACGTCTGTCTTTTAGCCATGTTTGAGCCATAAACAATGTTTCTGTCCCTGAAGCTGCTGACTCTTTCACAATAATTTTCTCCAGAAACCAGTCAGAACCTTTCCCTTTTTCGACCACGATCCATTGCAAAGTCCCAACATCTACAGCTTCCAATTGAAAAACATCCACCTGAAAAATTCAGAATCAAAAAGACACATAGAAACAGAATGATCAAACTAAATTAATAATGTATTTTGAAATATGAAAATGAGAGAAAAATCAGATTTTTTTTTTCCTTAATTCAATAAATATCTACAGAAGCAAAGATGATAAGTTCAAAGATGCTAAAGTTCTGCATTAAGCAGTACTACCTTTGTGGTTCTGCAGTTAACTGCTAAAACACCTCAATCTCCCCACAAAGAACAATCAACTTGTCATGTTAACTTCCTGAGAGATTTTTCCTTCCCAAATTTCACATTTAATGATTTACAGGATACCATTTTACACATCCATTCTGAATGCAGGGAATGAGAAGGGCAGAAGTGATCATCACAGAATGGTATTTCAGTCTCCTAGAATAAAAAACTTTGATTTGAATAAATATTTGTAGGACTGGTTTTAATAAAATTAATTTAATTTCAGGAAAAATATTAGATAAAGTTCTAAGTTCAAATTAGTCCAGTTGCTCTCTCTCAGTTAAAAAGTCCACAATATTTTTTAAAATGTTAAGAACACTGAATTAAGACCCACAAAGAAAATGAACATTTTCACAATATGTGATTTTGGCTTTTTGTGGTGTTACACCTACTTCCTCAGCTGGAAAACAGAGATTACTTTCTTGGCATGGAGACCTTCCACTTGTTTTGCTTTATAGATTTGTGAATTATCATGTCATTTCTATTAGGGTTAATAATTGGTAAAATCTAATATTATTTATGATGAAATTTCTAGCATAATTTAGACATATAAAGATATTTTTGGGAGGAATGGATTGCAGGAATGATCAAAACCACTTCAGTCCTGAAAAGTCTTCTCAACTTAATACACTCTGAAGTTGCTTAGCCAGAGAAAGTGGGCAACAATCCTTATTAAAAGGATTATGAAGAGATGAAACAGAGAAAAGCAGTTCTGTTGCTCCATCAGCCGCAGGTCTGCATCTTCCCTGGATGGGTTTTCCAAGTGAAGAACTGATGAAAGAGTTGTGTTGCAAACAAGACCAGCATGACCAGCTTGCAACTTAATGAGATTCACCATAAATTAAAATATTGAGCTCAAAATTGCAGATAATTACATGTCCAGCTATTTTTAAAAATGTCTCCAGAAACAGAATGCTTTAAAATTATTTTTCTTCAGGAAGAAGTTCTTTGGAACCTAAAGGGTTACCTTTTGCTTTTCTTTCCCTTTTTTCGTTAGTAAACATGCATATGAATACATTTGTTTGTGAACTACATCTTTAATAGTTTCCTAAAAATAATCACAAATCTCTCATTCAATTGCTCCACAGCTTCTTCTAGACTGAAAGATAGTGTTATTGAAAAACTGCTATAGTGCATCATCTAACCATCACATCTGCACTGTTACTTCTATGTTATCAGGTAAAAGGGGAAAATGAGATCAGCAAGATGACAGTGATTTTAAAGTAAAAGTGTTAAAGAGGCAACTGAATAGCTATACTTCTTTGTGATAAGTCAAGGTTACCAGCTGCTTAGTGAATTTAGACTGGCAAAAGCATAAGATGGTAATGAAGGTTCTCAGGGTAATGATGTCCTTTAGCAGCAGAGCAAATATTTTGGAAGAGATGAAATTCTAAATGTAGTGCAGGACTTCGAATTTTCCGTAGTTAAGTCAGAAAAGTAATGTTTAAGGTCAAAATCACAACTGTATTTTATTACATATTGGACTAATTTGATGATTGAATACTATTAATCTGAACTCTTAATTTGCCTTAATTGTGATATGAGTTTGATTAGTGTCTTGGTCTGTATTTATCTGGATTTCATAGAATGGTTTGAGTTGGAAGAGACCTTAAAGACCATCTAGTTCCCTTGCCATGGGCAGGGACACCTCCCACCAGACCACACTGCCCAAGGCCCCATCCAACCTGGCCTTGAACACCTCCAGGGATGGGGCAGTCACAACTTCCCTGGGCAACCTGTGCCAGTGCCTCACCGCCCTCATCATGAAGTATTTGCTCCTAATGTTTAGTCTAAATCTTCCCTTCTCCAATTTATAGCCTTTCCCAGTAGTCCTATCACTACATGCCTTTGTAAAAAGACCCTCCCTAGCTTTCACGTAGGCCCCCTTGTAAAGTTATAGCTTCATCCTTGAATAAAACAGAATGGCTTGTTACACTTATTAAATAAAATGTTTTAAAAATACACAGGGCTAGAAGTTGGATGGAAAACACAGATAAACTCAACTATGAAATATACAGACCTCTATCTCCATTAGTGAATAAATATTTTAAGTTTAAAAAATGTGAAAATGTCTTAAAAACTACTGCTTGTCTTCACAAATGGTTATGCTTATATTAATGCATGATTTATTTTATGAGGAAGGTTGTGTCAGATTAGAATACTTAATAGAATAGATTTCGTTTTAAGGGAAGACAGTTTCCCAGAGGATGACTAATTTAGTGACACTGTCATCAGTGTCTCAAAAAAAAATCTGTCGCCAGTGATCCACTTTTTGAAAGGAGAATGAGTTAGGAATAAAGGAAAATTGCAGTCTGTAGGCTTCTGGACTTGTGCTGCCTGTAGAAGGATAGTCGGGTTTGACTTGCACTAAGCTTGAGAGTTAATAAACTCTATTAAACTAGAAAATTTTCATACAACATCAGCAAAAGTATTTGTACACCATTCTCCCTATTGGTAGTGTTTCTGAAAGGACTTATGTGCACCATGTACTGTTGGTAATTCATAAAGCAGGACAATCCAGCCATAGGTAGCATCAACTTCGTATATATGGGTAATGCATGAAAAGTTTCCAAATCCTTTTGCCTCTGAAAATAGATGTATTTTGGCTGAATAAACATTTGTAACACTTTGATGTTTAGTTTGCATTAGACACACTACTTCACCATTTGCTAATATGCATTTTTAACAAGCCCATTTTGAAGTATGTAAAATCTCAGAAATCCATGGTCAAATATGCAGACAATTAAGCCATCTAATAAACTGCAAGTTGAATTAACTACTCTAGGAATTGTCACAACTGGGGTAAATTCACTTCACAGAGAAGATTACATTATCTTTTTACATGTGCATTTGAAAATCTACATGATGTAATGAGCTTTATTGTAGTCAAGAGACCACAAAAGAATAAAGAGCAGCAACTATTATTGTTTGAGCTAGATGAACAATTTGCTAGAGACAATTTATTTACAAAATTGAATCCACTTTTCTCCTTGCAAGCTGTCTGAAAGCAAATAGATTATGATATCTATTTCATTCTGATTTTAAGAAATTGAACATTATTAATAATTTAGCAAATATTTTGTGGATTATTTTCAGAACATAGATTAGCCATAAAACATGGGAAATATCTGAGTTGTTGACAGAGTTTGTATGTCACATGATACTCTATCTCTTATCTGATTTGCAGATGGGGACCTTTTAAGTTACTGGAGGCTTAATTCTTGTGAAAAAAAAAAAGAGAGAGGGAAAAAACACACAGAAGATAGATAAACCTGCAGAACATAACTTTCCATTTATCCCTTAGGGAAAAATGTTGATAGTTTTTTAGTTACTACTACCAAATTAGGTTTGAATGGAGAAAAGTCACATTAAATATTAAGAATAACACATACTGTCTAATTCAGCAGAGCTTATATTGAATTTTCTCAGAATAATATTAAAACAATTTGTGTGCATATACAGCCCACTAAATTCTTGTAACTAACATTGTCTGTAGAAATAAATATATTCTCCAAGGCTGAGTATCTAAGACTGACAATGTGAGAGCCATACATCCTCAGTGACCCAGAAGAACTCCCCCAGCAAGACTAGAATTGACACTTTTCATATTTCTTGGATAAGAAAATAAGCACTGAAGAAACCCTTAAAAACAATAATTCTAGCAACTCTTGGAGACTATTTAAAGTTTATGTTTTGTTAACTCCTTTTCAGATTTTCTTCAAATGTTTCTGAGCATTTCCTTTGAATCTATGACCTCGTTTGACTTTATTCAACAGTCTTTAGCGGCAACATATCACTGTCTGTAGCAGCTGCAATAGCTTTTGTAACAGAAGAAGCATTTGAACAGACACTGTGCAATATTTACCTTTTTAAATGCCAATCATTTTACAAGCTCAGTATTGAGACTTGATGGTTGGTTAATGACGATTTTCCCAGCAGAACTGAAAATGGCAAGTCAAGACATACATAAGCTTCATTTCATCAGCCTGTGTGCACAAGTGATCTCCCATACTGCTAATGTTGCTATCATTTTAATAGGCTTTTATTGGAAAAGGAGTTAGAGTGCCTGGATAAAAGACCTTTTCTATTAAGCTTAGCAAATCTATTGATTTGCTGCCTGATTATTTTGATCTCACTTGCTAATCTGGAGAGACTCGGCTGAAGACAAAAGAGTTTTAGCTGGCACTGAGAGGCAAAATAAAGGGCCCTGTAACAATAAGCCCAGATCAGAAGCAGCGCCTGAACATTCCTGCAGAAGGAGACAAATGAGAAAAGTAATTTTTGCTGAGATGTCACTCTTCAGATTGTGGTCCCGTGGGCTCTTCCAGCTGTGCTGAACTGAACTACCCTGTCCCAAATGCTTGTCACATCGCTGCTTTACTTTAGATGGAGATTACCACCTTTTATCTGTGCCAATGTAACCCCACAATCAACTTCTCTCCAGCCAGATGTTACCAAGATAGACCAAGTGGAAAAGCCCAAGTTATTAACAATATTAATTGCTTAAACTAAATAAACATTTGGACAGGGCAAGTGTCACCGTGCCAGGCTTAAGGCATGAAAACATTAAGCAGCAGCAATGATGAGCACTGGTAACAGTACTGTTTTCACACATCCCAGTGGAAGGACGAACAGTGCATATGCCTGTGACTTCAATATTTTGTACTATATGTTCTGTACAAAAACGTCTTTCAAAATAGGGTTTTCCATGCATTTGAAAAAGCTAACTCCAGACTTTCTCCTAAATTCATATGTTTTTATAAGCACATTTTTGTTTTATGTTAAATTCTCAGCTAAAAATTAATTTTAAAACTTTATCTTCCCGTGATAAAAATTAAATTAATGTAAATTACAGTGAATGCACAATTAGGGGTTTCTGATAACCTGCAATTATCATGGTTCATCCATCTTCAAAAAGATTAGTGAAAAATAAATGAAAGAATAAGGGCAGTAAGAAAAAACCCAAATAATATTTGCCCTGAACTGACCTTATGTTAATTTACTTAGTGTAACTGGAATAGAATCTTTTTGAAACAGGATTTGTATGCATAGAACAGCAACAGGAATAAGAAAGAATAATGGTAAATTATAATAATCAACAGCTATGACCATTCAACTAACTCCTAAAAGGCATTTCAGCCAGACTTCAAAGTAAAACACATTTAATAAAATCCAGGACTACTGCTACTGAGGCCAATATCATCAGCCACAAATGTGTCAAATCTGTAAAAACACATTCTATTACACAATAGAATTTTTTACAAAGCAAAACAAAACACACACAAAAAAACTGAGACAAAACAAAAAAAACAGACAAGCATCACTTTGGACAAACTTAAACCCATCTGATGCAGCCTGATTATTGGACTGGTTTAAGAACAGTCCTCGTCTGAGAAAAAAGAAGCTAGAAAAAAGTATAATATTTTAGCTTTGAAACAAGTTTCCAATTAGATGAGCACTTCATCACTGGAAACCATTCATTCTGAATTAGATATGTTTTCTAAACTATTAAACTTGAATTGAAGCTAATTCAGTTCCTGTTGCATTGAGGAAAATGGTTAAATATTTGTTTTACTGAAAAATGTAGACTTGGATTGATCATAACTATTTTATTTTTTTTATAAATCAGACTAATGAAGTCAGATGTATTTTATTTTAAAATTATCTTGTTTATTTAAAAATTAAATAAATGTAATGTAGAATTCACTCAATCAACTTCTGAAATAATTCTGTAGTCAGGCAATTGGTTAATTTCTCTGTAAAATCTCGAGAAAGCAGCAGGTACTCTCTGAGGATAATTAATTTGATTGTAAGATAAATGTCAAAATAAAGAGATAAGGTAACCACCTCCTGGAAGCATCGCCTTTCCTCTCTTTCTGCAGAAGGAGCTCAGATCATCACATTAGAACAAATGTGTACGCTACAGGCAACTAAAGCTAAGTGAGATGTATTTCAGCTCTAGAAATGAAATTAATATATTTTATTTTCAGGATCTATGTAGATACAAACCCCCCAGTTACCTAATTTTAGTGTTAAATCGTTTTGTCCAAATTATTTTTGGCAACAAAGATTTCCATTTTTTCTGCCCTGCAAGAATATGTCAGGAAAACAAAATTAGTTATTCACAGAGCTCTAATCTCTTGGCCAGTGTCGTGTAGGCAAACCCGGTGATTGCAATGGTATGTTCTAACTCTACCTCCTACAAATCTGTTGCTAACTGGCTCTAACTACTGACTAAGGAATACCATCTGAATTTTCACTGAGAACTGCACGTCTCAGAAACTTGCCATTGTCTCCTAGGGTTATATAAAGGTCTAGTTACCATATTTCTTTCTGCTTTTCTCCTCAGATTTTCTGACAACCTCCACCCATCTTTCTTTCACGAGGGTGGTATTCCATATTTTGGAACTTGGCTAGCAGCCTGTTACTGTGATTAATATGTTTGGATCAATGACATTTTGCAGTTGTTTAATCATTATGTCAGACATGCCTTCAACGAGAGAAGGTTTATCTGCAGTTGCAAAATGGTAGTATTCTAGATGTGATGTGATGTGATGCGCTATACTAGTGGCCACAGTACACTGTCTCACGTTCTGGGTCTTTATAGTGTGTTTTGGCACACATGGATTTTTTTCCCTGAAGTAGTTTTTAAAATTGCCAATGCTTAATCTGGAACTGAGTACTGAAACTGAACACCAACAGTCACCTCTTGCTGACAATTTTTGTATGTGCTGCAGTTACCATGGTACCAACCTGAGCAGTTGATATCTAAATATAGGGCAGGATAAAGGATATAGCTTCTCAACAACTAATAGAATGAACTGAAAATTCAAGGAGATTTTACTGCTTCAGTAACTTAGAGCAATTCAAATACTGGCCACTTTCATCACACAGAGATTGAAATACTTAAATATCAGTCATAACATATTCAGTGTAGTTTACCGGCTTTGATGGAACTCATCTGAAAAAAAAAGCCACATTCTCAAAGAGGAAATTTATGGGTAATTTACAGCCATATGACAGAGTATACAGCGAGTCTATCAACAATCATACAAAGGAGCACAAAGAGTTTTACGTGCTGAAGGACGTTGGGTGTCAGAAGCAATATGGAGCTATTCTAAGGATTTCACAGAACCAAACCTTGGTTTTTACAGAACGTCTGCACTGAGTATACTTGGTTCTAAAAAGTGTTTGTAGCAGGTAACATTTATCAGACTTAAACTGACTCCTGAAGTATGAATAAATACTATACAGAATTTCACGAAAGCTGAACTGCATGAAGAAGCATGCTGAGACTGCTTTGTCTATCCTTACAGTTTTTAGAAGGACATCAAACAAGACATCAGTGTCACAGCAATTTTGAAGAATACAGTTCTTGCGGCATTAGTCCTCACACTCATTTGTCTGAGTAGATCACCAGAAGCTCAGATCTTGCAGTGACAGTGCTGCTCACCCAGACATGGGGTGAGCTGCTGGTAAATTAACAATATCACGCACATTACTTTATCTACCAGTTCTCTGATGGTTTCACACGTAAGGACTTTGGCAAGACACAAAGCAACTTTTCAGATATAAGAAGATAATTCAGTCTTTTTCTATCATGTAATTCAGCTCATGTAAATAAAAGACCTATTAAATGAGAAGTATATCTCCAATCCACAGCAAAGTCCCCTGAATATTTTAACATTTCTGTGTATTTCTGCATTGCTAAACTGTTGCTTGTAGCAGCCCTGACATTCTGTGAGACTAACACCATATTGTGATGCAATTTCTAACAGAGACACCGTTCCAGTTCACTGTTACTGTATAGTCAGGGGGGAAATTATTGCAAGGAAAAGCACATTTTAAAATGTCAGAACAACTATTAAGATTCAGAATACAAATTCTTTCTGTTATCCTCCAAAATCCCCTGACATACCAAGTCCAGACTCTTTGACTGCAGGAATGTTCGGCACAATATGTGATTGCACTGATATAGAAAGAGACATTCTACACTCACGAGTCTTTTTGGAGATTACTTAGAAAGGGAAGAAAACATTGGGAAATTTCCAAAACATGTCATGAACGAAACATTGCTGTAATCGCAGGAGTCTTGCTCGTAGAATGAATTTATTGTCAATTAATGAAATATCTTTATTTTTGCTGAACAAGGAGCAAGTTAAGAGTTTTCTATGTTTCTGTATTACTTTTATACAATTCCTTTTTAGAGCTGTAAAATATTCCTGTGCTGATATGTACTTTTGAAATATAGGAATGCTGTGTTACATTCACAAAAGCTCCCATAAAATGTCAAATAAGTAATGAAGAGATGGGTACATGCCAGCTCTGCCTCTTACTCTGTAAAACAGAAAAATTCTGTGCCACACAGAAGTAGATGCAAATGCTGTAAAAACACCCTTCAGGTTATGAATCTTTGTAGTTCATTTCTGTTGTCTTAGACAAATTTCTGGATGTGCATCCCTTGTCTCTCCTTACTAAAACTTCCTGACTAAAAATCAGATTGCTCACTTGTGGGACTATGATTTAAGGAGAAAACTAATAAAATTACATTAAACTATCTTTACTGCATGAAGACAAAAGGACTGTAGCTCTACAATCCAATTAAATCAGCTTATCAATAAACCATAATCTGAATTTTAACATTAGGGAAGGCAAATGTGCCTTTGTCAAAACGGACTACCTTCATCCACAAGTATTTAAGGTAAAGATTTTAACCCTCTCATTTTCGTCGAATAAGCATCTTAAGTAGGTAAAATCCAGTAAAATAATGACCTCCTTCAGCTCCCACTGAAATAATGAGGCTGAGGATATTTAGGAGCTGAACTTCTCCTAATCTTGCATATCGTGCCTCTGTTTTGGTTATTGTTCTAAACTGATTTGCAAACTCATTTCCTTAGAGAAATTCTTATTTCTTCATCAGCCAACACCACAAGAAGGAAATAGTTTACTTCTAATTCAAAAGGGAGGTAGGTTTGAATACCATAGTCACGGTATTCATTGAGAGAGACCACAGAGAGGTAGAAAAGTGCACATACCATAAGACTATTAGCACTGCCTATTGTAAAATACCATCAGCATTTCTGGTGGTGAGACACTGGTGTCTCGTTTTCTAAATTTCAACAATAATTTTCTGTAACAGATGTTTGTTTCAGAATCTTTATTCAATTGTTTTAATCCTCAAATCTGTTTTCAAATAAAGATCCACAGAAAATGCAAATACTTTGTTTATTCCATGTTTAAAATTTCTGGTGACCTTTTTAGATGAAAATTTCACTCTCTCCATTCAGAGCTTCCAGCAGGTACTAGGTTTTATGTCAAAGACATGCATTTTTCTGTACATCTGCCCATGTTTCTGTGTGACATGCAGTAACTGAATCTCCTCTAATTTCTCTTTATACTGACAAGGCTACAGGCAAATCTGTTTCCAGCAGATTTGCTGGTCTCTGATTGGTCCATGTTTATGAGCTTCAAGACTCATTCCTGTACAGTGGGTGAATAAAACTCTTGGTAAGCCTATGGAAACTATGGAGAGCAGTGCCTGACTATCTGCAGAGAGACCAAGAGCCAGACTGAGGAGTAGACTGTCAGTGGAAAGGCAAAAGCCAGGGAAAGGAACCTTAGCTTGAAGAATGGCATGGCAAGAAAAGAGGCGACAAAGGAAATAGGGTCTCTTTATAGCTCTATGATTAAGCAAATATGCAGGAAAGCCATTGACATGTCACTGAAAACCTTCAGTGTTCTCAAAGTCGAAGCTAAAAGCATTTGATATTATCAATTTATTACTTTATCAGCATTGTTAACATCAGTTGCATGAGCATCAGTATTTTCCACATGAAATAGAGATATTCCCATACACATGTAGTTACAGTCACAGAGCATTGCAAACTGGACTTCATAGGTTCTATCCATTTCGTCCACGTGAATTGTATTGGAGTCTAAAAGTATGAAATATTATGCAGAAATTACAGGTATACCTTTCCTTTAGTGAAATTATCGTCTCCTTTTCTTATCAACTTTCTTCTGCCAGTATCTCCCAACAGGCCTTGCAGCATAACATACACATCTGCATCTGTTCCTGACCCAGGGGATGCTCCAGTTGTGATATAGAGAACATAGGTTTTCACTGTAGGGAAAAACAGATCTAAGTTTCACCAAAGGTTAATATGTTAAAAAATATGTTATTTAAGAAAAAGAAAAAGAAAAAGAAAAAGAAAAAGAAAAAGAAAAAGAAAAAGAAAAAGAAAAAGAAAAAGAAAAAGAAAAAGAAAAAGAAAAAGAAAAAGAAAAAGAAAAAAAAGAAAAAGAAAAAAGAAAAAAAAAGAAAAAGAAAAAGGAAAAGGAAAAGAAAAAGAAAAAGAAAAAGATAAAGAAAAAGAAAAAGATAAAGAAAAAGGAAAAGAAAAAGAAAAAGAGAAAGAAAAAGAAAAAAGAAGAAAAAAACAGAAACAGAAACCAAAACAAAACCAAAGCCAACCCAAGAACACAGAAGGTAAACATTTAAAAGACAAAGAGCTTTCCCTTGGAATACCCCACACAGTACTATTCTCAGGTTCATATTCAATGAGCTTTTCTTGAGACTAGCTTTGAAAGCACAGCAGAAAACACAAGATGTTCACAGATTCTTTGGGCTATTGATCTAAATTGTTAACTCCTAGGAAAGACTTGGAGGAGACTGAGATATTCTCATGGTAGAGTATTCGTTTATGGCAAGAGCTTTTTTATTCTTCACTGACTTTGTTTATAAAACCCCTTAAGAAACACAGAGCAAACTAAAACAACTCAGTCTTGAGTTGATCAAGGTGCAAGCCTCATGAAGGAGTTTCATGACATATAACTGCTGGATCGTGGAAGAAGAATGCCTGAAATTCAACGAATTTAAGCAGATGAGCATCTGTTGTGGGGGGCCATAGATCTCCTTCTCATCTGAAATTACAGTACAAGAGTTATTTCCTCTGGATTTCCTTTGTTTCCTCTAGGAGAGAACCAAATGACATTGTTGACAAAAAGCTGAACTCCAAGTACTGTTCAAGACTTTTTTTTCATATTTTCAGTGCTGTATGCTTAGGTTTTATGTGTCACAAACTGATATCAATCAGAATTGAATGCACAATGCTCAGCTACAGGGACTGAGATTTTTTTTTTTTAAACACTGGAATGGATTGGACCTAACTCTACATGACTAACTAAAAGAATCTGTAAAGAAAGTATCTGCTAAATCTCCTGAACTGCTCTGCAAATATTAGTCACCAATGACCAAATCTTTTCCAGTGTTTCTAATTTGTGACAAACCTGCTGGAAAAGGAGTGCCAGCTGTGAGAACTGGAAGCTCAGCCACTCTTCCTCCTTCTTCATCTGCAAAGTTGTGACAAAATGGAAATTCTAGAACATTTTTACTTTCTCTGTGTTGAATCTTTACCTTGGCAAAGAGCAAAAAGAAATACCTTCAGCAAATGTTCTGCTCTGATGGAAGACATACTGTTGAACAGCTATGACGCATAATCTCAGTACTAAAAAACAAGAGAAAGTAAATTTTTCTAAAATGCTTATGAAAGCAGCCTTTCAAATGAGAAGGAATCAATACTTCTCCCAATTAAAAAGAATTAAAATGTTGTCAACACTGTTTCTGTAGAGACGGTAGTAAGGGAAAAAAATATTTTGAATGGTTCAAAAAGTTTTTTTACGAAACATATTCATCCAACATATGGAAAAAAAAAAAGGAAGTGTTGAGATGCCCGTTTCAACTTGTGAGAAATGTCAATATGCCATAACATTTTTCACTGCAAATGTTTTCTCATTCTAAGTAACAGAAGAAAGAACATGAAATGTTTCTGGGAAAACACTGAAAAACAGCAATTAAGAATGTTTTATAGTGTGTATGTATATATAGCTGTACATATGTATTGCATGTACTAAATATGTTACTAACTATTTTTAATGTCTGTGAAATTCTCTATATAAAGTAATAAAAAGATGATCCTGAGCTAAGTAGCTTAGTCTTACTATAAGGAGACATATTTTAATAATGAGGTGTCACTATGGTACTACCAGCTACATTAAAAGTCCCATTTTCTAAACTATTTAAAGCTAGAGCCAACAGCATATTTAAAAATATGTTACAGGAAATAATCCTGCTTTGAAAAAGGCATGCAAAATTCACTTATTCATTTCTGCATGACCTAACTCACTAAAATGGCCAAACCCTTAACCTAGTAAGCTCAAACATGTTTGGTTAGGAAATGTCACTGGTAGCCTTATTTTTGTGTTCAAAAGATACTATTTTTCATTAGGACAGACACATTGAAAAGTTTTATTTAAATTAATTGTTAAGTGTAATGTTAATATGATTTCCCTTTCATACTAACATCTACATTCCTCAGCAGTTTCTTGAAAATCAGATTTCATTTACTGTGTTCTATTTCTCCAAGAAGTGAAAGGAGCCAGAATAAAGATGTTAGCTATTATATGCTTCAGAAATAAACCATGTCTTAATTAATTTTGTTCTGGACATTATTTTATAATAATTTCAATTTCCTCAAAAACATTAAGAGAATTATTTTGCAATTAGGGTTATGAAAGTGAATTCTGAATCTAAATATGGAATTCAACCAAATGCATCTGCATTTATTTGTGATAGAAGGGGGAAATCTCAGACTCTCTGAGAAGAGCAATCTTGTAAAATCAAAATAAAATAGCATAGAAATGACCATCCTGGTTCAAACCAGCAGTGTAAATTGACTGCTAACATGTCTTCAATAATAGATATTATCTACAACCTGTTATACCAACCTAGTTATTTCATCCAAGGATTCAATCAGTCCTGCTGCAAAACCACAGAATAACAGAGAAAATGTCTTCCTAAAACCCCAATAATTTGCCTATACCCCAAAGCAGGGGAAATTCTATTTTTTTCTCTTTCTAATCATTCCTAACGTAAATGTGCATCCTTTCCTTACCTATATAAATTATGATAATTGTTCTCTAACTCAGCTTTGAGTCATTGCATTGTTCTAAGCTAATGAAGTAAAGGAGGCTAATAGATGTCACTGTTTTCAACTGCCAATTTCGGTTCTGAAATTTTAGTGTGATCCACTGTCTCCTACAATATCCAAGAAGCAGTCTAAATTTTATCAAAAGATTTGTTAGATGACTATATCATCTGGCTACAAACATGAAATTAACAACCTGCCTACCAATCAGGTGTCAGGGGACTCAGCTACTATTGTTACGTATTGGACAGGAAAATTATTTTCTCTCCAGCTTTTAATGAGAACAAAATACAAACATTAATGGGAAAAAGGTCTACAATTTGAAAGCAGATTAGTATTCCCCTTTGACTTCCCTTTATTTTGCAAGTATAAGAGGATATATATTTTTTGTATAGTGAAGTGTCACGGCAATTTCAGTGTGATGTCAGATTTTAGCTTCAACATCTTGGACATCAGAAGAAAGATTGTCACTTTTACTATTCATGCGTTTTTTTCACATGCCAATTTAAAAGGCAGATATTTTCATCAAAAGGCGTTTCTAGTGTCTGGCTTAATTATTTGCCTTGGATCACTGGGTCTACAACATGAAACAGCCAAATTGGAGTTATGTAAATTCTGTAATATATGCCAGAATCCACAGTTCTGAAAACAGACCACTGGATATTCTATAGATGAGGGTGCATCTGTGTATCTGCCCTCCGGAAATCCATCTAAGTTTGCAAGATTGTCGTTATCCATAGCTTTCCCAGTAAGCTTTTTGAGCAGTGTCTAAAGTTATCACTCTACAAGTGTTGTTACCAGATGTACATGGTTTTGTAAATTAAACATTGTGTCATTTCAGGCAGAACTGGCAAATTAAAACAGTAACTACAGAATAGGAAAGAAAGGAGAAATTTATGATAAATACACAATCTGTAATTGCTATAGCTTTTAATTTTTACCTCATGGCAATACCAAGTCTCTCCTTTTCCAGCTTCTTCGATTTCTAGGCGAACTTTGAATATAGTATTGAATTTCTTATTTAGTTTGATTGAAGTCTCATAGACCTGCTTTTTTTTAAGGGATCCTTTGGGGAATATGACTGAAGTACAGGTACCTTTTTCACCATATACAGTTAGACGCATTTCAGGATTCATGGGACTAGAAGAATCACCACTAGTTGTGACAAAGACATCCCAAGTCCCTGTTGAAACAAAACGGTAGAAGAAAAATAAATGGGTTTGATGAATATCCAAAATAATACAGCAAATTGTAACAGGCTGAGTTAGTAAGTGACCAGGAACCCATTCCCACCATCACACTGAGCTGAAATGTTGCCATGTAATAGATTCACTCATTATCACTGATTTAGTGAGAAGAAGATTGGACACTAACCCTTTCATAGTGACAGCTGACCCTTTAGAGATTGGCCAGTCCAGTAGCACTATGTAGATAAGACTGCCAGTTCCATATTAGAGTCTTATGATAAGCTATGCCAATCTCTTGATTTTTTCCCCCTTGTAGACATTTTTTTCTGATTATTTGAATTTTTTTCTCATTAATCGTGCCTCAAAACAAACACATTTTCTACTAGATAATACTGTTTGGTTATCAGGTTTGCCTTTGATTGAGGGAAGGAGGTTTTTTTTTATTTTAACTTTTTGAGGCATTACTTAAGCTAGGATATTGCAATTTGATACCTATATTCTATAAGAAATTGCTGATGGATAAACTGGTTCGGAGACTAAAATGTGGTATTTTTATCACAGATCACCAAAATATCATGGCAGCAAAGTACAACACTTTATCCATTTCATCTGTAAAGAAGAGATGTTTGGTGAGAGATTAAAAATAGATTTGCCTAAAAAAAGGAAAAATATACTGGAAAAATATAGTAGCTTTTGTTCAAAGTAAAGGTCTGTTTTGAAGCACTTAATCTCTTAGACATTTTAGATGAGTTGACGATCACCTGAAGGCTTGTAAGGCATGCAGGTTGGCATCAAGTAGACTCCTGAGTAACTTCCGTAATGCTATACTCAATGGATATTTAAACATCCAATTAACAAGAGAATTCTCAGGATAAGAAATTTGTTTCTATCAAAAAATCCTGCTGATTTAGCTAGCTTTAACATATTCATTCATGTTATTAGAATATATGGAAAATTCAGGGCTACCAAAACCATGGCTTCCATTTAAAAGAATAATTTCTCCTACAGAGAAGCTTTGATCTCCTGGGCTGGCAGAGAACTGGATATGATCAATTTTTTTTTGCTTAAGATAACGTAGCTCTGTTTATGCAAAGTGAGGCAAAGTATGGATTTAATAATTTCAAACAGCTATTTAGTGAACCAAGGTATTTTCCTTTGAGTAATGGAAATGGTGATTTTCTGAATTTATGTCCATAGTCTTGTGAAGGCCAACTTCCTAATTACAACATGCAAATCTTTTATCTCCTACTATAAACTAATGTAAATAAAGCTATTACTGTAGAATGAATGATGATTTGTGCTATGAATTTAGGACTTGCTGAAGGTAAAAAGTTAATACTCAGCTTCCTTAAAATCATCTGAAATAACATAAGATATTATGACTTTATGGAGAATCATAAATAGCTACCATTTTCATGACTATGAACATTAAATATAGATTAAAACAACTATATCTATTAAAAAAAAAATTCATGGTCCCTATGATATAATCCAAGACTTTTTTAGCCCTTAAGTTCTGAAAAACTAAGCCTTTAAATGATCTATGTATAGATACCTAGGAAGCCTGAATGGAAGGACAATGTCTGCTGGATCACACAGCACCAAACACTGCTATTACATGTTACATGTCACATATTGTATAATCTCTGATAAATTTGTCAAGATCCAATTTAAAAGCAGCTCCATTAAGCTTATTTCCTTCTCTTTAGTTAAGTCTAAAAGAGAGCTATGCTAATAATTCATTCCTTCTCGGAAATCTATTCATTTTCACAGAACGGCATTAATGGACTTCTGAAACCCATTTACTTTTTACACCTGTGTAAGCTTAAAATAGCTCTTTTCCCTCCTTGATGTGCCTTTAATTTGATAGATCACAACTGTGTCCACTTTGAGCATTGAATTTGCAGGTCTGGTTACATCAAGTTTTGTCAATATCTTTTTACAAAATAGACTTCCCATATTCCCAGTCATCATATGTTTTTCAGAGTTATCCCACATTGAACTAGTTCTTCTGGATAGAGATGACAGTTACGCACAGCATCCCCACTGAAATATTACTGTTTCTCTTTAGACGCATTAATTTTTTACTGTCTTCACTAATAATGCCTATATACATTGTAGAGTCACAATTTCTTTACTAACAGCCACATTGCATTACTGTTTCAAAAATTACCCTGTGATCATCAAAACCCAGGTATCTCTTCTAGTCACATCCTGCTGATGAACTCTTGTAGCAGAAATCATTACAAGATATGGGGATAGGGCTCTACTACATTTTTTAGCTACATTGCTACTACTTCGTTCCTAATCTAACAATAAAATAAATGGAAATTATAAACCTGTACCAGAATTAAGAGTTCAAATATTTAGTTTGTTTTAAACCTAATTGTATTCAATTTTTTGCTACCAAATTCAGTTCCATTATTTCATTCCAGTTCCCAAAGTTTATTATGCAACCTCTTCATCCACCTGACAGTTCCCCAGCTTTGTATCGTCAACAAATTTCATCAGTATATTCATTCTCCTTTCTCTACTTTCCACTTTCTTATTATTACTGAATAATTTTCTTGTAAAGTAAATAAATTTCAGCACTGAACTTTAGACAGATTAGATGTTATTACGTTTCTCTTGTTGAAAAATATTTCTAGAGTATCAGCTTTGGTTTACAATCTTTAATAAAGTCGTAGATTATTCCTTCTCATTTCCTTCTTGCCTTTATTATCTTAAGTATTCTTTTCTTCAAAGTGTGTAATAAAGGTTTGCACGTGATTCATTATTAGGTCTGTGGTCACCTACACTGTGTTTTCTGGTTCTTAGATGGTGGTATTAACTTCGCTATTTTCAAATTCTGCCTTTTGTCTTCATAAATTTGTTTTAAATTTTCAATAGATTCAGAGCTCAGTATTAATAATCATAAAATGGAAATCACTAGCAAGTCTGCACTGAGATTTTTGAGGACTCTGTGTGTGTGAAATAGAGGACAGAAAATGTTTTTACATAGCTATGTTTAGACTCTAATTAAGATGCATAAATAAGGATGCAAGATTCCTCTCTTTTCCTATTATCAGTGAGGAAAGATGTGTCAGGCTGACCAATCTTGGGCTGCTGCTCTGAATTACTATCAGAAGCCTGCTTCACTCTATGCATTATGTAGGGCACCTATGGAATTTAGATTTTTTAGAGACCTGGAATACTTGTAGTGGTGCAATACAGATATTTCTTGTTCTGAAATTTTTCACTACTGTAGCTTCTTATCCTATATTTATATTTCTGTGGTATTCTGTCCGGTTGTTTCAGTAACATTATTTTCCTATTCCCTTGAATTATATCAGATATTTGCTAGTGGACCAAATACAGGTAGATAAATATAGGATACAGACTACAAACGCTGTCTGCAACTATGTGTAATATAAACCACTTTTAGCATAAAACAAAATATCCATGAGCACAGAAATTAATAGAGATCAGTTTACAAAACTGCTGATTTAGAATGCAAATTCACATCTTCAGACTAGTTAAAATTTACATTGTTTGGTCTACCAGTTCAGATTCAGATTCCATAAATGGACATAAACCAACATTTTACACCTCTTCAAAAAGAACTTGAGAGAGCTAAAAAAGCCGGTACATAAGACTAATAATGTTTTCAGTGCCTAAGTTTTTTCTGAATGTTGTTCTTTTTTTCACTAAATAATTTGACTAGGATATTTGGTTCAGGTCAACTAACTGTTTACAAGAACTTGTGCTATTGATGTAAGTAAAAAAGAGAACTGCAAATAAAAGCAAATGCTTTTTGCACATTTATGAACATAAGGGGAAAATCTCATTCTGCTAAAAGAGTTTTTGTATCTCGTCTTGTGATTTCATCACTGTTGCAGGAGCCTTCTGCTCTGCATTGACTGCCATATGGAACAACCTACCTCTTTCTACTTCAGCTTTTTTCTAGTCTCAACTGAAAACATAGTACCTTCATTGCTTCCATCACTTGTTATCTCCCTTCTGTTCTAGTCTTTCTTCTTTGAAGATTATAATTGTATTTACCAGCTCTGGGAAATGTTTGGAATGACAATTTGTATGACACATTTAAGCTATATTGCCTTTGTATTTTGGTTTTAGTATTAAAAATAACACACAAAAAAAGTAGGAATTACAGTTAAAACAAAAGCTGGAAGGTGCTTTGAAGATTTTGGACCTTACCGTGAATCTTTCCCGCCAACATCTCGTTCCTGACTTTTCCAAGAAGTTTCAATGTTCGACCCATGTGTGCATCACCAACTCCACTGTCTAACCACTGCTGGCAAAGAAATGCGTATTGGCCATCAGTCTTGCCTGATTCATGGATGACAATTTGATCTAGGTACCATCCAGCTCCATAGCCTTCATTATGATGCTCAACAAACACTTTACTTAACTGGCCAAGGTCTACTGCTCTCATTTCAGAGATACAAACCTGAGAAGGAAAGGCAAAATGAATAGCAAATTGATTAAACTGTGTATTTTATTATCCATCTTTAATATTATGCTTGGAAAGACAAATTCCTTTCAGTACTGAAGTATTTTTCTTTCTGATAGTAATGAAAAATATTGTAGGTTGACATTCGTATTTGCAGACAGTGTTCAGAAAATATGTGGATCCTTGAATGTGTACATTTTATCTTGTTCATATTCACTGCATCCTAGGCTTTATTATGAAAAACATTCCACTATTTTTGGCAGAAAGAAACCTCAGATCATTAATTTACTTACAGAAGTCTCATGAAAATTGAAGTTCAACCAGTCCCTTATAACTGAAACAAAGGGAGTCCTTCGAATATCAGGACAGACATAGTAAATTGAACTTTCGTTTAGATAAGGGATTTTGTTTTTAAACACCTCAAAGTCTTTTATATTCTAAGATATACTATTTTTCAAATGGAAAATGTCATATTATTCAACTCTGAACAGGATTACTGACACTGTTGATGACTATGCAAACAAAGGAAGATACTGACATCAGAAACTATAACTAAGGCTGTGCACGCATACAGGCAAAAATTGATGTGCTCTTTGGATGTAAATAGACATCTGTTTAAATATTGCTACGGCTACCAGTAAACAAAAGCTAAATGGCAACTGCACTAGTGCATGTTGGGATGAATAAATTATGTGAGTGAGAGAATGAATGTGTTCCGTTCAAGAGATAATATGGGTGGGTGGGTAGATACATGGGCATGTGTGTGGGTGACATTAAAAAAACCCAGATGGATAGTAGAAACAGACGCTATAATTTTTATTTGTTGCCAACCAGTTTCCCACCAGGGAAGATAAAGCATGAGGACCAGAATGCAACAAAGAAAGAGATGATTTTTATAAAGAATTATGTCATCTGGTCCATTCTCCTGTCAGTATTGGACTAATCTCTGCAATGTGCTTAGAAAAAGAAAACATCAGAGTTATTATTCTTATCACAGCCTTAGGACTTCCAGCATTCTTACCTTGTTATACCCATGATCTCCCTAAACAGTCACCATGGCAAGTTATACCCCTTCATGTAATGAGTACGTAGCCCAAAATAGGATCTAGCTGTGAGGAACATCTTGAAAATCACTTTTTGGAAACACTCATTGCTTTTTAATTTTATTCTTTGTAGTTCTGAGCCAAATATAATTTTCTTGTCAGTCTATATGACCCCTGACTTAGAGGAAATAGCCTGCATTGCTAATATTCATGTTCCTTCACAGCTTACTCTATCTGAAAAAGGGACCTATCATTAGTCTTATTCTTTGTGATAATAATTAACAGTCATTAGGCAACAGTGGTCATAATCACCCATTGTTATCAACGAATTCTCATAATAGTACATTACATTGCCTACTCCCTCAGCATTAACAAAAATGTACTTTTGGTTGATGTCACTACATTTCTCTCCCCCCCTCCCTCTCCCAGTATTAAGACATTCAGAACTGCATTAAACACACTACTGCAAGTGTAATTAGTGAAAGCCAAAAGGATTTTATTCAAACTGTCTTGCTCTAGATAAAGCATCAGCTAGACAAAACTATAGTCCCAATTTATTTAACCTATTAAACTGGTGAAAACGTCAGACATACATTTCCTTAAACAAGTATAAAGCAGCCTTACTTTCTGCATTAATTAAACCAACTTTACTCTTTTTTCTCACACTTTGCTGTAACTTTCTCTTCCTAGCTTTTATTTATATTCCATTATATATATTTATATTCCTTTATCAGTCAAGACAGATCCTATTTTCATCTCTCAAGTTTTCTTAACTTTGTTTTCTTTATCTGTCCATCCCGTATTTTCTAGGGATAGTGCTGACATAATCTTGTCTTTCAAGACAGTTTGAGCTTTGCATCCCTTCCTTTCACCTTCTGTTCTTACATACTCTTACTAAAACCTCATTCCAACTTTTTTATTAATCTGCTGCTATGTAAAAAGAACATAAGACTCACAGTCGTGTGTCAGAACACAGATTCATCTAGTCCAGTATCCTGTTGCCAACAGTTACCACTAACAGATTTCTAGGGAAGAGTTGAGAAACAGGGCAAACTTATAGAGATGCTTCTTGAATATAAAGTCCCTCCGGCTTTAGCAATTTGTGGTTCAGAGATTTCATGAGCCAGAGATTGTGTCTTTGCATTTAACAACACTCAGTGGAAAGTTGTCTTTCATGGCAATGTTCAATGATCTTTTTGCACCAACATGCATTTTACAATCTGCAACATCTTGTTCCAGAGAGTAAAATGGATTGATTTTTCATTGTGTAAAAAGTCACCTCTTCTTGCTTCGAATCTGCTACTTGCAGGTTTAATGTAATGCTCTTGAATCTTTATATATAACAAGAAAGTAGAATTACTCATTTTCTCTATTTTATTTATCTCCCTCCCTTTCCAGGCCAAAAAGTACTTGCTAAGTTGTTCCTTGTATTGAAGTTATTTCATATCACTTGATGTTCTTTCACTTTGTAAGACATGTGAATCAGAACAAAATGCAGCATTTATTATGAATTTGCACCAGAGAACTGAACTGGGGGCATGACTGTATTTCCTGCTTTGAGGTAGCTGTTTTTTCCCTTTTTTTAATGATTCCTAAGCATTTGATTGGTTCTGGTTTGGTTTGGTTTTGCCTCGACTGAGTACCCGGCTGACATCATTACACGGCTATCCTAATGCCACGGTCACTTTCCTATGGGTAAAAGCTATTTCAGAGCCCATAAATTTGCATGCAAATTCAAGGGGAGTTCCCCCTCATAACCACTGATTTTTGGTTAGCTACAATGAATTTCATGTGGCATTTTATTACCCAGTCATTCTTGGTGAGGTCCTTCTGCAATCTCTGCCACTTACTTTCATATTCATTACTTCAAAAAACTTATCATCATCAGACACTTTGTCATCTTATTGCTCAACCCTTGCCAAAAAATCTATTGCTCAATGAAAAACATGAATACACCAAGTATCCAAGCTGAAGAAAGCTGTCGTCCGTAGTACGAAAATAGATCACCTGAAGCTATGGATCTGCTTGGGAAGACATTCGGCACTCTTCTCTGTTGCTCAGTATAGTGGCTCTGATTTCTTTAACACTAAGAGCTGTGACTGGCTATTAACGTCCAACTTGAAAGTACTATGTACATTATTTTTTTTAGATCTCTTCTCCGTCTTATGTCACAGATCGTATACCTTTGTGTCTTTTATTAACTCTTCTAATTGCTTATAAACTTTTACCCTCAAAAATGCCAATAATTCTGCAAAAATTGACATCTTTAAAAAAATAAAGGGTTTCAAGTGACTATAAGAAAAGGGAAGAAAAACGTGCCCTGAATACTTTGGATGGGAAGATGATGGCCAAATTATTAAATATGTCCCAATGTGTATGAATTTCACTAGGTATCAGGATACTAAATACCTTTACGAAGCTAGCACCAGGTTATTGCTATGAAAAGGAGAAGTTAAACATATTTTTAAAACATACATTTAATTTTCCTCAGTAATAAATAAAAGGGACACAAACTTCTTTGAAATTTATATGTTTATGTCTTGTCATTCTAAACTATTATCTTCATGTCACAGTGGCACAAGGAAGGTAAAATTATGCTTTCAGATCATCAGGTAAACCAGTGGCTGAGCCTAGAAATTAATCTAGGTGTCTTGCTTGTGAGTGCTCTATACACTTGTATTGCACAATTCATTTAGAGCAACAGTTGTCTGGAGATGGTACCTAGACCTGAGCTAGCAGAACTCTGACAAAGAAGAAAAAAGAGGGGCCAAGGAGATGATGGCAAATTTTTAAAGAGATTGTGAATGTATTACCGAAGAGTCAGAACAAGAGGTAGGCAAGTGTAAGCAAAACGCTTAAAGATATGTTCTTCTACACAAGGAACAAAGAACAACCCAGTGACAAAACAAGTGAGCATAGGAGAGAGGTCTATAAAATCAAAGTAATAATAATTAAATAATAGCAAAGAAAGTGTGAGAGATCAAAAAAAAATGTTCACTGCACCTTCCAGTAAAAGAAGAAGAGAAATCAGGTGAAATCAGTATGCGGAAGTTTTACACAGGTTACTGATCAAGTGCAGACCATGCTAGCACAGGAGATTGTTGGTACTCATCTCATGTTTAAAAAAGAGTTTACACAAATACATAGAAGAAAACTTATCAATGACTATGAAACATGTGAATGACACAGTTGGTTTCTATTTATCTATGCTTGAGGAAATATTTATACATTATAAAGCAAATGGTGGAAGAATAGTCTAAGGGCAAGTCTAGCAAAATGGTGGAACATGTTGCCTAGGAAAGTCAGGACTTCTCGGTGATGAGAAGTCTTAAGAAATGGTAGGAAACTACTATAGAGGCTTCTACTTTATTATACACTGATCAATTGAAAAGTTTCTTTAAGTCCTATCTAGTCATACCTGGGCTGAGTCCAGGGTATGTGTGATTATGTTTTGTAGGTTTGATCTTTGATATGGTAATCAGAAACGGTTGAGCAGAAAATCTCTCCTAGGTTTTATCTTAATCAGTAACACTATGTTTACAAGCAGCTTTACTTTTTGGCAATTCCTTATATAAATGGATTTATTAATATATAGTAGCTAATGCATTTAAAAACTCTTTTTCAACTATATTGGGACAGATCTTTCAAAAAAAGAAGCAGTCACACAAATTAGCCCTGATATTTCTCTATCATTTTCACAAATAACTGAAAAGTAAGCCATGGAATTTCATGTATCGTTGGGTTAATTTCCAGTTTCTAAGAACAGCTACTGATGGTTTCTGGGATTTAAATTTATTGGTACTTGAACTACTCTTACACCGTAATCTCTATTCAGCTAAAATTTTTATACTTAGTAAGCAACGCATCTTTTCCACAGGTTACCACAGTGTAACATCAATGCTTGTATTTTATAATTGAAAAGAAAAAAGTTATTGGAAGATAGTATTAAAATAAATACATTAAGCAAACATGTAAGAAAAATAAGGCAGTACTAACCTGTCCTTTTTCAAAATTTGAATGTCTTAGTCTCCTTTTGCAAGAATCTCCCTGCTCTCCAAATACTGTGATAAATACATCCGCATCAGTCCCTGATGCAGGCAATGTTCCCGTATGAACGCTGATCGAATAAAGAACTTCTGTCATGAAAAATCAGTAACACATTACCAGATCAGTCTACTTAGCAATGCAATTACTGAGCATTATTAACCAATTTATCTTCGGTACAAGATTAATTTCAGTACCATGGAATGAAGTTATAGTAATCGACATTAATGTTCTGTTTGAGTTTCATAAAGATTGCTAACTACCTCACAACTGCATAGTACAGCATTAGAGATGAAATGTCATTTATGAATCAATACTACAACCCATGCTTACATTACAGAAAAAAAAAATGCTGTAGTTCTGGAGTTTTGTCCAGCAGTCACTGAAATCATCTGAAAGAATCACACTGAAAGAATCACACTGATTTCACCAGGCTTTTTACAAAGGCTTGAAGTCTTGTAGGAATCAAAGGTCTTAAACCAATTTAGGATTTATCAATGCTAACTAAATTTTACCAAAAAAAAACACGCTTACAACAGATTAAATCCAGCTGAATTCTGCTTTAATCTGGCATTTTGATAATTATAGCCAGTGTCAATTAATATGTTCAGGAGAAATGGCTCAGCTGTTACTACAGTATGCATTGTTGTTATTTTTATTATTCACCACAAAGAATGTCCTGTCATGAATTTTGGCTGATGAGTTATATAGTATATATTCCTTCAGGCAGCATGGCAGAGGATTTTTTTATGGGTTCTGTAGGCTTTGTGAAAGATTAAATGTTATATCAGACTGCTAAGATATATTTCCATTTGCAGTCTAGCCTTCAGTTAGATATTAAATGCAAAAAGTTTTAAATATTTTAACGAAGACTTCTGTTCATAGAGTATAACAAAAGAGAATTATTTTCTAAATATTTTATAAAATGTAATCAGAACAAAAGAAGATGTATTTTAAATAGAGTGATGGAATGAAACAGAGCTTCTGGGCAGAAATGGGGCTTGAAGAAAACCTCAAAACATATTGTTTTTCCTTTTAGTGATTCATGGCATTATGAATTTGCATGACTTTTTAAAATCTGTAGTTTAATCCCTCACACAGTGTCAGGTTTTGAAAATTTCAACAGAAATACACTGATTGGGCTTTGCACATTCTTCAGACTTTCAAATTGGTACTCAGCCTAGTGAAAACAATACATCAGTTGTTTTAAATCAGAAAAAATACTTGAACAAGACCGCATAGGGTTTATACAGGTATGCTGAAAGAACCCTTAAAAACAATTTTGAGTGGTTTTTTTGATATCTATGAACTACTTTGCAGTCTTGCCCATCATGTTCATCCCATCAGCCAGTCCAAAACTTTGTGTGCATGAGTATGTGCTTTTGCTCGTGTATTTATTTTTTAGTTCAGCACCATACCCCTGAGTGGTGGCTTGTCTGGCCTGACCACTGCTAGCTCTGTCACAGTCTCAGATCCATCTTCTCCGAACAGACACTGAGCTTCAGTGTGAAAGCCCAACTCCTGTTTAGTGTCCAGATCTTTTAGCCGAAGCTGCAGGCAGAATCAGAAGAAGAAATTAATTTATCTGAATTGTTTCTTATTTCCCAACAGGAACTGACATTTCTTCCTATTGTTTATGCCTGCACACACTTTGTAAAAGCAAACTGATTCTGCAATACAAGAGATACAGCAGTTGCTGCAAGCCGCTGATTTGGCAGCCTGATATTTATAGGTGTATTCTTCATTGTATTTCAACATAGGCATAGGACCCATTTGCAGGGAAGCAATGAAGGATACAGATTAAATTGACCTGCATATACTTGCAATTCGAGAATGTCAAACGAGTGAATACAATTACATCAATCTTAACAGCATATGCTCATTTTGCAAAAATATTTCTTTCGCTGCTTTTTATTTTTTTTCTTTACATGTGACTTTCTGTATCTCAGCTGAGATTTTCAAAGTTGGCAGCAATTAGGTGTCCAGTGGCCCTTGGGGGGTCCCTGTGGAAATAAGTTATTTGAAGAATTAATTCCAATCGAAGGTGTGAGAGTAGGTCCAACTTCGTTATATCTGACTTTAAATACTCAGTGGAGATTGAACAAATTAGATTCCAACTTTGTGAATTTAGAGCCTCCAAACCAACTGAGGAAGCACAGCCTTGGAAGCTCAGCTAGCCTAGCTACTGAGACAGTCATGTGGAGATCAGATTCAAAGGAGGGCAGCTCAGATTGTGAACTTTATCGTAAGTCAGGTTATAAAATACAGAATGACAAGTTATCAAGTATATGTAGAAACATTTCTGGTAACTGTTATACGCAGGATTGAACTTGATACATAGCTAACCACCACAAGTTTGCAGAAACGGTTTCTTCAGCTTTTAGAATCTCTTTGTACAGAAATATTAAACCCAAGTCATTAAAACCAAACCAAAATAAATAAAAAAACTTAATTCCATTGAGGCATTAAGCAATTGAAATTCTTAGGCAAGGATTCTCAAAATTACTGCGGTGATTTATTATCACTGTCACCAGCAGCAGCAAGAAAAGCGCGTGGCTGATTCTGCAGGATGCCCATACCACTTTTTAGAAATCCTTGGTACAGATTTCCTTACATAAACATCAAGTGCAAGCTTTGAAATGCAGAAATATTTATGTAACTGAATTATATAATATAAATTATTGGGAATCTGACAGTTCCACTTAAATTTGTGAGACTATCTTGCCCTTGAGTTCCTAGAAATGTCATTGCTGAACTTCTTCCATTTCTGCTTATGCGTTGTGTCCAGTGTTTCAAAAGTTCAGGCTTAAAGCTTCCAGATGAAAGTAAAAAATTCCCTATGACCATTTTCAGAGTTAAGCCATTAATTACTTGAATAAACAGTGCTTTTTTTTATGTAGTATTAAATTCCACTAAAATTTCAGCCAGGTGTTTGCTTGTTTGTTTGCACTTGCAATAACTGAATTTTCTCACAATAAATGTCTAAATTCTGCTCATGCAAAGATATCCTCCCTGATTTCTAACTATCCTCCCTGACTAAATATCAGTAAGTATTACAAACTCTTATCCATAAAAATTGGACTAAGGATTACATGCATGTGCAGGCAGACAACCTGCAGAAACCAGATGCACAAAAATGAGATGTGTAAATTTATGCGGACTTTGTCCTTTAAATAAAATGTACCTGACAAACTCTTGTTGGTTGTAAGAGTACATGTAAGTGTGAACTTAATCTCTAAATCATATGGTTTTCCTACATTCTATATGAAAAAAAATGACTTTGTATATTATTTTGGAAAGGGCCAAAACCTCTGTTTTGGGGACAAGAAAAAACTACTCATTCTAGAATAAATAAATCTTCAAAAATTATAGAAAAAATGTAAATTTTATCCAAGGTTGTATCATTTTCTACAGAAGAATGGAGAAAACTGTAGGAGATAACAGGGAAAGCTCTGGTACTCTGAAGCTGCTGTAGACACCAGAACAGAGAAAACAGAGAATAGTAACAGTAATATGGGGATTTTATCTCCTTTTTAGCATTTGCAGTCTCATCTGTAATCTGTGTTTTTGTGAAATTTCTGAAACCTTGGTTAATACTTCTGACACTTACAGAGAAAGCAAGGAAGGGAATTCTTTTAAATTGAAGATGAATTTGACCACCTATTCATAGTGAGCTTACACATACAGACTGCCCTCTGTAGTCTTCCTATTTCTACACAGCTACTCTATTTTTTACTGCACTCTAAGCCCTGTTAAAGTGAAATGAACTTGTTACATTTTAGGTTATGTTTCCATGTGTAAATTATTTATAAACAGACTAATAAACGAGTAATAGAGGTTATAAGCATATTACTGGCACAAGCAATAATGTTATTGTGGCTTATGCTGTGGCTTGTGAGTGCACCAATAGAGGAGACTACACTGCCTCACAGCTACCTATTGACTTGTAGACTGCAATAATTTAGATCTACTAATACACCATTTATTAAATACCTTTGAAGTATTTAAAATTATGAACAAGATCACTTAGCCATTTGCAGAGGGTTGTCTTGGAAAAGAAAGCACAAAGCTAACTACTACATTTGTGAATTTTCTGCCATGTTTTGGGCCACCAGTGGCTGAAGTCTTGTATTACATAATCACATAATGGATATATTGAGGTCAGTGACAACATATTTTTTGAGTGCTTTATCAATGGCCTGGAGATGCATATTTAAAATGCGAAATTAGTTTTGCTTACCTATTTTGCCATTCTTGTAGCCTGAACTAAGACTACAAAATTAGCTGAGAAAGAATACATTTGCAGAGAAAGTGTGAACAAGAAAAACTCCTCCTCTGTCCTCAGAGAAGCTTGAACTCAGACTTGTTGTCCCTTCAAGTACCATAAACCCACTCAAATTTTAACCTGGAATGCAGCTGTCTCTAGCATTTCCAATCAGAAAGGTTTCTAGACTGTTTAAGTACTCAGGGAATCACCCTTTTTATCTTTTAAATCCATAGTAGGGTGAAGGTACTATGTGGCCCACTTCAGATAACCTGCTTTTACTAATTTAAGAATAATTTAATGCTGTGTCCACAAGGCAGTGTAGTGTACAGTGCAAAGTGAAGCCAACAATCTGTCTTTCAAGAAAAGATATTTCTGCAATATTAGGAAGAATATTACAAGTTTATATGTAGTGTGTTTGGAATACCTTGTGAAGTTTAATTCCTCTTCTTAAGCGTGGACCAGATAACACAAAAGAAACTTTTGTTATATCTCCAATATCGCCAACAGTCAACTGTTAGAAAAATAAAGGAAAAAAAATAACTATACATTGTGTATAACATTTTGAATTACATACTTTAAACCCAAGTGAAAACATAAATAAAACAGGTAAAAGTACTAGTCAAGGACATTCATGTTAGGATGAGGAAGTTCCATTAAGATTTCAAGTGAATTTGGACTAACATTTGCATCATAATTTACGTTTATTTTTAAGTGGGAGAATCGGTTGCTGAGCCTAGGCAAACATATGAGCAAGGAAATGCATCACTGATTCAATATGTCCAAGCCAAATTTATGTTACTATTCTTTTCACTCCACCTCCTCTCCATCACATCTTTTTTCTCAAAATTGAACTGACATTTTGAACTCCAGCATTTAAGCAAATGATGTTTATATTGCATTTTTGCCCAAGATGGGCAATGACCACTTTTTCCATGTTTGAAATAAACATATTTTGGAAAGTGTGATCCAGGTTAACACACATGTCCAGACGCTGCCATTAACCTCGTGTGTAAACTACAGTATTTATATTTGCCCAGGCCCAAGCTTATTGTAGAGACACACAGCTTCTAAGCAGTGAAAACAGATTAGCCGTGGTCTGAGAAATGGAATGTAAAGAAAGTATGGAATAGTTCCATTGTTTATGGTCTTATTGTTAAGGCCTACTAGTCTTAATTCAAAGTTAATGAGGCTTTTCATGTCAATGTTGGCTTTTGCTCAAGAGAGCTTTCCTAAGTAATATATATTAGACCATGTGAGAAGTTCTTCAAGTGTGGTTTATTGAAAACATAAAGGTGTAAACATTAACACTGATAAATAAAAATCATCCCCCACAACTTCACATAAGTTGGCTACAAGTCTTAATTTACTGACACAATTTGGTAAGGCTTGTGTGAAATAAGAAAGAAGCTTACCAAAAACGGATTGTCATTCAGATTCGGAACTTTCTGTGCAGGGGATTTCCCTTTTCTTCCAAATACAACAACTTGAATATCAGGAACATCTTCTGGTATTTGTGTGCAGTGCACCCATGCTTGCCAACATCCTCTGCTTTTAGTATCAAAATTTTTTGCCAGAAGAGATGTGACAGATGTTTCTGCACAGAAAACAAACATATATTCACAGCCCATGTCTAGCTTATAAGATGGTAAAAGCCAAAAGATATGAAATCACATTGCCTGGTAGTGCTGGATCTAGCACAGGCAAGTCAGGTAACAGAGACACAAAACACCCTTTACTCATTTTAGCACTGTGGAAGTGTAGAAAACCAGGCCCACACTTTCATTAATCCATGCCACGCTCATGGAGGGTCCATGTCTATCTTCTCTGTATTGTTCCAAAGACAGGACACATGCTGCCAGAACAGACTTTCAATACTGCCACTTCAATCTTCTTCATTCCATGCGTAATTTCTTCCTCCTTGTTTAACACAAGGCATGATTCACCTTGGTCCAGACCCCTGTCCATCACTATTGGGATACCAATGCTCAGTCGTGTCTACATAGCCTTGTGGTGGCCCTGTTCTGCTTTGCCATGCTATAGCGATCCATGCAAATGAAGGGCATTTCTGCTATATTACCTTTGAGGGGAATTGTCACTTCTACAAAATCTTTCTTGGAGCGTTTATTGATCCAGTTATTGTGAACAAAAACATGTGCAGAAAAAGGATAGAAGACTTCTTTTATAACAATTTTTTCCAAGAACCATTCATCTGAATGAAAATAAACAGAATATTAATTTATACCTTGTAAGTAACAAAATGTTCTCAGTATGCAGTCATAAGTTTCTATTTTCAGTAAATCAATAAAATGCACTCTTCTGCAGGAATGCTTAAAGAAATAAAACTTCTGAAAATATATTGGCTGTGTGTATATGTGTTTCTGGCTGTTCAAAATATTCAAGATAGCAAAAGAAGTCTTAAACTTTTACAGAACTTTTGAAATTATGGGGATAGAAACATGGGGATAGATTTGATTTAATAATCTATTAACATTCCAAAGAATGGGAAGTATTCTACATGAGATCTCTAGATGCAGAAAGTCCCCCATAGGAAAAGATATTATGAAAGTCCTAAAGGAAAAAGAATCAGGATTTCTACCACATTTTGCATCAGAAAATCCACTCAACACACAACTTCATTTCTGGTGAGGTTCTATGCTTTCTAATAGCAAGCAAACTTCAGCTCAAGATTTTCTGTTGATTGAGGCTATTGTGCTTATTCTCTGGACACAAAATGCTTGAAGACTCAGACTTCTGAGTCTTGGTAAACTTGGTTATACTCCAAGTCTTGGTGAAATCAATGAAAGTTTGATCATTCATTTCAATGTTACCATCTAGGAAATAAATGAGAAATGTTCCCCAAATCAGATTTGCTTTCTGAGCCTGAATTTAACCTACAGAGTCACCTTATGATCTTGGGTTTTGGTAAAGATAAAATAACAGGGTTTCTGGGACAATCGTATCTCCATTATCAACATTATCTGCAGAAGCAGGATATCCATAGACTCTCTGCTTTGTTGTGCCTAATAACTGCCAGGCCAAAATTTTAGCCAAAGTAGAAGAAAATATCAATTCATTATGTTCCTTCCTGTTACTATTTATTTTTAAGAAGTAAGCAATTTTCTTTAGTTCCAATGGCTGTTGGTTGGAAAGAGGACAAATAAAAATGCTACAGGAAGCACAACTTTTCACAGGTTTTCATCTACCACTCAACCTCACATATCCAGGATCCCTTAAAAAAAAGAATACATTTCAAATGAATTAGAAGGAAAATAAAAAGCCAGAACAGCCTTCCTCCATGTTCCACTCTCAAATCTGATAAACTGATTTTCTGTATTTATCTTTACCTATAATAATTTAGTCCTGAAAAATATTTGTCTTTTCAAATTAAAATGTCCATTGTTCCAAAATGGAGAGGAATTAAAAAATGTCAAATTTTCAAAAGCATGATGTCACGTTGTTTCCTGAAAATGAAAAGCTCTGAGTGTACTCACAAATACGAATTAGCTTTTATGGACAAATATTTAACATGGAATATACAATTTTACCAGTTTACAGCATCACTAAATTTGCTATGAATGCTTTGCACACTTCAGTAAAACCAAGCTGTGTACTTGACACTTATAGTCCAACAGAAATAATGAACAACAGAAAACGGAAAGCAATTTCAGATTTTCTAGAACTTTTAAAAAGAATAGTTATTTTTAATCTTAAATTTAAGATATTTCTGAAGTCCTAGGATTTCCTAATCTGATAACCTATATTATTATTGTACATTAACTTAAAAAATGGCTGACCTTTTTTTGGACTCTTAAATCCAACAAGAACTTGGTTCAGTTTGCCAAGGTATACTGCTTTAATTTTAAAAACATCCACCTGCAATGAAAAATATTTAAATTCTATCTTAGTTAAACTTTATGTGTACCTTCTTTTGAAGGTTTATCAGTTAGCCTACTCTTTCATTTCTTTGTATCTCAATGGAAACAAGTCCTTCTTGTTCATACCATTCCAATGTCTTAGAAACATTAACTACACCCATTTTTAGTACCTTCATTTTTAGTACCTTCATGGAATGAAATAACAAAATCGGTTCAATTAATACTTGTGTTGAAAGTTCGATCTAAAAACTTTCCCAGTGTAACTAATGAATGTTATGAATCAAAAAATTCTGAAATTCTGGGGCAATTCCATTTTCACTAAAATTCACAGTTAATTTTATGGGAATTAGGCAAGTAAATAGGAATCCAGTGAACAGTATCTGGGAAGGTTTCAATCAGCTGTGCTGTCAGGATAAGGATTTTTCACAGAAGTTATTTCTATGATAGGTCATATTTTCCACATAAAACAGACTTGCATGCTGAATAGACCTCGTGGAATCTTTTTTTTCCCCAACTGTAAATCTTGGTAGAACATTCACCTTCTTGGCCTATACATGTTTGCCTTCTTTGTGTAGTCATCTTCCTTCTTTATCAATGGGAAACCTCATGCAAGTATGCACATTGATACTGGGAACATGTATTGCTAAAGTGTTTGCTTGTTGGCTTTTTTGCACTGAGCCTTAAGAAACGAGGTTTGGAAACACACTATTCATTAATGGGCTCATTTATGCTCTTGGGAAATCAGCAATGGAATAAAATCTCCACAATAAGCCTGTTTAAATTTTTGTAACTTCATGAGTCATCCTATAATAGACAGGAGAAGTTGTCTTCAAACTGCTGAGCTCAAAATGCAATTTGAAGACAAAAGTTTGGGATCAATTTGTGGGTTTGAAAAAAAAAAAACAAACAATAAAAGCTTTGTATTTTTCCCATAGCAGCTGCCAAGTACAATGACTTAGAAAAAAACACATTTATGTCTGAGACCCATATTAACCACAAAAGTAATTTAGAGAAAAAAATAAAGACTGAGAATAAAGATTAAGTATTTGAGGGCAAGGTGGAGTAAAGAAAAGTGTGAGAGAATGAATATCCAAACAATTGTTACTTTAGATCTTTATGTAAGAAGAGTAGGGTGTTATAGCCTAGGATATAGGAAAGCTCCTTAGTGTTCCAAATGAAGAATTCAGCCTCCTGGAAAGTCCCGTTCAAAAAGTGACACTGACTCTATTATACTGAAAAACACTGGTGAATTTTCAGGTGACATATTTTCATTGGAGTTACTATTCACAGAAGTCAATCATATTGTTTAAATGTTTTTCATTTAACATACTTTCTCACAAAATAAAGAAGAATTAAAAAGTTCAGGACAGTTCAGTTTTTTGAAAGAGAGAGGAATCAGCCCCTTTTTCAGTCTACACTGACATTTTATCCATTGTACTAAGCAATCTTGTTGTTCAGATTTCTCTACAGTATTATCTTTAACATATATACAACTATTATCTATATCACCCAAAAGATAAATCTATAAAATTTTCTGTGTTACTCCTTAAAGTCAGGTGAGTCCTACAATCCTGTCATTACTATTTTCAAATTTATTTTCTGACATCTGAGCTAGCAGCTTGATCAGTTCTTGATGAACATGACATTGGGCACCCATATTATCTTCCACAATGGCAAAAGTAACTGGTGACAATGAAATATTCCTTCCTGCCCTCCCCAAAATATGATTTCTATGTACTTTGCAAAGATTTTATGATTCTCTTAAAACAAAATAAAAATCTTACAAATCTGAATTCAAAGTGAATGGTAAGGTCTAGTGAAGTATCAGCTAGACATTATCTTTTGATCTGAAATAGATATTCCCTTCTGATCTGAAATATGTTTCAGTTACTTTGTTCTTATACCAGTAACTACTTTAGGAATTGTTCTTCTACGAAAAACTCTAAACTTCAAAAAGCAAGATTTTAAAAATGTCTAAAAGCAGTAAGAGAGTGGAAGTACTAGAAAAATGAAAAAAAAAAACCAACCAAAACTGCTTGGAACACTGACATTACCGTTCAGGAAAGTTAACAAGAAAATGACGTGGTTTAAAGCAGGTACAAAGGTGAGATACCCTACAGAAATGGTATCTGTTCTACCAATCAGGCTTATTTCAACAAACCAGTAATAGCTCCCTGTCCTTATAAATCTAGAATATTAAATTAGAATTTTTAGATTACTTATAGGCTAACTCAAAATTACTTCTTCAGCTTAACTGTTTCGCTGTTGCACAGTGCTGACGAGGCTTAAAAGTAATATGTTACCTATGGAAACAAGCACCTCTTAGTTACAAGAGAAGATTATGACTATATGAAATGTAATATATATACACACACACCTATTGGTACTCTGTCAATGAAAGGTTTTATTCAAATATAAATCTTAACAAAAAGACACTGATTCAGTTACATTTTTCCCCATTGCTTTACCTGCCCTCTGGCAAAAGTGATCAGGCTGTTTCTTGTATTAAGCCACCGTTTCCCCGAGTCACTCTTTTCTCCTTGAATACAAAGATAAGCTTCACCAGTGGCATCTGCTTTCTTCGAGTCTCCCGTGTGCAAATGGACTGAATATTCCACAACTTCAGAAAAAAATACACATACAAAAATCCAAAAAGTCAGTATAAGAAAAAGCTACTTGTCTTCTCAACCAACATCTGCATTATGTACCAAACTCTAGTAGAAACCATTGCAAGTTTCATCAGAATTGCATATTGTGCCACAGAAGAGGGAGCACAGGTCTCTTCAGTTCTGGTGACATACACAAACAATACACATTCCTGTTGCATGAATACAGATTTGTTCTGCTTTGACACCACTCCCAGAAAATCAGAACTACTGCCTGTTGCTTGGGGCACAGCATGTCCTGTGTATTGCCCCCTTCCCCTGAGGAAGGGAATTCTATTTTACAAAGTTTTTCATGTTTACATCCTCTCTGGAAAGTCTAAGTTCTGCTTTTTAAGACTATTTACCCATGTTTCTTTGTTCCTTTCTTCCTTCTTTCTCTGTCTACACTTTTATCCTTGAAATTAAATGAGAGCTTACACTTATAAAGTGGCTTGGAATACCGGGACCTTATTGTCTTAAGCTTTAAACTCATGTAATTATCTCCCAACAAATAACATGTCAGGACTCTCTTATAGTCAGACCATAATACTATTACCATGTTCTTCAGTTAAAACATGTTAATGTTGAAGAGAAATAATGACTAAAAATTCTTTCAACATCAGCTTTAAAACATAAATAGAAAATCCCCCTCACATTTTGTATCAGTCTCCAAAGAACCTCCCAGGTGATGTATAACAAACCACAAATACAGATCAGCTAGGTGAAACTGGAGTTCAGGGAAAAGCATTCCTGCTTTTCTCAGCTGCTGCCATAGTATGAAGATTAGAAGAGAAACCTATGGTTTCCATGCAGAGCTTCTGCTTCCTTGCCTCTTTCTGCAGACAAGACCAGATTGCATTAATTCTAAAATACTTAATTGAAAACTCCTATTTTCATTTTTAAATGACCTATTTTAGCCCCTGAGTTTATCATGGAAACAAGGAACAAGGAAACACTGAAACAGAAGAAGGTCACAATCTCAATATTTACGGTTATTTGCATTATTCTAACAAGAAGCAGCCAGGCAAAAAGGATTTATTTTGGGTTGGGATTTTTTTGTCTTAGTGTTGTAAGTCTGGTTTTACTCAGATTGCAATAATAAATCTGTGCTCATTTGTATAATGCTGGGGCTGTCACTTTAGGAATATAACTTTGGTGGCTATATTAGGAATATGATTCTTATGCTGCCAGCACGGAAAGGCAAATGCTGTAGAAAACACCCATGATGGGCTCCCATATATTCTAGGGATAGACTCTAAGAGTTAGGAGTCTAAACTTAAATAGTCCGAATGTTCATCTGCTTCCAGATACAAGCATCATCACCTCAGCCTAAGAAAAAAAAAAAACTATTATCATTCAGCAACACAGGTTTGTAAAACACACCTTTCTAATATTTTTCAGAATAATAAAAAAAAAACATTTTATCCACTGTAAAATGCAAAGCCACATTTAGGATTTGGGTAATAAGCAATGTACGTGTGCTAAAAATGCCTATACTAGCTCTTAAACTTCTTTGTCACGAGCTTCAAGATTTTTTTTTTTAAAGAAATGAACACCCTTAAAATCCAGCATTTTGCAAGTATTGAGCTGTCTTTGACTACTCCAAACTATTCAGCCCCAACTCCCAAAACACTCATCACTGGCACAGTAAAGCAGATATGGACAACATCTAGTCTACATAACAGTTAGATGGTAGAGAAAGCCTTCCAGTTTCATTCTGCCACTTGTTCCTAATTGGAACTGGCTGGCTGTACATTTGCTTTCCCAGGAAACGCCTATGTGCAAAGAAGGTAAATGGTTCTTTAGACAGATATGAAACTAAGGGGAAGATGAGAAGCACTTTCAGTCTCACAACTGACAATACAAGCCAGAGGATACTGCAATACACATTACTGAAGTCTGAAACGCATATTTCAGTCTAAAATACATCACAGGATACACAAATATCTAAGTATACATCCTGGAAACACCTGATATTTTCAGTGCAGTTTGCTTCTTGAATCAAATTTATTCCAAGACAGACATGGTCCTATTAAACCAAACTGTGCATCCTTTTAAAAGATACAATTACAAGAAATTTCTGGTAGATTTGAGAATGAATGTTAGAACGCAGAATTTAAGGCTGTCATTTATTTTCATGCGTAGGTGATAGGCAAACAGGAAGGGAAAATAGTGTTCTGAGGATATTTATTTTTAATCTTCTCTTACAGCTCTTTTCACAAGTTGGTGCTATTCATATTGAGTGTTATAATCAACAGGCCTGAATTCAGACATTATTGTGGCATCTTATATAGCTATTTCTTTATATGTCATAAATAAAAAGGTCACATAAGTGAAGCAAAGGCTCTGAATAGTGAGTTGCATACTGATTGAAAATCTAATATCTGAAAGGATTCATTAAATAATGATTGCATTTGTTAAAATGTTAAAATTGTGCTGGTTGCAAATAAACTTCTGAAATGTCTTTGTTTCTCTTCATCTTTTACTACATAGAGATGATGTCTGAGAAAATCTGTTTTCTTAAAAGTGACTTTATTTTGTTGCAGCACTATTTACTTTGCTTCAGGGACTTCCCCTAGGCTGTTTGGTTTTTTAAAATCATTTTAAGCAAAGAGCTGGGAAAGTGCTTGTAATTCACTGCATTGTTCGTGTTTGGTGATAAGAAGTAAACCAAGAGCTTTTCGAGACTGAGGCCCTAACATATCTCATCTCTTTCTTAAGGGCAGTTAAATATGCACTGCCAGGCGAAAGACAACATAGTTGCTTGAAAGTCAGCATAGCTACACCTACTTGCTCCCGCCTAATTCTCATTTAAAAGGGGAAAGAAAATCATGACTTTAAAGACAGGACAGAAGGCGTTGCTTTAAATTTGCCTTTCTTTTGTTGTTGTTGATTTTACTATATTCTAAGTGTTAAATATCATTTATTGTGATAATTTGGTAACTTTTGTACACAGAAGTCCCAATAGCCCTTCAACGGTGAAGTCTGAATGATACAATCATATACTTTCTGAAGTTCAGAGGTGTAATTAAACTTTTTACACCATTATGATGTTAGATTTGTAATAAAATCAGGCCATGCAGGTAATTTTTCTGAAGTAGGGGGGAAAAGTAAGAAAAGCTCTCAGGGAGGAAAAGAACTATCAAAATAATTCCTCTTCTGTTGGAGGTCTCCAGATCTTTTCTCTTACTGCTTTCCTCTGTAGATTGTCATGTTCTCCATGGAAGGATAAGATGGCAGGGATGAGAATGCAAATGGAGCAGGGTAGGGCGCTATATTACAGAGCTGTTAGATATAGCCAACAGGGACACTTTTGTAAGTTTTTCTGCAAAAAAAAAAATATGCTGCAAAATAGTAAAAAAAATAGAAAAAGGAAATATAGAAAATGAGTATTGTGGAGGTGGTTGTCTTAATTCCCCATTGAATCTTTTCCCCATTTTTGGTTTAAAATTACTACTAAGCAACTAAGGTCGTAGATGTGTAGAGTAGGCAGTGATATTTTTCAAATGTTCATTTAATCTGAAGTCCAAAAATGTACATGATAAAAATATTGACCCATGATAGAGATAGATTAAATACTGTGTTTACAAACACCAGGACAGATTAAAGAAAAGAAATCAAAAAACTTATCAGCTTCTGTGATACTAGCTAATAGTCAGAATACAAATTCAGTTCTGAGATAATCCTGCAGAACCTAATGAAATTATTCAACAGAATCATTTGACTTTGTTTTTTAATACAATTGTATCTGGGAAGTTACCTGCAGTCCAGGCTTGTACACTCACTTTTAAGAAGAAATATTTCTGCAGGCTGAAGAAAAAGCAATTTCGGACATTCACATTTACATTTTGCTTATTTTTGTTCATTTGTTTTTAATTATTAAGTATAGATTCAATGATATCTGATAAATATGATGGGATTTACTGGGCATGAAAAATGATACTCAGGTTCTCACCAGATGAGGTAGGATATTCAGGAGACGTGGACAGAAGATACATTAGAGATTAGTAAGAGATGAAAAAAACATGAAACAAGTGTGTTTCTAGATACAGAAGAATAATTTTGAGTGTCCATTGTTTTACAATTCAAGATAATGCTCCCTGACAGTATCTCCATTTTGTTCTTAGCATAATAGAGGCTTTGAGGAATGCATTCTAGACATTTTTGTTTGTTTGAATTTCTAGACTTATTTGTAGTTAAACATAGAAATTTTGAATTCTGAAAATAATTACCAATACTTATAATTTTCACCAATCGTTCATAAATAAACTGGGGAAACAGACGTTTTTGACAAGCACTAGATTTGCTACATTCAGCATTGCACATCCTGCATATATTACATCCAACGTCCAACGTTAACTGAATTTGAAGGACCAAAACTCTAAAACAATACATTCTTTTCAGTAAATGAATACAAGGCCACTAATTGTTTAAAATCATGGAAACCCACACAGAACCAGAGATTTGAAAGGTCTACAGTGTTTTATTTGTTGAAGTCTTAACTCTAAATAGGATGACATATTTAGGAAAACCTCCTTAAAGAACATGCAAGAAAGTTCATGTGGAATATTTTATGTCTTTTTCTGGGCTGATTCCATCTCTTTCTGTTCGTTTCTGTTTAAGCAGAACATACTTTGTACAATAGCCTCTATCAATAAACCTCTTAACCATCACTAAAAGCTTCAGTGTATGATCTTTACAATCCCTATCAATCCTCTTTATTCTAATGAGCTGGATAAATGAGAAGCCTGTTCTTAAACTGCTAGTAGCCAAGTTACTTGTCTGCAACTGGTTGTCCCTCTCCATACTCCCCGGGGGGTTGAAAGAAATCACTTTATTACCTCTCTGGCATCACACAATTCATGTGCTACTAATAGCAGAGAAACATGCAACTTTGGATATGTTTTTGTGTAATATTACTTTCCCTGCTACAAATTTCTCATCAACATCGATGAAACACTAGAGCTACTGAAATTTCTTGATATATGTTTGTTGGCTAATTGTAACATTTTTTAAATTGTAAAAGTGTAGACATACTATTTCTATTTGGTAAGATGTCTTTGCAATTCTTTAATTCTTAAAAAAATTACTGTGTTTCTAGGTCACATACATATCTCTGTGAATAGCAAGATTCAGGTTAATATCACACAGCAGTTGGTATTTTGTACACATCTTTAGCTGCCATAGCATTAATTTGAAGAAACAATAAATAATCAAGATCTAAAACTGGAGCCTCATGTAACAAGAAAGAAGCCAAATCCTATGTTTAGTGTCAGCAATTGTAGCATCTGTCATAATCCTGATACCAATGATTTCTGTTTTCTCAGCTTTCTTTTTGTGAGAAATGCATGTGAAAAACCATCATATTCCTGAGTATCAAATTCTTGTGGAAATCTTCACACAGTATTTTAGGCCCCAAAGAGATATACTGGTATTCCACTGACACACAGACCCTGACACCATTAAGTAAAAAGGACTTAGCTTACCAGGCAAAGGCTCCTGATCTGCATAGAGAGCTGGCAGTTCCACACATTTGTCTTCATTAGGGTTGAACCAGCAGTCAAAAGCTAAATACATCTCTTCTTTTGTGCCTGTGTGCTTCATATGCAGTAAATCTAAGTGCCACGGCTGGTTCAGCTTGTTATGTGGACCTGTTACCTGAACTTTGTATACGGAGCCAATATCTGCCAGTTCCTCCTGTGTGAGGAAAAAGAGAAGATGAATGGATCTCATTCTAATTGTACCAAATCAAACATAGTTAACAGCTGTATGCAGCAGCTGAACAAACCTCAGTAGTTAAAGAATTTGGGGCAGATTTACAACTGCTAATATTTTCCCCCTTTCTAATCAATACAGAATTGAATTACTTATGTGAGTGAGGAGATGGAATGCTTGAGGCTTCGTATCAGGGAATGAGTGATGCCAGTCTCTGCTGAAATTTGTACACAGAAGAAGACACAGCACTCATATATATTACACTGATTCAGTAGACTATTTGCAGGCACAGAAGCTTCAGTCAATTCTAAAAATTGTGAACACTATTAGAAATATTTCTTACAACTTGTAATACAAAATGGTGCAATTCACTATAGATTTGAAGGAGAATTAATCAGATACTGAGGAAATATCCAAGACATCCTCCATCTTCACCCTATACCATGTTTTCATACAGAAGCTGTCTGTTAAAAATCTTCCTCCTCTGGCACTGAAGCTTGAGAAAAAAATCTTCTGGTTCTACTGGGGATAGTACAGCATCTCTGTGACATACCGTTGCTTAAGTAAGTTAAAGCAGAGGAGGCCTTAGATAATTATAATTTTTTAAAACCAATATTTTTTCCTTGTAGCAAAAAAGAAGGGAGAAAACAGAAGTTACCATCTTTTCCAGGTCTCTACTTCTCATGTTCTTCCCCCTGCTCTTTCATTTCAAATATTGCCTAGCTAGTAGATGTTCATGTGACCTGACTTCAGCCTTTCTTCTAACAGGACACTTACAGTTTCATATTATTTCTTCATATTCACGAGAGGTTCTTGGAAAGCAAATTAGGAAAATCTTCTGGGTATTCCTCATTTTGGATCATGTTTATGGCCTGGAGTAGTCTGCTTGGGTCCTCTTTCATTAAAGAGGAAGATCAAAAAACAGCCAATTATTCCTTTAGCTCAGTCCTTAAATCCAATTTAACTGAGTAGCAGGAAGAAGAACAAGGAAACAGTTTCTTCATTCACAACTCCAAGGCTGCTTTCTGATGAACCCCAAAATGAAAAGTAACATATTTTCACACACTCTTTGTGTTTCTTGCCAGGGCTTTCTTCTCACCTTTTTTTTCCCCTGAGTTTCTGTCAGTACCTTCTTCAACAGTTCCAGCAGTCAGTCCTGAAGAAATATCTTTCAGGATGTGGTTTCATGGACATATGTCTCTGATGCAAAGCTGACTTGTGAAGTTCCCACTTTCCTGTCTGCCCAATCCCTGCTCCTGCTCCCTGAGTTCTGCCTTACATTTATTTCTGCAGCTGCAGGGTGAATTGATTAAGGTTAAAATGAAGGCTAAAGAACCAATCAAGGTTAGAACTTCCAGTTTTCTCAGAGGGATCAACCATTTCCTCAAAACCCACATAGGACAACAGAAGAAAGAAATAAGCAGCACAAGAACAGGTCAAATAGTCACACTTCCCTTGAATATTGTTCTAGCTTCCAGCACTTCCAGCTTAGGGATCTCCTGAGCCAGACAGAGGAGGTGTCTGCAGTGTTTACCCTCAGGTCAGTTCCAAATTCTACTGAACTGGTCTTTTGTGGAGAGCAAAACCAGAAAAGTGTCAGAGTCACAGATTTGACATTGGGAAAGAATTATAATTAAAAGAAGGGAGTGAGAGCATTGAGAAAAGAAGCAGGCTACAAATCAACAAAGGTGGACCTCAGACACTTGTTAGTATTTTAGTTAATGGGTAATAGGATGAAGTGAAGACAAACAACAGAAGGGCAGAAGAACTGAATAAAGGAGAAAACTTGTGAGTAGAAAGGAGCTGATCAAGAACATAAAGGAAGTGATAACGATGCCAAAAAAAGAGAGAAATCATGCAAGAAAAGACAGCCTTAGACCCACAGAAACAAGGTGGCAGTGATGAATAAATTACTTGAAAGAGAAAAAAGAACTTTCTGTAAGTTTCATCTAATTTATGATTCTTCTGTCTCCATTAGCAGCCCCAAATGCTCTGTAGTATCCCATGTATGTTTACAAATTACTCACTTTTGTGAGATCAGCAAAATCTATAAATCAGTAACTGCAGTGTGGTGTGTACTGTGATATGCACCAAGGGACCAATTTGCTCACTTAAGCATTCTCAGTATGAGACATTGGGATAATCTGCTCATTCAAACGCCATTGTTCAAATGACAGCGTTACTACCTACAAAAAAAAATCATGACCTGTGCCAAACTACACAGAGGACTTAAAAATCAATTTGGTAGTTTAGTTTAAAGAAACAATTTATCTCAGAATTACATGAATTATCAGCTACATGATCATTAGACTTTTCTTTCTATAGAGAAAGGGTGAAGTACTTTGATCTGAATTGCTTTTCCTGTAACTTGAAGTGGCAACTTTTTGTGACTCAGGTTGCCGTAGAAGATAAAAGAAAGGCATATTGGATCCTCTTCATTGCTCAAGTCAGATCCAGTGATGTCCATTATCCAGAGACCTGATGACTTCATGTTGATTTCAGGGAGTTTAGGGCTAGAAATCAGTCTTCTACCTTTAAGAACAATAAAAGAGAAACAGGAAAGATGACAGCATGTCATGTTTAAAATCTAGTTTCAGAGGTAATTTCTTGATGCCAGCGTATTTTCCTTGTCATATTTAGAAGTAATTACTAAGAGAACATTCTGTCACCCTTTACAGGCCTAATTAATTGTTCTTGAAAAAGCAATCAATGTTACTAAAACCACTTTATCATTTAGAAGCACCAGCCATCTGTATCAAGTAGACACCTAGTGCAAAATGAATAATAACAATGAAATCCACTTGTAACTAGATTTTAGCTGGCAATATAACATGTGCAGTAATAGTATGAGAATGACAGGTAAGCCTGTAGTAAACACAAAAATACTTGCCAGGTCCTTGGAAGATCAATATTACTATCCCCTTATCTTTTTTTCATTAATTACTATTATCCTTTATATTCATTCTGTTTTAACCATTCTATAGGAAATTAAAATGTTTTAATAGAAAGGAATAGCTCAGTAAAATGTACTTTCTGAAGCTCAGAAAAAAAAAAACCAACTGAATGCCTGTATATCTGTTATTGGCACCTTACGTTTTTAAGTTGTCTTACTCCCTCTGGGCAACTTTTGTAGCTCATCTACTTTACCCAGAATTGTTTTCACAGGACTGAAGGAAGGAGTCTTTTCTACTAGTTCTAAATGACCAGAGGTCCTGCTGTTAAGTGTTCTTTTTCTACATAGATCCAGATTTAGACTTGTACAACTTTTGACATAGTAGTCTCGAAATAAGCAGAAACTGTGCATACCGAAATTGTTGCTTTGAGCTGTGGAATAATACAAGTAAAGACTAGGCTTATTTCATTGAAATAACTTTTCTCTGGATTTCAAGTGAGATCCTGAGCTACCTGAAAGCAGTGCATAAAACTTAAGCTATTTATCCCCATGAGGCTCACATCTCAAACAGCTTTAAGAGTTCCATCGCAAAATGCTAAATTTAATTCGGGAGGCGAGTGTTACATACAAAACACATTAACGGGATGGATTTTTAACTTTGACCTCACCAGATGTGATATTGCTATAATAGTAAGATCAAGCTGAAAATTCACATTTTCAATAAAAGAAAGATACTACAGAGATCTGAAAGAGCTGTAGCCAATTTTAAAATACATTTATATAAACAGGCAAGACAGTATTGCAGAGGAGCTCACCAACTGTCACAATCTCACAAACAGTTTCACATATCCCCAGATGATTATCAAGCCAGTTCCACCATGGGAAGACCCATTCTTTGTCTGAATCTTGTGATTCCTTGATTGTTACCATCTTGAGGTACATCCCAGCCCCATAGCCTTCTCCATCATGTCCTATGACTACTTTTTGCAAATGACTCAGAGAAACAGCTTCCACCAAAAATGAATCCACCTGAAAAAAAAAAGGAAATGCTTAATAAAGCAGAGTTTGAAACCAAATGTGCTTTAACTTAAGGGAAAGTGTGTCCTGGATTCATTTGAGGATTTAAAATTTGCACCTGTATTTTTGTAATACTTGATTTAACATCTTCCCTCTAAATCTAGGAAAGCACACAGTGCTTATACCCGACAGTGAATCTCACATTCGTATTTAATGATGTCTTGTAACTTCATTTGATCTTTGAACAATATAGATCATTTTCTATCACAAAAAAATGCACATACCTCAACCTCCTGATAATCAAATAGCTATGACAAGATTTTGAAGCAAATTTCTATCTTTCAGGTTACTTCTGGTTTCTAAAATTTATCATATAAATGTATAGTAGCAGTCCTAAAGGAACACTAGAAACCTAAGAAGTATGTGTTCACTCCAAGACAGCTTTTAAGTTGTTCTCAATAGTCAGAAAAGCCGGTCTTTTTGTTTTTCTTACAAAATGAAAATAATTGCAGAAACAGTAAATGGAGAGAAGAGTAAGCAACAGGAGGCAGGAAGTTAAGATCAAGATTGACAACAATTTCACCAAAGGTTAAGAAACAGGAAGGGAAGCAGAATAGAGAATGCAGAGTAAGAGAAAAAGAAAAGTAAACACAGGCATTTGTGGATCAAAATAGGGACAACAGAAACAATAAGATAAAGAAAAATATGAAATGTGAAGAAAGACATTATATATATCACTAAATTCTTGCTCACTTTGTAAGAAAGCCAGATGTTCTGTATATGGCTCAGCCTAGGGTCAGATGGATCTGATGGTAACGTATAAAAGCCAACAAAGTTACGGACAACTGGAGTTTAAACAGCAATGCCTAGGATTATAATTAACACCATCATCCCAATAAAACATTAATTAGATAGTAGGAAGTTACTAAGCCAGATGTACTTGCTAAAGTCTTATGTGCTGTCCCTGCTACTTTTTAAATAAAAATATTGGAGAAATGGATTTTCTGCTATGAATATTAAAAGTATTTCATATGATAAAAATAATTATTCTTCTTCTAGCAATAGTCAGGATGCAACAGCCAGATTGTAAGCAGAAATCATTAATTTCTTTTAATTAAGATATTTTAGGAAATAAATCTGTGCATACAGGTAAGTTAAAATAATTCTTGTAGAGTGCTGTACTCTATATAAAGGCATAGCCCTGAGATGTATGCAGAAATGAAACTTGGAAATTCACTCAGTTTATTACTTATTCCATTTTTACCCTATCAAGTGCAGTGGTAATTGTGTGATGAAATAATTTTACAGAAACCTAAGACTCCCTTGACAATGTACACCATGGTAGTGAGCTTTTTCAAACTTCAGTGTTCAATGAGTGAACCTCTTACAGGAAAGGCTAAAATGCAAGAGAAGGATCTTATAGTCATTGGTCATCTAGAAACGTTGCTGTTTTGTGCAGTCTCTTCTCTAAGGGGAATTCTTGTCTCTTGTTTGAACTTACTGACTGGCATTGAGCTGGTGTTTCCTGTGGGATTGTGGTTACAGTAATATCACTGACTGCAAAAGTCTCATTTCTGTACCTTATTTTGAATCACTAATTTTTAATTCTTTGATACCTGTGCTGTCCTATATTTGGAATGGAAGAAGTAAGAAGCATGATCACAGATGTCCTCCCTAGAAAAATGCTTTCTATGTGCTCATGTCCAGTCTCTAATGTCATGTGGGGATGTTCATATACAAGAAGGAAATAACACTCACATTGGTGTACTGTGAATATCTGGAAGTTCAATACTGTTTCCAAATTTTTGCAAGATATATTCTGAGCAGGCATTGTGACCCTTAATGCACTAATAACCTCTGCACATGCAAGACAGTACTTTTTGTACTCCTACCTTATTCCTCTGAAATTTTCTTCCTTTCGCTAAAGACGTATGAAGTTTCCTCACACCTGTGTCCCCTCTTTTGCCATAGAGAGTGATATAAACATTTGCAAAAGTTTCTGCTCCCCAGCGGTCACCGATATGTACAGAGACAACATACTTATAGACTGTACAAAAAGAAAAGAAAAGAAGTTTGAATTAACTTGATTAAGTATAAGGCATATGTGAAAGAAAAGAGCAACACATTTAGTAAGACCACTGCTTGCTTTTATTTCTGCAGTTACCGGAAAAATTCACTACACGGGGATTGAAATAGGTTACTCTCTATGAATCTGATTTCTTCATGCTAAGTTCAATGAAGATTTTTCATTCATTTCTTTAGAAACTTGAAGGAAATTGCACTTGCGCAATTTAGATTTATGCAGCTTAGAGCTACTAATATCTAGACAAATTCTGCTGAATTCTGTTTTGTCATTATATTGCATACGTATTCATACTACTACAGAACAAATATACCAACATTTTTCAAATTTCATTTTTAACATACAGTCCTGCTGAGTTAACATTTAACTAAAGTAATGCCATAGTTTCTTTTAAGGTCATGAATAGATTTAAAGTACTTAGGGACTAGAACTTCTGGAACTTTAGTTTAGAAAAGCAGTCATGTCTAATTATTTTTATCCCGTGTGAAACTGCCAACTTTTCTGAATAAATGTGGTACTTCTATAGGTCTTCACATTCCAAGTTCGTCTCTGAATATACTCTGAAACTGTCAGCATGTCAAAAAGTGGTCCATAGGAAAAAAAACAAATAAAATTTTTTGTACAATGAGGATTATTTCTGGTAATTGTGTTAGTAACTAAAGCTATTAGAAGATAAGTAATTCAATAGTAAGCTTACTGCAAACAATTTCCTTGGCTTTGAACATGTGCTTTATCTTTAAAAAGTATAATTATATTGTTCAATTTTACCCACTTAGAATCACACAGAAGATTTAGCAACTATGAAACCCAATACGTGACGTGATTGGAAAATTAACATTTCTTAAGTGGTCAGCATTTTTGCAATGCATATATGAAGACAGTTGCAATAGAGCCACTGAAGATATAAAATTCAGACAAACTGCTGTATTATATCTGTGGCTTTGATTTTTTTTCAAGAGGTTAGTTTGCATTGTTTATATCTGCTTGTTCTTTTTACCTGGTAAAGTTTTCAGGTCCTTATTGACTGCAGGGAATTCTTTCACCAGCTCGTCTTCTCTTTTAAGAGAGAACCAGCACTTACAGTCAAAGTTCAGTTCTTGTTTTGTATGTAGCTCTTCTAAGTGAAAAGACTTCAAATGCCAACCCTCAAAGCCCGGCACATCATCACAGCTGACCCGAATCTTGTATACATCTCCCAGATCTCCAGTCTCAACCTGCAACAAATGTCATGAGGAAGAGCACACTGTCAGGGCTCGTTCATTTACAGAGATATTCCTATATAGTGCAGAATTCCTAAACTTAACATTAACCAATGGAAAAGCTGAATCAGGTGCTGGGATAAGTGCCATAAGGGAATAAATCCTTCTTTTTTTTCACAGTATGATCATGGGTGAGATTGTCTTCCTTATTTTCTTCTGTTCCCTTACTAGTATTGTAAGCATGATCCTCTACAATCAGAGTGGGTCAAGGTTAAAATTAGAAACATCCACACGCTTGAGCTCTTTAGAAAAAAGATAAGGTGTAGATCTTCGACCCTACTAGACAAGGGGAGCATTAACTTAAAATGAAAGGGTCTGACACAAGTAAAGTGAGGTGTTAAAGTTAATGATAACTACCATGAGACTAGAAAGTTTTAACGAAATTGTCATTTACAAAATGATTGGATTTAGAACATGACATTACTTTATAATCAATTCTTTGAAAAAGAGAAGGGATACTTCTGCATAAAAAGTAAAAAATGAATTTTATAGAAATAACTCTGTAGTGCAACACAGCCCTGTTCTCATACTACATATGGGAAACTCAATATCAGGTTGCTGATTGTGGGCTTCTCTGATTTCTGGTTAAAACATCCAATGCAGGGCTGTGGGAACTGAGATGATCAAACTGCATCAAGCATTAATAATTTGCATGACATTAATCACTGCACAATAAGTCTTCTGAATGCCAGGAAATGGAGTGCTGCCACCTTTCACTGGTCAACTGCAAGAAAGAAAGGGCAGGCAGTGATTTTCAAATGAAACAAGACTTTAAAATGTTAACAATTATTTTTAAGAAGGATAAAACCAGAATGTGTTGCCAGTGGCCTTGTTCTTCTTTCATATTGCTTTTTATTCCCTCCAGATCAGTCACAACATAAGCTTTGGTGACTGTTACCAAGAAATAAATCCTTTCTTCACCCGGTAACATCATAGTAAGAGACTGAAGTTGGTCTTACACAATCATGGTCTGGGACCAGCTGCCTCACCAGCAGACTGGCTCCTATGACAGAGTAATAGTTTAATATATTCTGCTTATCAGCAGAGCTCTTCACTTGACATCCCTTCATTGCTGACTTAGCTGGCCTAAATGTAGTTCATGTGCCTTTGCACAGTGGACAGATACATGCAGGGAAGTATCAGCTACCTTATTTGTATTCTTATCTGGAAAGAACCATTAAAAATTGTGGGTTTGTCATTTTGGAAGACTGTTGGTCTCTTTCATTAATAACTGTTATGCAGATAAGATAGTAAAAGATCAGAGTACAAAGAATAAGAGCAAACTGAAAATAAAACATCTGCCAAAATAATTTTGCGGGAGCTAGAACTGTTTATGATGTAGAATATGAATGAACGTATGAAGGAATTGCACTTGATGACTTAAAGGACTCCTTCTAATCTGAATTTCTTAAAGTAAGTGGTGTAAATCGTTGTCATGCCACTCCTACAGGATTTCAAGATTCAAGGCCTTGTCCCTTAAGGATCAGGGAATAAATCCTTCCCACTGTCTGTATAACAGCCCTGAGGCTCCAGGAAATCTCTCAGCTGTAACTCAACAGTACTCACAACAGCCACATAGCAGTAGGTTTACAATGAAGAAGAGGACACCAGACTTGTTCTCCTTCTAAGCCTAGCCAGCCTGACCTGCCTGTCCGCATGCCATCATGCATACAGAACTTCAGGCTATCCCAGACTACAATGCACATGTGAGGGAGGTTATGCCTCTTGTATTTACCACATCCTCACAGACTGCTGATCGTGCCGTGATATGGGAGATACATGGGCAGAATTTAATGTCAAGGGTTTTCCATTCATGCTGTGCATGCTGCAAAGGATATCATTAGCAATAGTGGACTGTAGTAAAATTCTCCTAAAATATGCATTAATCTCTTGTTAATTTTAACAGGAATTATTTCAGTTCATTCAGACTAGATAGTGCAGGTTCTTCACCCATCTAAACTATGGTTCCTCCGACAGCAGAAAAATCATTGCTGCTTGCCTTTCAAAAACAGACTACTGACTTGTAAAATTACTGCCTGAGGATTTTCTTTCTTGTAGATGGACTTCATGTGTGATAATCCTTGTAGGAAATGCACAGATGAGATATATAGCAAAATAATTTCAGAATAGTGTTTTTCCTTTTGTTTCTAGAATATCAATTTCAATTTATTCCATTAACCAGCCTTTGAAACAGCAAGCACTATTAATCATACTGTCTATGATTCATGGAATTAAACAGCATCAATTTTCAATTGATTGTATTAGATATTTCCCTCCTTTTCATGAGTTTGTTTTTCTTCCCACAGTTCTGGCCATTACTAGCCTTTCTGTCCAGCTCCATAGTTGTAACAGAACATTGCCATTACATCACTCTTGTAATCCTTTTCTGAGCAATTTAATACAATCAAGTTCTCTTTGGAATAGGATGTCCTATCTTTGATCCTATAATTGTTTTTTTCCCTCTATCACTGCCTATGAATTGATGTAACGTGACCTTCAAAACAGAGACAGACAGCTGTTCAGCCTGGAGAAGAGAAGGTTCAGAGGAGATCTTGCAGCAACCTTCCAGTACCTGAAGGGGCTACAGGAAAGTTGGAGAGGGACTATTCATAAAGGTTTGTGGGGATAGGACCAGAGGGAATGGGTATAAATTGGAGAGGGGCAGATTTAGACTGGACAATAGGAAGAATTTCTTCACCATGATAGTGGTGTGACACTGGCACAGGTTGCCCAGGGCGGTTGTGGCTGCCCCATCCCTGGAAGTGTTCAAGGCCAGGTTGGATGGGGCCTTGGGCAGCCTGATTTAGTGGGATGTCCCTGCCCATGGCAGGGGGGTTGGAACTAGATGATCTTTAAAGTCCCTTCCAACCCTAACTATACTATGATACTCTGATACTGTGAAATAATCCATCACCAAGAATATATCCAGTGAATATCCTGGTTTTAAATTTGCAGAATTGTTGTAAGACTCACATCTTTATCTTGTTTTTTATTCATCATTATAATTTCCTAGTTATTTTTTCCACATTTATTTCTACTGAACAGTTTCATGCAATATTCAGTACTTGAAATCTAAGCTGAGTTGGATGTGTCTTGTCATATACTAAATAACACATTATGTTTTCCAATACATGGTTGAAGGAGCATAGCTCGTAATCAAGAGGATGCTCTGGTAAAGCCACTGGGGGCTTGAAGCTCAGAGACAGGTAACTGATGAAGATGACTAGAGAATTTCATAATATTTTAGATCTTTTACTTTTTGACTTAGATAGGGCTTCTTGAAAGATATCATGCCTAAGTAATTAAAGCTTTCTAAAATGTATTGTTTGGGTGAACATTTAAATTCTTTATCACTTCCCTGTTAAAGAAAAAAAAGCACATAATTTTTTCTAGTTAACAGAGTATGGTCAAAGCATCTTAAAATTCAGGTGAACAGCTTTCTGTTAGGAACTCCAGAAATCCTGCTACTTGTGATTTGGAGCATCATCTCATACAGTGGAAAATGCATGGAGTATTGTATTATGTAATTTAAAATTTTCTGTCGCACTCATAGTCCTTAACACAAAATATATTCTATATTTGCTGTGTATTTACAGAGCTCTGTTACTCATTTAATGCTAACTATGCTACTGCTTTGGAGAGTAGTTTTAGGGGTCTGTCAGTCAATGTATCTTTGCATTTTATGATTCGCTGCAATCACACAACATAATAGGATGTGCACAATAGACCTGGACTCTCCAAAGGCATGCTCTGACAAGTTTACTCTGTAAGTAACAAAGAAGCACTGATGACTGAGAGAAAGATATATATACTTTACAAATTAACTCATTCCGTGTGAGATCAACAACTGATTCCTATCACCACCAGAATATCAAGGAAAATAATTCTCCTACTGCACTGTCAGTTCACTTTCATTTTTCCAGTTACTTTTCAATGTGTTTGTTCATGGGAGAACACATGTTTTCTTGCCATGCTGTCTTCAATGCTAGAACTCCCAGTAGATTCAATAACATAGACACATTCAACAGTCTCTTAATATATTTATTAGAACTAAGGTGTTTTAATTGAATCTATTTTTATTTAAACAGCTCACCTACTATACTACAGATGCTTGAAAACACAGAAACCCAACAACTGTACCTGACAGCATGCTGCTGATTATCTCTTTTAACAATTTACTCCTTTCAGGTGCTACACACAATTAAACTACACCTGTTCCTTCATAGGATTTGGTTAGGGATATTTTAGATCAAATAATCATTCTGAATATGACACACATCTGTGCATTTATATCTGTGAAAGCACCTGAAAAATCAGGAATTTACTTGTCTTCCAGTCCTCAGTGTATGAGAAATGTATCTCTGAGATTGAAATTAAGCTTAAAGTTTCAAAACAATGTGAGCTGATTATAGCACATAACCCTTTGTTCTTTTCAAGGTACCGTATTGCTAAGGACATTTGCCGAGGACCAAGATCTTGGGAGGGTTTAAAAGTTCATTTACTCCTTCATGTTGAAAAGCTGAATTCACAGCTTGTCCTCCTTGCGATATCATGTTCTTGCCTCTGGCCTGCTGCTAAGTGGCAGAACATGAGCAAATCTTTTACATTCTTCTGAATAACTTTAATAAGAACAAAGAACAGGAGAGTAAAAAAACCACGGTGTTTATTAGCTGAACCCCTAAAGAAGGTATGAAGGTATTCATGGAGATATCTATGAATTCCCAAATGCTCCTTTATATCAGACTCACTACTCTGATTTCCTTGGAATGACACAAAAAATGTAGAACACTAAACAATGTGACAGAGAGACAAAATTTCATGCAGAGTAAATGATACTCAATTAATATTAACTTAGTAGACTAAAGGGGCAAGCACAACTGACACAACAACACTGATTTCTCCTAGCATGATACTCAGTCCTTGAAATGAGGCAGTCTTAACAAGGAATACATGCCATTTGGGAAAGTACCAAGAAGCTGGGTGTAGCAGAGGTCTGCTTTGTGGAATGACACTTGCCAAAATTCAGTTAGCTGGTGTGGTTGCTCCGTACATAGGTTCTGTCTTTGTTGGCATCTTCAGTTTATGCTGATGACTCAGTGCATTTCCTATCTGTTTTCTGACAAGCAGCTACTTTCTCGTCTTTAAGAAGTACCATTTATCATAGAATGGTTTAGATTGAAAGGCATATTTAAAGACCATCTAGTCCAAGCCCCCTGCAACTCGACCTCAAATGTTTCCAGAGATGAGGCATCTAACTCTGAACAACCTGTTCTAGTGTTTCACCACTCTCATTGAGAAATATTTCTTCCTTATAGCTAGACTGATTCTACTTCCTTTTAGTTTAAAACCATTACCCCTAGTCCTGTCACAACACACTCTGCTAAAACCGTTGTCCCCATCATTCTTATAGGCTGCTTTTGAGTATTGGAAATATGCAAGAAGCAGCCCTGGAGCCTTATCTGAGCTTTCTCAGTCTTTCTTCGTAGGAGAAGTGTTCCATTCCTCTGGTCATTTTTTGCATCCCTCTTCTGGACCCACTCCACCAGGTACATGCCTTTCTTTATCCTCTGAGGGCTCCAGGACTGAATGCAGTACTCCAGATGGGGTCTCACTGGTGCAGAGTAAAGGGGCAGAATCTGTTCCCTCAACCTGGTGGAAATGTTTCTTTTGACGCAGCCCAGGATACGGTTGGCCTTCTGGGCTGCAAACACATGTTATTGGTTCGTGTCCAGCTTCTTATTCACCAATACCTCCAAGTCCTTCTCAAAAGGGCTGCTCTCAATCCCTTCATCTCCCAGCCTGTATTGATAACAGGGGTTGCAAAGCTCTTAAATCACTCTAGTTTGTTACTTAAATTAAAGTCAGCCTGTATGATGTCATTACAATGAAGCTTTGACAAGTTTTCTACAAAATGTGGTTTTGCCATTGTTTTCAGAATGTTTATTGCAGCCATTGAAAAGTATTTCTGAGCTTTATAAAACTGCCTTGAATTGAAAGCTATTTCTGTCATCTCAGTGGCTAGAAGCTGCACTTCATACCAATCAACAGAATTTGCAGTGACTAAGCCTAGAAAGTCGGGACAGAATTTGAACATTATAAAGATGCCTCAGATGAATCCTTTCAAAACAGCAGGATGCGTGTCAGGTGTACAGGTAGTCAGGACTATGTTAAGGTTGATTTTAATACTGGCTATATATATGCTGTTGCTTCAGGGTTCATCACACTTTGATATGCATGAGTGCATTCTCCTGTGATTTATGATTATCCAGAAAAATCCTCTGCCTGCTGGCCTGAGAGGCAGAACTATTTTGGCAGAGAGTGGAGACTGCTTTTCAGAGACTGGAATAAAGGAAAGAAAAGCCCATTTATGTCCTGTGGGAATACCGTCCAATCTGACATCTGCATTCTCAAATAATTGTATATTGCTGATTGTATAAACTGCAACTCAGAAATCTTTAGAGAATTAGAAAAAATTAAAAATGGGCTGATGAATACAATAAAGGGACCGTTTTTTCTCCATGGTACATACATTTGAAGGCACTGAAAATTCAAAGAATACACTGCAGCTGGCTGTAGTAGAACAGGACTACCAGCAGAAGATGATTCAAGATCTAAAGTTAATCATTCAATCTTTGCAAATAAATAAGTCATTTGTACCAGCCAAACTAACGTTCCACAAATATATATATATATATACACCTTTTGGTTAGAGAAGAATGTCATGATAAACTCTGGATAATACTGTATATTTACAACTTACAATGAATTCATCTGTTGCTCTGGGTAGAAAGCACACATGTCCTGGGGTTTGTGGAGAAAGCAAAAATTCATCACTTTTGCCCTCTGAGCCATAAATCACAAGGGTCCTTTTACACTCTTGTGGCTCTGGGGAATCTCTGGCTGTTTTAACCTGCACTCTCCACTGTTGTGCTGAAAAAAACAAAATGAACACATTTTTAGTATCAATGGCAGGGAGCAATGGATGTTTTCATTGTTATTACAACAAAGAATTTAAAGATTACTATGAACTTACATTGCATTTTATGAAAATAGACAGGCGTTCTTTCTTTTGAATATAATTATAACTTAAATAAGACAACAAACAAAAGGCAACTGTTGGAAGTCGGTGCGCAAGCAGAAATTAACACCAAGGAAAAAGGAAAAGGAATATTTGGCTAGGGTTTTGCATTCTTTATAACAAACCAAGTTTTTTATTGCAGTAATTAATTTATTACATTTCAGTTCTTAAAGTGTTCATATGTAACATGAAAAATAAAACTAACATTTTGCAAGATTTGTCTGTGATTCACTTGTAAGATCTGCTGGCTAATACAGAACTGGTTAAACAATCAAACAAAACTATTTGTTCAGATTTTTCTAACCTAGTTGTCATGTTCAATCTGCTCACAAAATTATGGAATTTCAAAGAAGGATTTGCACTGACCTCAGCTCACAGATTGGACCTCTCAGAGACTCTTTTTTCATAGGTGACTTGTACTTATAACAACATTCGAAGTACAACATACAAATAAGAAGCTACAGAAAACCATTCCAGATGTGGAATAAATTCTGTGTCTTAGACGGACGGTATAGGTTAGAAAATTACTTAACTGCATGAACGTGAATATTCCCATGAATTCCAATTAATTATTAGTAGAAAAGACATTTGATCCTGCATGGCAGAGAGAACTTAACAACAAAAGATAATCAAAAGCTTATCTTTAGACTATGACCAGTACTGTGATAATACGATCATTTGCTAGTGGGAGTAATATAAAGTTCTGTTTTGTGATTCTGTGTAAGCCTACAATGAAATGTGCTGAAAAGAAATATTTTAGAATAGCTTAAACCAGAAATAAATTGGATGTGATTCTTCTTCTTATAGCCCTGTGTAATTTTTTCACACCTTTTGTTTTCTTCCACGTGCTTAGAGATGGAGATTGAGTAAAAACTTGATCTGGTTTACTTGATCTGTGATTTTTCACCTGCTTTTCACATTGTTTTCTTTAGTTAATTCTTGTTCTCTCTCACTATAGAACCTTTTTCTGCTTTACATCTGACTCTTCTGGGCTCAGCTACAAAACAGCAGGCAAATACGCATCTCACAGTCAGTCTACTGAGTAATGCACTAGCCAAAAGGATCTTTCCATCTGAACTCTTTTTTGAAGCCATGTCCAGGAATGAGTCAGACATAGTATGTGGAAGATCCACACTTGGCCTAATGAGGAACTTTTGTTATTTGATATATGTGCCAGCCTCATATTTTGTCTCCTTGTGCCAGGTTGGCATGTGGTACACTTCAGGGTGTAACATTTGGTGAAGTCAAGCACTGTTTGAGCTTCTGTTGTTCCTGAGCACACCGAGGGTTTATGAGCAGATTCAAATTTTTACAAAGACTCCCAACATAGCCCTGAACCCCTTATCCTCTTCGACTGTGCCCTATTTTGAAGGCTGTCCCAGGAACACAGCAGAGGGAAAATTAAGATAATTTTGCATTACTGTGTCTCCCAGGTGAGGGGTTTTTTGTTCTCTGTGTAATACGCTTCTGCTTCAGGAAAGAGAAAAATGAAAGTTAAGAGAAAGCATGTATATACGACTGCCTGTTCCTTGCTCAAAGAGGCAGCATATTTAGAGAAGATACTTCACGCAACTTGATGCATTTTAATTAATATCCATGATTATGGTTTTAATTATTATATCAGAAGAATGGCTAAGACACCAGTTAGTAGTTTTCCAGGAAATAAATCAGAGGTTAACAGATTTAAGGCCTCTTAACATCTATGACTATTTGTTCTCCCACATTTACTTCTAGTGCTTCTACAATTTGGTAACTGAGCTAACCCAGACTGGCTGCATTTTCTGTCAGTTCAGCAAATTCATTTAACTTGCTTATGCTAAAATAAGGAAAAATTCTCCAATATTATGTTCACTTAGATAGCTACTTGGTAAGGATGGCTACAGCAGACAGGAAATTGATGCCAAAAACCCATTGTGTTCAGTGATTCTTATATCTATTTTCAAGATATTCCTCAATAAGTTCTGAAAATCAGATAGCTGGGCTTGAGTAGGTCGTCTGTGTTTCGTATGTGTGGCCATGTTAAAAAAGTGACTTTTCCTTTGATACTTCTGAACTACATTAACTTCCTTTCAGAGTGACTAGTGTGTTAGAGTATCATTGTGCTTTTAGCTTATGTGTAAAACTATAGCAATTTTCTTTGAAACCTCAGTATAACAACTGCTGAAATGAGTGGGGGGCAGCCTGATCTAGTGGGACGTCTCCCTGCCCATGGCAGGGGCTTGGAACTAGATGATCTTTAAGGCCCCTTCCAACCCTAACTATTCTATGAGTCTATGATTCTATGATTTCACATTACAGGGATGTATCCAAAGATACATTAGAAGCAGTAGCCCTTTTCCTTCCAGAAAGTCTTTTAACCACTCATTTGGAACCTGAAAGATGCTTGCAGCAAAACTGTGAACATCAAACCTGCAATGACTTATGCACATATCAAACTGGGAAAAATAAAGAATAAAGTCAACACTTTGTAATATAATTCAGAAAACTGAAAAAGGAAAGATTTCTCTCTGTTCTTTAAATATGAACCATATATGGGTTTGGAGGATTGCCACCATAGTTTTTACAATACATTTTTCAAAGAATCATAGAATCGTAGAATGGTTTGGCTTGGAAGGAACTTCAAAGATCATGCAGTTTAAACCCTACTGGTTCAGGCTGCTCAAAGCTTCATTCAACCTGGCCTTGAACACCGCCAGGGATGGGGCATTCACAGCTCCTCCAGGCAGCATATTCCAATGTTTCACCATCCTCACAGTAAAAGATTTCTTCCAAATGTCTAAGCTAAATATCCCCTCTTTCAGCTTTAAAATGTTATCCCTTTTCCTATCACTACATTTTTCCGCTTTTTTTACTCTGGTGCTCTTTGATCTTAAGACCTAGAATGCCATTCACACTTTCCTAGATGTAGAAACAGGTTGCTTACTTCCCAGATTGTCAAAATTTGTGTTTCCTTGAGGCTTAGCTGTCAGCCTTCTTATTTTTTTTTATTACGCGTTTCAGCCTCCACCTGGCAATATATACTGTCATAGGTTTTTTTAAGGAGAATCAATCCATTTACACTTTGAGAATTCTGTGATTATTCTTACCCTATTAGCAAATATTGGCAAGGTAGGCAATAATTTAAAAATGATGTAACGGGAGAATTTACTGCATATTTTCTCTTTTCTTATGGATTTTCTCTATGTCTTAATACCAACCAATTTGCACAACACAAGAAGAAACAACCTAGAAATATCTATTAACTGAACTCCGTTCATCAGTGTTGAATCATATTTTATACACCACACACAAAAGTCCACGGTACCACAGAGCACCCTACAGGAACCACATTACAAGAACCCAGCTCCTTTTAGCTGACTGCAGTGTGGACAGTATTAGAATATACTATGTCTTGTCTCCTTGCTTTGAGAGAAAGTCTTTTACTACATGTTATTATGATACTCTGCTTAGTTTGAGACAGATGAGGAAAAGAGAAAATGGAAGGTGGGAGTAATAAAATTTCCCTGCGTTGTAGGAAACATCTGGAGAGTAATGCAAAGTCCCATTCTCCGCCAGAACAACTTCATCATTTCAGAACTGAGAGTAGTTATTCTTTTTTGTCTACCAAGGTAGTCCTTTTTTGTCTTTTTCTCTTGCATCAAACACACAAGGAGGAATCAAGAGAATACAAATAAATCTCTTCCTGTCCTTGATTTGCCAAAGAATTTCCATAGTCTACAGCTGTACAAAGTTTGCTGGGAAAGTTCGCTCACTGCCCAGAAGGCCAATAGCTCGCAGCCCAGAAAGCCAACCATATCTTGGGCTGCATCAAAAGAAGCGTGGCCAGCAGATGAGGGAAGCTACTCTGCCCCTTTATTCCTCTCCTGTGAGACCTCATCTGGAGTATTGTGTCCAGTTCTGGAATCCTCAGCATAAGAAGGACATGGAACTGTTGGAATGGGTCCATAGGAGGGCTACAAAGGTGATTGGAGGGCTGGAGAACCTTCCCTGCAAGGACAGGCTGAGAGAGTTGGGGTTGTTCAGCCTGGAAAAGAGAAGGCTCCAAGGAGACCTTATAGCGACCTTCCTGTACCTGAAGGGGACCTACAGGAAAGTTGGAGAGGGGCTATTCATAAAGTCTTGTGGCAGTAGGACTGGGGGAAGGGGTACAAACTGGAGAGGGGCGGATTTAGACTAAACATTAGGAAGAATTTCTTCACCATGAGAGTGGTGAGACACTGACACAGGTTGCCCAGGGAAGTTGTGGATGCCCCATCCCTGGAGGTGTTCAAGGCCAGGCTGGATGGAGCCTTGGGCAGCCTGATTTAGTGGGATGTCCCTGCCCATGGCAGGAGGGTTTGAACTGGATGATCTTTAAGGTCCCTTCCAACCCTAACTATTCTATGATTCTATTCTAAAACTTGACGTGGGCATGCTGTATTTTAGCAGAATCCATAGCTAGCAGCAGCATTCACAGATATCTTGGATTTACGCTTTGTTTATGCTATCATAATTCTAGTTTGGCTGAAGAAGGACTGAGGACCCTCAAGTGACCTGCTTAGCAAGGATGACTTTCAATCTCTCTTTTTTGGCTAGGTAGCCAAATGTCGTACTAGCTTTACCTAAAATGAATGAGATTTCTGGGAGAAATCTCACGATCGCTAGTCCTTGTTCTTGTAGGAGACTTCAGATTACCAGAGGTCTGCTGGAAATATAACTTCCTGATACAACTGGTGAGGAAACTGACTAGGAAAGGTGCCCCACTGGACCTGTTGTTCTTGAACAGAGAAAGCCTTGTCGGAGATGTGACTGTTGGAGGATGCCTGGTGCACACCAGTCACAAGATGATAGAATTCTCAGTTCTAGGAGGAGTAAGGAGGAGGTCAGCAGAATGGCCGCCTTGGACTTCTGGAAGGCAGACTTTGTACTGTTTAGAAGGCTGGTTGGTAAATTTCCTTGGGAAGCAGTCCTAAAGCGCAAGAGGGCTGGACACTCTTCAAGAAAGAAATCCTGTCACCCCAAGATCAGGCCATCCCCATGTGATAAAAAATGAGCCAGCAAGGAAGAAAACTGGCTTGGCTGAGCAGAATGCTTTGGGCAGATCTTGGAAAAAAAGAGGACAGTTTATGAGCTGTGGAAGAAGGCATCTCAGGAGAACTACAAAGATGAAGTGAGATTGCGCAGAGAGAAAAATAAGAAAAACTAGAACTTAAATTGGCCAATTCTGTGAAAGATAATTAAAAATGTTTCAAAAAACATATTAACAACAAAAGGAGTGCCAAGGAGAATCTCCATCTTCTAGTGGATGCAGGGGGAACAATAATGACAAAGGATGAGGATAAGGCTGAGGTAATTAATGCCTTCTTTGCCTCAGTCTATGTTAGTAAGGTAAGATGGTCTCTGGGTATTCAGCCTCCTGAGCCAGAAGACAGGGAGAAGGAGCAGAACAAAGCTCCAATGATCCAATAGGAAATGGCCAGAGATCTGGTCGGCCCATTAGATATTCACAAGTCTGTGGAGCTGGCGGAGACAGCTACCCAAGGGTATTGAAGGAGCTGGCAGAGATGCTCAGCAAACCCCTTTCACCATCTACCATCAGTCCTGGCTGACTGGGGAAGTTCCACTTGAATGGAGGTTGGCAAAAGTTACACCAACTTACAAGAAGGGTCAGAAGGAGGATCCAGGGAACCACAAGCCTGTCAGTCCGACCTCAGTGCCAGGGAAGGTCATGGAGCAGGCCATTTTGAGCATCATCACACACAAGACAACCAGGTGGTCAAGCCCAGTAAACATGGGTTTATGAAAGACAGGTCCTGCCAAATTAACCTGATCTCCTTCTACGACAAGGTTACCCGCTTAATGGATGAGAGAAAGGCTGCAAATATGGTGTACCTAGACTTTAGTAAAGCCTTTGACAACATTTCTCACAGTATTCCTCTTAAGGAAATGGCTGCCAATGTCTTGGACAAGCATAACCTCTGCTGGGCTGAAAACTGGCTGAATGGCTGGGCCCAAAGAGTGGTGGTAAATGGAGTTAAATCTAGTTAGAGGCAAGACACAACTGGTGTTCCCCAGGGCTCATCATTGGGTCCAGTCCTGTTCAACGTCTTTATCAATGATCTGGATGATGGGATTGAGTGTACCCTTAGTAAGTCTGCACATGACATGAAGCTGGGTGGAAGTGTCAATCTGCTTGAGGGTAGGGAGGCTCTACAGAGGGAGCTGAACAGGCTGGACCAATGGGCTGTGACCAATGGCATGAGGCTCAACAAGGCCAAGTTACAGTTCCTGCACGTAGGGAACAACAATCCCATGCAGTGTTACAAGCTTGGCGGACAATAGCTAGAAAGCTGTCTGACAGAGAAGGACCTAGGAGTGTTAGTTGACAGCCAGCTGAATATTAGTCAGCAGAGTGCCCAGGTGGCCAAAAAGACCAATGCCATCTTGACCTGTATCAGAAACAATGTGGCCAGCAGGACCAGGGAAGTGATTGTGCCCTTGTACTCAGCATTGGAGAGGCTGAACCTCAAATACTGTGTTCAGTTTTGGGCCCCTCACTATAAGAAAGACATTGAGGTGCTGGACCGTGTCCAGAGAAAGACAGTGAAGCTGCCAAAGGGGCTGGAGAACAAGTGTTATGAGAGTCTGCTGCGGGAACTGGGGCTGTTTAGCCTAGAGAAGAGGAGGATGAAGGGGAGACCTTGTCACTGTCTACAAGTATGTGGTGGGTGTTCTCTTCTCCCATGTGATAGGCTATAGGATGAGAGGAAATGATGTCAAGTTGCATCAGGGGAGGTTCAGATTAGATATTAGGGAAACGTTTCTTCACTGAAAGGGTTATCAGGCACTGGAATAGGCTGTCCACAGAGGTGGTCAATTCATCATCCCTGAAAGTATTTAAAAGGCAGGTAGATGAGGTGCTCAGGGATGTGGTGTAGTAGTGGACAGGTAGACTTGGACTCAATGATCTCAAGGTCTTTGCCAACCAAGCAATTCTATGATTCTATGATTCTGTCCTTTAGAGTGACTTACTGTTTTGTTTTGTAACCTTTGTTTTAGGCCTTACTTAAGCACAATGATCTTATTCTGGAAATTGCCAAACACCACCATATTACACCAGTCAAGTTTCCCTGAAGCCCACTTGCAGAATATGACCATATGTATGCATAAAATATTAACTCCATAATATCAGCACTATTGCTTGCCTCTTATTCAGTAAATGTACATTATATGGAAAGCTTTTGCTTCCTCTGTGAATGGTACCGCTTGTTGCTACTATCTGCTCTACCATGTGAAATAGTCTACACACTTTTGGGGTCCTTCTGGGCATCTTGATAGTGTGACATTTCACAAACTGTTTAAGAATAAGCCAGTTCTTTCCCCTCATAATCAATGTATGGTGTCTAACCACTCTTGACATGCCCAAGCTCTCAGCAGTCTGTGCATCTGTCCTTGCTTGTTATAGCACAACAAAGAGCAAAGCTGCACTGGAAAATCTTAGATTAGTAGTAACATATAGTATATTTTCTGAACATAAGGTGAAATAGATATTATGGCTGCATGTCTGAACTGTGTGCTTAGCAGAATGTAGTTCCAAGTCACTCTGGTGAAAATCAAATTTCTCTGTAGGAAATCTTTTACTTATCTGAGCTAATCAGTCTCCCCTTGTCAAATATATGTCACCATGGAAAAATAAAGCTGTTGACTAAACTGTTCGATTAAATGTAAATTATTTAATTTTCACCAAAATTGGAATTAGATGGAGAGATCTGGACTTATCCTGTAGAAGGCAAGTCACAGTTTCCAGAGTGAAATGCAAACTTTAGCTTTTGTGCTTTAGTTTCTTCCGTACATTTCCCAGGCACAATTGACACAGAATATGTATTTACAGTTAAATATTCATAAAGATACCTCTGTCAATCTGTTTCTGTTCTCTTTTGGGGGAGAAACACAAAGATGGTGTCTCACATTTTAAGCACTTGGGAGGTACTAGCGTGCAACAGTGATGGGGCTGTCCTTAGAGGTATAAAAATTGACAGCTGAACAGGTAGTTTTTTATTGAAAATCTTTTTACTAATTCAATCAGATTTAGTAAACTGAAAGCATACACCACATTTACCTTTCCTAACAGATTTGGAGTTTAAGCCTGCACTATTTCGGGCTACTTCAGGAATTCCCTGATCGATTTTGACCTAAAATGCTTCCACTGACAGTTCACAACATATTTTTCAGCTTGATGCTACTTGCTAGGGGACCTGTCCCCGTGTATTAAATGACACTGACTTTGGGAGAAACAAAACAACACTAGAATCTCTTCTCAGAAGAATTCCTGGCTGATTTCAGTGCAGAGTAGTGGAAATATGAAGAAAATCAGAAATGGCTGAGGAGCAGCATGTTTTGCTCAGTTACGTATAAAGGTCTAGTTCTTTCTGTAGAGCACTGCCAGCCAATTTGTCTCTGTTTTCTCTCAGTTGATAGTTTATGTACACAATGATGTCACGTGCTTACATATCTGTCACTTAACACTGATTTGAAGATTAAAATTCAAGCAGCAAAAGCAATGCTTACCTTGAAGAGCTGCCTTCTTTGAATTGTCATCCTCTAGTGTATGAACAGAAAAAAAAATGTGAACCAGCTTTATTATCACTCTTCTTAAGTTAAGGACTCATTATACTATATTGTTGCAACCTGAATATAACAAAGTACTTACTCTTGGCAGTTAACTCCCTCTCAGTTTTCCCATCATCTTGATATTCATCTAGCCATCTTTCATTGAAAAAAAGAATTAATAAGAATTATCAGCATATTATGAGTAATCTGGCAACTACCTTGTCTTGTCAACAGTAATTTTTTATACTACTTTATCAAATGATGCCTTGAAATTACTTCCTAGATCAAATTTTCTTTCATACATTCATCATCCTTGGCCTTATCCATATTAGGCGAATTTGGCTCACTCTGCTCCAGAAAAATACAAATTCTCATGGTGGCTATATGATGTACTTTAGTACTATCTGAAGTACATTATATGAAACAGTAAGTATTTACAGGATCAGAGACTCAACTGTGTATTTTGAGGAGTATATAACCTGCATTACTTAGTTATATTCATTTTACTTAATATGGTGTATTACCCCTGCAGGTCTGGAAGGTTCTTAACCTTCTTTAAATCTGCAGTAACGAACTGAATTTCTATTTTTATTTTCTTTTTCTTTTATGCTGATGAATTTAAGGATCTTTCCTGCAATATCATTTCACTACAAACATAAATCCATGTTCCTTCAGTTGATCCCCTTTTCTGCTGGAATAACACTTTACAGCCTTTGACAATCTCACTTATTTAAAAATAAATAAATATATGCCCACTTTTAACTTCTGTTCTATTGGTTCCATGTTGATGTTGCATTTGCTTAAACCCAAGAGTCCTTAATGTATTTCACTTCCTGTATATAACAAAACTCTATAAATAAATTTCTTATGCATGAGGACTGAACTCCACTCTATTTCAACTACTGTTGTTATAAATAGCTTGATTAACTTTTGTGAGCTATCTCCTGATTCCCTCAAAAGAAACAAAAGATCACGAGAAGTTTCTAAAAATAGATTGTAAATTTTGACACATTGGCAACACGTTTACACTGCAGGCAAAAAATGACAAGATTCCTATAGTTCTGTATATAATTTCCCTATTTTTTTTTCTAAGAGCTTACTAATTATTCTTTTGACAAGGCAGTTTTGTAGAGAGCCCAAGTGCCTTTGTTAAGTGTTCCTCCCTTTACAGAAGTCTCATAAAATCTCCTTGCAATCAAAGGAACTGTAGTCTCATTCATCTACTCTTCCAATAATGACCTCAACACACACCAAACCAACTGAAAATCCTAATAGCCAAAACGGAAAACTAAACCAAAACCCTAATTACCGAAAAAATAGTTCTGAGAGGAGTAAATGGTTCTTAACTAGTCATTTCCAGGAACCTTGCAGGGTTTTTTGTAAACAGGTAAAATTCCTGTGCTGTCTTTACTGAACCCCTAAAGGTTTTCAAGACTTTAAGGCACAGTTCCCAACAAAACATGGAAACTATTTCAGCCATGTAAGGCAAAATCATAAATTCAGGAAACCACATAATACAAAATACAATTAGCTGTATCTAAATTACAATTCTTCAAACTATTTTTATTGTATTAAATATACTGATACAAAACTAACACACACAAATCCTTACTTCCATCTAGAATATTTTATCACTTATTTTTCTGTTATAGCTATAAGATTCAATTCAATGACTGCTGAAAGTTCAGGTTGCAGTTGACTTGGATACTAAAAAAAATTGGAAAAATGGTCTGTTTAGTAATTGTTAAAACTGACATAGTTGAGCATTTTCCCTGTTTGCCCATGGCAGCAAGATTCTAGACCTAGTAAGACAGACAAGTACTACTAAATTAAAGAAAATATTATAGCTCTCTTTTAGGAGAAAAAATAAAGGTCTTTCCAAAGGTTTCTGGGATATATGTAAGGTTTTCAGTGACTGAGAAAGAGAAATTGACAAAAATAAGCACTGCTAGATCTTTATACATAGTACATTTTAGAAGTCTGAGAACTGAAAGTTTATTTATTTTCAAGTGGTCTCTGTATAATTTAGATTTTAAAAAGATCAGTGCACCTTTTCTCTTATGCAACATTTGGGTTTAGGCCTTAGGCTATGACTGCCTCCTATATCAATGCAGCAGCTTTGTCCTTTGTCTTCAATGGCAAAATTTTGCATCCCTTATGTGCTGAAAAAACTTGGGCATTGTTCATATGTCTACGTTGTGTGCACATGCTTGTTCTGCAATTTTTTCCTTAGGTTGCTGGCAACGTAACAAATTCTTTTTCTCCAGGAATGCCATACCTATTACAAGGAAATATAACCTCCTGATCTTCCTTTCCTTCTTTATGTTTGATGACAATCTTATCCAGGAACCATCCATTGCCTGTATTGAAATGACAAAAGTTTATCATGTGAAATAATGGTGTTTTAAAAAATAAATTTGAAGAAAAAAGCTCAGATTATCTTTTTCCAGCAGAAACACAAGTCATATTAAGACAGACCTCAGCTAAATATAAAAGATATATTAACAGGATGTAAGCTTTTTTATTCTGCGTCTCTCACAAGAAGTACAATGTTCATTCTTCTCTGCCTTGCTCTGATTTAATTTTAAGAGAGGTGGGTTTTTTTTCCTTAGAAACAAGTATATGCATCCATCTGTGAACTGCCAACATCGTTCATATCCCACCAAGGATGTTTGGACTGGTTATGCAGTTAACTGAGATCTGTGTGAAAGCTGGAAATTTTGTGAGTGAAGCTCTTATTGCATATATGAGTATTAATTAACATATTATTAAGACTACTGTTCTCATTTGCAAATGTAGTCTGGGTGCAGCCTTGGAGGGCCTTTGTATGTCCAGGTGTCAGTCACTGGGACACTGAGGATACAAGGATACAGGGCCAGACTAAGTGCCTAAGGCCAGATACTGGAGGTCTTATAAATCCATTCCATACTGCATATACATGTACATATTTGCCATTGATGGATCATATTCTGACCAGCTGGAGAGGGAAACAGGATAAGGCTACTGGTACTGTTTGCATTTGTGTGAGTGCTGAGTTACTGCCTGTGTTGATTTTTGTTGCCAGCCACGTGCATACATATGCGTCTTTTATAAATGTATTTATGTGTGTGCCTGCTGACAATGCATACTTATCTCTTCCACTAGTAGGACTTGTGGGCATGGAGGTGGGCAGCCTCACTTCTGTTGGGCTGCCGAATTCATGCTCTCCCTAACAGCATAACTACTGCTTCAGCCATGCTGATCTCTTAGATCTCTTCCAATAACCATCCTAGTGACCGATGACAAATCAAGACTAAAAACTTCCTGCCCTATCATTTAGGCAACTGATATGATTAGATAAAAGGGCAAACCCATCTCTAAAGTAACCTTCTTTCCTCTCTCTCAACCCTGTAAATATTTGGTCTCTAGATAGCCTTTCTCCTGACTCACCATCATTTTCCAGCTCTCAACTCCCTGGTTACCTCAGACCAGGCTCATCTACAGCTAGTTTTGGTACAGTTCAAGAGGTCTATGAGATCTGTCTGTGCTGAGTACCACAACAAATCATCTTAAATACCGAGGCATAAATTTTATTAAACATAGAATTCAATCTGTTGTCCTATTTAGACCATCTTCCAGAATTACAGGTTTTGAACTCCACAGCCAAAGAACAGCTTAAGACAGCTTAATTCCATTATAAATTTGTAATGCTGATTCTATGATAAAGCTATGCTGCCTGTTAAAGGAGAGATGGGGTAAGAGAACATGGTATGGTGTCCTGGGACATAGAGTGAAGGTAGGCTCCACCACACTGCTTTCTCTGTTGTTTCAAAGGCATGGTAGGATGTGAAAATCTAAGATATACACATATTCGTGTTGCTGAAGGTCTCAAACTCTGGAGAACTACAAAGATATAAGAACCAAATTTACACCCCTTACCAAGGCTACACTATGCTGACCTTTGTTATAGTCACAAGACTGCTCAGACCCTCAGTAGAGGAGGATGCTGCTTGAGGCCATTTCAGAACAGAGCACAGTACAAGTTCTCATCTAGTACCAGCGTGGCCCTGAACTGCTTATAAAATCCTCCTCTTCACTTGACTTCTTCATAGCCAGTAATCTGCAAACATATCATCAGTGCTTTTAAATCCTAGCTTTGTCTTCATTTACATCATTCCAGACAGGCACCCCTAAAGGTCCTGTATCAAAAATTCATATAATCACAAAATTATCTCTTTTTTTTTTTCCTGAAAAACTTACAAGCTGAATGCAATGTCACTTACTACATTGGCTTGCACAGATTAAATAAATAATCAAATCTTTTACTGTTGCCCAAAGCAGCAAGGACATTAAACTACAGCTATTCAAAATTTGTTTGGTAGTAAAGCAGGTGTTGAATATCTTTAATTCCATTCTGGCCAGTCTTCATTCTTTGTCCAATGAAGAATTGTTTTAACTGTTCAAGCAACACCTTAATAATTTTTCTATATGCAAATTAATAGTGTTTTCTTATAAAAAAACTTGAAAACAAAGTGCAATTACAGGATTTGACTTTAAAATTATATCCTTTTTGAGTCAATTGCCACTATTTTTCACCATTCCAAGACAGTTATCAGTCTGTGAGAAGAGTTTTATCACTGCAAGACCATCTGTCACATTTTGTATGAAGGATGCAATATAAATAAAGTGCATTGTGTTTCAAAAGGGCTTGAAAACAGATTGGTCTCCAGGAAGTTAAATCCTACCTGGACCAGCTCCATCGTGGCTAATCAGAACTTTCTCCAAGTCTCCCAATGAGACAGCCTTTATGCAGAAAATATCCATCTGTGGAACCATGCAAGGAAAATTAAAAAGGTCTTGAACATAGCTATTGCTTTGGCTATAACAGTATAGAACAGGAGGGTTTTTTCTATTTTATTTTTGCAAAATTAATGTAGATGTCTTGTATTGGTCCTGGCCAGGCAGTGTGGATCTAAGGTGGATAACAACTTAAAACTATTCCACAGAGACAGCACTCGATTCCTTTGGCACAACACAAAGATCAGTTGCAAAGATGTAGTCACCTCTGTACTACATTTTCTAGCCATAACTGCCTCACCAAGACTGGAAAACATACTTGGGAATAAAGATTTAGAACTCGATTCTAAAATTCCTGGTGATCTGTTCAGGAGAATAAATATGTTATTGTCACCATTTTATCTATATATGCTATATAAATAACCAAGAATACTTGAATTCTACTATGCAAAGCTCTCAGTAAAGGATTGGTCCAGCAAATAAAGTTATTCATACGATGTAATTCTGTAAGTAGTTTTGAATGAAGGAAATACATGAGAAAATGACAAATTGCTTGAATAAAACTTATAAATAAAAAGATATTTGCACTCGTTGACGAAACAGTTTGGTAGCCATAATTTACTCTTATTGATCAGAAGAAGCATTGGTTTTACTTCACCTGTCCATGTCGAAATTTCACATTATTGTTCTTAGATTTATGGAGCTTCCTTTTGCCAGCATCTCCTCTTGTCCCAATGAGGTTGATATAAACATTACAATCTGTTTCAGCACCAGGTTTAGCACCTGTGTAAACATGGACCTCATACACCAACACTGGAAGGAGAAAAAGCTCAAGATTACACGTTTGCACAGGATTCAAAAGATTTCCCATCAAAGTCTTGCCAGAAGACTGTACCAACAGCTATCCATGCATTTGCCACTTCCAGGTTCAAATTTTGTGATTATCTGCACAAAAATATGAAAATACCAAGCTTAATAAAAATGCTTTATGTTGAGCATAGCTGTGCATTGCTCAATAAAGCAGCCCATCGTGTAAGTGTTCCCTAGTGCTCCATTTTCTTCTCTCACTCCCTGTTGAGTACTCATGATTTCAGGACCTAATCTGCAAGTGTTTCTTGGCAAGTTATCTGGAGATCGCCTAACTGTGCCTAGTCATGGTCCCCAAAAAATGGCTATGTTTCAGTGGTACCAATTCATTTTCAGACTCCAGATTTGTGCAAAACAGAATTTTCTGAGTTCATTTCATCTTAAAAGGAGAACGGCAATCATGAATTCTAGGGGTTTTAGATTTTCACCTCACATACATCGGTGGGCAAGCAGATGAATGGGGTCCCTCATCTATAAAAAGTGCACACTCAATTTGTTTTTGAAGGTTTCAAAGTCTGTCACTAGTGTTTGTTAACACTTTTAAAAACAGTTCTCAGTTAAATTATATTTACAACTTTTGAATGCCTCGCCTTCTAGTCTAGACCAAAGTCATTCTTACACACAAAAAATATACACTTATCTTCAAAGGATTCTGCGATATAATTCAGTTACTGTACCAAGATATTTTGCATCACACTAATATTTTTATAGTTACCCGAATATCCAAACTTATTTTAAAAGAAATTGTTTGCAATTATCACATATTATTATATTTCATTTTTGTTCCTCTTACTATGACTTTACATCTTAACAGTAATTTTTCCATGCAGTGTTTCTATTCTAATCACAGCTGGGCATTTCTGCTGCTATGTAGTAGATTAAGGAGGAGATTACTGTTTCACTAATAGGTAATTTTAATAGTTCTTGGGTGTAAAGAAAGATAGCAGAAGCCCTAACAAACACAATTAAATACTACTTTTACGAAGGATCTAATATGAAAACAGAACATGATAACAAAATTCTTAAAATCAGAAAATATTCTACAAAAAGTTATTTAAAATACTATTACTCTTACACTACCATATAGCTAGAAGAAGATTACATTGATTTCCTTGACTTTTTTAATTTACTGGACCTCAAGGCATCTTATAAAACTCAAACATCGTTTCATCCATCATCACTGAAGAACAGCTGTTTCTCATTCCTAGTGGAGGTGTTAAACAAGTAATAAAATAATACCACAAATACTTAAGGAAAAAAAAAATAGCCCCACGTATTTTGAAAGATAAGAAGGAAATGCTGATGGATAGACTTTATGAGTTTAATCTTAACGAAATTAACGTATTTCTTCTGATATATATAAAATTATCCTAAACTATATCTCCAACACCTTATCACTACCACAACTGTGCTTCAAATTAGGAGTGGTGTCCCTTGATCAGTTTTATTACTGATAGTAGCTCTAAGCAGTCACTGCAGCTCTCACATATCTACACTAGTGTACCAACACTTAGCCTGTGACATAAAGTTGATCTCAATAGTACAAACACATCTTCAAAAATTTGCCAGAGCCTTATACAAGCTATTTTCAAGGTTTTTAACATAAAAACATAATGTTAAAACAAATAGATTTAATTATTAGCATAATTAAGCTATATATCCAAATCACATTTTATATCATAACTCTTAGTATAATCCACACAGTATAACTGTGTGCAGATAGCAATAGGATAACACAAGAAAAACAAGAAAATGTTCAAAAGACAGAGGAGTGACAGTAAACAGTGAAAGAAAATGTGTAGCCAAGCAAAGAGCCACACTGATCATGAATGGACAAATTCTCTCAGAGCGTGGGAGGACACAGGCCACATTTCCAAAAGAAAACCAAACAAGTAGATTCATCTGTGATCAGCCATTTGAATAACAGGAATGGACTAGTCATGGAGCAAGGCCCTGCAGATTAGTAAAAGCAGGGACATACCAAGATAAAGTCTTCTCCACACTTTTACTTCTCCACACTTTTTAACTGACATTTCCAGTTTTGAAAAAGGAAAACATCTGTGATTTCCACGATCAAAACTGCAAAATTTAATAAGCACAACTTTCAAGCATATTTAATGTTCTTTTTTAAGAAGTCCTTTAACAAAAAAATTATGAGAAGAAGAAAATACCAATAATTTCTTTCATTTCTGGAAGGAAACCAACCAAATGGATTAAGTACAGGACACACCAGAACAGAATAAGAGATAATTATTACACAACACAAAGATATTAACAGATAAATAAATGACGGTTCCTTTTGTAGCACTGTGCATCTCTGTGGTAACCAGAGAGATGATAATGATCTAATCAAATACAGCTTTCTATTGCTACAAGTCTAAATAAATCAGTCTGAAATAGGAAACATGCACATGTTGAAATGTAAAGAACTGGAAAATATTTTCCATAGCTTCTTCCGTCTATACATCTCTCACCATCTGGAAAACGTTAGGTCTGGCCTTTATTTAGGCTATATATTCTGCATTATTTATAAAGGAATCTTCTTAACAAAAAGACCCGTTTGTGCTTTAAAATTAACAATATGGGCTGCTATATTAGGATAATAAATGGAATGTTCGTTTCCCTTAACTTGAATATATGTTACAATGGATTTTCTAGGGACCACACAAAAAAAAGCAATAAAAATATTCCACAAAACATGCTCTACCTACTTAACTAGAACATGTCACTAAGGAGAAATTCCTGGACATTCATATAAACTTTCACTAAATAGATTATGCAGGTTAAGCCTTCTCTGATCAAATGGAAACCGCGGCACAGACCAGCTGGAGTAGACGCGATGTTTTCAAACTTTGTCAAGCAGTCCCTCTGAATTGCAGAACAGCCACAAAAGGTGCCAGTGTTAATGGCTCCCGAGCTACAGATTGCTTAAATATAAGAACAAGAAGAATGATGTCACCGTGTAACAGGTAAGACAAGGTACACCAGTGGTTTGATAAGCGTAGGAGACAGATACAACCAAATCTGGACAAGGAATCTACCAAACGTACTGCTGAGAAAGAAGAAATCACCATACATGACATTTTCCTGTTTGTAGCTTTTTGTATATTAACAAAACACAGGCTTTTGTGCACAGAGTGAAATTAAAAGACCTTAGAAAACATGTTAAGCCTCTGTGACTGGTTTAATTCCCTTGAGAAACTGACCTACTCTAAGGCCCCCACCTTTGAAATGGTCATCTACTTCACTGCAGTAAGAAAAAATCATCCCAAAACTCTGAGAGTTAGACCTCTATGGCCAATCCTCTATGCTGTAGTAGCAATTTCATTTTGCTATACATCAATGTAGTGAAACCACACCAGCTGAAAACTGGGGTGACAAATCTGAAAGATAGGCCCTTAGGCAAAAAAAAAGAAAGAAAATGTTGAAAATTACATCATAAAATCAACCACTGAAGAGAAGACAGGGAATATTGTTTCGGTGTTATGAGTGACCTATTAGACTCACAAGTGACCAACAAAGTAATAGAAAAAACATCTTGAAAAGTACAATACTTTTGATGAAGTATATAAGAGGAGTAATTGATACAAAATATCAGGAAAAAATATCACCTAGCACTCACTAAAAATAGAATGTTCTTTCAGGAAATAAGTGATTGAAATCTTCAAATTGCTGACAGAGAAATTTAGATAAGTTCTGTAATCATATAAAAAACTCTGGGACATGGGTCCATGAATGAAACTGTTGAAGAAAAGGGAGGTAAAATGCCTTCAGGCAGAAACAGGGAGCTTCTAAAAGGCTTCGTGAAAGACAGGTGTTAAAACAATATAATGACTATGTTAAAAAAAAAAAGTCGTATCAAAGGTATAAAAAATGCTATAGGTATCACTGAGCAGTCAAGGGTACAAGTATCAAATCTATACTTGCTCAGTCTGTAAAAGTGCTTCGACTGCTACCACTTCAAATGTTATAATGAGATTTCAGGTGGCTTTTTAAGTCCCTAATCCAGCTTCTGTCATCTATTGATAACATGAGAACATAAGCTGTTTGAAATAAAGGGGAAAAGAGAAAGGAAGTTTTGTCTCTCTGGTTATGAAGAAAAGGTAGCCTAAACGCATACTAAGGGTAACAGCAAGTCAGAGAACACTTCTTTCCACAATTCTTAATCTGGGCAGCTGAATCAGAGTTTTCGGTATAGAAGGCTGTTATATTGTTGATCATTCACCAATGGTAAAACTTAGCTTGGCCCCAGTCTGCGAGCACAGTATACGATTCTCATTTCCTTATAAAGAAGTAATGTACAAACTTGCAGTGACTAATGACATTTTCCTTCGGGAAATATAAACAGTAAGCAAGTATAGCAGATTGCTTTGCATTAAAGCCTAAGCTAATATTCTGATATGCTTGGGGAGCAAAGAAAATAATCCTAGTAGAATTAAAGAATTTATTGGTAAGAATAATAAAATGAAAGTTTTCCCTGCAGAAATATTGGTCTTTTTCTGCTCAGTATAAACTGCTGTCCCATTGCTGGTTCTTTTCAAAGTAATTCTACTAAAAGTACAACCATTACTTTAGAATAATTGTAATAATAATAATAATAATAATTAGGTTCTCCTTACTTCTTCCTGTTTTACAGCATGGAGTAGATTCTCTTTGGATGAAACTAAATCATAGGATATGCTCCAGGAATAAAATGACAATGATCTTGCCACAAATTGACACTCAGTCCACGTGAACATACTAGAAGAAGCCCAGAGTAACTTCTCCCGAAACACATATAAAGAGGATATTGGGCCCTTAGCTCGTTGGATTTTTATCACCAACTGCTTCACTGTACAAATCCACTGCCATCAGGCTACTAATGTAAATAGACCAATTGACCAAAGAACACAAAACCCAGAGAGATGGTAAATTATATACATTAAAATTGTCAAACAGTTTCTATTCAGTCCTCTTTTAATGATAGTGATCCAAGATATTAGTACAGGATTACACAGTAATAAAAAGGCTCTGCCTTTTTTTTTCCATATGATGCGCCTGCTTGAATGAAAAGGTCACTTTGGAATGATTTGTTAAACAGCAAGTCTGAATCTCTGTCATGTGGTTTTCTCATTTGGTATTTGCTAATATTGGGCTGCACAAATAGTGTTTGGCATTTTGCTGTGACAGAAGAGGGAAGATACAGATTGGTGCAGTGTTAAGGCTAACAGAGAACAATTTCATAATGGCTAATAGTGGTTAAGAGGCACTATCTTCCTCAGAAGTGGTACATATATTATTTGAGAAGTTATAAATACATAAACACCATCAGATGAAGACATTTCAATTAGAATTGCAGTTCTCAGGCTTTCTAATCTCCACTTCTATTTACTTCTGCTATTTGGAATATTCTTATTCAAATAGTTGGCGCCTCCTTAGTGATTAAACAGGGGTACGCATTTTGTAGAGATAATGTTTAAGACATTACTGTTTCCTTTGGTCGTCTTTTGCACTGTTTCAGTCAGTGAGTGCATTCTAACCTTTCTGTATTTGCCTGTACATTTCTTCAATTGGAATAAAACACTATATCTTTTGAGTTCGAATTTTTCCTAACTCATCCTCTATATTTGTCTTTCACCTCAAATCAGTACATTTATTGCTTTGCTTACATGACTAAGATCAGGGCAGAATTTCCCATTTATATTCTCATTTGAAGTTTATGTTCACATAAACAGAACGGTAAGAAAATTCAACATTTCTTGTATCAGGCACCCTTTAGATCAAGACTTCAGCCATATCTGAAGACAATTCGTGTTAGGATGTGTGATAAAGGTCTTCTGCGCACTCACAAAGGAGCAAGACACATATTGGCAGGGGAGAGTCCAACTAACACCATCAGCCGATCTTCACAAGCATTGGGACACAAGGGCAGGTGGGAACCCACATTAAGGGCTCAGAGGAAGGGACGTCCTCTCCTAGTCCCTGCAAGGGCTGCCCGAGAAAAGTCACAGTGTCCAGGTATGAAACTCATCACGATGAGACATTTCTGGAGTATCTATCAGATTGCCAGGGTTTGCTGCCTGGGGGTGTGGAACACAACATAGGATGCAGGGGAAAGAGCATTTCAGAATTGCGCAGGACTTATTCTGAGACATTTAGAAGAAAAGCCAAAGGAAGGGAAAGAGGTGATTTGGGAAGGAATAAATGTAGGAAAGTAGAGGGATCAAGGGTTCAAAAGGGCTGGACATAACTAATAGTTTGCTGGTTAGTATAGTTGTCCAGCTGTGTCCTGCACACAATAAGTGCAATTCATCCTATCTTCTTATTAATTTGCTTTCTAACCGTTTTCATAGGTGAAGGACTCCGTTCTCTCTGTGTGTATGCATTTGTGTGTATGGAGTCTGAGTGCCAGCAACTGGAGAGTCTAGAAGGATTGAAATTAAGCGTCAGCAAGTGGGGTGTGACCAAGGATCAGATGCCCATGTCTGTAAGGAAGAGACCACATAGGCAGCTGACAGTTGGAAGGACCAGGGGAGTCCCAAGCAGCTGCCAGAGACACCATGGGGGGGGGTGTCTCTAGGGATGACACCTGCTGGGGTGTATGTGTGTCTTTAAGTAGCCTTGGGTGTTCATATGCCCAGGTGCCAGCAACAAGAGAGACTGGGATCCAGGAGCAGCATTTGGGCAGGCTAAGTGCATAAGCCCCATTGTATAAGTGCATACCTGTATGTATTCCCACTAGGACATCCATTCTGCTCAGCCAGAGAGGGGAGCAGGATAAGGCAGCTGATGCTGTCTGTTTGTGCAATTGCACTGTGTGTTCGGGTTATCTGTGCAGGTGGCCATGTATACATGTATTTACACCTGCTGTGTGTGCTGACTGGGAACACATCTCAGCCTTGCCACTGGTTGGACCTGGGACCATGCACCTGCATGCAGCAGCCTTACCTCCATCAGGGTGCCAGATCTGGTCTGATTCCCCTAGCACTCCTGTGTTGTCATGAAGCTATGTCAAAAGCATTCAAAATAAAGCTTCTATCTTATTTTCATTGAGTGATACTTAAGATTTACCTAGTTCAAGACATGATCACTAATTTCCAACCTATCACTGAGAAAATAGTTAAAAAAAATTTTTATTTTGTGCATCACAATGTACCTAGAGGATGAAATCAAATCAACGACAGCAATCAATAAATAATCAAATAATTGTAGAGTTTGGAAAACTAAAAACATTATCTGAAGCTACTAGAAAAAAAGTGAGACTGGGTGGAAGATTCACACTGAAAACCAAGTTGGAACAGACCTCCAGGGATCATCTGGTTCTACAGTATGCTTAGTTCAGGGTCAGCTTCAAAGGCAGGTGAAGTTTTTAAAATCTCCAGGGTTGGAGAAGTAAAAGAGAAGATGGAATAGGAAGAGCAAAAGGACCTAGAAGACTTGTCAGCAGGGAAAAATAAGAAAAGAAGGGAAAACAGGCAGGAACATTTTGGAGTCATAAAACCTAAGTTTTTTATGAAAGTTGAGACTGATATGATGAAGGGAGAGAGAAAGAACTGAAAATATCAGTTGGAGTAGGAAATCAGATTAGTGTCAGTTTTTGAAGCGGCTGAGGAACAGTAAGAAAACCTAAGGGGGTTACCAATGTGAGAACTTTGGTTGGAAAAGAAGGGATTTGAGAGAGGAAGCTAAAGAAAAGCTGACAGAATCAGAAAATAACAGGATCTGAAGAAGAGAAGGTAGAAAAAAAAGACAGACAAGGAATCAAAAATCACATCCAGGATTTTGGGGCCCTGTTGGGTGCATAGTAGAGTTTGGCAGGAGAAAGGGAGAAAAACGATAAGGAAAAAGTTACCCTTTTCTCTAGGAGAGAAGTTGAGTAACAAAGTAAGTGTTAAAGAACAGCAATTAAATAAAGAAAAACAGTGTCTTCTGAGCTTAGTTTATATTTGTTAATTTCGTTTAAAGTTTCAAGCATGTCACTTTTATAGTTAAGTAAATTTAATACCATTAGAAGGTACCAGATTGAGTTGAAAGTACAGGATACAAATTAGTAAATCATATCAGATTATCATTAAGTAATTAGTACATCATTTGTTCTGCTGGAGAAACTGACTTAATGTGATTTGTCCAGTACTTGTAAGCAATTAGCTTTTAAATGGAAGGTGTAAATGGATAGAGTTTCATTGGCTTGTTCTTGAGGAACTAAATAGGAAATCCTTGGGAGGCCCTGCTAAGTTTATATTGATGTTCATTTTAAATGTGCCTAAAATCAATAATTAATTTATAAAACTTACAATTTAAGGAAATTTCCAAATCCTTCCTAACATATGTTTTCTTATAAACTTGAGAAGTATATTTTAATAAAGATAATGTTCCTGCAAAAGCAAGGAAAGAGGCAGTAATATAATGATTAAAAAGTAAATGAACGTGCTGTTTTAAACATTCCCAGCCTTTGTGAGACCTGACTTGTTTTCTCACTTACAAGTACATAAATGGAGTGCACTTCCCAGAATATTAATACTTTTCAGTGAATGAGTAACTCAGACTGCATAATGCAGATTTGAGTTGTTGATATTGAATTAACTGTCCATAAAACTTGAGTGGCTTCTGCACTACTTTTCTGTTGCACCAGTATATGATATTGATGTCACTGCAAGAAGTAGCACTGTGGTATATGTTAATGATTGTAGGGCTTCGTTCACACAGCTTAGTGTCAGGTTTTGAAATCTCTTGCTGAAGTCACTAAATACTCTGCAGAATAATAATATAATAATAATTCACACATCACCGGTCTTGATGTATTTTTCAGACAAGCTTTCAACTTGTTTGGTATTATCTTCTGAAATTATTTTGTTATTGCTAAGTGCATGATGACCCTTTTTTATGTAGAATCACTGATTCATTTTTAATACAGTTTGCCTGAACGACAGCACCTATCTATGTAAGACCTACTACTGTCAGACGGTATTATCTATCAATCTGATGCATCATTGTCATTCTGTTAATATAAAGAGAATTCTATTTAAAAAGTCATGCTAAATAATTATACTGGCTCCCTATTTCTTTCTAGAGGCCCAGGACTATTTAAATAATAAATTTATATGACGGCTATTTCCTGCTTCACTTGAAGAGAACAAAGTGCATAAAAGCTGTGGTAAACTTTGGAAAACATGATTCAGATCATGGACTTCTGGTAAAGAATATCGTATGTAGCACAAGAAAGGATGATATTACATCTGCTAAAAAGAACTGGATGTCACATGTCATTCCATACCTTGTTAAGGCCTTGATTTCCTGCCTGATGTGTTGCTCTAAAGAGCAGTATTTGCCAGTGATTTGGGGGCAATCTGAGAGACGAAGAATTTTAGAGGGATAAAATGCCCTGGCTACAGCTATTATTCTTATTTTGGAGGGAAAAGCAGTGGGGTTAAATGATCACTTCTGTGGAATTAGAAAGCATCTGGAGGGTTTATTTCTTACTTATGCTAGCTTTTGGGCAGTCTGCTCTGGAAGAAACATGAAAAGTTGTCATATACTCACAGGATATGTTTAGTGAGCAAATGATCTAAAACTGAGCACGTACATGGCAAAAGCTTTTTTGCGGAGTTTCTTATTGCCACTTCTCTCCAGGTATCGCCTTCACCTTTGTCTTCTGCAAGCCAGCACTCTATGGGGAGGCAAATCTCCTCCTCAGAAAGAGGGATTACTCTTTTAAGTCTGACTTGCTTCAGGTACCAGCTGGAATCATTTCCAGTGTTGTCATGGCCAATGCGGATTTTATAGAGATGCCCAAGACCTCTGAGGTTAACCTGTAGCAACAGAAAAAAAAACAAAAGTCCCAGATTTTAATAACAATTGTAATGTTGTCTTTAAGTGATCTTTCTTACACTGGGCATGCAAGATAAATGTTCAGCTAATGCAACCTAAAGTAATGGTTTTGTTAGAAAATGAAGCCTTAGTATACAACAAATCCCAGAGTGATCAAGCAAAAGCGTATGGAGAAGTGTGCAAGCATAAGTTTATCGATTTCAATACCATATTATTTAAAGTGACTAAAGGGCTCAAACAATTCAGTCTGGTTTTAGATCTCTGGACAGAGACCAGTTTGTAGTGTTACAAAGTAAACTATTTCTAGACAAATACTTTAAGAAGCAGAGCTACCTTCAGTCATTGCTGCACAAAATAATACATTTTACAGTTACCATCAACAAAGCCCTATTAACTCTTGCTACCACTTATCAATCTGTTATGGCCCATTTTTCTCTTTGTCTTCTATTTATATGTGCATTGGTTATCAGGGTTAACTGTTTCTGTGAGTGCTGACACCACACTGCAGCAAATGTAAGCAATAAAACGTGACTATGCCACACTGAATACTGCAGCCCTGAAATAAAACCCACTTGGTTTCGGGATGCAGTTTTTTGAGCAATGCTGGTGGCAGGAACCTAAGCACAAAAGCAGAGTTAACCACTTCCATTTTCAGTGATGTGTTTGAAAGGTCATGCTATTGGGAAAAACATCAGAGAATAAAAATTTCTTTTACCATTATACCAATTTTGTATTGTTTAGCATCAGAGGAAAAAGCAAACACAAAAAATGGATTGACAAACAGCTAACACCAACATTGTCCCACCAGTTCACATCACCAAAAAGGATGAACTAAGATTTGTGTTTAAAGACTCATTGCATCTGTTCTGGGGTGTAATATTAATGTCTGCCCCAGAAAGAGAATTTCCCCTTCAACGTTTTGTCTAAGGAAGACTATAAGGTAATGCTCCTCTTCTCTGTGAAGCTGAGAAACATCAGAGACACTAGAGACATATCCTTCTCCGTCTTTTGTTGAAATGTTTTCCTAGACAATGACACAGGCCAGTGTAACACTGACATTTCTTGGCCAAAAGCACCATCACAGAAAAGAGGTTTGCAGCCCTAACTGATCACCACTTCCTTGCATCCCTGAAGGAGAGCCTAGCACAACTCAGTCTCATAGGATGATATCATGACACAAATGTTAGAGGTATAAAGTCTGAGTAGAGTCAGACGTACAGTGAAAGCAGTAGGTTTTCCTATATTAAAACCGTATGTTAAAGTAAGAGGTGCTTACTGAAAGTATAAATATATCATTAATGCAATAAAAAAAAAGTGCATCAAAAATACGCTGCTAGTACTCACAGCTGAACTACGGCAGCAGATAAAAAGCTCTCTGAAACTAACCACAAATTTAGCCAGGACATAGGCTAAGTAGTCATAATACCTCTGCCACCCAGACACAAAGCAGAGAGCTCTGCAATCAGCAAGTGACTGCTGAGGTTGCCTTGCAAATAAATACAACAAATAACTTACTGTTTATTGCACTGAATACACCATTGGCAAACAACAAAGGTGGTGTTCTCCTGAGATCTAGGCAGTGACTTCTATTTGTGGTGTAGAAGTGTTAAAGTGCAGTTCAGTAAATAAAACATTGAAACCTTATGGCCTCATAGTTGAATTCTGGCATGACCCCTGTCGAAAGAGGAGTGTCAAAGCCATCTCTGCATGCACTGTTCATTAATGTGACTCTCAGTCAGGACCAGAAAACATATTTTGTCTTCTGAGGCACCTAATCAGTCATTTGGCTGTGAAGCAAACTGAAACATTATTGTTTAAAAAAATCCTGCATATCTATAGTGGGTATGAGATGAGCTGGCTGAAAAGTGAAGGCAGAACATTCTTAAGTTTATTAATTTTATTTAGCATACTGTGCTAAAGTGCATGTTTTTCAGAAGGAAGTCTAAGATGGGACATATGTTTGCAGGAGAATCTGCCGGAGTTTTAACGTTGTAGCTGGCGTTTGGCAGACCACTGGTATAACTGGAAAAAGACCTCCCAAAAATAAGCAGAGGTGGGACAGCTAACCAAGATAGGAACAAAAAAAAAAAAGCAATTTGAAAAAGAAGGTGGTGGAAATGATGAAACCCATTCATCACCATGCAGGGACATCCTCTTACTGGATAAGAAACACAGCAATCCATCATGCATCATCAAATGGAATTTCAAGAAGAATCAGTTCAGAAAAGAAAGCTCTGTCCAGACTGTTAGGTTTTTCCAGGAGATGCTCCTCGTTGCAAGCAGTTTATTTAGATCTGTTAAAAGTCCTGTTTAGCACCTCTAAATTCCTGCATTTATTCCTTTCTATATTTCATATCTCTCCCTACATTCGTTCTCTAAAAGATGATGCAGTATAACAAAACTAAGGGAGTTAAGCGCATGTGCTAAGTGGGAATTTGTCCAACATCAAGTCAAATGTATTTGTTTGCTTTCAACTACAGTGAGGAGGAGTACGAAGCATCCCTACCTACTAGACTTAAAAATTATGAGGGTTTTTGCAATGATAAGCTACTCAGGACATATAGGTAATACATATTTCTGAGACTGAACAGTCACAAAAATAATTTAAAACACAGAACACTGCCAAACTAATAACATGCTTAATGATATTACTTCTGTTTCTGATGAATCATTTATGGGTGTTCTTGAGGAAAAAGTATCATGTTTGTTCTTGTAAGGAAATTAAGGCATGAATGTCAATGGCAGAGAGCAAATCAGCTGTATATGATGTTCTCGAAGACACATAATACTATTACAAATTTGGTTTCATCTCCTGTTGTAGTCTTGAGGTTTGGAACAATTCATCTTGCTGTCAGATCAGATATCACATTGGTTTCTCATTGGTATTGACTTGCTAACACGTTACTTTGCCCATCAGAATCCTGTCAAATGTATGTCAAATATTGTTCTGGCAGTGAAATGCAGATGAAAATAGTCTCATAACATGATAAGGCTAACAGTATTCTTTTGCTGACATAAATACCGTATCTCAAGGTTGCTCCTTTATTTCCACTATTGACTATATCTTGAACTGCTGCATGACTTGAACACATATCTACTTTCACAATCAGAATATTCTGCAAAAAGTTGTAGAGTAAAGTTGACTTTGCTGCATTTGTAAACAACATGCTTACAAAAAGCTTAGTCTAACTGGTTTCTAGTATGGCACCATGGCTGCAAAAGTAACATTCCATTTTACATGGAAATAGCCTTTCTGATAGAACTGCAATAAATGACCTTGCAAAAAAGAAAGGATGGATTCAACAACTAAAACATCACTCTGGAAATCAAACAGCTATATTCTATTCCTGGATGTGCTTTAGGCTTCTTGAAAAAAGATTACATAATTCACAAGAATTCTTTGCTTCATTTCTTAACTGTATAATGACAATATTTAGACGTCTCTCAGAGGGACACTGCAAAGCTCTCTTCATAAATTTTGAGGTTTCAGAAGTAGACACAAGACCAAGTATTCTGTATTTTTTTTTAAAGTTTGCTGTTCATTTTAGTTGATATTTTTCCATAACTCAGTTGGCAGATCAAAATTTGTCAATTGTAATTTTCACAGCTAACTTTGTAAAGCTAGTAGTTTTGCTCAAGAATCAATTACAGTTACTTAATCTCATATAATCATGTAATTTCTGTTGTTTACTAGCAGAAGTTGTGCACAGAATAAGGGAAGAATAGCAATAAACTGCTTGGCAAATATGTTTTAAATCTACTGAAGAACACGGTCAACATAATAAAGACATTTCTACAATACATTGTAATTGGATGTTGCAGGTACTTAAACTTTCTGAACAACACACAGGGTGGAAGATTGATGTATTTTGGGATAGGTGTACGCTGCTCCGAATAAACTTGCTAGAATCCTAGCAGCTGTACACCTGAGTTAGCACAATAGTCCCTCAGCCTGGACAGAATGCTTCTCAAGGCTGGTGAGCACTGAAAGCAGTATTGCAGTGAAAGCAGGAGCTTGAGGCTACTATTTGTGGGCCTCATAACACAGCATTGACAAATCATCAGACATCCACTACTCAACCAGAACAACTGGGCAAAACATTGCACAGGTTCAAATGTTTATTTATTAAATACATTAAAAATTGGTTTGCAAAATTCCTTTTACCCTTTAAAATCTTCAGTATGGTATGATACATGTTGGATGTGAATGGGAATTAAAAAAAATTCGTAACATTTGAGAAATAATAGTTTGGGGGTATGAAGTTGTCATTCTGATGTGGCTTACACCAGCCATCTATAGATCATAAATAAGACTGAAACTCCTGCAGAAGTAATAAACAACAGCATGGAAACACAGATGCCTCCTTGAGGTAAAGGAATTTAGATATCACAAGCATAAGATGTATCAATCTTCTTAGGCATTGCCTATTAGAGAGGTTTTCCGACAAATGCCAGCCTCATGCTCTCCCTAGCAAAAAGTTTTACTAAACATTGGAATCGTCACTTACAGTTCACGCCTTGGTTAACTGTGAAACTCCTGGATGCATCAACTCATTTGTGCCAATTCCATGATAAGTTCTAGAGTGGATGGACCTCATTGCCAGCCTTTATTAACCCTATTAATATCATTGTGAGTACGATAGCAATATTTCTGTTCCCTTATCAGTACTTTTATTCACTGTTACAAGCAGTAATACCAACAGTCGTTATATTTTAAAGTATCAATGCCATTACCTATTATTGAAAAAACTGCCTACCACTTTCAAAAGGCCCACATTTTCAAATAGAGGTAGCTTTGTCTCAGTTACCCCATATACTAAATGTTTGCAAGAATTTGAACAAGATTAGCGTGGTAAAGAGTATAACGTCATGCTTTGTTCAGTGCTATTATTTATCACAGAATCATAGAATCGCTAGGTTGGAAAAGACCTCTTGGATTATCAAGTCCAGCCATTCCTATCTGCCACTAAACCATGTCCCTGAGCACCTCATCTACCCATCAAATACCTCCAGGGACAGTGACTCAACCACTTCCCCAGGCAGCCTCTGCCAGTGCCTTATAACCCTTTCTGTGAAAAATTTTTTCCTGATATCCAGTCTGAACCTCCCCTGGCGCTGCTTGAGGCCATTCCCTCTTGTGCTGTCCCCTGCCACTTGGGAGAAGAGGCCAGCTCCCTCCTCTCTACAACCTAAGGCATTTCTAGAGAGCAATAAGGTTTCCCCTCAGTCTCCCTTTCTCAAGGCTAAACAACCCCAATTCCCTCAGCCGCTTTCCATAAGACTTGTTCTCCAGCCCCTTCACCAGCTATTATTCGTACAAACATAGGATTAAATTCTCTTCTTACCAAAGGGGATAGGAATATTTTCATTAAACCATACATTAGAAAATTTAGCCTTATTTTTTGAAAATGAATCTTAACAGGGCTCATATTTTACAATTTGTCTCCAAGAGTAACTTGAAATCCAGGTTTACCAGCAAGTTCTTTCTAAAGAGCATGCAAGGGCTAAATTTTTATTTTATTTCTAAATGAGCTAAGCAAGTACTCATTTCAGACCCTAGCATACCTTTGATATTTTGAGTGAAATTAGTATCACCCATTTTCACGTGCTTAAGATATTTAACTAAGTGAAATGTGAAGCAAGAGTTCCTTGGTTTAATAGGAGACTGTTTAGTATAAAGACACTTCAGGAAAAGGATGGAAAGAATATAAATAATTATAACTCTGTTTCTGTTTTATATACTGCGATAAGCAAAATAGTGTTCCTGTTGTACAGAAAGCATCCCGCAATCTCTTTGAAATAAACTCAGGCTAGCATGAAAATCATTTGGATAAGTCAACACTTTAGAAACAGTACACCAAAATCCCTATGTCTAACACAGCTACTGTAGGCTATGCTTGACAGTTATTAATTTCATGGAAGGCTATCTCATTAACAGCGTTTCAGAGAAGTCATGCGCAGTAGCTGGATTCCCCAAAAGAAAAATAAATCCTTGACAACATTAGTTTAACTTCTACAGCATCTGCATGTAATGGAGAAATCTTTGGAAGTAGAAGGTATTTCCAAATTGTGAGCATGCAGCTGGTAAATGTTGCCAAAAATATCATAACTAATATACTAGTATAGTACCGAGGGTTAGGCCATGGTGCTTGCATTTTCCAGATGTCTGAATTCCGCTAATTTGTTAATTGTGGCAAAAAAACTTGTCACAGTTATACACTAACTCAAGAATTGGAGTATGTCACAGGTGCTCTCAGAAAATTAATAGTCTTGTGAAAAACGTGGATAAAGACATGTAGGGAGTTGAATTAAAAGCCACACAAAGACAGTATTATTTTTGCCACTACATACTTGCTTTGGTTACAAATATAAGTGGGGCAAACAAATAATACTCATTGCACAATGACAGTATAAACAAAAAAATAAGTGAGAGTGGTCAAATGTTGGAACAGATTTCTCAGAGAAGTTGTAGGGTGGTAGATATTCAAAACCTGAAGAAATAATGTCCTAAGCAACCTATTCTAGATGTCCCTGCTTTAAGCAAGGGGCTGGACTAGGAAATCTTCAGTGACCACTTCTAGTATCAACTATCCTGTAATGCTGCAGCACTCAATGCAATGGCATCACTTTATTGACGTAATTATCTCTATGCTCAGAATCAGATTCAACATCTCTGGTACTAAGAAATCCATATAATGCACAGTGAAATAAATTTTGCAGGAGATAGAACTGTTAAAAGGCTGCCAAAGAGCTGGCCATGTAAAATAAGGGCCACCAAAAACTTTATCACTTTATCACAAGATAAATTGTTAGCATCTTGTTTAGCATGAGGCCTAGACCGTATATAGCACCTGTTCTCTTTATAGAGTTTTATCAAGCCCAAACAAAAAAAAATTGGAGAGGAGGAGAGACAATAAGCCACACATTAGTAGTACCACTTACTTCTGGAAAGTGCTCAGATATTGAGATGATGAAGGAATAAGAATGTAAACAGACTAGAAAATGGCTGAGGTGAAGGCAAGGCAAGAGCATGGATGAGTAAGTGTAGAAACTGGATTTAGGCATTTGACATGGGAAGGTGGGGGAGCTTTTAGCACAGAGACCTTTAACAAAGGAAACTAGTGTCGCAAAATTTCAGAAACAGCCACCTGAAGCCTACCAGGGGGCTAAATGGACAGCATAACCTGGGGGAGAAGAGTAACTCAAGAGAAGCAGACAGGAGGGTCAATGTGCGTTCATCTTGGACTTGTCTTGCCATAAGGTGGCATAAAAATAAGCGGTTTAGATATATGGCTGAAAGACTGAACTTGAAATTGAGTACATAAAGTTCTCTCAAGAACAAAGTACCTTACAGGGAGAAAACATATATACACTAATATACTCCATACTGCAGAATTACTGAACAAAGAGCACTCAGTACGGAATGAGGTTCATGTTGTTATCATATACATTTCTTATAGAGACGGACAGTTTCAAGTGGAGTTAAAGCCAGCAACATGTTTTATGCTGCCTTAAGCATATCTGAATGAAGCCTAGGTTTCTCTAAGTTTTATTCAACTTTTTCCGGACTTAAATGGCCATTGTGGCAAACAGGGGCACCTGAAAAATAACAGGACATAAGCTACGTCCAGCTTTTAAGCATTGGCAGTCCTATGGTTAAGAGAGTGGATAGCTACATTAGTGCTTGCAGTCTCTTTTGCTGTCATCCCACTTGGGAATAATTCTCACTGAAATCATTACAGGCTCCTTTATTTTAACAATGGGAGGAAAAGCATGAAAATGGATTTGTTTCAACCTATTTTTATTGAATTTATTTTTCTCCCCACTGCTTCCCATTTCACTTTAGAGATCTCAGTTTTGACTTGTGAAAGAATGAATATGGATCCAGGATACAGGAATGAAAGACACACAGTGAAACACAATGGATTCTTACAGTCCATAGGGCTGATTCTGAAGGAAGGAGTGTTAATTATTAATGCATTTAAAACAACTGGTATTATTATTTAAATAGGAAGAAAACAAAATGAAAATCAACCTATAAACTTCAACATATAAAGTCTCCATGTGATGCAATATGGCATAAGACACACCTGATGAACAAAATACTTTACAAACAAGGTGCATGTAACTGGAAGAAAAAAAGTCTGAGTTTAACACTGTAGTAATCTCATAGTGTTCCTCAAGAAAAGATGTTTATTAAGTGTTATGAATAATTATCTCTGCAAGAATTAGTAGGAGACCTGCTTTTCATCTATCTGTATTATTCTCTGGTATTTTGCCCTAATAGACTATAGTGTTTAGAGGACTATTTATACAGATGAAGAAACTTCAAATAGTGTAACTGGATATGGCACCAGCTTTACAAGTTAGATAAATGAGACCATGCAGCAAAATTCACATCAGTGATGGATTCCAGTTTTCAGTTCTCCTGAAATATCATGCATACTCCATGTCCCTTGCTTGCAAACATAGAACAACCAACTTCCTTGCAAAGAGAGCCATCAACTACAAAATATAATGTAAGGTTAAAGTGAAGATTTTGAAGATTTCTTAGAATAAACCCCACCATTTTTAATAGCTTAGTATCATGTTGTTTAAGATAAACTTGACAACATGTTGAGATCAATAAAACCAACACCGACCTAAAGAGACTGCAGAGTTGATAATGAAGCAAACTCATAAAACAAAGAATGGACAAATTCTTGTTGAGGAGGCACTAGGTCCTGGACTCTCACTAAAGCTACCATACAATATTTTGAAAGCATATCTACTGAATCAGTCAGTGATTTTACTGACTTTGTTATTACTAGAAGAGCAGAACTTGTACCTGAAGGTATGGAATTATTCTGTATTGAAGTAATAAAAATTGACAGATTGAGACTGACTTTTGTGGAAGATAATAGGTTTACAGTCCTCTGCTTAGTTCTTTTTGACACTGAAGGGAATATTTGGCTTGACCAAACATTAAAAGAAAACTTACAAAAATAATTTCTTTATCAAACAACGTGTAAACTCATAAGAGAGAATTCACCATGTTTCAAAGAATGATGATGCAGGGCCTGAGGATATAATTTACAATATGACAAAACTTTCAGTGTCTTGAGCAACTCAACATACTGCCAAAATCAGTATTTTTGAAATATTGAGATGATATACTCAGGACTCTGATGACACCAGAGGAAAATGCAGGAAACAGATCACAGTTCTGATGAAGCCTGTAACTTTATGTTAGATTGATATCCGTCTATTGGAGGAGGAATGACTCTCATCAGAAAAATTATATCCTAAAAACTATGACTGAATAGTAACAGAAGCAGAAAACCATAACTTTGAAACAGTTTCTTCGAGCACACAGGAACAATTACTGAGCACAAATGGAAATCCATCAAATTTACATTCATTTTTTTTCCCACTCCCATATTGTTTATCCCTGACTTTCCCATCTGGTAGGAAAAAATTATTAAGCCACAAAGGTAAATATAGTGCAGCTTACATACAACTGTCTTGTGAGAACCTAGGACACAGATTCCAGTCAGAAACAAGAACTCTCCCAGTCACGCAACAATTGTGTATTACTTTCAGTGAACTTCACGTGCTACAATGAGATGGAAATCTCCAAGGACAATAGCCTTGTCATAATCTACATATGTTATACTAGAGGTCAACTGGTTTTTAGTCTAATTTACACAAACATTAATCAGAGATAGTCAAATCTAATGAAATTACATCAGCTGTATACAGCAATGCAAGTAACATCAGTATCAGGTTCTAAATGAGAAATGAATTCTCAGGAGTATACAGAGGAGCACAATTTGATTTACTCAAGCTTTAACAACTTTCTTGTTTCATAATTTTTAACATGACTGAATATTCATTATTTCCTTTTAGGCATCCAAGTTACTAAGCTGTTAACTGTACTTTCTATCAGACTACATTTCTTTATTTTTATTAAGAAAATGTAATGCATTTTTGTTTCATTCTCTTTTTGTGAGCTATTTCTCTGTCATTTCTTATATCTGTTTTCAAAGGGATTTTTAAATGAGATGGTATTTTGATTGGATTTTTGGGACATGATTGTGCTTTATTTTTCCATTATATAACACTGAACTGTTGCAGTTCCCTGCATTGGTTAACGTTTCCTTTAAAAAAAAAAAGGACATTATCTGGAAGTTAAAGAGCCTTCAAATATACAGCACATTTCTACAAAAGGCTACAGATCTTGGCCTATTTAGTCAAGATTTTCCCCAATGTACTTAAAAGATTAAACTAATATAGCAGAAAGCAATAGGGACTATCCAATTGTTCTGCAGCTCCAAGTTTTTTGTCAACATTGATGTTATTACATAGTGCTCTTAATGTTGGAAGACTGTAGAGTCACAAAGTGCTGAAATATTTGGAGAATACAGCTTTCTTTCAGACTAACAAAAATCTCAGCTATCATATTCAATTGAGAAATGGGGAGGGGGATGTGGGAAAAGAAAGCAAAATTATTTTATTTGTTCTTTTATTTCTCTCTTCCATTGATCAGTACTGACTGATAGTTTAATAAGTGGGTTTGAGAAATAATGGATGGACAGTAATCCAGCCAACCTTAAAGATTCAATAGAGTGGTTAGAATTCATGAAGCTTCCTTAGAAACCTCTCAAGTTTAGAGGTCTCATTACGCACAAATTTAAAAGTTTGCTTACACAGTTAGATTTCATAAGAGGTTTAAGTGGAGCTCCTCAATACAGATTTATCCCTCTTAAACTGCATCAAAGTGCTGTGTCTTGCCTCCAAGCCTCTTCTAGGCTTTCAGAGGTATATCACCAAAGAAAAAAAAAAATCAAATACAAAGACCCAGGTACAGTAGAAGACCTAAGCCTGGGTGCTAGTGTGGATAGCAATGGATCATCAGAGCTCCTGGACCAGGTATCAGGTCTTGCATTGATTCTAGGAGGATAAAAATGATGCTTTGAGAAACATAGTGTTCCTTCCAAAGAAAAACAAAAAAGCCAAATGTTCTGAGTACTTATCTCAATGAACTGAATAAATGAGTAAGAAGTTGCTGTCAGACAATCTGAACAGACATCCAAGATGATAATCTAGCCAGAATGTTTTGAAAAGAAAAACTTAAATTTAGCTTTCACATAAACACTGATTTCACATTCCTGCTTTGATATGATATAATCTTTAACCAGTATCATCTGCAAACTTTAGCCAAGTTACTTTCAACTTATAGGTAAGGGAAAGACCACCATTGACTTGCCTCCGCAGGAACTTACATATTTATACTTCAAACTGGAAAATAAAAATTATAAAAATCAGACAAACTTCCTGGCCTATCTGTCACTGATTATCCATCATCTGTTTATTATGCATAAATTATTTCAACCTAAATGACATATCCCAGATTTAATGACTGCAACAGGTACAGTCCTGAGAAACCATAGGAACTGGAGGAAATTGTAGGAGGTAGAGGAACAAGAGCACCTGGGAAATGTCATGCTTCTGAAGCACCTCTCAGAGGTCCCTCTGAAGAAGAGAGAAATCACCAGTCTAAATCATCTGAGTTAACCTACCTGGTATGATTTGACTTTAGACCCTAGCAATCCTCTCCTTCCTTCTTACTTTCTCCAAGAAAAGATTCTTGTGACAGTGTCTTTCAGTGGAAACCTGAATTTACACTGGAGGCTTGCAAGGATGGATGTGCAACACAAGCCATAGCCAGTACTATCAAGTAATCAATGCAAAGAACAGGCAAAGAAATTTTTTTCCACTTCTGCAGAAGAACAACATAAAGTTAAAACTAGCACATCAAGCAGATGCAGGTATAAGGCAAAATCTTAGAGAGGTATGTCTGCTTCATGCAGTTCTGAATACATTTGCTGATTCAAATCTTACTATCCTATAAGTCAGGCAATCCTTCAGAAACAGTTCGTGATCCTTATATATTGCTGTCAGTCCTTTTATTACTGCCATTATTCAGTTCTGATAAAAGCTATTTTGTGTATGTTTTGAATTCTCCAGCGTTTATATAAGAGCCATACTATACCTTAAATGCATCTTCACTGTTGCAATTAAACAGCTGGTGTTTCCCAGATCCCAAAATAATAGGACCAGAAGCTTTGTTTTCTCCATAAGCGTAAAGGGATACTGTTGCTGTTGTGCCAGCTGTTTCAAAATCCCCAGTGACTACAGTAATCTTCCAGTCTCCTTCTATAAAGTAAAAAATAAAATCTAAATGCTTTTATAACTGTTATTGATAGGTAGTGAGTTACTTGGATTATATAGATAACAGTACAGTTTAGCCCACGGACGATAACTAAAAGGTAACAGTGCTGGGAGAGACAACAGAAGATTGGCTTAATACTACATCATTCAAGCTCATCTTAGGCAAGTAGCATCACTTGAAAGATTTAGAAGTTTTGCAGTGTATTAAAGCTGCAAATATGAACACAGAGCCTAGTGTGATTTCTAGTGATAATCCTGTAGGTTGTCACAGAAAAAACCCAACCTCCAGAATTTGGAATATGGCAACACGTATAAACAAAAAACGCAGCAAGAAAAAGTATCAAAGCATCCCTATTAAGTAAAATTCCCTTCCATTTTATGTTGATGTGACACATCAACAAGAGCTGTGTTTGCCTGAGGGGAGATATGACATTGAGATTAGCAGGAAAAAAAGTTTTGGACACTAGACAAGGACTTTTTAAAAAATCATTTTATATAAAGCTTCCTTGATATCAAAATGTCATCTCTGCTCACATATAACGCACACAAGTTGTTTAAATATCTGAAAGCAGCTTAATATAAATCTTATTTTAAAAAAGAACAGTTCATAACTGGTAAACGCATTTCTACATCTGAAAAGCTGAGATTGCATGCCCTCCACCCTTCTTTTCATTGCAGCTTTTACCTGTATGAAACAAGTTCCACTTAGTGACTTAAATTCATTCTGTGTAAGGCAAACAATAAATGAAGTACCAGCCCACAGTTATCTTATAAATAAATGCCAGAGTGTACAGTTTTGTTTTATTAATAGAAAGCTGTCTAGTAACACCTGCATGAATTAAATCTGTTGTCTGACAGAAGTATTTATCTGGGGCCAGCCCCATTATCCCTCATTAATTTGCCCCACAAACGCTGAACTGGAGCAGGAAGTTTGACCTCTTGGTTTCCAATTTCTTAATGAAGAAAGGTTGTTGTTCAGCCTGAAGAAGAGAAGGTTCTAGGAAGACCTTATTGCAGCCTTTCAATATGTAAAGAGGTTATATAAGAAAAGGGAAGACTTTCTGCCAAGGCCTGACAAGACAGGAGGGAATGGTTTTAAACTGAGAGACGATAGAAATTTTTTATGCTGAGGGTAGTAAGGCGCTGGACCAGGTTGCCTAGAGAAGCTGTGGATATTCCATCACTGGAAGTGATCAAGAATGGGGCATTAATGGAAGATCTTCCTTACCACGTCTGGGGGTGTTACTAGGTCTTCAAAGATATCTTGCAACCTTAACTATTATATGATTCTATAAAAGAAGTGAACCATCCAATTTCCATCCAAAAAAATGTCAGATACCAGATTGTAACAAACTCTTTTGTGCCTTTGGAAGTTTGCACCCTCATGACTTTCTCTACAGACCCACTTTCTTGACAAAAGAACCATAGCACCAGGCTACAAAAGGATCAACATTTATTAGAAGAGTGAAAAGCCTCTGTGTATTGAATGTGGAAACAAAGAGCATAAGGCAGGGGCTCCCTGGCCCACAGAAAAACTTATTTATCAAAAAAAGTTGGCCTCTTCCATTTTCAAACAATATTATCTAAATTCCTTAAACATAAAGTTCCTTTGGACTATTTGGCTGAAAAATATGGACAATGCAATTTACGAGTACTTAGGAAGAATGGTGTAGGCAAAGGGCAAAATATTCCTCGTAAAAATTCAAAAGTCATTCAGACACAAATATTCATTTTGAGCCAGGCAAAACAAATTTTCTTTTGGACTTGTTCATTGTCTGATTTATTATACGTCAAATGTTTTGGTGGCATTTTCTATTCTATTATCCTCGCCAACTTTCTCTTTTGTTAAGCAATGAAGTTTTGAAACAATGGAAGCAATGGTGGTCTTGGGACTGTACATTCTGCTTAGCTCAACTCCTGCCTCCAATGGATAAGCGTAGCTCCAGTAAACTATTTTGCATACAAGTACAATTCTCGAGGTGAAAAAGGAAACAAACTTTCCCAAAAACATGATAAAATGTATATTGGGTTTGCACTTCTCTGTGTTGACCTTAAGGCCATTTTTTTTCTGGAAATAGGCAGAACTTAGTGTTTGAAGGACAAAGAGGTATAGGAGAAGAATCCTAATTTGTAATCTCTTTGAAGCCAGGAATCCTCACTGCAATCCTGCATGCTTCCAAACAAAAACTGGAAATAGTATTATAAACACATAATTCTCATTCTCCTTGGCATAAAAAAATGGGTTAGGATGAGGTAGAATACCAATAGTTCCTTAATGACTGAAGAGGAGTACACACGAGGAGAAAAGAATACAGAAAAACATATAATGAGGTGACTTTCATCTAGCATACATGGAGGAAAGGTGCAACCTGACACCAAGTACATCCCTGGAGACGCCAGTAAGTAGTACCATATCACAGATTCAAGTCCTTTTCCCACTGTTCCATGTTTCAGCAAGCGCCCCAAACAAAAGGTTATTTGGTGCTTATAGCTTGACTGAGGGCATGACTTTTTCAATGGCTAAATGGACCAGCTTTTCTGGAGAGCACAAAGACGTCTCTCATAGAATAAGGATTCAAGTGCTGTGAACAAGATGTTCGCTGCAAGTCAAGCCCATCTCCACTGATAATAAACCAGTTTCCTATACACTTAATTTACCTCTGCTCTTTGTCATCTTTTGTTAGGCTTATGGGTTAATTTTTATCTGCTGCAACTTTTACTGTATTAACGACAGAAGGACAGCTTAAATGACACAACATAGAGATCCAGCTGTAGAAGCAGAAAGGACTAAGCAAACTCACTAGAGTGGAGGATCTCTAGGTTTAGGCCTTGCTGAAGCAAGGTGTGAAGAAAAGAGGCACGGAGTGATGAACAAACAGCAAATGAATGCCTTCTGAAAAAGGCACAGAAAGGAAGACACGCAAAAATACTTGTGATCCAGTATAAAGCTTATAATGCAGTGGGAATTGAATATAATTGTCAAATAACATGGTACAAATTTTATCATCAATCACTTGCCAGAGGGACACTATTTAAGGTAAAGTATTTGAGGTTTTGTGGAGATCTTGATTGATATAATAAATTCTGAATAAAAAAATTTCAAGCTTTCTTTAAACAGCTTCTAAATCATTGTACAACCTACACTATGAAGAACTTCTCACAGCTGAAAAATTACTACGTGTTATTAAGAAATGTAATTTAATCTGTGCTTGTTGCAAGGACAGAAAAGTCAAGCTGAACAAATTACTGATGAAATTACTGGCAATAGAGAAAATGGAAAACTAATGGTGAGAACAAAACTATACATAGCCCAGGAGAAAGAATCCTGATTTAAAACATTACCTATAAAAAACTGAAATTAGGATAGATCATCAGTAACTACTAGAAAAATACAAATTTTCAAACAAACAGAAAATTAACATTATATAAAGAGAAATGACAGAATAAAAAGAAAGTGTAAACAAAGTGACATTGTTTAAATTAAAACGTGCAGTTCAGAGTTTACTGAAATGTTCAAATACTGTGTTGTACTTAATGATTGAAAATCAATACAAATAGCAACAAATGTGTAAAGAAATTAGTTCTGAAGCAGAAACTCTCTTTACTAAAGACAGAAGACTAGAGCAGCATTTACCATTTGTTTCTTCTTCCATTGTCAGCTGTTGATTTATTTGACGCTCTGCCAAAAAAAAAAATTTAAAAAAAATTTAAAAGCAGATGATAAAGATTCTATCCTTTAATATTAAACGAAAGATTTGGAAAGAAGAGATGAAACAGGCGTTCTGTGATTCTAGCCATACAAGAAAACTTTCTGTCTTAGTCATTCCCTCATTACTTTTGCACTATCACCTACACCTGTTATATTATGAAAACACAGAGTTTTCTCTCAGAAATACAACAAAGGAAGTCACAAAATGGTCAACTCTAATATTTAAAGTGTAAATTCAGCCCAGATTTCTTCAAAGGAAAAAAGTACAAATTAATATTCTTACTCCCATAAATTTACAATAGATCTTACCGTGAGGGTATAGCTCAATTTCTGAATGAATTACGCCTTGGGACATATATGGAAGCCACCTAAGAATAAAATAGAAAATAAGAAAGCAGGTAGGAATCAATTTTTTTTTCCACTATATTACTATATAACTGAATTATCCACATCAGCAAAGGGTCTCTACTTCTGAAATTGTAGTATTCAATTTGATAGATGTTAAAGTAGAAATTATTTGACCCAACAGAGATAATTTTTTCTGCAAGTGTAAGAGCTGCGTAAGTGTAAAATATACCTGAGCCAAATTAAAAGACTCATGTGGCACAACTGTGCTTATTTGTATAACTAAACAGAAGAATATGGCATAGAAGATTTTTTCAACACTATGGATTGAGTGCTAAGTATAATTTGTGTGTATCTATTACACTGTTTCTTAAAGTTCTGTGTTAAAAACAAAGATGGAACAAAATACTGGGTTTTGTTATTCATCTTATAAATGGAGAAGAGAGAGATGAGTCTGAAAAAGGTATAAATTAAGGCAAACATTGGTTAGGTTTCTTAGTCATGTTACTCTAGGCTACAGATAATTTTATATCACTTCTGCTAGAGTCTGACCACATAGGTATCTTCTGCAATGCTAAATGCAATAAAGTATCAGTTTGTAGATAACAAATACTATATCATTCAAATACAGTGACAGTTGTTGGGTGTTCAGAAACTAATATGAGATTCTTAAGTCAGAAAAAAATACCTATATTTCCTTGGCTAAATGAGAAAAAATATAGCAATTTTTTCATACCTTGGATCAACATATTAACATGAAGTAAAGCTGTGAAGCTGAAATTAATAAATTTGAGACAATTCTGAAGAGCAGAATCTTCTCCCCTCTTTGAATAGAGCATAGTGTTTCTACATTTTGGCCAATATGGAAGCTACCTCTGACCCCCATCACTGACCTTTTTCAACCTTTTTTCAGTAGCAGTGTTTCTTTGCAGAAAAGATAGGAATAAAGAAAACTATTTCTTCTTGGCAATGTCTGTTGCCGAACACTTTTTGCTGATCAACATCTGATGTTAATTGTTGCAGAATTAATAGAGCAAAGTGCCCTGACACGCATCGTTCCTAAGCTGTGTTGTCCTGACATGATTTGTCCCTAAGCCATGTTACCCTCTGGAGGACAGCTATGACAGGGGGTTGATTTTTCATGATTGAGGTAGGCAGCTGGCCTGATTTCTCGGTAGATATTCCATCAGGAAATTTTACCTATATTTTTTTTAGAAAGGTAGCAATGACAGCTAGCAGCAACAGCTGGTCTGCATCCAAATCTACTCCAGAGAAATCCTCAGTCTTACACTACTATCTCAAAATGTGTAACTGATTGAAGACATGGGGTTTAGAGCATTTTATTAAGGTAAGATTGTGTCTTTAATCCTGGTTTTGAGGATGTGGCCACAAGAGTGACAAGCAGCAGTTCAAGGTTATGTAACAAATTCATACAAATCCAGACAAAATAGCTATGCATCCTGTATTTATTAAATATGGTTAATTAAATTTTACGAATTAAACATTATTATTTTTGAGCCCTGTCACATCATCACATTCTTCCTCTACAGTTCCTTCATTTCACTAGAATGATGCATATCTCCATGAGACAGACTGCAAAACTGGAAAAACTGTGGGATTACCATAACATTTTTTCAAATATGCAAACAGAAACATTTAGCAATTGACTTTTAAGATGGTTTGTTTAAGAACTTAAATGGAACCACTACAAAATACTTCTGACTTCTGGGCACACATTTGTCTCTCTAGCAATGCTCCTGTTCATAAAGAGAGTGAATGATACTTCTGGGTGGCAAGTTTGTTTTGTTTTCCATTTAGAAATACACTTAATTTAGAAACATTTTGTGTGTTTTATCTTTCCTTTCTGAATAGGTAAGTCACACAGCACTGATCTCTGTATGATAAGGCTGCACTGTACAACCTAGTAATACAGCCACTATATAAGCATTTAACCTCTACTATGGACCTTATAGCTTATTAACTCAAGCAACCCAGTCTGGAACAAAACATTTCGTGGGTTTTATGAAACTTCGAAACAATCCATATTAGCCTTTCTGGAAAATAGATAGTTAGTAGACAGATTGACATAATACTGTTAGTGTTACATGTTTGAGAATATTTAAGAATATTATTGTAAAAAATACCTTTCACAATTGAAAACATATTCTGAATTATTCTCGGCTTCTCTGACTACAACTTTATCACAGTACCAATACTGGGACTCAGCACTAGCCTCACAGTGCAACAGCACCTTCTGCAGTTTTCCAAGAGATACAGCTTTCACTTCAAAAGCATTGATCTAGGAGACAAAGGAGACAGTATTCCGCAAGTTGCCATCACTAAGTCAGTCTGAGAATATTTTAAAAGCTTGATTAACTCTCACAATGTGCAAAGATTCCCATTGTTTTTAATGACAGTTAGACTGTATTCAAAGTATTTGGATCTGAAAAGTTAAATGTCTCTTGATAATGTCTCAGAGAAAATGAGAAAACACAAGTAAAATCAGACTGCAGTAATAACCCCAAATAAATTGGCTTTTCAGCCACATCCAAAACGCTGCACAGAACTCTTCACTGTTGTTTCAATAACTAGTCATTTACAATTATTCTTCTCTAGGTAAGAATTAGTTGAAGCTATTATTCCCTTTGTTGATATTTATTTAAAATAGAGTTTCTCATCCTCTTTTTGGTCTCGCCTATTCTATTTACATTTTATCCTGCTGGAAGAGACTGAAATCTAACATGTCACTTTCCCTTGTTATTCATTTAGGCTTGAGCTTACAACTGGAAAAGTTTGTTTTCGTAGGAGCATTAAGCTGATCAGGTTTCAGGTTTTCTGTCGCAGTAGAAAGCATATCTTTCTAAGTGTAACAGTTCCAGTCACACTTCTCAGTAAAAGGGAAATGAAGGATAAAACTATTTTGGAAAATTCATATACTTAAAGTTCTCAGTCCTTAGCAAATGGCAGAATTGAGACTGCCTTTGTAAATTTAGTTCTCCCTCGTGTATATATAATATATGATCACAAGTTATTCTTTCTGAAAGATGTCTGCTTCAAATTGTGCGCAGGCAGGACTGGAGCTTTTTAATACTTCTTTTTATCTTCTATATAGTTAAATTGCAGATATTGTTGTCAAACACTGTCAAGATGCAAAGTAGTTTGGGTGGTCAGCTGAGAATGAGGGGTTCATTTATCAGCATATTTAAGATTGAAAAAGAATTACTACGTCCAAAACAGAATTCTCTTTGGAAAAACCTCAATTACAGCTATGGTTGCTCAGAAAAGTTAAACTGGCTAGGCAGCAAAATCAAAGCATACAAAAAGTGGTCACTCGGGCAAGCTTTATTTGAAATCATTTGCCCAACATCCTGTAGGATACCTGCGGCAGGGATTAAATGCACTTGTTCAAGTCAGGAGTCAATTGCCTCTGTAATAAAATTATATATCCCAGGACCTGCTTTGCCAGTCCATACAGTCCACTGTCTCATTCACCCATTTCCATAACAAAGTGCACTTTGAACAACCTCCCTTAGCCCCTGTACACATAACCTGCTGAATTTACTATCAGTCTGGCTAGAACAATTCCCACAGATAACACCACTTATATTCTGAATTTCAATTGGAATAGAACTTTATATCTAATATATTAGTAATGGTATAAAATATTTATTTTTAAAATAGTATAGATACATCTGATGTTTCCCAGAGGGTTATTTTCATGCTTAGCATTTTAGATAATGTTTTTTATTTTGTAATTAAGTATTCCATTAATAGTTTAATACTATTTGTTAGACTTACAAGTGTTAATTCTCAATAGCGCACAAAAGAAGAAATAGGCTTAACAGAAGGTCATAAGAAGGCTAGTGGCAGAACTAAGATTAAATTCAGCAGTTTCTGAAATTTAACAATATATTACTGCAGAAGATCAGAATGACATATAGTTTACTTATGGAGGAGACAGGAGGCAATTGAAAGAAAAACTAATTTGAATCTGCCCTGCCATTAATCACAATGTTATGTTATTATACATTGAAAGAAATACATAACAAACAGTCCTACTAAGATCTGAAATCATGGAATGATTTCTGTGCAGTCCTTTGGAATCACCTGTGTTTGTTAAATCTTGCCAGAATATGTTTTATATTCACAGGCTTTTCTTCTCATCATCCTAGAAGGAGTACTTCATCACTTTCCTTCTCCTTTTCTGACCTGTATTTTCACATATTCTAGTTATTCCTAGATTAGTATAGAATTATTTTCCTAGTTCATAAAAATTCTTTTTCTAATTCTCTGTGATCTTTTTCACTAGGAATCTGTTAAGACCAGTAAAAGTTACCTAGTTACATTTATATGTCTAAGCAAATTGTTTTCCAAACTTACCGATCTTCTCTGAAATGTTACTGGTATACCAGATTTATGCAGAAGTCTTAGACCAGAATCTCCTCTTTTTCCATAGATACACAAATAAACAGCAGAATCTGTACCAGCTTGCTCCACATCACCGGTATAGACATAAACGTGGTATAAAACAACTTCCAAAAATAAACAAAAAAGGAAAATACATGTGTAATCAAAATTCATTTTACTCACCACTCTAGCTTAATGGAAACAGTATCAACAAATTTGATTTGCAACTAATTTGCTGGAACATATTCTCTGGTAAGCAATATAACTATCTGGTTTTAAGATCGCTAAGACCATATTTATGAATGTAACGCAGATGGAATAAAATTCAGATGGCATTAATATTGAAAACCAGGTAACAAATATGTACGCAACTGTGAACTGAAGTACACACATACTTGGATAGATAGGTTTTCCATCTTCCACTACTGGAAGTTCACAGAGAAAATGCCTATCATCACAATTCTTTGACAACCATGTGTTTGCTGGAAAAGTCAGAGTTTTCTTGCTCTTAAGATGTTGCAGTGTCACCTAGGGAAGAAACAATTCCAACTATGACTCAGTTCACTCCAGTGCTTTGCTTCTAAACAGCAAAATATATTTTTCTATATACTTTTTTCTATCTGAGAAAGCAATAACACAATCAGTAAATATGACATACAAAATTGCAGTATAAAAATATCTTAATTTTGGCCACTACTTTGCAACTTAGGTCTTCACTAGAGAGAATCTTTATTCATACTCATGGCATTGCAGCTGAAACTGCCAGTCTCTATTCTTTGAATACACCTTAGACTTTAAAATTATGCTGTGTGTTACACGGTCTGGAGTACTGAATACTGAAAACTTCCTGCTAACTGAGGCTAGGCGAGACTGATGTTTTGGAAAGATAGCCATATTTTTATATTAAAATGAAAACAGGATGAAACGCATCATCTATATCCTTCTTAACTTTGGCAAGAAGAGGATAAGTTGAAATTTTAAATCAATTTGTATTATATTTGGCTCATCTACAGCAGAACAAAAGACAACCTGGGTACCAGCACCTGATATTTATTTCTCTGAAGGTACTTAGAATTGAAATTCTCAAGTTATTTGTCACTGTACCTTAATATATCTGTCTTTCTTAGTTCCTATAACTAAAGAAGTCTTTCCTCTCTTTTAGGGAAGCAGTTTTTTTTGGTCTTGAATTATAGCAACGCTCACTACAGTTTTTTCCATAGATCTTCACTAGCAAAAGGACATCAGTGTCAAAAAAATTGTCTTTCTGCAGTTGTGTTTTGAATTCCACATAGTAAGTGTAAGACTTGGAAAAAACTGTGAAAAGAAGTATTCACATTCAGATTCTCACACTTAGGAAATCAGGACAATGTATGCCTTTATTTCACTTTTCCAATAAAATATTTTTTTAAGTAAAATAAACACCTCTTTTAACAGCAAAGCATGTGTTTATTTTAACATAAAATACTTTTGCAGCAGCGATTCTCCATCTCTAACGTTTATTGGCAGAGCTCCCCCTGCTGATTCATAACAATCACAAATAGTAACTGTTTTGTCGGAAAAACACAGCTTTCAATCTGATTTATTTCTTCCTGTGGAAATAAATATTTGAAATCCCAGGGTTACCCTATGAAATTTGGACCAAAATGTTAAAAAAAAAAAATTTTTGTAACCACCAGCCTCGAGAGCATAAGATTCCTGCAAGCATTTGAGCAACCAAAATATTTATACCCACATTCGGTGTTGGTACAGTTAAAGCTAAGGCCTTTGGGTTAATGTCAAAATCTGTTACTACTGTGTGACTCTGGTTGTCTAAATTAGGCTTTTTAAGATGAATTAAAGGCCGAAGGATAAGCTTGTGTGTTTTACCGATTCAAAATAGGGAACAGAAAACAAATACTTATGAGCAATTGTGAAATAAACCTTACATGAGGTCAGTGTTAGCAAAAGTTTTGGATTAATTTAATGAAGTGAACATCCCTAAATATCATGAGAAAAATAGAGTTAAAACTGAAGCAGAAAAGAAGTCATTCACCAAATTGAAAAAAAGAACAGTTTCTTTTTCCTTGAAAATGGCTGTAAGTGTGAGCTATGTTTGGGCCATTTAGGACTAGCATAATTGAGCTTTGTTCATTCTTTATGTATACTTGTCATAGGATAATTGTTGCTTCATCATTGTTTATACCTAGCAGCTCCCTAGCATGCACAGAAGAGTATAAATGAGCTTTCAGAAAGTGAAAATTGGTAGAGCCCATCAATACACTAAAATTGGTATTTATGAAATATCTGAATAAAGAATAATTGCAAAATAATGCCGGATATTTCTAGCTCTCGGGAGATTACTGTATCAGTACTTTTGTCTTCTCTAAAATGACATGAGAAGACAAAGCAGTAAGAATATGTCACAACTAGCATTTTTTTATTATGAAGTGGTGACTTAATGAAAAGATGGGCTTTCAGTTCATGTAAAAAATCACCATAAAAATCTCACCCTTTGTAAATTCCACTCTGAATTTTCATTCAGTAATCCATCAAATTCAATTCTTATCTTGTAGATACTCCCAATGCTTTTTATTTTAACCTGAATAAGGCCAGAAAAATACAACATGTAACTACAGACAAATATATATATATATGACTTACACGTAAAGTGAGCAGCATCCTAATAGCAAGCACAGGCCTATGAATTCTATGCTTAAAACTGTTACAGTCTTTGGGACATCTTGGGGAAAAACGGCAACAAAAAAAATACATTTCCCTTCCTGCATTTTCAATTATCACATGTGAAATAACTAAAAAATACAGATCTCATTTGTGCACAAACCCCTTTTGCCCTGTAAATACATTTTTGTCTTTACATTTTGACATTTGTTCAATTTGGGCTATATTTCAGGAAAAAAATATAGCTACAACACATTTGGGCAGGGAAAGATAAGTAAAACTGCACCTTTACCTTCATGATTGGTTCCAGGTTTCTCTGAACCACTATGGTATTGGTGTATACAGGAACAGTGCAGAACATTTGATTGGCAGATTTTGGATTATAGGATCCAGAAGTGAAACAGCTTCTGTTTTGTCTAAGCATATTTTGTCTGAGCACCAGTAGGGAAATCACAGTGCTTGCCAGGAAAATGATTTGGCATATATTTGGTCTCTTCAAATTTTGAAAAGTAAAAAAAGTGAGTGAGGGCCATTCATGAGAGAAAAGTGGAATACAAAATTAAATCCACTAAACCACAGGTATAGATCTCTTATAGTGCAGCACAGCAAAATGGCCGTAAGCCTTAGTATGTCAAAGTGAAGAACAGAAAAATTTTGGAGACCTTAAAGTATGAGTGTCCAAAAGCAGGCAGAACATCTGCAAAACTTTGAAAATCACTATCTTGGCTTTTTGACTATGATTTGCATTCATTTGCACTTTCTTGCACTTTCAAGCATTATACGTGTGCTTATTTACGAAATCTACTCTTTGTAACCCTATCCTATCCCACTTATGTGGGGTTCATTTGGAGTTTAACTATTATTTAAAGTGACCATAAATTATTTTAGATCATCTGTAATGTACTGTTTAGAAAGAAATAGTAAGTGTGTTATCATACTATTTCTCAGATAATAATTCTGTTAATAAAAGGTTGACTACAGCCTGTTCCACTCTGTCATTTTCATCCAAGAAAGCTATTTGCACAGTACAAAAATTATTTTCTTTTCATTCTCTTGGAAACACCTACAAGTATCTTGTCCACTCAGTCTTCACCTTCATTAATAAAAAGCCCTCTTCTCTTTCCAGAGGTCAGAAATATCTCAGTTGTTTTATCAGCTTTTAGCTGTCTCTGTGATTTCGTGTAACAAACTTTTATGTTATACTTACAATGTTACTGTGCTTTAGTCAAGGTTTTCTAGAAGCAAGTGACTTTTGTCCTTGATTTCCGTAACACTGAAATGCACTCAGCAAATTGCAATGGTTCTTTGAGAAACAACCTGAGGAATTCACACCTGTACTTATATTGGCATAGTTGGTGCACATGCCAAACAGTATTTCTAACAAAACAAATGCTAACTCCAGGATATCAACAATTAAGTGACAAAATGGTTCTGGTTTTTAACATTGGCTTAAGAAAATAGCTTTGTTCTGTGAAATCAGATTCTGATATTCTTGCTTATGCCGCATAATGTTTCTTTCTATAAGCAGTCTTGTTAGATGTAGTCTGGAGAATTTGAGATTAAAGCAATAGTAAAGTAAGGGCACGTATACAACTTTACTGATAAAACAACTATTTTCATTTCTTATATTTCACAAACAAGCCAACATATTTCTCAAGTAACATGAGATATTGTCTTCTCATTCACAGAGCAGGCATTGACTGAATATACAGTGCTCTCATGCTGTCTTTTTATTGAAAAAATCCCTTTCCAGGCTTTCTGTTAAAAAAACATAACATGTTCATTTCATGTAACAATACAAAACATAAATGTACTGAACTTCGTCAGAATGCAAAGAGTGACTTCTGCCTAAACCCAGCTAAGGTCTCCCAGAAGAAATCCTGGTATCCTTCTTGAGTTTTCTCATGCATTTTCTTAGAAATAATTAAACAGACAATGCCTACTCACATGGGTAGGGTAAGAGAGGGAAGGACACATATGAATGGGTTTCATATCTCAAGATATATCTACTAAAATTTTTCATAATTGTGCAACTGATGATAAAGTGAAAGGTTAAAGAAAACTGATTCCAAATTGCTGATTGTAACAGGCTTTGAGAAGCTGTTTTCTTCCTAGAACTCCTGGCCAGAGCTATGATTAAGTTGATTAGTTTAAAAAAAATAAAATTTATCTTCTGCTAGAAAATAACAGTGAAACTATATCAGGCTCTAAGGTGAAAATATTAAAAAGAATATGTATTTTTAAGTCTTGCATTCCTAATTTTATTTCAAGACTTATCCAGCTAAACAAGTACAGGATAAAGTTTAAAGGGGGAAAAAAAAAAAAAAGAACGAGTGCTTACTCATTGGCTTTTTCTTTGTGGATTTATCTATTGCAGACTAAAGAATGAAAAGCACTTTGGTGGCATTTGCTCTTTCATGCCTGAAAGCAATTGTGTCAGTGTGATGTAAAGAATCATAGCAGTAGCCCCAGGTGCTGAAAGAAAGATTCTGCTCTCTCACAAGATCAATAGCCACAGCACTCAGCCATAAGGGGCAATATCTATTTTAAAGAAGAAAAATGGGTCTATGTCTTAAGAATGTATGGATTAACATTGTAAACATGCCATTACCCAAAGTTGCTTATAAATTACTCACCAATTAGGAGAAAAGGATTCCCCATGGATGATAATATATAGCCTATATGCTTAGAATATGAACACTACATTTGGTTATCTTCCTGCCTATGCCCTATTCATAGAGAGGAAGAGGAGGAGGAGGGGGAGGATTACAGACAGTAACAATCTTGGTCATTGCCAAGATTGTATTAGAATAGTTGACGAGTGTAGATAAAAATTTGGACTCAATGTGAAAAATATAGGTACCTCTTCAGTTAGCTGAAAACAGGAATGTGTTAAATGCATCTCAGACAGAAAGATTTAGGCAGAATAGAAGTTTTAGTCCCTTTGGTAACTTCCTCTCAATCTAACAAGGCACAATTTCCTTATTACAATAGAAGTGGGATTATTCTTAAATAATAGCAGATTATTTAAATATTATCTATTTCCATGACATGATAAAATGTAAGTTTTATTCATCTCTTAGTAATTCCACAGGTAAAGCTTCTGACATTTCAACTATTTGTAATACAGCAGTTGAAAAAAACAGTTTTGTGAAACAGTTCCACAGCGTATATTTCATAGTATGCCTTGAAAACTATATGCATGAAAATTTCATTATATACAAGACTGACATCAGACATGGTTTGTTTAGGAGTGGATAGTTTCTAAAGCTAGTTTCATATCAACTACCTTAAAGAAATCGATTTACTTCTGCAGTTGTCCTATTTTGGCTACCGTATGACAAAGAAGGGGTTAAAAGAAAGAGCATTTCCTCTGTTGCTAACTATACCCACCAAGCTGATTTAATGCAGAACTCACGTTAGATAGAAATTTATTTTGTGCAGTAAGCATAGGAGAAAAACATTTTCTCTTTTCACATGACAGAATAACCTTTGGAAAGGTACATATTAAAATAATGTTCTTAGCCTTCATTAGCTACCTGAAATTCATCCTCCTGCCTGGGAAGAAACAGCTGCTTTCTGTTGTCCTTGCTAAGAGTTATTGGTCCAGCTACTCCTCTGTCTCCGTATATCCAGAGAATGACATTTGTTTCACTTCCTGCATTTTCTGTCAGCATTGACACTTTCCATTCATCATCTGAAGGAAGAGGACACTCATCACCTTTGGGATTTCTCATTTCCTCTGTGAAATACAGAATACTAGTGGGAGATTAAAATGGATGTGAAACTGCCAGCCGCTGTTGTAACTTCAGCACATAAGGAGACCATAACAGAGAAGGGATTGAATATTTTCACGGCAAGTGAGACAAAAACATGCTAATTAGTTGAGCTACAAGAATCAGCTGGAAAAGAACATGTATCTCTTGCATGCACTATCATCGTATTATTCTTTATACGTATTCTAGTATAAATTAAGGACACTATGATTCAGGATTATGGCTATTAAATTGACATTTCTGGTTCTGTAGGCTGACATTTAGAAAGGAGTAGAATTCCTATAAATACTCCTCTAATGCCTTGTGTTGGGACATTATTAGCAGAATCACTTGCTGAGAATAGAGACAATTTTCATTTCAAATGAAAAAAATTATTCAGGAAATTAACTCTCTTCAAGTTAAATATTAATTAAATACTGTAAAACACTCCAAAAATAGCATGATACATCATCGCCCAACCATACTTACACATACCGGGATAGCATTTGGGCTAAGGCAGGTTCTGTATGAATGAGACAATAGCAGCATAGTACCACTTTATGAATAAATTTCACAGCTTTAATGGCTGAGCAAATATAATTTTGGAAAAATTATATTTCATTTTGGAATAGCACCTAGTGATTTTTTATCCATCCTTAAGAGAAAAGAAATATATATCCAAATATGTTAAATGGCAGCTCTGCACATGAAATATTAAAAAAAAATAGACTGTCTTGGGATGATGTGATTTAGTTTTGAGTATTATAACAAAAGTGGAGTTTACAGGCATCAGACGTCTGGAACACTACTTTTCATTGATGGGACAACTGGCCATGAAGACCTCTCTAAAAGATGGAGTCCTTGCCCCCAAGAATTTATAATCTGTTCTGATACAAGAGGCAGGTAGAGATCCTAAATTTGAAAAAAACGAACAAACACATTGTCTACATAATGTGTCCTGCAGAATGAGGCCCAGCTAGTACCCAACGAACAAAAACTCTGGAAAAATTCCTCTCCAGTTTTATTGCTGAGCATAACAATATACAATATGGAGCATCTCTTTGGTCAGCTGAGGTCAGCGGCCCCAATTGTGTCCCCTCGCAGCCTCTTGCCATCATCCCCTCTCCTGCTCACTGGGAGTGCAGAGTGAGAAACAGAGACAGACCCAATGCTGAGCAAGCACTGCTCGGCAACAGCTAAACCACTGGTGTGTTATCAACTCTGCTGTGGTCACCAAGCTAAAACATAGCTGTAGACAGACTGCTATGGAGAAAATTAGGTTCCTTCCAGCCAAGTACAAACATTGAACAAAATAAAGCAATACGTATGACAGAAATTTGCAAAATTTATCTGACTGTGCTTTGTTGCTAGCATCAAGATAAAAGTTTGAAGGCAAAATGAAAAACAGGTTTGAATCCTCAAGACGTGGTTCCTAATAAATTTTTGTGAATAACAAATTCCACTTTCTGCTGAAACATCACTGAAGCTAATTGTGTAAATGAAGAAGGATAGATTCAGTACTGAGACGTGGTCCTGATCTTCCCTTCAAATTTCCTCAAATGTCACTTTATGACATTAAATAAATGGGTTTCTTTTTTAAAAGTTGTGCTCGAAATGAATTCTATAGTTTCTTGAATCAAGTTGTCGTATAGGTTAAATCAACATGGCAACTAAAGCACCAAACATGAATTATGATCCACTAGCACTGAACTTCTAACTAATGTGAAATAATTGCTTAAGAAATTGCAAAGGAATTAAGATCCAGTACAAAGGTCTAAAATAAATAATGACTAGCTTCTAGAATCAAGGGGAATTTCAGCTTTGGTAAAGACTCCAAAATTTGGTTAATCAGCGTAAGAAATTTGGAAATTTAGTATTATGACTCTTACAGCAGTGCTTCTAACAGTAGTGATGTGGCTTTGGAATGGTTATGCTAATCTAGGAATAGGCAATAATGTCAAAATAATCGGTTTTATTGTCTTCTCCATCATGACTGAAAGAAAATGATCTTTTTTACACCAAATAGATAAAAAAAAATCACAAAATGCAGAGGTATTCAAGAATTCCAGGCTGTTCCATGTTCTTAGCACAAGAATTCCATACTTCGTTTATTGCTATCGGAAACAGCTACTGTAATGTCAAACTACTACCTCTTGAAAACAATTATAAAGCACAAACAATTCACAGGCTTTAAATGCTTTTTGCCTCATAATTTACTGTCTCTTCTTACAAATGGAAATCAGTGGCATTGACTTGCTACAGGCTAAAAATATTCCAGTCTGAAAAGAGGATTTGATGGCTACCCTGTATTAGTCATGGGATTTTACACACTTCATGAAACCACACCATAAATCTCTTGTGAAAAAAAATCATTTTGATAGGCCTGCATGAGAATGATGAAATCACAACCTTTCACGCAGTTTCATAAAAATAACACTTTTTTATTTACTTATCCTGAATCTAGTGCAAAAAGAAAATTATCTTCTCCCAGAATATTGTATCATTGAGTGACACTTTTGAAATGAACAATCAGAAAAATTAATCTCTGGAGCAGAAGCTTGGACAGTAAAGTTGATGCATTTTTATTACATGTTATTACATCTTTTTATATAATCATTTCCACTGGAAACCACTGAAAATTAATTCAGATTTTATTTGTATCTTATTTTTTCCTGTGAGTAAAATATAATAAAGTTTAATTGTAATTAACTGTGTTCTAGAAATATAGAAAGGGAGGATATAGAAATCCTCAGAGAGACAATTTATTAATACCAAACCACAAAGAAGTTCTCAACATCTCAAACTGCATTTGTTTCATGGCAGTTAATGATATCTCTCCCCGTGCTTTCATTGGCACACACAGAGTGTTTTCACCATTAAAATGTAAACACGTTTTGAGAAACCCAAGCAACAAGCAAAGGAGAAATCCCCGGTTATGAAGTCATTTTGGAAATTCCACAATTCTTACATGCTTACTAATAGACACATAATATGACACAAGCTTATATTTTCAGCAGAGTTTCAAATACAGCATATCTCGCCAGTTGCTGACAACCCACACCACTTTGGAAAGGCTTTATGACACAGTGATACAACATGAAGCCTGATAGATTAGAAATGGAAAGTGGGGGGGGATTGAGCTAAGAATGGAAACAAAATTGCCATGAACAGTGAACAGTAGTTAATAGTAATCCAGACAGGCTTTGAATATAAGCAGGTCGCTTTGGTTCGACTGAATCTATTTAAAATCCTTCCCGACACTTCACATTATACCTTATGAACAAATATTTCATATTTGATGTCTTGTTCATGTTGCCAGACTTTTCATGTATACTTTGAAATAGCAGTCTGAGGACCAAGCTCAAAACCAAATCAGCAACCCACCTAAATTATTTGCCTCCTGAATGTCTTTAGGACTACCACTAGCTGACTAGGCACACCTCCCGTAGTGGAAGCTCTAATGCAATCTTGTCTTCAAAGTTCGCTCAAGGTAACAGTTATTTTTCCACCATGTGAATGTGCCTCAGTGTGCTGCGTGGAGCTCAGTGGTTTCTGTGTATCCCGTCCACTTTTCATGGTGATGTGACACAGTCTAGGCTGTGCAGACGGGGTCCTTGGTACATTGAAATAAAAGTGACACAGAATACAGGCAATATCATCCCCACTCCTTAAGAGATTTATCATTCCCTATTTTGTTTAGTTTCTTATTCGCACCTTCCTTAGTTACTAGGATGTTGAATATTCCTGTAAAATTTTTTAGTTGGAGAAATCATTGTCTTAGACCATTCATACAACTTCTGTAGCTAAGAAAAGGAAGCGGTTGTTTACTCTAGTTATTTACTCTAGTCTACATTTGGTAGACTATCACTCCAGAAGCATGACCGCAACATTATTCATTGATTCCTACCCGCCTAAAAATAGGTATAAATCTAGCATGCAGTGCACCAAAAACCTTGCTCTTTCCCCCAGTGAATCATAAAGCAGAAAACGTAAGTGTGAGAGAGAGCATAAATGAGAAATTTTCCATCACTTTCAGTGAGTTTTAGATTGGGCTGTGTATCATAACAATCTCTTAATTTCCACAGAAATAGTCCCTATGATAGGTGGCTAGTTACTTTAAAAAAAAAAAAAAGTAACATGAAATTATTCAACAGTTATATGCTGATTGTTGCTTTGCTGCTTTATCAGTAAATCTCATTCCATTGCCCTTTTAAAAGCCAATGGCCAGTAATATGTTTAATGTTGCATGTATGCATCCATAAATTAATATTCTAGAAAAGCTATTTGTTGTCCTTCCTGAAGTAAGTCACTGCAAGTGTGCATGGAGGTTAGACAGAACATAATGCTATGCATCACAACTAGTTTGAAAACTGTTGCTTACTTGAGGGAGGAAATGTTGAAAAGCTTGGAGACACTGACTTCTGAGCATTTGCTGGCTGGAGTTGAGCTTCTCTGAAATATTTCTTCTCTTGATTGGGTGCTGCAGATATTCCCATAGGCTTTTCCCAGCCAACTAAAACAATGAAATGTAAATTCTGTCACTAGCTGCAAATCATTTGCTTTTTTTTGCTCAGAAGCTTCCCATATATTCATTGACAAACACTAACAACATCTCACAACTGTTGAAGACAGGGGACATCAAAATCTTTTCTCTATGTACTGCACAGCCACCAGCTATTATCAGTTTTATTGTTAGCAGCATGCCACGAAAAGCGGGAAAAAAAAAATCTGGCATACCAATAAAAGTCCATTTACTGCTTTGAAAATCCGCATAACAATTCAACACTTCTGCATGAGCAAAATTACTTGTTAAAATGTAGTTTTCCCCAAGATAAGCTTCACTACCCCCTGACGTTTCCTTTCTTAAGAGTGGGAATGCTGAAATTAAAAGTGTTACAGGCTATTTCTGATAGTATGAAGTGGCAATCAGACAATCTTGGTTACTCTTATAGAAAATATTAGCTCCTTTTACTTTCCTTGTAGCTAGTAACAATTATTCAGGAGAACATAAGCCTTAATAAAGTAGCATTTAGCCGTATTTTAATGGCATCAGTAAGCCCAGCTTTGTTGAGAATTTCCATTGAAAACAGCAGTCTTCAAAAAAGTTAACAAAGGAAAGCACATCACTTATTTCAACGAGGACTTATTCTTGTCACCTTGTAGTAAGCAGGGACTGGATGGTAGGGATGCCAGTACAATGACTTTCATAACATTTCTGTATGTCTCAGTCACGATACACATAGAACAACTAATAATAAAACTTCTTTTCTATTTTGACGCTTTCTTTTTGCCAGTGAAAGCTATCGAGATGACCCTGTTCTGCTTGTGTCTGGCAAAAATCTGACAGAATTCTCAATTTTGAACTGATGGTCAGTGTAGCATTTTAGTAAGAATGTTTAATTTCTTGATCTCAGTGACTATGTCCACTAGATAAGAGTACAAGTACTGTAATTCCACTGTTCTCTGCAGTTAATAATAAAAGTCAGATGACTATCTTTGGTAACCAACTGCTCACCAAATTAAAACTTCATTCCCTTGAAGAAGAGACAAGCAGAAAATCCAGCAATGGTGATACAGAGTTCGCTATGAGCTAATTTCTAAGTCCTGTCTAGTTGAGTAGAACAGGTCAGCTCCCTACTGAGGGAGCTTTCTGATGCCAATAACTCCCAAATCTGACTATGGGACTGAAGAATCACATAATCAATATACTAGTGGTGGAAGAGCAATTTATTTTGCACCATTAAAAAAAGAAATTGAACACTGCTGCGCAGGCTATCTCTAAAGTCTATTACTTTTCCTATAAAATCAGGAAAGCTCTGGTACAATTGACTGCAAAACAACATATTCTAGGCTTCCATAATCTCTGTCCAGAATGGGGAATAGATCCAGGAAGTCAATTCTATCTCTAGCTTGTCACCTGTTTCAATTTTTATGCTCAAAATTTTATTGTTTCAGTAAATTTCTTCTGCATGATTTGTTGTTATAAAAAGAAAGTAATGAAGAAAAATTAAGTAGCTACATAGGAGAAATTAACACACAATTAATTTTTCACTTTTAAAATTACTGAAACAAAGTAAATGGTGTCAATCTTGCTTTTATCCTTTGGCTTTGAATTTGTCATTCAGAAACACTTATCGCCGAAGTGATCTGTAGAATAATAAGAAAATTGCTTACATTTGATGACCTGTGGATAGAAAAAGATGTTTCTCTCTCCAGTGTTAATGACTGGCTTAGTCTGGCCATCCGGCAGGAGACCAACGTATATCCCTTTCTTTCGCACTGATTCTAGACTTACAGATCCAGTTTCAAAATTCTTCTCAATTTTAAAGTGACAGTATTCATCACCTATGCCCTAGAAAATTGAAAACAAATGTGAATTCAACAATTGAATTGATGTAGCTAGGCTAGTTGATTGTTTTTTAAGACTTAAATATTACTGACTTCTAACAACATTTCAGATTAAATTTAGGTTCTTCACAATGTCCTCCATTATTACTCTCACACACCTGTGCATATATATATGCATGTCTTGGTCTTGTTTATTCCTTTGTGAACAGAAAACCTGATCACAGAACTCAAGTAAGTGAAAGATCACTTGTGAAAGCATTCTGATTTCTATTAGGATTTAGGCAAAGTCTAGGGTACATTCAAAGGAGTTTCCCACTTAATTAACTTACATCTTAATTAGTAATCACTGGGTTTTATTATCAATTTATTTAGACACAATACCACTTTATACCCCAAACACATTTGCTCTCTGTCACATTCAAAATAATTATATCAGTTCATACCAGCAAACAGACATTGGATTTGCAAACATTGAGTCTAATGAGCAAATACTAATGTCATTCTCTTTTTTATTCTCAAATGTAATCTGCAATAGTTAAACTCCTAGCAGGTGGGGAATATTATAAATTCAAAACCCAGAATAGTTCAACCACCCCCCAAGCCTAGTTTTATTACTAAATATACAGGCTACTGGTGAGGTATGTTAAGAATAAACTCTATGTGATTGCCTGATGAAGAAAAAAAATCAGGTTCTTAATTTGAGGCAAAATAGAGTAATTAGTAAAAGCTGGGATGACAACATCAGTTTAACATCTTCCAGACTCACAGCAGTATAGCTGTGGTTGTTTAATAAAAGTCAGATAAGCACTATAGAATCTTGACAGAGAGTCATCAACTATCTAACAACAAATTAACTGCATCTAAGAACAACAAATTGACTATATCTAACTAATATTTTAAAGAAATTGTCACATCTTTAGAATAAGTGCCACAGACAAGACTGCTTCTCTTGATATATATTTCTATCTTTCCTTGGACAAATGAAGGAAAAGATCTGAAAAATTTTAAATCTCAACAATGTTTTCATTTTTATCCAAGCAAGTGAAAAAATGTTCTCTGCTATCATTAACAATTTACTCAAACTATCTGCAGAACGATATACAAGCAAGAACTACTTACTGTTCCATCACATTGATCATCTTTGATCTTCAGATACATTCTTGGGTTTCTCACACTTTCAAACATGCAGACTCTAGAGCCAATTTTATGCACCATCCAGTAGGATTCCTGCTGCTGCTGACCTGCTCCGCTGCAGCTCCCATCAGGTCTAGTGGTCAGAGCCTGACAGACACTTGTGTTGAGCAGAACGATGGCACCATGGTGAAACACACCCTTCAGAACAGAAGCAAGAAGTCTTTTGCGAATAGCACAGCTTTTCTCCATATTAAACTTTACGTTTATATTGTTTAAATTAATTTATTTCAAGGCCTTAGTAATGCAGTCCCATGTATAAAATTTTAATTAATAAGTCCCAAGTAATTCAAGTCCAGCCTTTGAATATTTGCTTTCTCTGCAGACAGTAACCTGGATAGTGGAAATCCTTCCCTACTCTGCAGCTTCCCTGCATCTTATTGTTAGGCAGCGCAGCACAACATCCAGAGCTCAAGGAGCGCGGCAAGTTGAGGAACTTGTTCTCTTTTCAAATTACCTAATTTCCCATGCAGCTCCGCTGTATGTACCTGCCTTCCTACTTTACGAATGTTTACTAGAAAGTTCAGAGATGCACCTTTTCCGTGTGCCAACCCTCCCTGTTCGCATACACCAGCTGCAGTGTCGGCATCGCTCGCTTCTGGGAGCAGTAAAAGAAAACTCAACTGCCTCCTACTAGTTAAAGCTGTGGTTTAGCTCCACCTGGTGGAAGAGGTCCATTCTTTTAGCTTGCAATTCTCCAGCGTTTGACTAGATACCACTTGCTTCATAGCAGTCAATTTTAGAAGAGTCTTCTTGACTTCCCTCTGCCCACCTTACCTTGACGTGCACAATAAATTCTTTGGAAAGTCCAGCATATCCTGTTGTTTCATGAGGTACTTGGCCTTGAAGATTGAACATAACAGTGTGACCTGGGTTCCTGGCTGACTCAAGAATGGCACAACGATTTGGTTGAAGGTGAACACAGAGCTCACAGCAAGTCTTGTCTTTGCTCTGACAAAGTCAAAGTAGGAATAATAAATTATATGAACTAGATATGGTAAAGTCCAGAAGAGAGAATATCAGAATGTAGTTTCTCTATTGTTCAAGTATCCACAATATTACCAATGTAGCATGAAAACATCTTTATAATTTTCAGTTTGGTAGTCCTGCTACCAAAGTCTGAAAATTGTGGACTCTGGAATTTCAAAGTACGTAAACAAAAGAACCAATATTTCTAGGGAAAATTTTCATTTTCAAGGAACTACCTTCTGAAGAAAAAGTTTCATATTCAAAAAAACTGTCTGTGAGATTCAATATACTTCTAAATGTAAAGTGAAAACTGTATGAATTTTAGAAGTGGTTGTGAAACAAGTGAGTCAACATGTCCTCAAAGTATAAGTACTACTATAATGTCAATTGCAATTTTTGAATGGTCATTTTTGTTTATGTGTATCTACCTTCATTCCAAGGACCCAAAAAATATTTCAATGACAATATTTTTCACTTTCCCTGGGAAGAGAAAATCTTACCCAACTAAAAATAAGGAAATTGAGGTCCATATTTTCTGTAGCTTGCTCAAACTCATAAAGCATATCATTAGCAAAGCAGAAAAGAGGAAATTCAAATTTAAGTACCCAGTTAATAACCTCCCTGTAGTAAGATAGGTTGCAATGTGATGAATTGCAAGGGGTTGTCCATATCAGAATTACACTCATGAACATGGATATTAGGAAGTCTTGCAGGGAGACCTGACAGTTTGCCTGGCAGCCAGACTCCACCTCTTTGAGAAATCTAGCTCTACCAAGAGTACGCTACTCCCACTAATGACAATGCATATCATGTAACAGAGGAATGGGATCAGCCTTGACTATGAAATTATTCAGTGGATAAATAAGGGGAAGTGAAAGAGAAACAGCTCCACCCCTCCTCAGTAAAAGTTTTATCAGAAGAAACTAATTTCTACAACTCCAGTTGCCTACTTGTATAATGCAAGTACTGAGAAAGAAAGTCAATGATAAGACTTTGAATATAGGACGAAACAAATCAAAATGGATTAAGACAAATCTGAAGTATTTCAGTTGGTCTATGACAAGTACGTTACTTAGAAAAAGACACAAATTAAAATGGGCATTTAAAAATCAATCCTTAGAATTTATATTTACCCAAAAATAAGAAATCCTAGAGCCACAGAATGGTTTGGATCGGAAGGTACCTTTAAAGGTCATCTAGTACAATCCCCCTGCAATAAGCAGGGACATCTTCAACTAGATCATGTTATTGAGAGACCCCTTCAACCTGACCTCAAATGTTTCCAGGGATAGGGCATCTACCACTGCTCTGGGCAACCTGTTGCAGCGTTTCACTACCCTCACTGCCAAAAATGTCTTTCATATGTCTAATCTAAATCTACCTTCTTTTATTTTAAAGACATTACCCCTTATCCTATCATAACCGGCACTGTTAAAAAAATTGTCCCCATCATTCTTAGAGGCCCCATTTAAGTACTGAAAGGCTGCAATAAGGTCTCCGCAGACCCTTCTCTTCTCCAGGCTGAACACCCCAGCTCTCTCAGACTTTTGCCATACGAGAGGTGTTCCAGCATCTGTTCATTCTTGTGGCCCTCTTCTGGACTTGTTCTAACAGGTGTATATCTTTGTTGTGCTGAGGACTCCAAAGCTGCCTGCGGTATCCTGGTGGGGTCTCACCAGAGCAGTGTAGAGGAGCAGAATCACCTCCCTCATCTTGCTGGCTGCAATTCTTTTGATGCAGCTCAGGACCCGGTTGGTTTTCTGGATTGCAAGGGCACATTGTTGGCTCATGTCCAGCTTTTCATTCACCAGTAAACCCAAATATTTGTCGGTAGGCATGCTCTCAATCCCTTGATCCCCCAGACTGTATTGATACCAGAGATTGCCGTGGCCCAAATGTAGGACCTTCCTTGCACTTGGTCTTGTGGAACCTCATGAGGTTTGCACAGGCCCAGTTCTCAAGTTTTTCTGTGTCCCTCCGGATGGCATCCCATCCCTCAGGCATGTCAGCAAGATATGAGGGCATTATATCTTGCCAATACATGGCAAGCCAATATAAATTACAGCTTGGAATATCCTAGTTGTCCTGCATCAAATCATTTAGTCTATTTAAAAATTCTACCAAAGAGTAAAAAGGAAACTGTGAGAAAACAGACAAAGCTCTACATCTAAATTTGCGTATTCATTGGCAAATTCCTGGTTTCAGTTCTGAAATTCTTAGCTCTTTATGTGACTGATAACATAATTATTAGACAGATTTAAACCAGCATTATTTTTAAGCAGACAATGGAATGTAATTATGAAGCAGAAATTGGTAGCATTTCCTACCTTTCCAGTTACAAAGCCATTGACAAGAGCAAGAGCAAGATGTGGCATCTGACGACTGCTGAATATGCATACATTTCTTCCTATGACATTTACATCAAAAAGACCTAAGAGTTGAATGAAAAAAATGTTAAAATATTAGTGTATTTATATTTACATTTAATTACCATCAATTATTTATCATTTTCAAGGGAAAAGAGTGAATCAAGTGTTTAACTCAACAGTTTGACCTCTCTGATCATTTTATTCCCTCATTCCTTCAGTAAAGGGCATCTACAGACTACTATTCACTTCACTGCCTTGAGAAGAAAAACATGGACAGCTAATGATAAGGAACAAATTTCTTTTGAATAATGTGTATGTTAAAAAAAAAAATCCATAAAAAAGAGCTGAGGACTCCAATGTAATGAACTCGGCTGTTGCAATGAATTTACATGATAAATAACAGATCATGTAAGGAACTTAAAGCTCTCAGATAGGAAAAGATAATTCATTTTCTCTCTATGCATAATTGAATTTGTAAATCAAATCTTGAAGCATAGCTCATGGCTTCTAAAATTTTTAATCTGGCCAATTTTCCAAACTGTTACCTGCTAAAACAGTTAGCTACAAAACACTAATGAAAGTTTAAGTAGTGCCATTTTTATTCTTCCCAGCAGCAACAGCTCGTTTTTCAAACAACTGTTCCACCAGTACATTATGTTGCCCATTTGTAAGACACAGTTGTTTCTGGAGGACTCCTGTGTGTCCATAACATGAGATTTTCAGGGTGTCATTGGGACCATGAGCATTATACAGACAAGTATCATTGTGCTCATCAGGGTGATGGCACAAATTGTAAAATACAGATGGGGCTTCTAGTCCTTGGGGCAAAGTAGCGAGGACATAGAAATGTCAAAACGGGTCTCTGTTTTCAGAGAGATAAAGCTTCACAAGAAATTAAAAACCCCTAGACTAAATCATCTTCTGATATAATTGTCATCACCAATTTGGAGGCCTTTGAATTATGTTGCTTTAGGTCTGCTAAAGACAAACAGTTCTACCACTACCTGAAATCCAGAGTTTTCTGTTAGGAAAGACAGGTAGGTAATTTATGTCAGAGGACTTTATACCAAAGTACACACAAGGAAGCAGGACCACTTAACAACAATTTAAACAGCAGTTCCCAAATCAGCACTTATGGACTTCTGCTGCACATGACTATGCTGGATGCTTTGTAAATCACTGCACATATAACTAAAACAAACAAATCTGAAAGACGTTAAGAGAGCAAGATACTGTTCTGAAGGCAGAAGAGTTGCATGATAAATGTCTGCATTCACTTTGTACTTGTTTGTTTTGTCTGAACTATGAAAAAAATACATGCGTATTCCTGTGTCCCTAACTGTCCCTCTGATATCAGGACAGCCTTATTATGTTGTTCAGAAAAATTAAACTCTTCTTGATTACCAGTTTAATTCCCTAGTATTGCTACATCTTTGGGAAGTTACAGATCACACTACTAATTTTTTTTTATTTCCAATCTTAATTAATTGACTATATATCAATCTTGTTTTGATTTTTCTATCTCATATATTCAAATCTATATTATCTTTAACTATCTTTTGCTACTTAAGCTACACTTAGTAGCTGGGAATCAGATTTGGTACCTGCACAATTATACATGTTATTCATTTCAAACTGTGGAGATAACAATCAGGAATTTTACAGCTAGCATGTAAAAATGTACCAAAAAGGCACAGAAAGCAATAAAAATATCACTGTTTATGTCAGAAAAATACCATTAGAAATACACTAATCTATAGAAAGGAAAGAGCATCTAGATGAAAATTGGGAAACAGTCTGCAATATGAACTTGAATTCCACTATTAGAAGATTATAAACACTACAGGGTCTAAATTACATGATTTGTCTAAATCAAATGAGATGCAATCCATCAATTGGAGACACAGCATTAAAAAGCAGCAAGGATGTGCTCACTGCATTAGTGAAGATTAGAAATGAAACTCCTACAAGCAAGTAGTATTGGCTGTCGTGAAGTAATTCATAGTTTGTGGTGCTAAAAGGATCTCCTTGGAGAAAGGACACTACCGTGCTGTGCAGCTGCTTTCAGTCATTTGAGACACAAATTCTACAGTTGTAGATAGGAGGTTTGAGTTAATTGGTGTTTGGGTCACCAAACACTGTGAACTCAAGGGCCAAAAATGCTCACTAATAAAAAGAGTTTTAGGAAAACATAGTGATACACAGTTTCAATGTTCGTAATGTTACTCATCTCCCATATTATAGATTTCAGTTTTCTGGTGCAGCTTTTCCAAGGTGACTTTATAGGCTTTGCTAAGAAGTATTGATTGCGCTGCTCTCTGTGCACTCTTTGGTATATCCTCAAAGACTCTGTTCTATCACCTAGAAAAAGATGATTCCCTGGGGAGATGTCAGAAAGGTTGAGCAGCTCCATCACCACAAAAATAACAAAAGTATGTGTGCCTAATATTATACATATTATAGTTAACTGTTAGTAATGCAGTAGGATGGAAGCTGATAAAGAGGAGGAACTGGAAGAGTGCCATTAGAATCAATGACAAGGATGGAACAAAATTAATTTATAGATGCAGATACACCCACTCTCTATTAATGAACTATACTCAGAAATTTGAACTTGTCAGCTTACATAGATTTAGTCACAAAAGACCATAACTGTCCTCGCCATGACAGTTCCATGAAAGCATTAAATTGCAAATGACAAGAACTTTCTATTTAGTAAGCATAAGTCAGTGACAAGGTACCATCTGAGGGGGTTTTGTGCTTTATTTGTAAACTAAGCATATAATTTCTGAGTTATTCTAGCCATTCATATAAGTAAATATTGTAAGTAAGGAAAATGTTTATTGTAATTTTCTACTCCTACATTACACGGATTACTGTATGAGACCACAGTGAACTATAAAGTCCTCCTTCTTCATAACTTTTATGCATAAATCCACAAGAAATATACTTTACCATATTTGTTTTTCTTGTCACCAAGAGCATCAACTCTGCTATCTGGATTGAGGCAAATGAAGCCATGGGTGAGTCTGTTGTAAAACTGAAGTATATTGCCTTCCTGAAATTTCCACTTTTCAGCCTCCCACTAGTTTTGTAAACAACAAGCAGAAAGAGAAGATAATACACAGGAATCTGACATACAAAAGAACAACCGACCTGATTTCACTCAAAGTATAATTTGAATGGTTTAAATAAAAATAAAGAGGTACATTCTTACAGTTTCCACTCTCTTCAGCTCCAGTTCTTGTCCTGTACAGATAAATACCATGCAATTAATTTACAGAGCATTCTCATTCCATTTGACACAGTTGCAGTGAGGCTGGGTTCCTTGCCATCAATTTTCACTTACTTCCTGGAAATGTGCTGGCATCTGTCACAGTCAGTTCTCTGGCTATACTGCCATCATCCTGCCCCTGGTCCAGCCACCTGAAAATCAGAACCTATTTCAGGAATATAACCTTGATGGGCAACTCCCACAATAACGCGTATATGGCACTTGCATCCTGATACTATCCTGGTTCTATTTATTAAATTCTCAAGGCTTACAAACAGCAATACAAAAATCCAGCTTTAGTAAGAAGAGATTGACTGGCAAAGAAATGTTCTTATTTGTTAGTTCTTGATGAAACGTACAAATAAATGTTTTCCTGGACTGTGATACAATGGCCTAAGCCAACTTATACAAGTCAGAGAACTCATATTGATTCCAGGTCAATAACAAAAGGTGCAGTGGTCATGATGTTTTCTCTTCTTGTCTGCTACAAAGCTACAGCAGGATGCAAATTGTTCCACACCCTGAAAATCCCTACAAAGGGAGGCAAATCCAACAATTTCACCATGTCTGAACTATATTTTTACAAATTCCATTATATCTACTTCACATACGCTTGCGTAAATTAAGTCTAACACCATTGGAGTCAAAAGGACTCACACACTGTGGGAGCAAGATTAGTAAGCACGGCATCGGGCTCTAACGATAACTAGCACATACCCTATATTTTTCTGTGTGAAACAGATTTGAACTCTCCCTAAATTATGTATGAAGCTAGCATTATAGATCTCTTTGTAGCAGTTCATCTCATCTAGAATACAGAATCAAAATTAGGTCAGGCAAAGATGAGCTGCTGTATCTGATGGGCAGAAAGCCCTTATTCACACATAAATCAGTTTCAGTGTGCACACTGCTCACTCTGAGCTGTCTCAAGCAGTTATTTATTCACCCAGAGAAGTAAGAGGAGGAAACAGAATCGAGATGCCACTGGCAAGTTGAATCTAGATTCACACGTGACTGGACTTTACCATTCCTAATATTTGCACAGATCTTTATCAATTATAATTTTTCAGTAAGGTGCTGAGAATCAATCAGGCATAGAGAAAATCAGAAATGAGCTATAGAACAGAAGCTTCAGAGCAGCAGCATCTGCAGGGGGAAAGGCAGTGAAGTTAGGATTGTTTCCAATTACTTTGCAGCTCAGTGACAGGCTGCAAGGCAAATAAGAAAAAGAGATGCGGTCAAGTAGCTGAATTTGTAACAGCCATTTCAAAAGATCTTAAAGTCTGATCCTGAAGTCACTGAACCCAAGTTAATCTCCATACTAACTTCAGTAAAGCAGGATGACTCTGCTAGAGAGACAGCAACCTCCTCTTCTGAAAAGCCTTGCATTGCATGACATGGAAAAATGGATGGACCTGCTGGTGTCACATCCAAGGTGCTGGATACAGGAAATGTGTCAAAAAAGCATGTCTTGGATGGTTTACAGGACACAAGAATAGAAATTTCCCAGGAAAAACTTTTTATTTTTTTTCATTAGCTCTAATGCACCAGCAATTTGGGGTAGGTACAACTCAGAGAGCTGTAAAAAGAATCAGACCATTTCAGTTCATTTTTTAGGAAACACATATTTCCCTTAACAGGACATTTCAGAAGAAAAACAATAAGCCATTACAAATGTATTAAAAATCTAACCCAAATGAAACACCACCAACCTGTGACAAAGAAAAGTATAATCCAAATCTGTTACAGGATCCTTGATTACAACTTTGTCCAGAAACCAGCCATTCCCTTAGAACAAATTTAGAAAAAAAATAGTTAGTTCATGAGAGGCAGATTTAATGAAGGCTGACTTCCCATGGTTTTCTCTACAGGAACTGCAAAACTGGCAGCTCCACTGGCAGTTTGCTAGAGACACAGGTGTCCTGATGGCTGGAGAGAAGACAGTACCTTCTCTACGTATTGTAGAGCTTGCTTACAGGTCTGCAAGCCCTGTCTGTCATGGCCCTAAGTGCTGCATGTCCCCTACTCAAATAACTCATATATAGTCATTGTTTGAGTCATTTGTTTGTAAGTCAAAATATCAATAATACTAGATAAACAGCTTATCACAGCTCAAAGTAAGTTGCAGTGTTTTACAATACTTAGACTCAAGAGCTTGAAAAACTCTTGTGACAGCAAGCAATTTGAGTTTCAAAATTAACTGGATGTCCAACAACAAGATAGAATAGCGAAAATCTCCAATGGCATCTTTACAGTGTAACAGATAATGTTAATTAACCGAAAATTATAATAGCCCATTTTATCTATAACACAGCACAAGACATATTTAATGCCTTATCATGCAGGCACTCCTCCTCTTAACAGTTTTTCCATAGGGATTAGTCAAAAATGACAGAACAGTAACAGACGGTGTCCTAAACGTAATGATTGAGAGTACAGTACAAGTGAACAAAAATATTTTTAATTTGTGATGATAGAATAAAGTAAATGTGCCACTTGAATAGTTTCCTTAGAACCCTTTGTCTTTCATTTCTAAAATATTTTCATACATTCAGTTTTAGAAATACGCATTGTTTTTCCAATTAAAGGTTAACAACTTTGCAGGCAGTAATCAGTGAGTCTACAGAGAGATTTCTGACCTGATCCAAGACCATTGTGACCTATAACAATTTTGTATAGGTGTCCAAGGTGCACAGCTTCAACAGCAAAGATGTCGGTCTGTAATCAATCAACAAAATTTAAGTAACCTCTAAAAAGCAGAGCATTCTTCAATTATGTAATCCCAAAGACCTATAAACCCATAGAACTCTTCAGTCAAGGTCATCTTTTGAAATATCAGCTAATGATAAGAACAAACTCAGAAGAAAAGATTTCTTGAAATAAAAGAAGTGAGCAAGCCTGATCACTTTACTGATGGGAGTAGTTCCCTTCAAATGCATGAGATCAAATTCAGAAGAAAGAAACCTGCTGAAAGCTTAGTGGACTAAACAATTAGAAGTTACAGCAGATTTAAACATTAGAAATGCAGATATAAAGTGTAAAGTTTTACTTTCCCTTGACTTATTAGATCAAATTTTTTAAAGAAATAGAATCAAAAATACACACCTTATCTATTTTATCAATGAAAACTCTCTCTTCTAAAAGCATTGGTATCACTATAGAAAGCATTTTTAGCCTAATTATGGAATTATGAGGAAACATTAGAAAGCAGTAATTATTTCTTTTCTAACTGCACCTTGCTTGGGATAACCACCCACTTGAGAGATAAAAGCCAGCCAAATCTATTAGAAACCTAGGTGTCTTTCACTTACTTGTCCTTTTAAAAACTTTTTGGGTTTCTGTGACCTGAGCAGCTGTCTTGATCCTGTATCACCTCTTTCTCCATAGACAGAAATATAGACATCAGCTTCAGTTCCAGCATTCCACAGTTCTGCAGTTGTCACGTGCACTTCATATACAGTCACTGACAATAGAAGATGACAACTTTTCATATCACAAACACAATCGTAGTCAAAATAGCATCTAGTTGTGAATGTGCCTGTAGAGTCCAAATACATCTGCGTCAAGGATAGTTAGAGTAAAAAAAAACCAAAAATCCTATTCAATATTAAGTAAAGTAATGTACAAACTTGTTTTGGTATTACATTGCTGTTCTATCCCAGACTGTCACTATGGGCAACGAAAGAGAATTGAACTTTAAATGCATAATAGTATGTCTTTGTCCTGCAGGATCATTTGAAATCATGATAAAGCTGAGAAGTGAATAACATAAATTCAAGATTAGCCTCACCATAAGTGGTGGGATCAAAAGTGTAACAAGAAACAAGAGCCATTAATGTTTTGAATGTACTGGTTAATCAAACAAGAAAAACTCTAGTACCATAGTTTTAGTTTTCTAGGACCTCAGAACTCAAAAAGCTGCCTTCATTTATTATTTATATTCATGTAATAGTATAGAATATACTTCCTCTATTACATTCCATACGGAAATTCTTTAAAGACTGTAAATACAGGAGGAAAAAATAGGACTCAAATTCAATAGACTGATTGTTTAATAGAAATGAATAATGCAAATAAAATTAAATTTGAGTCAAAATCCAATGGAAATTAAATAAAGACCATGATACATAAAAATATGTATCAATAGAAAACTGTGGTAATTAAAATGTAAAAGTCGGAACCCCATAAAATTCAGAATTAAGACAAAAATATATGACTGTAATCTTCAGTAGAAACATGGGGAAGACAAAGTTTATGCTAATATTAGTAACAACATTTTGTTAGACCAAGTGAGGTACAGAGAGAATGTAAAGGGTAAAGAAAACCTCATTTTCTGGCACACAAGCTCTTCTTCCCGATGTAGATGTCCTTCTGCTTCTCTCTCTTGCGAGTAGAAAACAGTTTCTGGACCACTGAGTCCAGAACAACATTAACATTATCATCATTCAATTATCAGTTTGAAATATGTGATGAAGCTTGACTATAATGCACTGAAGTAGGTTGCTCCCACATCTCACTCTTCTGATGGTCAAACACCTTTTTTCAATAACCAGTGAAAATTTATTCACAGTCAGTCCGTACCTGTAATTGTGCTAAGTGGCTGTTCTAGGTTTACAATTTCTCCCTCGATGCTTATTTTTTTTATTATTATCCCTCATTTATTTACATGGCGCTTGTGTGCAGGTTACTATACAAGCTGGTTTTAAGAATTAATCTAGATAATGATAACAATCTAACTAAAACAGTAAGCATTCTGCACAGTTTATTTTAATGTGCCCACATGGAATGCTAGTGCTAGTTTGCTTCTAACATTAGAGCTAACACGTTTTAAGATGATGACTGGGTACCTCTGAAATACACTGGAGTAGTGTAGCAGAGACATAAGCTATTAATAAATTCAGCATAGAGGCTTAAAATAGCTGACTTAAAAATTCAAGCAATTTCCACGAGTTTTCACATTTCTCTTTATCCCTTATAAGCCTAGGGATCATCCCAGCTTTATAATAAGTATTTATGAGTATTTATAATGCTTACATCTCTTAATCTAAGAAACGGTGATTCTCTTAATGTTATGAAGCTGTGTCAGGGGAAGTTCATATCAGACATTTGAAAAAGGTTCTGCATGGAGAGCGTGGATTATCACTGGAAAAGGTTCCCCGGGGCAGTGGTCAGGGCACCAAACCTGTCAGAGTTCAAGCACCATTTGGATGACACTCTTAGTCATATTTATGGTTTAATATTAGGCAGTCCTGCAAGGAGTGGGGAGTTGGACTTGGTTGTCCTTCTGGGTCCCTCCAACTTGAGATATTCTACAATTTTATGATACTGTCATTTAGATATTCCATGGAAAATTATGCAGAACAGAGTAAGTGAAGTAACTCTATTCTTTGCCTTTTTTTTTCTGTAAGTGTAGAACAGTAGGTGTGTAAAAATGTCATTCTGATGTTAGAAAGTGTAAGGATTAAGATTATTTATAAAATTTCTTTCCCCTGTGCCTACAAATTATGAGAGACAGAACAAGGAGGTAAAACATGCTTTTTTTTCAGATCAGTTTTTTCGGATCAGTTTTTATTATTTGGACAAGAGCCAGCCATATTTAAGCACAGAAGTTTTTGACAGTCTTTAGTTAGCACCATAGTCATGTACTATTTTTCTCAGATTACACCTGTTTCAATACCCAAAATAGCTTTCATTTAGGAACTGGTTATTAATATGTATTTTACCCACACCACTTGCCATGTCATCACATAATCTACTTACCTACTCTTTACAGCATCCACATGAACAAGTACCCCATGAATGGCAGAGGCAGAGCATTTGTTTCTCCAGACCAACAATCCCATGTTTAAGACCACAACAATCCTCTCTATCCCTATAATTTCTTTCTCGACTACCTAATTTCCAGTTTGTGCAAGACAAAACATAAATGTCCACCAAACACTAACTCTGCTTTACCCTCAGCAAGTAGCTCATCATCATATAATTAAAGATTTTGTCATAAACCATGAGCTGAAGGGGACAGAAGTAGTATGGTTGAGAATAAAAAGTCAAAAAAAGGTGCTCAGTCCCCCAGCATTAGGGCCACAAAGTCTCTACGCAATATTTCTTTACAGTTTGGTTTCAGATGTTTTTCCTTTGAATAAAAAAGGCTGTTAAATCAGAAAGTGTTTCAGCCTCTTTTTATTCAGAAATTGGTTTTAAAGTGTCTCTCATCATCCCTCTTTCAGATTTAATCCAGACCTCTTCACTGTTCTGTTATCAAACTATCTTCTATGAAGTTAAAAGCAAAGTTCTCTTTTCACTGTCTCATGCAGAAATACAATATTGGCAAAAAGACACCCAGGCTGTCTTTCAATTACTAAGTTAGAGATGAAATTGCCTTCTCCAAAGCCTTCAGCATGACCCCTTTCGTATGGAGGCTTGGAGAAATGCACAGAAGTTCATTTTTTCCTCTCTTGTGTGGAGGATAAGTTAAAGACAAAATGCAGATTGAGAGGGTAGTTTAAGTGTGCTATTGTGCTTTATGATGCACCAAGATTATTTGATAATAAAAAATCCTTTCATTATACCTTTATTTCAGAAACAAGGAAACATCCTTTTTGGAAAGAAGAGCTTCAAAACTGGAAGATGGGTAAGGTCAGTGTCACACAATATTAACCAAGAGAATATTTGTGGAAGACCAGATACTGCAACTAGGGGAACTGACCATATTTAATGTAATGTTAATGATGGTTAATTTACATTTATTTAAAGAGGGGTGTGGGTTGTTTTTCACACCAATATGTAAAACACTACTAATATTAAAGACATCTCACCAAAGAGACAAAACCTATGAGGAAGGAGGCTGACTGCCTCTGAGGCTTTTCATGCCCTCAAGGATATGAAGATCATAACTTCTCAAGATCAAAAATCACTGTGGTCAGGGTTGGCCAGCCTCTCTCCACAGCATTTCATGAACCATTTACAGCTGCTAACTACATCACTGGAGGAAATGTCTCTTGCTATCCTTTTTATCTTAAAGACATATTAATGAGGCACAAATCTGTTTTTCTCCTCTTCTTTTCAGGTTCTTAATCTCAATGCTTAGTCATCACAGATAGGCATAAATACAGCCCCAAGCCACCCAACTCCTTATTACCAGAGTGACTGTTCCATGGTATGTTTCCCCACATCCATAAGCCATTTTCTGGACTTCTGGTCCTCAATTTCATTTATATCCTCTTCCTCTAGCTTGCACCCACAACAGCTGTTGCCAAGCACCACAAGCATACCACAAGCATTGCTATAGAGTTAAGCTTTCTGAAAAAGAGGTAGCTTTTTGAGAAATTTGAATGGAAGTTTCTCTGATCCCATTAATCTTGTCCTCTGTATGGGTTACGGGTATTGGTGTGATGGGATAGGACATTAGAACTGTATAACAGCAGCAACACCAAATAAATTCTGTATTGTTTGGTATTGTTTAGAATACAAACTTTATATGAGTAATGTTGCTTTTAACATTTACAGCCTTTTGAAACACTCTTAAAGTTTTGTTCTACACCCAGAAATTAAAATTATTCTGGAAGTCTGTCTTAGTCACTTACAAGAAAGAAACTAAAACAGCAGCTACAATAGTCATACTGGAGCCATAGTCCTCAGATACTGAAAATAAAGTTCGCGATCTGACTCGTATGATGTTTTCATTGTAGTTACATATCTGTAGGGTGTCTTTGCTATTGCTTCTATTTTAAAGCAAGCACAAATGCTGAAAATTTTTGAAGGACTTCTAAATTTCAAGGTATTAGAGACTCTCTCATCTCCTTTCCAGGGATTCTTAACTTTTACATGAGTATGCACAGTAAAACAGAAAAAAATATGCAAGGGCCAAAAAGTAAGAAAGGGCCTGATGAAAACCAATGAACTCACCTCTATTGGCAGCAGTTTGTGATCTAACTTAGCTTAATGTGCTTACCTGGAAGAACAGGCTGACCCTGCCGTAAAACAGGAAGCTCCATACATATTTCACTATCAGCCTGGTCCCAAGCCAGCCATCGATGTACAGGGAAAGAAAACTCCTCCCCAGAGAAAAGGTTCAGCAACTGCACCTAAACAGCAGTAAGAATTGCAATTTAAGTTGTTGATCTCAGTCCAGATAAACTGAAACATGAGAAGTGTGGGCTGCTGTTGAAATCTGTTCAGGTGGACCTCTGTGGGATGACCACAAAAACCGTGGGTTTGGGGCATGTCTGCTCCCTGTGCACAACTACTCCAATTCTGACTTTTCACTCAATCAGATTTAAAAGTGGTGGACAGAATAACTCAAGTGCAACCAAGAAAGAGGGTTTATCAGCTCAGGTACAGTCCCACAAAATAAAGCTGTGTTGTTCCATCTGGTATATCCACATTGGCTGGCACTAGGCTTACAAAACACGGAAGTTCTTACTGGGAAGCTTGGCAATGCTTGCAGTTCTATTCCTTTAACTTATTTTCTTATCATAATAGGAATTAAAAGAACAGGTTTTGATTCTTCAACACTGCTTGTGACAGTGCTAGTCCCAACACCAGTCTGCTTCACACAATTTTCTTCCATGCCTAATTTCTAGCATATAGCAGCAAAAGCACCATATGGACACCATCTGAAGAAGGGAAGGAGGTCTAGTTATTTTGAACTTCAAAGTACAAGGAAAGTAACTAGCACCTCACAGGGTGCTGTGCATCAGAACACTCCCTGATTAGGCTGATTTATATGACTAACTACACAAGATTTTGGACCAGCAGAGAGAAGTAAAGACAGTTCTACCTGTGGATTCACTCCTGCTCCGTGCTTTGCAGAATCTAATCTCTTTAATTCAAATATTAAACAAATTCAGAATTATCGGAACTTTTTTATCTATTTCACTGGTGGAATAATAAAGTTTAAAGAAGATTTGTCTTGTCTAAAAAGCTTGGGACATCTCAGCTTGTCAACATCCACTGATGGATCTTGGAAAGGGAGTTTGGATTAGAAAGGCAGCACCTTTGTGGACATTTTCAGGCCTGATACCAGCTCAGTACAGAGACAGACACAGAAACCATGGGATACTGATGCAGGACTAGCATACTTAACTACCAGGAAAGCTCTGCAGTTGTAGAGCACGCTATCTTAATTTCAGATCTTCCAAGAAAATTTAGGTTTCACGAGGAAAAATGATGTTCAGAATCTGACAAGCCTATTGTAGGTTCTCTCTTTTCTATGAGGTCTAGAAATCAGTGGCTATGATCCTTTGGCTCTCTACCATACAAAATGCGAGGTTACATGTAGAGTTCAATGACTCTCTGGGTTTCTACAAAGTCTGTACACTGTAGTGACTTTGACTGTAGAAGACTAAGACTACAGCAGCCAACTTAAGCAGTATTTCTTGCAGCCCAGCCACACATGTTTAAAGAAATGTAATGTACAGCTCTCACTAAATTGCAAACAAGCATGCAAGAAATACCATTGTAAGCTGCATTTAATTCCATCAAAAACACTCCTTCATAAATCACCTCTTAAATGAAGCTGCAAGTATTTGGTGAGGCTAATATACTTGTCCCAGGGATTTTTTCTGACTCATGTTTTGATTCAAGCATCATAGTGACTGCTATTGGAAAACCAAAATTCTTTCTCACTGCTTTTACCTCTTTGCAGTGCCAGGCAGGGGAGTTTCCTGCATTTGTGTGTCCTATGCGTATTTTGTAGAGATGTCCTATGTTTCCAGTATTAACCTGTGAAAGAAATACAACTGATGAAACGTAGAATATTTGTTAAAAGGAAAAGACGTGCAACATAAATTAACTTAATAACTGTCAGGTGACATTTCTGTTTGGAAGAATTAAATATTCTTATATTTAAATAAGTTTTTCCAAAATATTTTGCTTTGAATAATCATTAGAAGTTTGGCTCTTTTAAAGAACAGCCCTCAAAAAAACTGTTGGCTTCTAGCACCATTTAAATGGCTTCAGGATGCTGATGAGATACAGACTGTACATATGACTGAAAAGCAAAAGCGTCCTGACCCTAAAACCCATCTCTGTTTAGTATCCATACCACCGACCTGCTACAAAATGATTCCTGTCTCCCACCTCTGAATTTCTCCCTGCCCCTCCAGAAGGGTGCGCCTTACCATTTTGGAAACAATTATGTTCAGCTTTAATGTTTCTTTTTACAAATCATTTCAATTAATCCATTTTAAAAGCTGTATTTAAAAGATTAGCTCTTGGGCAGGATGGATGAGTGTGTCCAGTATAGATAAGAAGGTGCTGAGGGAATAACTTTGCGTGAAGGTTATTCAAACAACTAGTTATGATCTTAAGTGTAGAAATAGAAAGTTTATTTTCAAAGAACACCATGAATGGCTTCCCTCCTTGCTGTACCATTTTATTCCTGTTATGTAGACAGGATTTGCTGCCCTTGTGTTTTTTCTGTAGAATTCATTTTTATGTTTTCATTCACAGTGTAGACATGGGTGTGAAATGAGTTCCCTGTATCATCAACTTCCCTAAACTCCATGTTATAAACAAGAAAGAGACAGAGCAGTGAGTACAGACCACATTTCATTGATATCTAGCATAAAACACAAGCACAGAGGCTTTGCTCTTTCTTTATCCTTCAGTCTAGGCACTCCTTATTTGTACTCAGTGCTCTCGATACTCGCCGAAGAGGGGAATCCTAGGTCTTAAACCAGAGACTGACTCCATATTTTGCACTTAAAAGTCACTGGAGTAGAAATTAATTCCAATAATGGGAGCAGAAAACAGAGACAACAATATAAATTGTGAGGACCATATTTTCACCTGTCAGGCACCTGGTTACTTATTTTACCCACTCCTTTCAATCTTCTCTCTGGGGTTTTTGATAACACAGATGGAGAATGGCACACTGTCAGGGGCGCTGGATTCTTTCGAGAAACTCCATCAGGCTGAAGAGGGCTAAGCACTGTATTTCTTGTATCCCAAGAAGGTATGCAGTTATTGTGATAAAAGGTGAGCTCTTCATGAACGCTGCTTTGAACACTGCTGCTCAGAAGCGAAATTGCTATGCGAGATACAAACGAAGGAAGGACCTGCTTGTTATATGGCCCTGTAGCTGGGACCTGCTCGCGACACCCACTTACAATGCCATATCCTAATCTTCACTTCCTCATTTCATTTTTAATATTGTAGCCTCATTTTTAAAAACTAAAGAAGTATGTGTTGTCCTATGTATCTTGGTATTTTCTTGAGCACTATATAAATTAACCAGCAATTCTTCTTCAACAGACAAGAAATAAGTTGGATCAAATCGGCTTTGGAAAGGTGACTTGTACATCTAAGTCCTGTCTCTTGTTTGCATATACACGTACCATACAAAAAACTGGCTGCCTTTTCAGCACACAGATTTTGAAATGTTACACAATCTGTCAGGATACAGAAGGGCAACACAATGAATATATATTACTTACTGTGAAGATGTCTTCATTGCCTCTCTGAAATAATTTTCCCTCCTCTCCATCAAGAAAAATAGGCCCTGAACTGCTGTGATCCCCATACAATGTAATATAAACCTTTGAACTTGTTCCTGCAGATGGCATATCACTGGTGAGGACTGACACCTTCCATTTCCTATCTATCAAAAGATAAAAAGGCTCTCTGAATTACTTAAACTCATGATTCTTAAGCAAAATATACTTCAGTAATCAAAAGTCTAAATCATATCATGTCAATGAATACAGAAATATGTATTTCACAAAATTCAGGCAAATATTGTTTGCTGTGTTTGGCATGCAAAAAATCTGGAAATGTCAGGCTATATTCATATATTTAACTCTGCATGTGCCAGAAGACAAAGTCAAATTTGCATGAACACAGACCACTTTTCAAACACCATTTTGAAATATCATATAAAATTTTTTAAATATTATTTTCTGTTTACTTAGGATATATCAGCTCTACCCAGTGCAGTGCTGCATAATGACAGCCAGGCAGGCTCTCAACAACCTAGCTCTGGAATTACAAACACGTTACTTCAGGCATCAGAGTCTCTCAAAGTACATTATATTGCTGAAAGAGACCTCTTTAAGAAAAGATCTATATTTCTGCAAAGGCATGGTGAGCTATGCAGATGTAACAGCTTGTTTGGGATCCACTGAGCATTTACCGACATATTCTTGTGTTGCAGTGTTGGCTTTACACACTGAGATACTAGTACTTTTTCCATGGTTAAATTTGATAATTATCAAGGCCAAGTATATGGATTTAGGCTTTGGTTTAGCAGAAGCTGAGTATCAATGGCATGGAATTGAAAGAAATGTTATCACTGAAGGGTGACTGATAACAGGAAAGGATATTAAGAAAACACCCTCACTCCCAATGTTCCTAATGATACTCATCTCAAATGGTATACATTTAAGCACCTCCTAGGCTTGCTAAAATCATTTTACACCAGTAATTAATATCACTGCTTCTTAAAAGTGAACTTCCTTTGAAGTAAAGCAGCAGTAATAAGGGCCTTATTGACTACGGAAGCCCCTTGTATACTGTGACTCTTTATGCTACATATTTTCCCTGTATAACTGACTTTACCTCTATTACAGCATCTTTCATCCTGTCTGCTCTGGCTAAAATAGTAAGAAATAATAGAGATGATGAGTGAGCTCATTGTAATACAATGAATTTTGTGTTGTGGACTATTTGAATTACTTAACATAGATCTGTGTGTCTTAAGGCCCAAGCAATAAGCTATCCTGTAGTTCCGTTGTGAGGTTCGGCAAACCCACTTTTGGTTTCAGTGCCACTGAATATTTTCAGTGCTAACCATGGGCAATTTCTTTAAGAAGTCAGTGGATATTGATCATGATACATATACAGGATTATACTGCAACAGACTAGTATACTACAAAAGACTAGTGAAACCAATTATTTGAGGAATTTTAAGTTAGTATCCTTTGGCATGCTGGTAAAAATAAGGTAGGGCTAATATTTTCACTTGCTCATGTTTAGCCATGTCCAAAAAGAAAAGATATTTAAGAAAGTGATTATTAGGCTGACCTAGGCATAACGCATGTCTGTATCTGTGGAATAAATGAGTTGAGAATATGTATTCCATACCACATAACAGCTATGTTTGATTAATTAGGACTGTTTTTTAAACAGGCAGAAAACAAGGCACAGTAAAGGCACATTGTGAAAACTAACATACTAGTGAGACCTGATGGTAGAATCTGCAAGTTTCATTTGTTTCTTGCTATAATCATTGGGCCATATCTATTGAGGAAATTTTTATGTGTGAGGCCATTATGCTTTGTATGTAAAAAAAAAGCTCCTGAGAACGTGCAGCTATGATACCAATACTTTCTAAGTAATTATATTGTCATTATTAGATATTATATTGCCAAACAGGTACTCTTACTAACAGATTAAACTTCATCATCACAAGAATTGTCATAACCTGAAGTTATTAAACTGAAAGTATAGGGGGAAATTAACAACTATGAGACCTGAGGAGGAGAAGAAACTGGCAGAACCATATTTTCCAACAACAGAGTATGACCCATCTCAAAAGCTGCTGCAATAAGTATTTCCCACAGCTGAGGTTAGCTTGCTGTTTCTGTTACAAAGGGAGATCTTTTCATTATCCAAAGCAGACTGTTCCAACTTTCTGTGAGCCATGACTGATGACAGGTGACCATGTAAACCTCCGTGTTAATTATTTCACTTATAACTGAGAAGCTATTATATGCATACGTCTAAGTCAATCCACGTAGGTGTACCCAACCTCTTGTCTTAATTTAGTTGGTAAAGGTAAGAAAATTGCATTAAATAGTCCCTCTAAATCTTACAGTGGATTAACATGGTAATTATACTAACAATATTCCATAACATCAGTGCTATAAAGTCAAGTAACTTGTTTAATAGCGATAAATCAAACAATTAAATGGTCTTGCTTTCTTCTGAAATCCTTAGAAGCAAAGAGATATAAGCTTCAAGCATTTCAGAAATGAAAACCAAAAAATTGTACCGAAGTATTTCTTCTATGCACTCAAATTGAACCTAAAACTCCTGAGAAATCAATCATTTCTCATTAGTTTTTATGTTATATAAACTTTTAGATATGCACCATGTCATCCAGCTTTTCATTTATCACACTAGAAATAGTAGGGATTACTACAGATCACTCTGTGCAATGGCTTCTTCTCAAATACATTATTTTCAGTCTCTTAGAGCTGTAACTATTCTCAATTAATAGTTTCCAGTATTGTGATAAGCAGTTTCTGCCTGTCAGTACATTGCTCTAGTCACCACTTTTGTGAGGTTCTCTTTTCAGCCTTCTCCAGTCTTACTTAATGAAAGCAATTTCACTTTGTTTGCCTATCCCAGCAACTTAATATTCTAGATCTGCTCTGAACCATTAATGGAAATATAAACCCTAAAACAGTGTGGCACACCTCACTGTCAACCATTTGTCCTGCTCTGAGGTGACCGTATTACAGTCAAAGTCAAATCTCCATGGCCAGCTGTCCTCAGGACAAATTTACAAGGCCAACTCCCTGTGGTGACAATTCTACTTGGGGAGAGTACTCTACTAGCCCTAACCATAAGCTTAACCTTAGCTCTCCTTGTGAATAGTTTTCCTGTGGACAGTGGTCTGCAGAGAACTGGCCGGGGAGACTTGTCCCTTTCTGACCATTCTATTTCTTCATTTTCAGCTAATATGCTGAAATTAGAAACAAGCCTTTCAATTAATATAACAATCATGTCACCACTTGCTGCAGTGTCTGCTAATTGTAACCTCAGGTAGTACCTCATCTCACCTTTTGAGCGCTTAGTTTGCTCAGTAACCTTATAATAAGTATTTGATTAAAGGTTCTTGAACTTTGACCTGAAAAAGTTAAAGTACTGCAAATGCAGCAGAAAGGCTGCAAGTGATGGAGACGTATATGTGGCTGTTAATTTGCCTTATCTAACATGCAGATTATTTGCACATAGAAGCTTGGTACTCAGAATACTAAAGGGTATTCATTTGGATTCTAGTAATTTTGAGCTTCATTTTCCAGACATAGGTTTTATTTCTGTATGGACAAGTAAAAGGATGAAAAATATCATTGAGACTCTTCATTGAAACTCTTCAGTTTAACTTCAGTCAGGAGTTAAACAATGCGGAGATGGAGACAAGAACATCAGAAACAAGGTCAGCACAGGAAACAGCACACAGCTCTTTGGTACAAAATACATTAGACAATATATTTTGATTTAGTGTGGTAATGGTAGTTTATTATATAGAATACACTGCTTCAAACAAAGAAACATATCAAGTATTTATGGGGAAATATATACGCCACTAGACTCCTAAGAAGAATTGAGTGCTTCCAGGCTTCCCACCCGTACTGCAAAGCCTTTTAGCTCCAGATCCAACTTCTACTTCCCCTCCACGTGCTTCCTGTCCCACGGGGAGACTACCAAAGCCTCTGGACCAAAAGGGATTTGTGTCAGCCTTTAATTAAGTCCCCAATCCGGATAACCAAAAGATTGTGACCCAGGGCTTATTGCAACATGTATTTGCCAGCTAGTCTAGACTGAGCCTCCAAGAGAACAGAATGTCCAAATTCTCGTTCTCTAACTGAAAATAGCACCTTCTTTCTTTAGATATATCTCTGATTTCACTGAAATTGAAGCAGGGTACTATGCAGTGCTAGGGACTAAAATCTAACAAAAAAAAAATTGAAATACTCTGCCTAATCACAATATACATTAAATATTTTCAAATTTAAAATTTAAAATAATTTACTGAAAATTGTAAACCATATATAAGTGTTTACTACACACACATAATATTGAAAAATATTGTAAACAGGTATCCAAAATAATTCTAGTAACAGACTGAAAGATCCTGAAGCATATCACATACACCTTGGATTCTCATAATACAACATTTAGGAAAAAAAAATAATAAAAAAAGACATACACCACCTTTAAAATACAGAAGTTAAAGAACACACGACTAAAATATATAGTATATGTAGAACAGTTTTAAGAGTAAGTAGTGCTGCCTCAGAAGGGAATATGGCAAGGGTAATTGGGAAGTCCATTGACACGCAGTCTCTCAGTTCCTGTGGCATCCCAGCAACAAGTATGCTCCTTTTCTAGTAGCCTCTGGCATAAAAGAGGCAAAAATTCTTTTGAGGTCTGGATGATCATATATACAGGGTAAAAGATCTCTCTACTCATATAAATATTCTAAAGTTGGCCTTTAAAAACTGTAATTTCACAATATTAACCTATATGAAATTAACATGACTTCTGATTACTGCTTTTAATTGTATTACAGCATCTAAATACTCTTTCCTACTTTTCACTTCAGATTAAGCTTATCAGTTGATTTTGTCCTGGAAAAAAACATTTCTACTTAAAGACAATTCTCAAACACTCTCTCAAACGTCATTAAATACAGGAATCTTATGTTAGAACTTGGGCAAGTATTTCAAATTTCAGTTCTCTATTCTAACAAGCAGTAGTTGTTTCTCTACAAATGAGGTGTTTGTTATATAACTTAATATCTCTGAACAGATAATGTTATAGCGAAAAAAGTGGGTATTTTTAACCAAGAAATCACTGGTTTAGAACAAATTTCTTCCTATGTTGTTTCCCGTACAAAAACTACGTCATCTCTACTTCAGCAAAGATATACAATTGTGATTTATTTTTGTCTAGCACTGGGCTGTATCCACATTGGAAGCTTTATTGGTTGTGGCATTCAGTAGTTTATTTTGTGATTTATTTTTTTCTTAAAATGCTCACTAACCTAATGCTATAGAAACTTCAAGATCTCTATTTCAAGTCTTTCTCATCTTTAATTTTTCCATTGTCCACTGTACAAAAGTAAACTTCTTCTTCCTCTTTCTCTTCTTCTTCTGTTGTAGAAAAGGCATTTTTGTTTTTCAGATCTTCAGAGGTATGATGTTCAATGTTATTTAAAGAAGTGTCACACTTCAGAAATGTTTCATGATGAGAGATTCCTGCTCTATCTGCCAAAATAGGAGAAAATTTTTCTTCAATATAAATTAGGTTTATTAGGGTCTGGCATATTTTTGGCTTTCCACTGGGTAGCTTACTGTTAGTGCCTATCACAAGATCACTGGATATGTGTTTGGATAAATTATTTTGACAATTGCTGGCTTCCACAGGTTTTAGACTCATATCCTCTGTAACACGAAATCTCCTTAAACTGCTTGTGACTTTCAGAGTTGAAGATGCAAGTATTCCAAAGTTACTAATAAAATCTAAGGTGTTATTAGCATAAAACCTATTAAAAATATTATTGGCAATCTTATTGATACAGTTATTCTTCAGAGTCACATGATTATTTTTGTCTGTTATTAAATCTTTGCCTGACCATTCTAAATATTCACTCTTTTTGGCCAACAAGCATGGACCCAGCTGGTTCTCAATATCAGATGCCTTTTGGTAAGCATATCCTCTCTGTTCCTCATTAATTGGTGTTACTGTCACCATCAGTATCGGACAATGTTGGCCACATATGGCATGGAGTTTATCCAGAGAATCTTCTTCCTGAAGAGCACTTCTGTTAGCATTACTAGCATCAGTTGGCTGAGATCGTATGGGTTCATCATTTAAAGGCTCTTCCACTGGATGCACCTTGTTATCAGGCAATCTAAGTTCTACAGATGTAAAGGCCAGAAAATTGGTATCAGTCTGTGTGGAAAGATGTGTCGAAGTAGAACCTCCCACGACTGATTGTTTGATCTTTTCTTTGTTTGCTGCAGGAAGAGAAGCAATCTTACCATTGTGACTAGGTTTGCTTTTTGAATTTAGGTCATCCTGAAAGGGATCTGAATCACTATTATGAGGTATATTGAAGTAGTTGCAAACATTTTCAGATGGTTTAGCCATGTCTTCAAGTTCTGACGAAGATATTTCATTGAGGGCTGGGTACTGATTCAGATAACCAAAGTGCGAGTATGGAACATCATCACTGTTAGTATCAAGGACTGTGTCTGTTGATGTTGTATCCAGATTACCATACATTCCAGTCTGTTCAGGTGGCGATCTTCTTATCAAATGATTTTCTTTGAGTAGCCATTTGCCTTTATCTATCAATATTCCTTCATCTTCATTAGCTCGTACACTAGGTTGACAATGTTGCTTTGGAGATTCTCCTGAAGAGTCATTAGTATAACTTGATTCTTTTCTGTTAAGAGTAGGTTGTGGCAAAGAAGTATTCTCTCTTCTCAATGTAGTGTTATCTCTGTTTTTGTTTACTGGAAATTCTTGTGATGGTAGTGAAAAATGTGACAATTTCTCTGCAGAACAAGACCTAGGTTCTTGACAAAAATTAATGCTTTTTTCTGCCACTGCAGAGCAGAATTCTTCAGTATCCCTTTGAAATACTTTTGACATATAAGGAAATCCTTTGTGAAAGTCAGGCTTAAATGAAGCTTCTGTCTTTCCATAAAGTCGTTCAATAGTTCTTTTTACATAGCCAGTATTATAATGTTTTTCAAGTACTGCTTCCTCCCCACTTTCATTGGTCAAATCACTGGATGCTCTAAAGTTATGATCACTCTCTTCACTGTCTGGTCTGTAATCTGACCAGTCTGAAGTAGCTGGACTTTTTAAGTGTTTTTTAATTTGAGAAGTGTCTGAACACATTTTATTCTGTAGTTCTTCTACTTGCAGTTTCTGTTCTCCTTCACTCATATCACATTCTGTAATTTGCTTTGATTCATAACAAAATGATAATGGAGAGACTGTAGATAACCTCTCAGAGGTTTCCTCACAAGTTTCTGCACCTTCCTTGTCTTCCTGTATAGAATAATCCTCATTATTATGTTCTACAGAGATTTCAGCAGCTAGTTTATGTTGGCTGTTTGTTTTTTCGTCACTATCTGTTGACTGTGGATCAACAGTCTCATCTTCACTTTTATCAGCAGTGACAGGTATAATACCTTTTTCACCTTCTAACTCAGAAATATCCTCATCTAAAATGTGATTTTTATAATTGGAAGTTACACTATGAACTGTCGAGTTAGGTTCTACTGAAGTTTCTGACTCTTCATTAGTGAATGAATCAGTGTTTTTATCTTGAGATTTTTTATATAGGCTATCAGGCATGTCTTGGTTTCTTTCAGGTGGCTCTACAGCTGATGCAAGACCACAGGTGTTTGAATTAGTATTGGCATGTTGATCATCCAGCTGTGTTTTGGGAGCACTCAGGTCTAAAGCCTCTGTTTCGCTATAAATATCTTTCTGTATATCAAAACAGCTTTCTAATTCACCAGTCAATTTTGGAGCTTCTTCAGCATTTACACTGTCCTTTGGAATACAAGGCTCAACTGATTTTTCATTTTCATGCAAATGATGAATTTGAATTTCATTATTAATTTCATTATTAATTTCAGGTATGAACATATTCTCATGGCAATGTGTGGAGTCCTGCTTTTTTTGTTCCCTCTCAAATTTTAATAAGTTATTTTCTCTTGATTGTTGAAAATGTGAAAAGGCAGCCGTCAGTTCATCAACTTTTTCTATGACTGTAGTTTGTTTCAGAAATTGTAACTGTGTGAATATTTCAGAACAGCTACAGGTAGTTTTTTGCATATCATCTTTGATTGTCCCAATCAAACTCTCTCTCATATTTAGTACAAGTAGCCAAGCCAGGAGGACACTGGAGGAAGAAGCGAACGCTGAAGGAGAAAGCTCTGAAACACTGCAAGGTTTTCCTATACATCCACTATGATCTTTCTGGAGACCATGTAAAGTCGACTGCAGTTCATGCAGCAACACGCTAGACATGCAGTTATTCTGAACATCGATTCTCATTTTCTCATTGACAATTGCACAATCAACTTGAACAGCAACTTCAGATTTTTTTCTTTGACATAGACTGGTATCATGAATGTCAACTTCTGACTTCTTTTTATCGTTGTCATGTGTTTCATGAAACAAGTGTAGCTTACCATCATGATGAAATTCTGACTTCAGTGAATATTTGGTTTCTTCTACTATAGTTGCATTAGTATGAATCAAAGAGTCAGTTTGGTTTTCACCTGAATCCTTGGCTGATTCTTCTAACGTTCCCAATGCACAAATAGGCTTTAATGTTTTTTTGGTTAGATTATGTTCAACAAGATTATTTTTTCCAGTCACATGCACTTTACTTGTGATGCATCTTGTTTCCTTATCCATAGAAGCATCAAAATTTTCAGTAGGAAAATTACAGACTTTGCTATTCTCTACATTTCCTTCTTTTTTATTTATAGGGGGTAAGACAGAATTTGGTGACAAGTTTTTCAGCCAACTTTGGACATAGTTTTCAAGTGAATGTTCATCAACCTCCTTTTGAAAATCCTCCTGTTTTAGGGCCTCTACTGTAATGGTCCTCTCTGACATACTTAACTTATTTACACGTTTACTTAGATTTTTCTTCATCTCTTTTTGTTTTTTCTCTTTCTTTGAAGACAAATTTTTCAAACTATTCTTTTCAGTTTCATTTTCAAAGTTAAGGTTCTTTGGCACTTCTGACAATGGCTTTGAAATCACTGATGAGTTAGGGGTCTGTTCAAAAGAATAGGTTGTGAGATGTGTACCTTTTTTCTCGGTACTCGGTATATTCTGGCTGTGTTCAGATTCATTGTTCAAGTCAGCTGTCATTAGACCATCTTCACTCTTTGCAGACGAAACGATACTAATTTTTTTGCCTGACTTCAATTTTACCTTGGCCAACTTTTTATTATTACTTTGTGGTTTTTTATTAAATGATAATCCATTTTGTTCTAATGAATTCTGGTGATAGAATTCATTTTGAGGACATACGTTTTTGTCTGAATTTATAGACTCATCATTGTTTTCCATTTCTGTTTTCTGAGACATTTCAGAATAATTGTCCATAGCCTCTATTGTGGAATCCTGTGTGGGTTTACTCATGTCACATATTCCTTCATCTTTAATTATCCCTGAAATTTCTTTATCTTTTTGTTTGTCATATGTACCTTGCTCAAGAAACTTAGACTGTTTTCTCCTCTTCTTCCTCTTTTTGGTGATGGAAGATACAGACTGGCTGTCATCAATAAGATGTGTTGTCACAGATTCAGTCCTAACACTGACTTGATTCTCACTTTCAGTAACAGTAGGATGTATCTCCTCAGTAGGAGATTTACTACATGGAGGTACTGTCGCCTTCATCCGACTCTGTTTGGGACTGGCTGAATGCACTGAATCTTGAGAATCAGGTAATAAATCAGCAGCTTTGCATTTTGTTTCTTCTTTTGCCTGACATAATTCTGAATACATTATGAAAGAACTCAGTGATCTTTTTATTTGTTTAATATCACATGACTCATGGATGCGGTCTGCTGAACCTGGCCTAGCTGCCTGGTAAATTTTTGATGATGGCATGAAACCACTGATTTTAGCTTTGCAAGTCGATACTAAACTATTATAAGTCCCTTGTTCCACAACTGATTTCTCTAACATATTCTGTACCAAATCATCCTCATTAGGCACTTCTAATATCTTCTTATTTGTGGTTTCTATTAAATCATTACTTTTGTGGCTTACTTTAACAAGCATTTCTTCTTCTATATTCTCTGAAGAAAGCTTTAACAGATCATTGTCACCTACGTCACTAAACTTTGAATTACTGACACTTGATTTTTTCCTGCTTGAATGAGCTACCATGCAATACTCTGATTTATTCTCTCCATTCTCTATTTCTTCACTGTAGGAAAACTGTCCTATTGTCTTCTCCTGAACCTCTTTCTCAGATACCAAGGTGACACTTTCAACTACTGCTTTCTTTTGTCTAACACGTCTTGGCCCAGGTGTGGGAGGCCTATAGAAGTGAGGCCTGATATTATCTTCAGGTACAGTTCTTGTATCTAGATCCGCAGAACTGTTTTTCTTATAGATATCACAACCATCAGTGTTTAACTCAGACTCTGATTTTTCATCTGACATTTTTGCATTGAATTGCTGTAATGAGTCTTCCCCTTCTTTATTGTCGCTCTCCAAAAATGGAGCATCTTTTGGCTTTCTATGTTCTGATATGTTTACATTAGATAAGCAGTCTTCTGCACATGTTGCAGAATTGCAAATGACGGTATTTCTGCAATCAGAAAGGCCAGCACGACTTACAGTAGTTGTCCATTTAATGCTTTCTTCCTCTTTAATTTTCAGTCGAACTTTCATTTCCACTGTGATACTGCCATCTTGATTAAGGTGGACAGATTTTTCAATGTCATCTTCATACTGTGCCACAGATAAGTCTTCACCAGTAACTGACTGATTTCCTCCTATACCACTATGACTGTCAGGAACATAGGAAGAATCCGAGTTGTTATCGTTTGAGTTGTTATCATTGTTGGACCCTTTATTAGAAGAAACTGAGAACAGCTGGGATCTTGAGCTAGAGCCCATTTCAGCTCTCGCTGCCAATTACATTGAAAGAACCCAAATCCATTCGGTAGGCGGAAAGTAGAGCAGAAGAATATCATACACAAGGATCCAGACAGATGGTGAGACAGCAGATAGGCCACAAAAGAAAAGAAAAGAAGAAACAAGAAAAATTAGTGCAGAAGAAGATAATGAAGTGTGTTTATTTTACCAGAGTATTAAAAAGACAAGAGAAAAACATGGCTAATCTTGCTATTACTTTTAAGAATTTGTAAGAGAGAGAAATATAACCGTTTTTTAATAAAGAATCAAACATTTCACTACTTTTCCGCTTGATTTTATTTTGCAGTAGGTTCTTTCTAACGTCAGGGCTGTAGTCTTATTTGAACTCCAAAGCCCAAAAAAGTACTAAAAGCTCTAATTTAACACTTAGTTGAGAGGTGAAGCTGCCTTGAACCTTTGCAGGCATTCACAAGCCCTTGTTTCCTTGGGCTTCAAGCTACCAACTTTACTTCTTCTACGTGCCATAACATTTCATAAAATCTCATTTCCTGGTAGTTCTTACAGTTAGTTAGTGCTAACATGTCTCAGTCAAGGTGAACACATATCTCTCTGGCCTTAATCCAACAATCGACAGCATATGAGTAATTACTGTCACTAACATCACTGACACATGACTAAAGGGTTCAGATCCAATCTCCTGGACTGTTCTTTTATATAGAAGTAAACGTGAAGAACTTAAATATCTTATAAAAGCTGAATTTAAATAATGACATTGTGAGATACATTTTGTGTTACAGTACTGTAGATGATGGCACAGAACTCTGTAAAGCCAATGAGAAATCTTCCAGAATTCAATGAATTTTGAGTATGGCTCAACATGTGTTTGCATACACATTAAATATTCCCAAAATATGTTTTGATTACTCTGTAATAACTTGACTTTAAAAAAAATATATCTCATCGCCCTCTAGCAGGTCATTAATAAAGAGGTGAGAGATCAAAGAACATGAGAGAAAAACAAAGTTTTGCTGTACAAGGGAAATAGTACACGTACATCCACTTAAAAGCATCCACAACAGCTACTGATACCGAAGTTTATAGGAACCACAATTTAATAGAAAAGTTTCACTTGCAGAAAGGTGTTTTAACACATCTAACACGTGCAACTTATCTACATCTCTTGAATTTAAACATTAAAGTGAGTCTCAAACACTCACATGTAAAGACTTCCACAGTTAACATACTATTATAGATACACGTCTATAATTTCAAGCACAGTGACTTACAAGTTTTCCAAGCATATGCTTTACCATAAACTGAATCAGAAATAGAAGTGTACTAACTCCTCTAACACAGACCATACTTTATGTTTCCCAAAGTAAAAATCTCACTTTCTTTATCTCAGGAAAAGGAACTGGAACAAAGTGCCTGAAATCTGATTTTTCAGGCTCTCATATTATTAGTGATATCTCCTACACAGGATACTTTTGATTTTCTCAGGTTAAAGACAAAAAGAAGGTTGTTTTTAATCTCTCTTTCCATAACTGTTATTAACCAAGGATTGGAAGAGAGAGTTTATCAGATTTTCAGCTACTCACATTTTCTACCATTGCAAGGCTCAATTTATGGCTCGGAAAAAAATTTGGTTGGGATTTTTTGTTTCTGCAGAACCTTCGTTCTCAAAATGTTCCTATTCATTCTCTCTTGACTCATTAGATATGCTTTGCAAATAGCTCTCAAACTGTGCAAGTCAAAGAACATGAGGGTCAAGAAAAAGTATAATGAATAGTTTGGTGGGAACATAATAAACTGCAAGGGATGTGAAAGAAACGCCTTCAAGCAAGTGGAAATGGAGCGTTTTATGTATCAATGTGCTCTACAACATAGCAAAGATTACCATGAATAGCGTCAGCACAGAAACAATTGTAGTGTTCCCTGGACTTTCCAGTACAGCATGCAGCTTTAGCAAGAGTACAAGCTGCGTCTGAATCAAACGTGATTCCTCCTAGACAGAATCCCTGCCCTACAGGATGTTCTAGTGCTGAGAATTCCCACATAACGTAAAGCTCTGGTACTGCAGCATTTTGTTCAACTCAACCTCAGACTATGCATCTAGTCTGGCTTCTCTCCAACATCTCCTTATGTTCTTGATGATCCACTGGTCACTTCACATTCTTAATGACCTTGTCAGTGGCATAACTCCATGAGTAATCAAAGGGAAAACACCTATTTGTTTATCTTTTCCCAAACTTACCCAAAAAACATATTTCACAGCTATGAGTCCATAGGAAAGGATACTCTGTTTAGACAAAAGCAGCCTGAAAAACGTGATGAATTCGTGAGTGGATGTGTGCTGTATTTTTCCTCGTTATGTGGGGCATGGGACATGGGGAAAAGTGGAAGTCATGACAATAATGTGTCAAACATCCACTTCCTAAGGAGAGATCTGAAACCTCCACAATTTTTTTGCTAAAGAAATTCAGTCAGTTAAGAGCCTGAAGTAGACTGTGGTTTATCTTTTACCATTGCCATTAGTAACTGTGACACCAAAAAAAATTAGTAACAATGTTAGCTAGGTGCATTATAATAAAATACACTCATAGATTTACATCCATGTTCTAAATAAGCCTGTTTGAAAGAAAATATGCATGCTAGCTGTGTACTTCATAGAAACTTGCATTTTAAAATGAACATTAACACTTTGATATTTCTTATTCTTGTATAGGAGTCAGAGCAGATATAAATAGTCTCAACTTGCCTTTTTGAATATTCTTGATCAGTAAGATTGTCATGGTTTATGTCTTATGCTGAGAGAGATAAAGCGATTAATAAAATACAAATTAATTCAAAGAACTTACTATTTTCACTTTCTGACTTGGCATTTGCTTTTGGGTACACACGATTTGCAATTCCAAGCAATTTAGCAGGCTGTGAGTACCCAAGAGAGTTATAATTGCTTGGTTTAAAAGGCTCTCTCCCAGCTGCGACTACAGCTCCAGAACACAATATCAGGGCCTGAAGATTAGGAACCTGGAAAAAAAAAGCAACATTAAATTCTCTGCCTTAGTAACGACAAAAATAATGTAAGAGACTTATCTCTTTCATGCCTTAATATCTTCACTTCTTAGTCTCTACATTAGTTTGCAGCAGGCTATTAAATATGTATCATAGCACTGAATTAATTTTTCAATTCCTATAAGGCAATTCCTATCTCAGTGAGGGTATGTCTGGTTACATATTAGAAAAATACTTCAAGAAGCAACTTGGACCCAGATCAAAATTTCCTTATAATTTAAGTGTTTGCATATGCAATTTTGTTTTATCGTTTCACAGTGACTGTTCATAGCCATGAAATAAGAATAAGCACTTGGAGGTAAGCATGCGCATGAACATACTTGGAGGAAGGAAGGGGAAATTCAGAATACACCGCAAGTACTTGGCCTGTACTGCCACAGAGGAATAAGACAGAATCACAGAACAGTGTACATTGGGGAAGACTTCTGTGGAGGTCATGGAGTCTAACCCCCTGCTCAAAGCAGATCTGACTGGATCAAGGTGTTCAGAATCTTGTCTAACAGGTTTGAATTTATATTCCAGAATATATTGCAAGATAAGGCTTACAAGCTGCACTTCCATAGGTAGTATGGACAGTTTCCCAAACTATTAGAGGATTTCACCATATGGAGGGTAAAAAAGTTTTTCCTTAAACTCTTGGAACTCTGCATTGAATTCTCTTTCTAGATGCCTGTTAGGTATAATCATGGGTGCTTTCCCGAGGTTAAGCAACACACAGATAAAATATTAGGTGAGATGATATATAAAACAGCACATGAGATGAAAACCAGGATTATTAGCACTGCATCGTCTGGATTTAGAGGTCCAGAGTTTGAAAACTGTAATAGACAAAAAGGTGTCATAGTTCTTAGTCAGTAATGGCAAACCACTCTGCATTTCTGTAATGATAAAATATCTGTGGTTAGTAGATGATTCTTACTGCATTTTTAAAACCTTAAAAACCACAGATAAACAACATTAAGACTAGAGGAAGTTTCTGTGTAATTGAGTAAATGTATCAAATTGAGAGCATGCCTGAAAGACGCCTGAGTAAGAAAAAGAAAAGTAGTTTTTCATGATGATTTAAAATAAAGTATCCTCAATTGTTTCTCTCTGATGGCAAAATTCCAGTGTATTTCTAACAAGATAGTAGGCTTTCTGAAGGAGAAAAGGCATAGAAAGGAAACAGCTAAGGCCAGTGTGTCAAGCTTATAATTGATTAAATCACATTTTAATTAAAAATAATCTAGAAGCAATCATAGAAAAATTGTCAGTACTCATCTTCAGTCTCACCTTTCTGCCATCAGTGGTATATAATTTCACAACTGGATATTGCATTAATTCACTCATATAATCCAGGAAGGCCTCAAAGGTCTGTGTATTTTTCTTTCCCAGAACTATGGTGCGCCTGAGTCTTACATCCCCATTTTTGAAAACAAGCATCTTTTTGGGAGTTGTTATTTTGGCTTCTCGATGGCCAAATCCATCTTCATTCTCCCTTGCTAATTGCACAGCTCGACGACGGGCACTGACAGGCCTACTGATCTGCCAGGGCAGTGGCTTTTTGCTAGCCTGTTCCAGGTTGATGGGCTTCATTTTCCTCTGATGAGAGCAAATATAAGATTTTCCATCTTCAAGATCCTCCAAATTGTTGATGCTGTGTCTTCCTTTTGGTGTACTAATATTCCTTACTCCAAAAGGTAATGGGACCCGTTTGGATAAACTATCCAGCAAGGCATCAAATGTTTTGTAAGACCGGTTATTAATGACCATTTTGATCCCATTAAACTGAGGATCTCCACTTTTATAGAAACAGATCCGTTTTGCCACAACAGGTTCAGTAACATTGATATGTCGTGTGGATAAACTCTGTTCACTCTCAGAGGAGTTTGGTTGATTCACTGAGTTACTAGTTGAAGGAGTTTCACTCATTTTGAGAGCAATCTGGAAGAAAGAGGAGACGGTTCTAAAACTTTTCTTATCATTACTAATAGTACAATCTTACTTTTGAAAGGTGCAGAAATAGAATTTTTGAGAAACCAACAGGAGAAAGTTGTGCCAAAGAGTATTTGATTTAAATAGAATCATAGAATCACCAGGTTGGAAAGGACCCACTGGATCATCGAGTCCAACTATTCCTAACACTCCTTTAAACCACGTACCTAAGCACTTCATCAACCTGTTCCTTAAACACCTCCAGGGAAGGTGACTCGACCACCTCTCTGGGCTTTCAGTACTGTCGGATTTAGTCAGTTTAGTTGCTCTACTTGCAAACATTCGCAAAACTCTCCAATTTCAAATCTCATATAATTTTGTTACCTTTCCTTAGAAGAAGGTACTTTGTCAGTCCATAAGTAGATGTTCTTTTTCTTGAGGGTGAGGCTAATGACAACATTTCATATTTAAGATATTAGCAAAAACCTTATGAGGAAGAAGCAATTTGTGCCTAGGCATGAACAATAGTGAGTACAAAACAACAAAACTGAAAGGCAATACAATTGGTTCTGATCTTATATACTAGTTTTATACCAAAGTAAATCCACTGGAGTCAGAGAAAGTGCTCCTGATTTACTGCACTGTATACTATACTAGAATAAGGCCCAAAACATGTTTTAGAGTTGTTACATCATAAATTAACAGATCATTTCTTTTACTGTTATAAGTTTCATATTTCATGATACGTAAACCTCTGCAATATTTACATTTATACTGAGAGGAAAGCTACTGATCAAATAAGACTTTTTTTAGTGACAGAAAAGTCTTTAAATCGTTTATAAAGACACAAAAATGTCAGGTATTCTTCAGTAGAAGGGGCCTTTAATCCAGAACACTTAAATAACAGTCTTTCAAACAACAGGTTATTTCTGGCAACTGTATAGATACTATTTGTGCTTGAAAATGGAGCACTCTCACTACAGTATTTCCATGTGAATCCAATCTACATACAGATACTGTAATGATAACCTCTTAAATTAAGGCAATCACTTCATCTTAATGATTGTCTTGCTTTGACCGGAACACAGGGTAGAAATGTCTAGTCAACTAATCAGTCTCAAGGAAGCAGTTTTAGTAGAGTTTTATTGAAAAGCTGTATAGCACTCTCAGGGAATGCTAGTCATCAAAATAATACAGATTAAATTCTTTGACAATGTCACCTTGATTTAGATGCCATATTGACTAATGGAGCAATCTCTTCTGGCTACTATGTATTTTTCTTAATAAAGCTATGGAAAACCATATTTTGACATTTTTTACTGTATACACCAGTTCTGAAATTGATAAGAAAACATTGTTATTTTTCAAGACAGTCAAGGTTCAAACAAAGTCAAACGATATTTGGGGAAGGGGAGAAAACTGTTAAGTCATCGTCGATAATGGCCAGAGACAGAAATGAACAGACGTAGCTCCTCAGCCACTCTGTACTATGACTTCTCACTCTTTACGAAAATGGAGTGGAATTTTATCTAACTGTATGATTATCCACTCTTACAAGAGAAAATAGGTGGAATTTCTCATAAGACTACTGATAAGAATCACTTTTCAATTAGCCTCTCAGAAGCTGTTCTTGTATTTGTACTTGTGTAAATATTCAGTTACGTAAGCATCGATATTTGGAAGAGAACTAAAATATGTTTTATATAAAGATAATTACTAGACTGAATCATGACACTGTGGAAGCAACAAAATCCAAAGCAAAGAGATAATACACATATAAAGAAAAAAAACAACTTTCATTATAAATATGAAATAACTTGAATTTGCAAAAGTAATTAAGCAAAAGTTTTCTGTAGCAAAAAAGTAAAATTAATGATAAAGTATCATTTTAGCAGAGAACTGATGGCTGCATAGAAGACTATGTATGAACGCTTTCAAGTATTATTTTCAATAGTGAAAATTGCTTATGCACCTTCCAAATAGTTTTACAACTGCATCTTACATATAGCAAACATTTTGACAACTCTACATATTATAAAAGTTACTATTTCACACTACAAGTGATCACACTCCAATAGAATAATTTCATTTTACACATAGTGTTGATCTTCACACTTCAATTATTTTACTCTGGAATTAACTAATAGCTGATATTATACGATTCAGAATGTGAATTAGGACATTTTGGCAATTACAATGTTAAGAATTTTATTCTGCAAGAAAATCAAACAGAATTCAGAATTTAATCCCTTTGCCTGCATTCTCATAAACAAAACCACTCATTCAAAGTTTATAGACAAATCTGCTAAATTTTCTCAGGACACTAAGTGGAACAATTTGTTCTAAATATAAAAGAATATATCTAATGCTATACATCTAGTAGGTATAGCATATATTATCATACTCACCGGTAGTGACGTCCTATGTAAATAAAAGAGTAGTTAGCTTGTTTTCAGAGGTTTATAAATTGTCCATGTGATTGTTTATGCCATATGAAATGAACATCCCTAGTCTTATTCCAAGTGCGCTCACTTAGAAAAAACATCATAATCCATTTGCTTAATCTCATCTAATGATAATCACCAGACCAGGTTCACCTCAGGCAGACAGCGTCCAGAGCAGAGTGTCTAACATCTCATTCAGCAAGTCCTCTTATACTGTTTTTAAATTCTATTTATTTACCTTTTAAATATTTCTTATATGTAATTTTCTGTTTACTTAGATTACTCAAGAGACTCACAGAACCAAATAAAATAAAAACGCAGATGGGGAACATAGGTCATCTATTCTCTTATCAGTGTAAGGCTGTTCTCCAAACTAAGTTCTTTAGTGATATAAATTTTAAATATGTTAAAATGGAGCTTCTGCTTCTCACCTTCTGAGACTATTTATTAACAATCTCTGGCATTAATCCCAGGTTTTGTTCAATCATTTGGTCAAGATGATCCTCTTTGTGCTAAAGATTCTCCCATGTTTTATCTATTCAGATATCACAGTGAAAATAGTTTCTTTCACAATAATCAATAAAACATGAGAGTCTAAATGACATTTTTCATAATTTCAACGTTTTGGGAAAAGGGCAATGCAATAATTATAAATGTGTATGAATATATTTTATGAAGAGACCGGATGATTACATCTAACCATAACTTAATTATGCTACAGAATGCTTTTTTTTTCTTTTTCCAGGGGAAGTACGATGTCCCAGGATGGTAACTACTACTAATTGCCACCAGATGCATAATCTGATTTGGATCTTCTTTGCTTAATCGGGATTACAGAAAGCTCTCTAAACTAGCTACGTAGAACAGCAACAAAAACACTGCTCAGTAGAGACTACTACTGCATGCCATTATGAGGTTTTAACTGTTTTCTTTAGTAGAGAATAAAAGGTTTCTAGAATTTTTAAAATACTGCTTCAGTTCCATTTTCATAAGATGTGTTGCTACAGACTTTAAATGGTAATCTTGCACAGAAACTTTGCTATAAGCATCACTTTCTTACATATTATGTTAATATAAATATTTACTTTCTTAATCTATTTTAGCTAGATACTCCAGTCTGTATTCTGTTGTTTACACTTGTTCAGAAGATGAACAAGTGCAAATTCTATGTGTTATTCTGATATCTTACAACTCAATCACCTATACAGGAATTTTTACAGAGTTGGTTTTCTTTTAAGTACACAATTTAAAATATCTGTGCTACCTCATTAGCTTTCCAGTGCATGCAAAGCCACTTTCAATAACCAGCTAATCCATCAGTAGCTTCCATGTACCACTAGAAGTTGAAATCCAAGAGATAATACTTACGGGACCTGGTGAAGATGATAAACAAGTGTTAGAATTTGATGGTGTGAATGCCCCTTAATTCTCTAAAGCCTTTCTTCAAAAGGTTTGCAAAACTTTTGTCCAGACATACATAACTGAAAAGCTCCACTGCAATCCTTCCTGTACTACAAATATCCAATATATTCTGAAAAGATAGAAGAAATCATCAATTTTATGGTAAAAATATCATCAATAAGAATTATGCTTAATTCAGACTTACAGTTAACAAGTCACAAAAATTATCACTATCGTGTAATAATCTATATTCACATAAAAATGATTCTCATCCATTCATGTGAGCAACTTGACTGAAATCCACGGAACTGCTCAAATTATGTGATTAGCATTTAGCCTTTATATTTGGAGAACTGTTGTTCTTTTTATAGAAATCATTCACAAAGACAAATTGGTGAAAATGAATTAGTCCAGAAAATTTAAGCCTGGCAGTCCTAAGACGCTTCAATGACATTCTTCGTTTAAGTCAGAGCCATATGGAACAGCAGTAAGCACGTGAGTATTTTTATCTTTCAAGTGTGAGTCACTTTTTAAAATGGGCGGTTGCTACACCAGTTAAACTCTTACTGTTGACCTCAGGCCCCAAGAAAATGCTGATAATGTGCCTTATATTTCCAAGTCCCTTTAAATTCTTATACTTCTGCTTTTTTTAAAAAATGGATTGCTTAGTAAGGCATGGAACTAGGAAACTGCTATCAAGCTAAAAAGGAAATTATCACATTAGAGGCAGGGGCCTGGGTCAAGTTCCCTTCTGTGTGCCCAGTCTGTTTACATCCTTTCCAGTAAAGCCTTCCAAAAAATGTGCCACTATTAATATGTTACTACTGATAAGGTTTTGAGCTGTTGCATTACAACAGCATTTTAGTGTTTGATATACATGAACTTCTTATCAACTAAATCCCCACAGACTTTTATTCATTAAATTCCCCGACATAGATTTGATAACCAACAGCTGGAGAAGCAAAATGAGGGGGAAAAAAATGAAAAAGTATGCCTCTGAGGAGGAAAAAAAATGCAAACCAGAGCCTTGCTTTTTAAAGAGTTCTGCCTGGATGCTTAGATGGAATGCCACTTGTAGTCTGATAACTCCTGCTTGAGATCTTTGGGGTTTTGACCACCACTAAAACAATGTCAATTCTAAATGCCTATTTGTGTTCAGAAGATAGCTTCCTATGGGAAATTCTGGCCTGGCAGAAGCAGAAATTGTCCCATCATCTTCAAGTAGGTTAGAATTTCATTCAGGAGTGTACAGCTTGTCTCAGAGTTAAAACTATAATCATTCTCAGCTTAATTTTCCTTAATTTTTTGCCTCGGGTGAATTTAATCATCTAAACATACCTTCTGTTCTGTAAGATATACAGGCTGAAGGAGAAGGTTCAGACATATTTTCATTTTTTCTGAGTATGAGCATCTGAAAAAAGACCTGTCCTACACTACATTTCTTTTTGTATGACATCTACATCATTCACTGCAGTGACATGTGAAGGCTTACAGAGCACCTCGGGTTCTTTAAACATGAGAAACAGTGGTTAGAAATTTTTCCCCTGTCCCTAGTTTCTCCTGATACCACATTTCAAAAATTCCTTTTCTCCCTTGAATATTTGCCTTCATGACCCTCCCAGACCTTTCATTAAATTAATAATAAAGCCACCTGTACTGACCTTCACACACAATGATTTACAAAAAAACAGTTAAGTTGCAGCTAACTGCAGATCTAATTGGTGCTGTGAGCTTATTAAAGATTGACTTCTTCCTGAACTGGTTAGAAAACTTCTAAGTGGGCCTTAATGTTTTACTTAAAATTTCACTGATTAAGACAGCTAGGATTGTCACACATTCTTTTTTTTATGTTCTTTCATTTCCTTGTATTTCTTACCAATCTGTTACTTTATAACTATAATTCTTTACATCTACCAAAGCATTCAAGAAAAGGATTAAGAAGGCAGCACGTGAGTCAAGCTGTTATCAGCTTACCTTGAATTTTAACCCCACGTGCCTCAGTATGTCTTGTTGAAATTCTGTGGAATAATCTTGCCAACCCTTCTGTTTCATAGACATATTGTGAAATATAAGCTAAGGAAACCTCATGAAGCTCCAGCAGCCTTTAGTGACTACGAGGGCCATATCTTTTGATTCCTCCTGCAGGACATAATAAAATCCTGTGCTAGGGTCTGGTATTATCTCCTCAATGGAGTTCAGAGGTTATTTTTAGAGGCAGTAAGTTTGTAAATTGAGGCCATGAAGGAAAAAGGAAAAGCATAGACAGAATTACAGATTTACCTCCTACAAATACTTTAAAGTCTTTGATCAAAATTTACATCTTCAAACACTTGTTCTGATCAGCTGCCTACTCCTATAGGTGCCTCAGCTTCTGAGGCTCCTAAATTGCTAACAATACAACTCTGCTGCTGGGCAGTACAACAATCCCAGCTCTGACAACTCTAAGCAGCTTAATGTCTTAGCTTTGGTGAAATGCATAGCTCACCACTGTTTTGCCCATCTTGCTTGAAGAAACTTGGCTGTCCTCTCTTACAGCCCAGGCAGCAAGTGGGTGCTGTCCTCTGGCTACCATTTATAAAGGTAACTCACAGCTCTTGAAGTCCAGTTCACTGTCTGATTTAGAGCAAGTATTTAAGTCTATATATTTCAGCTTTCAAGACACTGAAATAGCTCAACAGTCCTCCTCCTATCTAGGTTTGCTTTAAGAAAAAACTGATCTGCATACAGCATCTAATTCCACCACAGACTTCACAGCTACAAATGCCTAGTGGCAAGACGTATCTAACTTTAAACCTGGATTTAGCCACGCATTTCTTTGACAGACATGAAAATGGTATCCAATATGAGCCATGATCTAAAGGCACTGTATCTGCCCAGTATTCAAAAGCCAAGATATCTGACTCAAATCTGAGGATGCCAAAGGAAACAAGCTGACCACCTCCAGTGTTGAATCACTATGCCTGAATCTCCAGTACAAGTCTATCTTACCCACTTATGTTAACTGTAGGTACAAGCAAGAAGCTCTGAGAAAATACAGATACTACTGAATTAAATTTGACTGTCATACTTGCACTACTAGACATCAAAATTTGAGCTCAATGCATCTTCCTAAAATCAACCCAGGGTTCCCACCCTGAGTTCTAAACCTGAAGAGTGTCACCACCACACTGGAAGGACAGGATGTCCTCCAGAATTAGCTGGACAGTCTGGAGAATTGGGCCTGGGAGAACCTCGTGAGGTTCAACAAGGCCAAGTGCAAGGTCCTATACCTGGGTCAGGGAAATCCCCAATTTCAGTACACTATGGGGGATGATGTGATTGAGAGCAGCCCTGCAGAGAAGGACTTTGGGGTGCTGGCCGATGAGAAGCTCAACATGAGCCAGTAATGTGTTCTCACAGCCCAGAAGGCCAACAGTGTCCTGGGCTGCATCAAAAGAAGCATGGCCAGCAGGGCGAGGGAAGTGATTTTGTCCCTTTGCTCTGCTCTTGTGAGACCCCACCTGGAGTATTGTGTCCAGTTCTGGAATCCTCAACATAAGAAGGATGTGGAACTGTTGGAACAGATCCAGAGGAGGGCTGCAAAGATGATCTGAGGGCTGGAGCACCTTCACTATGAGGACAGGCTGAGAGAGTTGGAGTTGTTCAGCCTGGAGAAGAGAAGGCTCAGAGGAGAGCTTATAGTGACCTTCCAGTACCCAAAAGGGCCTGCAGAAAAGCTGGGGAGGGGGCTTATCACCACAAGAACGGCTTGTGGTGATAAGATGAGGGGGAAGGAGTACAAACAGGAGCGGGGCAAATCTAGACTGGATATTACGAAGAATTTCTTCACCATGAGAGTGGTGAGACACTGGCACAGGTTGCCCAGGGAAGTTGTGGCTGCCTCATCCCTGGAGGTGTTCAAGGCCAGGTTGGATGGGACCTTGGGCAGCCTGATCTAGTGGGATGTGTCCCCTAGTTGGAACTAGATGATCTTTAAGGCCCCTTCCAACCCTAACTATTCTATGATTCTATGATTCTGTTACTGTAGCCCTCCAGGATACTTGATTTCCCTCCTTCTGCATTTATTCTGCCTTGTATACAAATGCTATAAGTATATATTTCTGTATATGAATGTCTGTATCTAAGTAAGTATATATAGATACAGATAGACACATACATGCATGTGCATGCAGCACATAAACACTGCTCAGATGTCTTTGGTTAATTTATATCCTTTAGATTAAATTGCCATTTTCCAGTGTCTTGATTGTATATCCCCAGACCGGTTGTTTCTTTTTCACTTCATTTTTACATGCCTCTAAACTCCTTCACGCACAGGACTAGAATTCTACCAAGTGACTGACTTCACACATGTATTGAATTTTAAGCCGATTTGATACATGAGGTTTTTTTCTATGATGGCATCTAGCCTGTATTTCTGCATTGTATTTTTAATATAGTGCCAGTTTCTAATCTCAAATAGTACAAAAATGTGACATTAGATGGAAAAGGATTTTGGACATATGTTCAATAAAGAATAGGAAGTCAATGTCCACCTTTTTTAAAAGTAAACCATATTAGGGATTATCACTATCAAGTTTCCATCTATCAGGGCTTTTCTCTTTCCAGATGAGGTCTCAGATGTTATTGACATAGGTTTTTCTAAGGACAGTAATATTGATTAAAAATTATACTAACTTAATGGTACCATCCCATTTTAATTAATCTTTCAATAGTAAAATGATGTATTTACTTTTGCTTAATAAATATAACTTGGTATTGACCTTATTAATTTTGATCAAGTTATAATTAAATTACCAAAATCAATAAAAATGTTTGTAAGTAGGAACTCTGTGAGGTAAATACATGACCACAGATAGAATGGTAAAAATATCACTGCTGTCTTTAAGTAGTTCTATCAATAAAACAAGTAGGAAGAGGACTTTAAAATTTTATTATGAAAGGCACTTAAATTAACCTAGATAAAGTATTAAAATTTTAAGTTTTTGAAAAGAAAAAGAAAACATATGCTGACAAAGCTATAGAATATGTGACTTTTTTTTTTTTTTCTATTCCTTTAAGTTCCATTAGTCAAATAATTTACTTTGTGCTTGGCACAGGTACAATCCAGTGCATATGATTTGTAATGGAAAGGATCTGCTCATTTCCATGCTTGTTCAGACTGATTCCCAGAGCAATCCTTGTGGTCATTCTCCAGTGAAATAACATCATAAAGTGAAGAATGAGCAGATGAGTTAACTTAGAAAACAACTTCTCACCTATCACTAGAAACTAAGGAGAGGCCAGTGATAGAAACGCCTGGCTGTCAAAACAGTTATATTATGCTTATGCTGCTCCATTACAGGATGCATTTTCAAGTCTTCTCCACTCTTACTAGTATTATTCTTCACCTGAGACAAACAAAAAACTCTTTTTCTGTACCATCAAATGCTAGGTTTTGACATTTCCCCTTTGCAAATTCTGCCAGGGAGTCAAAATCTCAGAAAATTCACAAACTGAAAATAAATTACCCCCCTCTAAAATTAATTTTGAAGCAACTGAAAAGTTGCTGTTTTCCATAGTATTGAAGTGCTTAACTTTGTACTTTTACTTCTTTTAGATTTTAAAGATAAATACTGTCTTTCTGCTTTTCCACTTTCTATTCACCTCACTTCATCTCCACAGCCAACCACCCATGCTCCTCTTCCATCTTGTCTAATACAGCATGAGCAGACCCACGAATTTTACCCAAGTGTATTTTTACTCTTTCTGCTTTACTTCCCGGATGAGAAAGACTGCCACACCGCATCAGCAATGCCCGTACCAAGCATCTAGCACATACTTGCTGTGAAATGCCTGGGGAATGTGACTGTGTCTGGAAAGCAGACAAGGCCAGATTCCCCTCAGGATATAGCTGCGTTATATTGTGCTATTCTGTGAAACACATTCATGCTCTTATCTCCATTTTACTGAATATTGAACAATATCTATTTTCAACTGATTTTCTCCTTAAGAAATGACAATATTTTGTGAGTTAATTTTTTACGTTATTATCACTTATCTCTTTCTCAGTTTCAAACACTAATTAAGAGAAAATGTTCAGATTCTCAGACCATAATGAAGGAAAATTGAATCATGAAGTATACTTATATTGCTCTAACATTATTTAAAGGGGCACTGAATTGGAGAGATATATTCAGATGAACATCTTGGAGCCTTGTGACAATGATGACATACAGATTTGTATTATGCTGACAAAGAAGATATGCTTTATAATCAGTATTGGCTGTGTTTCTGTAAGATGCTAAAGGCACGTTTAAGTAGTTACACTTTTCTTCTGAAGAGCAGAGGTCTACTCTCTCTTTCTGTAGGTGTAGCTATCTGTGGCTTCAGAAATGCACAAGGCCTTAGACAATGAAAAAATAAAGCAGAAATACAAAACCCCCTCCAGAGCAACCTCTACTTGGAACCATGATCCTCATGGCTCTCACTTTGAATAAGTAAAGAAAAAAAAAAAAGCAACTTGCAAAAAGTTATTTGAGTGCTACTGAAATAAATCAGTATTTGCAAAATCATCTACTATAAAGTCACCAACCAAGGTCAATCCACGGCAATCTCTCAGGAGCCATGACAGAACAATAGACCCACCAAACGGAACAAGCAGACAGGCACAAAGGCTCTACTGCTCTATCTTAACAGATAAGCAATCCTTGGGACTTCAAATAAATCACAGGGAACAGCTAGCAGAAAAAGTGATGTCAGATAGATCTCTCATGTTTTGCTTATCAAACTGCCACAGGGAAATACCCACATGCTGAAGGATGTCTGTTTACTTAGAAGAGACTGATCTGAAAAGAAGTGACATACTATAATCTGGTCACGTAAACTGTCTCTAAGCAATTAGACTGTCTTATTGGTTTAATGCTATTTTAGGTTTATTTTGGCTTTTGGGAATTAGAATTACTCTTTGAAAAATACAATATGTGTTATGCTATGTCATACATCCACTTACAATATCATATCATTACATATGGTAGTCATGGCATCATTTTTGGAAGATATGTAACCTCAAACTGAAATAAGTTACTCTTTTGCCTTTTTGAATCACAGAGAAAAAGCAAAGGTAATAGGCTTTGTTCAGAATGTTTTGTGGATACTGATCCCTAAATTTCATCTCCTTTCAGGAACAGTGTAGGGAATGGGGATGAAAAGTAATTTTTGTATGGCCCCATTACTGGGCTAAAAAAAGCAAATATTCATTTAGATATTTCCTTCTTTTTATTGCCATTGATATTCCTTAAATTGCAAGCTTTCATAGACTTTTCTCTAAGAATTTAAATTTAGAATTTCTGACATACCTAGATTTGTTTATACAACAAATTTGTTTACAACTGAAAAAAAAAAGGCTCCCTATCAACATGTAACTTCAAACAGAATCAGAAGCAAGAAGATAAGACGAGGGAGTACTAATCAGCAGCAACATGTTCATAACATACAAAAGGAGCTGATTCAAAATAGGCTCCTTGTTATTTGTCAGAATCATTTCTACCAGCTTGGCAAACTAATGTGCTGAAGAAGAACTGTACCCGAGCCTCTTCCACACATGGAGGCGCACACACACGAATGCACTTAAATGCACACTTCCTGGCATAAGAACTACAATAGGAAGTACATTTGTGCAAGTTAGAAGTCAAAAGCATTATTCCTCAGGCTGATTTTCATCACATCATGCTTGTTCCTTACAGCAGAATCCAGACAATTTTGTTTAGACTGTTTTCAGGTGAACCCTGTAATGGATTCCTTGCTCTCTCTGGGAGGCCGAACTGTAGTGAATGCAGCTGAGCTACACAGTCATCTGAAATTTCACTTCTTTGCCTTTCCAAACACCACCTGTATACTGGTTTTAAAATAACTTACAATTGTTTTCCCACATCCTCAAAGTCTGCTGTATCATAAACCATTTATGTTTCATTTACTTTATGTATTTGAAATCTTTTTATAAACATATACACATATGTATCGAGAGAGAGAAAATTATTACATACATTGAAAGAGGGGAGGGAGAAACAGACATATATTCCTTCGTGATAAATGTCCTGGCAGCGACTACATTTAGACCATATTGCAACAACGTGAAACTTACATTAAGGAAATGAAGATTCCATTAAGTACATTATCAATTTAGCAGATTAATTAAATGCATGCACAAATGATTCCTTATTCAGAAAAAAAAAATATTCATAGGTTTAGCATAAATGTCATACTACATGCAGAAATACCTGTACTGATAGCATACTTGTAGGCCAGCCAGATCCCAGGGTTTATTTCGCTTACTTAGTGTATGCTTTCTGAAAATTGAAGGTCTGCAAGGTCAGCCTATTTTTTGATCAATATTTATAAACTTCGAAGATCAAGTGAGAATTTTTTTATGTCTCTTTGGGGAAAAAAAAGGGAGTTTTTTTCCCCTCACACTTTTCAAGTAAGTCATGGTTTAACTTTAAAACTTTCTTAGTCTTCACTCTTATCAGTGCCCTCTGATCCGTAGTTCCTGTCATTCTGCTTGAAATTTCCCTATGATTATTTAACCTTCCTCAGTGGAGTTGTGCCTGTTCTTAGTTTTGAATACATCAGCTCTGTTGAATTGATTCATTTTGATTTATTTTCTGTCTTCAATGATTTAGTTTCATTCCATGTTGTATGTGTTCCCAATCACTTTACGAACACTAAACAAATACGCAAGGCATATCATGAGATAAAAGTTTCAATGATCACTTTAAGTGCAAATCTCAAAGTTGGAGAATGGGATCATGGAAAAGATAATTATGAGGCATAATTGGTGTTCCATTCTCAAAAAGCATGTTTAATAGTTAATAACAAAAGCTATTCTTTTAAATCTATTAAATTGTTTATATATTTTTCCAGAATAAATAAATAAATAAATAAATAAGTGACTAGATGGATAGGTACATAAATAAATAAATATCATTAGGTAATGGAAAAGCCTTTACATGCTGTTGTGTTGAAAGATTTTTTACTTCCACAACAGTCTTAGATTACTCTATCTTTTATGGCTTATAACAAAGGTATATTCCCTGATTTATTTTTAAAAGCAGACAGACAAGCTCATGTACTGGCTGTGAGTATCAATGTTTCAGTAGCAGGGGGGTTACAGGATAAAGTGGGATGAGGCTGAAGCTCATCCCACTCCAGTACTCTCCAACAGACCCAATCCAGGACACAGTTGAGACCATCAGCCATGTGTGGCAGGTCTGTGATCCCATATGCAACAGAGGACAAAGATGCTGAAAAAGCAGTGGAGGAAGGAAAGAGAATGAGAAACAGCAATATAAGCACCAAGGTGTGACAAGAAGGAGGGGAGGCACTTTACGTGCTGGAGCAGAGACTGCCAATGCAGGTCCTGGAAGAGCTCACACCAGAGCAGAGATCTGAACTGTGGCCTGGGGAGATGTCATGCCAGAGCAGGTTTTATTCCTGTAGCACTTCAGTTCATGGAACAACCCGCTCTGGACCAGAGTAAAAATAGCAGATGCAAGGAGAGAGGCTGAGAGGATCACTGACTGTGCACCCCCATCCCTTACTGCACTGCTTGGAGTGGGTGGAGGAGTCTGGAGTGAAGGAGTGAAGTTGAGCCTGGAAAAAGGAGAAGAAGAGTGTTGTTTTACAGTTTGTCTTTGTTTCTCGCTACCTATCTCCTAATCTATTTTTATTTGCATTCTTCCCCAAGTCAGGACTGTCTTACTCACAACAGTAACTGGTATGTAGCTTCTTTGAATTTAGCTCAATCCACAAACTTTCTCATTATATTTTTCCTCCTTGCTCTCCTGAGAACTAAAACCCTCACTCTTGTAATAGTAAACCTTTATTCATAGCAATATTTTCCTTGATATTGGTAGATTTCAGACAATTGGTCCACAAACTGACAAAAAATATGTCCTTTGGCTCAGTAATCCCATTGAAGTAAATGGAGCTAATAGTGTGACTGAGAGTTTATAACCTTAGGCCACATAATTGAAGCTCAAAGTTGTCTAAAGTGAAACTATGTGGAGGAAATGCACTGTTCAGTGCATCTCAGGACTCGAAATGCTTTAAGAAAAAATGAAAATGTCAAATATCTTATACTTCCTAACTGAAATTTCAGTTCTTTGGTTTGAAGAAGACTTTCTTACAGAAACTTACCATATGTTTAAAATGGTAAAATAAGAAAAGATTAAAATCAAAATAATGCATCAAATTATTTAAATGAAATGTCTCAAACTGATGAGAGCTTTTTCTTCTTGATTGTTTCCCAATTCCTTTTTTCCTCCTCTTTTCAAAATCATAGAATCACAGAATCATTTGGTTGGAAAACAACTTTGAGATCATCGAGTCCAACCATACCTGTCCACTACTAAACCACATCCCTGAGCACTTCATTTGCCGATATTTTGAATACCTCTAGGGATTCTGCCTCAACCTCCTCCCTGGGCAGCCTGCCCTGTGCCTGATAGCCCTTTCAGAGAATATTTTTTTCCGGATATCTAAACTGAACCTTTCCTGGTGCAACTGGAGACCATCTCCTCTTATCCTGTAGCCTGTCACTTGGGAGAAGAGACCCACAACCATCTCACTACAACCTCCTGTCAGGTAGTTGTAGACAGTAATAAGGTCTCTCCTCTTCTCCAGGATAAAGAACCCCAGTTCCTGTAGCCACTCCTCATAAGACTTGTTCTCCAGCCCCTTCACCAGCTTTGTTGCTCCTCTATGGACACACTCCAGCACCTCAACATCTTTCTTGTAGTGAGGGGCCCAAAACTGAGCATGGTATTGAGGTGCAGCCTCACCAATGCTGATTACAGGGTCATGATCACTCCCCTGGTCCTGCTGGCCACACTGTTTCTGTTACAAGACAAGATGCCATTGGCCTTCCTGACCACTTGGGCACACTGCTGGCTCATATTAAGTCAGCTGTCAATCAACTCCACCAGGTCCTTTTCTGCAAGGCAGCTTTCCAGCCTCTCTTCCCGAGGCCTGTAGCACTGCATGGGGTTGTTTTGTCCCAGGGGCAGGACATGGCACTTGGCCTTGTTGAATCTCTCATGGGGTAACAGCCCATTGATCCAGTCTGTCTAGATCCCTCTGTAGAGCCTCCCTACCCTCAAGCGGATTAACACTTCTGCCACCTTAGTATCATCCACAAACTTACTGAGGGTACACTCAACCCCTTCATCCAAATCATTGACAAAGATATGGAACAGAACTGGACCCAACACTGAACCATGGGGAACACCATTTGCGACCAGCCTCCAAACAGATTTAATTCCATTTACTATCACTCTTTAGGTCTGGCCATCCAGCAAGTTTTTAACCCAGCAGAGGGTGTGCCTGTCCAGGCCAATGGCAGCCAGTTTTTCAAGCAGAATACTGTGAGACATGTTGTCAAAGGCCTTATTAAAGTCCAGGTATACTACATCCACAGCCTTTCCCTCATTTTGAGATTCTAACTCTGCCTTCACTGAAAATGAGAAAAAAATACCTAAAATCTAAGTATTGTTTGCATGACAGGAAAAAGCCGTGTTTCAAATTTAACAGGACAATCAGCATTATGATCACATCTTAAAAAATAAATGCTTATTTTCATCATGTCTAGAACTAGAACATAAAAGTTGAGTAACTAGGAGACTGCCACATCCCAGTCAACGTATATTGGTGTTAAACTCTCCTAATGCCTGAGAACCTGTAGCAAATTGTGCCAGAGGATGATCAAGTGGATCTTTCTGTGATGTTATAACCATGCCATTCAATTGATGTCTACAAGCAATTCAATATTACCGATGCATGAAAAAGTAAAACATAGCTTGAAAAGTGCATACTTCTAGTAACAGAGGTACTCAAAAGAACCAAAGAAGTGTTATTCAGTATTAAAAGTACCTTTACAAAATGCTTACTGCACAATGCTTAAAGGCAGATTAATATTTTTATGCTGACAAACAGTAATATATCTTTTAAGCAGAAAAATTATGCATCAATTCACTGCTGCAGTCTTTTCACAACATCAGTGATTAGCCTATGCATTTCAAATAAAAAATGCAATTTATTCCATTTAAAGTTTATGCTTACATGAAGTCACTGGATAGCAAATACGTGTCCATATAAGAACCAAATTTAGCCACTACCTTTGCTTTAAGAATAAGTGCAATAAGAACAATAAATTCTACTCACATCAGAATCCTGCTGTGAGTTCAATGGAAAAATACAGAGAATCACAGAATCACAGAATCACAAGGTTGGAAAGGACCCATTGGATCATCGAGTCCAACCATTCCTAACACTCCCTAAACCATGTCCCTAAGCACTTCATCCACCCGTTCCTTAAACACCTCCAGGGAAGGTGACTCGACCACCTCCCTGGGCAGCCTGTTCCAGTAGCCAATGACTCTTACTGTGAAGAATTTTTTTCTGATATCCAACCTGAACCTCCCCTGACGGAGCTTCAGGCCATTCCCTCTTGTCCTGTCCCCTGTCACTTGGGAGAAGAGGCCAGCTCCCTCCTCTCCACAACCTCCTTTCAGGTAGTTGTAGAGAGTAATAAGGTCTCCCCTCAGCCTCCTCTTCTCCAGGCTAAACAACCCCAGCTCTCTCAGCCGCTCCTTGTAAGACTTGTTCTCCAGCCCCCTCACCAGCTTTGTTGCTCTTCTCTGGACACGCTCCAGAGTCTCAACATCCTTCTTGTGGTGAGGGGTCCAGAACTGAACACAATATTCAAGGTGCGGTCTCACCAGTGCTGAGTACAGAGTACAGAGAAAAAAATCATTGTATCAAAGTTTATGATTAATTAGTATTATATTTCCTGGTCTTTTGTCTTGTTACTAGTATCCTGAAGTAGAAACTTATAGTGTAACTAATTATTCACAAAAGAAAGGCTTATATCAAAACAAGCTGCCTTATAGGGACAGAAAAGACACCTAAAAGGTCTGTGACACGAGGCAGCCTACTTGTCCATTCAAGGGAGGCAAAGCTAAGGTGAATTCATTTCAGCAAAAAGAAATTCTGATGAAAAATCTGTTTAAGGAAAAGAAGTCCATTCAGTTTCTTCTCCAACCTCTTGCTGATTCTTTATATAAAGGAGAGATTAAAATAAACATACCAGTGCTGAGTTTGGCCTAGTGCTTCCAAGAGCTCTTTGTTGACATCTAAGAATGAGACTGACTTGTTTAAGTATAAAATTTGTAATATTTCAGGCATAAATTCTATTGCAAATTGTTCCAGGTTGTGTGATACTCAGGAATATTTTCTATCTCATCCCCCATCTCTGGCAAGACACCTCAAAACACATAAATCTCATAAGACTTACTTCACAGTCATTTACGATTCTATATTTGCTTATATTTTTAATATCAGACTGACAGAATAGTTGTAAAAGAGTACTTTTGAAATGTCATATAAAATTATTCATATCACTTAAGTTCATAAACTGAGGTATTTATAACTGATAACAAAATTTACTCCTGTGCTACTCCTGACTAATGTTGTCCCCACCCATAAGCCTTTTGCAGTGCCTCATTTCAGTTCACATTTGGTGCCAGAGCCTTGTCTATGAAGCAAATCCATCAATTCCTGGACAGAAGCTGGAAAAATATTAGCTCCCTCCTCAATGAGATAAATCACTTCCCGGTGTACTCATTTAAAGACTTCCACATTTTTCACATAGTTTTCACTCTGGTTCTGTCTGTAGAGGAATCTTAGATTCAAGAGAATTAATACTTGTATAATACAAACCTAGAACCGTAGTTCAATTTTCAGAAGTGACTGGTAATATTATTCTTTAACTACATATAAATTCAAGCAACTATTTACTTATTTCACATGAATAAGCATAACGGGGTTTTGAGCCAGGAAAAAAAAAGAAGAAAAATACACTTTTTGATTGTGTTCAGATAAAGTTGACAGTCAACCTTTAGACGATAACTTTAGAAACTCATATTGTAAAGCTGCAAATGTATTTAAGATTCTACATGTGAACATAATAGCACAAACACAGACCCCACTGGCTTCTGGAAATACCCCAGTTCTCTAGCACCCAAGATCACGATGCAGACCCTTCTTTCAACTATGATGAATGCTGTGCAAATTCTTGCATTTTAAAGGCAGTTATAGTCTTTCATTCCTCCAGAATAGATTAAAAGCTTGGTAAGAGGGTATCATTAAATGCACTGAATTATACATATGGAATAACAAATATTGTCCTCTTTTACAATAAAAAAGTGAGTGTCTGTTAGTCTTTTAATATCCAGATTAAACTGGTTGTCCATCAAACATTAATTTATTTGTTACAAGTGCCTCTTGAGACATACAAGAATGCAGATATTAGTGTCCCTTCAGATCATTATAAACAGACAGTTAAGACATAGTTTGTAAGAGTTTTGGCTTGGAATCACAGAGCAGCTGATGTTGGAAAGTGCCTCTGGAGGTTGCCTAGTCCATCCCACTGCTCAATATAGGGTCAGCCAGAGCAGGTTGCCTGGAACCATGTCCAGGTGGCTTTTGGATATTCCAATAGATGGGACACCACAATCTTTGAGCAACCTGTGCTGGTGTTTCATCACCTTCACAGTAAAAAAGTCTTTTCTTATGTTCCAATGGAATTTCCTGTATTTCTGTTTGTGGCCTTTGCCTCTTGTTTCACTAGATACCACTGAGAAGAGTCTGGTTCTGTTGCCTTCACCCACCTCCTGTCAGCTATTTATACACACTGACAACATCCCCCAACTTTTCTTTTCTTAAGGCTAAACAACCCCAGCCCTCTTAACCTCTTTACATGTCAGATGCTCCAATCTCTTAATCATCTTAGTGACTCTTTGTTGGACTCCATCCAAGACATCCATATCTTTCTTGTACTTGAAATTGTTTTTTCCCTTTACTTATTTTCTTCTACCTTGAGATTTGGAAGTAAATATTTCACATACAAAATACCTGCTAGAGCAGAGTAAACTTTATTTGAAGGTTTTTTACCCCCTTAGGCTACAGAAAATAAAAGTTCTTGGCAAGCCAACTGGTACTGTTTTAGTGCAAAAAGTACCTGGGAGGGAAAAAACATTTAAATAATCACACCAGGAATGTAAAAGCTCTGCTTTAAGGCATTCACTTGTTCACCCATATCCAGGTAAGAGTGTAGAGGTGGAATCACACTTTGACACATCCTTTTCTGGTGCAAATGTATCAAATGAGGGTCAAGATGTCAGGGCCACAGAAACAGCCAAAGAGCAAAAGCTGCCTTCGGAACAGAAGGAGGGGAGAATCTCACTCTCCATTGCCCTTGGAGATACATATTGACAATACCTTTCCACTATTTGACCCTGAACAGAGGATTTGGACACAAAGATTTTTAACACAGACACTGACATGTAAGAGAATCATAGAATCATAGAAAAAAATCCCCCTAGATCAGGCTGCCTGAGGCCCCATCCAACCTGGCCTTGAACACTTCCAGGGATGGGGCATCCACAACTTCCCTGGGCAACCTGTGCCACTGCCTCACTACTCTCATCATGAAGAAATTCCTCCTTATGTCTAATCTAAATCTGCCCCTCTCCAGTTTACACCCATTGCCCCCAGTCCTATCACTACAAGCCTTTGTAAAAAGTACCTCCCCAGCTCTCTTCCAGCCCCTTCAGGTACAGGAAGGTCACTATAAGATCTCCTTGGAGCCTTCTCTTCTCCAGGCAGAACAACCCCAAATCTCTCAGCCTGTCAAGAAACTTGTTTAATGACTAGCCAATTTCCAGGAGAGCAAATAACCACACCACAAGTAAACTACAGTACAAATGGTAGCAGTGTTTGGTTTGAGTTTTATTGCCTGGGGGGGATTAGCACATGAAACTATTAATTAAGAACATTAGCTATCTAATACGCACTCACTCACAGTCTTTAGAAACACAAGAAAGCCTTTGTCATGAGTTATGAGTTTGTACATCAGCTCTTGGAAATTAAGAACCACAGAGCTCAGTTTGAGAACAGCAACAAATCCAAGACCCCAAAAGTTGTGTTTGAATCCAAATAAATTAGTTAATTATTTTTCCTCTGCCCTTGTTGTTATTTTGATGCCATTATTAAACAGCGTGCAGGCAAATCTCGCAACAATTTGATACCCATTTCTCACTGAAATAACTGTGGTCCCAGCCTTTAAAAGCTGATGCCTGAGCAGCTCGCACAACAAAGCTAATGAACATTCAAATCCTGGTTCTGTTGATTTTAGAAAGGCTAATTGGAAAGCAAAGATTTTGCATGATCTAACCCACTATGTGTCATGTTGCTTCAAAAAAAAACTTGATGACTGATTTATCTGAACATGGGTAAGCCATCTGGCTTAGTGGGCACCCTCCCTTGTTATGAAATGGTCACAGTCTTATTTCTTTAAGTTTTGCCATGGTAGAGAGCTAAACAGTTTGATGTCACAACTTAAAACACAAAATATATTTCGGTTTGTCTAAATTTTGCCTACTAATAGATAAGGGTCACCTCAAGTAAAATCTTACACCTACTTAAAAGTGAAGCAAATACACTTTGCATTTCTCATATGTCAAGAGAAGGATGTGATAAAGTAAGTCTTCCTCAGCAGGGCTGCTGCCAAACTCTTCACCCTCTAGCCTATATTGATACCAGGGGTTGCCCCAACCCATGAGCAAGACCTTGCACTTGGTCTTGTTGAACCTCATGAGGTCCATATAAGTCCATTTTTGAGCTTGTCCATGTCTCTCTGGATGGCATGCTGTCCCTCAGGTATGTCAACCACACCGCTTAGCTTGGAGTCTTCTGCAAATTTCCTGAAACTCTACTGAATCCCACTATGTTATTGACAACGATATTAAAGAGTACTGGTCCGAATACAGGCCTCTGAGGGTCATAACTTGTCACCGATCTACATTAGGACATTAAGCTATTGGCTCCTACCCTCTGAATGTGACTATCCAACCAACTTCTGGCCCTCTGAACAGTGGTCCCTTATCTCTCCAATTTAGAGAGAAGGATTGTGTGGGTGACCGTGTTAAAGTTCTTACAGAAGGCCAGATAGATGACATCCATAGCTCTCTCCTTGTCAGCTGAGGTAGTCACTCTATCACAGACAGCCACTACGTTGGTCAGGCAAGACTTGCCCTTGGTGAAGACGTTGGCTGTCTCAAGTCACATCCCTGTTCTCCCTGTGCCTTATCATAGATTCTAGGAGACTCTGTGCCATGACCTTCCCAGGCACAGAGGTGTGGTTGGCAGCTTGGTAGATCCCACAGTCCTTCTTTCTGAAAATAGGTGCCTGATTTGAACGGTGAATTATATTGTTTGAATAAAGTCGTCAGCACCTTCCTGCAGAGAGCTGAGGTCAAAACAAATTTTAGAATAAAGTGCGAATATGATGTTGAACATGTTATGCTGGCTCTTCTACTAGAACAAAACACCAGTTTTGTTCTGAATTTGTCAAAACGTACTTTATGAATTTGGAGACCTACATCACTGTGTAACAGCAGCGTATTTGCTCACTGAAGAGATTGACAAAAGATGCACAGTAGATATTCATTTAGAATGGAACCAAAGCATCCTCACGTTGAGAAGAATACTGCTTTGTAAGAGGGAGCTGTCAAAGGAACAAAAAGACAAACTCAAAGCTGAACTATTTTTAAGATGAGTAGGCCTGCATATTCAAAAAGTTAGGGAAAGTACATTTTTACTGCTTGGCTAATGTAAATCACTGGGAAAAAAATCTGTACTGCAGACTTGCTGTTGTCAGCTGCAGCTGGTAGGTAAAGAAATTGTGGGAGGAAAATATTTTCTTATGTTGTTTCATTGTCTTTGGACTTTTCACTTAGTTTGTTTCCTGTTAATTATTGTGCTTTTGCTATTGAAGCATCTTTGTGGCATTTAAAAGGATAAGGCCCAACACTGAATTGCCTACAATCTACTAAAGAAACATATGACTAGGAGAAATGATGACATGAAACATGGTAGAGTGACTTGGCAGAGTGAGAGAAGCCATGTACAAAACAGAAATTATGCAGAAAATGCTGCTTTCAGGGAGTGTTACTCAGAAAGGCTGCTGCTAACATGTTAGATTTCAGAGAGATCAACTTAACTATTTGTGGTATAAGGTATCTTATGGACAGCTCTACCTTACATATGATCTTCATAATTCTTTCAGCAGCAGGGTATGTGGATAGAACAAAACAATCCCATTGGGTCATCTGTCAGCAACAAAAATGAGGGATGAAGGAAAGAAAGGTTGCTTAAAATCAGCATGATAGAATACCATGACTGAGTTGGATCTTCACACATAGGTATTGTATATGCATTTTATACGCTACTATTGTCCTACACCAGGATGGCAAAAGCTAGGTTTTAATCTTTGTGAAGAAAAAGAGCTTTGAACTTAAGAAATCTGGGTCTAAACCAAATGAAACATCAGCTTAGCCAGAATGTTTTACCAAGCAGCAGTCTTAGGATGGAAGGCCATGAATATAGCATCTATAGATACTTTCTCTGGCCCATTAAACTTGCCAAATTCCGTGAGTGAGTGGCATCTCAAGTCTGAGGTTCCTTACAGACCCCAAAGTTTAACAGCTGCTCATGAATATATTCTCCATTAGCTTTTCCTTATTTCTTCCTTAGTTTGTTCAGACTTTTGAGCATCCGTGACATCTTATAACAAATATTTCCACAATTTCAGGTTTTGTGGGAAAGGGCAATCTATTCACATTTATTGCCTGAAAACTACATTGGCCTAGTTATAACAAACAGTGATTAACTTAACATCATTTGTGAATGACTTATTTGATTTGACTTTTCTCTCTCATTTGCTTTGCTCTTCTGTTTCCCTCTACTAAGCCAGTAGAACACAGCTGAAGTTAGATTGAAGCATTGCCCAGGCTACCTATTAGTCTCTAACACAGTGAACAATGTACACATTAAATGGAAATGGAAAAGAATTCCTGAAATATACCACTGAATTTAATCACTTTTATTGAAATCTGGAGGATTACGACCAGCACAATTCAACATAGCAGGACAGACACAGAGAAGAGAATTATGAGCATAAAGTTTTTAAAACACTATAATTTAAGTGTCTACAATAAAGCTGCACTATACACTTTCAGTTTCTTAGGAACCATATTCTGTTCTACCACCTGCTTTTAAATGATCAGAAGGTACTTAAGGTCTTTTCCAACCAAATGATCCTATGATTCTACTATTCTACTTCTTTCATGTGTTCTCAGCTTCTGCCTGATTTGCTTTGAGTAATCTATTTGAACTGTCTACAAAAAAGGTGCATATTACATAGAAAGAGAATGAAATTCTACAACTATTTACTCATTTAAAGTATTTCACAATGAAAAGAAGAAAACAAAGCCAAATCTTACAGTCCTTTTATGACCTATTTTTAGTTGTAGTTCTATTGTTACAATATAACTGGTTCCTTGCACAACAACAAATAGTTTTTTCTGTGCTATTTCATCTTTCAAGTGGCAATTCACCTCACTGAATATTGTACAACTATGAGTTGACAAGTCATTCCCAGGTGATCTTTATCACTTTATCAGAACAATAATGCAATCACAAGCTATATGCCACCAATTGTATTCCCATGTTTAGCTTACAGTTTCTAAGGATACTATTTATTTTGCACGTCCTGCTGATACAAGTAATACCAAGGCAGTAGAATATATACAAGAAACAGAAAGCATGTGTTACCATAGCACAAACAGTAAATGCACTGAACCTTCACTTCAACAAGGAGAGGTTCATTAAGACATTTTATAAGGCTTGTTACTGTACAAATAAGCCACTTACCTTTTGATGTGTGAATAAAATTGTTTGTATCAAAGGAAATAAGTTAACAAAAGTTGAGAGTGTGTGTTTTGCTACCATTACGTTAGCTAAGATAACTTCAATGCTACAAACACAGCTATAGTTATGTCATTCCCCTTAGTATTAGCAACCACCCTTCAGCACAATCAACAGAAGTAGAATGTATTTTCTACTTAAGAATATCAGTAAAGGTAAAATCCACCCAGCCACTGCAGTCCTAAATTAGGTATCTAGGAAACTCATGGAAGAATTCATCATCTCCAGAATTGTTTGTTGGGTTTCTTTTTAAAGGCAAACACAAATTTGCTGTATTTACACATTCAGCTTTGAGATGCAAGTCAGCTCCAAATCTGTATCTGCATAGCACAGCTGGAGCAAAATCAAAAAGAACGTAGTGCTGAGTTCAGTTTTTGCAATAAGGCACGTCCATACGACCTCAGAGCCCAGTAAAATTCATTCACTACTGCCTATTCTACAGCAATTCATGCTTATTCTTGTTGTATTTTGTCCTACTTGGAGTAAATATTTTCATATTTTCTAAAAAAAAATTTGAGTTTAACCTTCAAACTTGCCTCGTCAGGTACCTCTAACTAAAAAACAATATAAAAGTTAAGATCATTTGTGCAACGGTTTCTAACTTTGTGTACTGGCTCCAAAAGAGAGTTCAGTGATCATATCATCTGAACATGGTCTGTCATCATTATTCTCTGGCAATGTGACTAATGAAACACAAGAATGATCAGAACAAAAATCCAAATGTAATGAAAAGCACAGTTTTCCCAGCCCAGCACTCTGTAGGCTTGTATAGGAGAACTTATTGCAACAATTTAGACATATTAAAATTTAAAAAAAAAATCATTTCTTTACACAAGAGCAACTCTTTCAATCAAACATGTTTTTCATCTTACAAAACTACTGTATGTATTACCCATAAGTTCATTCTTCATTGATTTAAGGTAAACTAACTTCTTGCAATGTAAAATAAAAAAAAGAAGCTGCCTGGAGATGTTCCATCTACCCAGTTAGATAATCTCCTAGTCTCCTTTGCAACCTTAATCCTTATGTATCTGCATGTTTTAACATTTCTGAACCACGTCATTTAGACTGAAAAATAGGATCTAGAGGGAGATAAAGATCTTCCATCCCTCCATCAAACTTTGTCTTCTCCATATTTAGACTGTAGGTGCTAAGACAGAAATCTTTTTCAAATCGTTGTTCATACAATTCCTAGCACAGTAAGACTCTGATTTCTTTCATATAATATGCTGCAGTGTAATCAGAATATGTAATAAATCCATCTTGATAATCTATTGCTCTATAGAAACATTAGGAACAAAGTGATATTACCTGACCTTCTGGAAAGAAACTTAATAGCCACCAAGCTCTTCCAAGTGCTACAAAAGTGAGAAAAGAAAAGTTACATAGACAGTATTTAAGTGATGTATATTGCTTCTTCCACTCACACCTATTCCAGCTACAGCATATTCCAGACGCTGTTGCCCTGGCTGAAAGCAAATGTTGATGTTAGTTTAGTATAATTTTCTACAGTACCTATAGCAACAGCAAACACATTATCAAACACTTAAGCAACAGACTGATTGCTCTGTTATCGTAGTTTCTGTTGCTAATCTTTGAGTGGTGTGTAAGTAACTGATACTCTGTAACGTGTGTTCCCTACTGTAAACTTGCCTTTGCACAAACATCTTCTTTTACAATGCTGTTCACACTGTAGAGAAATATTTGATTTAAGCTTTTAAAAACACAGTTTGTTTAAGATCTTATTCTACACCTCCAGTACTAACAAAACAGCTTACAGGTGTCATAGAGTTTGGCACCTCTTAGAGTCTGATGTTACTTATTAATGAGATCGATCAATTACACAGCAAAGATAGCATGCAAAACATTGCTCAAACATTACTTAAGGAAACTGTATAGCATTTTCAAGAGAAATTATTGTATTAGATGTATTAAATGCAGAATAAGTCATAGATTAATGCACCAGAGAGGTAAAGCATATGAGAATACAGTGACTGAGAGAAACATGGTATTCCCTTGACCACAATTGTACAAATTTATTTGCTTAAGATAGAAATTAGGTAAAGAGCTTTGCTATTTCAAGAGTATATGACTTGTTCAAGGTTCAGGAACCATGGAAATCCAAAACCAGATCTAGGAGAGTTTAGGAACATTTTCAAATCCTACACCCAGACCAAACAATCTATGCATATTATCAAATTATGGAATAAAAATCTAAGTTATAATACTCATTTTTAATTACATGGCAGAGGCAATAAGGTATTACTGAGAACTTTATTGAGAAGCACTGTAGTTTAGAGTATTTTTTCATTTAATTTGCTACAGTTTTATGAAAATGGAGTAATGCTCCAGTGAATCAGGGCACAATATAATCCCTAAAATAGACATTATAGAATATATTAGAATTGAATAGGCAAATTAGAATAGAATAGGCAAATAGAATACATTCATATTTCAATGTGTAGAAGAACAACTTCTTGTCTAAAATAGAAACTGGTTTCGAAGACTAAAATACCAAAGCATATATCCTTGTCAAATTCCGTGGTACTTTTTCTCCTTTTTTCAATATTCTTTTCAGAGCTTCTTCCTGGTATCAAAAGAAAATTAAAAATTAGGAGAAGCAGAAAGTAGATTGAAGCTATATGAAAATTTTTAAAGAGTTGCAAAATTAACAGTAATCCACTACTTAAATAAAGGTGTAGGATGATAGCTAGCAGGCTATGCTCCTAAGATTCTGTTTTTAAACAGAGCAAGGATTCCTGCTTCCACTGCTGTATATCTGATCCTCTTCAGATGTCCTTCCACATCCTACCTCTGCATCCCATCATGGATCAGTAACAGAATCTTTCATATGCTGGCATATACCAAAACTAAAGTAAACAACTGCAAAATCTAGGTAACACCATAACTCTGCATCTGCCCCAAGCTTTTCTTCTGTTTAAAGAGAGGACTCATTGCTGAGATGGGATTATGAAAGGCAAGGTATAATAGGAGACAGCGTTTGCACAGTCTGTGTCTAGGTAACACCAGCAGTTGTCTCAGTTTTCTTGTGACTTTTGTAGCCTGCGGTTTCTTCCATAAAGCCTGACAGTAAGTGAGAGTCTCAACTTCATTAAGAATAACTACATCTTCACTCATCTTAGTACAAAGACAACTCCGACAGCTTACAACCCAGATGCAAATGAAATTAAAATAAGAAATACTCCTTTATAATATGATTTTCAGATACTGATTTGTGACTTTAAAGAAGCTTGGAGGTGGCAACTCTGCTAGTAGAAGAGAATAATATTTGATAGGTAAATGATCCAAGTGGTATTTCATATTCTGATTTCCCCTCTAAGGTTTCTCACCAGGTAAGTATAACATCATGTAAATAGGGCATGTAAAAACTGTAGGAAAATCTTCATCAAGTAGCATACAGAAAAACAATCACACTACTAATAATATGTGTTCAGAAAGACAGCAAGCTGAAATTATAGGATATGGGAAATGGAAAAAAAGTGACAAAACCCAGGAGTTCTGTATCTGTGTTTTGTGGTCACATCTAAAGCCTGCACAGGAAGGCTCTGCTTTCCTTGCTTAGTTGTGCATGATGATGACAATTACTGCAGTTGTGAAACACAGGATGGACAGTTTCTACAAAGAGGCTCAAAGCAAATAGAAGCGTTTTTAAGCAGTGCCATCTGGAGGTGAAAGAGAGCTTTTCATCTCCTGTGGCATCAAGGCCCATCTGTCTAGCTTCTCCACTTATACCAGCAATAACAATATTGTAAATATCAAAATCTCTTAATGGTCCTAGAGTCCTACAATGGAAGTAGTCCTTCAGAGCACTCACCAGTGGGTGGGAGGAGGAGAGTAATCCTCTTTGAGCCAAGTCCTACCCCAAAGTTAAAGCTGAAGTTTCACATACATGAGTCACACAAATACAGTAAGGTAGCATCTTACGGATTCAAGTAGTTGGCACAGGCAATAAGTCCTTTTGCTGTATCAGAAGGTTGTGCATTTGTGCTGCAAAACTGGCTCCCTGGCCATTTTAGTGGCCTTCCACTGAACACACAATAATTTGTTAATGTCTTTCTTGTACTGAGGTCTCAAAAATTGACACAGTATTCTAGATGTAAATCAGGTAAACTCTGCTAGGAATGACCCTGCATTCATGTAAGGAAACTGCATAACCCTTGAGGTCCTCCTCCTTCTGTTGACACTGACTGATGCAGTGTAACCTATATGCCCTAAGAAAAGTGAAATCTGGAAAGGTCTGCCCATGTGTACATCTCCATTCCTAAAGAAAAGTCTATGTCCAGCACCTATAACAAGGCATTCACACTTATCGCCCAAACAAAACTTGCTTCCACTACAAGCTCAAAGCAGCAGCAATCTTTTCAATGCAACCTATGTCATATAGCACAGCATGGGGGCATATTTGCTTCTAGAAACATATTGTCACCTCCCTATATGGGCTTATCAGATAGCAAACACCTCTTAAAGCCATCCTTAGGAAAAAAATCATAACAAAACAAAATCAAAATAAAATATAAATAATTGAAAAGAAAGAAAGGAAGAAAACATGCCCAGCTGCCGGGAAAAAAAATGAGCCCTTGCCATCACCTTCGGTAAGGATGCAATAAGAGAGATGTCAAGATACTGCAATGAAAAAGATAGCAATGAAATACTGACAGAATGAAAAAAAAAGATGTGGTGTCAAGGTAAAAGAGGAGTTACTTGGATGAGTCTACTGATGCGTCAGGTCAAGTTACTTTGCCAACAGACAATCCCTACTTAGCCAAATAAGAATTGAGAGGAACTGTGTGGTGCACATTTCCACTTAATGAGAGAGGGCAGAGAGTGTGCAAACCCTGAGTACAGTGGTGGCGCAAGAAATTGGGCTCAAAATCTGTAAAGAATTTATGCCCAGGGTGAATGTGTATATGGACAAGCACTTGACACAAATACTTTCTGCCAGACTTTTAGTCAAATTTCAGTATTTTAGGGACTATTTCTATTTCAAGTAACCAAAATTCTTTAACAAAAAATATTCCTTCAGATCTGTGAACTTCTACAGTTAGGCCTTGAAAAAAATAGGCTTAAAGAATTAGTGCCTGATGCCTCTAATTAGAGTCAATTTATGTTAGGAACATATTCAATGGGTTTGTATTTGTTTCAGGCAGAAAGATTTTCAAGTACAATTACACCAGTTTCACAGTTAAAAACTCAGGGATGTGCATAAATGGAGATCTTCAATTCCCTGCTAGGCTCCAGCCCTCAAGCACTTTCTTTTTAGCATCTGATGTAACAAGTTAACGCATTGACACCCTGCACCCTAGTAAACACCATGTGCAGCTATACCTGTTTGCAGTAGTCAAATCAGAGTCAGATTGCAAGTCTCAGACAGCAGCTATTTTCCTCTAGAAGAAACCTGTGTTTTTTACCAAAAATGTAATGAGCTGCTTTGTGTTCTTGCATATTCCAAAATTCCAGATGGTTTTGAAGCTGATTTCTAAATCTAATTCTTCCCATGTTTTTTTTAACAAGTTCCACCCTGATAACTACAACAGCATGAAACCTGAAAAAAAAATTAAGAATCAAGTATTAAGCCAATCAGCGTTGGGGCTTTGGTGACATTAACAGAGCTCACTGGCACTAACCAACTTCACTCAGGACCCCACCGTGCCCAGGGCCCCTTCTCAGTTCCCAGGGGCCATCCAACCCCTACTCCAGCAAGGCTGCAGCAGGACCAGCCTCCAGCTCCCCACAGCCCAGTATCAGCCCATGCCCTTGCTAGGGAGATGCCCAATACCCAGAGACAGGGCTACCCCAGTTCCCCTGGCTGCCTCATTCCTGGCTGGGGCGGTAGGACCAGGACAGCCTGGGGACGCCTTGCAGCTCCAGAAGCCTTGTCCCCAGAGATCCACCATCCTATGCAGCACCCTAACATTCATAAGCATTTAAACAGACACCTCTTCAATCTACTGAGATTTCTACAGCACAATTTAACTACTTAAAATCAGTGAATAGTAGAATAGTCTCAGTTGTGCAACTCACATAAAAGCCAGCACTGACATACACAAGCACAGTGATATTATTGCCTGTCAGACACTATATCTCAAATCTCTGTCACTGCAAGTCTATTAAACAAGAGAAAGATAAAGGCAGAGTAACATGAGAAGCAAAGGTATTCACTTAAAATTACAGTTGATCTTTACATATATTCTGGTAAACTGTACAGTTGTTTTTTGTTTATCTAAAAAGTTTTCTAGCTCACTCTGCAGTGTAGGCGGCTCTACAAGACAGACTGTTTCTACAGTCCTTTAGAAGTACGCTACCAAAAATACATGTGTTAATTATGCTCTGAAGGTTCTGCTATACCACAATGAAAGTATAAAGCACAGAAAATTTAAGACAGTTCCCTACAGCACATACTTCCAGAACTGTGAGAGAAATTTGCTTCTAAAAGAGGATTACACCCAAATAAGAAATACTCAGATTCATGATTTAAAGTTGCATAAAACCAGACATGTTTTATATGTCTATAGAATGTCTCTCCTTTCTCACAGTTATGTGCAGATTCATAAAGACTTTAAAATTAATATTAGCATCACCCCTAAAATACACTGAGGTTTTATGCTCTAAGTGGTAAAGAGCCTACATATCACCTTTTTTCAGTAAGCAGTGAGATCAGTAAGGTGTCATGTGAAAGTTGTTGTTGAAGGTACATACAGCGGCAAAACAAGTACAAGCACTCCATATGGAAACAACAAATCCCAAATTGTTCTTTTTTTCTTATTTTGTTGATGCTATATTGATGATATAAGCAGCAGAGTATACTGGAGTAGATGAAGAACAGTGAAGAGAGAAGGCGTTCTCTTTAGAATTCTGAAAGAGATGCTTCCAAACATTCTGAGGATAGGGATATAATTTAGGGGGTACTATCCCACCTCAATTTTTAAAACACATCAAATAGTATGGAAGACGCTAAGTTCCATCAGACTACTTCACTTAGCATCACAGTGGAACCCAGAACTGAACGCAACACAAAATATCCTTACAGTTCTGTTGGTGTCACCTTTCAATCCAACCGATGGCCAACGCATAGAGCAGGCACAAAGAAAGCATTCATCTTAATTCTTAGAGGAAAAACACACTATTACCACTGTTGGGGGATGGACACACACCTCACCTCTGCCAGAATAAGGGCTTCTCCTTCATAAATGACTCCTTGCTTCAGAGAAAATAAGTAGTTGGACAAAAATGCTAATCTGAATGCTTTCTTCTTCCAGTTTAGCTGAAATCTATACCACAGATATCAGCCATCCATCCTTAGAGCTTTATACCAAGCAGAACAGCTTGAACAGCCATAGTACATCACCACACTGCAAACAGCTACTAAGATGAAGCCTTTCCAAGTCAAAGACTCTATTTAAAAAGAAGCAGTAATTTACTTGAATTAAGACTATCACATATTTACTGCAGACTCAGCATTTACATCATGAATTGTAATAAGTACTAGGAGCATTTATTTATTACTCTTAACATGATTCTTTCCCTTACACATACAGTTTCACCATGTTTACTATCTCAGGACAGTAAAACCTAAAGGGTCAAAGCCTAAATTTTTGGTGAGCAAACAATAGCTTAACAGTGATAACAGTTTTAGGCACACAACCACGGAAAAGTTAAATCAGACTTCTGTGCAACTAAAGTAAAACCATCAGCAGTGCTGACGATCAGTAGGGGAACTCATTAATCTTACTTCTGAATTTCCTCAGGAGTAATGTCTGCAGAGCTTTGATAAAAACAGTCGGACTTGGCAAACAAGTACATTTGCTTGAGTCATGACAGAATTTCCCACCCTACCCTTTGCCAGACCTACTCCTACAATTTCAGCCAAGTTCATCAGTCTAAAAGAAATATATCATCTTTGTCTCCTCCTTTCTCAAAAAAAGGTCTTTCAAAGCACCATGTCATGGCTACTCCTAAATCCATTCTTCTGTAATATTTTTAGTCCACTTGAAATCAGCCTAATATCCTTATCTTCCAAATAACCATACTCTACAAGTCCTATATAAAAGATGTTGTTGTTTCTAATTATTAGTTATACGTCAACGACTCATTGAAATACTGAGAAGTATTAAGTACCGAAACCATAGATCAGAACTTTTAGTATATTCCTGGTACTCTAATTTATATATACATTATTAAGCCCATTAACTTCATTATTTCTTGGTTCTCATTCAAGTACTCCATACACAATGAGGGCTTCCTTGAGATGATCAAGCCTGATGCTTGACCACTCCAATGGCAAGTGAAATGTAGCAAGGGAGATCCGCTTTTCAACAGGTAGAGGCACGAAGTGAGCTGGTATTTAGGGTTGTCAGATTAAAAAATAAATGAACTGTGTATAGAAACAGCAGACTGATAGAGGCAGGCAGACAAAAAACTCTTGTCCTACAGGGGCAATGTGAAGACTGAAATGTAGACTGTGTGGCTGTCCCAGGATTACACTCAGATCTGCTAATGCTCTTCAAAGACACAGGACAATAATACTGACAAACATTTCTTTCCTTCAATACAGAAAGGTACTAAATTTCTTTTTTTTTCACTGGTTACAAATGGTGAAGACTAAACTGTGTAACTGCCAAGGTTTCATTTGTCAAAATAGCTATATTCCTGAACTAGAGCATTTTAATATCACTATATCAAAAAAAATCTCTTTACAACTTTTTCCTTTAGTTCACACCAATCACATAAAAATATTTAATAGATGCATAGACAAAAAAAATCACTCAAGATCTTATTTCACCTCTACTTCTACTTTCCTTCACTTTAATATGTACCACATGTATTATAAATTAAAGTAACTCTAAGCCACTTTGTACAAATAAATTCTTCACACAAATCAATGATTAGCAACTATTAACCTCTGTTTTCACCTGCATCAGGCTTCTCTAGATGTATTCTAGAGCATTTTTAAGATGAGCAACCTCTCACAACAGATTGGGTAATATTCAAAAGTTCAGAAGCAGTATCTTGTCTGCTCAGTTGCACAAAAGTCACAGTAAATCCTACAGCCTCCTCTACTTGCCCTGGACAGAAATATCCCTAAATTTTTCAGATATATTTTTCCTGATCAAAAAAGATAAATGTTAATACTAACCATAATGTCCCACTGAATTTTATGAAAGCCTTTCTAAACCTCCAAAATGCGTGCTTTGGGGAAGTATACTCCTTGAATTTAAGGGGACTTACTTTCTACAGATGTGACGATAGTGCAAATATAGAACAAAACCAGCAGGACTCACACAGCTATTTATAGTGCTGGGATTTACCCCAGTGGCATCTCCCAGGTTCTGTTACCGAATTCAGGTTTTAAATTTTGTAAAGCAGAGATTGCCTTTCTTTTTACTCTACCATTATATTTCCTTGACTAACAGTGTCATTGCATATTAATTAAAAACTGCCTATTTAATAACATCTGCTTACCACGATGACTTAAAAACCCTGGATTCTTTCAAAAATGTTTAAATACAGACTGGCTGCTGAGCCATACATACTGCAGCAAGTCTTCCACCTGCTGGACAAAAGGCAGCACTAAGCTTCCTTAACAGGAAGCAGCTGTGAGCCACACAATGACCAAAAAAAACATCAAGGTTCCCTTGTTCTTGTCTAAGTACATTAAGTAAATATATAAATGCAGCCATCTGATTAAAAGGGTACAAAAATTTTAAGCATTTCTTGCTGCAAAGGACCTGCTCTACTTTCCCAAAATTCATCTTTTAATAAACTCTCCCTACAAGGTCTCCTTATCTGTGGTTTTATAGAGGACTTTCATTAGCTGAAATGGAAATGCTGCAGATCTTCTGCATTTGAAGTTGTTCTGGATTGATAACTGCCCTAAAAAGGCAAGGGGAGAGGTTTCCCCCTTTGACTTCTTTGTCTAGCTCAGCTGGTTGGCTAAATCAGAATATCATATATTCTATGATTCTAAGCCAGCTGAGAAATTGTTAGATCCTCATGGCCTCAAGAAGACTCAGACCAGGCTAAGCACTAAAGGCTTTTTGCTCCTCAACCTCCCAAAAGGAGGTCAGTTTCCAGCCACTCCTGGGAAGACGAGTGGTGCTGCTATGACTCTGGGGGGGGTGGGGGGATGCGATACTGCATGTTGCTGAGCCTGTGTCTCAAGAAGACAAGAAAAAGACTTGCAGCAATGTAAACCTCTGTAACAAACTATAGGATGTTATCTACTGATTCAAACAAACAGCAACATGATCTTTACTAAAGTTCATTTAGTTCTTCCAAAACTCAACCAGTTGGGTTTTTTTTTATTATATGGCTCCTTTGAATATTATATGGCTCCCAGCAGCATTCTTCCCTGAGTAACTGCCTAAGCCTTGAGCCAATCAACAATGCAAAGGGAGAGGCTCCTTTGGTGTTATCTATGTCCTCTAAAACCTACACATCATCAAGTGGGGGGAGGTTTCAAAAATGTGACTAAAGTTAGGAAAAATGTCTTACAAAATCTTGTGGGAGTATTCACAGATGTGAAACGGGATTAGCAGGCATTACCAATAACAAGAGCTGAGCCATAATACGGATTTTGTAGTTTCTAGACCTTGATAAAAAAAGTTTGAGATTTTTTGGCAGAGAACAATTATACTCGGTACACTGTTCTTAGCAATAGTAAATATAAACAGGGCTCAGTGTTATGAAATTTATGTTCAAAAATTAAAGATCAGACAAAAGGTACAGAGGAAGCTGGTTGGAAACCTAATATTTTAGGTTGCCAAAGGCACTATGAAACAGTTACCTGCATACATGTGTACAGGCGGGCACGCATACACGTATAGAGGTGCTTACACGTATCTGCTGCTTCACAGGGTCACTTTCACAAAGCTAAACATAGTTCTGTGGAACTAGTTGCAAGAAAGCATTTTTTTAAAGCAGAATAACTTGGAAATGAGCCACTTACTCAAGAAGCCACAATCTGAGAGACAAATAATTTTAAAAGTAAACAAAATTGCATAGAAGAAAACTAATCAAAATCACAAAAAACAGCAGTAAAAAAAATGTGATGAGAAAAGTTAGAGAAGGATTTTTAGAAAATATTAAATCTAATGATATAGAAAAAAATTAAGAATAAAAGCAAGGTAACAGTTTTACTATAAATCCTCAGTGATAACATGGATACAGCAGAAATGTATAATGAATAGTTCACTAAGCTCTTTTCTGTGTGAATAATCAGATGCAGCCATAACATAAGGTTGAGGAAATTCTATTTTATTTCAGTGACAACAAAGGAGGCTTCTAGAAAAAGCTTGCTAAGTTGGATATTTTTTGATCAACACGTTTAGACCATGAGTCAGAAAAATAGGTGGCAGAAGATCTCTGGAGAATGCTTCACAATTTTCATGTCAGAGAACGCTGAGAAAGTTTCAGGACACTGAAAGAAAGCCAGTCTGTCACTTTTAACAAATTTAATCAGGATAACTTCAATTCTACAGGGCCTGCCAATCTCCTAGAAATCCTGGATAAAATAAAACAGCCTGCAGCAGGACTCAATCATTAAAAATGCTTAAGAATGGTAATTATATGCTAATTTATGTGTGTTTACATTAGATCACTGCAACTGGTTGGATAGATTTTTTGATGGCATTACACGTCTGGCTGGTGATAACAAATAGTGTTAGTGCAACATACTCAGACCATCAAATGAAGGCACTTTCATTCCTGCTCCACCCACACTCCATACTGGCCAGCCAAAGGCCAGGCTGGCTGTGTCATTGCCATTCAAAAGCAGTGGCTTATAAGCAGGATGCTGCTCAGCACTGAACTAACATAGCCTCACAGTGTCTGGACAGAAACTGTTTTTAACGGAATTCCATAGGATCAGTTCCTATGTCCTCCAACCTTACACTTCTGAAAGAAAACAAACTCATTACAGAAGACGTGAAGACTAGGGAAAAGGCAAATAACAGAAAGGGTGGGGTTCACTGGTACAGAGCAATCAAGATCACATGGTAAGTTGGACGCAAGCAATCCAAATGCATTTTAAGAGAAGCAAATGTAAAGTCACGCATAGGAACAAAAACAATGACTTCTGCTCTGGTAATGAGAAACACTGAAACGAATCATCAAATGGACCTGGATTTTAGAGAATTTTGTTCCCAGAGAGGTTACTGTGATACTGCGATATTTAAAAAGAGGAATATGAAGCAGAAGCAGAAAATAGGAGGCCAGAAATTCCATTATCTCAGTGTTTGGCAGTGATACATCTTCTTTTAGAAAAGCATAACCTGTTCTCAAGTTAATATCTTACAAAGAACATTGATCCGCTACAATGACATAAAAAATTAGTACAGGAATGATTCAGAGGTTTGATGGTGCAGGACTACAGAGACTCAACCTTTTCAGCTTAACAGAGAAAAGCAGAAGCAATGATCTGATCACATTCTTTAACTACCCATATGGAAAACATTGGCACTGCAACATTTTTTCAGGCTACTGGGAAAGAGACAACAAGATCCAATGTCTGGAAGTCCAAACCAAAAACTGAGAAGAGACCAGAACATAAATGTTGATAACAACAGTACTTATCTGTTAGTTAGAACCATTTTTTCCCCATTATTGAATAATAAGTATCTAAGACTGTAAGATTATTCTTATTATTAGTGTAATATCAACAAAAATTTGAGGCACTTACATAAAATATTAATACTCTGTATCATGTATTATTCAATTCTGTGTTGGTATAATTTTCATTACAGGACAGTTTTTAAATTGCAGTTAGATTAACAGTATCACATTGTATCTAATGATCAATTATTTAATTGATATATCTAATGATCAATTAAATAAAACTGTCCTATTTTACTAAAATAAACAAATGGTAATAATATTCATAAAAACAAATGTATTCAAGATGCAGATACCTAGATTAAGTCTTTGTCAAGGGACAGTTCAGCTTTTGACAAGAGGCTACTAATTATGTCAGGCAGTTGATTGTTTTTCATAGACTTCCAAAACAGACTATCCTCAACTATAGACAAGATTTGGAATATATTACTTACAAAAGATATATTTTAACAAAAGAAGGGAAAAAGTCCTTAGAATAAAATTTTGGGGAAAGCTTAGATAAAGGCTTTGCTCTATGACTCACAGAAAAAAAAACATATTAGGAAGGTAAAACTCTCAGTATTTCATTTGCAGAAAGAAATTTAAATATCTAAAATATTTTCATATTTCTTAATGTATCAACTTGTGTGCACTGAATGCATTAAAATGCTATTTACTGGCAATTACTTGGATCACTTTGTAAATTCTAAATTAAAGCCAAAACAAAAAGGTTAAAATTAAAATATCATTCCTGTAATCAAAGATCAATTGTTTGGCCTTTTTTAAACTTCCTGTTTTGCTATATAGGAACTTGTCTTTATCACACTCGATTAACGTAACATGCTATTATTGTTTTGCATTGCTTTACTCCCCATCAGCAAAAAACTAGTGCACCTGAACAAGATACTAGCCCCCTTTTCCATGCATGTTTTCTCACAGAATTAACTGACATCAGTAGATTGTTTGCTTTTAACCCTGACACATCCCCGACCTATTTTTGAAACAAATTTTATTTTCGGATGTCCTGACTCTGATGCTAAATTGGAAACCCTGGTGTGAATTTTATAGAACACTATTTCCTTTTATAGAGGATGTTCACAGCTAATCTGTCATCTAGGGGGCAGGCAGAGGCCAGAAGGCTAGGAAACCAAGACAGGTGGCCTAGCAGAAGCCTGAAACCTAAACTTTTTTGGCATTTTGTGCTAAATTAAATTGCAGGGAATCTGAGTATTTTCTCACTGTACCCTGTTTTATTAACGCTATTTTTAAAAAGCCCTGCAACAGATCAGGCAAACGTTGATCAGAAAAACTTTCTTGCAGAACAGTTCTTCCCCTTAGATAAAGGTGGGAAGCAAATTCCTTTTCCCACAGATATTTTCCCAAGAAGTTATGCCAGGAAATGAAGAATCCGTGTTTGTTCAGGCTCCCCTCATCCCCCCCAGCCCTGCCAACACCAGCTTGTACTTTTATGTATTCGACACACTTTTAAAAAAGTATTTACATTCGGTCATTAAGTAAGGAATGCCAAGCCCCTCCTCTTCTACTGTAATTGAATGTAATTCATTCAATGCTACTGTAATAATGTAATTGAATTAAATTATTATTCTAGTAAGTATCACTTTTTAATCATTAAGAACTTGCTCACTATTAGTTTTGTACATTGCCATCTGACTCAATGTAAATACAGTACGTGGCGGCATTGTCACCAAAGCAGCTATAAACAGAAGGTCTTTGACTCCTCCCTGTCCATAGCACCTCAACATCTCCAGGAGACACACCGTATATAGTACCACACTCCTTATATCCTACAAGACAGGGTGGTTCTGAAAACAAAGCATAGTTTGTCCTTCTGCAAACAAGAAGATAGTGTGGAGATATGGACCTAAGTCTGTAGAGGCGATCTTGAGTCAAGAGCAGCAACAGAGAGAAGTGGATTATATTAGTCCACGTGGAGTTACTGTGCCAGGATTGTACTTAACTCCCTGAGCTATTTCATTTAGGCAGTAATCAGAAAAGGGGTTTCTACTGAGCTCCACAACATGTAGTGTATGTATTGTCCAAATAATTCAGTGGAAACCTTCTCTTGCTCCCAATTTTAACTAAAAGTTCATTAAGGAGGGTGCAATTTCCCCACAACCCACCAGAACAGTATGGAATACCTAAATGTGCTCCAAGAGCACATTTGCTCCTTTTCTTTCACATCAGCCTTCCATTATACTGAAGATCTTTATTTGGGCGCCCAACTTGACTTTGATGTTAAGTTAGTAAGTCTTCACAGAAGAATTCCTCCTGAAGGCAATGCTCCACAGAGAAGCAGCAGGCTTTAACTTGGCTTAACAACTGTGCTGAACTCAAACCTAAAGGAAGAAATGCTGGTAAAGATAAAATCCAGAATAGCAAACTTCTTGGAAAATCTTCCCATTTTGAACATAGTAATACTGTTTTCTGCTGTTATCATAGTAAAGGCAGACATCAGTCTAGTATTTGGGGAAGGGGTTGCAAAGCATAGAAAGAAAATGTAAATGTCTGTGTTTATGTATATGTCTGAGAATGGGATGGAAGTATCTGTGTCGGTAAAAATTATAGCCACTGCACAAAATAACAGTTCAGCTGCATTACAGCGTTTCCATTCATTATCTACAATATATAAACTATTTTACTAAAAAGGATACACACTGCAGACAAAGCACAGAAAATAGAGATAGTATGCACAGTTTGAGAAAATTCCTGGCTTTCTGTTCCTGGCAATTTCTGTCTTCTCAGACGTGTAAAATAAACACAGCAAGACTGACTTCAGCTTTTTTTATGGTTTATAGCCCACAGTCCCAAGATCTGCCAAAATCTGGATGTACAGAGCAAAGTTACCAAGAATTAAACAAACAAAAAAAAATGCTTTCTCTATTGCACTTTTCTAGTTATCCCACCTGTCAGCAGCTTCTCATGGGAGTTACTTATTACATTATGTAACTTTTCTTTTTGGACTTCTGCTAATAACACCAAATGAGATATTTTATCTATCTAAAAATGATACAGCATTCTGAAAATGCATCTTCTAAGTCAATAATATTTCAACATTAAGTAAACTTCTGCTTTTAACTTGGAAAGTTTCTGAATACAAGCATAAGAGATCTGGCAGAGATGGAAGACAAACTTTATGAACTTCACAATCATAACACTTGATCCACAAATGCTGAACTAATAGGTTTGTGGCTGTCCCTCCTCCCAGTGATCCTACACTCATTTTCTGCACAAACTTTCTTTTCTCTTCTCTTCTCTTCTCTTCTCTTCTCTTCTCTTCTCTTCTCTTCTCTTCTCTTCTCTTCTCTTCTCTTCTCTTCTCTTCTCTTCTCTTCTCTTCTCTTCTCTTCTTTAAGATAAAGGCTACAGTTCTACTAATTAAAAGGTTCTCCAGTGATTCTAAATTTCTATTTGCTGTATTGGTGACATCCTATTTTATCCTGTATACGTTACCTTGAAACGTGTTTTTAAACCAGTTAAATATAATTTGTCAGCAATTACACCCTTATTTTGGATTAGCATGTCCTTTGTTAATTAGAATAGTCCCCTAACACAATCTTACCAAGTATTTTAGCTCTGGAGCTTGTGAGCCCCTAAGCTATGATCAACTCCACTCATTTCTCAATTTACACCTGCTGAGATAGGATCAACAGACTTGGGTTTGTTTAAACGAAAATTTCTGTTTGGATTACAGACTGAAGCTGCCTACTCATGGGTGTACACATCAGGTTAAACAGCCACCACAGGTGGTCACTCTCCAAATAAAAAACATTACAGAAAGTTGGTTTTACAGATAAAAGAAAATAAATTAAGGCATACTACAAGGCAAGTATTTGCATTTACTATATTTCAAACAATACAAAATTAATTTTGTTCAATTTAGAGTTGGATTATAAAGCTCTTTAGAAATAAGGTGATGTAATTATGTGTGTGAGTGTCTATCTGAGAAAAATTATACATAGACCAAAGCTTTCAAAACTGCCTAGCAGTCGTTAGCTTATTTGTATCAATTTAATGCCTTTACTTTCAGGACCCCAAGTGTTCATTTTTGAGAAAAATTAATTAAAAATAAATCATTCCACATCTATATGACATAAATGCTGCTAAGAGTATTTTAAAATTACCAAGAACTTAATTGTCAGGTTTCTGATTAATAAGCTTTAACTTGAAGACTAGCTTTCAGTGCATCTTTCTACTAGGAAGAATCAAGAAGTCTGTAATTCAGGAATTCTGAAAACAATAAGTAAAATGTAGTCTCTAGAAAATATCCTAAGGCTGTTTTTTAAAACAAATGAAACTATGTAGGAAAAAATAAAAGCCAACAGAAAATAGTTTAGTTTGGTTTTGTAAATGAAAGAAGGAGTCAAGTATTATAAAGTCAGGTTTGTAACTAAAGAAATCTGCACTGAGCAAAACTTTACATAATATCATCACCTTTTCTGCAAATGCATTCATGATGAAAACAAACAAATTAATCCAATCTAAAATGTTTGGATTGCTCTTAAGAAAATATATTCCTGAGTCATACTGCCTTCAAATTTAAGTATTCCATTGCAACTGGCTATGTCAGATAATTGATTATGTTGTTGTTTTTTCTAATATGAATCATCTACCACATTTAATTTGAGAGATTTGCTTCCTGTTGCAATGTATTTAAGTAAAGTTGGCAACTAGGAACATAACATGATAACTTGTTCATGTGAAAGGTTAAAATCAACAGTTCAAAGCTTTCAATTGAGAAAACAAACAGCAAATCTTGAGCCAAGCCAATAACATTTTCTTCTGTTTTCTCACCAATTAAGTGAGATCCGCTTTTCTAGTCTGAGGTGCATGTAGGTTATCAGGTGTGTGTGTGTTTTTAGGATTAGCCGTGTTCATGGCAACACAATTACCTTGAGGAACTGGGAAGAATTTGTACAGTCCAAGTCCAGCTTTTCCATCTTCCACTTCTTATACTGCACAGTCATTTGATTTCCACTGACTGCTGCCTGAATATCCAACTACAGCAATTATTATGATTCATGGCTAGTACATATCAGACAAGGTCAGTGTCTCTGGCTCTAATGTATGCTAAATTGAATTATTTACTGTAAGTCATCTCCATTTCTCAACTTATTCTCTAGGCATGACTATGGAAAGATTCACAGACACATGGGGAGAAAGTCAAGAAAACATTCACAATGGACAGGCTTTATCAGCAGTGGAAAACAGTTCAAGGACCATTATGTTTTTCCCTGCAATTCACTGATTTTTTTTCTTTGTAAAGAACTGTTACTGCAATAGTCCTATAACCACAAGAAATAGCGTAGACAGAAGGACTAGGGAAGTGATTGTCCCCCCGTACCCTGCATGGATGAGGTGCCATCTCGAATACTGTGGTCAGTTCAGGGGCCCTCACTACAAAAAAGATATTGAGGTGCTGGAATGCATCAAAAGAAGGTCAACAAAATTGGTGAAGGGATTGGAGCATAAGACTTAAGAGGAGCAGCTGAGGTAACTGGGGAGGAGGCTGAGGGGAAACCTTTATGACCGTCTACAACTACCTGAAAGGAGGTTGTAGCGAGGTGGGTGTTTGTCTCTTCTTCCAAATAAGAAGTGATAGGACAAGAGGAAACGGCCTCAAGTTGTGACAGGGGAGGTTTAGACTGGATATTTGGAAAAAAAATATTCACGAAAATGGGGTTGTCAAGCATTTGAACAGGCTGCCCGGGGAACTGGCTGAGGCACCATCCCTGGAGGTATTTAAAAGCTATGTAGATATGGTGCTTAGAGGCATGGTTTACTGGTGGGTTTGGCAGTGTTAGGTTTACAATTGGACCTGATAATCTTAGAGGTCTCTTCCAAACTAAATGATTCTATGATTCTAAGGTCATGCCCTTCTCTGTTCAACAGCTAACACTTTGCTACTAAGGAACTCTCAACAAGAGATCGATAGCTAACAGAAGTACCAAGTATTTCATTTAATAGGCACTAAATCATATAAAATAATTATCCAAATGGTTTTCTAGGTAGGTTGCGGTAGAAAACAATATGAAAAGGTGATTTACACACTGTTTTCCACTGTCATGCATGCAGAAGACTGCACTTCTGTGGTACTTAGTTTTGTTCCCTAAATGTTTCCAAATACGTAACTTCTCTTAACTAGGTATGAACTGAACATTATTTTCCCTTCACTTAAACCTGACTGTCATTTATAGGCTTATTCCAGTCACCTGTTATGGCTGTTCTCTCAAATGCAGTCTTTCTGAGGGAGAGAGACAGGAACAGGTGATCTTGAGTGCTATGATGAAGCACATGCAAGAGAACCGGGTGATCAGGCCCAGTCAACACAGGTTCATGAAAGGCAGGTCTTGCCAAACTAACCTCATTGCCTTCTATGACAAAGTGACCTGCCTACTGGATGAGGGAAAGGCTATGGATTTAATCTTCTTGGACTTCAGTAAAGCCTTTGACACAGTTTCTCACAGCATTCTGCTTCAGAAACTGTCTGCCTCTGGCCTGGACAGGCACACACTCTCCTGGATGGAAAACTGGTTGGATGGCCGGGCCCAGAGAGTGGTGGTAAATGGAGTTAACTCCAGCTGGACACAAGTGGTGTCCCCCAGGGCTCAGTGCTGGGTCCAGCCCTGTTCAATGTCTTTATCAATGACCTGGATGAGGGGATCGAATGCACCCTCAGCAAGTTTGCGGATGACACTAAGCTGGGTGGGAGTGTGGATCTCCTGGAGGGTAGGGAGGCTCTGCAAAGGGATCTGAACGGGCCAGACCACTGGGCTGAGGCCAATGGGATGAGGTTTAACAAGGCCAAATGCCGGGTCCTGCACTTGGGGCACAACAACCCTATGCAGTGCTACAGACTGGGGGAAGAGTGGCTGGAGAGCTGCCTGGAGGAGAAGGACCTGGGGTGTTGGCTGAACATGAGCCAGCAGTGTGCCCAGGTGGCCAAGAAGGCCATGGCATCTTGGCTTGTATCAGAAACAGCGTGACCAGCAGGTCCAGGGAGGTTATTCTCCCTCTGTGTTCGGCACTGGTGAGACCGCACCTCGAATACTGTGTTCAGTTCCGGGCCCCTCACCACAAGAAGGATGTTGAGACTCTGGAGCGTGTCCAGAGAAGAGCAACAAAGCTGGTGAGGGGGCTGGAGAACAAGTCTTACAAGGAGCGGCTGAGAGAGCTGGGGTTGTTTAGCCTGGAGAAGAGGAGGCTGAGGGGAGACCTTATTACTCTCTACAACTACCTGAAAGGAGGTTGTGGAGAGGAGGGAGCTGGCCTCTTCTCCCAAGTGACACGGAACTGGACAAGGGGAAATGGCCTCAAGCTCTGCCAGGGTAGGTTCAGACTGGACATCAGAAAAAAAATTTTCACAGAAAGGGTCATTGAGCACTGGAACAGGCTGCCCGGGGAGGTGGTTGAGTCACCACACCTGGAGGTATTTGAAAGATGGGTAGATGAGGTGCTCAGGGACATGGTTTAGTCGTTGATAGAAATGGTTGGACTCGATGATCCAAGAGGTCTTTCCCAACCTAGTGATTCTATAACTCTATTGTTTGATTATACAGTATCTAGTGTGGGGCAGTCAACTGATTGTCCTCAACCACAATGCAGAAGATAATCTTAGAACAATGTTTCTCCAAATTACCAGGATTGTTTTCACTTCTAGTTTTATGCTTTATAATGTTTGCAGCCTTTCCCAGGCTGATAAAAATCCAGATATTTTGTTGCATATCGTCTATACTCATCTGACTCCTTATAAGTACAAAATAAAGAAATTGGCCTGTATAAGGATTCCATCAAAAATAACTTTTCAATTTCTAAGTTAAGGCATTGATAACTATTCTTAACTGTGTTTTAATCTGGTCCACATCTCCTCAATTTAAAAGAACGTAACGTATAGCATCAGAAGTTCTACCTTCATCAAGCTATGTCTATTGCTTCTCCCTACCACATTCAATCACTTACTCTGCTAACACAGGAAATCATGTTTTATTCAGAAAATTTGTTCATGAAAAACCTGTGTGCTCTCGCTACGTGTATGGCAGTGTTAATTGTTTAATCTTTCTGGTTAGGCCAAATGATTTGCAACCCTCCAGGTCAGGCTTTCCTTAAGAAAAATACACTCTATCCTTTCACCTTTCAGAGAATCTTCCTCAGGACTGTAAAACAGACTGCCATGATTACTCTCAGTAAGCTATCTCCAATTTTTAGATTTTTTTTTTGTTGTTGTTGTTTCTACCAGTTCAAACATCATCATTTTTAGAAAACTGGAGATTGCATAACTATCACTTCTGAAAAATTTCGCTACACCTAGTAGTGTAAAACTATTGATTTAAAGGCCTAATACAGACAGAAGCCAATTAACTTCCACTTGAATAATTTTCTCCATAGTTCTTGACTACTGTAAATTTTTTTCCCATGAGTTGTTCTTCCTCAGTGCTTTGTATTTAAGATGCTATTAATACAGCACAGTGTTTCACATGATGGTCTCCATGCTTATGCTGTAAGAGGAGGGAAATCTTGTTTGACAAAAGAGTTTTCCAAGCTGTGACAGCCATAGTTAAAACTGACACTGTTTATCTTCCTGTTATCAAGGATAACAGAGGTAAACTTTGGAGATCAGTTAAGTTTCTCTTGCTTTAAAATAAATCATGAGAATTCATGCAGGCTACAGATATTGGAAAATATCTGTAATTTCTGGGTATTACTATAGTTCTATTTTAGGCAGTATGAAGAGTCAAGTTAACATGGTTTGTTTATATGGGATGTCACAACACTGTTATTATTATTAATCACTTGGCACAAAAGGAAGCTTGGAGTCTTTCCAGACAAACTGTGAACTCGAGTAAATTCACACAACACTTGAAACAGCTGAAGAGGTAGCACCAGAAACAGGTTTTTATCTGTCTCAGACACTGAGATTCACTCCCAGGTGTCAATTTAAGAACACTTTAGGTCTGTGATAAATTCAGCTCCAAAAGGACCTACTTACACTGTACGAGCAATCACATATTCCAGTCAAGACCCTGCTCTCAACTGAGGTGCTGTTCCACAAGGATGCAAGTCTTTAACAGGTCTTATGTCGTATCTGCCAGTCTTGTGTTATTGTCTTGAACATCCTTAGGACACCTGAAATTGCATCAGACCTTGAAGTTTAGGCAAGTCTATCAGGCAAGTATTATTCTGAGGGCATTTGGATCACAAAATCCATTGATGAAAAATACATTGAAAACCTTGAGAAAATATTTCTTAGGGGACAGATGAGAACATAGCACACAAGAATGACTATAAATGTCTCCAAAACTCAGGGATATGCTATTGCCTTGTTGCTGATGTAAATTAAAGACGAAGTTAAAGGCAATCTTACTGTCACTGCTTAGCTGCTACGTTGCAGAGGTGGGGAACAGTATAGGTTACACTGCAGAAGGAATCACGAGGAGCTTCTAACATTTATGGGAAAATTCTGATCTTAGATCCGCTGCCAACAACACTTACCATGAACACATCACAATCAAAGGGGATTAAAAGCAGCCACTACTTTTCCTATGTAAAATAAATTCTTAGCAGCAGTAGTAGTACAGTGTTGTGTAAGGTGAAAAGCTATGGTATTACGCAAATCCAAACCGAAGTACAATAAATGGTTCTGGATTACAAAGGGCAGCTACCTGCCCTGCTAAAGCTTAGGATCCGTGCAGTTATTTCTGCAATACCCAGACCATGCATACACAGCAAATTATATGAAGGCCATTTGGGAATAGTAAAATGAAAATTCTCGCCCAAGGATCTGTGTTGTAGCCAGGGACTGTTACACAAACAGAGGAAGCAGCACAATTATGTCAAGGTTGTCAGGCAAGAGAACAAGCCTGAACATGCTGTGTTGTGTTACTACAGTAGGGGGTTCTCTACAGCCGTATATTGACTGCACTATTAACAGGAAGTGTATTTTGATAGCACTAAGTAGTCATTCTGAATTACTTTATATATACCAAGTTAATGCAAATAGCCCATCTTGACTGGCAAAACATCTAAGGTGCCAGGAACGCAAGAATACTCATGTCCGATTTATCCCTAAAGGTCTGCCTGTCACATTAGATTTTTCAAATTCTGCTAAAACTAAAGAATTACCTATAAATACTAGCAAGTGATTTGCTGCGTTTCTAACATAGATTATAAACAACACATTGCAATTGTTATCATAAAGTATAGAAATGAAGATCAAGCAACTACAAGTTGTTATCAAGTCATATTTACCCCTTCTTAGCCATCTAGTGGTCACATTCCCTGGCAAGACTGCCCCTGAAGGCAGTTAGCACCAACCTAACTACATTCTCACCAGGAAGCTTATTGAGGGAAAGTAGTTATTTGCTCCCTTATGCATATTTGATTTTTTTTCTAGTAATGAAAAGATACGATAGATGAGTTGTGAAGTCTGCTCTACATTTTTAAGAGGAGAAAATTTTGAAGACAAATCAGAAAGAGTAACTTTTGCTCTAGAAAAAGTTATAAGGTGCTACAGCGTTGCTACACTGGTATTACAATCAGAGGGAAATGCTGCATAGACCCAAACCTTCAACAGCACTTAGCAGCTCCTCTGACAGTTTTGTCAACACTGATGTGCTGAAAGATACCACTCAAATGCAGGCTGAAGGGTTAGGCACTTGCATGTCTGCCTCGAGCCAGAAACAAAGCTCCCAGTGCTGATAGGGATAAGTTGCTCCACTACGGTGCCACATACACTACTAACAGGGCAAAACTAGACTGAAGAAAAAAAAATAACCAAAAAAACAACAACAAGAAAAAAACCCACAGAACAAAAAAACAAACCAGTAGTAATTTAGCTTGGATCAGTGTTATTGGTATTGTCACCATGAAAATTGCTTGTGGAACTACAGCCTCAGATTTGTCACTCAGGGTAAAGCCCTGAAAGAGAATTTTCAAACCGACTGTTTCCTTCAGAGTGGTGCTCTGAGCTTCATCTCCTTAATGCAAATCCTTTTTTAGTTCTTTTATTTCTATCTTGTCAAGGTTCTTAAATTTCTAAAGGAAGTGTTTCATTGAGTGACAGGCTGTTTGGAAAATTGTCTTTCCTGAGATTAGATTCATCTGGATGAAATTTTTGCAAGTCTTGAAAGTCAAAGCCTACTTCTCTACATCTTGTAACCAGAACAGGTGGTGAATGACTATACAACAGACTATATTGAACAGTCTATAAGTGACTACATAAGCTTACTTACATAAATATCCCAACCCACTCCATACAACAAACCCATCTGTATTAGCCATCCTCCACACTAATGACATGGGATATAGGTGATGCTATTCTTGCTGGGAAGTTAGTAAGGAATGCTTTAGGTGCTCTAAATTGAAATCAGACTCTTTTCACATAGATGAAACACACCTGTCTCTCTAAGGCTCCTTGCAGGATGCTAGGAAAAGGCTGAAGGAGTAGAAGATATTTTTCAAGCATTTCAGTTTACGGCAACAAAATAACATCCTTGTTGTTATTCACATTTTCTGCGGGGATCTCCAGACTGTAAGTGAGTAGGTAAAAAAACAGCACTTTATTCCCCAAGACAGTTCCCTGATCTATTCACGAACAGCAAAACAGACCTTTTATTTTTTTTCCTCAGCTTTGCACGTGGGTTTCTCATTCTTCTTTCCAAGGATATTTGTAATGAAATAAACATAGGAAATTTTGGCTGAGAATAGAAGCAATAGCATTTGTATCTTGACAAATCCTAAAAAGTTTTCCATGCATTAAATAGCTCTCTACAGGTTTAACTGTAATTCCAAATCAACGATGAATTAAGTCCATTCTTTTAAAAGCCCAAAACATTTTGAATCAAGGTTTTTACATCAATATTAATGAGTATTTTTGTTATATTACACTTTCAGACATTATACCCCATTCAAAAGTATGAAAAAGTTATATATATTGCATTCATCTGATGCCAAATCTGCTTCACTTTGCTCATGGAAACCACTTACTATTTTCACTGCTGATTTTAAATGAGCAAAATACATTGACATCTTGAAAGAATACGCACGTAATCAAGGAAGTATATGTAGTCTAGCTCGGAGTAACTTACAGAAGTAGCATTTTTCATCAAAATAATCAAAGCATAAATGAAAATCAAGACTACACAACTGACTGTACTCTAGACTGTTCTCCAGTAATACCAGTCTGTGCATTTGAAACCAAAATTTGTATTGTATCAACCAATCAAAATCCATAAATTCACAAATATTGGTTTTACTTTCCAGTTAATTTTAACACAACCTTTAGCCAACAAAACATATTCTAATATTCTTTATCTTTGTTCAACAGGGGACAAATTTTTGTTTCAAACAGGATGTGTGCAGGATAAATTTTGTTTCTAAATGGCAACAACAAGAAGCTTTAAAGTAAATCAGACATAAAGTTATTCCACAATGCCTTGGAAAGAACCCAAGACTCACTGGTACCTAAACATATTCTCTATGGGTAAATTGAGTGGCCACCCTGAATGTGAACAATAACTATATTCCCCTGATAACTCCACGTAATAATCTGTTAAATGAGTTTTCTCTCTGATAAGGAAAAGATGGAAATTGATTTTCTCTGAACTGTCGCTTATTAAAAATGCAGATAATACTAGAATCCTACTTTAAATAACTACTTGGTAAAATTTTATTTTAATGAAAATCTTTGTTTCTAAAACCTTACTTAGGTATTTTTTCACTGTCAGGTACATATGAAAAATAATACCACAGAACAGCTATGATCTACAAATTAATTATTTAATAATGAGAGGAGATATCCATAACAAAAGAGCCTCAACAGCTCAAACATTTTTAATTAGCTTGTTACTTTTTCGCTGTAGGGGAAATACATTCCTATAACAAGTGTTCTGAAATAGTCTGAAAACAGCTGGAAACAGAACTTAAAATTTATTTCATTGTGAAATTCCTGGAGACTGCATCAAGTTTCAGGACAATCTGTGGGTTTTTTTAAAATTTAATAATGTCTCAAAAGCTATTTCTGCATGTGCATTAAAACTGTATTTTTTCTGGTGCTCTTCATTTTGAGATTCGTTTTACTAAAGATCTCATGAGGTCACAATAATGTTCGTTTTACCTGTGTCAGGTGACATATACCATAACCTTTGGGTGTTTCAGTTTCTTTTTCTCAAAACTTTGAAACTTACATCATCAATAGTCTAAGAGCTGTGGCATTTTCAAAATGTAGACATACATATGCATTACATTCATGCTTTAATTAAATCTAAGACAGACACCTTAGAACTAAACTTAATCTCAACAAATACAAAAAAATAAAAGAAATAATGAGAGTATGCTACAATGTACTAGCTGTTTTTCAGCTGCAAGATTTTCCATGGACAGTAATACACACCGTGAGAAATGGCCTGTCTCTACACAATCATGTACCTATTTAATTAAATACATTTTTAAATCATTGAAGTAAGCAGAGGTGCTTATTCATAATTTACCTGACAAGAAGTATGAGTTAGCCATTATTTAGGACTATGGTCTCATAGTTAAATTGGTTTTTCTCCACTAAGTATTCCAGACTCCTCCACTTAATATTGGAATCGGTATCCCAGAATTTAAAATATATATATCAAATTACATTAACATAGTAATTATTCCACATACAGCCATAAATTTATTAGTTGCTAAAACATTTAATATATTTCCTTGTCTGAAAATCCATATTCATTTAAGAAAGATCCAGTTTTTTTAGTAAGTAAATCAATAGTTTCAAGAAAATCCATAAAGAGAACAATATCTCACTATATTAATATGGAAACTAATCAAAGCCATGTGGCGTCTGTAGAACAGCTCTAAGGAACAAAACAAAACAAATAAATTAAAATATTAAAATATTTAAGAGCATTTACACCCAGATTTCTAATTTACCATACTGTTGGGCTTGGATGTACGATGACCCTTGATTTATCATGACAAAGAAAACACTGTCCCTTTAAAAGTTCCACAACCGTGCTCTGATAACCTGAGTTAATCAGGACAGCCAGAACCGTCAGGGACTGACAGGTACAATACTTACCAGCTCATAAACTCCTCACGCAGCAGCTCCAGGAAACCAACCATGAATCAGGGTGAGGAATTCAATCTGCACTGCCCACACTTAGACATCAGTGTCAAAGTAGGCGCTGCACAGGCAAGCCCCAGCCAGCAAACAAGGAGACAGGCAGCCACACAAATTAGCTTGGTACCCAGAGCACGCAATGGAAGCTCTTAAACACACTACACACCGCTGAAAATGTGCTTGCTGTAGCCTGTGAACAGAGATAAAAACGGGATAAAAATCCCTACACAGGATTTTTTGGAAAATAGTTTATGGCTGAACTAACACAATAATTAAATTATATTCCTAAATCAGTGGCCACCTCTGGTAAACAGCCCAAATGCCCACCAAGTAGTATACTTAGACGGTATCAAATGTGGTAGAGGTAGTGACGCCTGCAACCAAAGTAATCCCAGACTTTCTGTTCCAAGAATATGAAGTCAGTTTTCTGTAGTTTTAGTGACACATTTGGACCAAGAAATTTCATCCCAGACAGCTGGCTCTAGCAGAGTGCAGACGTTTCAGCTAAAAATGGTCGGATGTTTCAGAAAATAAGGCTAGGAAAAAGTTATTTCAACTGTACGAAACCCATCTTAGGACCCTTTTGTAGTACAGTTGTACTATTTAGCCTGGGACAGGCATTGCCTCAGCATCAGAGGTATGACTACTATTGTCCTCCGCGAAAAGCTGCCCAAGTTCTAAAGCCGAAACTCTAAAGCATGATGAGGATGCTCCATCATAAAGGTGGAGAGAAAAGAGGAAAGTTTTACAATGAGATACGAGAAAAGGGTACCGTTTGGGCAGGAACAGAATCAGGAGATACTGAGGAGCAGGAGTAAGGATAAAGAGAGCAGGGAACTATGACACGGAAAGAAAAGGGGGTTAAAAAAGAGCAAAGCAATTAAAGAAATAAAGTTTAGAATATGAGCAGATTTCAGACAAAGTGACAAAGTTTGGTATTTTGAGAATGGAAAGAGGATAAACAAACCAGGTAGGAGTGTTTTGACTGTTACAGAAAAGGAAAAATACTAATGTGAGCAACAAAAGGAATATAAACTAGGCAAAGAGTACAGTATAAGGAAACTGTAGCAGAAGGAAAGGTACAGAAAAGACAGAGGCAAAGTAACAGTTGTCATTCCAGAAATGAGAACTGAACCAATTATTCCACAGGCCTGGCATAATTTCATTGTCCTCTACTACTACTTCAAAAACCCACTATCAACATTTACTCCTTAGTCTTCACCTTGTGGCAAGTCAAAATTCAAGCTCATGCAGAAGGAGAGGATAAATTTGATAAGGCATTCCTCAACTGCTGTTTCATTTCATGAAGATGATGTATGAAGTTCTAAGAAGAAAGCAGCATCAGAAGGCAGACAGCAAATGAAGGAGAAATCAGCGAGAGGTCAAGTGAAGCAGGAATATGGTCACCTAGAGGTTAAGACACATTAACAATGCTTTGGAGAGCTGTATCCTCTAAACAGTATAGTTAAAGTTCTATGTAGTAACAGATATCCTTTGAGATTGATTGCATTGCACCGGTGTCTCTCATTTCACCAATCAGTTTGGGAAGATGTGAAGAAGGGTTGAGCTCTCATAACTGCAACTGAAGGCAAGAACAATTCAATTAAGGAAGGAAAAAAACACTAACAAGCGCTGTAATTATAGGGCATTTTTGGTTAAAATCTTAATGTATCATTTCTGTGCAAGACATGCATTATATGTGTATATCTTTTACAATTATATATCATAACATCAACTCACTCAGAGTTCTTAGAGCTGCACTGCTAACCTTAATTCTGGAAGTTCTTTGTTTAACTTCACTTTGGGATTTCCTAAATTAAACTCACTTTACTTATTTACTTTCTTTTACAGGAGGACTGTTTCTAAATTTTATAACAGAATTCAGCTAGGTACTGTGGCTATTGTATTATAGAAAAAAAAGATAGTCTTAGGACATCCGTACCAAATCAATATAAGGAAAAAACAATACAGATAAAATTATTATTTCAGTACACCTAAACATCTATTCAGAATGTATCTAATGTTTGTCTTTACTGTTCTTTTGGCTTTCTTGGAACAAGAGCATTTGTGCAATGGCATGAGCAAGAACAACTCCAATGGCATTAGAAGTCTGTAACTGAAGGAGTATGACTACCATAATGGTCACCAGAAGGACTAATCATCTAGGAGTCACAAATGGACTAATCCAACCTGTTCAACTACAGTTTTCACTGTTTTTAAACTTGGACTAGTTTATCACTGTAACACGTTCGATGTTTCTTTTCAGACAAGTACATTGTATTAAAATAAGAATGTCTGTTTTTCTTAAAACACTGACATAAATACAGTTTTATTTCCCATTTTACACCCAGCCCCCTAACATTAGAAACTCAACCTTGTCCTTCACACTATCCTTATTGTAAAGATGAGGGGAAAAAGATGTTTTAACATCCTGAGGCAACCATGATTTCAAGTGAACTTACTCAATATTACATTTACACATAGTTAAAAAATGTCACTGACATCAGTAGAAATAATCAGGGTTTCTTCCTACCCAAATAAAATAACATTTTCTGAATTAATAAATAAAACATTACCTGCTCAAGTACGTTGCTACTAGATTATTTTTCTGAAAATAATGCAGCTAGCTCTGTGTACAAAATAGGCATTCAGAAAGTGGTCATCATTTAGTTTTTATAAAACTAAGCATGAATTACACATACTGAGTTTCTGTAAGATTCCTTCATCCATGACTCAGACTAAGAATCTAATGTCAGACAAAGTAACATTTATCAAAACATATTAGGAATTTCAGTTATATCACTTTTGTACTGTCATTTGTAAATTACAGTATTTGAACTCTCTACTACAATTAATCATTGCAATTTGAAACCAGTTTGGAACTCTTCCAAACAGAAGAGACATCAGAAACATTGCTGGATTTATGCTTAGCTGACAGTGTTATGATGAGAATGAGATACAGTTGGGCTCTAGCACTGGCAGAAATGTCACAGAGCAGTACAGCCGAACATGCTAAAACCCCTTCTGTTTTAATGACTAATTGATAGTGTCAGTTGATTGAAAGCAATGGAGATCATTTGGGCAGCATTGTTTTTTCCTCTCTACTAATAAAAGCCTGAAACCCATGACAAAAAAAAATGGTGTAAATCTACTTGAAGGTAGGTGGAAGTGAAAGAACATTACTAATGCTATCTGTGAATCAATTGATTCAAATAGAAACCACTAAGTAAATTACCTTCACACACCCACAAGAATCCAATGGGGTTCTAGGCCCACATTAAAAGTAGTATCTCAAACTTACCTAGCGTCTTTTGTTATAGAGACTGTATTTTCAGGGAGAAGGTTTTTCCCAATGCATAAATAACAACCGCAAATTCCAGCTGGAACTTACAAATCAGAAAGAAAGCCCTACAAAACACAAAGTACAGTCATACGTTCTGCATGTACTCCAAGAGACAGAGAGCAGGTACAGCTATGTAACGGGAATATAACCACACCTCTAGGAACAAACTTGTTTAGTCCTGGAAACACTTTAGAGCCACTGTCATGGTCAAAGTGTCACACGGTACTTGCATTTGCTTTACTCCACCTTAGGGCAAGAATGATTTAACTTCAGATTAGCCTCCCCAAAGGGCCACATGGCCAAGAAAAATGACACAAACAGATGAACATGTACTCATTTTACTGAAGTAATTAAAAAAAAAGTATAGTTAGAAACACAATAAAAAATAAGAAACGTCGTTCTTCCAAGAACAACGTTAACTTGGAGCGCGGATGTAAAAAAAACATGTAAACATGCTGGCACAGCAGTCGAAAAACAGTTCGAACCGTGCTTTGAAACTGCACGAAAGTCCCGTAGTTCTACCCCGATGGGCGGAGTGCCGCTCTCCCGACGAGACCCCAATAAATTAGATAAATAGGAGCGGGGCGGGCGCCCCCCGGCAGTCCGTCCGTGCGCGGCCGGTCCCTCACACGCCGGGGTAGCCGCAGTAGTAGACGGCGCTGCTGGCGTCCGACACGGCCGAGGAGAGCGGCGCCGCGCCCTCGGGCAGCCCGGCGGCGTCGTGGCCCGCGAAGGGCAGCCCCAGCTCGGGCTTGCAGGCGAAGCGCAGGTACTGCTCGAACTCGGCGCGGTCCACGTCGCCCAGCAGCTCCTCCTGCGGCAAGTGCTCCAGCGGCTCCCGGCACGGCACCGCCTCGGGCGGGGGCGACGGCTGCCCGAGCGCCCCCGGCGGCGGCAGCGGCGGCGGCGGCCCGCGCCCCGGGCCCGGCGGCTGGCATACCTGCCCGTAGTAGGCGTGCGGCGGCGCCGGGCAGCCCAGCAGCGCCTGCAGCGACCCGCCCGGACCCTCGCCCGCCGCCGGGTACTCGGCCGCCGCGTGCGGAGCGTAGCCGTAGGGCGCCAGCGCGCACTCCTCCCGCAGCCCCGCCGCCAGGAACGGCGCCTCGCTCTCCGCCGCGTCCAGCGGCGACGGGTCCGGCGTGGGCAGACCGTACCCGTCGAAGGCGGCGCCCGGCGGCGGGCGCTCCCGGTACTGGCTCGACGCGTAGCCCTGCTCGCCGTAGGGCGGCCCCAGCCCCTCCGCGCACATCCTGACGCCGACCTCGCCGCCCAGACCGGCCGCCGCCGCCTCCGCCAGCCCGTGCTGCACGAAGCCGCTCTCCACCCGCTTCAGCCGCTTCACCTGCTTCCGGCGCCGCGGGCGGTACTTGTAGTTGGGGTGGTCCTGCATGTGCTGCACCCGCAGCCGCTCCGCCTCCTCCACGAACGGCCGCTTCTCCGACAGCGACAGCGCCTTCCACGATTTACCTGCGCGCACAGACGCCGTCAGACCGCAGACCGCGCCGCCACACCCGCCCGGGCTGCCCTTCCTCGCCCACCGGCACCCGCGCCCGCCACCCGGTCCCCGGGGCTCCGGTCCCTGCAGCCGCCCGACGGGGCCCCCGGCGCCCTCCCGGCCCCGCTGCCCGCCCGACGGGACCCCCCCCCCCCCCGACGGGACCGCCGCCCCCGCGCTCACCCAGCATCTTGCTGAGCTCGGCGTTGTGCAGGTCCGGGTTCTGCTGCGCCAGCCGCTTGCGCTCGTCCTTCGCCCACACCATGAAGGCGTTCATGGGCCGGCGGATCCGCGCCTCGCTCTTGCTCCGCCCGCCCGCCGCCCCCGACGGCGCCGCCTCGCTCTTCGCCTTCCCCTCGCCCCGCGGGCTCAGCGACTCTGCCCACGGGCAGGGGCCCACGGCCGGCATCATGATGGGCAGCGAGCACCGCCCCTGCGCCTGGTCGTCGCTGCTGGCGTAGCCCGCATCGGGGCTGCTCATCTCGGGGCGCGCCGAGGCCGAGCGCTCCGGCGGGGCCGCGGGACGGGCTCGGCGCTCGGGCCCCGCTCGCTGCTGGCGGCCGCCCGCGCCCGGCCCTATTTCAGCTGCGGCGCGGCCAATGGGGCCGCGGGGGCGGGCGCGGCGCGGGACGGCGGCGGCTCCCGCTGTGGCGCGGGGCGGCCCCGCGGCTCCTCCCGGCCCGGCACCTGAGCGGGTCGGGGCTCCCCTCGACACCCCGTTCCCTCCCACACTCGGTTACCCCGACTCCGAGATGCTCCGGGGCCTCCGCGCTCCCGGCCGCGGCGGCGGAGCGCTGTGCCAGGCAGAGATTCCTTCCCTGCTCGCTGTCATCGTCGCTGCCCCACCGGACGCTCTCCTCCCCTCTGTGCCTTTCCTCCTTGTCACGTTGATTTCATTGAATCGCGGCATGTTCAAAATTAAGTCAGATCCTCGAAAGTTCATCGAAATATTAAGAAAGGCTGTGAGGGTCATGGAATCATAGAACAGTTTGGGTTGGAAGGGACCTTAAAGATCATCTCGTTCCAACCCCTTTGCCATGGGCAGGGATAATACTGTTTGCTTTCCTTGAAAAGCTCTTTTTGGAGGAGGGGTTGGAATTTGGCTAATTATTACTGTCCCACTGCAAGCGACACGTGAGCGTGGTCCTGAGAAGTGGGACGTGCTCATCGGCTGTGATAACTCTTCCTTTTTAAACTTTCTAGCATTTGATCGTATTTTAGATCGTATACCAGGAATTCTCATTTAAATAAAAAGGCTGTGCAGTTACAGGGTGAAAAAAAAAAAAATACTGACTCTATCGTTCCCTCATTAATTAATTTTCCCGGCCGTTAAGGATAATGCCTTTTCCCCTCCAATAAGGCGTGTTTTTCCGTGCCAGACCCTCTGCCGGGAGGGCGGTGCTCTCCGGCGGGGAGTGGGGGTGGGAGCATCCCCCTCGCTGCCCTCGAAGAACTCAGTCTTCTCTCCTGCGATCGACACGGAAATTATTTAAGGGATCTTACATTTTCCTGACCGGTACCTCTGTGTTCGTATTTCTGTTGAAGTCGAGAGTAAATGGTTTTGTGTTAGATCTTAACAAAGCACATGGTTGACCTGAGTTATTTAGTCCTCGTCTTCCAGAGCAAGTATGGAACTAGGAACCCGGGAAAGCGAATGTAAATGCCTGCAGGCCGGAAAGGGCCCGAAGGTTGGAATACATCTCGAGGAACAATCATGCGGCCATTTAATGATAATAATGGTAATAATGATAATTATGTGAACTTCAGTTTCATAGAAATCCGCTCGGACAGAAATTAGCTGAATACATTTAAAGCTCCTTCGACTGCAGGAAATAATAGTTTCTCCCCTCCATTTTTTAACACAAGCACACATAAAAATATCACTTATATTCTTTAGATACGCATTTTCAATTTCCCTAGTACAGAAATCTGCAGCTGCCGCGTTCCCCGCTGTAATCGGGAGCCAATTTTTAAGGGAGAAAAATGACACCCTCAAGGACAGGGGCAAGCAGACAGGGCCTATAGTACAACTCCGCCTTGCTTTTAATGGGCTGCCTCCGAGCCCGAAGCTGCACCGCTGCTCTCCTCGGAGGTCTGCACGGCGGCCCGTCCTCTTATTTCCCCTCTCCGTGTCCCTCTCGGTTAGCCTGGGAACTGTCGCCTGCTGTCCTTGTCTGGAGGATGCTGAAGAGAGACGTGGCTGCAGAATATTTGACCAGGAGACATGCCATCTCCAGAGCATGCAGCCGGGTGAAACCACAGCCTGTCTGAGAGCTGGGATCACATCATGCAATTCCTTCACGGCACCGAAAGACCTGACAGCGTGAGGTTAGAGGGCTTGTCCCATAAAGCGGTTCTACAGGTCATCATCGCCATTAGCAGCTCCCCTGAGGACGTGTTTCGGAGTGTCAGAAAAGGAGATGCAGCAGCATGCAGAAAGGACGTTAGGAGCGACTGTAAATGAATCGCATACTCCTCAAAAAAGGGCGGTGTTGAAACCAGTTTCGGAAAAAATATAACCCTCTATCTGCGCGCGGTCTTCGTCCTCGGAACTCCACATGCGCCTATGGGACACTGCAATCCCGGATAAGAAGGGATCTTCAGCGTGGACAGCAGCAGGGGCCGGGCGGCTCTGCACCCCTCAGTGCAGGCAGAGGAAACAAGTAACGTACCCTTTTCCTACACGTGTTCATAACCGATCGTTTTACGGGGTAGAAACTGATCACTCCCGATGGCGAGAATTTTCTTTTCTCTTTTTTTTTTTTTTTCTTTTTCTCTTTTCCTCTCCTCTGAAGGTGTGGGCTTTGGGACTTTTTTCCTGCCCAAAGAATAAAACCGAGGATGGATTCAGCAGCATCCAAACTAGAGAGAAATCGCCCAGACGTTAATAGGAACAAGGAGAATTACATAGCACTTGTTCTGGAAGGGATTCACATCTTAGTTGAAATCTCTCTGTGCTACGGACCTCCCGTGGGCTCCTGAGCACATCATTCAGGGTGCGACAAGTACGCATCATTCAGGGTGCAAAAACAGTATTGTGAAGGAGCAGCGTGAGAGAGGCCCTGGTGGGTCAGTGCACTGGGTTGGATGCAGAGACAGTTGCCGCATCTAAGAGACCCTATTCAAGCACTCGGTGAAATAAACTGTCCTCTTTTTGTAGACAGGAACCTGAAGCATGGCCATCGAGCTCTGATCTCACAGGCATGTAATCAGTGATCGCATTACTTGTCTGTTTAGCGTTAAGCGAATGTGGGTATGCAGGTACTGGATTTCACGGTCCTGGTCCTAAAGCACGTTGTTGGTGCAGCTATACAGGGCTCGTTAGCCATTGTCAGGCCTGGTGCACGCTAACATCTAAGTAAAGGACAAAAGGAGATATTTGCAGTGTTTTTCTGTCCCGTCTGGATAGTTGGGCGATTGTAACCGAGTTTGGCAGCCGGGAAAGCGCATCCCGGAGGACCGCGAGAGGCTCGGAGCGGCGAAGCCCCGGGCGCGCAGCGGGATCTCCCCATGGGCTGCAGCAGAGCCTCGGGGGACACGGGCGGGCAAGGACGCTAAATTGTCCGTTGGGAACCCTACACAGCTCCCTTCCATTAGTTGCAAAGGACCTGCCGCTGTCGCCTGTGTCCCCCTGCTGCTGGGCCGGTGCCCGCTCCGGTGTGGCTGTTGGTGCCCCTTCCTTGGCAGGCATGATAAAATTGGGGGGTTTTGCTGTCTTTCACAGGCAATTTAAACAGCGGGGAGGTGTTTAGTCCAAAACAAGAATAAAGCCGCCAGGTAAATAAGTGCAACTTGTCTATAAAGAGAAATTCTGCAGCAGTTTTACAGCTAATGCCTTTTACAGATTATTTTCCGTCCAGTTTGCAAAGCATACAGGTACCAGAAACGGATAGAAAGCCGACAAGCGAGTGTCGGGAGTTTTTGAGAGCACAAGACCTCGCTTCCTGACATTTTCACTCCCAGCTCTTCTCCACCAGTGAGTTTTTATTCTCCCGTTCTGACTTTTCTGCATCACTCGCCCTGTGTTAGATGAACATTGAGCTGGTTTTAATTCAGCATCTTTGTCTGAAGTCTCTTTCTCTCAGGTTAGGCCTGCTTGCCTTACTACATTTAAGGAAGAGAGCGTGTGCGCACATGAACACGCACCCGCACACACACAAACTCAGCCCTTTCCGACTGCAGTGTAACAACCACACAAGGAGCTCGTCTGTGTCAGGAAAAATCGAGGTCCAACTATGGACCTCTTGAAAACTGACGAATTGGTGAGACAGGAAAAACAACAACAACAAAGATCAAACCAAAACAAACCCACAAAACAAAGAGTTGAACAACTTCTGGTCACAAGTGTCCTGCATGAGCTGCAGAGAGCACTCACTGTCCCCTGGGAAGGGACCTGAAGGCGCTGCCCTGCTAAATGCCGCTGTTTAACTGGAGAGTGGCTGTTTTGGCAAGGTTAGAGAAGTGTTTAAAGATATCATCCTGTCTTTTTTTTTGCTTACTTTTTGGAGTAAAACAGAACTGCTAAGAGCAAATGCAGTTTCCAGGAAGGGAACTGCCTTGGGTGCAGTGCCCGAAACAGGGTGGCAGTGGCATATCCTGACTCTGGTGAAAAGTGGAGCAGAGTGACAAGGGTCACCTAGGTCTGGGGCAGGTACTTGCAGCCTTCCCCACAGCCTCCCGAGGCAGGTAGCGGCCTGGGAACTGCCAGAACTGTGCCACGGAAAACACTTGTGAAAATGATTTAATCGATCACGTTTGGGTCCCTGTTTTAATACTCACTTGTCACAGGCACTCATGGGACTTGAGGAAGATTTAATGTTTTCAAAAGGGCTACGGGACAGATTTGGGTGTATGTCATTTAGAAGCGGGAAGCTAAGACATGCTTTATGGAAAACAGGGCTTGAAGCGAGCGTTAGAAAATTTGCTCTAAGTATATTGTAAGTGCATAAGCTTGCTATATATTAGACATATTGAAGAAGATTCAGGCAATTCTTCCCACAGGAAGGGGCGAGAGGGTAGGGAGGAAGGAGGGAAAGCTACACATCTGGATGCATAAAGGAAAACCATGTTCCTTAGATTTGAGCCTGAAAAAGCAGTATGCAATGGGTTGCTGTAAGATCTGCCTATACACCATCACCACACACTGTTTGGCATCCAGGACTGCTATGCTGGCCGATCTTTTAAAAATATATCTATATTTATTTAACGCAACTTATTGCCCGTCGCTTCCGGCAAGTAAGTAGATGGTTTTGCACCTTTGTCATGAACCCATTTACAATTTCATGTTCACTTCAGCTTTCAACTGCCTGGCTAGTTGGGGTGAAGGAGAGAGGAGGGGATTAAGACCTGCACCTAATTTAAAAATGACAAGAAATAGTTGCCAAATTTATCAAAAGCATAATAATGATTTATTGCCAAGAGCAAGTACTGTCGTTTTACTCCAGAAAGCAGTGAACATGGGTGAAAAGGGCAAAACTCATTTAGTTTGATCTTGTAGGTTGAAAACATGTAATAAAACGAAAACTCGCGCAGTACAAACCTATCATTTTTCATGCATATTTCTTTACTGGGTATACATATGTATGCTTAGGAACACGTTACGAATCTTTCCAAATTAAAATACAAATAAGACACTTAATGTCTCTGCCCTGAGGTCTCACTTCACTCAGGAATACATCATTTTTCTCCTGCACACGTGGAAAAGGAGTGGGAGAGAGAAGCAGGGTGGGTATTTTAAGTATACCTAAGAAACCTGAAGACTGATTGAAAAGTAAAATGGGAAGGTTAAGAAACTAGAGAGTAGTGTATTTCACGGAATACTAAAAGTTTGAACTCATTTTATTTCCAGATGCACCAATAGTATGCAATTACATAGTCAATTTTTGCCAACGAGGCTGTGGTCGAAACTCACCGATCAAGGCAGTTTGCATCTGGGTCTGTGTACACTGTTTTATCTTTAGCAGGTATAAACATAAGCCTCTTTAAATATAGTTTGAAAACAGACCCCATTTACTTTCCCGTCCTCGTGAAAGACCGGTTAATCAGTGGGCAAGTCTGCCACCTCGGCCTTGGTCCCCTCCTCCCCAGGGCTCAGTTCCACAGCTTTATCTTCGGAAGCAAACGACCCAGATGACTGTTCCCCCCCCTTCCTCCTATTTAAGTAATAAAACATAATGAATTTATCAGTTCCACTCGGCAGCTGGACTCAGTCCTACCATCTAAATGAAAACGCCCTTTTTTTCCCATGAAAATTTAACTGGAAGGCGCATATTTGTCAATCACAAAGATATTTCTATCTAGAGTGGCGATTATATAGTATAAGGAATCTCTTTAGGAAAGGAAGATTCTCTGACGTGCCGCCGTGGCTGGGTGCCCCAGCAGGCTGCTCCAGAACAGCCTCCCCTATCAGAGGCTCGTATCGAAGTTTTTCACCTACTTTGAACCCCTTTTAACTGCTCCTGTTCTCCCCAGAGAAGATCTGATACCCTCGTCCCCCGTTCCCCGTCTCCTTCCCCGGCGCAGCTGCTGAGACAGGAGAGGCATTCTCTCCGGGGAAGTGCTTTAACTAGCGTTTATCGGTCCATTTCAACCAGGCGCTATTCTTAATGACATCCAATGTGTCCACGATTGCACTAAAACCAGATCCAAGTCCTTAACCCGTTTGGGTCGAGAGCTATCTTAGAGCCTTTTTACACGTCAGACATAAAATAGGTCGCCTTTCTTTTTTTTTTTTTTTTTCTTTTTTTTCAGTCATATTACTTAAAAGTCTAAAAAACCACCAATAAAGTAAACAAAAAGCGAATATACAACAAATTAAAGAACAGCGTGGGGTAGACAGTTTCTGAACGCTTAAAATTTGTTTCTACGTTGAGCAAAAGAGAAGGAAGAAGGCTGTGTCTACAGAAGGGGTGAGAGGATCTATTGCTCGGTGTAAGTGACATTAGTAAAAGTACTTAAAAAAGAAATAATAATGGATTACAAAGGACGATAATTTCTCTTCCAGGAGATATCAGCGACAAGTTTTATTATTTTCTGTTTATTTGTAAAAGTGCAAAATTATTCTGTACAAATCCAACATATAAAAACGAGCACTCTGTACAAATTACAAAAGCACACGGATCTCTAACAAGATCCCAGAAATAGTTTCCCACGTGGGTAAAAAGGATCACGATTCCACAGCAGGAACAGTTTTACGAGTCACCGCCGGACAGCGATGGCAACACCTGCCGCAGGTGGACGGTCAGACGGCGTGTCTCCTCCTAAACCTCGAGCAGGTCACGGCAACCCGGTCAGTTCTCAAGACTCCAATAAATTAGATAAATAGGAGCGGGGCGGGCGCCCCCCGGCAGTCCGTCCGTGCGCGGCCGGTCCCTCACACGCCGGGGTAGCCGCAGTAGTAGACGGCGCTGCTGGCGTCCGACACGGCCGAGGAGAGCGGCGCCGCGCCCTCGGGCAGCCCGGCGGCGTCGTGGCCCGCGAAGGGCAGCCCCAGCTCGGGCTTGCAGGCGAAGCGCAGGTACTGCTCGAACTCGGCGCGGTCCACGTCGCCCAGCAGCTCCTCCTGCGGCAAGTGCTCCAGCGGCTCCCGGCACGGCGCCGCCTCGGGCGGGGGCGACGGCTGCCCGAGCGCCCCCGGCGGCGGCAGCGGCGGCGGCCCGCGCCCCGGGCCCGGCGGCTGGCATGCCTGCCCGTAGTAGGCGTGCGGCGGCGCCGGGCAGCCCAGCAGCGCCTGCAGCGACCCGCCCGGACCCTCGCCCGCCGCCGGGTACTCGGCCGCCGCGTGCGGAGCGTAGCCGTAGGGCGCCAGCGCGCACTCCTCCCGCAGCCCCGCCGCCAGGAACGGCGCCTCGCTCTCCGCCGCGTCCAGCGGCGACGGGTCCGGCGTGGGCAGACCGTACCCGTCGAAGGCGGCGCCCGGCGGCGGGCGCTCCCGGTACTGGCTCGACGCGTAGCCCTGCTCGCCGTAGGGCGGCCCCAGCCCCTCCGCGCACATCCTGACGCCGACCTCGCCGCCCAGACCGGCCGCCGCCGCCTCCGCCAGCCCGTGCTGCACGAAGCCGCTCTCCACCCGCTTCAGCCGCTTCACCTGCTTCCGGCGCCGCGGGCGGTACTTGTAGTTGGGGTGGTCCTGCATGTGCTGCACCCGCAGCCGCTCCGCCTCCTCCACGAACGGCCGCTTCTCCGACAGCGACAGCGCCTTCCACGATTTACCTGCGCGCACAGACGCCGTCAGACCGCAGACCGCGCCGCCACACCCGCCCGGGCTGCCCTTCCTCGCCCACCGGCACCCGCGCCCGCCACCCGGTCCCCGGGGCTCCGGTCCCTGCAGCCGCCCGACGGGGCCCCCGGCGCCCTCCCGGCCCCGCTGCCCGCCCGACGGGACCCCCCCCCCCCCCGACGGGACCGCCGCCCCCGCGCTCACCCAGCATCTTGCTGAGCTCGGCGTTGTGCAGGTCCGGGTTCTGCTGCGCCAGCCGCTTGCGCTCGTCCTTCGCCCACACCATGAAGGCGTTCATGGGCCGGCGGATCCGCGCCTCGCTCTTGCTCCGCCCGCCCGCCGCCCCCGACGGCGCCGCCTCGCTCTTCGCCTTCCCCTCGCCCCGCGGGCTCAGCGACCCTGCCCACGGGCAGGGGCCCACGGCCGGCATCATGATGGGCAGCGAGCACCGCCCCTGCGCCTGGTCGTCGCTGCTGGCGTAGCCCGCATCGGGGCTGCTCATCTCGGGGCGCGCCGAGGCCGAGCGCTCCGGCGGGGCCGCGGGACGGGCTCGGCGCTCGGGCCCCGCTCGCTGCTGGCGGCCGCCCGCGCCCGGCCCTATTTCAGCTGCGGCGCGGCCAATGGGGCCGCGGGGGCGGGCGCGGCGCGGGACGGCGGCGGCTCCCGCTGTGGCGCGGGGCGGCCCCGCGGCTCCTCCCGGCCCGGCCCCCGAGGAGATCGCGGGCTCCAGCTCGGGAAGCTCTGCCCTCCCCCCCCCCGCGGTGCATTCAAGGGAACTGAGAGCGCGTTCCTAAGTGACCCTCGGGCTCCGTCCCTGCTCCCCGCAATGGCAGCAGAAACCGTCCAAACAACCCTCTCCGGAGGAGGCGCGCAAGAGGTGGAAGGGACAGATTATCTCCTAGACACCCTATTACACCCGGAGAGATGCAAGGGGCTTCTTCTGTAGGCAAACTTGGAAAGTTATTTGGGAAGAATAAGCCAAGTCGTCAGCGCTGTCTCCCACTTCAGCCTCCTACCTCCTAATGACACCTTAGCGTATTTTGCCTCGCAAGCCCAGGAAAGATGGAAATTGCTTGAGATATGAGGATACTGAATGCTCAGTAAAGCTTATGATATATATCCTAACCCACTTTTTTCATACTTCGTAATAAAGTTATTCAGTATCTGCCAAACGCGCAAATATATATTGTATATGGCTTTATAACTTTAAATCAGTTATGATTTAAGTTGAGCTTCGAAGTATGCATGGCTTGTTGCATTACTTTGTTCGAGATTTCTCTGATTTGCCTGAATAAATGAACTGTAAATACAAACAGATATTTGTAAAAAGCCCATCACTTGCAGAAAAAACAAAAATTCTATCTCACCACCGTACATGTTCTTCTTTGGCATACAAACTACTGTAAAACACGCCGTTTTCACGGTCGCTCTGATTAATATTTGCATTGTTATGTGGTGCTATTAAATGCATCAATGCTTATTTGGGAAAGCGCTGAACTTCAAACTGAAGATCAAAGAGGTTTATTTGGTGAAGGACACCTTTGTTTGGGTAACCACTTCGATCAAATAAACCAATATTGTAAGTATTCTCACTGAAATTAAATGAATGAAGCCGACATCACTATTAACTTCTCCTGATATTGTATTTCCTGTTTTCGTGCAACACAAAACCTGTTCCTTTACACTTGATAGCCAGTGGATACTCTAAAATGAAGAAAACGCAGTGGAGAGCTGTAACTGCCCAAGACTAAGACCGGGAAAGGTAGTTCTTGGGGCACGTCTTTCCGCTCCCCTCTGTTTGTTAGAGACTATAAGCAAGTAATGTATTTCCAGACTAATGGTATCTTATATTTATCCCTATTGCGAGGAGTCGAAACTGTCCCCGAAAGACTAGTGTCTGCCTAAAACCAAGCAGAGACAAGGTTTTAGGCCCCCGCCGTTCAAACCCAGGAGCCTGTCCAACGCCACGAGGCTGCGATTCAAAGAGCTCTGCTTTTCTTCCTTGTGTCAGATGCTGCAAAAAAGCAGCGGAGGTGAAAGCAATGTTCCTGCACGTATGTATGTGTACACTGATCTCATACTAATATATAATAATGCCATTCTTGCAAAAGCGTAATGCATTTACAATTGATTGTAAAAGAGGTGCATCGGGACGGTTTCCCCTTGGAAAGCAGATCGTCATCACAGAATTGGAATGCTCCTTAGGAATTAAGTGCTTTTTCGCTCGTTTTCAGTCCAGTGCCCCTGGGACTACGCTACCTTAGGGCGTACCTTTCTAAGGTTGGTGTGCCATTGACTTTATTTTTATGGCTGAGGTTGTGACATTCCCGACGCGACGTGCTAGGGCACAGAGACCTTAATCCTAGGCCAGCTGCCCGGGGACAGGTCACGCACTGAAGAACGGATGATACCCAGAGACGATTCGGAATTAAACAGGATTCGAATCGTATCTGAAACAAAGTCAGGCAGAAGGAAAGTGTCTGTATCTTTCACCGCAGAGAAGAGAACACTTCGCTGAGGGGAGAAAGCGAGGTAATTTCCTAGCAAAACAAAAATCAAGAAGGCAACAATGCACTGCCTTAACGAAGCCTGTGATTTCCAGCGACTCCCACACCAGTTCCCAGCTCAAGCCGTATCGCTGGCTCAGGGAGAACCGAGCGCCGAGGGGTTTAACGCGCAGGAGAGAGTATTACCTTTTTATACGAGCTGATCTCGTTAAAACGACAAAGCGTCCCCTTTACTCTATTTAGTAGAAACATTTTCGTCAGTCAAGGGAACAAATCCTGCAAGAGCTTGCGCTGAAACCGTTCAACGAGTAGAGGGACTGCTGACAAATACACTTTGCGGAAATTTTGAGGTTGTCACTTCCAGCAGAAAAGAAAATGTTTTTCTATATAATGAACATGAGGTAATAAACTAAGCAAACTGCCGCTGACTTTGTTTGGGAGATTTGTGCAAACTGTTTCTACAGCTCATTGATCTGGGATCAAAGAAAGAATGGTGTGTTTTGAATCTAAGCCGAGAAAGTAAAAGCTCCCTGGTTTGTACAGAAAATGTTGGCAGTTTGTGACCTTTTCAGTGCCCCTGGCATCATAAGTAGATTATCTCACCTTTTTTTCTCGCTTTCTGCGTTTTGACTGTTTAGGTACTTTAGGATTGTAACTTTACAGCACAGACTATGGCTCAAGTTGTCCTCTCTGCTCCTACCTCCCTTCCCTGAAGCTCTTACTAAAGAGCTTCTTCCGACGCTCCTGCAACCTTCGTGGTCGCACGACTCCTGGGGTCATTCGTTAACTTTCCCAACCTAACAATGCCGCCGAGAGTTCATCCTTCTGATTTATTGACCTTTTAAACCCGCCGGTACACAGCGCGGGGGCGCGGAGCGGGGATCCTCCGGCGAGAGATGTGTTTCTATTTCGGGTCCATTACAGAATGCGGTGTTGGAAGTGGTGCTCCCACCGTTATCAGAGCCGACCACAAATGCCACATGAAAAGCAGCAAACATCCGGAGGGTTTCCTGCAAATCGAGCAGTTTCTCAAGACAAGAGCCTTTTTTTTTTTTTTTTTTTTTTTAGTGTGTGTTTAAAGGCAACGCGTTTTGCCTCTTTAAAGCAGTTTCAAACCCACTAAACGAAAGCAGACCAGCCCGGCAACCCGGCATAGAGTGCAAGAAATCTCCCCCAATCAAGACTTTTTAGGAATTTGCGTTAGGAAAGTGTGTGGGTGGCAGAGAGCCATGTCAGGAACGACCCGCTATGGGAGGGGAAAAAAAAAATAATTAAAAAAACACAACAAAAATAAAGGGAAAGGTGTCCTTTTCAGAAATTCTACGTATAACTATAGAAACAGCGTTAGCTACTTGACAGGAAAGCAATAGTCCCCGACGTTTAAAAAGTTACTTCTTCGCCTCCTACGTCAGTTTAATCTGCAAATTGCTTTCTAGCAAATACACCCAAACACCAAACAAAAATCTCCCTGCAGGCAGAGCGGAGCCCCTTCAGGGGAAACGCAGCGAGCTCGGCAGCTGCCGGGGACGGACGGGCTGGGGGAACAGCACGGTCCCTGCCCGCAGCCCTGCGCTGCCGCTTTGCTGTGTGTTAAGCAACCGTGACACCGCCTTTTTTTTAGGACTGAAGGGTATCCTGCGCGGGGAGAGGGATGTGCGCGACTTCCACCTCAGAGGTAAGAGCCCCGGGACCCAGCAGCTGTTGACTCCTTTCGCCAGGAGCAGTCCTGAGCCTGACGAGCGCAGAGGAGGAGGGAGAGCCCTGGGTAACCTTCTCGTTTCGCTCATCCTTTCTTCTCAGCGCTGGGAGACGCGTAATTTATACACATACAAATAGATACTTCTCGCCATCTGTCGTTCTTCCAGCCACATAGTGGCATATAGCACTCCTGTGTTAGTACACTGAGGGACAGTCAGAAAAATTCCTTGTCTAAAGGAAATGGTGTTTCTATAAAGCTAATGAAGGTTTGAATTAATGCTTTGTTCTGGCGGTGCTCGTTCTGGAGGACCCGAGGTGCGGGACAGAGCCTCCACCGCGCTTTCTCCTAGGAAGGAGTTAACTCTGCTGCCCACGGGATTGCTTGGGCTTGGCTTTAATGGAGCTGTAGCGCCTTTCCTGCCCCCGTCTCAAGCCGTAAATCAGATGTATGGGAATCAACGGGAAATGCCATGTTTAACTAACACCAGTGCTAGGTGCTTCTGCAATATCTATTCCAGGTAGATAATACGTGGAGCCAAACAAATTCCAATGAAGACAATGGTAAATGCTACTCGATTTAAACGACATTGAAAGGAAGCCTAGAAATGGCACTTTCCTCAAACTGCTAAAAACATAATCCAGTTCCAAGGCTCACCATCTATTACATTAATAAATTGATCTACTCCTTAATATAAAGATTAAATAATATAAAGATTATATATATAAATATTAAATATAAATATTAAATATAAAGATTTATAAATAAGATTAATATAAAGATTAAATAATGAGGCTAAGATCGCAGACTTGTTGCATTCCAACAATAAAATTCTAACAGCTTGACTACTCAAGGAGTTCCCAGCTTCATTATGCTTTCGCTGCTCTTTGATTTGAGAATGAGTGGCATAGGACCACAAAGCAGCACAATAGGTGAGGCCGGATTGTACCTCCCTACACCTGAATTTCCAAGAACAGAAATCCTGTTAGTTTCCATACTTAAGTATATGCAAGTCACAAAAAGCCCAAAACGAAACACCCCCCCCCCCCCCAAAAAATACTTTATACAATGCTGGAGCCACTCCAAAAGATCAGGGATCTGAACTGGATTAAAGAATTTGGCCAAGCCTCTGTATTTATGCTGAGTTTATGTCAGCAGAGCTACTGCAAACTTGCACCTGTGTAAGAGTTATTCTGACGTGCTAGATGCAAGTCATGTAAGTATACGATTAAAAAGCTCATCCCAGTTACATAGGAATGAAATAAATTTCTTCTTCGTCACCAATCGGTTCTCAAAGAGTCCTTATTAAGGCCAGAAGAATGAGTGTAAATAAGACATTCTCTAGAAGATGGGCTGTGCTATCTTATAATATGCCATCGGAGTCTTGTAGTGCATATTTATGCATTGCTTCCTTTAGTAGGTAGAAATATTTTGCCATAATCTCAGAGCATAAAGTCCTTTGTCTTCAGACAGAATAAAATTGTTACATTATATAAATGAGAAAGCAGCTGAGATGGGCAGTTATTGTTCCATCATACCAGTTACTCACAGTTTCAGAAGAGATGGTCTGGAATTGTAGCATATGGAAATAACGCCGTGCTAGCATAAGGGGTAGCAGAAGTATGTTAGTGATACTTACAAAATTATTAGATGATGGTTAGTAAATCCAAACATCAACGGCTTACCATTTGCAGTTCTGATGAATCAGCAGTGACAAACAAGTAAGGACCATACAGAAATCAAGAATGGATTTGAACCCTCAGCAAGATAAATAAAACCTTTTTCCTCGATGGACAATATAATGCACTTTTATTCAGAAAAAAAAAGTGATTGCTGTCCTTTCCTTCTCAGATAGTAAATGTTGTGGTAATCTTGTTAAAAATAGCTGCTCCTATGTGACCAAAAAGGGCATTCTTTATAACCAAGATATATGAATACAAAATTTGATGCTGATTTTGCTAATCACTGTATCATATTGTTTAAAGCTGTCATTTCAAAATTTCCCCACTGGAAATGCTCTGAATTGTCATTGTATCTTTGCAATTATATTCAGTGATTAAGTGTACCATAACTTTTGACATCTGACATTTATCCAGATAAATAAATTATGAAAAAAAGCACCAGGCAGTTGGGAGTATTAGGAAATTAATTTGGTTTCATTATTTGATAACTGCAAGTGTTTGTGTTTCTGATGTTTATGTTTCTTGGATACTCTTAACTTTTAGAGTAAATTTTAATTGCAAATGAATTATTTTATTATGCAGTCATATTAATGTATTATTTGAATATTAATTAACATTCCAATAATGTTCCATTGAAACATCATAGGAAGTTGTAGATTATAAGAAAAACACAACTGCACATCTTCCAAATCCAAAGCAGTCAATCTGAGCATGTTTCTGATACCTTCTATCAAACTTGCAGCACTTTCAACGGCAGACGTCTGTTTGCTTTACAGGGCACAATGAAGTCTATAATTTCTCTGCTTAGAATCCATTAGTATTCAATGTTCTGAACGCCTTTGGCTACCACTAAGCAGTGAGAAAAGGCAACTGAACATGGTCATGGGATCATGACTAAGACAATTAGAAACTTTAAATAAAATGGACAACTAAGCTTGAAAAAACTACCAAGCTATGTTGAGCAATACAGTTTTTTTTTGATCCAGCCATTATTACTTGGTCCTGAGATATGTTTAGAATTATCTAGCTTTTGATTTGACCGTCACATCTATTTCACTTGCCTGGTCTACTTCTGTTTGAATAAAATTTAAGAACTAAAAGTCCCCTCTCCTCCTCCTTTGTCCCCTTAACATCACCTTTTTATCTTCACACAGCCTTTGAAGAGTATTTGCTGAAAGGATGAGAGAGCAGTTATCACACAAGCTGAAAACTTAAAAAAAAAGAAACCCCAACCCAGGAATTTCAATAAACTTAGTCTGTAGCTAGATCAAGAACTAGAGATCCTCACTCCTACTGCAAACAACCCGCAAGATCTAAGGCAATTTCTACACAGCTATCTCCAGTTTACCAGTTCTATTAAGAGAGGATACCTCTTTAACTGGGCTCGAGATTTAAAGATTTCAAGAATATTCGATTTAGAAATCTTGCTTCAATGATAAATTTAATGACTTTTTCAGTTTTTTTAAAAATTCAGTCAATTCTTCTGTAGGAGTCAGTTTATGTAGTACCTAGGTACAGCCTGTGATAGCCTTCTACCATTAAAGCCTGGAGAGATTTGAATTAATGAAGCAAGGTGGATGACTACAGAGCTTTAGTTTCCGGGTTTATATGTGTACAAATATACTTGCTACAAAAGCAAAGTGTATTTGTGCTTTTTTCTTCAGACCAGTATCCTGCAAAAAGTAATGCTAATAAGTCGCTCAGCATAGGATAAACCGAAAACCACCTAAGAAATATTAATCAACCACTCTGGTGATTTACTAAGGCCAGGGTTAGAACTGAAGGACAGTAAAATTATCTTACACAATTGTAAGACCTAACTTTCCATAGGCATCTGTTTCCAGCAGTCAGTCTCCTGGCCTCCCCTTCCAATCAGTGAGAAATTGAAAGTTTGCTATTGCAAGACCAACGCCACTTCAGGAAACAAAGAAAACGAGTGTTGACAGTTGCTAGCTATACTTTATATGCCAGTGCATGCGAGTGCTCAAATGCTGTGATTATTCATGTAAAAAGAAAATCTGAACTAAGACAAGCCAAAACACGTAGGTAGTTCAGTTGACAACCACTCAACCACTCACCAGAGGGAGCCCATTTTCCCCAAAAGCCATCATCTGTAGTACAGCCAGCCTGGTACCTGCTGGGTCCTCAGAACCACCCCTCTGAAAACTCTACAGCTGCTGGGAAAAGCAGTTGCTAGCTAAGGGAGCCACGCAGACACACCGTGGACAGGAAAATACAAGGCTGTAAATACTTTCTGCACCACAAAAAGACCTTTGATGAATAAGATGTTACATTTGCCTTTTAAATGGAACATTTTTGAATGAAATCAGTTGTATATCTACAGCATGTCACTGACAGATGTAAACATTTTATATTGTCCTAGGTAGCCTTCTTGTGACTGCTAGACTATATTTGTGATATATTGCCACTGAGTACTCTAAGCTAGGTTCTTGCAAGAAAAGTATTACTTTTTCAATAGAAAAATAAAAACTTTACAAAGAAAGACATTTCTCACTTTATCTTACCTCAAGAGAAAGAACCACCCTTCTAATTTGCTAATAATTCTCTATATTCCTTAAAGTCTAACTGAAAAACTCTAGCGATCTATCTTGGATTGCAACTAAGCACAGAAAAAAGTCTGAGCTCAAAGCTAACACCAGAACACGTCCTGTTCAAGAAGGACCTGCAGCTTCTTCCAGGGTCAGATTGTGCATGTACAATCAATGTTTGGAATAGGGCATAATACAGAGGTTTCTTGGCAGCTTTCAGAATCCAACAGAGCTGCAAAAGTTGGGTTTTTTTTTGTTTTGTTTTTAATCTTAGGCCAGCTAAACAGAAGATCCGTTTAGCAGTAAAACTACATTGCTGCCTATCGGAACAGGAAAACCTTGTAGTGAAGTTACATCAGCAACGATGTGTTTCACGTGCCTACAGCTGCATACCTCCAGGTATCTGCCCTTTTTTTCCTTCAATATTGTGAAATATGATTAAGTTACTCCATTTGCTTTTAGTGTCTTGTTTGTTCTTCACATGTTTCTTCCTTAATTACTGGTGAATACGTTTCTTCAGCATCCTTCTTTTCTCAGAAACTCCTAGTTGGCAGTCAGTAGATGCCACAACACAGACACGAACTGGAGATCATTAAAAATCAAACCACACTGGTTATCAACTTTCCATAAAAAGTAAATCTATTGGTGCAGCTTTTATTGGGCTGTGTGTGTAAATCTCTTTTTCAGGTTTGCAACTGTGCAGCAGCACATTTTTTTGCCAGTTGTCAGACTAATTCAACAGCAAAATCCAAGCAATGAAGATTTTGCCTGGGTAAGTGATGGTTGTACATAAGTTGTAAGAAGTATTTCAAACTAATTCTTAGGATTTCCTTTTCAGTTTGTAGCTTTGGAAACATTCTGAAATGCAGTCAACACAGTTTTATTTAAATATGTTTTTATGGAACTAAGGTTGGGTATATCACCTGTCTTTGGAAGGATTCCATATTATTGGTGACTCATTGGTCCGTCAGCTTTCCCTAGCTAGATATTGAACCTGAACACAGCACCAGCAACACACTAGCCCATCAGGACTTCACTTTATAGGAGCAAGAAATTAATCTGAAATTGAAACAAGAAGATAAGACAAAGTTATTCAGTTACTAAATTACATACAAGCATGAGTATGGAATCTGGGGAATCCCTTTGACAGATGAATACAGAGTTTAGTCTTATGTCTCAAGAGAACTCTTACTGTTAGGCACACAAAGCAGTGAAATACTCAACATGTATTTTTTGCCACTAAACAATTAATTTACAGAATATTTGATAATATTCTTATTAATCTTATGCATATGTTTATAAATCACTTATGTCATTGGCTCAGCCAATGAAATTTCAAATTTAACATTTCAAAATTTCCAACAACAAAAGAAATGGCTGCTGCTCATTTGCCTACAATTGGTTAATAAACATGCATTATCATTTTCTTATAAAAAGAAAAAAATCTGTGAAGCTATTTTTAGCCTTGCTAGATGTTTTCAATAAAAGAGAGGTGTTAAAATTCATAGAATCATAGAATAGTTAGGGTCGGAGGGGACCTTAAAGATTATCTAGTTCCAACCCCCCTGCCATGGGCAGGGACATTCCACTAGATCAGGCTGCCCAAGGCCCCATCCAACCTGGCCTTGAACACCTCCATGGATGGAGCATCCACAACCTCCCCGGGCAACCTGTGCCAGTGCCTCATCACTCTCATAGTGAAGAAATTCTTCCTAATGTCCAGTCTAAATCTGTCCCTCTCCAGTTTACACCAATTCCCCCTGGTCCTGTCCCCACAAGCCTTTATGAAATAGCCCCTCCCCAGCTTTCCTGTAGGCCCCCTTTGGATACTGGAAGGTTGCTATAAGATCTTCTCTGAGCCTTCTCTTCTCCAGGCTGAACAACTCCAACTCTCTCAGCCTGTCCTCATAGGGAAAGTGCTCCAGTCCTCCAATCATCTTTGTAGCCTTCCTCTGGACCCATTCCAACAGTTCCATATCTTTCTTACGTTGAGGATTCCAGAACTGGACACAGTATTCCAGATGAGGTCTCACAAGAGAGGAATAGAAGGACAGAATCACTTCCCTCACCCTGCTGGCCATGCTTCTTTTGATGCAGCCCAGGACAGTTGGCCTTCTGGGCTGGGAGTGCACATTGCCAGCTCATGTCAAGCTTCTCATCAACCAGCACCCCCAAGTCCTTCTCTGCAGGGCTGCTCTCAAGCACATCACCCCCCTTTGTGTACTGAAAATGGGGATTGCCCCAACCCAAGTGCAGGACCTTACACTTGGCCTTGTTGAACCTCATGAAGTTCTCAGAGTCCCACTTCTCCAGTCTGTCCTGGTCCCTCTGGATGACATCCCATCCTTCCAGTGTGGCAGCTACACCATTCATTGAGGTGTCATCCTCAAACTTGCTGAGGGTGCACTTGATCTTGCTGTCAATATTATTGATAAAGATGTTGATCAGCACTGGTCCCAGTATGGACCCCTGAGGGACACCACTTGTCACAGATATCCATCTCGACTTTGAGCTGTTGACCACTACTCTTTGAATATGACCATCCAAACAGTTTCTTATCCACCTTACCGTCCACCCATCAAATCCATATCTCTCCAACTTAGAGAGAAGGATGTTGTGGGGGACCATGTCAAAGGCTTTACAGATGTCTAGATAGATCACATCTGTCGGTTTACCCGATCATAGAAAGCCACCAAGTTGGTCAGACAGGACTTGCCCCCGGTGAAGCCATGCTGGCTGCCATTAATCACCTCCCTGCTCTCCATGTGATTTAGCATAGCTTCTAGGAGGATCTGTTCCACGATTTTCCCAGGCACAGAGGTGAGGCTGACAGGTCAATAGTTCTCAGGGTCATCTTTTCTACCCTTTTTAAAAATGGGCACAGCGTTACCCTTCTTCCAGTCACCAGGGACTTTTCCTGACTGCTGTGACTTTTCAAATATCCCGGAGAGAGGCTTGGCAACCACATCTGCCAATTCCCTCAGGACTCTGGGATGCAGCTCATCAGGTCCCATGGACTTATATGTGTTCAAGTTCCTCAGGTATTTGTGAACCTGATCCTTCTCTACTGTGGGAGGGGGTCTACCCCCAAGTCACCATCTTGCTGTTTCATGACCCAGGAGGGGCCAGGAGAGCAGTTATTGGTGAAGACTGAGGCAAAAAGGTTGTTAAGCACCTCAGCCTTCTCCTCATCTGTTGATAGATGATCCCCTTTTCCAGTCATCAGTGAGGGTACATTCTCTTTGATCTTCCTCTTTTGATTGATGTACCTGTAAAAGCCCTTCTTGTTAGTCTTTACTTCTCTTGTCAAGTTCAGTTCCAGCTGTGCCTCTGCCTTCCTGCCTACACAACCAGGCAGCGTCTCTGTACATGTCCCAGGTTCCCTGTCCCTGCTTGCACTGCCTATGCCGTTTCTTCTTCTTGTTTAGTTTTACCAGCATGTCTTGACTCAGCCATACCGATCTCTTCCCTTTCCTGCCTGATTTTCTGCATACGGGGACTGAGCACTCTTGCACCCTGTGGAAGGCTTCCTTAAATATTTTCCAGCTCTGTTCCACTCCCTTGTCTCAGAGGACCATGTCCCAGGAAGTCCTACAGAGTAATTCCTTGAAGAGCTGGAATTGTGCTTTCCTGAAATTGAGTGTCTTGCCTGGAATTCTGCTTTCCTGAAATTTAGTGTCTTGCCTATACTCCTCACCGGTCCCATATCACTCTGGATTTTGAATTCCACCAGTGCATGATCACTGCAGCCCAGGCTGCCTCCGATCCTAACGTCACTGATGAGTTCGCTTGTATTGGTGACCATAAGGTCCAGTATTGCTTCTCCTCGGGTAGGGGTATCTATTAGCTCGACTAAGAAATTATCTTTGATGCACTCCAGGAGTCTCCTGGATTGCCTACAGCCTGCTGTGCTTCTTCTCCAGCATGTGTCTGGGTGGTTGAAGTCCCTGAGTGGGATGAGAGCGTGCAAGCGCGAAGCCTCCTGTAGCTGAAGGAAGAAGGCTTCATCTATTGTCTCTCCTTGATTGGGCGGCCTGTAGTATACACCAACCACAAGGTTCCCGTTGGTTCTTCCACCTTTAATTTTTACCCACAAGCTTTCTTGTGGGTAAATAAAAAAATTCAAAATCTATATTTGAAAACTAGTGTACCGTGATATATGTTCCAATGCTCTCCCAAAGAGAAGCAGAGGAGTCCTGGCACAGCCCTTGCAGAAACACTTTTCCAGCTTGCTACATGTGCACTTGCACATGTTGACTTTATTGGATTAAAGCCATAGTGTTGAGATATACAACACATTTCTTCTTACAGTACTACAAATAAAAACTAACAGTGTTGCAGCAATGAGTGATTAGAAAGCTACGATAGCACTGCTTACAAAAACTTTAAATAACGTGTAATACTGAACTGTATAGTTGCCTAAGAGGTATATTTCACTAGAAATAAAAAGCCATTATTATAAAAGTTATAATGGACATTAAATTATATTATGGACAGAGACTGTTGATTAGTGGCTGCTTTCACAAAGCAGAGATTATTATTCAACTTTACCCACTTAAGCAGGGTTTATAGGTTCCCATATATTTAATGTGATCTCATCCACAGAGCGGCCATATGTTAAGGTCGTTTTTTATAGAAGTGTAGGTCAATATCTATCCTGCAATACTGAAATAAGAGATGAATAGAAAGACATATTTGTATGACAAAATTTGATAACAAATATTCTGAATAAAATATTTTTTCAGTGATGTATCTTAGTACATAACTTAGTTTCAAGTGTTTTTACAGAAAGAAAATGAAATGAAAATATTAATTAAATACAATACGTGGTACCAGAAATAATTTGGACATATCGCTAGGAAGATCACAAAGCGTTCAAGGTTATGTTTTAAATTCCTAGCCAGAATCAATAAATCTATCCTAGTAACTTTACAAGCATGAGACATTTACTAGGGGAAGTTTTCTTTCAAGAGCCAATTATTATCCACTGCTTTGTTAAAAATAATTTAAGAAACGGCCAACCAGCTTGAATTTTAGAAAAAGAGTTTGTTGCAATGTTAGTAGCATTAAGGCAATTTTCCAGAAATTACACAGTTCAAAATCAATTGTATAAATTTCACAGCAAAGAATTATTAAAAAAACCGAACAACAACAAGAACAAAGCCCAACCAAACCAAAAAAACCCCGGCAGTTCTAGATGTGTTTAACCATCTTTTTAGGAGAGGCTGTGACCAGATCCCACTTCCACGGAATAACTGCATGTCTAAACAGAAGTGTTGTCCAAGAAGGAGGAAGATCAGCACTTCCATTTCAGAAGACTCTGAAGGGCATACAACTGAGACAGCACACCAAGATCACATATATAGATGCAGCTTCACCCTTTGTCACAAGCTAAATTGGACATTATTTTGAACAACCATCGTATCAAGAACTAAAGCAAGACATTAAGGAGAAACAGCTCTCCTCGAGAGTTCCTGTGTGACTGCAATGCTGGATGACCAACTAAAAGTCATGTTTATCAGGCTACTACCTACTATTCTTACCTGGTAACTGAGGACATTCTGAAAAAAAGAGTTGAAACTTTTTCCAAGCTGAGCTTGTGTATACCATGTCACTACAAAGGGAATTTCAATTCTATTTTTCATCCGATATATGCTTTACAAAGGGGTCTTAGTATTGGTAGCACCCTTCTTTACCTTTGGGAACTCAGGACAAACAGTTATTCTAACCAACTGATCTCAAGTTGCAGGAGAACAGGAAAAGGCCATGGATCACGTGCTTCTCCCTTTCCCTTTCCAGTTTTAAGTGCAGTTCTGTGCTAAACCCAAATACATTGCCTTCAGTTTCCCTTTCTCCCATGTTCCTGCTAAAACGCCAGGGGAACCGGAGCATTATTAGGGCTCTTTAGCAGATTCATCTTTGGTAGGATGATTAGTCAGGGAGATCAGGAATAACAGACTGATTATGGTCAGTTATAGTGAAAAGGGTAAATCAGTGGTCTGAAAGAGAATCAGTGGTTTGGAACCCAAGCTGGGTTTAAACCCTCACTTCTACTGTGCATTCTGAGAGCTAATCTGAAACAGCAGCTTCACTCTCCTTTCTTCTAAGATTAATTACCTTTTTCCACGTTGATCCCAGAAAACAGAGGCAAGTCAAACAGTGGCAAGTCATACAGATAGAACAAAACCGGCTATATTTGTATATAAAACAGCACTTATTTTATAGTACACATTACCACTATGAGTCTACATTATTTCTTTCATTATTTTCACTACTAAAAGTGCAATGGCGAGCACAAGTTTGATTTTAAATGGGTACCAACATCACTGACTACATGAAAAAAAAAGTAGCAAATAATGGTCAGATGAGTTTATGTAGTTACTGTAATAAGTAACAAAATTAATCAGATGTAATTATTCCTTTTATAAATTCTGTCAGATGCCAAAATATACAAGGTACAAAATTATTAGGAAAAACATATTAATATTGCAAAATTAATTTATACATCTAAACACTAAAATTTGGATAGTTAAAAAAAATCTTGGTCATTTGTAAGTACGTTTTTATCTTTTTATAAAAAACAGGTATTGATAGTGCTGAATGAGTATATGTCAAATTCAAAATTGGGTAATTTTTGTTGACTCTTTTTTCTACACAGTGATTTCATACTGCCTAATTTCAGGCTCTTAGCTTAGGTATTTGAGATAGTTTATTAAAGATAAGTAGGAAAAAAAACCTTAAAAAATGTTGAATTTTTTTGATTTTGCATTTTTAAACTCTGGACAGTGCCACTACTACTCCTTCCAAACAACAACTACATTTTTATGATAAGGATATAATATAATATAATACAATAAGGATATTGTATATAATTTGCATAGAAATTTTGATTCCTTCATTTATATATGATCCTATATAAAAGTTTAGTCATTAGACATACGTGTTGCTTGCACTAAGTTTCAGATATACCTTTTTTCTTTTAGTTAAACTTACACAGAGAAGAATTTCCACTGTAATTTTTTCGTAAGTATTTTACTTGCAAGATGAGAATCTGAGATTGTTAATGGTTTGCTATAAAAACGGAAGGACAAATAGACTGAAGATTGATATGTATCAACTACTAGTAGAAATAAACTTTTAATGAAGCTGATTGATGGAAGAGGGCATATATTTATTAATCTCGCAAACTTCCAGCAAGTGAGGAGGGTCATCAAGGAGTTTCAAGACCAAGACTGTAATTAAAACTATCTTGAAAATTACGCAAATGGTCTAAACATTATAGCATAAAATTCAACATGGACAAGTGCAGGGTATTTCAATGAGGTAGGAATAATCTATGTTAAAGATAAGGCACTTAAAAGTAAGAAGTAGTACTGAAGAAAAATATTTGGAGTGCAATTGTAGATGACAGTTTGAACACCATTCGATAATGTTGCTGAGAGGAAAAGAGAAGAAAAACCCCATGACAGTGGGCTATATTGATATGAATGTTCTCTACAGCTTGTGAAGCAATCTTTCTCCTCAGAGAAGAGGAGACAAAATAATAGTCTTCATGTTACTACCTGGTTATGCACTGCAGATTAATATGCACCAACAAGACAGAAAAATCATGTCGAACTTAAAGTGCATTATGAAAAATTTATCTTTAATAATGAGAAAAATTGTTAAAAGAAGGTGAAGACAGTGAAGCATTGGAATATATTGCCTGTGGAGAACAAAACCTTTCATTTTTTATAAAGAACAGCAACTATGCTCTAAAAACAGGCTGAAAAACACCTGCTAAAAATGGGACAGGTATAGTCAATCTCACACAAGCTGACAGAATCACAGAATGGTTGAGGACAGATAAGACCTCTGGAGGTCGACTGGTCCAACCCTCCTGCTCAAGCAAGGCCACCTAAATCCAGTTGCCCAGGATCATCTCCAAATGGCTTTCGAATATGTCCATAGATGGAGACTTCACAACATCTCTGGGCAACCTGGGAGCAAGCAAACCAGTCAGCTCTGATGTTCCTTCTGTCCTTGGTTTTCTAAATTTTAATGAAAAATTATGCTAATATTTGACTTTGACTTTAAAACTAACTTGCTGATTTTTCTTCATCTCGTACTTAAATCCTTGTTTTACGATTTCAATTTCATAGTACAGTTTTGTTTGTTTAGGAATTGTTATTCATAAACTGCAGAGAAGAAAAATCATGTCCTATGTTACGCTCAGTCCTCAACAATATTTAATAGTCCCCCTCTTTAGGTCCCTAAACAGTGAATTGACTGAGCTGACTGTAATGTTTCTGGCATGGAATTTAAAAAACTTATTTCTAAAATACAGCTTAGTAAACAAATTTTATACCCAGGAAGTATGTAAACAAATAACCTCTCAACAGTGTTCCCCTCGAGAAGAAGCTATAACTATGAAATTCTGATTTCACATAGTACACTCAGATGATGCTTATTCTTCACAGTTCAGTTTTCAGCCTCATACATAAAGTACAGTAGTTCCATTGGTCAGCCTTGCAACAAAGAGAAGGGATGTGTTCCAGTAATTTTAGATATCATTGCCTTATGAGCTGTGTAATATTTGCAGTGAACAGGGCAGAACAAATCTTCTGCGTGCACATATCACTAATTGCCCACATAAAGATGTGGAAAAGTAATAATGTAAATTATAATGAAGACAAAAATTAACCATATTTTGAAAATCTTATTTTTCAAGTGAGCTTCAAGGATTTTTTTCTAACTCAACTTAAATGTTGGAATTAAAAAAAATAAAATCAATATTCAGGTCTGAAACCACCACAAGAAGAAAATGACAGAGAAATATTTCAAGAAAGCATACAGTTTCTCCCTCACTTCTTAATAATCCAGAATCATATGTGGTTAGTACTGACCTTGCAATTTATATCTAAGGACATGACAGTTCACATGTGATTAACATCTCTGCAAGCATCTCCGTCTTACCATATTCTTTAAGATATTCTGCTACATCCTAGGATACCTTTCCTAAATAAACTCCAGAAGGTAAATACTTAAGACAATAGTAAATGAGGGGTGAATGAATGTAAGAAGATCAAAGGTTCTCTGAGGGAACTGAACTACAACAGAAGCTTTCAACCCAGGTTAAAATGTCACAGGGTGCTACCTGAGCACTCCATTTATCAATTTAATTCCTTCAGAATCAACAAATAAACTTTGTGACAAAGATAAAGAAAATTTAAACTTGTATTTCGTTCTAAAAGCTATCTTTGAAGTTACCTCATGCCTTAATGTATAACTACCATTTTGTCACACTTTTTAAAACATTGAAAAAGAATTTCCCAACACAGTAATGAAAAGATTCACTCATATTGAGTCACAGACATACGTACCCCAAAAATCCAAGTATTATCAAATGGCAAAATAACAGTAAAACTATTTTTCATTTTTTAAGAATTTGGGGAAATAGATACCAGTTTTCCACTCAAGCATGTCTTTCCAAGATGAACAGCAACAGACATTAACTGCAGAACTTGTATCGCAGAAACTCCAACTATGAGAAATTCACAGAACTAAACACTATGCTCAGATGTTCTGGCCAATCTTTTAACGTAGGAACTAAAACTTTGCTTGCGAATCTAAGTATTGGTATCTAAAGGCTGTTTTGCATTCATATCCGTACTTTGAACAGAAAGATTTAGTTGGTACCAGATCTGTGCACACTAATCCATAACTGGGATGTATTTCTACTTCTCCTCCAGAAATCATTCCCTTTACTGAGGTACTTAATATTTTTTAATATGTTAAGTCTTGGTATAATTATGCCCCATGAAAAATGCTGTCTCAAACTTTCCCTGTTCACACAGTGGAAGGATGGGCAGAGAGCTCCAGTTATTGTTTTTCTTTCTCATTTTTTTCCCCCTCCACTTTGACATTGTCTGAACTGCAGCAGACAAGAATACTGGCTTCTGATGTACAATGAAGAGGGTGAGGAAAGGGAAGGTCGGCTTTCTCATGCTTCCCATAATTAGAAAAGTCAAAGGGAAAAAAAATGGCCTGTGAAGATGTAACTGCAAATTAGGAAAAGTTATATAGTTTTCAAAAGGTGGATGCATAGGAATGAATACAACAGAAGGCTCTATTTGCATCTAGGATGTTGTTGATCATTTAGAAAGGGTACCGACTTGATAACACTGCACAGAAATTTCTAGAAAGAATTTTAATTCTCTTAGAAAAAAAAGCAACTTGTGTTTTGCTTTTTTTTTTTTTTTTTTTTCCGCCCAGCACACACCAAGAACGCTTCCAAGAACTACTGAATACAGTGATTTAGAAAACCAATAGTTCTGGTAGTATTCCCAGTTTTAATAACTCACTGCTATACTTAGGCATGTACATTCAAAGCATGAACTACTGCATTTTCCACTTGTTAAAGAGACCAATACCAAAACCCACGTGTAAACATGACTTCAGCAGAATCCTACAGCTTTATACTTGTAATTCTGTTTCAGTCTACTGCCCTCAGGTGTTAGGAATCAGGTTAGTGATGAGTCTAAGCGGGAAGAATATGTAAAATTTCACAACAATTACTGAAACAGGTAGGACATGGAATTGAAACTGAAGCAGTATGTTTGGGGAATTTTATTCTATACCTGTATGGGAATGAGGAAACATACTGCATGTTTGAAGGAATGAAAGGATCTCAATAGCCAAGATGATGAAGTATATTATAGAATATTAGCAGACAATAATAGTTCTTAAAGGGAGTGGTTAATTTCTCTCAAGTTGTAGGACTTGGAGTACCATTGTGGCCTGGAGTAGGTTCCAGATAGTGAGTTTTATTCTATAGTCTGTCATGCTCAAACATCCCTTCCCTGGAGAAGCTGTGTCTTTGTCCAAGGACAATGCAGAATGTTTAGCAACTTCAAAAAAATAGTGTGAAAATGAAACAGAAAAAACTCAGATATTTTAGCAGGGATATTAATATAAGAGAAGTTTCTTGAAAATCCTCTTAAGCAGAAATTGCATAGTTTTTCAGACAGCATATATTTCTGCAGGTTTCATGGAACCTGACAAATCAAGACACTTCACAGAAATCTTTCTTAAACTCCCGACTTCCATAAACATACTCTAACACATACTTCGTTATGAAAACCAGCCTTTCACTTGGACCTCTGTGTTCAAATGCTGCCTTCTTGAACTCTGACAAGCTTTATTTTTTTATTTATCTTCAGGAGACAGAACACTGATTTTTAATCCAAAGAGTTTATGAACAATACATGTACATTCTTATTTGGGAAATACCCGGTAACAATCCTGTATAGCAATTCCAACCAGACTATCTGTGTAAAAGATAAGCAGATTTAGCCAAACATGCCTTTATCTGGGATTGCAATGCATACAAAGAATCCTGAAAACGTTCCAATTTCAGAAATTAGCTGTTTGTTTTGGAGCACCTGTATCAATAACAACAAAATAACTGCTCATCTGCCCTACAAAATTGCAAAGGAATGTTTTGCTTGCAAGTCTGAGAGGGAATAAAATAAAAGGAAATGAAAAATTACTGTCATATGTAGATCCTGATGATAAGCTCACAAAAGGAATCTAACAGCTACCTTACAGAACCTTTAATTTTTACCTCCAAAACAATTTAGGATGTTTTCATGTCTGAAAAATCCAGCTGTTTCTGCAATTTAGAAAGGAAAGTGCTGTCAATACCATACCACATCTTCTCATACATCCTAACCCTGTCATCTCAACTTCTTAATTTGACTTCAAGGTGATGTTAACACCTTTATGCACTAAGTAAGGCAAGGTACATTTTAAAATGAAGCCATATCTACCAAGTAGGAAAAAAAATTTATGAAAAAGTTCTGTCTGCTTGTCTGACAGTTATAAAGCTGGCAATGGGCTTTTCCACTATAGAAAAAAGTTCTTTATTTACTAACCACATTTTACCTATCAACCTGTTTTGTTTCCCTTTTAAAATTTTATTTATTTATTTTCCATTATTCTTCAGCTTGGATTTCCTGGGTTTGCTGAAGCTGACTGACTTATTATGACATGAATGGCACCAAAGTTTGAAAAGAAAAATCCAAAGCTGAGTGATATTTGGGCTCGAGTCCCTCTTCTACATGCAGTATTATTTTACAAATCAAGATCCTGAAAGCAGAGGTCTCCAAATTTCATATGCAAAAGTGGCATGGTCTTTGTGAGACTATTTATTGTAATACCATTTTTACAATCAGCTAGTCAAATGGGGATGCAGTTGGGGTGCTTAGATGGAAATAGCTTGATTGTTAAGAAATTTATTATATTTCTATAATAAAAATGGTGTGTTTCAGAAATGCAACACTGATGAGAAGTAGGAAAGAAAGGATACCTGCCACTGGAACCAGCCAAATGCCACCAATATACTGAACAAAACTTGGAAAGCTTTTATTGACTAGCAAGCTCAGCATGTTGGAATAATAAGGAAGTTTGGAATTTCCTCTCTCATTTGGTGTGTCTTTGCAGAACTATCAGCTGGTAACTACATCAGACAGTGCTATGTATAGCTTTGTTGATTTACAGAGCTCTTTAGAAAGCACACGCCCAATGCTTTTCTTCATATGAATAATCCCTATAGAGAAACTGCCAAGCATACCCAAAATTCAAAGAATGAGAGAGAATATCACTTTTCAAAATTTAGGTAATTATAAGGGATACTTGTTTAATTTCAGCATTATCAAATTGAGGTAATCTAACAGAATTAAGAAATTCTAATTCTACTTAAGAAAGCAGTTGTTCTTGTCAAAGGACAACTTCTTGCAACACAAAGAAAGAACAGTTATGAAGAAAAGGAAGAATGCATTAATTCATTCCAATCCATACAATTGATGTAGTTTATCTGCTTTGTTTTTTTCAAAATGTACTTAGTTTTTCAATATCATTAATTCATTTATTTGAACTGTTATTTTTAATAATGCTAAGTGAAAACAAATAGAAACATTGAAGAAACAATTTAGAGTTGTTTTTCAAATATTCCTCATTATTTTAACTTTTTAATTACTTGCATTACAGCAGTAACTTCAGAGACAGGAATAATGTCTTTCTTTACCAGAAAATACACTGAATGTTATTACTCCTTTTAAGATTATATAGAACAGAGTTAGAGGTTAGATGATTCACTTCACGTCACATTGGAAAATCTGTAGCAAAGGTCAAATTAAAACTTGATCAACTGAAGAAAAAGCAGCCAATATTCACGCTCATTAAGTAACCTCATTAACATAAATGTATGGTGGCTGCTTTGCTTCAGAGTAAGTCATCTCACCCACCCAGATTGCTTTCCTTCTTCATTCTTCACGTGCACAAATTCTGCTCAACTGCAAATGGGAGAGGCTGAGCAAAGGAAGAGAAAAGAATCAACATTGATTTCTGAATAAATAATCCCACTTTGATAATTTGACATTGCTAATGGAACAGAATTAACATAGTAATTCAAGTACACTTTATTTAGGACATTCCTAGAAATGTTGAATGCAAAACTGGGTTTTGGACTGGATCCTGTATGGTGCTTACCAGACATGAATAAGTGTTTAGCATTCATATTCCTGCTCAGAATTTCTGCAAATCTGCAGATTTTTTTTAAGTTACATCAGGCTTCAAGTAAAGAAGTAACAGATCTACAGATAACAGAATGATTTCTGAAAGCCGCTAGCATGACTTCTCCTTTAGCAATAAATATTGTGTGTATGATGAAGAGTTTACTTTCCCAGAAGTGCTTTTGGGATTTAAGATTGCACAAAAGGGCTGTGAAATGTGTTTCCCTCAGTTCTGGCTCTTTGGTTCCTGGAGCCTCAGGTCACATTCAACCCATAGTTCCTATCAAGCTTTTCCCAAGGGACGTTTGGGCTCCTGTAGTAGCCAAACTTCCCTGGAACAGGAAACTCTATTTACACTAATGTCTTAAAGCCTGGTGCTCATCCATAAAAGGAAAAATAATACTTTTAGGAACTGTGTTTTTCTTAACCTTTAACAGACCATGAATCTAGTCTAAAATGCACACGCCTTAAAAGTGTGTTTCCATAAACCCAAGAAAAACTGTTTGTGAATAAGTTAAAAACCCCCATTCCCCTGAAGTGCCGCAGCATTTTGACAACATACAATATCTTGACAGGAATGTGGAGCAGAAAAATACAAATTTATCTGTCAGTTTTCACTGTCTCATATGAAAAAAAACCCACCTATAAACAATAAGAGAATAAAATGTTAATAACTTTTACCGCATCATTTTTGATGCAGGTGATTTTTTGGGAGTTGAATAGTAAGCGAGTGGGCAAACTTTTGTTTCAACTATTGCTTCAGAGAGGAGAACCAAAGCCTTCCTTGAGGAAGAGCCCTTACAAGAAATTCTACCAAGGATTGAAAATAACCCTCATAATGACAATGTGGCTCCTGAACAGAGTCTGTAAGAGTCTGTAGTATCTGCTTCATTGGTATTAAATTATAAAAGTCTACTGGGAAGATGAAACACAGTAGATCCTTCTCCCTGTTAGTATTATGTGTTTCTGCTCCTCATCCTTGTTAATTGATTGTCTCTCAAAAAACATACGTAACTTTGATTTGTCAAGCAGCTTTTTTTTTTTTTTAAACTGCCTTTTGCATGCAGGAGAGCAATCAATTAAAAAGCGAAAATGAGATTTTTTGTTAAAAAAACCCCTGAAGACTCATTATGACTTCATCGAAATCTTAAGATGCCTTTTAATTTTACAAAAAGTTTATATTCCTCAGATATGAGCTTTTATTTACATTTTGATTATTACAGTACCAAGATCAAACTTTCCTGCATTACCACAGCTTATAATCACATTATTGGTCTTTCTTTCCCCATGACATCTTTTTTTCTGCTTTCTTTTTTGTGACAGCTGAAGTGAGACAGTAAGTTTCTGTAAAATGCCTAGTCCTTTATAAATCACTTTAAATAACAGCACCTGTCCTATGCAGGATAGGTGTGCTGAAGGCTGTTTTGAGATGCTGAGTTGCTTGCATGAATGCTACTGGAAATAAGCGAGACAGCTCAATGCTGTGGGTATCTGAGTCTCTATACGAAAAACCTAATCGGCAAGCTTTGTATTCAGACTGGCATTTTGTTTTGAGATGCACTGATGGTTTCATTAGAGGTTCCTTGATTAGCACCACTCTCCTTCCAAAGTCGTTGTCTGTTCAGTAAAATAAGGTACTTCACTTTTGGATTCTTATTCATATTTTTACAGAAATCTACTTTCCAAATACAGAGATTTCAACTCCTTTGTTAAGCTTAACTTAGCACCAGCAAAGAAATTCAGGTGCAGACGATGTAATCTGAGTGAAACTGCATTTTTTATTCTAAGTGCAAACAACAAAATGAAAGATAAAGGTGCTGTTACAGCAGCACATTCTTAGAGATGATATTATTTTGGTTGAGGTCTACTATTACAGTTTCTGGTCTGACGCTGAAAGCTGCAACATGCAGTCACCTTGTTTACTAAGACTGGCAAACAGCATCTGTATGACCTTTTACAAACCATGCTTTGATGCAAGATCTTCAATATTTTAATTACGGCTCCTCAAATGGACAAACCTATTTACTTTTGTTCCAAATGTTGGACAACTTCTGGCCTCAGACTAGAATTCTGGAGAGGTCGTAATTACATTCTAGGATATTAAAGGAAGCAGAAGGACACGGGGGTTTTCCATAACTTTCTTTCACTAATCACAAGGACTTGACAATGTAATATCCATAATCTGCCATCTAGGAAATGAGTAAGGTCCCTAAAAATAATTGGGAGTATCCCAAGGTGAATAAGTGTAAATCTACGAAAAAAAAAAAGATATGTTATCTCTGTATACTGCTACTAGTTTCTTTATCTTGGCATTTGTCCATCTCTGTCTCGTTCTTGTGCTGAATTCTCTTATCTGTCTAAGCCTCATCATCACCTCAATTCTTCAAGCTCTTCAAAGAGGCTGGTTAGATTTTTCATTACTTCCTATTATTACATTCTTATTTAAAGCTGAAATATAAGAAGAGATAAACTTACTATTAGTAGAAAAAGCTTTATTAAAATGTTATTCTTTCTCTAGATTTTTCTTTTCTCTAGTCCATAATTTGTGAATGAAACATTATCCATTACTACGTAAATATTATTTTCCATCTAGATCTTTAAAAGAAAGATTAATGCATTTAATTTAACTAGATTATTCTGGTTTACACTCATTCTTTTGAGCTACCAATTATTTTCTTGATTTTAAAACATAAAGTCTATGACACCAATTATGTAATAGGTATCATTCAAACACAGGGATCTGGGTTTCAGTTACAACCCACACAACAAACCTGAAAATGTGTCTGTTTGGTCAAACATACAAATGGCATTACTAATTTAAAGTTGCAGCTGAGCATGTTTATGAGGCTTTGTTCTGTTAAAACTTTTAATTTACCTGACAGACTCAATTTTAATGTAAACACTTATAGTTTACTTCCACTAAAACTACTACAGAAGTCAAACACTTATTGATACTGATTCTAAAACACTGTCTCACAATGACTAAAAGACCGTACTAATGGTGTACAAGATCTGACACATTTTACAAAGATGAAAAGCGGTACGTCTAGAAGAATAAAATGTCTTTCTGATATGACACATATCCCTGTTTTTAGATATTTTTCCACAGAAATGGAATAGTATATTTAAGATGTTCTGTTTTCTATGTAAAACAGAGGCCTAGAATCCCCAGCTCTGAGTTCCATTTTCTTCCCTCTGTCATGTGTTGTCCATTTCATGTTCTGAAAATATTTGGGAGACAAGAGATATGAAGAACATAACTAGTGTAACTGCATTACCAAGACTTACTTCTGTATTAATTTGGACTCTGTGTTGATCATCTAACTAAAACATAGATTTGCAATCTAAATCATGTAGCACTTCTCAATCTCTGACCGAGGTTTTAATCCTTGTACATCATAGTACCAAATACATATTTTTTTATCCATATATGCAGTCATGTTTTGAGCTATCTTTTGATTTTCTGCAACTGTCTGATACAAGTTTTCTGTCACAAGGATATCTAAAGGGTATCTATCACTTTGAAAATGGTAATCACTACAATATGTAGGCAACTGTATAAATTGCTAATCACAACAGCTGGTAGCTTGAGTTTCTACAGATTTATAGACCTAGACAGACAAAATCTAGCTTTAATAATTCAAAATCTATGCTTAACAATTACAACTGGAAAGCTATTTTTAAAATGACAGTCAGACACAGTATAAGAGATTAATTTTCATTTAGTACTTGGGTAAATAACGTTTGTCAAACATCTAGACTATGGATCTAACAGCTTGGACTCACATTTAAGAAGGAGTAGGAAGTCTATGTATATAATAGAATAGTTGACAGGGACCTTTAAGGTCTTCTAGTCTAACACTTCCCCTCCACCCGCACTCCACTGCCATTGGCAGGGACACCTTCCACTAAATCAGGTTACTCAAAGCCTCATCTAGCCTGGTCTTGAATATTTCTAGGGATGGGGCATCCACAATTTCTCCCAGACCTTCAAATATACTAGATTAAATAGTTCCCAGCATGTTTTATTTCAGCAATATAACCCCACACACATAACCCAACTACCCTTGCTTTAATATTATCTAGACAGCACTGGATTGATAAAACAGCTCTCTGTTCTTTCACTAAAGGAACTCAGTTCTATTTTGCATGGGCACAGGACAATTGTACCCAAATGTATCAATTTTAGCACAAGATGCCTGAGATTTCAAGCTGCTCCTTCACTCTCATCTGGACTGTTACGCAAAAAAGCTCTGAGGATTTAACAAACAAAAATTCAGAATTTATGATAAAAAAAAATATTTGCAGTTAAAGTTTTGTTTAGTTTTTAAACAGCTTTTTACCATTCTTTCAAATAATTTCAATTGATATTAGTTTCAGCTGGCTGACAGTCAGCTGAATATGAGCCACCAGTGTGGCCAGGTGGCTAAGAAGGCCAGTGGCATCCTGGCCTGTAACAAAACAGCGTGGCCAGCAGGACCAGGGAAGTGATTCTGTCCCCGTACTCCGCATTGGTGAGGATGCACCTTGAATACTGTGGTCAGTTTGGGGCCCCTCACTACAAGAAAGACATTGAGGTGCTGGAGTGTGTCCAGAGAAGGGCAACAAGGCTGGTGAAGGGGCTGGAGAACAAGTCTTATGAGGAGCAGCTGAGGGAACTGGGGTTGTTTAGCTTAGCAAAAAGGAGGCTGAAGGGAGACCTTATCACTGTGTGCAACTACCTGAAAGAAAGTTGTAGGGAGGTGGGTGTTGGTCTCTTCTCCCAAGTAACGAGTGATAGGATGAGAGGAAATGTCCTCAAGTTACACCAGGTGAGGTTCAGATTAGACATCAGGAAAAATTTCTTCACTGAAAGGGTTATCAGGCGCTGGAACAGGCTGCCAAGTGAGGTTTTGAGTCACCTTCTCTGAAGGTATTTAAAAGATGGGTAGATGAAGTACTCAGATATATGGTTTAGTGGTGACAAATATGGTTGGACTCAATGATCTCAAAGATATTTTCCAACCAGGTGATTCTATGATTCTATAATTTAGTGCTCCATAAAGTTGTACTGGGTGGAAGCAAGATTTCTGGCCCCAAAACCGTATCACCTAAATGTTCATCTATGAATAATTTTCCACTATACATTGTATGTACATGCACAGGTAAAGAAAAGCATAAAATCAACACATATGCACAGGGAATTTTAATGGAAATTACTAAATATTATACTTAATATTAAGGTGCTATTTTGTTTTTTATTTTTAAACGTATAATGTACTGCATTTAGGTGATGAACTATTAAACTGGCAAACAAGTCTCTTCATGGTAACTAGATATAAGCTTTTTGCAAGAAGCGTATTTTAAGGAAGGATGTTTAAGAGGAAAGGATGTTTGAGGTATGGAATGGGTTTGTTTAAAGGTATTGGTCAAATTTGTATGAGATGACATTGCTGACTTCAAATTTTCACTAGAGATAAATGTGGATTAGGAATTTTAAAGTAGTTTCAAATATTCCATCATCATACATAGAGAATTGTTTTATTGGAGCCTTTTCAGAAATACCAGGTCTCAGTCATTTCCTCTTCCTTTTATTCCCTCATTCTTTCTTATCTTAATTTATAGTGATGTGTTTATAATAACAATTTAGTGATACAGACACTGGTTAAGCAGCAGGAACCATCCGAAAATGACTTCATCAAACATATGAATCCTGTCTTTTGCATTTGTCCTTGACCTGAGTATGGGAGGTACCACCAAAACAGGAGGCCTCATAGACGGATGTCAAACTATCCATGAAATTGCCAGCCTAAGTTGTCTGTAATTATGAAATCTCCCCCCAAAAATATATAACCATTCTTTTGTTTTATGACTATAAAAAAAAAAATTAAATCTAACCTAACCCAAAAGTAACGTAATGAGTTTGACCACTTCTCTTCCCAACTAAACTTTAGAGGCGAATAATACTGAGGTCTACAAAGATTTTGACAATCACCCAAATTCAGTAGAAATTATTATTGTCCTCTTGGAAAAATATTCTGTTTCAAGGGAGGATCTCTAACTTAAGTGGCGTAATACAAGCTTTTCCTTTAAAACCAGAAGTTACAAACCTAATAAGCAACGATTTCAATACATTTGTGGAAGTCTTTGTGAAACTGTACAGGACAAAGTTGTAGCACAGCATTGCATGCGGTATTGCCAAGGACAGAACTTCAAAATCCTCACTGGTGCGCCCTAATCCTTTACTCTCCCTTCCTTTTTCCTCCCAATTCTGTTTATCCAGCCCTGCAAAACCTGAGTTTGTGTTCATCACTAAAAGGCTTCAGATCAGTTTTAGCACATCATATGGAGCTTTCAGTTATAATCGATCTGATTCCCCTTTGTTTCTAGCTAAATATTTAAACCAATTTCTAAAAATGCACCTTTATTTAGAAAATATTGCATATAAATATTATACAGGGGTAAAGAAAGTCACAACATACATCTGCACTACAATCAAAAAGTAACTGTAGCTTGTGTTGACAGACAAGAGTTGGTTTAAAACGGTTTAGGCCGCCTATCAATACAGCCCAGTAACTGTTCCACATCAGCTGCTAAGTCTGACTAAGCTACCAGGGAAACAGTGGCTAAATCATGTGTTACCAGTTCCAAACTGCCAACATGGAAAGAAGCTTCAGTACATTTAAATGAATAAACATAGCATCTTCAGAAAAAACTAAAGCCGTGTATGGGCAGAAGAAAGGGAAGTAGGCATGCACAAATACAATTAATACATTGAAGTAAATTATATAGAAGGAATAAAAAGAAACTTGTCCCCTTTAATTAATTAATTTTTCTGTAATCTGATCAATATATATTAATTATTCAGATGATAAGTACTGCTTCATTCTTGTGCTACACGAGTATTTCTCTGCAGACCTTGTAAATATGTTTCTGATTTTGATTTACATCCTTATGGGTTGTATACTGATTTATTCTTACAGAATATCATGCATGTAATCACACATTAAGACTAGAAATATCTAGAGACTTACAGTTCGGGTTTATGCATACATCGCACTGCTACGTATGCATATGCTAAGTATACTGACAGACGTTCAAGAGGGAAGAATTTCATAGATTAGTGAAAAAGCTCTCTTTAAGTTTTCATTTAAGAAAAAAAGCATTATAAGTCTTCAGACTGAAAGAAAAATCAAACTAAAAGGATGCCAAAGTGCTTTACCAATGTCATAAATTCTCCCGAGAAATGGTTCCCATGAGATAAGCTCTGTCTTTCATTTAGACAGTGAAGCTAGAAAGTACTAGCTATAGTTTCTCACTCATCCGAGCAGACCTGGCAGCCAGCACACTTCAGCAAAGAGCTAAGCCCTTTCACTATCACCAGTGTGGCACACGTGAGCATTATAGAAAAGTCTATATGAAGCTGGCCAACAGACCCCTTTGTAAGGTCTCTTCTATGACAGGAAAACAATAAATCTATGAACATACTAAATACCCATTAATTCCTGAGATTATCTTTTAAGACAGATAGACATACAATCATCAAACTAACTAGCATCTCATACGAGTTTAAAGTTTAAGTGTAGAAACAAAAACAGAAAAGCTTTCATGTTCATAAACTACTACTCCACTTCAAAGTGACATTATCACCGCAGTCTGAGGATCCTTTATATTACACATTTCTAAAGATTATAACTCAGGCAAGAGTCATAAAAATGTTTTGTGTTATCTGGTGAGCTGGAAGAAGCCATGGATGTGACTTTACGGATGGTTTCCCCAATAATTTTCAAATTTTATTTTAAACACTGTCCAACAATCAAATAATACATAGAAATACATATAAATACAAACAAATAATACATAAATACATTAAAATTTCGTATGGACAAAGCATTTGCTGAAAATATTTACTTATATCCAATATACATGTAGTTATAAAAACTCCCCATTTTATAATGAAGCCTACCGAAAACATTAACATTCAAATTGGCACTTCAGAATGGGGGACTAAGTAGGCTGATGGAGAAATATCAGTGCAGACACTACACTTCCACCACTCGTAATGGGTGAAATAACTTCTGATAAACTTTTTGTATGATAATGATGGTGGAGGGGGGGAAGATGGGCTCCTTTTATTAGTAAAACTAATTTAAACCAAGATGAATGATCTGATCTGGCATGTATATGATTCTAAACGTACAGTTAGATTTGTACAGATAAGAGGGCTAAGTATACAGATCCAACCACAGGAATGAGTTTTAAGTGAAATAGCAATACATGTGAAGACACCTGTTATTAAATTAGTGTCTTCATTTCTATATCAAGGAAATAGGAAAACTAAGACGTATCCTGCTAAGAAAATACTTTTCTGTACTTTATTAATTCTAAGCACTTCAGCCAACAGGACTGCAGAAAATTAAAGGCAGATTACCTTTCTAACACATAAAAAAAAAATGTTGAAATCTGATAAGCTACTACAGGACCAGTAGAGAAGTTAGTGAAAAACTCGTTCATAAAAGTGAAGAGCAAGGAATGTATGGTACGTCACATTGAACTAATTGATAAAACAGCACAGGACCTTTGCTATCAATTTAGAAGAAGCACTACCTCAGTTTTTTAGGTCTTGCTTTAATTCTTATGTGTACTGGTTTTACTGTTCATCTATGTAGGTGATTTCATCATCTGCATCTTATATTTTTATTTAAAAGCATCAGTACTGGGAGGAGCTGTCAGACCCCTGGGTCATAGAAAAGGCACTACAACCCTCCTTTCTGTTAAGGGAGCTATGGATTTATAGATCAAATGATAACTATATGGCAAATACTCTATGTTTTCCTGATTATCAGGAAACTTTCTACATCTGAAATTCTATTAAAACTTCCCTGAGATACAAGTCAGTCAGTCATTTATTAATTTGAAAATAAAAAATGGAAAGAACAGTACAGACAATTTTAAAAAATCAAATGGACATTAAACAACATATAAACACTTCCATGAAATATTTCTTTCTATTTCACTGATATGTCAAATTGAGGTGTTTGGTATCATCTGGTAAACATTCCTGTGTCAATAAAATATGCTCTCTTCCGAATAATGCCGTCTGAGTTAAACTATGTAGACAAAACTGTGACACATTATGATGCTTACACAGGTTTGACTGGGATGATTGATGATTATAATGGAATTTTTTTCTGAAAAAGGCAAATAATTTAAAACTCGTGGCTTGTATTTTGACATCTTACTGTTGCACAAGCCCCAGCACTGGTATTAAAGACCTTACTAAAGCTACAGCTACTTTCTTAAAATTTTGTACTTCATAAAACCTGAATTATTCCCTCTCTCCACACTTCACTAACCCTAATGGGTATTCCCTTATTTACTAATGTAAGGGAATATTTAAGAATAAGCCCTAGTAATCTTGAAACGTATTTCCTTCTTCCTGCAATGAGGTTTGGTTGCTGTACAGAAATCAAAGTAAGGTTTTTAACTGCTGTTGATAGACCCTGTTCCTTCACTCCACCAGGAAGATTCTAACAGACACGTATCTAGTTCAAACGAAGATGAAAATCTGGCCTATCATACCACAATCTCTCTCTCATCTATCTCTATCTCTATCTCTATCTCTATCTCTATCTCTATCTCTATCTCTATCTCTATCTCTATCTCTACCTCTATATCTCTCTCCCCCTCTCTCTCTATCTCTGTCTCTATCTCTATAATAATTAGATTTTCTAAATCGTATGCCTTTAACATACATCTACACTACAGAGCTATTTGTTTCCTAAACTAAAATGAATTGGAATGTTTATTAAATATTCATAAGTCAGTTGTTAATATCTCATGAACATCTCACAGAAACTGAGACTGTTATTCCTCATCACCAATAGGAACATAACATGCCACAAGGGCAAGAGATAAAAAGGAGTTGGAAACAGCAATGACAGAAAACATCAGACTTGTTCTAAGTGTTTTGGGTTTTTTTAGAGATAGTGTATAAATTAAGAGTTCTTTTCTAGTAAGTTTTCTACCTTTCCTACCCATCACGTTGTTTACATCATACAACTTTATAACTTCTCCTTACTACAGTTAAAATGAAGCGAAAGAAAGGGAAAAATTGATTTGAAATATCTTGCTTCCTTTAGATGTAGTTAAAATTGACATCTATTGCAAAGTGTTACAGTATTAAAGATTTTATTAAAGATTTTATTAAAGATTTTATATTCCTCGGACTCAGCTGGTGTTATAGAACCCGAAATAGAAGTTTACCCTCTTTCCCTTGTGAGTCATGATGGATGTCATGTCAATCATGACAGAAGAGACTAAAAATACAGTACATTACTGCATGCACTGTCTGCAAATCCCAGGGAAAAAGTAGCTTTAGACTTTTATACAGAGCTAGTCTGGTGACCAAGTGTCGGTGAGTGTTTCAGCAAGCTGCTGGAAAGCGGACAGTTTGTTGCTGCTGCTCTAAGGACAGGAAACATCGAGAGTTTCTGCAGCGGTGGTTGGCCTGAGATAATACCATTGTATGAGAAGGCTGAGCAGCCTCTCCCAGTGCTGGGAGCCCAAAGCCTGGCGTCTGGCTGCCTGGCCCCCAGCCAGCCTGGGCCATGGGCTCTGTGGGGAGGGAGCTGCACAGCCCGAGCCACACCTCACCTTGCAGAGGAAATCTGGCCGGAGCTCCAGACTTTATGACTTCTTCTTTACGAGTCCTCTCTTTTTTTTTTTTTCCTTTTAATTTTTTTTTTTTTCCACTCCCTAGTGGTATTCACACTGGGCTCTCAGGGAACTATTTAAAGCCACAAGCAATAAATGAGCTGGTGACAGGATTATTGGGAAAAGTCATACTTTGCTACCCAAAATGAACATTACATTCCTCTCACTTTTTAAACAGCAGCAAATTGCTCTCACCACCACCCATCAAACAGAATAAAAGATTCGTTTCAATGAGCAAATTCTCCAATTTATTTCAATTTTTATTCTCTTTATTTCTACCAGGCTTACTTAGGACGTATATTCTGTTTTTTTAAAAGAGACATTGTTCTTAACACACAAAGGAGTTCAAGGATGTGGCATCAGTGTGTTACCACCCACCATTTGCTCTGGTGATGTTAGGAGTGTCTGAAAAAAACATGCAAGTCTCAGTGAAAGTATCGTGCTGAGTGTATTTTTGAATTATATATTTCGGTAATGGAGGATTGAAGATAGTAAAAGTTGAATAAAACCTTTCCTTTTACAAAGTCTGTATGAAAAAACTCACCAACCAGCAAATAAATATGATAAAGCACAGCCAGCATCTGCTACCTTTGTTCCAGAGAGGCAACATTTTATACCCCAGGCAGCTTTCCCAACAGCATCGCTTATATGCTCTCCAAACATATATTTACACATAGGCATAAATGCTTATAATGTGGTATTTACGGATCTCCTTAACCCCGTTCTGTTGAAAAGGCAGCAAATGGAAGAACAGTAGGTAAAGTTAATTAGTAAGAATGCCTTTTCTAAAATATCAGATATTTATTAAAATCTATGGATCTATGGAAACTAGAAACAGATTTCTGTATCAGCACTAAATAAATCTATTCCTGTTTTTACCTTAGTTGGAAAGAAATAAATTCTCAAACAGTATGCTGCACTTCATAACTTTTTTTTTTTATAAAATAACAATTATCTCAACAGGGGAAGTACCTTCCTGTACTTATTTTATAAAAATATCCTATACAACCTATTATTATTAAGCAATACTAATTTAATTGGCATAGCAGTAATATTTGATACTGCAATAATTCTGGCTAAAAACATAACTGGAGTTCACTTTTTTTCTGCGACACTATTTTTAGGTGTCTATCAAGTTAAATCAATACAGCAGCAAGCCTTCAGTTCCTAAACAGCATATGCAAAGGCAGTCTTATATTTAAGGCACTACACTTAGCATGGATCTACAGAAGGGCTGTCTAGAGTAGGACCTCATCCATGAGAGGTACAATCCATATATTGTGCAGTAGCAAAAGTGCCCAGATTAAAACCATTATAGCTGAGTTCGTAAGTTCACATTTTGACACAGATCTCGAAAATAAAAATGCCTCTAACTTTAAATTTCTTATTTAAAAATATTTTTATTTTTAGAATTTTGAATCTCTAGGTTTTGCATTCGCAAGCTACTCTGTAATCAAGAAAGTGAGAAAAATACTTTAATATGTCATATGTTTTAAATCACATTACATTCAGACTTCAAAGAAAAAGAAAATCACTTATCTAAAGCTTGTTTTGATTAAACAATTTAGATATATATTAGAAGAATATAATAGCAATAAAACTCAAATTTCTCAGCCAAACAAATACAGGTATAAAAAAAGGGACACATTATAAAAGAGGTAAAATTTAAAATATATTATTTTGTTGCATATATCAACATACTCAAATTTGATAAAAAGTGATTTATCAACATTAAAAAAAGAGTGGCGGGTAACTCTGGACATCAACTTAAGACATCTTAAATGTCTTGGGTTTGGAGATGATTGCTCAATCAGTGCAAAAAAGCAATTATTTTTGAATAATTGAAAACAAGAAACTAACATACAGGTTTCTCTTGGCTCCTCTAAAAGATTTAGTAGACATGAAATGTCAAAGGGTTAACCTTTGTTACACTTGTTGTTTCTATGCAGAACAATATAGAAGACCTGCTAGAAGCCTAGACGTGACCCTGTAGTAACCCTGCTGTATGAGTGTCTCCTTGGGACTGATCCAACTGGTTGTCCAAAGATCCGGTAAATATTTGCATGCACAGAGTAAGCTAGTGGCACTTTCCGTGTAGAGCTGGTAACAAGACACAACATCTCAGCTCTATGTCAATAGTGAAAAACAAACAGTGACTGCTAGTGGTGAACATCAACTTTCATGCAACAGTTGGCACTCGGTACTCATGACCGTGACCTACAAACTTTATCACACTCCAATCTGCATTGTGAAAGCAAAGACTACAGCGGTGGCTGCCCATAGTGTAGCCTCGTGGGATCTCCGGTCCTGAAGGTATCACATTGATCCTCCTCTCTGTTTCTTCCTGATACCTTTTACCACTTTATGCGGACAAACAGAAACTACATGAAGGAAGATGAGGTATATCTATGTAACTGTTGATCTCAAACACAAAAACCTGCAATCCAAGGGCAAACATGAGGGTTGCACACAGTCTTTCTACTATTAATTGTAGGAGTCTGAAGAATTAGGTAGTAAGGGGCACTATCGGCTTAGGCACTGAAGAAATTAAAATGCGGTCAAATTTAATGAAATGCCTGAATAAAACATTTTATCATGTGCATCTGTTCTTCTGTCCATGAAGAATCCTATTTAAACAGTAGTGGCAATGTTTTCTCTCACAGAGCTCAGGCTCCTCATCTGCCTCAGAGTTCTACACCCATTTTAAACAAATGCAGATGTGTTTCAGTAAACTATACATTACTCGAACAGTGAGATGTATTTTGCTGAAGGAAAGTAGCTCTGTACAAGATCTTACAGTAAAATACGTCTTTGTAGAGTCAAGAACCTAGCTAACTAATCTGAGATCAAAAAGAATTAAACCTTGAAACCTTGACCTTGAACATTCCTTGACTAAGAATTAATGCGTTACATTTAATTGCCTGTTCTTCTGCAGCCTCCTGCAGAAAGTACTTTGGAATACAGTTTCGTATCGATCTACTCATATACTACTTTTTATCAAGGATACACATTACTAAATATCTTAATATTAACATTTTTAAACTACTAGTTTTGATTTGAAATAAAAGTTAAAAGAAACTGAACTATCCAAAGGAAGTCAGAAAATACTATCCTTTTCTTCGCCCACTTTATTTCATTTATGTCAAATGAATATTTTCATAGTTGATGGAGAAGACAACATAGCCCAGGCTAGGTGTAAAGACAGCCCACATTTATGAAATATCAGTGAAAGCCTTGTAGTTTTTGGCAAAATTTGGATCTCTACTGGAACAACTCCAAAAAGCCATTTTATTACAACATATTGCACAGCCCTCATGACAATGCAAACTATATTTGTACAGAATTCAAAGGAATGTGAGAGCCAGATTCTATTCCATCTTCTTCTATGGAATTTATCAAGAGTGGCTTGCCAAAACATGCAGAAAGAAAACAAAAAGTCCTCAGCAAAACAGATTGTTTTCCAAGAGACGAGAGCTGGAATGGTGAAAGAAAGAAGGTTCTTTAATCAAAAGAAGCCATAGTCAAGTAAGAGAACAGGTATAAAAATAAATGTTTGCCATCAGCTCAAGAAAGTTTAGAACAATATGTAGTTGAAGTTCTTTCTTCTTTGCCCTTTCACCCACAGGAGTCTGTTAGACAACCACAGGGTTCAGGTGTGACAGCCTGAGCGAGAATTTTAGACCAGAGTGGTTGGCAAGGAATTTTGTGATCAATGTCTTGCAGTGGTCCGTGGCTTTAAGGCTGTCTGGAAATAATATGCTACGGAGCAGAAATCAATATTCAGATCTGCAAGTAACAAAGATCGCATGGCACTTCATCAGGAACAAAAGACCTTATAAAGCACTTGACAGAACGAGATCAGAGCAAAGCTAGGGAAGCAAAGCTTCAATACGTTTTGTGATTACAAATGAGGCAGTTTATCAAATGCATTTATAAAATATTTCTCAAACTGTAGCTGGACATCAGTGTCATAACTGTACCTTCTTTTGCATGTTCCCAAGGTCTCCCTGGGTCGCCTCCTTTTGTCAGCGCTCCTCTGCTCCTCCATCCCCCCAGTCTTTCTGCTGCCTTCTCACTCATCCCTACACACTTTGCCCCATATTTTTCTGTACTACTACTGTCTCTTCCACATCTGCCCACTAGTAGGTAGAGCATCACCATCAGAAAGCCCAAGCCATGAAGCCCTCTTGTGGACTGTTATGATGGGGACACAGAGAGCAGAATGAATGGAAAAATGATTTGCCTTTGTTCTATAGGCAGAACGCAGAACCTTGACAATGTTGGATTTATTTCCAGGTTCTGGAAGGTGACATGCTATATCAACTACAGACTTTTCACTTACACAACATACAATTCCTACAAATTCTCTTTCTATTCTTGAATAATTTAATGCATTTCTTATTCTTTTCCTCTTTTTATAAGTCTCCTTTATTCCTTCCCCAACATTAGGGTCTCCCTTATCCTATGCCAACTCTTTTTTTCCCAGCTCTTTTCATTTTAAATTGCCTTTCTTTCTCCAGGATAACAGAAGGAGAGGAAAAATATGAGAACTCTTTCCAACCAACTTATATATCTCAAGACTAGTTGCAAAAAAAGGGCCGTCCTTACCCTCTGCTACTGCATATTGTAGCACACTCAGTAGTGGTAGAGACTCTAACTACACATTAACTTAAAATTTAGTGAAAACTATAAGCACTTAAAATTCCTTTTTTATTTCTCATGAAAAGTATAAGGTATATAGCCATGGTAATTCTCTTTCTGCCTCCAAACAACTGAAATTTCAAGTTTTTGTGCCAAATAATGCAGCTGTTAGATTATTAACGTTAAGTATTAATTAAATACCAAAACACTACAACATGACTAAAGAATATGATTTCAGGAGTTTCACTATATTTTGATTAAATTAGAAAACAAACAAACAAGCAAACAGCACTCAAAAAAAACCCCACTGTGATCCAGAAACTCAGAGGAAATTTGTCATCCAAACGGTTTAAGTATGGTAACATTAAGAAGATCTTAAAGTGGGGGTTAGGGGCACCTGAGCTGGGCCCTGATAAAGTGCAATTATTTCCAGTGTGACCACTGTGATATGATCCAAGAAAGAAATTCCAGAAGAAAATCCCAGGAGTAAGGTAAAAGTACAGGTTCTCTGCCCATTCAAAGATGTGACCCGCAGGGTAATTTTTAGTCTTAATACTGCAGCCTATATTGAAAATGCAGAAGCTTTTGACAATCTCTGTTCAAAATTCAACATCTTATTCCTCAGAAATAGAAAAGTATTAGCAATCTTACAGCCACACAAGATCAAAGATACTTAAGAACAGACCTTGATGAGACTGAACAGAGGCAAAAGCCATTCTGAAGTCTCCGATCATGACACTGGCTTTCCCCTGCTTTTTGACCTCGCAGAAGAGAGGAGATGAAGAGGAAGAAACTGAAAAAGAAGTGGTTTGTAGTATATGATGGCAGAGGGGAAAAATATGTGATTCTGCACTGCACTAGTTTATCTTTGGGTCCCTGTGATAGATACCTAGAACTGAGCAGTCCCAGAGAAGCTGCGGCTGCTCTGGGAACAAGTGAATTCTGGGTGCCACAGCATGGAGTAGGGCTTGCAGAGTAACTATGCTTCTCAGGAAGACTGTATGTGGAAAAAGAAGCCCTCAGTACAATGAACGAGGTAACTGTGCCAATTCACTTATACAGAGGACAAGGTAAATTTGTCAAATTATACATATATAAAATTCTCCTCTATCTTATTTGAGAAGGATGATATTTTTTGGTGTAAATTTGTATTGTCTTGTTTAATAAAAATCAAAACAATAGCACACACACATAACAACATAAATGAAACAAGGGAAATAATCTTGCTTTTTAAATGAGGCAAAATGGAAAGAACGCAAATTTGAATGATGGTTTACATAGGTAAAAAAGTTTTTTATGTCAGTGCAAGAAGAATCACTTAGAGAATGCATATTTTCTGCTTTTCAACATTATTGCTATGATTCATGACAAATCTGTACAGAGATCATATCCTTGTTTAGTGTAAAGTGAAATAAAAAATATCACATTTATAATATGATTATTTCACTCTATGTGTACTATATATTTTTATATCCTTTGTGTATCTTGCTAGAGAAGCTGTACTACATGCACTTGCTTTCTACTGAACACTAACTGACTTTCAAATACCTTATCTGTACAATGAAATCAGGCGAGGGGGAGGCTGACTCACATACTTGCTGATAGACGTAGCAGTATTACAATGTAAGGAAATAAAGTAATGCAGGATTAACTGAAATCTTTTTAAAGGCACTGCTCCGAGTGTTCTATTGCTCTAAACATCACCTATAACGTGGCAGTGCCAATTTACTCTTCTTGTACAACAAATGTGCAAGATTCTCAGGGAAAATATTCCTTTTTTTCCTCCAATATTCATATATAGTTAACTTGCCAGATATAAACTGCATGCCATCCTTTAAGCATGTTTTCAGTTGCCCCTTAGGCTGCAAAAAAATGAATAGATTGCAGATGCATATGAATTAATACACATTTCACACAATATACCAAAAGGTCAGAGCTTACTGCAGTTCAGGCCTAGAAAGGCTATTTTCAGATACAGTTGCCCAATGGAGACATGCACAGGAACTTTAATGTTTTGGCTATTGATACTGTTTTGCTTGAAATTATGAAATTCAGAAATTGTTTTTTCATTTTAAGATGTTTTTTATAGTTCAAAGGTTAGGACTGTGCAGGATGGGCCTTATTAGTAACACACATCAAAAACCTTTGAAATTCAGTTAATAATAAATATTTGATTGGCAGTAACAGTTGCGTATTTGAAAAAATATGGCCATCTCAGGACTCCCAGAAACCATGAAGATGCAGGTACAAAGCAAATTTTCTCTCTTGCTTATGTTTTCGTAGTTTCCAATGCACTACATTGTAGCACTAAACCTCCTGATTAAAGATAACCTGTTACTTAATAATAATTAGTACTATTAATTTAATTTAATGTCATTAAACTGTAGAAACAGTGAAGACAGGCCACCAGGAAGATGTCTTCTTTAGGAAAGCCTTGTTAAGATCTGATAATATCAAGCTTAGAAAACAAGTTACTAAATTGGCACCTGCTTATATCACTACTTCTTCTCTTCCAACACTCTGTACCACTGCATCAAGGAAGGCACAAGGTTGGTATATTTCAAGTGAACCCTTAATACATGCATATCTGGAGAGGTAAAGCTGGAAGAGAATGGCTACTGCAATGAGACATCACACCTCTTTTTTTTTATTTTCATCAAGTTAAAATAAAAATTAAAGTCCTTTACAGAAAGACTCAATTATAACATCCATAGTTCTGCCAAAATTCTTCTCTAAGAGCACAGGACAGAGAAAAAAAAATGCTCAACCACTGCCGGGTTCATGTTGTCATCTGTTAGGAAGGTAAGAACAATGTCTCTTTCTGTGCTGCTGATCCTGGAGCTTTAAAGACAGTTTCCATTTGGAAACAGAGTACAAGGACAGGCAATTTCAACTGAGGCTTCAAAACCAGTAATAACCTGGAAGCCAGGACTCCCAGGATTTATAACAACTTTTACCATCATAACAAATTTCCCCTTGGATTTTCATTTATAGAATCATAGAAACATAAAATAGTTTGGGTTGGAAGGGACCTGAAAGATCATCTAGTTCCAACCCCCCTGCCATGGGCAGGGACATCCCACTAGATTAGGCTGCCCAAGGCCCCATCCAGCCTGGCCTTGAACACCTCCAGGGATGGGGAAGCCACAACCTCCTTGGGCAACCTGTGCCAGTGTCTTCCTAATTCTTCCTAATGTCCAGTCTAAATCTGCCCCTCTCCAGTTTATACCCGTTCCCCCTGGTCCTGTCCCCACAAGCCTTTATGAATAGCCCCTCTCCAGCTTTCCTGTAGGCCCCCTTTGGGTAATAGAAGGTCGCTATAAGATCTTCTCTGAGCCTTCTCTTCTCCAGGCTGAACAACTCCAACTCTCTCAGCCTGTCCTCATAGGGAAAGTGCTCCAGTCCTCCAATCATCTTTGTAAACCTCCTGGACCCGTTTCAACAGCTCCATATCCTTCTTATGTTGAGCATTCCAGAACTGGACACAGTATTCCAGATGAGGTCTCACAAGAGAGGAATAGAGGGGCAGAATCACTTCCCTTGCCCTGCTGGCCACGCTTCTTTTGATGCAGCCCAGGACACAGTTGGCCTTCTGGGCTGGGAGTGCACATTACCGGCTCATGTCAAGCTTCTCATCAACCAACACCCCCAAGTCCTTCTCTGCAGGGCTGCTCTCAATCACATCATCCCCCATCATGTACTGAAAATGGAGATTTCCCCAACCCAGGTGCAGGACCTTACACTTGGCCTTGTTGAACCTCATGAAGTTCTCAGAATCCCACTTCTCCAGTCTGTCCAGGCCCCTCTGGATGACATCCTGTCCTCCCAGTGTGGCAACTACATCACTCAGCTTTGTGTCGTCTGCAAACTTGCTGAGGGTGCACTCAATCTTGCTGTCAATATCATTGATAAAGATATTGAGCAGCACCGATCCCAGTATGGACCCCTGAGGGACACCATTCATCACAGATCTCCATCTGGACTTTAAGCCATTGACCGGTACTCTTTGAATATGACCATCCAAACATTTTTTTATCCACCTTACTGTCAACCCATCAAATCCATATCTCTCCAATATAGAGACAAGGATGTTGTGGGGGACCCTGTGAAAAGCTTTACAGATGTCTAGATAGATCACATCCTTCGGTTTTCCCATGTCCACTGCTGCAGTTACCCCATCATAGAAAGCCACCAAGTTGGTCAGACAGGACTTGCCCCTGGTGAAGCCATGCTGGCTGCCATTAATCACCTCCCTGCTCTCCATGTGATTTAGCATAGCTTCTAGGAGGATCTGTTCCATGATTTTCCCAGGCACAGAGGTGAGGCTGACAGGTCAATAGTTCTCAGGGTCATCTTTTCTACCCTTTTTAAAAATGGGCACAATGTTACCCTTCTTCCAGTCACCAGGGCCTTTTCCTGACTGCCGTGACTTTTCAAACATCCTGAAGAGCGGCTTGGCAAGCACATCTGCCAATTCCCTCAGGACTCTGGGATGCATCTCATCAGGTCCCATGGACTTATATGTGTTCAGGTTCCTCAGGTGTTTGCGAACCTGATCCTCCTCTACTGTGGGAGGGGGTTTACTCTCCTGGTCACCGTCTTGCTGTCCCATGACCAAGGAGGGGCCAGGAGAGCAGTTATTGGTGAAGAGTGAGGCAAAAATGTTGTTAAGTACCTCAGCCTCCTCCTCATCTGTTGATAGATGATCCCAATTTCCAACCATTTATGGCTTATATATCTTTATGGTTTATTTGTAAACTCTAAAAAAACATTTCTGAAAAAAATGTTTTGCCGGTAGAATATGCTAAATCATATAAAATTCTGAAAGTCTTCCCAGGAAAGAGAGTCTTGCTTGCAAATGACCTCATGCACTGAAATTCAACTGTAAGCTTAGAAATTTCTGTGCCTTTCCAATATTTATATTGAAATAGTATGTTGTGATACATGATGGAAGCTATAATGCAGAAGAAATGACTCAATTTATCTGACTTAATTAGCAAGAAATATTCGGTTTGTACTGGAGGTAAAAGTAGGGAAACTGAGCAAGGATTTTGTAGCTTTTAAGTTTCCAAAAATCTGTGATTCCATTAATATTGGTTTATCATTATTTTCATGTCTCTTATCCTATAACTGAGCATTAGCACAATCACATCCATGACATAGTTGTAGTGGGTAACAATTCTTTTTATTCCCCCTGTTCTTAATAAATGGCATTATCAATATTTTAGTCTTAGAAGCATTTTTCTTGCAAAATTTTATTTTAAAATCTTCTCACCAAAAATATATTATTGACTTCATCAACTTGCTTCAAACTTGCATGTCTCTGCCTTCACTTTTTTCAGGACATGCTCATTAGAGTTTTGTCTTTGAAGCAATCTTCTACTGGAGAATTATGATTTTTAAAAAAAAGATGTTTTGTTATCTCCAATTAATTTCTTGTTAAGAGGCACAAAACTCTATTTTCTTAATTTCCACCTAGAGAACACACATTGCCCTCCTAATTTATGCCAAGCAAGGTTTGTTTAGAAAAGATGCTCATTTTGAAGAAGTAGACACATGGTCCTATGTGCTATTTTCATATTCACAGGTATTCTTAACAGTAGGTGCTGCTCCGTGTAGGCAAAGATAATTGCAGTAGCACTACCCTTACTTGTTTGTACAATCTTCCAACAGTAGCAACCTGTGCTAATTTTTGCACAGGTATATACAGAAATTTTGGCACATTTCATACAAGCAAGTCTGGTCTTGTGTTCTCAGCCTGGGCAAGTCTCCAACAAACCAGTGAACCAGCAACTTGCCTGGCTGAAAAAATGCGTGATTTCATTACATTCTTGCTTTGATACTTGCAGAAAGAAGAACTGAAAATCTGCCTTCAAAGTTTAGTTCTTGTATTCTCAGCTATTTCATCCAGCTGAATAGACAGCTTGATGTGTCATACGGTTCTATCAGCTGCTGTCTCAACAATTTTAAGAAAAAAAATGAGATCACAGTAACAAAGTTGTAAGGCTACAAGAGCCTATTTTCAATTTTACAAACAGAGCTGTGAGAGGGACACTGAAAGCATCATTAACTAGCCTTTATAAACTTCCATAAAACACAACTGCAGGAAGACAGCAGATCAGCAGCCACCACCCAAAAAAAAATCTTCAGCCTTCGTACCAAAGTGAGCATGCTGACATTTTCATGTGGTTGACTAACTTTTCTTTATGGCTGCCATAAATTCAACTTGTTATAATTACTGTCAATAAAATTAATGAAATTACAGGCTGCTCAACAAAAGGAATATCAATCTGTAGCATTTTATTAGGTCAGTAAGACCTTCATTTATCACTGGTACATTTTGTATAAGGCAGGGATTTGGCTCATGATTTGTGGCTGTTGTAATTTCTTAAAGCTACATTCCAGGATCTTAGAAACATCTCATATATTGATTCTGCTTGCTTGATCAAGAACCAGCTTCTCAAATTAAGCAGAACTTCTAAAAGACTTTCTAAATACTTAGAATAGCTTCACTCCTGAGCCAAATGCAAAAAGAATAGAGTTTAAAAAACAAAATGCAGCAAATTTTCAGTAACTGCTGATTTGGAAAAGCATCTTGACTACAATCTTTCCTAAATGGGTTTGTAAGGTTTTCCACTTTGAAGCAGTATGCGTTAGGTCCATACCATTTTAGTTTCCTGTTTACTGTAAAACAATAAAGAGAATGCTGCACTTATTTCTATTTGTGATACAATATTTTCTTTTTTTGTAATAAACTTAAAGTCACACAAAGCCCTTTCCAATATTAAAAAAAAACCAATTAACAACACACATTCAAAAGCAGAGCAACACAACTGTGTTTTGTCTTCCTGTGTTACGTGAATAAAGAAGTTCTTGGTGGCTCTATGATCAACTAATAATTGAACTGCTTTCAGTTGCCCTGAGGGGGCAGCTTTTTCGATTGAACTTTGACACTGACTGGCTGATACTCTGGTGTCAAAATGCAATTCTTGAATCTCAGACAACACTGAAAATAGGAAAAATATTGGAATTTTACTTTTGAAATTGTGGGCGATCTTACTTTCAAAACTATCTAGATTATTTCATAACTTGCTTTCCATTTTCGGCCATGTCCCAGGCATTGAAGAATTCAAATTTCACTGAAAGTCAATGGGACTTAGGGCTTGTATATGTGAAACCACAAGCATTACTGTATAAGAAACCCCAACAAAAAGCAGTTAAACAATTAGCTCTACAGGTTGTACTATTTAGTCAGACTGAACAAAAATAATTTATTTACTTTCCAGAGTCTTCTGACCTTGCTTTAGTAAAAAGCCAGTTTTGGCAGGTTATGTCTAATGATCACAAGTTTCTGTCAGCAGTCTTGACTCTCAGTGAAAAAAATCAGCTGCTACTCACCGGAATGATGAAGGCCTAATCCTAAATGTTGCAGCTTTCAGCCATCAGCAGAGCTGCTTTTTTTTTTTCTTTCTTTTTTTTCTTGACGGGTCAAAAATAGTTCTTTTTTTCATCGTGGTAGCTTACTCCCATTTCAGGCAGGCTAAACTGAATATCACAGACTGCCCAGCCTAAAATTCTGTAACAATGCAGATAATAATGATGGAAGTAAACACGATAGTACTTCATGAATATATATTCCTGGTCAGAGTTTCTTTCTTCAATGTAAGTATCCCGGAATCAATGAGAAGGAAACTAGTTCCTTGTCATACAACTCCACTGTAAAGAAATATTTTTTGTCAATTTCACGTGGAGTTATACAAGACTTACAAGAAGCCCTCTTTTTCAATTAAGCAACAGAAAAATAGGGATTTAAACCAATAAAAACTGATATAGGTCAAAATGTTTAATAGTATTTTCACAACACTATAACCAGCTGAAGTGTAGTACTATGTGCCATCAAGAATCTATGCTAAAAATCTAGATACTTAAGTTATTAAGTCTTTCAGGCACCCAAAAGAAAGTGAGATGTATTTCTCTTCTTTGGATAGGTTTGAAGAAAGAGATTGATGTAGAACTCTATCCACCATAGGGTATCCCACCTATGCAAACACAACAATTCCACTACGTATAGTGGTTGCTGCAGACTGACAGTATAGATACTTTTTATAGCTAGAAAATACAAGCCCTACAATTTACTTCTTTTTGTGATGTTAGCACACCCCAGGAAATTAATTAGGTCTTCTTTATGTTGCACATATCATGTAGCTAAGGACAAACTTGTTCTTTTCCAGACCCCCACCTTTGGGATTAGAAGACAAGTGTCTTTTCTCACTTAGCAAAGCTGGGCACTGTCTTCAAGTAGTGTAATACTTCAGCAATCAACACTCCTTTTTGAAGCCAGTCAGAAACATAACGAACACTGAGAAAGAAAAGTTGATAACTTATGGTAGGAACTTAACAAATTCACACTGAATTTCATAGGAGTTGACATTGCAAGCGTCCCTTTTATTAATCAACTGGAACGAGGTGCTTATTTTTATACTGTTTACAAGTTTCCTAGGTTAACTTAAAGAAGTCAAGCAATTAAAAATATTAAAGAATCTCCTAAACTAGCTATATGCAAAATTACCTGCTGTTGGACAGGATACATTGCCCTACCCAGTGCAAATGAGGAAAATTTACAATATATCAGGATTCTTTGAATGCAATAAGACCTGTTGACATTTAGAAAACTCCCACAATGACAATTCTTTTTCTTTTCATGTGGCTTTTTTTTTTCTGCTAAGCATTCTCACATCAGATCTTGATAAACAGCAACTTCAAGTAGGAATTAACTTTAAGTAAAATTATGAAAGCACTTTAGGAGAGCACAAATCTGATCTGCAAGGAAAATCCCTCCTACCTCTACAAAAGTGATTAAGGACCACGAGTGTCCTGCCTATACCACAACAGCAGCCATGACTGGTGTCACAGTAACTGGTGTTTCCTAAAAGAAATACAGGAAAACTGATTTAGACGTGAAGGGAACACGCTTACTTTTTCAAGCAGTAAAAATTGAAAGAGTAGAGTAGACTATCTAATTTTGTACTATGAAAATCATTATCTGGAAAAATAATTGCAGAAGCTTCTCATATGAGGAGCTGACCAAAGGTGAGGAGCAGAGAACCCATGAAAAGCAAGCCATCACTTCTCTCGTGACTACTGGCCTCTCAACTACAGAAAAAGAAACCCTTGTTGCCTTCTGGTTTTAAAGTGCTACCTGCACAGTGTCTCTGAGGAAATATTAGAATTAATCTTCTTTTGTTTATCAATGTATTCCTCAATATGTATTCGAGGTGAAATATAAACTACACATTTTAAGGTGCTAAGAAAAGGACTTAGGTGTTGATTTTACAGCTTGCGAGAGTTTACCAAGCAAGATCACATTAAAGAACACTAGGTTATGTCCTCAGATAACTATTTAATTTAGAACAATGAGTCTATGTTTGGAAATTATACTTGTCACTTTAAAATATACAACACTAATTCATGGCACAAGCTCCAGTTTCAAAATTACGTAAAGATGAAAGCAGTGCTTTTTAAATGATAGGTCTGAACCTAGGAACCTGGGTGATTTTAGTGAAATATAGTTATTTGTAATTGTCACATAAACTGGTTGGTTTCAAACATGTAATTTTAAAGAGAAAGAAAACTCTTAAGAAGGTGGGTTTTTTTCCTCCTGGGAAGGAAAAACAAACACCTTAGTGTGAAACCCATTTTCTAGTAAAGTAGAAAAAGTACAGTGAAATTATATGGTGATTTTATTAAATAATTGTCTCTAGTCATGGGGCAGCAGCACTTAGTAGACCTGGTGAGAGACTAAGTGAAAGAACAAGTACAAATACAAAATTTTTATTCCACAAAGTTTACAGTTTAGAGGATAATAATCACTTTATAGCAGGACACTTCTTGAATTAATCTTTTCTTTTCACCTTGTGTGAACTCTTGTGTCACCCTAGACTCTTGTGTGAACCCTGTGATGTGACTGTTCTGCTCATCACTTCTAAAGATATGAAGATTCCTGCATATTTTGACTTTTACTGAAAAATACAAATTTGAAATTGTCCTGCAAATGCTACTGAAGGATACTTGGAGGTAGATGAAATATATCTTTAACTTTAAATCCCTCTGTAAATTTTTCACTGTTTACGGAAAATACAGTTATTTTCAAAGTTCCGATTCTTAAGTGCCTTGAAGAACATGTAGTATCTAATACAGGATTTGTGTCAGTGCAACTGCAATGCTGGTAGTATGCCATTTTCTAGGAGCCTTCCCTCTGAATAATTGTGCACTGTATTGCTGAAACTCATTCTCTAAAGGATCACACTGAGGCCCACATGTGGCCTGAACTAAGCGGAGGAAGATTTCTAGCCTTCATTTTCACCTCACATCATATTATGACTATTAGACCTATAGAAGAGGCCAAATTAAACAAAGCTTTTACACCTGGAGTAGCTCTCTCTTACTTATTGTGTTACTTTAACAATGTTGTTTCAGAGGAAAGGTTTGTCTTATCACAGGATTTCACTAACAGATCGAAAATCATAAGCAGCCTCAAATAGGAAGGAGATAGTGATCATATTCCTGCAGGACTAAAATGTCACATTTCTATGTCACCCAATAAGCAACCAATATTCCCATCAAAACAAAGTACTTCCAACCTATGATTAGCTTCCAGTAACTAGTGAGAGGTTTACACGTTTTCAGTACACCACATATTACGGAATATGGATCAAATTAACTTTATAAGCAGAAATTTCTACCTTAGAATAACTTGAGTCTTGAAAGACATAATGCGAAATGAAACCATCAGTTTTATGTAGAAAATTCAGAACCAAAACAAAAAAAAAATTACTGCAGTGAGTCAGAGTAACGGCATAAAGTCACGTTATCTGTCTTTTTGCTAACAGAAACCTGCTGTGGGAAAAAAGTGTTTCTCAACTCAGCTGTTTAAAACAGAGCAACAGCAGACAAAATATGCTGTGCTGAGATGACACATCTACTGTACATCCTCTGGCAAGCAGGCCCCAATATTCTAGACAACATATAAACAAGTGCCTTTTTACAGAGGGACAGAACGGCTCCAGCTTCAAATCATAGCTTCCAATAACAAAGCAGGGAAGTGAAAACTCCAGTTTATTTACAAAGCGTACGTGCTACAAATGACAGAGATAAAAGCCTTCCCGAGAAGAATTTCAGGCAGCATTATTAGCTTGTGGCCTTACAGTACTCTCTTTGATATGCATTACGAGTAGAGATATGTGTATGTCTCAAATAATTTGTGAAACTATGTCAAATACTAATTTGAAATCTTACCAAAAATTGCTCTTAAAATTAAAAGTAATTTTAAGATTTAATTAAAAGTAATTAAAGATTATACATATATATCTGTTTTTAAAAAATGAAAGTTGTTCCAGGAACTATAATTCCAGCTTTTGAAAGAAAGAAATTCAAAGATTTTTCTTGGCTCAATATTTTTATGGGTCACCTGCAAAACCAACATAAAAGTCAACAAGCATTTCAGGAGGAGGAATAAGTTTGCAACAGGAAAAAGAATGTGACGGGGAGAGCAGAAGAAAAAAAATCAGATGGTCCTGCATGGCTTGCATCTTCTAAAACATTTTTTGTGTGATTTTGTCATCCTGTTAGTTTCTTTTTATCCCTTGTTATCACATAAATTAATTACACAGAATTAATTTGTCAACGGTATTTCTTCCTAGAAGTACCTTGTAATTAAAAAAAATCAGCAAAATCCCACAATGTGATTTATAGGTGTTCAAACTAGATTGTCATACTTTCTAGCTTTATAACCCATGAAAATTTAGCCTATGAAACTATCCTCATTATAAAATCTGCTTTTTCTTACAACAGAAATAGAACATGTATTAAGTTACCAAGAGTTTTGATGTCTCTTAGAGCACTTATCTGCACCGCAAAGAGGCTGAACTGACACCAATTCATACATACCAACAAGATTTAAAACATCAGCAGCTCTCTCTTAATAGAATGTCTCTGATAACCACTTTCTTTACAAATGGTTGTGGCACACTCTTCATCCAATAATGTTTTTAAAACCATAGCCATATGCCTAAAACAATATGGAAACAACCTATCCCCAGTTTTCAGCAGCTTAGAAGCTTTGTGTCTTTCTTGTTACTCTGGTCCTGTGCAGAGGAGCTGGATGTGCTGCTAAGAGAGAATTTCATGGCACCCTTGGAAAGAGAGACTGCGTCTGGCTACTTGAACGGTGGAATTATCCATCCCCTCTCCCCAGCTACAACAGAAGAGACAATAAACAAAATCCTCTCTTCCCTAGAAATCACAGCTTCTCTGAGGAAGGCAGAAAGGGGCATGGCTGAACGCCTGGGGCAGACTCACCTTCCTGCCCCAACTCCTTCTGGAGGCTCCCACAGAGGTCTTCCCCAACTCTTCTTCACAGACATCAGCTGCACAACTGGCTTCACCAGCTTAATCATGCTCATAGTCTCATCACTCCTGAGCGAGTTCCATTCAGATCCAGAAAAATAAAATAAATGTGCAGAAACTATATATCCCAGGGAGAGTGGCTGAATCTTTCCTGTCAGCACGTGGGTGCCAAAATCTCCTCTCACCTCCCAGCCAGGGTTGGGACTCTAATCTCCCCAGTATCCCACTATTGCTTCCCTTTGAGATCAATCTTCACCCTCTTTTTTCTCTCTTTCTCCCCCAACACAGAGCTTTTCAGAGAGCCCTTGTTCAGAGGAGCCTCTCAAAGACAGAGCCACCAATGTGTGTGGAGGGTGGGAGGAGGGACCAGCCATATCAGCTGAGGTGCTTCCAGGCGTCGACTGTGCCCTACCACCTGCCGCCCGCTCCAAAATGCAACCCAAATGGAAAGCAGAACTTGTCCATCAGAAACCAGGCCATATCGCCTCTTTGCCAGACACGTAGCTGCCACTCGCAAGCAGCAGCTGTTGGACAATCCAGCAGAATAGCAATGGTTTCCTTCTTTATCCTGCGTGTTAAAATGCACAGTCTGTTTACAAGTGATGCTGTCACACGAAGTAAAATGAGTGCTAATAAGCAGGAATGGTTGAAGGTACTTGTGTTGTACTTAAATCTGGAATTTGACATCTTATTTTCACATACATTCCTCTAAATTTCCTGCTTGAATATAGAATTATCTTATGGGAAGTTTCTATTTTACTTTCATTATAAAAAAATCATGTTAAGATAGGTACTTCAAAATTTGGCACCCGGTGCCATTTTTTAGTCATAAATTTTTCAATGGAGGAAAAAACAGAGACAGAGATTCCTGAGATTTTTCCTACAATTAAAAAAAAAAAGCATATAAATTTTATTTTTTTTTTCACACATGGCTTTCAATTAACAAAGGCACAACCTAGCATAAATACTTTTGCATATTATGTGTAATGTATTACCTTATTTTTGGACAATTGCACATTGACTGCAGCTGTTTTATAGGAAACTATGGTTAAAAAAGCTAATTATATTTCAAGTATTCCAGGGGAAGTGGCCAGAAGAGAGCATAAATGGCAAGGATATTCATCAGTCACTGGCAAGAGTAAAAGCTTTTTGTGACCGGGATTTTAACACATTTCAGAAGCCTGCTGCCTGAGATACTTTTGTGATTACATACCTACTCATCTATTTCCCCTCAGTGTTTATGTTGGAAGGATGGCACTTTATTTTGTAAGAAACGAAGAAAAAAAGGAGTTTGCAAAGGAAACTGTAGCAACTGGTCCTGATATGGGGTAATTTAACACTGAAACATATAAGCAAAACACACAAGTTAAACGTTAAAGAAAAACGAGCCTGCAATACTAGTGGTTTGATTCTTTCAAAGTAGATTGTGTACTATTATTGCCGTGAAGGTAGTATGAGTCTTCTTCTTGACTCTAAAAGACCCTGAATTACACCATATGCAAAGATCTTCCTGGTTGTTTTGGGAAGATGAAATTTGTTTTGCTTTAAAAGAGAACAGAATATTCCCTTCAGGCCAGAGGCCAGGTCTTCTTGTCACTGTAGATATAGGTGCAGGCATTGCCTCTACTGGCATTTCCCCTCATCTTTCCTGTTGTGTTATTGAAAGAATGTATCTGTTGTGCTCCCTGTATTTCTTCTGATACAGGCAGTTCTCTTGGTCAACACCCAGCTGGAGCATTAAAAAGAGCACCGGAGATTTTGTAACTCTGAGTGGCACTCAGGACAGGGCAGGGTCTATCTGCAAACAGTGAAACAGAGCACAATATCAGACAAGAATCTGTTGGCATTCTCACATCCCAATTTCTAAAAGGAAAATTAAAGATTTGATGGCTTTGAGTTTTTTAAAGAAACAATCTTATTAAAGTCTCTACTCAAGTTTCATACATGCTTCAGGGAAGTCAGAAACCCAATAAAATCACAATTATTTCTTTCCTGTAGTCATAGTAAAATTTAACCACAAGGAAGATGAAAAAATTTGTACCTGCAGAAATGGTTGTTTATTTAACAGAAAGCAAAGAACTCTGTCCTGCAACATATTCTCTTTCTTGATGAACGAACTTTCCATAGCACCACAGGATTTCCCCACTGACTATCAAAACCATTGATCAACACCTTTTCAAACAAAAAAGCTGGTAAAAGCATATTGGCTTATAATGTACAAGATTAAAAAAGAAAGAACAAACAAAACACTGAGGTCTTCAGTTAATGAAGAGGAATTGAGGCAGATGAAGTTCTAGTCAATATCCTTTGACTCGGTCCTTGTAGTCTATGCACAGACGCTGTAACAGGACCGATGAAAACTCATCTAACATAAGGAAGGTTTACAGCAAGCATATAGCCTCTGAAAGTATCTGAAATATTGCTTATATTGCTCCAGTTCACATTGGAAACTACTTCCACTGTGATCTAGGACAACAGTCATGATATCATACTAACAAGAGATTAATCACAAACAAGGATGTAACTCCAAATTCTACAAACCTGAGGCACCTACTACTCACTATTAAGACCACAGCCTTACTCATAAATGCACATTTTAGATAAAAGATAGGTTTAAGAAAAATATTTGTCTTTTGTACAAACTTGTAATACTTAGGAAGCCTGTCAACATATGCCTTTGTGAGTTAAGTCCAAAATATTTATCACTGGTACATGTGATACAGTTCAAAGCAAAGTAAAAGAAAGGAGCTATCCAGATCTCACAGAATCCCAAAGAGAACATGGTCTGACATGGATTACAACTTCAGTGATTTTCACCGAAAATGCTGTAATTCAGTTGAAAGTGAAAAAGGGAAATAACACAGATGCAGTAAAAGACAGGAAAAAGTCCCTGTGTTGGAAGATACTCAAAGCTTAATAAATAGTTTCTGGAAGAAACCAAGGTCAGCATTCTGCAAACTAATCGCTTTTCAGCTGCTCACAATGTTACATTATAATTTAAATTTGAGAGGTCCAAACAAGATCTCATGGCCTTTACGGTTGCTCCACAGACTCAGAGTTAACACCTTTCTTAAACTGGTACATGTGAGTCAAAACCACGTCTGAAAGCAACTGTCCTTGCCCAAAGCTGAAAATAAGTTCTACTGTAAAACAAATGGAATTATGTCTCTGCAGGAAGGAACACATTCAGAACGATCATGAAGTTGGTTGTAATCAATGACCTTTTCCGAAATACCTTGAACTCTTTCCTTTGTTGATGGGACTTTCTAAAAGTATACTGGGAGCCATAGGTTTCTGGCTTCTACCCATTTTAAACATTGCTTATCATGCAGTGCTACAATTTGTTATCAGATGACCCTGTGCTCATATACAAACACAACCACTATCAGGCACAGACAGGCTATAATCTGGCAATAACTTTAAAAAACAGAAACAAACACAATGTGTAGGGAATATTAATAAACTCAAGGAATTCTGGCACAGAATAAGACTAGTAATAAGTAGTTGGAGGGAAGCACAGTATGACATGATAAAAGTCCACATTAGTTCCAGTGCTATTCCCTATGACATAAACTATCCAAAATAGCTACTGCCATCTGAAAGGCTCCCTTTAGAGCAATTCAAATCCTTTTGCCTTATCAAGGTTTTGCAAATATAATAATTACCTTGTTTTATAGGATTCCATTGGGTTGAATGAGTTAATACACAGACATTTGTACAACACCAATCATTTAATTATCATCATTATTTTTACTTTGGAAGAAAAGTCTTATACAAAATACTCTTTCTTTAGCAGGTACCACACTGGCATACATTACAGCATACGTTTAGCAAATTTCAGAATTCTTCAGTACCTGTAACAGCAGCCAGATTTTTTAAAAGCACTCCTGTATATCAAGATATGTGAAGCAGTCTAAGTTCAGTAACCGTGGGCAACTACCATGAATCACAATGTGGTTTAGGTTCACAATCTCTCATGACACTGTCTTCTCAAACATGATGCTTCATCGTACTAACCTTCAACAGAAAGTCAGTGAATTGGTGTACTTTTACTCTAAAATAGAGATTATTTCCCTGCTTCATGAGAATATAATATAATAAAATACAAGGAGGACTATGCAGCTAGCAGATACTTTAGTGATGGGTACTATAAAACCAGCTGGATGGATAAAAATAGACAATCCAGTTGCATCATTCTTTTGTCAGCATAATCTCTCAAGAATATGGTGACTTTTCATTAACTAAACCATTTGCCTGTATCAGAAAGACTCATTTATACTATCCATTGAAAGCTGCGCATGATTTTTTTTGTGGTGCATAGCATGTAAAATACAAAGGCCATAAAATTCTTATTTAAGCTTCTGTTGAAATGGTTTTTGTGAAGAGCAATGTGCTTGCCCAGATGTAAGCTCATCTTCCTTGGTCAGCTCATGATTTCTTCTTATTCATCCGTTTTTGTCCATACATCTGGCATAAACCAGGAGGAGGACCAAGAGCACAGTCTCTCTTCCCATACTGTATCCAGCCTTGGGATCCAGAGGTGATCATACAACTACACAGCTACAAGTCACTACTGGAAACTACATCAGAGCACAGTGATGGAACAGATATACTCAATACCTAGTCTGAGCAGACAGTACATACGTTTCCTCTTTGTATTACTCCTTAAATTGTTTTAAAATATTATATTATCTCCCTCTCCTTTTTTGGATCAAACCTTGAAAGACATTCGTTTTGTATTACCAAAATCAAAATACAGAAACTTGGGTCAGCAATGTGTGTGGCATTAATAAGGATCACTTAGGAATTATGCTTACCAAGTGTGGAACTAAAATGAGATTCCATTTAAATGGTGCTTGTTCTTTCTAACTTTATCCCTCAAGCTGATGCAAGAGTTCCTGGAAACTTTCAAGCTTTGACATTTTAGAGATAGGTTTACATAAGGGAGCATGGAAGATTTAAAGCACTCAATACCATTTTTCTTTGATATATGAGGCATGTTCCTTTTTTTTTTTTTTTAAATCTCAGCAGTTTGCTTGTAAAATTCACTGAAAAGAACCGACACTAGTCAGAGAAGAGTTTGATTTTAGAGAATCCAATCTCTGGATTGACCATTCGTCCAGGTATTTTAATACAGATGCTCTTTTCTCATCATTACCATGATGTCAGTGATTACAATATTCCAACTGACTAATCAGGAAGGAGGCTATGCCTAAACTGGATGAAGTTACGACTCTAAGTATTGTTATCTTTTTCTACTAAGGAAAGATTGGTTGGGGAACTCCCACTCAGGAATTCATTCTTTTGCCAACTGAAGGGAGGCTGGGATGCCTGTTCAATCTGCTTTATCACATACGCTGGCAGATTGTACCCATGCTTGGGCTGTGAAATAAATCCACTCATTGTCTCTTGCTACCATATAATGTTTGTATTTCAACATCATCCACAAGTCTTACAGCACTTTTACAAACCTGGGAAAATACAGTTCTTCCACAGAGATATTTGTTCTCTAATACTATCAAAAAGTGACACGGAAAAAGGAGGCAGAGTGGGATATAATTACATTTACAAATATGCATATAAGTGTGTATGCAGGAATATAGTTTTTATTAAAATCAACATGACCAAATGTAAACATTCAAAATAACAATGGCCAAAAAAATATGTGGTAGGAGGAGAATTACTATGTGCAATAACTTACAGAAATCTCCTAATTAACTAACACTAGTCAGCTGAATACGGACTATAGTGAGCTTGTACAAAGATAATTAAAAAAAATCAGAATGCTATGTGATATGAGGCACATATAATATGAAAACAGACTTTTATCCAGCAAATGTATAGCTTAAAAAAAACTTATCAAATATCTAATAAGACTTATTTTCCAAATAATCAAATTGATTTAATGAAAAGTTAATTTCAGGAATTCAGTTAATTTTTAAACAATTATTTCATTAACTATGCTACCATCCTTTAAGGGTTCTCTGATTCTTTTGCCCAAGAGCAATGCCAAAGCAATCAACTTCCTAAAAATGATTAAATCTATCTATCTTCTGAATATCTAACTTTCAAAATAATGTTGATATATTCTAAAAACTCCCTAAAATTTACACTCCTTTAATTAGATGGTCCTAGAGGAACTGATGCAGAGTTTTAATTTAATAAATTCTTCTTTCATTTATACCTAACATTCACATTTATAGGCTAACACATTTGGCTTTAGTCGAGTCAATCCACTAATTTTTCCTAATACAGCTAAGCATAGAAATTAGTCCTTCGACATTGCAATTCGAGATTATATGAAGAAAATCAGACTACAGATCTAAATTTTATTGAATATTAATCCTCCATTTAGGGTCTTAAAATTTGGCCTACTTTATCTGAAATATAATCTTCCAAGACAACACAGAAATGCACAAATAGACAGAACATTAAGGAAGAATAAAGTAGCAATGTCACCTCCATATATGCTATTAAGGAAATCATTAATCTCTCTCGAATGACTGGAAACTGATGGAACCCAACATAGTTGGAATGCTCCCTCAGTTTACCCATTGGAGTATGTGACATGGTGATACTCTGAATTCTTTATGATTGTAATCAAATTAAAAGCCGATGATGTTTAAGTTTTGTAAATTCCAGAGTTTGGATTAGTGATCATTAATAGTCTCCTCTGACTCTAAAATATGATAATAAAATGGTCTCTATGTGCATGAGAAGTTCTGTAAAAGAGCGTTTTCTGTTTAAGTGTACAAGAAGAATATATTGTTCTTAGATGTTGCTAACTTGTTCCACATGGCTTTGAGGTTAATTTGGCAGAGTATGACTACATTCTTCCCTTTAGCAAATCCAGTGTTTTAATTTAGAATAATTATTCAAGTCTGCATAGCTGGGTCTGGTAAATTTAAGTCAGTAGAATCATTCTTTTGACATCCCTACAGTTATATGAGATATAAAGACTCTTGGTATTCCACTTATTAGTTTTAGGAAAGCATCAAAGAAAAATAGTATTGTAAGTGGAGAATTCTATTGCTGCACTGAGAGTGCCAATACATTGGATTTTGATGCACCACCTTCATTTCTTTTACCTGTTGAACTTCTGCAATGTTCTCTTTTTAAAGTATTTAGATAAAGGAAACGTTTATTAACTGATTAAAACAGACACGACTGTCAAAATTATTGCAATGTTTATTTCAGCATCCTGAGAGCTAGATTCTCAGACTGTAGAAAAGTCAACCTGAAAGAAATAGCAGAGTTTTCCTTTCTCCTTCTTTTTTTCCTTCCTTTATCTATTTCAAATAACATATCTAAAAGAAAAAATAAGTATCAGTAGGAAATTAGTAAGTGATCGGCAGATGATGGTTATTTGTAAATGTAAAATATTTCCAATTACAGAATTGTAATGCATTCCAAGTGGCACAGCCAGTACAGTGTCAAGTTTTTTGCCGCGATAAGGCTACAGGCAGGAAGCCATGAGAGGTCAGGAAGGAAGCACTATCAGGCCTGAGAGAGGACCAAACAGCAAAGGGAGCAGCAGAGCCTCTTGTATTTAGGCTATGTAACAACTGTGCTATTTTCCAAAGATAAACAGCTACAAGTGTAAAGCCCCAGCTACTGTCCCTTTAAACTTACTGGGAGGAAAAAAAGTACATGTTTGCCTTTTTCTTGTGGCAGCTTTGTAAAAGGAAGAGAGAAGGCGGGGAAGGCAACAGGGAAAGTACTATTTCACATAAACATTTCTTCTGGGATGCAAACTGTTTTATAGCAATTCAGTTTGACCCTGGGCACACCAATGGAAATGGCTTTAATACTAGTTTAAATCCATCATGCCAGAGCTGAATTTGAGTGGCTTAGTTTGCACTGGTATGTTTCCAAACATCACCAACATTATCTGCTTCCAGATATACTGTCTGATGGGAAAAAGGTCAGAGAGTATGTTAAGGAGAAAGGGAAAGCTCTTACAAAGCTTGGCTTTCAAAATAGCCACATGCAGTCCAGGGCTGTTGCTCTGTGTTACAGCACCAAAGGTTTTCAAACTACGTTAGGGAGTCCATCTAAACTGGACTAAATGGTTTACCCATCCCATGAAACGAGAGGATTTAGATTTTCTTCCTCTTCCCTGTGTTGAAATAAGTATTTTACATTATTCCTTTGAAAATGAGAGAGACAAAACCGGCAGTTCTTGTCCAAGTATTCCTCACTAGCTCTGTATTTAATCATGCATCCTTAAAGTCATCTAATGTAAAAACATATGGCCACATCCCAGTGGTGCTATGACTTTCAAGTGTACAAAGACTTCAATTTTATTGCTACTATTTTGTGCTTATATAGTTAAATGGAAGTGAAACAATTTACTATTGTACTAGGCCACCTAAAACATAAAGAATGCCGGTGCTCACTGTTTTTAATGAAAATAGCACATCAAAAATAGCATCAGGTCCAAAAACCTGTCTAAAAATATAATTACTAACAACAGTAAACTTGTGTGCGTGCCTTGGTATCTGGGCCAAAATAGGTGCAGAGGAACTAACTCCTAATTAACTGGTGGGTTTGCTCAACTGCACTTAATTTACAGAACAGCAACCAAGTTTATCTATCAACAGTGAAAGTGAGAGCTGCAGCTTGATTGTTACAATTCTTTTTCTATAGAAAAAGCAAAGAAAGAAGCAAGGAACATAAATACAACCTGACCTGATTTTAATTTAAATCTTTTTTCCGACTATAGGACTATAATTAATCTCCTGTTTTCTGAGGCCTGTTTTAGAGTAACCCAAACGAAGCTTTCCCATGACTAAGAAACTCATTAAAACGAAATATGGAAACATTTGAACTTTTAGATAAGACCACGCAGAGTCCCAGCCTTCTTGAGGAGGCTGCACACTTCAGGCAATTCACTTCTGTTATATCCAGCAGTATTATCGCACATTACTAGATTGCTTGTTCACTGTCAATCTAGTTTTCAAAGCAGTGCAATGCAGGGGAAGATAAATAGCTTTTTCTGAGATTACAACTGAGCAAAACAGAGAACACAAGTCAGAAAGTATATAGAAGGAAAGGAAGATTTTGTTCACATGCTTGGTTTCGGTAGGTTTTGTTAATTGTTTTGACAACAGCTGCTTATTTGTATTTTCACTAAGATTTCACTGATAACATTAAATTTGAGAAACTACTTTGAGAAAGAACTTGAGTTTTAAAAAGATATTTAATTGGAAAATAAAGAGAGTTCTAAAGATTGGAGAAAATGACAGATAAAAGGTATCATTGAGACAAGTAATAGAGAAATGAGAAATGTGAAGTTGGATTGCAGTAGTGGAGATAAAGGACGTATCACTCTTGGTGTGATACCTGTGAACTGCGGCCATCTAACAATGACTATCAGTAATGTACCAAAACTATGACTGATCACGTAAAACATAATTACTTATTTGTCTTGTCTCCCATGCTTTGATGCTATTCTTTAAGACAGAGGCTTTCTTTTATTATGTCACCATAGATCCTAGTACCTTAGAGCCACTCAGCAATACAAATAATCTAATATTTTTTAAAAAGAGGTGTACTCAGGACTGCTTTTATAATTCATCTTTCTCATTGAAATATTAAACTGGAACAGCAAAAATCTGCAAGAGGTGGACAAGGAAAACCATTTTAGTTATTGTTTCTTGAGTTATCAGAAAGAGATTAGAGGCAATTTAAATAAGTTTTTTATTTCAAGAGTGTAGACAAAATTCAATATTCAATGCATTTTTAAAGGCTCAGCTCCCAAACCTCAGATATTATTATTTTTTAAAAGTTTTCAAAACTCATTGCTACTGAACAGAACAATAATATGAACAGCTCAGAAAATTTAATAAAAGAAGCTCAACAATTTGTTATTTCTGAAGTTTCATTAATTCAAATCCACTTTCTTGAGCTGCGAGGTGGGAAATCCTGACTCATGTTTTGGATGCACCAAACTACCAATGACTGCTTTTTTTTGAAATGGTATGTGACTTTCAGAAGATGAACCCAGACTGGAAACTTCAAAATTCAAGAGGATTTGAATGGAGAATCTTTCCTCCAAATGGTAGTTATAGTACGAAGGAGGTACCCAAAATGGGAACACTGGTATCTGCAAAAGAAATTTGAAGAAAATAGACAGCCATTCAGCAAGCACTATGAGTATTTGATAGCATTCTAAATAATTGTTTTGGTCTGTGCAAAAACTGACCTAATGACAAAGCTAAAACTCTGGCAAAACTTGAACTTTCTTGTGGAGGAAGAGGCCTAGGCATTGCTTTATGTGCATGAACGTGTTTATCCACAGGCCTGGTCAAAACACAGAAGATAAATTCCATTCTGAGTCCCTTTTTAAGCTGAAACACTTTGCCTTTGAATGCTTCCTCTGTTCAGTTAGAAAGCAAAAAATGTGTTTAATAAGAAAAATCTTGATCAGTCCAATAGGAATATTATGAAAAAAATAAGTACTCAAGAAGACTGAAAATGCATCTAAAACATCTATATAATTTAATCCCTTTTAAGAGTCAAAGTCTATTCCTGCCGGAGAAAGGTAAAAAGAAGTTCACTTTCATAAAAATTTATTACCTACCTGAGTGGCCAAGGTCAGTGAGACCTCTCCTGGGTTGAATGAGTACCAATGGGGCAAAAGAATCAGACTGGGAAACAGCTTTAACTTCTAAAATACTCCCACTAGGGAGGAAAAGGTATAGACTTGAATTCTGTGTGTAACATCATTTCATCATCTTAACCATGTTTGTACAGAAGTAACAGAGAGAAAAATTTGGTTCACAGCATGACACTAGTCTAAAAGTAATTCTTGGTCATTGCCATTAACAACAAACTTGTGTAACATTATGATTCTACAATTATTGTGTGGCACTTCCATAAAGGGAGAGTCAGTGGAGCCTGAAAAAAATCTGGCCCAATTTTACATCAGATTCTTGAGCAAAACTAGGACAATTTCTGGCATGATCTAGAGACTTCTATTAAATCAGAACTGATGCAAAATTGGGTTGGTCCACCCAAAGCTCAAAATTAATTTTCACACTTACTTGAACTTGTACACCCAACTTCAGTTCAAGAGCTGGCCAAAATAAATGAAGTGGAACTGTACCCACAAATCCTGCAAGTCAGAGCTAATAAGGCTTTTAAAAAACTCTGCCAGTTCTCAGTTGTGATACATATAACTCTCTCCATATATGTAGCAGCCATATAAAGTTAATGCTAATATAATGAAAAGAACATTTTCTTTGCTTCAAGTGATATGTTCAATGGTATCAAGTTTAGCCTAATTTTTCTTTCCTTACATTATACCTGACTGCTTTATCTGCTCTCTACAGATTCTTTTCTCTGTCTATAGGTAGTAGAGTCCTAGGTTATATTCAGAGACACACTTTGTACAAATATACTCCATGTCTGTTTTGTCAAGCAGATACAGGTCTTCTCACAAAGTGTTGCCCACAAAAACATCCCTTTTCCTTTCCAAGTAGACAGCTGAAATATATTTTTCATAAGATTGCATCCAGCAAGAAGTACTCAAGAATATGTGCTGCAATACAGAGTATATCCAATGAAATGGCACATTGAAATGAGGTCCAAATGACCAAGCTGGAGGACTAATGTGGTGAACTTGTAATAAAAGAAAAAAATACTATGCTATTTGCAGGATACTTTAGGAATACCTTAATAAAGAAGTTCATGGAAACGGAAATGTGCAAAATAGTTTTTTTGCATGAATTCTTTAATCCGATGACTAAATACAATGGGTTCTTCCCTTATGCTCTTATTCTTGTCTGTCACCTTCCTAAAAGTCAAACAAAAGCTTATTTTCAGGTTTTGAATCATAGCTATTGGAATTCTTCTGTAAAAAAATTCTTTCAGACCAGGTACAACTATTTACCTGCTCCCTCTTGTGTGCTGTTACAGAAATGGTTTGAAAAATATGCCTTGCTTCACTTACAGATCCAGAAGAAACCTCAGGCTAAAAATGTACATTTAAAAAATCTGAAGAACTGGATTAAGCACTGTAATTCCCCCATTAAAGACTCTGTCAGAGTTGCTGCAGTGGATACAGTGGAGGCAATTTAAGGTATGACAACATTTTGCCTCTCCTGTCTGTCTGCTAGTGATTACTGCCCATAGAGCATGTACTCACCCTTTAGCAATTCCAATTTATAGAATCTTATCTGAAACAGCCGAGGAGGCTGATGCGCACCACTGCATTATACTATGAATTAGAAAGGCTGAGGTGCAGACACACATCCCTTCTGCTACCCTGCCACAGGTGCTAACCTATGTAGATGTCAATACACCAAAGCTAAGTCATAAACCTGAGTCTTTCCAGAAGACACAAAATGTTGAATAGTCATCCATTCCCAGAGTGGCTTCTACTCTCCTCTAGTTTACTGTACAAGATTAAATCCTCTTTCCTTCTGCTCGACTGGACTGGGTTGAATGAGGGATATAAAATTGTATAGGGAAACAGTTAGCAGGTATGTTTTTTTGCCATTAGAATCTGGTTTGGAATTTTAAGGGGCCTTCAGGAGACTTAGCAGATAATGATCTGAAGCCACAAAATTCGTCCAGGCTTTCTTCATCCCACTATGCACTGCCTGAGGCAGTAACACAAGCTCATGTACCTGCTGGTGACTTCTAAGAAAAAGGGCTTCTCAATCTGTTCTTAAGTTCTTTTCATCGAACTGCTATGTGTTTTGAAGTGAAGTGAAATTCAGTGCCTGATAAAGTGCAAGGATGTTGACATGCTGTAAACAAAATGCAGTAACAAAATAAATAACACTATTCACAAACTTTCCATGAGGAAAAGAAAAGTCATTATGAATCATTCTAGTATCAGCTACGTTACCTGCCCTCCCCACTCAAATGAAGACCAAAGTTGCACTGTGGAGTGTGAGGTGCCCTGTAAGAAACCATTCTAACTTCCTACAAAGATGCTTGGTCTACCTCACTTTTTTTGAAAGGAAAAGAAACTGTACATCAGCAGAGTCGATAAATTCTATCAGTCTCTTATACATCCCAAGCACTACTGTCTGCAGCCTGAACTCACGTTTTTGATACCTCTTCACAAACACTGTTTTCACGATATACCAAAGACCATTATATCACCAATACTGCAAAGCATTGGATGTAAGAAAAACACACAGTGAGCTGAGAGGTTCTTACAGAAAAGGCCATGGTTACTTATACCTTTCTGATGGTACAGGGTCCCCTACTGAATTAACCTGTGGTAATATAACACTGGAGGACTGGCAGGTAGGTCATGTGAGGCTGTTCAGATCAATGCCTTAACTTTTTAATTAGAAGTCAGTAAAAAGCTGGTGCAGATGACAGTCACAAACACTTGGAAAAACAAGCCACAACTTTCTGCATGAGATCCATGTTCTAAGCAGACTTAACTTTAGCCAAATGTCGAACATCAACCATTTTACCATTTTTGACTGTCTTGTGTCCATCAGTGGATAAGAATCTGGGTACATGTAGGTACACAGAATCACTGTCCATTGGAAATGGGCCACCATTTCTGTGATTTGGGTGGACAGATGCTAGGACAAGAGGATTAGTTTTCCTGGTTGTTTGGTTTTTTTTCTCTTTGTTTTGATTTGACTTTAATAAAAAGTTGGAAAAAAATTAATGATATTGTGATAAATAGTAAAAGATATTACAAGAACTGGAACTGGAACTGGAACTGGAACTGGAACTGGAAATGGAAATGGAAATGTCCTACTAATCTTTTTGATGAAGTCATCTGTATCTTTTTGTCATTCATTCCCCTGGTTTCGCCCCAAGGAAAAAAAAAAGACATTTTACTGCCTTTCCTATGCTTGATAAAAACAGAGATTTGGGTACTATAAGGTAGCACTGACTGTAGAAGACTGACAAACGCTGCAGCTGAAATTTCTCATCAGAAAAGCGTCTGTCAGTCACACCCTCCTGAGATGTCTGAGCAAGTAAGTAAACCAGTCATAGAAGTATCATCCCTCATTCCATACCGCAATAACAGTCACAGGGACCACACATCATGATCCCGAGTATAAAGAACAGCTGGTCTATCTGATACCAGTGTGGCCATCCTGAGAGAATTTCTACCCCATGGAAATCACCTTCTTTTTGTTATGTTCTTAGAATATAATTATGAGTGAAGCCTAAATATTCCCCATTCATACAAAAATTTTCACATGGGAACCCCGGACATCATCCCTTTTTCTGTTGTTTGGGACTGAGTTATTTACTGTGATATATTCCTGAGAACTTTAACAGGAAAGAACAGTAGCTGACATCTGGCAGAAATATAGACAGTTATGTAGATTATAAACAGAATGATCTTTCACTTTTTGCAAATATATACCAGAACAAAAGACATTAAGTAGTAGCCTAAATGGCAAAACAAAGATGGCAGGAAGAGATCAAAGAAATCCTGCTCTTTGCTATATGAATAGAATAGGTGAAATTACTATACAAGGAAGAGTCTTATATAAAATTAGCATTGATATGTTTATCCTTGTTTTGAATACAGCTTTGTTTGAACTGAGAAAAAAATCATAAAGCCGCCAGCAGTGCTCAAGACTGGCTATCCTTTATTGCTGCATTATGTTTTCAGGAAAGATTGATTTCCACCCTCTCTTTTTCTTACCCCCTGCCATTAAACATAAAGGTTTCTTCTACTAACACATTTTTATTTGTTTGAAAGCATTTAATAGAAACATATAGGAGTATCAGCTAAAAGAACTGGAGAAAAATGTTTCCTTCTTTAAAAGCACATTAAAACATACATTGTAATACAGCACTTTGAGGTCTATTAAAAAAAAAGATAATTAAAAGCAAACGCTTTCACATGATTAAGAGCAGATAAACTATATTTAGTCAGCTATGAAGTTCTTCAGAGGTGGCAGAAGCTGCGGGGGTGGAGAGGTTGAAAAGTCGTTCAACTGTTCCCAAGTCATAGGACCAGCGATACGGGCTGCAGTAAGCAGTGCTAATGGAGGTCAGGGCTGCAGCCCCCATTGCTGGGCAACTATAGATCCATCACTCTGACCTTGGTGCTGGGGAAGTATATGGAGAAAATCATCTTGAGTGCCATCACATGGCACATGCAGGATAACCAGATGATTAGGCCCAGTCAGCTTGGGTTTAGAAAAGCCAGGTTCTACTTCACTAACCTGATGCTGTCCACAACAAGGTGACCCACTTAGTAAACAAGAGATATGGATATTGTCTACCTAGACTTTAGTAAAGCCTTTGATTCTGTTTCCCACAGCATTCTCCTGGAAAAACTGGCTCCTTATGACCTGGGCAGGTGTACTCTTTGCTGTGTAAAAAACGGGCTGGAGTTGTGGTGAATGGGGTTAAATCCACTGGGTGGACAGTCACAAGTGGTGTTCCCTGAGGCCCAGTGTTGGGGCCAGTTCTGTTTGATATCCTTATCAATGACCTCGATGAGAGGATTGAGTGCACTCTGAGTAAGTTTGCAGTTGACATCAAGTTGAGTGGGAGTGTTGATCTGCTTGAGGGAAAGAAGGCTCTGCAGCAGAATATGGACAGGCTGTCTTGATGTGCTGACACAAATTCTATGAGGTTCAACAAGATTAAGTGTCGGGTCCTGCAACTAGGTCACCACAACCCCATGGAATGCTACAGGCTTGGGGACGAATGGCTGGAAAGCTGCCTGCTGGAAAAGGACCTGAGAGCATTGATTGACTGCCAGCTGAATATGAGCCAGCAGTGTGCCCACATGGCCAAGAAAGCCAGCAGCAACCTGCTTTGTATCAGAAGTAGTGTGGCCAGCAAGACTAAGGAAGTGAACATCCTCCTGTACTCAGCACCGGTGAGGTCACACCTCAAATCTTGTGTTCAGCTTAGGGCCCCTCACCACAAGAAAAACATTGAGGTGCTGGAGTATGTCCAAAGAAGGGCAAAGAAACTGCTGAATGATCTGGAGAACAAGTTTGACGAGGAGCAGCTGAGTGAACTGGGATTTTTTAGCTTGGAGAAAAGGAGGCTGAGGGGAGACCTTATCACTCTCTACAACTGTCTGAAAGGATGTTGTAGTGGGGTGGGTGTTGGTCTCTTCTCCCAAGTAACAAGCAATAGGACAAGAGGAAATGATGTCAAGTTGTGCCAGGGGAGGTTTATACTGAATATGATGAAAAATTTGTTCACAGAAAGGGTTGTCAAGCATCAGAACAGGCTGCTTAGGGAAGTAGTTCAGTCACCACCCCGGAAGCATTTTAGAGACGTGTAGATGTAGTGTTTAGGGGCATGGTTTAGTGGTGGGCCTAGTGGTGTAAGGGTTGGACTTGATGATCTTCAGTCTTTTCCAGCCTAATTGATTCTACGTAGCAGAAAAACATCCAGCTATATTTATGTAATTGATAAAATGCAAGTGAACAGAACTAAAGCCTACAAGCAAGCAGCATCTCCAGCATTTCTATTCTCCTCCCTCTTTTCACTGATTCATTGATTTGGATACAATATCTAAATACAGAGAATGCATGGCTCTTACGGGAAGCCTTTCCTGGGATTTCTTCAATTCTTTTTCAGCTAAAAAGTATATTTTTAAAGCCCTACTCAGGAGCTGAACTGTCTAAAATCAGTAATTTTGTGAATATGCCACTCAAATACACAAATGTCATAAGAAGGCCTTTTTTTTCCCCTCTTAACAACACCCTCCCATAGGATTTCTTCACTTATCCTTTTCTGGATATCACCAGCGTAAACACAGTTGTTAGAACAACAGGAAAGGCTCAGCCCAGGAACTGTGACTAAACCGTAAGACTTTATTAGACAAACTTTGTTATAGGAGCACTTTTAATCAGATAGATGCTATTACTTGATGTCTCAAGGCTGCATTTTGAACACCAGCACCTAGTTCTGCTGTTCTCATAGCTTTAATGCATTGCCACTTAATAAAAGTTACTATTGATTCAAGATATTATTGCTGTTTAACTATGCCTTTGTGCCAGAGTGGTTCTACAGGATCAGTGAAACAGAACATATGTGGATGCCTCAGACACTTTAATGAGAAGATCCAGCCTAAACTGTTGACAAATATAATTTTAAACAAACTTGGCTGATTTTGTGCTGAAGTAGCTATGTTACACATATATACCAATTTTACACTGAGGAAGCAGTAACCTTCCACAAAAAGTCAGAATAAGTAATGTAGGGTCATGAGTTCTTCAGCTTAATTCATTGGAATATATATTTAAATATCTTAGTTGGCCAAGCTTTAGTTCTGACTTAGTTCTTCTGAGTGAAGTAGTGTTAACATGGAAGTTGTGAAACTATTAAGAGTAGTAGAATGAAAGAGTTCAGTCGCACTATTCTTTATCAGAGAAAACTAAGGAGCATAGTAGAAATTTTGCTTAAAATAACAAAAATAAAACATTAAAATAATGAGAATGTGATAAAATAATTTCAGTATGTTTGCAAGCCATGAAGACAATAAATATGTGGCCTCCTACAACTTACTTTAGATGACTCTTAGATAAGATTGACAAGTATTTTATTTCTTTACTCTGAAGAATCTTATTTTACAGTGTCTTGAAACCCATAAATGTGGGGTATTGCCATCGGAAGGAAAGTCGCCTCACTAGAAACGTGAAGGTGTAAGATCGACAATACCATTTGAAAATGCTACATGAACAGTTGCTAAAATGAGCAGGTTGTATTTCAATGGCTCTTGTGTCTGGTGTAAGAAGATTTGATTAACGAAAGTAAAACATTTAGCTATCAAATTTTCCTAATAAGCAAAGTATAACAAAAGGAAGTTGGATAATGCATTTCCTAATGTATCTGTTAATTTGCAGCAGGGTCAAACTGAATCAAACCAGTAGTCTGCTTGACCCAGCGTGAAAGACAGGTTTGAGCTGACAGTTTAGAGACCCTGAAAGATCCAATTATAGAATAATATACCCAAGGGAAAGCCCTTTCCTAATTGCTTTCAGCATAAAGTTGCTTTAGGTTTGGAGGCAGCAGAGTTTGTATATGTTTCAGTTCCCTGGGATTTATTGTTCTTTTACTTATCACACTTTCTGCATTATTTAATTTATCTATAAAGAATGACTGACACTTTTTAATGAATTATGCTGTGTTCTGTGGTTCAGTAAAAATTATATGTGCCAGTAAACTTACCAACAGTTACTTAGAAATATTCTGACTTGCAAGAAATATGCAGGTTTATGGATAGTAAAGCATTTCACAAGAATGTCAACACAGTATTTTTAAAAAGTGAAGTAGTTTGATCTCATGAGAACTTTTATACCCTTCTATTCAGATACTCCATCAAGTAGTTTTAAATTTTATTTTAACAATATTATACTATGTAAATCAAAATAAGGACTTGACTAATACTTGGCATGTTTTTTAAAATGTAGTAAGAAATACCCACATTTCATCTCTTGCACAAAATCAGGACTTTTGATCCAGGCCAGATATGTTTCTTCTTATTAGATATTATATATTTATTATATATTATATATTTATTATATATTATATTTATTATATATTATATAGTATATATTATACATTGTATGTTATGTGTTATATATATTAAAAAGTGTATATATATAAGTATATATAAGTAAGGCCTACAGGCCAGCCCAAATTTACAAGGACTTATATGTGTGTATGTAACCTACTTCAGCTGTTGAATTAGATTGTTGCTGACAGCATCCCAAGACTCCCTTTGTAACAGATTCATTCAAAAGGCCACTCAGAGCAGGTGCTTGAAGGCAGATTGTGTGAATATTACCTAAAGAAGCTCATGCTGGCCTCTACCCCACAAAAAGCCTTACGGTCTGTGGAAGGAAATTCTGGATGTTATATTCAGTAGAAATAGCTGAATCTTAGAAAATTACAAGGTCTTTATGAACACTCTTTCTTATCTCTAGCTGTGTAATTCTGCTAACTTTTTTTTTTCTGCAGAGGTTTTTTAATCATTGGCTGCCAGCCATAGTAGAACAGCTGAACATCTTGATTATCAACAACTTCAGCTGTATTTCCATCCTCGAAATAATTTCTTTCCTGACTCAGGTGGTAATTCAGCCACAGAATAACAGGAAAAAGAACTTGTGCCTCCAAAAGAATATAAAACTTATGACACTCCCATTTCAGCAAGAAGTCTGACCTGAAGTGTGGAGTTATGCACTTGAGTTTTAAAAATCAAAATGCTTAGAATGTGCCTAACCCAGTTCACAGTCTTTATACAAAATTATATCTTTAACCTCCTGAGGCCTTCCCGTATTAACAGTGATAGCAAAACTGATCACTACACAGCTTCCTTTCAGTAAAAATTAATGTTACTATCAGACTGTATCAAAAGTCATTAATGAAATTTAAGTCCTTTGCGCAAAAATGATCCATTGTCCAAGTGCAGAGCAATACATTAGTTTGAATGCAAATATGACTGTACATTTGGTATTTAATTCAATGTTTATTCACCACCACATGCAGTTTCTATCTTTTGAAATCTGAGATTACTAACATGCATCCTACACCTACAAAAGTATTATCCTCCAGCATTTAGAGAAAGCAGATGAGCAACTAAGGCAGAAGTGGCACCAAACATTCTCCCCCCAAGATGAAATGAAAGTGGAATGTAAATTTTAGTAATATAGCATTACTTCGATTGCTTTTTCAAACTCTTTTCAATTCTGAAATTCAGGATTTCAAATTCTGCTCAAAATAATTACGCAGAAACTACTTCTGTTTAAAAAGATGTAAAAATCATACTTCTGAAGAGCAGATGTCAACTCCTGAAAGGTGACCTAATTGCTGGACTTTGAAGTCTTTAATTTCAAAACCATGGTCTTTATAAATTAAGAAGAAAGGCTAGTACTCACTGCGCAGATGTTTAATTTCATCAGTTAATTGTAGATGAACTGAGAAGAGAATCTAAATAATAATTAGAAATTTCCACGCTGTTTTGAACAAGATTCATTGGTATCCATTCCATGCAGCTGTTTTCTCAAAAAGCCTTGCTAGCATATGCACATGCTCTTATTATTTCTGTTAAAACAGAATGTTGGTATATGACTGCCTCCAAAGGACACAGTTTTAACAGCACCGAATTAATTTATCATTTTGATATGACCACTAACTGTAAAACTGTATTCAAATATGCTCCAAAAGGACTAGATATTTTCGTCAAGTACCTCTAACATCTATTTACCAAATAAACATTTTTATATAAAGAAAATGTGCTTATTTTCATAATGGGTGTATTTTCAACATTTATCATAAAACCTCAAAGGTCAGGTTTGGATACATAATTCTGTTTCAGCAAAACAGGCATTTAGCTTCATAATTATTTACTAAGGATCAAATAAACATAGGACTAAAACAGAGCTTTAGGGTCACTGAGGGCAGGTGTCTGCTCTTAAAAAGGTGGAATTCATCTTATCAATATTTAGTCATCTATGGATAGTTATCTACTCCAAGATTTCTTGTAGCAAAGAGGACATTCACTTCTACAATTTAGACACTTACCTTAGCCTTGGCCTGAGACATAAATTACCTCTGGATGTAGGAGGACTGCCAAGCTTCAGAAGTTTTTGATGAAGCAGATTTCCTTTTTCCCTCACAACACATTTTTAGGGCCTTTTTTCAGGGTCCAGCCCATGACAAAATAAGGCATTAAGGGAGGTGGCGTGGTAATTAGAAAACAGGCAGGTGAGAGAGAAAAGAGCTGGAGAAATTAAAACAGTAGCATATAACTCTGGAAAGATAAGTAGTGTTCCTACTAAAACCAGGCCAATAATCAGACCAATTAACATAGACAGAAAATCAACCAAGTAACAGGCATATAACAGATATCTCTTAGATATCTGTGTGTCTGAACAATTGTCTGTTTTTTCAGTTTTGTTAGTTGTCCTAGTGAAAAATATTTCCCCTATAAACTTTTCCTCTTACTTCCTTAACCTATGAATGCTATAGGGAAGATAGTGAAAATATATTATTCTTTATAAATCTTCCCCCCTTTCCCTGTGCTATTTTATGTAAGGGCTCTAAACGTGACTGTTATCAAGACAAGATTTTTATCTCTTGAGTTCCACAGAAATTTCTCTTTATGTTTTATAAGCAATAATCTTATATTAATCTTGGTGTACTCTTGTTTAGACCTTTCTGCTTACCTAAAATTTTCTTTCCCTTTATGGTTAGAAAATACATCATTCATTTTTTGTCAAGCCATTGTATCTCATTGTCACGTGTGGAAGTATTCATATCAAGCAACCTGAAGTCCTTCAGCTACTCTCCTTAAGTTTGCTTTGCAGAAGTAGACTGGTGGATAATTCAGAGCACTGCATGACATATCTAATTTACATAACTCTGTATCAGAACCTCTCTCCCTGAGTACAAAGTGACTTTAAGGAGATTAGTCATTGAGTAAGAAACCTTAATTAGATGCCTAAAACTGGATATTGTGAATGTTCTTCCACTTATTAAACCCATAGTATGAACAGCTTTAAATACCGCCAGGAAAGACATTTCAGTATATACCTCAACTTAGAATCATAGAATCATAGAATCACTAGGTTGGAAGGGACCCCCTGGGTCATCAAGTCCAACCATTCCAGCTTGTAGCAGAAATGCTGTCAACACAGCAGTAAAGCTATGAGGCAGAAGAGTTTTGCACACATATTTAATAATTTTATATTAGTAAGTCATCTGATATAACTGGGGGGGAAACAGACACATTTTTGAGCCAATGAACTCTTTAAATATGTTGAAATTGTGAAGATTTTCTGGATAGAAACCACTTACACAAGTTCAAGGAAAGTTTGAGAAAGCCAGGGGAAGAGAAATTCATGAAGGGTTACTACCTATGAAGAAATGATGTCTAGCTCAGGAAATCCCAGAGCTTCAGATGTTTGCAGGCTGGGAGAGCATTCAGAAAAATAAGATATATGCTTGCCCAGTTCTAATAGTTCACCTTAGCCATCTGTTCTTGGCCACTGCGAGAAATGGGGTACTGTGCTAAGCAGACCTTGGTCTGACCTACAGCAGGCACTGTTATGGACATATTTCTATTTTTAAGAAATAAACTAAGAAATGAATGATACTTTTGTTAAAACAAAAAAAACACTTGGCACATTTCACAGCTGAAGAACATTTTCCAGTTGATATTTCAGAGAACTCTTGTGTCTCTGCATGCATCTAACATTGACAATTCTTTATTTGAAACAAATTACTTTTTGCCATATCTCAAGAAATAACTAGTAAATAAAAAGCAATATATTTTGTTCAGGAGATACATTAATGAAAGGCATAACATTTTTTGCTGATAGACTGATACATTGAAATTCTGTTTACTAACAAATACTTCAAAGCCTTTAGTGTGCATCCTCACCCTAATTTAGCTTGCTAGTTCTCTAAAAAGTGTAGGAGATGAAAGCAAAGCTAATCCACAATTCACTCACCTTCCTGATTATACATGCAACACCAATACAATTCCTTCTTGATTAGAAGTGAAGCAGGTACCGAGTGCAAGAAGAAGCTGTCAACAGAAAATATGTAGATTGCTATTGTTTTAGTTAGGAATGAACATCCTCTCAAGCCTAATCTATGCAGTGCTATCAGGTGCTAAAATATTCTCTCTGACAGTACAGCAGGAAACAAACAGGGTCTTTATTGTACTGCTCCAAAGTATCTCAAATTCACTTGTGATCACACGCTGTTACAAGAGGAATGTGAAACAATAACATCACAGGTCTGGTGAACGCATTTGCAAGATTTACCTGTCAAGAGGACAGTGGACTCACTTCATTGAAAGACAGGGATGATAGCTCATTTCCTTGTTTTGTCGTGTTTGCAAAACAGGACCATTTGCACCCCTGCAGTCGAAGAGAGAGAGAGAGAGTAGAGAAATCTGCTTCTGAAGTTGAGACCTAAGAGAATTTTAATGTATGGTCAAAACAGAAGTCATCACTAGCCTTAATGTCAGTAAATTATTCTCTGACTGATCTGTAGTTAAGCCTAAGAGCATAAGCTATGTAAGCACAGTGCTATCTGACAAATACATTGAAGTCCTTCAGCTATAGTATCTTGAAGAAATTAGGAAGAGAGCTGTGCTCAGAGGTCAGCAATGGGTTTGGTATGAAACCTTTATCATCCCCTTTCGAGCTATCCACTTCCTTAACAAAAATTTCAAAGTAATTATTTTTTTTTTGTAATGTGAAGCCATGCTTGAAGCACAGAAGAGCATTGTCTTTGCCCTGACTGTGCTTTACTTGCAAAAATCGGTAGAGAACAACTGTGAAAATAATTCCTCTTTAGGCATCAGAGACTTCTGTGAACCAATTGGCCCACACAGTCCTCTTACCTCCAGCTGCTCACATTCACATATTCAGAGAGTAGTGGTCAGCAGCTTGATGTGCAGACAGAGATCCATGACAAGTGGTGTCCCCCAGGGACCTGTCTTAGGGCCAATGTTGTTTAGTATCTTCATCAGTGATACAGACAACAAGACCAAGTGCACCCTCAGCAGGTTTGCAGATGACACCAGGATGAGTGGCGCAGTTGTGACACAAGAAGGATAGAATGTCATCCAGAGGGACCTGGACAAGCTGGAGAAGTGGGACTGTGTGAACATCAGGAGCTTCAAAAAGCCCAAGTGCAAGGCCCTACACCTGGGTCGGGGCAACCTGCTGTTTCAATAGAGGATGGGGGATGACATGACTGAGACCAGCCCTGTGGAGAAGGACTTCGCGGTGCTGATTGACGAGAAGCTCAACATGAGCCAGCAATGTGTGCTCGCAGCCCAGAAGGCCAACCGTATCCTGGGCCGCATCAAAAGAAGCGTGGCCAGCAGGGCCAGGGATGTGATTCTGCCCCTCTGTTCTGCTCTAGTGAGACCCCACCTGGAGTATTGTGTCCAGTTCCGGAATCCTCAACATAAGAAGGATATGGAACTATTGGAACAGGTCTAGAGGAGGGCTACAAAGATGATCATAGGACTGGAGCACCTCCCATATGAGGACAGGCTGAGACAGTTGGGGTTGTTCAGCCTGCAGATGAGAAGGCTCCAAGGATACCTTACTGTGATCTTCCAGTACATAAAGAGGCCTACAAGAAAGCTGGGGAGGAACTTTTTACAAGGGTATGTAGTCATAGGGCAAGGGAGAATGACTTAAAGTTGGAGAGGGAAAGATTTAGACTAGACAATAAGAAGAAATTCTTCATGATGAGGGTAGTGAGACACTGGAACAGGTTATCCAGGGAAGCTGTCCATGGCACATTCCTGGAAGCGTTCAAGGCCAGGCTGGATGGGGCCTTGAGCAGCCTGGTCTAGTGGAAGGTGTCCCTGCCCATGGGAGGGGAGTTGGAACTAGGTGATCTTTAAGGTCCCTTCCAACCCAAACCAGTTTATGATTCTATGATTCTATGATTCTATGACATTACTGTCAGAGGAAGAGGGACTGCAGGCTTGGGATACAAACAAATGTTTTCATTGCCATAATAATTTTTAATATCCACTTCCTATACTGTTATGAAATTCACCTGGAGACCAAGACTCATAGATTATGTCTCTTCAGGCTGGAAAGGAGAAGGCTGAGGGAGATGTGATTGAGATTTTCATGAAGATGGGGATAAGGTGCATGTGACAAAGGTGAAATTGTTAATCATCAGCATTCTGCAGCAGCAGAATGAGAGGAAACATTGAAAATATTAGAAAATGGGTTTAAAAGACATAAAATATTTCTTTGCACAGCAAGTAGTAAACTTCGGGAATTTGCTCCCATAGGAGGCAGTGGAGGCAGGCAGAGGTGGCAGATTTGAAATTGGGTTAGAGAAATTCACAGGAAACATCTCCAAAAACAGGTACTGAAAGGAAAAAATAGGCACACACCTCCAGACATCCTTCATGGAACAACCATTGGGAAGTGGTTGTTTGGAAGTGTAAGGGGAAAGCACCACTGGCTGTGGTTGGGCTTGCAGGCCTTTCTTCAAACAGCATCTCCCACTGTCCCGTTGGAGACACGCTATGGACACAGACCATGCTCTGAACATGTAGGGCATTTCTCATATTGTGTCATGAGGACTGAATAGGAGATTCTTCAGTCAGTGAATCTTCCTTCCTCGCAATTTACACCAAGAGTCTTAGGCATATAGCAAAGCATGATATCCATCAGCCAGCTTTCCCTTCTACATTACCAGCAAAAGAGGATGCACTTGTGCTTAATCTTAAACACTGCAAGGAATTCTGTTGATTTCAGTGATACCAGTCTCACAGGCTTAAAATTTTGCACATGTGTACCTCAAGTGCCTGGTATTCAATTCTTCTGTGAAACAGAGAGAACCTAAGAATTCAGATGGGGAAGATAACAGGTAAAAAACAAAGAATGAGCAAACAAAAATATATTTAATTGCTTCCTATTTCAAGTAGCTCTATCACTTCCTTTAATTGATGTCTCTCTTCTTCCATCTTTTATCTCCACTTGTTAGTGAAGTAAGTAAAAGCTTGTCCTTATGTTTATGTCCTCTCTCCTTTTCTTTCTGAACTTTCATTCATCCTTTCTCTACTTACATCAGCATAGTTGCAGGACTAAGGGAATTAAGGCTTTCATTGGAACATGCAATGCGTCGGGGAACTTCCATATGGTCTCTGGATCTCCATTAATGAAAATAACAGATAAAAATTCTTACTGTTCTCATTGCAATGCTTGTGATGGGCTTTTGAGTTGCTTGCATGGAAATGCTATGTAAATTCCATATACTATTACTAAAGACCAGAAAACACAGAGGATAAAGGTGGGTTGCCAAGGTCAGTAGTAATGTGGTTATTTTTTGTCACTTTTTGTTTGCCCTTTCTAGGTTTAAAGGTCACTGATATTTAATTCAGACTGTTGGGGGCTGAGATGTGTCTCAAACATGCTACATAGGATGTGGGCATGGATCCACCCAGAATCCTGCCTCTGAAAGGGAGTAAGCACTAAGTACTTCAAATGATAAGGAAATAAACACCAGTCGCTCACAGTGTATACACAAGCAAGAGTTTCTACTTAGACTTACGAAGAGGTAGTATATGGAAAGGTTTGCATCCCTTATAGAAAAACATGATTTTCTTTTTTGTCTGAAGATCTGATCCTTTTTTTTGACATGTAGGGACAAAACGATGAAGCAAAAGTAATGATTTCTCACGTTATCTAGCTAAGATCTACTAACTGATAAAACAAGCAGGAAGGTGGAAGGAGAAGACATGCATGCCTGCTGTTAAAGAAAAGCCTATTTGCACATAATGCTCTGGAGAAATTATCGAATATTTCAACCACACAAAATACAAGCCCTGTCACTCTGCCAGGGTCAGTGAGACCTGGGCTAATCTATTGAGTCAGTTGTAGTTATGCAAGTTAAACGGTTTAGTGGTTGCTTTAATTAGGAACCCCACTTTGTTTACAAATTCTCAAAAAATTGTAGCAAGGAATGTTCCATGCCTATGCTTACCAGCCTCAGTTCTTGTCCTAACCCTCAGCCCTCCAAAAAGGGTTTCTTTGCCTTCTTCTGCACATGCCTGGAAAGTTGCCAGAAACATATTCCAAAGTGTAACAAACATAAATATGGCAGCATAGAAGCGAGATGTAACACAAAGCATCTCTTCTGTGTGCATCCCATGTAGTACAAGAGCAAGGAAGGCTACGAAATTACTGGCACTGCAAAGAAAACAACAGGAATTTAAATTAAAGAACAATTTAAAATGAAATCATATTTTCCTACATCTGTTAACAACATCACTGCAAATGTTTTCATTGTGACTCGAATCGTCCTTCACATAATACTCCTTTCTCATTCTTATCTCACAAATATATCTTCACCGTCTTCCATGCTGCTCTTTCTAGAAAAGAAACCTTCCAAACCTATTCGTCCAGTTTCACCCTTACCTGACACAAACCTTGACTTAAGAAACTTTTTTACACCATTGCTTCATTAAAGTTTGGTGTATACCGAGGGCAGAAGACTTATCAAACAACTCAAATGCCCAGATGGCTAAACCTAATCCTACTTCTATGCCACAGCCTCATGCCCATTGCTCAACTTTCTTTCTTGTGAGGCTGTTTCTGCTTCCATTTGTACTATTGTCCACAGGCAATAACTTTATTCAAGCCCACAGACCCCTGCTGCTGTGACTGGGGGAACTCATTGATTTTCTCCAGCTTTGCCTGTCAAGTTCATTATTTATGAGTGATGCACGTGTTCAGTGGGGCTGGGATCATCTTCCACACATTCTGTGACTCATGTAGCATGTTTGTAAGTGTTGTCATCAGCCAACAGCAGTAAAAGGTAACATCTCTCACACTAGTTATAGGTATACAGAGCCAACTCAAATTTCTCCGAAGCATTGAATTTGGGTGCTCTGAAATACAAGGCAAAGTCACAACCATTCCTGTTAGAGGAAGCAGGAAAGGAGTAAGGGTCACATCTAGAGCAGGCAAGAGGAGCACCGAAGGCTTTGTCTGACCATTCTGCTTCTGGAAGGGACTGTCTTTGCTGCCACTGCCCTGTGGACATGAAACCCTCTCTTGGGCACAGTGGCAGCAACTGCTTCCAGTTTGGTCTTCTACAGTTCCAGTACAAGCAAAGAATACACTGTATGTATGGTTACTCTTCTGCCTTAGCAGTTGCTTTCCTTGACCCTACCTAGAGCTTGCTCTAGCCACACAGCTTTTTCCAAAGTGTAGGAAGGCTTTGAATTTTCCCTTGTTTGAACAAAACCTGTAGAGAAACAGGAGATTTTGATGGAAGTTGGTTTTACTAATTCAGATACAGCTGTGTCTCCTCTCCTAAGAACTTATAGTTCTCCGAAACTTTCCAGAAAATGACAGGCAAGAGGGAAAACCAGCTGAGTTTTCTCTTTTGGAGATCCTAGTGCATCTCTCAAAATAACCTGAGGTAGACCAGAATGTTTCCATATTCATACTGGAAAGCTGTCTTGGTAAAATAGAACTTCGAAAAGTTGCAGCTTTGTGACCTGACTGCCAAGGAAGGCAACTACACTTAGCATTATGCCAGAAGACCATGATGAAGTGACCAGACAAAGTGCAGTTTTGACCAACTAATACTGTGGTCAGTCATGTAATTTTGTAGTTTGTAAACATGCCTAATGAATCAGAAGAATTATCCTCCAAGATGTACTAAAATCCAAAGGAAAATATGACAAAATTTGGGCTGCAGTAGGACCAGACATCCTGTTCAGAGAAGTTGTTCTTCTGTGCAGCTTCCTTTCGACACTTCCTCTTGGCTCCTAGTCCTGTCCTCAAGTCATTAGATCACATCACTTCCCTGTTGTTAGCTAGTTATAACTGAGACAGATAGGTACCGACATGATACTGATAGCAGTTAGATAGCAACAGTTCTACGTTATCAGCTCTGTCACTTGCCTAAAAGCTAATAGAGATGTGCTGGGTCCCCCTTGCTGCTAAATACTAGTTGCAAATTTACACCTCCCTTTCAGTAAGCCTAGAAGGTTTTTTCCCATGTCAATATTTACTCAGCCTTCTGATTTTTCCTACATGGCTGAAGCATACCACCACACAGAGCACACGAAGATCTGTCTACCTACAAAATGTATTTGATCAGGGTTTTTTTAAAAAAGAACATTTAAAAAACCCAGGCAAAGAGTGCAGTATGTTTTATCCCTGGTTAATGCAGGTTTCTTAAATAAAAACACTGCTAATCAATAGTGCAGTACCTAACTTTTAGCTTTATTGATTATGTCTGCACACACTTAGTTCACAGGATAACTATGCTGGCTCACCAGACCATCTCTTTGTTGAACCTTGACTTAGCTTGCATACAGTGGAGAGTATACCTCCATATCACAGTCTTGTTCTTTTAGCTGATTAATCCAATCTAAATCCATGCCGGTAAGTGCTAGACAGTTTGGTGGTGAAGTAACCAGGGAGAGAAAGTGTTCTCAGTCTGAGTTGGGTTTTCAGCACATATCACAAAGAAACATGTTCTCATTTCTGTCACTTAAAAAAAGCACCAGCAAAGTGATGCTGTCAGGTGTTCTCAAATCTCCTTGTAAAGTCCCCTGAATTATTTAGATTTTTTCCTCAAAACAGAAACTATTCTTTCTTTAAATTGGAATAAACAGCATCAACAAACCTCCCATCAGTAAACCACGTATTTCAGGCAAATCTTCGTGTAAGGTGAGGAGAAATGTATCAGTGCAGGATCAGACTTCAGAAGACACTGTTCGAATATAGCCTTTTAATTTGCAGGAGGAGTCCAAATCAGCAAGATGTCATCCAGCTGACTGAAGAAGTGAAGTTGTAACCTGTGTGCTAAAATCAAGCTCTTGGCAAACTCTTTTTAGTACCTTCTTCCTAGAAGATGCTCTGTAATAGCCAGTAGGGATGCCATCATCAGTTTGGGATGGTAGGAGAAGATTTCTTCTGTGCACAAGTCTGTGGGAGTAAAGGATTTCGGTGAAGAAGAGGAAGAGGATGGGAACAGCCATTCAGCAGCACATGTATCTTTTCATAGTTGTCCCAACCAAGGCAAGGTGGGAAAGATGAACAAAATATTTCTACCAGGTCTTAGCTTGCATTCATAAAGGGCTTCCAGGGGAAACTGCTTCTCTTAGTGTACAGTACAGCCTTCTGGAATGGGTTTGCCAGATGATCAATTGAGGAGAAGAAGAGTATGAATTTGCAGTCTTATGGATTGCACTCACTGCTTATACATGGGAATGGTGTTGGTTTTAATGCTCCTGTCACATTTTTGAGACTGCGGGTATGACATTAATTTTGACCATGCAGGATTACCCCAACACTTACATTTTCACATTCTGTAAGCAGTATTCAGCAACATAGGGCAACAAGCTAAGTGCAGCAGCAAAGAATAATGTGACCATTTACCAATACTACAGCTAAAGACACTAGGATCCTGGCTAAACTGTAAATAAGGATGACCATAAAAAAATTACTGCAAATCTCACAGCCTGTCTATGTTAAGGTTCACCAATTGTCTGAGCCAGTAGCACAAGGTCAGTTTGCAGCAACAAGCCTCATTTCACACATCTTGTAATTGCTTTGGAAACCTTGGTTCAGGCATCCAATGCTGTCAGGGAGAGAAGGATCCTGTCTGTCAAATCTCTATACATCACATTTTCTACACACCCTGCCCCTGCCATATCTCCTACAGGAGCAATGTTAGGCATTTTTAGCTTTTGTGTTCAATAGTATCTTGTTCAAGGTTGGCATATTGAGCTGTTTTACGAACATTTTTCATCCCTTCCAGGCAACGACACATTTTTAAGATATCAAGTGAGTTCTAGATTTCATTTCAGAAACTGTCCAAGTTTAAAAATAGAAGCTGAAATACATATGCAGAATTATGAGCCTTATTGTTACTCTCATGTGCTCTGTAGATTAAACTACTTATCTTTTTTCCTATTCCCAGAAGGCATTTTCCTCCTAAGGGTAAGATGTTTCCTTAGGTGTTACACTTAACAAGTGGAAGAAAGTTGACAGAAAGCCGCACAGGCCAGGGACTGGCACTCCTGTGAAGAATGGGGAGAGCTTATTGTGTGAAGTAATAGCTGTGGCTCCCCAAGGAGGAGAAAGGTGGAGGAGAAAAGAAAGGAGGGCAAGTGAAGCCCAAGTCAGATTAAGATCTCTTTCCCTCTTTCTTCTTGTTGGCTGCAGCTAGGTCTCACCCACTCTCTGCCTTGAAACTGTCAGCAAGCCAATGCCTGGCACAGCAGCCAAGTAATTACCAATGCCATGTAAGCGGCACGTTTTCCAGATTGGCTTTCCTGCTTTTCTGCATGAAAAATAAGTGAAAAACTGTACACCAACAAACATGACAGGAAAAATAACAATACTTGTACAGGACTCATATTGGAAACATGCTGCTCCTTCAACTACAGACTGAAGAGAACTACTACCACCCTCACTATCCACCATCTCCTCAAGGAAGGGAAACACTGAAGGTAGAACATCTTTCCAAAGGTCAGCACATCTCTTTCAGTCAAAGCTCAGTGCTCCCCTCAATAGGGAGAAGACAGCAATAAAGAAGTCACCAGCCATGACAGTGAGACAAACAGCACAGCTTGTATTTGATTTACTGAAAAGCAAAAGAATAGTATCATTGAGTCATCTCCTTTTAACCTGAGTTGTGTGACTCATCCTGCCATCGGTTAAAGACAAATAAACTCCTGTCTGACCTGTCACACAAGTGGGTCCCCGCAAATTATGATTTTTACAAGTCTTCCTCAACTATCAAGCTCTTTACTTTAAAACGGGAAGATCAAATTCTAAAATTCCATCTCATATTGCAGAACTGGACTTAATGGTTTGTACAGCTCTATCTTGCAATGTTATCTGCTGGCTTATGCAATGTGCTGTCTTATTCTACCTTGCAAAAACAGGACTAGAGATCTCACTACCTAAAGGGAAATCTATGTGTGCAAACAAGATCTCTTTTCTACCCAGATATGTGCCTTTTCTTTATTTTCACATAAAACATTTCTTCTGCAATTCTTAGAAGGAGTCACAGAGAACAGATTTCTAATCATCTGCTGCAGTCTGTGAGATGTTCGTAGTCTCTCTGTCTGTGGGCACGCCAAACAGAAGTATACCTGTTAGTTGGATGAATGATTCATTTGGAGGTCTCATAGTCTTTTTTTACACTGTAAGGACCTTGTTTCTCTTCCCTTCACAGAATCATAGAATCGTTTAGGTTGGAAAAGACCTTTAAGATCATTGAGTCTAACTGTAAACCCAGCACTGCCAAATACACTAGAAAACCATGGCCCTAAGCACCACATCTACATAACTTTTAAATGTCTCTAGGGATAGTGACTCAACCACTTACCTCGAAAACCTGTTCAAATGCTTGACAACCCTTTCAGTGAAGTACTATTTCAAAATATCTAGCCTAAACCTTCCCTGGTGCAACTTGAAGACATTTCCTCTCTTTCTGCTGCTTGTTACTTGGGAGAACAGACCAATACCTGCCTCCCTACACCTCCTATCAGGTAGTTTTAAGGAGCGATAAGGTTTCCTCTCAGCCTCCTTTTCTCCAGGCTAAAAAATCACAGTTCTCTCAGCTGTTCCTCATAAAACTTGTTCTCCAGACCCTTCACCAGCTTTGTTGCCCTTCTTTGCATATGCTCCAAAAGCTCAATGTCTTTCTTGTGATGAGGGGCCCAAAATGGAACAGAGGATTTGAGATGCAGCCTCAACAATGCCGAATAGAGAGGGACAATCACTTCCCTAGTCCTGCTGGCCACACTATTTCTGATAGAAGGGAAGATGCTATTGGCCTTCTTGGCCACGTGGGCACACTGATGGCTCATATTCAGCTGGCTATCAAACAACATCCCAGGGTCCTTTTCCTTCAGGCAGCTTTCCAGCCATTCGTCCCTAAGATTGTAGCATTGCATGTGATTGTGGTGGCCCTAGTGCAGGATCTGACACTTAGCCTTATGGAATCCCATACAATTTGCCTTGGCCCACTGATCCAGCCTGTCCGGATCCCTCTGTAGAGGTTTTCTTCCCTCACGCAGATTAACAATCATGCCCAGCTTGGTGTCATCTGCAAATTTACTAAGGGTGCACTCCTTCACCCCATCCAGATCATTGATAAAGAAATTAAAGAGAAACAGTCCCAGTATTGAGAACAACTGATCTTACTATTAAAGACTAAGGCAAAGAAGGCATGAAGTACCTCACCTTTTTCCTCATCCTTTCTCACTAAGTTTTCCCAGGCATCCAAGAAAGACAAGATATTCTCCTTAGCCCTCCTTTTGCTGCTGATGTATTTATAGAAACATTTTTATCATCCTTTACATCAGTAGCCAGATGAAGTTCTAATTGGGCTTTGAACCTCCTCATTTTCTCCCTGCATAACCTCACAAAATCATTGTAGTCCTTCTGAGTTGCCTGCCCTTTCTTCCAAAGTTCATAATCTCTTTTTTCCGAGTTCAAGCCAGAGCTATTTGTCCAGCCAGGCTGGTATTCTTCCCCATTGGCTTGTCTTCCAGCCCATGGGAACAGCCTGCTCTTACACCCTTAAGACGTTCTCTTTGAAGAATGTCCATCCTTCCTGGATTCTTTTGCCCCTCAGGACTGCCCTCCAGGGGACTCTGTTATCAGTCTCCTAAATAAGCCAAAGTCTGCCCTCTGTAAATTCAGAGAGGCAGTTCTGCTGACCCTCCTCCTCATTTCTCCAGGAATCAAAAACTCTGTAATTTCAAGGTTACTATGCCCAAGACAATCTCCAACTATCACATCACCCACAAGTCCTTCTTTATTTGTAAACAACAGGTCCAGCAAGGCTCCTTCCCTTGTTGGCTCACTCACTAGCTGTGTCAGAACGTTATCTTCCAACACCCCAGGAACCTCCTAGACTGTTTCCTCTCCACTGTATTGTATTTCCAACGTCATCTGGTAGATTGAAGTCCCTGTGAGGACAAGGACTAGCTATCATGAAGTTTCTCCATCTGTTTATAGAATATAATAATAATAATTTGTCTGTCTTTTCATCCTGCTTGGGTGATCTGTAACAGACTCCCCCCATGGTAACTGTCTTAGTGACCTTCCCCCCAATTGTAATCCATGAGCACTCAACCCTATTTACATCATCATTAAGCTCTAGACGATCCATACATTCTGGAATGTACAGAACTACCCCACTGCCTCTCCTTCCTTGCCTATCCCTTCTGAAGAGTTTGTAGCCATCTATAGCAGTATCCCAGTTCCATGTTTCAGTGATGGCAACTGTATCATAGTTTTCCTGCTGTACAATGGCTTCCAACTCCTCCTGCTTGTTGCCAATGCTGCACTGGTGTACAAGTACTTCAGCTGGGCTGTTGGCCTTGTCACCTTCTTAGAGGAACACTTCTTAATTCCTTTGAAGTGTTTCGCTGGTGTTTCCTTCTTGGCTCCTATTACCTTAGTAGCCCTTGTCTCATCTTTGTACAGCTTCAACTGTGCTCTGCTGTCCTTAGCACATCTCAGAGGTGAAAGCTGAGGGCTCTCCATAGTACCCTATCCTTCTAACCTTGTTTCTCTTAGGCAAGACTCATACTGTCCCCCTCCCCCCTCAAGTCTAGTTTAAAGCCTTGTCGATGAACCCTACTAACTTCTGATGGGATTCAGAAAGGTGATCCCATCAGATTCCAGAATGCCTGGTGTTGTGTAAGCCACCACCATTACTGAAGAATTCAAAACTGTGGCAATGACATCAGCCTCTGAACGACGTGTTAATGATGTGTCTGTGTCTTCCAGTGTTGCTGTCCACAACTGGAGGGAGAAAGAAGAAAATAACCTGCGCTCTGGATTCCCTTACTAGCCATCTCCAGGCCCAGAAGTGTCTTTTGATTGTCCTTGGACTACATATTGTAGCTTCACCACCTCCCACATGGAATTGCTGCCTGGAGGAGAAGGACCTGGGGGTGTTGGTTGACAGCTGACTGAACATGAGCCAGCAGTGTGCCCAGGTGGCCAAGAAGGCCAATGGCATCTTGGCTTGTATCAGAAATGGCATGACCAGCAGGTCCAGGGAGGTTATTCTCCCTCTGTACTCGGCACTGCTGAGACTGCACCTTGAACACCGTGTTCAGTTCTGGGCCCCTCACCACAAGAAGGATGTTGAGGCTCTGGAGCGTGTCCAGAGAAGAGCAACAAAGCTGGTGAAGGGGCTGGAGAACAAGTCTTAAGAGGAGTGGCTGAGAGAGCTGGGGTTGTTTAGCCTGGAGAAGAGGAGGCTGAGGGGAGACCTTATTGCTCTCTACAACTACCTGAAAGGAGGTTGTGGAAAGGAGGGAGCTGGCCTTTTCTCCCAAGTGACAGGGGACAGGACAAGAGGGAATGCCCTCAAGCTCCCCCAGGGGAAGCTCAGGCTGGACATCAGGAGAAAATTTTTCATGGAGAGGGTCATTGCGCACTGGAACAGTTGAATCACCTTCCCTGGAGGCGTTTAAGGGACGGGTGGGTGAGGTGCTGAGGGGCATGGTTTAGGGATTGTTAGGAATGGTTGGACTTGATGACCCAGTGGGTCCTTTCCAACCTACTGATTCTATGATTCTATGATTCTATGAAAAGCAGTAATGGGTAGTAGTCCAAGGGCTGTACCAGTCTAGGAAATTTCCTAGTAATGATCTGAATCTGGGCCCCACAGAGGCAGCAGACTTTCCTAAGAGGGTCTGTCCAGCCTCTTGGACCCTATGTTCCCCTTAGAAGTGAGTCGCCTACAACTATAATCTGTCTTTTCTTCCTTGTAGAGGTGGTCTTGATATGGAGGGTTGACCTTTCTAACCTGGTGCAGACCAACTGCCATCCTTATCTTCCATTAACTGTCCTTTCACCTCCAAAGCCTCATACCTTTTGTATAGAGGCATCTGGGAAGGTGCCTCATACCTACAGATGACAGCTTCAGTGGAGCAGTCCTGGAAAAGACTGTTTCAGGTACATAGTTAGGACCTAGGACATATGCATATTAGAATGTCATTTGATTCATGATTCGGAGATAGAAAATCCAAACATTAAATCATTGCCTAGGTCAATGGGTGAGCAAAGGAGTTTGAGATATGAGTTGCCACAGGTAAATTAATTAATTAAAGAGACAAAGAGAAAACACCCTTCATTTTATAACTACAAAAACTCAGAATGTGAAAAAATAAGTTGTTTATTTGTACTACAAGTGGTTACACTGATTGTTACAGTTGATGATAATTCTGCAAAACTTTCTGTTTTCAGTCACTCTTTTCATATGCTTCTCACTATTGTCATTTTCACACATTGTCTCACATTGTCATTTTCAGTATAGACATTTCATTCTATTCAATAGCGAACTACTTCATAGACATTTTTGCTAAGTTCTTATGAAATCACTTCAACTACATTAGAGTCATGCAAGAATAAGAAGTCCCATTAAAAGAAAAAAATCTGTGTAGCTAGTCCTATGAGGTCAATTAATTAAAAAATCCTGCATTTGAAAGCCTCAAATTTGGAGTGTAGTCCTCCAACTGAAACCAACCACATAAAGTACCTATGAGAATCAGCGGGACATCTCTTCTCAAAAAAGGCTTGGTAAAGCTTCATAATAGGTGGCATTGCCTTGGAAATCTGATACGAAATCTGATGCAAATTTTGGGCTTCTTCCTACAGAAGCAAGTTGTCAAAATAGCATGCTTTAAGATGATTTAAGCTAGCCTATTGTCCTCAGTACCACAATAGAGCAGAACACACAGAGCTACTGTTCCTCAGCTGAAGGATAATAACTTCCTTCTAAGGGATGGTGACTACTTTAAAAGTGTTAACTCATTCATTTTCAATCACATACGTCTGTTTGTGAGCAACTCACCAGAAAGTTTTATATGTGGAGCACTCATATTTACCTAGCTCTACTCCCCTGAAATCTTACCCTCATCTTTCTCCTGGTTTAAATCCCTGATTTATGCTCCTGGTAGATGAGACCGCTCCCCAGCTACCGGGGTGATTGTCACTGCCCAGTTATGTCACCTTTGAAACAGTTTCCGAACCACTATAGTTTGCCCACAAATCATTTAGTGACAAAATGTAAGCCACAACTCAGTATGTGGTTTGTAATAGACATAATCTGTACATGGCCTTGTAGCAAAACAGGGTTAATATGGCCAAAAATGGCAGCAGCTCTCTGAGACAAGCACTGCAGAATCTCCAGAATGACAAGACAGCCAGAAGATGTACCCCTGAAAACACTCCATCTTCTTTTTTTTTTAATATTTAAAATATATTCCACATATAAATTCATACAGACCATTATGAAAACATGAACAGAAATTTAAGAAAATAAAAGAAAATAAAATTGCAGAAAAAAACTTTATGTAATACACATCTGTGTTGCCCATGAAAAGGTTTCGATCAACCTTCTCTCACTCTCATTTCTGAGTGCTTTGACACAGATAAATCTGCCTATGAAGGAAAGCAATCACTGCAGTAAAATTATTAAAAAATGAAATTACTCTTCAGAGTACTTGGACAGATCCTAAATCAGAGAGTGCATTTCGCAGAATCACAGAATCACAAGGTTGGAAAGGACCCATTGGATCATCGAGTCCAACCATTCCTAACACTCCCTAAACCACGTCCCTAAGCACTTCATCCACCCGTTCCTTAAACACCTCCAGGGAAGGCGACTCGACCACCTCCCTGGGCAGCCTGTTCCAGTACCCAATGACTCTTACTGTGAAGAATTTTTTTCTGATATCCAACCTGAACCTCCCCTGACGGAGCTTCAGGCCATTCCCTCTTGTCCTGTCCCCTGTCACTTGGGAGAAGAGCCCAGCTCCCTCCTCTCCACAACCTCCTTTCAGGTAGTTGTAGAGAGTAATAAGGTCTCCCCTCAGCCTCCTCTTCTCCAGGCTAAACAACCCCAGCTCTCTCAGCCGCTCCTCATAAGACTTGTTCTCCAGCCCCCTCACCAGCTTCGTTGCTCTTCTCTGGACACGCTCCAGAGCCTCAACATCCTTCTTGTGGTGAGGGGTCCAGAACTGAACACAGTATTCAAGGTGCGGTCTCACCAGTGCTGAGTACAGAGGGAGAATAACCTCCCTGGACCTGCTGGTGACCCCATTTCTGATACAAGCCAAGATGCCGTTGGCCTTCTTGGCCACCTGGGCACACTGCTGGCTCATGTTCAGTCGGCTGTCAACCAGCACCCCCAGGTCCTTCTCTTCCGTGCATTTATATCATTCTAAGAGCAGGCCAGCCAAATATGCCCCATAGCTACTTACAAAACCCCTGAATTTTACCCGTTTACATTGTCCTCTCTTCTGTTTTGTGAAGCAATGTGCCAGGTGTTTTTTTTGCCAGAGAGCCCAACAAGCCCACATCCTCACACTGTGAAAGAATCTACCTGGGCACAGGCATTGTAGATACACTGATGTGTGCAGCACCAAGGGTATGCACTTAATTCAGCATATGATGTGTAAGCCTTTCAGCTTTAGTTCAAGCTCTAGAGCTCATACTTGAACTCTCCAGTCTAACCCCTAACGTGTCAACCAAGGTAGCAGAACTATTGTTCTTCAAGTACATCTGTTCTGGTAAGCAGACAGTATTTACGGTAGGTTTTTTTTACACTATTCCACCAACACTCTTTAAGAACAGTTCCACTGGCCCACATGATGCTTAACAACCAGAATTTGACTTCTGATAATTCAGGTCTGCAAATAACTGGTGCTTTTCTAAATGAATGTTAGCTGTTTTAGCATGCTTCTTGTTTCTCACTGCTATTTCTTGCAAGAAAGTAGGAGCGAATAAGGGGACATAAATATGAATTTACCCTTAGTAAATTAAACCCAGTTTCTCTGCTCCAGCCGCGGTGAGATAGTTGCACAGTCCCATTGAGCATAGAGGTACGAGGATGCAGGGATTGTATCTCCAATATAATGATCATATGAAGAAGATTTCTGTATGGTAACAAGAAAAAAACAAAAGAGGATAAATAAATAAATAAATTTAAAATAATGCATGGCATGTGGTAGGCTCTGCATTCTCAAAGTTATGCTTGCTCAATAATCTTCTATGTTACTCATGTCAGAAGCCTTCCAAAGTCTTTACTCTATAAGAATCACATCCTCTTCCATGAGTCATATTCATTTGTACTGACGCAAACTTTAAGCCATAAGATAATATGCAGACTGGGTTTAGAAAAGATATAGAAACTCCAGTTTTAATTTTATTTTGGTAAAAATTCAAATACTTCAGCTTTTCTCTCTCTCTCTCTACCCAATCTTCCAGTGCTTCTTTTCCCCCTTTTTGTAACACTTGCAAAGCGGGTTTCAGGGTGTTAATAAATCACAGAGCAGAGTTTTGGAAGATGTCCAGCTCTTCACCCCACCCAGATGAATACCTGGAAGCATGCTGTTACCATGGCTATCCTGCCAGACTGAAAGCAAGTGTGGCCTTAGCTGGAACAAATGTTGAAAAGATTAAAAGATGCCCTCTGAAACAGGTAACCGCGGGCCTGACACAGCAATATTTAGTTTACAGTTTTATACCTTTTTGGTAAATAATGTCATTTTACTCTATAAATCCTTTTATTGGTAAGACTAGACAAATCTTAGTGATGTTTGTTTTCAGTGTACTTTATCTTGCTATTTTTTAAACTAATTTGATAATTTTGGCAAAACATAGGAATTGATCACATTTAGGATGTACGATTTTGCAGGACAATCTAGTACCACTGGTGATACCCAGCATGCAGCAAAATAATATAAAGCGCATTTGTTTGTGTGTCAATACTAGAATTGTCTGAGGGTTTCATAGAATATAAAATGCTTCACACGTATTGTTTTGACTTCAAAATATTTCACCAAGCCCAAGACAGGCACCCAGAAGATCTCTTCAGCCACTTCTACAAATTCATTTAGAGTCAGGGACACTAGTGCTTTCTTGGGTCCTTGGCTGTAGCTCCAAAGTCCTACAGTGGAGAACTCTGTGCTCCCATGGTCTGAGGTGTGGGTACAACTACAGCACACTTGTACCAGAAGAACCTCTAAAGCCCTTGACTCCAAACCCACTCTTCCAATGCTTCCTGGTCCTATACTATGGAGTGAAGAGGCTGAGATTTCAGGATCCCTCATCAGCCACTATTTGCCTCCTGGATCCATAGTCAGGCCAATAGCCTCTTTGTGCCCCACCTTGATAAAAGCCAATCCCCTGGGGTCCTGTACTTCCTTAGGAACGCTGACGTGATGGTCAGTATCATGTCTGAGTGGCAGGAGAAGGATGGAAAGAGGCAGAGAGGCTTTTCATGCCAAGCTGTCAGCTCCACCAACACACACTTCTGTGATGTATGAAACATGATTTGGATGGAAACCACAGAGGAGAAGTTGACTCAAAAACCAGCAGACAAACCCAGCCCAAAGTGAACATTGATGCTAACTCAAAATCTTCCTTTCCTATGTGATCTGGACCCCTTCATACGCTTGTGGAACTGCTATAATTTTTGCACCCTTGAGCAGAAATGTCAGGTGTAATGCTGGACCCTGCTCTCAGAGCCAGGCAAAAGCCCTTTCTTCCTAACTCCCCCTCACTGCAGGCAGCCTAGAAGAAGCCAGAGGGTGAGAAAGGCCATTACTTACCTCATTACCTTTGTCTGTTGTTTGCACCAAAGCCCCACTCCTTCAGTGTGGTAGGGGTTACCAGACAGACTGGGTTATATCTCTGGAGACAAGGTTCCTCCTGGGTCTTCCTCCATGATGACTGGCTCCACAGAGACCCTGCCATCAGCCTCCATGTGTCTGGCACCGAGTCTGACCATATTGATTTAGTAGTCCATTGTCCTGTGGGAAAAGTGCTTAGTGGTAAATACCAGAACACGATCAATAGTGAACAAACTCCAGAGTCTGTGTTGAGCTTCAAAACTGGGCCTTGGGCACCAGAAAAACCTCAGTTGCACCACTGAAAACCGGGCATCATTCTGGTGAAGTAAATGGATCAAACTGGAAAGCATCAGAAGCAGGTGAAGGACACCCACTTCGCACACCCCAGATGAGAGCTGAAAAGTCGTAAACTGTAACACATTAAGGCTTTTTGAAAACCTAGGAGTTCAAAGGCATGATTCTGATTTCAGGTACATGATTTTCGCCCTTCTGAGAATCCACTGATTTCAGGGCATTTGCTCCTGATTTTTAGAACTGTGAGCTCAGGCTCCAGTCCTTTAATTTTTAGAACATCAGCATTGTGCTCTCACCAATCCCAAGTCTGGAAACATCAGCAGATCATGACAGATGTGTCACATCCTTCTTCCCCTTTCTGGACCCCACTCCCTGATATCCACTAATACTCCCTACCATGGCACGACTAAGTCCACAGCAGTGTGGTATATTCTTGTAAAAGAAAATAGATGAGGTTTGAAGGACGTAAACAGCAATGTACTAACCCAGTTCTTCGTATGATCCCAGGCTCCAAACAAAAGGGCAAGGGTGGGGCCCACAGACCAGTCCAAGTGTCGGGTGGGTCCATGTTTTACGAAAGATAAGAACATATTCTATTAAAAAAAGTCTTTTGTACAGTTGCTCTTTGCGACCCTGAAGGGGGAAAAAATTATCTCTGCTCACAGACTGTAATGGAGTGGGGTGGTGCACACACATACACATACCCTTGCACTGGTGTTGCCAGGCATTGGGGATGTGTACGTTATTCACAAGTCAGCACTGCCAAGGGAATGTCAATGGAAACTGCATCACCCAGCAGCAACAGATTCGCCCTACGTATATTTTTATCTTGTTTCATTTTTAACTTGACTTTTTCTTTTTTTAACCTCTGTGGTTATTATTGTAAATGGCAGTTCTGGGATATTGTCTTTTCCAGTTACCAGAATTTACAAGCACTTGACATTTATGTGGATGAGGGTATCCACCATAATAATTTTAACATCAAGAAAACATGAAAGACTTCACATTTTAAGGCATCAGTATTCAAGTGACCTACTCTTGGCCCTGATCCACAGTGAGTCTATTTTACATGGGCTTTGCCAAGGCCTCAAATGTGGGGTGTCCCAGACTACTCCAAGACAGCCCCTAGTCCCTTGAGGAGCAGCAGGAGGGGCCACCAGCCCAGCTGAGCAGGGTCTGCACCCCATGTCCTGCATTTTGATGCGACTCTGTAGGAAACCCCAGCACCAACGCAGTGAGCAGCCTGATATTAATGCACAGGCTAAGTCATCAGGTTGAGGAATTGGAGCCAAGCTTTCCCCTAGGGCAGGTACTCCCCTAATTGCCCAAAACAGGATTTTTATCACTTTCAGAGCCAGTGAGTAGAGTATTGATTGAATCACAAGCATAAGTACCTTGGAAATTTTATATCTGCTTGCTGTTATGTTGTGCCTACTGCTGCCGGAACTGTAGTATTTGAGTTCACATACAATCTTGAGAGTAAATTTCTTTAAAGCTCAGGGAAATGTGTGGGCTTGGTTTCAGTCCAAAAGGAGCCAGATTTAAAATAGCGATCTACATCTGGCTTCAGACTCCTCAAACTCTTGTGACTGCCCAGATGCAAGAGCCTGGGGTCAGCCCATCTTAGGAATCATCACCAAACAAGTAATATTACTGAGATACAAGGAAAGTAAAGCACTCTTATGAAATCAAAATAATAAATCAGTTCAATTTTGTCCTAGTTCTTGAACAAGGAGACAAAAAATTATGTGATTGTCTTTCTGTACTCCATATGTCACACTCAGCAATTCAGTGAGGGGTTTTACTCCTACCAGAATTTTATTCCTTTCAGGAAGTGTTAATTATACCTAAACAAAATGTAGGTTTCTTAGGAAGTAACTGTAAGTGTTTAGGAAGGCACATTTACCTGTTTATCCCAAAGAAAAACAGTCCATCAAATTTCATGACAAGTAATATTGTCCCTAAGAGAAGCTCTGTGATTACCCATCTATCCCTTTATATTCTTTGTAATTACTCACTTGCAATCATCTCCATCCTGCCTGACATGTTCCTAAATGCTGCATAAATATAATTAAAGCAATGGTCAGATCAGTCACCGTAGTTTCTTATATTTCTGGCATGATTTCTGCAGTCGATGAGAGGATGGCGTGGAAGGGGTTACACTCTGTGTTCGAGCTCGTCTTTTTGTCCCGGAGGAGAGGAAAGAAGCAGAATACTTCCAGAAGCTAATGAAACATGGAAACAATTTGTGTACAAGCACAAAACCAAGGTTTGTTGTGTTCCATTGCCAACAATAATACTTTATTTCCTACTTGTACTGTATAATGTTCAGGATGAAAAACAAGTGATATTCATTGGTAATTCCCAAAGATATAATTTTATAGATGGCGTGGTCCTGAGCTCTGAGTAGGACTAACTCTGCATCCACACAAATGGGAGCCAGGAGCTCTCTCTTTTGTTTTAGTTCAGGCACCTTTGAAATGTTCTTGAAAAAAATCAGCCATTTCACCTTCTTGGAGGAATCAGATTTCAAGTCAAGCTATTATAAGCCACTTAGGTCTCTCCATCTGCAAAGCAAGTCCAGTTAAACCTCCTTCATTGATAGTATTGAAAACCTTATTTTTGTCCAATACCACAGAAGGTGGAGGCACAACACAAAGTAGAGCACAAGGACTGAATATTACCTTCAGTTTCCTCAAGAAAGAATTAGTGTCAGAACAAGTCCCAGCTTAAATAGGATGCAACCTCACTGGCATTCATAGAAATTCCCCTCGGTTTTCACTAGATCTGGATGTGTTCAGGGAAGAAGCCAAAACTACCTGCTAGAACAATGTGCAAAGATGCAGCATTTAGGCCTGTCCGCAACTGACTGCTCAGATAATTATAGCAGGTATCAAAATCCCTAATAAGAGCTGAGAAAAGGTACCTCGAAGCCCAGCATCTGAGCAAACAGATGAGGTCCCAGTGGGCCTCCCCAGGCAGCACAAGGAAGGAGCTGATCTTGCCAGCAGGGCTTGCTTCCCTCTGGGGGCTTGTTTGCTGCTCCCAAAAGTCAACTTCTGCTGTTGTCATACGTCCCTTCACCAGGGACAGCAATTTAGGAGCCTTCTCCATGGTCCAAGAATGCAACCTAAGGCCAATAGCTTTCCTGTAATGTAATGGGCTTCCAGAGGTGGGCTGCAGCAGACGCGTGCTGCACTGTACGCAGCAGCTGTATATTCAGCAACTGCCTTGACCCATCTGCATTTTAAAGCTCTTGTGAAAACCCCAGTGGACTTGCCTTTGATAAAATAAGCTATGAAACTAGCAGTACCATGTACCCCTACACACATACAAACACTTTGTGACTGCCACTCTGTCACAGCCAGTTTCAAACTCATAGAATACTGGAAAACTGATGGCAGAAAATACCTCTTGGCTTGGCTGATCAGCACTGAGTAAAAACCTGGAACATCCCTGGTGCTATCTGCTAGGTGCCTCATCTGCAGCAGGATAAAGCCTCAGATCACGTACTGGTAGTGTTTGTATTTTTTCAGAATGAAAACAATGGGGCATCAGCCAGTTATTATCGGAAATATCGTACAGATGTGCCAGGTTTTAAAAAGTAGTCTAAGCATCATGCTGTATAATACTGCAGTCAGGCAAAAAAAGCAGGTGCAGCCTCAGCCCTGTCACAGCTCTCCACGCCCTTTGCGTGCAGGTGCCTCGCCATCGAACATGAGCATGTTGCACTAGCACACGCTGAGCAGTCGGGCCAAGGGCAGTCCCATCCCAGTGTCCTGGGTTTCAGCACAGGCTGGATGCTGGCTCACAGCAAAAGCTGGGTTGCTGCTTCATTATATGGCACAGTTTCTTTCTGGTATCTCTTGCAGCTTGAATAGTTTTGCCTTCATGTGCATAACTACAGCACGGACACGTTCTTTATCATGAATTAGGAGGCCCAGTTATAAAACGTCTGTTTCCTGATTCAGGTATAAAAGAGTAACAAGTTGCAAGTGGCAATACAGCTATGTTCCCAGCAATTTCCTAACCCTCAGACAGTCCATGATTTAAATGAGGTGAGAGCAACATTGCTCAGTAATAAGCAATGGCAAAGCAAAGATGGGGGAGCTCCTTCTGTCCCTCCCTTGTGTGATCACCATGGCAATACAGCTTTAACACATCTAGTAAATGGTTTGGAGATGGAGTTAGGGAAGCCAACTCAGTAACAAAGGATGCTTCAAACAAGAACTCCCTATTGTCAGCTCCTTGCTGCTTAAACCAGGAGACAACTATTCAGTAAAATGCCTAGATACTCCAATGAGGCAACACAATGTTGGAAGTTTCTCATATATTCCTTGAAACCCAAGCAGCTTTACAGTTCAAATTTAACAGTCGCCAATCACCATTAGCAAATACGTATCCCAAAGCAATATCAAATGTATGTGTCACAAAAAAAGTCTGCTACATTATATGTCTTGCCATCCTTAAACTCTGGTGCCATCCTGGTCGTGTCTACAGAAGCTATTTGGTGTGAGAGAAAGCTTCAAGGACAAATCCAGACTTTGTAGACCCATACAGAGCTAGATACTATGGAAATGAATTGCTAACACTGCTGACTGGCTCCATTGTTTAAAGCAGCACCCTCTCAGACTTCAGCAATAATTCAACAGTGAAATAAACAGCTCTGATCAGATAGCTAGGGAAATTAGACAAAGAGCACAATAGCTGTGAAGATAGGAATATTTCATGACAAGTCATATATCAGTTTATTCCTGATTCAAGTTCCTTTTGACTGCTTTTTGTTAATACCTCACATCTGTATATCAAGTCAGAAAGAAAAGCAAAGATCTTTTAAGACAGAATCTGTTTTCCTCCAAAATGACATGTGCATGCTCTGTTCATGGCTTAGTGGTCAGTCATCTCCTTGTGGCTCTTTCATGTTACTGACTTCGAAATAATGACTGCATTTCAGGACACAGCAATTTCCTCAAAGCTAGTTTTATACTTTAGTGTGCTCCTGAGATACTAAACTATTCAAAAGTGCTCTTTTCCTCTACATTTGTTCCCACAGAAGTCCAAGGCAACTCCTTTGAGTCTCGGGACAGCACATTTGCCATTTTTTTCACCCTATCACTATGAACGTAAGCACGTTAAATGCAAATTTAGCTTTTCTTTTATACTGTTACAAACTCATTGCTTTCAAAATAAGTCATTTAACTACAAAAAATAAAAAACTAAACAAGTAGTCTATTAACAGGATCACCACTTTTTTTTAATACTGTAGTTTCTAAAAAAGTTACCAAGAGGGCTGAACGTGATTGCCCTGGATAAAAGAAGCTGTGCGCAGTAGGAGTTAGCTTTCTGTGCTGGTAAAGAAGCAATCTCCAGCCTTGCTAAATGGGGCTACTGTGGAATTTGGGATGCACCATACACGCAGCTGGCTATAAAACCCTTCAGATCATCCAGCTCTGCCTCTCCCCAAGAGCAAACAATTCTCTTTGCATTTCTTGTTGCTCTTATCAAAGGTAAATAGGCTGGGTATTTCATAGTATTCCAAGGTTTTTTTAGGGTATTCTTAAAAGACTTTGTCAAGCTGGAGGATCCCAGCATGGGAAGAAGAGGCTGTTCTCTTTATAGGTTCGGGTGGCTACTTTTTAAGCTAACACGTTGTGAAAGGCGTGTCTTCCTCAGATAATTTTGAGAGGTAGATTGATACCAAGTAAAACATGCATATCTAGGTTTTATAACTATTGTAAATAATTTTGGTATCTGATTGGTTATCATAAATTCAATATTGCATCCTTTAAAGTTAGTAAATTTAACAGAGGAAAAAAAAGGCACCTTTAACTGGTGATACCAGATTACCAGTTTTCTTTTGCCTTTTTATGGATATGCCACACAGCTGGCAGCCAGGCATTCCCACCCTGTTTTCTGCTACTTGTCTTAGGAAGCTAGGCTTTAAATAGCACAGATAATACCTACCATTAAATAAAAAGCCAAACATCTTTAAAGTTTCGGTTTAAAAATAATCACAGAAATCTAACAGACTTTCAAAGGTTTTTTTATTTTCCTCCTTGTGTATCTGAATCTTGGTATCGTTCCCTCAAATATATAGAATGTTTTTTCAGTGCATCTCACTCTGATTTTCCTCGATTTAAGGACTTACTACCTGTGGCATCCTTACAAGCAATACCATATTTAGATCATCATTAATTATCCTCAATCCTAATTTACCTTCAGCAAAATATTTTTAGGAAAACTATCTCAGTTTTTTTCCCTCAATAGTTCTACAGTCTACAGGAAGGAAAATTTAGCTGTGGTTAGAAAAGCAACACGACAGTGAGAAAAGCTTTTTCTGAGGTGATGAGCAAGCCTTAAGCATTGCATAGAAGTCCCAAAAATTTCCTTAGACTTAGTCAGCCTCCTTTCTCTCCAGCTCTCCTAGAGTAGATTATTCTCCTCCTGCAGACCTGATGTTTTATGCTGCAGTATTCTGTAAATAGTGAGAACCCATGCAGAACTAGCAAATATCAAATTTCTGAGGGATTCTCTTTTCCATTCTCAATGATAAATACTAATGATTTCTCTTATTTGCTCCAGTATAAATGTAGCGTAAATTCACCAACTGTAGTAAAGTTATTTTGGAGATACACCATTGTAACTAAGGCAAAGGTCTGTCTATTTCTTGATGATAAAGCACCAATACAGAATGTCTTAGCGTGAAATTTTTTTAAAAAAACACAGTATTTCTGCTCAGATATAGTAAATGCAAAGTTAAACGTATTTTAAAAACCCCATTATAACACTGCTTGAGCAGTAGGGTGAAAGTAATCTGCTTTACTTCATGTTTACACAGGAATAGCAGAAATATCATCAACTAGCTTGTGGTGATTATTAGCAAAGGGATAAGCAAAGGCCCTCACTTTAGTGACAACTGCAAACACAGCTTCTCCAAACTGCACAGCAAAGTTTTGCAGATTAAAATAAAAGCTGAAGATAGTTTTAGATGAAACGTTTGAACATTTAAAGGTGATTATTATTTATAATTTTTCACAAGTTACTATAAGTAGATAACAGATAATTTTGACTACATTTTGCAAATACTCCACCATGGCCAAATCCTGCAACTCTTACTTCGGTAAGGTATTCCAGTTGGGCTAATAGGACTCATCTCACAAATTTGTGAGTCAGAATTAGTGTCCAAATGCACCTAGGATTTGTAGCAAAAAAAAATTCTTTGCAATGCTTATTATTCTTTTAAGAAATCTGCAGTGTGTCAACAGGAATGTAGAGCATATCTTGGGTTGCATCATTAGCTTCAGTTTCAGGAATTACTAAAATCCCCTAAGCTACAATTTGTCATGATCCTCATTCTTGGGAAATCCTTTACACGGACTGTTAAAGTAATTAAACTAGTGTCCTCGATTTAATCTTTTAGGCTGCCTGGCCAACATTGAGTCACTGTAGTCTTCTAGGTCAGACAGGAAAAGAATTGACGTCATTGAAAACGCCACTGCGTAAGTGTCTCTGAAAAAAATGGCAGCCAAGTGTACACAGTTGGATAATCAGATGCTGTGAATAACATGCTGCTCAACAGGTGAGCTTAGGGAATTTGGCACTTCAGAGCTGAAACGAGTGTATCCTTATGTGAGTGATAAAAGATCTGCAATACACTTTCTCTGACATAACATATTTAGCAAACTTATCAAGATGTTTCCTCTGTCCAGAAAGTCAACCAGCCTATTAGGAATGATAATTTGGCACACAATATGCTCGAGGGACAAATACGATAAGGGATGTTTCATACAAAGGGGCTTCCACTAGTAGTCAGTTATGTCAATCTGCAGCTAAAAACAGAGCAGCATAAAAATAAACTTTAACTCTTCACCCTGGGCAATTAAGCTGTTTTCTAACAAAATAAGCACAGCTTAAACAGGCACCAGGAAACACAGCTACAGCTCTGCTGCAGTGCTTACTATTGACAAAATCAAAACCAATCATTTAAGCAGAGCACTACATTCTAGATATTTTCCCAGTTACCACTTAACATTTCCAAATTCTGGATGAACAGGAGCAGAATGACATAGTTCAAACAGAGACCCATTTTTCTCAAAACTTGAAGACCCTTCAGACCACAACTGTTCCCGTTTGAACTCATTTTTAGAAAAGTCACAAACAGGAAGCGCATGTGCTGTTGTCCCCAGGCAAATGGAGGGAGAATAAAGCTGTGTTTAGGCATACACTAACCTTGAACCTTATCCCAGTGACTTGTACCTGCCCCAGCACTAATCAGAAGACTTTTCTCATGACTAGCAAAAGCCCACATCTTTACAATGATTTGAATGATTCAGAAATACATCTTGCTCTAGCTGTCTAGCTACAGCTGAAATAAAAATAGAACGTATTTGTTCTTTGAATACGTTAATGGTTCTGATCTTTGCTTTATCTCTAACGGCTTTGTCTATCTGGAGTTATCCTAAACCTAAGCCCAAACCCAATCCAAAGCCCACGTAACTCTTGGCTGCCACTAAATTCTCCGATTAGTTATTCACAGCAGTTCTCCCAACAAGGCCAATGACACAGCATCCAGTAACAACCTCAGTTACTCATTCTTCTTTTACAGACACTTTAAACTTTACACTTTAACAATAATTTAACGGTAGCCTAGGGGTTTCCATCTACAACAAGAAATCTTCCTCTGTCGGTACCCAGACGAGCTGTGATTCTAGCAGGACCTAGCACAAACACACATCTGTCATACTTAATTCTGAGAAATTTTACCTAGCTCTTGCTCAAATCCAAGATATTTTAAATCTTGCCTTAAAATATTCTCACCTGTCAGACTGAATCTTCACCCTAACCCTGCAGGGCTAGTAAGATCCAGCAGTGAACTGTCCTCAAGTTTGCAATACTCAGGTCTAAGGCTTAAATCATGGCTGAGTGACCCTGTGTAGCTTGCAGCATTAACAATGATACAAAAAGCACACTTCAAAGCCTATAGCTCTGCTAGCTCCTGTCATCATTCTTATAACTTAACCAGACTATAGCTTCATCTAGGGGCTAGAGTTTGTGTGCAGGACAGAGCTAACTTTATTACTGCGAGAATAAAGCCACAGTAGAAGGATGAAGAATAAGCCAGAAAGAATGACAGAACCTAGCAGAATGACTTCTGCTGATTTCTGGCACAAACAGGACTTTGCTGTGCTGTATCTTATCCTACAGTTAGAGCAGGGCTTATGCTCTGTTTGGGCACAACTTGAGATGAAAAATTCACTTTGTTAATGAATTTTGGAATACCTGGAGGTGTATGATGAGGGCGGGCACCAAGAGAGATGCATACTGGTGTTGAAACAACCAGAACTGACCGGGATGGACTTAATGTGCTATAACAGAGGGACTAGAACCAGCTGGAGCAGAAGGCAGTGTGCAAAGCCCAGCAAAGGCAGGAGCCAGTAGCAAAGGCCTTCAAGTTTGCTAACAGAGAGTCTGTCAATCATGTCACAAGCCAAAGTTTAAGTTTAGAGTTGGAAATGGATTCTGAATTTAGAACAGTAGGAATTAAATGCTAAGGAGGCTGCAGTATCCTAGAAGGACAGACTGAGGGCAATGGTCACCTCAAAGCAATGACTGAAGGCAAAGATGGATTAAGTTTCTGGTTTATGACTATGAAAAAGTACTTATTAACAACTATAAAACTACCAAAAATATGTTTACTGGCTGGAGGCAGCAGTTTTGCCTAGTGACCCAAATACATTTCCAAAAGTCACTGTCTGAATGTCTTGTTAGAAACCCCGCAGCTTTTATACGATCCAGCAAAAGAACCCTATATCTAGGCTTATTATCTTAGCTGTAGAGTCCAGAGTCCTATTCTTCACTTTGATACTTTACCTTTGGTTGCACCACAGAGAGTTTTAGTAGTCACTGAACTAACTATGGAGTAATTCACACTGCTGTCTCTAACCTTATCACTAGGTCTGCAGCTTTGCAAGATCCAGTAATAAAGCCAGCTCTTCTTTGTCCTCTACCCTGAATAAAAACACCTTTCCTAGATAAAATACTGACCTTGTCCATACTACAGTGACTCACAGCACTAACAGTAAGCCAGTCACCTCTGCCTGCTCTGAGCCTTATCCTCATGGTGCCAGTCTTGCTCTTAAAGTCATTCCCCAACACAGAAGCAGTTCTGCAAGTGGTATACGCTTTCTTATGTGAAGGCCTGAATCAGATCAGGGATTGCAACAGAAAAACTGAGTACTTCCACCTTGACTTGCCCCTCACTCACTTTCACTCTTATTTTCCTGTTTCTTTTCCCCTCCCCTCTGGCCCTCTCCTCTCCACCAGATCTGTGGTGTTCCCATCACATGGCATTGGTGCAGTGTGTGTGGTGGAATAGCAGGCGAGTCAGACCAGAAGGTGTTCACTACACATGTTTATAACAGCAGCTGGCTTACTCCTTCCTTTGCATCATTCTTTCCTTTCCTCACCTCTCCTACCTTGGGGTCAAAAAACTGCGTGACAGCAGCTGTCCCAGCCCCATGGGGACAGCAGTTTGTCCAGGAGGTGCTCTGGCTGGCCTTGACACAGTCAGGATGTCAAGCCTCATCCTTGCAGGTCATGCTGCTGTGAGAAGTGTCACTCCCTATAAGAGTTTTGTCATAAGCAACAAGCCCAGGGACTCGGGGAGAAAACTTTGGCAGTACTGGTGCTGTGGTGGCTGCAGGTACGCAGGAAGGCAGGCAGTCAAAGCTGAGTGCATTGAGATATCTGGACCCCAAGGACAAAAAGAATCAGGTAGTGGTTAAACCGGTGTGTCCACACCAAGCTGCAAAGTGGAGCTTTGGGAAGTAGACACAAAATTGCCACAGCTGGTGGCACAAGGATTTTTTTGGTGGTGGAAGAGTGTGCTGGGTATGAGGGGGGCTAAACGTGCAGGAACAGGAGCCACAAGCAGTCACATAGATATTGAGGGAGGACAGTTGGAAAGTGGAGAGGGGATCCAAGCTATAGAAAAGAAGTGAGATCTCACTCTGGAAAGTTTGCATTTCTCTGGTTCTCGGGGCTAATCAAGAAACAAGTGACCAACACCAATGTTTCTGGTCCTCTACAGGCATCTTGTGTGTGACCTTGGGCAGGTTTCTATATGTTGCATGTGCACAGCAGCTATCTTAAATTATACAGGAAAATCACCCTTATTTTCTAACGATGGTGCCAAAGAACGGTGCCTCACAGAAGCCTGTGAGGTGCTCAGGTGAGTTGTAGGGAATGCTATAACCATGAATCAGCCAATACTGTTTACTTTAGTGTATGAGAAAATTATTTAACAAGCCCTAACAAATAACATACACCTATGTCAGAATTTTCGGTCAAAGAACTCCTCAAAGCTTTTGCAGTTATGGTGAAGAAATGTTTCAAAACACTTAAAGTTTCATTTTCACTGCCTCTACTCAAATAAGGATGAAAAACAATTAGTTGTAAAGTGTATGAAATACATATTTCCAGTAATATTCCTCAGTACTACCAAGTGATTCTTTTACAAACCATGTACCTGATAAGCTGCTGTTTAGGTGGACTTGTGCTCTGGTAATTCAAACAGACTTTTTCCAGTTGCCTTTAATATTCAGTGCAGAATGAAAACATTGTAGAACCTCAGCACAGTGAGTTCTGGGCCCCTCTAGCTCGGCTTTCACCAGGAGGCAGGAAAGAAAAGGTGGGTGCAGTGATAGTAAAGACATTCCTGCTGAATGGTGCAACATAGAGCTGGTTAAGCCCAGCACAGAGGGTGACTGAGATCTGTGCTCAAAACCTTGGTGACTGTCTCCCTTAAACTTTAGGAAAACAGTTCTGAAAACACTGTGTAAACAAAGCAACCAGAAGGCAAATTCTAATGCAGAAAGCTATTTCTCAGAAACTAAACAGACATAAGCATTTAGTCTCATCCTTATCTAGGTGAGACTATATTCTTCCTGCAGGTCTATAAGAATGATGCTTAAGAGTATTTAACAGAAAAGTTAATTTTCAAAAATAATCTGATAAACTTGGGAAAAGGGGTGGCCAGAGACCAAAGAGAAACAAGCCCTTTTTAGTGGGGCTTTGAGCCTTCAAAACAAAGCCAATGAGGCACAGTGTCCACACTGGCTCCCCACCTTGGTGGATGTGCACATCAATCCATAGTCCCCGTGTCTGCCACCTCACCAAGCATCTTATTTACATACCAACGACTTTCACCCTCTTCAATCAGAGATAATCAGGCTGCCTGGTAACAGCTAGGGATGGCCATTTAAAAGGCCAGTGTATGTTTTTCACTATCAAAACTGTATATACCCAATGTAATTTTAAAACACTGTAGGAGGGGAGGAATAAGTGGGAGTTATCAAAATGGCTAGAAATAGCTGTAAAACTTGGGCCAGTGTCTCTCAACCACAACACCTAAATTAGTGGTGAATGTGAGCAATGAACAGGCTCCCAAGAACCTTGAGGGAATTTTTTTCTGCTCAAATTTCAAGCAGAAGATTCTCATTTTCATGTCCTTATAGCTTAAAGGTAGCAGATTTGTTTCCAGAAGAGTCCACAGCTTCTACTTCTAATTTCTATCTATTCTGTTAACTGTTAAATAAGACACATATGCAAATGCAACCTCCTCCTCAACCTTGTGCTTGATCAATATCAGTCATACTGAAGGGCTTTTAGATCATTCTGACGATCACTTGGCCCATCATGCTGGCAATTACTTCTCCTACTGCATAGGTTCCCCTTCTTGAGAGGTTAGCCTGGCGTTTCTGCTTCAAGTACTATGCAAACAGTTGTCTTAGGGTAGCAAGAAGCAGTGTGTCCAAAGGACAAGCACAAACTTGTTCACTTAGTAGTCCTTCCTTTCCTCTCCTCCCCTCTTCTGCCATTAGGGTTGCACTTCACTGTGGCAGGCAGAAATCTGAATCATGTACTGTTTTAGCCCTGGAAAGAATTTTCATCAGGTGAACTAAGTAGTGTTTACTTCTATTTAAACCCTTAACTACTACAACGGTCTGGCCACATTATAGATTTGGTCTTTGGGATGGCAGAATCTCAACAATTCCTCCAGCTAGGAAATATTTTTCCACTTGAATGACTCTCCAGAAACTGCACAAGCAGCTATAATTTCCATACACATTTTACATGAAAACCACTCCTATTTTCAAACTTTTCTTTAGATTTTGGAGGTAGTTAATAAATCTCTTAAGATCAGCTGAACAAATGGACAAACACACTTCAATAGGTTTTGAAGCCCTGAAGTTTTGAGTTTTCAATGTATGAAATTGCAAAATGTTGCGTATTTCCAAATGATGAAGTTTGTTCTGATATTTGTAGGAGGCAAAATTTGAAAGAGCAGGCAGCCTTATAAAAGTGGTAACTTTGTTCACAAGGCAGTTCCAGGTTAAGAAACCTTTCTTTTCTGGTAAAAACCTTTGAGATATTTTGTCGCTATCATTTGCCGTCATACTAGAGGAATGCTAGCCGTGGGTGCTTGCTGTGGGAAGCCTCTGCTTCACTGGTAGAGTACATTATGTACAATCAGGATACTGCATCCTGGATTCTCATACCTTTTCCAGACCTGCCAGCTTGGCTGTCAGCCCGTGGTAATACAAGGTGCTCAACTGATTGCTAACAACAAAAATTACTTTCAGATCTTTAGTGGCTGGTAGACAAAGTACAGTATGTGCTGTAAACTGCATTTCTTATTCAAAAGGAGAAACTGTCCAAGCAGAGCATATAAGGTACGGACAAATGGCAACAAGGCAAAACCAGGTTATACTCACAGAGCACTGGGTGTCAACTTTACCTCAATTTTATTTCAGTGTCACCTGAAGCACCTGACAGTGACAATTTCAAAAGCTACTGGTTATCAACAGCGTTGATTCAAGAACCCATAACCTCAGCTTTAAAACAGACAGTAGGTAAGCCTGTCAGGGATCTAAATAAAGTAGATGAATGAATGCAACCGTCTGTCACATGTGCATTGTGTGCAACAAAGGTAAATTTAAGTTGAGCTGAGGATGTTTTAAGAGCAAGTGTGCAAAGCTGAGCTTCTGAATAGGTATTATGTCCTATCAAGGACTCATTGTTTAGCAGATCCTATATCTAACAATGCCTCATTGTGAAGGCTCCAAAGATCAGTGCATTAAATACCAGTTTTTCTGACCCCTTCACATTTTCAGTGTCTTCCAGTGCTGCAAACACTTGGATGTTCTTGCTACACTCATACCTGTGTGTGCATCTATTGGCTGTGTCCACGCTACTCTGTGAATGGGAGAAATAGCTCAGATCAAAGGCTTCAACTCTTCAAGAATTTTATTCTGTCCCATTCTGAAGAAATCTCCTTTTTGTGATACCGGAAAGCTGCTGCACATGTGAAAAAAGAAATCTGGATTTTACAAATGATACCACCTAGATGCCTGCATTCAGACGGAGACCAGGAGAAATAGCACTGTGTAAGGCCATGGATTAGCATGTATTTACATGTCCAAGTTCTGTGTGTGCAACTGGAGGGAGGATATGGCCTTCTATAGGAGGAGACATTCCGGTTCATTTTACTGTATGTAGGAAGTGGCTTTATGCAATGCTGTCACAGGCACAGGGAGACAAGTACTGCTTCCTTGCTGACAACCAAAGCATGTGAGAACGCTGTAATCTGATTATTAAAAATGAGTGGAAGACTGATGGCAGAATTAACATCAGAGCGGCATCATGGTGCAGGTGAGAGATCTCCACACCTCTGCTGCGGAGAAGGTGAGACCTAGCTCTGGATTCGTAAAACCAGTGTAAGCAGCAAACAGTTAATTCTCAACAATTTCAACTTGAGATATGTTCATGGGGCAGATTTGTGACACGGGGACTGGGGAGGGGTGTCAACACCTCTCCCAGCCATTAAGGTTAATTAAAATAAGGATCTGCATCTGCATTTTTCTTCTGGCACAGCCTCCAGCAAAGGATCCCTCGGGGTCACTGTAGGAGAGAAGGAAGGTGGAGTGAATGGGGGTGAAGAGAGGGTAGAACAAGGTGAAGAGGGAGATTTTTAAACCACTGCTTAGAGATGACAGAGTGCTTTCATGACTCTGGCAGCTCTCTAAACCTCTGCACAGGTATGGGCAATCTGGTGGGTTTCAGAGACAGGTAAAAAACACTGTTCTTTTAGCTGACAAAGAAAGGTGAAAGATTACTATAAATGTCTCACCTCTGCCGTTGAAAAGTAGCAGCTAATAAATGCAATAAAGAAAGTCTGGCAGAAAGATTTCCCTGGGCTTGCCTCCCAGAGTAGTTATTTTCAGGTTTACATCCTAGATTTTGCAAATGTGAATCTCTGCTGCAGTTTTGTGCCAGCATCACACCAATGCAAGGCATGCAATTAGCCACCAGCTCCAAAATAAGAGGAAATGTTACAATCCAGTTTTGCCACTGGATAGCAAGTCAGCTTGCTTGCAGTTTTAGCTAACTGAGCTCCACTGGGTTTCTGGGCAGCACATGCTGTATTCAGCATATCCACTACCATAAAGGCATCCTTTCTAATCACAGTCTTTGCATTTTACACGTCCGAAGCTCCTCTATAACAGCTGAAAATCAGTACATTAAGCATCACAAGTTCCTACATGTGCTAGACTTGCCATTTTCAAGGATCTGTAGAGTCTAAGGGGGAGCAAAGGTCTGTCTGCATAAGGATACAGTGAAGTTCAAAAAGCACGTCTGTAAAGTACTAGAAGTCTGTGTAAAAAATGATCACATCAGCTGTGAAATCAGCCTTGTTAAAGCGTGACTAAGGTTAAAGATGTTTTCTTTGCCTGTATTTTCCAGTGCTCTTGTCACCATGTTAAGCTAATTAATTTGCAAAGTTCATGCCTTCCTGAAAAATTTCCCATTACAGATAATCAACATAGTAGAGCTACTGCCTGCTCCCCTTTTTTCCACTCCCAGCAGACCTACATTAGTGTAGAGTAGGAAAAAAAGAAAAAAGTCTCAACTTGTCTGTGTTCAGACATAGCAATCCCCAGTACTCAAATGTTTGCACCTAGATTTTACTTCCAATTTATAAATGGTGAGACATCTGACACTTAAATTGACTCCAGGGCAACGTAACACTTAAGTTCAGTATCAGTTTTGAACTGCAATTTAAAATGAAATGGTAGTCCTATGGAGCTGCTCAACTCTGTGAATCAGTCAAGGTTTTTCCAGCTTGGGCTAGCTTAGAATGGTTCTGACTGTGCTTTAAATTTTGTCAACACAGAAATACTCTCTATTATGTCTTCCCATGACATTCAGTGGCCCTGGATTCCTGGCACTCTCCTTCTTTCCCTCAAACTTGTAAGGTTTTTATCTGATGAGCTGTAAGTGATCTTAATAACTACTCAGATCTAGTTATTTCTTGAATTCATTGCTTGGAGGTTAAACATTGCATCACAAGAACTTAATCCTGTTCCAAATTAAGCCAAGGACAAAACACCCTTTGACTTCAGTGTGTGCAGGATAAGACCATAAATCCTTGAAAAGCTAAGTGACCAATTTTCAAATTAGAACATAATGAACATAATAGTCATGGATTTAAAGGCTGTTACAATTCGCATCTTCCATGAGATTCTACATTTGGCCTACAAACACTTTTTAAACTTTGATGCTCTGAGGAAGGGTCATTTTCTGGGAGCTCCCATCATTATCTATCAGGCCAGTACACAAAACACACACTGGAAGCGATACTGCCCTGACTGCAAACAATGTCTTTGGAAAGCTTCAAACAATTTCTTTGTAAACAGCTAATCAGGGTAATTACATTTTCTAATCTGAAATGGTGCTGTGACATTGTTTCAGGTAACACATGAATCACGCTAAAGGGTTTTCCTCTGCTAACGCTGGCTGCCTTATCTAAGCAAGCTCTAGTCTAGGGATGGAGACCTAAGCCTGATGAAGTATTGTACTGGCACTGCAGGTAGTGGCTCCACCACCTGCCCCCAAATCCACTGCTGCTGTTGGGCAGTCAGCTCACCAGGTAATTGAAAAACCTGAAGAAATAATGGAGCTGTGCCTAATGCTTCATGATGACAACTCATTCTCTCTAGGAGAAGAGGTGTCAGATGGGACAACCTTGCTGCATATCTGAATGATGCTGAGTCCAGGTGAGAGAGCTACAGCCTTGCTTAGCAGGAGAAGGCAAACATGGCTTTGATGACTTTGCACTTGCTAATGAACACAAATTACCTAAAACACAATGAGTGCATCTCCCACCGTGTTTAAACCAAGTTGCAATGTAATAATGTGGCTGTCAAATCCTCACCACTACATGGGATTGTGACGACAAACTAGTCCAAGTTTATTACACAAATGATGATTAAATACTTGTAGAAGAAGCAGCCCTAGCTTTCTGGTTTGTTTGGTTTTGTTTTTAAAAGCAGTTACAATAGGAAAACTGCAGTATGACCTGCCCCTGCAGTGTTCTTCTATTCTTCAGTCTCTCGCCATAGATGCAATCTATACACTGCTTAATTTTTGTAATCATTGCCTTGGATATCTACCAGCTGTGATTGTCATGATTAAATCAGAATTAACTTAATTACAAAAGGCTTTAATCAAGATAAACAGTAAAGAAGTGATCCAGAACAGTGAGAACTGCACTGCTGAGAATGTCTAGCAAAGGCCCTTCAGATATTTGAGCTATCTTTTTTTCTTGAGTTTCTTTCTATTTTATTTTTTTAATCCAGATGTGTTGTTTTTGTCAAATCCCAGAAATTGTATCAGTCTGTCACTTCCCAGTTTGACCCTTGATGCCAGCCCCATCAATGCCTTTGGCTATGATTTCTCTTTACCAGCAGCAGCTATATTCTTCTTTTCACTCCAAACTTCCATTGGTGGTCTGCCATGAGTTGGCACTTCCCACGTTCATCTCCTGTTCTAAGGTATTCCCATTCTGCAGGACAGACACACATCATTGATATAGTTACAATGGAGGGAACCATTTATCTCTACTTACCTCTCTTAACTGACTTTGCAGAAGTTTAGTGGTGATTTAGACACTGAATCTGTCCCAGATGAATTCAACGGCAAAATTCCCATAGATTTTAATAAGAATATCATGTCTTTTCTAATTAGGATATTAATCATATATCAGTGACACAACAGGTGATGATCTAGTCCTTTAAAAACCCTTTAAAAAAAAAATCTCAAACATTACCACACATTTCTGAGAGTACTGCATGGAAAATATACATAAATTACTTGTAAACAAACAGCAAGGATCATTTCAGTATTTCAAGTGAAAAGCTAAGAGTTTTCCACAAATTATACAAGATTCCCTTAAAAGTTTAGAACCTAAACCAAGTTTTTCAGAGACCGTGGTCTGTGTATTCAGCCATTTGACACACAGCCTGTGGCTAACTCTTCTCTATTCTTCAGGAAGAAGCCTTGAAGAACTTACAACAGGTGAACATCCTGGTTTTCCTCGAAGTCCTGCCTTCTCGATAGACTCCATAAGCATTCTCCTGAATATTATCAACTGAAAAGGATTCATAGCATTCAGCACAAAATTTGGACTTCTATTTTTTGTTGCATGCTTAAAAGAAAATACTTCCAGATAATAAGTGTTTCCCAGTTTCTCCTGTGCATATGCCCAGAAATCTCTATTGCTTTCCAATAGCAGGAGAAAGAGCTATTTTTACATGCTTTCTCTTACAAGAGTTGAACTAGGGTCCTGTTTATGACACATTTCCATGGGAGAATACCAGAAAGGTTGGGATGAACTAACTCATCCTTATGGTGACAATTTCTGGTATACGAATTTCTTGCATGACAGTTCTGGTATGATATTCCTTGTATTTTTTTTTACTTCTATAAATTTTCCCTAATTATTAAATACTTCCTCCAGAGGTCTGAAAATAACATAGTTAGGGTTATGTCCTTTCTACTCACTGATCTTTTCTTCATTTTGCCAGTGGGACAACCACTTGCAGTTCTTTCTGATGTTTATTGTCCTAACAGAGAATACACTGCCCTTCTAAAGGAGTTAGATCTAGCCTCATCTGTGAAGCATCAGTTAAATCCTATCCGAGACTAACCACTCATGTGCAGGTTGATTATAAAGCACAGAGACTCTGTGGTGCAGAGCTGTTAGAGACCCAAAGTTATGGGATGCAGGCTAGTTTCTTGTCCGTGGGCTTCTGGCTAAAGTCAGAGAGGTGAAACGCAAAGACAGGCACATAGAAAAGACCTTCTTCTGGAGGAAGGGATGATGGATTTACTGATGCTGCATGCACCATACTTGCTGGCTGACTGAATATTTATAAAACTCAGAAGAAGACCCTGCAACACTGTAAGCTGGGGAAGGAGCAGCCCTGCAGAGCAGGACCTGGGGTACACAAGTTGTTGAACATGAGTCAGCAGTGCGCCCTTGAGGCAATGAAAGCTAAGCACATGCCAGGTTACACTACCAAGAGAGCAGCCAGTAGCTTGAGGGAAGTAGCTGTTCTCTTCCAGCTGGCACTTGTAAGGCCACATTTGGAGTACTCTGTCATGTCCACTTTTGGGTTTCCCAATAAAAGGCAGTAACGTGTCTAGATCAAGTACAATGGAGGGCCACCAAGGCCGTGAGGCACGACATTCAAAGACGAGCCTGAGGAAACTGAGTTTGCTCAGGCTGGAGAAGAAAAGCTTGGGGGTAGAAGGGAATCTGATTGTGGTCTTCAGCTGCTTAAAGCAGCACTACCGTCAAGATGGAGCCAGGCTTCTTTCAGAGGAAAGGACAAGAAGTAATGTCGACAAATTGCATCTGGGGAAATTCTCAGCAAGTACAAGAAGGAAAAAGACATCATATAAGAGTGGTTAAACCCAGCCAGGGAGGTTGGGGAATCTCCACCCTCAGGTACTCTCAAAACCTGACTGAACAAGGCCATGAACAACCTTATCTGGCTTTTAAGTTAGCCCTGCCTAGAGCAGACGATTGGGCTCAATGACCTCCAGGGGTCTTTTCCAATCTAAATTATTCTGTGTTTCTATAAATAAAGAAGAGGTTTCAAGGGAAAGGACCTAAGTCAGACTCAGGAGTGGCATGAGTCTTTCCTGTGTTGAGAAGAGAGAACAAGTCTGCAGGCTGTTGCTACTGCTGACCTCTCAAGGGCTAGATGATTAAAAATCACTCCTGGATGCAGTGGAGCGTGTGTTCCTGGCACAGTGCTTGCATTGAGCCATTCCCAAGTTTCTCTAAGCAGTGGCCTTATCTGGGTGGAGTGCTGTCAGTCAAGCATTTTTGCTTTCAATTTTGCCTCACCCCTTGCCATCGCAGTACATTTAACCCAGCCTGTTTAAAGGACTCACCAAACTTTAAGACTCCAGAAAAGGAGTGTGATTTTTGCAATAATTTCAATTTTTTTAAGTAATTTTTCATTTCTTGGGAATTAATTTCTACTTTTGATAGCACATGTTGCACAAGTAAGATGTACAGATTACACACAAATTCCTATTTCTAACCTGAATTAGAACACCAGTCAGCAAGAAGAAACAAATGGACTTGGACTAGAAATATTCTCCCCTCTTATTTTGGCTAAAAATTATTCTGCTTAAGATAAATAAAAAACCATACATTTAATTATTCTGATGACTGCAGGCTGGAGTGACAGTATTTTTCATGTTAGTTAAACTGGTGGAATGTATACTCTAATAAGTACTAAAAAAAGTTCTGATATATTCCTTAGGAAAGTTTTACTCCATTATCAGCCACTCACTCGAAACACACAACCAAAATGTTGCAATTGATTTAAAAAATATATAAATAATAAAAATATCGTGTTTGATTTTTCAGACTAGTCAGTTAGAGACAAAAAAAAAATTTCATCTGAAAATAACTGCCCCACAGACTAATAAAGCTATTTTTTCCTAGCAAAATGTATCGGAGTTTGGATTTTCTTCCTATAGTTAAGAATGTGTAAACCTTAAGCAAACTTCTACAGGCTATTAGTTCTAGTAACTTAGCTTCTCTTGTGTTTAGGTTGTTCCCTGCTCATGTTTCATAGGGTTGTGGTCTATGAGGAGAGTAATAACCTATGGCAACAGCGACAAGAAAAGTGTATGACTAATAAATTCAACAGACTTTTTAGGATCGTGCATATTTCTTGACAAGCCTGTCATTCCATTGTTTAATGTCCCCAAATTTTCACATTTCAAAGAAGGTCCTCATTTTTATCTCTTCATCATAGAAATGTCGTTTTGTGTTAAAGTCTTGCATTTCCTTCTATTCAGAACTTGACACTGACATGCCACAGTGAGTCACTTTTGCTTGGAGGAAAAAAAAATCAAGAGAAACATCTACACTATAAAATTACCAGCAGGCCTGAGAACAGGCTCATGATGGGAAAATCTGTCATCCTGATCATCATTCCGTCTGAACTGCTGCCTTTTAGTCAAGGTGAAGCTCAAACTCTGAACACCCATGTTGTGCTTATGATGAGCCAGACTCAAGATATGTTCCAAGGACTGTAATATCACACCTGATCTGTCCAGTCTGTGAGAAAGGAAGCTCAGATCACATTACAGTGCAAGTCTGATCTGCCTTTCATTTTAGCACACTACAGCTGAAACCAAGCCTATATCCAGTAAGAACATGGGCATGCATTGCACAGACGGCAGACAAGATGAGTCTCAAGTAGGCTCATGGATACAGCTTTACCTGGGAGTGGAAGTAGCCTCAGAAGTCTCAAACATGATTAGGAAATGTGTCCTCTGTTCAGCAGATGACCACTTTATCAACTTCATTAAAAACTTTTCTACTAAATCAGTTGAGTTTTCAGCTTGATTTGGGGTTCAGTTCCTCTCTAGACCTTACACTATTTTCTTATAGTCAAGTGCCTACTCTCTAAAATATATTAAGGCAAGCACTTTCAAACAGAAAATTGTCTTCTTCACTTTCAAGGGGACTCAATTCTTAATATTTTCCTAGCCTTTAAAACTGAGAACTCAAAAAGATGTGGAAATGTTACATAAAATAAGACGTGGAAAGAAAGGACTGCTAACGTTGGCTCTCATGTGCTTAGTTCTTTCCTAGGTAGACTCCAGTGTCCGGGAAATCACACAAGTTTTGGTGCATGCTGCCACATCCCATTCCTTTTGTGATGCCTGGCAAAACTCCCAGTGATTTCAATAGGAGTAGGTTTTGACACAAAGTTGGCAAGCTTGGAAAAAAATAAAATAAAGCAAAGGTATTTTAAGTCTTCATCTCAGAACAAAAACCATCTTAGTGACTCTCTATCAATAGTAAAAACCAAGGCTGGAACTTAACTCCAGTTTCATCCGTGCTTCTAACCTTTACACCAGTATACTGACCAGTTTCTTTAAATACAATAGAAACTCTGCCACTTTGAAGATAAGCCCTCACAGTTAGCTTAAAACAATAATTCTGTACTTTCTTTCCTGTTTCTAGATTTATTTTAAGTATTGGTATAAAATGTCAGAGTCTGATAGCAGCCAGATCAGTTTGTATAAAAATCTACTGCCTGTTTGTAGTATATTACAGGCTATATTTGACACAGGAAAGCACTTAATCATGAATGCTATCAGCACACCACACCCACCTTTGTAAGTGCCTTATAAGCTAGATTTATCACCATGAACTTGAACTGGATAGGGACAAGTAATAACGCACAGAGAAAGCCCTTTCCGTGGAGGTAGGGTTAAAGGTGTGTTATCCATAACACAACTGTCAGACTGCAGTTCAGGAGCCAGGCTCATATCTGTCAGTGGCGTAGAGACATCAGGATCAACTCTCTGAATTTCACTTTGGATTGATGTCCAGAGGACTATTTCCACTGGAGTCATCAGGCTCAGACAAACAGAGTTCAGGTAAAAGGGAGAAGAAATCTGCCTCAAATATACAGTTACATAGATTCTGCCAATTTAGGTATTTCATGTCTCTTGGATCAGGATATTTGCACAGCAGAACTGATGGCCCTTCAAAGACCTAAATAAAGCCCACAAACACCTTTGTCACACTTTAAACCTGATTTTATTTCACTTGTGTAATTTTTTATCTTTATTTTAGCTTTTGAGATTTAATGTACCACCTTTTGGGTGTGTGCAGTTCAGAAGCACCCTGAAAATCACACACATTATGGAGGGCACAGGATCTTCCTCCTTTTCCCTCTTGGTTCATTCAGAGTACTGCTTATTCCTATGGAGGTTGCTCCTCTTTCTGGCCCCTCCACATTTCTGTGCCTGTCACGGTACAGAAGCTTTTCCAAACTCATGTATAGAGTCAACAATCATAGAACCGTAGAATCACCAGGTTGGAAAGGACCCACTGGATCATCGAGTCCAACCATTCCTAACACTCCCTTAAACCATGTCCCTAAGCACTTCATCAACTTCTTGCCCTTGTCCACTTCTTCCCTGCTGCCACCAAGCTCTAAGTCAGTCATCTGGTGGGGGACTGAAGAGAGGGTGTTGCAGCAGGAGCCCCATGGAGCTGCGAGTGGGCCAGAGACACCCTTCTCCCCTTGACAGAGTATGTCAAGAAAACAAAATCTTTGCAAGAAAAGCAAGCAAAAAATGCTACCGAAATTGACACCATTTGCAAGAGCTAACTGGAGACTAAGCTGTGACAGTCACTTTTTAGACAAGCTGTGAAAGTTCATGTTTTTGGCACAAGTACACTATTGAATACAGACAGAAAAGAGCTCCGTTACCTATTTATGACATTTGTTCAGAGCAGCCCAGTTAGGAACAACATTTTAAAATATGAACCCTTGGGTATTGCCTTGATTAAAAAAGAGGAATATTGTTTGGGGTTTATTAGCATATTAGTTAAACCTAGCTCTAAGACAAAGCTTTTTACCCTGCCTATCCTCACAGCTTAAACAATACTCGTTGGAATAGTGCTAAACCCTCAGACAGTTTACAAGTAAATGCGCCCACAGGACTGTTACACTTTTGTGAATCGCTTTACCCTTTACAAATGCCTTTAACTCAAACTAGAATAGGGAAGCTACTAAACAACATGCTGGAATGTATTTTAGTGGTTCAAGAGAAATGCTGAAATATGCAGAGAAATACTCCTCAGACAGAACATTTTTTTTCTCTTCTGTAAGAAAACACACCGACATTTCTATGGACCAGTTTTATATCTCATCCGAAAGATTCCTCCTTCAGTGGATGGTGCCCATCCTGTGATGGTGAAGAACTTCTCCACGGTGACTCAGAGGGCAGCATGCTACCTACTGCTCTGAGTCACCAGTGCTTCCCAAAGTGCCCACATGTTCCCAGATGGTCCAACTTTGCCAGGTTGGGATGAAGTAATTTGGCTGCAAACTCTTCTGAATAAAGACAGAAACTGCTGAATCAAATTTAAGTAGGTATGGCAGAGATATACATTTTGGATTTCAATAAATTAAGATCATTCTCATTTGGGGACATGAGCCTTTCACTACCACGCGGGGCAGAAACGCATCCATTCAATAACTTCTTTATGGCTGTTATCAATAAATAATTTTTATTAAATCAGTAAAATCTGTTGCTTTACTCCCTTAATACACTTATTCAACTGCATAACACTATACCTGGAATAAATAATAGGATACGTTCCCTCTAATGATGCATTTGAGCCCTAAAAAACAACATGACACTAAGAAGTGTGTCCTTTATCTCATCACTCTAGCCCTAACTTTTTTTAGTCACAAATTTTGTTAGTGACCATACAATTGATGAACATATTAAAAAACACATACACATCGTTGGCCAAATCTGGCAAACTATACTATCGACTGCCAATTCATTCACTAGAGGTGACTACGCACAACTGCCAAATTTAAGCTCAAAACAAGATACAGGAAGGAAAAAAATGCATTAATGAGACACCGTTGATATTCAGGGGTGAGACATTAAATTAGAAAGAGAAATATTTAGGTAAGAAAGATGCACAGAGCAATACAAATCCTAAATCAACTCCATCTAGGTAGATGAGACTAACAAGAAGGCTTGGAAAGAGTAAGGCTAAAACTCTGGACAGTCTCATGGCCAATACATGGAAAGATCAAGCTGTGGTTAAATACAAAGATTTTGAAAGTAGGGGAATTCTATGATAGACCTCACCCTCCAAGTGATCTGTAGGTTTCCCCAAGGAATTTTTTAAGGAAATAATTCAGACACGATGGATTATAACTGGAGGTACACAAAACAGCAAACAGATAGATAAATAAAAGAGAATAAAAGCAGTGCTCATGAAGTGGGAAAGCTTAAATTCACTGTTAAATTAATCGAAAGTGAATGGCCATGAAATGAAATGTCAAAGGCCTGTTTGTTTGATACAGGCTGCATTAGAAAGAAGTATTCATCAGTCTTAACTCATTAAATTGCTAAGCCTTTTCAGCAACTGCTCAGCCATGGATTCCTGAATCTGCCAACCCTGCTGCGTGCTGCTTTTCAGGGTTTTGTGGCCAAAGTTTTCCTTAAGGGTACTGTTCTGACCTACAATTAATGACGCGGAAACAGAAAATAAGGGCTTATGTCTAATAATCACTTCTAAGGCCACAGAGACTGATTTGCCCTCTTCATGTTTTTTTCTTTAAATTGAACTTACATCATCTTTTTCTCTGCCCTCTTTAGGTGTAGGGAGCAGATCACCAAAACATCTCTTTTTTCATTATGGCTTAAATGTTTCCCCAGAGAAAATGAACATCAGCTGGAAAGAGGTTTTACAACACAGATATAGGGGATATCAGGCCTAAGAAGTCCCTTCCAAATCTATGTTTATATACTGCTGTTTTTACCTTTCATCAACTTGTCAAGTAATACAGCAAAGATAAAAAAGGCTTCAGCCCTGCCCTGAGCACTTGATGTGTAATTCAAGGGTGAAGCAATAGACATTGCCCTAAAAGAGGAATGGAGAGCTGTCAGAAGACACCCCATTGGCATATGCGCCAAGTCTGGCTCCAAAACAAGTGAGTCAAATCCATGTCACTGCCTCAACATTGATGCTCTGCTGCCCTACTTGGTGCTCCAGGCTCTGGTGCCTACACCAGGCAGTAATGCACCAGTATCAACTCCGCTAGGGTCTGTCCATCCATGAAATTTGTTCTTTGCATGAAGGTGTCCAGCACCCACAACAGGACCACTTCCTCCTGCTGCTCTGGCACACACACTTTTATCCAGCTAACCTTTTAAATCCCTCGCACCAGCAGGAGCTCACTGACCTGCAGGAGAAGTTCATGATGACTTATTCAACGGCATTCACCACCCTACATCTGCAGGAAGGAATGGACTAGGAGAGGTCTCTCTGCAATGTCACCTATCCAGGCTTTCCTCCCCCCCCAGCAATCTAGAGGTGGTGGCTGCTGTTCCAGACACCCCCTATGTCCGCTTGTCCTTCTCAGGGAGGCAGTCTAGGTCCCAGAGAACAGACATACCCATTGGAATCTCCACAAAGAGCCAAGAAGAAGAGAACGTGCCTGCATGGGTTTAACTGCATGCTCCAGCCACAGCCCATCCATGTTGGGGGCAGCAGTTAAAGGGTGGAAATGCAGTGCCCCTTTCAGCAACCTACCCCTAGAGCCTTGTGATGAGCCCACTCATGCCGCCCTAGGCTCAGCACACTTGCAGTTAGCGGAGGCACTAAAAGTGTCAACACTCCCTGTTTCTGTTTCCCTAGTGAGTACCTGCAGCTGGACATCATGCTTGTGATCATCCTCTTTCTGAGGCAGGATAAAACCAGAAAGAATGGGAGATGGTGTCGGATGCCTATGAAGCAGTGATGTACCTCACAGAAAAGTCATGCATTGGGGTGCAGGCTCATTGCAGAAGAGTTATTCTGCTTGTAGTGGTCTCTGTGGCTTCCCAAAATGCAATCCAGCATTTCTAGGGCAGGGCAAGCAACAGAGGGGAAAACATCTGGTACACATGACTATCAGAATTTTGAAGGTGGAAGCAGATCCTTATAAAGCTACCCAAAGAGCTCATCTCTGTTGCACAGCACCGGGACGCATGAATAAAAAACGTCTTACAGACCCAGCACAGGGTACTTAACGGCTGTCAATATGCAGAACTGGCCACCCCAGTACCCTGCAGGAACATGGCCAGGAAACTTAGTATTCAGATGTCAATGTGATGTTAGCAATGGCAGAGACAGCTGGGGCATGTGCTGTACATTTTGAGGAATGCTGACACTGCTCCAGTTGCAGAAATAGAATCATTTATTTTGGAGAAGACCCTTAAGATCATCGACTCCAACCATTAACGTAACACTACCATGTCCACTATAAATCTTTTCCATTTGATTTCTCAGCTTTCACTCCTGTATTTCCTGTATTATTATTTTTTTAACTTAGTCACAGAGTTTTCCAGAGACAAGCAAAACCCAAATTCCTGGTGTTAAAACCCAAATAAACAAAAGAAACAAAAGCAGTGAGAAAAAAAAAATTACACAGGGAAAACTGCCTCTCCTTTGTGCACTACAACATAGTCAAAGCAAAACAAACCCATGCTCCCACCACCACTTTGTAGTTCACTTTAAGTCCTGCTGTGTCCAACAGCTGGAAGCAGTCCCACATTGGACTGCGTGGAGGGATGTGCCAGAGATTCCCTCTTGCTCCCCTGAGTGGGATGTAAAGAATTCCTTTTCTCATAACTGGCATTCCTGCTGCACTGTGTCACTTTATAACTGAGACAATAACACTCCTAGATAGACACTGTGATGTTTTCCTTATGATATAAAGATGAGAATGTGCGTCAGGTATGAAACTTCCTGGCCAAAACTTGTATTAAAATCAGAGTAGTCTATGCTCACCACCTGCAGCTGAGACATACTTTGATATTCTTATCCCACCTTCCCATGATTAATTATTCAAGACCGAGGAAGAGGGTTCAAATTCACAGCATAGCTATTAAAATAAATTTTACTTCCGAAAGATGCAGGAGTCAGCAATACAGTCACCTGCTCATTCCTCCTAGTAGGAACCAGCACAAGTACAAAATGCTGTTGTGTTGTATATTGTTCCTAAGCACAAGCCTGCCTGATGCTTTACCAATAGCTTTAGAAGAACGTGTGTTGTTGTCTGACATGTTTGTGCTGCAGTGGTGGGGTGGAAATAGCAGGGTTTGGGGGCTGGGTTGGGGTTTTTTAGGTAATTAGTTGGAAATACTAATATGAGTCAAAGCTGAATATGAGTCACAAGCTGCTGAAGTTACATTTCTACGTTGTATTTCTACTCATTATTACAGATAGTTGAAAACAAACATCATTGTTATTGCTGTTAGGTGAGACCCCAGTGGAATCCAGTGAAAACAAGAAGAGAAAGGGAAGGAGGTGGCTCTGATCCTGTGTTCAGGTTCTGTATATTATCAGCCCATAAAAACTGAGATGTTTGTGTTTGTGGAGCAAACCGAAATTAAAGAGAAGTCTTAACCACAAAATTAGGGCTGGGGGTTGGACAATTTTCCCCCTGCCCTGCCAGGCTGAGGTTGTCAATATTATTGATAATTGTCTATCTGCTTTAGAAGACAGTATCTAATCAGGGAGATCATCAGAGCTCCACGTGCACCAGAGAAACACCAGGGTGTGTGACCGGTTTAATGATGTGAAGTAGTTACCCATGATTGGATTATGCTTTATTACACTACTAAGACCTCAGCAAGCTTCTCTTTGTGCCTTAGCTCACACAAAGTTTCCTTCTTTCTATGCATATCATTCCAAGATAAAACCCTTTCTCTTCCCAAGATTAATTGTGTCAGCTTTTCATAATGTGGGGTTATGATATTTTATTCAGCTTTTTATAGCTTGTTCTTTTTTTTTTTTTTTTTCTGTCCTGCAATCTGATGGAGGAAATTTGGAATTACGGGGATAGCAGATCCAATTCATCTTGCACTCTGCTCAGAGTAAGGCTATCTTGCCATTCAAGAGTAGATCTATGGAAAATAACAGGATTAGTTGTCCAAAATAAATTTTTGCTTAAAGTACTTTACCATTATTGTAGCCCATGAGTGAGAGCTACAGCTCCTCTACAGAGCAGCCAAAACTCTATTGATCAGGTCAGACTCTGGGAATATTCCTAAATTCCTGTCCTCCCTTCTCAGGGACTCGTTGTGGTGGTTCAGTCTTTCTGATTTTGCACACACAAAGCCGAAGAACTTCAGCCCCCTCTGCAAGGTCTTGGTTTCATCAATGTAGAACAAGAATCATCCTAAATTGCAGAAAATTTTATTGGCAAGTAAACACACTTTTTCATTCAGACTATTAAATCTCCACCTGAGAGCCAAGGCCCTCCAAAATTTGATTTTGTATCTAACCTCTTTTCCATGCAGGAATTTGGATTCTGGATGACTGCAAATATATTGACACATTTCTCACACAGAGAAGAGCCCTCTCTTTGCAAGAAAACTATGTAGAGATTATCCTTGGGATAAGCTTTGGAAGATATTTTACTTTAAAATTATAGATATACACCATGCTAAAAGGGAACTGCTGTATGATATATGCTAACTTTTGCAAAGCAGGCAACATTTTTGTTCAGGATCTTTCTAGGCAAATCCCTGGAATTTAGCCAAATAAAATTTTTTAAGCACAAGAAAATTTGAATCATTTACTGGAACTAACCTACTGATTCACTTTTAGTCACATTTACCACTTAATCCAATGTCCAGGCAATAAATGACTTCTTTTCCTGGGCAGGATTATAGGGTAGCAGTCAAGGCCAGCTTCTTCAGAGCTGCGTGGAAAGGGGACACAAGCATTAGAATGAAAGCTCGCAGGGTAGTTGAACTGTACTCTGCTGAAGGAGGGATCATTTATTTATCCAATTTCTTATTAAAACACAAAACCTTGGTTACAATGCACAAATACACACAAAAGATAAAGTAATTATTTAAGTAACATTTTACTTATGTGGTAAAAAATAATTTTCATATGTACCTTTCAAAATCCCTAAATATCTTACTGCAAAACATACCAATACACACAGCTTTCTTTGTTCCTCTTTTTTTACAGCCCACTTAAGGTGCGAGTGCCATGCCATGCCATGCCATGCCACGCTGTCTGGTTCCACTGGCAGTGATTTCAAGAGCCATTACACAGAACTTCTGCCTTTGTTGTTCTTGTTCCTCCTTGGTAGTGAATTTACCAGTATCATTACACCAAGTATGGATTTGACGTGTCAACCAAACCTATGTTAAGGCAAAATTTTTTTTGCTCAGCCTTTTTTATTCAGAATTAGGCAGCTAAAATGTAGCAAAAAAACCTATTTGCCCACTATAATTACATGAGCAAATGTCCATCAATGAACATATAATAAAAAAGTACTAAATTTTTTCTTAAACACAGAGGTAATGTGTAATAAGTTACTCCATTTCACATGGACCACATTCCACTGGGAGAAGTCATTCATGGCTATATTCCACTTAAATTTCCTGCAGTTTCTCCTTTCTGCCTGTGCATGTGCACATTAGGGTTTGATTCTCCAGGTGACATTGTTGTGACTAAAAGTTATGTAGTGTTTCTATCTACATATAAAGCTTTTTAATAAAGAAAGTATGTAAAGCTCATCTCTCACTTTTTATTTAAAGTGTTTTGCTTTTATTCCTGTTTGAAAACACAGTATACACTCTTGCTGCAAATCTTGAGGCTATGTGGAGGGTTTTTTTAGATTTTGCAAGCTCGATTACTAGTAACTTGTGCATGAACCTGCAAGCAGGAGCAGGTTTTGCAAGACTCCATTTGCTTCACCCACAACATTGTCCTTCACGTGGAAATGTAGGGCGATGTATCTGCAAGGGAGTTGAAAAAAACTCAAGATTTCTTTGATCAGGCTCTCATTTAGTGCTGACAGTAGCATTAAAGCCTAGTGTTTCTCCAAACGCTTTGCACCATTTCATCAGAACAGTGGTTTTGGTCCTGTCCGTGAATCAATCAGATGAGGAAGTGGGTCTGCGGGAGTGAGTAGCCCTCTCTGCAGCCAAAAGAAGGGGAAATAAGGAATAGCCATGGTGTGCTCCTAACCATGACAATTGCTGCTTGCTATCATTGCAGCCATTATATGACTCAGTGTTTGTTCCAGGCTGTTCTATAGGTAGTATCATAGGAGCATCAGTGGACATGTCACTGAGGACTCATTGCGTCAGACTCCTCCTTTGTTGATAATGAAGATCTGGTCAATACATTCAACATGACAGAGAAAAGCAGGTAAATTCTGCTCTGAAATGAAGATCAAATTCTCATGATCACCTGAAATTTTCTTCAGTGCCCCCTTTCTCCTTTCTAAAGATGATATTTTTCATGAGTCTCCTTACACAAGCATTTTACAGACAGCTTTACCTGCATTTTGTTTCATATGCCTGTCATGTTTGCTGCTCCCCCCTTTCTCGTGCATGTCTGTGTGCTTTTGTTACTTGTATTGTGTAAGGTGCCTTGGGATATTCGCATCCTGTGCATTGTGTGGCATTGTGTTGAATAGGAGGTACAGAAATTAAAAGCAGGTCTCCATCTACCCACATATGCCTTTTCTTTGCAGGTTTTCCTGGAAGTTTTGTGTGGGGAGGGAAGGGAAGAGGTAAAATATGACTTGGCTGAGGCTGCCGGATGCTGAATCAGCTGCAATTGCCTCACGTTTTCCTTTCTTTTAAAATAAGGGGTACAGTTTTCAAAAATGCCCATCTGACTTCTCTACAGGACCTACCCAGCCCATCACTTTTCAGTAAGTCAGTTTTTAAAACTGGTGCTAAGTCACATGGGCCCCTTTGGAGAACATCTTTATAATGCCTTCCTCCCAGGTCTAGAGTCTATGTGCTTTGAGATTCCAAGAACCCGGTGCAGCTGCTGCAAGCTACCACGGTTCTTATGATCAGCCACAATGTGTTTCCCTTGAAAATGGGTTTTCTTTTCCCCCCTGGAAAACAGATATTTATATGGACGAGATAACCACACTCACCAACTCAGAAAAACCCAATGCCACCAAAGCCGCAAAACCACATAACCTCTTAAAGCGTAATTTTGTGCTGTTGCACTGCTCTGACTGTAGACGCTGACACCTGAAGTGCTGCCTCCGTGCTGCTCACACCTACACACACCAGCACACATTGCTCTGGTGAGGCCAGGCAGCTATGGTGTGGTAATGAAAAAGTCAATGAACAGAGGAGCACTTAAGAGGGAGCGAAAGAAGTACAGAATCAAAATCCTACGAGACCCAGAGAGCGCCCTCTCACAGGTTTTATACACCCTGAGGTTGCAGAAAGATGAAATCAGCCATTGGTTAGGAGCTAGTAGCACTTCTCTGGAAGCATGTCATCTATTTTTAGCAGGGGTCACTATTTTGCTTCCACAGCATCCCCGTCTCTAAAAGAAAGGAGGAGTTTGATGCCTTTTAGCTAAAGGACACGCAGAAGTGTAGCATCCAACCACATACATGGTGCTCATCTTTCCAAATCTGTTTTTCTGTTGTGTGCTAAATCACGCAGATAAATCATGCAGTCTTGCTCACTCTCTAAGGTAGCTACGGTGACTGAGTACTTGAAACCTCAGCAGAAGAGCAGAGGAAAATTGAGCGCTAATGAGGGCTGTGCACTCCAAGTGTGCAAGAAAAAAGAACTGGCATTTGACAAGCAAGGCTTTCGCATTCGAAGGTGAGAAAAATAATTGCCAATTGCTATTTTTTTTCTTTTTCCTTTGCAGAAACGTATATATACTCACCTGATACAGCTAGCATTCCAAGTCTTGATAGCTGGTTTTATACGCTCTCCTAAAGGTTATTAATTCTTCCTACGCTGTTCCCAGTTAGATGGAGTACCTTATAATATAACTTCCTCATTAACATCAAGAGCTGTGATTATACAGTTGTGTTACCAAGGGCTTCAAAGACATGAAGCCTAAATATAATCTTACACTGCCTTGTTACAATACAAAGCACATCCTCTAATACATTTTTTTTGTTTGCATAAAATGCAACACAATAACCGTTCACTTGACCTTTGCCCCCCTGTATAGTTCATTTTAACATTGTTTGAGGAGCACAGAGTCTACATTTTGCAGGGCACAGGTGCTCTGCCCCACACTGGAGGCTGAGGCTCAACCCGGTGGTGCAGTGCACCGCTTCTCCCCCCAGCAGCTGGACTCAGGGGATTGCTTTTGTGGTCCACCAGGAATTTCCTGTGATAGAATATCAGAAACCTACTGGTGACTAGTAGGAGGTGACTTCACAGGGCAAAAGTTCTTTCCCTACAATAAACATTCACAGTGCCGCTGTGGAGATTTCCTACACAGACCTGACAGCCGCCAGCTACTTGTCATCTCGACAGAGAATGGCTCAAGGAAGGGACCATTGTCTTTTGCAAGCATTTGTCACCTTAAAAATGAAGTATGCCCATGCTGCTGTTTTATTAATGCCTCCCAAGAAATGGAAGAATTCAAATTACTTATGCTAATTAATAAAAAAAAAACCAACAACAAAACTGTTTTAAATGAATGTATTTAAAAATATACAAATCCACAGTCAGTCTACTGGTATCTACAGGTACCGTAACACCCATACAGTCCATACATACCATATAGCCTGGTATCTTTAGGCACCATGGTACACATACAGTCAGAGAACTAACAACAATCAGGAAAACACTGCACTCTCTCTCTATGAAGGTTTCCTTGGGAAAACAACCACAGGGATATTCAGCCACCATATCTCTTGGAGGCGCCTGTCCTTCGGAGGATCCAAGTAGTAAATCTGAGCCTGATGCAATTCTACTAAGCCTGACGCAAAAACTACTAAGAGGACTGTTGGGGGCACTAGATTCTTTTGGCTGGTTGAAATAACGTGCAACTGGCCAAACTGCAGTGAAGATTACAGATTGAAATAGCTTTGGGGAAACAATACATTAATTTCCTGTGGAAAATACATCTATTAAAATGGAAACTAGTCTTGCTTGAGTCCGACACAGTGAAAAAGCACATTGTAAATCTTGGAAGAAAACGGAGCTCATTGTTGGCTTGGAAGTAAAAAAATGCTGAAAAGTAGTATTATCTTCAAAATGAGGGCTGTGTCAGAGTCCTCCTTGGTAGAGGCAGTGAGAGTGAGCAAAGGTTTCTGGAAAGAATCTTTAAGCTGCCTCAACAACTCCTCAACATATTCCAGCACTTATACACAAAGCCTGCAACCATGTCCTTCACCACGTATTTTCTGAGCAGGTTTCCTGTCCACTGGAAAAAGTTCAACCCAAACCAATGCTTATTTGTTTTGCTTCTGAAACAGCCATTACCACAGGTAAGCCTTCCTCAGGGCTGGACAGAATACGGTACATATTTGTCTCACATCCTGCCTTGTTCTGCAACTAGTAGCACGGCATCAGGAAGAAAAAAGGAGAAAAAGGTAGCAAGAGGCCTATAGGAGTACTCAACAGCACCGGAGACGTTTGATGCTGCCCTCCTTGTTTGCTGTTCCTGAAGGGCTCCTGTATTCATTGGTATTTGCAGCACCAAAGAAATCACTAACTACACTGTCCACAGCACTCTGTGCCTGTATGTGTAAATGTGAGGACCACAGAGTCAGTGGCTCAGATCCTTTAAGCATTGCTGCAAAGAGGAACAAAGCCCCGTTTATAAGATTTATTTCTCCCTATATTCTCAAATAAGCTTTTCTCTCCCTACCCCCAGCAATGTACAGCCTTTAAAACGTCATGGTTTCTGCGAGAGCTCTGACAATTCCCTCTTGGAGGACTTATTTCAAAGAAATAACGTCCGCCTCACCCCACTGTCTGTTGATGATGCACTGGGAGACGAGACCACTTTATTTGGCTTCAGTGTACTTACCAAACTTTTAATGGCAAATAGATGTTTGTGCTGAGGGAAGACTAAATCCATCCGTCAAATACTTCTCTTTTTTTCTGACCAAGGCCGATACTTTTAGTCTCAGTGACTGAATTTCCAGTCAGTCATTATGTACTCAGGAGGAAGAAACCAGTTTGGTTAGCTTTTTTTCTGTTTCTCAGCAAGCAGAACACTGTATTCCATTTCCGTGGACCGTGACATCCCATGGCACATTAAGAGCCTTATTTAAACTGCAAGACAGCCATATTTTACACTCAGCAGGAGACTCTAGGAAGAAGTATGAAGCCAGGGTTATTCTGACTCTGGACAGCTTGTCTAACTAGGAGCTAGGAACAAAGCTTAGGACATTCTCTGCCAGTCCATGTGATCCTGAAATAAATAAGTAGAAGATTGCCTCAGCAAGGATTTGCTTTGTATTACATGAGATTCTGCATAGAACAAGGTTTAAATTCAGAAGTAGATGAAGCTGCACTTGTGCTTTTGTTCTAAGTCTTCATCCATTGTGCAGTACTGCAAAACTGTGGGAACTCTGAGGACAACTCTGAAATAAGCAGAATTTTCTTTCCTCGTTCACACTTAAACAGAGCAATAGAACATTAAGATCTCAGCTCAGTTCATGGACCAGGCTTACTGATATCTGGGAACTCCTCTTTAAACCTGAGCTGTATCTCACGTGCTGATCCATAGTTTTACCTCAAAACTATAAAAAAAACCATCAGATAATGGGAGAGCTTGAGAAATTCTTTATTAACTGCTCAGCATTTTATTCTGATTGATCTTTTCAAAGAGAAGAGGACAAAACCTGCAAGAATCACTTCTACCTTCCAGAACAATAAATTGCTTTTATTGAAATTTACCACAAAAATTTCATACATCGCCCATCTTAGAAAGGCAGAGTACATTATATTTTCTAAGGCTAGAAAGTTCTACCATGTTGGAGAGCGGGTTTATAGACTTCTAGATGCCAGGAGACATTTGTCTTCTAGTCTTCCATAGATGTTTAGGATAAATAGAAATGGAAAAGTCTCTGCATGTTGGACACTCTCCTTGTTCTTTGACTTTAGCGTGCAAGGCTGGATTTATTCTGGGCAGTATCCGATCTTCTGAGTGACATCTTCTGACATTGCTCATGACTCTTTTGTGTAAATTAGAACTATTATTCATAAGAAATGAAATGATCCAGCCCTAGTTGTGCACTTGAGTTTCAAAATCAAGAGGTACAGAGGTCAAAGGGGCCTCTTGAGCAATTTAGTTTGCCTTATCCCAGAATGCTTCAAGATGGCTTCTTGTCTCCTGAAGCTCAATGCAATTCGTAAGGTACGAGCAGTCAATAAATCTTTCAGTGATTTTTGCTTTTGGACATGACATAAAGTTTAAAGGAGTCTGTTTTCTGTGCCATGCAGGAGAGGAAACCTGTTGATACTGATTCCTTGCCTGTACTAGCAAAATTTAATCACAGAAGTTCCACTTAAAATTCAAGATAAACTTAGGAAAAAATATTTCATCCAGTGAATGTGTAGGAAAGAGTTCTCAGGTTGGAGCTGGGCTCATTACTCCATGGATACATCAATGGAAAAAATTAAACCATTGACTTTGGCAGATAATTATTTCCATCAAAAAGGTACACAATAAACTATATGATCCTTTTGATCACTGCACCTACTACACTTGGTGCGAGTATGGAGAAAAACAGGAGACAAACAAAATGGCTGTTGCTTTTGGACAGTTTTGAAGTCAGTCAACTCAATCTGGTTTTGTTGTGGGTGGAAGATCTCTGTTGTGAGAGGTCTCTAACATGTTATTGGAGATGTTATATTGTGTTGGGGCATGAAGGGAAGACAACAGGGATTGTTGTCTGATCTTATATAGGTTGTTTTTCTCCTTCACATTTGCCATATTTCTCGTGGGCTGTAACCAGAGGAGTTGAAGATAATCAGTTTTGAAGCTCTTGCTGTGTTTTCTGGAAGAAAATGGAAAACTTTCTAGAGTCAGTAGTGTATTTCTAATCTAACAAGGTGTCTGACAGTATTTGGACTTCAGGAAAAGAGCAGAGTTTACAGAACCACAAGGCTGCCAAAACCCAAACCACAAAATCTTGTTATTGGTAGAGCTAAAAATAAGACAGTCCTTCTCAAATACACTTATGTCGCAATAGTATCCTAAAGGTTTTCCAGGCTTGAGGAAATCAGAAGATCCTTCTTCACTATACATTCACATCTTTCCTGAATGCAAGGTGAAGAAGATGACTCACTAATGGTAAAAGCAAGATAGTCTGCTTTATGTCTTAGCTTAACATTGCCTATTGACAGCCAGGAGGTGACACAGCAATAATCCAAAAATACACAGCTCTATTTTTTTTGTGATATGGAAGACCCTGGAATTGTCTGCTTTGTGCGTTGGTGCACAGTTGGTCACTGCTTGATTTTAGGGTGAAAAGGAGACTAGATGCCTTTTTTTTTCCTTCCAGTAGGATACTTACAGTGCCTCTTGCCAAGTTACAAACATGGACTGCACATCACAAAATTTGTTTCCAGAACACTTTGGTTATAAAATGAATACGAAATTGCTGTTCATTTGGATTGCATCTGATTTCCCAAGGCCACTCATTCCAGAATCTGATTGTTTGGCACTGCTTGCTCGCCTGGAAGACTAAATCTCTGTGTACCTTCAGCTCTTTAACTTGTTAAGTAGATTTCTAGAGGAATAAGTTTACTCCCACTAAACAGTAACTTCATAGGCAGCTCAGTGGGGTTGTTTGTAGACGGATGTAGAATAATGTAATTCTTAAAAACCTTGAAAATTGGTCCAAACATAGAATCATAGAATGGTTTGGGTTGGAAGGGACCTTTAAATGTCATCTAGTCCAACCCACCAAACGTTATGCTTGATGAATAGTTTGCATGACCAACTAAATCTATGAAGAGAAAGAAAAAGTATCTTTACAAGAGGCCTTTATTGTTTTGTTAGTACTTCTTTTCCTGACAATCTTAAAGGATCCACCACCACTTCATTATTTCAGTGTAATGAGAATATCCATCTTACTATTTCTGATTTACAGATATCCTCAAAGATTGTAGTTTTTAACACCAGGAAATGTAAAGGTAATTGAGTAGCAGCTTTCCCATTTACTAACCATTATCTTCAAAACTCTCCTTTCCTGTCCCACAAAGTTGTTGCCTCATTAATCTCCACGCGCGACTGAAAGCGTTAAAAGCTTTCATGACCAATTTATTACAAAAAGACGACTGGGGACATTTCTCATCGTTTTAAATAGCACCCTCCGTTTTGATGCAAAATACGTGTTGAAGTATTCGTGCTTCAAAACACCGCTGAGGCTTTTCCTCCCAAATTGGAGACTTTTAATCTCAGCACCTGGCCCAGACCCGAAGACACCCTGTCGCCTGGGCAGGGTAAGATCGCCCCCCAGCGTCCTTCCAAGGTTTTGTACGCTGTTTTGGGGGGGGGAACCCCATCCACACACTTCAGCCTTAATTCTAATTTCTTGTAAGGCAGTGCAGGTGGTGGATGTACCTCCCTCTGTATAACTACGTACACATCCTCCTGCTGACAGCAAAGGATGCTGCTGTACTCACAAAGCTCCGCAGGTTACCACTGCAACTGCCCAAAACTATTCCAAGTGTATACCGTGCAAATTCAGTTCAGTAAGTTGAATTCTTGCACGAGACTTTGTTCCAGCTTTGTACCTGTCTCCTCTTACTCTTTGCATTTTTTTTTTTTTCACTTGCCACTTCTGAACAAGAGGGATGGATTTTGTTGTGCGGCATTAGAAAGAAATATACATATCAGCTGCCTTACACACCAATGGCACAAAACCCGCACGGCTGAAAAACACCACCTAAGGCTGGAGATTCCTCCTTACCCCTGGTCATTCCCCATCCATGCCTTTGCAGGAGGCACTCGGTCTGCCCCGTGCCCTCACAGGGCAGCTGGCCTCATCAGGGCTGTTGTTTTAGCAATAAGCGTATTTTTGCGGCTAAATGCTCTTGGGAGACGCCTGAAAGTACCAGCCAGCCTCTTTCTTGAGCAGCAAAACACAGGGCAGCTCTGTTGGCCTCATGTGTAGCAGAGTTACATCCTTGTCTCCCTCTGAGTCACATTCTCCCTGCTCCAGCCAGGGCAGAAAAGGAGCTGGGTCCTGTCCCAGAGAAAATTAATGGCAAAGAAAGAAAATTTTTACGTGGGTTAAAAATTTTCCTCTGCAAAATAAATTTATGCAAAACATTATACCACCCCAGGCTAATGGTAGTTCCACATTGTTCTTATTATCTGTATTTCTTGTGCTCTACAGCTGTCTGTTTCTGACACTAATCAGCAAAACCTGTCTCTTTTGTTTAGTCATGGAAAGTGAAAAAAAAATGCAGAGTGTAAATGGCAGCACACTTGGACCAAAGCAGTGTGTAAAAATTCAACTTCCTGAACTGCGTTTGTATTAAATACACTTCAAACAGTTTTGAAAGTTTTAGACCTCTTGATGTGAAAGCAAATTTCTAATTATCATTTTTCTAAGCTTAAAGGGTTGTCAACTTTGTACAAATCACACTGCAATTGAAATTGTTGTTCTTGCTACTGTTACAAACATTAACACTGCTGTGACTGAAAAATATTTTGGGAAAAAATGTTTCTGTTTTACTTTTGACAGGTTGTTTTAGTGGGTTCTATTTTGTAGTTTCCCTCTCCGGTCAATACCCTTGGGTACATCTTTCGAACAGCACCAGGAGCAGGAGACACTTGCCCTCACCTATGGTTTACGAGCCATACTCCTGCGGAAGCCTGGCTTCCCCAGCCGAAGCCTGGCAGCAACATGTGCTACTGTCTGTTCAGAACAATTCACATTTAAGCCAGTCTATCAGTGGGGACACATGAACCTCCTCTCCCAGTCCAGCCGCTTGCCTTCACAAGGCTTGTGGGACCTTTCTGTCTTTGACACTTCCACTCCTTTATCCAGTAAAGCTGAAACAGCTTAAAAGGTTTCAAAAGAAATGGGAAGGGAGCCAACTAGATACCCAGACAGGCAAGCTTGTGCTGTTGTACAACATTTCTTTCTTTAGGAAGTCAGATTGAAATACAGGAAAACTTGACTGTAGTATTGTCTGAATCCTATTAAGGCAATTAACTTCTAACGGTACAAGGTTAAGCTAAGAAGCCATCATATTCTAGGAATGTCAGTTGGCATTAATGTTAGCTACTGAAGGACGTTTCCCCTCCTTTCTGAGTGGACCTGCAGCTGAGAGCTCTGCTACCTGTTGAGAAGTGGCTATTCCAGCATTGCCAGCTCTCGTTCCATCTGCGCCTCCCCAACTTTGTGACCAAGGGACCACCACTACCAGTCTTCTAGAAATACTGTAGACTACCATCATGCTCCAGGGCAAAATTTTACTTGAAAAGTCTGTAAAGGTCATATACAGGGATGGAATATTTTTGGACTGCAGGCTGTAGTTTGACAAAATCAGTGGTTTATGCGCACTATGCTTTTATTCCCCCCCAAAATAACAGCCATCAAGTAGCTTGCTGACTGGACTTTGATCATCACTTAAGCGTTCATGAACTATGTTATTTTTGTAGTAAGTAAGGAATCTTGGTGTAGATTTGTTTTCATATTGGATGTGAAAAAAACAAAATGAAGATCTGTAATCTAATTGACTAAAACAAATTAGTATAGAAAGGTTAGTCAGAACAGAACTGTGTCATTATTCAGGATGACCTGTGTCCTGTGGGAAACACAGACATCTTTCATGTGGGCAGAGTCTTTAGCATCCTTAGAAGGATGGCACGGAAGAGCTTGAAGTGGGCAAAGAGAAGAGAAAACATTTGAATTCCAGGAAAACTAAATAGCTTGAAAGTTTCTTCGATGTCATAATAACTTTTTCATTCATATGACACCTTCACATTCTCCCTTTGACCTCTCTTTCCTTTAGTAAGTGTTTTCTGGCCACATTAATCATTTAAACAAATTGGTCAGAAATTTAGTCATTCCTCAGTAAGTTCAAAAGATGCATCATTATTTAAATGGCACTTTACTGTATAGTTTAATGAATGTTCTTACTTCACCATGTTCTCTTTATTTATGCAAGCTGATAAGATTTTTAGGTCAACAGAATTATGAATTTTCAAAAATTCATATCGCAAAAAGGAATCAATAAAACATAAGCAGAAATTATCACAGATAGTTGATATTCTTCTGATAAAGAATATTAGTGGATAGAGATATAGATGTCAAGGTCTCTCCCCTACAGTGTTTCAATGTAGAACCATGCATTTTCTTGAGATTTCCTATCAAAAACAAAACCCCCAACAAACAACCTCTATCTGTTCAAAATCTTACACTTAAAGTTTCATCAATAGGTATTTTTAGAACAGAGTTGGGTAAAATTCAAGTGAATATGCAGAGGTGAAACATCCTGAGTCACGAGAAGAAGAATTAAGATTAAACATGTCCAACTTTAGCTTTAATTTTCATCTAACTTTAACTTTTATTGTGACTGAAATTAGGAAATGCCTTTTTACTTCAGATTTGCAAGTGTGTGATGAATCTAATTACATTAGGAATGAAACACAGGTAAAATCCAAAAGCTTGTAACATGAAACAGGAATTATAATTGGCTTGACTCCTAGGATAGCCAGAAGTATTACTAAAGCTCTTCTGATTTTGGATACAATAAAATCAGAAGAAAAACCACTGAGCTGTGTGCCTTTCACGTTGGTTCCTACAATACTGCATGCAAAGTTCTGACAAAGGTACGAGTCTGAAAGGTCAGTCTCTTCTTTTTATGGTGGTAGTTGTTCATATGAGCAGACTGTTCTGGCTGGGTTTTCCATTATTTGAAGAAAGGAAATATAATTCTTCCCATATTACCAGCTGATAGCAATGACCTTGCAGGTGAGCTCTGTTGGAGGAGAAAAATCTCCTCCAAACTCCCTTGCTAGACTGGAGGGCAACACACCCCTTTGGCTCCCCATCCAGGTGCAAAGCAGTTCAACTCAGTGATCCAGGGCAGAGTGGAGTACACGAGCTGTTCCCCACCCACGTTACTGTGTTGGAGAGGAGGATATGGTATCACCTGCCTGCATCGTGCCCAGGCTCAAACATTGCTGGAGAAGTGTAGTCACTACATGAGGGAGGTTTCATGGGGGAGATTTGAGCACAGGGGCTGCTCTGAGTGATTTCCTTGGGCTATGTCTGCCGCTGTTCCCATGTCTGCACTGCTGGAACTCCATGCCACATGTTATTTTGGAACAGAAGCATGGACCTAGCTCCACCCTAGAGCACCAGCTACTTAGATACTACTGCTGCAGTGTAAGTACAGAAGCACAGGACTGACAAAGGCTATAGAAGTTGCCTGAGGCTCTAAGAAGGTTTTCCAGAAGTGACATCTACCTGTCCAAAGAGACCAAGCCAGAACAGATGCCTTGCTTTATTCCCCATAGGCACAAGATACTTTGACACTGGAGAGGTTTATTTTTGCCCATGATGCTGCTTTGAACAAAGGCAGGAATCCCACACTTGTGGTATAAAATAATGAAAACAATTGGCTTAGTCTGGCTGATAAACAAAAATCTCGTTCCCTCAAAAAAAAATACGAAGGAAAAAAAAAGAAATTGTTTTATACTACATAAACTCAAAGATCACGTTCAAGGCCTTCAGGGTCTCCAGTACTTAGTTTTCAAAAGGAAGAATTCTAAGTCTCTTTTACCTCTTCCGTGACTTTTGTTCATAACTAATCACTAGCTCTTCAGTGTGAATTAAATTATCTTTAAGTTTAGAAGTCAGGTTTTGTGAATTTTAGAAATAATTATTCAAATTGATTATGTAAATGAACTACCCTGTAACCTTGTTTGTGAGCTCCTTCAGGAGAGAGATCAAGGACAGCTGCAAACACAAAAATACAGCTTTCCTTTCAGGCAAGCGTTACAGGGCTACAGCCTTGAGGCACTCAGCAAATTGCACCATCAGTTTTTCAGACAGGGAATAGAACTGCATGGCAAAACTGACCAAACACTGATATGCAATTCTCATTCCCAGTGTCACAGCACTATGAGGAGGCAGCAAGCCCATCCCATCCTGTCCCACTGCCCCAGCAAGGGGCACAAGGGCAGCCTCAGCCCTGGGCATCAGGCCTTTCCCTGAGGAAGGTAACAGGACACTGGTCAGTGGGTCATGCAGGGATGGTCATGTTTGGTGCTGCCTTTGTAGTCCCGGAATAAAACTGTGAAAACTGTGATGATGGAAAAAAAAATAGGCCATGATGATGTGAACTACTCTGCATGAAACAATGAGTTTCATGTACACATCAGAGCATCTGAATCCCAGACTTACAGAAAGATGTTGGCTATTAGGAGGCTTGTATTGCTCAGAGACCGGAATCTGCTGCCTTTGACAGAGATTTTTGCCTTGGGAATTTGTTAGTCTTCTCTCCAGAGGCACATCCTATCAGTGACAATTAGCAGATGAAAAATCTGTGGATTTTGAAATAGAGAACCTTTATTTTTTCGTGGGCTAATTAGAAACATGCCACAGATACAGAACCTGAGCCACATGTAAAGTTCTGAGGCAGATATGAAAGATTGTCTGAAGGAAAAAAGCCTGCCTTTTCCGTTCAACAACACAGGGCTTGTGCAAGTTCCTAGTTATTTCATTCAGGAAGAATCAAAGTTTCCTTTCAGCCACAGAAAAACACTGAGCTCTGACTCTTTGTGTAGCCAAACACCGTGCTATTAGCCAAAAGTCATGCTGAATCAACTAAAAGGTTTCTTTCCAACATTCAAGAAACATTTAAATGACAAAAGATATTTAAAAGATAAAAATTCTACCAGTCCTAAGGACTGCTCCAAGAAGGCTCCTTTAGGGCTCTAGTTTAGGATCTCATGCAATCCCCTTAAACATGGGGAACCACTGTTAGAAAAGAAAAGAAAAAATTGCTTTCATTCATATTGGGAGGCTGTTTCCCCAGATTTATACAGCTACTTCTTTTAGTAAAGGTCACATACAATTGTCAGAAGTATGTTATATTCCTGATATATTATCCTAGATAACTAAAGAACAATCAAAGCATTCTGAAAGCATCTTTTCCTCTTTAATACGCACATCACAAAGGCACAGAATTCAAAGTATATCCAACAGGATCTGCAATGATGATAGAAGAGAAAGTGCTTTCCAGGTGTCTGGTCAGCAAACAAACAGAATATTCTGCAATTCAGAGACTATCCCGTTATGATTGATTTTGGATTCTTTAAAACAGGATGAGCAAAGAGAATCCAAACAGCAAGATCAGACATGATTTTATGAAGGAAAAACCACAAAAGGACCATATTCTGAACTTACCACTGATTGCTATCAGCCATCTCCCTTTTTGCCCAGAGCAGCTGCAATGCACAGCTCTCAGGAGAGACCACATGCAAAACCTTCCAGGCTCCAACACTGAGCTTCAACGAGCTTTCAAGCTACCTTAACTTCATCTTTAGAAAAGGACGCTAGAAACACTGAAAACAAAGAACAGGACTGATGATTAAATAAATTAACTATTCACTTCGAGGTTTAAACCTTCCAGACCCGGAAAAGAGTGAAGAGTCAGTCAACCAGACGTCAGTGAATTCTCATAGGAATAAATGTGTCTGGTCACTAGGTGTCAGCCTTGCCTGTACCAGAACACTGGACCTTCTCGGTGTCCCTGTGAACAGATGTGACACTTAGCACTACAGATTATCACAGTGATATTGTACTATGATTTAGAGATGGGAGCAGAGAAGGATGCTGTTTGTGTGGTATGCTTATGTACATGGCAATATAGTATTTGTTGTCCTCAGATTTGGATGCTGGAAACAGCAGTATGTTTCTTTCATGCTGAGATGCAACTGGAGGTCAACTGTAGAGGCAGCAGAGGAGTTGTGCTCTCAAACAATCAGTAAGTCAGTAGGGTATAAGTAATGAATCAGTAACTGTTTTGCTAGCCTCACAATATTTACTGTTTATCCTAAAGCACCAGTTCCTGGAATAATGCCATCACATGAAAATGCTGGCTCTCACTTCTTAAATTTGCTTCTAGCCTTGCTGGATACAGAAACAATGCTTGGAAACAAGATCCCTGCAGGGCTGAAAAATCTAAGGACAACAAAGAAAACCTAGAATGTATTCTTTAAACGATTTCTTGAATACTGACAGCTCATAACAGTGCAGTCAGCAAAAACAAAGTGTAATTAAACATGCAGTAGAGTTTAAGTGGTGTTTGCAGAACATTTGCAGTTTCTGGTTTTCCAATCTCTTCAGATGGAGATTTTCACATCTTGATTCTCATGTCCTCAAGTCTTCACAGATTACCTTTTCTTTTGCTCAGGGCAGCTACAGTAGCACAGCTGTACGTCACTGCCCAGAGTGATCTGCTCCTATTGGATTTTCCTAATACGCTGCAAGCAAAGTCATCCAGCTCAGCTAAGAGCAACAGTTTGAACTGGGAAAATTCACACTTTTCACAAGATGCAGCAAAAATTACTTGTCAGCTTTTTACCTTCCATTTTCTTCTTAGATTCTCATAATGGGCAGATAAGCTTTTACACAATAAATAAAGATAAAATCATAGTATCCCAGTGCTTTGATGCCCTCAGATAAATATAAATGAGTGTAGAAAAAAACTGACCCAGGCAGAATTTTGCAACATTCCCATCCTCGCTACGGTAATTAGTCTCACAATCATCCATCGCCTTAGAGTTGCTCTCAATTCATTCTCCACTCAGCCTATATTTGGTCTTGGAACTGCCCCCAACTCTGATGCAGAACCTTGCACTTACTGAACTCCATGAGGTTCACATAGGCCCACTTCTCAAGCCTGCCAAGGTCCATCGGGATAGTATCCCTTACCTCCAGTGTATTGACTCTGCCACACAGCTTGGTGTCATTGGCAATCTTGCTGCGGGTGCACTCAACCCCACTGTCCATGTCTCTGACAAAGATGTCAAACACCAGTCCCAATACTGATGCCTGAGGAATGTCACTCATTACTGATCTCCACTTGGATATGGAGCCATTGATGACATCTCTTTCAGCGCAGCCATCCAGTCAACTCCTTATCCACTGAGTGGTCCATCAGGAAAGATGGGGAAGGACTTTTTATGATGGAGTGTAGTGATTGGATGATGGCTTTAAGCTGAAAGATGGGAGATTTAGATTACATATTAGGAAGACATTTTTTCCTGTGAGGGTCACAAGGCACAGGAACAGGTTACCCAGAGAAGTTGTGGGTGCCCCATCCCTGGAGGTGTTTAAGGCCAGGTTGGATGAGCAACCTTGTCTGCCCATGGCAGGGAGGTTGGTACTAAATGATCTTTAAGGTCCCTTCCAATCTAAACCATTCTTTGATTCTATGATCATGCCACAGTAAACACCTGTCTTTAATGGTGAACCTGGGAGAGTTGGAGTCTTCCAATAACAACAACAAAACACAACAATAAAGTCACAATTAGCCCAGACATTTCACAAGTTCTAGAATTCAGGGCAGCAGCAATGTCAAGCCAGCCAAGCCCAACATAAAACTAGTAGAATAATATTTTGACTGGAACAGTACCAAGCCGAGTACATGGTCCAGACCCAGACTGCCCGCTGAGCTGATTAGAATGATTACCTTGCCAAAAAAAAACCCAACAAACAACAAAACCCGCCAAAAAAAGAAGAAATTATTGCCTATGCATTAAGAAAAACAAATGTGTCTATGAGGCTTCAGGGACTCAAAATCTGAAAGCAGGAGAAATGACAAGTCAAAATCTGTAGAAGGATCAGTCTCAAATCTGTCTTTTCCACACACACTACAATTCACACAGCAGCTGTAAGAGGGACCCTAAGAGACACACTGGACTGCATGTTCTTAGAAAGCAGTGAGACAAAATCATTGTTTATGTATGCCAGTCACGTTCTCTGACCGTTACAAGCAGCACTTGCTGAAGGAGACACCTCAGAGGAACGCTATCCTCTCCTGTTTTTTTTCTCATTTGCAAGTTCAGGCAACATTAACTTCCATGTTTTGCTTGCAGAGGGAATGTATACAGTAGAGCTGGCACAAACATCAGCAACATATTACACGAGGGCCAAAGAATGTAGGCAGATAAATTTTGAATGGCAACACCAGTGAAGAGCTGTGAACTATGAGTATTCCACCTTGAAAGAGCCAGAGGCCTCTATGTAAGGATATCACCAATGTCTGTGTTCTGGAAAAGTTGGGCTCTCCAACAGTTGTAAAATAATGCAGAGTACCCAATTGCATTTCAGCTCTTGTGGCACCAAGATGGCCTCTGACTTGTTTTTTATTAAATTAGCATGCTTATTTTCAAAAGACAAACTCAACCTTGTAACATCAAACTTCAGAAGTTCCCAGTGTTGAGCTAGGCAATCCCTACTGATGACTCATGATCCACATGGACATCTTCCCACCATTAACTTCAAGCATCTTTGGTCACTGAAAACAAGAGTGGGATCCAGCTCCACATACTTATGTTTGAGGTGTACTCAGGTACACTATATGTTAAAACCACTGTCCTAGTCAGGAGAGCCTAGCATGCAATTTAGTTGCTCGGATGTTTCCTTCAGGCTGAATGCAGTGATTCTCCAGGTTCCACTGACTGCATCACTCAGATTTCTACTGACTGTGAAATGAGCTTAGACAATTGCCTACACGTGAGCAACGTAAACTTAAACTTGCATTAATTTTGAAATTAAGATAATAACTCACTATGATAAATTTATAGGGAACTTGGAATTCCAACTTCCAAATCTCTCAACCACAGCTATATTCAACAAAGTAAAGAAAACATCTACCTTGTAAGATATTAAAAGTGATTTTCTTAATTTAAGGTACTTCACGCTGGGAGAAAGGCAAACTACACTAACATGACAAAAAAATCCACAGAGAAGCAGTTTATGGTAAATTTACAGATGGACTTATTTGTCATGGAATGCACTATGTACACAAACCTCCAGCTATTACTGCCTGCCCAAGGAATAACAAAAACACAACATCAAGAAAAGACAGTGTTTCAGGCTAATTTGCCCCTACTTACAGACCATGGAGCAAACAGGATAACCCTACCATGAAACTAAAAAAGAATCTTGGAGGCTGAGTTTCCAAAAGTGCGAGAGATTGATTTGGATATTGATGTATTGAACGCAAAATTACCTATCCATTAAGACTTGTGTCTAGCGTGTGCAATGCTGAGTTACACGTGCAGGCACCCTTCTCAGAGTGTTCCTTGACTCTGAATAAACTCCGAATCCATTGCTCAAAGGCCCCTCTACCTCTGCTGGCGTGTGCCTTGGAATCTACAAGGTTAACAAGTAAACAATATTGCTGTTGACATTTTTAACAACAAAAGCGACACCAGCCCAGGAAACTCAAGCCATGAAAAGCCTGCTCATATAAACAGATGCAGGAATGATCAACACTTTCCTGCTCCAGAGGCACATAAAACAAGCAGATTCTCAAACCTAGAATGGGCTAGACAGGATGACACTGTGAGAATGACTGAGTCCTTTAGTTCCCACCACTATAACAGAAGCAAGAAGAGACCTTGGAAAGATACAGATGCAACAGAGGGAATATTAACCAAAGGAGACAGAACAACTCTGAGGATAGTTTGCTTCCACTGAGAAACCAATAACTCTTTAGACAATGCCATATATTTCAGCTGCAAGAGACCAAGAAGGGCCACCTGGGCTGGGAGATGAAAGAGCTTAAAAAAAGACATAATTTTCCTAACAACTAAGAATTCTGTCAAACCAGGACTTCTAATTGCATCTTCTCATAGAATAAACAATAACACAATAAACTGAAGTACAGACTGTGAGTTCTGTAAAACTATTCCCATCTGATCACCCATCAAGAAATTTTAATAAATAAACCTGCCTATGGACTAATAAACTGGCCATTTTGGACAGACACAGCATCTTTGTTTTACATATATGTAAATATAACTCTTCAATATTTAAAACGCAAAACTCCTGTAACAATTTCAAATTAGAGACAAATTTTTACAGAACTCGTGTGCATTCAACTGCGCAAAATTAGCTTTGCATCAGTATTTTAAATTTTAGCAATAAAATAGAAAATAATAAACCAGCAATGGGAAGTGATCTTCATAATTGATCACTTTTATATGACTTCCTGAAGCACTAACATAAATTACTCTTGTATGTCAAAACAATGTTGGCACACTGCCAGCAAAGATTCAGATCAGGGCCACTTATTTATTCATTGATTCCTTTTTGGAAATCAGAGGACAGCACAGTCAACTTTTGGTTTTCAAATACAAATACTATAGTATGAAGTATATTGAATTAAAAGCCAGCATGTCTTCATTGTTAATTAACTAAAAGGGGAAATGCATTCATTTTAACTTGCTTAATTTCAAGTCTGCAGTCAGCCAACTGTAAAGGTAGAACTGACTGGCTGCTGTTAGCAGTTTATCTCATAAGGAATAGGTGATTTCTAATTAGCAAGGCATGATAAAACAAGTTATGTACTTGGTCCTTTATTTTGATTTGACTCACATCTGTGATCAATTTTATCAAGGAACCACTCAAAAGTGCAATGTTGTTGATAAAAATTGACATGGCTTTCAGAATTCTATGGCACAAGTAACAATTTTTCCCTCAGCTACTCAATAATGCTTTTCCGGTTACAGCAGATTGGGTGCTTCTTGCAGTGTAGTGCATTGTTGCATATGAAAAACGCCTATTTAAAACAGGATATCCAAGGCAATCATTTATCTTACGAACATCAAAACCTAACACATATTCCTAAGTAAAGAGAATTGCCTTAGATGTCAGCGCTAGCTTACACTGAGCCTGACCCTCACATAAACAACAGTCCATTGGGAGGCTGTTTATTATGAATTTATTAGAAACCTTGTCAATAACTTGTGCTTTTGGTAATTCTGTAATCAGTGGCCAGGAGACTTGTGTTCCTGACGAGATAAAATGAACAGGAAATCCTCTATAGCCTTGTCACTTTTTTCACTAGTAAATAAAAACCAGAACAACCATTATAAAATACTAGCTACTGTAAACAGAAGAGAGAAAAAAAGACAAGCATTGCAGATTTTAAATAAAGCAACATACAGTCCTTTTTGCCCTCTCCAATTATAAGATGATAAAAGATCACCTTTATAAAGTAGAATGACCGGATTTTGTGGAACGTGGCTGTTTTGGCTCCAAGGTATTTGTAGCATTATAGTATCAGAGCCAGGATACAGCTGCCTTGTGACTAAGATGTCGTTCACTGAATAAGTGCTATCCAATCCCTCGACGTCACCAGACATCTGTTTCCTGTTTTCATTCTCTCCTTCACTGTTATCATTTTATACAAGTTACCCTTTCACCTGAAAACCATTTAGAAGCCTACAGAAACCAGCATATGCACACGTGTGTATATCAAACAAGTCGATTTAGGAAAAAAAAAAAAATTGCTGAGAGCAATTTGTTCATTTTAATATAAACAGCAGGAGTGGAAACAAAGTTGCCTTCTCCCCTTTTCTCCTCCCAAAAATACACAATGATACATAAACACTTTTGTCTTCTGGTCTTCACTAATATGACTAACTTCCTTCTTCGCTTCCAGTTAAGTAGCTTTCCTGTTGAGTACCACTACCTCCACAAAATACAATTGTGAATTGATTCATAAAAACAGAAACATTATGGCACAAATAAGGGAAGGCAATAAATACTCTCCCCACTCTCCCCCCAACTCCTTCCCAAATGAAGGCAGCAGTATTGTAATAACAGAAAAAAAAAGGAAAAAAAAAAAGGAAAAAAGTATTGCTTGTCATTTAATGTTCCAAACCAACAATCATCAGGATGCAGAACAGGATACATCCAAAGTGAGAAAGTTATTTACTTCACATTCAATTTAACACTAGCTATACTTTTTTTGGCACACGGTATTATTCTTAATGTGCCAAAAAAGTGTTGTGCACCTTATGAGACACAAGTGTTAACACCACTAAGACCAAATTCCTGCTATTCACAACCCCATTTTATACTGGTGTTGTTTTGCCACTTTTCACCTATACTTAAACAAGTCAGGAGAACGACCATTATTGATAAGATCTAACACACATTAGCAACGAACAATAGATGCTGAAGAGTAAACGTGAACTGTCAACAAATAGTGACTTTCCATTGTTTATCTCTGGATTTTAGAGTTTTTATTTAATCAGCATGAAACTAGAAGACTTGTTTTACTTTGTTTTGTGATTACAGACTTTCATATTAATTGACAAGGCAGTTTGTTGACCGAAGCAAAAATCTGGGCTGGCTGACAAACACCAACAAAAAAATTCCTCCACCGTTTCTTATTTTCTGAAAGAATAAGAAAATATTTTATTTTTTTTCTCCCCCCATCCTTCCTCCTCCCAAGGCACACCCAGTAAAATACAGGTGTTACACAGGAAAAACAGGAGATTCTGGCACTCAAAGGGCTTTCCCTAAGAGTTGGGATAGTTTGGCAGCTACAGGAAACTACGTAGTATTTCCAAAGGCACATGAAATTGGAAAGACAGACTTCTTGTGTTTTGGTCTTCTGGAGTGTTTCCTGCAACCTAATAACCAAATTATCCCTACTGTAAAACCAAATTCAGCTTCCACTAAATTTCATGTAATTGTAAAGCATCTGATTAACTTCCAAGGAGTCAGAGCAAATTCCAATAGCTTAACTTAGTTCCTCTCTGATATTACAATGTACTGCTCGGCTCATCATCCAAAGTGCCCAATCCTAGAATACTATTGCACAGTAATAGTAGAGTATTCTGGAGAGACTGGTGAAACAAACATTTTCTGGAGAATATTGAATTCAATATAGAATTGATTGAATCAAGTTGTTGTGATCAAAATACCGTTTCCCATAAAAATAATGTTTATAACCTTTCACAACTTCTAATTTCGTTTTTCTGCTGTCATGCATGCAATCTGTAATCAAGTTGAAAACTGAATCCTAACCTCGTCCATCACATCCTTATCCTTTATAATCTACTGTCACTGTCCAACATACATTGACTCTGGGTCCTGCTATGTATTTTTATCAATGACATTACCTTTATGTCTGGACAAGTTTTAAATCAATGGCTTTTATTATTCAAACAGAATTTGAGGGATGTTTTTTTCTCCAAATTTAGACAGAAAGTTCTTTTAAATGGTACAGCCTGTCTTTCTTAATTCCATCTGAAAGTATAAGGCAAAAATTAGAACCTCTCAAGCTCTAGAGCTACCAATGCAAGCGGCAAAATCCAAAACATTGCTATGGAATTGAAGAAATTAATAAATTCTTCTGTACTCTGTTATTTCTGAATGGTTTTAATTGTCCCCATCCAAAAATAGATGGTCTGCCTCTTAGAGGTAGTCAAGATAGCATTTTTCCAAAACATAACTTATAATGTTACACAATACAATTGGAAAACTAATTCTAGTTTTGTACAGACAAGTTTCTGATTTAAACGAAGAGGGTAAACTAATCATTAGGTCAAGTTGCTCTTTGGCATTGTCCTCTACAAGAAATGCAACATGGAAACACTTTGTCTGAAAAAAATAACTGGCAAGTCATTGCAAGAGAAAGAGTGCAAACCTACACTTTATGTCAGACTCTATACTGTCTTCAAACGTTAAGGTTTTTCATATGCTGTATTATGACAATAAAAAAGTTGAGAGCTACACCAGAAGATTACACAAACAAAAATTTGTTTTGTCTAGTATAACAGGGAATCTTTAAAAAAAACCCAACCAAACACTGCTTCTATCCATTATTTCATACCCAGATGTTTCCTGTACACCTGCAGTTGTCTGCACTCCTGAATTCATGAGCTGTAGTATTTTAACAGCCTTTCATCAGTTGGTTTTAGAATTTTCTTGTCTGACAAGCTTACAATCCATCCTGGAGCAAGACCAAAAAAGATCTGTCTAGGATCCTTGCGCATGCTTAACATTTTGAAGAGTTCATCCTTAGTTATGTCTGGTAAGACATAGCCGTATTTCTTGGCAAGTTCAAGCCTGGCTTCTGCCACCTTAGATGGGTCTGCCAGGTACCCACGATTACTGGCATCTTTGTAGTAATGGACTAGATCTTCAGGTGGAAGCATTCGCTTTGGAATAGGCCGGCCACGCAGAAAAAACGTTACTGGCTTACATAAGATTTCTGTAGGCAAACATGAGAGAAGATTAGATACTGTATTTATAATACATACTTAAAGACATAAAATGACACCATCTTACTTAGTATTTTGTGCTAAGTAAATTAGTAAACTCTTACTAAAAAGTATCAAGCAAACCTCCAAATTTTAAGAATAATCTTGTTCAGAACAACATAGTGGTTTACAAGTTTCACTTAACCAAACAACTGAGTTCTAACTGATATTTATAGTGACAATCTGGATGAATCATTATCTCCAATACATTTAGAATGCCTGCTTTGGAAAGACACAATAACTAAGCTAGTAGCTGCCATTTATTTAAAGGACTGACTTCCAGGTTAGCAGCAATGCATTTGCATGGCTATTTACGCAGCGTACAAACAAATGTCAAATTTAGATTTTCTATAAGTATTTTAAGTAAAGAATCAATAGGACATGTATCTATTTCATCATTTGCGAGCCTATCCTCTTCTCCTCAAGTTTTACTGAATTTCGCAAATTACATTCCAGATTCTTTCAACCTTTTATTTTGATTATTCTCCAGATCAGGAAAAAACACTTGTAAAGAAGAACAGGCCAGCTATATTTTGCACACTAAAAACGTCTATTCCTCTTGTTTCCAGCCTCATTCACACATGAAAGCTCTATTATTGTCAATAAAAATGCATGAATGAATATTAGGCAGGATGCAGCCTCAAGTAAAGCAAAGTCTCATTCTTCAGTGAAAGTGTTCTGAAAACAATAGCCATTTTGACTGAAATGATTCTAAGCTTCTGTAAGCTATTTATTTTCTCACTTTAAATGGAAAAGTATTTTAAATTAAAAATAAAAAGATCCAGTGTTTTTTAAATCTATTTTTCCCTGAATTTTCTTAGTGTTATTAAACATGTAAGAAAGTTTGAAGATAAAGATTCAAAGAAACATTTTTTCCTTAGTTCCTCTATTTACAAAGCTGTTTGGATTTCTTTAACTGGCTAACTGGTAAACAACAAATAACACTGGTTGAGCTGAACAGGTGAATGGTGAAAAAAAGCAAACTGAGGATGCATTACAGTTCAGCATTTGTGTAACAATGTATTGTTGAAGCTTTCAGAATAGAAGTAGTGAATCACTTTCCAGTAATAACTATGTTTGAAACTTTTCCTTGGATCGTTTAATCTTCGTACATTAAAAAGGCAGAACAAAAAAAAATTCTTACCCAAACTCCTTGGATCATAGAATGATGTTGTTACAACACCTCCATTTTTTTCTACAGCCGCAATTGCTAATTCAGATGCTCTCTGAACTTCAATATTTACTTTTGCTGAAAAAATATCAGCACCCTGTAAATTTTAACACATTAGAGTAACGTTAAAATGAGTATTTTAGGACACACATTTAGTCTTCTTTGCAAAGCTGTTAGAAAATTTAAATCCTGAAAAATATTATGATTTAGTTGTTCCCTGCCCAAACACAAGTAAGCAAATTGCTCTCACTCAGTAACCTGGCCTGAATCTAAAACTCTACCTTTTCAAAGTATTCATACATTTCTTTCAGTACATTCTAGTCTTCTGTTGCAAAATACTTGTTTGACTTCTTGTTAAGTTCTCCTTAAGTATTATTTTTGTAGTCTCCCAGGCCTTAAAACATCATCCTAGGGTTTTATGCTAACACACAGTGCCCTCTAGTGGATTTATTACCATAAAAATCCCACAGCAAATGAATTCAGGAAAGCACAGACGCTTCCAAATCACAGGGAGAACAATCTGACAGCTTGGTACTGAAGGAAAGAAAAAAACAAAAAAAAACCCCAAAACAAACAAACAAACAAAAAAAACCAACAAAAAAAAACCAACAGAAACCCCAAAGCTTTCTACTGCCTGATGTAACAGGTGACTTGAATGCATACCTCCTCCACCAGCTGGACACCATAATCCCTTTTGAGAGGTTGCACGGTTACACCTCTGGCATTAGTGAGCTGTGTTAAGTCAATTGGCTGCGTAGGGTCAACTCTACCCAAATCAATCAGGTACTGCAGTCTCTGAAGACTGAGTGGTTGGTATTGACGCCTGAGGCTGCAGAGAGGAAAACAAGAAAAGCCACAAACAAAGCAGTGAGAGATTTACAAAATTGAAGCTTTAATAGGAATTGGTCAACCGAGACACACCAATGTATTCTATTTTCTACTTACTCCTAAAACTACTAAGTAAATATCTAAAACGCACCCATCCATAAGCCAAAATTATAAGTTTAATTTAATGCAAATACAAGGCCTAGTAACAGACCAAGACTTCCATTATGCCTTCAGGTTTGCTCACACACCCTCAACTGCAATACACTATTCATCATTTTGCAGCTGCTGAGCTCAATTTACTCCAGAGTACCTCCCTAACTGCTGACTCGCTTAAAGAAGCAAAAAAAGATAAAGAAATTAAAGCATCAGTACTTCTTTGTAAGCCAACAAGATTCTAAACAACTACCATCTTCAAAGTGAATCCAGCTTGGTAGCTTCACCAATACACCCAGAAAATCTGACAAAATAAATATACAGTAAAAAGCAAATACATCTTCCTCTCCCAAACAACTTTTGTTGGAGACTATCAGCCAAACAACTTTTGTTGGAGACTATCAGCCAAACCCTGTATGTGCTCCTGTATCGCTTGCCCATATCCAAAAAGGCTTTTTAGTCTATTACCACTGTTCTTGACATCTCACAAGTATCAAATGGAATCTTCCTCAGAATACCACCAAGGGAGAGAAATATTGAGAAAATATGCATTAACCCATATCCCCAAAGAAAACTGCAATATTTTTTCAATAGCCATCAGCTTCAGCAGAATCCACTTTCGCTTTTTATGAAGTTCTAACTTTACTATACAAACCAATCCATAGCTTTCCCAAAACTGGTGTCTATGCTTACTGCATACCATTTACGCTGATGCCCAAAACGTTCTCATACAATTGGTTGGACCACTGCTATTGAAAAGCTCTGAGTGGTAGAAGAAAAACTACTCATCTTTGTTATTGGCAAGCTAAGTAAGACAACATGAACAACAGAATTTGCACTGTCAGACAGTTCCTAACAGAGCAAAAGTTCAAAAAGCAGAGGAACATCTCTGCAGACTGAAAGAACAAGGTGAAGATAAACAGGCAGAGACACTGCTCATCATGCTCCCATCTTACCATGATAGCCTCTCTCAAGTGTACTTGCAATGTTCACTAGAAAGACATATGCAATAGCCTGGCATTGAAACTCCGCCAACAACATTCAAAAGAAATTACAGAATGCTCTTCTTTTTTATTTCCACATGCTGTCAGATGCTGTTAATAACAAGCAAGACCCTATTTTTTTCACTGCAGAAACTTGGACTTTCACTGTTGGTTATTCATGAACTTGTGACCACTGTTATTACAAGGAGTTTAGCGTCAGCATTCCGCAGCAAGAATGGATATCTGAAAACACACAGCTATTTGATGAAGTTATAACAACAGTTTGATTTTATTTCATTTGCCAGCTTTAACAATTCACAAATAAATTTGTGAGTCCTTTCATTCTTGAACTGGCTGGTAGGTATGACACATTTTTGTTACTACTGCCTGTAACAACTTCTGTATCCATAAAATGCTTTCATGACTACCTAAAAGCAACACAATGGTTATTGACCAAGGTAACACACATGCTATCTTAGGAAACAAAACCCAAAGTGTTTAACTGTGAACATAGTGAAGGAAATTACTAAAGCACTGGCATATAGATCTCCAGTTAAGAGCAGTGACTGATTAAAATAATCACTTTAAACATGAAAAAGCTGAAAGAGGGACATGGCATTAATAAGCACAATGTGAAAAGGGGACAGAAGTGTGAAACAATGCAGAATGTCTGAGCAGAACAAGAGTCAAAGATGACTTAATGGCTTTATCCAATAAACTTGATATACAAAAGCTTGTTAAGATCCCAGGTGGAACAGATGGAGTGCAGACAAAGCCTGCAGTGTTGCAGAGCTAAAAAAATAGAGTCACGAAGAAAGGCAGAATTGTTTGACTAGCAGCAGATTAGAACTTCAGGTGAGTAAAGCAAAGAAATGACAAAGCAAGGCTTTGGATTACACTTCCACACCTGACACCCTCCCTTGAGTCAATGGAACTGTTCCCAGTCAGTTCAATAGGTTATCTGCTGGGCAGGCAGGCAAAGGGAGAAACAAGCATCAATGGAGAAGTGGTCTGAGAGGAGAAACTCGCTCAGCTGTAGCAGGAAGGGTAGACTGCTACATATAAGGGACTACAGAAAGAAAAGGGCAAATAAGCAGAGCTGTAAAACAACAGAAAATAAATGAATTCACTTAAAAAAAAGAATCTCACAGGAAATGGGAGATTCTGCTAGTAAGGAAGCTAACAATCCGAGAGGAATGTCTCATTCTCAGATAGGTCTGTTTCGGTATAATAGATTCCAGCTTCAGGATAAATACCAAGAAAAGCAGATAACAACCAATTACTGAGTACATATAAAGAAACTTACCTATGTCCCTCATTAAACCCATATTTTGGTATGACCAAGTAAAATGGAGTTTGACCACCCTCAAAGCCTAATCGGGGGCGATTTCCTCTTTGTCTTTCTCCTTTGTGACCTCGACCACACTTCCTCCCTCCATATCTTCCACGGCCACGTCTTCTTTCCTTGAAAAGAATCAATGATACATTTAACCAATGATACATTTATTGGAGATAAATATCTAAAAGATTTCAGAGATATGAACAACTGAGCAAAATACTGATTCTTGAGGAAAATTTAAGTAATAGCTCTTTTCTAAGGGAAAAAACAGTCAGGGAAGCAGTTAATGTGATTTTTGCACACCACAGCTCTAGGCAGGCACTGCAAATAGTCTGAAACTTTACATGTACACACATTGTGATAGAAGGAATAGCAGTACTCAATCCTACCTTTTACACCCTCTGCTCTCTATGCTAGGGAATCTCCTGACTTAACTCTTGCTCAGTGCTAAGAAGTTTCTAAACACTGACAATGAAAAAAGAAATAATAACACCACCACCACCATGAATTCTACCTCAAGGGGCAAGGGAACAGACTATATGCTATGCTCATATATGATATTTCATGGACTCAGACTCAGACAAAGAGTCTGCAACTGCTGAAATTTCTACTGACTACAAATCAAAAGAAAATACTATATTCTGAACTTATTATTTTTCTAAATGAATACTGTGATATTAAGCCATTAGTTTCCCTACTACTTTAAATTAGCATTGCAGCCTAATAATCTTCTTGTGATCACCTCCTATTTGTGCCAGCAGAAGCACTCACACAGATAAATGGGGAATGGGATCAAAGAGATAAGCAAAGGTAAGGCTTTTTTTTTTTAATTTAAAATCCAGGTCACTCGCACCATTCGGTACAATTCAATGGCATACAAACATCTACAGGATCATAGCACAGGCAGCAAATAAGAAGAAGTGAGCACAGCTGGGAGTAATGGCTATTAAATGAAGCACTGCCAGCTCACTCTGACCCAAGTAATAAAGTTTTCTGTGTAAATCGACTTAATTTATTGAAGTCACTCATATACAGAAGAATCTGCAGCACTAAGGCTCATTTTGGTTTCTTTGTGATTTATCAGGGATAAGACAGAACCACAAGCTTCAAAATCGTTGCTGCCATGCTCCACACAGTGGAGCTCACTGTTCAGCTCCAAGAGTCACAATTATACCTGTACATCACTTTGATGGATCCATTCTATCTTATAGATTTTTTCCCAATTTAAGCTTACATTCATTGGAGTGTGAAGACGTGGAAGGAGCCATGTCCTGTTGCTAACTAGTCTCACATCTGCATAACACAACTCACACATCTGGTATTTTCCACTGTGTGTTCCTCAATGAATTAGTACAGCTGGTAGGCATGTAAAGCAACACACTCTAAACAGTATGTGTACTGCTTATAAGCTAACTTTGGTTAAGTCACAGCATAGTCACTGCTGGATCAATAATAATGTAAATAATTATTAGACTACAGTAAGCCTGTTCAATTTCTCATTTTTTTTATTCAGCACCCTGCCCAAATCCAGGCATCTCTAACCCTACAAACCAACTCTATGCAGTTAATATTGACTAAAACTCAGGTCTGAAAACTGCTCATCACATCATGGTACTTGATTATTAGCCTAACACCATAAAGACATAAAATTTGCTAGTTTGTGGTCCTTATTGTGTCTCTAAACTTTCCAAAGTTATGGTTACTTAATGTGCACTGAAATATTAGTAGAATATTTCAGCCTTGCAGCCAAAGGAAGCTGATTTGTCCCCAGCCCCACACTATGATTCTTTATTCATACTGCTTCTTGTGCTGACACAAGCAGTTGCGTGGGTCTGTGTTGAACAGGTCAGAGAATTAAAACAGATGAAAACTCACTTTTATCCAACTGGTTTTCAGCTACTTTAGTTCCCTACTTTGGCTCACCACACAACCTGTAAGGCAGTACAAAATACACAGCAGTTACGAGTACCTGAAGGCAGAGGGAGGGCACAGCCGGCTCACCTCTTCTGGCAGCTGCCTGTACACACACCAGATTACACAGTGACTTCAGATAACACAAGCACATTGACAATATCTGGGCACAACTGGAATGTAATCAGTACATCGACCAGATTTTAGATTCTCAGAAGATCCAATCAAAACTTTTTTTTTGCTGCAACTTCTGTTTGTGAAGTCAAATGCTCTTAAATCTGTTTAGTTGAGAACTTCATTAATCACATAAGCCTGTCAGACACCAAAAGAAATGTACCAAGGAAACAGAGCTGAGGTCACTTGCAGCTCCATCTAGGAAATAAGTTATACAGGTTACTTACTAAAGACCCAGTGAGTGTACAAAAATATCTACTTTAAAGATTAAAAAAAAAGGAGTGTTTTCCTTACTCCAACTGGTATCTTGAAAAACAAAAACTCCTGACACCAAATACTGGCAGGAAAAAAGAAGTTCAAGTAAAGCTCAGGTTTACACTATGTCACAACTTCTGGATGCTAAGCCTAAAAATAGCCTTTTGCAGCCTGGCTTAGTTTGAAAAACCATAAGAATCACCACTTCAGCCCTGTACAGGGCTGCTTCTTCCACTTCTGTTTGAGCTTTGACAAGCAGGATGTTCAAAGCCGCAAGTGAAATAACTCGACAGGGGAACCCCAACAGCTGCAGAGGAGAAGAGTTTCCATTCTCTTGTCACAGGCTTACAGGATTGCACCTATGCAGCAATCTCCAGCTCTGTAGGCACTTCTAGAAAGCCTTGTGCACTGACAGGGATGTGCTGCTTGGTGCTTCCTCTTTTGCTATTCTATCTCTATAGTTTTCTATTCCTACCACTTTAGGCCTTGAACCTCATCCCCCTGAGCACTGTTATTTCTCCCAAAACAGATGGGTTTCTGCCTAGTTTCTTTTCTTTTCTTCTCTATCACTTTACAAGGAGACCGGGAAAAGAACATTTAGTTTTGGTTTTGAGAAAGCAAAACTAACAAGAACTGCAAGATGGCATCACATTCCCTTTTCTTTTTCAAAGCCTTTTAACTTTCTCTTTTCAAAGGTATTACCCCATCCCGTAAACATTTGATATTACTTTTTTTTTTTTACTGTTTCCCTCTACTCCCTAACGATGGCCCTGAGGTTTACCTAGGGACACTCATCAGCCTGTCCTCTGCGGGGACAACCACACACACCGGCTACATAACATACAAAGAAGAGGAACAATACATACAACACTGCCACTCTCTCCTCAGCCTTCCCATGCCTATTCTGGCTAGGCTGCTTTCCCGGGAAGGAAGGCGCGCCCACCACCAGAGCCAAGCCAAGAGGGAAAGAAGAACGCTTCCCTTCATATTCCTGCTCCTGGGGGGAAAGAAGACGCTCCCGCCGCATGGGGCCGAGCCCCACTCCTGCAGGGAAGGTCGCTGTGCCCACCGCGGGGGCTGAGTGCCTGCTCCTACAAGGAACATGCACCATTGCCGAGGCCAAGCACTGCTCCTGGAATGAAAGAAGACGCACCTGCCGCCAGGGTCGAGACTTGAGGAGAGAAGGCTGAGCAGAGACCTTACTGCTCTCTACAAGTACCTGAAAAGACGTTGTAGAGAGGGGGATCCTGGCTTCTTCTCCCAAGTGACAGGGGTCATGTCAAGGGGGAATGGCCTCAAGCTCCGACAGGGGAGGTTCAGACTGGACATCAGGAAAAAAAATTTCCCAGAAAGGGTCATTAAGCACTAGAATAGGCTGCCCAGGGAGGTGGTGGAGCCACCATCCCTAGAAGCATTTAAAAGACGGCTAGACGAGGTACATGGTTTAGTGGCAGATAGGAATGGTTGGACTCGATGATGTAAGAGGTCTTTCCCAACCTAGTGATTCTATGATTTTGCTCCTGCAGGGAAGGACGCTGTGCCCGCCGCCGGGGCCGAGCGCCGCTCCCGGCCCGCCCGTCCCGCTGCAGGCACTCACCCGCTTTTTGGATCCTGGGCTGGGCCTCAGGTTGCCCAGACTGACCCTGGGGAGCGACCGCAGCAGCTCCAGGGCCTTGTTCGCGCCGTTCCAGCTCATGCCCGCTCTCCTCCCAAGGGCGGCAGCAACGTTCTCCCCCTCCGCGCTGCTTTACGGCAGAGCCGTCAAGCGCGCCTCCCAAGCTTTCCCGACAGTTTCCAGCAGCCCCGCCCCCCGCGCGGGCGGGGGCGGGGCCGGGACGCTGAGCGCCTCCCGCGGGGACAAGGGCGAGCGGGGCGGCGGCTGTCGGGAGCGCTGTGCCCGTAGCGGGGGGAGATATCGAGCCCGGGGGCTGCCCCGTGATGGGAGAAGTGGTTACTGTTACAAAAAGTGGAACAGTTTTGATTTAAGCTAAAATAGAGTTAAGTTTCATCTAAGTAATTGTATTTTTTTTTAAGTTAGACAAAATGTCCCTCTGGGGACATTTTCTTTCTCTGATAGCATGTTTTCTTTCAGACAGTGTTTTTTTTCCAGACACTGTTCGTTCCTTAAAGATGATAACGTCTTGTGTGAACTATGATCTGTGCTGAGCAGATGTCTCTTCTTCTGTAATCACCTCTTATTGGAGTTTCTTCCTATCTCACATCCAAGGTCAGGCAGAGAGCTGGAGCCAGCTCCAAATTATCAAGAGTTTTGACTGTTGAGAAGCTTCATAACATTAAATTTAGACCTTGGAAAGTAATAGAATATGCATAAGATTTCTGGGGAAATTTATCCATATGCATATGAGTGGGAAATACATTCTGTAACCGGCTTTTGTTTCATTGCACATGATTGATGGAGATTGCTCCCTCGTGTTGCCCAGGCCTGATAAAGGACGCTTGTTTTCTAAAACTCCCAAACAAGTCTTAGAGAGCTTATTGCACATGGAGGACAGGGAGGTGATTAATGGCAGCCAGCATGGCTTCACCAGGGGCAAATCCTGTATGACCAATTTAGTGGCTCTCTATGATGGGGTAACCACAGCAGTGGACGCAGGTAAACCAACGGATGTGATCTATCCGGACTTCTGTAAGTCCTTAGACATGGTCCCCCACAACATCCTTCTCTCTAAATTGGAGAGATATGGATTCAATGTGTGGACAGTATGGTGAGTAAGAAACTGGTTGGATGGTCATATTCAAAGAGTAGTGGTCAATGGCTCAAAGTCCAGATAGAGATCCATGAAGAGTGGTGTCCCTTAGGGGTCCATACTGGGCCCGGTGCTGTTCAATATCTTTATCAATGATATTGACAATGAGATTGAGTGCACCCTCAAGCAAGTTTGTGGATGACACCAAGCTGAGTGGTGTAGTTGCCACACTGGAAGGATGGGATTTCATCCAGAGGGACCTGGACAGACTGGAGAAGTGGGGTGGGAGGGCTGGAGCACCTCTGCTATGAGAACAGGCTGAGAGAGTTGGGATTATTCAGCCTAGGGAAGAGAAGGCTCAGGGGAGATCTTACAGCAACCTTCCAGTACCTGAAGGGGGCCTACAGGAAAGCTGGAGAGGGACTATTCATAAAAGCTTGTGGTAATAGGATGAGGGGGAATGGGTACAAACTGGAGAGGGGCAGATTTAGACTAGACATTAGGAAGAATTTCTTCACTGTGAGTGGTGAGACACTGGAACGTGTTGCCAAGGGAAGCTGTGGCTGCCCCATCCCTGGAGGTGTTCAAGGCCAGGTTGGATGGGGCCTTGGGCAGCCTGATCTAGTGGGGGTTGGAACTAGATATCTTTAAGGTCCCTTCCAACCCTAACTATTCTATGATTCTATGATTCTCTTTGCTGGCATTTTCAGTATCAGAGGGGCACGCTGTGCTGGGGGAATGGGCAGGCTGCAGACGGTTAAACGCTAATGTGGATTATTTTTGAATACTGTCTTAGCTGAGAACACAAATGGATCGGGTGCAGGTCCCAAACCACGCTTCCTGTATGGATGAGGGAAGTGGTCGTGCCTCTGTACTGGGCACTGGTGAGGCTGCGCCTTGAATACTGTGTTCAGTTTTGGGCCCCTCACCACAAGAAAGACATTGAGGTGCTGGACTGTGTCCAAAGAAGGGTAACAAAGATGGTGGAGGGTCTGGAGCAAAAGTCTTATGGGAGTTTGTCATGGGAACAGGGGTTGTTTAGTCTGGAGAAAAGGAGGCTGAAGGGAGACCGTATCTCTCTCTACAACTACCTGAAAGGAGTTTGTAGTAAGGTGGGTGTTGGTGTCTTCTCCCAACTAAAAAGTGAAAGGATAAGAGGAAACGGCCTCAAGCTGCCCCAGGGGAGGTTTAGACTGGATATTTGGAAAAAAATATTTGCTGAAAGGGTTGTTAAGCATTGGAACAGGCTTCCTAGGGAAGTGATGGAGTCCCCATCCCTAGAGGTATTTAAATGATGTGTAAATGTGGTGCTTAGGGACATAGTTTAGTGGTGGACTTGGCAGTGTTAGGTTTATGGTTGGACTCGATGATCTTAAAGGTCTTTTCCAACCAAAATGATTCTATGTATCTAAGATTCTGTCACTCTCACAGATCTCAGGCAGGTATTGTAAACCCAAGTGTTTAAAGCCATCAGGCTGCATCTAAAAATGACTGACCGACAGTGCATAGAATATCAATCTACTAAAAGTGCAGTGTGTCAATCCAAAAACTTTAGAGGAGAGTACTTACTGGAAATGTGCATTGTTATTAGAGATTTCTGTTGTACTGCTGCAGTACTTGGATCACTTTAATCTAATCTAAAAGGTGGACCTACTGGAAAATCATACTGGGTTTCCACTGGCATCTTGTTCTGGCAGGAAGTTGCCCTCTGGCACAGAGGGTGCAGGATGTGGGCTTACTGAAGTGAAGATCTGAATGAGGGAAGCTGTGGCTGAGAAGTTACAGAGCAGAAAGGCTGGTTCCTGTTGTGAATGTCACCAAGTACTTCTCGAAGTCATATCCTGCTTTCAGTCCTGAAACTTGTGTTTGACCAAAACCTTTTTCCATGTTGAATGTCCACATCAAATTACATTCTCGAGAAAAAGCTCTGGCCTTTCTGAGAGTAAATAAGGGTGGGCATGACATTTTAGAAATGTGTGTTTCGGTGTGAAATCTGTACAGCTTCTCCCCCCTGTCAGAGCCTGCTCCAGCTGGGACTTTTGTTTCAGACAATTGCAAAGGTGACTGTTGGTTGCTGAGTGGAGAGGCACACACAATGCCACAGTTCAGTGTCTCCCGACAACGACTCCTCATGGAGGGCTGCCAACTCTAGTCCACTGTCCTTCCACAGGGACTCAACGAAAAGCAGGGGTTCTGAGCAACCCAAGGGATATGCGCAAGCTTGGAGAGGTGAAGCTCCGGTCTTCACAAAGATGAGACTGACTATATGTGGGACCGCCTACCCATTCCACATGCCCCCAGCCCAGAGCAACAAGAGAGCATGCACAAAAGAGAACGTTCCAGAGCAACTAACAACGCATGCACAGAGTCCCTTCTCAGTCACTGAGGCAGAAGCACACACTGAAGTGGAGATAAATCAAAGCACAAAAAGCTACCTGTGAAAATAACTTGATTTTAGCAATAACCCAGATCCCCTGGCATAAATACTGTGTATCAAAGCAGCTTAACAATCATAGCAGAAGAGGTTGCATGTTTAATGTTACACAGTTGGTGCAATGGGTTTTGGAATATATTTTATGCAGCCGGGCTGATAAAATTATGAATCTTAACGAGCAAAAGTTTCGTGAAAAAATGTCCGTGCCTGGTATGCAACATGCCAGTGGGAAGGATGTGAAAGAAGTATAGTGTGCATTCAGCTGCTGTTTGAGATGCCAAAAAAAAAGGATCCGTGTTAGCCAAATACCACCCAGCAAATACAATGAGCAGATTGACTTTCTGGGAGGAAATATCCGAGAAAGATGTATGGAATAGACAACAAAGAACAAAACATTCCATTTTGATAGAAATGTGTTTGCCATACTTATTCAGAGTTGGTCTAAGTATTTGGAATGGACTTGAGTGATCCAGTAATTTCAATAGAGAGTGCCTGAATAGCCTAATACATTTCAAGATGAATGAGAATCATTGACTCTTTGGCTGCAAGCCAAGAGATCTAACTTGAGGATGAAGGCATCTGATCTGATGAGGCCAAATTAGTTCTGTCTAACAATGCTGTTTGCTCCATTTGTGCTGTTTTTCCTGTTTCCCATGAGACTCAGTATTTTATATTTACCTATTTAAGCTTACTGTTATTTCCCTTTCCCCGTAAGCCTTATAATACAGCATTAAAAAATACTTTTACAGGAAACACTCAAACCAGAGACACATAGGAGTTATACGACAAAAACACAATATAATTTGGCAGATACAAGGCCAGACTGGATGAGACCTTGAGATCTATCTGGCTATTGGAAAGGGAATTTTAAAGCTGAAAGATAGTTGAAACTCTTCGGAAACACTGAAAGCCCAGAGGCAGTTTTGCCAAGCCTGACTTTTCAGCAGCGCAGTAGACTTGTCACTTCTCGAGACACTCTGCTCCATCCGTACATCCCCTGTGGGGTGTCCCCTGGAGGTCTCCAGTGCCCAGGCCACAGTTGATGGAATCATAGAATGGTTTGGGTGGGAAAAGACCTTAAAGATCATACAGTTCCAACCCCCCTCCCGTGGGCAGGGACACCTCCTACTAGACCAGGCTGCCCAAGGCCCCATCCAACCTGGCCTTGAACACCTCCAGGGATGGGGCATCCACAACTTCCCTGGGCAACCTATGCCAGTGGCTCATCACCCTCATTGTGAAGAATTTCCTCCTAATGTCTATAAATCTGCCCCTCTCCAATATAAATCCATTCCCCTCATCCTATGACTACATGCCCTTGTAAAAAGTCCCACCCCAGCTTTCCTGTAGGCCCCCTTCAGGTACCAGAAGGTCGTTATAAGATCTCCTCTGAGCCTTCTCTTCCCCAGGCTGAACAACCCCAACTCTCTCAGCCTGTCCTCATAGCACAGGTGCTCCAGCCCTCTGATCATCTTCACTGCCGTCCTCTGGACCTGTTCCAACAGCTCCATACCCTTCTTATGCTGAGGATTCCAGAACTGGACACAATACTCCAGATGAGGTCTCACAAGAGAGGAACAGAGGGGCAGAATCATCTCTCTCAACAACCTGCTGGCCATGCTGCTTTTGATGCAGCCCAGGATTCAGTTGGCCTTCTGGGCTGCAAGTGCACACACTGCTCGCTCATGTTGAGCTTCTCATGAAAGCACCCCCAAGTCCTTCTCCGCAGAGCCATTCTCAATCACATCATCCCCCATCCTGTATTGAAACTGTAGATTGCCCCGACCCAGGTGTAGGACCTTGCACTTGGCCTTGTTGAACCCCATGAGGTTCACACTGCCCCACTTCTCCAGCCTGTCCAGGTCCCTCTGGATGACATCCCGTCCTTTCAGTGTGACAACTGCAGCACTTCAGCTTGATGTCACCTGCAAACCTGCTGAGGGTGCGCTTCATCTCCCGGTTCCCCACCACGACGATGCCTCTCACGAGCCACGAGCCAGCTGGGAGAGGCACCTAGGAGGCTGACGGAGTGTGTGTGTGTGCCTATGCGTGCGCACGGGAATCAAGGGTCGCCACTCCCGCCCCGCGGCGCCTCCGTTAATCGCTAACCTCCCACTCCCGGCGCCACCTGCCCCGCGGCAGCCAATGGGGGCGCGCGATGGCCCCGGGCTGGGGGGGGGGCGGTGCCCGCTCTCGGCTGCCGCAGCGCCCGCCCCCCCGCCCCTCCTTCCCCCCCGCCTCCCCGCTTCTCCTGGCCGCTGTCCCGCTGGCCTCCTCGGCATCCCGGTGTATGTGCGGCAACAACATGTCGGCTCCGCTTCCCGCCATCGTCCCGGCCGCTAGGAAGGCGACGGCCGCCGTGAGTGCGGGAGGGGAAAAAAGGGGCGACCCACGAACCGCCCCCCCACGGCGCGCTTTGTGCTGTGGGGCGGCCCCGGGCTGCCAGGTCTACCCCGTGGCTTTCCTCCCCGCTCCCTTTCGCGGCCGAACGAGGGCGAAAGGACACCGGTTGCGGTGGGGAGGCCGGGAGCGGGGTGGGAAGCGAGTTTCCTCCCGAGGAAGCGGCGGGGTGGGTGCTCTGAGCCCGCGTGGGTCTCGCTCGGCGATGTTGTTTTACTCCGGAGCCAACCGATACGAGCCGCGATGTAGACCGCGGTGTCCCTGACCTGACCGCGGGGATCGTCCAGCAGCGAAGTTCTCGTTTTGTGATATTTAAGGAATAAAACAATGAAGGCTGCAGAAGCGCGGCGTCTGGCCAGTACTTCGGGAGCCAAAAAAAAAAGAGGTCACCATAACCCTTATTTCGAACCTTAAATGGAAACTTCCAAGGAGGGCAGAAGGCAGGGAAATAGGGCAGGGGGCTGCTCGGCCGCCCTCGGGCTCGGTGAAGGGCTGCGGGGAGCATGCGCGGGGGGGGCACCTATCCTCGTTAGTACCGAGAAATGTGACTAATATGCATGACTTTCCAAGAAATATAATACATATGTATAAATTCAGTGTGTAAAAAAACCAGCTACGTGTAGTAATCAGCATAGAAGGGTCGATCCCCCGTGTATGACTCGTACCGAATGAAAGAGAACGCCTGCTTCTTAAGCCCCCCCCCCAGTTGGTGTTAAGAAGTTTCTTTTCTCAGTTTCTGTGACAATCTGACGCCACTCTGGGTTTGTGTCTTCTCTTTTTTCTCTTCAGGTCATTTTTCTCCACGGATTGGGAGATACTGGGTGTGTATTCTGATCTATTACATACTTAATGTTTGTCCTAGCTCCAAATACTAGGCAGCATGTTTTAAAGACATAGGAAATTAAACGTTACTTAAGGTTATTTTGCCCTTAATTGAATGCAGTAGCCTAAAACAGATGGAACTCTGTGTATGCTGGAACAATGGTGACAACTATTTATTTAAAATTTCCCAGCATGAGTCCTCAAAAGCTTCTTCTTCTCTCTTTTCAGTCACTTAATCTAATTTGATCCAAATGTGATCGTTCTTTGGTTCTTGAACCAAACTTGGTGGAAAAAGAAGCCTGTGAGTTTCTGATCTTTTGCTTACCTGAGAGTGGGTTCCCAGTTAGTCCTGTGCTTATCTAAACTTAGATGAATTCTTTGTTTTCAGACTCATGGATTGCTGTTTTGCTAGTAGGTCCATAAGTAGAAATGGGAAGAGCAAGGAATTTCTGGAAGGCTTTCTCAGTGTGGTGTAATGTTCCCATTTGAAGCTTGTATGCACTGAGATACAAGCATGGTTTCATTAAAGCCATCGAATTAAGAAGTTAGGAGTGTGTTGAAACCATTTTTTGATGGAAAACTTTATAGGAATTGGCACTTAACGAAAAGTAAGTAGTATGAATGTTTTGTTTATTGTGCTTCCTTGTGGGCAAAATGACATAGTAGTTTTTTAAGAATGCTGGTTTTGTTACCTGGAACTTGAATGCTGCATCTGTTTTGAAACTTGCAATGTTCAAGGCTTTTTCTGAAGTACTACAAAAAAAAAAAAAAAAAGTCAGCTGTCAAAATTGAAACTTGCATAACCTAGACACTTAATAAGTTAAAAAGAGTCAAGTCTGTGCACTTGGCAGTGTTTACAAGTGGAGATGTTTGTTCTTCTTTGTTGTGCTGACACACCATCTTGTTTGCATTATCCCTCTTCCTTTCTGCTGGTAGGATGTAGTGGTGGCAGCAGTGCTTCCTGCATCTTGCCCCCAAATGCTCAGCAAGTGCTTGCAGAATCTCTTAAGTCTTTGGAATTTGAGTCCTTGCAAGTCAGGTTGATGTCGGTTTTGACAGAGGGGGGAAGAAAACGCTGAGGTTTGACCTTTTAACATAAATTGGATTCCTTATACAAAAGTGGTAATTCCATTTTGGTGATGAAGCTAACGGCAGTCTCAAGCCTGCAGATGCAGTGAGCATACTGGAATATAAGCATTAATGAGTCCTAACACCTCTATGGAAATAGAGGCGATTTAGCTTTATTTCTCCTGTCCACTACAGATCAGATGAACAAAAACTGCCTTTGGCATACTGCTGTTTATTTCCAAAAAACCCTTAGTAGTGATGCAAAAAAGAATAGTCTGAATAGAACTGATTAACAGTTTTATAGTTTTCCACAGTTTAAACTGACCTGTTCTACTTTACATGAATTTTTAAATTGCTCACTTCAGTTTACCAACTGTATTTTTCTTACTCCGAGAAGTGTCTAACAGAGGTTATGTTCTTTTTCTCTCTTAGCTCCTATATAAATGGCATTTAATGATTTATACATACTTGTTAAAATCTGAACAAAAGGCACAAGATTGAGGATTGTTCTGTGTATTGAATGTTGCTTTCCAAATTTGTCAAGTTAATCCTTATAGGTGGCTAAAAAAAAGTCCCCAAATTCTTACCTAACTAGTTTTTCTCAGTCATATTTGTCCTTTAGATTCTTGTTTGGCTTTCTGTGATACTGCAAATATTACACAGGTAATATCGCCCCCAATATGTTAATGGTGTGTATATATAAAGGTATTGGTAGGAAGTAGGCTGAGATAGCACAAGCATTTGAAACATTGGCTGTAGGTATAACTTCTGGTAGTGTTGCATTAATTTCTCGGGTTGATATTAAACCAAACACGCTTTTATGGCTTGTCTGCTCTTGGTCTGATGACTTCAGCTGTGTCACTGATGCATTTGTTACATCTGTTTTCTGCTTAGAACCAGCTTTCCAGTATCTAGTTTAGTGGGTGAGTTAGGAATACCGAATAATGAGAAAAATCAGGGAATACAAGTACTATTGAGTGTTCTGGAAAGCAAAGTGCAGGCACAGGCAGTGGTCCTGCACAGGTTCAGATGCGGGTCCAGCTCAGTTCATGTCTAGATGAGCCCTGGAGCAAATCTTTCAGAACTGTTTATTTAAACTATGCTTCCTAGTTATCTGGTTTATAGGAAGCTTGAGAACTTATCTGCTATGCAGATAGCATGTTGTTCTGTGCATTCATATAGCAGGTGCTTGAGATTAAAAAACTACCTGCCATCTGGAGTGTTCAGGACTGTCGGAATCTGAGAGCATTCAAGCTGAGCCAAAGTTAATAGGTCTGATTGATTAGGTTGGCTCCATGTGGAGTTAGCTTAGATGTCGGTCGGCTACACTTTCACATCAAGAAATTTGGTTCAGGAAAAGCAGAATTGGCTGTGAAAGGAGCTGCCTTAACTCTACAGGAGCAGCAAAGTAGCCTCTGGGCTAGAGCTGCCTGGAAGCAGGATACCTGTGTTGGTCTGTTGTAGCACTCAAGTTAATAAACCCAGCCAGACACAGAGCAGCCTTTGCCTAGAGCCAAGGTAGTATTTCTGCAGCCTTGCCAGAACTGTGATAGTCAAATTAGATAAAGTGTATAAGCTCTATTTAGGCAACAAATATTCAAAGGTGGAACAAGCCTTTCAAGTTTAATACTATATTCACAGCATACTGCAGTTAATGTAAAAATTTTCAAGAAATGTGTTTGTATTGATCTAATTCGGTGAATTTCATGCTTGCTTTGTGCTGTTGCACCAACATAGAAATAAGCGCTATGCCAAAACATAAATGCCATCTAATATATTCTTTGTTAACAGGCATGGATGGTCAGAAGCCCTTGCAGGTATCAAAAGCCCCCATGTAAAATACATTTGCCCACATGCGTAAGTTTTTAGCATTTCTTACTCTGCCTTTTTCTGTAGAGTTACTTATTAGATGCTTGCACAGATGATGATGTCAAATGAGATTGAGATGTCTCTGCATTTTGTTTTTATATAAAACAACACTCTAATGTTGATGCTATTAAATATTTTGTCATATGTAGGAACTGCTGTGTGATCTACTTTATGGCAAAATGCATTTTTTTTCATACTTTGCTTTGTTACTTATTCAAACTGAAAACATATTTTGAAAGTTTTATGTGCAAAGATAGATTGTTTTGACTTTATTTTCACTGGATTGAGTTGTGCATTGCTAACTTCCTCTGAACAGTCGTTTGTTAAAAGCCAGTCTGTTTTGCTGACCATTAAATACTTTGGTTTAGGTACATGTACTTTTTAAACTCAGGAGCTTGTATAGTAAATGAAATTTCCCTGTTACCTATGGCAAGTTTCAAAGGTTCACAGGGTATTCGTATTTTCAACAAATAATGCAACTTGAACTGTCTTCATGCAATTTGAGAAGTTAAATACTTCTGAGCAGGGTCAGGAGTCAGTAAATAAAGCATTAAAATCTATCTAGTATTTACTTAATGACAGAAAAACTGATTAGGTGTAATCATGCATGTATTTTAACACAAAACTTGGATTCTTTTGCTCCAGCAGAAGACAGATCTTGGCAGATGTGGAGCAGGGATGACAGGGAGATTAGTAAGCGAAGTTTTAGTGTATTACTAATTATTGGGTCATGATTTATTTACTTATTTTACCACATTGCCATGCTCTGCTGAGCCATTCAAAAACAGCTTAGCAATACCTGCTGTTCTTTTTGCTTGCCCTTTGTCTTCTTTCAGTCTTCCCCCGTAGAACTTCTGTTCCTCAGTTTCAGTAGGTTAGAACTGTAGCCAGATTTGATCCCTGACATGGTCCAGTGGAGTAGCCTTGGTACATCTGAAAAGATGACATACAGCAGCATAAGGGTGGGAATGAGACCTGCAATGAAGGCAGGCACTGCTTAAGCAGATTATGCTGTTGAGAGAAGCATGTGTGGCTGTACTCATATCTGCCACTGTGCTGCATTTGGCTGCTTTCTTAGGTTTGTTGATGCTGCTCTGTAAGGTGGCTTCATCCACTGACCACGTCTTTGGAACCGTGACAAATAACTATTACTAAGAAAAAACTAAATGAAATATCATATATGCATATTTTACTTATATAGATATGCACTCTCACACACACACACTCCATTGATGTTTGCTTGCTCTCCCCAGAGTGGTAATTCATAAATATTAAGTGTCTTTAGACTGGCAGGTTTCAAGAGAGATTTCTTGAAGAGATGCTACAAAGTAGCTAATGTTAATTATGGTTTAAAAGTAAGAATTAGAGATACGTAATTTGATGATATAAGTGCATCTGCATTATTCTATTTCAGTATATGTCTTATGTCAGCAGTGTTCATTCTCATTTCTAGGCCAGTCATGCCAGTTTCTTTGAACATGAACATGTCTATGCCATCATGGTAAGTGTTTGTTCAATGGCAAACAATTCTAATAAAAAGTTATCTAGGGTTTTGAACTCATTACTCTTAATTAAAAACCATAAAGAAGCTGAGTTGTTAGGTTTAATCACGTGCAAGTATAAAAAGCTTTTTGCTTTAGTTTTGTTCTTTTGAAGGGCATATGCTCTAATTCCCCTTAGATATCTGTGGTAATGGTTATTCTTCAGAACTAATCTGTATGTTTTAAAATACAAAACCCACTTTATTTTACAAGTACAGTCTATAATATGTGTTGTGTATGAATTCGTAGTCGATCATAGTAGTCTGGAGTGGAAATATTATTGCTACTAATGAGTAATATTTGGTGAGTCAGTAGGACACCTAGAAACTGTTCCTTAGAACACCCATTCTGAATATAGAACAAGAAAAGTACGGTGGATTTCAGTTGTCTTAAACCAGTTCTCCTGTTTGGTTTTTTCCTCAAGTAGCTTGTGTATGTTTTAACTGTGTTTCTTCAAACAGTATTTTAATTTCAGTTGCATGTAAAAAATTGAAATCCGTGCTGATATTTCTGGAGCAAATATCAAAACTAAGCTCCTTAATCTGCAGTAAATTAGAGAAGATACCAAAACTCAGAAAAGCTTTATTGACTTGATCTAGCCTTCTAGCCACAGATTGTCCACTATTTCTTGTAATCCATGGTTGGTTATTGCTAACTAATTTGTCAGCTAACATTTTTGTCTGGAAAATATCCCAGTTTTATTATTTGTGTTATAAGGAAGTGGAATGGATGCTCTAATGAGTAATGCTCTTGTTGATATTTTTATAAGGTTTGATATCATTGGACTTTCTCCAGATTCACAGGAAGATGAAGTTGGGATCAAGCAGGCAGCAGAGAATGGTATGCTTAGGAATACTTTTGTGTCTTGAAAGTATTTCCGTGTATTTGTAAAAAAAGAATTATCAGTCTGAAACAGATTTTCCAAAGACAAAATTCTTACAGAAAGTAATATGTATGTATTATATTACTGCTGATCCAAGTTTAGCTAAATGCTTTGTTGGTTTTGGGGGAGGTTGTGGGTTTTTTGTTTGTTTGATTTCTTTTTTTAAAAAAACCTTAACGAGCAAGTAGAATAATTCACTAGTACAAACACTTCATACTCTCAAATATGAATTGTACATGGGAACCAGTATATTTTCTTTTTTTTTAAGAACTTTTGGGTAACACAGCAGATGAGAGCTGTACGAGCACCCACTTGTAATCATAGAATCATAGAATGGTTTGATATGGAAGGGACCTTAAAGATCATTTAGTTCCACCACCTCTGCCATGGGCAGGTACACTTCTCAGTAGGTCAGGTTGCTCAAACCCTCATCCAACCTGGTCTTGAACACCTCCAGGGATGGGGCAGCCACTGTTTCTGTGGGCGACCTTTTACAGGGCCTCACAGCTGGATAGATAAAAGAGGACACCATCTTTCATCTTTCTGGCAGTGGGGCTTTTGTGAGACTTACTTGCACGTTTTTCTCTTTGGAAATGGTACGGTGGCACTGGAATTTCTGATCATGATCTAGATATTTTGATACTTTTTAATGTACAGTAGGATAGATTTTTCTTTTGCTAGGCTTCTGTTGACATCATAGAGAAGGTCTCTTTCCTCTTCTAATCTTCCTACAGAAAGGAGTGTTTTTTAACTAATGACATTTATTTATGTTGCAGTTAAAGCACTAATAGATCAAGAAGTAAAGAATGGAATTCCTTCTAATAGAATTATTCTGGGAGGCTTTTCTCAGGTAAGGTGTGATTGGAAAGAACTGTCTTTTTCTAGTGAAGTAATCTAGCTTTCCTAATGTGGTAGATCTAGATCCTTGAACTGAAACGAACTGATGTTAGGTGCTTCTAAAATTTTAAGGTGCGAGTTTTCCTTTGCCTCAACAAATGGAGTTTTTTAGTTTTATGCAAATAATTACTATTCACTGGAAAAAGAATATGCACATGGAAAACAAGGTACTAAAATTAAGAATCTAATTAAGGTCTTTATGCAAGTAACTTAAATAAATTTGCTTGAAAATCTTGCTAGTATTTTTAATTTAATTTGGTAGATATTTGATTGCCTGGATTTGGGAAGTTCTTCCTTTCATGCTTCTCAGGCATGTGTGGTAGGTAGGTTAATGGAGTGATTGGTCTATACACCAACTCCCAGGCTGCATGGAAGTAAATTAAAATATTAAAGTAGTGATAATACTGTCATGAGTGGTAGTGCTTTATTTCATGTTTTGTTTCTTTGTTTTTTCCCTAGCTGTTAGTTATGGTAAATTTGCAGGTTTATATCTGAATTGATCACATGGATTTGGGAGGGGGGAAGACAAATACTAGTTTTAGTGTTGGTTCTAATGAAGAATAAATTGGAATAGAAAAAGACCTTTAAAGGGGAAATGAGATCTTGATACAAGCATAGAATGAACATAACTATCACCATTCTAATATTTATATCTCTCTGTCTTAGGGAGGTGCTTTATCATTGTATACAGCTCTTACAACACATCAAAAATTAGCAGGTGTTGTAGCCCTTAGCTGTTGGCTTCCTCTGCGGGCTTCTTTTCCTCAGGTATTCGTTTCTTTCCTAAGATAAATTGCACTTGGGGAATGAATATATTTGAAGACTGTATCTATTATTAAGCAGGAATTAGTGGCTGTCGTTCTTACCGAATCTTGTCAGCTGTTTGATAACTTTGGAAATTTTTGTTTGGAAATTTTTAAAATAAGGCTCTGGAATTTTAGAGTTTGGCAAGTAGGGATAATGAGGAAATAGTAGCTATCTGTGCTTAAAATGACATTCCTAGGAAACTTAAAGCATACCGCCAATTTTCCTTGGAGATGAACTTTCTATTTGCCATTTGTTGCCTCTGCAAGGCACTAGCTTATTAGAAAGTAGGTATTAAAACAAAGTATCAGGTTTATTACTTGGACAGAAATCATGTTGTTTTGTTCTGAAATTAGTGCCAAAGTTTTATTTGTAGGTTTTTGAACTTAATGTGTTGTCAGGCACAGAGCTTACTTCATAAGGAACTTGCAGACTATACACGATGATGTTTTCCTTCAGAATTCAACTTATTTGCCATACCATGGGGCATAGCGCTGTGAGGTTATTTTATTTCAAAGATGTTATCCTTGCCTTCACTTACTGTCTCTTTCTTCTCTTCTCCCCTCTAACTCCACCCCTAACAGGGCCCTATCAGTGGTGTCAACAAGGAGATTCCTGTTCTTCAGTGTCATGGGGACTGTGACCCATTGGTTCCTTTAATGTTTGGTTCTCTCACTGTTGAGAAGCTAAAGAGTATGATAAATCCAGCCAATGTGACCTTCAGGACTTACTCTGGCATGATGCATAGCTCATGCATTGAGGTAGTTTTCTTAATATACAGTATTTTAGCTGGATATGATTTATTTTTTTTCCCTCAAAACAAGTATGTATTGGGTGGTGGGGGTTGGTGGGTTGTTTTTTTTGTTTATTTTGAGTTTTGTTGATAATAAGTGCTTGATGCTCCTGACTTGTTTTAGTGAGTAACTGAATGCCTGGCTGAAAAAGTATTCAAGGCAAAAGTTTATATGACTAGTGGGAACTTCTTCATAAGACTGTATTTTTGGGTCTAGGCTGGTTGGCCTACAAATTTCTTTTCCCCCCGCTAGTTTTTATTATTTCCTTAGTAAAAAAAAATAATGAACTGGAAGGCAGATTCTCAAAGCAGTATTTTGGAGGGAAGAATTGTGTTAGTTCTGTGGATGGAGACATTGAAGGAATAGGGAGGGAGGGTTGATGCTATGGAAGAAGCAGCCTCAGAACCTACATACCTATATTTATGGTTCTGGCTTAGCAGGCAGCTGAACTGGTATAATGGCTTGCTGCTACCAGAAAAGGGTAGACTAGTTCCCTCTGCTTGTGACCCTCTCTTCCTTCTTGCACCAGCTCTGGAGTCAATCAGAATCTTCTTTGAACCATTTGAACTTACTAAATTGGCAAAAGCTGCTGGCTTCAGTTTTTGCAGCTGTAGTGAGTTGAAGCATCAGAACTAACATGAAGCAAATGGTAGGAGCAAGGAACAGATACGCCCTTTGTCAGCAGCAGTAGCTTTGTTAATTTGGATTGCTGCATCTTGTGGGAACTGTACCTTTGGATAACCTTTTTGGGACGCTTACACAGTTGTATTGTGTTTAGACAGTAATAGCAGGAACTTGTCACACAAATATATAAATAATGTGCTTTTTCCTACAACATTAACTTAATAAAAAAGTAAATTAAATTATTTCCAGCATGGATTGGTTTCCCAGTCTAGTTTGTTGTATTGCTTTTCCTTGAGAAATTATACATCATGAATGTGAAACTAAATGGTTTGGAGGAAGAGCTGCTGGATTTTCTCCTGCTAACTTGATAAAGCTTAAAGTATACACAAAGCTATGGCCTTGGCTGCATTCACATCCTGCCCATGCTCAGCCTGATGCTGTTGAGATGACTTGATGATTACTACGTAGCTTGCCAGCTTCACTTCATAGCGAAATAAGTAGTCTTTGGACTTTTTTCTTGTATTTTAGCCTCTTCAGAGTGCATATCACCTTGAAGAGTGGTCAGCCTTAACTTGTTGTGTGCAAAGTGGTATGATTTCATCAAGTGATTATTTACTTAATATTCGTAGCCCAGCTGCTCATTATAACTGAAATGTTAAAACGTGATTTAGTTTAGCTGTGTATATATATATTAGTCAGGAACTTGAACTAATACATACTTTTATCTTTAAACAGGAGATGATGGATGTAAAACAATTCATAGACAAACATCTACCTCCTGTAGACTGAAACGATACGCGAGAAGCCTTCTTTATAAATACACCAGCATCAACTGTGGTAGAGTGTTAATCTTTTCATATGCCTGATAGGAAGCATTACTTCTGTACCTGCAGTGTTACTACTGTGTTGCAAATTTATACTTAGGATGAGATTAAATAATGCACATGTACAAGAAATGATAATCTTTTTAGTATTAATTGTCCACTGGTGATACTGTATGAATGAGGCAGCTAGGTAACAATGACAGGATGTAACCTAAGCATAGTGTTGAAGGTGTCTGAATTTTTTTGATTGCAAAATTTTAAACTATTTGTACAAGTAATTAAAAACTAAATTTAAGTGAGCAACATAAACGTGACCAGTTTAGTTACACTTGAGACTTCATTTGTTCTTAATACTAATTGAAAACATATCAAAACATTTCCTTTGTGTAATGGGTGCTTAAATACACAACACGTGACATAGGGAGCGTATGATGATAAAAGAATTGTTACCAAGGACAAAGTGTTAAATATTAAATGTTAACTGTTACTCCAGAGAAGGAGGGCTGTTCTAGAATGGCTAAAAGTCAGCAAAGGTATTTCCTTATATTTAAATCATTTCAGTCTTTAACTGTTTTCATGTAGGTAGGCTAGATCTTGTGGGAATTCTAAAGGGATTCATTCCTTGTTAGACGATCATGTTCACTCATTGTCTTTTTTGGGCTTTTTTGGTTACTATAAACTCCTGTTAAATGCTGACTTAGAACAGAATTCTGAAGAAGTGCACAGGATTAATTTGAGTTTCATTTAAAAGTTCTGTTTTTGTACTGAAAATTATTGTGCTTTAGTCTTTGTAGCTGTCATTTGTGTTTAAATATTGATATATCTTACATGAGCAATTTCAGGATATAGTTTTGATTTTTCTGTCAGCTTTGGAATAACTAACTGAAAACAACACAGCGGTGTAATGTTGTGTGTTGTTGAAGTCTCATCTGTAACAGACATTGACTCATTTGAATTCTTTTTAAATAGAAATATAAGTGCAGTTGGGATATAACATAAACTTTGAATTGATAATATCTAATCCTTTCTTGTATTGCATGTTGCAACTTGATTTTTTTCTGAAAAAGAACAAAGAGTTATGTCATTCTGCATTTCCCTAGATCAGTATTGCCTAGGAATATGAAGAACTACTTTGGGAAAAAAAAAATCTACAAGATACAGAATGTCTCTTCTTTCAGAAGCTTAACATTCTAGAATGTACTGGGTTACAGAAATAGATGCACGCTCAACAGCTTTTTGCAGTTAAAAGCCATAATTTACTTCTGGAAACAGATATTCTACTGTAGATTTCAGATGCTGTCACCACACTTAAGAATGTTTAAAAAATACACTACAGTGTTTACTACATAATATGCTACGTAACAGTGTCCCATGTAATACATTTGCAAGAAGAAAATACTCTTACTTTGGATGCCTCTGTGTTGTCAGAACTCTTCTTCATACCTGTAGTTAAGGTACTCCCTCCTCTCTCAGCTTAATTGTGGTCCTCTTAGAGTGTATATGGATTTACGTCTGAGGCATCTGTCAGTACAAATGCATAAATTGGGGAACTACACTTTTATATCCCTTCTTTAACATAGCTGCTGCCGGAAATCTGGCTTATTCACCTAGTGTGAGTTCCCAGTTTCCAGTGCTTATCTTCATGTGTGTTGCACTTCATTTTTAGGAAGCTGTTTTTCCTTTGTAATCCAGTTTCTCTGGATTATTAAGCAAATATTAATATGTAAAATTGAAAAGGATATTTTTCTAAATGGTATTAAAATGCTTTCAGATATTGCATCTGTGTGTTTGAGAGGGCATGTCTAACTTTGAAGTTTAATTAGTCCTCTCCCTCCGTCACTCTGCTCTATTTATCTGCCAATTTGTCTTTCAGTTAATTGAGTTCGTAGAAGAAAACATAATATTCTTATTGTAGTTGTGCCAAAGTACTATTGAGAAAATGGCGTATCCTAGCTTGGAGTCATTCCCAAATTGCATTAGCTAATTTTGCAGTCCTGCTGAATTGCGGACTTAGTAAGCAACTATATGTTATTCCTCCTAGTTTTTTAGATGTATTGTCATTCCCCTGTTGTCTAAATAATTTCCTGAATATTGGCACATTTCCAAATTTCTGCACAAGCTTCTAATTTTTCCTTTATTATTTTCTTGTTCTGTTTGTAAATTGTTTGATAATACCATTCGGCAGTCTTGCTCAACTTCTAATAGACTGTCTGCTCATTTCACACATTTTCTTGTGTTAGAAATAATTTTTTTAAATCTCATTCTGAGTTGTTAAAATGAGATCAGTCCTAGCTTTATTCTGTATTAGCTTCCTAAGACTTTCTTCAGTTTGGTGAACTCTGTTCACAGCTCGTGGTCAGTTTCTAGTACTTAGACATTTTTATTCAAGTCAGCTTCCACTGCCATCTCCATGATGCTTTCTGGTATTTTTCTAGAAATGCTTTCTGTGGTAACTGCTGAAATACATGGCTATAACAACAAGATTTTTCTCATACTATTGTTTTGTTGTTTGCTTTATCTACAAAGAGCTGTGTTACCAAAGTAAATATAAGTAAATGTTGTGACTTACTCTGAATTTCTGTATTCTAGGAAGAATTATTCCCCTCAAGTTTTGTTTTTGCAGGGGAGTATATGACTATGCTGTAGAGCCCAGAAGCTAGATGAAACTTCAAGAATGTATTTGAAGCCTATCCTGTCTCCTCCCATATTACAGTGTGTATCCTGAGCTCCTGTCTTTTGTAACTTCCTAGCTAATTGGAAAGATGTTTGTATGATCTTGTAGCTGAATTTCTTCACTACCTTGAAGCAGTGTGGTGCTGGGATTGTTGTTATGATTGCACTTATTTTTAGGCTGAGTGATAGCTTAATGTGGTGTTGGGTTTTCATAATGTTCTGTTAAAACTGGGAAATTGGATTGTCAGTATTTTTAAGCGTGAATGTCCTGTCCTCATAAACTACAATTTGAAACTGTCCAATAATGATTTTTTCTCTTGTAATGTTAGATTTTCCACAAAAGAGGATGATGTCTGTCAAACCTGCAAAAAGCATTGACAGGAAAATACCTTGCTTGCTGATCAGTTTGTTTCAGTGGGTCTCTTAACTCCCTAATGTGTTTTTAATTTCATAGTGGTATTTAAATTTGATTGCAGTTTTGTGCAGTCAGAAATCTAAATACTTGTTGGAATATGTTGCCCATTTTTTAATAAGTGTGTTGATTCATGTATTATAAGCCAAATCGTCTAGCCATTCTTGAAGTAAACAGGGCATCTGTACTGTGGTGAAGGCTCTATGATTTGGTCTCTTCCTCCTATCTTGTATAATTACAACACAGTAGATTGGTAAAAGTACTGTACACTGTAACTGGTATTAGAACTGTTAATTAAAACATTTTTCTCTCTAATGGAGTATACTGCACTTTATTGAAATCATTAGGATGCATCTTTTACGTAGAGGTGCTGTTTGTGTTGATGGATGTGACTGAGAACAGATTGTATAAGAATGAAGCCATATGTACAAGGCCTTGTCTCTTAAATTTTATGAAGAAATACTGGACACTTACTCTTTGTGTTATGAATTATAAGCCATTTATATTTAATATGAGCATAATTGACATAATTTATTGATTTTATTTCTGATAAGAAATCTTAACTTTGGAAAGTATTTCTGTAGTAGGGAACATGTAAAACCTTTCCATATTTATCATTGTGAAATAAATTTCAATCAGTTTTTGGGCTAGTACTAAAGATTTTTCCATAGTTAGCTGAAAGAAATTGAGCTTTTATGTGTTGTGGAACTGGCGCTTTAGGGGTGTCTTGGGGTTGTCCTATGCAGAGATAGGAGTTGGATGAGATGATCCTTGTAGGTCCCTTCCAACTCGGCTTATTCTTTGATTCTGTGGTAACGTATACAGGATGCTATAATATAAAAGAATGGTGAGTTGTAGTTAACAGAAAAAAAAAGAAACACTAGTTTGTTTTTTTTTTTTTTGAGAGAATGCTAAGTATGATTTGATATTTCTTTCATATTCTGGGTTAATGTTAATTTTTTTTTGGGATCTGCAATAATTTTGAAAGGAACTTTTATTTTCTAGTAGCTTTATTCTAGAACACTGAAGAGCCAAAGCCTTCTCACTATTTACTGCTACACCTTTCTCTAGAGGTTCTCCAGTGTCAGGGAGCCCTTCAAGTTTTATTAGGTTTGGCATACATACCACTTAACCTGTTTGTTAAAGCAGCCGTTTGCAGGTCAGGGGTTTCATGTACTCTTCAGGTTAACTACTATTTGAGGCTGATCGGTGGTATACATAGTGTGGGGCACTCCGGAGAAAACTTGAGATTATCTGGGAAGAGATGCTGAAAGTTAGTGAAGTGTACTTGTGCGTGGTGGCAGACTTTCCCCGTCAAGCAGTTTAAAGCAACTAGAAGGGCTCTTGTCTCCACAGATTGTGAAGACTAAAAGTCAGTGTGGAGTATAGTTAGGAAGTTCATGTATGTATGGAAATGCATGATGAAAGTAGTGCTGTGTGTGAATGTATTTTGGCAACAAGGGTAAATTAAGATGCAGTACTATATTTGTCAGTTTATATTTTATTAGAATCATCTTGAATAATGTTCAGTTCCTATTTACTTTAAGCCTTGAGGAGATAATTGTGAGGAGAAATGTTGCCTAGAATTAGTATAGTTAAAAAAATTACAATGTACTACTGTATTAAATTTTATAAAATGTAGTGTGAAACCACTGGTATAATGAAGGTGACTGGAATTTTTTCCAGTGTGTCTCTTGGTTAACTTGGAAATGGGATTCTTTGAAGAAGAATAATAGCTGCAGAACAGATTATTTCCCTTCCCCCTCCTTTTTTTTTTCCTCCTTTTCATTGCTTGCTACTCTCATGTTACCACTGTTTGCCTTTGGGATAACAGGTTTTATTAATTCTCTTTGAGTGAAAGAAGTGCCTTTGATGTAGCTGATTAAAGCTGATTTAAATGAACTACTTGTGTGATTTAATGGACATCCACAAACTGAATGGTAGATAATGGTTTTCTCTAAATTCCAATTACTAGACAAGAACGTTTTTATCTGTAAAACTTAAAACTTCTAGCCAGTTTGCTGAGGTATGGTGAACCTTGCTTAAGCAGGCATTTAAGTGGGAGGTTTAGCTTGTTCCTGTAGAGAAAGCAGTCTTCCCTCAGGGGTGGTTTAGGGTTCTTTTTTTAAAAGGCTATTTGTCTGCATTAACAGATGGAGCAGATGGATTGTGAATGTTCCCTGGTTGTGAATATGAGAAAACTCTTAAAGTAGCTTCTTGAAATAATTTGCTAACTATATTGTAGTATTTAAAATTATTTGTGGGGATCTTTTAAAAGGCTTAAATATTTTCAGTCTATGTAGAAAAAATGAGTAGAGGCTGCCCTGGAAATCTAATAATGTGACCTTTAAAAAAAACCAAACCAAAAAAGAAACATTTTCTTAAATATTTTTTTACATTTACATGTCTCTGGTTGCTGCTTCTAAGTTGACAGAAGTTCAGAAATTTTGAAAATGAACTTAACATACTGCAAACAGAATTTGAAAGTGATACTTTGTCCAACTTCAGACCATTCCCTTATAATCTAGATCTAGTGTGAAAAAAACCCAACCCATCTGTTGAAAAAACATAGAAACAACTAATCAAGATGCATGTTACTGTTACAGAAAGTTTTGAGGAATATCTTGCCAAGGAATTAGAACTTCCATTTGCTACAGCTCCCCTCATGTAACAGTGGTTGGACTCCTGTCTTCTTCCCCTGTGAAGGCTGGGGATCAGTTGTCTAGTGCAGACCAACACATGGTTACATAAAACCTTTTGGAATGCTGCGAATGTTAGATTTTGCAAAGCTGTGTTAACACTTGATTAAAGGAGCCTTTTCCGTACTGAACATTAGTCCTGAAAATGGAGGATTCTAAGTGCCTTGATAGGAGTTGTATGCTACTGTTTGCCTGCTCCACCCAAAGTCTCTCAAGATGCTGTCTCTGATTAAATGAGAATAGAGAATCTACAACATTTCATATGTACACCCTTTTAGGAGAGATGTTCCTGCCTATTAAGTCTTAATACTGTGGAAGGTCCTGTGGTTCAGCAGATTGTCTAGGAAGTTGGACACAGGCTTTTTGCAGCAGGAGGTGTAAAACACCCTTTAGAAAAAGTTGCAGAAGAATGGTGAGAATATGCTGTAATAAGGTAAATGCAGTGCAACAACCACTGCGTTATTTCTTTCCAATGGATATATTGAGGAGAAAGAAGCTAAACAGAAAGGAAAAGGTTGCATAGTTTAACTTTTGGTGTCTCTTCCCTCTCCTACTGTTCTTTGGGCTTAACAGTGGCATATAATAGAAGACATTGATGCTGTACAAAGCTGCTTGGTTTTGAACCAGCTGAAAGAGAACAACCACATTAATTAACTGTGTATCATTGTGATATTGTATTATACACTACAAATAAGGTGAGCTCTATTTTTTTTAAATGCATCCATTTGCAAAAAAGCGATATGCATTACCGTCTTGTTAGTCTTTGATGTCTCTACTGAAATATTTCTCTGATGCTACTTGTATTCAGATGTTAAACAAGTATGACATGCTTTCCCCTTACAGTCCTGGAGCAGGCCTTTTATAAGTGCTACCTAGCATTTAATTTACAATTATAATTTCCTTACCTGATACATTTTGGGTGTTCATAATTTCACCTGTAATTTTTTTAACACTCTCCTTGCATTTCCAGTGAAGAAGGTGTTGAATTGTATTTTTTAAAACAAATTAAGACTTTGTTCTAGAACTTAAATATGTTCAAACTAGCCATACTGACTGATTTGAGATTTCTAGTTTTCTGCTAGTATTGTCGCTGACCTAACTTGCACCTGCTGTAGAATGCATTCAAGCTTGTTTGCCATAGAATCATAAAATCGTTAAGGTTGGAATAGATCTCTAAGATCAAGTCCAACTATCAGCCCAGCACCACCATGCCTACTAAAGCATGTCCTGAAGTGCCACATCAACACAGTGTTTTAACACCTCCAGCGATGGATACTCCACCATGTCCCCAAGAAGCCTTCACCGCTTTGTTCAGTAAAGAAATTTTCCTCCTCTTGAGACTTGTTCTCTTGACTTTTCACGGGCTTCATTGCCCTCCTTTGGACACACTCCAGCAACTTGATGCGCTCCTTGTATTGAGGGGGCCCAAACCAGAACACAGGGTGTGGTCTCACCAGGGCTGAGTACAAGGGCATAATCATAGAATCCTAGAATAGTTTGGGTTGGAAGGGACCTTAAAGATCACCTAGTTCCAACTCCCCTGCCATGGGCAAGGACACTTCCCACCACATCAGGCTGCCCAAGGCCCCATCCAGCCTGGCCTTGAACACCTCCAGGGGTGGGGCAGCCACAGCTTCCCTGGGCAACCTGTGCCACTGCCTCACCACCCTCATGGGGAAGAAATTCTTCCTTATGTCTAGCCTAAATCTGCCCCTCTCAAGTTTATACCCATCCCCTCTCGTCCTATCATCATAAGCCTTATAAAGTCTATCCTCAGCTTTCTTTTAGCCCCTTCAAGTACTGGGAGGTTAGGGAGGGACTGCAAACTGAGGTGATTACAGAAGAGACATCTGCTCAGCACAGATCATACTTCACACAAGAAAAGTAAGAAACATTCCACTTTTTGTCATAGTAACTACTTGTATCAATATGATCTGTGCTGAACAGATCTGTCTTTTTCTATAATCCCCTCTGCATCTCTCATCCACGGTCAGGCAGAGCTGGAGCCAGCTCCAAAGTAGAGTTTTGACTGCTGTGAAGTTCATAATGACATTAAAATTAGTCCTTCGAAAGTAATAGAATATGCGTAAGATTTCTGGGAAAATGTATCCATATGCATGTAAGTAGGAAATTTACTCTTTAAGAGCTCTGGTCTCGCCGCACGTGATTGATGGAGATCGCTCTCTCCTGCTGCCCAGGCCTGATTAAAGGCTGTTTGGTTTCTAAAGCCCCCAAACGAGAGCTTATTAGCCGGCATTTTCGGTATCATCGCAGCGTGTCGCGGTCCGTGAGTTGGGTTTGTTCCTGTTTGAGAGCCGGCGCGGAGCCCCGGACCAACGTGCGGGGGCCGATCGCGTGCCGCCGGCGCTCGATTAGCGCTGCCTGGTGGCGCTCGGTCAGAGCGGCCCGGCTCCAGCTGCCGGCGCTCGATTAGCGCTGCCTGCGTGCGCCGCGGTGGCTGCTGGGCCGGGGCGCTGCGCCGCGGCCTGGCTGCGCTCCCGCCCGCACGGCGCCCGCCGTTCCCCGAGCCCTGAGCGAGCGCCGCGGGCCGCCGCCGCCATCATGACCACGGAGGACGAGATCATCCGCATCGCCAAGAAGATGGACAAGATGGTGCAGAAGAAGAACGCGGTGAGCCAGGGCGGGAGGCGGTGCGGCGGGGCCTCTTCCGTCCTCCCTTCGCCCCTCGCCTCGGCGCCCTCGGCCGCTGCTCCGTCCCCGCCCCGCCGGGAACCGCCGGCCTTTCTCCCCGTGGGGCGGCCCTGAGCCGGGAGGAGGCGCTGGCCCCGCTCCCCGGGCACTGAAATTGCAGCGTTGGCCTTGCTGCGGAGCGGGGCGCGGAGGGGTGCGGGAGGCCCGGCTCCCTGAGAGGGGTTGTGGTGGAAGCTGGAATGTGGGTGGAGAACGCTAACCTTGCTTCGTTGGGGAGATCAGAGTTGTGCCGGGGAACGTCTGAATCAGGCAGGGGCCTTGGAACCGATTTTGCGTTTCGGTTTTTGTATTAATCATAGAATCGTAGGATGGTGTGAGTTGGAAGAGACCTTAAAGATCATCTAGTTCCACCCCCCTGTCATGGGCAGGGACACTTCCCACTAGATCAGGCTGCCCAAGGCCCCGTCCAACCTGGCCTTGAACACCTCCAGGGATGGGGCATCCACAACTTCCCTGGGCAACCTGTGCCAGTGCCTCACCACTCCCATAGTGAAGAAATTCTTCCTTATGTCAAGCCTAAATCTCTCCAGTTTGTACCCATTCCCCCTAGTCGTATCACTACAAGCCTTTGTGAACAGTCCCTCTCCAGCTTTCCTCTAGACCCCCTTCAGGTACTGGAAGGTTGCTATAAGATCTCCTCCGAGCCTTCTCTTTTCCAAACTGAACAAGCCCAACTCTCTCAGCCTGTCCTCATATGGGAGGTGCTCCAGCCCTCCAGTCGTCTTTGTAGCCCTCCTCTGGATCTGTTCCAACAGCTCCAGATCCTTCTTATGTTGAGGATTCCAGAACTGGACACAGTATTCCAGATGAGGTCTCACAAGAGAGGAATAGAGGGGCAGAATCACTACTGCTGGCCACGTTTCTTTTGATGCACCCTGGTATATGGTTGGTCTTCTGGGCTGCAAGTGCACATTGCCAGTTCATGTCTGTCATGACTGTTGCTTCAACTGTGTTTGTTAGTTCAGGGAATGACTTCTGTCTTGGAGAAAAAATAAATAAAATGGGGTATGTACTTATCTAAGCTCAGATATTATTCTTGCTTATGCCTTTGATATCGAACTCACTTAGGTTATGTATCATGTTTATGCTATTCCTACAAAACATGAAAATAACTTAAATTGGAGCATGCGGGAAGAGTCAAATACCTGATGATGGAAATGTAAAATAGCATACAAGTAAATGATAAACTCCATTTACCACTTTTTTATCAGGTGGCTGTATTGTTTGTGTTTTGTAATTTGTATTTTTACGATTGCTGCTCTTCCTGTAACCTATTTAGTACATAAAACTATTTTTTCTATGTAATATGATTGTGTGTTAAACAGTCAGTATTAGTTCAGAACTAAACTGTGCAGAATTTCAGTTTATAAAAGTCTTGGTGGATGCAGCAATGTTTTGGTTTTTTTTTTTACTGTTTAAGGTAATGCAAATTGTAAGTGACACTTTTAAAGATGATTTGCGTATTTATAGAAATAGTGATTGCATTAAACCAATGAAATTTATTTAGTTCGAAATCAAAACAAATGAGTTACAAGTACATACAGGCTGGGCTTTGTTGGGCATCAGTCTTTGATGCTCCATAGCATTGTTTGGTTTTGCTTTGATATATTTGAACTCTCTAATGATACAGTGTGGACACAGGACTCTCATCTCTTGGGAAAAAGTTTTTACAACCAATGTTTATTCACTTAATTTTTCTCTTTTTGGTTGCTTCCCTCTTTCTTTCTATTTCTATTTCCCATGCTTTTTAAGCACAAAAGAATTCAGTCTTACTTTGCCGACTCTAAAATGGGAGTAGTGCTGTGAGGTGTTGAAAGGATGAAAGCATACCAGCTGTGAAACATCTATATGTCGTCGCAGTGAGAATAATGAAGTGCAGTTAATTCACTTTTACTTAGGTGAACTTCTGACAATAGAAGGAAAATGGCAACTCCCAGGTAATACGGGAAAGACTGTTGACTCTGGGGAGCATCACTGGAGTGATACCAGAGATGTTCCTGGTGATCACAGTGTATTTTTTTTTGTGATCTCGGGGGCCTAGGGGTTTGGATGTAATTCCTAGCAGTGGCTGGGGACATGTTATTCATGCTCTACCACTTGTAACCTAATTAACTTTCAAAGCTCTAGGGATCAGTGCAGTGTATTTGCTGGGGTCAGTGTGGGTCTGATGTGGCCAAACACAGCTCATGCAGCTGGCCCAGGCTGGAGACAGCAGCTGGATCTTCATCTTCACCTGTGTCCCAGGATGAGAGCACAGGCAGCAACCAGAAGCAGTTGTGCTTTTATACTTTGTTGGCACTGAGCCTTGTTTGTTCCAGCTCATTACTGCACACAAGTAGCACTGTTGTCGCTTTGTTGCTGTATTGAAAACCTTTTAACTCTGAGCATCTGAGCTACTTCTGTGGCTGATGGTTGAGATCTGACAGTTTGTCCAAAGCGTGTATGTGTGCTGTGATAAAAACCCATAGTTGTATGCTAGAAGAAACAGTAGAGGAGATTTCTGTGTTTTTTAGCAGGTCTTTGTAATTTATATTTCTTTTTTAATTGGACAGTATGATTTCTACTTAATCCTGCCCTACTGGATTTTAACTGCACCCTACAGTCAAAATGCTAACTTTAGGAAAAAAAATCAGAAGATTATTTCTGTGAAAAGCTATGTCATTGTCTCACAAAAATGAAGCTGAATCGAAAAAATGCATTCTTACATAAGTACCTGCTGGATAATGATGTTCCTGACAACCTCTTGTATTCCTTTCTCCGTTTTAACTCAACAGGTGTTTGGTGCATGTCTTTGAAGGAGAATTTTGATGAAACTCATCAATAAAAGAGGAAAGAAAAATTAAAAAGGCATTGATACTTTTTCACTCTGAAGTTGTTAAGAATAAGATGGCAAGGGATGCTTCATCTCTTATATTAGAGGTGACTCTGTGGCTTGTGGCAAAGTGCTGTTTGGCATTTCTTTTGATGAGTTGAAAAGGCAGGATGGGCAGACACCCTTCCTGAGTCAGACTCTTGGTGATTTGACTTAACTAAGGATTTAATTGTAGCTCTGTAGATTTCGTAACTGTTTTAGTGAAGTGAGGCATCTAGTTTTTTTATTTTATTTTGAACGTTGTAATGTTAGTACACTGAGATACGTATTTGTGCTGTTACTTCACATATAGTTTGTATGTTCAAAGTAGATAATAATCAACCTTCAGAATATCTGTGATTGGGTTAAAATGCACATGGTGCCTTCCTGTAACTATTGTTGTTTGTAAGTACACATATTTTTCTGTTGTGAATGGGTATGAAAAATAGAGTGCACTCATGGATTAGAAAAGTCAAGAACAGTTGAGTAAGTTTAGAGCACACAATGTTATTAAGTGTTCACTCCCTCAAGTAGAAGAGAACTATAACTGGATAGCTCTGCTGTCTTCAGAAACATACCATATTTTCTATGGCCTGAAGTGTAGCTTTAAAATATGAATATGGAATATCATTCTGGTGTTATGACCTGATCAGCTGAGAGAAGTAATCTAAATCTCTATGAAGCTGACTTCTGTTATTTCAAGTAACAAGGTAAACTGGAAGCCAACCAGCCTACTGGAATGGGACATTGCCTTTTATTATTTATGAAATGATACATATGCCCTGAAAAGAAGACTTAGAATAATTTTCTTAAAGTTGTTTGTTTTAGCAGAGAAGTCTTACATTAGAAAAATAGGAATTAAAAGCTTTACTGTGCAACTTCCACTCTGGTTTTGAGGAAGACGGGATTATGATAAGAGAAGTCATTGTAAAAAACCCACTTAGTTACTATGAGTTTAAACTCAATTTAAATCTACTTTTTAAAGTGTCTGGGTCTTTGTACACTTAATATACTTGTTTAGAGGAGAGTGGAGGCTTAGAAAGCATTAAAACATTAGAAATTTTGGTGATTTGATACAAAAACCAGCATGAAATGTAGGTAACGTCTGTGTAGAGTGCCTGGATTTTTTTTTCCTTGTTGCATGGTTTGTTAAGCTTCTTGGTATCAAGTTACTATTTTTAGATGTGTGGACTGGGAATAATAAAGTTGTTTTGACACCTGCAATTGGAAAAGGATTTTACAGAGGCAAAAGAAATTCATTAGGCTATATTTCTAATATGAGGTGAAGAGAGCACTCTAACTTCTACTTTGCATTACAGTGTCGCTGTTATGCTGAAACTGTAGAACACAATAACCTGTGTTTATTTAAAAATAGCATTCCATGTGCAATTTGCGAATAAGTTGATTGGTTTGGAGGTATTATTGGATTCAAGTTTTGAGAATGGCACATTGAGTGTTGTAAATCATTTTTTTGTGGCCAAAAGCTTTCTTGAATTTGATTTTGTTTTGGAGCAACTAAGACAATTAACTTGACTTAAATCTGTGTTCACACAGAAGAAACTGTGCTTATGGCTGTTTAAAGAAAGAAATGGTTTAATATGCTAACGCAGTTTAGCACCTGAAAACTGCATGACTTTTCCCAGTCTTGCATCTTTGCTGCTAACATTCTCTGGTTAAAATTGGAGAAGTTTTGTGTATCTTGAATACAGCTTTTTGCTATGATGGCAAAATAGTAAAAATTTGGTATTATAAGTGGATGGGTTTTGTATAAGGTGGGATGTAGTGAAATGTTTGTTTTTTAAAGGCTTCTTTGCTGTCAGATGTGTTTAAAAAACAGAGGTTGTAGCAGACATTTGAAAGTGTCCAAAGCTGCAGTTTGGATCTGACACACAAGTTTCACTTTCATCTTTCTCAGCCTCTTGCTGGTTATTTTATGTACTGTATTGACTGGTTGAAGTGTAAGACCTGCAAAGGTGACAGGAGATGACAAGAGTTTGTTGCAAAAAGTGTCATATTAGCAGTTGCTTAGGGAGAATTGAAAAATAAAGATGAGCAAAATGTATATTAAAGTATACAAAATGTTGTGATTTGGGAGATATTAAGGAAAGTGAAAAGAATAAAATTCTGAAGATCTGCAAGATGGAAATTTTGTAGGGTTTGTTTCCAAACATCAAGAATTTAAAAAAAAAAAAAAAAAAAAGCCAAGGCTTAGCCTGGGTAGAGAGGCCTCTTGTATGTGAAGGCAGTTGCCTTCTGACTATTCACAGCTTGGTGTTCAGAACCGTGTGCACTTTAAAAGAGCAAAATACATGTCAGCTGTTAGGAGCTTGCTGTTGTCTGCCAACCTGTGTGCACAGCAAGATGTGAACGTTGCAGAGCTTTGCTTGAGTAGTGGTGGTAAAATATCGGGGGTAATAGAGGTTAAATAAATTATGGAGCTCGCGTTTATGAAAACATTTTTTAATAAGGCTAGCATCTCCAAAGAATGAACTGTTAGACAAATTCTATACACAGCTACTCTGACATTGATAATTAGCTTAACAGTATGATGTCTGAAATTAACTCATGTATCTATAAAATTACTGCTTACACAGTATTAGTTTGTCCCTTTCCTTATCATCTTAGCAGGGGACAAGGAGAAAGAAAAGCTGTCACAGTCTGCATTAGCTCAGATACTGCAGCCTTTCGGCATGGGCTCCGTCTTCCAGTTTGGAACTTGTAGGTGTTTGGCCAGTCTGGTGTAGGCTGAAAAATGTCTGCACTAATACATGCAACTTACGTATTTAATTGAATTAATATTTAAACTTAATAGTTGAAAATAAGACTTGAAAGCCAGTCTTACTCAGCATTTTTTTTATTTTGGCATTTGTTGGTAAACACATTCACAAAGTTGTTTCTTTCTATTGGGGAAACTATAGCTGTGTCTAGTAAAACAGTGTAATCTCATCACAGTTAACTGGTAAACTTTTCTGGCTTTACCATGCGACTGCAGATATAATTGATTATTTTGGCTATATATATTTTTTATATATATAGTTATTTGTGTGTATATGCATTATTGATGGACTCTGCAGAGCTTGTTGGCTCCAAGTTCTTGTGCAAGAACGGGTGAGGTTGTTCTGACTTGAAAATTGCTGTTGTCTGGCTTGTTTCTGATGCTGTTGAGTGAAGTACCCTTGAGACTATTTTCTTGAGGATGCATGATGATTAATTAGTAATTGACAGAATGCTTTAACTGTCATTTGAATGATATGGGATAAAACTTCTCTAGTCTTTGAGTAAATACCTCTGAGTTAAGTCCTTTTAATGCTTAGAGTTTGTGAAGTGGAACATTGCTTGTCCTCGAGTTGTTCTGTGCATAAATTGGTTGAATGATTTGAATCCAATCTGTGATCCTGAAGGCAGATGAAAGTATGTTTTTGATATTATATTTAAAATACCTGATTGCTACTAAATTGACTTTTTTTCTTTTTTTGCAGGCTGGCGCTCTCGATTTATTGAAGGAGCTTAAGAATATTCCTATGACCCTTGAATTATTACAGGTATGGTTATATTGTGGTTGTTACATTGCAAATATTAACTCCATAATGATGAAAGTGAAGCCAGCAAATTTGGAAGGAAGTTGCACTATTAAAGTGGATTCCTATGTAGAAACTCTTTGGAAGACTCGAGTGTTATTATAGGGTAAGTCATCTTGCTTAACCCTGAGTTAGGGCACTTAGCTCAAGTGTTTTGTTCCAGTAGCAAGGTCTTAAAGCTTATCTTTCTAATTAAGTTGAAAATAGTGGATTTTGTCATGGACAAAGCTAAAGAACTGCCTATAAACTTGACTTACATATAATCTCAAGTTCTTACTAACACAATGTGATGCATTTCCTTCCTTCTGAAGGAGAATGCACCCAAGTACAGCTGATATCTTATTTTCTTTTGGATTGTAAGTGAGAAGGAACATAGGTCGTACTTTCAGGCAAGTTTTATTTGACCATTTCCTTTCTTTTTTTTCCTCCACATTAAGTCCAAGTAATTTATTTCTTAAGGGAATTATGCTCCTCCTCTTCCTCTCATTTCACTTCCCTAGGCAGGACATGATGCGCGTCACTTGCATACAATTTTGCTTATAGATACATCTCTAACATGGTATATTACTTATATATTTTTTTTTTCCAAGAAGTAACTCTGTGTACTTTATTTGCTCATCATATTTTAGAGGTTGTCATGTAATTCATCAATGAACAACTTCTGTTCCAAAGTAACCAGATATTTCCCGTCTCTGAGAATTTTCAAGTGACAGCAGTAAATATAAGACCTGATTTGCTGTGGTAGATACTTAAATTGGAAGAGACTGAAAAGTAACTTTTTTTCTATGTGACAGTGGTCACAGATACAGAATTGACTATAAAGTTTAAACCTTGTGTCACTAGCAATGTAATTTTTAATGCCTGCATCCTGTCTATTTGCAGAATGTACTTTCTGTTGGTGACAGAAAATAGGAATTTGAAAGTGTCACCTTTGTGCATGAATGAACATGGCTGATATGATGCTGCAACCTTCTCCCCTATGTCCAATCTCCTTTCTTAAAGCAACCCCAAAACAAAACCCCACAAAAAAAAAAAAAAACCCAATAATCTCTCTCCCTCCCCGAAACACAAACAAAACCCAGGAAAATCCGCTGTTAACTGAATTGTTTTAGTTTCTTTGTGCAGGTCTTAATACAAAATATTTGTGTAATAATATTGTTTTGTCTTTGGAATGAAAAATGTATCTGCGAGTGCTCCAGAAGTTCTGTAAATGCTGCTGTGCAAACCTGTTCTGCTTGGTGTGAAGAATGAGACTAGAACAAGAAGCTTTACACAGAACAGGAGAATAATTTTACCCTTGAACCATGAGGATCTGAAGAATGTACAAGTAGATAACATTCTTTATCTTTTTGGCTTGCAATGGAAACTCTAATGTTATCAACAGAGGAGGAGGACACTTAACTTGCTAAGTACAAACAAACTCAACTGTCTGCCTTTTAGAGCACCTCTGTGACCCTAACTTAATTTATATAGGGTTGTATTTTAATTCTGTCCAGTTTTCCGCCCTACTGAACGAAGCTTGTTTATTCTCAGCCTTTTGGCAGGTACCTATTTTTAGAGTGAAATACTTGTAAAAGTTTTGGTTTTAATCAGTATTGGGATGGGCACCGCATGAGTTTGTAAAGGAGATTATTCTGTTACTGTACATGTAAGAGGATCAGGTATTTTAGCCTACTTTTGCATGGTAGATTGACTGTAGCATAGTTCAGTATCCACTGCTGTATTAAAAACAGTTCAGTTCAGATTGCACTTAGCAACAAGTTTAGACTCAAATTTACATTATTTTTGTCGAGAGCTTTATAAATATATAGTCTGCTGTAGAATTTCTTTGTTAGTCTCCTAAGTTTACTTAAGCACTGGGGGACTCAGAGCAACAGTTGAAATGCAAAGTAGTCATACTCATTGCTCTGACAGTGGATCATTAGTGTGCTAATGTTGAGGAGGGTGATGATCATGAGAAACTGGAAGCACTTACTTCCTCTACCTAGACTGAAATAGCAGTTGATGTGTTTGAACTGATGAAACGCGGAATGTAAGTGAAAATATGTACTTGCATGCTCATTGTTAAGCAGTTTTGAAAACCGTCTACTTTGAGGAAAGCACTGCTAGCTGATGTGACAATTTCATTATTCCTGTGTAATAATGAAAAGAGAAGTAACATGATTGTCTCTTTGGTCTGAGTTGGCAAGGTCCAATTTACTGTTGTGTGGAATAGGAAGGTGCACACCAGTAGTCTGGAGTTGTGCTTGTGTCTTTCTTGCCTCATTTCTGTCACAGAAAGCTGAAGTGGTTACAGACAATAATGTGACTCTGTTGTATCTAACGAGTTTTATGTAAGCAAGCTGATCCGTGCTCGGCTAGGCAGGGAGCCAGTAGCCTTCCTCACACGTGATTTATCCGGTGGTGAGAACTGCAAATCTGTTTAGCAGCCATGGAGTATTACAGGCATTGTGTCCCTGATGCTAATTGTGGTTAGCGCGCAGCCAAGCTGTGAGTGACACAGATGGTCTTTAGTTTAACAATCAGGTTTTACTGGAAATTACATACATGTATGCAGAACTCATCTGCAGTGTACAATCCTTCTTGCCAGTTTCTTGGCAAACCAAGAAGGCCTGGTAACCTGGAAGTGCTTATTTCTCAGGGGTTGATTTGGCTTTTCTTTGGTCCAGATCCTCACCAATTCTGTCCTTATGCTGTCTTACAGCTTAAAGTTGGTAACAGTTCCAGTGTTTGCGTTTCTTCCCTGGCTGTTTTCCCTTCGTTTTGTCCTTTGGTCTGGGTTGGAGAAGAGTAACTGCCACTGCATGCTTCGTTTTATGTTAAGGCATAGGTTACTTATGCTAGTTGTTGCTCATATCAACTGAAGGCTGCTTGGCCTACAGTTTGAATGCTTCAGGGTAGAAACAACTATTTTATGCTGTGTCTGAGCCTCTTGACTCTCAGAAAGCAGGTGAGAAGTGCTTTAAAATTTGAAGTGGGGAAGAATAATCCATTAGAAATGTATTTTTGACAGGTTGAGGAAGGATTTTGTGTATCTGTCCACTTATAAACTGGCAGAGAGATAACGCTGTTCCACAGGTTACACTAGGCTAGGCAAAAATACTGGAGTTTTACACTTAACATAGCTCTCGCAAGAGCAGCTCGGTAAGCTGGAAGACTGAGGGAATTTGAAATGCCAACTCTTGGTTTGTCATTAAAGCACAGTCATGAGAATTTAAAGCTGATCTTTTGTGAATTACCTGTGTCACTTTGCAGACAAATAAATTGATAGATCATTCCTTCCTCTCTCTTTAGGTGAGGCCAGATCAAGTGCTCTATCAAGGCAAATGAATGAACTGTGTTTATGTACTGCCTTGAGAAAGCTCGTAATTTAGACAGTTACCATAATCTGTTTCTTTTGTGTGATCAGAAGAAGAAATTACTTTATCAAATTAACTTTGAGCTTTTGAATCTTACCTAAGTAAGTCTGTAAGTTGGTGTCTTTTCTTTTTGCTGTTGAGAGAAGGCCATGGTTCTGCCCAGTTATCAGTGGGTATTTTTTGTAGATACGTTTTTCTCATTCAGGTATGGCGAGTATTTTATGGAGTTCCAAGCACATGTTATTCTTCATTGTCCGAATGTAGGGTCCAGAGTATGAGTTTAAAATGTCAAGAGAGTTGGCCAGTACTGTTAGACTAAGTGAGCAGAGTCCACCCTGAAACACTTTAGTTACAGGTGAGTAACCATCTGTTTTCTTTAATCCAAAATACGTGTCTAGAGTTGATGCTGGGACCTGAGGTTGTTTGATGTGTTTCCTTTGCTGAAAGAGCTGCTGAATATTTCAGTACATTTCCAGTCATTTAGCACATCCATGGTGCCCCAAAAAATGTTATGTGGGTTGTAAGGAGTAATTTACAGGAACAAATGATTTCCATCTTTAGTAAGCCACAACAATTTGAATTTTACTTTAAAGGAGAAGGAAATCTATGATGAACTACTGCGAAAGTAAGTAGAATAATTTATATTTAGTGAGTCCTGTAAATGCATCAAATCTGAGCATCTTAACTAAATTTTTCAAATTGTTCTTATCAGTCAAAATATGAAATGATAATAAAATACTTATTTATATTGTTAAATGTTTTTCTTCTCTCCTGAAAGTAAAATTGTGGATATTTTTTACTGATTAAGTTAACACATTAGTCTGAAGTCTTCTAAAATTAAACTTTTGTTGCCGTTGAGCTAAATTTGTGTCCTCATTTCCGAGTCTTAAAAGGAGTAGATAGTACATTAATTTCCCTTTCACTCTGTAGGTGGCAGTAGTGTCAAAGGTTTAAAGTCTGTCGCTATTTTGGCCTTTTCAGAGGTAGGCTAGTCTTACTGTTTCTGTGTAAAAGCAGAATCCTCTCTGCTTAAGATTTTAAAGAATCCCAATATTGGCGAAATGATAAAACATGGTCGCTCCCAACTGATGTTACAGCATCTTCCATACCCATTGAATGGGAATTTTAAGAGTGTGAAGTCACTGAAGCGATTGGCAAGCTTCTTATGGTGCCAAAATATAACTACAGTCACTGCTTCAAAGAAAAATAAGACTTTGAGGCTAAAACATTTGCAAAAAACTGTATATAACATTAAGATGTATATATAATTTTCCTGTTGTTAGAAGTTTTGAATGTCATATTTAGTTTAGGTAAATAGCTCTGCAGAGCTTTTTGAAATGATTTGGGATTAAAAAAGTCTTCTGATTGACTCCCCTTAAATCTCCTGCATCCCTCTCTCCCCTGCCAACTTCTGTGGTTGAAACAAATGTTAATGCTGTTGGTTTGTTTTTTTTTTCCAAATGTCCATGTTGTTAAAATCAGTTTTGTAAAGACTTGCAATGCTTCATCCTGATATTCTTAAAAATAATCCTCACAAAACCAAAGAAAAAAGATATTTTTAAAAAAGTGTCAAAGTACAACTTTATATATTTTTCCTTGTTAAATTTTCTTTATGTCAGCTTTTATAGTGGTTGTTTTTTTTTTTTTTGTTGCAGTCTACCAGAATTGGCATGTCAGTGAATGCAATACGCAAGCAAAGTACAGATGAAGAAGTTACATCTTTAGCAAAATCTCTTATCAAGTCTTGGAAGAAACTGTTAGGTATGGCGACACAAACTTTCCCCCTCTGCTTTTGCATGTTTTCACTGTATACAGTCTTGATGCAAATCCTTGACATTGCTTTCCTTTTGATATATTTGTGCTCCTGTGTAAGTGTTGAAACTTTCTGCAATGATGTAGTTGTTTTTCACTCTTTAGTATCACCAGTGCATTACTGTGAAAGTGTATTCAGAGAAATTGTTAATATATTTTTATTGAGGCTGTCAAGCGGTAGGAAGTCAGCTTCTGTGACATGAGTCATTTCTGAAGTCTCGTTGCCTGCTGTTGAACTAGAGTGACTGTACCGCAGTACTAAGCAGTAACGAACTATTCGGGCTATTTCCTTTGTCAAATATAGCAGGTACTCTGAAGAACTTGTGCAAAATCTCATATGAGAATGTAGAGGCTTTGAAGGTTTGTGAAGAGATAAAAAACAGTAAAAAAGTGACGTTAAAAATCTGTTAGAACTTACAGGTAGTGAGAAATAGATCTGCACTTTCTAAAGCCTTCATAGTTTTAAATAGCTTACTAATTAGTGAGTTAATACTTCTTGTTTGATTTTCCTTAAAGCAATGAATGCAGTTAATGAAACCTTTCTGTTAGCAAGGTTTTATTCAAGGGTTTTTTTTAGTACTTAATGTATTTTAAAAGACTCTATAACTGTGTCCAGAAAATTTTGTTCATACATTGTGCTGTACTCTGTTTTATTTCTTTGTATCCAGTTTTATCCAGTTTAAGTAAACTAAGGAAGCTTAAAATTCTGAAACAGGAAACAGTTTACATAGTTTTCTACTGATTTAAATATTTGCCATTTTGTCTGGAAAAGTATACTAAATATCAGGAGGTGTTAGAGTCCCCTCTCATTTCAAGTCAGCATCATTTTTATCAGTTATGAAGTATTTTATTAGATACTTTATTATTCTCTTGTAAATGGTGTAGAAAGGACTTTGTATCACTCTGATATCATCTTTGTATCCATATTTGTGTAGAAATGGACAGTTTGTGACAGCTTTCAACTTCTATATCCTAGTAAGGAGCAACAACCTCTACAGCAGACTTTTTTTAACCTTTAATTTAAAAATTTTAAAAAATTAAAAAATAGATAATGCAAATTAGGTAATTTTTGGTGATTAAATTTAGATAATACTAAATAATTTTAAAATCATAATTACTTTTGTTATAAATTAAATATATGGTAAAGGATCTGATGATAATGCATTGGTACGTAGTGGAAATTATGTGCTTTTTTCGATTTGAATTTTCACTTAGGACTTGAAGTCCAACTGTATTATATCTAGAGCATAAGTGGCAAGATACATAAGTGGGGAAACAGACTTGCATATTAACTTGAGTTACTCTAAAAGCAGCAGCTGGGTTTGGTGACCTAGCTCTCACATTGTTAATTCAAGTTTAAAAAAAAAAACCTTTATCAAATTTCCCCTCCCAGAGTTCAGTTTTTTTGATATTGCAGCTTAGTTCATGCAACAAAGTAGAGGACATATCCTTCCCCACCCCTTTCCAGAATTCTCAGGTTTTGGGGGTGCCCTTGGATACTATTTTTTTGGGGAGGGCTCACCCTTCGCTGTCCTTTGAGGAAAATAATTGCTTTTTATTTGTTGAGAAAGTAGTCTCAGAAATAATCTGCTGTCTCATTTTTTCAACACTGTCTTCAGTCAGTCAAATGTATCTTAATATGTTGTTACTTATAGCTGACTGATGTTTTAGCATTCAAACTTTGTGAAACACGGGGAGTATTATTCCTGTCTGAGGACCAGAGGGTTTTCATGCTGTAGGAATCTGGAATAAGACTGTGATGCCTGATGGTCATGGCAGGCCAATCTGAGTGTAGGCTGCTGCTGAAAAGGGTGGTCCTTGCTTCTTCTTCTTGCACAGGTGCCTCCCTGCTCCCTCCTACCAGTGCTCGAGTGGCTATCCGAGAGGCCAGAGCTGGGAAGTGGCCAGCTGGAAACCAGTCCTTTTTGTTCACTTCTTCTGGCTTAGATTTCAACTGTATCAGTCTCTTGATACAGCCTGTTTGCAGTTACCATTTCTTGCACAGGGACTGTGGCAGTAACAGAGCTGGGGAAAGGTGGACCTTCCCCATTTGATGGGTTGGTACGTTCATATTGTTTTAAGACAATTGGGAGGATCTACCAAAGGCTGCTTACATCAAGTGAAGTAAAATATATGAGGAACTGGAGTGCAAATAGCAAATACTTGACTAAATACTTTCTTCTTGAGGCAGTGGATATGTGGCCTTCATTCATGCTCTTAAGTTCTATTACAGGACAGATATTACTGCATGTACTTTATTGTTCCAGGTCTAGTGCAATTGTGATCATGCACTTATATAAAATCAGCTTTCTCCTGAAAATACAGCACTGCTTGTATTTAAAACTTAGATAATTTCTCCTTGATCGTAATGTAGACTTTATTATAAAGCATAGTAGGGCAAATGTTTCACCTCTTGTTTCACTGCTTAGTAATTAATTTGAACTTAAAATCTCATAAATGTGGAAGATACGGTATCTGGGCTGTGCAAAATATGGGTGGGAATCTTACAAAGTACTCTTATTCTGTTTTATCATTAGTTTTGACTTTCTCAGAAGAATACGAAATACCATATGTTGAGCTGCTTGAGAAATCAGTTTCGATTATGCTGTTTATAGTGCATGTAAAATGGTATGGATCAGAGATGGCAACAGAAGCGGACAGCTGTTAATCCTACCAAGCATTGTACTCAGAGATCTGAAGTCTTTGTGAGTTATTTTTATAAATGACATTTTGAATTTAGGCAAGAATTGTTGACTGTTCAGGCTGCATGTACTGTTTAATGCTGTCAAAATTTATGTCTTAAGAATGCATGAGAAACATGAGAAGAAATCAAAGTAAGGTTGTGAATCACTAGACATTTTATGGCTCGACTAGAGCCATGCCAGGTTACCAATGTTTTTTAAGGGAGATCAGAAGCTGCCCAGCAGAGGGGTGCAAGTGTTATCTGCAGTGACTCACTGAGTCAGCAGCAGTGCAAGGTAGCTTTCAGATGTTGCTGTAAGAATGTTAAACCAAACAGCTGAATTGGTCACAATTTACATGAGGAAGCAAATTCTGCTCTCAAAATGAAGTACTGTTCAGTTATAACAGAGGATTTGGGAATAAAGATTGTTTTCCCAAGTAGTCGGGTGTATAGAGTATGACATGCAGATAATGAACCTGTGCATATCTGTTTAGGTTGTGAGGAGGATTCCTTTGTATTAGAAAACAACAACAAAATTCTTTAAGGATTGTAATGTTCTCCATCTCAAATAATTATTTACTGAACTCTAAGAGTATACAGTAAAAAGAATGTCCAGTCCTCTAACTAAGTGAACGTAACTTGAGTAAATTTATGTACTGAACTGGAAATGCAGAATGAATTGGACAGTAATCTGGGCTTTAAGTGCAAGTGTGATCATCTATTGCCAGTAAGAAAAACTAAAAGTGGGGCCACAAACATTTCGAAATGGCCTTTTATAAAAGTGCATGCCTGAGTTACTTTAAAAGAATTTCTAAGTTCTTAATATTTCCAAGAGAAGATTGCACTAGCCGGACTTTTTTTGTATCAGATCAAGCTGATACAGTCTAGGACTACCTTACGTGTTTGTTAATGCTGTAATTGGGGAAAATTTTTCAAAGACATCTAGTAACCTACTGGCTTTGCTCAAAAAACTTGTTATTGACCAAACAAGTTCCTAAATTCCAGTCTGTAGTAGTGTTTCGTAGTAGTGTTTACTGTTGGTAAGAGTATGCATCTTTATAAGGTGTCAAGTGCAAAAATAGAATCAAGTGCAAAAATAATTTCAGTAGTTTTCTTTCAATAGTTTCCTTAAGTATGAGCTGTGGAGACGTGTATTTGAAACTGTTCCATGTACAATTAATTATTAGATCTATAACCTGCTAGAATTATCAATGGAGGGATAGTAACACATTGGAAATTACATCATATTGTATAGGAGAAAAAAGCGTGCTTAGCAAAGAAGTTAGTCATGCTTTTTGTCATTTATGATAAACTCTTAAAAAATGGCAAACAGTTCATGATTTTGTTGTTTATTTATAGATATTATTCCTCCCTATGCTACTATTAGGAAGAAGCTTTTCTGATTTTACCTCCATATTTTACTGCATCTTGCAGAAGAATTGCTGACAAGTGTAATCTAAGTGTAAGATTATTTTGGTCGGGATCTGGAAAATGTGACCTAAAGAATTATTAAATATGAGGCTCATTATTAAATTAGTCACCATGCCATCTTTTTTCTGTTCTCATATCTGTTTCTTTTAACCTTTCTAAGCTGAACACTCAGAAAACTTTCCAAGTTTTGGTAGTGGTATCTGAATCAGTATCATATGATAACCCACTAAATTAAATTCTCATATGCTTCCAGGGAAGAACGAGCCAGGTTTCATTAACATTTCTAAAAAATGCTGACTGTTAAAATTCTGTAATTTGAACTTAAATTTATAAATTTACAACTTTTTTTTCTTGTTACTAGCAAATGTCTTGAGTTTACTTGTAATATAAATATAATTAGAAGAATCTACGATGAAGTTGTTAATGGCTTCTAATGTTCGTATTAATCATATTATCTCTGTCCGTGTATTATTACATAAAAATTTTCCTCTGGTAACAAAGAGTAGTCATGCCATATTTTATCCTGGAGAGAGTATTTCATTGGAAAAGGTATTTGAAAGTATCTTTCAAATTAATTGTAAGTCCCAGATAAAAACTGCAATGCAGTAGTCATGATTTGAGATTTTCTTATTCCAATGGCCGAAAGTCAATTCATGTTACTAACTTGTTCTCTGTATTTTAAAGAAGCATTGCTATAAATCAGCTGATGTTATTTTTTTTAAAAAGAAAAGCTTAAAGGCTTTTTTGTGGCCTTCTGAAGCTGCAGAGGCTAAAACTGTGAAGTTAGTTTCCAATCCTAAAATTGATGACAACTTCAATTTTTTTTCTGAAGAAAGTTTTGTTAAGTTTTAGTAGCTGTACAAAGTTGAGAAAGTAGTTGTGCCTCTTTACCCACTTCTAATTTATATTATGTAAGTATTTATGATGTTCTGTAGACTTCCTAACATTAATCACTTGCTCATTGGAACTTTTAAGTATTTTTTACAGAAGGGCCATTTTTTCCATCTTTGTTAGAGTTTCTATAGTTGTTCGTACTTCCCATTAAGAATAGATACTGCTTGACACTAGACCTCTCTCATCAGTGCTTTCTCATTTATGATCTGTAAGAGTCAATAGCTTAAACACCTAGGAGAATATTTCAAGCAAACAGAGAATATTGTTAACGTTATTTTCAGATTTCTGCAAGTGGATTAATCCAAAATCTCTTTATACTCTTCTCAAAGTTACTAAAGGAATTGTAGTTTTGCCTTCAGATATGGTTTGCTTGTTTCAGATGCTGAAGTTTGATCTTGGTTTGAGAAATACTTGCATAGACTGGTCTGCAGGTGTAGGAAGAGCCGCTCTTTTGCTTGTTGCTTTGTCCACACATCTCACATAGACTGCCCTCCATTAAGTGAAAGATGCAATTGGGATATTGGTAGATGTTCTGAGGCGGCTGCCTTCTCTGTTGAAGTGGTGCTGGGCTAAATGGAAGTATTTGATAAATTAAACCAAGATGCCAGCTATACCATAGTGGCGTATTTGATGCAAAATAAGTGGGAAATACTTAGGCTACCTCTGAATTTTAACAGCTTGAGTGCCAGAAAAAAATATGGGATAAATGCGCTGAAGCAGAGCTGCTTTGCAGTACTTGAGCTGTATCCCAAGATAACTCTTTGATCTATCAGCTTGTCTCAAAGCCCCTGACAAAAATGATCATGTACTTAAAAGATGAGGGCAAATGAGATTACATACATACTTAGAATATGTTTTTAAAATAATACATCATGTAAGCATTTGTTGCCATGTGAATATGCATTTTAAAAAGGGATTTGTTTTCTTTTTCTGAGTTTTTGTGCTTTAGGTGTCATAAGAAAGAGCTGCGACCCATTCAGTTTTATAGCCTTGATTGCTTTCTTGGTGAAATGAATTTTTATAAATAAAAGGTGATTGAATTGATAGCTGGTAGGATTTTTTGAATAGCACCGTTCTCTTATTAAAGACAATCAGTGCAAGTGCATCATCTACTGTGTTTAATTTTCCTTTTTTTCTTTAATGGAGAAATTTATCAACAGTTGAATACAAAGTTACAAACAGTGGAGGAGGAAATCACTAAACTTTTTTAAGCTCTTGAAGACTGGGAAAATATTCTGGAGAAGTATCTTTGCTTGCCTGATTCCTTTATGGTTTTGTAGGCGTTTCTTTTTAGGTACAGCTGGAGACAGGATAGTAGATAGGTGTTCTGTCTGATACAGTATCGTCTCTGTGATATCCTTTTATAATGATGATTTTTTAATAAACTGATATTTGATCTGATACTTTCCTTAATTTCTCAGTTAAGGAATTTATCAAAATACTGTTCCGTTTAATATCTTTTCTGCGTAGTTTTAAATGTAAACTGTTCCTAGTAAAAATAACCCAGTATGGTTATTTTCTACATTTTTTTTCTAGGGAAGAAAAGAAAATAAGTAAAGCTCAGTGCTTGAACGGGAGAGCTGAATTTGTGTTCCTTACCTCCAAGTTCCCCTGAGAAATGTGGGAATGAGGCTCTTCTGGAAATTGGGATGCTTTTAGATGCCTAAACAAGGATTTAGATACCTACTTTGTGGAAAAGACCGAGCCTTACCATATTTCTTTCCTTTTCTTGATCTGTTTTTAGTTTTTTAAAGTTTGCAATATGTGTCTACAGATTGGGAAGTGTAATGGCAGCTTTCTGAGGCTTTAAAGGAATTCACAAAATCTAACTGTCAGTGAGTGATGCCAATCTCGCTAGGACTTTCTCTGTAGGCGGTGGAGAGCTGGCCTTTCTAGTGAGCAAATGAAAGCAGAAGCTCAATTTAGACACTCTGAATTAATCTTTACAATAGAAGGGTGTATGTGTTCTCACTAGGCTAAAGTTAAAGTGTTGATTGTGCTTTTTAATAAAGGCTTTCATCTTTATTCATATAAAATTCGTAAAAATAAAATGGATATAAATCATTAAATTTAGCCTGTATGGGAGAAGCAAATTCAAATATTTTTAAACACTAAGTCAAATGATTTAAGAGCTATCACAGAAAATCCTCTGTGAATGTCTGGAAAACTCCTTCAAAAGCACATGTAAATGATCTTTATATTTTTTTGGCAGCCATGGTAGGTTTCACACCACAATTTCATTTGGTTCAGTCCTTTGGTAGAAATCCTATGAATAGAATTAAAAAGAATGACACTTAGTAGGGACTTAAGTCCCAAACATGAAAGACTAACTTGAGAGACCTGATGCAGTAGTTTAAAAAGTTATCTACCTCATGCACCAAAGTTGGCAAAAATAAATCATAAAAGTCTACATTTTCATCATGTCTTCACTGCCAGTTTAAGCAGATGCTGGACTTGACTCAAAGGATCTGAAGTGTTATATTTTCTATTTGCTGGGTTGGGGAAAGTGTTGAGGAGTAGAAAGCTGTGCTTCAAGAGAAGGTCAAAGCAGAGAGTGGGAACTGATAGCATTTCCAACTGGTTCAGGAGAAATGATCAAAGATATTTTGCCACTGCTTTAAATATATTACTATTTCTGGGTGAAGGAATTTCTCATGTTTTGTATTTCCAGATGGACCTTCAACTGATAAAGATTCTGAAGAAAAGAAAAAGGAGCCTGCATCTTCCTCGCAAAACAGCCCTGAAGCAAGAGAAGAAAGGTGTATAAGTCTTCATGACTACACAAATAATCTCACTCAGTATAAATTAAACGATTTGGTCCAAATTTGTCATATTAGAGATCTACATTCTTCTCTGAAATACGTAGTTTTACAAGAAATAGTGTGTTGTTAGGGAAGTAAATCCTGCTGCTGCTGACATAAAAAAAAAGATGAAAGCCACAGGTCAAGATATGTCCAGACTAGATACTGTTTATTGCATCCGTCTCATCTGTCAAATATTCCTTCCTCTCTTAATACTAGCACTGAGCTTTGGGAACTGTAAAATAACTCTCAGTCACAGCTTTATGGTGACTGCATATGTTAGAGGTTTAGAATACTATTTTTGTTTGTTAGCTTTCATGTTTAATAAACAATCTTATTCTGTGCTTATTTTTTATAAACACAAAATATACGTTATCAGAAAAATAAGCCCATGTTAATGACACTACAGGAGCTGAAGAATGTTTGCAAAATAGTATCTGCAAGCCCATTTCTTCTGTGCATTTCTGGTTTTAGTGAATCTGTTTCCAGCAGCTGTTTTCAAATTGAAATTTAACCTCTAATGATTTGTCCTGTTACAAGCTGAAAACTTTTTGGTTTGCAATTTGCAAAGCTGCATTGCTCGTTTGTTACTGTGCTACCACTTTAGTGCAGTATTAAGACTTAGTGCAGTGCATTCACTGCAGACTGAATGTTAGTGTGATGTGTCTTCACTGCTTTTTAAAGTAGAGTTCTGGGGACGAGACAGGGGAAAGATTTAGTGTTAATGTAGAGAACTGAATTAGAACTTCTATGCCACATAATGGAATGAAATGTCTGCTGTGTCTATTGTGTGGAATACTCTGAATATTCCAAGGACACTTTTAAAAACTGTATTGGCTCTAGAGCTATAAGTAGCTTTAAAAAGGTTGCCTGTGTTTTTATTTTGGAATGCCACCAAATGGATATAGCTGAAACCTGTGTTTTGCCCTGGAATAATTATTTTTGAGAAAGGGAAAACCTATTAATATTAGTTTTCTTTTTGCCTTATTTAGCAGTTCAAGTAGCAATTCCAGCAGCAGGAAGGAGGAGGGTAGTGCTCCCTCAAATTCTTTCATCCCTTCTTTTCCCCGGGCTCCAAGTACTTCGGATTCTGTACGAATGAAATGTAGAGAAATGCTCTCTGCAGCTCTCAGAACAGGAGGTAAGCTTTGTAGGCTACATTTTTAAGTTTAACTATTTCTTTCTTCTCTATTTCAGTTCTTCACACTCTTGCATTTCTCCTGTCCATAGGACTCTATTTATGCCCATTTGTGTGTATATACCTGTAGGCCAGTTCACCCAAGCTGCAAGTAATGAGTAACCTTGACACAATGGGAGTGTGTTGAAATACATTTTTGTTGCTGACGATGTGGTATTTCTTATGGCTTCTGTTCATCCGATGTCTTTTCTACAGTGCCTCATTGAAATCTTTTTGTGGAAGCTTCTGGGGTTTTTTGTCTTATCTCTGACTGAGAGTGCCACTGTATACATGCCTGTCTTTCTTATACTAGACATCCTCTAGGCCTTCCAGATTTTGTTTTTTGAAGGTTGCCTTCCTGTTTTGATTTTATCTTTGTTTCATTAAGATACTCGCAATAAGTTACTTAAAATTATATTGCTTTATCTTCTTCACTTTTGGGCATTTGTAAATTCCTTGGCTGTTGTGTTTTTTTGGTTTTTTTTTTTTCTCCTCATGTATACTAGAGTGTTTTTAAACCCACAAATTGAATGATATGCTACAAGTTGGACTCCTCAGAATGACCTAATTTTTTTTTTCTTGTGAATCCTTCTCTTCTACCAGAATTTATAACCTAGTTCCCGTTCCTCTGTTCTTAGCTCAGTGTAATCTGACCCAGTGTGAGCGGACTTCTGAATCATCCATTTTTACCCTATTCACTCTTATTCTTTCTTAATTCACATAAATTCAGATACAGACAGTGATGAAAGCTGACTAAGACAATGAATTTATGGTCGTTTGGGTATGTAGTTCATAGACTTCTAAAGTAATTTGTGACCAGAAGGTTGCTTATGGCATCTTACTAGTCATAATTCTCTGTAGTCCTGATTTTAGTTTTTCAAGAACTCTTTTTGTTGTATTATTTTATTCGGCACAGAGAAACTGATCATCCATGGGTTGAACGCTAGTCTGAAAAAATAAAGTTATGTTCTGGGTTTTGTGGTCTTCTGCATGAGATTGAAGGAGATAATGGTGTTTGGATTACTTGTTCAAATATGTCCATACTAAAATGGGGAGGAAAAAGCACATTGTATTAATTTGTCCTAAGCTATCTTGGAAAGTCTTTATGAGTAAGAGTTTTGGTCAGAAACAGTAAACAATTATTATGAGACATTTTAGGTCAAGTGTTGCATTGTTGTCAAGATTGCTATGGTTTATTTCTTCTAATTTACATGTTTCATGACACATCTCTGCTTTGCATTTTTAAAAATACTTAATTATATTGTTTTAGTTATTTAATTATTATGTAGTAAATGAAATCTTCCTCTTACGTGCAAGACATTAATTGCTTATGATTCTGTTGTGTGGACTGAAAGAACTGATGAAACTCAATACAAAATATTTTCTTTTTATAGTAGTCTATTCTACATACAGATAGGCTGTGGAGATGGGTGTTTGCCAAGCCTATGAGAACATTTAATAGTTTTCTGTATAGCAAAGGCTTTTGTTATTTGTTTGCAACGAGATGCCAGAATTTTTGGTTTTGTTGGAAGATTTAGAGTTGTTCTACTTTTTAAATGTCTGTTGCTCTTCATTTCACATAGAATCATAGAATGGTTTGAGTTGGAAGGGACCTTAAAGATCATCTAGTTCCAACCCCACTGCCATGGGCAGGGACACCTCCCACCAGATCAGGCTGCTCAAGGCGCCATCCTACCTGGCCTTGAACATTTCCAAGGATGGGGCATCCACAACTTCACTTGTGCCAGTGTCTCACCACTCTCATGGTGAAGAAATTCTTCCTTATGTCAAGCCTAAATCTGCCCCTCTCCAGTTTTTACCCATTCCCCCTTGTCCTATGACTACAAGCCTTTGTGAACAGTCCCTCCTCAGCTTTTCTGTAGACTGGAAGGTCGCTATAAGGTCTCCTCGGAGCTTTCTCTTCTCCAGGCTGAAGAAGCCCAACTCTCTCAGCCTGTCCTTGTATGGGAGGTGTTCCAGCCCTCTGATCATCTTTGTAGCCATCCTCTGGACCTGTTTCAACAGCTCCATATCTTTCTTATGCTGAGGGTTCCAGAACTGGACACAATACTCCAGATGAGGTCTCACAAGAGAGGAACAGAGGGGCAGAATCACCTCCCTTGACCTGCTGGCCGTGCTTCTTTTGATGCAGCCCAGGATGCGGTTGGCCTTCTGGGCTGTGAGCATGCGTTGCCAGCTCATGTTGAGTTTCTCATCGGTTGGCACCCACAAGTCCTTCTTTGCAGGGCTAGTCTCAATCACATCATCCACAAGGTTCTTTTTATTGCCTGTCTTTTAGTCTGACCTACAGGCTTTCAACCTGTTTGTGGCTGCTCTTCAAAGACAGCTCTTCACACTCTATGCATTTCCTGATACAGAGTGCATCCCTCCTTCCTGGTCAGCCACCTTTGGAACAGCCTGTAGCCATCAATAGCCACACTCCCGTCATGGGATTCATCCCACACAGTTTCAGTGATGGCAACCAGATCATAGCTTTCTAGTAGCACGGTAGCTTCCAGCTCCTCCTGTTTGTTGCTGAAGCTGTGTGTGTTCATATAGAAGCATTTCAGCTGGGCTGTTGGCCGCATTGCCTTTTTAGTGGAAGACCCCTTATTTCCCTTAAGATGCTCTGTGGAAGTTTCCTTCCTGGCACCTACTGCCTCAGGAGCCTCTTGCTCCTGAGGACTTCAGCTGTCTCCACAGGACTTCAGCTGTGCTGCCGCATCCCCAGCATGCCCTGGGGCAGCAGGTGGAAAGCTCATACCAGCACCCTATCTCTCAAACCGTTGTGTTTCCTCTCGCAGCTTGTCATAGCCAAACCTGATATCATCCCTTCCCCTTTAACATCTAGTTTAAAACTCTATCAATGAGCCCCACAAGCTCCTGAGCACTTATTTTTGTTCTTCCAAGGAATGAGTTAACAAAGTTTTGAAAGTTTAAGTGTACCATAAGTTTAACTTTCCCATACAAAAGGAACTTTTACTGCATTTGTTTCATAATTTGCCGAGTCTGAGTTTTTAGTGGGGTCTCAGGGATTTAGAACATTGAGATTATATGGTGGCTAATATTTTCATATTTGTTTTCCCCAGATGATTACATTGCTATTGGTGCTGATGAGGAAGAGCTGGGTTCTCAGATTGAAGAAGATATCCTTTGTACATCTATGTGCTCTACAACAACAGTATTTTTTAAGTGTTGATAATGTTAAAATTCTATTTATTGAATTTTTTTTTACTTAATTTCATACAAAAATAGCAAACTGTTCGGCATATCAGTACAGAAATTTAGCATTTAAAAAACCAGCACAACCTAAGTGATTTGCCTTAAAACGTGTAGGAATGTGTGTAGGTGAGCTTGCGTGGGTTTTTTTTCAGTTCAGTGTGTTTTCCTTGCAGCAGTATCTTACTGAACCATTCTGACAAAATTCTAGGCTCTTCTATGTTATCTTATAATCTTTTCTTGTTAATGGTTTTAGTCTTTTCCCAATATATTTATTTTGTTTTCTACAAGTTTATTTGGAATTTTCGGAAGGGTTGTTCTGCTAGCAGTGTTTGAGTAGTTACAGAGCAGAGATCTAGGCATCTTTTTACTTCAGGGTTGTGTTTTTTGAGAATGTGTTCTTAGGCATAGAAATAATCTAAGCTTCATGATTCTAACTTACTAATGTCTGTCCTTCGATCATCAAAGTCAGCCACCATTCCTGTTAAGGAATGCTCTGTTTCTGTTGCAAATTTGTTTTAAAATTCTCTTAGTGAGCTGCCAGTGTTTGAATATTTGGTTTAGAAATCAATTAATGATTAGGATGAGGTCAAGAAACTGGACATAAGCTTATGGGTGACAGTCAATTGAGATCCTACTACTCAATAATTTGTTTCACTGACCATGTGCTAGACTGTGATTAGGCTGCAGAAGGATGTGAAGTCTGCTGTGTTGAACAGGAAAATAACTGTTGATTTGAATTGAGGTTGGGATGAGGGGAAAGGGCTTAGTAAACAGTGGATAAGTACTTTGCTTTAGAAAAGTTGCCTCCCAAAATGAATCCTTTATAGTGCTCTGTTTTCCCTGTTAATGTTTTGCTCCTTACATCCAAAGCACCTATTTTTCAAGAATTAAAAAACACTGATATGAAATACAAAAATAGGGTACGAAGTAGGATAGCAAATCTGAAGGATGCGAAGAATCCTAACCTAAGGAAAAATGTGTTATGCGGGAACATTCCTCCTGACAAGTTTGCCAAAATGACAGCAGAGGTAAGTAAAGCATAGGTCTTTGGACTGTTTCTATGTTGGACTTAAAATCCTGGCCTGTATTTATTAGCCATAAAAATAATTTACATAAGCTACTCACAATTCTGAAAGATTGACTTGCACAGTCTGTATTAGACAGGGCTGTGTTGGGGCAGAAGGAATAACAGTGGTGCCTGATAATGGTATCTGAGTATTGGATTTTGTCTCTGAGTTGGAAGGCAGGTAAGCTGTTGTGTACAAAGTTCCTGAAGGAGGGTAAGTCGTGCTGTTTTTGAAAGGCCACGTGATGTATTGGTGATAGTTTTTTGCTTCAAGAATACCTATGTCTGGTTAGTGACTCCAAGCTGCTTACTTACTTACCTTTCTGGGCATGTCAGTGTTGGCCTGTCTTGTTTTTTGTTTCGAATGCTATCCTCTCCTATACAAGGTGCAGTGCTTTGGTTTTTAAGATCAGTTGCTCTCCAGTTGGCATTTTCAGTGTTCATTTAAAGCTTATCTCAAATTTGACAGCACACTTTCAATGTTCTTGAAGGAAACTCTTCACGGTAAGTAGAAAAAGCCATAAATGATGGGGGAAATAAACTAGGAGGTTTGCCCTTCAAATCAAATTAAATTTTTGTTATTGAAAGAACATTTAGGACACTTGAATAGAAATTTCTGTTCAGATGGTTACTGTCTTTACAAATCAAAATCAGTCTAGGAAGTCAAATAAAGTAGATTTTTTTTGGGGGAAAAAGAAATGTATGCTTAACATCTGGTGTCACTTTTGTAGTTCTACTTGTATGTATTGGATTCTTCCCCCACCCCTCATCAGGTATAAAGGAGTATCTTGGAGACTGAAATAAATTAAATTTATGATCAAGTAATGAAAATCCTGTCTAGCTTTATTCTGAAGGAAAGAGGCTTGTGTTTTGGTTTGGTTTTCTTTCCATAGCTTTACATAAAAGGTTAGAGCAAACAGAGACTGATAAAAGAATGTGTAAAGGACAGTAGATTTTATTTGCAGTACATATTTTGAGTTTTTGCCTTCTATGTGTCTATATACATAAGCACAAACAAATGTTTTGTGTGGTCCAGTGCCTGTTCTTTGTTTTAATTAATGTCTTGGATTAAAATTATAATGGCTAAAAGATCCGTTAGTGTTAAGATTACTTCTGAAGTGAAACAGCATTAGTACAAGATTTGCATTCCACATATGTGTGTGATGGAATAAAACTTTATTGGAGAAAAATGGAAGGTCTTGTTTTTGCTGTGCACACTTGATGACTGTATATTGTAGAGACCCTGCAAACCAGAACTGTTGTAAAAGAAAAAGAAAATTGGTGAATCTGAGCTCATCGGTTAGTGTTTTGAACCTAAGTGTATATGACTTCTGGTAACATATGGTAAATTACAGCTGTACTGTATTTCTCAGTACAAATATAGAAAGAGTCAAAATAGTGTAAATTTTTCCTATCATAGTCTTCTGTAGGTCAACAGGATAATTATGCAAAGATCTGACCTACATTCTCAGGAGAGCATTTAAGCCCTCCTGTACCTTGTCTCTGTATTACATTGCTGACCTTCACACATGCTTTTGTGTAGAAATGTTTCTAGGTGTTTGTTGTAACGCTTGCTGATTTTTCTTTTTTCCCAGCTGTGTAAAAAAAACCAAAACAACATGTTTTCTGTGCTGTGAAAAATCCCAACTTCAGTCTTGTGAAATTAAAATGTTTAAAATTCTTTGCTCTTCAACAGAGTTGTTGTTCATGGATTCTAAATTGAGAATGGTCTGGGCTTGCACAATGGTAATGACTTGTTCAAAGCTCTCCAGTAAAGTGTCTGCTCTTTTGCGCATAACAGGAGATGGCAAGTGATGAACTGAAGGAAATGCGCAAAAATCTGACCAAAGAAGCTATCAGAGAGCACCAGATGGCTAAAACAGGAGGTACTCAAACTGATTTGTTTACATGTGGCAAGTGCAAAAAGAAGAATTGTACATATACCCAGGTATGTGGTTATTAAGACTCCTTCTTTTCCTTCTTGGAAACTTGTCCTATATAAAGAATACGTCAGAGAGAAAAAGCTGTAATAAAAAATGTTAGCATTTTGTTAAAAGTTCAAATTAAAAAAGATGTGAAGATGTGCTGAAGTGTGCTTACATAAAGAATGTTTGTATAAATTTACCAAAGCTTTGGTGTAAATGGAAGCTGAGTATCTATATAGCCTGAAACACCAGTTTCTTTGCAATGCTGAGTTTTTGTTAATTCTTTTTGTTACACCATATTAATGTGATTTTATGTGGAGGAGAGCTAATTTACTCTGTGTAAATGTGTGTAAACCTTTCTTTACAGAGCAAATAAATGGCAGAAAATAATGACACATGCATATAAAAATATATATATACATATATAAAATCTACCATTTGACTAACACTAGACCCTGATTTACAATCATTCCTACAATCTTTTTCTATTTTAATTAGGAAGTATGTGCAAGAAGGGCTTTAGTTTGTTAAATAGTGCTTCAGGGCATGTAATTTTGATCATAGAATCAGCTGCATTTATAATTTAATATTGCATATCAGATGCTTTAAGTAAAAAACTCTTTTCAGTCATGAGGCTTTGAAGCCTTGCATTAGTAAACATACGTAAAGCTGTATTGAACATAGTTTTACTGCAGAATCTTTTCCTAGAGGTATGTGCAGTTTCTATGACAAAATTGATATTTTAGTGCTTCTAAATCTGTCAGAATGTAAATTTGATTGCTTTATAGTCTAGACAAAGAAACAGTTTTAACTGATATGGAAAGTTAACTTTTATTTTTATCCAAATGTGTTTCCTTAATGTTAAATTTTTACTTTAAACCTTTTACATTGAACACATACTAACAAAAGTTGAAGATACTAATTTTTCTTTTCCACTCTGGCTCTTGCCTTTGCCAAAGGTTCAAACCCGCAGTGCTGATGAACCCATGACAACATTTGTTGTCTGTAATGAATGTGGAAACAGATGGAAGGTAAGGCTGTTAGACTGCTCTGCATATCTGAAGCAAACAGCCAGGCTCTATACTTAATGTTGTTTTACAGTAAATGACAAATGAGTTTCTATTGACTTTTGGTTATTTCTTAGCCCATTATTGATATTAAATGTTGAGATTGCAAAATTGCTTTTGGTTAGAAAAGTATTTTTGACTGAAAGTGTGAGATGACACAAGTAGAGTGGTAGAAAAGGAGGAGAAAAGGTGAGATATTGACTTAGTCCTTGTGACATTTAGTTACACTGCTTTGCCATACAAAGTTGTGGCAAGTTGATCACTGTGTTTTCTCTTTCTTCTCTCAAAGATATTCTAAACTGTTTTTAATCTCTGCTTTGAATAGTGGAATAGGCCTTTTTAGAACTTTTTGGTTTTTCCTTGGTTTTTTTTTTTTTTGCTATTGTGAAAAGAAGGGGCAAGCAAAAAAAATAACAAACAGCTGACCACTGCTGTATCCTGTATAGGGATAAGTGGAGCGTAGTGATGACTTGATTTAATTTTTTTTTTAAATGTAGGAAATGGGATTTATAAGAGCTTCTGAGGAGTACTGGTAGTCCAGTAAAGTAGAGAAACACTGAAATGTGAAATTTACGACCTAAGATGTGATCACATGCAATATGAAGCATGATACCCTTATTTTGTTATCTTTCTGTGTTAAGAATGCTGCAGCTCTGCAGAACCATGTTGCACAGTATACATGAAGATTACTGCATTCAAAAAAATTCTTTTCTGCATGTGTTCTACATATCTTATTACTGAATATTGTTCCAGTCTATGCTGCAAGATATCTAACCAATTTATAAAGCTTAGAAATTGTTTCATGCAGTAGCTGGGGAAAAAGCCTTCTGTGAGGTTGTGGTTACAGCAGTGTCCATGTAAAGATGCTTGAGTGAAGGAATTGTTATGATATAAGCAAATGCTTTAACTAGTAATTTCCATATCCTAAATGTGGTGTCATATTTCTGTTCCTTCTTGCAAAGATTTAGAAATACGCTGTATGAAGATCTCATAAAAATTCTTTTCTTTTGACAGTTCTGTTAGAAGAAGAAATTGTCAAGACGTCTGGACCAGTATGAAAGAGGATTTTGTAATTAGCTTTAAAAACTAGGCTAAGCATCTAGCTTCCTGCAAATGAGAGATTTTTGGGGGTTTGTTTTCTTTTTTTTGTTGTTGTTTCAAAGCAGAATACATGCCTGAAGTTAGCCTTTGTTTTGACACAGCCATCATTTCCTTAAATGCCTTCCTGTAGCTGATAGTCAGTAGGGCCAGGGCCAAGGTTGCTCAATTATATGGTGAATGTTAAAATATTTTTTCATTTTTATAAGTAAGTTGGCATTAAACTTTTACCAATTAAACAATTTAGTAATTGGCTTGTTTTTTTCTAACTACATGAATAATGTACTGTATTTTGTGCGGTCTGAGATATACATGCTCCTCCCATATGTATTCTCCTCCCCACATTTGTTCAGTTGAAAGAATGGAATTTGTTTCTTGCTGCTGTGTTTACTGGTTTTGCAAAGAGAAAAGGTATCTAACTTAAGCTAATTAAGTTAAACTCAGTTGTTAACTAAATCACAATTTGTTTCTCTGTCTAGTTTGTAGAAACTGTTTATGAATTAGGACTAAATTTATAGTCATGGGATTCGAAAATTCATTAGTGGACATGATGACCTCTTTTTCAATGGTTGATGAAGCTTATAAATGTAATCGGCTTTGATCAAGGCAACATATACGTTATTGCCAGAAGAGTGTATTTTACATTCCATTAGTAGGTATTATTTGTAGGCATGTCTTAAAATAGTTGGTTAAATCTGATTTGAATGTTCAGTTTTGCTTAACATGCTTGACAACCGAGTTAGGTTTAGACTTTATAAATAAGCAAAGGCATTGTGTTGTAGGCTGTCCAAATAACACCAGCTAACCAATTCACCACAATATAAACTGGCTGAGGAGGTAATATTAAACTAATTTCGTATAAATGACATTCACTTTGTTCATTAACTGAATTTTGACATGTGGAGTATCCAGTGTCAATCACAGACTTGCAGGTGTGAATAAATTGTTGAAGTTATGGTCTTTTCTATATGTGGAATGATACAAATACTGCTTTGTTTGAGCTATTCACAACACTTATAAAGGGCAGGCACAGGTTGGTTTGCATAACCTTCGTTATACTAAATTTTTATGTCTGACTGTGACACTTAAAAAAATGACCTTTTGAGAAAATATAGTAATTGTATTTCTGTACTTAGTGAATTATATCTGGACTTTATTGAAAGAACTGGAACTGCGGTAGTGCTTTCTTTGGTGTAGGTGTATCCAAATAGGAGTTCAAATAAAAAGTTTCACCTAATGTTACCTTATGGCTGTGGCAACAGCCTTCACACTTTCTTTCTTCTGTCCCTGAGGTAAAATGAACAGTTTCTTTCTTGCAGTGAAAGATAGAAGTCTAAGAACTATATCAAAACCAAATCATAGCTGCCTGTATTCTATTCATGCTTCATTTTAATCACTCAAATCCAAAAATAAAACTGCCTGGCAGTGAGCTTTTGATGCACTTCTGTTCAACGGGTGCTTTGGTTTTCCCAGTTGTCTGAAATTGCCCTCCTCTATTGGAAAGGATGCAGTTTGAAGGATGTACAGGAGAGAGATGTAGAAATGGGCTGGGTCTGAATCTCATTTCCCCAGCTGGCTGACTGACTTACTAAGCTTCAGTCCTGCTATGACTGACCCAGTATGTTAGGATATTTCATGCAGTGAGACGTGCTGGCAGAACTGGTGATTAATCTCTCCTGTGCAAGAACAGCAGGTTTGTTTATTACCTTTATAGACATTTTAATTCTCTCAGAAGAAAGAGATTGGAACGTAGTTACCCTTACAACCTATGCTGGTTTCCACAGTAATCTAGTAAAGAGAAAGAGGGGACCATGTTCCTTTTAAAGTGTATGTGTGTAGAACTTTAAGGATGTCATCCTTCTTGTAGAAGGAAGGCTAGAGGTTTCTGCAGGTCAGAAAACACACCTTCCACATCCTTAGTTAGAAGGCATTTCCTCATATACGATTCTGTTAACTTGAGCAGAAGAAAGTGTGGGGTTTAAAATACCTTGTACTGAATGATTCTTTTTGACTAGCACTAAGCAGAAAGTAAATATCTGCTCAATGATCTTGCCTTTTGTAAATCCCACTTTGAAGCCCTATTGCACTTTCCAAGTGTTGTGAAGTACCTGTTTTTTATTCAAAGTTCAGGATTCCACTTGTCATATATGTGAATTTTAAATTGAAACTTGCGACCCATACCAGCTTAGATGGAACTTCAATTCATCAACATGAAGTCTTCATTCTCAAAAAAGTGGTTGTATTACCTTTCAAACGCCTGCCTTTTGAAATACGTCATTAGTAGTCATTCATATAAATAAACCTGAGAAGTTTCACCTCTTCAGTACAATTTTGTGCAGCTCTATGTTAGCTTTTGTTTCACTAGACCATCACCAATCTTGAATTGTTTTACAGTTTTACAAGGTTTGGGATTAATTTAGTTACATCTTTAGCATAGAAAAATCTTTCATTAATGTAATTGTATGATACTGATACCTTTCATGGAAGAAGGCACGCGTTTTTAAGCACTTCTTGAAGAAACTTGTTTAAAAATTTCTTCATGCTATGATAGTCTTCTCTCATGGCTTTCTGTTTATCAGATAAGCTTTGTAATCAGAAGTGCATAAGTACATGATGCTTGTGTGATAAATTTTCACCTATCTTTATATATTGGAGCCCTTCAGGATATACATATATAAATTTTTTATTTCGGTCGTATTGTGCTAATGAATTTGGAATTTAAAGGTCAGCGTAAAGCACAATATGTTGGCTGAAGGAGCCCATGCAATTTTAATACTGCTTAGCAGGCTGGTGAAAAAAGAGCAATCTTTAACAGTAAGCATGTTCTGTGGGAGTTATTAGTTTGTGAAGTGCAGACATTGAAAAAAGCATACCAGTGGACTGGAAAGTTGTTAGAGCTTAATGACATCCTGCAGTTAGATAAATGCCAAGACAAACCAACCATGCTTATTTTCAAGCTAGGATAAATTGACTTTGTGATAATTTCTTACTTGATGAATTATAAATAATATCTTGTGTCAATATGATTGTTTTCTCCTGCTATTCTTGTAACAGCTTGCCTATAGAATCATAGAATAGCTTGGGTTGGAAGGGATTTTTAAAGGTCATTTAGTCCAACTCCCAGCAATGAACAGGGAGGTCTTCGACTAGATTAGGTTGCTTAGAGGCCCCTTCAGCCAGACCTTGAATGTTTCCAGTGATGGGGCTTCTACCACCTCTTTGGCCACTCTATCCCAGTGTTTCACCACACTCATTGTAAAAAAAATTATTCCTTATACCTAGTTTGAATCTATCGTCTTCTGGTTTAGAACCATTACCCCTTGTCCTATCACAATGCACTAAAAAGTTTGTTCCCATCATTCTTATGGAACCCTTTAAGTACTGAAAGGCCTCCCCAGAGTCGAGTCTTCTCCAGGCTGAACAAGCCCAGCTCTCCCAGCCTTTCTTCATAGAAATAAGTTCTAGTCATTTTTGTGGCCCTCCTCTGGGCCTGCTCCAACCTGTCCACGTCTTTCCTGTGCTGAGGGCTCCAGAGGTGCATGCAGTACTCCAGGCTGGAGTCTCAGGGGAGGAGAGTAGAGGGGCAGAATCATCTCACTTGGCCTGCTGCTTATGCTGCTTTTGATGCAACCCAGCATGCAGTTGGCCTTCTGGGCTGCAAGTGCACGTTGTTGGCACAAGTCCAGCTTTTCATTCACCAGTGCCTCCAGCTCCTCTGCAGGGCTGCTCTCAATCCCTTCATCCTCTGGCCTGTATTGATCATAGAATCATAGAATGGTTTGAGTTGGAAGGGACCTTAAAGATCATCTAATTCCAACGTCTTCCTCCATGGGCAGGGACACGTCCGCTAGATCAAGCTGCTCAAGGCCCCATCCAACTTGGCATTGAACTCTTCTAGGGATGGGGTGTCCATTACATCCCTGGGCAACCTGTTCCAGTGCCTTACCATCCTCATAGTGAAGAATTTCCTCCTAATGTCTAGTCTAAATCTTCCCCTCTCCAATTTATAGCCATTCCCCCTCATCCTTTCACTACAAGCCTAGCAGTCCCTCCCCAGCTTTCTTGTAGGGCCCCTTCACGTACTGGAAGGTCACTATAAGGTCTGCTTGGAGCCTTCTCTTCTCCAGGCTGAACAACCCTAATTATCAGCCTGTCCTCTATGGGAGGGGTTGCCCGAACCCATGTGCAGGACCTTGCACTTGGCCTTGTTGAACTTCATGAGGCTTATGTGATCCCACTTCTTGAGCTTGTGCAAGTCCCTGTGGATAACATCCCTCAGGCATGTCAGCTGCAGCACTCAGCTTGATGTCATTTGCCAGCTTGCTGAGGGTGCACTTGATCCCACTGTCTGTGTCATTGGTGAAGATATTAAACAGTACCAGTCCCAATATGGACCCATGAGGGACACCACTTTTCATGGATCTCTATCTGGACATTGAGCCATGGACCGCTACTCTCTGGATTCAACCATTCAGCTGGTTCTTGATCCACTAAACACTACCATATCTCTCCAATTTCGAGAGAAGAATGTTGAGGAGACCATGTCAAAGGCCTCACAGAAGTCCAGATAGATGACATCCATTTGTTCTTCCCTTGTCCCTTGATGTAGTCACTCCATCACAGAAGGCCACTATGTTGGTCAGGCAAGACTTGCTGTTGGTGAAGCCATGCTGGCTGTCTCTTTTCAACTCACTGTCTTCCATGTGCCCTATCATAGCTTCTAGGAGTATCTGCTCCGTGATCTTCCCAAGTGTAGAAGTGGTGCTGACAGATCAGTAGTCCCCAGGGTCCTCTTTTCTACCATTTTTACAAATGGGTGCAATTTTTCCCTTTATCTAGTCACCAGGAACTTCACTGAACTGCTATGTTTGTTTGGATTTTGGGTTGTTTGTGGGGTTTTTTTGAGAGATACTCATGTTGTCTAGAGACAAGCATTCTCCCATTGGTGTTGGGTGTAAACTTAAACCTAAACCATAAGAAAACTTAAGACTTTTCAGTAAAGGTGTGCATTGCAACTGTCAGCAAATTGTAATGCAGAGAATTTTAATTGCTTAGAAGTTATTATTTTCTTCTTTTAATCATCTGATGTGAACCATAAAACTGCCCAAACTAATATAGTTTTCTCTCCCCTCTGATTACATTGCATCTTTTTCTTTCCTTTTCTTGCAGAATAATAAAATATATTGTTTGATATAAAGTCCCACTCTTCAATCTGTCTTCCAGCTCTTAATGAGGTATCTTTGCAGGAAGGAGAGAGAACTTAAAAGAAATAAAATCCTTCATTTCATGAAATGACACACTTTGAACTTTTTTGATGTATGTGTCTGAAATTTCCAGCAAGCTAGATTTGCCCTAGTTAAACTTTGTCAACTTAAGAGTTTTAGAGCAGTCTTACCTGCCCTGATTAAAACAAGCGCTGCATTGTCAGTCTTACTGCAAGCTCCCTATAAACGCTGCCTTACTGATATGTCTAGTTTGCTTTGTTGAAGTTACTCCTTGTTATGCAATACTTTTAAGTAAACTGAGATTGTATGATAGTGCTTTGGATATGTTTCCTACAAATTCATCTGAGATAAGCAGTGTCGATACCTTCAGTGGTTGCAGTTGAACCATGTCTTAAATAATGGTGTATAGAAGGGCTTCCTCTTAGTCATCCAGTGTTGTGCTACAGAGAGCAAAAGCACTTTGTTTTACTGTCTCTCAAGCTTTTTGGTTTACTTTTTTTGTGCTGGCATGTTGAATGGTGCTTTGTTTTTGGGAGACGATGATGGTAACTGGTCCATAGTTATTGTTGTCAACTTAGCGTATATTGGGTCTTCGCCTGTGGTGCTGTGTAATGAAAGTCTTGTCATTATTTGTTTTAATAATGTGAATGCAGTAAGGGGTGAACGTGCCTCCTGCCGAGTGCATTGAGGAAGGAATTAAATTGATCTCCTAAATTCTGTCTTGTTATTTCCCTTTCCTATATTCAGAGACAGACCCATTTTATGCTTTTCAGTGGTGCTGGAATTAGGCAAAGAGTAGGCTTTAGAAAGGCTACAGTAAATTTAACTGAACTGTGCTTCGCTGGTACCCCTTCTAAGTTCCCCCCCCCCCCCCCCCCCCGTGCCCTATATGTCCTGTTCCTACTTATATGTGTCATTTGATTCATTTAAATGTGCGGGAAAGAATAAAATTTAATGGAATTCCACTATAGACTCCAAAGTTTAATCAGTGGAATTGTAGTGAATCTTCTAATTTAAAGTAAAGAAGCTATTCTAATAACAGAATAACACATCTACGAATAGATTATGTGGATTCAATTTACTTTCTTCCAAGTACTTCCTGTGAATACTGATTTTGAGATATGATCATAAATGAAGTGTAATGTTTTTGTGGATACTGTAAATGAGTGTGGTTTATTAGCAGATAGAGCTGTTGCTTTTCTTTCCAACAGTCTAAAATAGTGCTACATCAGAGCACAATAGATGCAGCTTCCCCCTTTTATCAGTTCAGTGTATAAGCATCTGTACCAGAAAACTTAAAAGATCTGTCAGGTAATAGCAGGATTTAGTATGTACAAACCCAAGATGTGATACTGCAGTCTTTCTGAGAGTGAACACTGAAATGTTTCTCATATGTACCTAGCAAGGGAAGAGAAGAATATGTGAGAATTCTTGTGCTTTATTTCAGAATTTAAATGCCCAGACTCTTCTTCCTCTTAAGTAAATAATTTATAAACATCAACAATATGAACTTAAAAATGCTTTCAGCAGACTCTAGTAGTAAAATAACAATTCTTCAGCAAAAGGTTTTTATAGGCAGCATTATTTCAACCATTAGCTTTCGTAAACTTGAGATTGCCATACTGATTTCCATTAGTGCACCATACACACATTAAATATACCAAGACAAGTGGAGTGTACTTGTGCCAGATACAGTTCGGACAATAGGTGAAACTTGGTTTAATATAACTCAGATATTGACAGTACTGTTTCCACTTTGGTCACAGTGCAAATGGATTAACTGGTTTGGTTTTCGAGAGAATTCTAACACTCCACTTAAAAATAAAATTCTGTTTTCATGCTCAGTTGGCATTTGTACCTCAGACATACGCTGTAACAGATTTGCATCCGAGTTGTGTGCTGCGTTTGAAAAAATACTGCATTTTTTGAACAACAACATTTTCTCTTCATTCTCTTCATTCTCTTTTGCAAAGTAACACTGAATTTGATCAGAAACTGTAGTTAGCTGATTATGTCAGAGCCTTGTGCGGGTTTGAATTATTCAGTCTGTAGTAAAACTTGCCTGAGTTATTTTCAGGTAAATATCTGATTAATTCTAAATTCCCTGTGAACTGGTGTAGCCCAGAGTTCCATTTGTTTTAAAATAAATACATTTAAGAAAAAATCTTATGCTTCAATGGATTTTTCAGATAAGGACCGAAGCAAATCCTTATAAATAGCAGAGTTCATAAACCGTGGGTAGGAGTCTCTGTGCATTAAGGTATAAATTTGAAGCTGTGCGTCATCGAAGGTATGTTGTGAGGGTTCCAGCATATTTCGGTTAATAACTTCTCTTACTCTGGAGTCCAGACTGACCTGCATATTAAAATAAAGTCACATAATTAATACTGGTGCATAGTACATATGGGTTTTTAGGTTTGCTTTATTGCCTTGAAAAAGTAGTTGGTTTTAACCATTTCGGCTGCTGTCCTTCAACAGTGTAAAAACTACTAAAAATATACTTAGGCAAAAATGATTGTTGAAATTTGGAAGTATTAATCTCTTGAGTATGGACAGAGAAATTTTCTCACTGAGGTGACCATACTTTGAAGAAGGCTTCCTGCAATCCCCTTATGACTGAAACCTGAGAGAATGGTGGACTATTTCCAAACCAACTTCCTGCTGTGTAGTAGAGAGGATTTGTAATTTTTTGTGATGGTTCATTTCCTTGGGAGTTAGTGCTGTTGTGAAGAGACTGAATTTGGAGTAAGCAGTATGACGCAGATGGAAACTGTAACCTGGGAAGCTGTCGCTTAATCAAATTCCTGTTAAAAAGCAGGGTGAATTGATGTGAGCCACGGGTATGGCTATATAATGATTCCATACAAGTAATGTAAAATTTTTTTCTGCAGGGCTTTAGTTTCTGCAGGACAATATCAGTCTAGATAGGGTAGACTGACTAAATCGTACTTTTATAAGTACAAAAATATAGCTTGCACTGCAAACAATTAAGTTTGAATTTTGCAAGGATATTGGAAGGCTTAAAATTCCAGCCTGCTTGGCAGGATAATACCCAAACCGAACTAAGGTGTTTTTGAAACTTGACACATTTGCTAACAGGCAGGTGACAAAGAGCTTTGAAAATTTTCAGGAAGTTAATGTGTCTCTTCCATGCCATATTTTGTCAGCTGCTCTTTGGGCAATTTGTGCTTTGCAAATAACACTTTATTTGTGATTACTATGTGTTTGGAGAGATGCACACACCCCCTTTTCTAGTGCAAATAAAAAAGAAATAGGCTTGTCCAACAAATAAAGCTGAAGTTTAGCATGGATGAAACGGTCATCTGTGTATTTGTGCCTCGAATCAAGACGTCACAGCAGCATGCCAAAACATCGCTACCTGATGACAGTGAGATGTGGGGGAAGAATGTTCTCCCTGAGTGGTGGTGTAGCTTTAATCACATTAGGACTAACTGCAAAGCAGCATCAAAGAATGTATTGGGGGAAGTAATATACCTCTTTTGGAGAAAGGATAGAAATATAATCTTCATAAATTAGTCTTGCTTTTTCTTCAATGACACTTTTGTTGGATTCTTGTTTTAGTTCCTCACAGGCCATCCAGAAAAGCATGTTTTCCTCACTGAATTCTGTTCGTAGGAATTCACGAAATGCATTTCTGCCAGCTGGAGTAAGCATCAACTTGTCAAATGATTGAGCCCAGGCATTTACTTCTTCAAGAGTAGGAGCAGGGCTTGAAGAGGAAGGAGAGGACGAGAGAAATAAATGATTGTTACTCGAACTGTTTGCAGACGGCAGGAGGCATCTGCCATCACAATGGAAAAAAAAATGACAAGGTTTATGGGGTCTCTTAATTCTTTATCAGAACTATGGAAGTAAAAAATCTAGTAACTAAACATATTTGCAAGATGCTTTTTGAAAGTGTGCTTCTCAAAAGCTCAAATGCAGATGATCGCCTGCACTTTCATGCAGAAATTGCAGTTTACTCCTCAAAGTAATTGCAACAAAGAAGTCTCTGCTACAGCTAAGCATTTTTTCTATACCTAACAGTCTTTGTTGAAAATTGAGTGAAAATATGTAGAGAGAAGCAATGATCCCAATGAAACCCCATAAAAAGCATCCTCCTGTTTATTACAGTTTTACAGGTTCTTCTACCCGTTTGAACAATTCTGAAGAGACAGTTGACTGACTTTTGGGAGGATCTGAGGTCCCCTTTGTATTTATTCTATGTTCTATAATGCTGGTTTTGAGCTGCCATGTTATTGAAGTGGGGATATGATTTCATGCTGCGTATAAACAATGTACAAAAAATTTAGATGAGACCTTTGGTTCTTTAGGAGATAAGAGACAGGTGACTGCAAATTCAGCATAAATGACAGATAACAGAAGTTAAGTCTGCATTTCAGGTAATTCACTTTTAAATTTAGTATGGTGTGTTTGGTTTGTTTCATTTTAGCTTAACAGAGCACATAGTAAAGACCATACCTTTCCTCACAGTTTGGAATACCCTCTGCTTGGAGTTCATGAGATGTTCTCCTTGCTCTCTCCTCGTCTTGATTTCTAACAGTAAGACTGCGAGGTAGCAAACAAAATTTTACTCAACTGTATAAAGAAAAAGACTGAATGTACACCACATGTTTTTCCTTCCATATTAAAAAAAAATAAACTAATCAGCTAAAAGGACAGAAGCTAACAGTGGCTGCATTACCCACAGTTATACTCTGACACTAGTTTTACAGTTGTATAAACCTGGAAAACTAATGTAGCTGAATGCTGTTTAATAATCCATCACATAGACTTTCTGTATGGGGATCACAGATTCATAGCATAGCTTGAGTTGGCAGGGACCCATAAAGATTACAGATTGCAACTCTCTCTATACATGTCCACATAGGTGTGTATATATATATATATATACACATAGATGTATACACAAATACCCTCTATCACATACCAAATCTATTCTCTATCGACTCTTATTATACTGTTTATGCTTGATGCAATGTTTTTACTGAAGTTAGACTTGATACACTGGTTTTATGTGAGTTAGATTTCAGGGTGGTTTGGTTTTACCCCTCCCCTTGGCTATTTTTCATATCCATAGGGCATGATGGGGGTCAAGACTCTGGTTTAGAATGGTGACACCATGTTACAAGAAAAATAGAGTTCAGAAGATGGAGCACAAGTTTTAAGCAAGCTCGACACATCTATGAGTGGTGTTGGAGGTGTAAGCATCTTTTAGAATTCAGATGAAGATACAGCCAGATTGTGTGGCAATTGTTTGCAACTTCAAGTGCTAGTATATGCTTCAAAATGTGAAGCCTGCAGCAAAAAAGAGCAGCAGTATCGTTGCTGAACGTTTTGAGTATGTCTGACTAGAAAAGAGTATTAGCTTATTTGTTGATTAAAGAAGAAATAAACATTTGCTGCCAATCACTAGTGATCACTGAGAGAGTGATATTTTCATGAACCCTGGCAGGGTAGCTGTCAGCTTCTGCTGCTTTTATTAAACGTTAATTTGAATAACTTTTTAAAACTAGTTTCTAAAAATCCCTTTTGTAGTTGCAGATGATTCTTTTTCTTTTAAGACTGAATTTGAAAATATGCATGTTTTCTTTTAGGGAATGGGAATACATTTCAATTCATAGGCTTTCACAGTTTCGTGAGAAATGCATTTGCACACACACACATACATTTATACAATCTGTGAAGCTGCTTAAAATTTGTCAAGAAGAAAAGATCCTGGTGTATTATAACATGTAACTTATATGAAACAATCCTCCAGTTGAAGTAAAGCAAGAGAGTTATTATAACTTCTAGGAAAATATTGAACTCGATTTCTTCATTTTTATCTTATCTTTCTTTAATGCTAATGTTCTAAGTTTTGTTGCCTAAATTCTTAATCTCATCACTAGCAAGGGGTTTTGTTAAGACCAGTTGATTTTCATTTCCTTTCTTCCTTCTAACCTCATGGCTCTGTCTTATTTGCAGACCTGCTACTTACTGGTTATCTCCATCTGTTGCTTTTCCAAGTGTTAGTCCATAATCTGCAGAGAGCTGCTTGGAGGATGGAAGATTGAAACAGTAAAGGCTGGAGGTTGGCAACAGAGAATAAAGATGCTTTTCTCTTTGCCAAGACAGTCCATGCATTGAAGAAGCAGGGAAGCTTTCCTGTTGCTAAGCTGGAAAGCGGTTATTGCAAACAGTTTGGTTTTTTTTCTGCACCATCTGAACCATGTGCTCGCTATTTCAACTCACCTTTTAGAAAAGAAATAGTTGACTGATTAATGTTCTCTGTTCTTTTGGGGTGTTTTAAGTCTCAATCCTTTACTATCCCTTTTTAGCAGTGATTTTGGCCTTTATTTTAATATGAAAAGCGATGTGATTGCCACAGTTATTTTTGGATTGAGGGGAACCAAAAGATCTAACAGAAAGGATTACAGTCTTCATAGGATAATGCATGAAAGGGGGAAAGACAGAAGAAATAACAAAAGATTCCTTAAGAGAACTTGAAATGCCTTAGAAAATAACTTGCAGGCAGGCTCTTTTCTTAGAGTACAGGTGAAAAAAACCCAAAGAGACTAGTGCAATACTGCATCTCCTCAGGATCTGGAAAAGTAACAGGCTGAGGGCTTGAGTTTCTGCTGTAGGAATGAACACAGGCCCTGAGCATCCAGCTGAGAGGCTCATTTCACCATTTCTTCATTCTAAATCTACTATTAAGTGTATGTTGAATGTTGGATGTTCAGCATCTCAGCTGCATGACTCATGTAGATTGTTATTTTTATTCCTATTCATAATTTTTCTGTTCAAAGTATTTGAGCTATTTTGAGGAAAGGCTCTATGAATAGGGAATATAAATAGCTTAATTATGGTTTGTTTTGCATTTCTTGCTACTAGAAAACAATTGTTCTCAAAAAAATCAGAAATTATTTTAAAGCGAAAACAAGTAGCTCTGTTTGGGAGCATGTACTGGTTTCCCAGATAATTCTGAAATGCAAATAGGAATTTTAAGCATCATGAAATTTGGGTACTTTCACAAACCCTACTAAGTTGATTGCTTTGAATTGTTTGAATAGTGAGGTGCACAGAAAATAAGCATCCTGAAAAATACCAGGTAGTGTGGCAAAAAAAGCACCTTACCAACAACTTAAAAGATAAAATGCAAATTTTATGTAGTCTAACTTAGATGTGCCTTATTTTTTCCCTTTTATGGAAAGACGTTTGTGTAATACACAGCTTTAAACTGAGCCTCTTGTGATTGCACCTGTGTCCTGTTCAGGTGACACAGGAATTTATATGGGATGCTTGAACACAGATGCCATTCTGCAAGGTAGCAAACTCTGATCCTGCACTAGCATGGCTACTTAATGTACCTTTAAACTCTACCTTAATTTACCTTTAAGCAGCTGCTGAAAAACTTGGTAGAGCCAGAATACTTGGCATATTGCAAAAAAACCCCAAAACCCTCTAAGCCGCCTGTTGTCCTTACAAAATATTCATTATTTGCACTAGGGAGGGCAGAATTGGGTATCTTGTCTTCTGATGAGCTGAGTAGCAATAGCAAAGGAATAACCAGCCTGTTCTTGCCTTGCCTTCTGATGGAGTTCTCCAAAGTGTTTGCTACAAGCTGCTGTTGGAAATAAAAAAATTGTGGAATAGATTCCTAGCCTGGGCTGTAGCCTGGGGTGACATCTTCCCTTCACCTCAGTGCCCTGTTTACTCACTTTTTTTTTTTTTTTTAAAGCATTTATGTGGTGAATAGTGCATTTGTAAGAAGCCCTCTGCTTGCTGTCAGTGTTTTGGTTGAACTCCTATGGCTGTTTAAGATGGTTTTCTTTCTATCAGTGGAAGTTCTTGTCTCATCAATTGATTAACACTTCGCCCAAAACAGATACAGGGCGTTTGAGGATGGGAAGCTTTACTTCAATTTTGAATGAAATCACTTGGATCTGGAGAGGCTGGTAAGAGAGAGGTGAACACATCTTAATTTAAGGAATCACAGAATCATAGAATAAGAATAGTTAGGGTTGGAAGAGACCTTAAAGATCGTCTAGTTCCAATCCCCCTGCCATGGGCAGGGACACCTCCCACTAAATCAGGCTTCCCAAGCCTCCATCCAACCTGGCCTTGAACACCTCCAGGGATGGGGCAGCCACAACTTCCTTGGGCAATGTGTTCCAGTGTCTCACCACTCTCATAGTGAAGAAATTCTTCCTAATGTCTAGTCTAAATCTGCCCCTCTCCAGTTTGTATCCATTCCCCTTGTCCTATCCCCACAAGCCTTTATGAATAGCCCCTCTCCAGCTTTCTTGCAGGCCCCCTCCAGGTTACTGGAAGGTCGCTATAAGATCTCAGAGCCTCCTCTAGGCTGAAGAAGCCCAACTCTCTCAGCCTGTCCTTGTAGGGAAGGGGCTCCAGCCCTCAGATCATCTTTGTAGCCCTCCTCTGGACCCGTTCCAACAGCTCCATATCCTTCTTACGTTGAGGATTCCAGAACCGGACACAGTATTCCAGATGAGGTCTCACAAGAGAGGAGTAGAGGGGCAGAATCACTTCCCTCGCCCTGCTGGCCATGCTTCTTTTGATGCAGCCCAGGATACAGTTGTCCTTCTGGGCTGCGAGCGCACATTGTTGGCTCATGTCGAGCTTCTCATCAACCAGCACCCCCAAGTCCTTTTCTGCAGGGCAGCTCTCAAGCACGTCATCCCCCATCGTGTACTGAAAAAGGGGATTGCCCCAACCCAGGTGCAGGACCTTGCACTTGGCCTTGTTGAACCTCATGAGGTTCTCAGAGTCCCACTTCTTCAGCCTGTCCAGGTGCCTCTGGATGACATCCTGTCCTTCCAGTGTGGCAACTGCAACACTCAGCTTGGCGTCATCTGCAAACTTGCTGAGGGTGCACTCAATCTTGTTGTCAATATCATTGATAAAGATATTGAACAGCACTGGTCCCAGTACAGACCTCTGAGGGACACCACTTGTCACGGATCTCCATCTGGACTTCAAGCCATTTGACCACTAATCGAGTGATTACTTTTCATCTTCTGTTTTGCTTCCCTGATCAATTTTCCTCCTTAATACTTTGTAATGGGAGTAGTTCTGAATTACATTCTGCTTAACTCATGTTCAGCAAATACCCACTATGTTTAAAGTTTCTGATGCTAAGGTTAACTTCATGAGCTGCAGGTGCCATGAGTTGGCAACACTAACTAATGACAACAGATCCAGTTGCCTTCGAAACAAAAGAACAGTGCTGGGTACATGGTTATTTGTTTTCTGAACTACAAATTCTTCCTCCTCCTAATTCCATTTAACACATTGTGCTGCTTGTTAAGTCCCAGTCCTAAATCTAAAGCTGTGACATATTCTGGTATTGCTTTCATTTTTTAGTGGAAGCCCAGGTGAAGCTCAAGGCTGAGTAAAACCAGTCCTGCACAAAACAGATCTTCCACTGCACAATATTGACAACAAAAGTACAATAGTACTGCTGTACTGATATTTTTTTTAAAAAAAATCTGTTATTTCAATGGCAAGAAAAAAAAAAGTACACTGCAGTAGAAGGTTGCATCTAGTGCTAGAACATCTCTCTTAGTCCCAGATTTGCTGAATTACCCAGGTGGTTTGTTTGTCTCTGTTGTCCTATCCACTGGTTATTGCCTCCCGCCCCTGCCTTTCTGTTCCCAAAGAGCTTGAATGAGAGGGGTTACCATGAGCAGCTGCAGCAACAGCACCAACAAAAGCAGCAAGCATTGGACCCTCGATTTCCTGTGCTGTGCTGAGCTTGTGCAGCACCTGGGGTCTCCTGGGTTGTAGACATCTGCCGTTTGCGCATCTCCGTCCGTTCTGATCCCATGGGCTGCAAGACAGCAAGAGAAGAGAGAAGTGAGAAACACTTTGCTTTATTTTTTTTCTTTTATTTGCTTTAGAAGTCTTACTAAGAACTGCTGAAGGCCACCGCTCCAAAGGAACTGAAAACCTAAATGCTTGGTTCTTTGAATCCTTTGGAAAATTGATGGATTTTATTTAAGTGCTGTGATGGAAGGCAAGTGGCTAATGAATTCCACACATACAGAGACAGCTGTGATAGAGAGAGCAGAAGGTGGAATTAAGGGGTCTCGGAGAGCTGCAGCTCTTAGGACACTGGTATATAAGCCTGGGTCTTCAAAAGGGTTTCCTGAGGTTTTGACTTTAAGGTCAAGTGTTACAGAATTGAGGTAGTTGGAGCCTCTTCTTTTCTTTCTCTTGATTAGCACAGGCTTAGTGATGTTTGAGTGAGACACCTGAGGTCTCTTGAAAATCTGGCTTTCAGTGGGTATTGAGGGTGTCTTAAAACTGCTGCTTGCCCTGTAGTAAAAGGGAAGGACCAATGCTTATCTGTTTGTTATAGATCTGACTGCCACAAGTTTCTTAAGTGTTTTTCTCTCAAAAAGGAATCAAGTGCTGCTTTGAAGATGAAGAATTACTTGTGGAGAAAACACATGACTGTAGAGAATTAAGATTTATCATGCAGGTTTTTGGTCACCTCCCCCAGCTGAGGAAAGCATGAAACACTTTTTGTGTGGAAGCACTGGTTGTAATTTTTTACACTGGTCTAGAAAACCTTTTTGGAGCCAGAATTCTGCAGATTGTGCAGAGGAATGGTGTTAGTAAAATTACAAGTCTCCTTGAAATACCTGTCCCTTTCTGATCTCTCTGTGAACTTCAGGCTTGCTCGAGGCTCTCCATATTATGCTGAAGGTTGTACCATATTTAAGTGACCTATGGCTTTTACAGATAAAATGACAGCTTGTACAGAGATGAGTATGTCTTTCTTAATTTTGATTGTATTACATTTGTGGATACATAACTAGTCATCCTCCGATGTCGTGAGATCCCTTTGTGTGTAGGTTTTTTCAGGTTGCTAAACCTTCTTTTGAGGCCATGACAATTGTAGGGTAATTAAAATTAGTTGCTATGATTTTTGAGTTCTTTGTTTCAAGTCTGATACTAAATTATCAACAACAAAATCTTATCAGCTGAATACTGGAGGGTTAAAAGTTGCCTTCCTTTCTAAAATGTTTAGCCAGGTTTAGGAAGCCAGGTTTAGGAAATACCATTGTTGTAACCTGGGGGAGAATGCACAGACATTGTCAGGGACTTAACAGTAGTGTCAGGAGAAGAAAGGAGATCATTTTAGTAGAGTGCAGCATTGTGCTGAATTTTTTTCTGCTGATTTTTTTTCTTCTGAATTTGTTTCTCTCTTATAGAGCTTAATAGTTTTTGTTTTTGTGAGAACCACCCACTCTCCCAAGAGCACGACATGCTGAGCAGAAGATACACCTGTTTTGCAGGAGGAATAAAATATAAGAACAACAATACAGATAGAAATAATAACCCATTTTGTAACTCTGTAGACCTGCCCTGAGAAGCGATACCTAAATGCCCAGAAACAGAAAATCGGAAAAAGAACACAATACCAAAAACCCCACAACCTTTCTTCTTTCAACATGTGGAAATATAGATGTGGAATGCAGAATACATTTGCAGATTCAGATTTCCTTCCTTCAGAGTTTCAGATTCACAGGAATAGAAAGAAGTGCTAAGCATTAATTTCCTTGGAGATACCTATGCTTTTTAAAATAGAGCATCTTCATATTTCAATTAGAAAGTAACAGCATATGAAGTGCTATTGGAATGATAATATATCTAACAATATTTCAGGCTGTTTTGGACACTAAACAATTATTATTGATTAGAAAAGTGTAATTTGGATTCACATATGTGCTGTTTATATAGCCTAATCCATCCACTCCTACTGTTGAAATGTTTTATGTGGATAGTTCACACGTTCATATATATAATCCATATTACAGTTGAACTGACAGTGGTCTGAGTAGAAAAACTGGTTCCTGTTGGCTGTTTTCCATGGACAAAGGTAACGGACAGAACAAGTAAGAAGAAGAATACACTCCTCCTCTCCACCTCATCCCACTATGGCTTAATTCAAGAGATCTTTCTGGATCCATTTTTACTATTTCAGGTTGTTCTTTAGATTTGTTATTTGACATCTTTAATGAAAGGGAAGTGTATATAAGATATAAGCAGCAGTATGGCAAATACCAGTTTTCTGGTATTATAGTTTTTTTATGAATGTTCATCATTGCATGATTTCTCAGACAGTTTATAGAAAATGAAGGATTGAGCAACACAAAAATTCAATAATTTATTTTTTTCAGATTAAAGGATTTTCATTTTTATTTGGCAGATGTGGACCAACTTGAATAAGCAAGTAGGTTTTGGTCATTTATGTGATGATTTTTTTAAAGGTATTTTTAGCAGATAAAGCATGCTTTCACAATAGCACAGCTGCGTTACAATAATTGGAAATAAGAGAAAGAGAACTGGAATATATCTGTTAGCTTAAAGAAAGCCCAAGCTTTTGAATTACAGAGCTGTTTAGTGATTATTTCCTGTGGCAGTTGACAGTCATATTGTACATTGCATAGAGGTTTGGAGTGGATCATAAACTAATTAGGATGTGACTTTCTGCAGTGTATTAGAAGGAATACTGTGGTAAGATACAGGAAGTAATTTACTCCTCTGTGCAAGAACTATGGGTATTGCATTCCAAGAAAGACGGAGCATCTATCGAAACATCTAAGAAGATGTTAAGAAAGCATGACTAACGCAGAAAAACTGGGTTGTTACTCTAGAAAGGGGAACTGAGAAATGTATTGCTCTTCTGATCATTAGAAGATTATGATATTTTATTGTTCTCTCTTTCAGAGATAAATAATGAATTAGCTGGGGCTAAATAAAATCTAGGCTCAATTTTATAGAACAGCAAGATGTAGAGGACTGAGCAGTTATGGAGATTATTACCAAGCTGTAGAAACTCCTTGGGCACGGACAGTATTAAGAGCCATAAGACAAAAACATAGCAGGCTAGTCCAGGTTCGCAGAACAAGCAGTGTGTAAGTGATCCATCCCAGCACTGTTCTTCTAACTTCATTGTTCCCTGCTTTTTTTTTTTTTTTAATGCAGCTCTGGCTCTAAATCAAACTTGTTGAGGACATTGTTCTGTATACCTTTTGACCTGTACCAACTCCCTTTGGCCACATACTACTTAATTTGCAGGAGAAGTGGATGTCTTACATATAAAATGTAGGGTTTTGTGGTTAATCCTTCAACCAGAACTGCAAAATAAAGTGTGCAAGTTTGCAGCACCATTTGTTGCAAATATATATCCTATCTGATTATACTGAGACCATGCAATGCCCGATATGAGGCCTGAACACACAGTAAGACATAGGCTTTGCATAAAACACACCTTAATTTCATATGTATATTCATGGATATGCACTGGCTTTCTAGATTTCTTTGCTGTCTTTTAAAAAAAGATAATTATATATTTTTTTTAAGGAAAGGTAAATTGGGGAGACACAAACTGCACAATTTTGCAGCTGCACATGGTCATATAGGAAGTTTACCATGAGCTCCCTATTTAGTGCTTTTGCTCTCCCATAAACTTCTCTTTGGCTGGAAGAGAGGCAAAGGCACAGACAAGAGAATTTGTGCAAGTCATCTAAGGATTCATTTTCAAAGAAAATTATCATAAAGTACTAAGGCTATCCAAGTATGACTGTACACAGGGAAGTATAATGATCTTGGAGGTTGTACGGAAACAAAAATGACAGAGATGAAGCAAGTTGCCTGAGCTCATGCAGTGAGCTAATAAGAGAGCGACTAATGGGTCACAAAAAGGAAAAGCCTTATTTTATGTCTGGAGTTCTTTTTCTGTTACCTCTAGTATATCCATAATTTCACTACGGGTCATCAAAGTTCTCAGTCAGAGAATGGACACTATCAACAACTCCGGAGATGATTATTTGTATGAATTTACAAAATTCCTTGCTTCTTTACAGTACAAGCCACGTTAGCAACAATTTAAACAATTCCTTGAATGACTTGTGGATCTGTGGGAATGGAGCCAGCTATTTTTTTGCCTTTGGTAGACTTTAGGTGCTCAGAGCAAAAAGGAGAGGGTTTTTTTAGACCTCTCAATTAAAAAAAAATCCGTTCATATAATGTTATGGTGGTTAATTTGGGATGTCAGTCTGATTTGGTCACGCAGTAGGTCTAAAACGAGTTTGACAATCTGTGCCTGTGTTCTTTGCATCAATGATAAGACTAACAGTATGTGTTAGTTGCAGAATTATTCACCTGTGGATCTTACTGCTATAGTGTCAGTGATCGGTGACCTCTTCAAGTTTGTTATCCCACCGTATTAGGCTGAAAAGCCTTAACCAACTGTTATCAAAAACAGTGGAAGTATGACTGCTAATTTTGTAAGAGGGCTTTTTTAGTTTCTAGACAAGTATTGTGGGTGATCAGGTTATTTTAATGACGAAAAATCTGAATCATCAACAGCATTTTGACTTTATAACTTACCTTAAAGTTGTTAAAGGGAATGACATCTGTTGATACTGCTGTTTAGCTAAATAATTTTCTTTCCCTATTCAAGCTGAGCATACATTTGGCAGACCCACAGGTGGTGAAGTAGGGTAAGTGGCACGTGGGTATTGTTCCCCCAGCTGCTGCATTTCCTAAATAGTATATAGGAGGTGGCCTTAACTTGTCCCCACACCTGACTGTGATGCTTAAATAATGGTCACTGTTCTCTTAAACCAGTACTATGATGTTGCAGAGAAATAAATGCACGTACAGAGTTGGGCAGGGAAAACATTAGTTGTAGCAATCAGCTGAAAGATTCTGGAGCTCAAGGAGCCTTCACAGTTGAAGTGTGTATAGAAGCAAGTGCATTCAAGGATAGACCAGAGCTATTATTTGGCTGCAGAACAAAGGGTGCATTCCTGAGGAAAACAAAGTGTACATCCATCCTCCTACACCTGGCACTGCCAGGTAGATCACTTAAATCTGACAGGAGGCTCAGTCAATATGGCATTGAAATGGGCAAGAACCTGTGACTGAACAGATTTCTCATAGAGAAATTCTATAATGCAGTCAGCAATAAATGAATAAACTAGGTGCATCATGTGGAAACATCAGTGCTAATGTTCTTCCACCAGCCAAAATATTCTGTTCCTTATTAGCAGCTGTACACTTTGAAAACGGCAGTCAGTAAATACAGCTTCTTGTCACACTGTCCTCCCAGGACAGTCACTTATTTGGTCAGCTGGCACTTGGAAATAAAAATAAGATGGAGATGGTCTTTCTTAGGTCTTCAGTTTCCATGGCATGCAATTAGTATCTGGTTTTAAATGGATTTTTTACTGGCTACTAAATACTTTCTGTTTTATTTCCCTGGACAATCAAATATAAGTATGTCCATCAACAAAGAGGATATTTTCTTTGGAACATCAAGATCTCATATGATCAGAGAAAATTCCATCCTAGTTTTTATATATTCAGTTTTGAAGTATTAAAGTTGATTATACATAGTGTGCATCAGATTTTCAGCTGCTGGAAAACTGCATCACTTCAATATTGCCAGTGAAGACAAGGGGATTTATACCGGCTGAGGATCTGATCTGGTACTTGTATTATATTAATGCTGCAGAGAAAAGTGACTTCTTATTTTGGATTGGACTTAATACCAGGTGGTGCTAAGCAGAGGTGTTATGAATTGTCTGAAATGCCTTTCTTCAAAATTTGTATAAATGTTTGGTTTAAAAATCCTCCTGCTTCCTGAATGCATTAACACAGATGGATAGAAACAGTGAGTTTTATTTTCCCACTGAAAGTTACTTTTTCCATCTTACTAAGAAAATGCAGAGAATGAATATGTGTCGGTGCACATAAATTATTGTTCTCTATTCCTGCTCAGACTGAAGTTTTGTATTTCTTCTTTGAGAGAAGAATTACTGTTTTGGCTACAAAGTGAATACAGAGAGGGACATTTTTAATTTTTTCAATGTAGTTTATTTAGATTTTTAGATATATTTAAATAGTTAGATTCAGACTTATGAGATGCTGTTCTCCTCCTTAAGGTCTTTGCAAGTTCAGGAAGACCAACATCTCACAGGTTCAAGCTGAAATTACTGCTCTGTTTTGAAGGTTGGTTGTCTTTTTTAAGTCACTTGAGTAGTGACTTAAAAAAAGCTCTGGTGCTTTCCTTCCTTAAGTCAAGGTTATAGTGCTTATTCAAGGTAAGAAAGGAAGGTCCAGGAGGCATCCAAATGGATGGATTTATCAACCTAGTTTGTGACACATTTATCCCCTAATACACCCAGATTTCAAAAACCTCAGATGCTCCTTGGTCTCTTGTTCTTAATTCCCCATTACCTTACAGCAACCTAGTGTATTACAAGAAAGCTGTACCATAAAATTTGCTTCACTGAGGAAGAACAAGATAATCAAAAAAGGCTTTTATTTCTCTAGGTTACCTCCTTCAAACCAAAATAGACATTTCAGTGCTCTAAACTACCTATGCCTCCTTTATCTACTCAGATTTCCAGACCTCTCAGGAAGTGCTTTGAGAATGAACAAATTGTGTGAGAACCCTCTGTGCTGGATGCTCTCAGCACTTCTAAGAACTGGGATCTGCATTCTCTGTCCCCACCTTCTGCACAGATATGTGCCTTGTTTTAAAATGGCTTTGAGAAGAAAATAGAGGATTTAAAAATTGGAGACAGGCTGCTATCTTGTACGTATTTTTTAAAGAATCCAAAAGTACTTTTAGACTACTGATGGAATGAGGTGAGATACTTCTAACCAAAGGACTTTAACCTCTACCATCTCAAGCATCATTTAATCCCATCCTAGGTACAGTTTTAACCAATTGCTGGATAGAACATGAAATGTATCTCTATGTCCAGTTGTATCACTTTGCCAAAAGTAATGACAGCACTATCAAAGACACCTATGTCTGCTTAGTGAGGGTTTGGGTAGCCATAATGGAATAGAAAAAAATATGACTTTCTCGTTCATATGGATAGAGAAGGACTAATGGGTGCTTTCCTTCTGCTGGTTCACGTGTAAAATCAAGTCACTGTGGGGAATCAGATCCTTGAACGGGACAGTCTGTTTCCAGATGACATCAGGAGTTCTGTAGTGGGGTTCCTTGCAGTGGTGGGGTTGGCTGGACCATACAAGACTCTCTGAATCACGCTTTACTGCACAGTTCTTACATCCAGCTGGCCCATGTTCCTTGGGACCAGTCCAGCACACGCATTATCCATTCCTAGTGATTATCTTGAACTACATACAAAACATCTCTTAGCTACCTAAATTGTGTACAAAAAAAAGATGTCCTACGTGATTATTTCTGCATCTGCAGGAGATTTCTTCTGACTACTTACAAGTGACTGGCTACTTATAAGTCTCCTCTGACTACCTGCATGCTATGTAGAGTTGGATCAATTTTGCAGCCTTGGAGTCTCTGGAAGGGCCACATTCTCCACTCCAGATGTTAATCAGCACATTGAAGCATAAAGAGACTTGTCTATGCACAGTGGGTCCTGCGTGGAGGAATCCACAGAACTATCCAAACGTCACATGGAAAACACCAATTAGTCAAATACTTAAGAAAGGGGAGTAGGTGTTCAGATGATCAACTTGTCTCTGGTCGATATGTTCCAATTCTTTTCTCTCTGTCTCACTGTTTCAATTTAATTCACAGTCAATTTAATGTAGCATCTATGCAGATGCCTAGATGTGCAGTTTCTGGATCTCCCAGGGAGACAGAGGTCTTTCTCTATATAATGATAACAACACATTTAGTCCGTTATAAAAATGTCCCTAAAAAGCAATGAACCAAAAATAAGAAAAATAATGGCACATGTTCTTAATTCTTATCCACCTAGACGGCATCTATGATTCATATGAAAGTACACACTCCTACTACCGAATGCTGATAAGTAATTAAAAAAAAAAGTCCAGAGATTTAAGCAAGCATCTGAAAAGCTACTAGTGACAATAGTGGAAAAACTACTGCCTTAAAAGTAATGTTGAGGTACTGGAATAAGTAAGTCTGTCATACCTTTTCCACTCTCAGGTGTGCCTACCTAACATTCAGATGATGAGGCATTTCTGTATGTAACCTTATGAATGCAAAGGAGTGTGAAGGTCAAGAGTGAAAATTATTTCTCTGATTAAAAGCATCTCGGATGATATTTAGCTTAGGTGTAACATTTATAGTATTTGCTAATATCTCAGTAGAAAGGTGAGTTACCACGAAAGTAGCCTTCCCAAAGAAGGAATATTTAAAATCTAAGCCACAAATGTCAAATTTAAAACCAAACCAAAACTCAAAATTAAAAGAAAAAAAAAACCCAAACATGAGAATACATAGAAAGGAAGATCATAGACAAAGCTTTTAGACCTTTATCCTTGTTTTGTGCTAAAGCACAATGGCATTTCCTCAGCTCAAAGCGCAAAAATTCTGTTACTTAAACATAACAAGTACTCCTTGTCCACATTACAATTACGCAGGTGTGCGAGCATTAACTTGTGCTCGGGTCCAATTTGCATTGCCACAGCAGGAAGCTTTCACAGTAACCATGCAGCCTGTGAAGCCCTGTGCTACAATGCTAGCTGACAGCCAGTTGGAATGAGTGCACAATGTGGTTCATCATAGTCCAGTTATTTTTCAGTAAATACTTTAGGCTTGATCCAAACTCCATTTAGGCAATGAAAACCACCTGTTTTCAGCAAGCTTTAGGTGAGGTTAGGTAACTCTTGCAATTGCTGCTGTCCATTTGGATCCCCCCACCAGTGAGGTGGAAAAAAAAAGAGATTCTATCCTTATCTTCTACTGTCATAAGAGGCTTGTAACTGGGGTTAAGCTCCAACTAAATCTCTGAATCTATATTTTATTAATTCAGAAATACTTTAGGCTCCAACATACTCCCACTGAAGGCTGTGGCAGTTTATTGCCAACTGAAATATGAACAGGAAGCTTGATGCTCGTGCTTCTTCCTCTTCATTGACAAATTTGACACATGGGCTTAATGCATCAAGCTGTGTACTATTTTAGATAGAGAAGAATTATAATACATGTTAATGAACTCACCCACACATATGCACATGCTTTAGGCATAGTTATCGGATTGCCCACTTAGGGAATTAAGAGCAATGGCTCTTCGTAGTTTTTCTATTATTGGAGATCTGGCTTCTTGTGGTAACGTGACTGGAATAGTATGAATGCCAGACAGCAGTTAGCAGAGAGGAGACTGACAGCCCCACAGAATAAAGCAGCTTCTTATGTCACTGCTGCACCCTAGTCTGTCAAAGGCTTAAGTGGATAAAATTGCAATAGAAAGTAGTATCTTTCTATGAGTTTAAATAACAATCCTGGGATGCTTTTATCTAAAATGTCCAGAAATTGAGTGCCTTTACCTGCTCTATTTAATTTATTTTTCCAGAGGAGCAGGCAGCTCAGAGGAGCTGGGTTCATCTATTCAGATTAAAGCATTGCTTTACATTTCAAAAGGAATGGCTGAAAATGTATCACACCCACACAGTAACAGGTAATGGTGTCTTGATCATGTCACCTGTAACTGAGGTATTTTTCTACCAAGGGCTCAGATGTCTTCTGCTCCTTTTTCTTTGCTATTCAGTGCTCCACGTTTAGCTGCCAGATCAGCCTGCTGTCCAAAAAAACCCAAAAAACTTCCTGCACTGAAGTATTTTTCTGAGTAAACTCTTTCTTGTTAAGAAACATAGTTACTTGGGGTTTCAGTGAGATTTTTTTGGGGGGGGGGGGGTTCTTAGAGGGATGACCTGTATGTCCTCTAGTAGTATTGTAAAGTATTTCTTTACTTTGGATTTTATCACAGACTTCACAATGTTACTCTAACTTCACTGACAATATTTAAACTCTACCTAGCAGGTCACTGTCATTATTCTCCTGTATTACAGGAAAGACATGAGAGAATTTTTTACCAGTTGCATAGAAAAACCAATAAATGCAGCCTGTCATTCCAGTCCAGCCGTTTATGTGGGTGCTAATGAGACCGGAACACTATGAATGCAAGTACGGATAAAACTTCATCCCATGCTGCGTCGCTTTATAAACCAGGTCATTGCAAGCTGTAGTGTCAAGTCCTTCTCCCCTGCACAGCACTGTTGGCATGCCTTGCCTTGTCTTCTGTGGCAGCTGGAGCCAGCCTCAGTGCATGTATGTCAGTTCACGCTGGCTGATCAGCTGTCTCAGAAGCAAAATCAAACAATATAAACACCAGGCTTCTCCAATGTTGGGAATTCTACCACTGCTTCAGCCCTGCTTTGGTTGGCTTTATTGTCAGAGGAAGTATTTGCTTCTAGTTATTTTTACGCAGCTTGCTTTAAAAAAAAAAAAAAAAGAAGTAAAAAAAATTCATTCAGCCTAATATTTTACAAACCTCTTTACTATGCAAACAGTGAAATCGGCGCACGCAGCAGATTGCTCTGCTCACTCCCATCATCTCCTACCGAGTGCTTGGTTGCATCGTGCTTAATTATGAATGGTCTCCAAAAAGCCCATTTTACTGTACTATGAAGTGACTCATATCACACAGAAGCTCTGACAACTCGCACCGGGTACTGGAGTCACATGGTGCTGTATTAGTCGGTGACTCATTTCATATTGTACTCGGTGCTGAGATCTGACTCATATTGAACTGTGCGAGGAGCTGACTGACATTGTACTGGTCTGAAAGCTGGTTTAAATCGGAATGACTCACCCTGGAGTGCATTAAATAGTGATTCACATACCGTTTCCTATTGATTCCGATTGCTGCGATTCACTTCAGATTGTACTACACTGGCATCTGGCTGCTCTGGCAGGGCAGGCGCTGTGGTAGCTGCCCTCTGCCTCACAAGCTCGGCTACAGTGCCAAAGGGAGCAGTGTCAGCCAGGAGAGGAGTACTACCGAAGTCAATTTAAAGGCAAAGAAAGGTCAGAATTTGACTTAGCACATTGTCATTTCGGTCATGACACCCTCCGGACTACTTTGCTTCACCTGGCTATGACAGATTTTGAAACACGCCTATAAACAGAAAGTTAAGAGTCACGAACCTCTAGCTAAGAATAGTCTGTTGCTTCTGAATGCTAGAAGATCTCTGCAGTATTTCCAACACCTTCCTTGGGAAAACTTTTCTTAATGACGAAAAGATGGGATGAACGTTTACCAGTTGCGAAGAGCTGGTAGCCGCCTAGGCTTCAGATTCATCAACTTGTGACCTGGGCTCCAAGACACACGCAAACTTTACACTCTGCAAACTCCTTCCTGGTACTTTAAGCTGAGCCCTCAAGCATCACTACTCACTCTGAAAAGCCGTGCATGGTTCTTTTGAAGGGATAAAGGGGTGTGTTAGAGCTGAGACAATGCCTCCATCATTAACTATTTGGGACCCAGGCTAAAGATATCAAAATAAGGGGGTAGAGAGAATGTAAAAAAAAGGGAAATAAAGTAACTGTTGTCTCAAAGCATTTCATAAAACTCAGTGCTAGTTTTACATTCCGTTGGCCTGAACACGCCCTTAGTTTAGAAAGATGCTCCTAATGTTACACAATGATCCTAATTTTAACCTGACCACAAACAGGACTGTCTTAGCTGATAGTGATTTCGATGCTTTGTTTACTTGAGCTAGTGGTTACTGTTTTTTTTGGTCTTGTAGTAGTGGAGCAATGGCATAACCGGCAGCGCAGCAGGTAGCTCCATGGAGCACGAGAGCTGCTGCTGCTGTTCTGTTGGTGCAACGGGCACAGGAGGACAAGAGGACTCCTCACCATTACGTCACAGCGATGCACTGTATGAAAAGTTTTGATCTTAACATTTTCCAAAAGCAAAAATGAAATAATGCAACAGTCACATCAAGTAAATTACATTGGTATTAAATTACTGTCATTGTTACTGGCATGTACAAGGACAACCTTATTTCACTTTCTGCACTTGTCTCCGATTTTCATTACTTGCTTCTTCTTACCTACTGATAAGTAACTAATGACAGGGCTCAGGAACAGCTCTTTCTCTCACCCACGGATACGCGATGTGGCAGCCTGACACTGGAAGTCTCGGTGGAATCGCTTGTTGCTTCTTGTCTCTCTAACTTTGCCGGGGAGCCGAGGGCCCCGAGAACGGCCGTGCCGTGGGGCTCCCTTCGCGACGGGGCGGGGGGCGAGGGACGCCGCCTCACCCTCATCCTCGCTCGGGAAAAGATGGGAAGGGCGCACGGCGGGAGCCGAGACGGGACGATGATGCGCAGGGAGAGGGATGCGGAGCGGGGCGCGATGCCGGCGCGGGGAGCGGCGGCACTGAGCGAGAGGGAATCTCGGTGCTCCCGGCGCCGCGCTGGGGCTCGTGGGGAGGGACGGGGCGGTGCGGGCCCGGCCGGCGACTCCAGACCCTCCGGGGACGGGGGAGAAGCGCCTTTTGCTTTCCCTCCGGCTCCTCCCGGGGCGGTCGCCGGCAGCATCGCCCGGTCCCGCGGCTCCCCGGCTGCGGCGCGGGGCTCGCGGCTGCCCGGGACGCGGTGCCCGGGCGAGACCGAGCGGTACTTACGGTATCGGCGTCGCGGCCCCGCCGGCAGTCCTCGCCCGCTTCGCCTCCGGTGGAGGCGGCTCGGGCGCCCGGGGACGGCGGCTCGGCGGCCCCGCGCATGCGCCCGCGCTGGGCTCACGGTACCGGGTGGGATTCGCTGAGCTGGAGCTGAGGCAGCGAGCCCGGGCACCTGCCGTCTGCCAGAGGCGCAGGGCTCGTCGCCGCCGGGCTCTCTCGGTTTCGGTCTCCCGTTTCAGTGGGGCACGGTGCCGCCCGCTGGGCAGGGGCCGCGGGACTCGGCGCTCCTCCCGCTCCTCCGGGGCCCTCTCAGCCGCACCCCTACCGCCACGCTTCGGGTTCTGTCTCACCGATAAGGTCCCGCCGCCCTCTGGCAGCCCCAAAGGCCGCCTGTCGGGCCGCCCGTCGGGCCGGCTGCGGCTCGCTGGTGTCACCGGGCACGGGGTACAGCGACACGAGCTTCCCGTGGGAACGAGACCGATGCGGTGCGCGAACGTCCTGAGCGTCCCAGCCTCCAGGGCTGGGCTCTCGGTTACCGGGAGAGCTGCCGGGCAGCCCTGCCGTCGGGGCTGTTCTCCTCTCGCCAGCCAACGGGGCTCTCAGCCCACCCGGCGCCCCCGAGGCTCCCGCCCCGGCGGCGGCTGGGGGTAACGCGGGCGCAGAGCGGCTCCCCCGGTGCCGGGGGGAGGAGGGGAGGAAAGGAAGGGGCAGACGCGGCCCCCCGAGCGGTACTCACAGCGCCGGGCGGCTGCGCGGCTCCGTGGCTCGCCGGGCATCTCCGGCGCTCCGGGGGGAGGCGGCTGGGCGGCGGCTCAGCCCGGCGGCCCCGCAGCAGGGCGGCGAGCGGGCAGCGGGCGGGGGCCTCGCGGCCGGCCAGCAGCGCCGCTAAACCCGCGGGGCCGAAGCGGGGCCCCGGCGCGGCTGGACGGGGCGCCGAGACGAAGCGCGGGCAAGGCGGGCGGGCGGGGAGCTGCGGCCGCAGGAAGGGGCTGCGGAGCAGAGCTGACACCGGGGCGAGGGGCCCGGCCGGCCTCGGAGGCTGCGGCGTGCGGGGGAGGAGTGGGAGCGGGGGGACGGGGCGGGGAGAGAGAGAGGGGGAGAGAGAGAGACAGAAACACAAAATAAGCATTATCGGGGCGCAGGCGGCGCCCTGCAGAACCCAGCCCCGAAAGGCTCCCCCCCCCCACCGCGGTGCCAATTCTAGGTGTGGCAGACTAGAGCCCCCACGGGTCGGTCCCTGCGTGCTCGGGGCTTCCCCTCGCCCTCCTCCCCCCCTCCCCCCCAAAGGCACGCTCTGTGATTTTAACTTTTCTAAGCCGCCCCTTTAGGTGCGGAGCAGAGGAGGCTTCTCGTGTTGAGGCAGTACCCGTTGGGGTTCAGGACGCAGGGCCAGAGGAGCACGGGGATGAGGTTTGACCTAGACTCAAAGCGCTCCCCCAAGAACGCCCCGCAGCCGCGGGAGCGCAGCGCGGCCGCCGCGCGCGTAGCCCTGTCCAGGGTCCTGAAACCGCCCCGCCTCCCGCCCGTCCCTCTGCTCGGCCCGCTCCAGGCTGCGGGCGGCAGGGCAGCCTGATCTTCCTCTTGCTTTCCGAGCGTCGTTGTCCTGGAGAGAAGAAGCCACCCTACTGAAGTATAAGGCCAAAATAGAAACAGACAGAAATGACTGTCATTCGGGCTCTGCCTCCCTTTTCTCTAGCAATGATTTCTGCCTGTTTCTTCTTAGGGCTACATTTTTTTCGAGTCCCAGCCCTTCCCATAACATCTTCCCCATTTTTGGCCAATGACCATTCTCATTACATCCAAGAGACAGAGAAGAACTGGCCTGCACAGTATGTATTTTACCAGTTTTGAGAGGACTTTAGGCCTCCAAGCTGCTCTGCTGTTTCAGGAATCCTCTTGGATCATTGAGTCCAACCATTCCTATCTGCCACTAAACCATGTCCCTGAGCACCTCATCTAACCGTCTTTTAAATACCTCCAGGGATGGGGACTCAACCACCTCCCTGGGCAGCCTGTTCCAGTGCCCGATGACTCTTTCTGTGAAAAATTAGGAGGTTATGTACATATGTAATGACGTAGATGCACCTGCCCACAGAGCTAAGGTAGAGTTGTCTACAAACGCCAGGTGGCTTGTTTATCTAACACCATTCATGCTAGGGATGATGAGTACCATCTTTTATATAATGCTATGTGCTATCACTATAGAATCATAGAATAGTTAGGGTTGGAAGGGACCTTAAAGACAATCTAGTTCCAACCCCCCTGCCATGGGCAGAGATATCCCACTAAATCAGGATGCCCAAGGTCCCATCCAACCTGGCCTTGAACACCTCCAGCATCAATAATGTTGAAAAAAATAGCCAACTTTAATAAGGTATTAACTGATCATGACCTTTCTGATCCAGCCCTTCCCACAGTGATGGTGCCACCCTTGAAGGCCAAGGCTGCTGCTATTGCAATGGAAGAACATAGCTGTGGTGTGGTGCTGCTGATGCCAGGGGAAGGTGCTTGTTGAAGCTGAGACCTGCAGGGAAAGCTGCCATTCCTGCACATAAGGAGAGCTTGCTGTTGCTTAGCAGCACCGTGTTCCCCTAGGACTGTTTGGAGAGGTGAACTAGGGTGGAAGCTGGACTATGTTCCCAGGAGAACAGAAAAAATAGAAAGATTAATTCCAACCCCACACTCCCACTGGCAAGGGGCCCTTCTGCAAATCTCTGCCCTTTTAGTTGTGGCACAAAGCACATGACTGAGATGTTAAAAACACTTCTGTGCCAAATTAAAATTGTCAAGGCCCAGACAGGACCTATGGAGTTATTACAGACTTGAGAATTATGATTAGATGATACTGCCTCACTTCTTGCAGAGATAAAGGAAGAAAGTCTCAGTAAGTGTACCAAGGTGGTGCTTCAGGTGTCCTGAGACCAAGATCAAACCCCCTGTTAACACCACCGGGCTTTGAATCCAACTCCTAGTCACTCTGCCAGGCAGAGCAGTGAGTGGATGTGACTCCCCTAAACCCTCTTTAGACTATGTTCCCAGTTTGCTTACTGACTTCTAGCAGGAATGCTTGGACAAGTGCAGGTTTAAAATACTGTCATAGTGTAGCCCCTTTGGAAGGTATGGTCTTGCTTCATCCTTCACATTTCTCTCCGAAGGGTCATGATCAGCTAATACCTTATGAAAGATGGCATTTTTTTTTCAACATTATTAATGCATGGTGATAGTGCATAGCGTTGTATGAAAGATGGTACTCATCATCACTAGCATGAATGGTGTTAGATAAACCAGACACCTAGGCTGAGCATCTTCCAGTGCCTGGTGTGTGTCGACAACTCTACCTAGCTCTGTGGGAAGGTATATCTACATCATTACATATGTACATAACCACCTAATTCCTGAAACAGCTGAGTGGTGTGGAAAGCCTAAAGTCCTCTCAAAACTGGTAAAATAGGCATCATCTTCTCCTTTCTCCCTGAATAATAGATGCAGGCAGATGGCCAGCTGCACAAGACAGAACTGCATAAACAGGAACTTGGGCTTCATTGAAATGGAGTGTAAAGTTGAGGACTTTAAGAGCTGAGAGACACAGATTTAACACCTTCCTCTGCCTGAAAAGAATCTAAGCATGCATTTCTCACCCATGAAAGAAAATTCCTCAGTCATCAGAGTAGCTTGCTCTGCACATACATGTCTGTAGTTGTACTCTTAGTCCCCACTGCTGCCCTGCTTTGTACAGGTTAATTCAACTTTACAATGACAGAGAGAAAGCGAAAAGTGAGTATCTTGACAGTCTAGTTAGGTGTGGGAGTACTGGGCCTGGGTCTCATTTCTGTTCCAAAAACTATGGTATAGAAAATGGAGTGTTTATATGTGGACTCTGTATTTAATGAAATTGTCCTGTATACCTTTGTTTGCAATATACAAGGTAAATATTAAATCAGGACTCAATTTGAATATTAGCTGCTAGTATATAAGGCATTAGGAAAAAAAATCTCTTTACTAGACTTTCCAGAACATTTTGCACTATGTCTACATAAGTTATTGATAAACTTTTAGGAGGGAAGTCTATCCAGCATGCAGCAGTTTTCTTTCATTCTACATCACAACGATATGGCTGTATCTGAGAGTCCTTGCTATTTAATATTGTCCTTTTGTACGTTTCTTAGATTCCAGCCTCTCTCTTTCTGCAGACTTGTTCAGTTAATATATTTTCCTAATTTTGCCTGTGTAGAAAGGAAGAAACCTGTTGTTGTTGTTGTTATTTTATTACTGGAAACTTGTACTGGAAACTTTTTAAATTTGTTCTCACTGAAAACGTTAAGAACAGTGATAATAATCTGTATTTTAATAACATTGTTTTCCAGCACTCTTGCAGTCACGCTTCAACAGGTGACATAACGCAAATATTAGCTCTTTTGGGCCTGTTCTGCTTTAAGGTGTTAGGACCGATTGCTGTGCCTCATACTTGAACATCTGCTCCTTGTCCATGGAGAGGTCATAAACATTTGTGTGGTGCCTTGTGGTTACTTATCTATTTTAGTGTTTCCCACTCACTTCAGTTGTTAAATAGAGAGTTTCTAGATTGCTGAATGGAGCTGATTGACAGTGAATTAGGGAGCAATTCAAACAGAAAATGAGAAGCCATTTTTTACTCTTTTCATTGACATGAAAACACCCTTGTTACAAATAATTTTGAAGACTGAGAGGCTTTTCTGGGAGGAGATATTTTCATAAGTAAAATGACGTTCTAGGGACATTAGTTAAACTTTAATTTTCTTTATATATCAGCAATATTCTAGTATTTGCTTTATCTTATTCCTTAATAAAAACTTAACATGTAAAAAAAAATAAGTAATTAAAAGATGCATTTTAAGTAACAATAATTTGAAATTAACATAAAAACAGTGGTATTACAGGGAACAGCTCTGTTAAACTTATAAATACTTGTATTCTTTTAATATCAGTTTCTTACAGGTGTAAGTAAGCTTGTTCTTAATCGATTTATTAGTAATTGATTTCCAATAGAAGATGTGGGTTCAATGTTGATGAGAGGCAGAAAATAAAAGAGTCTTCAAACGTGTAAAACTAACAATATTGCTGCATGAATCCATAGAGCACTGATTAACTTGTCCCACATACAGGGATGCCTTTTAGTACTTGATTTTTCTTCACGATTAATAGCAATGAGTTAGTTCACTGGTAGAATGTATTTTGTGTGAACTCGAGTGTGAAAGTTCTGCTGGGAAGTTCCTCCCAATGCCATCTCATTTATACTGTCAAAATGTAACTGTTCAGCAGGAGGTATGTAGAGCGTAGGGTTTCTCTTAGCCTTTTGCTGAAGGATGAAGTTTCCTTAAGCTCTCACGCTAAACCCTGTGATTACATTATGTTAAGATTAATGCTTGAAAAGTTATCATAATGGTTAGACTTGGCTTAGGTCTCAGTGCAGCCATTGATGGCTCTGCTTAGGACTTTGATAATTATTTCAGCACTGTAAGGTTATTTTCTAGGGTGATGTACTTTCTTGAGGTTGGCTAATCCTGGATGTATGTTCTGCCAGAACTCTCAGCATCAGTATTTATATCAGTCAGTTGGTACTCTGAAGTCTTGAAAGTCTGGAAACAAGCCTCTGCTGTTTCCGTTCACAACCCTGTTTCTTTTCATATCACAACTTCGTTACTTCTAAGGAAGAGGAACCTTAAAGAGAAATAATCTTCACGATGGAATTAAATATTAGAAATAAGCAGATTTTTTTTTTTTTTTCCCAGCAATAGAATGGAATGCTGGGTTTTACAGCATCACAGTCAGCTCAGTAACAGCTCTGCTCCCTATTCTGGCCCCAGTCCAGCTGATGCATGCAGGCACAGTGGGCTTCATGAGCCCTTAGACAGAGAACTGGGGGACAACTCATGTGCTTAAAATCCTTGTTGACTCAGAGTTCTGGCAGATTGACAGACTAGCCAGGAAGCCGGTGGCTTGGGCAAAGACAGTCTAATTAGAAATCACACTATGACACAAAAATTGAAATCTTTGCTGAAGTACAAGTGTATTAAGAAACTATGTTGTTCATTTCATTTCCCATGTTGGGCAAATTGAAGCCTCGCTATACTCTGTCTGACCCTCTCACCTTATGTACATCAGTAAATAATTAGAAATGTAATGGCAACTACATTTTTTAAATCACAAAATTAATTTATGGCTCTAATTCTATCTATAAACCTTTGAATTATTTGGAACTATTAGAAAACCTTACAGGTTTGGGTTAATTACAAAAATAAGAATTTTCCCATCACAACAACGTTCTGTTAGTGTATGTTCCTAAGACAGCATAGAATCCATAGTCAAACCTCTACGTCTGGACAAGGTCTGGACAAAATGTTGACCAGAAAAAAGATTATCTTCTACAAGGAAAAATTTTGAGTTTCTGAATGATTAAAGCAAGCCACTTAAGAACTCATTACAAGCTTCCAGAAGGTGTCACTGTGCACCTACAATTTGAATGGGGAAACTGAACAGCTGAGAATTTGTGCCAAACCACTATTCCTCCTACTGCTTTTAGGGGTCCTTTTCTCTGCCTATAATGTAAATTAAATGAACGAAAATAGGAGACACAAATATTTTCGTCTTTTTGTGATTAGCAAAGGAAAGGAAAACATCTTCATAGTATCAAGAGGTACCACCCAAGAGGTACCTATCTAACTATGACCTGCAGAAAGGTTTTGGGTCACACATAATCATATTATTACACAGGACCCTCACTACACCAATGCTTGGTAAGTAATAAATATAGTTAAATTAATGAAGAATCCAAAACTCACATGACTGCAATTTTGAGGTATAGAAAGTAGTTTGTAGTTACATTCCAGAGCAGATTTGGAGATAGAGATTCATGCAGCAATATGGAACCAATGTTCCCTAACAGCTCAGATTTTCAGAGTAGTTCAAAGTTAGTCTGATAGCCCCATTACACAACATGGCTGCACAGTAACATTCCCATTTGACAAGATTCCTCAGGAAGCCACTGTGACTTCTGCCATTGAGTTTTCATCAGATTTTGACTTAAGATTGAAGGAATTATGCAGCCATGTTAAAAGGCTGGTAGAAAATATAACTCACTTATAAGATGTGGTGAAGAACACAAAAAGAGATCAGAGCTAGAATACACTAGAATTCCCTTGAAAAAGAACAAAAAATAAAGAGCAAGATAATGAAAGACTGCCAAAGAGTATGAGGTTGAAAAGAATAATATTAGAATTGATAATATTGTAGGCCAATAGTTGCTAGCATGAAGAACAAATTCTGTATTTGTATTATTGCAGACTAGCTTGAGGTGGTGACCAGCAGTATTTCTCCAGCATCTTAAAAAGACCTTTGAAAGTCAATGGGAGGAAGAGGAGCTGATCTGATAAGAATGATGGTGAGGCAGTGGTGCAAACGTAGTTCGGAAATGGGAAAACTTCAGGTGACATATACTGCAGTGTATTAAGTTATCAATGTTACTGAAAAAGTACTGATTTAGAGAGGTCAGGTTATCCCTCTTACATAGGTACTCCTGTGGAAGTGAGTGGAAAGTCCCGGGGCTTCCTTGCAGAATCTCTTACTAATCTTTCTTCCAGACGTACCTTATGCAATCTTACCCGTGTCAAAATGTACGCCTGGATTAGAGAGGCTGTGATTGCAGACAGCACAAAGTACCGGCTAAACGTCACACTTGCTTTAGGCTTAGGAGCAGCGTTACAGTTCCCATGTTTTCCTTGACACCCCAGATATCAAGTTACAGGTTATGGATATAGAAGAAGTAAAGAATAAAAAAAAAAAAAAAAAGAAGAAAAGAAAAAGCTCAGAGGTACTGAGTTTTTGAGGAGGGTGCTTGGCGTGTTCATGTGAAACCACATTTCTCCTGCCTGCTACTCAGAGGAACTGACACTCCTTTCTGCAGGCTGGACCTTTTCCTCTGGGCACTCTGGAGATGTCTGTCATGCTTCCCTGTGACTGGAAATACACTGCACTTTGCTGTGGATGCTCAAAGCATCCTGAGAGAAGGAGAACAGTAGTTCAGATGGGTAGAAATTTAGACAACCTTATTTTTATATCCCATCCTTATGCATCATTGTTCAAACCAACTCTTTAATAGACCACACCTGTGATGGTTTCCCTCCATTACACTACTGTTTTGAAAGACCATGCTCTCCTTCCAGACAGACAAAACATTCCTCCCAACCTCCTCTCTGCAGTTCATTTCAAACCTTCTGCCTGACCAAACATTAAAAAGACAAAGTGGGACTGAAAGTGTCCTGCCTGCAGTAGCCTATACTTTCTACTCTGATCTGTAACAGCTTTAAATTATTTCTCCTGATTGCTTGGAAAGGCTGGCAAGAAACTAGTAGAGTTTGGCTTTTCTTTCTCTTTAAAGTGTGTCTGCTTGCAAGCCAGTACGACACTTGTGAGAGCACAGTGTTTTTATGAGTCTGAAACGATTTTATAGTCTGAGCATACTACACTTGTTTAGGTAAATCATTCAAGCAGAAGTTATTCTTGTACTTAAATGAAGCACATGCATATCTGCGTAGGGTCTGGATGAACAGAATAAGCACAGTGCAGTGAGGAAGGCTAGTCTGCCATAAAAATATCAATCATCTTTCAGAATCAAAAATTTCAGTGAACATAAAGAAATGCTAGTTTGAAAAAACATCCTTGGCATTTAAGGCTGTGACTCACTTTATAGGTGTTCTGACTGGAGAGCTATCCATCTATTCCATGCCAAATCATCCAGAAGATCTGAATGTAAATCAAGAAACATCCTCTAATCCCCTTATTTACAACCCATTATATACAGATTTTATAGACATCCCGTTTATTGACATACAGAATTCTGAGTAATGTGAACCAGTAAATAGAGCAAGGATTGGCAAGTGAAAAAAAAAAAAACCAAGACAAAGGGATGTGGCTGATAGAAAAACAATAATCCACCTGCCTTGGAGTGAAGTTTAAACTTGCGGTGAAACATATAGTTACTTATGCTGTAGACAAACAAGGTGCATTTATTCCTTGTGTGGCCTCTGGGAGAAGAGTTATGGTCTCTTCTTTGCATTTCCTGGCTTGGCGGGGCTTTAACTTGGACCTGCTCTCAGGAGGATTTGCCTAGCTGTCACCTAGCAACCTAGAGCTGGACTTTGAACTTAAGGTATTTGTGGTAGGATACGCTGATCTCCTTTTGCATCTTTTGACTGGATTATAAAGAGGTGCAAATGAACAGGAGTAAGAAGCTGTCCTGTTATTGCACAGAAGGGGATAGCAAAATGTAGGACTGAGTAAGCTCTAAATGTCTTAAAAGAAACATTTATTTTCCCAAAGTCTTTGAATTTTTTTTTGTGGAAAGAAATTGTTGTGAAAAAGCATGTATGTGATTCATAGCTTTTGTGTCTTTGCATCACTCATGGAAAACGCATATCAGGCAGCATGCATTATATACAAACAGGCAAGAAGTAAATTACTTTTCATGCTCTCAACATATATAACAAGAAGTAATGGATTTAAACAGCAGGCAGGGATATTTAGGTCAAATACGGGTCTTTAATGGTAGGATGGTGAAGCATTGAAGGCTGCCCAGACGGTTTTTGAGGTGCCTTGTTTATCTACAATATAAGTAACCATATGTTTCATTACCAGCATCAAAACTTCACCCTGAAACAGGCAGAATATTATTTTTCCATTAGCCATATCCCTTTGTCCTGTTTTTTCACTTGGCAATTCTCACTCTATTTACTGGTTCACATTACCCAGAATTCTGTATGTCAGTAAACTTCACTGTGTTAGTGAAGTTTTAAAGAACAGGCAAGGTAAAACCATGCCAGGAAGGGCTTGAGGATGGTTCATCCTAGCAGCAAAGGTCAGATGACATTTTCAATCTCCCACCCAGAACTGCCTTGGATGATACTGCATCTCACATCATTCTTCTGGTCACTGGAAGGATTTGCCAATTAGAACGACCGACTGATACCTGCAACCCAGGCATGACTTATTCTAGTACGAAGGGATTCCTCCGGCATTCAGAAATCCCTGAGAAATCTGAGCTGGAAAAAACCCCACACCATAATTCCTCTTTCAATTGGATGTGAGGTATATTGGAAATAAAGCAGGGTGTGATGGGAACACTGTGCTCAGATGATCTCTACCACATGATGGCCTCTAGGAGAAACCATCAGAGGAACACCAACTGGTTTTTATATCTTATCAGTAAGGGGCTGTTGAGGCACCGAAGTACTTCATTTTAGTTTGGTATTTTACAGGAAATCATTCACTGTCATTGGTCTGGGTGTGAGAGACATCATGGAGTAAAGGTCAATTCATCTGGATACACAGATGCCCAAACTAGACACCTTTTTTAAGAAGGCCTCCGTGGCCTTCCAGAGAAATGTTGCTTTTCCCCAGTATCCTCTATGTAAACTGTTGATTCTTGCTGGTGGAAGGACACCTTAAATTAATATATTTGTAGATCTGAAGTTACCTATATATCAAATTAATTGATTTAGATTTAGGCTGAGTGGATCATTTATTAAATAGCATGGCATTTTGTTCCACTTAAATAAGGTCATCTTATATTAATTAAAACAGTCTTTGTAATTCAGGCCAGTCTAGGACTGTTTTTGCTGAAAAAATTCTCGAACTACTGCAAAAACAGTTTTGTATTCATAAAATTCTTTCTGACAGTAATATCCTAATCAGCCTAGGATTCTGCATTTTTCCATTTCAAAGGTGCGCAGCTAAAAAGGAAATTTTAGGGCTATTTCAAAGGTAAAATATGTAAATCACTAAATTGGAGAAAGATATGATTGCAAGTTAGTACAAATTATCTCTGAGGACTAAAAAATTTGCACACCATTAATATACAATCAATCTACCCATTAACATGTAGTACATTATTATTTTAACAGTTTTTACAAAAGAATGCCCTCTGCTGTCTGCGCAGCTATTATTGGATCATAGACAACTCTGAGCAATACATCTAGCTATTCTGAGAACAGTGTTTCTGTGTGCAAAAGAGAAATCTTTTATGAATTAAAAAATATTATTATGCCATATAATTACAGAAAAAGAAAGACACTTTGAAGAGCTCTTTGTTTCACAGAATAGTTGAGGTTGTAAGGGGCCTCTGCAGATCTAGTCTAACCTCCTGCTCTCAGGCTTCCTACCACGTCAAGACGGGTTTGAACACTTCTGAGGATGGAGATTTTACAGCCTCTTTGGGCAACCTGTCTCACTGCTCAACCACTTCCACAGTAAAAAAACTTTTTCTGCCTGATAGAATAATTCCTGCGTAAGCTACTTTCTTCTGTTCGTGTATTATGTTAAAGACTAGAACATATTATTACATTTAACGGTTTGAGCTGCCCAGGCAGACTGGTACACTAAGGACATTCAGAGGAGATAGGGGGAATACACTACACCAAACCAACCATGAAAGTTCTCTGTAAGGCTGCAAGTGATGAAAATGAGTCCTATCCACTGATATTAGCTAAGACAGTGGCTTACTGCATATTTTCAGCGCAAGGCCTGCTTAAGGGTGCCCCATTCACAACACATTGCGCTCCTCCATGGCTCCCAGCAGGACCCAAGCTGCTAAACTAAGCACCAGTGGCTGCACCCTCATCCTGCATGAGCAGAGCTGGCATCTAAATGTGCCACTTGAAAAATGCCAACACACTGCATGGAGAGCTGCTTCACAAGGGAAGAGGAAACTCCCAATTACAGGAAACAGCATTTAGGTCACATCTTTCAAAGTTATGGGACTGATTTGGCACTGTAGGTTCATCATCCTTCATTTGGGAGACAGATACCCAGATACCACCCAGCCCCACATGTCTGAATGCTGCTGTCAGCATATCCGTTGGAAATACAAGAGATACGGGCTCAGATCCTTCTTTCTCTCTGAATTTGCGTGGGTTGATCTCTCAGGCTGGTGGCCTGGCTGCCGGAGGCAGTTTGTCAGCCTCAGCTTTCACAAGTGCCCTCCCTGGCCTGGACCCTGCTAACCAGATAGAGGAGAAGGACGATGACTTTCCAACCTCGCTGCAAGAGACCTCCCTGTGGATTTCAGTCTGGGCTTCACTGAATACCTGCTAGAAAGGACAATGGAAGTATTTCTCAGTGAATCTCAGACCTGTGCTTGATAAGTGCCTTAAAAACATAAAAGCATTACTTCCTCCTCTATACAAAGAATATTAATTATACACAAAAGAATGATTTCAACACAAGAGGAGGAAGGGGCACTTGCTGTATTTCTCACAGACACATTGCAGTAAGTAGTTAGGTTATGCATGTGACGTGTGTGGTTTCAAGTCACCGGAGGGAAAAGTTTTGAATCGGGACTTCCCATAACTTGGGCAATAGCAATAAGTGCTGGGCTATCAAATGAGAAAGGCCTCTTCTGTCCTGCACCAGGACAGGGAGGTGTAATTTCAGGAGTGCATCTGAGTCCATGATTCAGAAATGAAAGGAGAGGCCTATCCCTAATGTCATTTGGTGCTTCTGCTGATGGCCACCTCTCCAGAATGGTGGCATTTTGAGTCCTAACCCTACGTACTCAGTTCTGCCCATATGTATGCAGACACCCAGTCCCCAGCTCACATACGAGGGCTCTAGTGGACACCAGAGCACCTAAACGCAGCACACAGTAATGCTGGTCACTGCATGACCACAGTGTTTTGTAGGTTGTGTGGGTTTTAGCTACGAGAACAATTAATAAATAGCTATTAATATTCATTTTAAATAATCCCACACTTTTTCCATTCAACTTCTCAGTTTGTTTTACTTCCCTCACTCCATACAGAAACTGTAGGAGCTTTACCTGACCAACAGATTCGGACTCTGGTGAATGTAAATCCTCAAGAATAAAACTTCTTTGTGGATTAACCCCGAGATACTGCATCTGGTGCATCAGGACTGCTTTGTGACTTCTGAAAGCAGCAATTCATGAAACAGGTTTTTCCTTGGAGCAATTACCTTGTAAACATGAGAAACCACTTCCAGTTTTTAGCTGAACCCTCTTGCAGGTCTGGGTTGCTGTCAGGCCTTAATCTTCCTAATAGGTACGCTAATGAGATGCACAGCAATATTTTGCTGGATCCTGCAGGTCTCAAAAAGGATTGATACAGTCTACAAAAAACCCTGCAGGAGCAGCTCCTTCTTAACTAATAAAAACACCTCAGGGACAAGATAAACCCTTGTTATAAAGGATACATGTAAGAAAATAAAATTAGCCAGCACAGAAGACCACAGAATGATAATGTTCTCTAACTTGTCCTTGAAATAGTTTTGCTTATCTTTAAAATCAACTGCATATGATTTTACCTCATTATATTAATCTGTAAAATAAATCTATAATTAACTTAATTTATTCAGCAAAATATCCACTCTTTTCTCTACCTAAAAATTATACTGTATTACCAAAGAAGTCATCAATAAGACTAGATGCTCATAATTTGATGGTCCTAAATTCCCTGTCAGACTCCCATTCCTCTCTCAGACTGTTAGCTGCCAAGTGATTCAATCCTCAGCTATGCAGTTGGCACCCCTTGTCCATCTCAAATATAAGAATTAGATAGAAATGTGACTATTAAACTAGTTTAATCCTGCTCAAAAGAACAGAAAGGATGTGTACGTGGTGTAGGTTTTTAAAAGCTTGTTCCTAACACCCAATGACACAATCACAAGCTTCGAGACACACAAATGCTATTGTGACTAACTGTGAAAAACACACTTCACCAAATAAACGCTCCTGACATGAGTGTGTACTAGGGAGAGATAATATTAACTGAAGAGGGTAAGTATACTAATATCAGGTCTTTTCCTACTCTTATAAAAGACAAAGACAATACCTGACTTCAGAGGGACTGTTAACAGTAATTAATGACCGACAGCATTCATCACTAGAAGACACTACAGTACTTGGCAAACCAATGCAATCTTTCAGCTGGCATGTTGTCCTTTGCAAATAACATCATCTACATTTTTGACCTTTCTGGAGTTGTTTGTGAATGGTTCCTTATTTTTTAAAGCAAATCCTGATTCATAGCTGTTGCTGAATAATTTAGATGAGCTATGCATGGTCACGAGTGACTTCCACATTACATGCAGTTCATGGAATAATGTTTGACACCTTCAAATACAAAGGATTTCTTCAGAGCTGAGATCAGCTAGATGAAGGGAAAAAAAAAAGGATGCTACACTTCCTCTGAGCTGCTCCTCCAGACGGCGTGCTTGTGGCCATTTCCGTTTCCACCCAATATCCCCTGCAGAATTCAAACAACTAGGAATTGGCAAAAAGAAAGGTAACACTGGTATAACTGGGGTCTCATTAGGCTCCAGCCTAGAGGCTGATGTTAAAGGAAGCTTAACAGCCGCTCTCTGCCTTTCCTTGGCGCACACCTCATCACTTTACACTATACTGTTGTTCATCTCCCTTCTCCAAGCCTCAGAGAACAGAACCCCCTTACAGCTAAGGCAAACCTCAACAGGAGCTGTAAAGGATTCAGCTTACCAGGGAACAGCAGGAAGAGGGCTGCTCCCTTAGGGGAGGTAAACTGGAAGCCAACGGGATCCTACAGCCTACTGTACAGTACTTGAGCAAGGCAAACGGGACAGACACAGTGATGGCCCAAACAAGGTCCAGATCATAAGACACTATGACAGCAAGGTGAAAGACATGCCCCTCAGATCAGGTAGCACAATCACCAGACAAGCCCACACTGATAAGGGGAGTCAAGATCGAGCCAGGAAGTCAGCCCAGAGTAGGGGTAAGGGTCTCAGCCAGGTGGCTCCATCACCAGATGGAGCATGGCTATCCCTCAGCTGGAGAGCAGCACTCCTTCAGCACAGCTCAGGCAGGCAGGAAGCAGGCTGCCAGGGCTGAGCTTAGGTAGACCTGAGTTCATTGGTGATTGTGGAGGCCCCAGGTGAGGCTAGTCAGGGTCATTAACACTTATTAGTGCCCTAAGAGCCCTGACAGTGCTGTTCTATCTGTGCTTGCCCAGTTATCTATTGTCTGTAGGTCTATCATTCATGTAAAGCCAACCAAATCTGGAGCCTGCATGCTTACAGTTCATAATTATGTTACAGAAGAGAAGTAACTCCTATCCAGATGTAAACTGAATGTGAATTAAAATGTGGCATCTTTGTGGAGAACTTTTTCATGCTTTTCTGAGGAAATTATGACAATAAGCTCTATGTAACAGGATTTTGGACAAAATTTGTCATTAGGAAAATATTGTGGTCTATTTGCAACCTCCCACTATCTCCCCGTGCAGTGTAATGTTTCTGTCATATTTATTTTGTTAACTGATAAAAAAGTACGTTTGGGAGCATACAAGAATGGGTCTGCATTAGCTCTGGGTCCTTTCATCTTTGTGTTGACACTTGTAAAAAGTTTATTCACTTTTGCTTTTTAAAACATTTATAAATCAATACACAAACATGTCAGATAGAAAGGCTTTTAAAGCAATGCAAATGGAGATCAGAAATAAACAACTCACTAAGTTAATTTAAATATGAAAAGAATTTAAAAGGCCATTAAATTCTGCCTACCACTTTTCAAAAACACTTCTTTTGTAATTCAGTTTCTCATTGTAAGCATGTTCAAGAATAAATAAACTTAATTCAAGTGTTCTGTTTAAAGATTTGGGTTTGTGAATTTTTTGTGTGTTTTTTTTTTAATTTTTTTTTATTTCAATATCAATTCATTTAATATTTCAACTTTGGGGCATTGAATTAGATGGCAACTTGCTCTCAGAAGCAGCCACTGCTCACATTCAGAAGAATCAAATTAAAAACTTAACCTTAGGTGGAAGAGAACATGGGAATTAACAAGGACTGGGGAATGATTCTGGTCAAAGTCCCTGACAGTCAAACAAATTTATAGGTCTAAGGACATAGCTTATCTATAGTCACCACTGTCACATACAGAAACTTTGTACCAGAAAGGATTTGAACTTTCTGCAGGCTTCAATGTCACCAGGACAAAAAAAAAAAAAAAAAGTTTTAATGTGATCTTGTCTGTTCTGGTAGCGTAAGTGACAAATTAGTCTCAAACCTTACAAACTCCAAGTTTATTTCGTAAGTCCTGGGAAATCATGTAAATCATCCGTGTCTCAGTTTCCTATCAGTAAATAAAAGAAATTTATTCCTTTCATATGTGAAGTAAAGCTTTCATTTTAACTCCCCATCCTTAGAGCTGTATGCATTTCTAGATGGGTAAATTTTCTAACATCCTATCACTCATTAACTCTCAGTATCATTGCTTGTGTTACATATGTGAAAGGATCACTTGCTGATATGTTTTATGAAGTTCCCAGAGTGTGTAGGCTCATACAAGAGCTTCCACATGTCAGCAATTTCACCTCAGCTGAGCTCATCAAGTGGTTACAGAGCATCTCCTGGGCTGTTCCTGCAGGCTGTCACTGCTACCACAGATGAGAGTCACACTGGTAGAGCTGCAGCATTTAGAAACATAAGCATAGAACAGAGTAAATGGGACAGATAGGCAGTGGGGAAAGGGAATCTGATAGCACTGGTGTTTAAGGAACTGTGGACAGTAAGTGGCCCTGAACCTTGCAGTGTCATTTAGGTCCCTCTTCAGACAGATCCTTTCACAGAGTAGGGAAATAATATGTTTTCCTCTGTGAGGTCTCTGACTCAGTCCTGTGCACCACGTTCTCTCAGAGACTTGGCAACAAACTCATTTCAGGTGAGAGCTATAAAAGCGATCACCAAGCTTCAAGGAACAATTCACCTGGGATGAATAATAGGATGGTTAAATGAGAAATGACTGTGAAGAACCCAGTACATGGGTTTCAGAAGGTATGAGTACCAAGGGTTAAATTCAGGAGTCATTGTGCCTGTGACAAAATCCCCTGTTTAAGAGGACCGAGAAGTCCCTAGGCTAGAGTGCTAAATGGACAGATGATGAGACAAAATAACATGAAATTCTGAAAGGAGTGTACTTAATTCATTATCAGAAACAGTCTCTTGATAGTGGCAAAACAAGCTGAGTATTTCTTCTCAGCTAAAATAATTTAGGATTTCTGATGAGTGTATTTCTGTAATTCACGTTAAATGGCCCCCCAGAAATGGACATGCATTGGCTAAGGAGGTGGGATGTAGAAGCAAACTCTTGCTTTAACTTGAATGTGTGTAGGGCAGATGTAGAATGGGGAATGGTTTCTCCTCCTGTCTTGCATTTCAGCAGCTGTGTCAACAGCCTTGAACGGCTGCCCTAGTCCTCCTCCACTCTGGTGCTAAGTCAGTCTGAAAAAACCCACAAACTTTGTGATTCCAAGGGTGTGTGACTTTGGTATCACATTCTCTTCCCTATCGTGCACCAGGGTGCACCACTTCTGCACCAAAGTTTTAAGAAGATATGGTTTCTTACTTCTGTCTCTCTTGCTCTGTTAAGCTGCATGGGAGCATGCCACTCACCAAAAATAATGTTGGTTCAATCCTAGGGCAGCTTTCAAGTATTTGACAAAATTTAGAAGACACATGACTGTTGTTTTTAATTAAGGAAAATGGTTCAGCTGTACAGGTTCACTAAAGACGATTTACTTTAGCATCCTAATAGATTTTAGTATTACGCTGTGTTTGATTTCTTTGGGAAATCTTCTTTTGTTAAACACCAATAAAAATAATCTGAGGTAATATCAGTAAGAAATGCAGACTGATTCAGTGTCTAAACACCATGAAGCAACATATTTTCCCTCAACCTTTTAACCACAGATTAACTCCACAAAGTATGAATCAGTTTTTATGAGTTAGATGGATGTGTTTAATATGCTGTTTGAAAGCACACACTTAACAGGAAGGCGGATAACCGCCTCCTTTACCACTGTGGTTGCAACATGTAGAGGAACAGAGAGAGGGCAGAGAGGATGAGGCTCAAGAATAAAGAAAAACTACATGAATACTGATGTCTTAGTGGCAAATAGTCTATGGTTGTTATACATGACATTAACGCTTTCTTTCTGCTTTTTTCCAGGTACACCATTTCCTCCCTCCTTCAGGATGTTTTGATAACCCTGAATTTTATCTTACCTTGAAAATCCACTTTGCTGCTTTAATATCCTCTTCACCTTCATTTTGGAGGGTCTCTTTCGCTTGACAGTTGTCTGCATGGTAGCTGTGGGTCCTGAAGTAGATCAAAACTTGCCTCCACATTGAGAAATAAAAAGGTTGTTCCCGAATCCAATTTTAAAATTACGTTTCTTGGAAAAGCACCACTTTTATTTAACGATGAAACAAAACCAAATCCCAGAGATTGGGCTGAATGACAACAACATAGAGATGGCTCGTCCTTACACCGATGGGCAAATGCCAGGGCTTCTTGCAGCTTGCCAGTTCTTCCTGCAGCCTCCACAGTTCTGGAGACAAACAGGATTATCTGCCCTCAGATATCTGCGGTGCCTCATCCCCTCAGCACCGTGCCAGCTTAGAGATTAGATTTACGACTTTGTAGGTTTTAGTAAGTTGAAAAGGAGGAAGAGAGGCACATAGTGGTTGAATACGTCAGAGAAACAGGCTGTAACAATCATGAAACACATTTTATCACCTCAGAGTGAACGCATTTCATTTACAGCTTGAAGGAGGAAGCAACTCACGTCGTTATGCTCTGCAGGCAGCACCAAATGGAGATGTCTGTCTTAGGTCAGTGGCACCTGTCAATCATGTTTTTTCTCACTGACTGAACAGATGGCCTACTGGTAATCCTTCCAGCCCCAATGAAAACACCACATGAACAACAGCCATATCTTGGATAGAGACAAACTAAATACACAGACTAAGACTCCAGGTAGATTATTTCTCTTAGCTTTGTAGAAGGCTGCCAGGGTTTTGCTTCCTGTTTGTCAATATTCACTTGCTATTGATTTTTTTTGCTTTTGAAAATACAGATAGCAGAATTACAGAAAAATTAATTTAATTAAAAATTAAATTATTGTGAAATTTTCACTCAAATGCAAAATGCAAACATTATTTGTAGTTCTGGTCATTAGCAATGCTGTTGCAATAACAGCTATGCAAATAATAGTGGTCCTTGTGTGGGAAAACATACAGAAGCCCTCTATAAAATCTTATCTTGGAGAGAGAAGAAAGTCAAGCTCATACATAAGTCAGTATGTGCTGAAAAGAATAAACCTTTTAACTTCATCATTCCAAAATACTTCCAGTTTTAATAATTTTATATTCTACTTAAGTATTTTTTTTAGGGTTAGCTGAACCTTCCAAATGAGAAATTACCATAAATGGGGACCTAAGAGAGCTTCCATTTTGAGTGTCTCATGAGATATTCTATCTATTTTGAAAGTTTATGAAGTCTTTTCCAAATTGAAAAGTATGTCTTAATCAACAGTTTTTTCTGCCAGGAGTCAAAAGTTTTGGCAATTCAGCACTGTAGACATAAGGTTGGTATAATGGAGAAGAGGAGGCTAGTTACTCTCTACAACTACCTGAGAGGAGGTTGTGGAGAGGAGGGAGCTGGCCTCTTCTCCCAAGTGACTGAGGACAGGACAAGGGGGAATGGCCTGAAGCTCCACCAGGGGAGGTTCAGGCTGGATATCAGAAAAAAATTCTTCACAGAAAGAGTCATTGGGTACTGGAACAGGCTGCCCAGGGAGGTGATTGAGTCACCTTCCCTGGAGGTGTTTAAGGAATGGGTGGATGAAGTGATTAGGGACATGGCTTAAGAGAGTGTTAGGAATGGTTGGACTGGATGATCCAGTGGGTCCTTTCCAACCTGGTGATTCTATGATTCTATGATAATGCTGTCTGCCCCCGTAACATCTCATGTGAAAAGAGGTCGCTTGGTGACATCTCTGTCTTTTTTCAAAGATCCAGTAGGTGCTGAAGAGAAAAATGAAGAATAATGAGAGAACACCTTTTCTAGCATTTTGTTTGATGAGCTGAAATGCAGTACAAGTCAATATATAATAAGAAAGTTGCGGCATAAGCCCTGGTAATAAGTCTGACATTGGCAGAGTTAATGCTTAGGTTTAGGTAACCACCTTCTTTTGGTCCTCTGGCTGGGCTTACTGTCTGCAGCACTGAGTAGCTCAGCATCTCCTTTTTCCTCCAAGAAGCTACTGCTATTTTTATTTATTTATTTTTATTTTAATTCAGAGGTGAGCTTTATTTCACCTGGTATCACAGCAACTTCCCAAAGAAGGGTGCCCCCTCTACACATTCAGGTACTGACCTTCTTGTCCAGAAAAACTCACAAAACAGCAGAGGCTGACAATGAGGAGAGATGACGTATGCTGCAAAGAGGGCCTGGAGACTGAGCCTCTCCAGCTTTTGATACTGAAGTGCATGTTCATGAGACAGAGACAAACACTTGTCCCTACTCCCTAAACACTCTACTATTTTAAGCCCAGTTATAAGCAGTTAGTTTTGCTCTGGCCATCCTGTTATTCCTTCTGCACAGCACTTCACTTTCAATTTTCTGGCAATGCAGGATTATTGCTTTCTATTGGGGGGACAAAATGAAGATATAGTTATTACAATAAAATGTTAGTTTATTTTTCTTTTGAAAAAATCATTCCTATTGAGGATAGGATATGTACGGTTTCTTAACTGAGATTGCAAAATTTATTTTCAAAGAGGTGATGAAGTAATCAGAAGATTGCATATTATAACAGTTGCAAAATTGTGGTGTATTAGCTTTACCAGATCCTTTAGGCCAGAATCCAATTAATTTAAAAGAAAAATAAGCCAAATTCTAAGACCTAGTAGCCAGATAATTCTGTATTTGTTGAAGGAAGCAGGATTTACTTGTTTAAAAAGATGCTCATGGAATAATGGTCTTCCAAAATGACACAGACACTAAAGTGAAGATAAAGCAAGAGGAGAGCACAGGCATGGACAAAGCACAAAAAAGCCCTCTTCACAGTGGGCCAATCTTGCTATAATTTTTCAGGAAAAATGTCCAGTGAAGCACCTCATATCTCCACACATTGAAAAGTTATTTCTGTGTTCGTCAAAGGAAGACTTTTCCATGACAACCCTCCACCCTTAGACAGGAAAGAAAAGAATCTCATATCCCCCATTCCCCTGCCCCACAGGTCCTCCTTGGTGTCTGTGAGGCAAATATGCAACCAGAGTTGTGAAACAAGTCAAGTCATTCAAAAGTTACAAATGTCACAGCCTTTTCTCTCCAGGATAAGAAGTTAGTTGTGTATCAGCGGGTTGTCAGAAATTACTCAGATTTGCTCCAGTATGTGAATAAATTTTACACTTCTTTGCAATATCGAATCATGTCAGATTTTTTCCAGACAGTCTGGGCACCTAAAGACATATCTAGATGTCTAATGAGATTTTTCAAAAGCCATTGTGCTAGTTTGTTCCATACCAAAAAGCCAAAAGAAACACCTTAAAAGTGAAGTTTTTTAGTAAAAATGTCAGTGACTGTTTTTTCCTTACCTGTAGTTGAAATGTATATTTAAAATTATAAATAAAAAATAATACATAAATACATAAAGCAAAAAAACCCTGTATAAAATACAAAACATTATTTAAAAAGTTAGCTCTATTTATTTTATTCTGAAATGTAGAGATAACACCTTATAATTTCTTGAGCAAACCAACCAGTGGAAAAGAAGAGCAAATCACATCTCCTGAAAGACAGCTAGCAGTCTTCCTCTTCAGGCCTTACAACAGAGTATATGAGATAAGGTGCCAGAAGACACAAAGGTGGGCACATTCTAATATATTTCTTCTCACCTTGCATTAGGTAGATCATTATAGGTTCATTTCTTTTTTGTAATATTGTCTTCTTCCCTCCTGTGGAGCAGTGCTTTGGGGAAGGGAGTACTTAAGATTTACAATAAACTGTTCTTTGGTTTCCCTGTTCATGTGACCTTGAGCTAGTTTCAGCATTCTTTGCCCAAGTTCGTCTAGAAAACACTCTCCTACCTCACGTTAGTGTTGTATGGACTTATCCACTGATGCTCAAAACAGTTTCAAATTTTATCCTTACAAAAGCAGCTAGATTCGTTCTAACATTTTCCTCTTGCAACACATGAGCAGACATGAATCTTATTGTTTCCTCTCTGCTGTTGACTCACTCCTACTAGAGAATCCTCTTTGCCAAAACCAGCAGGTTTAATATAGCGTCTGCTCACCAAATGTATTTGGCATGAGGATCTGTCACAGAAGAAACATGTCCTAGTCTTGCAATGTACCCATGGGGGCTTCAAGATGAAAAAAAATCATGCTAAGAAGCCCATGCTTACAGCTCTCATCTATCCCTTGTCATGCAATCTGCTGCTCCTTTCCATATTGTGTTGGGAGGATGAGTTTTAAGCCTTGGAAAAGGAGAAGCTTGAATGCTCAGATCTGATCTGAATCGTAGGATGAATAACGTCAGATTAAAACAAAGTACTTGTTATACAAATGTTAGCTCTTAAAGGCTACGGTCTGTGCTTTTCTATTGCATGGCTATCGCTTTGAAAATGCCCTTCTTTAAAAATCTGGCCATTTCTAATTTTTGTTTGTCAAGAATATTTCATGGATTAGAGAAGCGTATGCACTTTTCCTTACCTTCTAAGTATATTTTGCTTGGATAAAATTTCTAAGCCATTTCTTCTATACATATTAAACACTTGTACAGACATGCAGGAGACAGACAAGTGATGTACAGAATGCTGAAATGTTAAATGGCAGGTGTGTAAAACACTTCTGTAATTTGCAGAAGACATGACAGACTATGATACATTGTTCTTATTGCAAGAAGGAAAGGAAAACAGAAAAACAGTTTCATGATCCAGCTGTCTGTAGTCTTATTGTGACTATGACTCATCTGCGTTCATTTTTCTAGTACTAAACTATGGAACATTTTTATTCTTTGTGATCCAGGCAACTCATGACTTTTATTCCTGCATGCTGATATGCTTTTCATTTTTCTCTCTGTTTCACACATCAATAAAGTAATCTAAATACAGCAACTTCAAGTGAAGCTGTACTGCTAGGAGTTAATGGACAAGCACTGTGACCAAAATGACCTAAATTAGAATTGTTTTGCAGCACCTGAATCCTAAAGGATGGATGCTAACTGAAAAATTGGAGCATAGACCTTTTCTGACCATAACCATTAGCAAGACCCAGTTCAGATAATCAACCAGCATGAATAAGGCACTCTGAGGTGGCTACTTGAAGCTGATGACACGTGATGGGTTTGCCCTTGTTGCTAAGGATTGCCTCTTGATGTCATAGTGATGACAGGCAAACATGAGAGAGTAAAAACTATACAATGTTTTTGTTTCTCAAAGCTTGTCTTTGCAGTGCAATGAAGTTCCTTAACACAGTGAGTGCCTCATGGGACTCAAGCTGAGAGAAAATTTTTAGATATGCTCAAGCATTTGTCAGATAGGGGTATAAGAGTACATGTAAATCCACAGCATATCCACCATCCTGCAGCAGCGTTTACAGCTTAGCTGAGCGCTTTGCCAAAGGAGCAGCACTATCATCAGCAAAGTTTTAATTTCACTGTTTACCATCTTTCTTAAACATTTCTGAGTGTGCTGAAAAGCACAGACTCCAGACAGATACTTTTCTTGTACTCTGCTGAAGATCCTTCTGCATCATGAAAGCTGATCATTTCTTCTACACTCTACATTTCATTCAAAGGTTATGAATCAATGCACAGACGTTTCCTTTTTATCCCGGGAGAGTTTACTATTTTTAAGAACATCTGCAGATGCATCTCACTAAATGCCTCTTGGAAATCCAAGTGGATGGAGCCTACCTGCACCTACCTGGTCCACGTGCACAAAGAAGTCCAGTAGATGTGAGACATGACTGCGCTTTAAAGAACTATGGTGACTTTTTTGATAATGTTTCACATTTATTCCCTTAAAAGGTGCAGAAAAACATGTAAATTAAGTATATTCTTATACAAGTATATTGAGGAACAATGTATTGTTTGCATTCTCTAATGCAGTACATTGTTGATTTCTCTGCTAGAGACTCTATTAACTTGACTAGCGCAGATGTCATGTTCACTGTTTGGTGGTTCCTTAAATGCTCTCTACAACTTCTGTTAAAAAAGCAAGGTAATAAATTACTATTACAATTATTTCTTCTCTCTTTGAATTTCTCTTTCTCCTAATTCAGTAGATGCATACTTTAACCATTATGCCACACTCCAAGGTTACAAAAAAGTTACAGGAAAATATTTCTTAGGGTAGCCTCCCCGCTGCCTGTGAAATGAATAATAAAGCCAGAGTCCGCTACTTTACATTTTTAAGGCAAGTATTTGGGCCGTTACCCTGCCAGACATAGGGGCACAAGATGGCACTAACACTATTTGTGCTTTAAAAACTGGCGGCTGGAACTGCACTTTCAGAGATGCCAAGCCAGTTTCCATGGGTTTACTAAGCTCTGAGCACAACTGTTGGACTGAGCTCGGAAGAGTGAAGGTAGAAGAATACCATACCTGGCTTAGATAAAAGAAGGCATTAAGCTGTCAGTGTTTTCAGTGCTGGGACATTTTGGGATTCAGGGAGAAGTATCATTGTGGACAACTGACTTTCATAGAAGAAAAGACCAATATGCCATCAGCTTAGATAATAGCTGAATAGTAGCTTGTGGGATCACTGTACAGGCCTTTGACGCTTTCCTTCTGCAAGTCCAACTTAAAAAGCCTCAACTCTTGTTCAGATTATTTTGTAAGCCTTTGTGCTTTCTTTTTTTTGTTCATAAACTGGTACAGTCATATGTATCATCATTGGTAATGTGATTTGAAATGATTGTGGAAAAGGTGACTATGCTTATTCCAGGTGCCTGAGCCATAACTCAGAAGAGCAGTGGGTGAGACATGCCATAAAAAGGCAGAGCAGAAGCAGGAAACACCACAGGACAGAAGCTGCGAACACTCATAAAAGAGGAAGTGGTTAAAATAAGGCCTAATTCTATCTTTCAACCCTGAAAGAAAAATTAGATTCTAATGAGTTTTTGAAGTAACAGATTTCTATTCAAGATTGTGTGGAGTTGTCTATGCCATAGTTCAGGGGCTGTGCGAGCATTTCTAACCAATGCATGTAAGCAACCTGCAAGAACACAAATGTGTTCGATTGAACCTTAAAGCCCCATGTGTGTGCTGGGTAATCTGAAGAACCACGTTAATGGATGTGTTTATTACAAACTAGATGGCACAGAGTGAGCACACAGCTTAGAGAGCTTTCTTCTGCTAAAGCATAAAGAAATGCAAATGCTGTTACTTGGACTGTGGCTGGAATTTAAGCTCAGTGGTCATGTTATCAAGAAAACAACAGTTTTACTACAATATGAAGAAAGATCGATTTTAAAGGAAGAATAGTCTTCCGGAAGAAGTATAATTAATCAGAGGCATAGTAACGAAAGCCCTCCCTCCCCCTTGAGTCAAAAAGCACCACTAGAGGTAGTGGCCAGGTATAATTTAAAGAACAGTGTATCCTCTAAATGGACAATATAAAGACTCTAGCAAGACGAGGAGTTAATGGTACATATCTCTAGGCCAGCTCTAAATTAGCTGTCCTGATCTGCTCACATACAAAACTCTGATCTATTTCTCTTTTCTCTGCCTTTCCTCCTTATATGTTAGCGGAAGCATTCTTCAGGATCATTTCTGACTGGAAGTGGTGTGTCTGTGCACTTCATCACAGTATGACTGGAAAAAGTTCACTCAGCAGCTGAAGACAGAGAGTTTCTTTCTCGGAGCCTGATATCAGGGTCTTTGATATCAGGGACTGCCCCAGACAGGTGCAGGACCTTGCACTTGGTCTTGTTGAACCTCATGTGGTTCACGTGGGTCTACTTCTCAAGCTTGTGCAGATCCCTCTGGATGGCACCCCAACCCTTAGGCATGTCAGCCACACCACTCAGCTTAGTGTCTGTAAGCTTGCTGAAGATGCACTCGATCCCACTGTCAATGTAATTGATGAAGACATTAAACAGTACTGGTCCTGGTACAGAACCTCGAGGGACAATACTTGTCACCAATCTCCATTCGGACATTGAACTGTTGACCACTACCCTCTGGATGCAACCATCCAACCCATTCCTGAAACACTGAACAGCCCACTCATCAAATCCATCTCCCTCCAGTTCAGAGAGATATTATGGGGAACTGTGTTAAAGGCTTCACAGAAGTCCAGACAGATGAAATAACTCTTCCCTTGTCCACTGGTGTAGTCACTCCATCAAATGCTAGGTACTGGAAAAAACCTGCAGAGCCCAAGGAAGCATTCCAGTGCAGGGACATTGCACTCCATGTCCTCGACCCCTTTCCCTCCCAGGGTTTCCTCCCCAGCCTGATGGCTCCTTGGCCTGATAGGGCCCAGGGCAGAACAACAGGGGGTCCCTGAAAGGCTTGCCTTTCCCAGCCAGCCTCCTGTTCTCCCTGTGGAAACACTGAATGGGTTCTTGTAAGTCAACAGTGCGAGTGGGCACCAACACACTGTCCTCCCACTGGACTCCTCAGTGCGGGATTAGAATCATAAATTGGTTTGGGTTGGAAGAGACTTTAATGATCATCCAGTTCCAACGCCCTTGCCATGGGCAGGGACACCTCCCACCACATCAGGCTGCCGAAGGCCTCATCCAACCTGGCCTTGAACACCTCCAGGCATGGGGCAGCCACAACTTCCCTGGGCAACTTGTGCCAGTGCCTCACCACTCTTGTGGTGAAGAAATTTTTCCTAATGTCTAGTCTAAATCTGCCCCTTTCCAATCTACCCTTTCCATTACCCCTTGTCCTATTACTACCTACTCTTGTAAGAAGTCCCTCTCCAGCTTTCTTGTAGCCCCTTCAGGTATTGGAAGGTCGCTATAAGATCTCCTTGGAGCCTTCTTTTGTCCAGGCTGAACAGCCCCAACTCTCTCAGCCTGTCCTCGTAGGTAAGGTGCTCCAGCCGTCTGGTCATCCTTGTAGCCCTCCTCTGGACCCGTTCCAAAAGCTCCATATCCTTCTTATGCTGAGGATTCCAAAACTGGACACAATGCTCTAGATGAGGTCTCACAAGAGAGGAATAGAGGTGCAGAATCACTTCCCACGCCCTGCTGGCCACGCTTCTTTTGATGCGGCCCAGGATACGGTTGGCCGCCTGGGCTGCCAGCGCTGATTCCATCGACCGCCACACCAAACCCTTCCCACACACGCGTGTCCGCCTCCGTCTCCATCCATCGCCTCCTTACGGGCTCGCAGCATGTTCAGCCCCGCCCCCACGCGCCGTTAGCGCGGCGCCGTCCCCGCCCACCGCGCGGCTCGCGGTCGTGAATTGTCCCTCTGAGGCCGCCGTCGCGGTCAGGTGAGTGGCATCACGTGATAGCGGCTGCTGCGGAGGGTAGTGGCGGCGTCTCCGGGTGCGCGGGCTGCCCGGGACTGCCGAGGGCCGGCGGCTGCCTTTCTCCCGTAGAGTGAGTGAGAGCCGATCCGGGCCCTGCCCTCGATGGGGACGGGCGGCTATGGGGTCCTGAGGTGGGGGCGCGGCTTCTCCTGGGGGCTGTGGTGGGCCTGGGCGGTGGCGCGAAGGGCTCCGAGGCTTCCCCGAGGGCTTGGCCTCCCCCGAGGCCGCTCAAGAGGCGGCTCTGTCTGTAAGCCTGCGCAGGGAGTGGCGAGACGGGGACCAGATGTTCCCCCGTCGCACTTCTCCGCTCCCCGCTCCTCCCTCCCTTCGTCCTCCAGCATCTGAGAGTAGCCCTGCAGAGAAGGACCTGGGGGTGCTGATTGTCGAGAAGCTCGGCATGAGCCGGCAGTGTGCGCTCAGAGCCCAAAAGATCAGCCGTATCCTGGGCCGCATCAAAAGAAGCGTGACCAAAGGGAGGTGATTCTGATCCTCTGTTCCTCTCTTGTGAGACCTCACCTAGAGTGTTGTGGCCAGTTCTGGGATCCTAAACATGAGAAGGATCTGGAGCTGTTGGAACGGATCCAGAGGAGGGCTGCAAAGATGATCAGAGAGCTGGAGCACCTCCCATATGAGGACAGGCTGAGAGAGTTGGGGCTGTTCAGCCTGGAGAAGAGAAGGCTCCAAGGAGACCTTATAGTGACCTTCCAATACCTGAAGGGGTCTACAGGAAAGCTGGGGAGGGGCTTTTTACAAAGATGTGTAGTGATAGGACAAGGGGGAATGACTGTAAGTTGGAGAGGGGAAAATTTAGACTAGACATTAGAAGGAAATTCTTCACAAGGAGGATGATGAGGCACTGTCACAGGCTACCCGGGGAAGTTGTGGATGCCCCCTTCCTGGAGGTGTTCGAGGCCAGGTTGGATGGGGCCTTGGCCAGCCTGATCTAGTCGGAGATGTCCCTGCCCATGGCAGGAGAGTTGCAACTGGATGATCTTTAAGGTCTTTTCCAACCCAAACCAATCTATGACTCTATGATCTCTTGGCTTCTTCAGCTTGACCTTATCACTTCCACACTCCTGAAACCACGGTCACCGACTCTGCCCTCCCGTGTGGCCTGAGGAGTATTTAAATGGCTTGCTCTGGCTCCTTCCTGTCTAGGAAACACTCAGTGGTCCTTGGAGGACATGTACCATTCTTGTGGGTGTCTGCTCACTGCATTAGTTTCAAAAGCAAGGCAGTTCTGCTGCTCTGTTTGTTCAGGGTGGTTCCTCTTTTTTTTCTTTTATTCTTTTCTCAGTATTATTTTTTCATTCAGTCATAAAACTAAGGTATGTTTGTTAAGGATGGGGCAGACAGTGCCGGTTTGTTCTTGCTTCTGTAAAGGGAGCCAAAAAGATCCAGAAATAGGATGTGTGGAGAGGCTTGATGCAGTTTGGCTGTAAAGAATTCCTGCTGCAGCTGGATTTTAGGCCTTTGCAAACACACTTCTTGTTTTGGCATCAAAGTCAGGTGGACATTAAGCCATAAAGGAATGACAAAGGAGAAGTGGTGAAGGTCACAGTCTGTTGTAATGTAGTGTCTCTTAGTGAAGAGCTTCTGTTCATATTTGTTTTTCAGTTTGCTTTTTGTACAGTGGTGATATTAATTTTCTTGTTAGTCTATGTAACATGTTTTTTAATTACTATAATTTTTTTTTCCTTTCTGAAGTTGTGGTCCATCTATTTCCGATGTCTAAATACTCTTAGACAAATACTTGAGCTAAATCAGCCCTTTTATATTAGGGGAGGGCTGATGTGCACTGAATTTTAACCCTTATCATCAGTCCTAACTGGGAAGGAAGACAGCTTCTGTTATCTGTAGGGTTACTTGGCTATTGCAGAGAAGTAGTCTCTATTCAAATAACTTCATTTGGTTGTTTAAAAATTTACAAGACTGAGAGGTGTTTGGTAATGGTATATATGTATTATTTTAGCAAACTTGCAATTAATTGCACTTCAATGTGTGGATATGGCTTATTTTTGTTTGTTTCAGGAAAGTCGCATTTTAGATGCTATGTGAAACTTTGATTTCTCAGAAAGTGCAGTTTTAGAAAATGGGGCACCTGCGAAGAGATTTTCCTTTTGTTTTCTTTAAAATACTGGACAGACACTCTGCTCCTTAATACTTTAATAAGAGGTCTCAAATCTGACTTGCATTTCTAGGTACGTTTTAATTGTCAATTAAGATGGATATCCGAGGTGCTGTAGATGCTGCTGTCCCAACAAACATCATTGCTGCTAAAGCTGCTGAAGTTCGGGCAAACAAAGTAAACTGGCAGTCATATCTCCAGTAAGTAAAATCTTTCCATGATTTTTTTTCTGTTTTTTTTCCTTTCCTCTTAAGTGTTAGAGTTTTGGGGATTTTGCATTGCATTGGAACGTTAGGATACAGTGAGGCCCCATGAAACGGTTGGAAAAAGTCTGTGTTAAATGGAATTGATTGGGGGAAATTCTTTTATATTACGAGAAAGGAAACTTTTCTGTGAACTGAATGCTGTAGTAACAAATAATAAAAGTTTGCACAAGTGTGTGGTAAAAATGTCTGTTCTTTTTTTTCCTTATCATTCAAACACTGTTCTTGATTTTCTCATTGGATGAGTACAGATGTGAGGAAAGTTTACAGTAAGAGTTATCTTATATGTAGGGTTGTCATCTGTTGCTGAAGTGCCTTTTGTGTGAATATAAGTTATACTAGCAAAACTGGACTGCTGGTCCAGGAAAAAAAAGCTGTACCTTAACTAAAGGAAAAGTAGTGCTGGAGAGCCATTGAAACAAGTAAATTGGGGAGTAGGTTGAAGCAATCACTTCAGTGTGGGGAGGCCTGTGTTGCTGTTTCAGGTAAGTTCAGAATTTGCTTTGGCACTGCGAGTAGCAAGAGAAATATTGTCTGGAGAGCGTACAGGGACAAGCTGAGGAAAATAGCATGAGGTAGGAATCGAGGAGGAGGAGCAGACTTCCACTGGTCCTCTGTACTCTGAAGTGAAATACAGAATTCTTGCATCCCTGCATTCCCAAGGACAGGTACCTGTGAAGAGTAATGGCAAAGTGTAACTTAGTATTATCTCTTGAGGGTCCCTATATAGCAGGAAATGACTTCAGTGTTCATTGCTTTGTAACTGAAGTGGCAGAAGTCTTGATTCTAGAGGTACAAGCCGTGCCGATGATGCTTTGTGATTATCAATGTTTCAGCACTTTTCAGAAGTTGGGTATTTTTTTACATAGCTGTGACACATAAATATATACTATATATTAAAATAAGGTTGCAAAACGGTACACATACAAGCTGAGAAATGCTAACATGGCAGAATCTTGTTAATGACTATCTGCTTTGCCCTGTGCCATGTAGCTCCATCTTGCCTATTCCATTCATTCTATTGTGTTATCAAAATTGCAAACAGAAAAACGTATCTGCATGGTAAACTGGATTAAGGAACTGATCTGCTGAGGAAACTTCCTTTCTCTAGGCCACTTTTTTGGTTTTTTTTTTTTTCAGATGTATCAGTTCCTTGTTCAGTTTGCAGTGTGACATTACAGTGGCTTTGCAGGCGAAAGAGTTGGTGTGGTAACTTGACGGTGGCAGCTACCAAACATTTGTCAAACAACCTAAATGGTTTTTGCTGTTACTGTGTGCCTTGTTAATCATCTGATAGGAACGGTGTCCTGGGGAAGTCTGGGCAGCTGAATGAGGATGGGGGAGTTATGTTTATCTGTCAGCAAATGTCTATGTAACTTATTTTGACCAGGATGCAGGGTGGATGGTTCTTTTTCAGATTCTAGATATAGAATTTGACACTGTTTTGGAATCCATGAAAGAAGAATGTACTGGTCATTTCTTTTCTTTGGTGGGTCAGCCAGGTTTTGGAGGCTACTGTAGTGCTTCTGTCTAGTGTTTGTGATCCCATTGCAAGTCTGTTCAATGCCTGATGCCTCTGTATGTCAATGACAAGGTGTCCTGTTTATATAGTTCTGCAATAAATGCAATCTTTGTCTTGTACTTACTGATAACAGCCTGGCTGTCTGGCTAGGGTGGCTTCAAGGATGAACCTAAGTGGTGCCAAAGGGATTGTGAAGCATCATTAAGATAACTGTAGTTTCTTTGCTGAGGAGTTTGCTTATCATTAGTTATTTGAAAATATCATCAGAACTTTTGGTGTTTCTAAAGAGGAATTAAAATCATACCTGGTTTTGGATGTGTCCCTTTTATAATGGGCTAGTTTAGGTGTGATGGTGTCTTTGAGGATTGGTTGGAAAGTCAGTTAGTGCAGGTATATTGATCATTTCTGCGGTGAAGCACCTTATTAGTGAGTGGAAACAGCTTGCTTCTGGTGCACCTTTTGGAGGCAGGTCAGGTGTTTTGTTGTGGTCTATAGAGTAGAAGGAAGATGAGGTGCAGATTTTTTGATGCAGTCTGCATTTAGTATGAGAAGCTTGTGTACAGATATATGGAGACATACTTCCAATCTTCATGTATTTTTACATTGAAGGAAAGATTTTTATTTGTTTTACCTAAGTTAACACATCAACTCGGGCATGACATGAATCTGTTCTTTAAAGTAGAGGCAGTATTTATGTAGTTGGAGTTAAAGAAGTTAAAGCTTTTTTTTTTTTTAAATCTGGCTCTTACAGTTGTGTAAAGATGCTTTAAAGATTGCATCAGTCATAACATCATTGGAGTCTGGGTCACACAGGAAGGCATTCTGAAATCCTTTTCTGCTCTCTCTATTCTTCGCTGGGAAAGTAAAATAATTACTAATAGTTGGTCAGACTAGTAGTCTGACTTCTCTTGTAGGGTCGGTTCAAGCTAAAGATTAACTGGCATATTGTTTGTTCCATCTCCGAAGGTTATAACTGGAAACTGAATGTCAAATGCTAACACAGCTGCAGAATTCTGATGTTTCTGTGTATACTGTTGGCACAAAAGTGAAATATTGAAGTATAACAGCGGTACATATTACTGGTTTGCCAGTGTGTTCACTGCTCACTTCAAAGTTAGGCTGTGGAAAATGTTTGGGGTTTTTTTGTGTACTAAAATTTACACTTTGGTTGTGTTGAATTCCAGTGAGGGGCTCTTCTGAGGGCTAACCTCAAGAATGGCTTTTAGGTCGTTCAAACAGAAAAAGGAACTAGAGCTGCTGGAGGAAATGCATAATAAAAAGAAGGAATCACAAGTTTCTGAATCATCTTGAGAGACCAGGAGCATTTAAAAATGGTGGTCTTACAAAATCATGCTTTACAAAATCATGCTTTCTAAATCTTACCCAGCTTCAGCTTAGTCTCCTGTAGCTAGTACTGTCAGAGGCAAGCCTTACTGTCTGTAGCACGGAGCTTTAAAACATAGTTACAGGACTTCTGGTCTAAACCAGATACACCCAGACAACTGAGTCTCAAAGTGACTCTTACCTCTTGACAAAAGAGTAAAAACACATCCTGGAAAATAAGAATTTAAATGGCTGTTAGGAAAAGGGATGGGTGAAGGCTTTGAGTACTTGCATTGCTTGCTTAGAGGTGCTGAGGAATTCCTGTATTTTTGAAAAGGTGATGATAATAATATGTTAATAGCACCATAGTAGCTGGTACCAGCTGTCTGTGGCTGGTTATTTTCTTTGCACTAGTTGCTGAAGTTTACTGTATAACGGTTATTTGGATGTTAAAATGAGATTAATGGAAAGGGATGCATTTGAAATTGGATATTTTCACGACTACTTAATTTAAGAGTACCTGACTGTACTATTTTGAAAAGTTTGTTGTGATGGTAAGTTCTGTATTAAAACCTCAGCAACATTCTTCCTGCTTTTTAGGTGACTTGACAGCTTTCTGAAATAGTACCAATGATGGCGGTAACCCTTTGAATATTAAGTTAAAGAGAAGGCCAATTAGACATCTGTTGGCTTATAGGTGTCCATGGCAGTTTACTGTATCAGGTCCCCTTGCTGTATATTTGGATGAGCTTGCATGCATATCAATTTCTTAAACTACCAGGAAAACTGAAATGTTGCAATTAGTGAAAGTTAAAAATACATTAGGAATCAAGTTCTGTGTACTCCTTTAAATTCTCTTCAGTGCTTATGGCAAACTTAGAGTAACAATTTTATTTTTCGGTCCTTATTTCAGGTTGGATTAGACTATTATTGTTCATGTTATGCATTATAAATTTGGCAGAATGTGGTAGCTGTTTATATTTCAATTCTTATAACTATTTCCACCAACGGTTGCATTCAGCCTTTGGAAGTAATTTAAAGAATCTGTTGAGCAGAGGCAACACATCTGGAAGGCTTTAGAGAGTTTATTCTGTCATTATTTTTAAATTCATTGTACACGAGATCTTTTGCAGAAAGGAGCTATTTATGTTCTGCTGTGGGATATATTATTAGTGAAGAGATACTGTTGAGATATCAGGTTGAAGAATATAAGGTTTGGTGGGTTGACCTTGGCTGGCCACTGGGTACCTACCAAGCCACTCTTACTCTCCCTCCATCAAAAGGGCAGGAGAAGAAGTTTGACAAAAAGTTCTTGGGTTGAGATAAGGACAGGGAAATCACTCGTGAGTTACCACAATGGGCAAAACAGTTTCTGCTTGGGGAAATTAATTTATTGTGACTAGCACGGTGTCTAGTCACACAGGTTACAGTCCTTCATGAGCTGCACCAATGTGAGCCCTTTCCCATGGGGTAGAGTCCTTCAGGAAGAGACTGCTCCAGTATAGATTTCTCATGGGGTCACAAGTCCTGTAAGAAAACCTCCTCCAGCATGGACTCCTGTCTGTGGGATCACAGCTTCTTCCAGGAGCCTGATCTGGTGTGGGCTTGCCATGGGCTGCAGCTTCCTTTAGGACAAACCTACTTCATCTGTTGTGGGGTACTCCATGGGCTGCAGGTAGATATTTGCTCCACTGTGGTCCTCCATGGGCTACAGGGGAACAACCTATCTCACCGTGGTCTTTACCATGGTATGCAGGGGAATCTCTGCTCTGCTGTTTGGAGTACCTCTTTTTCCTCCTTCTTCATTGACCTTGGTGTGTGCAAAGTTCTTTCTCTCACTTATCCTCACTTATCTCTCTCAGCTGCTGTTGTGAAGCAGTTTTTTTCCTCTTCTTAAAACTGTTGTCACACAGTTACTACCTCCATCACTGATGAGCTCTGTTTTGGCCAATGGCACGTCTGTCCTGGAGCTCGCTGGAGCCGGCTCTGTCTGACATGGGGGCTCCTTCTGGTATCTTCTCATAGAAGCTGCCCTTGCAGCCCTCCTGCTACCCAAGTCTTGCCATGTGAACCCAATACAGATTGAAATAACTTACTGTTCATATTGCTTATGGCTTCATATTTTGCTTTTCAGAGGGCAGATGATTTCGGGTGAAGACTGTGAATTTATTCAAAGATTTGAACAGAAGAGAAATCCAGAAGAGAAACAGGAGTTGTTGCAAACAGAAGGCAATCAAGTAACTTTCCTGTCTTAATAATGCATCTTTTGGGGAGGAGGATGAAAGAAAATTTTTGCATCAACTCTGTATTTGTGTTGGATGTACATAGTTAAGATATTATGGAAGAAGTATAAAACTTGTTATTATGCTTTTTTTTTTTCTAGATATCGTTTGGACATTCCTTTAAAAATGTATTAAATATTAAGTGTCATCAGACTTTGTTGTGAGACAAGCTAACTGGGACAAGCTAGCTTAAGTCTTTCCTCATCCCAGTTTGCTTTATCATGCACACTTGTGACACGTTTTTTTCATGAATGTTTTTTTTGTGTGGTTTATTGAAAGCTACTGCCAGTGAGATTTCTGCTTATAATATACTAGAGTCCACCGACTGCTAAGGTGGATTCAGTTAAACACAGGTGTCTAGTGTCGTTTTAGGCACAGAAAGATATGAGACATCTGCATTGGACAGAGCTGATACAAGATTGATAGGTGACCCATGCTGATGCCCAAGGACACTTTAATGACATTTGAAGCAGTAGAAACTCAGCCTCAAAGCCTGAGGTTGTAGCGATGTCAGGCATCAAGAGAATTGGGGGAGGTAAAGAGTAGGAGATGCCCTCAAGATACCAAACTTCGTAGCCATTTTTTCTGCCTCTGTTACTGCGCAATTATGTGAGAGGACCATATTTTGCACAATGATAAAACCATATATGTTGGACATATAATTACAGTCTAGCAGTTCAGAGTGCCATTCATCTTTCAGTTTTAGTTGAATGGGATGAAGGAGTGTAAAAGTGTTGTGACAGTTTCAGCCTATTATATCTGTTGCTGAAGTTGTAGAGTAGAATTGTTCACGAGGCAGAAACAAGCTCAAATATGTCAAATACAAACAAAGATTTGCCTACAAGGTATAGGGAACGAACAGGTAAGAGTGACCTGTCTTCCCTCCCGCTGTTCAGGTCATTGACACTTTCTTATAACATGTCTGAGTTTGTTGATGTTTCATCCATTTACTTGGTTCTTCTCACTGCCAGAAAAAAGGGAGCTGATGGATGTTTTTCTAATCGGTCTTTCAACAAAGCACCTTGCTGACATTCACTAGGGAGTACTTGTTGAAAGCTGTAAAACATTTTGTAAAATGTAATGATCAGTGTGACAGAAAATTTTCTTTGTAAGACGATAATACCAAATTTATTCATCTCCTATTGCAGCTAAATAAGATATTGGGATGCTCAATGTTTGTGTAGAACTTCATAGTGAATTAATGAAGTCTTGCTTTATATTATCAAAAGGAATGAATACAGTTGCTAATATTAATTTTAATGTCTCTTATTTTTCTAGTGTGCTAAAACATTTATAAACTTGATGACTCATATCTCCAAGGAACAGACGGTTCAGTACATTCTGACTATGGTTGATGATATGCTGCAAGTAGGTCAATAACCTTTCTTATTTTTCAGTCTTTAAATGCATGCTTGAATGTTTCTTTAGCCTAATTCAGGTCTCTTCAGGTTTTGGTCATCCTAGATTATAAATATTCTTTTAGATTTTTGAATCTCTCTTCAGAAGTTAATGTTAGCACTAAAATTGTAGATACATATGTTCATATTCTGGAAATGAAACATACCTGTATGACTGTTTGTTGACTCTCAACCATATTTGATGCAAAACTTGGATGCTTGGGCATGATTTGTGACCTAAGCCCTTTCCTGTTGTGAGCATATTACTTTTAACTTGAAGTTTTTGAAGCTTTTCCTACAAAGGTGTTAATTTGGCCAGCCTCAGCAAGAACGTATAGTTTCTCCAGCTTCAGGTTTCTAACATAACTTAGACTGCTTAGGACAGCACGTTCTGAAATTCTGCATGTTTTAATTATAGAACAGGAACTTGTGATTCAAGGAAATACATAGCTTTTTGTAGTTATGCGATACAGTGACTTACAAGAGTAGGCTGTTAAATTTGATGTTGGAACTGCTGTGCTGACTTGGGCAATTCAAGAGGAGATTTTACTCAATCACGTAACCCTGTTTTTGCCTTTCTTTGCTCTCCAGTAGACTAAGAGAAAGCAGCTGGGGTGATGATGTAACAAGGTGGGTTGAGTTATGTGAGGTTTTCTCCTGGTATTCAAGTAAAATATCTGGTTGGTTGACAGTTTCACATGGTAAACCATGTGATTTACAATTCCAGCTCTGGGTACTCAGTTTTGTTAACAGACAAGTTGGTGTGAACCTCTCCACAGTGTGTGTAGTGTGTGTAAAGGGGGATTGTTAGTCATTCAGGTGCCTGTCTCTGTGTTAGTGAGTGCCCTGACATCTAGAATAATAGCTAGTGGTCGTGGTGGCAGTTTATTCATGCCAGTCTGCCCCTTTGTCACTCTTCCTCTTTTCTTTAGATTTACTTTTAATCAAGGGTAACACAAACATCAAGAAGCAGAGAAGACAAAAGGGAGCCTCGGTTTCATTCCTTGATTAGGACACTTAGTTGGAAGTACCTTGTTTTGGTGTATACATTTGATGACAAACTTTGTTTTGGTATGAAGACTGTTGTTTATTGTGACTACTTTTGTAAGGAATGTGTCTCGCACAGAAAACAAGATGTCAGTGGCTGAAGAAGTAATCATTTCACCTGCTCTTCTTTGTAACTTCTTGTGTGTGTTAGTAAGTCTTGTTTTGCTTATGTGCTTTGACGTTAGCACATAGCCTATAACTACAATATGTGCTGTGGAATTTAATACTTCACAGGTCAAGGCTTTCACTGTCTTATTCTCAAACAACTGCATTAGTTCTAGGTGGTCACAGAAAGTAGTTTTTAGTAATTTCTTATTTGGTGTATTGTTTCTGTCATGTGTATCTAGATGAACATGTTTTCTTGACTTCATGGTCATGCACTGACATTTCTGTGTTCAGGCCTTTACCTTGCCACAAAGGTGTCATATGTGGAATTCTTAACGTTAAACATAATGACTTTATACTGATAGAGGAGAACAGAGATCTTGGTGTGCAGTATATTTTGCTTTTGTTTAAAATTGGATGTCTTTTTCACTTTAGAAATTCTGCTTCAGTTTCTGAAAGGCTGTACTTTTTTTTTGATGCTCTGCGTGACTTCATTATTTAGGGATACCTTGCTGCTGGCAAAGATGGCTTGTGTGTGGGCATCTGCATGGCATCATCTCAGGGCTTCCTAACTCTCCTTGTCTCTGCTAGGCAAGGGTGAAACAGGGCTTCTATTTTCCTTTGGCCATGTTCAGATGGTAGAACCTGCTGTCAGTAATGTGTTATGGACCCTTGGCTGCACATCTTCAAGGTGTAAGGTTCTTGTCAGAAAGCAGCATATTGGCCCATGACTCTGTGACTGTGCATTTAGTGCAGGGTCTCTGTAGACTGCGTGGACAGGAGAATCCACAGTAGTGGCTATGAAGTCTCCTGTCTTTGCCTGAGTAGTCTTAATGCAGTACATACAATAATTTTATGAGGAATGTTTCAAGGACATGGCCTGTAACTGTTCAAGGACTTGGCCTGTCATGGTGCCACTGAGTCTTCCAGCAAAATTGTTTTGAGCAAGGATGTTCGCTGCAGTTGTCATGAGACAAGTATGTTTGAAAGCTACTGTTGATAGCTGAAACTTCTATAAACTATTCTAGGTAACAGTATCTGGCTTTTGTCTGTGTTGATAATGACTGTCTGTGGTTCTTCTATTATTTCTATGCTTTTCTTGTGAGGTTGTAAAAGCCTGTGTCTTGAACATACCAAAAGCCTATCTGGGTGTCTAGGATTGTTCCAGCAGTTCTGCTTCTGGGTTTGATAGTCATTATAAGGCAGATTTCTTTTGGAGGCTGGCAGAAGTGAAATTAATGTGTTATTCACCATTCTGCTTATTTCTGAAGGTAGCGACTGTTTGCATACTGGAATCCTTGAGAAGACATTTCTTATTCTGTTGATATGATAAATACTTGCAATAATTTCGCTGAATTAGTGACGCTGTTACACTGCGCAGTCTGTTACTTTTGAGATGTTTAAGAACCTGCACCATAGTTGTTGCGGGTAGCAGTACCACCCAAGTGAACTTCATTATGCTTCTTCAGAAATGACAGATGCTAGATTATTGAAGTGTTGGTATGAGAGCTTCAGGATCTCCTTTTTATTGGTGTAGTCAGTGCTGCATGTTGCTGGGCAGCTATTACATATTTCAGGGCCGTAGGCAGTTATGCACTCCTTCCCTCGTCTCTTTACTGTGCCCCTTAACAGCAAACCAGACTAATCTTCTAATTGCCAGCATGCTGAATTTAACAGCTTTCGGTTCCTGGACCTGTCTGTCTCCTCCTTAGTTATGTTGTAAACTGAACTTGCTGATCTAGTTGTTTTTGATCTTTTCACCTGACTTTGTAGAACAAGTGCAGATGCCAACAGTGATTTATTTGATTGAACTGACATTTTTGCATCAAACTAACCTGCACAGAGTGGTATCTCTACACCAAGGCACTGTGTTCCTGAGATTTTACTCTATTTTTTTCTTTTTAAATTTTTTTTTTAAATGTCATAGTTTAAATAACAAATTTTGAGAGTGTTTTTAAGTGCTTTCTGACATGTGCCTTATAGAGCATTAAGCACTGTAATGACTGTCAGGTAATTAGTGACACCTAACCTTTCCAGACAGGGGTCAGCACAACAATTTGCAGCCACCCTGGTGCAGTAACTTTGATACTTTCAATGTAGGGTTGGTTGGGTTGCAAGTCATGCTTAGTCTGATGCCAGTGTTTGGTTCATGGATACATTCAGGTTATCTTGTGCTTAACTGATGGTATTCTAATAAACAGCCTTGCCTAGCTGATTCTTGGCCTGTAGGCTTAATAATAGGGTGCTGAATTGATAGGGGAAAGCCCTTCAGCTAGGGGACTTTGAAAATTAAATTGTTTGGGTAAGGAAAGTGAGGTACTGTTCTCATGCGAGTTTCCCAACTACGTGGTTCCAAACAGTTTAGCCTTCCTTGATAGGTGTTATATACTTGGTTTTAGTAGCTTGACTTCAGTAGGGAGACATCTCTTCAGAGTGAAAACTTACTGTCCAGTACGCTGGAAAGTATATGGAAATGCTGTGGAAAAGCAAGGATCCAGGTATTTGATTTTCTGGAAGGCTATCTATATTCTAGGCTATTAGGCGACAGTAGAGCTCTTCTTTCTCCTTCAGCTTTTCATGGCCTCTTCTCTGTTCTGCTTTAAGAAGAATGATAATAATGGCTTTGCACAGTGGTTATTAGGTGAAATGTTTGAAGAAACTGTGCATGTTGTCCAGATTCAAGTACTTGTGATTTCCTGTGGTTTAGCCTAGAAGCCCTGGAGAACAGACTTCTGGTGGCTATGTCCTTTCCTAGGTATGCAGATTGCCTGAGGCAACAGCTTGAGCCAGTTTTAGCCTCATCTAGGAGAGAAGAGCTTGCTTCCTTTTGAGAGGAATGGAAAGGCAGAACAAGCTTATGTTTGAAGTTTCACTTGTAGTACACACAGCCAAGTTGAACAACCAGCTTTTGTGTGGAAGTAATGAGACATAGAAAACTTTACATGGACTTTATTTGAGCATAATTGATTGGGTGAAGAGTAGTGTTCCTCTTAAAAATAAAGGTATGTATCTCTCATTTCTCTCATTCCGATTGCTTGATTGAAAGGATACATCTGTTTTTACTCAAGCAGGTGTGGGAGTGCTGGGGTATAACTAGGGTTTCAAAGTTTGTTTCTACAATGCCCAGTCCCAAATCTGTAACCTTAATGTTGGAGTGCTGAAATGAACTGTATCCATAAGTAACTGTCAAACTGAAGACTTTCTGTGGGCCGTTTCAAGCCAGTATACACTCTGATAACGTATACCAACATTAAAGGAGCAAATAACTGCTTTATAGTGAATCCTTTTACAAGACTCTCTTCTTTTCCCTCTCCTAATTTTACAGGAAAATCATCAGCGTGTTTGTATCTTCTTTGATTACGCAAAACGTGGTAAAAACACTGCATGGTCCTATTTTCTGCCAATGTTGAATCGACAAGATCTTTTTACTGTGCATATGGTAAGTTTTAATGGATCTGTCTCTGAAGATGGCAGAAACAAATGATGGGTTTGTTTTTCTGTGGGAGATTTTGGAGTTTGAAGCTAAACTACTACCTGGACTGGAAAGCTTTCCTCTTTTGGTCTACATGAGTCATGCTTAATCAAAGCTTCACTTGACTACATTTTAGAAAGAAAAATTACATTGTTTATTGACTTTTTTTTTTTCTGGGAGATGGGAGCAGGTTGATGTTGTGCAAGCACTGCTCAGCAACAGCTAAAGCACCACCATCTTATCAACACTTCTTTGGTCATCAGTCTAAAACACAGGACCATATGGGCTAATAGGAAGAAAATTAAGTTCATCCCAGCCAAGCCCAGTGCAACCATGTGCACTGTATGGTATCTGCTGTGCGTGGAGTCACTGAATGCTGCTGGTGTATATGAAGTAACTTTTCTGGAATTCTTAATATTCTTCTGTTATCTGTGGTGAGAACTGGACATTTCATCTTAACAGGTTTTTTTCCTTTTTACTGGGAGGGGGAAAAAACATGGTTGTATGACTAAAGTCTTAATGGAGACCATTTCTACCACCAAAGCTTGTATTATGGTTTCAAGTGGGAGAAAACTGCCCAACTACAAGTATGTTTGTGCTGGCGTGGTATGGTAAAACCAAATTTGTGGCTAAAACTGCAAATCCATATACCTGGCTTGTGTTATGAGATGGTGCAAAGAATTCCAGGCAAGTCAAATTGTTGGCCCTTAGTTGTGCCCAGTGCAGTGTGTTTGGTGCTTGAACAGTGAGCTGGCCTATTTTCAAGAAAATATCAGCCTTGATGTTTTTAATCTGATCTTCTGTATGGCTGTGGAAACAGGTTACTTGGTGCAGCTGCAGTTATGGGTTTATTCATTTTGGATTTGGATTTTTTTTTTGTTTTGTTGTATTTTTTGGGGGACTTTTTTTTTTTTTGGTATTGCTGCTGAAGTCCTATCTTGCTAAACTGCAGTCTGAGCAAACTCGGACAGTATTGACTTCTCAAGTATACAGCTGAAGTTTGCGTTTCAGACCCTTGCAGTGCAAACTAATTAGTCTCCTTGGAATGGTGTTTTTCAAAAGTATGCTGTTGAAATTTCTATGTCTTGTATTCCTTTGATCACAGATGTGTTATTTAGCTAATTTTTAGCGTCTGCAAAAATACACAAGTAATTTACAAGTCACCGAGAACCTCATATGATGTGGTCCACTTTAAAACACTAAGCTTGCTCCCTTCTTCCATCCCTTTTAAGTTCTTTGTTAGTTCCTTGTGAACTTTTATCAGGTATGGGTATCTGATCAAACATTGTGGAAATATGCCATTTACTAGCAAGAAAAAGCAGCAGAAAGCTGAAGAAACAAAATGACTAGACATGAAGAGTCCCCTATATAGAAAACCGGTAAATTTCTTTAAGGGGCCATCTTTTAGCTAACCTTTCCAGTGCTTAGGAACTCTCACTGGATCCTGAAATTGCTGTGTCTGAAAATTCTGTTTATTGCATTCTTTTTCAGGCAGCAAGAATTATTGCGAAACTGGCTGCATGGGGGAGGGAACTTATGGAAGGCAGTGACTTGAATTACTATTTCAACTGGATTAAAACTCAGCTCAGTTCACAGGTAAAACTTCTGTTTAAACGCTACACTGACTTTGGAAACTTTTTTCAATAATATAAATATATAGATGAACAAACAATAAGGATATTTTGTTTTCGTTTTTAAAGTGAAATTTTACTTTGTCATTTTTAAATATTCAAACACATAGTTTTTAACTTTTTTTTCCTACTCTAGTCCTTGAAATGTAAATTAAGAATATAGAATAAGGCTTTTCCCTTTTCCGTTGTTTAACACTGATTTTTCTTCTGGACACTGAGAAAACATTTGATGAGTGTTTTTTGTCTCCCGAAGTTGGTTTGTTTCTCAGAGCTGTTTGCTGGAAGAAAAATCACATAGCAAAGGAAGTGTATATTAAAACTTTGTCCAGTTTACTGTAGTACAAACCTTGAACTTTTATCCTTTGAAACTAAATAAATACTGACTTATTTAGACAATGTTTTTATGGTATTAGTTCAGTATGAACTGCCTACTGTTGGCTTTTGTTTGAAGGATGAATTGTTCTCCTTTGTATTCATTTTTAGAGGTTCTCACTCCAGTCCTTATAGAAGTAGTGATTCATCATTCTCTAAGGTACTATTGTAGCAGAAGTGGATGCTGGATATCAGAGAAACATTTACTAGGTTTAGTAATGGTATATTTTCTTAGTTTTCTAAATTGGGTTTATTAAAAAAGATTTTTATTTTTTTCCTCTGGAAGAAGAATTTTGAACTGAGAATTTCCTTCAGAAAGGTTTAAGAGAACACTTCTTAGGTTCTAAGATGAAGATGGATAAAAGTCCTGAGTAAATCCACAGTTAAAATATAAAGAGAAGTAGTTACATCTTGATATACCAGGATCAGCTCCAAGCATATTCTTCTATACATGAATGGTGTGCATGGGAATTTCATACATTATCATAATATATTGAGCAGTAAAAGTATCAATTGGATTCTTAATCTTTTCATTTTATGACTGGCAGAATAGGATGATTTAGAGAAACTTAATAACAACTGTTTGCTAAGGGTGAAGGACAGCTCCGATTTTAAACTTTGATTTTTTTCCTAGAAACTACGAGGTACAGGGGGCTCTGAAGCAGGAGCGGTCTCCACGAGTGATGTGAGTATATCTTTGAAATCTGGCAGTTTGCTGTTTGGGACAGGTAAAATCCACTCTTTGGAATAATATGCAGAGTTGTTCTGGTGTCAGTAATAGAAAGTAATGTGCTTGGAATCAGAACTGTGTGACAACAGAGTGCCAGGTGATGGCGCCAAGAAACAAGTGGTTTTGAAGTACTGATTTCACAGAAAATGCTGGCAGTGGAAATATATATTTTACAAGTTGGTTTGGGTTGCTGAACTGTAGATGTAGCTAGCATTCTGTTTGTTAAAACTACGAAAAAATGCATTTAATTTAATGTTTGGACAGTGCTGTCTGTTCAGCACTGAACTCTTGGACTTGTAGAAGAAACCTGAGGCTAAGGCTTTTGGCCCTTGTGATGCACAGAACTTAGGGCATGTCAGATATTAAAGATAACATTGCTGCTCAACCTCTATGGCATGGAATTACAATAGTGCTTTCAAATCCGTAAGTTCTTTCATATTTTAATAGCTTGAATTCAAGGGAAAATGGATTGTCCTTTTTGCATCAGTATTTATTTATACCAAATATGTAGATATAATGGCTGTTGATCTTGGAAATAAACTGTGGCAGTATAGCAAATGGAGGTGATCATCATAACTGTATTTTCTGTTTTGGTGTGGCACAGTGAGGTAGTTTATCTTGTCTTTTGAATGTGGAGTAGAATTCAGTTTGGTCTTTTGTTCCATTTACAATCTGAAAGTGTTCACAGTGTTTCAGAACACTTAAATATGAACCTGAAATTTGTTTTTCTTCTAAATGTAGTATTTGCTTTAAAAAATTACCTTCCTGTTGAGAACTTACCACCCCGAGGGATAAGAAAAATGAAAGACTGTTATGCATAACCATGGAGAGGGAGTAAAATTATAGCCTGAGCATCGAAGTTGTAGTACTTCAGTATTTTGTGTGCAGTTCTGTGTGCTGTACTGTTAGATTTGGTTAGGTTTTTGTTAGGCTAGCAGCCCTTGGTCATGTAGCCTTAAAAGAGTAAATAGTTCTGCAGCATATAACACCACTCATGAGGCTGTGAGCTCTTTTAACTTGCTTAGAAATCTATATTTATATACTGTAGCACCGCATGGATATAGTGTACCACTGCAGGGTCCCAAAGCAGCAGCATTCATAGTGCAAGTATACTAGGATAATTAAATTGAGTAAGTATTGTCTTTATTTTGTTAGTGGCCTGACTTCAGATCTAGCTTATGCAAGATTTCCAAGCAGATCTTGACAGATCTTGACTAATTCATGTCACAGTAAATTAGAGAAGTGGTTGTAACATTTTATAGAGGAAATCAAGGCTGGGATATGTTATGAAATTTCATTTATAATAGTGTTATAAGAGAATGCTTTTATGACAGACTCCTTAAAAAGGAAACTCCAAGTTCAGTAGTGGTTGGTGATAGTGATAAATAACGCTGCTTGGGGCAGGAGGGCTGTCTGTATGCTTATGGCTGGTTTATTTACATGGTGTGTGGGAGTGAATACCTACCCAGGAAAGTGAATATTCTGCATGATGACTTGGGCTTAGATATTCTCACCCAGTTTTTGCATAGAGGTCTTAATCTCTAAGAGAGACAGAATGAATTTATCTTTATTTAAAATCCTGTTTGTCTCTTCTCTTTTCTCTTCATATAGAATTGACTAACTTTTTTACTCCATTAAGTGTTTGAAAGGTTTGACATGTATTATGTGAGTGATCCACACTTAGTAAAGAAAAAGCCTTATAGGAAAGAAATCCTAGCATTTTATCAGGACCACATGCAAGTTATTAGTGAAGATAATGCTGGAAGTTGAGCAAAATACCTCAGTGTCTTTCCATTGCTGTAACAGGAGGGACGGTGTGTTAACTAAACCCCATTTCTGAAGCCCGTCTTGTATGTTACTGCACAGAAAATAGGTGCTTTTAGAGATGAAAAGCTGTTTAATGATTCTGTCTTTGTAACTGTTCATATAGGAGTGTGAATGAAAATAGAATTCAGTGGTGCATTTCTCAGCGTTTTTCCAATGTGAAAGTTTCAGTCTTATTCTTTTCTTAGCACAACATACCATGCTAAGCTTTCAGTGAAATGAAAATTAAAATGCAAATCTAAGCTTTGATGCTAATTTTGCATAGTTGTTTTTCTAATGATTTTTGTTTGTGTAAATATACATCTCATTATGATAAGCGTGGTACTTGCGGCACACATGTAGGAAAGTATAGAATTGTAATGACACCACTGCTGTTTTGAGTTGGAAAATGGGAGTGGGAAGAACCTGAGCTCAAGATTCCTTTTTCTAAAATGACCTCTAGCAAACTTCTTCAGGTTTGGTGACTAGTTTGCCAGTTTATTTCCTGAAGTTTGCTCAATGGAATAACAGTTGACTCTGCGGATGATAGGTCTCTGACAATACAAATGGAAGACAGCTTTCATTCATGGATGCTGAAAGAAGGCATTTTCAAATGGGCTATAGAAATCTGTTGTGATAATGTAAAATGGTATAACTTGCAAAGGTCTTCTCTGTTTTCTTGTGAGTTGTGTGTGCACTTTTATTTTTTTTTTAAGGGTGATGTAAAGCATTATAAGGGGGAGCCTGTTTTTGTCAGTGACAAATCCAAATTAATGTGTATTGAGGAATGCTAGTAAAACCTGGTTAGGAAAACTGAACTTCATCACATTATACCTAACTCTCCTTGTAAGAAGTGATGTGTTCCTCTTTTCACCTAGAGTTCCCAGTATGTACAATGTGTTGCTGGGTGTCTGCAGCTGATGTTAAGGGTCAATGAATATCGCTTTGCGTGGGTAGAAGCAGACGGAGTAAACTGGTGAGCATTTATTTCAATTTATGTGCATATACTTATAGTAGCATGTTTCCCAGTGATGTCTTCTGGAATAGAACTGTTTTGCAAAATACAGCTGCTCCATTGGAGTGCAAAAACATTAATGCAGTCAAATAGACAAATTAAACTTGCCTATATAGTATCAGTGTTGAGGCTTTAATGCTACTTTACTCCTAATGAAGAACTGATTAAATAAATAGCTGAAAGGGAATACAATCGTTTGTCTTTAGCTAAAGATGCTCCTTTTTTAACTTAGTAGAACAAGGACTAATAAAATGAGTTTTGCTGATCTTCCTTGTCTTTTAGTTTGGAGTTGTTCAGTCTGAAAATACTAGTGAAAAGAGAAACATGTTCCAGAACTAAGCTCAATTTTTTACCCATATGGCTTCAAGTAGGTCATTCTTTTCTCCAGATTCTCTTCATAAATAGCCCTATATGAGAGTAGGATGTTGTCACTCATCTTATTAAAAAATGCCTGTCTATAGATAATTTTTATTTGTGCATGCCTCTGGGGAATGGTCGCTTTATAATTTGGACCTCAAGAAAAAATACCTTTATACTCTGAAATGGAGAAAAGTCAAAGTTACCAATGAAGTGAAAGTTCAAAACATGTTCATGTGTGTCGAGATGGCACTGTTGAAATGAACTCTTTCATCAAGCCTTTTAATAAACTAGTAAAGCATTACAGTAACCTGTTGTTTCAATGCGTTTGAATTTGTTAATTTTGATAGCAGTGATCTGGAAAGTTGTTTTTGTTTCTTTTTAAATTGGGTTAGCTTTTTTTGAATGGATTTGTAAGTTGCTTATTCGTTTGTCAAACCTTAAGCTGAACAAAGCTTCTGCATTATTTCTTCTTGGAGATGTGGTGATATTTCTTTTCCAGCACTGCTTTGTGTATCTGTGATGTGTTATAAGATGTTTTGTGAGAATTTGGTTGTTATACTATGTCTACTGTAGCTCATTTTGGACACTCCTGTGGAGACATACGATTAAGGAAAGAAGTTCAGTTTGTGTAGATTTTTTTTTCCTGTGTGTTTACACCTTCTTTTCTTAACTCTGAAGGGAGTAGCTATGTGTTTCTCTGTTTCTCTTAGAGTGACAAATAATGCCTTAAACATGCCAGTAGAAAAAGACTCTCTGTGAACCTCAAAATGGTTGCAATACCACATCAATTCACATAGGAAAAGTTCCTTTATGGCTGTAAGGCTAAGAAGGAAATAACTGTCTTTAATAGCTGGCTTTCTGAACAAGCTGCTTGTACAACGATAAATGCTGGTGCTGGATACTGTGAAGTGTGTGTTGCATACTCATCCTCAGCAGCTCTTTGTAATAACTTCTTGTTAATAATTTCTTTAAGTGTTTTAGAGTGGAGCAATGCACTCCATGCAGTAATAATTTAAAAATCAAATGTATGCTATGTTAACTTTTCAGTATCATGGGGGTCTTGAGCAACAAATGCGGCTTCCAGCTCCAGTATCAGATGATTTTCTGTGTGTGGCTGCTGGCATTTAGCCCTCAGATGTGTGAATACCTCCGTCGGTATAATATTGTTCCAGTGTTGTCGGATATTCTTCAGGAATCTGTCAAAGAGAAAGTAACTCGAATCATCCTTGCAGCGTTTCGGGTAAGCACCTGCTGACTGCAATTGCACTGTGCTTCTGTCTCAAATGAGTGGGTCTCGGATGTTGCTGATGTGCAGCTGTTTCTGCTAGACCATATCAGTAAACTGAATTGAAAGCTTAATTCTCACACTTTTCTTTTTTTTTTTTGGGTGAGCTGAGATTTGCTACAGGTAATAAACATGCTGTTACAGGTAGTAGATGCCTGCTATCCAGTGCCTTCTCAAAATAAGATCAACTGAAAAAGCCTTTGTTGACATAGGCACTAGTGTTTTCCCTTTAGTTCAAGATTATTTTCTACTGGTACTAGTGTAAAACACTGTAGTTACTAATACCTGTTAAATTTTGACTTAAAAAGCTTTAAATTAATTTAATTATTCTAAACACATGTTTGTTGAACTGGCCGACTTCGAAGTTATTTTTATCTACTAGTCCAAAAAATCTTTTCTTGGCTGCTCTGTCAAGGTGAATGAGGGTACTGGTGTTAGAGTTATTAGTTGACTTACTGTGTCCATGTTACCTGAAAATCGCTGGTCCTGTTTAAGACAATTTGGGATCACTAAGCACCAAGACTTGCTGTTTTTGTTGTAAGAGTACTCATTTGTGTTCACAGGTGCTAATTGTGCAATGTGTGGCCATAGTTTTTTTGTGCATGCTTGTCAACTGTCTCCTATGCAATACAGGATTACTATAACAACCTTTAATCCTGTCTCAGAACAGAAGTTGTATTCAAAGGAGGAAATGTGGATCTTGGAAACTGACTTGTTTTCCTGGATACTGACTGTGTTCCAGTAGTAGGTGTTGCAAGTATATTAGTATGGAGAGGGGGGAATTGTTGCTTACTGGCTTGCTGATCAGCAGTAATGAGCTGTGTGAAGGCACTTACTCTGTGGCTTAAATGACCTCTTTATTCAAAAGCGTCTGCTACTTTGAAAAATTTCTGGTTAAGGTAGATCATAAGAATACGCTACTTATCCTGTTGAGGAAGATGGGTGGTGCAAGGTACTTAATAGGGATTGTTCTTGTTATGTAGACCTTTGTAGGTGTTCTGGTCTTCTTTAGAATCTTAGTATTAAGTAAGGACATGCAGCAAGACAGCTTAAAAAAAAAAAAAATCCAAAAGAGTTGCTGGTGCTCTGCAGTTTATATTCAACTTCTTCCAGTTCTGAGGTCATTGAAAGTAGGAGAAATAATTTTGTTCTTAGTTCTAGTGTATTTTGCAAGAGGAGACAAAGATGAAGCCATGTTCTTTTAATAAATAAAGGCTAAAAAGGAATAAAATGGTTCTGTTACAGGCCTTGGGGAAACTAACTTAGCCATTTTCTTTCTCCAGCATTAAAGACTAGTCTTGGCTTGAAAATCGGCTTATAAACTGGCAGCCAGAAAATAAGAGATTTGAAATTAGATATCAGAGGTGTGAGTTCTGGAGCAAAATTAAAATAGGTAGCAGAGGCAAAATACCCCTCCTTCTGTGTGAGGCCATAATATCAGTTTATGGGGTAGGGAAAAGATTAGTTATGTAAAGGACTAGGCTTGATAATTCCCCTAATCATCCCTATAGGCCCTGCGTTACTGAAGGTATGCCACAATACTTGACAGCTTGCATATATCTTCTCTACTACCTGATTTCTGTTAATTTGACCAGTTTAATCTGTTTGGCAAGTTAATTGCCTGACGGATGTAATTGTAATGTAACTTTTTCCTGTAAAGCAGTAGGTATTGGGTACTTCTGTCTACTTTGAATCAATTACTGTCTCGCTTTACCTATTAAAATGTTTTTTTTCCTTATTTTTCATACTTTTGTTGTCTTGTGTCTGTTTCCTGCCTGTTACTCATTTGGTACTTGAAGTTTACTAATCCATTCTATTTAGTCATTTGTTCCTGTTTGCACTTTCCTAATGTATCTTTTGAATTTCACTATAAAAAGCTTGAATATTTCACTGTGGTATGAGATAGGTAAAGTTTCAAAAAAAAAAAAAATAAAAAAAATCTTAGTTAAGAGAATTATAGGCAGATGTGGAAGCTACTCCAAATATTATTACCCTGCTCCCTGAATTGGTTGAATTTCTTTTAAGATTCATTATTTATTCTTTTGCTGTAGTTAGAACTTTCAACTTTAACTAATTTAACATTACTTTCTGTAAAGTACCATTTACTTCTCAGTTCTCTTACTGAAATAGGAACAAGGTCTTCTTGCACATTAAAGCTAATTGTATGTGACCATTAAAAGCAGTAATTTAAGTTACTTTCAGTCTGCAAGTTTTAACATTATTTGCAGTGTTCTGCCTTAACTAACTAGTATGATATCTGGTATCTTTGAAACCTGAAGTGTGTAATGGTTCTGTGACATGAATGTGTGGTGTATCATATTCCTTCTATGTAGTTTCATTGCGTATTTCTGGCGGATGTTAATGCTTATTTATGTGAACACATGTTCTGTTGAAGGATTTTGTCATTTATATGGAATACATGTTTTCATGTTTATCAAAAAGTGCAGGTGGCTAGCTCTGATTGAACAACATCATTTGAAGCTGATTAAATTGAGTAGAAGTGTAATGAATAAATGACATTGGAACTTGACTATTTCATTCTGTGCTTGTAATCCCAGTCTTACCAATGAGCTTCTGTTTGAATAAAAATGTGTAGTTGGAATATTCCCAAGTTTAAAAGAAGCTGATCTAGTCCAGATGGTAACTCTTGAATTGGAAAGATGACTTAAAGTTGTTTGTTTATTTTATTTTTTTTTAAGGTTTTCCTGCTTTATATTATTACTGCACAGAAAGCTGAAGTGATAATCTCAGATAAAAGTAGTTCTTTATTGCAGAGACTGTGGTAGACTCATACGTTACTACTTTGGTGAGATTATTTCAGGAAGTGGTCAGTTCTGTCACTAATTGAAAAAGTGCCAATAAGAATTTCTTAAAAATACCACTTTGTTTCAAAATAGTCTGTTCTTAAAACAAATTAACAAATGTTTACTTCCCTAGAATTTGTTAGAGAAATCTACTGAGCGAGAAACTCGCCAAGAATATGCTCTTGCCATGATTCAGTGTAAAGTTTTAAAGCAGCTAGAGAATTTGGATCAGCAGAAATATGATGATGAAGATATAAGTGAAGATATCAAATTTCTACTGGACAAGCTTGGTGAGAGCGTGCAAGACCTTAGGTATGCAACATGAACTTGTGAAAAATGCAGTTGTGTGGAAATTAGTAAAACCTTTTTTCTTTTCTAAGTCTAAATATACGAAGACGTTAGTTTATAAGGTAGGTCTTATAGAGTTGCTGATTATATATATAAGTTTCCTGTTCTAAGTGAGCCTTTACAGGCTGAATAGAAAATAATTCCTCACTTCTGGATATGCGATCTTCGTAACTGGTAAATTGTTAAATGACTTCAGGGGGATCTTATAGGAGTTGCAGTGTAGGGTACTTGGTTAGAATACATTTTACTGTCTGCGTTAACTCAAGTTTTCGCTAGTGTTTACCTAGTTTTCGCTCTTGTGCATAAATTGAACTGCATATTGTAGTTAATGTCAAAGGTTTCAATGCATGAAAGGCAGGGACTGGAATCTTGGTTGGGGAAGTTAAAACCTAGAGAACAGGCAAAACAGTGAATTAAATTCCCAAATTGGATTTTTTTCATCTTTATTTCCTGCCCCTTCAGGAATTGTGTATTGGGGTGGATGGAGGGTTATGTTTGAAATATATATATTTTTTTTTTCTCTTGCCTTTCATGCCTTTCCTTATTTTCAAAGTGTTGACTCTTAGCCGGGGAGTGGTTCTTGTGCTCTGCAGGGAGCTGACTTCCAAATGTGTCATAGCAAGTTGTGCTCCAGCTTTGTCTTGTTAGGATAAAGGCATAGGCATGTGATTCAAACTCTGTTCATAGAAGCTTAGCCAACATTTCATTTAGGTCTTCTGTATTGTAGCTCCTTTGATGAGTACAGTTCTGAGCTTAAGTCGGGAAGACTGGAGTGGAGTCCCGTACACAAGTCTGAGAAGTTCTGGCGGGAGAATGCTGTAAGACTGAATGAGAAGAATTATGAACTACTCAAGTAAGTTTTCAAGTCTTGAATCACATAATTCTTTAATACTTTTGGTGTTTAACTGAACATGTATCTAATACAGATTTTACATTTCAACACAAAGTACTATCTAGAATAAAAGCAAGTCAGAACATCTTGCTCTTTTTAGAATAAGGTCCTTACTCGTGTGTAGTTCATTTTTTTTCAGAAGCAGAATTATTTATTTGTTTTTACTGATCAAATGTACTGATGATGATGGTAGAGGGAATATCTCTAGCTGAGAGTGTATGCAGATTTGTGCTGTTGACTCTTAATGTTTCCACTTGAAAAATAGCTGTATTAATTGATAAAATTACAAAGGTTTTTACCGCACCTTCGTCTTAGTTTTGTGTTGTCATTGATCTTAGTAATGAACTCCCTTCTTGAATACTTGGGGGTTGAATATTGTGATACTGTTCCATGGAAGATCTGACTTGCTAAATTATGGTATAGTCTTTCTGTTTTGTTTGGGATTGTTTGTATGTAGATTGTCAGATGAAGTGAAGCTAAAGCTGATCTTAGCTCTTGGAGTCAAGGACTTATTTGCTGGCTTCTGAAAATGTGTACTCAAGAGAAAAATAGGTTTCAAGTAGCTCTTAGATGTTTAACTGCATTGCCATTAAGTGATAATATGTGGTGTTCTTCCTTTTCAGTATTTGCTAAGTGCCAGACCTAACAGAACAGAAGGTTGAAATGTTAGAAGGCACCGCTAGAGCAAGCTAATCCTGAACTTTATATGTATTTCAGTTGCCCTGAAACCTCAACAAAACAAATCTGATAAAGTCCTCCCTGAGAGCATATTGCCAAGTGTGTAAGATTATAGACTTAAAAATCTAAGATGCTGGCAACTGCATCGTGAAGTTGATGTTGAGGTTTAGTATTTTCTGTACCAGCTGCAATGTTTTGCTGTGTTCACGTCTCCTGCTTTTTGGGACTCTTAGATAACTGTATTGTGCTTGTGCCTACCACAAAGGCAGTGATCTGCAATAGTGCCTTTATAAAAACCCAAACCACTCCAGCCTTCTCTCCCTGCCCTGCAAGCTTCCTGTTAAACTTACTTTTTTCCTGCTGTTAGTGACTTCATAAGCAAATTATGCTGGACTTCATTGAATAAAATACATATTGTATGGCTCTTCAGTGTCTTCTGATTAGTGTTATGGGTAAAGTTTCTACTCCTGCTTCTTGTCCAGTTTAAGAGTTATTTTAAAATAAAAAGTACTTCATCTGTCTCTTTCTGGCCTCTAGGGAGGGAGTGGTCATTTAATTTTACCAGACTGTTCTTTTTTAAATTCTTATTAAATTCTAAACTTATGTATTTCAACTTGTTACTAACTTTGTTATTATAACATATTTGCTCTCTCAGTTATCTGATTTTCAGTGATCTGTATGTTTAATCTTTTATACTTATTATTAGTCCCTAACTTTCATATCTGTGTAATTTTTTTCTTCCGTTTCTCATTACTGGCTAGAGAACAGTTTTACTGGTAGCTGTTTTCCACTAAAATTGATTAAATTACTTAATTAAAAAATGCAGACAACATTGAGAACTGCTTTCTAATTCATACAATTCTGTATTTCTTTCCATGCTAACAGAACAACTAATATATGAAGTTGGAATCGATTATGAGATATATCTTTTATCATCTCTTGTCTTTGAGTCAGGACAGAACTGCTTTTTAGACCACAACAGCTGACTGAACGAGTGATACTTTTGAGATAAAGTTTGTGGTCGTGAATTGAGACAAGTTCACAGTTAAACAGACCAAAGAATTCAATGTGCTGCTTTGTTCTCAGCTGCTAGGATGCTTTTTAATTTTTAAATGACTCTTTGTAACAGAGTTCTGCATAAAAGTCTGCTCGTTTTGTCCTTTTGTCCTGTATTGTGCAAAGCTACTGCTACAAGGTGAGGGGAAGGAATAGAGTCGAGGAGAGGCTGTTAGGCAGAATGTTTGTCATGCCCTTCTTTCTGAATCTATAGTGCAGGATCCTGAGTGCAGGAGCTGGGAGTCACATGCAGGCATGACTGGAGTCTATCGTATAACAGAATCAGCCCACGTGTTGGCCTTGTGTTTCTGTCCCACCCCATCCCATCTCTAAATATTTATACATATGCTTAGTACATCTTATCTTGAACTCAAAACTGTTGGTCTTGAAGACAATGTATAAAAAAAGGAGATATTTTGTAAAGCTTGGTTGATAGGTATTTGTAGATGCAGCTCACTAAACTCACTCTTGTGAATGCTTTTAGTAGTGCTGTTAATTAGGGCAGGATCTGCTATTGTTTTAAGTGCAACTGCATGTTTGGATAAAGTTCTAGTCGAAAAGTTTGCTGTTTGGGTAAGCCATAAAGCATTTTTGTGGTTACAGCCTTGGTTATTTCAAGTTATCGGGGATTTAAAAAAAACAAAACTACAATGAAAAGAAACCCAAAAAAACCCCCAAAAAGCCCAAACCACAACCTGTTATCTTATTGTTTCAAATCTTTTCCTAGAATCCTGACAAAACTTCTGGAGGTTTCTGATGACCCACAAGTGCTGGCTGTAGCTGCTCATGATGTGGGAGAATATGTACGACACTATCCCCGTGGGAAGCGGTAAGGAGAAGTCCAGCATGCTGCTCCTCGAGACCAACTACAGTACATAATTTGTCTGTGGCTTTTTTTCATATTTATGTTAAAATATGCTACATAGGAGTTGCAGGTGGTTGTTAAGCTTAACTCACTGGGAAGGTGAGAAAACATAAACCAGATCTTTGACTTATATATTTCAATGCTTCTTAACAGTTAAGGAAACATATATCTAAAGGAGTCTTGAGTAAGTTATTTAGACTAAAGCAGAAGATATGTGCCAGAAGAAATTAGAAGACCTACCAAGAGTTTAATCAGCATATCATTTTTACTCTCTATTATGACTATTGGACTATAATTATTTGACTTAGAGTGGGGATGGACTATTTCAACAATGTTTAAGTCTGTTTTGTGACTTAAGACTACAGAGCCAACGTTCTTCTCACTAACAATTGCTTAGTGATGTTAGCACAGATTGTTATCACTCTTTTGTTTTAGCAAGTCTTCTTTTAGCTACACAAATATGTGTTTCTGTGAAAGTGTTGATGTTTACTGTAAACCTAAATTCCTGTCAAAATACACAGACAGACATTGCTATATTATTTTGCTTTGTTTTGTTCTAAAAACCTGTGAGCGAAGATATTTGTTTGCTGAATAATTGCATCTCTAAAGTAAAGACACCATTGAAGCAGGAATGTTCTTTTGGCTTTTGCAGAGATCATGCTCATCAGTCACCCAAAGGGACACGTGACTTAATTTTTGTAGTGAAGAAGTGGTCTGTTTCTGTTTTTTGCATAGGGTTTAATTGTGAAGATGAGAATGGTCTTCTAGGCTCTTTAAGCATTTCATTTATGCTTCTTAGGCAGACTGCTACCTTGACAGTAGTAGAATCATGAACAGACTGAAACTTCGTGCCACGTATAGGCAGATTTGTTCACTCTAGAAAAACTCAGCCCTTTTAGTAATCAACTTGAACTGGTGATATTTTTAGACTTGGAACAAATAAACTGTTTTCTAGGTCCTCTAAGAAAGGTCAAAGGTGTTCACTGTGTACCGCTTGTACTGACAAGTGCTATGTATTTGCTAATTAGCTCCTGTGTCTTCTGGAAGAGATTTATGACAACTGGTATTTGGAGGAGGGGCAAGATATCCTCCAATAAGGTGGAAACTTACACTGGTGCCTGCAAATGACAAAGCTGAAGGACTAATACTGGTTGCTTCTTCTTTGAGCTGCCCTTTGTTCAAGAACGTTTTATTAGACATTTGCCAAAATCTTTAAACAGCTTGCACACATCTACTTAAGTGTAGGCATAGCACTTGGACTAGTATGACAGTGTTGTTGCTGAACCAAAGCCATAAAGTCAGCTGAGCGGATAAACAGGTCCTCTGTCTATAGTTGGGAAAATGTACTTCTGGTGGGACCACAGCTTCACGCAGCTCCCAGGCTGTTGAACCTATTCAGAAGTGCATCAGCCTTCAAAAGGAGTAGTCATCAACAAATAAGTGTTCTAGATACTTTCCTAACCCAGTTCCTTATATAGAATTGTAATACTTCATAGAATCATAGAATCACTAGGTTGGAAAGGACCCACTGGATCATAGAGTCCAACCATTCCTAACAATCCCTAAACCATGCCCCTCAGCACTTCATCCACCCGTCCCTTAAACACCTCCAGGGAAGATGAGTCAACCACCTCCCTGGGCAGCCTATTCCAGTGCCCAGTGATCCTTTCTGTGAGAAATTTTTTTCTGATGTCCAGCCTGAACCTCCTCTGGCAGAGCTTGAGGCCATTCCCCCTTGTCCTGTCCCCTGTCACTTGGGAAAAGAGGCCAGCTCCCTCCTCTCCACAACCTCCTTTCAGGTAGTTGTAGAGAGCAATAAAGTCTCCCCTCAATCTCTTCTTCTCCAGGCTAAACAGCCCCAGGTCTCTCAGCCGCTCCTCATAAGACTTGTTCTCCAGTCCCCTCACCAGCTTCTTTGCTCTTCTCTGGACACGCTCCAGAGCCTCAACATCCTTCTTGTGGTGAGGGGCCCAGAACTGAACACAGTACTCAAGGTGTGGTCTCACCGCTATTTCCTGCTTATGAACTCTGCTTATTTAGGTTTCTGTTCTGATAGACAAACTAAAATGCCTCAATCTCTTTCTTTTAAAGAATTTCCTCTGTAATCCAATGTATTCTTACTAAGTACAACTACAGAAATTTTAGGACTAAAAGCTTAAAATATTAAAGGACTGCATGTCAATTCCAATGTAATAGTCCATTTCTTGCCATGATGGTTTTTGATGTATAGCTATTGACTGCTTCCACACCTGGTTGGTATTTTATACTCTCATAGTATGAGTCACTTTGAGAATGGATGCTATTCTTTGGCTTAGAAAAATAAGAGAATTCAGATGTCTTAATCCCTTAAAGGAAACAAAAATATTTATCCTTAACAGCCTTCAAAGGCTACAAGAACGGAAAACTTCTTGACGTTACCTACTGTGCATGGCAGAGACCTAGAGTCACAGTTCTGGGTAACCCTTCCCGTTGTCTGGTAAAATAAAATGTTAAGCTAAATACTACCTTTTTGCTTGGCTGTTCTTTAATGTTCTAAGCTTAAATAATTTTAACTTTCCTTTAAAACTTCACACCGTGGACCAAATTCTCAAGGCAGTAGCACTATGGGCTTCTAATGAGGCTCACCAACATGCATTTTCTGGCGTTTGCTGTCACTGAAAATAAATGCAGACTAAGCCTCCAGTATAATTTCCGTGTGCCCCAAGGGTTACTGCTATGCAAGATCAACACTTTGAATTGCCTGAATGCCATGGAATGTGGGTTTTATGTTTTGTATGTGCCAGAGACTGATACCTAGAGCCATTCACTTCTTAGCTCATGATTCAGAAACAACTTAATTGCATTCTCTTTCTCACCTTGGTCTGATTTTAGGTATGTTGTGTGGATTTGATATATTTTCTGCTATAACAGTCTAAACTGCTGTTATTTGTCTTCACCTTCTGTTTTCTCTTTCTCCCTTTAAATGCATCATGCTAAAATCTGGCTCTTGAGCATCCAGAAATTTGTTTGAATTTCCACACTCTTGTCTTAATGCACTGTTATTATGGGCAACAGTCTCTGCAGAGGATGTGCATACACTGTTACTGTCCCACTGGACTCTATTATTGCTGTAAAGTTAGAAGTTCGGGAGATGGAGAACAGAAATAGAAGTAATGTTCTAAGCAGATTTGCAACATGAAAGAACAGCATTCACTGTGAACCTTTTTCACAGTTGCTTACCTTTCAGTCTAGAACACGTGGCAGGGAAGTACCAGTAAGCACTGTTATGCAAGAATTGTAACGTTGTTCTTGGACTCTTCATGTTCAGCTATAATTTCAGTGATGTATTGTCACCTGAAATACTTTTATTTTCATTGTGATTATAGGATTTTAACTTTTCATTTTGATTCTTGCGTGCTCCAAGCTTTTGAGTTTAATGCCTTTTTTACCTCCTTTCAGTTCCTGAAAATACAGTGTTTGTCAGTCCTGTAATGAGGAAAATATTCTTATTTTTGCTTCATAGTCTATCTTTGTGTGCAGTGGTTTTATGTTTAACTCATAATTAAAAATGTGAGGCAGCCCAAGGCAGGGATAAAGAATTTTTGAATCTGTTACATTATTAATAACTTCTTGAATTCTTGGCAAGGATTTTCCGGCTTAAAACAATTGTGCGTTTCTGAATGCATTCCTTTTTGTATGAAACAGCCTTAAATGTTTTAGTGCTGCTGGGAAATAATATTCCCTGTGGTCTCCAGGATGGTTTTGACTAAGTTATAAAATGAAATGGGAAATTGTTTTTATTCATCTCCACACTGTGTCTTTATATTCTGCCGTTTACAAAACCATGTTGTGTTGTGCTGCACTAATATATTAATCTGACCATGAAAAGAATAGTAATGAAAGGAGACAGCTAATGCAAGCTTAGCATGGCAGGACAGCATCAGGTTAAGTGTAATGCAAATGATAGCCTCTTCACAGGATATTATGTTTAACTGCTCAGTCACCTGTGAGAAAACCAATGTATAAAAGCTTATGCAAGTCTGAGTAATTAGTTTATATATATCCTTGCAAATTCTCTCCGAACTTCCTTTGTTATAGCAGACCAACATGCTGCACATAAAAAGTCATCTGAATGGTGACGCTTTTTCAAGTTTAAAGTGTGTTGCCTTCCAGGTTTTTTTTTAGAAATGCTGTTTTCATGACGTGATACAGGGTTTCATCAGTATTCGGTGTGGGATTTGGTATAGCTATTAAAAAAATTGTCTGGCTGTGTGGTGAAGTTTGTAGTGAAAGATGCAGCTCAAACATACTGTTTTTCTGGAAATAGCTTAGCAGCAAGTTCTGCATCTTGTGCAAGACTAGCTGTGGCTCTAGTACAGTTTGAATGGCAAAAAGCACTATGAGGAGTAGCACGCGGCTGGTTTAATAGATGTTGGTGTGATTACAAGCATTTTTCTCTGAATTAGGCAGGACTGCATTGGGGCTTTATTCTCGCAAAAAATAAGTGACCTATTCATCATCGGTTCATGGAGGGAAGGACACCACCTCCTCATAAGTAATTGATAGTGCTGTACCCTGCCAGCCATGTTAAGCTGTTATTGAGTTCTTTAGCAAGCTAGGGAAAGTAAATAACCCTCTCTGAAAGGGGTCCTTCTTTGTTGCTTATTTCAAAATTAATGGAAGTAGGTAGTCAGCAGACAGAGGAGTCTAGTACAAACGCTTTCAATTGTTGTGAATTCTTAGAAAAACTAAACAAAAGTGTCCAGTAGGTAGCCGGAGAGATCTACATTTGTAACTTGTCAAATAAGATGTATATGTTAGAGAGTAAATACGTTCAATAAAATAAATATTATGTGACTTGAACTTAACCTCTTTGTGCCTTGAACATGAAGTGGTTGGATGGCTACCCAGAAGCTGAAGTAATGTCAAAAAAACTGCTCTCTGCCTCTCTTTCAGAGTGATTGAACAACTTGGTGGTAAACAGCTGGTAATGAACCACATGCATCATGAAGACCAACAAGTTCGTTATAATGCACTACTGGCTGTGCAGAAGCTGATGGTTCACAACTGGTATGTGAAGATAATTGAACATACTACTAACAGTGAGAATATTGGGTCATGGAATGAGGAGGCAAGACAGTAGATTTCTTTAATGGGGGAAATAATATTTCTGTGTGGTAAAACTGCGGTTCTTAAATGATAGAGCAATATGTTGCGTATGTGTAAAATCTTAGCTAGCCTTTCCGTATATTTTGGTTGCAATTGAATTGAGTAGCTTGACCTTACATGATTGAATATCACCTGAGTAATTCACTTGAAAAGTACACTTTAACTTATTTGAACTGCTTACTATTTAATAGAGCTGTAATTCAGGCTTGCAAAACAGCAGTCTTGAAAATGTTAAGGATGTGTGTAGGTGGTTTAGAAGGCTTACTTAGTCTCCGGTGAAGGAATCAGTAGCTTGATATAGTTGTAAGAATTGATGTTTCAGGTATGTATTGGCAGTTGCTTTGCAGTATGTGCAGGCCGTTCTTTTGCATTGCTCTTCTTTGTTCTAGTGTCCTTTTCCCCACTTTACACTATTATTTTTCTGTGCCCACCTTAAGGGGGGTGCAAGTACAATTTTTCTTGAGCTCCTGGGAGTAGCAGAGAAGCTTTATGGGCTGGTTGGTGACCGGAAGCTGAAAATCACTCACTGAAAATCAATTACTGAGAATAGCACCTGAGATTAGGTTTTCCTTCCATTGTTTGACTATAGTTTTCTGACCATTTCTCTAATAAAGTTCCAAATACCTTGAAGTGCTGGCATGTGCTGGCACAGAATTTGCTGGTGGGTGAAGCTGGGTTTCCAGCAGAGCACGGAACCCTCATAGTGAAGCACGGAAGGGTTGAAATTCTGAAAAACATCAGTGTGCATTTAACAACTTTGTATAACTTGACAAACTAATTAGGTATGCTAAGCATAAAGCATCGAGAGATAAAAATACTAATTAGGAGTTCTTAATCTGATTATTAATTATGACTTTGCCAAAGCTCGAACTTTCAATTTGGCAGTCTTTAGAGAAAGATAAAATGCAACAGTGCATCTGAGTACATTGGAACTTAGATGTTGAGATACAAACAGCTAATTTAATTTTGAACCTAAACCAACCTTTTCGTTCTGAAAATCTTGGTGCTTGGATGTATCTATAACTTTTGAGTTTTTTTTTTTAGTTTCTGACAGAATGTGGTCTTGTTAAAAGGTTAGATAGTGATGATGCTGACTGTGAAAGTTGTAGGGAAACTTGGTTTATCAAGCACATTTTTACAGATTCTTCTAATCACCTACTTGCTGTAGAAGACAGGCTAGGAAGACTGACTAAAAGCTCCTGCTCCCTCTCCCTGCAGTGTATTTTCTGTAAAACAAAGCTAGTTTTCCTCCTTTTCTTGTGATTAATATGAGTTTTAACTCAGGCTTAAATCTAGGAAACATTAATTTTATCCTGCTTTCTCCCTCATACTGTGAGAAACTTCTATAGCAGAGAAAAACGTACACATTTTAATAACCTGCTATGACAGATCCAGAGTTAATATTCTTCACCTGTAACGAGGACTTCAGTAGATAACATTGAATTTCTGAGTGAACGGAGATGGAGACTAAATGTGCAGTCATATGCAACCTGATTTTGAGGTGGTTATTGTGTATTGTGCCCCCCCGGTGCTGCTCAGTTTAGTGTTATGCTGCTTTTCTCACTGTGCTGTTCTGATATATTTAAGGCATTCCAAGCATTATAAATTGGCTATAGCTAAATAGAGATTACAGTGTGTAAGGTTTAGTTACTGAATTTAGCTTCTGCATGGAGACGGGTCTTATTTCGTGTGTGTTCTGCTGCCTTGAAAATCTGGTAATAAGAATATAAAACTCTGATCTTTCTCCAGCACAAACCTCGGTGATAGCAAAATTTTTCCTGGATTCCTCACCTGACCTCTTCTCATTTTCAATTTAATCATGCTAATTTAAAAGCCATTACATCTCGTTCTCCAGAATTGTCTTGTTAGTTGGGGAGAAGTGTCATGGTTTAGTCCTGTCCTGGCCCAATTTGGCAAATGAAACTGAGCAGTTGGGTTCCCAGTTCCTTTCCCTGTTGTGACTCCCAGGGAAAGGGAAATGAGAGGAAAAGACTTGAGGGTTAGAAACTAAAGCTAAAACAACTTTAATGCTATAGCAGCCGCAACAATAATAAAAATATATATTAAAAAATATACAAATCACCCCTCCACCCCTTGATGACAGTACGTCACCACAAATTCTGCAGAGCAGGCACAGGGGAATGATCCTGGGCTAGGAGGGAGCTGGTCTCAGGGCCTGGATTTAGGAATGCACAAATCGGAGATCAAAGGCGAAAAGGCTGATGAGATCCTCACTGTACGTCAGCCATCAAAGAAGAGACCTGCCCCTTGTGATATCTCAGTTTTATCCTGAGTGTGATATATATGGAGTGGAATACTCTGTTGGTCAGTTTAGGGTCATGTGTTCTCTCTGCCCCTCCCTGCAAGTGGGACCCATTTTTGCCTCTTTGACTTATGGCACCCCACCAGTGACCTGTGTTATCAGTCTAGAGAGAAACCCTGTCTGAAAAAAATGCAGTTAACTTTCAGAAAATGAAGTTACTTAGACAAGACTTAGCTGAAGTTTGAAAATTGTTTCTACTTTAGCTCAAAACTGATCAACAAGAAAACAAGGTCTCCTGGCTGCTACACAGTGCAGTTCAAGTTCGAGTGCCTACTTGCTTAGCTTTACTTTGTAATGGGTGGATTACTCAGCAGCTTGAAGGTTTTGCTTACCTTGCTCTGCAGAGCTGCAGAAACAATAATATTTTTGGCCCTTGCTTCCATGTGTTTTGGAATTCCAGTTATTTCGCTCGAAGCAATTGTTTCTTTTCCTTGTATTTAATTGGTGTAGAAGAACTTTGCAGTGCTGTATGTGACACATGCATGACAGAGGTAGTCACCCTCTTCTGAGATTTGGAGTCTGAGAGAAGGATGAAAAAATTAAGTGCTTGCTCTGCCAAGTTGAGTCTTGGTGCAAGTGCTGTGCGTGAAGCAGCAGAGTACTTCTGAGTTGAGGGAGTGTCATGGGGCAGCTGAAGTGACATTCTGCTTAAAATGCAGCTGTATCATTAGACTGCTAATAACTCAACTTGGAGACAATTAACTCCTAAGTAATTTGAACAGTTCATTACAGGCTGCTCAATTGGCTTTTCCTTAGGGGTTTTTAAGTCAGGGATAAATGGAGGGAAATCAGACTGTCAGGCATTCTGTTTAACAGTGAAACTAGGTTGGCAAAAGAAGTAACTGCTGTCAACTTTTCAGGTGAAATATTCCAGTTACATTTGCATGTTAAATAATCATGCACTTGAAGGAGGGAGCGAAGATATCTTTATAGCATCATTTAATGTCTTTAAGTGGTAATTTTATGCTATGTTGTAATCTCACTTGAACTAACTGCGTTAGTCGCAGCATGCCATGCTGTGTGTAAAACTTGTTATTGGCAGGTGAGGGAGTTTGGCATGGCAATGAGGGTGCTGATTTTTTTTTTTTTTTTTTTAGGATAGTCTGTTCAATTTATGCCTTAACTGTATATAAGAAACATAATATTCTTATTCATTGTCTCTGCGTTCAGAAGCAATAACCAACTTGACCATTTTAGCATTAGGAATTGGTTTTGGGAGCCTGGGGCTGGTTGGAGCAATGTTTTTAATAACTTTAAAAGAATCAAATAATTAAGTTCTATACTGACAGCACTTACATATATCCCTTTAAAGAAACCCAATCGCTTAATCTCTATAGATAAGCATGTACCCTTCATGTGCTCTGTGGCACAACGTTTTATTGAACTTCAGGGATATGATGTTGTGTGAGTCAAAGTACCTACAGTTAGAAGTCCAGGTTCCTCTGTGAACAATGGAGGGAAGCAGGTTGTTTTTCAGTGAAGTTCTAGGCAGCTTTAGTGCCTGCTGCTGAGCAGTGGGAATAATCTTCTGTCTTTAGGATTTCCGAACCTCTGGTCTCCTGACTTCATTCTAAAGGGGTTAATTCCAACTGTATTACTTCACTAAAATAAGAGCTAGATGAAGAGCTAGGTGAATTCTAGATGTTCTGCATTTAACGTGTAATTTGTGACTTTACTGGTCACCTAGAAAATAGTGTGCTAGTTTCCACTACTTGCTTGTCTTCTGGCCAGGTTAGGCCCAGGGAAGTTTGCTTATTACTGTAGTAAGTGCAGCATATTACTTTTTCCTTGCTCTGTCAGCAGCAGTGCTGTTGGGAGTTGGGGACCAGAGGTCAGAAATCAGACAATATTTTTGCAATGTCCAGTCTAGACCACATGTGCAGAGATGGATCACATATGTTCTTTGTTCTTACAAACGTAAAGTAAAATGCAGTGGTTTAACCTCTATGTGTCAGAAGTTCTTCAGTATTCATACAAGTGCTACTGAAACCGTGGTGGATCTTACTGCAGACTCTTCTGGTATTCGTCTGGCTGAGTCAGGGTAGTAGCAGAACTTGTAGCAACTTTTGTCATTTGCTCTCATTGACTGAACCACTGGCCTGTGTTGCCTCACCTTTCTGCTTATGTGCCTTAGTAGTGAGCTGCTGTTCATGAGGGGTTGTGTCTTTTACCTCTGGGTTCAGGTATGATACCTCATCTCCCCAGGGTCCTTTGACTTTTGCAAGCTCTGAGCTATAAATTTCCTTTAGACAGGTAGACATTTATAATAAACTACTATTCAGTGAATTGATGGAGAGTATGAGTATATTGGAGGATGCTAAACAGTGAGGGTGAGTCATTGCTGCATGATCAAGTATGTTAATGGAAATAAAATTAATAAGTGTCATACTGAATGAAGCAACATAGATAAACTTTGAATATGCAACGGACTTGTATATGATTTTCAGAGTGCACATCCCATACAGAATTACTTGCTTTCTATCTTTTCGAATGGCTGCTTATGCAGAGACGTTATAAAATTTGAAACTGCCTAGGATTTGCAGTACACTGTATTTAGAAGCTATTGTTCTGTAGAGTTAGCATGGAATATCCAAGAATTTTGCTATTATCCTTTGGTATAAACTCTGTTCTCCAAAGCCCATGTATCTCCTAAGATAGCTTCTATACAATGTTTGCTTTTGATAGTGAGAAGTGCAAGACGTAATGATAGTTAACTGGCAGCCATGAAGTCCTCCCCCTCCCCCTTCTTTCCCCATTGCGAACGTGCAGTTCTTAATAGAGTAGGCTTAAATCTAGGAAACAATGCCTACATGATAATACAATCCACTGTATTTATTTATCCTGTTTCTTACACTTCATCGTCAATACAATTCCTTCTTAGTAGTTAAAAGAAATTAACTAACTGAAAAATTGTACGTGATTGGACTGTCTTCCTGGTTAATTTTTTTTTTTTAGTTTAGAGGACAGTTCCTAGCTAGAGTCATAGAAGCTTGGAAAAAAATCCAATTAGTAAGGTGCACTTGAAGCTTAGCATGAGTGCTTCTTTTTTTTATTTGAATATAAATGTGTATTTTTGTAAAGCAGGTAGGGACTGTGTTGTGTATATGCTCTCTGGGATTTCACACTGTGATAATGTTTTCTGTCATGAGATCTGCACTGTTTGTAAAATACACTTTATCTCTAGGGCTCCTGTTAACCTGGAGCAAATATTTTGCAAATATCAAATGTCCTGCTCAGTTTGCATTTTCCTTTTTCAAAGAAATTGTTAATTTTCTTGTGCTGTGATGAAAAAAGTCACCAAAGAAGTACCTTCTTGACAGTTTCATTTTTGATTAGTATGACTTTAAAGATTTGATTTCCTGATAGGAAAATTCAATTAAACATTATCTTGTGTCAGTCATTCTGAAATATGGGCAAACTTAAACTTTTGCTTACTTTTCGTTGTGGCAGCTAAATCTTCTCATTTAATATAAAACTGCTTTCAAACCAAGTTGTGTAGTTTAGTCAAGTTGGTTCTTTCTAATTCACAGTATTAGGCTTTGTGTAAGTGTTAGCTCATAGTTTATCTTATACCTTTTCTCCCTAATAGGAAGACATGTATTGAATTGAATTTCATAGGTTTTTCTTTTAAAATCTAACAAAATTTTTCCATAATAGCCTTGTTATAGGAGCTTATTGATCTCATGTTTCTTTTTGGCTTATATATAAAGTTTTGAACTGGAAGTCTAGAATTTTTCTTCTGAAAAGTGGATGAAACCTGCTGACTGAAAGGGAGATTCTTGCAGTGTCTCCATCTGAAGACACACGTTAGTTCTGCATTCCACCTCATAAGGAGGACTATAAATGATGCTATGATTCAGTAATCAGGCAATAATTTGTAGATTGTCTGTTAATATTATTGCATTTGGCTGAAGACAGTCTCCCTTAAAAAAACCCAAAGCAAAAACAGCAAAGAAAATAACATGCACTTAACGTTTCTAATCCTCCTCAGCCATTCACGCTGCTTAGTTCTAATGTGCGCATCAGAATGTTGATTGTCTCTTTACTGTGCATAATTAAGGTGAAAAAATGTCATAGATGCTGTTCATCTTAACAGTTTGCTTTTCTTCTACCTGATTGCATTGAGTGGAATCTGTTACACTAAATATTGAAGACCGTGGAGATTTTTTGCAATATCTCATCTTTCAAGGTCCAAGCTATGTGCATATGTTAAGGAAATACATGATTCCACTGAAAATAAGATAATTTCTTAAATTGTAATTGATGATATGCTAGAAGCTTGATGTGTTCGGTCATAATAGTTTTGATTCTGTTGTGTACATCTGTTTGTTCTATGTTTTTTTTGTTTGTGCTTCAGCACTGTGTGTGGTTTAGTGGTGGAGTTGGTAGTGCTAAGGTTAAGGGTTGGACTCGATGATCTTAAAGGTCTTTTCGGACCTAAACCATTCTATGATTCTATGCATTGGTGCAATAGACAAATACTTTATAATCTTTAATACCTTTCCTTTTCTTGGTATACTTGACAATGCATTAATCTTCTGAATCAAGGAAGAAAATGGTATTCAGGAAACAAGTGACAGAAGAGAAATGCGCTGTTATCTTGTGTGATAGCACTCCAACTTAGGCAGTACTAGTGCAGCACACTAGGAAGGTGTCTCCTCCGTTAGTTTACTACATTCATATTTCATGTGCTATTTCTGTTTACTTCTGTGAAGAGCAGTGTATGTAATATAGAAAACATATATACGTATAAGAATATATAGTATATATTTTGTACATAAAATATGTAAAAATATGCAGTGGTATGATTTCTGATCCAGCAGTATGACATCAATAGTGTATTTCAGGAACTAAGTATTAACAGAGCTCCACGTTTGATTTCTGAGACTGGTTTCTTAATTTTTTTCATGCTGACTTCTGTGGCTCTGTTGCAAGGCAAGTGCGTCTGTGGTAGCTGCTCTCCAGCTCCACGTGCCTTTCTCCTGGCAACCACTAGTGTTAATGTGACACTGTAGTAACCAGGTTCAAGGGAGCTTATTAGGAGAGAACAGTTCACTTGGGAGTTAAATGAACAAAACACACTGTATCACCAGAAAGCCTGGATGAGTGCCCTATGAGAAAGGCGGGTGCACGTGGCTGAAATGGGTTTGAGGGTGACTGTGCCAGCTTCATCCTCCACTGGATTGGATGGGCACCTGAGAGATGGTTGCAGCCTCATGCCACTTCATGACTGTGTTGCTCAGAAGTTTCCAAGCGTTGTCACATCTGTGGAGTTTTTTGCAGCAGTCTAACACTTGCAAGGTCAATGCTTTCAAGGGGCAATTTAGCCCTCTTAGACCTAGGAATACATCAATTATATTTGTGAAACCACAATACATGACTAAAACTGGTCTCTTTCTCAGCAAGCTCAGGTTGTTAGACCTACAGTAGAAATGCAACATGAAGATGGCAAATGTGTTCAAAGTATTCCATCTACTGTACTTTGAACTTGATTTTTTACTCTTCATTATATCTTTGGTTTGTCTTTAACAGTGTATGTTGGCAATGTCACTTGACTTACTTGAGTGGTGTGGCAGTCTTTAGAACTAGCTTTTCACTTTCAAAAGTATGGGAATCTAGGTTTGTGATTAGAGAAATATAAAATCAATATTTTGATCAAGAAAAATATTTTTACATTTTTCTTTCTCGAAGAAAAACATTCTACCTCTTTGAAATGTCAGTCTGGAAGAAAATACAGATGTTCAATGCAGATATTATTTTTGGATAACATAGTTCTTTAATAAATGGGATTTAAACAACATTTAAGATAAATGTTGTTAGAAGAGAGAGGAGAATAGGACAATTTCACTGTTTGTTTCTTCAATGCTTTGTCTGTTTCCCTTCCATTGTCTGCCAGAAAGAATTTTCACTTTTACTTGAGGGACAGCTAAATCTAACTGCAGGGCAATTTGGAACATAGCACTAAAAGTAGTAGTTCTTAAACTACAAGGCTTGCTCTTTCTAGCACGTGACCTCTAGAAATCTTTTGAAGCCTTAAAACTTTCCTGGCCATGGTAGATGGTTTGGTTTTGATGACAGTGCTTTGCTTAATCTGAAAAGTAGTATACAATTTCCAGGTAGGGTCTTATGCCAGTTTGCAGTTATCTCTTTATTCCTTACTTGCTCAATTTGGTGGCTTGCATGTTGGATCAGTTTCTTGTGCCTTTTCCTGAATGAACTTAAAGTGTTTGCTGCAATTACCATGACACTTAAGTATACCTTAGCTTGAGGGTGTTAGTGTCTCTCATGTGCCAACAAAACCAATTAAATTAAACTTAATGAAGCAACAAATTGGAATAACGGTTTGAGATGCAACAAATTCATGTGTTTGCCTCTAAGTTTCCTTTTCTTCTTGGAAAAAGCATTTTGGATGCTGCAGAAAAAGTGTGTTTAAAGATCAGGCCTCAAAAATGGGAAATTGCTAGCATGGAAGGAATCGCTTGGTTATTCAAATAGGAACAAAAAGATTAATTTATAAATGGAAATGGCTTATACCTCACCTTCAGGCTTCTAAATGACCAAAGAAGTGAGGAAATGTGGTATTTCAACTGTTGTTGTTCTGAGCTTTAGTTGAGAACTGGAATGTTTTGTAGTTACTCTTAGAAGTGATGTACTGCACTTGCATGATTTGACACTTTTCTGCAGTGTGGAGGTAATATTTTACTCTTGTAAATTTCTACTGGATCAATTGTTTTATGTTTGAATGCAGTTAACTGTAAATAGAAGCTTGTCTGGACCAGCTTTATCTGCTTTGTAATAACGGGCTAAAACTGACCTTTATAAAGGCCTTTCTGCTCCAGTGTTAGGGAGGTGATTGAAGCGGAACTTCTTGTTCTCAAGAGCAAAACTTGCAGATTTGGAGTTCTAAGGTACTTGGGCCGTTGCTCAGTGAACTTTACATCTTGATTATTAATGCTGAAGGCCGGCTTGCCTTCTTGTTCTTTGTTATATGGTTTCTAGTGCTGATTCCAATCTAGTACTGCTAGGAACTGTTGCAAGGTGTCTTAAATATATCCACGGAGTTCACCTTCACAATCCCAGCATGAGGGGTATGCCAAAATGATGTGCTTAATTGTAAGTCTATTTATGTGGGAGAGCATAGACTTTTGCAGGTGCTTATTGACTTGAGGGAGCAATGTTAAGTATGTGTTAACTTTCCTTCCCCTTTCTGGAAAGCAGATGAGGAATAAAGCATTATATGTAAACATGCTGGATATTACAGGACTGCTGGTACATAGAATTTAATTTCCCTTCATGCCCTTAAATGATTTAAAACTAAAAAAGAAGCTTCTGTAGCTGCTTGACAGATGATGTATTTGTACTGAGAAAATGTTTACTACTTCTGACAGAATTTTTAAGTATTACAAACAATAATGCAATGCCTACGCAAAGTAAAAGACAGCTTTCTAGTGAAAAGAATTGGTGACTGAATTTCTTGTTGGCCAGGACAGTATTTTGCCCTTGCAAATACCTCTGCACTGGAATTTTGTACATCTTGTGGAATGCATATTTAGTGGCAACCTGCAGATATGCTTGGCTTGGTTAGAAGGGAAAAATGGTATTACTTACAAGCTTGTGTTTTCAAAGATGATGGGTATGGAGGCCTCAAACCTCAGCCATGTCAAACATGTGCGGGGTATATTTTGTTTTAGTCTCTCATACAAGTAGATCAGGCACACATGAATCTCTACCAGAGGCAGCCACACTCATATGTTGTATATTTTTGTTTCTGACTTCAACAGTCTTAGAAATGATGTGCTTTCAAAAGACCAACCATGGTGCCATTGTTATGGTAAAGATGGTGGTCTTCTGCAATTATGAAGGAAAAACTAATAAGTTTAAATTAGGGAGAAGTGGTCCAATTCATGAGTTTGCAGCTTGTAACTTTAAAAATCAAGTCTAATACCTTGGTACTTTCCGAGTGTGCATCTCTAATCTGTCAGATGCTGTTCTGAATATTTTGTGAAGTGATTTGTTATCTCAGTGACAAGATTTATCTTTCTTCTTGCAATATGTTGAATGCTTGCATTCTCAAAGGTAGTTTTAATTTTGTGGGGTAAACAGTAATTCTAAAATCCCATTTTTTCTCTTAAGGTTTAACTGAATAACAGTGTAGGAGAAATAAAAAAAATCTTAGATACTTGGTTTATAACAGCACAGTGAAGGATGCCTGTGTCTAGTTTGTGTGAAGACTCAAGCTTACACTTCTACTTAACCTCCTGCTTGATGAAATATGAGTATGTAATAAATGTACTTGAATCTTCTTGTCCTTTTACTATGGATTTTAACAGAGGGAGAATTTCAGCCTTCTGAAGCTACTCTCTGTAGCTTGAGTAGGCTGGAAGATGGGAGAGAGGAGTGACCAAAGGCCTGGCAGAATAACCTGTTGGTCTGGTCTGCTAAGGCTGCACACAAAAAAGCTTCATGTTGAGAAGCGTTCTACATCCCTTTTATCAGTCTCTTGCTGATCGCTGTCATCATCCAGCATAGACCATGCAAGAACTTGTCCTAGGTTAACCAATGACACTCAATTGGAAATAAACAAATAGAAAATTAACTGGTACTTGTGACAGTGGGTGGGACATGTATTTTGCATTTCAGTAGCCTTTGGTGATGGCTAAAGAAGTGATGGGATAGGAGCAATATGGGCTTTTCCCCTGAGTTTGCAGCATGGCAGCATAGAGCAGCAACTGCCGATACTTACTTTATATGGGGAAATGGGTAAGAGCTTTTCTTTGTTCCTGGGCTTAAACCTTACCCTTGAAAGTGAATGACCAAAATACAAGGGTTTGTAGGGAAGACACTGTACTATCTGCTGTATGTCCTTAGAAGTTGAACACGTCTGTTAAGACACTAAATACCTACAAATATGCTACTGCTATGTCTTTTCAGAGATTTTTGCTAAATACATTGTTTGAATTTTAATGAGCCTTGAGCGTGCATTTGAACTGGTGTAAGCTGTGCAATAGTGCTGTTACAGATTGTTAGCTTGATTGATTTTCCTATTTCTAAGTAATTGCATAGGAATTTTACATTCAGAGTGGTTCACGTGTGCTTTAAGAATAAATCACTTTGCAGGCTTGTGATGCTGTGAGCACAGCCCTGTGTGCAGCAAGTGTCAGTTTGTTTCAAGGCTGGATATCTGACAAGAAATACCAGGACATGCATATAGGCTTGAAACACAGAAAAAAAGACCATGGTGGGGAGCAGAAGGAGGTTTGGTGAGTTTGGAAGCCCTTCCATAGTTGCTGGCTGTTATTTTGGATGGCTGTTAGATTTTGTTTATTTTGGTGGTACAATTTTGAGTCCTGCTAAACCACAGGAGAGCAGCTCATTTCCTTCTTTGCCATCAGGAGTCTCTACTTTGGGGGTGGTAACCTACCAATTACAATCAAGAGGCAGCTGAGTGCAGCCCAAGCTTTAAAATGCGGTAACGCCTGATAAAGCTGTGAAGAAAGGTGCTAAATCATAATGGATGACTGTGCATACAAATTGTGTGTTTTTTTTCTTCGCTAGTGGAGTTTGATTTTAACATTACACTTTATAGAGATTTTGCTTTTCTGGGTACTTAACTTTAAAACCAAGCAAAGTGCTTTTGGGTGGTACAGCTGTGATGCTAAAACTTCATTGTGCGACAGGAATTGTAATGCATAAGGAATAGCTGTTCAACAGGACGCTAAGCTGAAAACTAGTTTTTGAAATGTGCAATAAATACTCATCTTTTTTTTTAAATATAGCAAAAGTGCATAATTTTGGGGTTTTTTTTGTAGAAAAAGGCTTCATTCTGAACATCATTTCTCTGAACTGCTTCTAATGTTTAACATGTGTAGGTTGAAATATCTGTGTAGAGAATAATATGTTGATGTTAAGTATATGATCAGCAATGGAAAAAGAATTCGGGACCTGTGAATTGTAGGCAACCTCTCTTTCAGCTGATACAATTGTACAATTATTGAAGTTTTATTTCTGTAACAAACAACAACCCAGATACCACTAAAAACCTCTTTCACCTTCTTTGTGGTTCTGTGAAAGTGTTATGCTGCTTTCACAGGAGGCAGTGAAAGGTGGGAACATTCAGAAGAATTGTGCGGTGTTTTTTCTATAGAATTTGGATTTTGTTGCCCAAGGCAAATGCTAAGAATTTGGGGAGTGTTTGTTCCAGTGTTGAGAGGACAGATATAAAATAAGTGACTTAGTGCACTTAAAAGGACAGGTGAGGAAAACACAGAGTATTGGTATACAGTGAGCCTGGCTTGGATATCTTTCAACTTGAACATACGGTTCTTCAGTCAGTGTCTGTTTTGCTAGTCTGAGTTAAATTACCGTTGATATTACTTGTGCTTGTGCCCCTAGGTTATGGGAAAGATCCTTTTTAAATAGTTTTCCGCAGCTTCTACTGTCTATATTCAGCAAGCAAAATCTGTGGGCTTTGACTGTTCTGTAACAGTTGCCAGGACTTCTAAATGTTACCAATGGGCTTTTTCTTTTTCCAGACAGTTTTGTCCATGTTCAGTTTGTACCTTATTTTCAGAGGGATAGATGATAGAGACCTAAAACGTACATACTTTTATAGTAGCTCAAGTTGACTATCAAATATTATTAGACATTATTTGAAGAAATAATTCTAAACTTAAAGCTTTTTCCTCTTTCTCTACTTTAGAATTCCCACCACTATGATACTCCCCACTGTCCAGGATGTTTCTCAATATAATTTTTTGTTGTATTTCAGGGAATACCTTGGAAAGCAGTTGCAGTCAGAACAGCCTCAAACGGCCACTGCACGGAGCTGAACACTTCCATCGGTTCATGCTTATAACTTCAGTAAATTAAAATCAAGGAAACAATGAAATCAAATGTTCTTTGCCTGCTGCTAGAACATAAACTTTCCAGCTTTCCTCCAGTGTTGTTGGCTTAGTAAAAATTTGTTTGTCCAACTAGTTCTGATGATTATGCCTATTAACTTCCTGCTATATTCTGAATGTATATGAGGAAATGTGGCTAATATATTGTGTTCGTTTTATGTATTTATTCTCATAATAAAGAATATTATTGAATGAAATTCTTTCCATGTTATAATTAGCTGAGAAAAATTGCTCTTTTCTTTTAGTGGGTTATCAGTGTTGTCACTTTCCACAAAAAGCGCATAGTCCCTGTATGTCTGCAGACATATTAATGTAGCTTTGACTTGGTGTTCTGTAGGAAATACAGTAGTCAGAGAAACATTGATTATCAGTATTAAAATATGTACCAAGTCTCAAAACAGTGTTAAAATTGTATATAAAAGCAAATGTATGGTTTTTTGGGGGAGGTGGGTTGCTTCTCTCATTAGAGACAACATTAAAGAAGCTGGAGATGAGAAGAGAAAACAACGCTCATCTAATGAAAAATGATACACTTAAGATTATTATTCTAGCTGTATGACATCAGCGTTAAGGCCGTAGATCAGAGATCAAGTTGCTTTTTTATTTTTTAATGACAAATGTGCAGTAACTGAACTTGGAATTCCGTGCTTTGTTTTTGTTGTTGACAGTACTTGCTAATGTTGGGGTTCTAGTTTCAATCTCAAATCTATTGTATTTCCTTTATATTAAGCCTAATTATTTGGCTATTAATATTTTCTGTGTTTTGTACCTCTTTGTAGTAACAAAGATGTAAGCGTAAGTAAATCAAAGATGATACAGGATTGGCACATGAGAACAGTCTTGTTGTGTATATAGCAGCTTGGCTCAAGGCACTTGCAACACTAAGCATTTAAAATGGGGCAGAGCTGTCCTGAAGATTTTAACCTTTAAAATCGGTCAATTTCACCAAAAGCTTTTGTTGAATTTTAACTAATTCATAAAACTTTGTACTGCATTTGGGTTTTGTCCAACAAGTTATAATTAGCTTTAGCTTTTGCTGCTGAGCACTGGTTTTACTATTCATCTGTTTGCATTAGCTCACTTAACTTGCTCAGCCTCCGTCTTCCAAAATCTGGCATGGGGCAGGCAGGCATATGCCATGGTGGCAGATTGAACGCCTCAGGGCAGTGTGATGACAGCGTGGGTAGAGCTTGGTGTTAGGAAGAGAATTGTGTGCCAGCAGTTTCTTTCCTTCCCTCTGGTGACATGAAGATTTAGAGATGAGTGGAGATTAGCTGCCATGGATCAGATGACTAACTTCCTTCTAAAGTGAGGAGATGCAGTTGCCATCTTCCAAATTAGGGTAATCAACTTTGCTTTATGAATTTTTTCTCTGTTTTCCTAATTTGTTTTCACTCTTATGTTGAATCCAAGAATAAATGGAGTTTAATTTTCCTGTAATGGAAGTAGCTGAGTATTTGAAATCTTTATAAGCTGACTTTTAAGTTTTGCATTTGAGGTTTCTTTTGCTTTTCATGATATATCTGTTTAAATGATTTTCTTTAAATTTTGGTCTTGGTCTGAAATCTACATTGGAAATAAATTTGTAGAAGTTTGCAAGGTGCTGCAACTATGAAGAGAGTTTAAAGTTGTCACAATTCAATGCAGGAGGGATGGAGGGGAAGCACGATGAACAGTACAGACTTCTGGAACTCAGGCAGGAAAATGCTTTCATCATATGCTTAGTGCATGTTTATTATTCCCACAAGCCATGTGGGATCTTAAAGCCTGGAGGTGGATGAAGAGGAAACCAGATCTTGGTCTTGGCCACTGAAAGCTGCTCTGCTAGAAGCACAAGGGCTGAGCAGGAGATGAACTGTCTAGGCCCTGGGATGCACCATGCTTCAACAAACCTCTCTTCAGTATCACATCAGAATTGCAAAAATGTCTTCATGCACCTGCTTGAACAAATGAAGTCTATCAACATTTTTCTAGTACTCAGATCTGCTGGGTCAATCTTTATTTTTTTTTTGTGTTGATGAATATGACATGCTAGTTTTACCCTAGTAGGTGACAAGGAGCCAGAAGGAATCCAGTTGACTCATCGCTGTCCAAAAGTTTTGCTTCCTCTTTTTTCATCTTCTGCAGAGTAGTTGTTGTCTTTTTAGAAGCACGTGTTTTGTCAGAGTTGAGAAATGGAGCTAGTGGTTTCATAGTGATCAGGTATGTTATTTAAGTTAATTATACTCCCTTCTTCTTAGACTTCAAAATGATTATTAAGCAGACAAAAAATCTGCTTTGAAATTTTCAAATGGCCATGGATGTAGCTATTCAAATATCATAAAAAGCAGCAGCCTTGCTTGCAAGTGTTAGGTGTTCTGTTTAGGGAGTTATTTAGGAACACTTCTTACTTTGGGATATGCATATTTCATCAGTACAGCTGGTTCTGAGGTGCATAAGACACTGATTAACACAAATGATGTGCTGAAAAAAATGTTAATTGATTTATATAAAAAATCTGCTCCTTGGTCTCACTGCTGCTTGTAAGATAAATTACTGTACAGTAAGGAGCCAGACAAAAACAAGAAATGGAATAATAGTTGACACTTATGCGGTGTCTTGTTTCTGTTACTTGGTTGTGTCCAAGAACGCTTCTGTGCTATAGGAATGTAATTGTTCTTGGGGGGGAAATAAAAAATGAAAAATATCCCTCATATATAAGTCAGTAGTGGGGCAATAATTATTTTTTTAATCTGATAATTTCATGGATTTTCCCAGAAGTGCACAGTTTGTTCCTCTGCATGACAACTAAATCTACGGAGGACACAATTTGAAGTTTTCTTTTCATGAGTCATCTTTGGTGCTGTTTGTGTGTATTAATGATACAGCCTTTTCTGGGGCTCTTCAGTTGGTTTGCCTTGTCTGGATTCTGTGTGGAAACAAAACTGTCAAGCTGAAAATTTAAATAACTTTTTTGGTGTTGTCATAAGCTATTTCGAAAAGGTTGCACAAATCCAGCTCTGCTAAAAAATGAGCAAAGAAAGTGGCTAGCTGATCGTGATGATGACGCTTAAAACCTATTAATTTGGAAATCACAGAACTGCTGAAGTATCAGACTATTTCATAGCAAGAAAACATGATGAATTGTAGACTTGAAGGTCATCATTCTCAGGATAACTTCCATAAAGAGGAAGTGTGCAAAAGAAGCCTATTCCATCAGGTTCAGGTGACTTAAGATACAGCTTTGGATTATGAGTCTGCCAGTGTGGGGATCACAGCTAATAATTTGATTGTGGATGCATGCAAACATGGGCCAACATAACTTGGTCATCAATTAAAAAGATGAAATAATTTTGGCATAAAATACTGAGCAGAAAAATAACCTTTAGCAATGTTTTGGGGTTTTGGTTTTTTTGCATTTAAGATTTTGCAGTGTTGCAGCTTTTTTTTTTTGTCTAGGAGATGAGAGGATATTTTAATCTCAAACAAACCAAAGGTAATTTTTTCCCCTGTCATTTCCCTTTCTACCACAAATCAATAACATCGAAGCGTTCACTTCAAGAGAGATACTTTGAAATTAATTCCATGGCAGCTCATGTAGGTGATGCTAATGACTTATGCAAAAGCTTAGTATTTGTCAAAATACACTGCACCATATACTTCTCCCTCTGCTCAGTGTCTCAAGCTGTATTTCATTTGAAATGCCTATGTTGCAGCATCTCTAGCTATTTGCTTCTCCCTTGTGCCTGATCTGGATTCCACAGAAGTAATTGAATAGAGGACTTCAGTCAGGTAAATGGATTCCAAAAGAAATCAGTAAATGGGAGATGATTTTTCAAGTTGCACTTTAGCTCTCAGCTCTCTGGCATGGGTTGTAAAAGAGTTTATATTGATGGCTTTTCCCCATCATGTTTGTAGACAGACAGCTACTGCCTTGCTTACCTTAGAATAAACCAACAAACCAACCTTGAGAATTATCTGCTGAGGCTTCTGCTTTTGCACTTGTAGTAGTTGTTGACTATTCTGAATGCAACTAACTTTTATTCCATGCTGTGTCTTGATACAAATGCTAACTCCTAGGACCACAGAGAACTACTTGCTGTTCCCACTTACTCTCTTGGCTTTCCAAGGGGCCAGTAAAGCAGCAGAAGGGGTTGCATGGCTTGTCCTGAAGGTATTTCATTATTGACAGCTTGTTTCCTTCTGTAAGCCCACCCACAGCTTCATTTTCCTCTTTTCCACTGTGACTGCAAAAAAACCTGCTCCCCTTGATGCATAAATGCCAGGCGAGCCGGGAGAAGGTAATATTTACTCCTATTGTGATTATAGCTAAAGAGCTCCATGCAGCTTTTCCAGGAGTGAAATTTGTTTGTACTTCCTTTAAAGCTGCTTTTAAATCTTGATAATATCTTTCTATTATGTGAAGCTGTGAAAAATTGCAGATAAAACTTGTTGTTTTATGAAGTGGCAGACTAGCTATTTCCTACCTGAAGCGCCTGGGAAGTGAGTGAAATAGACCCAGACCAGATCAAATGGTGCTTCTGAGACTTACTCAAGGGACTGATAATAGTCTCGTAGCTTCCTACCTTTAGGCTGATGCAGGTACCATGCCCTAAGGACATCATTCACCCGTGTGAGGGCAGGGGGAGCTGGTTGTGTTGTGCTGCAGGTTAAATACCTAGCAGCAAAGAATCCAAGCAACTGAAGGATGCTACTGTAGCCTGGCCAGGGAGTTGCAGCAGGGAGACATGCAGCTGGAGGGGCCTTGGGAATAATGCCAGTCTGTGCGATGCTGAGATTTGGGCACTGGAAGATGGTACTGGGGGAAATGGGCAGCTGCCTTTAACTTCTGCCTGTATTCCTGATTCAGTAGGTCCATTTTTCCTATGCTCCAATGTCCTGCATGAGTTCCTGGTATCCAACTTTGACTAGTTACACGGGTGCCTTACATATCTGAAGCCATATGTACAGTCAGTTATGTTTTATTTCAGAGGTGTTCCTCACTGATTAACAAAGGTGAGATGAGTGAAGAGGAAACCAGATCTTGGTCTTGGCCAGTGAAAGCTACTCTGCTAGAAACAAACGAGGGCTGAGCAGGAGATGAACTGCCTAAGCCCTAGGATGCACCATGTTGCACCAAACCTCTCTTCAGTATCATATCAGAATTGCAAAAATGTTTTCATGCACCTGCTTGAAGAAATGAAGTCTATCAACATTTTTCTAGTACTCAGATCTGCTGGGTCAATCTTGTTTGGTTTTTTTCTGTTTTTTTTCTTTTTTGTGTTGATGAATATGACATACTAGTTTTACCCTCTTAGTGTTTTCATTGTCTTTTCTGAGCTTTTAGAAGCTTTGCTGCCAGACCAGGTAACATCTCTTCTGTCCATTTTAGGTGCCTTTTGTCTATACCATTTTTAATAAAATAATTCCCATGAAAAACCTTTTCAATAGGATCTGCGTAAACTTCTCTAAATGTTTGGGAATTTACTTATATTAAACATTGCTTTGGTGAAAAAGCATGCCCTTCTAGCATTTTGGAAAATGAGTGGTAAATACTAAGGGGTGAACAATGTAGAGGACAGACTGTTTTTTCTCAGCATAACTTTTCAGTGAAGGGGTTAAAAAAATAAAGGTTGCAATATTATCAGTAGCTCCTGTCTAGCATAAGTAACTCGGTGACACTGCTTAATTAAACCAGTGCTTGGAAATGCTATTTAATCACCACTGTTGCAGCCCTGGATTTGTAATAAGCCAAAGAGGCTAAACAAAAGGAATCTGTGTTCTGATGCAGTTTGTTACAAAGATAGTTGGTTATACACCATGCAGACAGAGCAGGCTCCAGCTTGCCTTGTAGCCTTCCTTCTGAGGTATGGGGTTAAGAGATAACTGGTTTGTGTTAAATGTGAAAGTTTTCATGAGAAGGGCCCAGCTTTTTCAGCAGAGCCATGAGCAGTGCAGTCCTTTGCCTGATAACCCTGTGCTCCCCAGACTGCTACAGCGGCTTGAGTGGAGCATTGGTGAAGGACCTGCTGCTGTGTTTAGCTGCACTGGGTGACTGGCCTAGCATAAAAGTTATTCTTGATTTCATTCCTTTCAATGGCTCATTCAGTGATCTGGTTTCCCCGGGCAGATCTTTGCAGAAAGCTGAACTGGAGGGTTCAGCCTTGCACAAGTGTTTGTGCACAAGGTGGTGTTGCAGCAGGGAATGGAGGTTTGCACTGGGAGAGGGGAGGGCTCTGAAGCGAAGCTGCTCCCTTGTTTCCCAGTGAACTTTTCCTAGGGCTTGACTGGTATCCATGAAGGGCTGCAGATCCTTGTGTTTGTGGAAGCAGAACATTGTCTTGTGATTACAGGAAAAGCTGAGGAAAGATCAGCAAAGGCATGCCTTGTTGGTTCTGGTCCTCCATTCTCCGAGGCTGCAACATTAATTGCCTTTGTCTTAATATCAGTTGTATTTCTTGCTTCCTCTCTTCCTCTTGGGAGATTGGACCAGACACCCCCACCTTTGTTGGCTTCAGACCTTCTTGCTTCCAGATTCACTGAAGCTGTGGTGAAGAATATATACTTATATTCTTATGCTTATACTGATGTTTTTCCTCTAGCTACGTAACCTTTGGTTGCAGTAACTCTGTCCCTGACACCTCCCAAAGTCATTTAGAGAGAAATCTTTCTTAGAAACACTGGGACCTCAGTCTCTAGTGGGTCTTAATAGTGGTGCAAAGGCTACTTTATTCTTCAAGTCAGAATGCAAGAATTAAGAGCACTGTGAAGAGTGATGCATCAGAGCTGTTAGAAAGTCCTGACGTAAATGTTGCATCTGTGTTAAAGGGAACCACTTCTATGAGACATGGTTTGTATATATATAAATCTGAAATGGAGTGTATACTTCCTCACACAAAGAAAAATCTTAACTTTGAGGAGTACAGGCAGAACTAATGAGCTGGTGCATAACTGGAGCTTTAATTACCGGAATGATATGTGCTTCTTTTGTCTATGCTGGGTCAGACTCATGGCTTCCTGGGGAAGGCTACAGTATTATACATAAATTTAAAAATGCCTTAATTAAGTTGTTCACACACACAACAATTTTTGGGTTTTTTTGCTTTTTGGGGGGAGAAAAACCGCTTTTGTAAATGTAGTACTGAATCTGCTGGTTTGACTTGTTTTTTTCACACAGTATGAACTGCCCTGCCATATGACACCACACTTCTTATGTGGTTTTATCTGAATTTGTTTTTTCTCAGGCATCAGAAGAACTATTTGGTCAAATATGTCAATCTTCGCTTCTTCCTTAACTGTAGTAAGTCACTCAGGTGTTATTTGCTATTGCATTACTCCATTCCTATGGTAATGTTCTCTTGAAGGTAGTAAGGAAAGTCACTTCTATTCTCTCAAACTCTCTTTCCTCACAGCTGTTTTCCTTTTTTGAATAGTTTCTTTCTGATGTAAGTACTATGAAGTTTTTTGAAGATCAGACAGGTATCCCTGTTTCATCAGAGCCTTCACAGTGGTCTCATAATTTATTTGGTGCGTAGAATATTAACGATACGAAGGGAAGATATGTATTATTAAGTGTTCGATTCGAGATAGTTCTGTGCAGCCTTATTAATCAGAGGGTCCTTGAGGGCAGTGCCACTGCCTTTATTATGCTGACCCATTTCACATCAGTATGAAAGCTGTGCAACAGTATTTGGGTTCTACCTATCCTGCCCTATTTTAGTCATTTATTCTGTTAGGTCTTTGCTAGCCAGTATCTCAAAACATGGGCCAATATAACCTAATTGTTGACTGCAGTGAATGAGCACCATCTGTGTTCCTGATGGGGATGACTGATGTGATCCTGTAAAAGCTTGGAAGGTTATAACAAAAGAGGATGAAGCTTTTTTTGCTCTATCTAGTTCTGGACCAAAGAAGAGGTTAACTCCTATGTACGCTTAGAAGTCTTAAAAGTCTTCTAATGTGTTTTCCTGAAATGTGGGACTTTTTTTTTCATGCATGTAGCTGCATAACAAGCTCTAATTAAGAGGATTTAGAGGATTTGCAGTCTTCTTCCTGAGCTGAATTACCCTGAAATATTTCCAAAGTTTAATGGGCTGTTTGTTAATGCAGCAGGATTTCACTTTTTTTTTATTATTCTTACAAAACTTGTTTAGGTGATGAGCTGTCAGTGACTTGTTTACTTTAACTAAATTGCTTAGGTGTTATAGTTTTGGTAACTACTTTGGGCATGATACCAACTCTCCTGTACGATAACCTTAAAAGCAGCTAATTAATATCTGTTGAACTAGTGGTAGAAATGTGAGGGCTGGAGAGTTCCTAGTCTGAAATAGTAGTAGCATTTTTAAGTGGTTGTAGTTCATATCCATCTCCAACTGGTTGGTGGAGATGATGCTGGAAACATCTCTTGTTGCATCACTCTCTACCTTATACGGAAAGGTAAATACGGGGTGAGAGAACGGGACAAAGCAATCTGAGCAGTTGTAGACAGAGGAGATAGAGGTTATATCTGTCTCAGTGAATCAGCTATGCAAAATGGGGGTGCTCCAGTAAAGTAGATGGAGAAACTTTCCAAGAACGCTAAGCCAACACCCCTTCTGGAGAGAGATACCTGGTTTCAAGTTGATGTTTCGAATTAGGCAGGTGAGATATTTAAATATGAGTATTTACAACCAAAATGAGTATTTTGGTAATAAACCATTATTTTGAGGCTCACATGTTTTTCCGTTTAGACTTAAATTCCTAAATAGCTTAAATGCTTTTCAGAGTTAATGGGAACTCTCTATAAATAGAGTGGAAATTAAATCCAGCCAGGCAAACTTGATTTCATCTTATATGGCAATATAAGTTAATTCACTTAGCACCTGGATAGGCGCTCATGCACGCAGAAGAGCTGATACAATATTGTCTTGATTTTGAATGTAGTTCTGTAAAATTTTGTCCACTTGGAAAGAAGCAGTATTAAGTGGATAACTACAAAATTTATTGGATTTATTGAGATAAAGTTTGCTCATCAAATGCCTATGAAGAAGTTGCAATTCTATCTGGGTTGCTTTTTCCTTAGTTTATTTGACTTAATTTTCTGTTTGGAACTGGATTTTGTTCCTCTGTTATTGGCAGCAGTTATGGTATTAACTGATGCCATCAATTTGAGCTAGATAGGCTGCTGTAATTACATAAGTCACAGTCTGTCCCTCTGTATCTTCACTGGAGGAAAAGTGCTTTATAATTGGAGTGGAGGCCATGGGACGGAGGGAAGGGTTTGACTCCAAGGGAGCAATGGTAAATGAAGAAGATCAGGAAACTTTTCTTGACCTAACTGGTATCTAAAATATCAGTCCTAGACACAACAAGCTATTTTTATATCTGTTCTGAGATCAGATGTGAAATGCAATCTTCTTTTGTAAATTATTTGTATTACAGTAGTTTCTCCCTACCCCGATGGGGGCCGTTGCCCTTTTAGCTAGATGTTGTACACGCTAAACAGTGTCTCGCTTGTTTGCCTGAAGTAGAACCCATCATGCCATATGTGCTGTATTACCTGCAGAGCCTTGGTGGTTTAAGCATTAAGCACTTTTATTTATAATTATAACTTCACTGTGTGCAGTGCATTGTTTTTTTGTCTGGGGAGATAGGTGTAAAATAAATGTTATCATGTTCAAGACAGTCATTTACTACTCAGCCTCCTTCTTTATATGTATAAAATAGAGCACAGGATGAATTACCAGAAATTATAGACAGAAACAAATGTTAATTTGTTGAAATAGCTTGGTGGGGGGATAAATCTCTGCATCAGGAGGAAGAAATACTCGGTCTGATAATTTTGAGTTATTGTACTCTTTTCACTGTGAGTGTATGTCTGCTGCCTGGCTCCTTGTGGGAAGAGATGTCAACTCTGCAGCCATTCTGCTTACAAGATTACAATAATCTGTAAGCAGAAATCCTTAACATGCTTTCTTGCGAATCTGCAAGCTGTTTCACCTTTTGGGTTACAAATCAGCAGCTTCCCTTTTGTTCTGTGGTCTCTGACTAAATTATTAGAGTCTTAACAAATGAACTTAGATGCTGAACTCCAGAGTTTTTCTGTGAATCCTAATGAGCTGAGGCAAAGCCAACAGAGGGAACTACAGAATGGTTTGGATTGGAAGGCACCTGTATGGATCATCTAATCCAACCACCCCAGCCATGGGCAGCAGCGACATCTTTCATCATACTTGAAGCCCCATCCAACCTGACCTTGGGGCATCCACAACGTCTATGAGAAATCTGTTCCAGTGCTTTAGCACCCTCATCATAAAAAAAGCCCCAACTTTCTTCCCTGTTTCCAATCTAAACCTACTCTCTTTCAGTTTAAAACTATTGTGCCTTGTGTGGTCACTACAGGCCCTGGTGAAAAGGCTTTCATCTTTCTTATAAGCCCCCTTTAGGTATATAAAGGCTGCAATAAGGTGTCCATGGAGCCTTTTGCATTTTTGATTCCAGAATTTCCATGATATCTTATGACCTGAATTGCACAGGTAGGAGAATAAGGTGTCTGCTGGTGTGTTCTGCAGGCTTTGCTGTGCCTGATTTACCCTGTTCTTCTGGTAGTATATCTGCACTTGGCTTCAGAAAGGGAATAAGCTCTGTCTGCCTAAGAAAATGGGTGTCTGTAGCCTCCTAAATCCTTAGGAAAGAGCTGTTGGAGTTGAGCTTCTGTTTGGCTGCTGGAAGATTAACATCTATGGAAACAGCAGGTGTTTTTCACTTATTTGAAACAGAGCAGACAATTGTCATCTAAGAGCTAAGGTCAAAAGGGGAATTGAATCCACTGCACTCATCTTTGTGCTGGCTTCATTTGCATCTGTACAATGAGCTGTATAATCCCCTTGTTACTGGGGGACTGTGGTTGTCACACCTTTACTGTGTTCATTTTTGTCTTCAAACTTGCTTCCAAAATGTGGTTCCCAAAACACAGTTCACTAATATTCCCCTTAATATAGTCTATACACCCCGAATACTTGAGAGAAGCTATTCTTCAGCTTCTAGCTATCACTTCTATGTATGAAATACTCATATTGTCTTGATACGTAGAGTCAGTTGCAGCTTAGCACTGCACAGAAGACCATGGAGACTGAAGTAAATTGCAGTCAACAATTATTTTGTGGATATAAAGTCGATGAAATGAGGCAACAATATAAAGGCTGTAGTATTATATTATAATTTAAGGGAGTGTTAGGAATGGTTGGACTCAATGATCCAGTAGGTCCTTTCCAACCTGGTGATTCTATGAATCTATGACATGAAGATACAGCAAAAATCCAGGAATACAAAAATCTAAAAGAGGAGAGAGAAGATAGGAAGCTGTAACTTGTATATTTTTGTGGCATGAATGCCTAGAAGCTGCTTTTGTACAGTATGAGCTCTTTCTTTGCAAGGATAAAAAGCAGTGGCTGGTAATGTGACAGCACTTTAGGCCCTTCAGCTACGGCCAAAGTTGAATCTGGTGGGAACATGGATTTGATAGATGTAACAAAGCCATTTGCAGAGCACATTTCCACGTGCTGGAGCAACAGCTCTTCAAAGTGGAATAGGAGGATGTGGTACCTCTCCAGGAGGTTTATCTGACACTTGCATGTGCGCAGGGTTTGCAACATATTTCAGGCCACGTATCTAATTATGTCATTTTCTTGTTTCTGCACCTAACCCTGTGAGTCCTGGAAGATGTGATTGTTACCTGTTTGTTTACAGGAGAGAGGCTGTGGCAGAGGAGAGGTGGAGGGAAGTGGAGCACTGTTTTCTCTCAGTAAAGCAAAGTAGGTTCCTGGGGTGAGGCAGCTGCATACAAATTAGTTGTGTGTTGCCTGTGCCTGTCTACCGCTCTGGGTCAGTGTCTCCGTGAGGATAAAATAAGCTTCCCGTAGTTTGTGTGTGGTCATTGGCTTTTTCTGCATGGAGACTGAGCTGCAGGGTCCCCAGAGTGCTGTGAGCAAGCTGAAGCAGCAGGGAACTTGTGTCGCAAGGTGGAGCAACAATCTAAAACGATGTTTTTTTTCAGATTTACAGAGGTGTAATTTCTCATTTCCTTACTTTACATGGACTCTAAATTATGTGGAGAGGAGAGACTGAAAAGTGTATTACCTCTTTCATAAGGTCAGGTTAGAAGAAATCTCTATGGCATCAGAACAATAGCACTCAAAAGGAGAGGTTTAATGAATGCCTGCTGGGCTGCTTTTCATATATACAGGAGGGGAGAGTTAGCATAATGAGACTTATGGGCTTTTTAAATGATGAAAGGTATGTTTGTGGTTGAGCAACCACTATTTATTTCAAAGACATAAAGAACTTATATTAATAAAACTGAAATGTAAAAAAAACCAAAACCAACAACCTAGTGAAAATGAGGTTTAAAGAGATTTTGGCTTTCTCTGTTCAGTAATACATTAGTGGCTGGTAATCCTTTGTAAGGTAAAATAAATACAGCAACAACTCGATCACGATCATTTTGCTTAATAAGTGGACAGCAAGCATAGGATCTTCAGGACCTTTTTGTAGAAAATAGCACAAAAATGATGTGTATGATGAATTGAACCTAAAACAATAGCAATTTATTTGGCCAATTTAGTTATGGGCTGTTTGGAACAATTTAAAAATCCTATCCCTATGGCTCTTAAAACTGATGAGCATTATGTTAAACGTATGCAGAGAAAACCTCAGGGAATGTAAACCATCAGATTTAGGTAATAGCTTTATAAGCATGCACTGTGCAGAGAGTGTCTGCCAGGGTGCAATGGAACAGTGAGCTTGTGAAACCAAATCAATGAATATGTAACTGTTTCAGAGGAAGTTTTCTGCCTATCTGTTCATCTCGCACCTGGTTTTAAACACAGAAAGAGATATCGCTATTGAAATCTGTACTTTAAGTCTGTTTTTAATCAGCTACAGTGGGTATTTACGAAGCCAGCTCTCATGGTCTCCTGTTGTTGGGATATCTGGCACTAACCAAAGCTGGAGTTAATAAGATGAATTATATGGGAAATCAGGTAGTGGCATTACTGGATTGTACCTCTCCCTATAATGCTTGCTTCTGTCTCAGAAATTTGTATGTATGTGGTTTGCAGGAAGCATATTGGTTTAAATATTCAGTTGGTTTAGGGTGAAGAGGTTGTTTTATTTTCAGTGCGACCCTGGGAGAAAAGCAGGTCCATGGAGAAGGCACCAGGGAATCCTACCATGATTGTAGCAGGCTGGACGGTAAAATCAATCCCTACATAGAAGGCTGACACACAGGGGAAAGAGAATAGCAATAAACTGGTTTGGCAGAAGTCTTTGCTTTACTATCAGGACTTAAGAGGGGGATGTGTACCCTCATGCTAGACAACAGGCTGAACACCTGAGTCTGTTGGAAAGCTAAATAGATAAAAATTTATAACTTCTTGCCAAAGCACTGAATAGCTCTGTGGATATTTTGAGCCTGTTCTTTGGACAAATAGCTATGGGAAGACGACTGTGCTATGAATGGCTTGGGACATTATTTATCTAGGGGCTCCTGGTAGTAGGACTTGGAAAAATATGTTGTGAGAATTGTCGTTTGGGTTTTCTGGGAAACAAGGCATTTTGTCTTTGAAGTTGATAGGTTCTAGGACTGGCCTTCTTGGAGAATGTATGGGGTAATAACTCAGATGTGATTTTATGGCTCCCTTAGTGACTTGGTTTATTTTTGTCATGCGGTTGCTGTATCAAAGCAGCCTTACCAGTGCATTACCAGCTTGCTGGAGTAGCAGCACCAGGAGGAAGAGCACTGGACTGTGAGGAAGGCTGTGATCGCTGAGGCCTAAAGTCTGTTTGGCACAGGAAGAGTGATGAGCCTTAGAAGGCCAGGGTAAAAGGAAAGGGCAGGATAACCTTTATAATGCCCCGAAGTGCTTTAACAGCATCCAGTAAAGCTGAGGGACTTCTGTAGGGGTTTTATTTCTGTTTGCAGCAATATCTGTCTTTAATAATCGTCAGGTTTAATTTGTTTTGCACAAATTCAGTGCCCTTTTGAACCCATGGGTTTGTAGTTACAACATTCTATGACAGAGTCTTGCCATATAATCACCTCTTGGGTGAAGAAATTATCTGTTTTGGTGTCTCCTGCCCATCTGCCCCTCCAGGATTGTTAGTCCCCTGTATATTCAGACCTTTACCTTCCCTCCTGGAGCTCTCTCTATGTCTGTAGCACTGTATCTTGGCGACACATTGCCAGGAAGCCTCCGCACAAGCAGATGAAGCATGGCAACAAAATTATTACTGGGAGCAAAAAACGCTATAGGCATTCAAATCTGTTTTCTAGAGAACTATTTTTGCTGTTTTACATTTTACTTGTTGGCTTTTAGTTGGGAACAAAATACACACCTTCTGTAAGGGTAAAAGAAGAAACTCAAAGACTTTTTTTATTTCCTAGCAGTGAAAGGTCCTTCCTGGCATAAGTAAAATTGTGGGTAGCTGCACAGATCACTGAGTCAATCCTTATGAAGAACCATTAACACATTCTTTAAAACCAAATATGTCACTTGTTTCTTAGGTCTTGAGAACTTGCAGTAATTCAAATCTGTTGGATTCTTGGTCTCATTTTCCTCATACACTCTGTTGTTTCTACTGGATTTTCCAAAATATATTTTTGAAAGGAAAATGAACTGAATGATTTGAATAATTCGACTAATAATTTCCAGTATACTTGCTGATATGAGTATTTTTTTCCTGAAGCTCACTTTTAGCTGCAAATGTCTAAAAGCATAAACAGCCCATCAGGAAGACTGGCTGCTATAAGAGTGAAATCCAGTACAGTCATAATAAAACTTCCTCTCACACAAGTAGTACTTTGAAGGGGTTTTGGTTTGTTGATTTTTAAAATATCCAGCCCGAGTGCCACTATCTGTGACAATGTTTAAATAATGCAACAGCAGAAAAAGATAAACAACATCCATAAAACCAGCAGTTGCCCAGCTGGAGAGATTAAAGTGGTATTGTGCCACTAGATCTAGGAAAAAGAAACAACACACCTAGCTTTTTATCTGAAAAGACAAGATAAACAGGAGGGGTCTCATGGCCTTTCAATAATGTATGCACGTTATTTTAGACAAAGGGAAGTCCCAAACTGATAATGTGTGGTAGAGACTGTTCTGTTCATGGTGCTCTGTTTCTGATTGAAGAGACCTCAGTTCAGATACTGCTAGTGACAGACCAAAAGTATAAAATGTAAATTTTCCTCTGGGTTTGCCTGTGACCTTGAGCTGTCTGAACTCATCCCAATGGTGGCAGCACCAAAGGTGCAGAAGCAGGCATCCAAAGGCACTGGTATATCCAGTGTTGGCGTAGCCCGTGCTGCTTTGTTCTAGCTGAAGAGACCTCAGTTCAGATACTACTAATGACAGACCAAAAACCCAAAAGCAATTTGTACCCTCTCAGTCCTGTCTAAGCTAGTGACAACACCTGCAGCACTGGAGATGCAGGAACAGTCATAAACACGTGCCTGGTGCTGGCATACTGCATGCTGCTTAGTTCAAGCCCTACCTGAGCTTCAACTAATGAGGAGATGTGGGGTAGAAGGACTGAGTGTTCACAGACTTGGCAGGAAGAAGAAAAATTCTACCTTTAAAAGAAATCCTGCAAGCACTGGTCTTTTGTTGAAACGCTAAGTTGAAGGCTCTCTCTGGGAGGTTTGCCTCCAGTAGAGCTCCAGTGTTCCAGTGGACTGTTCTAGTTTAGCCCTTAGACAGCAGGTACACCATATGCGGTTGCTCTCTCACCCCTCCACACCCCAGTGGAATTGGAAAATCAAAGGAAAACCTGTGGATTGACATAAAACCAGTTTTAATAGAACAATAAAAGAAGAGAGAATAATAGTAATACTGCTAATAATAGAATATACAAAACCATACTCGGTCCATCCCTAGTAATGATTGTGGAATGTGTGCTCCAAGCAGTGAAAAACAAACAACAAACACAGTGAACGCTGCTGTAGAGGCAGAGATTGCAGGATATGTGGAGATCACTGAACTCAGAACTAAATGTGGAGCACTGAAAATGGGGCACTGAGAGCAGCTTCCCCCCTCCCACTTTGTACTGTGATAATTATGGTATGGAATACTTTCTTTGGCCAGTATCAATCAGTTGCACCAACTCTGTCTCCTCCCAAGTTCTTGTGTGCACCTGCGAAACATGGGAAGATGAAGAAGTCCTTTATTTCCAAGCAACAGTTATAAGCATCAGTGTGATTTTTCACATTCTTCTCATACTAAATCTAGAAAAACAACAGCTGCAGGGAAGAAAGTTAATTCTATCCCAGCTGAGCATAAACATTACCTAGTGACAACTAAAACAGTATGTGTTATCAACACTATTCTCACATCAAATCCGAAATGCAGCATCTATAGGGAAGAAAAATGACTTTATCCCATCCAAAACCAGGACATGGACACAAATGATTGCTTATATCAGCAAAAGCCCCTCAGATCAGTGAGGGATGCTGCTGAAGGTAGAGGAAATAGAAAAAGCTGAGTGCTTTTCTAAAGCACTCTAAATTACAGTAGTTAACTATGGGCTCTACGGAAGGATAGTAGTGAGCTTGGAATTAAATACAAACATGAAAAAAAACCTGGTAGAGTCATGTGCAATGAATATGCATAGGACAGTTGGAAGTAATGGGCTTGAAAATACTGTTGCCTGCAAGGAAGGAAACCCCTGCTGTTTAGCTCTTGCTAGGCAGAATGAAGCATCATAAATGGAATAAGTGTGTGAATTCACAATATTCTGCGAGGTGTAAGGAAAATCTTGTTTGGCACTTCCGCCTCTTGCTTCTCAGTACATGGACCACGCAGTGTCAGCAGGAGCTCAGCACTGCAACTGCTCTCCTAGTGGGGCAATGGCTTGTGCTGAGGTCCTGGACAAGGTTTTGGGCTACCCATCCCTAACCCCAAAATGGAGAAGACTGACCCTCCAAGAGCTTCCCTCATTCACAGCGTTGTGTCCATGGCCCCACATTTTTTGAGACCCCTGCCAAAGTCCTCTGGAATAAAAGTGAGGGCTAAGGCTCAGATGTTGTGGAGACAACATGAGGTCAAGGTGTATGGTCATAAAGACACTGAGGAGGTGAGCGGGAAGGCTTCTAACACAATGGACAAATTTCATTTACCTGAACAAGGGTGTGTAGTACAACCTAGGTGCCCTAGGGATTATCAGTCATACTAGGCAGCCTGTGCAGGTGGCTAGAATTCCCTGAGGCATCTCAGGTGGCACCAGATGCTCATAATCAAGTGTCTAAGTAAGGCCATAAATTAGTGCACGGCAGACGCTTGCTAAGTGACAGTAAAGGAAGCCAAAACACCTGTAAGATGCATGTAGAAGAACAGGTACTTCTGCAAAAGTGAGTGACGTGCCTTTGGGGTCATGCTATGTCTAAACACATTGGCAAAGCAAGTGAACTGTAGTGGGATCCCCAGTTAGGGCAAGGGCCAAGGCATGGTGGTGGTGTAACCTCTCCTATATTCTGGTGTCTTCACATACTCTCCTCATAAAAGATCTATCCTTTCTACTAAATCTTTGATTTCTCTCTGCAACACAAATGCAGGAAAATTCCCAATAGAAATGAGAAGGGTTTAATTCAGTGAAATAGTCTACTGAAATAGTGGAAGGTCTCCTGTTTATGGGAACGTCGAACCAAGCTGCTTTATAAAATGCTGATCTGCAGCTGCAATTGAGCAGAAGTGTGTAGTGTCAGACTGCATGAGCAGTCTTGCAGGTTTCAGGTCATTCTACAGCTGGAAGGAAGATACAGTGTTTTTTTATTATTATTATTATTTTTCTGTTACAGTATTTTAGGCCTTTTTTCACCTATGTAAACAGTTTTGTGAACTTTGAGAATGGTCCTCTATGCATTAAGACATATTTGCTGTTGAAATGTTAAATCAAACCGCAGCTTGAATATTTTTAAAGGTCATAGTCACTGAAGTAAAACACACAATGCATACACCTTTTTTTCACTTTTTCTGCCCTATATTTTTTAACACGGAATCCTGCAGTATATAGACAATGCTGCAACTAAAATGCGTAGAGTGAAATCTAATTTTGTCTTACAAGAAATGTAAAAGCATGGTATGTTTGCTTCTTCGATTTACCTTTCATAGGTGGTTAAGAAGATAAGTACAAGAAAAACGTTAAGATTTTTTTCTTTTAGAGAAAGCTCAGGGCTGTTAGTAATTCACCTTTCCAATACTTTCTTCCCCACTTTGAGACTCCAGGGGTGTGTCTGGAGCAAATGAATCAGTGGCTTAAATGAAAGCTGGTCTGGGAATGCAGTTCTGCAACTGGGTCTGAATGATGTAGCAACTTCCATAGCTGTAGGATAGCAGCTCTAAGATGCTCTAAAGAAATGCTCTGGCTGCTACAGCAGTAAAGCATATTCTGCAGACTACGTTAGATAAACAGGCATGCTCTGCAAACATATATTATTAACTTGTGTTGGAGTGATTCTAATTTTAGTTATATCTGGTAATCTGGCTACAGGTAATGTATTAAATCCCATCATAATTTGTCTCTTTTGGCTGTCAAATATATGTAGATATAAATGTTTACAATATTTGAAATACTCCTAAGTGCCCATCTATTTATAAAACAGTAAACCAGTAGAATTTCATTGACTTTGACACAAGTGCTTTTGGATATACTGTGCTCTTACTGTGCGTTCAAGACAACGAATTGCACACTCAAATGGGAAAACTCATTCAGTAAAAACATCAAGATGTAATTGCCCCATGTATTTCTACTGCAAGTGACGACTGCAAAGCCTGAGAAAGGGTCAGAGAATTTAAAAGCTTTTGCTCAGGGTAAGGTCTTAGACATGTGGACAGACATTTAGTCTTTCAGCATGGGGGCACTGATGGCTACAGGGCTGGCATTGCTTCTGTCTGCTAGAAGGTTTCAAGTATCCATGGACTTTTGGTTCATAGATCCATCATCACCACATAAAAAACAGGAGGCGATTATTTATTCTTCTGTTTAATGACTGTTAGCTCTTGGCTCATTAATTTTAAGACTAATCCATCCATCAGCCCTGTGTGTCTTATATCACATAGATGTTTTTTCTTCTTCTTTTGCCTTATTTGCTAATATAAAAGAGACGATAGTGCAATTATTTCCTTCAAAGTAATTAATTTGAATCTTAATTAAATAAAAAGCACTTATTATTTTTTTTCCACTGTAGCTGATGAAATTAAAAATTTAATCTTCCATGCACTCAGTAGGAACAGATTTCTTATAATTTGCATAAGTTTACATTGCAAAAAAAAAAAGACAAAAATTGCAGAATTTCATGTAGGCGGAGATTTGAAAAGCATTAATTTTATTTCTCATAAGGATGAACTCAGCCTGCTGTGCTATACGATCATCCACTGTCAGCAGAGATTACTGCAGTTGCTACTGTGAGTTTAGAAGAAACTATCCAGCGGAGTTTAACCTTGCATGGTGCTGGATCTTTTCCAGCTCTCCTTCATTCCCACTGCAAGAAGCACTCAGCACCTTCTGGGCCTTGATCAAACTGCTTGTAATTAAGGACTAGGGTCTGTGTTCCCCACGTCATTTAATTATTTGCCCTCTCTTCTTTTATTTTGGTTATTTCTACTTGAAGCAGACAGAATACGAAACAGCAAATGCTGGACCTGTGCCTAAAAGAAACTACAATCTTTGTGTTAGCCCCTGAATGCATTCTAAGTGTATTCCACTAAGTCTTTTTCTTAAGTAATATTACTTTTTGTGTCTATGAGGAAGTAATTAACATGCTTATGCTCTGAATCAAAATCATTAAAAAAACAAACCCAAAGCGAAACCACAACAGGGCTTTGTGGTGCCATAAATGACTAAGTTATAATTTATTAATTTGACAGACTATCATCTAGGCAGTATCCAATTCTGTAATTAGAAGTTCTGCGATGTAAGCATCTGATAACAGCAGAACATTAATATGCATATGGCTCTACACGCAGTGTGTTTCAATAATTCAGAAAAAACAGTGTGTAAGTCATCTGTAAGGATGCTGATAAAGGCAGTCAGGAGGAAAACCACCATTTGTTTCTGCAGCTGTGGGGATGCTTATTCATCAGAATGTTTTCGTTCTCTGAAAACACAGAAATGATGCATTCAAAACCGAGTACCTCCTTGACTCTTAAAAGAGGGTTTTGCACATTCTAATGTATAGATGTAGTCATAATTTTGTGATTTGCATGTTTAAGGTGTGATTGTGAACAGCAGGACTAGCTAACAGAAATAATCGCCTTATGTTTTTCAACAGGCAGCTGAAATATTTGGAATATTTTTTCCTAAAATTTAATTGAAATTTTAATGATTTAGAATCATTTCACTGAAAGAAGAATACTGTACAGCCTACTTAGAAACAAAAATAATTTGTCATCATGCAAAAAATCATTAACGTGGAGTGCTACAATCTGGGCAACATCAAATTATTGTAATTAGCACTTCTGTGATGTAAGCACCCAGGAACAACTGAGCATCTGTGTTTTGCCTATTTCTCTGCATTTTTATATATTTCTTCTGCTGATAAAACCTTTCAACTCTTCTGAATGTCCACTGTAGCTCAACTCCCCCAAAATGTGATTATGCGATAATTTAAATTTACACAAAGTCACAAAGAGTGCCAAACTGCTGCAGTTCGGTGACGAAATTTATAAGTAGAGCTCCCGAGCCTCTTGTCACTGATGTATCTTGTGTTTGATGGGGCAGCAAAATGAGTTGTGTGAAATACACACTCCCCTGGGTTCTGCACAAGTTGCACTGTTGCTGTCTGCTGGCAGTAAAAGTGGGAGGTCATTAGAAAACCAGACGCTGTGGTGAGTGACTCTGGGTAAGCAGCTTTTACTCTGGGTATCATAAAAGAATTGAAACCACTGCTGCTGTGCAGCAACCGTGCCCTGACTCTTCATATGCTCAGTGGCCGTATAGAATAATCGCAGGGTAATGAATAGATGTTTTAAACCCATTCACTGTAAAAACATATGGGGTGAGGTGTAACGCAGAAGGCAAAATATTTCAAATCCATTTAGCCCTGAGTTAAGATTTGTGTGTGTTATGTGACTTTTCTCCCAGGCAGAGGGGAAGCTCTCCTTTTACCATGTACGCATATTTGTCAAACAAGGAAGACATCTCTTGCCCTTTCTTTCAGAGTGGGTTTTGCTGAGCCAGACCTTCCAGAAACGCTGAATGGTGCAAACCTGGCTACTGTGGCTGAAGCTAAAGCAGCTCATTTAGGCAAAAATAATAGTAAGTTTTAGAAAACTGTGGTCTTCTTGCAGTGTCTTATTCATGATTAAGACCTAGCTTGGAGAGGAAGGGAAACAGGGAATAATGCAGTTGCAGAATCATTAACAGAACGTTTAGAGACCTTTATGTAGGAAGGCTGTGGTCCTCCTTCCTTCCCAGGAGATATGTACAGAGGTGCCACAACATTGATTAGCCTTGATGATGCTTTGTCTCCTTGGTACCATGACTTCAAGAGGAATGGAGGATTTCACCTGGGTGGCTTGAGATACTGGTAGGGAGTTGGAGATGTACCTGAGTCCCTCATGACACATCTTTATTTGAGCAAGGCATGTGCTGTGCCCATCAGCACAGCAGGGTCTGGGTGTGATGTGCCCACACATGTATGCTGCTCCATGTGTTCCAGCAGGTTGTCAAGATGTCAACATGGGCTGGGGGTCTCAGCCTGGTCACTGCCTCCTGCCTAGAGACCGTGCGCAGCGGTAGAGAGAAGTAGGGGTCAGCTGTTTATGAGATAGCATGCTATCCACCTCTGCAACAATCCCTCCCCAAGTCAAGGGTGTGTTGCCTGAAATCACATAAACCCCACGGCTGTGTGGAGCACACCCCTCAGACCTCCTCTCAGAAAGGAGGATAAAGAGATATATAGAGATATAAACAGAGGGGAAAGGATTTTGCTGATTTTTAAAAACATCTCAGTGTTCTTGGAGCTCTGTGTGTTGTTGGACTTATCAAAGTCTTTAGCAGAGGAATGGGTAGGCAATAAGATTAGGTGTTCACAAGTTTGCCAACAACTTCTGTCAAAATAAACACTATTATTGTGTTAACAGAACAAGAAGTAATGCGTATGTATTGTATAGAAACATGACTATATTTTCCCTGCGTATTGCAACAACTCTTGGATAAGGAAAGAGCATAATCATTTAATGACACATGTGTTAGTTATAATAAATATGTCACATTTTCGAAAGAGCCTTAGCGATTTATAGGTCTAGATTTCTTTCTGTAACAGCTTAAGTTTCTTTGGAAATCAGTGATACTTCAGGTCTGAAGCTACTTGTATGGTTTTTAAATTATGTTCAATTATTTGAAATATAAGTGATTTATGGATAAAAAAATAATTCTGAATTAAACAGGATTTCAGGCTAATTTTAAGATTATTCTGAAGTGTCCCTAAGTCTAATAAGCTAGATATTTAAATTTATAGTTACACTCATGAGTATCTTAATATACTCGCATAAGTGTGCATTTTTAATACCCGTTTGAGCTTATGTTTCCAGTGTCCTTAATAAAAAATATTTGATATGTTCTGCCAGAATTGTTCCCCCGCCATGCAGATCATTTCACTTCATTAACTGCTTTTAATGTTATGTGAAAGGCATCTTTTCTTTTTTGAAATGAAATAAGTTCTTATTCTTCACAGGATTGAGTCCTTCCACTTTCTAGGAGAAAGGCGAAGCCATAAGCCAGACGTCACTTGGGATGAGGATATTCCTGTTAAAGGTCTTCATTTAGATCAGGTGTGTAAACGTCTTTCTCACAGCCTTGGTTAGTGCTCTCATCACAAAGACCTCTCCAGGACCTTGTTCATTCTTGTATAGAACTGGGGAGCTGGGGAGGCCCTTGTTTTGCAGTTGGGAACTACAAAATCTTTGCTTGATTTCTAGGAAACGCTTTAGAATTTTCAAGCAGTGCAGTGAAGAACCTCCAGCCAATGTTTGTAGCAGTTGCTGTTGCCATAGCATTGCCTGCACACTCTAATTCATTTCTAATGTGTTCAAACACAATGTGCAGGGGGCACTCCTCTCCTTGGAAGATCTTTTCCATGGAATGGAGGAATGGTCAAAAGGCGACAGGAGAACAATTTATGTAGCAGACCAGCTCAGAATACTGGTTTGCCAGGCTTGGACCCTACTTATCATGTCATTTTGTTATCCATGGATGTTACCTGAGGAGCCACATGGAACGTCTCTGCACAGAACTGAGTTTTTTACATCACTTTTTATCCCCCCATATCTTCAACTCATTAACAAATACTGTTAAAATCCGAGAGAGGTCTTATAGCCATACCTATAATAGCAGAAGCCAGTGGGCAATCTTTAGACACTGCTGTTTCACTTGTGTTACGCTTGTTGAGCAGTCCGTGGCTCAGTGGCAGCTCGTATGGCTGTTAAACTGTCATACTGGCTGCCACTGAGCTGTGGTTTGTTTACCAGGTTTGACAGTCCTTGCTTGTGGAGCTCAGTCTGATGTAAAAGTGAATATTCTTTTCCACTTATAAAAACTGCTCCCTTGAACATATTTTCCGGGACTGCAAAACTGTATACGTTTGTCCGTTAGATTCACCAAACCAGTGAATAAGATGTTTCTTGGGCTAAAGGGAAACTTTTTTTGCCAGTCTGCCTGATTTTGAGCAAGGAACTGATTTCAGATCTGCATCTTAGGGAAACGTTCCAGCTGCAAAACTCCTGAATGCTCTGCAATAAGCCACTCAGTCTCTCCTTTTGCAACTGTTCTACTTGCTATAGCAAATATGTGAACATAAATCTGTCAATTCTGAGGAGAGTGCTTCAGTGGAAAGGCTTTTGAGAAGATAATTCTCATCCTGGAAAAGATTAATAGCAGCGTGGAAAGAGATGCGGTAATTTAGAAAAGACAAGGTGCTATTTCATACAAAATATGTCTATCTTCAATCACTTTAAAATTAAAATAAGAATAATAAATAACAAATATATCACATTGGAATATTCCAGTAATTGCTTTGTATGTTCAGGATTATTAGCAATTTTCATGGTATTTGCAGAGATAATATTTTTATAGATGACAAAATATAGTTTAAAATGAAATTCTAAACAACACTGCAGGGTGCTAAGTTAGAGGAAGTCAAACTCAATGGCTTTCCAGATCTTTATTTTGAAACAAGTCCTGTAACCAAGGGTAGTTACACTTACGATCGTCTCTTATGTATGCATAAATATCTTGTGAGGAAATTTGACATTAATTAATATTACAGGCTTTTATCCTGTTTCGTTGTCATTCCGAGAGAGAATACAAATAGAATTAATTTTGCTGTTCTGCTGCAGGGTTAGTAAATCAGAATTAAATGATCAGAAAGGTATGCAGCTTTCTGAAGCAAACCAGCGTTGTTGTTAGGTCTTGTTTCTCCCCTTTTTGACACACAGTTTTGCTTGGCATCTGGCTGTCATTTTAGCTGCTTATTTAGCATAGAGTTTAAAATAGTTTTGAACGGCTGGATAGATGTTCAAGTGTGATTGAGGAGTTGGTGAGTGGTGGCTTAAAAGGTGATTGGCTATTGTGAACACCAGAGTGATCAAGTCCTGCTTTACTGTTCAACAGCTGAGATAATTTTGTGTATTAATGAGTAATTTTTATGCTCTTTATGATATAAAGGAGGATAGATGGGAGAGAAAAGATTGTGTGCATGCCTTTATTACTGTAGAAGTTAAGAACTAGGAACTCTGCTAGTTACAGATATAGAAGCTTCATTACAGAAGCACTTACTGCAGATTATAAACTCCAGTGTAACTAACAATTAGATGATAATTTTCAAAATGCAGATAACTCAACTTTATGGGAAGGGAATGAAATAAAAAAAAAATACAGATTCTGAACAATCTTATTAGAGAAGAGCCTTTGAGGAAAATGTAAGCCTGAGTTTAAGATTACAGTATTGTATGCTTCAGTCCCTGAAAAAAATAAGGAAAAGAAAGGAGAAACAAATATATTTCAAACTATGATTACATAACCTCCTCAAGTAGGAAGAGATTACGTGATCTCAGGAAGTATCTTGCCAAAGATGGTGAGACCAACCAGCTGAAAGCAAGGCATGTTAATAGTGCCTTTTGGGATTCAAAAAGGAGAACAAAGGGAAACAGCTGAAGATTGTGGGGCCAGAGATGAACAAAAATAACCAGATATGTGTTTTGTAGTGACTGGAAAATGGTACCACCATGGAGTAGGTGCCATCAGTTATATGAGATGATTTCTTCACGTCATTTTTTTTTACCAAAGAGATTCATGACACCTATTCTGACCTATTTCGATGAAGAATGGACCAGACGGTGAAAAGATGGACCTAAACTGAGCACTTTTAAAAGGCAAAATGTGCAGCTATGTATGTTATAAATGGTAATGTAGATCAGTAGGATCCATTTTAAGTCTGGAAAGTCAGGAGACTGAAACAATTTAGCTATACATACGGAATAAGTTGTTGTGAGAGTTTGCAGCTGCTGGTGAAAAAAAGAAACATCATTAACACACTAAAGAACAAAGCAACTATATATTGGATATATGCAGTAGTTTAAAACTCTTACATTTTGCAAATGATGGGTAAATCAAGCGGATTTTTCCAGAGATCTGCTACATTTGCTGTGGTTCCAAAGATGAGTGGAGATCACTGTGAGGGTATAGCAGGGCGATTCTTCTGTGTGTGTATACTGTACTGTTGGGCAGGCGTGAAAGCAGCCATATGAGTGGTGGGTTCCATAAACCGCTGTTTGATATATTAGCATTAAGCCTGTTCAGGTGTTTTTTAATTATTATTATTTTCCACTGGAATGTACAGTTTTTCCTGAAGATGTGTCAGTTTTAAAGTGTAGTTCTAACTAAATTTTACCATTAGTCTTGGACTTGCATTCCATTGAATTGTTGAAAGCTGGCTGATGTAGCTGACATTCACAGGAGCTTCATAGAAGTGGAACGTTTCCCAGATCTGGTCTCATCTCCTGTTGTCCTTAAAGATATATGGAATGCAAACTTGCATCCTACAACTGTCATCTCCACTTCTCTGTGTACCATGGTAGAACTGATGCTCTGGAACACCCTCTGTAGTACAAATGTCCTAGTGCAGACAGCTAAGCCCTATGTTCCTAAATGAAACTGTGTTTCACCTATTATTGGCAGGACAACCTTTGGCATGAATTGGATTCCTTCTGGTAATGTTTATCCTGAGGTGAATGAGCAATGAATGTGGATTCTTAAAATAAATGTGGTTAACTGAAACATACGTTCCCATCCTAGTAAATCTCTGACATTCAGTCCAGTAGTTCCTGTTGTGCCTTTCAGTTTCTTCACTCAAAAAGATTTCTGATGGGAAATTTTCAGCTGTGGTCTGGAACATGAATAAATGACAGTGTACCTTGTTGCAGAGCTGAGTTATAATAATGAATTATAATAATCTTTTCCTACTGATTGATGAGCACAAGATAAATTCCTTCCCTTCTTGGTCTCTGTTCACTCTGTTCCAGGCTGTTAGTCAAACAGTATGATGTATTTCACAGAAGACATTTTCATCATCACCGTACCCTCCATTATATAAATTGCATAACCTTTGCTAAAAATAGAGAAAAAAAATTTAAATGCTGTTTCCAAAATGTATGTGTAAAATGTCTTTGTCATATTTCCAAGGGGAATTGCATAATTAACAGATCCTCTCCCCTGCAACTTTATCTCCTCCATTGTAGGTATGTTGGTGTGACATGGTGAAGGACTCTGGGTGATACCTTGGCAACTCCTGCCCTTACATTTTGCACTCTGGGAACTTGTCTGAAGGTGAGATTATTGAGTGTTATTTGCCAACTCCAAACTGGTCTCAACTCCAGACAAACTTTAAGGTAAGAATGGAGTGTGAAGCTTAAGAAATCTGTTCCTTCATTCAAAGACAGGTGCAGAGCAATGAATTGATAAAAGACAGCTCTAATTCTCCTGCTGGTTTGACTTCAAGGAGGTTTCTATGTTACAGCCTTCCAAGCAGGTTCTCAAGTCTAACAGTTGCAGGGCTGCAGCCAAGTCCTCTAGCCAAACCTGCAAAAAGTCAAATGTTCTGCGTACATTGCCCTTTCTCGCCTGAGCTTCTGTGGAATGAAACCCAATGCACAGCTGCAAGATCTTGAACCTCTTCATCCTGGCAAATGATTCAGTCTGGGTGGTAGCTGACAGCTCAGTTTATATCCCTAGTCAATGCACAACTTCCACCTTGTTGTGCCTCAGTCCTTATGGGAAGACCAAGATAATGTTTTTCTAGCAGAAATTCTTTACTTGCCTGCAACGACTTAACTTTTCAGCTAGTGTTGAACCACCTGCTAAATTGCACCCTGCATAAAAATGGGCAGAAGTTTGATCATGAATGGTTGCTGCAAGATTGGGAAGTGAGGCTGCATAATGAAATTAATCATCTTTGGGGTTGTACATAAGGCTAACTCATGTACAATCAAGAGTCTGTGCCTTGTTCTGATCCACAGGAGTCAGGACTGTGCCTGACAATGGTGTGCCCTACTGGGAAAGTCTTCGGCGAAGTTAAGTTCTTAAATGTATCTTTTTGTGTCTCCATGTAATGTTATCTTAACAAATGCTTTTTAATAGACTTTTGACTGGATATAGGTTGGGTAAGTTAAATTTTGGTACTTATTATCAGTTACACTGAATAGCTGTATCGACTCCTAATCAGATGTGATTCTTGTATGTGGATGGTGTTTTGCTTTCGTCCAATATTTTTTAATTTTTTTTGACGTAATTCCTGAAACTATTTCCCAAAGAAACTTTATGTGTGTTTGGAGTGAGAAACACCCCAATTGCAGATTGAAACACAGATATATCTTCAGAATAAGAAAGTTTGAAGCCCCCTTTATCGCAATATGTAGGAAGCTTTCCTTTCAAATGCAAATGTAAACGCATCAATTACAAACTAGCTGCTATCTTGCAATTTATGAGGTAAATAAAGATGAAATGAAATAAAGTGGGTAGTTTATGTAAGTTATTGTCAGCAGTGTGTTTAATAACTACCTTACACAGATGAGAGATGCATTTTATAAATCATAGATGCTGTTCCATTATGCTGCTTCATTATAGTACTCCCAATTTTTTTTTCCTGCTTCTCTAAAGGCAAAAACTTGGGTCCAAAAGAAGTAGAAGTGGAATTGTTCTGCCACAGGAATGAGTTACAGATCTGCTGTCTCCTGAGTTAGTTTCCTGGGGTTCCCTTGCCAGTTCTGCCTGATGCTCTAGTGGTCCTGTGCAGGTCCTGCTGCAGGGCAGCTGCCTTTCCCCTGGGAACTCACTGCTTGTCTGCATTACAGAGAGCAAACAGGGGTGAGTCATGGAGTGTACTGGAACTAAAAAGCTCTGAACATGTGATCATGTGAGGTTTGAGGGGAGGTATCACTCAGCCGTTCTGCAAAGAGATCCAGAATAGCTCTCTGGCAAATCCCGTGTCATTGTTTCCCCCTGTGCAGTTATAAAAAGGGATTTTGAGTTTGACTTCAAGCGTACACATGAAACAGCAAGTGAAGTTCTGCTCCGTCAAAGATGATGGGAATACTCTGTCAGCAAGAAATCACAGCAAAAAGGACTATTTTCTAAAGGAGTGAGATATTGCGCCAAAATAACTCTATAGGATTGCTTTGGTGGTCTTGCAGAATTTTTCTGGTAAAAACCCTGTCCTTCTGCAAGTTACCACTGGAGTAGAACAGAGGCCATGGTGTTTATACACATACACGTATATAATCATAGAATCATAGAATCATAGAATGGTTTGGATTGGAAAGGGTCTTAAAGATCATCTAGTTCCAACCACGTCCCACTAGATCAGGCTGCCCAATGCCCCATCCAACCTGGCCTTGAACACCTCCAGGGATGGGGCATCCACAACTTCCCTGGGCAACCAGTGCCAGTGTCTCAGCACTCTCATGGTGAAGAAATTCCTGCTTATGTGTAGTCTAAATCTTCCCCTCTCCAATTTATCAACATTTCCCCTAGTCCTATCACTACAAGCCTTTGTAAAAAGTCCCTCCACAGCTTCCTTGTAGCCCCTTTCAGGTGCTGGAAGGTTGCTATAAGGTATCCTCGGAGCCTTCTCTTCTCCAGGATGAACAACCCCAACTCTTTCAGCTTGTCCTCGTATGGGAGGTGCTCCAGCCCTCTGATCATCCTTGTAGCCCTCCTCTGTACCCATCCCAACAGTTCCATATCCTTCTTATGTTGAGGATTCCAGAACTGGACACAGTATTCCAGTTGAGGTCTCACAAGAGAGGAATAGAGGGGCAGAATCACCTCCCTTGACCTGCTGGCCACGCTTCTTTTGATGCAGCCCAGGATACAGCTGGCCTTCTTGGCTGTGAGTACGCACTGCCGGCTCATGTCGAGGTTCTCATCAATCAGTATCCCCAAGTTGTTCTCTGGAGGACTGCTTTCAATCACATCATTCCCCATCCTGTATTGAAACCGCAGATTGCCCCAACGCAGGTGTAGGACCTTGCACTTGGTCTTGTTGAACCTCATGAAAGTCACACTGTCCCATTTCTCCAGCTTGTCCAGGTCCCTCTGGATGACAACCTGTCCTTCCAGTGTGGCAACCGCACTGCTCAGCTTGGTGTCATCTGCAAAGCTGCTGAGGGTGCACTCAATCTTGCTGTCTATAGTCATTGATGAAGATATTGAACAGCACTGGTCCCAGTATGGACCCCTGAGGGACACCACTTGTCGTGGATCTCCATCTGGACATTGAGCCATTGACCACTACTCTCTGAATATGACCTTCCAACTGATTTCTTATCCACTGAATCATCCACCTATCAAATCCACACCTCTCCAATTTAGAGAGAAGGGTGTTGTGGTGGACTTTGTCAAAGGATTTACAGAAGTCCAGGTAGATCACATCTATCTATATATAAACTTTTTTTTTTCCCGATCAAGACTGGATGCTGGATTTCCTACACTGGCAGTCCCTTTTCCCTAGGTGAGTTCCCGTTTTATCTTCTACTACAGGGTGAAACTGTTCTGGATTTTTCTTCAAGCTGGACTGAGTTAACCAATTTTTTATTTCAAGAAAATCTTACTTGGTGTCACCTGTTGGTGTTTTAGTCCAGAAGATGTGTACTGAATTTCTGATGCCTCCCAAGCTTGGAAAACTCCCTTATGTAGATTGCCTGTGTCTCCACAGAATCTAGAAAGCTCATAAGCTTTCATCACAAATCTGTTTTGTACTCCTGTCGGTAGGTTCATTAGTGGGATGAGACATGTGAGGTAGTTATGGAATTTCACCCTGGCTACTGCAAACTTACCCACACATAAGACAAAAGTGTTAAGAAAAATCTGTAGGTTTGACAAAATTTCCTTTGTCTTGCAGCTGTAAGACTTTGCTATGGGTGACATTGTGAGTGTGCTTCTCACCCTGTCTCTGTTAAACCCCCTTGCTGAGGTCTTGATCCCCTTTGTTTGGGTGTTGTCACATGAAAGCTAGATCTTCTGGATGGGCTTTGGCCTCCTTCTCTTGGCAGTGTGACTGGACACAAAACTTTGTTCTTGTGTGAGGTAACTAACAGCTGGAGATGGGGCATCTGACCCCTGGGACCTACCCTTCCAGCTGAAAATTGCAGTTTTGCAGTTCAGCTGGTATCTGACTGTGCTTAACCCTTTCCTCCCCACCGGCATCAGAGCTTTAGCCCTAGTGCTGGAGTCTGAGTTGGCATACTTGTGTATGTCTAATTTTTACACTGAAATGAATCTTGTTACTCATTTGGGCTCATGAGACTTTTCCCTTTCCTGTCCTAATGTGCCTGCAGTTCTGCTCAACAATTGGTTTGTCTTATAGTAAATTCATTCACATCCAAGGTGCTGAGATCTCTAAAATGTGGCAGAGAGCACCCAGGCATGCAAAAGGACAAGTGGTGTCTTTCTGCAAGGGAAACCTTCCACACACAGTACTTCTTTTACAGAACAAGGTTTCACTTTCAAGATTGGAAGAAGCTGCTTGAATATTTTAAGGATGAATCAGTTTCATAAAGACTTTGAGAGAGTCGCAGGTCTAGACCTTTGTTATCCTACTTAACTGTATCACAAGTAAGAAGTGGAGAAAGTTTTCTATGCGTGAAACAGTAAAACAGGGGCTCCACTGCCTCCCTGCTTCCAATAAGTGTGTTATGAGCTTTTGGTAAGTTTATTGCAATATTAATAATGGTATTTGTTTAAAAATATCCTGACATAGCTCTGTCTGCTGATTGATTTTGATCTTTAGTTTTGCTGGAGAAGATCATCTTACTTGATCTTACTAAGGAAAGGCTCAGTGAGACAACACCACACTTACAAGCTTGAGAAGGATAGTCTTTTCAAGTGGAGATGATTTGGAAATGAAAACAAGAGAAAAGGAGGAAACCCTTATTTTTTTTTGAAAGAAACAGAAGAGTAGAGTGAAGAATTGAGTTCCTAGGAAAGGCTGAGAATGAAGGAAATAAAGAAAATAGTCTGATATGATCAAAGGATCTAGTCTGAGGCAACCAAACTCCTACTTTGACTGAACAGGAGCTGGGACAGTGCTGGATTTCGATGGGAATGATATCTTACATGTCTAAAAAGATAAAACCATAGCATTCAAAAGGACAGATAAAATGTGACTTTCAATGCAAGAGAGAGAATGCAGACTGCTTGGTAGCTGTCTGTATTTATTTTGGACTTGTTACTATGTCAGGAGATACCATAAAGAAGGTTATGGCATATAAAGTTTTCACTACACTGAATCTCCTTTTTGCCTGAAAAACTAATTTTGTCTGAAATTCACCTGAAAAGTGGGTTTATGACTTCTCCTTGGTGTCTTCATTTCCTTCCCTGAACTACGTAACACTGGAAGCTGTTATAGGGAATTCTTTGTGTTGATGTATTAGTGATGCTTATTGTGCATGCCTTGTGTTTATCTTGTATGAGGAGTGGGCAGCTTCTTGGATACTTTTGCTGAATTCTTTTCATGCAAATCCTAGACCTGTTGACAGTATTTTATGCCTGGAAGAAGTTCTGTAAAATATTTTGGTAAATCTATTGCTCTTGTAGTTTTATATTTTGGCTGAATTTACAGGTTCTACAATCATTCAGAAAAGCTGGAAAGGACCCTCCTTCCTCAGTTTATTATCTGTGAGTAAATGGCTTCTGAATTCAGTGTCATGAGGGAGAAAATGCTAGCAGGCTTAAGAGAAATGGCACATCGAACTTGCATCTTGCTGTGATCAGTGATTTCCACCTGTAGCTGATGAACCCTTTTTTATCCACTTGTGGAAGGATTAAGTCAGAATAGAGTGGCCAGGGGTCCAAAGACTGTTTGCAATACTTCTTTCCACCTTTTTTTTTCTTTTGATCATGACTTCTATGTCCTAAATAGTTTTCTAAATATGCTGTCAGCTCGTTGTCTCTGAATCATGCAGGCACCACTGGAAGAATGCAAGAATCTGTTACAAAGTATCATGTTGTAAAAAGCTCCAACTTTTTAAATGGTTGCTCTTCCAGACCAGTAATGCTATACAGAAATAAAATTTTAAATTTCTTGGGTATTTTATAGATTCATAATACTTATTCACAATATGTTTTTGTCACACCTGAATACTTAAAGATGATGAATTTAATACAAAAGCATTTCTGTTAAAATACTGTAGTACACGGTTCATGGATTTATAGTGCTTTTAAATATGCAATAAATGTTGCTGTCTTAAATGGGATTGTTTTATAAAGGCTTAATGCCTTTGGCTGTGATTTTCTTTGGCCAGTGCTTCCTACTAAGCAGCCACCTCAAACAGAAGATCCACGTGCTACTTTTCAGCTTATGTTTCTACTGAGTTTGCAATAAACTCTGAAACCTTCTGCAAAATCCTCAGACTAAGTGGTGCACCTTTATTGTTTTAAGTCTTCCCTCTAATGTATCATCTAACATTCATGTATTATTCTTCTTTCTGCTCTAATATAATGCTTAAGGCAAAGGCACAAAGTTAATCATAGAATCATAGAATAGTTTGGGTTGGAAAAGAGCTTAAAGATCATTTAGTTAAAGATCATTTAGACACGTCTCACTAAATCAAGCTGTCCAAGGCTCCATGCAACCTGGCCTTGAACACCTCCAGGGATGGGGTATCCACAGCTTCCCTGGGCAACATGTGCCAGTGCCTCACCACCCTCACCATGAAGAAATTCTTCCTTATGTCTAGTCTAAATGTGCCCCTCCCCAGTTTATACCCATTCCCCCTGGTCCTATCCCCACAAGCCTTTGTAAACAGTCCCTCCCCATCTTCCTTGTAGCCCCTTTCAGGTACTGGAAGGTCTCTATAAGGTCTCCTCGGAGCTTTCTCTTCTCCGGGCTGAACAAGTCAAAGTCTCTCAGCCCATCCTCGTAATGCTATTGCAACTTTTAGGGACTAACCTAATGTTGAGGGCAAGGTGGTTTAATCCTGTGTGGAGAAAAAATTGCAGAGACGTTTTTTCAAGACTTCTTCAAAAAGAACATGCACATTAAACTACAATCCTAATGGCTGGCAGGCACTTGCCTTACTCATACTTCCAAGCCAATTTACGGCTAATATGCTGTCCCAGAGCAACTCCCTTATGGTTTCCACTCTGTACCATGCTGCCATTAGTTTTTTTTTTAAAACCTCTTTACCTTTTCCAGCCTGTGAAGTAGCCAGTCTGACAATTAGACTTTGATGGCACTGAAGAGGGCAGCATGGAAAACTCAATCTCTCTCTCTCTCTCTCTCTCTCTTCCTCCCCCATCCTTTTTCACGGTGTTTTTCAATTTTAGGTGGAATAACACATTTTGCTTGACTTCATATGGAGTACTTCATTTTGCAGGCCCTGCTCTATGTGCTGATTTTCTCAGGTTCACTTCTGTGGTACTGAACTCTCCAGCAAGAACTATGTGTGAAGTCAAAATGTTTTTCTCACAGTATACGATAATGCTCTGAGATGTCCAGAACTTAGTGAAACACTAACATTGTGCCTGATCTATTTTTCTGCACTGCTAACCTCTTTCCTCAAGGAGTTGTACCCAACAAGTGTGTTGTGTCCAAGGAAAGGTCAAAAGTGTACAGGATCCAGGTGGTGGAATCCAAACACCAGGTATGGGTGTTTAACTGAGAAGCTCTCGGGGTAGTCTTGCTTCTGAAAAATGAATATACTACTGGTATCAAAATGACTTAAATCCACTTCTATCAGTGACAGCTCTGTTGTTTCAAACCTGTAAGTTTTCATTACTATGAAACCAGAAATATTTTCTTAGAGCAGCATGAATTTTCATCCTCTCGCATTTCTCAGTTTATTGTTTCTTCCAAAAGTTGTTCAAACATTCATTTGCCTACATAATTAGATCAAGCACTACAATATTGAAAAGAAACATCTGAATCGCCCTTAAATTTTAAAGTGGAAAACAAATGAACATGGAGCAAGATTACCCTTTGCAAAGCTAAAGCACTGGTAGCTTTCCAAGGGAATAACAAATTATAATGATTTTTTGGCAGGCAAAGAAAACTGGTTTCTTCATTTCAGGGGGTAACTGTTCCCTGCATCCTTGGTTTGTTCAGTTCCATTTGTCATCTACTTTTGCCATGCTGTTTGCTGCTAAAATCATTCTTTTATCTGAGAAACACTCTTGAACAGCTCTATAGACCTACTAGTGAGCATTAAAAGCATGCTAGGAGAATTCTCCTTTTTGTAAAGCTTCAGGGTGGTTTTCTGTAGCATGTATTTTGCTAAACTCTGCAGGCTTAAGATCAAGGGTCTACAACCTTCTGCCAAAATACTTGCAATCTATTTCAGTCTGGGTTGCATCAGTAGTTGGTAGCTTGAACATGGCTTTCTGCTCAGGGCTTTTTAGCCTTTGTAAATTTTAGAGCAGTGATATAGCCTGAGGGTTATTTCTCATCTAGAAGACTTCAAGAAGTCCCCAGAAAAGGCTATAAAACTGTTTTAAAAAAACACCCCATCCTAAAAAGCCAAAACAACCTTATATTCCCATGTAGGTATACATGAGAAGGGTAAACAGGAAGAAAATATAGATTCATAGCATAATAACATAAGGTTCATCTCAATGAACATTCAAAATTCATTGTAGCTTCCAATATGGCAGATGGATTATCTTTTAGAGCAGACAGGTAGTTAATCTTATGAGGAGCGGCTGAGAGAGCTGGGGTTGTTTAGCCTTGAGAAGAGGAGGCTGAGAGGAGACCTTATTGCTCTCTACACTACCTGAAAGGAGGTTGTGGAGAGGAGGGAGCTGGCCTCTTCTCCCAAGTGACAGGGGACTGGACAAGGGGGAATGGCCTCAAGCTCTGCCAGAGGTGGTTCAGACTGGATATCAGAAAAATATTTTTCATAGAAAGGGTCATTGGGCACTGGAACAGGCTGCCCAGGGAGGTGATTGAGTCACAGTCCCTGGAGGTATTTAAAAGATGGGTAGATGAGGTGCTCAGGGACTTGGTTTAGTGGTTGATAGGAATGGTTGGACTTGATGCTCCAAGACGTCTTTTCCAACCTGGTGATTCTATGATTCTATGATTCTTTCAAGTTCCTGGGCACTCTTTTACATGTCATTCTTCAGGACGACTGGAAATCTGAAACTCTGCCATGTGTGCTGGGGATTCCCTCCTGTATGACATTGCTTGCTATGGAAAGATGTGACCACATGGGACTGGTCTGCAATAGCAATTCTTCAATAACCTTTTCCCAAGTTGACTTTCTTCAGAAAGGGCCATTAGCATGTCAAACCACAGTGGCAGCATGGGCAGGGGGGCTTGGCAGTGATTGCTTAATGCACTTTCATTTGACAACTAAGGTTGATTTTTTTTTTCCCTTAACAATGGCTTTTTGAGGTAGGCAATCTCTCATTCACTACCTCAGAGATAACTGTGCTGACCATCTGTAGGAGGTCTGGTCTCACCTCACTGATGAGAATTGGGAATGGAAACAGAAAGGAGATGGTTCACTGTAAGTGTTAAATAGCTGTCTCTGAAAAGCCTTTTTTGTCCTGGGTACTTCAATCTGTGCCTGGAAATGAAACTTTACCCCTTCCCCAAGACTCTGGCATAATATAGAAAATGGCCAACAAACCCTCTGTCCTCAGCCTGCTTTGGGAGCTGCTCTTCCACTCTTCCACCACTCTTCCATCCTTTCATCTTATTGGATTTTGTTTTTTTTTCTTTTTGAGGTGAAGAATGCTTGTTTTTATCTTCAAGTAGGTGAGACTTTGTACATTTGTCTGTTCATTGTCAGAAGTACTTCTGCCTTACATTGTCACTGCTGTATCATATCATAATGGACATTGTGGTGTTGTGTATTGCCCAAAGCTCTTCTGTCTTTGTCATCATCAGCATCATTATAGTGCCTTTCTGTTGCAACTATTTTATTGCTGCTGAAAAATGAAGATGCAGAGCAGTGGCTTAAAAGCCAGTTGCATTCAGATCTCCTGATGAGTGTCTGTCTTCAATTTTGTGACTTAAAAAGGAAGAGTCATTTTAGTCTTGTAGCAAAAATGATTCACTCTGTGATCATCTTAACAAAGGAACATATGCCATATTCTCTAAAAAGGCACAAACTCCTTTTATAAGGGACAGAAAGCACAAGATAGCTTGTTTTAAAATTCTTTGAGACATGCAGGACAATGAGGTATCTGAGAATAAAGTTATGGTTTGTCCCTCTGAAAACCTCTGTCCTCACAGGAAAAAACCCCACTCACTCCTGTAAAATGAATCTGGAACAAAAGGTGGAAATGATCTTTTATCTCAGTGCTGTGAAGGGGCTTTAAAATCTTGCATTAAGGTCCCTGTTGTGTCTGACTTAACAGGCCGCAAATGCAGCTCTCCAGACTTCTATATCAAAGTCTGGAAAAAAAAGAAAAATAATAATTCCTTTGTCCCCCCATCCAAATAAATGTTCAAACACATTGACGGAGTCAATCCTAAAATTTAATTAGTATACTGCTGATCCTGACAGGACAGGCTATTTAAAAATTGACAAAATGTTATTAAGGTTTTCATTTTTAGAGGAAGGTGAACTGGTTAAAATCTTTTGAATTTTTTTTGTCTCAGTTTAATAAGAAAATGTCTTCCAAAGTGTTTGTGTCTATGTCTTTGTAGAATAGAATGATTTTGGTTAAACCTGCCCCTAAAGGCTTCTAAAGTTCAACCTGGAAATCATGGTCAGGTTTGGCAGATTTACTTATCCCAGAATAACAAATAGGCCAGTGGCTTGCTGTGCTCGTACCTGTGGTGAATAACTTGGGGTTTTGGGTCAGAAGAGAGGGCTGGTATTTTGTTTTCGACATGGATATTTTATTTTCAACTTGCTATGCTGATGGAGGTAATGGTTTTCAGATTCTGTCTTAGATTAGACTGTCCTCTTGCACTGGCGATGTCTGTCTGGTCTGGAAGGGAGTGCGTGAACCCATCCTACATTGATGTGGGGTAATGTTTTTAGCTCTTTAGAATACAGATGAGTGACTCTTCATCGCTTTTAGTTTCCTAACTGACTGTCAGCTGTGGGCTTGCTGTACAGCAGTGTGGTGGTCCCCCTGCTCACCTGTTCTTTTAGTCACTTTCTAAACAAAATCTCCTTTTGACAATAGTTTCTTAAGGCATACTGAGCTTTCATCTCTCCCTACAGTGTAGAGTCACGTGTTTCTCTAGGCTTAAGATATATTAAATTTAGAGTGATAATGTTGGCTCCATGACAACACCAAGTATTTACAGTCTCAGAGGAACTGATCCTGGTAACGCATCAGCCTAAGAAGACAGGTGCGGCACTGCAGTGAGAAATGCCAGCAGCCTGTGCTCATCACTGAGGTCACAGCTTCCCATAGATGCATTCCTGCTGTTTGTGTGCCAGTTGCAAGCCTGCAAATACATCCCCCAGGGTCTACACTGACACTCTCAGTCTTTCAGTGTGCAGCTCCTCAGTGTGAATGAAACCATCTCCATTTTGGCAAAATTTTCTCTGGTGATTTCTTTCACACCCTCAGTAAACAGCTTCACATTCAAGTATCTCCTTAGATGTTTCACTGCCTGATTACTTTATTTTTTCTCCATCGGCATGAAACTAACAGGCTAATGCTGCGGTGATGCTGGTTACTGTCATGTACAAATGGGTGATCACAGAGAAGAATCTCTTACCATGGAGTTGGATGCTTCCTGCAGGAGTGTTCTCATGGAAGACGGACTAGAGGGGAGTGCAGCGGAGTGTCATCCTGCTTCTCCTGCATCCTCAGAAATGAGGCACTAAAGGCAACCTGATTCTGAGGAGGCACTGTCTATGCTATCATGCTGTTTTCTGTGCTGAACTGAGAGCAGCAAAGTATGTTAACATATAGCTCAAAGTGTTGATACATCTTCCTGGACTGGAGAAAAAGATGTCTCTTACTTCTACATTCTTCTATAATTTCTTTTTCTTTTCAGTTTGTCTTGAATGTTTTGGGTGTGAAGATCTGTTGGTTAAGATTTCCATATGCATTTCTTTTCATATTATTTTTTTTTCTTTGTAAAAAGCTGACTGGAAACCCATGTAAAGAATGAGACATTCGTAAAGCCAAAAATTGAATGCTCTTACACTTTCGGAAGCTTTAAACACACAGAATTGTAATACTGAAATGCTGCAAGCCTGTGTAGATTTACCATTGACTCACTACCTCCTTTCTTATGACACACAGACAAAGCCTCACTGACCAAATATCACCGAAATAATATCTTCGGATAACTTTGCTTTTTACATAAGCACGTTTTTAAAACGCTCAAGACAATAATGAAAATTTGCAGTGTGTCTCAGAGCACAGGATAATTCTATTTTGATTACAGAGGGTAGTACTTCATTACTGAATGCTCAGAGAAAAGTGCAAAAGAAATCTGATTTTCATGTTATAATTAAAGTGAATACAAAATAAAAAAAAATCACAAGTTTGAATTAATAACTGGGGAAATATTTTGTTTATTAAAAAATAGAAAAGATTGAAATACAAGAAATGAAATAATGGCATACTGTAAATAATTAATTCCTGAGAAGACAATATGATTGGATGTCCCTAGATTCATTTTTGTGTGTCTGTTTTTTCTGTTCACCCTGTTTTTCCCTTTCCTTTTCATGTATTCATTATATGACGTGTCCTTTTATAGTCAAAATGATCTGGGGTTAAATTGCTTCAGCAGCTAAGTAATAAATTCCGTGTAAGTTTCTGTGCAGTAGCGGACAGCCTCAGAAACGATATCTAATTTTTATTCATTGCCTGTAGAATGTGAAACGGGTGTTTTATGCAAATAGTGCTTTTAGTTGGTTGAAATATTGATTTTACTAATGTGCTTTCCTATTTTCTGCAGATAAAGTATTGGCTGTCCATATCCAAAGTACACTACTACATCTGAATGTCCCACTTTTAGAAACAAAAATATTAATGCTACAGATTGTAAAGTACACGTTTCTGTAGAAGTATTTCTTGAACTTTTTAAATTAGATTTTATTCTTCTTCAGATTTTAATAGAAGTTTTCCCGTCATTTATAACAACAATACTGACCTAAATATAGTTCTGATCAGTGATTTGTATTGTTGTATGCAGGAATACAGAAATATTGACAGGGCCGAATAATTTATTTTTAGCTTAAAACAAGTAAGCTAAACTTCTGGCAAGAAAAATGACATTGGTCTGTCTGCAAGTTTGTTTTCTACAATTCCTTCTTCAGAAAATATTTGTAGGAACTTACAAACAATTGCAAATTTGGGTGTTACGTTTATTCGGTCTTGAATATGTTGTTTCAGAAGAAATTCAGCTGTCATCTGAAAATTAAATTAGACTGTCTATAAGGCACCTGTGTCTGACTTTGCTTATTTTAAAGACAAATTTCCCACACAGACCTTGCACAGCAGACCTTACAGTAGAAATAACTTCTATACGAATATCTAGTTTCAGCCAGTCAAAATTCTGTAGCACACTTACTGAACTGAAAAAAATTCTTCATCCTGTTCACTAAATAAAGCAGGCATCTTGAGGAGAATTCAATTACATCACTTAAACTTATGAATATAGTACCCAGGAGGCTTGACTGGAGACTATGTAGATCATCCCAGTTTTGACATTTTTTATGTTGAATGATTTGATCTGGAAAATAAAATAGTTGTGTCTCAATTACATTATATGGAATTATTATTACTATTGTTTCTATTGACTTTAATTTGTCATTCAGGAAAAAAACTCTCCAAGGCTGGTTTCTCCCTCTATTCCACCAAATAGCTCTGATACACGGTAAGAGTCAAATGTGGTGGGGATGACAAACAAACTACTTGTACTTTACATTTTTCAGGGTTTTTTAGGAGGACTAGGCCGACAAAGTTTCTTCCCCACACGATATCCTCAGTTGAGGACACTGGGTGCAGGTACAGAATTTGATTTCCACTCCTCTTTTCCATCAGGATGAGGATTAGATAGACACCAAATGACTCTTGTTTGAGGTATGTCGTACCTATAGTTGTGCCAGTGCTTGGCACACTGGGAGATTATCTTCATAGTTAAAGTTGCTTGAAATTGATGACTGTAAGGTTTTCCAGGAAAGCTGTTCTTTTGCTCCTACTGTTCCTTAGGTGACAATGGAAGTTATTTCAGAGAAAAATTCATTTTTTTCCAGCATTCATTTTGTGGGGAAAAGTTTCTTTCAAAATTCCTGGGAAGCTTTGCATAGTTTAATCAAAAGCAAACCAACCCAAAGCAAAAATAAATATTAGTTTAATTTTGAAATGTGTTGAAATAAGAAAATCAAAGTGGCTTAAGTTATGCTTCTGCACTGAATTTGCCTTTATATTCCTGGTAGAAAAAGACAAGGTAGGTCAGTTATTCTGGGCAAAAGGCAGAGTTTAGGGTTCTTCCAGGCTAACTGTTTTAATTCAAAATGTTGAAAAAAAATGAGAGAAGTCATCAGCCTTGATTTGTTTGTGTAACAAATGTAATCTACTTGGTAAAACTCTATTTTGGGAGGCGGAACAATCTTTGACCTTCTTCCAGGAACATATTGGAAGTAGGGAAGAAAGGAGAGTCTTTCTCCTCTTCTAAATAACAGCTATGTGGATTATTAGTAACATGAAAGACCAGTCTGCACATCTAGTGCTCATATTACTTCTAAGTGCTCCTGTATGGCAATTAATTTACTAATTGTTTTACTGATTTTTTTTGATTTGGGATCTGTATTTTAAGCAGTGAAGAAAAAGAAATCTGTTGGTAGCACACTGCCAAGTTGATGCATTTTGTTATCTTAAACTAAACAGCTACTTTAAATGACTTGTCTGCTATTGCAGACATATATCCAGCCATAGCTGGGTGCTTTTTGGGTCCAAAAGAAAGAGCTCCTGCAGGCTGCGAAGGCCTCCAGACTGTATGCTTGACACCTGTGGTGAGTTGATGTTGTTGGCTTGAGTGGCTCTAAGGTCTCCAGGCTAAAGCTCACTTGAGAGCTGAGCTGTTTCCACCAGGAAAGACCTGAGCAGGGAAGTAACAGATCAATACAATACAAGGGTAAGATAAACTTCATTGGCACGTGGTTTTGTAATGGATGCAGTCTCTGGTCTTTGTGTGATACAGAGCATATTGCAAGAAAATTGACGTGAATTTAAACAAACAGCAAAGGATTTACCTGCTGTTTCCTGCATATGCCTTCTGTCTTATACTGCTACAATGCGATGCGTGGCCGTATTCCCTGCCAGATGGGGTCCTGTATGAGCAAAACATATAAAACCACTGAGGCTGCATTAGAGCATCTTGCATTCTGTGAATATGATTTATCAGCACAACTTAGCTTGACTTTTAGAGCAAGAAACTGGAAATTAAAGATGGATTATTGATTCCCTGTTGTTTTCTCATCCAGATTAATTCTGCTGTGCACCAGAATTCTCCCTCAGCACTAATTTTAATTTGGGTCAGAGTCCTACAACTGCAGGATAACAATGCGGTGTCTATGCAATAGACAGGCATAAGAGAAATCTGATGATGTCTCAGCCCTACCTTGCTGGCTTTTTACAGAAGTGGTGTACAATATTAGCTTTACACCATTCAGGGAATTTTCCTGGGACTTAGTTTTCCAGAATGATAGCTCATTTTAATGAGAGAAACTAATATGGCATGTGTGTATTTTGGGATCGGCTCTGACAAATCCAGCTGGTCCAGGTAACAGGCAAAGAAGAACCACAGCAATAGACTTCTGAATTTCATCTCCTCTCTTTGCTCTGCCTACCCCAACTTGTATGTCTGATTCTCCATGAATTATGGCAGTTGATATCTAGTGGTCTGGGGCAGGCATGGCACAAAAAAGTCTCTTTTTTTGATCAAAATCCACGGTCCTTCCAGCTGCAGAACTGCTGTTCTTGTGGCAACTCTGAATTTAAAAAGACAGATAGGTTCTGCTATAAAAATCTCAGGGCTGGAAAATCTCCATACTCTGTAAACAGAGATGAACTGTCTGTAAGACTGCTATGCCCACCTTCCCTTTGAACTGGCAAGTTTGTGCGGAAAATTTCCTCTTTCAATCTCTACCTGAACAACACATTTTTATGGGTACCAATATGAATAATAGCGTACTGCATTCTTCAAGAATGATGAAATATAAAAACGTCTGCTTAGAATGAACTGTAAAATAAACCAGCCACGTTTCTTGGATCCTCACCAGGTGTCTGAGGTTCACATTCCTCTGCCCAGTCTGGAAACCGGTTTATTCAAATACACAATGTTTCAAAATTGATGGTGGGCTTTTTGAAAAATGTTTTTGTGAATATTCTCTGAATTTATGCAAGTCAGTCATTAATTTTATTTATCTCACTGGTTTTACTACTTCTCCAAACTGCAAGCGCATCCCATGACAAGCACATACTCCTTATGTATTTCTTGTCATGTGCGAAATGTGCCCTGCCTGGCCCTTGAAATCTGCAGTCCTGCTTCTAGTTGACTCCAAACTGCAATGCTGTGCAGAGCGTTGCTGTGCCAATGGGTCCCTGTGCTAAAAGGAGATGGCCTCTAGGACAAGTTTTATGGTACAGTTATTCTCTTCTTCAGTAATCTATGCAAAGTGCCAACAGCTGATTGATTGATTGATTTTTAAATGTTAAAAGGTTTAATAGTTCCTTTGAGACCTATAGTATCAACGTAATTCACAGTACTAGCCTTAAATTAAAGTAAACAGATTCTTCATTCTGCTTAAGGTATCTGAGTTCCAAAGGGATTTAAGTACTAATAACTCCCTTTAAAAATCCTGAAGTTATGTGATAGTATTTTATCTAGACTTGGTTTTTTGGATGCTAAATTTAGCCATGGTTTAGGATGTTAAGAATAAGATCTGTTCATTTGGGAACTGTGCACCATGAGATCTGCAGCACTCTTACCATCCCAGGCAAGTACTCCTTTACTCTGCCTCTTGCATCCCTGCTTCTCAGGATCCCTGCTTTCACACTAGACCTGTATTTCTCTGCACTATGGCATTGTGGTAAAGCCATCAACAACTTGTTTTAATTTTCACTGAACAGACTGGCCAACTGAGTCTTATCTCACTAAGACTTTTAAAATTATTACCTATTTTGCATATTTATTTCAAACTGTGATCCTGACAGGCAGGTTGCTGTCACAGTTTGTCTGCTGGGCAGGAAGAAATTCTGCCTACCAGATTCACAAATAGGAGTGGGAGAGGGGTGGTCTGTCAGGTACTTGCCATGTTTCACATCTGGCTTATTAACACCAGCTTCAGCTGATTAGACTTGAATTTGATGGTTAAGGAAATGCCTTACAGTTGTACACCTGTGCTACAGTTATACAGGACTGGTGAGAAGACAAATAAGGAGTTACATCCCCAAACTGATGGTGCATGTCTGGAAGCATCTCTATTCCAAACCTGCCCCTCCTTGAGCAAAGCAAGGCCTGAGAGAGCTGTCTTTGAGTTGCAGGATTGTATTTAGTTGTCGGTTTCCAGATTGCCTGAGTGACTCTTAATTATGCAAATATATAGAAACACTTGGTTGGAAAAGACCTTTGAGATCATCATGTCCAACCAAACCTGTCCACTACTAAATCATATCCCTGAGCACTTCATCTACATGTCTTTTATATAGCTCCAGGGATGGTGACTCAACTGCCTCCCTAGGCAGCCTGTGCCAGTGCCTGCTAACCCTTTCCGTGAAGAAATTTTTCCTGATGTCTAATCTGAATCTCCCCTGGTGCAACTTGAGGCCATCCAAGAGTATTGAAGGAGCTGGCGGATGTCCTTTCCAAACCCCTATCCATCATCTTCCAGAGGTCCTGGCTGACAGGGGAAGTTCCACTAGACTGGAGGCTGGCTGATGTTGTGCCCATATACAAGAAGGGTTGCAGAGAGGATCCGGGGAACTACAGGCCTGTCAGTCTCAACTCAGTGCCAGGGAAAGTCATGGAACAGGTGATCTTGAGTGCTATCATGAAGCACACGCAAGAGAACCGGGTGATCAGGCCCAGCCAACATGGGTTTACAAAAGGCAGATCTTGCCAGACTAACCTGATCACCTTCTGTGACAAAATCACTCGACTACTGGATGGGGGAAAGGCTGTGGATGTAGTCTTCTTGGACTTCAGTAAAGCCTTTGACACAGTTTCTCACAGCATTCTGCTGCAGAAACTGTCAGCCTCTGGCCTGGACAGGCGCACACTCTCCTGGGTTGAAAACTGGTTGGATGGCCGGGCCCAGGGAGTGGTGGTCAATGGAGTTAACTCCAGCTGGAGGCCAGTCACAAGTGGTGTTCCTCAGGGCTCAGTACTGGGTCCAGCTCTGTTCAATGTCTTTATCAATGACCTGGATGAAGGCATTGAGTGCACCCTTAGCAAGTTTGCAGATGACACTAAGCTGGGAGGAAGTGTGGATCTCCTGGAGGGTAGGGAGGCTCTGCAAAGGGATCTGAACAGGCTGGACTGCTGGGCCGAGACCAATGGGATGAGGTTTAACAAGGCCAAATGCTGGGTCCTACACTTGGGGCACAACAACCCTATGCAGCGCTACAGACTGGGGGAAGAATGGCTGGAGAGCTGCATGGAAGAGAAGGACCTGGGGGTGCTGGTTGACAGCCGACTGAACATGAGCCAGCAGTGTGCCCAGGTGGCCAAGAAGGCCAACGGCATCTTGGCTTGTATCAGAAATGGGGTCACCAGCAGGTCCAGGGAGGTTATTCTCCCTCTGTACTCAGCACTGGTGAGACTGCACCTTGAATACTGTGTTCAGTTCTGGGCCCCTCACCACAAGAAGGATGTTGAGGCTCTGGAGCGTGTCCAGAGAAGAGCAACGAAGCTGGTGAAGGGGCTGCAGAACAAGTCTTACGAGGAGCGGCTGAGAGAGCTGGGGTTGTTTAGCCTGGAGAAGAGGAGGCTGAGGGGAGACCTTATTACTCTCTACAACTACCTGAAAGGAGGTTGTGGAGAGGAGGGAGCTGGCCTCTTCTCCCAAGTGACAGGGGACAGGACAAGAGGGAATGGCCTGAAGCTCCGTCAGGGGAGGTTCACGTTGGATATCAGAAAGAAATTCTTCACAGTAAGAGTCATTAGGCACTGGAACAGGCTGCCCAGGGAGGTGGTCGAGTCGCCTTCCCTGGAGGTGTTTAAGGAACGGGTGGATGAAGTGCTTAGGGACATGGTTTAGGGAGTGTTAGGAATGGTTGGACTCAATGATCCAATGGGTCCTTTCCAACCTTGTGATTCTGTGATTCTGTGATTCATTTCCTTTCATCCTATTGCCTGTCACTTGGGTGAAAAGACCAACACCCACCTCTCTACAACCTCTCTTTAAGTAGTAGTAGACAGTGATGAGGTCTCCGCTGAGGCTCCTTTTCCCTAGGCTAAACAACCCCAGTTCCCTCAGCTGCTCCTCATAAGACTTATTCTCCAGCCCCTTCTCCAGCTCCAGTACCCTTCTCTGGACATGCTCTAGGACCTCAACTTCTTTCTTGTAGTGAGGGGCCGAAAAACTGAACACAGTATTTGAGGCAAGGCCTCACCAATGCTGAGTACAGAGACACAATCTCTTCCCTGGTTCTGCTGACCTCACTGTTTCTGATGAAGACCAAGATGCTATTTGTCTTCTTGGCCACCTGGGCACACTGCTGGCTCATGTTCAGCTGGATGTAAACCAACACCCCCAGGTCCTTTTCTGCCAGGCAGCTTTCCAGCCACTCTTCCCCAAGTCTGTAGCACTGCATGGGGTTGTTGTGTCCCAGGGGCAGGACTCTGCACTTGGCCTTGTTGAACCTTATCCCATTGCTCTCAGCCCATCAATCCAGCCTGTGCAGATCCCTTTGTAGAGCCTCCCTACCCCCAACACTTCCTCCCAGCTTACTGTCATCCACAAACTTACTAAGGGTTCATTCAATCCCTTTCATCCAGATCACTGATAAAGATACTGAACAGAAGTGGACCCAGCACTGAGCCCTGGGGAACACTATTTGTGACCAGCCTCCAGTTGTATTTAACCCCATTTAGTATGACTCTTTGAAGCCATCCATCCAGCAAGTTTCTTACCCTGCAAAGAATATGCTTGTCCAGGTCAGTGGCAGCCATAATACTAGAAAGCACTAAACAGGGTTGACGCTTTCATCCTACAAATATTGATAGGAGTTACGTGTCTTCTCTATGCACATGACTTTTAAAGACTATGAATAAACACCAGTTTCTGCATCCTTGTTGTGGATGGTTGTTTTCCCGGCCACCGTGGGTTGTACAGGCTTTGGCTGTGCTTCTCTGACTGCTGTCTTTATGGACAGTGGTTATGGCCTGGGGATTTTGTCACTGACATTGTTCAAATTAGTTTTCTCTCATATGTGCAGAGATAACTGACATATTGGGAGCTCTCATTGTGATCTGAAATCCCAAGGAAGTTATTTGTAAGGGCTGCAGCACACACGGTGGGAACAAACTGTTAGGCAGAAGCTCTAGAACTGTTTTCAGAAACTATTAAAATTTAAACTTCTTCAGACAATTTTTATTGAGTAGTATTTCACGAGGGTTATATTTGTAGTTGTGATGCCTGTTGCTGAGATTAGCAGCAATCTTTCTTTCCTGTTTTCTGTATGACATACTAGTACAATCTTCACAAAGTCTGTGTCACTGTAGGAATATCAAATACTTAGAAATTATTTGAACTCCATGATTAACTGAGGTATTTTATGGTAATCTATGCATTTGTTAAATTTACAAGTGAGGCAGCACATTATAAATTATTAATCTGGGGATACAAAAATCTTTATCAAGGTTTCCCTTCCCTACTTACAAAAACATATTTTCCTCAGGAGAATGCAACTGTGTTGGCAAGAGGCACACCGGACACTAAACCCATTTGTGAAGACAGTTCCTATTCCCCTGGTTCAGCTGGTAGAAATAAATAGTTTTGACTAGTTGCTCAAGTCTTCATTTTCAGGTTCTTTAGTTTGCTCATATCCTTTTTGTGAGACCTTAAATTTCAAGATAAAACTGTGTCAACATAATCCTCTTCCTCTTTTTTTTTCACTGGGTCTCTCTGCAGCCCTTCAACAATGTAGAGAGACAAGGGCTGATTAGAGAGAGCAACTCTGCAACCAGGTATGTTTTCTCACATCTCTTGTTTACTGGAGGAAGTTAGCTGTAGCTATGAGGCAGTTTTCCCTATTTGCAAAGGAGATGCTCTTGGGGTTCAGGTTCACAGTCCAGCTAACCTGTTTTAACACACTTTCGTGTCATTGGAAAATCAATTGTCTAATGAAAATTGGATCTTCAGCCTCTCTTGACAGCTAACGACAAGATTCTACTACTCTTTAGTTTAGGGAGACATAATTATTGAATCCTTAAAATTTAGGTAATATTTTGACGTGAGATACTTAAGATACTTCTATCTGTTATTTCAGGGGGGCATAATTATAAAATCATTAAAGCTTAAGGAAATAATGTGATATTTTAAGGGAAAGGTTATAGTTGCCCTGGAAAAAAGAAAATATGAAAAGAAACCGTAACATACGTGTATGTCTGAATTTGAATGCGAAATCTAATTTAATTTCAGATACCAACAACAATACCTTTTTGCTGCTAATTATGGCTTTCCTGTATTTAAACCTTATGGTTATATATGCTATGGATACACTGTTCTGCATACAGCACAATCTGTTGGGAAAGCTTCTATTTTTGAGATTTTTGTTGTGTTCAAGCCATAAGAGAAAAGTCAGTCCTTGGAATGACCAGATGAAATTACTATTATTATTAATGCTATTATTGTTGTCATTATTATCATTACCATCACCATCACACAGTAATTGTGTGAGGGCTTCTGTTTCAACCAACAGTTTTCAATAGTTCAGTGTTCAGCTGTGAAGCTCTGTCACAGCTCTGGAAAACTGAAGCAAAGTGCAGGGGAAGTAAATTGTGCAAGGCCAATAAACTGGCAAATAAGATGAGGATTCATATGAAAAATAACTTCATTGGATAAGTGTGATTGCCTTGAGCCTTGTTCTGAGGTACAAAGCTATTCAAGGTAGTTCTGAATAGCTGTGAGTATCAGCTGCGATCCAACGTTTAGATAGCATGGTAACGCACCCTATTGTCTCCATTGCCTAGTACCTCATGAACCTTGCAGAGGTGGAATTACAGAAAGATATTTTAAAATATAAATTATGTTGTTTATCAGGAAATTTGAGAGAATTGGCAAAAGAGATCTGAAAAACACCTGAGGCTTAAACTGTCTCTTCAGTTCAATTCAAAACACTACATAGTGCAATAAATGTTTGGGACTGAAAGCAGTGATGTATGGCAGTTGCTTTTCCTCTGAGCAGGAAATTAACTGTTTCATTGCCTCTATAAACCTAGGGCAAATCATCCTGGTTGCTCGTGGGGACATCGGCCCTTGCTTTCTGCCCACCCATCTGCAGGTAGAGGAAAGTGTCTTGACAGACCCCACTTAAGCGTGTGGGTTAAGACCAAGACTTATCCTAAAACCAAAAACTCTTGCTGCCTGTAGTTTAAATGGGGCAGCCACGCAGCTTCTGCCTTTCCCAGTGTCACGGTTTAGACCCTTCCCCTGGCCCAGTTGGCAGCTAAAACGTGCACAGATATGGTCCAAATCTCCATACAAGGAGAAAGGACAAAGGGAAATGAAAGAGAGACTTGTGGTTTGGAAACTAGAACTAAAACAGCTTTAATGAAACAATAATAACAACAATAAGGGGAAAAATATTATTAATAAAATATATACAAATACACAAAATTGAAACCCCTGCTGATGACTATACATCACCACAGATGATGCAGGGCAGGTGTGGGGAAAGGTCTCGGGCAGGACTCAGCAGCAGGTGGGAAGTGGATTCATTAACTGGATTCAAGAATGCGTGGATTGGGATCGGGGCAGAGGAATGGATGAGGTCCTCTCTGAATGCCGAGCATTGTAGAAGGCTTAAACCTTGTTTTATACTGAATATGATGTATATGGAATTGAATTCTCCATTGGTCAGCTTTGAGTCATGTGTACTGTCTACTCCTCTCTGCAGGTGTGACCATTTTTTGCCCTTCTGACTTATAGTGTTCCACCAGCTCTAGGGTGGTTTCTACAGGAATAAGTATAAGCAAAGGTATTTCTGCATACCAGTGCCCCATTACTTTGGTGATAAATAATATTGATTAAAATAAATATTGTGTTATCACTTCTAGAGACAGACATTATCTGGAAAAACTGTTGTTAACTTTCAGAAGACGAAGTTATTTAGAAGAAGTTTAGCTGAAAATTTATAGAACTGGTTCTTCTTTAGCTCAAACCGAAACACCTAGGCAGGTAAAGGTCTCTTCAACCTACAGCCATTTCAAGGCAGCAGTGAAGACACAATTCCAAGAGTGATGTCCCTATACATAGTTAATCTCTTGTCCTTCACAAACAGGGAACAGGTGTGCAATGTATGTGTCAGGGCTGGTATATCTGGCTGGCCAGGGTGGCATTTTTGACTCCTCCTCCTACCTGTCCATCTTTGTTCAACCTTGCTGCCTGCCCAGGCTCTCCCAACCTGAGAAGTCCCTATTAGTTCAGGAGTTACTTATCACAAAAATAACTGATGAGGTCTGTGAGAACATGACAGTATAATTTTTTTTTAATCATAAAACTATGCTTTCCAACCGAGGTTCAAAGTTCTTTATTAAGAAGTCTTTTTTTCAGGTGTGCCCTCCTACCCTATGTTTAGATAATTCTTTTACAGGACAGAAAGAAGAATAAGCTTTCTGTTTCTTCAAATTAAAATGTAAACTCTCATTTCTAATGTAGATTTTTGTAGTAGTCTTCCATGAACGTTCATGCTTACACTGATACTCACTGTCACTTCTGTGTGTCTGCATCCTCACGGTAAAGGTTCCATCCTTGGAAATGGATGATACTTAACATCAGAGGGGACAGTTTCCCTTCAGCTCTTCCTCTTAGACCAATAAACTATGGTCATTTAAATGACACCAATGAGTCTGTGCTTTTCAGCTGATCAAATGTGTGACAGGGAGGATGCTTCCATGGAACTGTTGAAATAAGACTAGATAAAGCTCCTCTGTATGTCGCATCGGGTAAGTAGCAGTGAGGAACAGTTGCTTTATATTCTGTTTTATATACATTTCTTAGAAATAAATATTGCATATGCAGGAAATAGATATAAACACATTGAACAAATTATTTGCTTAATTATACTTATTATGTCATTAATGTGCTTTCTGTGACAAAGCTTTAGCTAGATCTCCTGTCCATCTTTATTTCAGTAAGTGAAAATCTGCATCCACCAATAATTAAATCCCCTGCATTTGCATTTGAAACACAGTTTTGATAAAACTGATGTATTCAACTGAAAAGGGTCACAGGAAGCCACTTGCCTGCTATTAGTATTCCAATGGTAGCATTTTCAACAAGAAAAACTTTTACTGCGTAACGGTAACAGGTATATATTCTGGTCTTTATACTTTATGCTGTATATTTATGATTGCTTTTCTTATTGACCTAGATTTACACACAAAGGTTGTACAAAGAGAAAATGTCCCAATGCTCAGTGCAGTGGGCAGCTTGTTCACACACAGCAGTGACCTGGTGACAAAAATGTAACATGCTATTTTTGAAACAAAGAAGCAGCAGAAGTATCTGCAGGATGTTAATATTGAATAGGTAGATCATCAAATCCTTCCTGATGGACACAGAATCCTTCCCAGTGAGAGGAGGCTTCAGGAAGATTTGAGTGCAAACAGTCTCACTGAAGCTTAATCATTCAACAGGTCAAAGAAGATTAAAGCAGATGCTGAATATAAAAAGGAAAATAATCTCCCTTCCTCCGTGTAACATCTGCTCCTTTTTTTTTGCCAGTGGCGGCTGCTCTGCTGCTTACCACAGTTAATAAAATTAGCTAAATCAATTGAAAAAGCCCACTGCTATTTTTTCAAATATATGTATTTCATAAAATTAAAACTGCGTGTGAGTGACATACTGAGAATGAATTTTTGAGTACATATTTATCTGGAGGCTCAAATTTAAAAATTCTTCTCTAAAACCTTGTTTGCTACTATGAATGAGGAGGATCAGCAGAAAAGCAGGTAGATAAGGAGAACAGATAATAACATTTTCCAAGAAAAATGCTAGATGAGTGAAGCTCAGTGAATTAACTGCTTGTGGTGAGGAGTCTGTGATACAGTGGTGTTGCTCTTCCTTCAGTAAATGTTTTTTCTCACTTTTTATAGGACTGTATGTAGAAATATGTTGTTAAGTATCTCTTCCAACACTAAAGTTGATCGAAATTGCCAAATTATTTACCTATTTATTACAAAAGACTGACCCAAGGCTCAGGAATGTTTTTCTAAGAAACTCAGTCTTTCCCTAGCTGGGAAATCTTCACCAATTCCAGGTTACAAAACCCAGAGAGCATTTGTACATTCGTAATACCAAATATTCAGCTCTTGTACAGTGTTTCTAAACTGGAGACCTATAAAGAAAGCTTTAGATGGGAGATTGATATGATTTTCCTTATTCATAGCACTGAAAGTGAAGGAAAAAGTTGAACTGCTACAACAGGAATTTCAGCCACAGGACACTGTGAAACACTTTGAAATACACAGCAGCCCTGAATGCTGATCCCATGCAGTTTTCTACAAAAAAGTTTTTAGACATTATCTATAGACATATATAACCCCCCTTAAATATAGATAACATACATTGATTGTTAATTAGAATATGTTATGTAAACATAATAATTATTATTTCAAAATTAAAGCTCTGCAGAAGCAAGAGACATGGGGTAAAACTGAATGCTGTATTCAGTAGTAGGTGAAAGCAATGGAGTGACTAGTGAATTACTTCTTTCTGGAACTCTGAGGAGAAACCCTGAGAAAGAGAGGAAACACATTTTCTTATATTTTTCTTTCTCTCGGGAATTTACAGACCAATATATTCAATGTTTGAAAGGTAGTTCAGCTAACACTATCACTTCAGCTTTATCCACCAAAGTACTGGGTTAAAAAAGAAAAGTACTCCAAACTAAACTGCTATGTGATAGGGAAACAGACACGAGATTTCTCTCTGAGGTCTATTCCAGTTTTGGGATATCAGGACCTGTCAAGTGCTATTTAAGTCAGCACACAGTTTTTAGCTGATCAGAAAAAAACCTTTCCTGTTTAACCTTTCTCCTGCACTTTTGGTTGGGAGGCCCATCACCTATTAAGAACAGCCATCTCTCAGCTTCCCCAGAAATGCTGGTTTTGCACAGTGCGAGGTAAATCATTTTGAAACATTTCATTGGTGAGAACCACTTCTAGATGACCTCCTTGTTACTTAAAGGACTCAACTTTGACTCTCCCTGTGGCCTGAGAAACCTGGATTGAAATGCTAGGCACATACTCCCACACAGAAATACACACGCACATATATAGATATATCTATGTATGTATATCTTGGTAATGTAACTCCTTGTAGCTGTATGTTTGGGTAAGGAATAAAAAACCAACTTGCCACAAATAAACAACACCTTATAAAATATTCCTAATGGATGCTAAGTAACACACTGTGCCTAAGAGAACAAGAATGTTTAATCTACATTGGCAAAGATAATAGCTAGCAGTAACGGAGATGATGTCTAACAGGGAATTAACTTTGCCCTTCCTCATCTTCTTGAAGCTGATTTAAACAGTCACAACCCAAAAAACTACCCTGATACTCTGTGATTAGGCTGTTCAGGGGGAGGTTGGTTGAGAGCTGGAGCTCCTAAATGTGCATATATGGTCTGATCCTGTGAGAAACTCTGTTCAGCCCAGAGCAGGGGAGTTTGCTACAGTTTTGGGAGCCTGGCTTGCAATGTGGTTGCCTACAGTGTGTCTGTCCTCCTTCTAGCTGCTATGCAGCACATGGGACAAGCCTCACGCAGGACATGAGGAAAACTTGTCTTCTGTGGTTAACTAACCGCCTCAATCCAGTTGCAAATGGGAAATGCAGCATTGGCTTTATCTAGTCACGGAGCAAAAGGCAGAAAAATGTAACAGAAATACATACAAAAGAAATCCACAGTGAGTCAAGATCTAAGCACCAGCTTACATGACTGCAAGCTGAGGTGACACAGCTAAAGGGATACTTTGTTTATAAACCAGTACAATAGGGTCCAAACACTTTTGGTTGCTTGAAAATCCCTTTTCTGTCTGAAGTGATGCATTATATGTTTTATGGGAGAACTTTACATTCAAGACTTTCGGAAGATGCTGGAATGATAGTCTTATACCTAGGACTCTGCTAACTCTAAAGAAGGTGTATAAAAAAGGTCGTCAAGCTTCCCTTTTTTCTTCCTCTTTTCTTTTTTTTTGTTTAAATATGCATATATACATCCAAAAACTTAGCTCAGGGCTGGAACACATGTATCTTTCAGAAATATCCTACTAACAAAATAAGAGTATGTTCACAACACATCCACAAGGGTAACAGTATGCAAAAACCATTCAGATCAAAAGAATACCTCAGTGCTACCTGAACAGATTAGAGTTGCAGTCAAAACACTCTAAAATCACATTCAAATTGAAAAAATGCAAATGGGGGTAGAAGGGAAGATGGAAAGTTCTGGAGAAGGCACAAACCTTGAAAAATAGCATGTAAAAAACCCTCAGGGTGACAGTGGGCAGCAGGTTAACTATAAATGATGATATTCTTAACCCTTTGTGACAATTGCTTGTGGCACAACATAGAACTGAGGAAAATCAGACAGGTTTCAGATGATCTGCAGGTAGAGGGAAATACTATCAAGCGATACAGTTATTTCCACTGCTTACCAGATCTGGCAATACGGTGTGTTTGACTGCCCAAACCAATATTTTTAGAAAACAGGAATGAAGAAAGGACCAATTAGCAAGTCCAAATGATCTTCAGTATTATATGTTTAACTAAATGTGTTCTTAAACTCTGTGGCAGCTTTATTTGAAGTAAAATTGGATGGGTTTTTCTGGAGGTAAAAATGCAAATGCCATCTGTGGTTTGACTCCTTATGCACTGCTTTATCTGTAATAGTCTGATGACTGCTGTTTTAATTTAGGCAGCAGCATGTTTTTAGCTTTCGGTGAGTCTCAGATGCTTGTCATGGCAGCACAGATGTAAAATCAGTGATAAAAAAAATGCCCACTTCAGAGAGATCACCTTCTAAACTTTACAGAGGTTTTCTCCTGGGTTTTCTCCTGGGGTGCCTGGGCAAAGAGGATTAACTAATATCTTCATTCCAGCAATGCATCATTTCCAAGGACCAAGAAAGCGGATAGAGATACTGTGCTCATTAATTTGACCCTTGGGATGTCTTGAGGTGGAGAGTAGGTTCTGTGGCAGGAAACATATCTTGAGTACCAAGGAAAGCTATGGAGTATCTACAAGACCCAAATCCATTGGTTTCACTATTATATGTAGGTGTAAATAAGAGTGGTAGGCTGTTTCCCACCAAGTGAAAAAATGGATCCTGGATCTCAAAAGAGCTGCATATGGTAGAAATTGCATTGTTCAAGTTTGTAAAGTCAGAGCAGGGAAATATATCAGAGAACTATCCTGTACCCAGAACTGTGTTCTGTGGGTGGATTACTGCCTGATTACTTTTGCAAACAAAGGGGCATTTGTTCAAATTTAATACAATAAAAAGAAAAAAAACCTGAGTGGTAGAGTACTGAAATAAAGCAATAGAAATCAGAATTTTCTTATTATGATAGGAACACAGTGGTCATTTAAGGGATTTGGATGTACAAGTTATCAGCAAGGGTTACACTGAGCAACGCGTTTTGTTGTTCTCTTCCAAGGAAGTTGTCAAGCTTCTGACAGTGTGATACTACCCTTGCAGCTGAGATCTGTAAAAGTGAATTTTGATGTCACACAGCAGGGCTGAAAAAATGCCTTTGGTTTGGGAATTTGTAATGGGACCTCCAGTTTACATGAAGCTTTGCCAACTACAGTCAGAATCACTTACGTATAAAGCTCCAAACTGGGAATTCTTATTCATCAGGAACCGACTCTATGTGTGGATGTGCATGTTTGTATCTCTGCTTCAGTCCACTATGCAGGTATGGATTTGGGCAGGATCCTTCTCTGCAGATAAGGCTGACAGAGACATTTAAAGAGGGGTGCAGTCTCTTTTGCAGTTTGGGGACTGATAAAATCGTGGAAGTACATGTTTCTTTTAAAGGAGAGGCCTGGACATTGGCTGCTGTATGCTCTCTAGCTGTGGTAGGTTTTATTTTAAAGGACTAGAATATTTGGTGATACTTAATAACAGCTGACGTACAGAAACTTTGATTATTCAAGTTATGTTTATAAAATTCATGAAAATTTATAGAACTCATAAAACGATGTATATGCACTATCACAGGAGTGTGCATACCCTCTCTATATAGCACTTCCAAAATGTTTTTTGAGCAGAAAGCTAGCTATTGCTCTGCTGTGAAATCAGGAGGCATCCATGTGTTTCAATAATAATTGACTGAATCAGTCATCGACCTCTTTAACTAGCGATCTGGTGTTCCCTGTGGTGACTTCTGTTTGGCCAAGCATAGCTGTTATTCTTGTAGAGCTGTTGTTGATTTGGTTTTCATAGACAGCTGCAGATGCAACTATAGCAATTTTCTTTTCCTCTTTCCTTTAATTTGCTGTAGCATTCTGGTCATTTAAAGCCTAAAAGACCAGCAGCAGAAATAGTCCAAGTATTCCACAGGGTTCAGACTAATATCTCTTTCTATTCTGTTTCTCAGTGGTGTTTTATGGTTGTTGATTCCCTTTTCTGGTCTCCTAGCTATTATTGATCACTATTCTCTCTTATTTTGTCTGAATGTTTTAAAGCCAGGGACACTAATATGGCCTGGCACAATGTAAATAGTCTCATGTGAAAAAAGACTGTTTAGTTTGACTTTTCTCTTGCTGTCACTTCTGCAAAGCACAGATAATCAGGCAATAGACCCCAGTTAGGAAAATTTTTTCCATCAGATTGGGAGAACCAAAGGCCCAGCACAGTCAATAGAGGTGTGCTGATTTGTTGTTTGTCAGAAAGGTATTTTTCTGGCACTGCCAAGATCCACAGATTGGCTGGATGATTGGGCTTAGAGGGTGGTGGTTAATGAGTCATACTTTAACTGGAGGTTTGTGAGAAGCAGAGCACCACAGGAGTCTATCCTTGTCCCTGTCCTGCTTTACATCTTTATCAGTAACCCAGAGGAAGTGACGTTGCATACTCATCAGATGAGCAAACGACACCAAACTGAGGGAACCAGTCAAGTGCTCAAAGGCAGGGCTGCCATCCAGACAGGCGACAGGAACAAGCTGACATTAAGCTTATGAAATTCGATAAGGATAACTGCAAAGTCCTGTCCCTAGGCTAGCAGCAATGCAGGATGTGGATGTACTGGTGGGGGAGCCATGGCAGACAGTGAGTGGCACATGAGCCCAGTGTGACCTGTCAGAACAAAAGCCATTAGCATCCTGGGCCATCAATCAACTGGAGCATATTCAGCACAAGACTGTTGAGATGGTCAGGGACTGGAACACTTGGCCTATGAGAAGAGGATGAGGAATGGGGTCTCGTTTGGCCTGGGGAGGAGACAATCTTGGGCAACCTAACAGCAGATACGTAGTGTATATGGTGGGGTCATCGAGAAGGGGGAGCCAAGCTCTTCACAGCAGTGCATCTAGGATGAGAAGATACAACAGCCATGAACTGAAACGAGAGAGATTCAGACTGCATACAAGGAAAAACTTTTCTCCATATGGACAGTCAAACACTGACACAAGCACAACTGTACAATTCCCATTGTTGGGGGTTTTCAAGTGTGTAAAGCTCTGAGCAATCTGGGCTGATCTCATGGCTCAGTCTAATTCGAGCAGGTGATTGAATCCGTGAAGATCCTCCTAACCTGAATATTCCTGTGGTCCTCTGGAGAGCTGATGTCTGTCACGAAGTAACTTGCAATCTAAATTGAGACCAAAGATGACCACAGGAGAGTATGAGAGACACATAAAAACTCTATAAGGCACTCTTAATGTGGTGGGAAACAGTAGTTTTGGCATCCAGTGGTTTTAGTCTTTTGAAAATTCAGACTGAATGTGAAGTGTGAAGAACGTCAAAAATTGTGGTAACTGTGACTGTACCCGTAAACATTATGCATAGCCTTTTCTTTACAAAACCCTGTCAAACTAGCTCTCCCTGAAGGAAGGTTCTCTATAAACACTGGTGTCTCCAACATATTTGAGTATATATAATACAGCTCAAGCCGAGCTGCTTAGCATAATGATTAAAAATCTGCATTACCATGTCTGGGTTTTCTAGTCCTATAAACTCTGATTTAAATGGTCTGTTTAAAATTATGCTGCCTAGATTAGCAATGATTACATACAGTGTACAAAGTGAACCGGACTGCTTTAAGCCCTTTATAGAATGTTTTAAAGATCAAAAAAGGAAAGGTATGAATTTGTATATATGGTACTCATGTACACAAAATTTTGACCCATCTCTTTACTGAGAAAGGTCTTGTCCATTTAGGAGGACTAAAAATTACAGCTTTCTTTCTGTTACAACTCTCTTAGCCAACATTTCCCTTTAAAATGGCAACGTGCAAAATTTCACATTCTTGTTATCTCATGGCTTGTCATCTGCCTCTCTCTAAACATATTTTGCACTTCCCCAAGCAGAAAGTGCAAAAGATATGCTCAAATCTGTTAAGAGAAAATGTACAAATATCTTTTGCCTGTGTGAAATATATTCACTGTCATAAAGATCAACTGATATGTTTAATTCATACTGCAAGTTTTTAATCTTCTCATTTGACCTTTTTGATATACTGTCAATAACACTGGTGCTTGAATAATGAATTTTATCTGTTCTAAGCACTGATTTATTGCCTTCACAGTAGGTTTTGAAAAGTGTCACGTCATTCAAGTGGTACTAAGAGTGAATGATGTGGTGTTATGGAGCAAAATGGTAAATATTGCCTTTAGCAAACGTTGGAGATATTGGAGCAAATACTTTGCAAGATTTATGGAGTATTTCTCTCCGCCTCGTAAAGTATAAAGAGAATTCTTCACCTTTTTTTAAGTACTCAACATGTTTTTATGAATCCTCAGTTTCTTTTCTCATAGTTATTCATGTACACGCTGGAGTCTAAGGTGTCCCAAAGTTTTGATATCTTCATGTCTATGCCCTAGTGTGAACTCTGTATTCAAATAAATTTTAAAAGATGAAAGGAAGCCTATGAGATTCTGTTAGGTTTGTGTTACAAAGTTTTGTCCTGGAGGGAGGCTGCAGGGATGGCCTGTGTGAGAAGAGATCAGGAGCTGTACCCATATCAGACAGAGCAAGTTTCAGGTAGCTTCAATATGAACCCACTGTTGCCCAAAGCTGTGCCCATCAGCTGGAGGGGTGCCTCTGCAAAAGATATTCAGGAAAGGGTAAGAAATGCCACACAGCAGCTCTAAGAGAAGAGTGAGAAAATGCAAGACAAATGGCTCGGCAGACAATAAGTTCAGTGAAAAAGGAAGGGAGGAGATGCTTCAGGCAGTGGAGCAGAGATTTCCCTGCAGCCCGTGGTGTAGACCATGGTGAAGCAGGTTTTCCCTCTGTAGCCCATGGAGGACCACAACAGAGCAGATGTCCACCCTGCAGCCTGTGGAGGATCCTGCACTGCAGCAGATGCATGTGACTCTGCAGCCCATGGAGAGAGACCCAATGGCAGAACAGGCTATTGTCAGGAACTGCAGCCCTTGGTAAGTGATCTCCCTGTCCTTATCTCAATCCACAAGCTTTGCCATCTTATTTCCTCCCCCTGTGCTGCTGAGGACAGGGGATCAAAGAACAGTTGGGTTGGTATCTGGTGGTCAGCCACGGTCAACCCACTAGAGACACGAGGCATAGAGACATCATCTAAGAACCAGTTGGTGGTAGGGGAGAAGAACAGAAAAAAATTAGAAAATAAATCCAATTTCAGCCTTGTTCTGAGCTGACAGATTTCTGATCTGAGCAAGATCAGAAGTGAGTGGACATTGAATGAGTAATGAATGTATATATGATTCATTCATTTTTCTTCCCAAATATGGAGATAGGTAGTTGTGATAGTTGTTAAATTAAAAAGTTTGCAACAAGAGGCACAGGCTTTAGGTATTTATATGTACCTCAACCAAAGAGTGGAAAGAGAGGAGTTGCCACACAGCCCATACAACTTATTTTCACACAATATTGAATTAAGACTTTATATTCTTTTACTTTTAAACAAATGCTTGCTTGTAGCAAAATAGTATTTAAGTCAACCTTAACTTATTGTGAGGTTAAGGAATATTGCTCCCTTCCCCTTAATAAAGGTGATAACCCTGTTAGGACTTGTTCAAGATGACAAAGAAATTTGAGAATGAAGTTAAACTGGAAACTGAACACCTACAGAATTCTGCAGCTGTAATAATGGGACTGGGGTGCTCTTGGTGATGTCTCTCAGTAATGATAATGGATAAAGCTGTACAGATCTTTTCACTATTCTCTCTGCTAAATGTGCTTCCTGCATGAAGCAGAAATCCTAAACATAATAAAACAATTAATGTCCTTTAGAACTTCCATGATGCATATGCACGAGAGAGAGAGTTGCACAGTCGAAACCAAGTAAAACCCAAATATCTTTTCTTCTGCCTTTTCTGCCTATCCCACAACCAGCCTGGAGAGGTTCCCACATGGAAAATGTTGTATTTAAGTAAGTACATTTCAATCATGGGTATTCAAGATAAATATTATTTCCTCAGTAAGCTGAAAAGTACAATTAGACATGAACACAGCACAAAATAGATTAAAAAAATTAAATGAACTTTTATAGTTGTAAATCTGTGTATTTATGTTTATACCTATGTTTACACATAATAATTGTGTAATAATTAATATTGTTTATTTTTGGAAGTCATGTGATAGTCTGAGATTGAAAATACTTTATAAAAATGTGTCCATTAAGAAATATGTTCTGTTTACAAATAACATTTAAAAGAACATTTAAATGTTTAAAAAACCACTTAAGCTTCTTTAAAGTTTAGATCAGAATAAAGGATCTTTGAGATGAAACATTTTTTTTTTATTACAAATACATACAGGCATTACAAGACAAACTTATGTTCTACTACTTTGGGTTTTTTTTTGGTGTTTGGATTGAATAACCATTGTTCTGTGACAAAGGTTTATTCCGGCCTTTTTTCAAACTGAAATCGTTTTGTATAAGGTGCAAACTAGGATTTTTATCCATTTTAAAGACAAGTTAGTCTTCAGTCTGGACATGATTTTTGAGCCCCAATGATATATTAAGAATAAAGCAAATGGCAGAAAATGGGTTGGCTATTGTTAGAAGCATTTGTATAATGATAATAGCACTGATATTAATACATGTGGTTCTACTGGACTACTATCTTATCTATATTATGCCAAGAAGCTGTGGTTGATAGGAATTCTGGTTTTTAATGTAAACCAGCAGCTGATAGCTGGCATTATCGGTGGTAAAGTTTAAAATAATTAAAAAAATACCCTCTTAAAACACTTGTACTATCTCTATGGATTTTTTTTTTTTTTTGATGCTTGACCAGCTTTACAACATTGGTGGTTTGTGCAACTTGGTCTTGTGGCGTAGTGAAGAAAATGTAATGCTTCTGTCCCCTGGAGTAGCATTGGACAAGGCAGTGCACAGTCCTGGGCTCTGCTGGCAGGCATCTCACTGGCTACACTGAGGGCAAACATGCTCCAAACCGTGAAGTCTTCAGCACTGTAACAGCAGGAGAATCTGCTCCTGCTCGCATTACAGACACAGGATAGTGGTCAAGATTTCACAGCCCTTCTGTGTCTAAACCATCCATCAATTTTTTTCACTGTAGGTGGAAAACATTTTCATTCCAAGTCCTAGTGGAAAACCAGCTGGATGCTAAAGAACAACATGAGGTTTCTTGGTGCTACAGACATCTTGTTTGCAAAGTTAAAAGCATAGCTGGGCTATATCAAACTGAAAACATTTATATACTAACACCAAAGAAGGTGTTAGACCCCTTAAGGTCTTGTAGTCGCTTAAAATAATACCGTTCAATTTCCTCACACCCTTTCATTCCAAATAGCCCGAGACAGTGGCAGAAGTGATAGGCTGACAATTCTGTATAAAATCAGACTGGATTTAGTGAGGCCAGGATTTCGACCTCAGACCATCTAACAAGAAAGAAAATATCTGTTAATTACAACATTGTTTTTAAAGCATATTAAAAACTGTCTTTCCTTTGCCCTAGGTGATGGCAGCTGTATGCTAACAAATAGCTGTTTACAGTTACCTGTCTTATCTCCCTCAGAAATTCACCGTCTTGGGAAACCCAGGGAGTACTAGCGTAAGCCTTGATCAGTTGAAATGACGTTTTGATCTTGTTTGAAATTATGACTGCTCTTATTCAAACAAAGCCACAGTGAGTGTCACACCCCAAAAATATCAGCCAGTATGATATATGCCCTCTGTTGAAGGAGATGATGAGCCCATGAATCGCACTGTAAAAGGTGAGATAGCATTACAGCTGCCTCCAAAATCAGGTGGTAAAGACACTGGAACTACTGAAATATAAGCAAGGGCAAGGTCTGGTCTACAGAAAGTTCATTCCTGGTCATAATCGAAGAAAAAAAGAACAAAAAATCCTCCTAGTCTTCTAGTTTGTGTCTAGCCTCTGAGGCGCAGATGGTTAGAAAGGGGCCTTTTTATTTCTGAATTGAAATATACTGTATTGAGACACAGAAACCATGGAAATCAATGATGTTACTCTTGCAGCACACTGAGAACTGGAGGAGTACTCCAAATACAATGAAAAGAAGTAACTGTGGAGATACATTTTTTATCTCTTAGGGACAAACACAATTTTAATTACATTCAAGTGTAGATATGTACTAACACAACGAAGAAATAAAATGTTAAGCAATTTCAAAGTAAATTTTGTATCTAAAGATGAATTTTCAGGGAAAATAAACAGAAAAAAATAAAAGGTCTATGCAGTTAAGTAACTATAATAAGAGTGGAATTCAACACAGTAATTACAGTCAGGTTTAGAAGGTCAGTACACCTTCCTTCATTCTCTCCAGACAGAATATAAACCAGCTAATGAAGGGAAAAAAATAACAGTCTGTGAAATTCCAATAATTTCTTTCATATCCCTGTAGGGCTATAATCTCCTTAGGGCTGTGACGATCTTCTGAACTTTTTATATATAATTTTAGATTCTAATATGTAGTGAATTGGGTGAATCTAATGTGTAGTGAATCTAATATGTAGTGAACCGGGTGATCAGGCCCAGTCACATGGGTTCACGAAAGGCAGGTCTTGCCAAACTAACCTGATCGCCTTCTATGACAAAGTGACTCAACTACTGGATGAGGGAAAGGCTGTGGATGTTGTCTTCTTGGACTTCGGTAAAGACTTTGACACAGTTTCTCACAGCATTCTGCTGCAGAAACTGTCAGCCTCTGGCCTGGACAGGCGCACACTCTCCTGGGTTGAAAACTGGTTGGATGGCCGGGCCCAGAGAGTGGTGGTAAATGGAGTTAACTCCAGCTGGAGGCCAGTCACAAGTGGTGTTCCTCAGGGCTCGGTACTGGGTCCAACCCTGTTCAATGTCTTTATCAATGACCTGAATGAAGGCATTGAGTGCACCCTCAGCAAGTTTGCAGATGACACTAAGCTGGGAGGAAGTGTGGATCTCCTGGAGGGTAGGGAGGCTCTGCAAAGGGATCTGAACAGGCTGGACTGCTGGGCTGAGACCAATGGGATGAGGTTTAACAAGGCCAAATGCTGGGTCCTGCACTTCGGGCACAACAACCCTATGCAGTGCTACAGACTAGGAGAAGTCTGGCTAGAAAGCTGCCTAGAGGAGAAAGACCTGGGGGTGCTGGTTGACAGCCGACTGAACATGAGCCAGCAGTGTGCCCCGGTGGCCAAGAAGACCAATGGCACCTGGGCTTGTATCAGAAATGGTGTGACCAGCAGGTCCAGGGAGGTTATTCTCCCTCTGTACTCGGCACTGGTGAGACCGCACCTCAAGTACTGTGTTCAGTTCTGGCCCCCTCACCACAAGAAGGATACTGAGGCTCTGGAGCGTGTCCAGAGAAGAGCAACGAAGCTGGTGAGGGGGCTGGAGAACAAGTCTTATGAGGAGCGGCTGAGAGAGCTGGGGTTGTTTAGCCTGGAGAAGCGGAGGCTGAGGGGAGACCTTATTGCTCTCTACAGCTACCTGAAAGGAGGTTGTGGAGAGGAGGGAGCGGCCTCTTCTCCCAAGTGACAGGGGACAGGACAAGGGGCAATGGCCTCAAGCTCCCCCAGGGGAGGTTCAGGCTGGACATCAGGAAAAAATTTTTCACGGAAATGGTCATTGGGCACTGGCAGAGGCTGTCCAGGGAGGTGGTTGAGTCACCTTCCCTGGAGGTGTTTAAGGGACGGGTGGACGAGGTGCTGAGTGGCATGGTTTAGGGAGTGTTAGGAATGGTTGGACTCGATGATCCAGTGGGTTCCTTCCAACCTAGTGATTCTATGATTCTATGATTCTATGAATCAATATAGATTTTTTGGGGGAAGGGAGGACATATCTGTTTTCGAGAATTTTCTGTATATATTTAAGAATGACTTTAATACGATGCTGGAAAATAATAGCAGGAGAGTTTATAGGCATAAAGTACTTGTCTGATCAAATGGCACAAACCGTTTGAACTATACTGTTAAAGTTGACTATTAACATTTTAAAGGAAGTAAAAAATAAAGCCTGTTTACAGTATCTATGGGTTAATATATTCATTAAGACCTAATAGCAACCCAAAACTTATGAAGCATTTTATTGACCTCCTAGATACAGAAGTGTGGTTAAATCAAGCATTCTCTGGAGAACACTTTACTGTACTTTTGGGTTTAGCATCAATACTTTCTTTTAGAAGAGTTAATATCAGTTATTCTGTTTGTAGCCATGAGTGTGATTCAGGCTTTTCTTCAAATTGATTTAATACTTGGACTGAATTTCCCTCCAAAACACACTTCCAAAGTGAATTACGTTATTTCATATACTCATACTTTATTATTTTAGATTTAAGAGAAATAGTCTGCAACCTCATAATCTCATGGCCATCCTCAGCACCAGGTCAGTTGAGCCTCAGTGGTGCTGATGATTCCTTTCTGCTGGAACCACAATCCACTCACTAGTCTGATACGTGACTGGGCTGTATCTGTGCACTTGAAAAATGATCTTGAAAAATGGTTGGGAAGATGCTATTGAAGAAAATACCTGCAGCTCCCTACAAAGCTGAGATAATATCTCTTCTACAGATAGTTTCTTCAGGGAAAAAACACAAAGAAAGAGATCAGGTTTGAGGACAGTAGACTTGAAATGTTAATGGTCTGCTGTTTATTAATGTGAGAAATGAATAATTTGATATTTTTCCCTGACAGACAAGTTTCTCTTTGGATGTGGGTACTCCACAACTTGCCTTGTACTGGTCTAGGTACAACTTCTGGTAGTGTGACCTGGATCACTAAACCTGTAGAAGTTCTGTAATGTTGTTGACAGGACAAAGACAACAGAATTTGGCTTTTCAGTGTTGACTTTTTATTTTACTAGAAGTTTGCTAATTAGCCTTTAGTATTTATGGCCAACTCCAGAACTGAATGCAATGCCTACACCATTGGGAAGCCTGAGTAAATGATGTCCAAGAAATAGTTCTCCCTATTGTGCTACACAAGACTGTGTAAGCAATACTAGATATCTGACTGGCAAAAGATTGGGTATCTCTTTACTGCCTTGTGGAGCGTGAAGTACCTCTCCACTCCTACAGCAAGCAGTAGTGCTTTGATATAATCCTCAGAGAATCCAGCACAGGGGCACTTCACTTTAAATGCACCACAGACTATAAGGCAAAGGACCACGTAAACCAAATTCCAACTTCAGCAGAATTTTCTAATAGCATCCATAAAGAAACAAAGCAGAAAAAACACCAGGCCAATCCCCTCCTTAATCCCCCAATGACCCTTCCTAAGTAGTACTAAGGAAAGAGAAAGGGCAAACTAGATGATTAACACCTTGTAAAGACCCATCCTCAACTGGGAGACAATCATTCCCACTTTTAACGTCTAAACTAGGCCATCATTTCTTTTAACATAGAATCATAGAATCACTAGGCTGGAAGGGTCCCACTGGGTCATCGAGTCCAACCATTCCTAACACTCCCTAAACCATGCCCCTCAGCACCTCAACATACTGCTCAGGGAACTAGAAAAAAAAGAGTTTTAAAAGTCTGCAGAGATTTATAGTCTTGGATTTATCTTAACTATCTTTAGAAACCTGTGAAGAGATTAATCTGACCAAAACAGATGTTTACAACTGAATTAGTCATTTACATTCTCCTGCTGGTCAGTGGAGAAAAATGTGCCAAGTACAAGGTGCAGTTCATGAGATCCCAAGGTAGAAAGCACTACTTGTCAGATAACATATTTTCTTGTCCTAAATTAGCCCGTTTCTCCCCAGTGATTGTAAGGATATTGATGTAAAAATTTGCTTCATATTCATCAGAATAGGTGAATTTTACACCCCATGATTTTGCTGGATTTTGCAACCAGTGTCAGAAGATTAAAAGCAAATCTTCAGTAGATTTTCAGACTGTGAATAAAACAATGGAAATAGCCCTCTGCTCAGGAGGCTAAAAAGGGTATTTGCATGCACTACAACAAGTACATTAGCAAATTAAGTGCCTGCTTCAGTACCAGTAGTCATCACTCTCTCACCAAGCACAGAGGAAATTTGGAGGACCAACTTTGATCAGACAGCAAATACTCATTATGCTGAAGGGGAGCCCCAGCCCACAGATGGACTTCCCGATCTTTTTGGTGTGTAAGAAGTTTGCAGCACACATAGCCTTACCACTCTATGCAGAGGAAGCATGTTGTAAAGGCTTTTAATTCGGAGATGTGCTAAGCAAGCTGCTAAAAAGCACCAATGCTATGATGGATATTGAGTAGGAATCTGGTGATGTTCAAAATGCTCCTGTGAACACGACCAGCCAAGCACTTGTTCAGTTCAGCGATTGTCTTGGGTGTGGGTGCTGAAGCCAAGTTTGACCATGCGTCACTACCTGTCCTGAGTCTCTTCTGTGACACTCTTGTCTTATAGTAGACATTTATATCTCATTTGGAAATGAGATTTGGGAACTATGTAATTTGTCTAAATTGGGCAGAGAGTGACTTAGCGACCGTGACTTTGTGCAGTACAGAAGTAGCATATGCTGATAGGAGATAAAAAGTCTCCTTGCTGTCTCTGTAATGGCAGCAGTGTGGATTATTATGGATAGTAAATGCTTCTTATTGCATTTCTCTTTTAACTGAAAATTTACAATATAGGAGACAGATTAACATGAAATAATTTTGGAAGTTCCTGGCATATAAATGTCAGAGGAGAGATCCAAAATATTTGAAGGAGGAGAGATCTAACAATATTAGAGAGATTTTGATTATCAAAAAAGGAGGGGGGGGAAAGAAATGTGATAAATTCATGCTAGATGGAAATAATACAGTGGGTAACTGTGTTAGTATTGAGTTAGCTCTAACTCTTACTGTTAATAGCAGCAAAAGTAGTTTGTGCATAGAGACAAGTATTCTTCATTTTCCCCTGTTAGTTTTAGATCCATTAATTAGGCCAGGATGTAGCAGATGCCAAACAAGAAAGCATCTAAACATAAGGTCACTATAAAGTTTGTCCTACCCCATTTAGGGCAGTGTTATTCCCCATGTCAGAAATATCTGCAGGCTATAACTGCCTGGCTATAAACTCCCCCTTCCAGTCTCATGGGCATCCCATAGGAGTGCCCCTTCAGCACCCTCTGAGCTGTGCTCTGACCCCATGCATAAGCAAGCTGGCAGGACTCTGTGGTCACAGGAAAGGGCTGTCTCTGGGTTCTCCAGTTCTCTGGGAGCCCATAGTGACCACATCTAACAGAGCTGTGAGAACTTTCCAGGCTCTTCAGTCCAGCTACTCAAGAAGCAATCTGATTGTCTCAGGATTATATATGCCTAGTTCAAGGATCAGAAGTGTCATGAGTTAGTTTTAGCAGTTTATTTTTTTAAGGAATTTGCTTTGCCTCACATTTTATGTTAAGGACCATGATCTCTCATTATAATTTACTTTCCAGAATATTTTATAGGATATATTTTTCTGTTTTCTTTTGCATATATTACCCTTAACAAAGAAAAAATCAGTGCAAGTCTGCCATCATTCTTGAGGATTATTCCCTTTCCCCTATGATTTAAGAATGTCCCTATGATTTCTGCCTGCTTTTGAAATAAAACCTTCAGTGTATAATAATTACCATAACTAGAAAAATTCTCAGACTAATCTATCCTGCTTGTGATTACAGCTTTATCGGTGCTGGAGAAAGGAGAAACAGTAGCCTACTTATGCAAAAATTATTTCTCTGCTGCAAATCCTTGTTTGCTGTTTCCTACTGGTCTTGTGACAATTTTCCAGACAAAGTATTTGCTATTTTTTTGTACAGTTACTTTTGCAAATGTCTCAGAGATTAGTAAAAATAATGTATGACAAATGTAACTAAAATAAAAAGTAGATTGTAAACTCAGTCCAAGAGCTACCAAACCTGCCAAATACAAAGGATGCAAAACTAAGTAGTAAAGAAAAAAACCACCAGTGTTGCCTCACCACTCTCACCATAAAATATTTCTTCCTTATTGTCCGGTTTAAACCTGCCTTCTTTCAATTTAAAACTGTTGCCACTTGTCCTGTCACTACAGGCCCTGGTGAAAAGTCTGTCCCCATCTTTCTTATAAGCCCCATTTAAGTATGGAAAGGCCACAATAAAGTGTCCCTGAAGCCTTCTCCAGGCTGAGCTATCTCAGTTCTGCCAGTCCTTCCTGCTCCAACAGGTCTATGCCTTTCATTATGTATTTCTTGTTGCATATAGGTTTTTTTTTTGGTTGCATTTTTTCTCATAACTGAGTTAATCTTAAAAGCTTTTATTCATTCTGTGTTTTGTTTCTTTTTTTTTTTCCTCAGCAACTGTCCTTTTCCGTCTTCAGACATTTTCACATTTTGTGGCAGCTTACGCCATCTTCTTCTTCTGGCAGATGGAAGCAGTGGATCAGAACTCATGTTGCAGTCTCTGTCACTACTTGTACCTATAACGAAAATAGATTGGACAGTCATTGCTGGAAGATATTTCTTTCCTTCTGTTGTTGCTACAATCCAGTAGGAAAACTAAATATCACATGTCTCTCTCTGTCTCTCCTAATGGCTTTTAAAGCCATTGGCCAATTTTAACCAGCTTGTCAAAAGAATAATCAAAAGTTTTTGATGCATATGAGATGGGTTTAGTGAAATTGAATGGCTGGATGGTGAAAAGAGCACACATTAGGAGACCCATATGAGGGAGAGGATGAAGACAGAGGTTTTAAACAGGACAGGAATTGTTCCAGTACTGCTAGAACAGCTTATTTTATTTTTAAAGCATTTATGGGTTCTTAAAGGTCTCCATGATGATCACTGACCAGGTTTGACACAGATTAGTTGTCTGGAGCACAGTGCCCTGTTTTATTGTTTATATGAGGAAAGTTGAAACAGATAGAAGTGATGAGGACCAAATTCCTTCCAAGCAAACACACTAAAAAATGTACTGTATGATGAAGTATTTAATAAATTTGTGTTTTCCAAATGTCAGTTTGAGTACTGTTTATCTACTTGGACAGTGCATTTTTACCCCATTCCATTACTACCTCTAAGTGTGTGATTGAGTAGTTCTCTGGGAATAACATGTGAATTAATGTCAGTAAGAACATGTTGTTCTGCATCTTTCTTTAGACTGGAAGCATGTAATCTCTGCGGAACATATCTAGACTATTATGTTGGTTTATAGCCTTGCATTCTAGATTAGCCATGATTTTGTTAGCCTAATTGCAAATTAAATTTTTGTTATCTGTATGTTTTTTCTAGTACTAAAAAATACCACTTGATATCCATCCTTGGTCCTCCTTACAAATATTAAATGCTTTATCAAATCACATTCATAATCAAAACAGACTTGAAAATAATAAAAAATGCTTTTATACTAAATGAATATTATTTTCTGTAGACACTTTAGCTTCGAGGTAAATTTATGTAAATTTAATTAGAAGCACTCAAATGCCAGCATAACTGTCCTTCCAAATTCAGATATTTTTGTTAACAACAAAGCAGAAATTCATCAAATTCTTGTGAAAACTTCCATGCAAGGTTTTCCATGTGAGAGATAGGTGAAGATCTGTCTAAAGATTTTTTAAAAAGATAGGATATGCAGTTAGGAAGAATTCAGTGTAGAAATGTCCATCTTTCATGTACTAAAAATTTCTTTTTTCTGCCTTTTTTAAACCCCATAAATAATGGAAATTAAAGGTATCATAATGATGGTGAAACACTCAATGTGTGTTTTTCTGTTCGTTGGAAAATGGTCAGGATTTTCCCTCTGTTTTTACTCTAGCTTTTATAATCTTAGTTTTATTAGTTCTACAGGCTACTGTAAGTGCTTAAGCGGTTTGTGAAGTAATGTCTGTCTTTTTCTCCAAATATATTCTCAGACCAAAGACTATAGAGTTTTGAGGGGAGAAAACTGGACGGGAAAGACAGAGGAAGGGGAAATAAGCCCTCAACCCACACTAGATCTTCTGCTGGTTTTAGTAGATCTTTGTTTTGGTAATGCCAGAAAAGAAGTTAATTTCACACTGGTGGAGCTGAAGGCATTCATGAGCAACAAATGCTTATCAGACTGACGGTCCTGCCTGGGACGGTGTACTTGCATGGCTGTAGAAGGTTCATCATATCACACTAACGAAAATCAGGTACCAAATAAGGGTCACAAATGGGGTAACAAAAGGACCCCATCAGATAACAAGGACAATACTAGTTGCACTGCTGAGTACCTGCAGACATCAGGGTAGTGAAATCACTGAGAAGCATAGGACTTTAGAGGATCCATTTTTTCAAGCCTAACCTCAATCTATTTGGGTGATTTACTTCAAACATCTTTTTTTTTTTTAATAAACTTATTAAATGTGTTTGTAGAAGAGGTGAATTTTCTTATCCACCTTGCAATGAGGTGGAAAGTAATAAATAATCTGATGGTATTTCCTACAAACTCCTGACCTAAAAAGGCAATATAGAGGAAAGAATGAATATAATTACAGAATGTTTTTGTTCGGGAGTTGTCCTGCTGGACATTGTTTGTAGAAGAAATCCCTGAACTAGTAATTCCCTGTAGTCTGACTTGGAAAGCCTTCAGATTTGGGTTTGCCTCAGACTAGACAAATCAAAGCTTTTGAAAGTTACTGCCCTATAGCTGGATTTTGGAAAATCTAGGGGAGATATCATTCAAATCTTTGCATTTTCTTCTGGACTTATTTTATTCAATTGTTTGTGTGCTGACCAGATATGTTAAAAAAGAAATGCTAACGTGGAACAGGTAAAAAAATATTCAAGTGACCAAATCAATCATATTTACAGTCTCTGTTCACAAGCTAAAAAAATATCACAGCCTGTTTTCTTAGACTGCACTCTCTCTACAGCAATTAGAATTAAAAATATTTTTGCCATGTAGTTTCTACAGTTATTATGTCTTATAAGTAAAGCCAGCAGGCAAACAGCCATCTGCTTTTCTCTCTCTCTGCCTTTCTTTGTCCGGTCTTCCCAGCCTTATTCCTTTTTTTCCTTTCCCTCTGTATACTCTTTTTTTTTTTCTTCTTTGCTGCCTCAGCACTGGGGCAGGACCTGATGAGCTGAGATTGCTGTGTTCAGTTGGAGTCAACCTGCTCGGGGTGAGAAGAGTCTATGAAGATGTCATCATCCTATGGTCTGACAAGTCTCCTTGAGGCACTTACTAAGCGAGATTTTTCAAAAGCTTTTAACACAATACCATTTGGGGAAATTTCCATACGAGCAATGTTCTTGTAGCTCAAGGTGATTCTGTTCTGAAAAATACAAGGTCTTTCTGCTAAGATGTGTCAGTACAAGAAAGACTCAGCAAAAAAACCAAGGTAAAACCAAACTGCCTAACCTTGTTCTCTGAAGTGGCTGAATGCTTTTCTTTGCCAATTTCTCTCGAAATCAATAAGCTAAAGGCTGAAAGTTAGCACAGATTAAACCAAAACCACCCACCAGATCCAGTATTAAAAGTTGCTCTGAAACCCAAAACAATAGAGTCTTGGAGATGGCACGGGTTGAGTGTTGCTACCTGCACAGCTGTAACTTCTTAAAGGCTGATTTCAAACCCTCTGGGAACAACCTTCCACTGGGAGCTATGGGAAAAGGCAGAAGGGGTCTTCCTTTGCTTGCTGTAGAGGGAGCTCTCTCATTTTTCTCCAAGGATTCCTACTGATGCCTTTCTGTTGGCTGCTCTGGGGCAAGGCGGGTGGGCCCCAAACTTAATCCTATTTTGCTGAACTTGGTGATTCAGCAAAGTGGCGTAGTCGTGCCAAACAATTGTAGCCATCAAAGTTGTTGGAAACATTTTTCAATGGAAGCATGTTTATCAACGTTTATTCTTTTGTTCCAACTTTCAGTGAAAAATACATTTAGGTCAGAGTAGGTTAAATATGCTTTTAAAATATTATTCATTCTGGAATCATGCTTGTTAGCCAGGCATTACTTGTCTTTTGAAAGTCTGTTATTTTTAACTATGAACAATTTGCCTTTACATGTAAAGGGGAATGATTGTGTTGGTGAAAATGTATAAAACTTTCAAAAGATGTTTAATGATTTTTTTTCATATGCAACTGTATTTATGCTTCATAAATTAAATATTTGACAGGTGTGGAACATAATTTTTTTATTGATAAAGAGTCACTAAGCTTGTAAGGTTAGCACAAAATTGGTACCCTAGAAGGTAAAAAAAATCCAAATTTGAACCAGGGAAGCTACTACCCTACCTTATTTCATATTGTGTTTCATATTTACATGTTTATGTCGGCGCCACAAAAGGCAAATAGGTATCTAGTGGACACGAAGTCTGGATTTCGTGGTGAAGAGATTAGTAGTCATGTGATCAGAATTTAGTTGCAGAAGCACTGATTGAAAAGGAAATATTTATTTTCTGCTGAGCATAAAATGAAGAAAGACAAAAGAAAAAACTTTCTTAAAAATAAGAATGGGAATGGTTTAATACCAATAAAGTCTGGGGAGATGATCATAGGAAGAAAGATATGTCCACGTATAGTATTTTAAAAGCAAAAGTATGTGCATCATCTGTTGTAGAAGGAGAACTATGGAGTCAGCTATTTAACAGTGAATAATTTGCCTTGGGGGCATTTTCCAATTATTTTTAATTATTTTATAGAATTTTGAAGGCCCTAAATTTGAGGATAAATTATAATTTGGCAGCTGTATTTCATATCTATAGCGGTTGCACCTTAGAGATATATCAGTGTCAGAATTTAATGTGCCATCCTTTCTTATTTTCTTGGGTTTTAGCTTCTTAGTTGCAATGAAAAGGTCATGAGGCTAAACCACTTTCCCACTTTGTAGTTTTGCTTTCACTTTGTAGTTTTGCTCTCATAAAGGCTCACATAACCTCTCCCCTTCTCCTGCATAGTAAAGAACTGTATTTGGACTACAAAAGTGGCCAATTTCCTGAAAATGCAGATGGTGGTAAATACTAAGGATAGATGTTTCCACAGGGTACGATGTTAGGCATGTTTTTGTTTTCTGTCCTTCTTATTGATCTGGGGCAATAGAAAAATAACCCAGTATTTTAAAAGGTCTGTCTTGTAGGGCCTTACTAGCAGGGCTAATTGAACCGAGTCTTTCGGCCTCTGGTGGATAGCTTTTGGTAGATGCATAATTGCCCAGTGATATTAACACAAAGAAAAAGCTTTAGGAAGAGGAATGATGAGAAAGCTTGCAGAAAGGCCAGACACACACTCTTCTAAAGGAGAGAATAAGTAGGGAGAAAAAAGGAAGGGACTTTTGAGACTGCTTCCAGACCTCTTATTGATTCCTTCTTTATGTCTGGAAGTACAGTGCTTTATGTGTTTTCTCTGTCTTAGAGGGAGTGAGCTTATTTAGAGTATTTGCCTCACGGCAGTATAGCAATACTTAAGCAGTTTGTAAAACACTGTGTTAAAGCTAATCAGAATGTACCATATGCAGAAAGTTCCTGTTAGCAATGGCATTTTCCTTCTTCCCTGATGCAGGGCTGGTTCAGACAATTTCGCTGGCATAATTTATTTAATCATGCCCAGTTATGCACAAAACAAGACCTACAGGGAAATAAAAGAAGAGTTGAGGGATTTAAAAATCCTCTACCTTCCTGGACACATAATTATAAAGAAAATTTCTTTTAGTGGACTGTACTCTCAAAATCCATTTAGTGCATTGCTATAAGGAAATGTGGGGCAATCACATAGGGAAAGAGGTACCTCTGCATATATACAGTACAGAGGTCAAAAATATAGACCTGGATCCTTTCCCAGAAACACCCTTTCTTCAGGAGGCGTTATTAATCTGGAAATGGTAAAGCCTAATTTATCCTTTCAAGTGACAAAATCTGCAAAAGAACAATATCCACGAACACAGTCTGCAAAATAAGTTTCTGCAGAAATGGTGTCTGTAGAAAACTCACATTATATAGATAAGGTTACTATTTCACCTGATTATAACTAACCTGTTACCTTAGGTATGAAGAAATGGTTGTATTACAAGAGTTTGCATTAAATATTTCTTGTATTGCTTCATGATTTTTTCCTTAATATATACACAATTGCTTGGTGTAATGTACTAAGCCGCAGGGGTAAACTATCAAATGCGGAGCAGGAATTACAGGAAGAATGAGTTGACCAGGAAAACCAGCAGTGTGAATGGAGGGCTAACAAGTAAAGGCAAACCACAGGCACACGACACTAGTGTCAGATGAAGCACGGCACGGGCCTTAGGATTAGTCATAATTCTGAGGGACTGCAGGCTTTTTGAGCCAAACTGCCAGCGGGTAATTGCACAGTAAAGGCATATCAGTGCTGAGTTACTAAGGAGCTTCCATGGCAACCTCCGAGAAAGAGAACCACCTAAACCTGGCACGCCTGCATGAAGCACTTCCAGGGGCCGTGGGACTGATCTTGCCTGCGGGGCTGGGCTAAGCAGCAGGGATGACCATAGACTCTGACCATCCCTGGTTACTTTGTTGCCATAGACACAAACAGAAGAGAAAATCTAATTATAAAACCAGTTTATCTGCTTCTTCTCCCCTAAGACACTTGTGGAAACTCAGGAATGCATCTTTTTCCGGTAGCCTTGAGCTCATTATATTTTTTTTTCCCCAAGACCACAAAGGTACAACAGCAGAGGACTCTGTTGAATTCTGTCTACTTTCAAATGATTCATTCTTGTATTATCCAGACTATATACAAAATGTAGAGTGTCATCCCTCCTGTAGGACAGCTCTTCTCTCCTCTTTCATCATGTTTGGTTCCTAAAAGCAGAACTTTTATTTTCAGTATTTCTAATAATGGAGGTAAAGTCAATGACGAGAGGTGTTCTGCACTGTTCTGAAAAGCATAGATAACACCCCATTATGATCTTTTGCACTCAGTAAGTCTGTCTATAAAACCTCATTTCCTTTGAACCAGGATTCATCTCTGTTATCATCTAAGATGATTTCTGAAACTCTCCTATGAGATGACACATATACAATTGAGATTTCTGAAACAATATTGTGTGGGTCACTGCCATGCAGCATTAGAAGGGTGCAGATTTAGCAAAGCTGCAATAAATATTTTAACTCTGCTACACTCATCTGACTATTCCAGAACAGTAGGACATCATTTATTTTGAACAATTTTTTTTGTAACTTTTAGCGTCTTCCATGTTGATTTTAACATCATAAATAAGAAACCTATCTTGCTAGAGGACCCATAATTGTGTCTGAATTTATGGCTTAATGCTAACACAATAAATTTATTCTGAATAGTTTTTGAGACTTTCCTAACTCTTCATTAATTTAAGAGCTGGATGAAGCATTCTACAAGCATCCTGTGGCTATAAACTACAGAACAATCCATATACACTTGGTAAAATTCCAGGTAAATTTCACTCAAAATCTACAGTTGAAACTTCAGATTTAAACGACTTGAAATAAGGCACTCAGATTCACATCTAAAAATGTAGGGAGATTATTTTATTATTTATGTTGAAACATGATTCTATTACCAGAATTTACAGGTTAAATTGCTATTAGCTAATTGCTATTAGCAATTTAAATGTGAATGTTCTGGATGAAATCAAATATACTACTTGTGGAAGACAGTAAAGACAGCTTGCTTGGCCAGCAGGTAAAAGTTTAATATAGTTATTGTTAATGTTTTGGAACAAGGAGGTGAGCCTTGGCTTTCTACATGTCTAGCAGAGTTTTTGCTACTAGACTAGAGAGCAACCTTTCTGTGAATATTTCTTATCTACAATGCACTGGCTGCAAAACAAAAGGCTAAAGATGTGTTGTTTCTGTAACTCTAACCATGAACCTACTTGCCAGCCTCAGCTGCTGGATCTCCCTCTCACTCTCCCTGTATGTGTACGTATGCATCCATCTTCCGTCTTTGGCAGCAATAAAGTGCAATTAAAATAGACAGCTTCTACACAAATAATGCTCAAAAATTGGTCATTTGCAGAACTTGAGCTTTTCTGACTTGAGGAAAACCTACTATACAAGGCACTGGGATTTGTCTGTTGTGCAAATGTTCCTAGAGCCATTGGATGGCACACCTGTAATAAGTGTTCACATTCTGGTTATCAGTAAGTTAATTTTAGAAATAACGTTTCTTTTAGTCACAAAGCAAATTTTGTTAGAAATTGCATATCTGCATAAGAAGTTGATTGTTGGTTTCAGTCCCTCTAATGGAAATTTTTTTTAGAGAGTTTCAGTCTGTAGGATACAGAAGAACCAAAGGGTTATGTATTGTCTGAAACATTACAGGCTGGATGCATGTCTTGTGTTTTCTAAAGCTAATTAGTGATTTGTTTGTGTCATACGAAAAAAGCACTTCTATGCATGTTTAATGCCTTTAATAGCCTGTGTGGATAAAAATAGGCTTGTTCCACCTTTACAGCCATCTGTGTAAAATGGCCAACTCTCCCTGCTGCTAGAAAGCAGGAGTTTCTGCTACTTTGCATAACAGAGCAAGTAAGAAGTCACAGGCAGTAAAGGCACAATGGTGTTATCACTTAAAGTATGATATTGAAATAATGGAAATAAAACCATTGGGCAATAAAATACTTTCTATTCTTCAGACTTCAAAGGATGTATGCAATACTAAAAGAAAAAAGTCTTCAGTGCTTAGAGCAATTAGCGACCTAAAGCAATTAGTAATCTTCTTTTACCAGAACTGAAAAATACTTTGGAAAATTAGCTGGTATGGGATTCTAATTTATTCAAATAAAAGGAACTGCCTTGCTGCCATTCACGTTATGAATATGCTGATAATTTGGAATAATAGGCAGTCATATTAACAGTAGAAGTCGTGAAATCAGAGAAAAGGTGAAGACAACTCAGTCACGTGGAATATACTTCAATGTAACGTCTAAGCCTTTGATGATTTTCTTTGTTCCCTTGCCAAAGTCTTTATTTACACTGGATATTTCTTTTTGGTGCCACTTGCTCTCACTAGTGACACCTACCCAACATTTCCTCCCTATGTAGGTTTTATTCAGCTTGGTTTGCTCTTGCAGTTTTCCGTGTTGTAGCTCTAGGGATAATTTTCTTCTCCTTCTCCTTCTCCTTCTCCTTCTCCTTCTCCTTCTCCTTCTCCTTCTCCTTCTCCTTCTCCTTCTCCTTCTCCTTCTCCTTCTCCTTCTCCTTCTCCTTCTCCTTCTCCTTCTCCTTCTCCTTCTCTTTCAGAAATAAAATTTTTAGCCTGGCATTTTCACTCCATGAGCAGTATCACTGAATTTAGTGGCACTACACACAGTGAGCAATGGCAATAAAACTAGGCTTTCGTATTTTATATGACCCACTTAGTACTCTTCTATGTGAAGCATGAGTTTTCCAATTTGGTTCCCAACTTGGCGGTAAGCAATTGAAAAACCTGATTTCAGATTCACTTTCTTCTTGCATCACATGTTTAAGCAAATGTCCCAAAAGGTGCGCTTCCATATGCTACAAAACATTAGCATGAGTCTTCAGATTAATTTTCACTCTTGGTACTATATAGTTCAGTAAAAACAAAGAAATGCAGTGTAAAATGCTCAGTCGTCCTCTTTGTGACATTTTATACATCAGCTGAAATGCCTTTTTGTCTTTATCTTCTAATAAATGCCATTTCACACACAGAAGCAAATGGCTGCAAAATGCTTAATGCATTTCTGTTGCTCGATGCTGCTAAGTATCATAGAATGGTTTGGGTTAGAAGGGACCTTGAAGATCACCTAGTTCCACCTGCCCTGCTATGGGCAGGTACAGTTTTCACCAGGTCAGGCTGTTGAAAGCCCCATCCACCCTGGTCTTGAACACCTCCAGGGATGGGGCATCCACGACTTCTCTGGGCAACCCATTCCAGTGCCTCGCTGTCCACACAGTAAAAAGGGTCTTCCTAACATCTAATCTAAATCTACCCTCTCTCAGCTTACCCCTCGTCCTATCACTGCACTCCCTGGAATAAGAAAGGAGTACAGGGACATGACAGTGCTGGGACAGGACATGAGGAGTGGCTTCTGTGCCTGGTGGCACTGTGTGGGGGCATCGACCCTCTCTGCTGTTTCTTCGGAAAACAGTGATGGGAGAGGGTACCGACTGCCTTCTCCCGTGGGTGTCTGTCTCTGACTCGTACAGGACTCCAGTTTTTCTGGGTGTGCTCTGCTAATGGGGTCTCTGTGCAGTCTGACACGTTCTGAGCTTCCTCCAGACCCTTGTGTTTGAGTAACTGCTTTGAAGTTCTTAACCCTTTATTCTGTGGCCCTCAGATAAACCCAAATAACCTCAAATAATCCAGGTTTGTTTTGCAGGTTAACAGGTTCACATAAATATCTAAATAATCCCCCTTTCCCATCACTCCTGTTCCTGCCCCAAGAAAAACTTTGCCCTCCATACATGATTTTTCTTGATACTCTTCACTCTCAGCATCCCTATTAATATACAGTTTGCTCCAACAGCTCAAGTGTGTTCTCTGAGGTGTTGACTGAACAACTAATAGATTCTATTAGCCCTGGAAAAGGAAAATAGAAATGGGTAAGGGAGCTTTAGCTTCCCCAGTCTATCCTGGAGTCATCAGACACTGGCTTAGTCAGCTGATGCAGGCACAGCCCCTTTTCTGAGAATTAAATTCACCCCTCTTTCATCACAACACTGTTGTGCTTAAGCAGCTAATTATGTATGAATGAAGGTGCCAAAATCAGGAAGCACAGGAGGGCAGAGGGGGCAGATTTAGGTCTCGTGTACGTAAAATTTGCTTTTGTCTAGCTCCAGGTACACCACTGGTTTTCAGTCTGATTCTTACTTCTGCCAGGCATCAGAAAAAGCAAAAAAACAATTCCAAGTCTGAAGCAAAGAAAATTAGGATTTAGGTATCATTGGCATATAATCAACACAGTTCTTACCTCCTGAAAATGAATCATCTTTCTTTTCTTGTCAAAAACGTAAAGAGAAGGATCTGCAGGAGCTTGAGCTCTTTGGGGAGAAGCCATTACTTATCCCACATAATCCACTGGGATTATCCCAAAAAAGAAAAGACCAGGCTAATTTTAAAGTGACTTTTATTTATCCCCATAAAACTTATCAATGGCATTAAGAGCATCTTGTGCCTCAGAGCCAAAGCTGGGTGAATGTTAGGTTTGTGTTTGCTGATCCCCATTCCCTCCCTGGAGCAGACTACCAGCTATCAGCAGAACTGTGCTTCCACATGCCGGGAAGCCAATTCACTGCAAAAAATGGTTAGGTATAGCATGCCCTACAAAAAAAGTAATTGTAAATAATAATTACAGAGGCTGTTTTGTTTCTTTAGTTTTAAAAAACCCATCTGTATCAGATGATCTGGTCTGTAGACCAGATATCTATATCTATATCTATATCTATATCTATATCTATATCTATATCTATATCTATATCTATATCTATATCTGGTCTACAGATGTCTAAGGAATAGTACAATGCTATCTTGTAAAGACAGGCACTCAAAGTTGTTCTTAAGCCTGTATTCAGCTGCTATCAGCATCCCTGCATCTCCACTGGAGTTACAGCTGCAGCCTACTCCAGAAATGTGGGGAGATAAAAAACTACTAGTTGGGGACCTTGAAATCAAATGCATGGTAAAGTTGTGACATGCTTTGACAACCCTGACCCTGCTCCAAGGCATTGGTTTGTGTGCCACATGGCTGGGGAGTGGCAGGGTGACAGCAGAGCAGAGCAAATGGTCTCTTGTTGTGACCTGCTGAACTTCTTCCCAGTCACCTACCTGCTTGCCAACATTTAGCTTGTTTGTTTGACACCCCTCCTTTTTTAATTCCTGGGGTCAGAAACCTTTCAATATCCACCTAGTGCCTCGCTGCTGTTGGCAGTTTGAGGGTGTCTGGTCTTGCCCTACCATCCCAAGGACATTCCTGTGGAAGATGGGTATGTCTCAAGACAGGCCACAGAGACTGTCCTCATGCTTAGGTTTTCGTTGGAGTGGTTTCTGAAGGCTACAAGTGAACATCTGTACTAGCAATGTGTTTTGAAAGGTAACATAAATTACTGCCATCTACAAGATCAAGAAAAAAGCACAAGTCCTATGCTGAAAATTTCGACTGCTATGACCAGAATATCTGTATGAAAACTGTTTAGGAAGCAGTATTACATATACTTTTTTACATCTCTTTTTCTCCTTCCTCTCCCTTGTTGGTCTCCCAAGAGGATAACATACACCATTGCCTGAGACCCGCGTTCATATAGAGAGCTAATAATTCTGGATGCACATGGACAGGAGAACCTTGTTTCCCTGGCAACTAGAGCCAGCAGAAAGCATTTCCATGATCTCCTACCCTTACTCAGGTTCACTATTATTGTAGCCTTTGGTCAATAAAGTAGTAAAAACCAGTTGTGGACTGAAAAAAGACCGTCTCAATGGCCTGCTCGACTTAACTCATCTGGTTTCCTTCCCAACCTCCACAATAAGAAGTGACCTCTGCAAATGATCCCATATCAAAATATTAAGTATAAAAATTAATGATTGAACTTCAAGCCTATCCTGCATATCTAAAACCTAGAAAGTGTCATGGTCTTCTGGGAAACAATGTCAGCAACTAAGCAACTTCCACTCAAAATCTGCATGCAGTGGAGAGATGGAGCTGTGTCTCTGCTGTGGCAGGGTGAGCAGGTGCTGCACAGAGTCGTGCCAGTGATTCAATGTGGTTCATATGTGGTTCATTCTTACATCTGAGTCAGGGCTGAATTAATGTCCCGGCACACTGTTAAGTTTTTGAAGCTATGTGCTTATGGGGGCAGCTCTTTGCTTTAGCTCTTGTTAACAAAAAATGACAACACTGAAGCCCTTCCCACCTGCTGTTTTTACATATTTCACTTCCCCCATGTTCCTTATTCATTCAAGGAATTTCACTAGGATTACAAGAGAAAACACTTGCATCTTCCCTTCCCTTCCCTTCCCTTCCCTTCCCTTCCCTTCCCTTCCCTTCCCTTCCCTTCCCTTCCCTTCCCTTCCCTTCCCTTCCCTTCCCTTCCCTTCCCTTCCCTTCCCTTCCCTTCCCTTCCCTTCCCTTCCCTTCCCTTCCCTTCCCTTCCCTTCCCTTCCCTTCCCTTCCCTTCCCTTCCCTTCCCTTCCCTTCCCTTCCCTTCCCTTCCCTTCCCTTCCCTTCCCTTCCCTTCCCTTCCCTTCTCCACTAAGGATCAGTGACTGTAACTATGAGCACATCTTTTTTTTGGTGCTAGCTCTAAGATCACTGGAGTGTTTCAGCACAGAATTTAGAGAAAGAGTAGCTTACCATCCAGCCACTTATAGTAGAAAAGCTCTGAGTCTGCTGTTGATGTTACTCAGTTTTTTACATCATACGTGCTTTAGATTTATGCAGAGCAATAATATACTTTTTTTCCTCATATCGAAGTTTCTGATCCAGCTGTAGCAATTGCAGAGTGACAAACTGTTGCTTATTTCTCCCTCTCTTCCACCTAACCCTGAGAATCTCTCAGAATCGCCCACCTCTTCCAAAGGAGTGGGAACAACTCAGGGACTCACTTGACCTCTCTAATTTGCCATTTAGAGGGAGTTCTAGTGGAGATTTCAAGGACTGTGCAAATTAAAGGATATTCTGGACACAGATTGCTGCATTCCCAACCCCTACTTGATGGAGTAGATTAGGGATAAGCTCTGAGGGATGTGATTTCTGAACACAACATCTCTCCATCCCTGGATGCAGCTGGAGCCTGGGGAAAGCAGAGCTCTGACACTGCCACAGGGAACTGGCTTTTAACATGTTGTGGAACAGCCTGAATAATCTTAGGACAGCAATCAGAGTGCCTCTGTCTGTTTGGTAGCCAGCTTCTGACTTTTCTCCAAGTTGCAGATGCAAAGGAACAGGGGCACAGCCACCCAGTGAGAAGTGTTTTGGATGCATGATTATGAATCTGAGCCATGAAATAGCTGATGGGCCAGGCAAGGCGTTTAAACTGAAAATTCCTGTTTTATTTAGCATCTACTATTCTGTAAAAGCACGTGGGATTTAATAAGACAGAGAGGATCATTGTTTGAGGCCTGGGAGAGCAAGGGGAGTGGGGAAAGGCAACTCAGGAACGTGTATTAAAAATAAGCATTCATTCATTGCAGAACTTATTTTTTGCTTTTCTTTTAATTTATCTGCCTCTTGGTGTTTAGACAGAAGTCATGTGAGCTTCTGAGCTGCAGGGACAGAGACAGAGGAGAACGTGTGCACCAGTGCAGAGTGCTGCTGGAGACCTGGCAGAGTAAGAGGGAGGCAGAGGGAGCCTGAGAGGGAAAAGGCGAAGTGGTGGGAGCTGGAACAGCAGCAACTGCTGCTACCACGTCGCATCTCAAGCTCCGGAATCGGCTGCACTGCCAGCACTCCTCTCTGAAGGTGCAGGTGCCTCATGTTCAAAAGTCCTAGAACGTCAGTGGTACTTCCAGGAGTCAAGTGGAACTGCTCTATTTTTTTTCTTTTACCGCGAAGAACATCTGTTTGAAGACTCTGCTCCTTTCCCTGGACTGAAAGAGGTATTTTATGTCATTTATGTGTTTGTTCTTTGAAAGCAGTTATGGGATTGGGAAAAAAATAACCCAGTGCAGGACGTCAAAGCTGTGTAGAGAGGTGGTGGGTTTCTCTCTCTCTCTCCGCCCCCCCCCCCCCCCACTTTATAGCAGAGCTTAGGCAGCAAGGAGCCATTGTCATTAGGATAATATTTGACTTAGAATATGGAGGATGGGAGAGACAGAGTTAAAGTGTGAGGGTGGATCTGAGCTGTTTCCCATCTGATTTGTATCTCTGTGTAATCTCTGAAAGTGGAGGAAAACTTTCCTTGTGCATCTGGAGGAGCAGCACTTACCCATTAGACAGCAAGACGTAAAACTTGTAATTATTTGACATGAATGTAGTTTGCTTGGCTCTCTGCTTGGCAAATTACAGTTCTCATCACAGCAGCGCTCCCTTTAACATGTCAAAATTTCAGAGGTCTTAATGTCTAGCTGTAACAGCACTTGCATTTCCTTCCCTCTCTTCCCTCTTTCCAGTGTACTCGCCTCCTGCTGTCTCTACTCTCAGTCTTCTTCCTGCCCTTGGGGGCTGTGCCCCTATGGATGCCCCTGTACAGATTTTCCGGGAGAAGCCGGACTCCACCTGTTCCCCAGGGCCTTGTCGTCCTCCCGGCACCAGCAGCAACTGGCTCCTGGGCTGGGCAGACTATGATGGCAATGCCACTGGGGCCTTCGAGGACACTCAGCACAACCATACCAGCATCTCCCCAGCAATCCCCATCATCATCACTGCAGTCTACTCAGTGGTCTTCGTTGTCGGCTTGGTGGGAAACTCTCTGGTCATGTTTGTCATCATAAGGTAAGAGGCTTTGGAGTACCTGTTGGAAGAGGTTCAAATGACCATCCCTAAATTTGGCGTTGTGTGTGTATGGGTAGTTTATGGAAGCTCTTGTGTATGCTTATATGAGGAGCAGGAAGGAAGTAACTGGAATGATCCAAACCTTTTCAGTCCCAGTGGTTTGCCTGGACGTGTAGTTAGAGACAGAAAGGATAAGCTGTTTAGAAGTGCTAAGTCCAGCAGTGTGCAGGGAAACGGCTTTGAGTCCCGGAGCTGTGTTCATTGAGTGCCCTCTAGGGATGAATGGCTGCTCGCATCCGGGGAAGGCTCAAGTGGAAGAAAGAAACTTCTGCAAGGCAGTTTTTTTCCCTTTTGAGGGGTCTCCGAAGGATCGTTTATGTGTCTAGTCATGTGGGTGCTGATATGTTGCTGCCTCTTCCCCCGGTGGCTCATTTAACAAGGTAGGGGAAAAAGGAAACAATAAATATGTGGAAATGCTTAACGGAAAACAAGAGATGTTGTTTCTCTGTCTAGTGGTGCATAACCCCTGTTGCCGGTGTTGGACTGAAGAAAGCAAAGCTGATCCAGAAATACCTTTCTTATTGTTTTTCAGAAAACAAGAGAAAGCTATGTATGTGATATTTTGTTCATATTAAACCATTTAGTGAAATGCACCAATGCACTTGTGTATGGGTGTATATTTTAGCTTGCACCATGCTTTCTCTCTTTTTGTTAATTTCATTTGCAATTTATAAAAATGTTTTGACAGTGCAGAAAAACAGAGCAATAATGAGCAACAAAGGGGAAAGAAATTATGCAACTTTCCTGCAAAGAATTATGAAAAAAAAGTATGTGTGGATTATTCATTAGTTAAATGAAATCAGCTTGTACAGAGGAAGAAAAATGGAGGTATTGGAAGGGATTTTGTTAGCAAGGCATGCATGATAAGGGTCAAGCAATTGCAGGATGGTGAAATAACTGTCAGACTTGATATAGGGGGAAGTTAACTAGAAGCAGTGCAGTTGCTGATGAGGTAATTTATGAAAGATGAGTTATAATCAGGTGAATACTCTTGAATAATGGAAAAAAAAATCCCCTTTAATAGTCAGTGTGATAAATAAAGTGGTCAGTTTGGAGACACCAGTTTTCTACAGCTTTATGATGCTGTAATTTTTATACACTTGCATGCCCTTTTGCCCGTAGAGATTTAACTTCTTTTTGTATTTCTCTTGCAAGAAGAGAGAGTCCATGCTTGACACATATCCAGCTGCAAAAGCAGGTGTTTGCTAAACCATCAGTCACTAATGATGATAGCTGATTAACTGGCTGGGGCAGTGTAAATAAATTCAAGCTTATCTAGAGCCCTAAAAGTTAGCATGCATGGGTTATACTGGTGCACATGTACTTCATTTTTTTGGTTTTTTTTTCTCATCTCCTGTTACCCTCCTAAGATTATTTTTGTGAAGGTGTGGCTAGTTGCGGTTTGCTCTCCTACTAATTCCTATATAAGCCTTTTGCTTCAATTTTATCTTGGTCCATCTCCTGATTACATGATCAATAAATAAATAAGTATGACAAAACTCTTGTTTTTTTCTTCTCCTTTTTGTTTCAGTATCCCCCTCTCCTAGGTTTTCTCTGTCACAAATGCTGGAGTTCATATATACACAAACCTAAAGTTTCAAATATTTCTTGTGATTTTGAAATACTCCAAATGTTTGTGCAAGAGGTGTATTTTCTTCATTTTTGTCAGCCTCTCATCTCCCTCTCTCCCTCACATCCACTCTCTGTATGATTGCATCTCAAGATGGATTTTCCTGATCCATTGAAAAACATAGCCTGCAGCGATGACCTTTTGTGTGGAAAACCAAGGTCTGTGGGAAGCTTGTGAAAGAAGGTGGCAAGGGAGAGAGTGATCGTGTGTCCCCCAGCCATCCCACATCGCCTCTTCTCCAGCTACCACACATCCAAAGGAGGATGGTGACAGCCTGTGGCTCCTCTTTACCCTGCAGCTGAGCATAGGGTTCATGTGAGTCCCATCCTTGCTGTTTCTCATCTCTCTGAATTCCAGATCTGCTCTCCTCCTGCTAAGCCTCTCTGGACTGACAGGCAAGGCAGTCACAGCTCCTCCTCCTTTTGCTCTTTTAAAGAACATCTAATATTTTTGGAATAGTTCAATTGGAAGAAACTTACAGTGATCAGGTAGTCCAACTACCTTATGACTTCAGGGCTGACGCTGAGTCACCTTTTGGGTAACACAAACAAGATCCCTTATGTTCTGAGACTTTTGGTGTAAGTGCAGGAGACTCCAAATAGTCTTGACATGCCTCAGAAGCAAACTTAATGCAGCCATAAACTGTGTTGTGGGCAGGCCTTGGCCAGTTCCTTGTTTTAATAGCACATCAAATGTGGATTTTCTACTTATGCACAAGGGCTGCTGAAGAAGCTTCTGGAGACCAGTGAGTCAGCATCTCATCAACCTGTGCATAGAGTGATGGGTGTCCAACGTGTCCTGCAGGTGTGGTGGGATGTCCTTCTGCTGAGAGGAAAAACCCACTCAGAGTTCCCTTAGAAGGAAAAATAACAGGAAAAAGGCACTTCAATCACATGCAGAAGCACCTGAAAGAAAAGTAGCTGAGATCTGTCTTGAAGGCTGAGTGGGAATGGTACTTTTGTATGGTGGTGGTGGCATGTACTGTTAAACCGTGTCTCAGGAGACCTGGGGTTTTCTCTTGGTTTTACTAGCAAGCTTCAACATTTTGTCCTGTCTCAACAAGGCAACTTCATGGTCCTGTGACTTGGTTTCCTCACAAGTAAAATGGAGATGCTGGTATCCACTGTTTTTAAACACATAGCAACAGTTACTGTTAAAAGGTAAAGCCTGACCACTAGAAATCATAGCAGAGCAGGACCAGGGCTCTTGTAAGCACCCCAGAATCTTCAGGCACACCAAGAATAGTTATTAGTAATGTGCAGAAAGAGCTCTGTGTTGAGTATGAAGTGCAACCTGCACTCTTTGCATGCCTGATACAGGTGGCTCTCACAGTGTGGGTGGTTCGCAGGAACTCTCCCCATGTTCGAATCAGCTGTGAGACGCGTGTCTCAGCCCCAGAGGGTCTGCTGCAGGCCAGCAGCTGGCTGGGTGAGCCAACAGTGCCTCGTTCATGCTGAGCTATGGCACACGGGATGGAATGCTTTCCTCTGGCTGCTGCTTTTCCTGGGGAGGAAGTAAGAGAGAAAGAGCACTACATTACCTCTTGCACTGGTGGGAAATGCAGATAACTCTGTGGGAAGCACAGTCCTCCCCCTATGGAGGAGGGCATGAGGCAGGAAATGGGTTTGTAGAAATGAGTTGAACTTATCTGCCCTCACCTGAGTAAAGTTACACAGCTGTATGTGCCTTGGCATGATTAGAATCAATCTCAATCCACATTTCTTATGAGGTTAGCTTTACCTCTGAAGTTTTAGAAGATATTTCTGGAGGTGACATATTTGGCTGAAGTTGATAAATAAAATTACTTATGCTTGAAAGCAAAAAATCTTTTTCCTCTCTTCCTCCTCTCTCCTGACTTTATTTCTCTAAAATTTAGTGCTGGCTTTAAAGAAAATGGTGCTTTCTTTCTACAGAAGGGGAAGAGAAGAAAAGTCTCCTGACTAAAGTTACAACTTTAACTATAGATTTGCCCTTATCAAGCACATAAACATTCTCTGGTAAAAACTCTAGGATATGCTGTCTAGATTCACTTTTTCTGTGTGCTTTACCCTCATTATTCCGGAAGTCATTTGCTGAAGGCAGCTGCTGTCATCAGGATCCTAAGGAGCCAATCCAGTATTTCTTTTTAAAATTATCTTTCAAGCTTCCAGTGAACTGAATAATTTTCTACATTCAAAAACAGTTTTAACAAGAGTCTGTGTCACAGATATGTAGATTGATTCCTAAGGGAAAAGAGAAGGCTTGTCTTCCTCTGCTTAGTCTAATGTAGGAGAAAAATGATAACTAGTAATACGTTTTTATTCTTATATTCATTGAACCTAGTGGCATCTTATGTAGTAGGAATTCCTTATTTAGGAATGCTATATAAAATAAACTCTTTTTCAGAGTCTTTTAAAATGTCTCCATCATTCATTCCAACAAGAACGAAAATATTTTTAAAAAGTATACAAAAATAAAATTGATTAAATATATTTGTTTAAATCAATAATAGCTTCTGATAACATCAAAATATTACTTGTTAATTTGCTTTAAATTATTGTTCTAATTTCATTAAATTATCTCTGGAAATAATATGATTCTGAAATGAAAAATGAAGCTCCAGAAGAGTCAACTTAACTGAATTGCCTGTTCCCTATTACTTGCAGTTGCTATGATTTCGTTCTTTTATGAAATCAAGGATTTGGCTGCTAAAAGTAGAGGCTGAACAGTACTATATTTTGTGAAGTTTATGGCTTTTTACCCTTATTTATGTGATCAAGCATTTGACACCTTACTATTATCGACACAAGGGTATCAAGTGGATTGATAGTAATTCATCAATTTGATGTCATCAGGACGTCAAAAAGCATCTGACCTTCCCTCACTGAATGCAGGTAATTTTGGTAGATTCTGCAGGATTTGTCCAACCTTGGCATAAGTTTCATCACAACTTTGAAGACTGATCATTACCAACAGCTTTTACAGCTGGCACAAACCCCACAGTAACAGGAAACATAGAAAAGGACAAGCTTATAAAACAGCATTGGTAGTTTGACAAGCAAAGCACATTGCAACGAAATTTGCATGTTCCTAATATTTTTAATACCCTGTTAAACTATAACTAAGTGAGACACAGTGTTTATAAGCTGATGAGAAACTCAACATGAGTTCCAAATGAGATGCTATGACACCGAGGAAGAGCTGATACTGAAAAAGCAGAGAGAGCAGAGGAAAGGCTTGGAAGGAATATTTACTACAGACAGTATTAGAGAGAGGCTGCAGCTTATAATGAGTAATTTGTTTGGCTTCTGAAAAGTAATTTGGTATTCATCCAGATACTTCCGCTGGGCTAGCAGCCAGGAAGTCATTTGTTTCAGAGAAAGGCATAACTGGAGTCAGAGTCTGGAAGCAAGACAAATTACAGGGAGCCCTTTTGCACTGGCAGAAAGGGAAAACTTAAAAGAACTTTCCAGTTTGGCTGCTGGCAAGGCAGAAATCTTGAGATAGCTTGTCTGTCTTCGGCCAGGACTGTGATCTGAAGGCTCATGCTCCGGAGCAGAAAATGGGGAGGGAGTGCAGTGGGGAGATGGTGTTGGGGACGACAGGCTGGCTAAACTCTTATGGTGAAGGGGACAGAGCAAGGGAAGAGCAGGGACCCTTAATTTCATTTTTCCTGAGAGAGGATTTTGAATTTGCTGAAAGGCTGTTGTGGCAGGAAATTCTTACCTTGGTGATTTGGATGGCCTGGATTGCACCAAGAGCAATGGAGGAAAGTCCTCCTGACTCACTTACTCTCACTGCCAATTAAAACTGTGATTACTTTGTCCTTAAAGTTAAATTCTCTGAAACAGATGAGTTCCCAAGGAGAGTTTTGGTTTCAGTTGTGTATATATATATATATATATATAGCAAAAGCATCCAGAAAACCTTTGATAAACTCTACTTCTAGGAAGTTTACTTCATGTTTCTGTTTTGGTCTTCCCATCTGTAAAAATCAGATAATTCTTGCACAAGTGGACTCTGTGCTTTTCTCCTCAAAGAAGAATTTGTGCTTTATTTATTGTTATTCTCTTTTTGTGGAGTCTGAGCGTCATAAGGAAAAGGCAGTATGAATGTCATTTTTTCTATAGACGGGTATAAGTGCACAAACTGAATTAGCTGTGGGTAAGGGATGTGCATAGATGGAACTAGTATATTGGAAGAGGAGTGTCTGACCATGCTGGCATTCTGCAAAATGTAAAAAGTACATATATAAATAAAGAAGAAATAAAGATGCACAGCATTTCCATGGTCCTATTGAGACGTTTGTGTGCTAGCTTGTGTATTATCTTTGAAATATTTATTTCTTCTGAAGCCAGAGGGTTCAGCTCTCATTAGATTCACCTTCTAATCCCTAGGGAAGTGAAAATTAATTCTAGAGAGTTTACTATTTTAAATTCTGAGACATTATTTACAATGAAACCTCTGTCTTCTCTGTAGGAGAGACTAACAAAATTTTCTCCAGTGCACAAGTTTCCAAGAAGTGTGCAGAACCTTTCTGTTTTCTCCTTTACTAATAACAATCCACATATGCAACACATATTGCTCTGCCTGGCTGCTTGCCTCTTCTCCAAAAGCGATTCAGTGTCATTCAGCAGCGTGTTATGAGTTGATATCTAGGGTTCCCAAACTTAGCTACACTGCACCTGGATTTTATATTTGCTGACTGACTACGTAGCTAAATCCACTTCCCACTGCACGGTTGGCAGCCTTGGCACTGTGGATTCCATAGGGCAACTGGGAAAGATCTCCTTTGGTAGTGACAGATGGGAACTTGTATGATGGGACTATTTCAGACAAGCTTTACAATGTTCATTTAGTGTTCACACTCAGAAAATATTTTTACTGTGCTACTGGTTGAGGGATAATATTGGGACTTATTGTGTGGCGTGCCTTTCGGAATGATTGGTTTGTTAAAGTGTGCAGAAGAAGAATATTTTCACCATGGAAACAAACAGCTGTGCTGTTCAGTTGACTGCGTATAAAGTTTCCTGCATTTCACTTGAATTATCTCCTTTGAGACTGAGTGTGTTCAGTAGGTCTGTGCTGTGTGCTTCTCTGAGGCACGTGAGGAAAGTGGACAGAGTCTAGAGAAAGCCCATCCAGCTGACTCATAAGAGGGACAGAAGATTTTTACATGAGCTGGATCACTACTGATATATGCATTTATTGCCTTACCACATAACATACTTATTATAGTGTGAGATCCCTTTCCTCTCATTCAAATGTATCACAGGAGGTGCTGACCAGAGATTTGGGTCTCCATACATCCAAGTGTGTAGTTGTCTTATAAAACACTCACAGCAGTGGCAGTGGCAAAATGAAGACCAAGTGCCTTGTTTTGAGAACGTGAGTGGTACTCATACCCCAAAATCCCCACATGAGAGATTTCTGATTTTTTTTTTTTTTTGCTTATTTCTCTCCTGCAGAAATATATAGGAGAAGGAAATGTTCAACAATATTTGGGTGTTTCCAACCAGCTTCTGCATACATAGCTACCTATGGACATCAGAGGCTTTCCAAAGAATAAGAAGGAAAGTAAGACGCTGAAAAATCCTCTGCTGGAGCAATGAGATTCGTTCTCTTTTCCAGGCAACCTCTGTCCTACTCATTTCCCTCTCCCACAATCACATAGCAAGTGCTTTGATAAGGGAGCTCATGTTCTTCATGCAAAAAAAAAGTCCTTCCAAGAGATAAGAACAATGGGAAAGGTGGATGCTACCAGGGACTTGGCACTTGGCAGCGCTATGTACCTGTGGCAAAGTAAAGGATTAGCATGGGCTGTGTAATGCCTTAGGATCACCCTGTAGCATGACTGGAAAATACCTGCAGCTGAATAAAGTTTCTTAAAACACAGAGTCAGCTGCTTGACAGGATCTAGATTCATCTTACTTACCAACAGAAGTCAAATATCAAGTACGTTGCCTAAGGTAATTGTCTAGGCTCTCTAATAACAATAATAGTAGACATACAGTTTTGGATAAAGTACCAGTTTTGTAATGTATTCTCACTATTTCAGTTTAAGTCACAATATATCACAGCACCTTAACGTTTCTCTGAGCAATCCTACAAAAATCATGGAAGTAAAAGTTTTTCAGTATGTTTTTTTCTAAGGTTAAGCATATTTCTTCAAAAAGAGACTCTTATGCTCACATAAAAAAATTAGAAGTCTTTATCATAGAAGGAGGAAGAATAATTCTTTTTTGTTAAGTAGTTTGTATTTTTCTTCAACTTGATCAGGATATGAGTAGATTAGAACTTCTCCAATTCAGAAGCTGCTTCTTTAGCTCAAGAAGGAAAGCGTCCACATCTAATCTAAATCTGCAATATCTTGTTTACGGCTAGTTCAGAGCAGTAAATGTAGTGGTAAATTGTAAGGATTTTAATGATACCTTCTGACATTCAAGGCAGATTATGCTCCCTGAGGGGAGAATAAAAGACAAGATCATGCTTTTCTTCTTAATAGGTGCCTACAGATGCTTATTAATAAAGAGTATTCCACTTTAGGATACTATTTTGTAGGCAACGTGTAGAATTTCTTGTAGGCTCCTAATAATTTTGATGTTACAGACTGCGGGCTTCAAATGTGTGCAGCAACAATGTTTGCCTTTGTTTAAAAGGTTTTCTGTGGTCCTGTCTATTGCTACATTTTGAGTGACATTCAAATATGTGATAATATATAATATGAACATAGAAACTGCAGTTCATTGATTTCTATGGTCTTTTGTTTCGTATTGCATAAGCCTTTTATATTGAATTACGAAGATTCAAAAGATAGCTGAACCATCGTTTTGATTTGTTATGTCTTTGGAATAGATCCCACTGTGTTGGGTTTTGTTTCTGTTTTTATTTTTATTCCCTACCCTGTTACCTACCTGCTCAGTATAGTATTGAATGTGCCCTGATTATAGCCTTGAGATTTAGAGCTTTCCTGACTAAACTTTTCAGCTACTTGATCTCCATATACTTTTTTCAAAGGAACCCAGTGGAACAGAGTCTGCATTCTGCTGATAGGTGTTTTTGCAATTTGCTTTTAGATGTGCTTTAGCTTTCATTTTGATTCACTGACTCAGATATCTGCCAAAAATATGTGATTGTTACACCTCATTGTATTTCATGCTTTTGTACTTTCACTCTGGTACGGAAGAATGTTGTTGTATATTTGTTAGTCTTTCTCCCCTTCCCATCTCTCATTTCATACCACAGAGAACAGTTCAGCATATTAACAGTTGCATGAAAAAAAAAATTGACCAGAGCCTCCTTCTCAGCTTTCATTAGGTTTACTAAGGTTACAGTGTACTTTAGAATCACACTCCTCTCTGCTTGCGATAATAACTTTAAGGGGCTCTACTGGCAGATTTAATAATGCATTTTCATTTTTTCTCTGAAAGCACACAAAATCCTTAATGGCATACTTCCTTCTTCTGCTACCATAATTGCATGGATAAACTCAGGCAGAAAGAGTGATTTCTTCCTATTTACTGTCTTAAAAAAATGTACAAATTAAAGTCTGCTCCAGAAGGAAAAGTGCAGTAATGATGAGGATACTGAGAAATGGGAGAAACTTTCTAATAGTCAGTCTGAAGTCAGTCTCAAAGAACTTTCCACTTTTGGAAAGTGAACTGAGCAGAAATTGGATAGTTTTGTGAATTTTAATTTTGATATCTAAATAGATATAATTTAAAACTTGGTCTTTAAATATTCTCATCATATATGCATCCAAAATCTGGAGGACCCATACCAGCACCCCATCCCTCTAACCATTATGTGTCTTCTCACAGCTTGTCATAGGCAAGACTGATATCTCCCTCTCCCGTCACATCTAGTTTAAAGACCTGTAATTTTGAGTCCCCACCTCTCTGCGTAGTCAGCTACACCACTGCCTGCTGCTCCAACAGCTCAAACCCAACTTAGAATTTCCATATATCTTCCAGTTACTGAAAGTCTACAGATGATTGGGGCCTGTTTATAGCTTGACAAGCAGTCTTGAGATTTATCAAAGTTGAAGTCATCAGAGGTTTTTCTGCCTCTTGAAATTAGATTCTAGCACCTGGTTTAAGAGAGGTATTCCATTTCTATGGAAGTACATTCTTATGTAGTATTAGAAAAGTTGCCACATTTCTATGAAATGCCAGTGTTTGACAAACCATTTTCTAGACACGGAACTTCCCATGGGAAGTTTATACAACAATCATTTATAAATATTTTAATGGACTTTGAAAGTTATATCTCAAAGACACTAAGAAAATGTGTGTCATTAATTACCACTGTGCCATCTATGCTGCAGTTATGTCTGGGTTTCCCTTATCTGTTCTGCTAGACTAATTAAAGCAGAAAGCTGTATTTTTTCCTTAAATGAATTTCACGCATTTGAACAATAATTTTAATTTTGCAAAGGAAGACTAAGATTCCCTTACTCAATGACTGTTTTGACCTTCTTCAAGTGCAGATTTGGGTGAATAGAGGATACAGTGGCAAAAGCAAAAACCACATGAAATATTGCCTCATATATTTTGGTGCAATAGAATGAGTTTTAGAAGAGCAGTTAAATCCCTTATCTCATGTTTGAATCAAGACTCTGTCAGGGTCCACTTCAAAGTGTCTGACACTTTGTTAGTTAGCTGCACTTTTATTAAATGTGCAAGCCTATATCTTTAGAGGCAGGTAGGCAATTAATATTTTTTTGATGCACTTCAAGTAAGATTATCAAAGCTGGAATAGTAACGTGCATATGTGCCCCTGAAATGAGCCAAAACTTTCACCGAGCTTTATGGAAGGAATGGAACACTGTGGGTTTTTCTTTTCCATATTATATTTGCATTCCCTTACACAACTTTGATTTGTTTATACTGGAAGTTGGCTAAATGCTGATGCTGGGATTGACTTTTTATTTCCTACTACCTGTGAATGGCAAGGCATTCTTCCTGTTGGATCAGTAGTAGTGAGGAAAATTAATTTTCTTATACATGCATGTGTTTCATAGTCAAAAAAATCAAAATTGATCACTTTACATGTATGGAATAAGCAATATGTATACAGAGAACACACTTTATACTGCAGCTTCAAAAACTTGAATTTTGAAGTTGCCTAACATACCAGTTCAATTTTACAGAGGGTCTTTCCTATTCTGTCATTGGAAAGCTAGTATGAGAAGGGAAACAAGTACAGGAAAAATATGGTATGTATGTTCATGGTGTTACACATGAAAAAGAATTGAATTAAGGTTGCAGGGAAAGGGAAATTCCAGAAATAAAGGTATTTCAGATATTTGATTTTTCAAGGCTAACAAAATCCTCTTTGTTATTCTTCACTACTCTTCTGGTTTTCTTTAAGGGAAAAAGGTCAAACTAATTCTATATGTGAAAGTAAACTTTCCCTAGCCAAAACTTTGGGGAAGTTTTTAAAGATCAACAGAAGTGATGATTCAGAACTATCAATTACTTCACCTCTGCTTATCACAGAGGTGCATTTAATATAAATATTCCTGTATTGAGCCTAGTAGCTTGTATTTGACTGAAGCATATCCTTTGCAAAGCAGCAGACATTGATTTGTAGACATCAAAAGATGGAAAAATTATTCCTTTCTTGTGTAATTTTTTCCCAATAGTAGTCACCTTAGCTGTTAGGAGAAATCCATCATTGTATCTAAGCTGAGTTTGTCTGGCTTTGACTTCTGCATATTTGTCCTTGTTATGCTTTTCTTTGCAGTCTCAAAGAGCTCTTCAGTACCTGCTATTTTCTCCCCGTGGAGGTCTTCAGAGACTATAATCAAGTAATCTCTCAGTAGTCTTTTTGATAAACTAAATGTGGTGAGGTCTTTAATTTATTCACAGTAAGAATTCTTTCCCGTCCTTTCACTTATTTTTGTGGTGCTTTTAATGCATCCTTTCCAAATTTTCAGTCTTTTTTTTTTTTGCAGTATGGACAAGACAATAATTCCAAATATCATCAGTGATATCCATAAAATCACATTTCTACCACTCCTTTTCAGACATTTGATGGAAATTAGCCCAATTTAGCACAGATTTGCACAGCTATTTTCAGTCTTACAGCTGAGATGTACTTGGAGCTGCTTTCCTAGTCTGTTAATGTGTCTGATATTAGTTTCTCCCGTCTATATACTCTCATACTTATGTGTGAACAATGCATTACAGGTTATAATGTGACGTACAGGACAGACTGCCTCCTGTGCTGGAGAATCTGTTGAGGAGATTGGTCTGAGAGGGGGCAGGAGCTGAGCTCTGATTGGCATGTGCCTCCTTACTCTGCTTTTGATCTTGGAGAAGCTCAAACCAGGCAGAGGGAGTCTGGACTATGAGGAGCACACCATCAGTGTAAAGGTTTTGCTGCTGCTTCCTTTTGGCTGTCTTTGTTTCAAGATTTCCAGTACCTCACTGGCTATGGCTTTGTTCAAAATGTGAGCCTGGGCGTGGTATCTGCGTGAGAAGAGTTTACTTTCTCTTCACCTGCAGTTCTCCTTCTATGCTTCAAAACAGCATTTGGTTTCAGTTTCTCACTAATTTGTGATGTGAATACCTTAGAAAAATATATGCTATTGTTAACAATTTGTGTTGGTCATAAAATGACATTTCTGCCCATATTTTAATTAATAGATAATTTAGATATTGGGTACATTTTGTCAACACCTCTAAAAATTATTTTAAAATTAATTTATTTTATTAATTTGAAATTTTTATTTTACACAACGAAGTTTTATAGGCAAATGGACACATTTCCCTGCATATTCATTACTTGAACTTATCAAATCTTCTACTTCCATGGGGAAATACTAATGGCATATAGCAAAATCTTGTTAGATGTATTTCTATGTATGCTGTATGTGCATATATTAGTTCTAGCATACATTTAAGATCTGAGGCTGAAACAATTTTGAGAAAGAAGATCTGTCATTGACCATGATAATAAATTAACAGCAACAAGCAAAGTAACTAGTTGAGGGAAGCATTTAAGAAAGAAGGGTTGGGTATATCCCTGTGTTAACAGACTGTACTTCGTCTTTTGTGTCAATAGCAGAGCTGGAAGCAGCCCTTCACACTTCGAGGGACAGGCTGTCATCCCAACCTCTTATCGGGGCAGAGCAAAGCAAGGTGCCATCTTAAAAAAATAGATCCTATTTTTTGTGTAGACTGAGGTTCTTATCTGTTTTACCAGCTGGATAAAACAAGTGGTTTATTTTGATGAAATTAAAGGATACAGAAAAAGTATTGCTATGATATTTTTTTTCTCCACTGTAGTATCCTGCTGAAACAATGGTTATCTTTTACATTAGAAGGCACAAAAGGGAGAACTAGGAAAAACTGATGACAAGAAAGCAGGAGAAACTGGAAATAAAGGAGCAAATAAGGGAAATGACTAGAACTCATATAAGTTGGCATTGTTGTAGTGAATTCAAGGAAGAGAAACTATCACATAAGAGGCAACTTGTTCTGACAAATATTAACAGTAAAATGGATTCTTACTGGAGAATGGGATAACTTTTCCTTCCACAAAACAATCCCCTAAAGCTCACAGTCACTGACATCTATATGACAAGGACACACAAAGCATTTTGATCATCTGCAAATGTAACAATGGTATTTTCTTGTAGAAAGATTTGAGAATACAGAATTGAAACCAGCATTTGGCTGATAAGATTAAACACATTCATATACCTGGTTATGCCTCTGGTGGATTGTTCCAACTGCTAATGCTAAATGCTGATACTGAGAGACTGAGGCAAATGTATTTACCATTATCCCCAGAGTCTTACGTTTGTGTGCACTTCTGCCAAATATCAGAAATAAACCTAACTATGGTAAAGCTTGACTGATAAACTGTTACATATCTGAATGTACATAATCTTATTTTGAAATAATAAAGCTTTACTTTTTTTATTCTTCAGGTACACAAAGATGAAGACAGCAACCAACATCTACATTTTCAATCTGGCTATGGCAGATGCGCTAGTTACCACCACTATGCCCTTCCAAAGCACTGAATATCTGCTGAACTCTTGGCCCTTTGGTGATGTGCTGTGTAAAATAGTTATTTCAATTGACTATTATAACATGTTTACCAGCATATTCACACTGACTATGATGAGTGTTGATCGATACATTGCTGTGTGTCACCCTGTGAAGGCTCTGGACTTCCGTACACCTCTCAAGGCAAAGATAATCAACATCTGTATCTGGCTATTGTCCTCATCTGTTGGTATATCTGCAATAGTTCTTGGAGGTACCAAAGACAGGGAAGGTAAGTGCAAGCATTCAGATTTTAGTCTTCTTGTTTCTCAAATGACATAAAATATAGTTTTGAATATTGATTAAACTGGATTGATTCCTTTTTCAAAAAGAATCTCTAAATTTCTGACATTTAGAAACATACTGTGAAACATTGCAGTATGACATATAAATCACTTAAACTCAGATGCCCATGCCAAATAACAAAATGCACTTGGAAGCATTGTCTGTGCTAGAATAAGACCATCAAAAACGACCAGCAGAGAGCAGGGGAAAATAATCAAGGATTAAAAAGGTTTAAAAAAGGATGAGGATATATACAGAAACTTGGAAAAGCTGAGAATAAGGATCAACAGAGGAATCTGGAATAGAGACGATGGCAGAGAAGCAACTACAAGAACATTAAGTAAATGAGACCTGTACGCAGACCACCTGTAGGCTTTGTTTCAAATTTATAATCCCTGAAGGACTGCAGATTTAGCCGCTATAACTGGTGATTCTACCAAAACTGTCCTGCTACTAGGTTAAACTTATTTTGAAATCCTCCTTCAGAAGGTAAGGGAAGAAACATTCTCATGCACGTACACTTAATACCCTCAGTCTTGAATGTGGTGCAGGGGCACCTCAGTGTCTTCAAAAGACTTGAGGTTACTAATGATGTCCTTGGTTTGGGGCCATCGTGTTAATGGGTGGCTGGATAAAATACAAAAGATGCATATTTATTTGGTAGTAGTTTTGTTTGAGATGTAAATAATATTTAGAAAAATGATTAAAAAGTTCCTAAATTAAAAACCTTTTCTATTTGAAAGATATTACTCGCTCCAGGAGAAATTATAAACTTTGCATAAGGACACTGTTTTATCCTGCACAGACAATAAATGGTGTATGTTAAAGTGTTTGACATAAAGGAGTGAGAACAAAACATTTCAGTAACAGGTGCTTAAGGACTGATTGATTTGGCTGAAGATGCATAGATTTTATTCTTGCTGTTGGTCTGGTGGGCAGGTGATGGGGGAGCCCTCTGGAAATTCTTCTGCTGCTTGGGGGATCAAGTGTCTAGGTCTGCAGTGCTGTAACTCTTATCTCCAGCGAAGCTTTGACAGGCTTTATAAAACACTGACTAGCTCAGGAAATATTAACTTCCAGGCATCTTCATTTGATAAGAGCTCACTACATATGAAATTTTGAAGGCCATGGGCTTGGTCAGGTGTTTTGTTGGTACGTGCTTAGCTAGCAGAATATTCCTATCATTCACTATAAGATTCATATTTAGATCGATGGGCTGCTATGAGGCCAGAAATAAATAAATGCCTTTTCCACGCTATATATCAGGAAACAATTTTTTACTTCTGAGACAGAGAATAGAAATACAGAGCTCAGCTGGGCCAAACGAGGTTGGAAATTATTGACAAATGATTGTCAACCCCTACTGTTCAGTCTTGCTTGTCTGATCTAAGGCCTTTCTTTTGAGCATTTGCTGCCATTTATCTTGCCTGGTGCGTTCATGAATTGCACCGATAAACGTTGAAAAGGAAAAGCAACACTTCTCCATTTCCATGACAGCAGAAGCTCAGGACAGGAACTTTATGTTATTCTGATCAAATAAAATTAAGTAAAAGCAACTACACTTATGAAAACCTGGGTCACAAAGGATTTAGAAAAGTGTGCTGAGGGTTAAGACTCTCTTAAGTCGTTCTTGTGCTGACAGCTTAGCATCCTCCATAAGGCTTAAAAGATATGCCTTTTCGCTTTTCAACTTTCAGATTTATCTGTTAGTTGTTATATTATTTAAATAAAACCTCAAAATATTTATCTTTGACTTCAACTTTTTTATTTGAATATTTTAGTATTCAATATCACCCAGTAACAGATTTCTGATATCTAACCACAGAAATATCTGTATGATACAATGACGATAACTCCCTCCTCTAGTTGTTTTTCAAAACAAATTCTTTGCGATGTCATCTTGATTTGTGAAGCATTTCAATATGGTTTGATGGAATATTTCTGACTAGTTCTGCAGGAGACAGATATGAAAAAGTGACGTGCAAGAGTATATTGAATCGTTCCACCCTGAGATCTGATTCAATAAAAGTCAATGCATAATAATTTGTAGAGGACTGACAAATTCAGCAGGGAAGATGAAAAAATCCAAGAATGACGCAGTGTTCGAGAGATAAAATCTAAGCTACAATTCAGACTGAAAAAATCCTGTGTTACCTTGACTTCCTTTTAGTAGAGTTTAACTACTGACAGAAGTTGTAAATTTACCCCTTCTCTTGCTTTGTCATTTGTCTTGTTTCTTGGTTTTCCATATGGTTTATGTGTTGGAAGGTACCAATGAGGTCAGCAAATGACACCTCAAATATTTCATTCCTTAGCAGACTCTGGTTAGATGGAATATTTCTAGGACATAAAATCAAGTGACAGCCTGTGACTCTGAATCCAGGCATGGGTAATCAGAAAGGAAGTGGGCTGATGTCAGTGGCCCAGATACTGCAGTTTCTGTGCAGGCTGAATTTTCAATGACATGATCTGCCAAAAAAAAATTCCATTTGAATACACACACACACACATACACACACATACTTTATTTGCCCCTACTTAACTGAAAAAAAGCTATTGCCGGGAAATAAGTTTTTTCTGAACGCAAGCACTTATGTGTATTCCATTTGCACTGAAGAAGACACATGGGAAAAGATTATTACACAATTATGAAATTATGATGTATTGGCAAAATCTTCCTACGATCAAAACCTCATTTGGCTCCCACCATTCATTATACCAAAAATCTGCCTCTGCCCACAGACAAAAACATATGTGGTTTGATAAAAATTGCAAGATTTCTACTCCATCAAACATGGTACTCATTCTGGCTTTAAATCTCAGTGAGATTCAAATGGAAACTTCCTTGCAAATTCTCATTTTTGTGCTCTGCATTTCTAGATCCTCCCATGAGAAACACATTTTATACAATGTTATGTATTTTAAAAATCCCCTATCTCTCTGAGTAATTTCTAGAGACAGCTGCATAAAACCAATGGTAATTGAAAGCTTTACTTGGAGTGATTAATGATAACTCCTTTTATTAGTATCACATTATATGATAATGACTTTTTCTAGCTTATGCTATGATAATTACATTGTTTAGAATATCTAATAATAAAGCAATTTTCTTTTTCTTGCTTCTTTCATTCCTAGATACTGCTAGCACTGAATGCTCCTTGCAATTTCCAGACAAAGATTATGTGTGGTGGGACATCTTCATGAAAATCTGTGTCTTTGTCTTTGCATTTGTTATTCCAGTTCTCATTATAGTTGTTTGCTATACTCTAATGATCCTGCGCCTTAAAAGTGTACGGCTTCTCTCGGGGTCTCGAGAAAAGGATCGAAATCTGCGCCGAATCACCAGGTTGGTTCTTGTGGTTGTGGCAGTTTTCATTATCTGTTGGACTCCTATTCACATTTTTGTGCTGGTCGAAGCATTAGGAGATGTGTCCCACAGTACTGCTGCTATATCCAGCTATTACTTTTGTATTGCTTTGGGTTATACCAACAGCAGCCTCAATCCAATCCTTTACGCTTTTTTGGATGAAAACTTCAAGAGATGTTTCAAGGACTTCTGCTTTCCCTTTAAGACGAGGATGGACAGGCAGAGCACCAGCAGAGTCAGAAACACTGTACAAGACCCGGCTTATATGAGGGAAGCAGATGGGACAAACAAACCTGTATGACTAGTCGTGGAAATGTCATCTTACTGTCCTCAAGAGAGGGAAGAGTCCAACGACCTAGGACTGACGCAAATTACCACTGCAGTTTGAACTAGACTCACCCAGACAGACATTTCTGGAATATTTCAGAAATCCTAGCAGTTTGAACTAAAGAAAGTTTATTACTGACAAACGAATACCTTGCAAAAATAAGCTCAAATGAAAAGGATCTGGCTGAAATCAGATTTTGGCACTGTGTTTGCTGTACGTGAGCAGGTGCTGATACACACTTTGAGTGAGACAGCAGATAGTGTTCTACCAGCTGATTCTGGATAAGGAAAGTTCTGGCTTTTCTCTTTATCGTATGTAAAGTTATATTAGGCAACACTTGGTTATAACACTGAGTTATGCCAGAAACTATTGCCCCAACAGTGATTGCTTCTGAACCATGTAGTTTGACAACTTGACTCGTCATACTCTTTTACAGTGAAGGGTGTTGTTTGGGTTTCTGCAGAACAATACCAGAGCTATAATCAATACCATACTCAACTAATATATCTGTAATATTTGTCTGTGCTGTGGAAATACAATTTAAGCATGGTTCGCCTACATGCCAAAGTGATTTTATTGTGTCTGTGCATGGTAAAGCATTTTAGCATTTAAAAACACTGGAATTTAAGGAGAATCATTAGTATATTTTTAGCATGTGTTTAATCATCTATGTGTAAAATTTTCTATGTGTGAATTTCCAGGATGATTGTATATTTATTGATTGTGAATGATAGAATAGGCATTTTCAGAGTGTATTTTGAAGAAAAGGCTAGAAAACTTCAAATACTTTACTTGTGACAAAACTCATGAAAACGTGTCATATTCATTACATGGAGGGGAATAATCACATTCCATTTCACTAAAAGGGACAAATGGACATACTTAAAAATATTGCTATACTTGTCTTTCTGGACAATTTGTAAGCAGACTAAAATAAATATTTGGCAAATTAGAAACTAGTGAATTAGCACATGAATTAACTGGATTGATACAAAGGAAATGAAGATTAAATAGGCTGGTTATTTTAGTGGCACTTGACTGGAAAAATTCCCATTTTATTGACAATGATATATTTTCACTAAAAGGATGTTGAGCTGCTGGAATGTGTCCAGAGAAGGGCAATGCAGCTGGTGAAGGGGCTAGAGAATAAGCCTTACAAGAGGTGGCTGAGAGAATTAAGGTTGTTTAGCCTAGAGAAAAGGAGGCTGAGGGGAGACTTTACCTATCTACAACTACCTGAAAGGAGGTTGTAGTGAGGTGGGTGATCTCTTCTCCTAAGTGACAGACGATAGAATGAGAGGGAATGGCCTCAAATTGCACCAGGTGAGGTTCAGATTAGGTATCAGGAAAAATTTCTTTGCCTAAAGGTTTATTTGGCACTGGAATATCCTGACCAGGGAGGTTGTTAAGTCACCATCCATGGAGGTATTTAGAAGATGGGTAGATGAAGTGGTCCAGGATATGGTTTAGTAGTGGATATGTATGGTTGGACTTGATTATCTCAAAGGACTTTTCCAACCAATCAATTCTATGGTTCTATGATTCTATGCTTTTCTTTGATAATGCCCTATGAATTCAGTACATTTCTCTGTTTTCCTGTGAAGATGGGCATGCCAAGGCACAACAGCTACACATGTCACTGGCTTGCTGCAGGTAAGTTTATGGTAAAACTGAACTAAACTTTCAGTCTGTCATCTTTTGTCTTCCTAATGGTTATATATTTCTACCCCACCTCTGCTGTTGCTGGTTTGGAGGAATGCTCTTCTCTTCACTGGGAACAGATCTGGTTAGCAGACATCTTCCTGGTAACTTTATACAAATTAATAACATCGGTGCCTTTGTTGCACAGCAATTTTTTTTCAGAAATACACTCTCTTTTGGTCCTACTGGACCAAAAAATCCTTTAGGCATTCCAGTATAAATAATGAGATTTGCTCTTAGAGCTGTCAGTACAGTTCCTGTGGAAACACTGCAAAGATTCACACCTCTGCAAAACTTCAACATCCTTTATTGTTAATATAGTCAAGTATGTCAAATAATTTCAATACTAGGTTGATGAATGCAGTGTTCTAACATTTATCTTGCAATACCAAACCAATTCTGGACAGTCAGAGGCATTCATAGCCTTTCAGTATTGCTGCTGTTTGGAGTAGAGCTGTGGAATTCAGGCAGTGGCACTTTAGAAATGGCTGCTCTAATGCAATTATCTTTGTTAATGAAAATATATAAGAAATCTCAGACGTTCTGCAGTGTTGGGGTACCAGATTAACAAGAGTATCAAGAGCTGTTTTAGTCTCACCTCTCTTTCCACTGTAAGTTTAAGTGTCTTTAACATTTAAATACTCTACAGCTGCCATTAGACAACCCCTATAGTTAATTTTGAGTACTTTTTAATTGCCAAAGAGAAATTAGATGCAAAATTTAATTAGAAACCTATTCAAATCTCTCTGTTCCTGGTAATTTACCACTGTCTACATGTCTGTGTATTAGAATTGCACCACAAGGAATAATAGGGCTTTCATTTTCCTTTGTCTTTGAAGCTGGAGAAAAATTCCAGTGAAACCCATGTATGTCAGATGTCCTTCACTTTCCTTAATGCTAAATGTCTTCTACACATTGAAAGTGGATTTGTTCAAATAAGAAATCTATTGCCTAGGTTTGACATTGCCCTCTAAGAACCAAGTTGGCCACAAGCTGCTCCTGTTCCCTTCAGCTACAGTTCTGTAGTGCTTTGCTTCTTCCTGTCCAAGACAACATTATACCAGTTTTTCTTTTTCGTTTAAAGAAAGTAATTGTTTCCTCCTAACCTTGTGAAGACAAATAAACTCTGAAAGAGAGATAATTTACATAATTATTTTTATGACAAAGGCATTAATTTTGTGACAGAGAGAAAATGCAATTAGTATAATGGAAAAGAAGAACATCTCGCCTATGGTGCTGAGAATGTGAGAAATACGGAAAACTGTCCAGTGCTTCAGTGCTAGTACATTCAGAATGTATTAAACTGAAGAGGAAACCAATATTCAGTATTATGTTTTCTAGCTACATGGATAAATAAAATATTAAAAGAAGATTATACATCATCACTCACATGCAAAAAATAAGATATGTTCTGTTACTGATTGTGAATAGGGAGAAATAAATTTTCAGATAGCTTCATCTAGTTTGAGGTTATTAATGCTGAGAAATGCTAGCTTGTTTTGGATTAGGCTTAAATATTTTTTGTTTAACATCTGACAAAGTAGCTAACAAGCTGTCACTTTAACTGTTTTACATGGAACAAATGGACACTGAATCTTTAGAGTAGCATTCTGTGTTTTTTCTGTGCTGATATCAGACAGGGCCAAAAGACAAAGTTTCGCACACTGTGAGAACAGTCAGATTTTATATTGTTTCCAGCTAAGAGGAAATATTATGATCTGAAAAAAAAAAGAGAAAAGAAAAAGTAAGATACAGTTAATCTTTCCTTTCTATACTCTTTTTGTGAAAGATTGCAGAGAAGTATTTTTTCTCTTTTCTCCCCCTCCACCTCACGATACCTATGGCACATTGTCAAGAAAGGACAAATTAATCTGGATTATTGATTTCAAAGTGCTGTTTTGAAAGCTGATGAGTGTTGCTCCCTTGTAAGTTCTGGTTACTTATTATGCACACTAAGAAATGGCTCAATGGACACAGAAATGATGACCAATGAGAATACCCTTGTTCTCCTTTTTTTCTTTTTTTTTTTTCCTTGAATACCCAGAATTTTGTTCTGGATGGAAATACTTGTGATGCTCTATAAAAGAGGAAGCTCTAAAGTGAAGGCTGAAGGTTGTGTGATAATGAGATGGCACAGCAAAAGTAGCAAGCTGTTTGAATGTATGAAATGGCGAGACAAGTAGGTGACGAAGATAGAGATTCTGAGAAACTCCAAGCTAAGTCAATGAGCAATATCTCAACATGCCCATAAATTTGGAGGAAAAATTAGAGGGAAAATTTTGTCCGGTGAAAGACAAAGGGAAAACTGTGACTGATATGCCAGCATTTCTTTTGGTGCTGTTACATGAATTTAGTCCTCTTAAAGACAGTCAGAATGATTGTGATGGCAATTTTCTAAATTGCCTATCAATCAACCAATCAATTATTAATCAAACATAATCCTTTTAAATCTGGTCATTTTTTCCCACTGCAGTATTCTCTTCAGAAAAATATGGATTCAGCAAAACAGGTTTGTGATCACTTACCTAATCTGTCAAATAAATTCATTTTGCCTGGCTAATATCCATGTACTTTATTTTTTACTATATCTTGCAGATGTACATGTATTATATATAGTACAATATAGTGAGAACATCTATTGCCAGAGTGATTGATTGAAAAGAGAGATATTTCAACTGGCTGAATCAAAGTATTTTGGCTTGTTTTGTTTCTTGAAAAATCCTGGAAGTTTGACATCTTCTCTTGATTCAGAATCAAGAAGAAAGTTTCAGAATTTCTCACTGAAATTTCTCACTATTGTGCAGCATAATCTTTTAATTACATCTGTTGGTCAGGAAAAAGACTCAGCTGCCATGTGTGTGACAGCAGCCACCAGCAGAAGAACACAGGGGGAATCTGGTGAGGAGAAGACCTCCCTGAGTAGACTGGCAACTGTCTGGCATAAATACAAGGCAATGGTGGCCATATGATGCTGCCCAAAAACCAGAGCTTACTGCAGCAGTGTCACAACTTTGTCAACCAAGTAAATGTTGAGACTTTGCACTATGTGAATGTTTCAGTTTGAGTTTCCTTTAGCTGAATTCAGGTCACTAGTGAAGGGAGCTATGTGGGTCACACTGAAAATGGATGTCTGAAAATGGATGAAAATGGACATTGAGAAGGGATAAAGATGACCTGTCACCACAGTAGAAAACTGAATACGTGCTTTGAAATTGAAAACAAGTTGAAAAATCATAAGTAAAAGTACTTTTATACATATAGAGTGTATCACCAGCAAATGAAATTAAAGGCCGTGGCTCAGTCATCATCCAAAAGATTTATGTAATTGAATCAGAGTTAGGAGGATGAAAACCTTTCAAGTGTTTAATTACCATTTCAGGCATTAAACCAAAACTAACCTTATCAGGCGTATAACAGAAATCCCAGATATTTAGGACACATAACAGATATTAACACAGGGGAAGTTAACACCCAGCTTTGTTCGGCACAGCAGGGCATTTTAGTAGATCTTGCTCTGGGAAGGATACTCAGGAATTTTAGGCTGACATACAGTGTCTGATAGGAATGGAAACTAATTATAAGAAGCAACTTTTCCTGAGAAACTACAGTTTTAAAATGGAATCTAAAATGAGAGTTACTGCTTATGAAAGGAGTAGCTGATGATGTACTTTGCTGAATGTTCCAAGGCATTCTGTATCTGCTGGATAGTGAAGGGCTATTTTAGGAAGCTGAAAAAGGAAAAAACAGATATTTTCATAAAGTAGATTCTGAGGAATAACAACACAGCAATGTTTGACCAACCAGCTAATTTTAACAGCTAATAAGATTTTCCTTTTATGTCTATATTGGGTGCTAAATTTTGATCTATATTCAATTTCTAAAAACCTTGTTACCGTAATGCCAATACTCTATTCTGTGTGAAATAATCTAATTGTGAAAAATAAAAGAGATGAAAAACATGGTTTCCCCTTCACTATAAACATTTCTTTGTGTACATGACATGGGCATAATTGACAAAATAATCCTGTTTTCAAGGTACTTTTTGTCCACATCTTCAAAATCGATACAAATTGTCATAAATTACTCATGTGAATGATTATAATGTAACTGTAAAAATAAACTTTCTCACTCCTTCTGCATTCTTATCACATGCAAACGGCAAGGTGTGTTGCCAAACATTACTTGATACCATATTTGATGGAATTATCTCAAGAGGTGAAGCTCTATATTGTGATTGCAAGTACAATGCTAAGTCTGAATCTTTCTCAGAGAGTGTGTAATTAGATATGACTACATCAAGGAGGTAAAAGATCGAGATTTTTTTGTCTGTATAATTTATCATGTTTTCAGCTCTAATTTGAAATTCTGAGGACCTTACTCACTCTGTCTCCTAAATGGTGGTTCAATGTTTTTGAGCATGTCCTTGGTGTAGATCAGAACTGTGAGCCAACTGAATTCTAATATTTAGCACCAGTTTCAGTCTCTTGTGCTCATGTTAACATTTGATCACTGAATTTCCTTGTTTTGTTAGACAGGAAGCAAATATTCTCTTGTGAAGGGAAGTGTGAAATTCTGAGAAAACATACTGCAGTTTTGGTAATTCAGGGGCATAACCGTGTCTTTCTTCATAAATAATTAGCTGTGGTGGCGATATTCTTTTGTAACTGTTCAGAAAACAACAAGCTTTACCTGCTTCTTCAGATACTTGAGTAGCTGATGGACTGTGTGTGGCTCAGGAGTGGCTGTTGCAAAAAGCACTGATGTGCAAGTTGTTGGTGATCTCTGACTGAATTTTAATCACTTAACTGAAAAACATTTTGCCACGTTATTTGGCTAACACAGGAAAGGTGATGTGCAAGAGCTGAGAGCTGCTTGCAGGAGCGAAATGGTCAATCCCAGGGGCTTTCGGCTGTCATGGGCAGCACTTCTGTGCTGGGAGGCCACCAGCTTCAGCAGCTACTTCAGTTGCTGCATTGGATAAGTCCTGGCCTGTGCCTACTTACCTGTCACAATCTGTGTGCGAGGACTCCTCAGCTTTAGGGTACACCACTTATAGAAGGTAATAATGGAAGGAACCAGCCTGTTCAGTGTGCTTTCCCACCAATGATAATTTTAACTTGACAGCAAATGCAAGCTCATCCAGCTCCCGGAGTTGTTTATACTAACAGCAACACCCATACGGGTTTAGGGAGTTTCAGAAGGGAAAGACACATCTCCTTTATAATTAACCAAGTCCTGGGGTAGAGTGATGCTGCTTCTGTGCTAAAAGGAATATTGGAAATATCTGCTGCCTTGTACTCCACTGCAAAGTTGCACCAAATCCCTCCGGGAGCTGTTGATGTCTATTAATTATTTAGTGGTGTGAAAACTTGGTAGTGGGGTAGTGGTTACACCATATGAGAAAATTGTACTGACAGTGACAGGAGATGCTTAGGGAAAGAGTATATAGGTATATAAGAGAAATTTGGTATATGAGTACGTGTACCTATGTGCGGATGTACAAGATTTCTTCTTATTTTTTTTATTTTACATGGATTATGTCAAAGAAACAGCTCACTATCATCTGTTTCTCCTCAGAATGGACATGCTGCATAAGACTCCAGAACTAAACATGGATTTGATGTTGTTCTGGTTTAGAAATGAAGACTGCAGGAAAATTCAGATTTCACAAAGTATTAGGATTAAAAAGTCTTGGTTTTGTGGATTCCTCTCTGTAACATCAAATATACTTTTCTTCCTAATGCTTGTTATAAATATTTGATTTTAGATGTTTCTTCATTCATTGCAATGCAATTACCTTATCTTCTGTCTGTTGAAGGAAGACTCTGATTTAATAGTGGGAAGGCACAAAACCCTGATTTCACAGTTTTAGAAAGTTACTATAAAGCATAAGTAAGTAAAAATAAAGTTATTACTAGCATCATCACAGTGGATCTGAAGCCCCAAGGAAATATAAAAATACCAAGTGAAGTGGCATCCTTTTGACTTTTACAGGTTGGCAGTATGCACAGAGATGGAGCTCCTGGGTGACTTCTATGTGCAAATTCTCTCCACAAACCAGAAGTTAGAAGAGTTTGTGCTTGGTCTCAGCATCAATTCTAAGGCAAACTTTTATGAAATAGGATAATTTTGTCTTAAAATGGTTGTGTGACAAAATACTCTTTTGCAGAAGACTTGTCCTGGAATATTAAATTTTAAGATGATATGTATGTATTGTGGAGAAGGTCTTAATGGTCATCAGCACACATTAGCACTGGATGAAATATTTTGTCCATGACTGAGCTAACATTTCAGTACCATAACACGTTTGCCATTCTGAGGTAATTTCTAATCTGCAAAAAGGAAAAGAGGGATATAAAAAAGTGGAGAAAGACTGTTAGCAAAGGAATATTTTCAGTGTGGTCTTGAAGACTAACGCTATTTATATCTCAGTTTAAATATTTTAACAGAAGAAGGATTTTATATTTTGATCTGAATGAGAATTGTCTAATTTACATTTTGTCTTATATCACAGCCAGAGAAAAATAACAATATTTCTATTTCAAACAAACTCACAATTTAAGAAAAATTTATTTGGAAAATATTTGCTTTTCTGAACAAAACTGAAAAAATTCTATGTATTTACTGAAAGATGGAAGTTTGAATTTCCTCCTATCTTTTCAACAGAAAAGCAATCTATCTCTCTTCAAATCACCTGAAATATGCTCTAAAATGTTTGAAAACACAATTTAGAGGGCCTTGGTGTATGGAGAAAAAGTAGGAGAGATGGGTTCTGAAGTGCAAGGTAAAAAGGGAGTTTGGAAACCTCTGTGATACTGAAGAATTTCTTAATGGAAGACATCATGTCTTGGAAGAAGACATGTCTTGGAAGGAGACTACTTATTGTGGCTGATGTGTTTTATTCCAGACCATTTCCTGTCAAAAGCTGATGGCTAGCTGTCTGTATCTAAAAGAGCTATGATGATCCTTAAAATATTTTGCTGAACGAGAAGGTTTTCAAAAAGCAACACTAGGAAGTAATCTTGAAGGCAGTCTGGTGATAGACCTGCGGCTAAATTCCACTCTTTAGTTATTGCCTAATATGAGCAAGAAACCTGTTGACTGCATTTATTTACTATTTCTATAAATTTGAAGCACAGGGTTGCAATTCTACATCTGTTGGACAATTTTTTGATCTGTGAAGTTGCAACGTACTTGGCGAAACTGCTATTAATTAGCCAGGGAAATAGCAGGACGCATTTTAGGGATAAAAGCTTCCCCTCTGTCCTCCCTTTCTTCTTCCAAAAATGGTCTTATTAAAAAATGTCTTTACTCAGCTCAAACCCTGCATAGTGCCCTCTGTAGTGGACAAGCTGGTATTTTGTGCTCTCAGAGCACCTTCTTCCTCAGTTTTGTGATGTTTTTTATGCCTAGTTTGTGTCACAGTGCAAGAAGTGTACAGGGCAGGATGGAGAAAAGCATGGGACATTTGATGGTCAGCAATAAGTCACGGCATCAGTTAAGGAAGGAAATGCTGCTGGTGTTGCCACAGGTAGCACAACTCCGGCACAGGCATTAGGTTTAATGAGTGTATCATGCTCTCCTGTCTTCTTCTTGGCTGAAAAAAATGCACCTAGAAATTTTATAGGTAGGTATAAAGCTGTTATTTGTATATCCATATCTTCTGTTTTGTTTTCCTTTTTTTCTTTTCATCCTAACAACTCCTATATATCCCCAAAGCTCAGTGATTATCTCCAGCTATATGAATCACATCAAAAATCTAGTGCTTTGGCCTTATGTGAACTATAGCAAGTGTTACAGTTCTGCCCCATATGTAGGTGCACACACACAGTGTTCTGTTGCAGCTGTTTCAGCGTAGGTAAATGGACAGGCTTGTAACTGGTCAGCCCCTTTGAAGGAAATGCTATAGTTTTGCAGCATACAATAAGATAGGGTTTCCAGCCAGTCCAGAAGCATTCCCAAAAGGCGAAGAGTGGCTCATGACAAGAGAAAGGGATTGATTTGACCACCTGGGAACCAGGCAGGACACAAGACTGGAAGGTGCACTGGTTAGATAAAAGGGCATAATAAAGGCTCACAGGAATTGCTGGCAGCTCTTGCAGTTCTGAAGTAGGACTTACACTCGCAAAAGCTGTTTCCAAAAGATATTTAGTCCCTCAGATGGTACTTTGATGAACTACTTTAATACAGAAAAACTGCATCTTGTTAAGGCTGTTTAAAGGCTGGTGTACTTAAAGAGGTATTACTGAAATGGCATCTTCCATCACTGGAAATGCAGCTGAAAGCATTGGTTCTTCCTTCTCAAAAAGCTTTGATTTCTATGCTCTGCTCCACTAAGGATGAATTTCAATGTCAGGTATTGCTGGTTGAGAAGCTGATATAGGTAGGAGTACATTGGGTACGTGGATACTGCCAGTCTCAAGTAAGATGATGGAGTAATATCATTTACATTCTAGCAATCATCAAATTTCTAGTGCAGGCTTTTGCTTTACTTGTGATACATTACCTTGTCCTTCATCACCATAATGTTCATAGATGCTATAAGATGCTATTAAGCTTATTTAATTAATAGAAATAAGATTTTTTTTTTTGTTTGCTAGAGAATTGTAGTGAAGTAATAGAGATTTCTTTTCCATCTGATCCTGTTTGTCACTATTGACTCTAGTCATAAGTAGCTGAATGTTACACACCCCAGGAACTTATACTTAATTTTATTTGTTTTATTTCATTCTATTTTATTGCAGTCTAGCAAACTTTCTGGTGCCTTATGGTACAATACAAAGGACACGTAAACACGCACAGAAAAGACTATGCTGTCTTAACATGCACTCTGAGCAATTCAGTCAGCTAAACTGAAAAGTGTTCCTCATAAGCAAAAATTCATTGTAACATACTATTTCAAAAAGTTCTGCTCTTTTAGCAAACACTTAAAAGACACTTCTTGGAAATTGCCTTACTCTTTTCATCTCTTTTCTAGTTTCCTCCCAAAACAGTGAAAAATTGCAATACTTATGAAAATATGTATTGAAAGAAAATATTATTTTCACAAATTTATCCTCTAATTGCTCTCATTTTGCAGTGACAGATTAAAAAGTGATTTTTAGCTCTTTCTGGAGTATGGGATGGGAAATTGATATTGATGGGAATATGCACTGTGTTTCCATGGCAAGGTTTTGATAGCAGGGGTAGGGGGTCCACAGGGTTGGCTTCTGTGAGAAACTGCTAGAAACTTCCTGTATGTCCAATAGAGCAAAGGTCAGCTCACTCTGAAACAGATGTGCTGCTGGTGAAGGCTGAGCCGGTCAGCAATAGTGGTAACACCTAAGAGATAACATACTCAAGAAAGAGGAAAAAAAAACCCCTGCACAACAGCAACTGCAACCAGAGAGAGGAGTGAGAATGTTTGGGAGAAACAACTGTGCAGACACCAAAATCAGTGGAGGAAGAGGAGGAGGTGCTCCAGGTGCTGGAGCAGAGAGTCTTCTGCAGCCTGTGGTGAAGATCATGGTGAGGCAAGGCTGAACCCCTGCAGCCCATGGAGGTCCACAGTGGAGGAACAGGACCTGTGGACCCATGGGGAGAGGAGTCCGTGCTGGAACAGATTTGCTGGCAAGACTTATGACCCTGTGGAGGACCCATGCTGGAGCAGCTTGTGAGGAAGTGCAGCCCACAGGAAGGACTCATGTTGGAGAAGTTTGTGGAGGACTCTCTCCTGTGGGTATGACCCCACACTGGAGCACCTGAAGAGAGTGAGGAGTCTTCCTCCTGAGAAGGAACAGAGGCAGAAACAAAATGTGATGAACTGACTGCAATCTTCATTCCCTGTCCCCCTGTACCACACTGAGGGAGGAGGTAGTGAAAATTGGAAGTAAAGTTAAGCCTAGTAAGAAGGAAGGGGTGGAGGAAAGGTGTTTTAAGGTTTATTTTTTACCTCATTATCTCATTACCCTTCTTTGATTGATTGGTAAGAAATTAAACTAATTTCCTTGAGTTGAGTATGTTTTGCTCATGATGGTAATTGATGAGTGATCTCTCCCTGTCCTTACCTCAACTCATGAGCCTTTCATTATTTTTTCTCCCCTGTCTGGTGGAAGAAAGGAGTCATACACTAGCTTTGGTGAATCAATCCACCACAAAACATTTGGCTGTTTGCCAGCTATGGCACTGCATGGCTGGCAGCATATGCTATGCTAGAAGATGCTATGGGAATCATTAGGGCAGGCCACAGCATTCACACACCTCATCTGTTATTGCCTATCCACTAAACACTATTTGCTAAACACATATTTTCAGAAAAAATCACAAAATGTGTTCTATTTTAGCTCCACCAGCTACTTTTATTACCCTTAAAGGTCTGGAATAAACTCAGGCAGTACTAGAGAGTCATATTTTTAAAGTAATTTCTTGGGGAAAGAGGTCTTTGTGAGATGTGCATTATGGAATAATGTTTTTCTAAAACGATCTTGCTGACTTGCAATACATAATCTCCAATTCCTCACCTGGTATGTGTCTGAAATGTGAGAATCTCTCCATTTTTTTATTCTACCCTTCTGTAATTATCTGGCATCCCTTCTCTCTCATCTCAGAGCAGGCATGTCTTGTCCTGTTCCTTGTTCCAGCCCTGCTAGTAATAAAAAGAGAGTTATACAGCTCTGAAGAGGTCTTAGATTGCCTTCATCTGGATTGTTATTTGTAAGCCTTGCACATATTCCTAACATGTCCCGTACTCTCAGTGTAAAGACTCTTTATAGCTCTTTTCCTCAGCAACATACTCATGCTATAATTACCTATGTTAGAAAAATAATGTCCAAAATCATGCTTTTAAGTATATATCAGTGATGTAAAAACTCAATGAGAAATCTGGAGGTGAAATTCAAGTGTGATATGTAGGAATGTAAATTAAATCTAGGTTCAGATGTGCTGCTTTTTTCCCTCTGTCAAGTCATTTGTCACTGCCTCTGTGGTAGAAGTACACTGACCTTGCTAGAGCAAGAGTCCAATTTGACATGATGAATCCTACAAACTTTTGGGGCTTTTCATTAAATCTTCTCCAGTTCAGCATTCCTTATTGTGCTCATTGGAGACAGAAACATTTTTGTAGCAAGTATAAGGTGAATTTCCTCAGTAGATGTACAAAAATGGGTAGATAACGAAGGGCTTCCACTGTGAGTCATATACAGAAATACAAGATAAAATGGATGCTTTAGACCTTCCTGAAAATTCCTGTAACATTTTCCCCCTTGTCAGCTAGACTCTTCTTTTCTTTATCTCTCAACAGATACCTGTTTCTGTTTGTTTCCACTCCACATGGATCAGCTGTATGCAGTGAAAACAAGCCTTACATTAAGCACGCTTAAACGCTACGCTTGTTTTTCAGGTCTGGTAAAGGTTCTCTTTCTGATTTTCAATTTTATGGTTGACAACTTGCTAGAAATATTCTTCAGTGAACGCTAGCTTTTTGCTAATTATGACAACTGACAGAAAGAGTTCCTGACTATGCTTTCATTTTTGTAAACAACAAACAAAGCTCCCAGTAATTAGCATGGATTGATGCACTAGGATGAAACCATGAGAGCCGTACTTATCACTAGGAAGCATTGTTTTGTCAAACCTGAAATTCTTTGTAGGTGTATTTGCTCTGCTAAAACTTTTCCAGGGGAGATTTCTCAGGGAAAAGTGTAATTTTTAGTCAAAACATACACAACAGCCTCCAGAAGGACTGCAGTTCAGGTACTGCATGCTCACTGGGGACGCAGAAGACAGTTTAGAGGTTTTTCAGGGACTGTGATGAGGATCTCCCATGTCCTCGGTAGCGGCTTCATCCATGGACAAGATGCAATATTTTGGCAGGCGCTTTCCAGTTGTGCAGATCTATCCTCCGGAGACATGTGGGGCCCGGGAATAGCTCATGCCATGGGAGGGGTGACTTGCATAGGGGTCTTCAAACAAGCTATGCTATCACAACTGTCTGTGAAGGCAGAGCACTCAAACTTTTAGCTGAGCTCCTCGGAAAGTGGGCTCTGTCTAGGCCATGTCAGGCCCCCTGTGTTAGACCCAGCTACTCAAGGCCATGTCTGACATGGAGCAGGAGAGAGGTTGTGACACTGCACTGCAAAGAACTGGGATACAGCTCTGCTTGAAGAGGAGCACAAGACAGCTGCATGAGTGTCTTGCCAAGCGTAGGAGGCTTGTCAGATCTCTGTTTGAGGATTTTTCTCTCTCTCCTTGAACATTTTCAAGTGGTCTCAGTTTTGTTGCTACAAAATTGAATTCTCATTTTTTTAGACAGCCTGAGCAGCTGCTTTCAGTTGAAAAGAGAGTCATCATCTTTCTACAGTTCTTTATTTCCTTACTCTCTTCTTTGTTAGTAAGAGTTCATGTAGGCAATGCTTTAATTGTTCTGAGATTTCATCATGTAAGAATTAATGTTTTGGTGTATCATATTCTAAAGCACAGGGTGTCTGGTATAAGTGAATGTGCAGATGCTAGCTCTGTCCCACACTATATTGTAAATTTGCTTTCAACAAGTGAAGCTAAATAATATCCATGGGAAAACTGCATTGGTGGATACTGGCTGTGCATTCCAAATTTCCTTTTAACAGAAGCTATTCATATATTTGTGGCACTTAAAAAAAAAAAAAGCTGTTAATGTTTTGTTCCTTGCAAATCTTATAATTCAGCTCTTCAATTAGCATCTCCAGGAGCGGAAAGGGAAAGATGATCCTGCAGATATCCTGAACAAGCACTTGGCAAACTGAAGCCTGCTCCCAGACACTGTCACAGATACATGTTGGAAGATCAAAGAAATCAGGTGAGCAAAATATGCAAGGTAGTTTCAAGCAAGGTTAATCTGGAAATGCTAAGGCACCTATTTTCCCCGAGGCGTTGGGTGCCAGTACATTTTAAGAATTATACTGGGGGCATATCTGCATTTTCAGATACCTTTACAAAGGTGGTCTATAGGATTTAAGAAATTTCACAGCTGTAATGGTACCACCTCTTGCTGTCTGAAGAAACTGTCTTGCTATGGGTTTGAGTGTGATGAGTAGTTTGGACCAAGAGCCCTCAACCTGCGGTACATGGTTGCAGACAAAACTGGTTTGAAGCATGAATCAAGACCTAATATAAAAGACACATAGAGACTGAACCAGGGGAAACCATGTTTCTATACATGAAAATCTTCCATGACTTCGGTAGTGCAGTGATGGGGTGGGGATAAATGCGTTCCTTGAAAATAGATTTTATAATTTAAAATCTGACTTTTTAAGTAACCCAAATAGCACAAGACGTGAGTGTGAGGATAAAGCTAGCATATGACAGGATATAAAATGTTGAATGATGTATTTGCATAATTTTAATTCTGCCCAGAAAACTTATGGAAAATGGATTTCCTGTGTAGGAAAAGTTTTGCTTCGAAAACATATCTTTCTCTTTTGTAATTCGTGCTTGGGACTAAAATGGTGCTTAAAAATAACAGCAGCAACTTATGCAATTTAGTAATTGTTTGAGATAAACAAATATAATTTTATTCGTTTTAAGAATTTACTGAAATAAAATGGCAAGGTATTTAGCATGCAAGCTAACTATGCTGATCTTTGTTTAAAATGCAGTATGACACACGTTTTCTCATGGGCTCCTTCTGGTGTTTATTGTCCCAAATGTTGATGAGTTATTTAGTTTGCCACACTTTTTTTATTTTTTTTTTAAAGAGCTTCAAAACTGCATAATTTTATCTAATTTTTTGGCTCCTTTGAAAGAGTTTTGCCATATGTTGTAGGTGCATGTAATAGTTCAGGTGAGCCATATATGCAGCCTTTGACCTTTCCGAGGACTGAGGTGGCTGTAGATATGGTTTAGATAACCCCAAAGCCTTCTGTAAACACGCTGTGAATCTTCACTCTTAAGTTTTATATCATCTCTCATGCTTGGTTTATCCTTCACCTGATATATAAGGATTTTGAGATAAAAATCAGAAGGTAGCCATTTAAAATTGTTAATATTTTAGAGACCTCTTCCTTGAGTCTGAAGGCTTTACAACATGTCTCTACTCCTTAGCTCACCAATGCAAGTGTGGAGATAAATATATGGGTAAGCTGATGAAAATCACGTGGTTTAGACATATTGTAGAGAATTGAGCGTTGTAGAGACACCTATATTTGCAGAAGAATACCTAATTTTCATTAAAATATGTAGAGTCTGTAGACTCTACTGAACTTTGTCATAAGAATACAGGAATTAATGCTTTTTAAAAACAGGGAATACACTCTTTTAAAGCAAAATACAGTTCTCACACTTATAATGAGCAGTTTCCAAGTATCTCATACAGAAGCTACTCTTTTTTTAATTGATTATTTGCTTTTAAATAATATCCTGACTTGGGAACCAAAAGATTGTCAAAGTCTCAGAAGAACTTGTCCACTAAGTGAAGCAAAAACAATAGCTGCTAAGAAACACCTTGAACACAAACCTATGGTTTAGTAGCAGAACAGACATATTCAGAACTAGGATCTTTCATTATTTTTCTGTACCAACCTATACCTTTCACAAGTCTCCAATCATGAAGCTGAAGCTAAAGTAAAATAAGACATATTGATAAAACCAATTCCAAAGCACTTCAAACCCACTTGCCTATTATTGTGCTGCTTTTTATGGGTTTCAGAGGTTTATTAAATTTAGAGGCATATCAAAAGTGCCCTCTATAAGATGATATTTAATGATAAAATAAATGCTTATTTTGTCAGTTCACCACCCAGATTTTACATTTATTGATAACTTGTCCAGAGCTCTAGGAAATGAAGTTATTCTGGTTTTTTTTTTCCAGTTTTCTGTCTTTCAAATGATATTTTATGCTGAATTATATATACCAGGACTGTAATGACATTGACTCATTTTTTTATCCAGCTTCTGTGCCAGAATTTTTTTCCTTTTTTTCTATTATTACGATTTTTATCTCCTGACAAACACTCCTTACTCAAATGTTTATTTATATTTTGGTGTAGGAAGCTTTTTGCTAAAGTTTGGTGCTGTTGACTACAACCTTCCCTATCTATTCACTATTCCTACCTTTGGCACTCTTTCTTCCATGCTTTGTACCATCAGTATTCTTAGACTACTAGTATGAGAGAGTGAACAGGGAAGGAAAAGTTTCCATTAATCTTTTCATGCTTTTAGTTATAGAATTCCTGTTCTTCCCAAGGACAAATGTAAAACTTCACCAAAGCCAAAATGAGGCAAAGGAAGTGGAATATGAGAGAACAATATAATTAACATAAAAGAATATTACAGAATATGAAGTCGCTGTGATATCTCCAGGGATTTTTTATTTTTGGGCAGTAGAGCTTGTCACTGTTGGTGTTTGTGATATTGTTTGTGGGTATTTTTGCAGGATTGAAATGTCACGTCAATTTCCATGGATTATTCGTCTGTTATTTAAAAGTTCTGGACTGAAAAAAACAGCCCTCAGACTGGTGACAACACTGCCAACCAAATTCAGGCTCTAAAGTCTTTGTTCAGGATCTGAGAAGCTTGCTGATTTTTTCCAATAAAATATGGAATCTAAGTGAATTGACTGTCTCTAAAGTAGTTCATGGTAGATTTCTGTAATTCAGTACTCTAATATGTCCATTTCAATTTATGTGGGATTTATCTTGACTGGGAGTAATGAATACTAGTATGATAATGTAAATTAAAAATGCAAACATAAACACTTATAGTTGTGGTTCATTTTGAGAGCAGACTACAGCCACAGTACTTTTTTTTTGGGGGAGGGAGGGATTGTTTTTTCTTCTTACCTTCCATTCCAGGCTTATCTTCTTGCTTTTGTTAAAAAGTGAACTTTTACTTTTGAATTGAACATTATAGAATTCTAAAAGTAAATGATTTAGATACTCTTTTTCTTCTGGAAGAATATCCTAGCCACGTAAATATACTATATTCCTGCTGAAAATGGTTATACCTGTGCAAACACAAAGGTAAGAGAGACTGTGCAGGTCAATGTCACACTGGGGACCAAGATGCTTCATGATTAAAACATATACATGAGAGTCTGGTAAATTAGACAGTACTCAAATCTGCACCAACCTGATCACACAGTTGTGGTCCTTAACTTAAAAGCTTGAGTAAATATTTGCTTTTGTCTCTCTAATGATCATTGATCATAATTGATCTAATTGATCATCTATAATCATCTAATTGATCATAATGATCATATGCAATTATAATTGCATATAATTTTACAGTAGAAATTAATCTTTTATTAAAAATGAGAAAAAAGAAATCAAGTTGGTTTTACTCTGGTTATGAATAGGGCTAAAAACCAGAGGAACAATATTTGTAAACAGAACACAGCAATATGGAAATATTGCATCAGTGGCATGGAGTGGAACAGAACTGACTATGCCCTCAGTTTAAAAAAAAAAAAAGTCTGTAATTTAAGGTTATACAAATAAACCTTTCCGTTGTTTTTTTCTTTTTTGCCAGCGTTTGCCTGAGAATGGACTTTCGGAAAACGCTTAATCTGGCAAGGAAAGCTTTAAAATAATTCTCCCATATTTAACAAGTCATTGGAGTAAGAGATAGGGATGACACGTTCATCATAATTTGCGTTAGTGGAGACAGAATGTATTCACAAAGGCTACTTTTGGTTTGCTTGGGCTCACTGGCTCAGGTTTCCTCGAAAGGCGACAGAGGCAGAGCCGCTCTAACTCATCCATGAGGGGAATGTATCTTCCTCCTTTGCCTGCAAGAGAATAATAAAGAGTCTGACCTCATAAGGCTTGAGTTAGCCTTGGCTGGCTTGTGTACACAGGCTGAAGGTGAGGGGCAGAGTTGCCGTCTCTAGAGTGAGCGATGTATTGCAGCTCACACCTAAAGAAGAAAGGGACTAAATCCAAGCTGTTAGAGCCAGTATCACTGGAGGACTTCTCACGTCTCGAGTAGTTATGCAGGTTGCCTAGGCAATTTTCAATTATTATACATGTAAGAATTGCTGGCGCTTTGATGAAATAAGACATTTAGCTTTAAATTATGTGGTTCCTTTTATTAAACAGCGAGAAACCATGGGTGACAAAACATGCATTTGTTAAGGTCTCAGTAAAAGTGCTTTGGAAAAATGAACATGAGGAGAAAAAAACTGTGTGTACATTTCCCAGCCAAGTGGTTTAGCAATATGTTTTTATGGGTTTTGCAATGAAGATCTCTCAGAGGAGGGCATAGCAAGGCAAGGAGTTCTTCTCTAAGTATAAGGTAGATCCAAGAACCGGATAATTCTGAAAGCTTCCAGCTGCCAGGTAGTTCAAATACTGTAGTTAAACTTATAGGGCCAATACGTGTTTCTGCATCTGTGTCAAAAGAGGGACATGATTAAAAGGCCTGTAATAGAAATGTTAATTTTTTGATCCCTCTCAGACTAGCAGTGATGATATCGATGTCACTGTGACTGGACTGCTGAAGTACTTCTTCACACATAGCAGAGTATAATGCAACCTGGGAAATTTGATTTTCACAAAAATTAGAAATTTGTCTACCAAAACCAAATACATCTGAATGCTGTAAATATTGCTGGGAGGAAATATCAGTAGGTTTTTCAATTTAACAACTGCATATGTATCATTTCTGCTATAATAGAAAAAAAATTCATGTGACAGTGTAGGAATAAATAAGCTCATGCTTTGCCTGCAGGAAAAACAGTGAATTTTTTTTAACTTTTGTAATTTTATTCATACATAATTCAAATAGGAAGAGACTTTACATAAGAAGAAAAACTTGTTTAAACAGATTTTTTTTCAAGCTCATGTACCAAAATGAAACCATTACATATGTGAATATTTCCTACATCTAAGTACACATGATTAATGAAATCTAGACTAGAAGGTGGAAGCCAGGGTAGTCCAGGGAATGAGTAGTCCAGGGACTAGTGGTAGGCAGAAGTCCTACAAATAAAATCCTTGAATAAATTTGGTTTTCTCACATTAGAGAAAAAACACTGAGAAACGCAGAAGTCATGACTTAGGAGAGGTCGTGTCAAAGAGAAAATGAAGAATTGTATGAGAACTTTCTAATTGTAAGGGACATTTATAAGCTGCATGGGTTGTCTTGGGAGGACATAGAGTCTCCACCATTGGACTTTAGGAACAGACTTTTGGTAAGGAGTGAACTACTTGCTCCTGCCTCATAGAGAAGGTCAACTAAAATCCCTTGCAGCTTTTTATCAATGATTTCTACACATAAAGCTGCTTTTTAATACATTATGAAACATTACTGTTTGTAAACTAGTTAGCTTCATATTAGATCTACTGAAAATTTTGGATTGTTCTTAGCTGTTGAAAATGTATGTACATTAGAATTGTATTGAAGTCCATGAGCAAATGATCTACTGAATTCCATTAAAAAAAAAATATTATTTATTGTGATTATTTATTATTAAGCAGTGTGAAACTAGAATTAATGATGAATTTGAAATATTTGGCAGTGATGCTCTCTGCTGTGTTCACTACATGTTCTTGACACTCGAAGTAAGTTTCACTGATGTTAAACTTATTAACATGCTGACTTTGGAAATTTCCTCTCCACTCCCATTTAAGAGACTCATTTGTAAGTATGCTTGCTTTTCATTTGGATGTTTGGACATAGAGCAACAGTGTATTTTGCTTTATTTACAAGTCAGTCTGATTCTGATCTCACATAAATTGCCATAAATAAGCATTTTAGCTGTACACTAATGTAAGAGAAATAAAAACCAGTCTTCCTTGAAGAGGTCAATTGGATACCTTTCTGTATTAAATGGGCCTATTAAAGTAATCTTATCAAAAGAAAATAGTAAATAAAAGCAAGTTCTCTAGGGAAAGAAATGAATCTGTTTTTTTCCAATGAATTGCAAGAAAAAATGTGTAGCTGATAATAAAGTCAAAGAATCATAATCATAAAGAGCATCTCATAACAGAGAAATTGTTGTGTCCCATCTGATTTTAACCACTAATGCATAAGTACATCTTTGCCAGGACTACTGTTTTTATGAACCCAAAACTTCTGTTTCTAGTTTTGTTATCCTGTGGAAAATGAAGATCAAAACTCAAATATCCCTTATGATTTTTGTTGTGATTTATTAATTTTCAAGGAATTTGCCTTGCATCAAGAATTCTAGATCTGACTTGAGATTTTTCATACATTATTAAAATTTTTTCTGGGTTTAATACAGGCAAGTCCAGAGAATAAACTAGAAGATCACACTAAGCGAGTGTCATTTAAAGTTGACTGCTTAGATTGCAGTGAACATCTTCAGGGATGTTTTTTCTTAGAACTAAGACAGCCTTAATTTTGTTTTGCTTAATTAACCTTGAAAATTAATTATGCCATACCATATTGATGTCACTTTAATTTTGAATGAAAGTGTCCACTCAGAGATTTGATTCTGTTTAATTAATGTGTTCAAGTTTGTAGCTAATTTATCTGTTTCAAATTAAATTTCCTGAGTAGCAATATGCAGTCCAGCTCTCTTTTAAAACTGTCTGTGGAAAGTCAGCAATAGCTTCTATGGAGACCGCTAAGTAAAATCTATATATTCACATATGCTCTAGATGACTTTGAATATACTTTGTTATCTCTAATACCTGCTGTGATAATTGCAAACTGCAGTTCATTATCTTTCATTCTTTTCCCTAGTATGAATAAAACTAGTTTTAACAGGGATGTGAATTACCACTGTTTTATGTTATGTAGTCTACAAAAGCATTCTCCAAAGTCCTTGACCTCCTTTGTGGTTGCAACAACTTGTAGGAAAATCACCATGCATTTGTTTTTAGAGTTTGTTAAGTCTTCCAGAGTTCTGCGTACTTTTTTTTTTGTTACCTTCATTCTTAGTTCCTGTAGACACTTTTTTCCTACTGTTTACTGTTTTACTTTGAACCATGCAAAACAACATGCTCTCAGAACTCCACCTTTATTTTGCCCCCTCTATTTTGTCAGCTCCAAGTCTTTACATAGACCTCATAACTCGAAAATACCCTCTGAATAAACGTCCCTAATCAAGACAAGTGTGGTGCCATTAACTTCCGGGCTGAGTTATTTCTATTTATATCTATATTGATGTAAAGAGAACCCATTCTCCCTGGTACATCTGTGTCAAAATCGTCATTCAATCATGAGTTCATCTTTGTTTATGCTTCTAAATAACTGATAAATCTCAGTGCTTGCAAGTGAGCTTATCCTAAATATTATCAGTTTTATTTCCTCCATGATCCCCAGAAGTCTTATTTTAGTCCCCAGAAGTCTTATTTTAGTCCCCAGAAGTCTTCGCTATCTTCAGTTCATTTTGGCATTTCTCTACAACTTGGCATTCAGCTCTCTCTGTCTACCTGAGAGATCCAGGGTGGCTGCCCTGCTGACCTGGGCAGAAATGTCACCTACAGCTTTGCCCTCAGCACTTCAAAGTGAAGCAAGGGACTAGAGGAATTGGATCTTACAATTGCTCTCTGTCACATTCCCCATCCTGTAGACTGGGAATATGGGGCTCAGTAATACTTCCTCAGCACAGCGTACTGAGTTAGCAAAATGTTATTTGTGACATTCACTTTTCAGCTTATTTAGTATGGATATTTAAAAAATAAAATTATGGTAACTCAGCAAAATAAGTTTTTCGTGGGGGTAACCATGATCTGTTGTGAACATGCTAAAATATTATGCCATATACTTTAAGCTACAATGTTAAGCTAGAGCCTCGAAAGGCTAAAAAAGGTTGTCTGCTGTAGTAAACCTATTAATTTTTCAGGCAATTTACATTTTTCTTAATGCTAGGTCTAGCATGCTATAAATTGCTTGATTAAGTTAGAATTAAGTTTAAGATATGTATGTACTAAAGCACAGGGAGTTTGTTGCAAAATGCCAGTTAGTTTAGATAAATATACTTATGGAAAAGGATTCTCCTCATTGACACTTATTCCTTTTTAAGCTATGAAATTATTATCAAATATGATTTCAGATTTTCAATAATGAAATGAAGTTGTGAATCAAATTTCTTTTTATTATGAAAAGTAGGCCTTTGTTTACCTTTCCTAGCTACTTTTCTAGTCTAAACTGTGCTTTTAGGCTCCTCCAGCAACCAGTGGAGCAGACCTTCAAGGGAGTAATCTATCCTTTCCTACAACCAGTGGGATAAATAATCATCTCAAGCATGTGTTTTTGAAAGCAATCTGTTTTTTATATGAGTAAAAATAAGTGAGCTGAATCTTACTTGCTATTTCTAACATATAATGAAAAACCCTAAACCCTCCCACAGAAACATCCCCAACCAAACCCAAGATGAAACATTTTATTTAGATAATCTCAAAGGGAAATAAACACTGAATGGAAATAATTTAAAGGCTTTAAATGGCATAGATGGTTTAATAAATGTTAATGATTTTGATAGATTTTTCAGGATCAGAGGATTTCTTTCACATTTGGTTCTAGAATTAGCTATGCCTGCTGCATTATCAAATAGTGTGGCTTAGTATGAGTGGACTTATAGAACGAAATGGCTGGTACTGGGAACCCAATGCTTACAACATACGTCTTTCAGGGGCATTTCCCTTTGTTTTGCCCTGGGATGCTTGCCTGTGGCTTCTGTGCCTGTTAGCAGCTGGAACATAGGGGAAATTATCTTCTGGACCCATCTGGCAGATTGGCTGACAGATGTGTCTTCACAAGCCTGAGAGCTCTGCAATGACCCTGTGAGGTGAGGCAGAGATGTGAGAACAGTGATTCTATCTCAGAAAGCACACTCTTTGCAGGAACTGAATTGCAGTGTAGTCATATATGCAAAGTTTTCCTTACTGAGGTCTAGATAGCCTCTGTTTAGCTCTGGACACATCCCATGGTGTTGGCTATGTGGGGAGCCTAAGGCACTGTAGTTAAGTGCTTCAGTTAAACCTATTGGATCTAGAAGTACAGATTGTTTTACTCTAGACACTGTTTGGGAAAAGACCTAAATCACAGGAAATACCACAGGTCTGAGCAGCAGAGAAGGGTTGTGCCAGGCCTTTGGAAATCCCTCTAAAGATGCGAACCATTAGAACACATCAAAACCCCTCTTTTTTTCTACATATAAATCTGTGAATTCACCAAAAGTAAAGTGAACTAGAACTTGTTTTTCAAAAGTTAGATCGATCTCACATTTTGATGGCAAAGGCAAGCCAGAAAATTATTATTTTTAAGAATCACAGAATCACTAGATTGGAAAAGACCTCCAGGATCATCGAGTCCAATCATTCCTATCAACCACTAAACCATGTCCCTGAGCATCTCATCCGCCTGCCTTTTAAATATCTCCAGGGATGGTGACTCGACCACCTCGCTGGGCAGCCTCTGCCAGTGCCCAATGACTCTTTCAGTGAAAAATTTTGTCTGATATCCAGCCTGAACCTCCCTTGGCGGAGCTTCAGGCCATTCCCCCTTGTCCTGTCCCCTGTCACTTGGGAGAAGAGGCCAGCTCCCTCCTCTCTACAACCTTCTTTCAGGTAGTTGTAGAGAGCAATGATGTCTCCCCTCAGCCTTCTCTTCTCCAGGCTAAACAACCCCAGTTCCTTCAGCTGCTCCTCGCTCCTCGTAAGACTTGTTCTCCAGCCCCCTCACCAGCTTTGTTGTTCTTCTCTGGACACGCTCCAGAGCCTCAACATCCTTCTTGTAACGAGGGGCCTGGAACTGAATACAGGATTCAAGGTGCGGTCTCACCAGTGCCGAGTACAGAGGGAGAATAACCTCCCTGGACCTGCTGGCAACACTGTTTCTGATACAAGCCAAGATGCCGTTGGCCTTCTTGGCCACCTGGGTACACTGCTGGCTCATGTTCAGTCAGCTGTCAACCAACACCCCCAGGTCCTTCTCCTCTAGGCAGCTTTCTAAACACTCTTCCCCCAGTCTGCAGCACTGCATAGGGTTGTTGTAGCCCAAGTGCAGGACCCGGCATTTGGCCTTGTTAAACCTCATCCCATTGGTCTCAGCCCAGCGGTGCAGCCTGTTCAGGTCCCTTTGAAGAGCGTCCCTACCCTCCAGGAGATCCACAGCTTGGTGTCATCCACAAACTTACTTAGGATGCATTCGATCCCCTCATCCAGGTCATTGACAAAGACATTGAACAGGGCTGGATCCAGCACTGAGCCCTGGGGGACATCACCTGTGACCGGAAACAACAGACTGGTGGATATAAACATTCTGGGATATAAAGCCTCATGCAATGAGTAGCAGAGAATGGATTCTGAAAAGCTATCAGGTTTTTATTTTGACAAAAGAGATTTGGTTTGATCTGGAGTTCGAAGTGTGAGGTTCAGGGAACTGTTAGATCCTTTTCTAACTCTAATAGGTAGTTCTGCTGTGCAATCTTGTTTTCACTGAATCTGTGTTCACTGCTGACTGAATTCAAATGGAGTTTCTCAGTGCACAAGAAACACTCTCAATCCATCTGTTCCTCAGTGTCTCCATCTTCAGAACTGAAATAAAAACTCTTTGATATTCTGTGTTTTGTTGTTTTAAAATATCTGAATGCTCTGAAATTGGCAAACTTTCCTTCCTTCTTTGTTATGAATGTCTCAAAAGCAGGACATAAAATAATTCAGCAAAGTAAGCAACCATGTTTTGAAAGAATTTTGAAAAAGCTTTGCTCCACATAAGAACCAGGGTGTCTCTGTTTTTGCAGTTCAGCCATCTGTCATGTCTCTTGGCTATCAAATTCTCAAAGATCCTGATGATGTTCAGTTGATTTGTTGATTTCTCATGTCTCTCCATATTGTGTTATGACTATGGCAGGATTTGGGAGTGTGGGCTCCTTTTTGTAAAAAATGACTTTTACTGATTTTTAGCAACATCCTTGCATTAATTAAATTTAATTCAATTTAATTCAGTTTCTACCTTAATTTGCCATAATTATTTGCTTCTTTTTAATTTTTATTATCAGCTTTCAAAGAAACATGTATTTGCAAGCATAGATTTTATCTTTTCATCTTTCCTAGCCTTCCTCTTACTGAGTAAAATTTCTGAAGTTTTTTTAATTGATTTATGCATTGTAGCTCACTTTATATGGTGGGATTTTAAGTTTCTGTAGTAGTAAAATAGTAATTTCCTCAGGAAATGCTTTAGCAACTGACTGAAAAACATACAATAGAGTTTATTTCAAAACACTCTAAAATCAATGAGAGTCTTTACATAGGTTTTTAGATTCCTTGTTGATCACCCTTTCCAAGTACATCTTGATTTTCCAAGCAAATCTCTGCTGCGATTGAGAGACGGGACGCAGCTTGATGCAAGCAGGTGTCGTCTTTATTGTGCAGCTAACATATATTTATACTACTAGTTACAGATAATTAAGGCTCATACATATTGCAAAAAGCAAGCTCATTATTGGTTACATCGTTAAAGGCCAACTCCTCCTTAAGATACATTTTTGTGGTTCTTTGTACTTCTTTATCTAAATCCTACTGATCTATAACAACTATGCTCAAGGGCACTGTGGCCTTGCTTATAAAGATTTTACCAAGAAACTAATGAGAGACTAGAGACTGCCTACGCGTCCAGGTTCTTATCTCACTCCTTCCCAGGGCCTGTGGCCGACAAGTTCCAGCACATCCCCTTTAAACAATCCTTCTGTACTTTTTCCACAACCTGTCAGGCCCTGTGCTACAAATCTCTAGTACAAAAATGTAAATGTAGCAACTCTTTGGGCCTGCATTTGTAGACATATATGCTCATTTTTCCAGTATAATCTAAAAAGCTCTGTCATCAATTACAGAAGTAGGCTTGATCCTTTCCCCAGTTAAAAATGGCTGTAAAACAGAAGTGGAGTTGTGTGGTGGAAGGACAAGGTGGTAAAACAAGAAACGTTCCAGTGACTTTAAAAATAAGCAGCCCACAAGACACCCAAGACCTTACTGAACTGGAACAAGGAACTTTTTCCTCTACGTTACAGGAGAAACTCTTGCAGTGTGACTTCATCAAGTGGAGAGAATGCAGGTGTTGCGGAAGGGTTTCTGGATGAGTGTAGGCATGCCATAAATGTAAAATGGAGCAGAGTTTTAAAAAAGCAATGTATGAAAATTATTAAAGGGCTTGCAAAAGACAGGAGCAAGCTAATTAAGCAGGAACATTGCAAAAAACTTGGTATAAGTAATTGGAAACTACTATGAGTCCATGTATAGATTCATGTGTTTTTATTGTCCTCACTCTGATTTTCTTCAGTATTGAGACTGTAACATTTCATTAAGAACTGCGGCTACTGTAATCCTGTGTATGTATTACTGTTAGTTGTTCGTAATATGGTGTGATTTCCTCTTGCTCAGTTGTTAAACTTGTCAGACTATAGACTATATATGATTTGTTGAAAACTGTGGATCTGCAATAAGAAATAAGAATCTCTTCACTACCTTGTTTCTAAGGGAAACATATCTTGAAAGACCAAATGTAAAAACATTCTGTGTTTCCTCTCCTGGGAGGCCTTTTTGAAAAGTGAAATGCATTTCTGCTTAAAGCTCTATGAAAGTCATTATTTGCTTCTGCAGGCTTTGAATGGGCCAACTCGGACTCAGATATTTTCAGGAGTTACGTCCAGTGGTAAAAATCCAGCTAACAATGGCCCTGCAGAATCAGCTCCAGGATAGATTGAATACTGTGCTGAGGAGGCTGCTGCTGACTATTATCTAGGGTTGGGGACATTCCGGGTTTTTCTCCCATTCCCTAATGGGCTAGTGTATTGTCAGTGTTATGTAAACCTGTTGAAAACACGAGATTTCAGAAAGGAGAGTGTACCAATCTGCTTAACCCTTTAACCTTCAATATTGCAAGGATGAAAATATATCAGCCAGCTCACCAGAGTACAGTACACTGAGAAATCATGCAAGGGCAATTAATACTTGTCCAGCTGGCTCTACATACCTTTCCACTTAAATTATTACTAGCACTCTCACAAAGACAATCAATCTTGTCTAGCTTGCTGAGTTTGAATCAGAGATTCCTTTTAAATCCCTCTTAACAGTTAGTGAGATTCCTGAGACTTGTATATGTGCAAACAAGTCAATTTTATTGAGAATAATTGATTGTAACATCTTGTAATTAAATAAGGGTTCATGGCGGCTGGGGACAAGATGCTCTTTGCAAAAATATATTGAAGATCAACTACCCAAGCACAGATAGGAGTGATATGCAGGTAAAAAAATGTGTAGTTAAGGTCAAAGTAAAGAGAGATACTCATAATTAGCTTCATGTCAATATATATATATATTTGGCACACAAAGGTCTTATTCCAGGTGACATTCTAGTAGGGGCAGGGGAGATGGGGTCCGACCCACGGGCTGATCCCAAAGGTTTCAATGACATTTTCCCCTCACAACTTTTCCCTTTTTTTACACTTTTATAATAACTTGCACCTTCAGGGCAGGGTTTCAGGTGGAGCTTGAATGACCGAAGTTGTCATGTTGAACCATGATGATTGTTGAAGTAAGGAGTTGTTCTGGGAGCTGTTTGCCTCAGAGATGGGGAGAGGGTGTTTTACTGTTATAATGATATAACAAGTACAGGTCAGCTGGAGAGCAGGATTGTGAGAGCAGCAGCTGCAATTAGTCTTCTTGGAAAATAATTGGACTGTTGTATGAGGATTCTTGCTGATCCTTGCTGATATCAGGGGCTGGCTATGCCTGTCCCCACGCATCCAATCCCTCACCTCGCAGGGCAGGAGGTGATTGCTGCATTCTTTTCTGATAAAACATGTGCTGCCCCTATGCATGTTCCATCTCCACTGACTTTGCTTTTAAAGAAAATAAATGCCTTCTTGTACTTACCCTAAGGGGCATGGGGGGTGGGGGGGTGCGGGCAGTATTCAGTTCCATTTCTCCGCCCATTTATCTTTGTTCCTGCATTTATCTTTATTCCCACACCATAGAGTTTTGCAAAGTTACCAAAAGTCTTTCAACAGCAAGTGCAAATCTTAGCATAAGAAGCATTTGTAAATATGGAAGGTACTTGGCAGAAGTACCACATGACCATTAAATGCAGTTTTCTTCAGATTCTGAGTTTTTCTTACAAAAAAAGACAAAGAAGGAGATTTCTGCTGAATGCGCTCGAAGTCTTGCTTCTGGCTCAGGTACTAAGTAACTAGATGTGCTAATTATGATGTTTAAGACCAACTGGGCTCCATGTAAAACAGGATGACTGGCAGCTAATAAAGGGGGTAAGACAGTAAGATAAGAGTCTACAGTCTAAGAATAACGAAGGACTGAAATGAACAATGTATGACAGTAATGAAAAGAACAATTTTCCTCTCCTAACACAGGCACAGAAAAGTATCTTCAGATCTGGCAGAAAAGCCAAATTATTTCAGCTGCATTCTGAACTTGGCCTCCTATCATTTGCTTGGAAAATGTCTTCATATAAGAATAGATGTGATAGCAATGAGAAAGATTTCAGGCAAGAAGAAAATAGTTGCTTGTACATTAAAGAACAGACAAAATTATAGTTAAAACAACAAACCTCTTGAATTCCTGATTGGATTTTCAGTATTTGCAAGATGGACTGTGAATAGTAAGAGAAATAAAAAATCTCATATTTTAAATACTTAGTAACACGTAGAAGGAAAATTCAGTACGCTTTTTTGCTAAGCTTCTAAAACCAGACACAATTGTTTCAGTCATGTTAACAGATTGGGTTAAATAAACAAATTTGAGAAGTTGATGCTTTGCAGAATGTGATGATGGAAACAAAGGAAAGGAAGAAAAATGTGAAATCTGACTTCTGCCCTTCATAGATGGCACTGTGGGGTTGAATTCCTCAAAATAAGTTGATGGGAGAGCTGCAGAGCCTGTAGCTGCTCTAAGAACATGGGTTTGTGTGGGCACCAACATAAATATGTTCTACATGCAGTGATGGGAATGAATGTAGCAGGTCCCTATGAGCGTATCCCAGCTTCTTTTGGCAGTAAAGGCATTAATAAGTTGGCTAAAGCTCTATATGCTAAAGTATGCCTCATATATTTTCACACAAAAACCCAAAAATTGCCTTAATAGTATATTTTTATTTTTATCTGTTTCACACTTTAATACCATCATGAATGAAAGACAGTGTTCACATTAGGGTATTCTTGATAGTCTGCAAGCAACCACAACTGACTTTCTGTCTCTCTCAGAGTAGCTGTGAGGAGCAGATGATCAGGGTCATAACAGTTCCAGGAGATTACTGAAAAGAAGAGAAGAGGCTGAAAGACACTGGAAGCCCAGAGGCATCTTTGCAGCTCAGTGTTGATTCCACAGGTTTTGCCACTGTCACTTCTGTCCATTCAGTTGGAGCTGTTCAGCCCAACCCACACACTGTTGGCTACAATTAAATACACGTGCCAAGCATGACAAATAGACAGGATTAATCATACTATGTGAGAAACAGATTTTGCGTTCTTTTTTCAAGTGACTGATTTACTGGAGACACGTTAAGCCTGCAGTCTGGTGTAAATAAATAAAATGTCTCTTGCAGAGCAATTCAGACGAGGGCTAATTTTACACCAGTGAATCTTGCAAGCTCTGATAAATTGGATCTTGGCATGTAGGGTTTCACAGACCAGGAATGAAAAAATGGACTTTTGATGTGTTTCATAAAAATCATTATTGTCTAAGTTTTCCAAATGTGTTTGGGTCTCTGATGAGCAGATGACAAGGTTGGAAATTGCAGGATTTTGTCACTTTGAGAAACCAGGCCTAGTTAGAAAAATCAATGTCCTTGATGCCATCTTGGTGAAATGTTGAGAAAAGAAATATATATTCCCTCATTCCATAAATCATATTGAATATAACAAAAGAAACAATCCAGAAAGAGGAGGTTTCTACAAATTCCCTGCTTTTGGAGTGAGATATTTAAAGGAGGTTCTTAAACTCAGAAGGAACCAAACAATTGACTATTGCTGTGCGATAAATGAATGGATTAGGACCAGTCCCAAAATCTACTGTGTTCTATTGTCTGAAGTGAGCTGTTTAAACTGAATCAGAAGTGTCAAGCTCTGGGACCTTATTTCTAGAATGAAACTGGAAGAATCTTGCCATGTAGCAGAAAAACATCCCCAACAAAAAGTCCTACCTGCTGCAAACTGATCTGCAGCCAGAGGACGTGGAGGATAAGAAGCTACTTCCTTTCATGTATCATTTATTCAATAACATGAATTAAAAAAAAAATCAGAAATTAACTGAGTGAATTTTAGAAATGACATTTAATAAAAATGCTTGTGTATCATCAATTTCTCTAATGAAAAACTATATAGCATTCACTTGGAAGGATAAAATTTGCCCAGTACGCTGTCCTAGCAGTTTAAAGAGGTGTAGTTGATATAGCATTCAAATAAATGCTTTAAATGAGAAAAAAATATCTTTCCCACACATGTTCTATATTTTTCTTTTGGCAAAGAAATTCTGCAGTGAAAAATCTTAACATTGAATACCTTCTGTTTCCGGTGATTAAAAGAGGCTCTCAGAAGTATTTTTTTCCCATGGATTATAATCGTCCTGAAGTTTATGCAATCAATTTGAAAATCAAAGCTCATTTAAAAGTTAAAGTTATTGTGATTCAAAGGAGAACGGGACAATCTTGCCAAAGCCAATTGTGTTGTACCCATAAAAGTTCTTATTCTCTTTGAGGGAAAACACTGTGTCAGCTTTAGGGTTTTTTTTGTGATGATCGTACACCACATAATAAGTTGTTACAGTCTGATTGAAAAGTGAGTAAGGCAAGAGTCACTCTGAGTAAACCTGGACTCAATGGGAACAAATTGCTTACATGTGTAATGGAGAAGCCGATGGCCTGCCTTGTCGTTTTTCTTGCTGTCCTTTAAGTTGATGATGTTAACAAAGTGGGAACAATCTAATATTTTTTTCCATACTGGTAAAGTGATATTATTTTCTTTAATTAGATCTCCATTCATGTGCTCATCTAATCCACAAAATAAGAAGGACCTCATGTTTTTAGAATCTGAGGTATTACAAATGTACTGAAACCAAAACAGTGAATCTGCCTTGGCCTTTGGCAAAGTAAAATATTTTTATCTTTCCCTTATTATTCATGTGCTTTTCAAAACAGTGCAGTGCTTTTAAAAAGGTTCCTGAAGATATCAGAAAGAGAAAAGAATTGAGTGAATTTCAAACTCTACATTTCTAAAACATGAGGTGCTCGTAAGGCGAAGAGACACAATGGAGAAGGAAAGGGAATCAAAACAGAAGCACAAAGAGATGAAATGGTTGCCCCAAAAGCTGTAGGGAAAAAAACAGCAAACCAGAACTAAAGCTCTTAAATAGTATTGTCGGGATAAGAAGTAATTTTGGCGAGTAAAATAGGAATGTCTTGACATATTGTAAAAATATAAAATTAAATGCTGCTAAAGTAAAAAAATTCCAACCTAGCAAAACAACAGAAATAACATAAGACGACATTGAGATACCTTTTTTTTTGAAATATGAAAATATATTTCAAAGTGAATCACAGAAGGAAAAGGCTTGGAAGAGAATGCTTAACTCTCTGCATGGGAAATTATTAAAGGAATTTTGCTGATAGTGAAGAGGCTACTCAATGGATCATAAAATTATCAATGGAAAATTATTAAAAAATCTAAAAGTTCATGTTTCATATCAGTTGAAAATCTTTCTATTTTTTTTTCTGCTTTGTAGTCTGTTATTACCTAGGAATTAATTTTCTCGCATTCCAGTGTAAAGAGTGGAATCAAATTAACTTTGAATGAAAAAAAGCTTATCTGTAGAAGCGCCTTTAATGTTTAGTTATTTAGGAACAGTGCTTTTTCCAATTGAACATCTTATCTGCTAATAACTGGGATAGCATTAAATGACATGAAACTGAAATGGCTTTCCATCTCAAAATCTAACAGTTTCCTGTGCCTGGAAGTGGTCAGAGGCCAACATGTTCTGTCAAAGGTTCATCTTCTACGACTGTAGAAAATAGGTTTTCCAAGAGATCTTGCAAGTATTACTGCTAGAGGCAGAGGAACCATATGCTTTAGACTATCTTCCATTAATTCTCACCCTTCCCCATTTCTCACTTATTTTAGAAAAAAACTTATCTCCTACTGTTATTTAAACCTGGCTGACTTGTTTCCCATTCAAATTTTCCTTGCTCTCCTTCTCCAACCTTTCTCTCAAACTTTTTTGATTTCCACTGATTTCTCTCTTATGAGGTGGATGATTTACTTGACATTGATAGCAAGGTCTACTCTTCCAAGAGGAATACCTCCTTTTTAACATTGTCTTTCTCTCTTCTCTTCAGAACAAACATGTCTTAAGGGTATTTGGTAATTCTTTGTCTTCTAATTACTGCTCTCTGTGTTTTGGGAAAGGAAGAAGAGTTGCTTTTGCTATGGGTAGTTAAAGATTGCCATTGTATAATCCCTTTCCATGTTGTAAACTCAGATCCTTAGCCCAGAAATGCGTTTACTGCAATGAGAACTTTCCATTGGTGAATAAAACCTGCTGAATAGGGAGGGAATGAATATAAGCATAATGGACGCCTGTTGAATGAACAAATCCTTTTACATTTTGTTCAAATGTAAAGAGATTTTCTGTGCCCATTTGTCATGGGTAGTCATTTTTAGGTGCATGCTTTTCTGACTTGGAATAGTACTTCAGTTTTTAAAAGCTTAAGATGTTCTCTGCTACTTTTTTATTGCAAGAGCAGATGAGATAGCCTGCAGCCAACACACATAATATAAATGACAGATTTACTTAATATTGCTGATAAAAATCCATTCAGCAATTTCAGGATCACAGTTTATTAACCTTGCACTCCACATGCAGAGGTAGCACAGTCCAAACTGCCATTCATTTTAAACAAAGTGCATTGAACACTTAATTTGCTGAAGAGTGAAGAGCCACTGTTTATCAGAGATAAGGTAATTTTTTGTGACAATTTTTTATGATACTATCATTTAACAGGAGTTGAGAAATAATTATTTAAAACCACATTATTGGACCACATACATCTTTAGTGTAATTTTGCTATACCAGTGGAAGTATACCCAAAACACATTTGGCTATAAAGTTCAATATTTCAATATAACTGGAGAAAAAAAGGTTAGTCTTACACAAATTTATAATAAATACATTTAAAGAAATATTTTGCTTAGTTTCTATGTAGTCTTTTAAATTAGATTATTAAGTTAGGAGTCTAGGTTGTTTATAATGTTTACTGTCTGTAACAGTCTCCCTCTCAAGCTAAGAACAGAGAAAACAAATAAGCTTTTCTGCTCAGGGTATTTATTTTAAGACAAAAGAATGACCAGGGCATGATAATGTAAAAATAAGCTTAGTCTGTCCTATTCAAGTGAAAAAAAGACACAATATTAAAAAGAAATAGGGGAAAAAAAAGTTCAACTAGCAAATGCAAAAATAATTATGGCATTATTTTTGTCAGAAGATGAAAGGAAAATAAAAAAATGCAGTCAACACAAAGTGGCAATGAATACTCAGTATTAAAAGTTTCATAGAAGGAAAGTTTCAGTTTGTTGGAAGTCCATATAAGTGGCATTGGTCCGACTGAACATGAACCAGCAATGTGCCCAAGTGGCCAAGAAGGCCAATGGCATCTTGGCTTGTATCAGAAACGGCATGACCAGCAGGTCCAGGGAGGTGATTCTCCCTCTGTACTCGGCACTGGTGAGACCGCACCTTGAATCCTGTGTTCAGTTCTGGGCCCCTCACCACAAGAAGGATGTTGAGGCTCTGGAGCGTGTCCAGAGAAGAGCAATGAAGCTGGTGAAGGGGCTGGAGAACAAGTCTTATGAGGAGCAGCTGAGAGAGCTGGGGTTGTTTAGCCTTCAGAAGAGGAGGCTGAGGGGAGATCTTATTACTCTTTACAACTACCTGAAAGGAGGTTGTAGAGAGGAGGGAGCTGGCCTCTTCTCCCAAGTGACCGAGGACAGGACAAGGGGGAATGGCCTGATGCTCCGCCAGGGGAGGTTCAGGCTGGATATCAGAAAAAAATTTTTCATGGAAAGAGTCATTGGGCACTGGAACAGGCTGGCTAGGGAGGTGGTCAGCTGACTTCCCTGGAGGTGTTTAAGGAACGGGTGGATGAAGTGCTTAGGGACATGGTTTAAGGGAGTGTTAAGAATGGTTGGACTCGATGATCCAGTGGGTCCTTTCCAACCTGGTGATTCTATGATTCTATGAATCAGTAATACAGAAGTACTGTAATTTATGCCTGAACCTATGGAAGGTATTATGGACCTAGTTTGCATTGAAACTCAGTTGGAGATGGATGTGTAACATTCATGTTCTCTCTTTTGAAACATTTTTTCACTCTTGGTAACGAAGTGGTGGATTTTTCTTTTTTTCTTCTTGTGAAAACAATCTGGTGCTCAGGAAAAGAACCACCTGTAATTAAAATAGCAATTAAAAAGAGATTGTCAATAGGGACTTCTAGGGAATGTGGTAAATTATCCCAGCTATGGAAATACTGCTTCTATAAACTTCAAGTTCACTGGAACAGGCTGCCCAGGGAAGTGGTTGAGTCACCTTTCCTGGAGGTGTTTAAGGGACAGGTGGATGAGGTGCTGAGGGACATGGTTTAGGAAGTGTTAGGAATGGTTGGACTCGATGATCCAGTGGGTCCCTTCCAACCTGGTGATTCTATGATTCTACTATTCTAAGTGATTTCTATCACTGTGTAAAACACAGCAATCCTAAATGACTGGGATTTCTAAAGTTTGCTCTCTCTTTTCTTCTTTAAGCTCTGTTCAGGAAATAATTTAAAATTAGGGAGAAATAGAACTTACAGAAAGGACAGTACATGAAATTGAATCAGGTAGATGTTCTTTAAGTGAGATTGAGATATTTTGTTATTAAACTTTCACAGTTTATGTGAAATAGTCTTTTCTAAGGGCAAAAAAGGAATACTGACACACAGATTGAGGATGGAATACTGAGACAAGCCCAGTCTCTAGGCTGGACAAGCATATCTGTTAAACCAATTGCAAGCTAGTACCCCCAAAATAAGTAGCTAACATAATGATACAATCTCTATGTAGTACTTGGATGAGCACATTTGGCTAATGAAGTAGCTGCGATGAACTCTTACTACAAGAACCTGCCTTGAGTTTCTGTGCTTGTGGGGGGTCTCCACTCGCAGTAGTGACTGCTGGCTGTGGGTCAGAAGCTTTACCATCCTGTCTGCCAGCAAGGTATCTGATGCACTGGTCTTGTTTTTTCCCCTGGCAAAATTACCCACGTAATGACACTATAAGGGATATTTGCACCTTGTGTTGCCAAAGTGGAAAGAAAGTAATTTTAATGTACTTCATATTACTGTTATATGCATCTATTTACAATGAGGGACTTTGAAACATCAGCAGGGATGGCTGAGTCAGTTGCTTCCAATTAGAAACTTATTTTTGACTGAATACATAAAGCTTTCCAAAAGACCCAAGCCTTTACTCTCTCTGCGAGCAAGCAACAGATAAATGGAAATACTGCAGTGAGAAGACAGGGCAGCAAAACATCCAGGCTGTATTTATGCAGGGGACTAATAATGACAGCAGAAGTCAGAGAACAGAAACCTCCACCCCATAACACTGCTGCCTGGCTCTGTTGGGCTCTGTTGTGCAGTTTAAAAGAGGGAAAAAAGACCCGAGGGCTCAATTTTGCAGTGGTGCCTTATTCAATAATAACAAGAGATGACTCCAGCAGTTTTACTAATAGACTCCAGCAGTTTCCACCCTCAAAAGACAAATAGAATGTAAGGATGGATTTACCTGTAGAGAAGAGGACAGCTAAAATAAGGGCTTTTACCCTCCTCTGCCAGTTAACAGGAGCGGCTCTGCCTTGCCACTATCCCAAACTGCCCATTCTCTTGCAGTCAGGTAAAAGCAGCGTCTCTCTCTGAGAAGGGAGATGGGATTTTGTAAAAGGAGAGAGCTACTCTCAGCTTAGTAGGTTAAAATAATTATTAAGTAGGTTAAAATAATTATTAAACTTCTGTCTTCTAAACCCATCAGTTTCTACAAAGTAAAAATGAAATGGAAAATGCACCATCACAAAGACAACTATGCCATTAAACCAGGAAAAACTAGCAGTATTGTCAAAAACTGAATTCAGTCTGCAACAAACTATGAATTCTAATTGTAATAATTACAGCTAAATTGTATTTTCTACTCAAGAAAATTGACAGAAAAGGGGGATTTTAATTCTTAACAAGCTGACTTACCTAATCATCCCAGTGATTTTTACTTTTCTATTTCCCTCTGCTTGAGGGTAGGGAGGCTCTACAAAGGGGTCTGAACAGGCTGGATCGATGGGCTGAGGCCAAAGAGTGAAGTTTAACAAGGCCAAGTGCAGAGTCCTGCACTTGAGACACAACAGCCCCATGAAGCACTACAGACTTGGGGAAGAGTGGTTGTAAAGCTGCCTGGCAGAGAAGGACCTAAGAGTGTTTGTTGATAGTTGGCTGAACATGACCCAGCAGTGTGCCCAGGTGGCCAAGAAGGTCGATAGCATCTTGGCTTGTATCAGAAATGGAGTGGCCAACAGGAACAGGGGAGTGATTCTGCCCCTGTACTCGGCACTGGCAAGGCTTCCCCTCAAATACTGTGTTCGGCTTCGGGCTTCTCACTACAAGAAAGACATTGAGGTCCTGGAAAGTGTATGTTGGAGAGCAGTGAGACTGATGAAGGAGCTGGAGAGCAAATATTTTGAAGAGCAGCTGAGGGAACTGGGATTGTTTAGCCTAGAGAAAAGGAGCCTGAGGGGACACCTTATCACTGTCTACAACTACCTGAAAGGAAATTGTAGCAAGGTGGCTGTTGGTCTCTTCCCCCAAGTGACAGGCGATATGAGGAAAGGAGATGACCTCAAGTTGCACTAGGGGAGGTTCAGATTAGACATCAGGAAAAATTTCTTCACTGAAAGGGTTAACGGGCATTGGAAGAGGCTGCCCAGGGAGGTGGTTGAGCCACCATCCCTAGATGGGTAGTTGAGGTGCTCAGGGATATAGTTTAGTAGTGGACAGGTACAGTTGCACTTGATGATTTCAAAGGTCTTTTCCAACCTAGTAATTCTATGATTTTCTGTTTGGATAGACACTACCACCTTTTAAAAAATATTTATAAATATTTAGGTTATCTTAAAAGAAAAAAGTAGGCTTTTGGCAGTACTAAGTTGATGATTGGACTCAATGACCTTAAAGGTCTTTTCCAGCCTCAATGATTCTATGATTCTCTATTGTTGATACTACTTAATTTTAGGTCCTTTTCCTCTCTTTTCATCAGCTGAAATGGCTTGATTAAGGCAGTATGAATTTGCTATAATTTTTAATCATTTAACATACATTTCTCGTGAATTTATTTTTTCCTGGATATATTTTTATATTAGCTAGACACATTAAAAGATATTAGGAGAAAAGTGAAACTCTGAGGGGCTAAATAACCTCAATAACACTGCAAAGTTAGCTTGAAAGAGATCTTTTCAGCTGGGGAAGGAGGGTGGAAAAAAAACCCCCAGCTCTGTGCTTATGTGCCTGGTAGATTGAGCCAAACAAAGAAATCAATGGAATTAACTTGAGACGTGAATTTTATCAGTGCGTTACAGACTCTTAATGTAAATACAATGGAACATGATGTATCTTGGGCAAGCTATGCTCCCAAAGCATGGAAAAGATGAAAGGCACCTTGAAAAACTCAACAGGAAAGCTTGTGGGAGTACTGAGAAAGTTCAAGAAAAACAGTGTACAGCAGATGAAGGAGATTGCAGAAGGATAACACCATCATTACACCTTCCTTCAGTCAGCAGTGCCTCTTCCCTGAGTCTCTCCTGTCCCATGACATAGGCAGCTATTTCCTCAAAACAGTAATTTCACAGGTAGCAGGAGTTTCTAGGTAAGGGAAAAGAAACAATATTTTTGCCCAAGAAATGGGAGTAGTGTCTTTTCTGCCAAAATACAAAGAATGCTGGAATAAGGTTATGGCAGATATGAAAGGAAGACATGCATGTGTTACTATTGGCCAACACTTTCAAGAGATGCTCTAGCAGCAGTCCAGAATATGTGAAAGATTGTGTAGAAAGATGAGTTTCCGAGACATTTTTTGCACTGAAGTGGGATTCAAAAATTAACTGAGAAGATAATTAAAATTAGACAAAGCCTGGTGGATTGTTATATAGATGGGAATTTATGAATCTATCAGCACTGACCCAGTAAATACCATGTGCTCGGGTTTATCCATTATAAATTATGAGTGCTTGCTTTAATGACCATCAAATATCTGTCTAGCAGATAAAGTATGGCTGAATTTTGTATGGAGAGATTATGGTATCCTTATATAGATCAATGAGAATTATATTCTGCAAGGAGATAGACTGATTTCAATGGCATTTGACCTGCAGTGCAGGTAAAAAGTGTATTTTCCTCTGTGCTAGTAGAGCTATTTTATACCGTGATGCTGTCAAAAAAAAAATGGAATTGAAATATGGGTAAAATGGAAGTCCAATTTTAATTAAAACAATATTTGACATTAAATTAATCTGAATTTTAGTATTCTTAATAGGATGTAAGCGTAAAAGTCAGTACTTTCATCAATGCAACTGCATTCTTTCAAATTCAAAGATTAGATTACACCTCTCAAGAGACTACTTTAAGTTAAGACAGAGCAAATGGGAGACTTTTACTCCTGGTCTTTTCTCTAATCTTAGAGATTAATAATAGTTCGTGGCTTTTTTTTAGCATTATTTACCTAACAGTTCATCAAATATCCTGCTAGCATGCTGGTAGGCATAAAGTTAGCTCCAGTTCTATCCAGATGCTTACAAAAAAAAGTCAAATAAAAGCTTTGTCTGCTTGTTTAGTGAAGGTGATGAATTTATTGTAAACAACTTATTACTTCCAAGAGACCACTGGAAGTATCTTCTTTGTCCAGCTTGGTGTGACTTGGGCTAAATTGTTGTTCTGGCTGATGAAGAGCACTTTTGTTCTGCCAAGGGCAATGTCCTGAGCACAGAGGCATTTCTGGGCATAGACAGAGACAAGTTACCTGCTGCTGAATCCTGCAGAGATTTTTAGGACTGCAGTTCTAAGTGTCAGCGCTTGAAGTGAGATTTAAATGCAATAGCTGTGACAAAATATTTGTGCACTGGCAACCAGTGAGCCACTCATAGACTGAAATGACACTGAGGAAACAGTTCTGTATCTGCTGTACACTGTCTAGCTGTAGACTGATAAACTTGGCTGAATGCCTATTGCTACTTCAAGGAGCGCATCTGAGCTCACCTTCCAGTTTAGCTTCATCTCGGGAATTCAGCTTGCCTGGGCTGAGATTGCATATTGAAACTAAGAATGATAAGTGAGTACAATTAAGAGATTAGCTTCAAAACTGAAACTCTTATTTAAATTGAATGTTAAATATATGTACACTAAATTCTTTATTTTTGCCTCCTGTTGCTTTTGGAAGAACTTAAGGGCTGTTGCAAGAAGTGCGCTTATGGGACATGATCTCTAGGCTTCCAATGGAATGCCTGGGTTTGCATGATGGCTGATGCTGTTGCTTCTCTTGTTAGGAAAGGCATCTTTTCACAGACCATTCTCTTTTGGCCTAGATTCAGTTTGTGTTTCAAAGCCATATGGATTAAACAGGTAGAAATATGTAGGTAGTGACAAAATGAACTTTATGCCTTGTTCCTCTCCTCATCTTCTTCAGGGAAGTGGTCATTCCCCTGTACTCGGCAATGGTGAGGTTGCACCTTAAATACTGTGGTCAGTTTTGGGCCCCTCACTACAAGAAGGTCACTGAGGTGCTGGAGCATGTCCATAGAAAGAGCAATGAAGCTGGTGAAAGTGATACTGAAAATGCTGGCAAATAAAACTTTCGAAGTCTAGTTTTGGAGTTTTAGAAAGCAAGCATCCTTTATCAGGCCTGGGAAACACGACAGAGTGATCTCCATAAATCAGGTGCAATGAGACAAAAGGTAGTTGCAGAATATGTTTCCCACTTACATGCATATGTATAATTTTTCCCAGAAATCTTATGCATATTCTATTACTTTCCAAGGTCTAATGTTTAATGTTATGAAACTTTGCAACAGTCAAAACTCTTGCTTATTTGGAGCTGGCTCCAGCTCTCTACTTGACTTTTCCTTTGAGTTATGAAAGACAGCAAACAGAGGTGATTACAGAAGAGGAGACATCTGTTCAGTACAGATCATACTTCACACAAGACATTATCGTTTTTGAAGAATGAACAATGTCTGGGAAAAACAACATTTTAAAGAAAACATGCTATCAGAGGGACATTTTATCTAACTTTCCAAGAGCAAAGCTACTTGGATGAAACTTTGCTTTAGCTTAAATAAAAAATATTCCACTTTTTGTAATAATAACTACTTCTTGTATCAAAAGGGCTGGAGAATAGGTCTTATGAAGAGCAGCTGAGGGAACTGGGATTGTTTAGCCTAGAGAAAAGAAGTCTGAGGGGACACCTTATCACTGTCTACAACTACCTGAAAGGAGACTGTAGCAAGGTGGCTGTTGGTCTCTTCTCCCAAGTGACAGGTGATAGGAGGAGAGGAAATGGCCTCAAGTTGCACTGGGGAAGGTTCAGATTAGAGGTCAGGAAAAATTTCTTCACTGAAAGGGTTATCAGGCACTGGAACAGGCTGCCCGGGGAGGAAGTTGAGCCACATCCCTGGAGGTGTTTAAAAGACAGGTAGATAAAATGCTCAGAGATACGGTTTAGTAGTGAACAGGTACAGTTGGACTTTATGATCTCAAAGACCTTTTCCAATCAGGCAACACTATGATTCTATGATTCTTCTGCACTGCAACCTTGAAAAGTCTTTTTTTCTTATTAGCAAATTCATTTTACTGCCTTTATCTAACCATTGCATTAAGTTAGTTATTGGCCAAATAAGTAATGATTTATGCTAGAATATTTTTATTTTTCACTTTGTTTGGGGTATTAAAGATAAATCAATGAAACACTTTTTCTTAAACTGCATCAGCTGGTAGATGTCAGCTTCACTACCAAACTGTCTTTCCAGTCATTCATGGTGAAATAGACTTCTGCATGGCATGTGCTTTATTTGGGGTGTACTTTCTTATTAATACCATGCAAAGTAGAAACATGCAAGTAAAACCAACATGAGACCAGATCCTGCTTGTACTTTGTAAACTTGTTTATATTTTGTTGTGAGAATGGGACAATTTTTTTTTCCTTTTCAAAGATCTGACAGACAGATACCCTGTTTGAAAAAGAACACTTGTAGTAATTGGGATAAACATTTAAACAATTTTTCAGTGTTCTTAAACCGTACAGGTGAGTCTCATTGCTTTAAACCAAAACAAACCCAAAAGCTTTGTCAGGAGCAACTTTTGATCTCCAGATTGAGAGGCTTGCTCCAGTCGCTCACTGTTCCAGGAGCAAAGTTCTCATGTAATCTGCATGAATGCAGGTGTTCAATTGCAGTCACTGAGCTTCACCTTATGATGTGAGAAAATATCTCAAAGGCTTTTCATGTGCTTGACCACTCTCTGTGCAGGGAAAGATCTCTTTAAAAAAGAGAAATGCTTGTTCTTAATCACTGTAAACACATAGCTCCTCAGTGTGTTAAATATAGTGAGGTACAATGAAATTCTGGAGACTCAGCTTGTTATTGTTCTCTTTAAGAGGTTAGAAATGATACATGTTTTGGAACAAAAATAAAAGAAGAAAACAAAATTGTTCATTATGATTAATTAAATCTGTAAGCAGAGACAAGACCTTCAGAAGCCAAACGGTCCTTCATAGGCCAAATTCTGCATTTTTTGGGTCAAACCCCCAGCTGAAATGGGAAATGTCATGGAATGATGAAGGTTTTGCTGAGACTTTGTAGGCAAAAGACTTATTTGTTGAATACTGTGGGCTATGCTGAAACTTGTCAAGATTTTATGATATGTCATAAACTGAATATATTGTAATGGATAGCTTTGCTATTTTAGTCACAGAAAATCTGCTGTTCATTGCCACTAACCTGCAAAAACTGCTGAAGCTCTAGAAAAGTTTCTTTAAAGCTGGCTAGCTGAGTAAAACTTGTAAGTCATCAGTGAGTCATTTGAGTCTGAATTTTCCCTTCAGGTGACCTATAGCAGCACTTAAGAACATTTATTTTGAACTTTAAGTATATATAAGTGTTTTGTTTTGTTTTGTTTTGTTTTTTTATTTTATTTTTTTATTTCAGGCATGGTTTTCCACAGGAATGTAGCAAGTTCACCAAGTAATAAACTATCACTTCCAGTGTCTCATATTACTGCCAGATGCTATCTGCGTAGAGAAGGCTTCATAATGACACATTTTTCCCTGTTTAAAACTGCTGGATTTATTTCACAAACCTCTCTCCTCTCCCCCCCCCGATTTCCTCCCCGTGCCTATTGATAGTTCATACATGAAAACACACTGGTGAGTAGAAAAGCCAACTGTCTCTAAACACTGACAAACTGGTTCTGTGATAATATTTAGTGGTTTCAACACAATAAATGAGATTTCCTTTGGAATTAGAGCAAAATTTATGTTGAAGTGCTAGCAGACAAAAATTTCAAATGTAGGGATTTGAAACATTGAATCTTTCCAACACCTAACATTGGGATGCTTGATTGGAGATGTAGAATACCAGGAAGACTCTCACCTAAATCTCTCTTGAAGGTCTCTCTTCTTGCTACAGGACTGATGAAATGCTGTGGTAAAATGCATTTCCTAGTCACTCTCAGATCAGGTTCATAGTGCGTGCATTATATACATAAATATGCATTATATACATAAATATACATTATATACATAAATCTCTAATTCTTTCCACAGCAGACAGCCTGAGATAAACCTCACAGATTTCCTCGGTGGTGGGCAGACGAAGAATGAAACTGACAGGACATACGTTCCAAAGACATGGCACTGTCAGTCTGACACTTTGAGAAAGGGGTAAGATTAATACACCCTTGCAGCTGTACTGTGCTACCTGCATGAACTTCAGTTGTGGATATGAAGCTCAGGTGTGGTGTTGTGGTTTAACCCCAGCTGGCAACTAAGGACCACAGAGCCACTTGCTTGGTCTCCCTTCAGGCAGGATGAGGAGGAAAAGAATTGGAAGTGTGAAAGTGAGAAAACTCACAGGTTGAGACGAGAACAGTTTAAAATCAAAATAAAATTTAGTAATAATAATGATGATTATGATTATGATTATGATGATTGAAAGGAATGTAACAAATAGAGAAATAAAACCCAAGAAAGGCAACTGATGTGAGTGAAAACAATTGCTTGCCACCAACCGACCAGTGGCCAGCCATCCCTGAGCAGCAGCCCCTCAGCCAACTGTCCACCTAGTTTATTGCTGAGCATAACGTCATATGGTGTGTAATAATCCATGAGTCATCTGTCCCAGCTGTGTCTCCTCCCGGCTTTTTGTGCACACTCAGCCTACTTGCAGGTGGGGCGGTGTGAGAAGCAGAAAAGGCCTTGACTCTGTGGAAGCACTGCTGAGCAGTAACTGAAATATCTCTGTGTTATGAACAATGTTTCCAGCACAAATATAAAACAGCCCCATATTGCTACTATGAAGAAAATTAACTCTAACGCAGTCAAAAACCAGCACAAGTGGCCATCTGCATCACTAAAGGTGGACTATAGTTGGGCATCACTGGTAAATGTTTACTCCTTTGCTCATTTTTCTCACATTTGGAAAACTTGGAGCTTGTATGAGCAATGATGAAATTTGTTAACCTCCATATAGCATATCTAGGGCAGTAGGGAACTCAGTGAAGGCCACAAATGATCTAAAAGTTGCGTAAAGACTCCATGGGTAGCTTGCGTTGAGCAAGAACTTATGCTGAACAAACACTGGGGTCTTTTTTAGGACCTGGTGCGATGCTATCTACCTCCACAGCAGTGCAGTTTAAATGTGTGTGGAGTTCCTTAAAGAAACAAAGAATAAATGCAGTCTTCCTGGAGTCTGAAGGGCTTATTACCTTTGGAAATGTGTGAAGAATAGTAGGGACAAACATTATCATAGAATCATAGAATCACCAGGTTGGAAAAGACCTCTTTTGCCAGAAAGAGTTTCAATTTGACAATATGTGTATCTTTTCCTTGCTCCTTCTGAAAAAAAGTTGTGCAAATGGGTGTTTGGGAAGAAACATTTCTTTGAATGACACATATGTTCACGTATAAAAATGAATTTTTATATGTTGTTGCAAGGCACAGAAGGGGGATACGCTGACAAGTGGTCGCCTATTCTCTGAGTGAGGCTGACCTACTGGCTTTTCTGTGGGATGGATGTCGAGGGTCTGAGCTTATTTGTGATCCACTGAGAGTCCTGTTTCCCCTCTGTGGAGCTGAAGTATGCCTTTACCTTAGAACATAGGTGGTGCGATGTGGAGAACATGAACAGCAGACTCTTTCGGCATGAATTTGTACAGGAGCCATCCAGTAGTGAGATAGGGTATCTCTCAGAGGTACTTCTGTGATCTTCCCTGACAACTCATGCATAAAATGTTAGAAGTAGCATGAGTTCTAGATGCTGGAATTCTATCAGGTTCAGGGTGTCTTTGTCCAGCTGTGTGTCTGTATTCTTTGGGATATGCATCTATGGATGTTAGCATGCATGTCAATACCTTGGAGAAGAACAGAGGTGACAAGAAATACAACCCCTGTCTCTAGGAAAAGACAGCAGTTCTTTTGGAGATCTGGAGAGGATGTGCACCCCAGCTTTTTATATTCCATTCATCATGTGGCTTGATAGGTCCTAAGGCATGGATTTGCAATAGAAGAACTAGGACAACGGAATTCCCACTTGGAATATGGGGACTTCTGAGACTCTTGAGATGTGTGGGCCCTAGACTGCTGTTGTTTAAACTAGTTGTCCCTCTCTTATGCAGGAGGGCATTTTCTTACCAAAGGAAAGAGATTTTCCCAACTTGGGGAACTGGCACTCAGTATTGGTCTTCAAAACAGATCATGAGACTGCAGGAAAGACTGCAACCATGAGGAGTGTTTATTTGCTGGTAGCAAAATCCTCTCAGATCAGAGCTGCAAATTTCTGGGCTGGAGCACCTCTAACAACATGTTATCTGACCTGTGACCTCCTCTACCTGTCATGTAAGGGTTGTCTGCTGCTTGTCTTCTTGTCCTTTCATTAAGGAAATGGTTTGGCAAAGTACATCATATATCTCATGGACACTGTGGAGATGACTGGTTTGGATCTCTGCTTATCTGGTTCTTCCAAGCTCTCTGTGCTACTGCAGAGTAAGCAGGCGCTTGCTGATGAGGCATGTGCCACCACATTGTTGTAGGGTGCACATTATTTTTGTAGGCTGTGCGTTAATCTTTTGGACAATCCTTAAATCGTGGCTCCAGCTCATACTCATGGTCTGCTAGCTCCATTACCATTTTTTAATGTCTTGACAGGATATATTAATGTCACAGGAAGATGAAGAAACATAGCCGCCCAGCTTGTACCTTTGGATAATGCTTGGGACATAAATTGGAAAATCCTTCGTGGAGCGTTAGGCACAAGTGAATTTTTAGTGTGTTTCATGGAGTCCTCAGACTTGCAATACTTTTGTGATGAAAGGAGGATTTGAACATTTCTGGCTGCATTTCATTTACTCCTGCCTTACAGACCTCTTGTTGAAGGCCTTTCTCCCTTGTCTGCTATTTATATCTTCCACATCTGAGGCATGGCCAAGTCACAGTACTTATTTGCCAACTTCCCACCATCCACTGACAGGACCAGGAGAGGAAGTTTTCAACTTCTTGACCCTCTCCACTTACCTCTCTCATTCACTGTCTTTCAAATCTTCTGATATTGGTTTGTTCCTTACGTGGATTTGCTTTCAGAATAGTGCTCAACTGTAGGTGTTCCTGGCAATCCCTAAGCAGAGTATTAGTATCGGGCGTGGAGGAAGAGGCACAAAGTCATACATTGAACATTCATTAGGAAGGCTACTTTACCTCTGGCTAACAGGTGGGAAATATAAACAAGCCATGGCATGAATTACATCAGCACAACTTCTCTGCAGTTCCTCACTTGAAGTATGCATGTTTTTCTTTGTTTTAGAAGACTACTGAGCAGTTCAATCTCATTTTCTTTTTTTCCCAAGGGCCAGAAATCATGGGATACAAACTTAGATATAAACCATTATTATTCTCTATCTATCCAATATACGTCTTAAGATTTCTGATGTTCTTATCACCACTGTTTGCAGATGCTAATGCATTGTGTGTGCTTCTTTAAGATTTTGATCCATTAGAAAACAGTGATATTGAGTAGCTCTCAGCAACTCATAAAGGACAAAACATTGCTCTCGGATGCTGTTACAAAGTTAGAAATTTTGATTTAAAATTGGCTTGAATATTCTTAGCTTAATGGGCTTCAAGAATTTCTGTGTGGGGTAGAGGGGAGCTTAAGTTAATTCATTTCTTGGATTTTCTACTTCATATATTGTACCTTCTTCTATCAGGAACCAAAGTCAAGAAAAATATTTATGGTATGGAAAGAAGACTTTTTTCTGAGCTTGCAAAACGACTTGGTGTTTTACCATAGAGTGCAGAAAATGCAATCAGCATAAAAGCCCAAAAACTTAAATGCTCTGAAATAAAATTTTACTTAATTTTTTACAACGAGAAAGGTAACAAATCATTAGTAGTGATTAACAACACATTAACAGTAACAGCTTTCAAGGCAATGTGTCTAATCATTACTACAAGAGAATAAGTATAGTAGTTAAGAAAAATACATCACCAATTGTCCTATTGTCATCATCCAGATCCACAGTCACCATGGGAGTCCCTTTTTTTGCAGCAAAGATTTGGAGAACCTGTCCTGGAAAACTGGGGGTTCTATGCAGTGCATTCGCTTGTAGGTGGGGTCTGCAAAGGTTGCTGCGTGGGGTCGAACTTTCATATCGTTGAATAAAAAACTTTCAACATTCTAAAAACACAAGGTCTCTGTTTTCAGCTGCTCATCGCTCTGCCTCCTGGCACAGCCCTATTCTACTGACAGTATGGCTATGATACACTTTCTCACACTCCCTGCACCAAGAATAGCACAGCACAATTCCACTGATAATAGCAATGTGAGAAGTTACAGAATAAACAATATACATAGCAATGTAATATAAATCATATTGTTTTGGGCCTTGTCACTTCAGCTGGCTATTTTGTTCTGAACGTCATGAGATACAGCAGCCTTGATACTACAAAAATAAGAGCTTGCATGTCCATATTGATGGAAATATTAACTGAATTAATGAAAGTCTCATTCTACTAAGAACTGTTATACAAAGATTAATATCGTAGGAATTGTGTAAGTATCCAGGTCCTCTTGAATTTCCCATTTACACAGTAATCACAGTACGAAGCTGCCATGATTTTTTTTAAAAAAAACTAATTTGAGACGTTGCCTGACATAGAAGTTCCTATTTCCCACAGATTTTTGTGTTCTTTGGACTGCCAGTTTTCAGTTTCACCTTCTCAGTAGTCCCAGGATCACCTAAAGGTTTGAATCTTCAGTCTTTGTTGTCCCCATAAATTGAAGGGACGTAATAACAAAATGCTTCAACATACGTTTTTCCTTAAGGTCTGGATCCCAGAGGCATGTCTAAATAATTAATTTGGTTCTCTAAAGAGTAATGATCTTATTTCAAAAGAGTAAGAATTTTGATACCTTTCTCCAGTAAAATGCTGCTTTACTGTGTAAAACCTTCATACAATATGTGGGACCTGAGTTTAATATCTCTCTGTCTCAGGAGATGCAAATGTACAACATCAGGGTAAGTGCTATAACCAGTGGGCTGTACACTATTCTGGGAGATTTGGTTGGTGTCAGTCCCTGCCAGTGAGGTAATCTTGTTTTCCTAGAATACTTAAAGCCCCAGCAAGAGAAGGGACAGGATTTCACAAGATGTTTATCAGAAGTTTCACCTACAAGGGAAAATGAATGTCCTTGTTTCTCTTCCAGTGGCACCATTAGCATCTTTCTGTTTCCAGTGAGGATAGGGTCCATATGGAGAAGCTGTAAGAAACTAAAATTACTTAAGTCAATGGCTATTCCTTTCGGCACAAGGAAGAATTATCAGGATTCCAAGCTATGATAAATACTGGATAGGAGGAAAGGAGTATTTGAAATTTTACAACAAACATGGGGAATTGGAAGCTGCGTCTCCTACTGATGGGAAGAGGGGAATACTCTAACCCTTGGCAGATTTTGAAAAATAAGAGTTGAATAGCTAACGTTAGTGGAGATTATGAATTGCAGTGTGGGAGCTCCCTGCCAGTAGACCAGAGCAAGCGTTCCCTTCTACTTAAAGGCTTACGCTAGTGTTTCCCTCTCATCTGCTCTGTATTGTTTGATCTGACTATGAATGTGTCAGGAACACCAGTGTGTAAGTGGATTTCCTGTATGCAAAGGCCAACTGTAGCAATGTTGAGCATATGAGGTCCCTTAAAGATCTAACTTAAGACCTGTTCAAGTTGAATGCAAAGAATGTTGACATCAATAGGATTTGAACAGAAGCTTTAGCAGTACCTCTTCAAATTTGCAAGTGTGGTAGATTAAGTGAATAGTCCCATTAAGAAGAATTTATCACTCTATCAGGTTATTAGTGCAAGGGAAGGACATAGGGTTGATTCCTCCTCTTTAAATATTGTAGTAGTGTTGAGGCATTTATATTGACTTACCTCTGGCTTTGCACGGCTTTCATAACCCATGCATATGAAAATATAAGTATGTTGTCTAAGCCAAAGAAAGATGAACATTATTTTATTATCTGACAGATGTGCCGGCAAAAACTTGAGTTGGAAACATTAAACTCACTCATCCTTCAATGATGTTAGTTCAATTTTCCTGTCAAACTGAAACAATTATTTTCCTTAGAGAGTCAAATATCCTTCCCCTCCTTGCACCTCAATTTTTGGGAAAATGCATTAATGTTAATTAAGCGATAATTTTAACTCACGGCTCTCTTTCAATGTTATTGAAATAGGCAATATCAAAAACATTCTATGAAATTTTAAATTGTGCATAGAAACTGTTTATTTTACTCTTCATATCTTGTCTACATGCCACATTTAGTTGAGAATAATTTAAATGTAAATTGCCTCAATCTCTGTTTTCTCCAAGACTTTGGCAAACAAAATTATACAATGCTTCACAATATCACTAGAGAGAGTTTCAGGACAATTTTAATAATGATTTTAGCCTTATATTGTGGTTTATAAACTGCTTTTTCAATCTCTCAAAATGCATAAGACATAGATATATATATATGTATACGTAAATGTCACATTTAGCAACAGATTGTGCACATTGGCTGGGCCAGGCACATATTTAACATTCATCTATTGGCTTGAATCGAAGATCTCACTGAAATTACTCATGTGCTCATGACTGGATAAGTGTTTAGGGGATTGGGACCTAGAAAGGGAAGGATTCTTTCTTCCCCCAAATCTAAATTTGCAACGCTTGCCTAGTTTTTACAGTTCTAAAAGTTGTGTCATGAAATGTAATTTACCTTGTAATTCCTTTCTTTTCTTTTTTTCAATGGAGTAGGGCAGAGAGAGTGGTAAGAAAACAATGTGGTACAGAGAATTCAGATGAAGCTAAATTACTTATTGTTGTTCTTTCCAATTTGAAAATGTTTTTCCCATTTTTCCCACTTTGGAAAAAAAAAGAAAAAAGTTCTGGTCAGGTTCTCCCAACTTCCCTATGAAGGATTAAATTAATGCAATTTGAAGAGTTATAGAATGACATGGTTTGAATCTTCCTGTTTACTCCATCTTTCCATATACAACCATTAGAAAACTTTAAGTTGCAAGACTTCTGAAAAAGTGGTTGTTCAGCATGTATTAAGTATATTTATATTTTAAACAAGTAAAATAAAACAATTAGTAGAGTTTCCTTTTTCTGCATCTGCATTTTCTTTTAGATAGCTAACTTTTGATGCAGAAGCATCTATACACAGTTCAGAGAGCTACTAGGGTTGAAATGATCCCCAAACATCTTTGCTTACAAACAAGAACAAATTCCAAATGCTATGTCAGTGTATGAGAACAAGATACAAAACTAGAGTAAAAGAATGATGTGACCCCTCTGTTGGCAGATTACACAAATTCAACAAACCAGAAACAAATTAAAGTCATTGATTATCATATTGTGCTAACCATTCTCAGGAACTGAATTTGTTGATGGACTTTTCTTCAGGGTGACCTTGGATTGAAGGACTGATCATCAGCTGACGTCCTTTCTGCAGGGGATTCTTTCTCCCCCAGGGTGAAAGTGTCTCAGTAATAGGGCCTGCCATTTTATGTAATTTCTTTTTTTTTTTTTTTTTGTGGAAGTGAAATATGTATATGTGGATGAAATCTAGAATTCCCTCAATTTCTGTAGCCATGCTGATTGTTTCCATAGCAACTTGCCTAGAATTTGGAAGGAGGCACACAGCCTGCAGGAGGGAGAAGGCAGAAAGGTGTTGGGGCTCATTAGCATGAAGGTGGCTGCAATGCTAGCTGGAGTCTCAGTATGTCTTCCTAAAAAATTATATGCATGTTTCCTTTTTATTTTCTTACTGTCAGAGTAATCTCTGCCACCCGAAACACTGTGCATGAAATCCTGCTTACTCTACTTCGGCTTTTCTCTTCAGTCCGCAGTGCATGAACACTTCTCATCCCTCGTCATTGTTGCTCAGGTTCAAGAGCTGCCGCTCCACCAGCACCAGGTCCTGTCATGTCCTGATGCTCCTTCCCCTCCTCTTCCTCCAGCCAACAGGACATCTGAATGATTTAAGCAACTATTGACACCAATGCATCAATATTTGGAAGTGCAGCTGTGCTTAATGGTAGTTGTCACCTTTGTCAAAAAAGTCAGGTAAAACAGGGAGTGGATGAACAGCAAGGGAGAGGTGCAAGGTGCTCTGGAGTATAAACACAGAGGGCCAGGTTTGAGAAGTCCTACAAGTGTACACAACTGAGACAGCAAAAAATGTTTGCCAGAGAATAATATGAATTTAATTCTGTTGTCCAACTTTGTCTGTACTGGTGAGTCACTGAAAGAAAACATACATTTTAAAGGCAGGAATTAAAAAAAAAGGTTCCTTAAAGAAGAGGGGACAACTCTCTTAGGAGTAACTAGATAACTTACTCTTCCACTGTAGCCTCCACTCTTCTTTAGGAAAAAGAACCAATTCCGAACAGTGACTGCTTGGCATTTCTGATACACAAACCTTTTGTCTCTGTATAAGTTTTGGTTATGAGGGCTTTTTTTTTCCTTTCCTGCTTAGACTATCTGGGTTTTAATGCTGTCCATTCTGGATTTAGACTGATTGGGCTTTGTTTCTAGATTTTAAGTGGAAACTACCAAAGCATTACTGAAGCTTTCAAAAATATTAGATTTTCTAACTGGGAAAACCAAACTAGAAAAAACAAAAGAGAAAATCCTCCCAGGAGGTAGCCTTGAGAAATGCCAAGTTTCTTTTTCTCATTTAGAAGCAGTTGTTGATCATCATTAGGTAACAAGTGATGTAGTACTTTAAAAAAAAAATAAGGAATTAAGAGCTTTGGAATGTTAAGTTTTTATCTTGCAGAAAAGGATCCACACAACACAATGAAATATTTGAAAATACTCTTCTAAGTTGAGAGAGTGACTACGACTTTGTTCATTTGTCTTGTTTACAAGACTGATATGTCAAGGTGGTCAAAAAACCTTGAGACAAATCCTTAAGTCTAGTTATTTTATAAAGGATTGAATGGAAATTGAAATGAAATTGAGTCCATGACTTTCACAATAACAAGTTTAATAAATTTTGGGAGGGAAAACAATTTGTCTCAAACAATGAGCAGTGTTGTTCCTGGCCTATGTACGATGGCATTATTATCCATGAAGAGTTCACTACATAATGTAGTGCAGCCTGTACCCTTAGTGAGGTAAGAAGCTGCACTTAGAGACTAATAATTGTATCTCAGTCCCAAAACTCATAATTGGTGCTGGCTGCAATACAAGGAGAAGCTTGATATCAGCTGTGGTCTCTGCAGGGCAATAAATTGAATTGTAGGATATGTGTAATAATGGCTAAACCATAAGAGTATGGTTTGAATTTGATACATCAAAGTCATTTAAAAATGCTGCTGTCCTCTTTAATCTGCCATGAACTTGCACTGTCAAGGAACTGAGAAAATGGCATTCCTCATTAACTCTTCAGTATTGAAATTGTCTGTTTAACAAATTAGTTCTCAAAAGCTGAAACTGGTAACTGATAAAAGCTGAACTGAAACCTGCATGGAGGTTATTTTACAGTTTTGCTATTTGAGAAATTGCAAATACAGAGATCTGTTTTATCAGGATTTAAAAAAAAAATAGCAATTTATTTGAAATCTACACTGTTACAAATAGTTGCTGAGAAGTACGGTTGAACGTATTTCAACTAACACTCTTCCCACTTCTTGATCTTGCAATTACTCATTTTCATCCATGGTGAGACAGCTTTTGAATTTGGTTGTTGAAATCAGTTCATGACTATTTCAGGTCAAGCCAAATATCAGTTGCATTTCTTCTTGCAAATAATCTTTCTTTTTCTTTTCAGGTTTTGGTCTTGTGAACTCTAAGCAATGTAGTTTTGATTCGCAGCAGAAAATTCACAGCTCTGTGGGTTAGAAGTCTTCATATAAACCACAGCAGTGCTGGTAGTCTAGGACAAATCTAACTTGGGACAACACATCTCCATAAATCCCAGAGGACTATCTATGTCAGAAATTTTTCAGAAATGTAATTTGTTCTTTTAGCCTCACACGTGAAGAAGCATTGCTTTGTTGATCTGTTTTGTTCTATATTGAAATGGAAATGAAACCTTCACTGAAATGAGGCACACAAAGCTTTTCTCAGAAAGGATGTTTCTTCATTAATACAATCAAGATAGCTAAAGCCTCTCTTGAATTGTCAATATCCATGCCACATTAAAAATCTTATTTCCATATCTTAATTATATTGATATCTATTCCCTTTCTGTTCCTTTAATAACCAGCAGCAAAATATTAAGACTTTCTAAACTTTGGGCCATCTAGTAGAGGTGCTCACAAATGATGCTGTAAGAAAACCTGGTATTCTCATTACTGCATTGGTTCAGCTCCTTTTCTCTCAGAAGGGTGAGGATCTGTACTGTGAAGGTATGGTTCACCTTAAGATCAGTTTGACAAGCCTCCAACCCCTTGCATCTGTGGCTGATTTAATATAGGACCAAGTCTTCATCTTTGCTTAGTGACTAAAAGCTTAAGACAGCTTTCTGCCTTTCAGCTGCACCTGACAATGTGATGGCTTCTTAATTACAGTGAAGTACCTGACAATCTAGCTTACACAAACTGACATTAATTTAAACATTACAGTGTTATTAAAACAAAGCAGTTGAATCGATCTGGACCTGATGAGGTTTCTGTTTGTTGTCAGTTTGCTGAAATGGTTATGATTTCAGTCATCCAGTTTGGGATGGATGCTATTGGCATTTTTTGATAGGCAAGGTTATAAAGGAAGAATGAATTCCCTCCTCTCCCTCATAATTCTCTTGCCGCTGTGATCTCACCCAGCTGCTGCCTGCTGTTCTTGGCCAAAGGTGATTCTGTGTTATTGCATGAGGAAAGAAAGTTTCAGACAAAATTCTAAGCAGAACTACACGAACACTTAGACTATCACTTCTGGGTTTGATTCCTTTTTGAGGTACGCCAAATTTCATCAACTATTTTGGGGAAGTCTGTGCCTGTTTTTTGGGGAAAAGTTCTTGTGATTAGAAATTAGTGGAAGAGGTAAAATTCTGCCCATTGAAGACAGTGATGAAACTCATGGTAACTTGCAGAGATAATGACTTGTTTTTAAAATTTTTACCCTAGTGACTCTCCACAAATTCTGCATAACAAGTGACAACATAAGACTTTTTTTTTTCTACATTTTCCTCACCTCTGTATTGATATGAAGATCTTCATATGTTCAGATATGGAGAAACCATTGAAAAAACGAGGCCATTGATGAGAGTAACCCATATGGCTCAAAAAAATCTTTTAGGAAACTGATGGAAGTGCTCAAGCTGGCAGAGCTTGAGTCTCAGAGGGTACATACCCAAGTGTGACTGGAAAGAGCAGCAGCACCTTTCTTCTGGGACTTGGGTGAAATTTCTCAGTGTGTTTGGGTTTGCACTGAAGTGCAAACCACACTCTCCTACCAAATTCCAGAAATAGAGCTGTGTTTCCAGACACCACCCCTGACAATTATTGCCATTAGACTAAAAGCTCCCTTTGATGCCTTTGGTTTTATTTGCTGACATTCATTACCTGGCAGAGAATACGTTGCTAATTTGTTTTCAAGCATACTCTTTTTGATTTCTGCATTTAGAAACTCTTTCAAAATGAAGTGTTCCCTTTATGAAAACACAGCAAATCATAGACCTGGGATCTAAATACCTGAGAACATTTGTGTGTGGAAGTGGGAGGAAGAGTAGCGTCAGTGTGAGTGAAACCCCCCAAATAACATTCACATATATTCCTTCTGGGCACCAAGACTCCAGCAGTCTGTAGGCATCATACCACTTCTGTAGGCTCTAGCAAGCCCTGATCCTTGCTGCACTTCTGCTGTACCACCCCTGTGCCCGAGCAGAGCATTCTCTGCTCCTGCATGAGGGATCCTGCTTTCTTCTGGCCATGGGACAGCACTGCCAGCAGCCTCAGGCTGCCTGCAGGGCTCCACCGCTGTGTTTAATCAGCTCTCTCCTACCGTCCGTGTAGCTGGGCTCCATCTTTCAGAGCTGCTTGTCATTGCTTTGGCAGTGCAATAGCTGCTCAGTAATGTTATTTCTGGTACACTGATAAAGAATGGGGTTCTCTGTAGGTTAGAGACTTTCATTACAATGCTGCGCTGTTGGCTACTTCATTTTTTGTCTTGGTAATTCTTCTGTAATTAATGAGGTGAGACTATCTGAGATTGCACTTCACACAATTTCAGTTCCCATTAGGGCTGATTATTAGAGAGATGAAGCAGCACCCTATATGTGTACACACAAAGATTTCCTGTGCTGATGCTGTTATTTCTGCATTACTACAGCTCTGTATTAGAACTTAATCCAACAACAGAAATAAGTATCCCCTCTTGGATGAATGACTCCTTAAAAAAACTGATCATTTTATTTTCATGCAGGACTTGATCATGCATGAAAAAGCATCATCAAAAATAAATATGTCTATTTTATATGCAAAAGTAGCCCTCTAGCTAACAGTGGTGACAATAAGCAGGACTTTGAAGGATGATCTGGTCTGTGGAAGGAAAAGAGACATCAGAATAAATCTGAAGTGTGGAACAACAGAGAACACGCAATAGAAGATATCAGTCCAGAGACATCATAGATTATTGTATGTGAAATTCAGTTGCCAAAAAGTAATAGACATAGAATTATGTAATAGATATAAAAACTTAATTTTTGAACTACTGGCAAAACTCCCACCAGTCAATGCCATTTCCATTTCAAATAAAGGCATTATTTTGCAGGTCTATTTTGTGTCTTTGGATAATCTCTTCTATTTCATTGAGATAGTGCGTTATTCCAGGACTATTGATTGAACTGCTAGCCTAATTTATAGGCCTGCATAGATGTGGGATGATATACTTGGATGAAACTAAATATATCCTCCATCCTACAAAACACTAGGAACTATTAAAACGTCAATGGTATTTAGTTTGAGCAAGGCATCATTAGTTTTTCCCTACAGAAAAATTGTTTCTAGCACCCAGCTGCTTGGAAAAAATGCTGTCTCTTGGAAACTTCAATGAGAAAATAGTTCCTATTGGAGGTGAACATCCTGACACAAATGGTGAGTAATCTATTTGTAACAGCCATAACGTGACCTGAAATGCCTTTCCGACAGTTCGAGACTATTTTTCCTGCTTAGGGTTTTTGAACACCGGATGACTCCTTGGCTTTGACTTCAGGAAAGTATAGTCAAAGACTGTTTCAACTTCAGCTCATCTAAAGCAGGTTGCCAGAATCCCACCAGATCACTTGTTTCAATCAGGCAGAATTCCCTCCTGATGAGGTAGTTGATGTAAGATGGCAAAAGCAAGCTCAAGATTCAAATATATCTCGATCAAAGTAAGTTAGCAGTCCTATTTATTGATTTATGCTCATTTTGCCAATTCTTTGAAATTTGAAAACAGTATTCCTTTGAAATATACTTCACAGTAGCTATAATTTTACAACACATGCTACGTTAGATTTTTTATATGTGTATTTCCATTCCTACCGCATTGATTTTTTAGTAGGTATCTCTCAGAATGGGGGTTATAAAAATCACCTGTTAGATCGTGTTCTCAGAAGTATTCCTTGTTTGTGTTATTTAGCATATTTTAAAAGTGCCTGATCTCTGCAGGAGGAAAAAATCAAAGTGTTATTTGACTAGGAATTCCCTGGGAAACAGAAAGGTATGCCAGATTAACTTTCAGATGACAATGTGTTTTCTTTTTATAGAGTTCAGATACTAAGGTGTTCTGATTGATACCACAGTAATATAGCCTGAAAGAGCTTTTGAGCTGATGTTGCTTTGGAGAAGAAAACAATAATGCACGTAAGTATGCAATACCAATACTTGCTCCACTTTTATGGCAACTCATATATGTTTTTTTTGGACACAGTTTATTTTGGACACAGCTGCCTTGCTATGTTCTTATAGATATTTACTGTTGCTGTGAATAGAGTAAAGCATACTGTTGTATTGTATGATAAAGTCATGAACTTGCAATGATCACAAAATATTTGTGTGATACCCAGCATAAGCAGACAAGTGACAATGCTGTAGGGAGTTTACTGAGGTTAAGTCTTTTCCAAAGCACATGTTGCCTTTGATTATAACCTGACTTCTGAAAAGACCTGGTTTCTGCTCCTATGTTCATGAGACACCTACAAAGTGGAGCAAATACTCACAGTGATCACTCTTGCACATCCTTTCCCACAGAGAAATTAATCTCTTTTTACTATGCTTCTTTGTGTTTTCTTTAGTGCTTCAGCCTTGTTGCTCAGACCCATTGTTGCCTGTCATGTTTCTGTTAGTGACATTGTGTTGGCAGACAATCAAATCCATAAAGTGCCTCACGCTATGTGACTCTTTTATCTCTGTTCTCACGTAGACCAATAGTAAGGAAAAATAAAATTGCTTTTAAAAAGTCTTCAGCAGAGGCAATTAGAAATACTTAGTCAAAATGACTTCCTAGTAAGCTCAGATTTATTAATCAGTTTCTTCACTCAGACACGCCAGCTGAAGTAAGAGCAAAGGACTCCTTGGTTTCACATTAAGCTGTGGTGAGACTGGGAAAGATCCAATTGTACCCCAGGTAATCGTTAGTTCTGTGGTAGATAAACACGGTCCTAGGTGGAGAGGACACTTAGACAGGCTTTTTGGAAGTATATTCTGACTGCAGACCGTCTCTATTTTAAACTGGTACGAAGTTTGCATTAGTCAGACTTGATAGAGACAACTGAATGAGACTGGAAAGAGGATCCAATTGCACATCTGTTTCCTTGCATATGGAGTTCTAAAACAAAGCATTTATTCACTTTAAAAGTACAAAGTAAACCTTAAAGGATAAACCCACGTACCCCCTATTTTGGCTTTTGTCTGTGCCTTTTGCCTATGCTCATCACCCTTCCTCAGCAAAATCTGGACTATTGCTCTTCATTCCTCTGAAGACCTGATATTTTTCTCCTGATCTTAGGCTTAGTGCTGGAAAGAGCAATCAACCTTAGTCTGGCCATGGTGAAGTAGCTGCTTCTGGATAAATGTTGCCAAGGTTTGCAGTTCTGATTTTAAAGCTGTTTTTTTTTGTACACTTGACATTTAATTTTAAGGGATGAAATTTACTGAACAGGGCTGATGTACTTTATAGGACAAAGGAGCTATAGGAAGTCTTCACAAACTTACTTCAGTTAAAATATTACTATTATGTAAGAAGTTTAGTGAGTTCTTGTCTCCTTTTTTTCCTCAGCTGAAAGCTTTTATGAGCTGTGTAGATCTTTATTGATGACCCAAGTGATTTTCTGAATCATGGAGGATTTTTTTTTGTTTTAGATCACTCCATATACTTATTGCTGGTTATAAAAAGTTCACGTAAACAGTTCCTGTAAGTTTATTCCCTAGTAAAACAAATAGCAGAGCTCTAAAAAAATCCTCACTTTAGAAAACTTACTAACATGTTATGAAACAAAGGAATAAACCGTCTTGGATGAAGCAATATTTAAAATAAGAGGGAAAAACCAGAAAAGCTTAAAAGCTTAAAAAAATCTAGAACAGTACTTCTACCATTTGTAATTGCACAGTGCATAAAATTCTCAGGCATTGGCAATTCTAAATTTTGTAAGCAGCATTCTAAAGATATAAAAGTTCCTATCTGTAGTTTTCTACTTGGCATATTATAGCTACAGTTTTGCATATGCAATGTGTAATACATATACAAAACTTGACAATTGGATATTTTTTTTATAAACAATGGTAACCGCAATGTATTGATAAAATATTTTCTGGTTAAATTTTGTGTTAGAAAATGAATAAAAGGGGAGTGCACACTGCAATCTGACTTTGGGACAATTTAACTGTAACATGAACAGTGTTGAAAGCACAGTTGTCAAACACATGCATTACAAGAAAGTTGCTGGGAAAGTGGTTGGAAATTTTATGTAATTTTTAGATGATTTTCATTAGTTTAGTACATTATTTAATGTGGCTGAATCCACATACAAATTAGTGTTATAATGTTTAGTGTTTAGCCACAGTCTTTTGTTCATATGTTTCTTTTTTTCTCTGCAATTTCATAAAAAAAAAAAGAAATAATATGGTTAAGTCCATAATTTCCTCATCTGCTGTTATAAATTACTTAATTTAGTAGTGATTTTTTAAGGACAAGGAAGGTGAGAGTTGGTAGCGCATATTTATGTTTGTAGTAAGTTTCATAGAAGCACGTCTCATTTCATTAGGCAGGTTGTTTTTACCAATCCTTAATTGTTCTTGCAGTTGCTAAAGGTAACACAGCATGCATTTTCAGCCACATGTATTTGTAAGTACAGGTTCTGGTAATTTTTTCATTGTGTGTTAAGAAGGCTCATGACCCTTGTCCAAGAATTGTGCTGTGTCCATTAAACTGTGTGTAGCATCCTCAGCATGAGAACATCCGAGAATCATTCTCTCCCCATTCCTGTTAACTTCAGCAGACTTCTGGTCACATTCCCCCTTAAAAGTTTGTTGTAAGATAGTTTTCCAAATACAAAGGCACTTTAACGGTGAAAAAAACAGTTCTCCATTTATGCCACATTATCTTTTCTATCCTTGAAGAATTATCATTTCTGCTTCCTCGCTTTGCTTTTCTGCATGGCCCCTGACACGTGCTTCTTAGTAGGTAGAAGATAATTCCTAAAAGCTTTTGCAGCATATCATAAATGACTAATTCCCATTGCAGAATCAGTGGGAGGCATTGTTGTGCAGGTAGTGTTTGAGTCTCCTAAAAGTAGGCAAAGGAGGAACAGAAGAACAGCTGACGCTACAGTAAAGAACATGTTTCTTTCTTTGATCCCATTTTAGTGGTAGCATAAATGGGATTGAGGCAGTTCAGAAAACAAGAGGACACTTGAGCGAACGCACAGTGAAGTCTCTTTGTCTGATATACCCTGACAAGGCAGAAGAAACTAGTTCTGCAGAGCCTAATGAAGACAGGCTGATGGGTTAGGGCTGATGGGCCAAAGACGAGGACTGCAAGGAAAAGAAGTTCCTGTGCTAACATCCCCAGTGAACCCAAGAAACAGCACCATAACCTGGACTCCTCCACAGCCACGTGTCAGAATGACTTTAACGGTAGTGTTGCTTAGTTTTAGCAGATGTAGAGTTAAATTAAGGTAGCATGTAGGTGCAGATTAAATAAAGTCACATATTGGGTGACTAGTAGCATCATATATCACTATTTGTCTTTTAAGTGTCAGGTAAGCTAGAATAGGTATTCTCCCTTGCTATAGGGATACCCTTACCCACTTCCTTTTAATCAGTTGGTGAAAGGATGAAAAACATTGCCTCCACTAGTAGCTCTAACAGGTGAGTGGGATGGGGCCCTTTTGGCATGCAATGGGTACGGTTAAGTGGTCAGATGTTATAGCTCATTAGAGCTGCTTCTATTCTTTTCTTCTGTAATCTTTCTTCTGAATTTTCAGGCCATAGTTTGGAAAGAAATCTAGATTCATGCACAGCTTTGGAGACTATCAGACTTTGGAACTCTTTTTTTTTTTTTGTTTTCTTTTCCTACCCTTATTATCATTTAGAGCTTCTTTCTTTATTCACATATTACTTCAAGAGACTAAGTTTAATTTTTTTCATAATCAGACACTTTAAGACAGAATGGCCAGCTCAGCAGAACCCTATTGGGTCCACTATGTATTCTCATAGTACAAATAATACAAATAATTTTAAAAGTTTTCTGTTTCTGCCTTCTCAGATTTAATCCTGACAGGTAGCAATGTAATCCACATGCCCATACACCTGGAATAATAACGTTCTTGGAAACAGCTATACATCAGCATATCAAGCAATGTAATGTAAGACTTGTTGAAAACAGACTAGTTGGCAAAGGAGACTGTTGGTTTGATCCAGAATGATAATTCTGCAACAGTGAATTTGCACTGGAAATCCAGTATTTTACGATTTTTTTTATTTTGCTTTTGGTTTTGTTATTTTTTTCTGCTTCAATACTTTTAGCCGCAGTAACATGTCTCAATGGCTGCAGCTCTTCAAAAGATGAAAAATTTGACTATGCAGTATAACCACTGTGTTATATCGCTGAGTGCCACTTCATTTCTTACATACTTATACAGGAAATTGATCATGTCAAATTTAACCAGCCTTGAACGAGAGGCCAGTAATCAATACAGCAAAAATTCAAAGGATGATAGGATGATAGCTAGCAATGGCAGGACATCTTGGAAGGATTTCTGCGTTATAGTCTGGCCTGGTCTGGTTTATTTAACTGTGTTGTTCATATCAGGATTAATTTCACTGGGTAACATTTCTTAATGCCTTTTTGATTTTAGTAGAGTTTAAGTAAGAGTCAACAGCATGATTCATCACATTAAAAAACTTGTCAATGGGGTTGATGTTTATTCTGAGCTTTTTGAGAACTGCAGTTTTTTTGAGAAGACTTCAAATATTTTCATTTTATCTTTACCATACATTGCCTGTGTGAACAAGTATATCACATGAGTATGAAAGCCTTAGAAGAAGGGAAAGATTACTTACTTTTTTGAATCTTTTCCATTTAATTCTGCAGTGCAAATTAGTAGATTTTTAGTTCAAAATGGTCAAAATATCCACCAAACATGACATCTAACTGCTTACTCCCATTGTATGAACTATTCATATTTTGTTGATCAAAGTTCCCAAGCGCATGCTGCAGTACCAGAAATAAAAAATTATGTCACACTAGCTCTTGTTGATACTTGCGTAGCTTTGGTTTATCACAGAGCACAAAAATCAGACTGTAGACCCCATCAAATATAAAGACAAAAGCTTCTATAGGTACCTAATATAAAGCACATGAGAGTTTTATATAGTATACAGCTGCTATGTCACTATGCCAACCAGAAATTATCCCTGTTATTTCTTTAGCTGAAGATCTATTTTACAACAGACTCAGTGACTGAGGCATAAAAGCCCACATGATTTTTTTCAGATTCATTTTTAAGGTGAATTTAATGGAGAATTGGAATGTAGGCCTTGGAAAATACATGAGTTTTCTGAGGCATGGATGGGAGCAGGTCCTTCCAGGCTTTCAGGAAACCAGAGTCCCCAGCAAAGTAAGACAGCGTCTGCCTCTTTTAGGTTGTAAGTTCTCCTGTGCAGCTTTTTATTTTCTGTGGGTAGATAAATATCTGCTGCAATAATCCAGACTGGTTAGCATCTCAGCGATACCACAGCATCAGCAGCAGTACAATGATCAGGCAATAGTTCCACTATGCCAGCATTCTTCTACTGATTTGAGTTACTTCGGTATGTGAGGATCCAATGCATAAATAAGAGACCTCAGAGCTAGACCTGAGGAGTGCTTACTCATCATGTGCCGGGTAGAATAGCTTAGACTTTTGCCCTTAGGAAAGAGATCTGCTACCCAACATGAATGTTGTAGGATTTCCATCCAATAAGAAACATAAATATAAGTTACAGTATTTAAGGGAACTGTAGGAACATCTAAGCCTGTAATAATTTTTAAAGACAGATTACATTGTTAGCTATTTGAATATTAAATGTATGCTAACTTTATACAAGCCCATTGTACTACTTACAGCTTCCTGGAATTCTGCCAGTTATTTAAATGATTAGACTCCTTGTTCCTTGTAGGAAGCATATAGATTTTTTTCCTACTAGACACATTAAAAAAAGATTTTGGACATATTTTCTTTAAAGAAAATACCTGGTTTACATTCGGACTTGAGTGTTTTGGTTAGACTCTCTCACCTTACTGATCTGTCTAGCATTTGAACTGCAAACTTAAATTCGGGAGCAAGAAGATGTTTTAATCTAGATTTAAACTAAACTACTTCTATGACTTTGGCAGACCTTGCTTAACAGTTCAAACAATACCTGTTAAAAGTACTGAACTCCAAAACTTGTAAATGTGTATATATGCATGCCATTTTATATATAGTTTACCATAAAAATCCCAATATTTTCTTGTTTCCCCTGGCTAATTTTTGTCATCTGTTGGCATATCCTACAACACAACATCTGAATTAACTCTTAGGAGCATTGTATTAGACTTTAACTCTGGTTTAGGAAAACAGTAATGTCTTGCCAGTGAAGAACCAGTACCACCTAGGGGCTGAAAGCTGAAAGCAGAGAAGTGTCCAAAACACTAAGCAGAGTCTGGGGCTAATAGGAAATGGGGAAAAAAGGAAATAACAGACAAATAATCCAGGTACTGAAAATAGTGGAAAGCACAGTACAGAGACACCCAAGTCCTTGCCCAGAGGCAGCTTGGGCTCCACAGGGCTGCTGTTGAATACTGGGAAGGAAAGCTTACCTCTGCCTGCGGAACCTACCTTTGCCTTATATCAGGGAGAGCTGCACAATGCTCCCCCAAAACAGTCCCTCCAAGGGGCTGATTGACTGGGAGTGGAAATGTGCAGGAGGAGAGGGGTCCTCAGTTGCATCCAGACATCACTCCTCTTGGTATTTAAGAGTACTAAACATTTGAATACAATGCTTATAAAGAAAGAGAAGAACGCTGAACCGCTTTAAGAGCACACCTTTAGAAAATTCCGACTTAAGTTCTGCTTTTTATATATAGTTATAATATGTATTTATTAAAGCTATGATAATATCCTACTTCTGTTTATCATCCATTGGATTAAAATGAGGACAAGACATCTTACACAGAGAATGCACGCACCACTTGGCACATGACAGCAGAAACTCGTTTCCCAACTACATTCACTGAATAGGTTGTCTTTGAACTCCCTCTAGTGGTAGAAAGGTTTTGTAAGTGGAAAAAGATTTAGCAATGAGCTGATAGTTTGTGATTTTTCTTCACATTTCCTAAAAATGGTTATGTAAGAAGATGACGAAAACAGAAAATACCTAAAACTTATGCAGAATTTATTTTTATTTTCGTTTTGTAATGCAGGCGAAGAAGTTGGTTTTCTTTCACTCAAGACACAGATGCATAGAGTCACCCTTGGTTGCAATCATGCTTTACATCGATGAAGCAGCACAAGCATAAAACTTTCTTTATTGTCTGCAATGGAACTTCTTCGAAACAGAAAGGGGACAGAAAAGTTGAGGGGCCTGGGCCTGACCCTAACTGGAACGGGCTGATCTGCGAGATCCTTACTTGTATTGGTGAGCAGTCAAATGTCAGATGGGGTTATTTAAGGAATTATTTCCTTGGCATGACTGGGCTGCTCCTGTAAGCAGCTGCACACCAGAATGCACAAAATAATTACAGTCTGCTTCTTTTATTTTTTTTAGTGAAAATTTGCCTACATTGCATGTGTGGACATACAGGGAGTTTGCCAGCTGGATGTTATGTTATCTACATTAGACAACAACACCATTATTGGACTAAGTGTTTTCTGTTAAATTCAAGTCTATAAACTAATACGCTGTCTGAACTGGGTGAATATCAGATACTTTCTGATTACCTATCAATTTGTCATGGTTTAATCCTGGCTCAGCCTGAATCGGCAGCTAAACACAAGTAGTTGTAATGATCTCAGTTCCCTCCCCCCTACCAGGGAAAGGGAAATAAGAGTAAAAGACGTGCTGGAAACTAAAACTAGAACAACTTTAATGGTAAAACTATAATAATAAAGAAAATACTTTTAATGAGAATAAAACATATACAAATACATAAAATTTCAGCCTCTTCTCATGAGAGAGATGCTCCAGTTCCCTAAAAACCTTCGTGGCACTCTGCTGGACTCTCTCCAATAGTTCCTTGTCTTTCATGAGCTCACTAGGGAAGAGCAGAGATGGGAAGATAACCTCCCTTTACCTGCTGGCCATACTTTTCTTAGTGCTCCCCAGGATACCACTGGCCTTCTTGGCCACAAGGGCACATTGCTGGTTCATGGTTACTTTGTTGTCTACAGAACTCCCAGGTCCTTCTCCACAAAACTGCTTTCCGGCAGGTCAGCCTCTAACCTGTACTGGTGCGTGTGATTGTTCCTGAGGTGCAGGACTCTACACTTGCCTTTGTTGAAGTTCATTAAAGTCTTTTCTGCTCAACTCTCCAGCCTGTCCGGATATCACTGAATGGCAGCACAGCCTTCTGGTGTATCAGCCATTCCTCCCGATTTTGTATCATCGGCAAACTTGCTGAAGGTACACTCTATCCCCTCATCCAGGTCATTGATGAATATATTGAACAAACCTGTGGGGAACACTGCTAGCTATAGGCTGCCAACCAGATTATGTGAACAACATATATACTCTAAGCATTTGTACTCAATCTGTCATCAACTGTTTAGAAGTAGGAATTAGGGGGTAAATCCTGGATTTCCTACTAATACTCAGAGTAAGAATTTCTTGAACCTTCATTGTGAAGTTTTGTGATGGTACAGAGATGTGTGCATATCAGCACCTTAGGCCTGAAAAATGCTTTTGAAGTAAATATTCTGATCATTCCCCTTACCATGTTTTGGTCCATTCTACAGAACATCCTACAAATGTGCCAGCTGAAGTCCTTTTGGATGAAATTAAAGCAGAACATTCAATTTAAGAGCACAGCTAATGTGTTGGAACTGCTAATGCATCTGTTCAGTCAGACATCAGCTAGTCCAGAATAGATATTCCTGAAATACACACAGCATTGACTCTGGGCTCTTAACACCAGTTATAAAAACAGGTCTGTTCTTATTGCATTTAGTGTCAATATAGACAAAGCCCAGGATCTCCCTTCCTGGACCCAAATACAGGGATCGCTTTAGCCTGACATTACAGGATTCTCTTCTCATGCTGTGTACCACCCCTTACTTCTGCCTGATTCCTGACGATGTGTCTCTTGACTTCAAAGCAACTTTATGCTGTGGAACAAATAATCAGAAAGATGCTCGAAAGCCACTGAAATACAACTGATGGAGGTGCAGAACTTATTGGGCAAGTGATGAAGAGGTGAGGTGTATTTACTGAGGGCTGCTTTGGCCACTCGGTGTTGTTGTGCATCTAGAACACGAAAAATAGCATGGCACAGTATAACCTTTTAATTACACCAGCTTTCAAGGCTAGAAGTGTTGCAAACACCCATATGGAGAAAAAAATCTTGCCTGAGCTGAGTGAGAAACTCGCTTAAATCCTTTGATATCAGAGGAGTCTGCTGAGGGCAGCCAGGAGAGCATAGCGGTCAACGGCAGTTAATGGCAGCTACAGGCTCGGGGACAGGAGGCTCAGGAATGGCCAAGCAATTGTGCTTCTGCTGGGAAAGTAGGCAGGGTGATTTTTTAAAACAATTTATGGAGAAGTCATGGGCCTGAATGAATATCCGATTTTCAGTGGCCAGACCTCCCAGAATGTGCCTCAGCCACTGAGGGACACATCCATTCAGGGGTTGTAGATGAAGATGTCCTGAACAGTCGCACATAGTGTTACTCTCCAGGTCTGTGTCGCTTGCTATATAGAGAGTACAGCGAGATGTTCATGAAAAGCAATGCAGCTGTGTCAGAAGCCAAGGTACTGAGGAGAGATGGTTTTGTCAAGCCGGAGGTCTGGCTCTGTTTAATCACAATGTTTTTTTAGGAGGGGAAGGTAAAATACTCAGAAGAAATGATGCTGTTCTCTACTGCCTTGGCTTCTGAGGCCTTACTGGAGTCACATCAGCTGCAGCTAAAGAGTATACAGTATGAAGTCATGGGTCTCAAGACTATCAAGGTATGTACCTCACAGAAGAAAAGAAGAATTACACTGCTGGTTAAACCACCTGGATGCAAAGTGATCTGTTGCATCTCTTCTAACACCTGTGGAGCTGGATGATGGTATCTCACTGAACCCCAGACACTGCTGGTTGCCTTTACCAGTCCACACTATCATGTTTGGACAAAACAGATGCAAAGGAGCTTATGGATGTCATATACTTTCATATGCTGATCACATATGTTCAATCACTTGCATTGCACATATCTTCCTTCGTTCACTACGCTTTGCTATGTGTACTGCTGTATTAATCTTATGACTGCCTTGTACTTTTCATAGCTTAAAGTGGGTTGTATTTTCCGGCTGGTCAGCTGATTAGTTTTGTAGTCTGTACTGGTTAGCTTCTTTTTTCAGTTTCTACATGGGCTGCCTGTTACAGAGTAAGTGATAATACTTTGACTATCTCTATGTTAACCGGTCATAGGGCATAATACAAATAAATCTGTATTAAAAAATAGCTGAGGATCTCATGTACACACTTCTTATATTTTGCAATTTCTTCACTTCAGACTGATACTAGTCTGGTCCTGAGTCCCTTTGCATTGCTTTAGGTGTATTCTTGACAGGTATCTTCTTATGTTCAAGGCAAAAAGTGATAAGTAAGTAACACTGAAAGGTAGGCTTAAAAATGTCCTCTTGAAGCAGCCTGAATGTCAATGTAGATGTATTGCTTGTGAGCTGGCCTTTTGTGGAGTGCCACGTGCTTTGATTTCAAAACTGATTTGCAATTCTGATATTTTACTGAAGAATTTTTGCATAACTCCATTTATTTCCTTATGTTCACACAGGCAATGGACAGCAGTAACTTTAAAAAATTTGGTTTAATCATTCATTAAACTAACCAGAACTCAAAAGACCAACACAGTCAGAAGGAGCCACCTATTAGCAGTTGAAGGCCTTAAAGAAGCACTTCTCATATTTTCCTCTGTGGACAACAGGAATTGAGTATGGGAAAGAGAAAGGGACGAGATACTGAATATGATGAAAGACCTACTTTAAAATACTTTCCTATTTCCTAAGATACGGAAGATTTTAAAGAAATCTCTTTACATTTATCTAGATAAGAAAGTTTTTTGTTTGTTTAAATATTGAACCAGATTATATCATTCAGGAACAGTTGAAATTTTAGCATTCAAAATTAGGTAAAAATGAAATACAAATCAGACTGTTCTTATAACCTACTATTAGTGTCATTCAAGCATCTCAGAGATGCATTTGATTTATAGGTACAGGCTAGGTTTTGCAGAAGTACAGTAAAGCTACTTAAGTGTCAATAACCTTTCCAGGGTACATAGAAGCCCTGACAGCTGATGAGACAAATGTGACTGAATTGCAGCTTGGTCAAAATGTTCAGGTGATTGTTATCAGAAGCAATGCTCAAATCTGTGCCACTCCAAGGTGACTGACTGGCAGCAAATTGTATTTCACTGTCATTTTTAAGTCTTCAGGGAAGGATCAGCAACCAAAGAGAGCAAAGTGAACTTGAAAATGTCTTTTCTGAGAATAATACTGTTTGCTTTTAGAACTGTACACAGTCTTGACACAAGTAATGTTGTTGTGGACATGATGGCTTAAGGATACAAGAGAGGTGGTGTGTTTATACAGATTAGCAGCCTAAACAAAGACAGACTTTGCTGCTTGACCCACACAGACTAACATCTTTCTCCGTGGCAAGTGATTGACAACAGAGAAGTGTCATTACATTTTATAAATCCAGCTGAAACACCAAGCAGCTGATGGGAAAAGTTAATTCCTTTTTGTATGAGACAGAAACATGAAGTGAGGGACACTGGTTCCTGCAGCATGCTTCTGTGTGTGGTGTGGAAAAGGGTTCTCAACACCTCTTGGGTTTGCTCTTTCAAAGGTCAGTTTCCGTGACTAGTGGAAGTCAATCATACACCCTCTAATGAAGCAGAATTTGACACCATTATCCCAAAAGGAATTCTTTCATTTCCATAACAGCCAAACTAGGTGCTGAAATTAGCACCGACTGTCTCGGAGAACATTAATGGCTTGTAAGGAGAAATTATTTAGTCATCAACTCAGTTATATGTCATTATAATATACTAGGGTTTGTATAATTGCTAAAATCTGCCTGTAAAATTTTTATTTGGAGTTTCTTTTGAAGGATTTAGCAAAAGAAACTTTCCACATGCCCATGGCAGAACTTCAGACTGCAGCAGTGAGAAATGACATGGTGCAAGGGCTCTCAAGAGGCACCTGCAAACTTGAGCATGTGCCACATGAATCCTTTTGCACCTCCTGAAACCCATTATCCCTTCCTGTATAAATGGAAATGCAATTCCTTAGCCACATTTCCCCATTTCTGTGTCTTCTGTGAAGAGGAAATCATGTAACAAAATTTATGTGACACTGATTTGGTGACTGCTGCAGGGAAGAATAGAGAAGACCACTAGGATGAGAAATTTTAAGAGACTGAAAATACTTTTTCAGTCTTCCACAGTTTTTCAGTTTTGCCTGGGGAAAAACCTCCTCATGCAGAGTTTGGACATGTGAATTTTAATTACATTTTCATTTGCATCTCCCCCTCCTTCCCCTGGTAAAATTAAACTAATCTTTTGGGGATTTTTTTTACTTCCTTGGTTCTCCTTCCTTGGTTCAGGGAAATACAACTAAATCTCACCAGCAAGCAGAGTACTAGTGCGTGAGAGACTGATAAAATAACCTAACTGCCACATATATTATTTATGAGTTGTATGGAAGAAGTCAGCATATTCCCCACATTTAAGAAAGTTTCAAACCCTTAAAAGCTAACTTGTTCTGAAAAAAACCTTCCAATTCCAATTTCTAGGACCAAAACCAAATAAACTTGCATGTGCAAGAAGTTTGCCCATAAACATACGACAAAAAAGTAAACACCACTTCTCATGCAAACAAAAGTTGCAGGTTTTACAAACTACAGCTACCAAATACACTGTTAAGGTATTTTCCAGAGCAAGTAGCTCCAAACCTACATTTGTGTATTTTATTCACTGAGTATTTGCCCTTTCTTCCTTAAAGCTATACCGAGGTATCTCTTGCCTGTAATGATGGATTTTGACTACCTTATCTCAGTCGCTTCTGAAATGAGATGAGTCCAATACCTTGGTTTATTCCTTATCCTTTGGAGCTGTGCCTTTTTCAATATTGCTAAGTTTGGACAAGCAGGTCTTGTGGGTATGAAAGAGACTATGGAATGATTAAGCAAGACACTCAATAATACATCTTTATTGTGCTTTATGAATCAGCAGTAATAGAGACAGTCACGTTCCTAGAGTTCACAAAGTGATACCTTTATAAAGGGAAAAGGGACCTGCTGCAGCTCTAAGAACCGCAAACCTAGGACAGAAAGCACATTAAAAAAAAAGTAATTAAAAAAAAAAAACCCCAAAACAACCAACCAAACACCACAAAACAGGGCAAAGGATGGAGAGCAGTGCTGAGGAAACGAGCGAAGGAAAGCTGAGAAACATCCACTTGTCCCCAGTTTGTGTCTTGGGCAGTGAGGCAATCTTGAGTCCTGTAGGCTGTCACAAGGAGGCTGGAAAGAAAGCACTCTCTGGGGTGTAGTCACCCAGGAAGAGCAGATGACTCTGAGAGGGACACAGAAGGGCACAGAAGGTTGGATTTATGAGGTGGTTCTGCAGTCTATCAGTTTGCGAAAGCTCCTCCGGAAACTGTCATCCAGAAAGGCATAGAGGAAAGGGTTGAAACAGCTGTTGGCGTAACTCAAGCTAGTGATGAAGTAGGAAATCCCAATGATGAATGGAGTTTGTGGGATGTCTGTGGTGAGGGCCACCACTGTGCTAAGGTGATAGGGTGTCCAGCAGAACAGACACACAGCCAGAATGACAACCACCATCAGTGTCACCTTTTTTTTGGCTTTGTCCAAGGCTTTTGCATTGCTACGGAGGTTCATACGTCTCAATCTGCACAGCATGGTGGTGTAGAGAATGCAGATGGTAGACACTGGAATGGCAAAGCCTAAAATAAGAGTGTAGATCCGACTGCCTTTCCACCACACGCTCTCAGGGTGAGGGAACACGAAGACGCACTGGGAGCGCCCCTGCTCCTTGTGTATCTTAGCAAAGACAGTGAAAGGCAGAATGATGACTGTGACTAAAGACCAGACGCACAGGCTCACAATCTTGGCTGCTCGGTACGTGCGGTAGGACATCTTCCTGGACTTGGTGGTGGCCACCACAACCAGGTAGCGGTCAATGCTCATAATGGTGAGGAAGTAGATGCTGGAGAAGGTGTTATATTGATCTATGGAGATTATGAGCTTGCACATGAACTCTCCAAAGGGCCACTGCAGGAGCAGGTAGTCAGCAATGTTGATGGGTAGCACCAAGGTAAAGAGCTCATCAGCAATGGCCAGATTGAGGATGAAAATATTGGTGACTGTTTTCATCTTTGGGGCTTTGAGGATTACGTAGATGACAGCAGTGTTGCCTGTCAGCCCCACAGCACAAATGACTGAGTAGATGACGGGCACTGTGACATAGAAGCTGGAATTCAGCAGGGGCGCAGATACATTCAGCCCCCCATCCCCTATCCTGGCACAGTCTGTGGGCACACTTGCACATGAAGAGTTGGGCTCAGGGAGGGAAGAATTCTCCATGGCCACAGGAGAGGGCGGCCAGGCCCACTAGTGATGGGAATGACCTCAAAGTGGTGGAGAAAAAAAAGGTGAGACCCCTGCTCTTCTCAAGCCTCTCTCCTCTGGTGCATCCAGAGATGTCCCATGTGTCCCCGGCCGCTGCCCTGCTGGGACCAAGAGAAAATCACAGAGGGCTCAGAAGGTGGCGGAGGGTCCCACATCTTCCTGCAGTGGGGGTGGACCCCCACTGTCTACCTCTTCCTTTTTCCCACACTGATGGGCACAGCGTAGGGTCAGCGTGCAGCACCGAAATCCCCTGAAGTGACCACCCCAAGGTGACAGTGCTTACCTGGGGACCCAGAGACCCCACCCATCTGCTGCTCCCCCCACACCCCTCTGAGATGCCCCAACTCCTGTCCTCGGGAGGAGCAGGTGCCCTTGGGTAGATCCCCAAAGAGCAAAACACCCCTTTTTCCCGACGGGGCTGATCGCTCGGGAAGGGGTAGAAGGATGCACTGACCTCTGCCAGCCTGGCTGCGGTGATGGGGCTCTCGGAGGGTGCAGAAGCAGGGAGGGGGATGCGGGTCCGTGCGGGCAGAGGATGCCGGTGCCTCTTCTTTGCTTGCTCCTGAGAGTTAAACGCGTGCCCGTCTCGATCTAGGCAGCAACACACAGGTGACACGAACCGCAGAGAGGATGCTTTAAAAGTCGGGAGCTGGACCACTGGAAAGAGATTTGTGCAATTACCTGAAGTCACATCTCCTCCCGGCGGTGGAGAGGTATGGCAGTGCAGCGGAGGGGAAAGGAATCCCAGCTCTAGGTGGCATCTGCTTGTCGTGCTGGGTCTGAGAGCTCAGAGCCACGGCCGGGGCTGGCTGAGGGCAGGGCGTGCGCGGCGCCTCGCTGTCAGGTGATGCTCTTCATCTTGCCAAGAAAAGGCATTTTTCTCCGGATGAGGATGTGGAACTGAAGCAGGACGCAGGCATGGGAATTCTTGCTCCTCTACCCGACAGTTTCACTCCTTCACGCTGTGAAGATGGACTTGAATATAACCTCGGGGAGGCAATCTCTTAAAAGATGACTCAGAGCTCCTGTTTATCGTGTTTGTTTGTTTGTTTGTTCGTATATTTGTTTGTATGTTTGTGTTTTTTTTCCCAAAAATGACATGAAGTGAAATATATCTCACTTCGGTTTTATTTGTTTCATTTCTTAAATGAGATTGAATTCTATGAGTTTTATAGCATTTGATAAAGTTTTGCACCTCATATTAAAAGTGGTAAAGTCTTCTGTGGTGTTATCAGCAATACTGACCACCTACATTTAGATACTAATAGTGTTATCAGCAACACTGACCACATACATTCAGATACTAATAGTATTGCATCCTTTTGGCAAACAGTTTGGCAAAACAGTTTAATATCTCTGAGCTAACACCAGAGAATGAGAGATAAACACAGAGCTTTGGCTCCGATTATTCTGTATCCTGATGTGTGATTACCTAGATTAAGAGGATATCACAGATATGAAAATCCAAACAAATAAATTAATGAGTATATAGATATAATACCAAACAAATAAATAAATAGATTAACAAGTACGAGCAAAGAAAAGTAGCTTTCCTTCATTATGATTATGATTTTTAGTGCTTTGTCCCATCCTACTATATACTACTAGATACAAAATAGAGCAAATAACACTTCATCATGCAAAATATGCTGCACGGACTGTCATTCTTGAGTTCTATGGAAATATTTGAGAAGAAAAAGTATTTACACACCTGTGTATTCCCATTAGATTGACATAAGTACTATCCTGCAGGCTTATCATGTGGTTTTAATCTCTTATACTTTCACAAGCCAAGAAATGAAAATACAATATTTGCTATGATGTTTATTAGAAGTTACCATTTGAGTCAGGTTTTCTGACCCAAGAACTTATGCATAGTTATCCCAAAATAAAAATAGCTTTGGAAGCTTTCTCTAAAAATTACATTTTTAATTTTGGATGAGATCAAAACTCCTGATGATCATCTTTTAATTTTGTCTCTAATTTCAGTACAGGTAGTACCACAATTCCTCTGTTCCCTTTCTATCATATATATCTATATATGATAGATATATCTATCTATACCCCAGTTGGAAAATACAAATTTAATCATCATAAAACTGATTCAGCTGTTTTTCATTGTTTTCATGTATGTTTCTCTGGAGAAGCTTTGTGATCTTCTTCTGTTGTTTTAGAATTGTTTAGTTCTCTTAGAAATCTGACTGAAATAGGAATTTCTACTGAAGTCTACCAAAACCTTTCACAGTATTTCAGCTCTGCTTTAAGTTCAACCATGACATAGTTCAAACAAAAGAGAACGCAGACACTGAGCAACATTATAATAGTACCAATGCAGGAAAAAAATTACTATAATTTGCTTTCTGGTATTCTAAACAGGTAAAAATATTTTTATGTGGAGATGCTGTTGGAGGATCTCAGCCATAATGCATACTTATTGCAGTGATATAGTAGATAAGTTCAATAAATAAAATCTGTGACCCTCTGTTCATGATCAGTGGGGAAGTGCTCTAGTGACTGCAAAAAGCACGTCATCCTCACCTGCAGAAATGGCAAAGAAGACAGTCCAAGGAACTACAGACCGGTCTGTGCCATCTCAGTCCCTGGAAACTCTGGGGGGGAATCCCCCTGGAAGACATTTCCATGGTCATGAAGAACAAGAAAGTGTTTCGGAGCAACTGATGCTGATTCTCCAAAGCAAATCATACCTGATTAACATCTGCCTTTTGTGATGTCTGACTACGTAGATGAAGAGACAATGGTGGGTGTTGTTTACACAGACTTTTAATATAGCCTTTAGCACAGTTGCCTTCAATAGGTGGGCTCAAAGGGTAGCAATCAGCAATTGCATGTCTAATTGGTGGTCAGTTATTGGTAGTATTTTTCAGGGGTCAGTACTGGGGCTGATATATTTTAGTGTCTTATTTAGGGATTCAAATTATGGGATGGGGCACACCCTGACAAAAATTAATGAATGAGATGATAGACTGGTGGAGCAAGGCTCTACACTCCCTGAGACAGAAACAGGAACAGCCACCAGAAAAAGATGAAGCAGGCTGAAAGCAGTACCTCAAAAGAAAAGAGAGAATGGAGGCAACTCTGTGCTTGGGGTGGAAGCTGAACACTCTCCTTGCCCACCTTGCCTTCCCAGGTGCCTCTATACAGTAGGCATGAAGCTCTGGATGTGGAAGGCCAGTCAAAGGAAGATAAGGATGGCGGTCAATCTACACCAGAGGTGCCACCAAGGTCAGAAGGGCATACCCTGCGTATCAAGGCTACTTCCACGGGTGTGAGGTTATGCAGGGAGAAGGGCCAAACACCGACTAGATCTTCATCTTGCTATTAATGTAAAGTAGAAAAAAAAATGTTTCTATAAATACATTAACAGCAAAAGAAGGGCTAAGGAGAATCTTCATCCTTTAGTGCATACAGAGGGAAAGATAGAGACAAAGGGTGAGGAAAAAGTGGAGGTACTTCATGCCTTTTTTGCCTCAATCTTTAATATTAAGACCAATTGTTCTACGGGAACACAGCCCCATGGTTAGTGACCTGCTACTCCACCTAAACATGCACAAATTTATGATGATGGGTAAGGTCCACCTGAAAGTAGTGAGGACTAGAGCTTGCCAAGCCACTCTCCATCATTTATTAGAAGTCCTGGTTAACAGGGGGAGGTCCCAGCTGACTATAGGCTTGCCAATCTGACACCCATCTACAAGTAGAACTGGAAGGAGGATTCAGGGAACTAAAAGCCTGTCAGCCTGACCTCAGTGCCAGGGAAGGTTATGGAGCTGATCATCTTCAGTGCCATGACATGGCACATATAGGATAACCAGGTGATCAGGCCCAGTCAGCCTGGGTTTATGAAAGGCAGGTCTGCTTGACTGAGCTGATCTCCTTCTATGACAAGGAGACCTGCTTAAGTGGATGAAGGAAGGGCTGTGGATGTTGTCTACCTAGACTTTAATAAAGCCATTGACACAAATTCCCACAACGTTCTTCTGGAGAAACTGGCTGCTCATGGACGGGTATGCTCTTTGTTGGGTAAAAAACTGGCTGAATGGCTGGCCCCAAAGAATTGTGATGAATGGAGTTAAGTTCATTTGGAGGCCAGTAACAAGTAATGTTCCCCAGGGCTCAGTGTTGGGGTTGGTTGTGGTTAATATCTGTATCAATGATCTGGATGAGGAGATTGAGCATACTTTCAGCAAGTTTGCACCAAGTTAGGTGGGAGTGTTGATACGTTTGAAGGAATGAGGGAACTTAGAGGGATTTGGATAGGCTGGAACAATGGGCTGAGGCCAACTGTATGGACTTCAACAAAGCTAAGTGGCAGGTCCTGTACCTGGGCCACACTAACCTCATTCAGTGCTATAGGCCTGTCCTGAATGGCTGGAAAGCTGCTTGGTGGAAAAGGACGCAGGGGTGTTGGTTGACAGCCGGCTGAATATGAGCCAGCAGTGTGCCCAAGTGGCCAAGAAGGCTAATAGCATTCTGTCTTGTATCAGAAATGTCGTGGCCAGCAAGACTAGGGAAGTGATTGTCCCTCTGTAGTCAGTGTTTGTGAGGCTGCACCTCGAAATCTGTGTTCAGTTTGGGGCCCGTCACCACGAGACAGACATTGAGGTGCTGGAGTGTATCCATAGAAGAGCAATGAAGCTTGTGAAGAGGGTGGAGAACAAGTCTTATGAGAATCAGCTGAAGGAACTGGCATTGTTTAGTCTGGAGAAGAGGAGGCTGCAGGGAGACCTTGTTGCTCTTTATAACTACCTGAAAGGAGGTTGTAGTAAGGCAGGTGTTAATTTCTTCTCCCAGGTAACCAGTGATAGGAGAGAGGAAGTGGACTCAAATTGCACTAGGGAAGGCTTAGGTTGGATGTTAGGAAAATTTTCTCCACCAAAGGGGTTGTGAAGCATTGAGTCACCAGTGATATGGTTCAGTGGTGGACTTGGCAGTGCTGGGTTTACAGCTGGACTTGATGATCTTACGGGTCTTTGCCAACCTAAACAATTCTGTGATTCTTTGGTGGTTTTGTCCTCCCTTTCTTGTTGTTTCTGCCTTTTATTGCCATCACAGTCTTCTGCCCAAGCTGTTTCTGTTTGATTTTGCATGATTGTGTGCTTGTTGTTTTTACGAAGATAGCTAGATTGCTGCTAGTTTAATGATTTAGACTAGGGAAACAGGGGCCAATTCTACAAATTACTACTGGAGACCTGATTGTGAAGACTGAGAAAAAGCATATTAAAGCAGTCCTCTCAGGTTCAGTTGCAAAGGAAACTGGTAGTGACTGGAATTATAAATGTCTTAATATCTGGATAATTAACACATATTTTCCTTTTTAAAATAAAGACAGGTTTTAGTCTCAGAACAGGGACTCATGAGTTCCCTTGACTCTAGCAATAACTTTATTCTGTGGAGTAAATATCTTGTTTTTTGACTGTGCAGGGCCAAAAATGAAATTATAATAGAAATCTGACCAACAGGTTGAATCTGCCTGTTTCTTCTCTCCTGGCAGTTGAAGAAACAGATTTTAGCCTAATAAATCTCTCATGCTTTTATGTGAAATGCTGTCATTACTCAGAGATTGTAGCTGTCTGTCCAGCACACTGATAAACAACTTGCCTCCTCTATCAGGTGTTCGTTATTGTTATTGCTGTAGTGTTTGAAGACATAAAAATACAGAGGTCTCACGGACAATCAAAGTTGTGAAGGAGGGGAGGAGGGCGTGTAGGGAGGTGGGGGGAAGCCGAGACAAAAGCAGCAACTTACCCCAGTAGAGCACTCTAGTTATCAAACAGTGAAGGACACATGAAATGTAGGATTTTGAAGTACTTGAATGTTTGGCAGGGTTATTGCATCTCTCTCACCTCAAATAAAAAACAAACCCATTATTTCTTTCGGTCTCATATATATGATACAGAGGACTTAATTTCTGTTTCACGTGAAGGTGAGATAGGAATGTGAAGAAAATAAAAAATAATGCAGAGACTTTAATTTCAGTGCAGATATATTTGAATCTTTATTGCTGAATGCTATACACTTAGAAATTCTGTACTTTTGCTCTTGTGTGCGTATGTCCAGATCACAGCACACATCTCAATATTTCAGCAGGTGCACTGAGCATCTTCCTTTCGGCTGAAAACAAAGAGAAATAGGAAGTTTTAGGAATAACCTGATAACCCCTCTAAGACAAGACTTTCAGAATTTGGAAGTCTGGACTAAGCACCACAGCATCTCCTCAATAATCCATTAAAACGTGTAGGCCAAATTCAGCTTTTGGTCAATGAGGTATGATCCCATTATAGCTGCTGGAGCTGTGCCTGCTGACAAGCAGTTGTACCAGGCAGTCATTAGGCATGCTAACACCATATGCTCATGCCCTGAGAAGGCACTAATTTGTAATCATTATCTGTGCATACAGAATATCTCTGTCTGTGTTTGATTCTGAATACTTTAAGGAGTTCATGCTGTCCAAGTTAGGGAAAGAAAGTCAGATGTCTTTTTCTTTGAGCGCTGTAAATCATGATTGCTTCATTGTTAATCTTAAGTATCATTATCTAGTGACCTAGATGAGTAACAAAGGAATAAACGACCACGTGATTTGCCACTAAGAAATGACATTTCTCTACATAGAGCCAACAAGTCTTGTACCTTCAACATTCAATTAATCGATATCTGAATTTTAGAACGTATGCTTTCTTCCTGTGGGCCAAACCCTTGAGAGAGAGAGAAATCCTTCTCACTGGTTAACTGAGTCAGTCTTGAAGAACTTCAGTCATCTTAAGTGGGGACAAAAAAGCCACATATCTTCTTTTTTCAGGAAAGCCTCATCTATTGATATAGAAGACTGCTCAGCAACGGGGCTAGGGTACAGCTTCTGAAGTAAGAAAACACACTCATTTTCTACCTTTGAGACTGCTTTATTTGCCAAAGCAATGTACAGATGTGGAGGAGTTAAAAAATATTCAAGTGAGAGAATACTTTTGTAACTTCTACCTTCTAGGCATAGATCTATTCATTAAGAGCTGTCATGGTTTAACACCAGCTGGCAACTTAGTATCATACATCTGCTTGTTTGCTTCTCCATACCCTGCAGTAGGATGAGGAAGAGAACAAAAGAAAGAGTAAAGCTCGTGGGCTGAGATAAAGACAGCTTAATAGAACAACAAAAGGCATAGAGAATAATAATGATAATAATAACAGGACACACAAAACAAATGATGCACAATACAATTGCTCATCACCCAATGATCGATTATAAGTCTGTCTCCGAGCAGCAAACCCTGAGCAATGAACCTCAATGACAACGAAACCACATACAGATCATTTGTGGCTGGATTTTTTTTTTATTCAGCAGCTGCTTTTACTTCTTTCCCATTACTCTTGTTATACTTTACTCATATTGTAGTAATTAACCCACATTATTGTTATCATCATCATCATCATCATCATCATCATCATCATCATCATCATCATCATAGTTACTCTTTCTACCCCTAGCATCTATGCAGCTCAAATCTTTGTGCATTCTTAATCTTTATCATAGTTTGATGCCTGATTCTGATGAAAAGATATAATGCATACATGTATGTCCTTGTTTATAGAGGCACCCATTTTCTTTTGTTTTGTTTTAAAAAAGATCACTGATACCAATCGTGTCTTGAGCCACTTTAGAGTTGATTTCTATAGCCTGCATGGTTCACCTGCTGGTCACCTGGATTCCTTTCCAGCACACTGAAATCTAGCACTTATTTATATGATTGCAGTGCCAGAACTGCACAAGCTCAAAATATCTTGCTCAAATTTTTAATCTTGTCAAGGCGAGATCTCGTAGTCAGGCTAACTCTTTCTGTTTTCAAAACACAGTGAAAGATCCTCTCTGAAGTTTAGAGACTCAGAATATTGTTTGGTGCTTTGATATTTCTCTTCTTATATCTTCTATCTACCACGAAGCCACCCTCCCCGTACCTGAAGGAAACACTGAAAATATTTTGCTTTTTCTTTTTGTCAGAGATCTCATTGCACACAAGCTCAAGCTACTAAATAGTTTCTCATCTGCTGCTGGTTTGATTAGCTCACTATTAAAACAGAGAGTTATTTTATTATTGGACTGGATTAGTATGTAATTGTTATTTACACTTTGTAATTCTCCTAAGAGAAATTTTATGACTGAGATGTGGAAGATATCTGGTAATATTACACTGAAAAGATTATAAGCTTGTTAAAGAGGAGCTATTAATCAGCAATTGCTAGAGTATAGTTCATTAACTGATACTAAACCAGACCTTGTTTTCAGAATACTGTTTAAATTTCTGTAGCATATTGTTAGAGCTAAATGTTTGTGTCTGATGTTATTCATAGCTGGTGTCTTCATTTTAGGGTTTCACACACATCTTGATTCTTATTTTCTGGCTTTTATTCCAAGGATGTCTATATAAACCAAGCGTATAATGTGGTACACAGAAAAAAAAAGCCAGTATGCTATATTAATTAAGTCAGCGTGGCATGCTTTGAATTAATCTTTCTAAAAGCAATTTGTAAAGCTTAAGGTAAAAAGCAAAAAAATTCTAGAAGTGCTCACTTTGGGATGATAATCAAACATAGCAGTTGTGGTGCCCTTCTGTACATGGGCATTACAGACACAAAGATTTTTCTAAGGTGACAGGCCAAAAAAGATGTAAGAAAAGACATGAAATAATCCTTGGGTTCACAGTCACCCTTTCAAAATCAAGATCTTGAAGAATAGAGTCCATATAACTTTCACAATATTTACACTTTATGTTTTTTTACATAAATGTCACAAATTTTCTCAAATGAGAAACAAAACGTTGGAATTACAATGGAAAAAATTCATAGTAATATGTGAAGATTGCTAAAGATGATGAATAAGATTTTGATTGGTTAAATGGAGAGAAGTGTGTCAAATGCAAATTATGAGATGGGATTCTTACCAACTTTAATCAAAATTGTAGAAAAAGCTGATAAAGATGGTTAAGAACAGTTCACTTGAGTATTTCTTGTCTGATAAACTGGATTAGATAACAGGATTTCTGTTAAAGTAATTTTAGATACTTAGCACTATTTCTGGTGAACTAGTACAAAGGTATATCGGACGCTAAGAGGATCTGTAATAGAGAAAAGGCGGAATTCTATGTGAAGATGGTGATTAATCTTCCAAAGGTTGTTTTTCAGTATTTTAGGATACTTAGTTTATTTCAAACAATGCTAACATTTTAAAAATCAAACAAGCACAAACCAAAATATTTTTTTCTGTTAGTCTGTGGTGCAAAATGTCTGCTGGTGTAAAACTCCACTGTCACAGAAGCCATGAAGTTTCATGTCAGCCAAGAAGTATAATTCAATAGCTGATGATTAGCTACCGGAGGTACTGCAGGTCAGTACTATAGAGACCAAAAGCTGAGATACGGCTGCTGGAAAGATTGTATCTCAGGACCATTTGTGGGTACATGTGGGTATAAGATCTACCAGCAAGCTTTTAGTCTGATTAGCTGGTGAACAAAAACTCATTCGGGCCATTTTTATTGCTTGAGTGCTGTTTGTGTGTGATACTCCTCACAGACATGGCCAATCACCAGCAGCATTGGGACTACACAACTTGCTACGAGCTACATGTAGGACCAGGGAACCACAGCAGCCTCACCTACCATGCTGGGATGGGAGAAATCTGGAACAGTGTGTGACCAGCCTCCCTCCCTCCAACCAGCAGCACTGCGGGATGTGCGTCTTCCATTCCTGTGCTATCATACCTTTCTGCCCTCCTCTCCCATCTGCCCTTCACTCTCACATGTCCTCAAGATGCAGCACTATTCTGATGCACTTTTTCCTGTGGTTTTGGGTTATTCCTGGCTCTGGACAGCAGCAGCAATTTTGAGGTAAACTATACCTACTGGAGGAAGACAGGGTTGGGCCTGAAGAGAGCACCTCAGGAATCCAGCAGCTGCAGAGTGGGCAGAGGGAGTTGTCAGGCAGGGATGAATTGTACAATGAACCCCAGATCTGCCATAGCAAGGGCTGTACCTCATCTCTGGATCCCATTCTAGCTTGCATAAGCCACACAGGACCTCAGAAACCTTTACAGTGACTATTGATCTCAGCTGGTGCAGTTTGATATTAGAGACATCGTGAAGACCCACTTCTCTTCCCACTGCCCAACTATAAATGTTACTTACAGGTGACTAGATTAACCCTTGTTTTCTTACCCTATGTCCAAGAGCACTATAGACAAAAAAAAAAACCCAGGAGCCTAATTGTGCTTTTTTTTTTGTCACAACCTGTAATTTTCCACCCCAGGCAGCCATGGGTAAGTCTCTGTGTGCACTCAGGGTGGAAGAACAATAGCCCTGGGTATCTTGAAGCATAGACAGCCATGGTCAACTAGAGTAAGCTCATTCAGTAGATGCTGTTACTGACATATTTTTATTTGAGACAAGCACTCTGTATATAAACATCTAAAGTCATGCTCAGAGTTAGTTTTCCCTTTGTATTCCTAGTGTGTTCCCTATATACATGCTCAAAAGGCAACTCTCTGAAAGAAACATTTCCTGAGCTGGTGCTGGGATTTTTGAAGAAGGTTTACGACACTCTTGCCATCAAAAAAGTAAAAGGACTTTGTGAAGATGAACAAAAATGCTTTGTCCAACCTTTGGAGGAGCTAGAAGTGGATAACCAGCTTGTCTTCTCTCTCAGTCCGTGCCTAGGATCATGTTTACTAAGAAGGATTAACTGGTTTTTTTTCATAGAATCATATAATCACAGAATGGTTTGGATTGGAAGGGATATTTACAGATCATCTAGTCCAAACCCCCTGCAGTAAGCAAGGACTTCTTCAACTAGATGAGGATGCTCAGAGCCCTGTCCAACCTGACCTTGAATATTTCCAGGGACGGACCATCTACCATCTCTCTGAGCAACCTGTTCCAGCGTTTCACTTTTTGTTCACTTGGTTGGTTTTTTTGGTTGTAAACAGAGACTATATGGGCCACATTGTGAATTGTATGTCCTTAAGTCTTCTAAAGTGGCATGAAAAATAACTGCACCTATATCTATTTCATGTACTATTATGTAGTCCTGTTGGTGGTCTGAAGTTTTTACACAGTGATCACAAAACCACTTATGAAACTGTGTATCACTTTAGGAGCTAATAACCTGTTTCTGGAGTCTTACTTTATGCCTCTCAGCCCATCAGGATTAGAATGAATCCAACACTTCTGCTCTAGGGGTTTCCTTCAACAGTTATGGGGACAGCTGTAGGGGACTTTGAGACACCTTTGCCTGGAGCAGCTGCTGAATGGTGGATCTTTGCAACGGCAGCCACAGTGCAACTGAAAGGACAGCAGCTTCATCATTGCCTCTTTTGCTTCATACCTGCAGCCTGCTAGAGGTGAACTTATTCTCTGTCTGAGGAGATGCACATCTCTACTGTAGTAATGTAGGCCAGCACTTACAACGGAGAAAAGGAGAAGGTGATTGTAATGTTTCGTAACATTTTGGTGCTCTAACTACTGTTTTTCTGGAAATCTGGTTACTTGCCTCTCTTTCCTACAAATGCCTATTTGCTCTGAGATCTCAGAGTGTCTTAATAACCATGAGTATTTAACTCTTCCTGTTTATCTAACAAAGTCCTTCAGTGACACTACTGTGAAGGTCTCTCACACGCATTTTGTGATTTGGAATTTGAGAGGGAAGAGTCTCATGTTTTTCCCTTAGAGACATTTTTGGATACTTAACAGTAATAAAAAGGATTAAGACAGTAGCCATGGTGATGAGATGGTGTTATAAGCAGCTACTTGGTCAGCGTCAAATGCAGCTTTCCACTGAGCAAGGCTATAAAAAGCTGTTTATTGTCACATTGCTCATAAGTATTAAACCCACTAAGCTCAGTTTATATTTTAGCATACTTACCGGCAATATTTCTTAATTTGGCAATGTTTATTCACAAATGCAATTTAGTCACTGGCCGTTTAACACTTTTATCCAGCTTTAACTTGAATATTGTCATGCTTCATATCTGCCTGATGACAGAAGCAATCAATTAAATAACTTCACTGTGATTTAAATGGGAGAAAGTGAAGGGAAATGCCCGTTCATGCTCAATAATGTACCTAACAGAGTAAATCTTGGAAATAAAATACCTACCTCTTAACTAAACCCAACTGTTCATTAAAGAATGTTTAACGGCTGGGATTCAAAATACTAATGTAAAACTTCTTTTGACAGCAAACCCAAACTTTTCATCAGCTTGAATTTTCTCTCCTTTGAAGAAATATTTCAAAAATGTTTTGACTCAAACCTTCTAACCAGGACAAGCTAAGAATAGTTTTTCTCTTTGAACTGTCGGGCTGGGGACGTAACTTGGTGGCCGCTAATTAGCTGCCTGGAGATGTTAGCAGCTTGGTGCTGCTCCATATCACTTTCCTCCCAGTTAATGTGGACATACTATCTTTTGCAGTGTCTGTTGTCCGTCCTGCAGCCAAGATGCTGAAATGCTGGGCTGAAGGGTTTGCCTCCGGGTATACCAATGGGGAACAGTGACAAGCATTATTTGTCATGTGTGCTCTTTTTTTCCTAAAGCTGGGACTTTCAGGTTTCATAGATAAGTGTGCACATCTTAAGCAATTGGCTTTGAAATTTTGATCCTAATAACTTGTTTCAGTTTTGCTTTAAATCTCAGATTACAGCATGATCATCAGTAGATCAAACTTTGTCATGTGGAGTGGATCAAAATTTCTTAATGTTCCCTTTCCAATGACAGTCCACAGGGGTCAGGTATTGCTACACAGCACCTTGCACTCTTGTCACAAATGCACCCAGAAAACAGATCAGTAAATCAAAATGAAGATTCATTTTAACCAAAGTCGCTTAGTGCTGTGACAAAGTAAACGACAAGTTCAGATGGTTCAGGCAGGAATATTGCCACACAACCAACTTAAGAATTCCTAAGTTTCATGAACAATCTTCCAGAAGGATGACCCAAAATGAGTACACTCACTCACAAAACAAAATCTCTCACTTGAGGGTACTCAGAGGATAGAATCGTTCACCCTTAGGGGCAAGGGCTCATTCATGGATATATCCAGCAGAACTAATCACTCACTGAAAGGAGGGTGAGGGCACTCAGCCCTGGGAAGTTTCCTTGGGTGGTGTCCCAATCATAAGGAGAGAGTTTCTGGTCACAGACTCACTGAACAAAGGAGAACTCCCACACACCAGGGGGTCTCTGATGGGACTCCGTTTATACCATAGTTGAGTTCAATCTGTAGTCATTCTAGTTGTCTGGAGGTCCATATCTTCTGGGACTCTGTGCCTGACCACAATTCTTTACCTCCTCCCTCAAGCAGTGCGGGAGTTTCAACAGCCAGAATGCCCCAGTCTTTATGTCTTCAGCCAGACCAGTATTTGTCAAGTCCTTGGCAGGCCCTGATCTTTGTGAGGTCCTTGTCAGGGTCATGCATATGCCACAACTCCCCTTCAGCTATGAAAGGGTGGAAATCCTTCATTTCAGTGGGACTGTGTTGAAGAAGAACAGGGCTCTGAATCTGCCTGGTTTTGAAGCCTGTGCCTTGCTAGGTCAAGACAAAAGAAATGAATATTTTTAAAGGGAGATTATATTAGAAAGACCCTCAAACTCTTGGAGAACCTTGGATAATTTCCCTTCTCATTTCTATCTTAATGTGCATTCATTCTTTTTTTTTTTTCCCCTGTTTCTCCACTTCTTTTTCTCCATGCAGAACTTAAACTGTACATGTAAAAACACTTTGTTTCTTATTTCACAGGCTTAAGTCTTGACAAAACATCTTCCTGTATCATGCCTGTCTTGCCATGCAAAGGAAGAGAAAATAAAACTGATTCTGACAGCAGTATCAGTCTTTACAAGAAAAGTGTATGAAAATGAATGAATCTACACTGCTGGCCTTGTAAACTGTTGCAGCTTAACCTTATTGAAAGAAAGATGAAGTGGTCAGCTGCTTCAGGGATTATGTATCAGAGGCTCTGAGACAGAGCAATTTATACACCTCAGTGGCTGCATTTCAGAGAGCTTTGTTGTGAAACTCAGTGCCTTCCTTTCTGGTGATATTTTTTGTGCAGACTTCACAGTCTGAGAGAACCAGTCACTTATCTCTTGGGACCTTATTTAGGTAATGGATAAATGAATAATTATAATGTTGTCTAATTTCAAATATTGTTGGAGTTTTATATTTTAGGGTTTTGGGGTTTGTTTTTTTTTTGCATCTACTGTCTCTTGCAAAGAGATTTAATTTGACTGCATTAATTGAACTTGTCCATGACTTTTGGAAACAGTTCTGATAATATGTTTGTCACCTGTGCATAGCTTTAATGCCTGTTTTATGTCTGATATATCTCCAAGTACACAAACCCAAGTTCAGTGAAGGGGACACTGGTAACGCTAAGGCAAAGAGAGTAAGTACTGAAGTTTACTCTAAATGACAGCTCAACGGACTGTTCAAGCTGCCACAAACCATCTTGCTGTCAGGGACCATCTTTGCTGTTTGAAATTATGAAGGAGGAAGAGTAGAGACTGAGAGCTTCTGTTGTAGTTGAGTGTAGGCAGAAATTGCATCATCTACTAGATGATTAATGTGAGTACAGCCTTCGGTGCTCACTCCCCTGCAGATGCTTCAGAATCTTGTTTATAAGGGTATTTATCATAAGTGAATTGAGCTAAATAGCCCAGAAAGGCAATTCGTAGTTTCAGAGCTGTTGTAGAAGGATCAATATCCAATGACGTTTTACCACTTTACACAAATTTGAGATCTCAGTCAATTTGCAACTCAAATAAAATGTATCTATGTAAAAACAATCCTCTCTTGCAAATGCAACTTGCAGTGAAGGAAAGTACTGTGTTTACAATAGATAAATGGGGATATATTTTGAAATTAATGTACTCGGATTTTTTTTTGTTTCAATTTCCTTTTCTTGGAGCTGTACACAGTCAGATGCTCTCTTCTTTGTGCCTGTCCCCTGCCCCCTTCCCTTCACTAAGTTTTCTGCAAATGTTCCAGAAACTGCATTTACAGTGTTGCTGCATCTGACTGCATAACCCATAGTGAAGTAAGTGTCCTTCTATATTTGTCCATGGAATTCTCTTCAACCTGAGGCTTTCGTGAAAAATAAAAGTAAAGCTGGTGAGTGAAGGGAAGGAGGAAAGGAAGGAAAGGAAGGAAGGAAGGAAGGAAGGAAGGAAGGAAGGAAGGAAGGAAGGAAGGAAGGAAGGAAGGAAGGAAGGAAGGAAGGAAGGAAGGAAAAGTTAATTATAGATGACTTATTGCCACACAGACACATGGCCATAGCTCATTTTAATATAAAATGCTTTTTTTTCAGCAGAACACTGCACAACATAAACAGTTCATTAAGCTGTTCTCTGTTCTGCCAGAGAAGTAAAATAACACTGCAATTTCAGGAAACATTTTGGGTTTGACTCATCCACACATACACTTCAGAGTGTAGTTTGTGCTTGGATTTGGCTTTGAAATACAATTAGATGTGATTTTACAGGGTGTTTCTTGAAAGCTATTGATACATTATTTACATGAAGTCTGTACCTGCAGAAGGATTAACCTTGACAAGAGCAGATCAAACTTGTTATTCCTGGCCTGAAAAGTTAAATGACACGAGTATCTAAAAGCTATATGTAAGCCTCCTGTATAATTAGTTCCCTCTTATCTAGGAAAGATTTGAGTTCATATAAATTGAAGGTGTAATGTACTATTTCAAGCTTAACAGTGTGGTGACATTGCCTTTAGAAGAAAAGCCACCTTAAGAGGTTTGCAGATTCTCCTTTTTTGTCCCTGTCAGGTTCTGCAGCTGTAGTTGTTAGCTATCTTCTGGTTTTCAAGTGAGTTTACAGCTGAGTCCCACACATTGCCACTGACTATCTACATCTTCTTTAAAGGTAAAACAGTTAACTTTGGCTTTTGGCAAGTATGGTGTACAACTACAGCCTAAGGAGAACTAATGGTGGGCCTTTATTAACCGTTGACTCATTGCATTAAACAAGGAGTAGGAGTAAGGAGACACTAGTACTTCATATCTGAATAAATACTTCTGAAGGAAAATAATTGTATTGGAAATATATTTTAATCTTGGAGATATTTCTTTGAGAAATAGTATGAATTCTGAGTATATTTTAAATATATAGTCACCAAAGATATTTAAACAGAAAACAATCAATGTCACTGTCTGGGGCTGAAGAAAAAATAAAACTTATTCATTTTCCGCTGGGCAGAATATCAAATAATGTTTACTGGATGTAATGATGAAGCCACAAGGTGTGGGTTTTTTCCATTTATTGTTTTTTTTTTTCTTTTTCCTTTTTATTTACAGTATGTGTTGTGTCCAAGTTATCAGTCTGGAAGAGTCAGCTTTTCCTGCTGATCCTACCATGTTTTTCCTACCCTGCTGCTTTCCTATTTTTTCCCTTTCTGCTGAAGATTCAAATAAAATTCTTCCAAGATTTTTTAGTCTGTGAACTATCAACATCTGGCACTTGGTACAGTGAATTGTTTTGTTCCCTTTCCAGAGGCGAAGGCAGTCATCTGTGCTGGGGCCTGGCCAGCTCTGTTCTTGAGGCTGCTGCTTAGCCTTCATCTCCCATAACCATGCTGTGTTTATCACTGCTTTCAGGCTACTAAAAAGAATCCTTGAAATAAAGAACATTTTTAGCCAAGCATATGCTGTTCAAATCATCACAAAACATGAAGACTCTAAGGCAAGACTTTGTCTATGTATGGACAGTAGAGGAAAAGCTCTTACCACTCTGCCCCTTTCCTCTTTTATCAAGAAACCCAACCTCAGAGATGCTTGAAAACAATTCAGTGATTTATTCTGTGAAAAAAAACACTTATAGGCAGATAGGAGTGAAAAATGCCAGAGGCAGAAAAGTCTATGAAGATAAATTATCACACAAAGTATGATTTTTGTGGGGTAGGAAAGAGAGAATGTAGACTTTGTAAAAAGTCTTTTAAAGAATGCAATAAATTAAGAATGAGCAGCAATAACTTCCACAAAACTAAAATGGGAGCATAAGCAAGGAAGGAAGCCATGTTGCTTTTATATGTATACAGGGGAGCCTTTATATACCCTTTACACATATATATATTCTCTATTTCCTCCCTAGCTTACTACCTAGATGCTGGCTACTGGAATATTTCTGTATGTGAGTTGGAATACAAAGATTCATTAGCACTTTACACAGAAAACTAAAATATTTTCTTCCAAACACTTCATGCTAACTTTGAGCTTAGTGCAACACAAATGAGTATAATTCTCTGTGTTTCATGCTTTGCTTCTGCACATGCCATTTATGGCCTATGCTTCCAAAACTCCTTCTGAAGTTTTGGGCTACTATTATGTATTTTGTGATGAATGCCTCTACATGAAAATTTTTCATTACTTCTGACTGAAACTGCTTCTGTTGTCTGTCTGTGGCTTCCTGCCTCCAGCCAGGCACTTGGAAGTTTGTTATAGTAGGTAATTCATACACGTGTGACCTCAGGTCACTCTGTAGCTAGGATAGTGTTAATCTTTTTAACGAGTTCTAGGTCTATGTCAACCTGCCTATTGCTCTTCAGTTTATTATTTATTCAAGAACTCATGCATTCCCAGCTTCTGGAGGACTAGACAAGTGCAGTCTTGTGTGCATGGCACTGTCTTTAGGTAAACTGTAGCTTAAATAGCATACATTATTCCAACATGCTCTTGTTCCTACCATATGCGCAAACAGAATAATAAGCTTGCTGATGGGCTAATATGCCTAAATTGCCAGCTGGACTACCCTAAACTAGGAGTACTTCTATGTGTGCCCTGTGACATAATTTGTCCTTTCATTTTTCCTTGCTTTGTCTTGTGTTTGTTTTAATGTCTAAACGAGACTTAACAGTTCTCAAGGTAAAGGGGAAAGGCTTGCAATTAATTATGAAAACTAAAATAATGTTAGAAAGCCAGCAGAGTAGATTTGGATCATTAATGCTATCTCATAGGCATCTTGTTCAAGAGGCCCTTCCTCTTAAAATATCAGTGAGCTTGGATGATACAGAAATGGGACACTGACAATCTGTCTGTTGCCCTTTTTGCTGATAGTACTTTTTATAGGATGAGGAGAAAGACAGTTCAAACATTTCCAGCTCTAATCATGGTGGCACTAACACAGACAGAGCTTCCCAAGAGAGTTTTTTTCTTTCTGAGAAAAAAAATGAGAAACTCATAACATCTTCAAGTCAATCTGGATAGCACCAGGCAGCCACAAATTCTCCTGGAATGAATAGCTCAACACTAACAAGTCAAAAATTGATTTAAATCTGTCGGGACCTGTAATGCTGCCAGCCAGTATAAAGAGGCAAAAAAAAGCCAGTCTTCTGGCCAAGATTTTGAAAAATAGATGTGTAAATTAACTGTTCTGACTTGCAGCAGAATCAAGCATCCTGCCTCTCCCGCCTCATTGTGAATATTCAGGTATGGTAAGACTTTTTTCTTTTTTAAGGTTTTTATTTTGTTTGATATCTCCTTGATATCTGCAAGGTAACCTTGATATACTCCTTGATATATTCCTTAATATCTTCGGGGTAACCTGCCTTTCACCACCTGCTGGTTGCTCTGGATTGACAGTCTTAGGAGGACTGTTTCTCTTCAGCAGCTTTTACTTCACAGAAGGAAAGGGCCAAGCCTGAGATCCTGTCAAGAAAGAAATGCTTGAAACCATATTGTGTTTTGTGGGTTTCACCCACGGGTATCTTAAATTAACTTAATCTTGATCTTAAGGTAGAACTATGCTCCATACAAAAGGTTTAGTTCCCAGTAAGGAGCTGGACAGTAGCAGCAGTGACACTGTGCAGAAAACTGCAGCAGAAAGGAGAGGTGCTGACTCAGCACCAGACATGGGCAATCTTTGCTAAGGCAGAAAGAGGCAATTTGGCAGCCATGATCTCAAGCGCAGGACACACTGACAGCTTCATGCAATCTTTCTGCTTGTCGAGCTGCTGTTCTTTCTAATTCTCAATCCATGAGGATTTTATGGTGGGGCTTTAGAAGGAGTTTCCAGAAAAAATTCTTATGCATCTCGGCTCCTGCAAGAGATACACTTTCTATGAGCAGGACTGGAGCTTGGGGTTTTTTAACTCTGCAGTGTCTTCCCCTGTCCCCAAGCATTAAGCGTTTGTGCTGAAAGTGAGGGGTGTCTAACCAGGTACCAAATTCCTACCTTTCCCCACTAAGTACTAAAACATAATCCTTTGATTTGTGAAGTGCAGCAAATGGTGTGCAAAAAACCCTAATTTGGGATAGGCAGTGTGTAATTTCTGTGTTTGTTTGAGATTAAACTTAACTGCTAATTATAATTAACTGCTATTTGGTTTTCTTAATTACTTTTGAGACACTGAAGCTACTAGACATGAACAGTCCGCATCCCCAGTGCTAAACTCTGCCTCTGAATCATGGTGGTTTGAGGAGTGCTGCCCACCAGGAATGGTCCCTGGCCTCTCCTGAGCAGTGTCAGGGAAAGCGGACAATGAAATATCACATCTCGGAAAATTCAGAGTGAGAAAAAAAGAAATGTTACCGATGGAAATATTTTGGCTTCCAAAAGGGGTATTTGGTTTTTTTAAGATGACTGTTCCACTGGGCACTGTTCAGCTTATATGCATGAATGTGTGTGGAGCCGTACTGTCTGGAGTCAATGTCTGTCAGCAATGAACCCAAGTGAGAAATCCAACGCTGACAGACCTGGCTTTTTGCCAGCAGAACTATTGACATTTCCTTGCAAACACTTTTGTGGCATTTTTTTCAGCCACAGGAAATGATAATGTTGTATGCCTGGAATAGACCTATGCCACATTCTAACATGGCAAAATAAGGAGAACAAAGCTTTTCTTTTCTGTAATAAACAGCATAATAATTATACTAATCAAGAGGTAATTAATGGTGCATCATTTAGACAACTGCAATAGCAAAAGTTTTGTTGAATTTACTTGATGAGGATACTTGGATGAGAAGCTTGGAAATGGTATAGTGAGTAATTAATAAGGGCAGCTTGAGCACCGAAGAACCAGGCTGGTCACCATGTGGAAAGCAGTTAGGACTGTGGAAGAGTTGGTCCGGAAGCTTTCTCATGTCAAAAGCTTCTGTTTGCACTTTTTTTTGCGGCAAGTGAGACAAGATGTTGATCAGAAGAAGGAAAACTGGCAGGGAGGCTCAGAGTGGGAGGTAGTGATGCAGGGCAGGGAGGAGGAAGACTGGGCAGGCAGCAACATTCATTCCTCCAACTGCTCTCCAACATCAACATGGCTGTTCTTGGTCTTACTTTCTTATACTTTCATAAGAAAATTAGAGCAAAAGTCCATGGAAACTCTAAGTTGAGTTTGAATGTGAGGCTGAGCCTTTTTGGAAATCTTCGCTTCTCTCTGTCAGTGCTTATCTTCCTTTCCTGGTTCACATTTTAGCACTTTTTTTATGTGTTAAGACATTCTATGATTCCAAGTCTTAAGTTTTTACGTAAGTTCTTGAAATTTGCTGCAGGTTCCTTCAAGTGATCGTAGGAAGGATATTTCCTACCCTACTCCTACGGCATTGCCATAAGAAAATCTGTCCTGTTTTCCTGGCTGTTAATTCTAATGAGTAAAATGTACTTACAATCATTGAAACTTCACTGGGAGCATAAGAGAACCCTAGAGATTGGGCAGGCCTCTGAACCCTGTCTCACGGTTTGCGATAGGATTTGGCATACCATTATACATGTTTAAGAAATTCTTACTACATTTCTGTCACTTTTCAGCAAGGTTTCCAATAAGCTGGAGCTTCCTAGGTGTGCTCAGCTTTCTGTTCTGATATAATAGGAATCAAAGTTTCATAGAGAAGCTCTTCTTCACAATGCAGTTGTTGAGAGGTGGAAAAAATATACTATGTAGAAGCATTTGTACGTTGGCTTGGCCGGTGTCCTACATCTTATCAGTCCTTTGATGCTACGGTCTGTGGCTTTATGCAATTCATTATTGCACAAATTACTTGTGGCTTTGCATGAGTGCTGTTTTCCAAGTGGTTGTCTGACAGAGCTACAGATTAAATGATATCTTGTGACCTTGAGTAAGTAAAGGAAGGCAGTGAGAGACTTGGCATGAGGCCTAGAGAGCAACTAGGGAATGTATTCAATTTAGGAGAAACTGGGGAGTTACCTCTAGGATAAATTAGCTCTCAGAAGGGGAAAATAAGGATAAGGTTGTAAATGCCAAGATTTTTCTTCATTCCACGATTGAGTCTTTTTTTTTTTTTTATTGGTCAGGATGCCATCTCTCAAGGAGTCTTCCAAAAGAATTGCTGCTTAACATGTCCACTGGGGCATCAAATATATCACACTGAAGCAGATGAAAAACACACCCATATTATTTTTGTTACTTTTTGCCTGATTCACTATGAAAAGACATCTGTTACATAAGCGTTATCAGCTACTACACATTTCATTTGTTCAAATTTGCCAGCTGCAGGATGAGAATACTAGTGAATAATCATTTTGTTGTCTCAGTGTGTCCATTGCTTCTGTAAATTATAGCTCCTTTGGGAGTGTGTGAAGGTGGGGAGACAAAAAGCTATAGTTTATTTTAATTTCATGCAAAAAAATGACTAATGTCAGTGCTTCAGTGAAATAAACGGGCAGGTAAAAATAGTCTCCTTGAGCATCTGTAGCTGGGCAAATACATGATTTTTCCTCCTATCAAGACTCTAAAGCAGTCTTCAGCAGAGGTTGGTAGTGACTTTAAAGCCAACATAGACTCTTTTAGAGGACCTTTTGATAACAAATGAACATGTAAGTGAGAAGCACAAAGCCATCAACAGCTGAAAAAATATTAACAAACACTGGACAGTATGCATCCACAGAAAATGGGTAATAATATGTCTTTTGAAGCTTAGACCTACTCAACTGCAGTAATTCAAAGCTCTTTAATGAGCTTAATTTAAATTTATTCTTCCCTTTCTCAGTCATTGAATCCATTCTTATGCTTGCCAGCCTTTAAAAATAAATACTAGAATGGATTTATACAGTCCTCAGGCAAGGGGAACAAGAAAGTGGTCTTTAATATTTGCAGGAGTGTTGGCTAGTGGTGAAAGCTAGTTTTCCTGTCTTATGATTTTGATGAAATAACATTATAAAATGCAGCAAGAGAGTGTCTGAGAAGTAAACCCACAAAGATACATTCATCTTTGCTTATAAAACAACCTCATGTCATTTGAGGTGGAACTGTTAATGTGATTTCTCTAGAGATGAATGACTTGGCTCCATTTTTTCCATTTGCTATAAAAAACACCTTCTGTATTGGAGGAGATGAGGACCAAGTCGATTTGATGAAAGGGCTGCAAAAACATTTGTAAGTGTAAATGACACAGATTTGAACAGTTCTTCTTGTCCACAAAGGACTTGGCAAAACAAAAAATGACAGAAATAAGTAAACAATTCTCTTATTTCAAATACAAGGGAAAAAATGGCACGTTCTTAACTTTTTTCCTAATTTTTTATGGTGATCATTCCTGCCGCAACTGTATCTACCCCCCTCAACCTTATCAGTTCCCCTGCCCCACCTCAGAAAAGAAACCAGCCAGTGGGGATCAAATATTCTGTTCCATCTCTCCAAAACCAAGCAACTGGCACAGGAAAGATCCTTAGTCAGGAAAACATTTATCTAGCATTTATTATCCCTTGTATTTAACAACCTTCAGTTTCTGCCTCAGTAGTGAATTTCCCTACAAAAGTCATTTCATTTCCAGCTGTTTGCCAATATTGTAGGGCTTTGGATGTCTTTTTCCCTGGCTTTAGCATTATAATAGAAAATTTTCAGAGCAGTAAGCGGCACTGCACATAAGTAAAGTCTCACAGTTATGGGGTCCCAACCTGGTATGGTGTTAATACAGTAATAACTGCTATGGCCTTTGTTATGGGTGGAAGAGCTGTATTCTCCTGAGATGAAATCTAGGTTAAATTGTTTATTACTTCAAAAAGTTTATAGATGTGTAATCACAATTCTTGTGGAAATAATGATTGATTCCACCCAGTTTGGAATCAATAGATGTAAGAAATATCTGTGCAATAAACTTTGTCTTCAAAAACTGTTTGTATGTACTCAGTTTTTATTTTATTCTCAGTTCCTTTTCAGAAAATAAGATCTTGAGCTTTAGATATGAGGTTTGTGTTTTTCTTTATAAAAGTTTTCTGGGGTGGTGGTGATTTTTCTTGCCGCAGTTGCTTTGAAGAACCTTATCCTTTAAACTTCTAGTCATACTTGATGGATAGATGAAATATAGGTTTAAGATAAACAGGTTTAAAATTTACTAATGAATGGCATTGATGTTGAGTAGGTATGTTTTGTGGTTTTAGTTATCAGTTTAGCAGTTCATGTACTTCAGATACCTTAAAACAAAGGGGAAAAAATCTCATAGTTTCTAGTTTTTACTGCCTGCTTTATCTCATGAAGTTCCTCTATGCAGCTTGCTGGAAGTAGAGCAATACACTTGCTCTGCTTTTAAAATCCTCCCTAGAGACTTTCTCCTCCTTGTTGTAGTATGTTGGGTCTTATTTGGTATGTCTGTTTTATGCTGTTACATAGCTTTTTGTTCAGTATTGATGAGCTCATTTTCTTTTATGCATTTTCTGCCTTGAATGAAAAGAAAGCCCCTGGATTAGCTGCTTGTACTTCTGCTGAAGAGAAGATGTAGGCTTCAGGCTAAATCTTCTTCTGTCTTGCCTCTGAAATTTTGGGATGGAATTTTCTTTTTAGTATATGTGATAGGTAATCACAATAGCACACACTACATAAGCAAACAATTTTCTAAAGTTAGTGAGAGCTCTCTGATTTATGAAAACCTTTTCTTTCTGTTAAATTTTCTAAGATCATAAATCAGTGCTTGATAGCAGCAGTAGAATTGATAGAATTAACATTCGTCTCTGGAAGAGCTTTTCAACCTTCTCCTGATGTTATTTGCAAGTGTATCTGGCTTAAGTCATTTTACTCTGTTTATCAATTCATGTTCAAACATCTATGTGTTCTGAAGATGTTTTACTCATTCATACTTGATATGCAATTACATATTTGGAAATAAAAAAGTTCATACAATTGCCTTTTTACTGGTGTGAGTTATTCTGAAATATAGAAGAAGGTAATTTAAATTTTATGAATATGGTCTTAGAATATACCCAATGGCACCATTAACTAATGTAAGATGGGAATCTTTCAATTAAAGGGTGCTTTGTTGGAAAATTTGGAGGAATTTTATCTAATGCATGACGATGTGTAAAATTAGACCTCAGGCTGACTGTGGTTTCAGGCATCCCAAAATAGTAACTGTAAATTTTGATCACAACCACAGATGTAAATACAATATATAACAGTAAAAGATGAATGGGGAAAAAATGACTGTTGATATACAATTTTTCAGTATAGATTTAGAGACCTCTGACAGTTCTTGGAGATGTACTTACATGCATCAAGTTGTATTACCTGATGTCAGTGACGGAAAAAGAGACACTGTTCATCAAATTGCTTAAACTTTCCTTGTAGGGCTATTAATCACTTGGTTCATTAGGCCTGCTGGAGACACTCCAGAATGCAAGCATTTTGGAATATTTTTGATGATTTTTTTTGCTGCTGTCTTTACAGTAATGTATTAAATATTAGGAGGCTGGTACCACGTCAGTTTTTTTTGCTAGAATTCACTTTACAGTGTGTTGTACTCCCCATTACACATCTGATTCTTTGCCCTTTTGTGAATAAAATAACAAAGGATTCATGGCATTACTCATTTCCAAACACAATGCTGCTTACTCATCACTAACAGGTTCTACTTCTTTTTCAGTTGGATAATTTATGCTGGAAATAGATAATCCTCTTGTACTGCAAATATTACCAGGAAATCCATCAGCTGCTAAAACCCACATTTTTCTTTAGCAGGAAGCAAATTTCTGTAACTACTTGCTGTTGACTGGGACACGGTGGGGTCTTATCTTTTGCTTCTGGAAACTTTTTATCCTACTTGAAAATTTTTGCACCTTTCATTTCCAACTATTTTCCTTAAAACCATCTTTTTAACATAAAATCTTATAGTTTAGTAAATCCTAGAAATCTCTTCTGTTCACATGTTTCCAAATAATGCTGTCTTCAAATGCTGGCCACCTTCTTTGCCATCCAAATGGGACAACTGGCTACTATGCTTGACATTCAATATTCTGTTGTGGATCTCCCACTTTGCTTTTTTTAGTGTGTCAAATACTTCTTTTTGCTACTCCATTTCCTCTGGAAAGGTTCAGCAACTGGAAATCTTCAGCCTGAGGAGAAATGCTCTGTCGAAGGCAGCTGCATAATCACAAGCATTGTACCGTTTCTGTCTTTTGTCCCTCAACTTGGCTTAGTTCGCTCTGGTTTTCAGGATCCTTGGGTACCTGTGGTCATAAATTGGGACACAGATAGTCTTGGGCAACGCCAGACTACCTTCAACATTTGGTTTACATGGCCAAGTGCAGTAATATCAAAGTAATCTAGAGGATCCTTGTCCTATTTTAGAGCCTTGTTTGTTACAAACAGAAATAATGCTCCCTTTCCTCTATCAGTCATTTGTGAGCAGCACAAGACAGAAACTGTGTTGACTTAAATGTAGATATAGCGGCTTGAAATGCAGAGCTGCAGTGTCCTCTGGAGCAGAACATGCATCAGATTCCCTGTTAATGTTAAGGTTAATACTAGGAAGCGGCCTGATTTATGGTGAGATTTTGCAAATCCCACTGCAAGAATGTGTATTAGTAACCACCTGCAAATTAGGAGTAATTATTATTCTAGTAAGCAGGACTTTTTAATCTGAAAGATAACTGCCAAATTCCACACACTTAATCCATACACCCAAGAGTTTTGCCATTGCCCACACTGTGAAACTTTTGATTTCTTGAGGCTTAGGGAGAGGTAAGACTTTTGCTTGCCCCCGCAAGAAGAATATTTTACCAGATAATTTACACTTTTGCCTCAAAGTAAGTCTCATAAAAATACCTGTATGATGAAAAGAGCAGGTATCCATGGTGACTAGCAATTTCCTATCTTTTGTTCTTAATTGTCATTTCAGAGAAAGTAAAATACTGACTCACTTTTTTGCCTAATGGCTAGCTTTTTAACAAGCCAGATAAACTTCAAAAAGTCAGAACTGCGTTATAATTTAGTTGCTGAAAGTATTAGCTAAACTCATCTCTGAAAAAAAACATCATCAATGGAATCACCTTATTTCATTCTAAATAAAACGAAGATTTTTTAAGATATTATATAGGAAGACGTAAGTTCCCCACATCTATATTTGAAATCAGTCAAGGCTGAATCATAGAGTCAGCACAGGACCAAGAAATATCTCCATGATCTTCTGCAGTTTCCTCGCTTTTGCTGCAAAGGTGGTGGGAAATCTTACTGATGGCAGAGGCGAATTCTTCTTTCAAGTTCATGTCAATATTGTCATCCTATTGACATTATAGTCATGCAACGATTATTTTACAGTTCTGGTTTTCCTTTCGAGGGAACCATAAGTTCTCATTTTCTTCCTACAACTTTTATTTATAGTTTTAACTCTAACACACAGTTTTACAAGACAGAGAAGGTGTTCAACAGCTGAAACTTGGATGGCTTTCCTCCATGTTTCACTAACGCGTACAGCGAACTCCTTAGGTATGCATAATGAAATAAAAGAAGAAATAAGGAAACACCTTTTTCTGAAAGGGCCAAAGAAATGTAAACCCTGGAACAAACTGCCAAAGGTTGAAAAAACTTGCCATGCAAGCCTTTGCCCGAACATCAAAGCCTTGAGAATTACATGCTATGGGTAGAATGCAATAGATTCAGGAGTTACTTTGTCCCCTGAACTCTAAGGAAAGACTCATCTGTATCTATGTACTGAACTTATCTATATGAGTTATTAATTTGCCCTCCTCCCATACTAAAGAGGCTAGTCCTCTAGTTTCTAGCTAGAAGTTCCATCAACAGCAAGTTTCTGCTTAGCCATTTCCCAGTGGCTAATGGCCATAGTTGAAGACAGGTTGTTAGGCTGAATGAACTTCTGGCCTGATCCAAACCCAGCTGCTCTTTGACCCTTTCAGCTAAGCAAATGAAAATTGCTTCAGAAAATCAGTGAAGATGCTGCAGAATATATAGCATTACTAATAATTATTTGTTTCTCACAAATTAATATTTAACTATTGGTTTATAGTGCTAAGATCTAAAAGAGACGATGGTAGTGATGAACTTTATGTACTTCCAAGGAAAAGAAAATGTCTACCTTTAACTTTTTCTCACTCGTTATGTATTTGATGGCCCTCAGATTTCTGATGTGTTGTTATAGTCAGGAGATTTAAGGTTTGCAGGAGATTTTCTGTGCTTGGCATGTGCTACCTGGACATGGAAAAAGAGAACTCCTGAAGAAGACATTGGTGTTACTTAAACAACTGGGAAAAACATTTGGCCTTAAGAATATAAATGTCTTTCATGACATTTAGAGTATTATGTTTGCTTTCTGTCATCTGTAACGTAAATTATATTTGTATAAATTTGTATAGATTTGTATAAATCTGTAACTGTAAATTACATTTGTTTCATACATATACCAGTGGATACAGAGAAAATAAAGATATGAGATATACCTTTTGGTTTGCAACATTATAGAAGACACTGCAGTGGAATAGAGCAGCTGTCAATAGCAATTAAAATATCCTTTTATTTTATTTATTAATCAAGGTTTTAAAGAAATTTTTCAGTAAAGTGAAAATGAAAAAGTGAGGAACAAATACTGTTGCCTTAGTCAGAGTCTAAAAATAGGATGCATTTAAGCATCATTAGTCCTGTAGTATGACCACTTCAATTCAATCAATCTTCTACGTACAAAAGGTAGATCACAGGCAAGCAAAGATTGTTAAGTCTGTGCTGTCTGGCTAGTGACTCTGAATTCAATGTCTGCTTTTAGATAAATGGGGCTACTAGAACTCGACAAATTTGTTGCCACTCATAGACATAGTTTTCTAGCAAGTCATACCTGGTAAATATAGCCCTTTCAAATTGCTTTTAAAATAAAATTAATGCTTTTCAAATCTCCCAAACCAATATAAAAAGGTAGGGTATGGATCTGCAAAAATCAATTCACCAGTCTTTTAGCACAGGATTTCCCCGTCTGCACTTAGCTTGCTTTTATTTCAGCTTTTTATTATGGGACACTTCAGTGGTTTTGATTACCAGTAACTTATTTCCCTGCTCATTCCATCTGTGCAGGAAATGAATGGACCTAAGCTTTTCATTCACTGAAGAGCAAAGAATTTTGCAGATATTCTCATTTTGTACCAATAACTCTCAAATAACTTTTCATGGAGAAGATGTGATGCTGGCAGCATGGTAACAGTGGTTCTTCAGACTTTCAAATTTTTCCTTTCAAAGTGATACTAGTACCATTACAAATTATTTTTCCCAAATGCATTTTTCACAACTGTGTTTCCTGGACATCATTTATAGTTGGATTTAACTGAAAGTAGGTGAAAAGCAAGGAAAGCAATGCTTTTCTTGAATGTTTTTTGTAGTCCCATAGTTGTTTCACAGGCTGTAAATCACCAATACTATTGTGGATCCACACAGGGAAACTAGTCCCTTCATACGTACTATATGTATCCAGATGACTGCTCAGCAGTAAGCAATGGCTAGTAAATAGTTAAAATGAAACCTTGGAGAACAAAAAGAAGTTTAAAAGTCAATTACACAAACTGATCTATAAATAAAAATAAAGACTTTCTTCTTCTTTCAGGGTATCATGATTTGACAGGGTCTAAAGCCAAGAGATCTTTGTATAAGGTCTCAATACTTCAGATTGGTTTGTTCTTTTCCAGACCCGCAATGTAGCCAGAGTCCAAACAAGCAGCACCCAGGGATGGGGATGCTGTAGGAACTTTATCTTCCAACCCTTACCTGCACACTGATGCATTGGCTTAGCATTTGAGTGGTGCCACAGCTGGCTCCAGGCTGCTTTGCTTGACACTTTAAACAGTGTGCTTACCCTTACTTTCCCTCCTCATGGCCTCAAAGGAAATAAAAACTTGCAAAAGGTAGGCTGTAATAAAGTCACTGGCAGACTTTTCCCCAAAGGATAATGATAATGATGATTAAAAAAATAAAACAGCTTTTTCCCTGGGAGGATGGGGAGACAGTTGGGATATTTGTAATGAATGAATGACATATTTTTTGTCCTCAGGCATCAGGATCAGAATAACAAGAGTGTGACTCATTTTTTTGAACAACAGCTTGTCAGATCTAGCCTTCCCATTGTTGAAACAAAGTACTGATTTGTTATCTGATTAAGTCCAAAAAATGAAAAACACTTGTCAGAAAGGAATATTAGTGTATCATGCTAAATGTCAGAGCTTTAGGAGCGTGGAAATACATCTTTTTCTTTCACTGAGGAGCTGAACTTGACACTCAAGTATTGCTCTGAGACCTTTGGGAAGGCCAGGTGTATACTAGAGAAAATGTGTGTTATTTTACATGTTTGCTACACATATATAATATATTTGGGACTTGTTAATTTCTATAGATGGAGGTCAGAAGCTGAGATCTAATTCTTACTGAGCTATGCTGCATCTAGTACACTAATCTGTGAAAACAGTTTCATAAGATAAAATATTTTTGCTATATGTCAGAGAATTAATTTAGCATTTTGAAAAGGCATCCTGAAACTTTTTTCCTACTGCTGGGCTCAACAGTCTGCTGGACATCACAAAATAAATAAATAAAAAGTGAATAGTAAATAATAAATTATTAGCAATTAGTAAATAGCTAATAGATACACTCTGGAGTCAAACAGAATGATGCACAACAATTGGAAAGCCTATTTCTACTTTGATTTCTTTCATTAGTAGCTACTCAACTGCATACACATGGTCCCACAAGGAAGCAAATGAGGAAACATGCATTTGTAACCTGTGCCCTTAAACCCGTTCTCTGGCTCTTTTGCCTCTCTTTTTATTAAAATCTTTGTCAACTATTATGACACATTTAGTGGCAACAAAGAGAGTGTCCTGAAGGACTTATGTTGCTAGGGCAATCAGGAATTTCAATCTCTTCAGTCAATACTTGAAGCCAATGAAATTTCTGTTGTGTGTAAAAAATCCTTTTGGCGGCAACAGAGATCAATTACTGGAGCAGGTGCCCAGAGAGGCCATAGAACCTGCATTCCTGGAGATGATCAAACTTGCCTGGATGTGGCTCTGAGCAACTTGGTATGAGTGGTTTATGGATTTGCCTTTCCCTAATGTGAAGGAGGGGATACTAACAGAGCCTTGCTATCTGGACATCCTAAAGGATGTGTAAAGAATTGCCCATGCATTAGGAAAGCGTGAAATCCAGTAGTATCTGAAGTTTAGATAATTATGAAGTTGACAGTTTTATTAATCCTTTGGGTTTGTAAACAAAGATTGCTCATTACTCTGCAATTTATTGTCTTAGTCTACTTATTCTTTAAACTACTTCCTTTGCTTCCTAATACCATGCATCCTTTGAACACCTTATAACATTTCATTATAAAGTCTGTGGTAGTTCAGTCCACTCAGTGGTAGAAACAAATCATTGGCTTTAATAGCTGTTACATCAACTGAGCATGAGAACTTCAATCCAATGTTATCTTCAGTAAGCCACAAAGCAATGCCGCATTAGTTGTTTATTCTGCAACCAAAGACTTGGGCATAATATTTACTGTAAATGTTTCCATTCAAATACCTCTGTTTACATAGTAAAATCCATGTTTTTCTTTAATGAGCTAATTAACTTCTGTGTTAAAAACTCTCAAAGTTCTGCAATAAGTTTAGCAGAATGTAATAAAATACAGGAGTGCTTCATAGAAAAAGGCATGCTCCATTTAGATATTTTTATATTTATATGGTATATTTGGGAATATTTGACTTCTCAGCAAATAGTGTCCCAGCTTTCATAGCTCCTACAGCAGATGAGTAAATGGTGGTAAATGGTTCTATTATCCTTTCAAAGAAACCCATAATATCAGCTCCAAATTTTCACAGGTGAAATATCTGGTTAATTATGGAGCTCTGTAAGTACAAGTTTAAATCCCATACCTAATGATAAGGTCACAGTTCAGAGATATCAGAGGATTATAACTGACTGCTCTGACGTTCCCTTGGTCGGGTTTGCTTTCTGTTTTTTCTGGGGTAATTTAAACGTAGTGAAAACCACTTACATATCTGGAAACAGAAAACTAAAAACGGAATTAAAAAACCAAAAACACCTCTTAACTTTTCTACCTTAAATACTGCTTTTTAACACTACCTAAGCAATTAACTGACTCTTTTTTATAGTAACAACTGAAGGTATTCACTATATTGGCAGTTTTTTTTATTTCCAGTAAAATTCTAGAATGAGGACAGAAGAAGTATATAGGCAAAAATGGAAAAGATGGTGATTTGTTAACAGCACAGTTTATGATGTTTTTAATGGGAGAGAAGGCATTAAAGGAATGGGAGAAAGGAAAGATGAATATGAAAACATCAAAAGATTAGGTGAATGTTAGATTCGAAGACAAATATTTTCCTTAGTAGCAATACAGCTATTTTTGTTCTGTTGCCTGCTGGTTTTATTAATCAGTTATTGAATTTCTTGAGGCCTGCATGCTGACAGAAAAAAAGATCAAAAAATCTTATTCAGCTTTTTGGTGTTGCTTGAAGTGTTCAAGTCATTCAATTTCTGATAAACAAGTTTTTCTAGGAACTGCTGAGATGACGAACAAAACTTTTCTAAAATTTTTCAATAATTTTATTACTTAGGAGGGAGAGAGATACACACGTATTAAATTATCGTACAGTGAATATTTAGTCTTGAGTTTTATACCATTTTCTACACAATTCAGATCTCAAAATGTCTTTATAAGTTGCATTGCAATGTATACCCTCCCTGCCCTCTCTCTGCAGCATAATGGACAGGCAGAGGAACAGTTCCTGTCTTCAGCTGAAACTATACAGTCCCACACCAACATAAAAGAAGCAGAGGTATAATCTTGCAAGACGTGATCCCTCCTGAAATACCTTTTTACTCTGTAGTTGTTCTTCACTATTTGGCTTTATACTTGTTGTGCTTGAGCAGAATTTCTCTTTTAAAAAGTTAGGTGGCAGGACTTCGCTCTGAAAGGACACAGGGATTTACATTAGCTTGTAGTCATATCAAAAGGCTTGTAGCAATATCATAAAGAGCTCTTGTCTCTCACTCTCTCCTGCGCCTTCCCTCCCTCCTGCACTTGGCCTGAGTGGCTGCTTCTGAACTTGACCTTTCAGTTCATTTGCCATCTGCCACGTGCATCAAGTGATAGTCACTTTGCCAGCTGTGCATTTTGGGTGACTTGTTAGTCAAAATGTGAAAGGTATTGGTATTTTTACTGCTGGTTTAAGACTAGTTTGTCTGGCAAATAACAGTTTTCTGTCAAGTAGTGAGGAGGCTGACACTAATATTTGCAGAGCCTAGCTCTGATTTTATTGCTTTGCTGAGATATTGGTAATAGATACCGTCCTGGTATAAGGCAAGAATTCCAACTGAATTATAACCACACTCAAAAATGAAAGAAGTGGAGGAATTGAATAAGAATTTTGAATTTTCCATATGGCTTGCTGTTGATTTTTTTCTCTTTCTCCAGCTGATGTCATTATATTCAGCTCCCTGTTGCTTTTTTGATGATCAGATTAATAATTGTGACAAGAGTTTCTAAGACATCCCATTGCCTCAGAATGTAACTGTGTGAGAAGCTCTGTGTCTGTTTTATTTCTGGTTGATGAAGATTCTGAAGTAAATCAAAGCTAATTTTTTTTTAGGCCAAATGACTTTTCTATTTCATGATTACTTTGTTTGCTTTACACAGAAAAGCTTAATCTGAAGAACTATGTAGGGAGAGTTGTTAACTAAATGTCCATGATGAATGAAAAAACTTTGCAGGAATGCAGGCAGTGATCATCTTTTGACAATTTTGCAGAACTTTTACCTCAGACCACGAAAATAAAATTATTTTTCTTTATTATTCTATGTCATTATTTCTTTGTGTCTTCTTCCTGTGCTTGGAAAGACCAAAATCAATTATCTAATTCAGTCGTGTTAAGGAAATTTGAGACTTCCTTTCACTGACATGAATTAAGGTTTGTTAAAAAACCCATAACCACCAACAAAAGCAAAAAAATCCATCTATTTTTAACTGATTTTTAAAAAGTATAGGGTAATACATTTCTCACGGGGCTTTGGTTTAGGTTTTTTTTCCCCTCACAGTTGTTAATTTAATTCTATGCAAAATGCATCAGAGTTCACTGAGAAAAGCTAATACTTGACAAATACAAAGCACTAATCTGGAGACTGGGAGAACTACAGACACACTTAGATGAAATGATAATGGCAAATAGACTTTGCCACCTCTCGTGGCTCAAATCAGAATATGTGCAAGACCTGACAGATAGTAACAAGTTGCTAATTAGCTGGCTTTAGTATTGGCTGTAACTTTGAAGAAAAATACATCCCTTGTGCCTTTACAAAGTTCTTTAATTTCCAAAAAGGCCTCTGGAGAGCCCAGAGGAAGAATTTTCTATCTATAGTATTTAAGCATTGCTGGAAATATTGAATTAAGATATTTAACAGAAGAAATAGCATAATTCACTTTGAATAGTCTTTCTTGATACAGAGCAGTTACTTTGACTTTTCTTTGACTGCAGTTTCCTTACAGATTGAAATGCTGTAAAACAAAGGGCTGAAGTGTGAGAGCAAGCAGGGGTGCAGCTCTCGCCTAACGTTTGTGGGACCATTGTGAAAAGGAGAAAATAATTTGTTTCAACATTTGTGCCAAAGGCTATTTAGAGTAAAACTATTTAAAAACTGGAAAATCTAGGAATGTATCAAGGAAAAAAGTACAGGTCCTGTGTCCTCTGGCTTGAAACCAGGCAGGATGTGTGTGTATATATCTGAGAAAAAAAGTGCAACCCAACTGTGATAGCCCCACTTCTGACGTGATTTGCAATCTATATAGACAGTACACGTGCAACTTCACTCACCTGGTTGCAGGGGAAACCCTGCATCCTGCTTTGAGTATAAAATATTACTCAATATTATTTAAGACTAATGTAGCGTTCAGGCCTCTTTGAGTAGTGGAAAAGCATTAACTGTATACTTAAAAGCCTTGCTAGAGAAATAAAAGATATTTCTTAGTTCTTAAACAACTGATTAACATTACCATCATTAAATTCATTCTCTAAAATTAAACAAATCGAACCCTAGATTTAATGAAACATGCATAATTTTTAATGCTGCTTCAGGATCTAAGAGCCCTTAAATAATTTCAGAAACTAAGAAAAAAAAATCCTGGTCATTAACAGCTCTTGACAAGTGAAATAACCTGTTAGAAGCAAGACTAAACATTTATTCTTGAATTGTACCTGTGTGTAGGAGAAGAATTTGCTCAGCTGAAGCTGAGCTGTTGCATGATCAAGTTATTTTTACCGGGTGAATTTTTGGTGGGAGTATGTGATTTCATTCCTCCTTGTAGTGCTTTGTATTGCAGTGTCAGCAACACAGGTCATGCATTTATTATGAAGTGGATGTTCTGTTGAGGTATTCAAAGGGAACCTGTTCCTTTCATAATGCACAGACCTATTTTGGTATCTACGGTCTGTTGGTGAGTGGCACTGAGTGTCCTGCTTGGGCTCTCACCTCACAGCTCCACTCAGGGTGAAACATCTTACAATACCTTATTCCACAAGGCTTCCCCTATAAGTGAATGAAGGGTATCAGAATCTGGATCTATCAAACCGAAGGGTATACTGAGTCTTTTTTCAGTGTTTCAGCCCAGTGTGGGTATAAAAAATTAATTCCACTCTGCTCTCCCTGCTGACATCCTTTGTGCCTACATGTGTGCAGGGAGTTTGTTCACACTTTCAGGCAGATGTCTCAGGCTGCAGCTATGACTTCTGATGCTTACATAGGTGGCAAGCAAATAAGATAACTTTGGAGTAGTTGCTGCATAATGTATCTGAATTATTGAATAAGTCCAGAGCCATCTCCTTCACTAAAGGAATGTGCTCTTAAGCAATATTGCCTTTCCTTTGAGGTTGGAAGATGCAGGGGAGAAAATACTCCCTAAGTACATTATTTCTGACAAATCTTGAATAGACCTAGAGTTTAAAATACTGAATTTAGTGTGAAGTTTTAGACTCTTTAAGGTGTTTTTCCTTTCTTGTGCTTTTTTTTCTTCAGATTTCTCAGTCTGTCCCAACAATCAAAAACTTGCTCAGAAATTCTGTTTCTTCTGTGTACAAGAAAGGGTTTTTTGCTTATAAAAGGAATTCCAAAATACATACTCCTCAAATGTCCAAGCGAGGCATAACGATTAAGAAGCCCATTTCCGCTAAGGCCTTGTGCTGTATGTAGACAACAATCCCTATGAGATTTTCCATCCTTTTGAAATGCCAATCACTCCTGTGATCTGCTATTTCCTGAGCTTTCTTACACACATAAAAGGACTATTATATTTTCTATATGCCTCAAGTGCCTCAAGAAGGTAAATCCCTAAAGCTGCTACTGAACAAGCTTGTCACTCACATAAAGACCTCATTCCTGAGACAATACATGAAAATACCAAAAGGAAGTCTGGAGGTGCGCAAGGTCTGTTTAATTACCTATGTGAACCTCTGCCTTAGCTGCATGCTGGTTGGAGTCAAACCAAGCCTGAAGCAAAAGATGTAACGCAGATCTCCAGGCTGAGAGAAGCTTTGAAGCAAGGGGATCTTATTTTGAAGGAGTCAAAACTCATTTCTTGGGAAATTACTTTTGAGAATGAATGAGAAGGTTATGTCCGACAGCATAAAAAGGCGAATGGTGCTGTACCAACTCAGACTGTCAGGGACCACATATAAGTTCTTTATTACTTTCATAAAACTATAGGCAGATAAATAAAGGGTTATTAGGTGATGCGACTTGTATGTGCCAAAGAGAACCGGAAGCTGTTTGAGTCATTTGATAGATTTTACTAAATGAACTAATGCACTTCATGGAAGCAAACTCAATGCAGTCCAACTCTTAATGGGGATCCAGTGCACTAGAGCTAGAATGACCCAAGACCTTACACAGTTTGGGTAGAAGATTTGGACGCAGATGTACTTCTCCTGGGCCATGCTACTTACATGTGTCTCATGTTTACTGAGGATAAGGCTTGATAAGACTTGCTAGATGGGTTGGAGTAAGAGCAAACCTGTTTGAAGAGTGCTTTGCAGGAGACTGTTTTGTATCTGGCATTTCAAAATTTTCTTGGGAAAGATTTTGGACAGATTTGGTTGCTACAGTTGCAGAAGGCTTTGTGCCAGTTGACTTATCAAGTGGTTTGATGCTCTAGAGAAGTCTCTCTGGAGAGTTGTTTGAAACAGACTATGCTCCTTTTCTGCCTCTCTTTCCTGAGGAACATTAGGGTAGAGGTACATTGTGGGCTCCTGCTATCATGATCCCGCTGTACATATGACCTCCTCTGCCTTGTGAGGAGAAAAACAGAAAGGCAACCCTGGAAAGCCAGGCTAAGCTAACATGAAGATTTTAGCCTGACACCTCATAAAGTCTTGGGCGCATAATATTGTTTTTGAAATAGCTGGTCTTATAATTCAGCCTCTTGAGCTGCAGGTTCCACAGCAACAATGCCAGTATACCAACAGCATGAAGTAATTGAGGCAGAATATTGAAGCCCAGTTTTATTATGCTGATTAGAAGGTGCCTGCTGAGTTCTGCTCCTGGTGCTGGAAGAGAATGTCCCTGCATCTGACCAAATTACAAAACTATTATTGATTTCGCCCTTGTCTTTTTTCTTCCCCCATCGAGGAGAAGGCACGCAGTTCATATGACAACATGAGCTTTTCATTTTCCTGTTATATAACCCAGACATTAGGGCTATCCATCATGGGTCTGACCCTCAGAGAATGACCATATCGAGTGAGAAGGATTATTTCCAGCAGAAGTAAGAGAAATGACATTTTTGAAGACTTAATCAAACACATTTGAAGGGAGCTCAGAAGCGTCTTTTCAGATGTGAGAGAAATGGAAAAAAGAATGTGGAGTACCTAAAATACTGTGCCTAATCCTTGTGAAAGGAGGTTTTGAGAGCTTTTCCTCAGAGTGTGAGCAGAAGAAATAATTTAAAAGGAGACTTTGCAGAATAGAAGTTATTGCATTCTGCACTTCTGTGGCAGCATACAGACAAGGAGACGGATAAGGACTTATTTAGTCATTAGAAATAGAAACACAGAAGGATTTAGAGATACACACCATTTTTTAGGAGAGCAATGCTCTTCACTTTTTCACAGCTCAATAAGCCTGTCTCATCTTTAGACATTCGCGGACATTTTTCACGTCTGTTACTGTAATACTGTCACCTAAGTAAAACAAAGAAGCCGTCGTTCTCTGTACTATGTCCAGAAGCAAAGACACTTTGAGCCCCAGAAAATAACACAGTTAAGCATATTTTATTTTGTCCAAAGCATTTACTAGGAAAAAAGGGAATATTTGTGACATATAATTGTTTTTCTTATGTTGTCTATTCACTCACATTTTGCTTCTATCGCAGTTACTAATTGATATCAGTCTTATCTTACAACTTACCTGCACAGAAATTAGATGATTCTATGATTTTTTCTTAAATCCTTTGATTGGAGTACTCAATCTAATGAAATACAATTAACCCACCATTGAGGGTATGACTGGAAGTGAGTGCCAGTGTGTTCATCAGTCACAAGGTGGCTAAAGTTTGAGATTTAACACCAGTTATACAGATTAAAACTTCATACTTTTGACATGCAGAGAAAAATAAGAAAATGCAGCTGTTTCATGAAGAAGTTAATTGCTGTCTAAAAGTGTGATGCATTCACCATGAGATGAACCATGTCACAGCCTGTGGATTGCATCCAAAAATTCTACGTTTGCCTGTATTACCCTGCACTTATTCACTTTGCTACTCATTTTGAGATCATTCACTCACAATGACTGAAAAATTACATGTAGGAATTGCAGAAATCAATAAGAAATGTGAAGAATGGCCTATTTGGAATTCTTTTTTAGTTTCAGAAAAATGTCTTCAAAGATAAGGTCTGCCACTAAACCTTTATTGACACTTTTTTCCCCTTCAATACATGATCAGCTGTCTCACAGAACTATATTTTAAACTGACGTAGGCCTGGGGCTGCAACCTCTACTGGGGAAACAGAAAAAAACCCGAGCATTTGATTGAGCTAATGCTTAATATTTATCAGCAAGACAGAGATTTTAAAGTGATTATGAAGAAATCAGAGCAGTGAAGAAAATCAGCCTAAGAATGTAAAGTAGGTCAGTGTGTAATAGCTGGAGAAATCCTCTTTGATATTTCAGACACATCTCACCTACTCTGGGATGACGTTAAGTGTCCACACTCTCTTAATGTCCAAAGTGGACAAATCACCAAGTTCAAGTCTGCTGGAAAAATTGTACCACAGTATTCTTCTAAAATATAAGAATCAAATCTGTAGAATCAAATTAATTTTGCTTTAATGAGTTTTTATTGCTTATTTTAAAGGGGTGAGTACAGACAGGATTTATTTCAGGAAATATTGCTCCCTCTGCTTTGACATGATAATTCCTGTTCACTCCTCTATATGGAAAGTTGTACTGGAGTAAACACCCAGTTTCAATTCTAAGTGTAACATTCATCTTCAAACTCCTGAAGAGCTTTACTTTTGTAAAACTTTGGCCAGGTTTTTCTTTCTTTTTCCGTCACATTGACAGTCATGAAGCTTGTATGCTCTGAGGCCAAATACAAGTCAATGGCTCATTAGTGTTTTTTTAATCAAGACGCAATTCACAAGAAGACAATACCATTGCTTATTCAAACCTGATAGATTGTCTGGCAGGATTGGGTGTATTATGTAGATAATATATGTAGTAATTTCTGAACCTAAAGGCATACTGTTGCTTTTACAGGTTGATGATTAAAAAAGAAATTAAGCTCAAGGGAAGAATCTTTTCACATGTATTTTGGAATAGGTGATATCTGGTAAGCTTTTTATTACAATGGCTCAGTGAAATCTAGTTTCTTGATTTCACAGTGTAGCTCTGAGCAATTTATCAGATTGGTTCCTGCCTCAAAGGTTCTGTACCCCTTCTGACGCTATTGAATATTAGAAGAAATTTCTGACACAAACAATGTTTCCCAAAGGCAACAAATTTCTACAAAATACCATGAGATACTGTTCAGTGTTCCAGCATGTTCAAAAAACATGCTCCACCTTAGTTTTATTTTCTCATACAACTCACAATAAGTTAATATGCTGTTCTGTAAAGAACAATAAAATCCCAAGAGGTATTGTTCTGTGTAATAACTGAACTCGGGCAACGGTCTTTTAGCTTCTTGCTAAAAAAGGTTACTTCATTTATCCCAATAAACTTCTGCTTTCAATCAACAACACTCCTTACTCTCCAAGACGTGAACAAACAAAACCTGCAAAAAAAAAATCCAGCTTTGACTTGTTTGTAGGTCATTTTTCTTTTTCTGTTTGATTCTGCTCAGTGATGGCCTGAACCATAACTGGCATTTTTTCATCAAAAAAGGTTTTTTCCAAACTTTTCATGGAGACAGAAAGATTTGGACTGGTTGTTTTTTCATTTATAATCATTTTCAGAGGGAATATTGACACACTGAAAAATCTGATTTTTTTGAGTTTCAGAAATAGTATTTTCACATATATTATCTCCTCACTCTACACAGTCATCTTTTCTTTAGTGGAGTAAAGTGAACAATGGTACATAACCATTTAGTCTGCATGTTACAGTGACCCATTTGTATCCCTGCTGCCTATTTGACAGGAGCGATGAGCAGTAATAGTTACAACTGACGTCAGTGAGAACTGTACTGTCAGCCACCAAGTAGCTATGAGAGGAGCAGTACTACAGAAAGTTTAGTTCTTGGTTGTCAACAGTTGCGATGCAAGTTATGAGAGGTTTTGTGGTCTTTAAGAGGTACCACTGTACTTCTTCATCTCTCCCAATTTCAGTTATCCATTTTTAATTTATGTGATCTAATTGTATGTAGTCATTTGAATGTACATTGCATATTGGACTTAATGTGTCTCCGACTCTGTGGGTGCAACTTGGGATAATGTCTGTCTCTTTACACAGGTTGATCACACTGACTTGTGGTTGCAGATTACCTGCCATACCCAGGTCCTTCTCTTTTTCAGGACCTTAAATTAATGGGCATTTATAGCAGCAAGAAAAATGTAAATAAGCATCAAGTGCATGTTCTATACTTACAGAATACTTTCTTTTTCTTCTGTGCTGACTGTGTTCTAGCATAGGATTATCAGTAAATATTACTGACATGAAATAACCTGATGCACATTTTGTGCAAAACATACAGATGAAAATGCTAGGATCCATCCCAACTCCCATTCCTTGGGAGTTCTCGTACAGAATTATCTTCAGGCAAATGTTTCCCCTTTCAGTGTTGTCTTCCATCTCACCAAAAAATTTACTAAAATTTATTTTATACTTCTAAGCACCGAATTGAAGTTAAAAGTTCGAGTTTAAAGGATGTGTAACATAGTCAGATTAAACCTGAAGGAAATAATTTTCAGACAATACTATGTGGGAGATATGGGTATCTACAAGAGAGACGAGAGAGATATAGTAGTTTGTCATTCTTAGAAGCAAGAATGTGTTCAAACATTTTATCCCAATTGTGTTTTTATGCTTGCTACTGTAGATTATTTTTAAAGGCACTGTCTCTAATATGACAGTCAAGCACAGCTTGCTTTTACTGAGCAAAGCTCAGAAGGCATGAAAAAAATATTCTTTAATATTATTTGAATAATGTACCAGAAGGAAGATTTAACATTTTTCCATTTGCTTGCTTTGAAATGCAAATTCATTTCTATAGACATTGAGTTCCAGAGGAATTACAAAGTTTGATTAACAACTATACAGTCAGATTCTTTACAGAAAGTTGTAGAGGTATGAAAATAAGCACATAATAGGATGAAAATTTACATTATTAAAGGTTTAAAGTTGGAAAGTCTGTGCCGCATTCTCTCTGACTACGTGATAACAAAACTCTTTGGAGCTGTTTCATAACCCTAGGTATGTTCCTAATGTCTTAGCTCAATGTCATTAACTTTAACCCACCTCTTTTCTGACAATCTGACTCTCTCAGTTGCATATGTGGGATGTTTTTGTCTGCTAAGCCTGTTGTGAAGCTATCTAGTTACTTTCATAGCAATGGCATACTGAAGTGATTCTATAACAGTTTTGAATTTACTTGTAAATATAAATCAAACTTCTGAACATTCTTGATCTCAAATACTGTTTGCTTTAACATTTTTTCTTTTCAAAAGAGGTGGCATATACTGGAACAGCTGTCAATTTGAAAGCTGAATTTCAGCACTGTGTTTTGAAGAGAACTTAAAGAAATTTTTGTTTATATGCAGTATTGCTGTAAGAAATAATTTAGAACATGATTGTCTTAGCAAGTTCTAACACTTCCAATTGCTCTGATTTTGAATTTAAAGGCAAGCTCTTGAGCTTCCTTCCTTAAAGTCTATTCTTTAGCTTCACTTTTTAGTGTTCATGGGACAAGTTGACATTGTTGACAAATTTGCAAGCTTATAGGTATAGCATTTTCAAATGTGTCTTTGAAGCTTATAAAGATATGCCTTCCTTGCAAAGAGTAGTGCAGATAAATACCTTTGCTGAGGAACCCAGTTGTTATAGATTTTTGAATAAAGACTAGTTAACAGGGTCTGAGAGCATGTAGAGGCAAAAAGGGGAAGGATGGCATTTTCCACCTCTTACACGAAAGATAATGGCCTTTATAAATAGAGAGAAAATGGTTGGGGACGGAGCCACCACCCAACTATTCAGTCTGCATTTTATTACTTGGAGAAGTATTCTGCAAGATAGATGGGATTTCTTTAGGAAAGTGGTGTCTTTCAATTCAAGTGGAAAGTTGTGACACAAGTGTACTCATGTCAGGTCATACATATCTAATTTTTCATTTCCTTGAATAATGCAAAGAGTTATTTGGATACCTGCTATTGAAGGCTAACTAACTCTATCATGTTCCACTACCTTGGTAGCATGGTTGTTCCCTAGATACTGTCTCACTAGAAATGTTTTGTCTGGAAATTCAATTTGACTTTGGCCTACAGCTCAGGAAAAAATATCCAGCATTCATTAAAGTTACTAATGATGAAGTTTTGATTTTGTGAATTTCTCAATACCTGTCTTATTAGATGGACGTGTCATTTCTCTGGTGCAGAAAACACCACAGTTGATATCATCTTGTAGGTAATTTCAGCCTACAGGCTTACTGCTTCCCTAATTCAAATACCATCATCCCAGATAGATGAGATATATTACTCTGCTAGGCTTTTCTGAGGAAACAGGGATAAAAAATAATTTATCATGCTAGCTTTTAGAGATGCCTTTTAGAAGCATCATTAAATTTCAGCTTTCTCTCTGTGCATAGTGAATTCTACCACAGTTTCTCATAATTCCATGCATAGGGTATAACGAGTGGCTTTTTTATTTGATTTTTTTGTCTTCTATTTTTCTTTGTAAGTGATCAAACATCCCATGATATATGATATTCCTTTAATGCTCTTAATGTGACTACTTCAACAAATAAAACTGTTTTCATTGTCTTTCATAACACTTTATGTAATATTTTTAAACTTCAATTAGGCATATCAGCTCAAAGGAACAAAGACTTCATGAGTCGGAAGTACATAATATAAAATACTGCCCATTCTGATCAGAATATAATTACACATGTTCACAATAGACTTGAGGCCTTATTAAGCTTATATTGTTCAGATTTTAATATGTGCACTGTCAATTAAATTTCTTTGATTACTTTGCTTAATATTATTCCTAGCTATTGTGAGCATTAAAGTAATAACACCCGACTGTTGGATAGCAACAATTGTGCAGTCCAGACTAATACATTATCAGTAGCAGAACACGGCACAAAGCTTAAATCTGCTTCAGGATAGAAAATTGGTGCATTTTCTAAAGTAATGGAGTTTCAGATGTAGGCACAGAAACACTAACTGTATTTATATACATAAATATGAAGTTGAATGCAGAGGGCAAAATAATCCTAGCTTTATCTACAAAAATGTTGCGTATATTCCAATTTTTAAATGAGATTTGGGTTTTATGAAGTAAATGGGTTTATGAAATGAATGGGTTTTATGAAAAATAGAATAGAACAGAACAGGATAGAATGGAAAAGTTCAGTTGGAAGGAACTTACAATGATCATCTAATCCAATCACCTGATCAATTCAGGGCTGACCAAAAGTTAAAGGTTATTAAGGGCATTGTCCAAATGCTTTGTAAACACCAACAGGCTTAGAACATAAACAACCTCTCTAGGAAACCTGTTCCAGTGTTTGACCACCCTGTCAGTAAAGAAATGCTTCCTAATGTCCAATCTGTATTTCCTGGATGCAGTTTTCATAGAATCATAGAATCACTAGGTTGGAAAAGACCTTTGAGATCATCAGGTCCAACCGTAGCTGTCCACTACTAAATCATATCCCTAAGCATTTAATCTACCTGTCTTTTTAAACAGCCCCAGGGATGGTGACTCAACTGCCTCCCTGGGCAGCCTGTGCCAGGGCTTGATAACCCTTCAGGTGAAGACATTTTTCCTAATGTCCAATCTGAACCTCTCCTGGCACAGCTTGAGGCCATTTCCTCTTGTCCTGCCACCTATCATTTAGGCAAAGAGACCAACACCTCCCTCTCTACAACCTCCTTCCAAGTCAGTGATAAGGTCTCCCCTCAGCCTTCTCTTCTCCAGGCTAAACAATCCCAGTTCCCTCAGCCGCTCCTCATAAGACTTGTTCTCCAGCTCCTTCACCAGCTTCACTGTGCTTCTCTGGACACACTCCAGGACCTCAATGTCTTTCTTGTAGTGAGGGGCCCAAAACTGAACACAGTATTCAAGGTGCAACCTCACTGGTGCAGAGTACAGCGGTAGAATCACTTCCCTGGTCCTGCTGGCCGTGCACTTTCTATTACAAGGCAAGATGCCATTGACCTTCTTGGCCATCTGGCCACACTGCTGGCTCATGTTCAGTTGGCTGTAACAACACCCCCAGATCCTTCTCTGCCAGGCAGCTTTCCAGCCCCTCTTCCTCAAGCCTGTAGTGCTGCACGGGGTTATTGTGTCCCAAGTGCAGGACTCTGCACTTGGCTTTGTAACAATCTCATTCCATTGGCCTCAGCCCATGGTTCCAGCCTGTTCAGATTTCTTTGTAGAGATTGTCTACCCTCAAGCAGATTGACACTTCCTCCCAGCTTAGTGTCATCCATGAACTTACTAAAGGTACATTTAATCTCTTCATCCAGGTTAATGACAAAGGTATCGAACAAGAACTGGACCCAACACTGAGACCTGGGGAACACCATTTGTGACTGGCCTCCAACGGGATTTAACTCCATTTACTATGACTCTTTGGACCCAGTCATCCAGCCAGTTTTTCACCTGGCAGAGGGTGCACCTGTCCAGGCCAATGGTAGTCAGTTTCTCAAGCAGAATACTGTGAGAAATGGTGTCCAAGGCTTTACTGAAGTCCAAGTACACAACACCCACAGCCTTTCTCTCATCCATTAAGCGGGTCACCTTGTTATAGAAGGTGATCAGGTTAGTTGAAACATTGCCATGCATCCTGTCACTGCCTTCAAGGGACTTGCCAGTTGTGTTGCGATTCATGAGCTTCAGGACGCTCTTTGCCTGCTTGGCTGCCAGGGCAGACAGCTGACTTGTACTGAGCCTGCTGCCAACCAGCACCCCCAGGTCCCTTTCTGCTGGGCTGCTCCCCAGCCATTCCGCTCCTGATTTATACTTGTGTATAGTTTAACATCAATAATTAGTAGGAGGAGGAAAGGAACAGAAAACAATCCCTCAGAACCTACAACAATATAGTCAGTAAAACAATAGAATGCAAACCAAAACCCACCATTATGCCACTGTATAAATCCATAGTTGCGCAAACCTTGAACACTGTGTAATTCTGGGCCTCTCATTTCCAAAAAAAAAAAAAAAAAAAAACCACGTCATACAAGGTGGAAAAATTGTAGTGAAGAGAACAAAGGTGACCAAAGGTGTGGCATAGCTCCCACACAAAGAAAGGTTGAATAAGCTAAGAGTTTTTGCCTTGTAAAGGAGACAACGTTACTATTGAGGGATAAAAAAATGTGACTGGCTGCTTACTGTTTTTTTTTTTTCAAAACAGGAATGGGACCATTGAGTCAAATCTGGTGTTAACAAAATCAGAAAAAATGTAAATGATCCTTCATGCAAAAGATAGTTAATCTATGAAATCTCTCACTAAAAGATGATACAGTTATAAAAATTCTTATAGATTCAAAATAAACCTTGAGAATCATTTGAATGAAAAATTACTGAAAGTTCTACAAGAGACAACCCAGAAATCTGAACAGAAATTATTTTTTTTCTTATAAAAATGTAGGAGTTTTTGCTGAATACAAATCCTATGAATTGTATTGATGTTTCCAGCAAAATATTAAAATATTTTTGACACAAACAAAAAAAATTCAGATGTGCAGACAGAGAGGACTGCAAAAACCAAGTTCAGCAATGTGCACTTCTTTTTCAAAATATATCTATATGTATTTCCTTAAATTTTATTTTTCTGAATTTTATGTGGATATTTTTAGCTTATGTTGATTAAGATCTTCTCAGAAAGCAAGTCTCTCCCCAGTAAGCTCAACCCGAAATATCTTGACAACAATCAGAACTCAGACCACGTGAGATTTCAGCAAACCTACATGAATCACAAATGTGCTTCATTCTTTGGTTGTAGGAATAGCTATATTTTGTTGAAGGCTGAGCTGACATGACTTTTAAAACTTTGATTTCAAATAGAAATGAAAGCATTACTTTCAGGAACTATATTCAACTATATTCTTCTGTTGCTGCCTGCTGTGGTTTGTGGGATTTGCCTGTAGTCACTGTACTCATTGTGAACACAACAGTGATAGCTTACGCGCACCTGTAACAAGGTCATGGGTTTAAGATTAGCGATCGCACTGGCTGCTTCATCATTAAAACATTAAAACAAAGAAAAAGATGGTGAGGGTATGGAATGGTCTGGAAATGAGTTGATGAATACTGATGAGGTAAAATAAGAGAAGCTTTTATCCTTCAGCTTCTTCTTTTCATAAAAGCTATTTTTGGGTTGTTTTTTTTTTTGCCAGCTCCACTAGTACTTTGATATTTTATCTCCGTGTATTTCAAAAGTTCTGGAGTTTGTATTCTGATTCTGAATTATGAAAATAATTTTCCTTCAAAACAATCCCCTCCAGAATATTCCTCTCCAACATTTCTGAAGAGATTTTCTGAACATGGAAACTGCTGTGTTATTTAATTATTTTTGTATGCATGTTTTGCAAATATTCTGTTTCAGTTTCTAAATTTTTTTTTTGCCTTTGGAAAAGTAACTTTTATGGTGTTTTACAGTTTCAAGTTTAGCCAGAAACACTTTTGACAGTTGAGGTAGGGGTCTTGTCAGTGAGACAGTCCTACAGCTAGTTTCATCCCAGTTTCAGCAGTTGAGGGTCTGAAAATTATTTTTCTGAGTTCTTGATACCAAGCAGAGAAAAAATTGTTTTTCTTTCTTTGTGGGTTTTATGTTTCTGTACTGTAATCTGTAGTCAAGGAAAAGAAACTAACAATTTCAGCTTCACAGGCAAAAAGGTTGTTTGCTTCTAAGGTAACATATACATGGGAAAAGCAAAAAAGTTCTCAAGACTTAGGCCTGCCTGACTACAACATGTGTCATAAGAAAATGACTAAAAGCCTTGAATAAGTTGAAATGACTAATTTTGCCAGATGCACTATCACTGTTGTTTTGATCCAAAATGTTTCTCTCCCAGCAGAAGAAATTCTAAGCTGTGTTTGCCTTCTTCCACATGATTCTTTCATGCCGTGTGGCAGCTTTCCAGCGTGCCACCAAGTACCAGAGCAGTGGATGATAAGCATTTGTGCTGTGCAGTTCTCCAGTTTGTAGAGCTGTTACAGCAGTAAGGATGCTGCTGCTGGTACTGCTTGTGAGAAATGAAATTCAATTAGAAGAGGACAGTTTGCTGGAAGAAACTAGTTCAGCCAACTTGATGATGTCCAACATGTTCAAAAAATAAAAGAACTTTGCAACGAATCATAAGTAAGCAGTATGGACTTCTTGAGAAAGATTTGCAAGGAATTTGTGTATGATTATGGAACTGCAGACAGAAACTGCACCTACTACCCTCTCCCCTTCCCCCGGAAGATAATACCTTCTCTGTGATTTGAGAGCACAGATTAGAATTCCACATTCCTCCTTCCCTCCCTGATTTTAAATTACTGCCTGATGGAAAATCTGGGTGCCCATACTCTGACTTGGCCTGAGGGGGATTTCTGCCCCTCCTCTTTCAAACTCTAGTTCTGCATCTCAGCGCTCAGTTCAGAGAGCATCTAGAATCAATGCCTTTGCCAGACCAAATTTTGCTGAAGTGTTTCCTTTTCCACAAAACAACTTGGATAGTCTGCAATTTAATTTTCCAATGCTCTTTAAAATATTTGTACCTCTTCAATTTGGCATCCAAACTGATGAATTGCTTTCCTTAGACACCTATTGCCAGAGTCTCCTCTTATATGGCAATTTCTGGATGTAAGTTTGAATTTTAAACCTTTTATATTAAAAAAGAAGACCAGATCTTCTGTGTTCTGGCCAGTGATATATTAACTTATAGGTATGATAATCCATGAATGCAGTGTTCCTCTATATTCTGTGCTTTTTATTTTCTGTTTGACTTTAGGAAGTTGTACTTGTTAAGGAGACTTTTTTTTGTGAAAAATGTTGGCAGAGATCAAATTTTAAACTCAGATTTGTGCATTTTTAACATTTTATATTAACTACTGCGCATTAGTTAATTTGTATTCTTTCCACAAATGTGTGACCAAGCCTCTGCATTGCTCTTCTGAGAATTATGTAGTTCAATATACCATAAGGTCTATCTTCATTCACAAATAAAATAAGCTTTTATGATATTAAGTGGACAAGCATCCAATAATGTAATAGCCCAGTCTTTGGTAGTGAAATTATATTTTTCATTTATTTTTCTATACTATTTTTGAGAAGGAGAAAATTAACATATACATAACAGTGAAAACGTCTTCAGAGGGAAACATGAAGACCTATTTACAAATAGATGTCAGTAAAAACTCATTAAGATAAATCAAGTAAAGGAAAAAAAAACTAGGTTTTAAATTAGCATTACACAAGAGGTCAACAGAGCAGAAAGAAAAAATAATTATAGTTACTTGGCTGGTCATGTCTTTGATTAAGTATGACTAAGAAAAGAACTAAATTAAGAAAACATGAGACAGGTATCTTAATCTTAACTAATTCTTACAGAAAATGTATTTGAGTATCACTTTGTAATATCGTGTGAAAGGATAAAAGGCGAAGTCACAACTGCATAGAAGTCTTATTTAACTCTGATATAGGAAAACATCTTTGTGTATCAAACACGGTTTTTTAAATACAATCTGAGTGAAAGGAATGTCTGTGAGGGTCCGGTTAGCTCTTTCGCTGAATTATACACAGTGCATGTTGCACCAGGTCTTAACTATCTGTGACAAGCCAGGTCTTGCTTGTGTACAGTAGCTGTTTATCAGGGACTTCTGAACACCAAGCTGTTTATTTAGGAGTTGATAAATGGGGCCCTGCAGGTCTCTCTGGGGCAGGTGTCCACCTTCTTCTGTTCCTCTTCCTTGCTTGGTGGATCTGCATTCAATTGAAATAAGATAAAATTCCTGCAGACTTACTCTAAAAATGAGCCATTCTAAGTTAATTCCTATTATTTAAATGCAGTTCCTTAACTTTTTGTCATTAAGAGTGAATTTCATGTGGTAGATGTGGTTCAGTGATTACAGTTCGTTGAAGTCAGTGGGATTTCCGGTAAAGCAATGAGTTACTGAGCATTATGTGAATGAGCCACAATCAGCATACAGTTATTAAATGACTGTGCACCAGTAAAGAAGAAAAACTGTTAGTGGATTATAAGGCTTATAATTAACACTGATGGAAAGAAATGGGCAAATGTAGGCTGAATGATTGAAAAAAGGCTTAATGATAAGATCTATCAAACTCTGTAATAGCTCACTGACTAATGGAAGCAAATTTCAGTTATTACACTGGACTGGACAACAGGCTGAAGTATGTTTTAGGAGCTTATTAGGAAATAGTGAGCTGCAAGATGGCTTTTCAGAATATGTGAACAATTTTTTTTCTTTTAAAATCTTGTTAAGTAGGCTGTAACTTTGGTCAGTATTTTGTGTTCTGAGCTGCAGGTGTAGGAAAACATATGTAATTTGGAAAATATAATCCTAGGCATGTGACGAGTACAGATTTTCCAGTTCCCTTTGAAAAATAAATACAAATGGGAGAGTTCAGAAATTTCAGAAGAAATCTAAACTAAAACTCTTCCTGTATTGTTGAAAAAAAGATGCAAGCTCATGCACAGAGAGGAAAATGTTAAAATGGGAAGAGAAGAGGAACAAGCTTGACAAATTTGTACTTAATTCTCCAATGTTTCACAGAATAGTTGAAAAGGAAATTGGTTAGAAAGGACCTCTGGAGTGTATCTGGTCCATCTTCTGACTCAAGTAGAGTCACCTAGAGCCATTTGCCCAGGACTGTATTCAGTAGGTTTTTTATTATTTCCAGTGAGGGAGAATCCACAACCTCCCTGAGCAACCTGTGCCAGTGCTTGATCATCCTCACAGTCATGGTGATGGTAATGAATCCTCTTATTAAAATTTGTTAGGAACTTTTCTTTCAAGTATTGTACATCTAGTATACGACACAGGTCAGTGGCAGCCTATGTGTCGGTAAATGCATCAACCACAAAAGATCTTACAACGCAGCCCAGATGCAACGTGATCAGAGATGGATGAGGTCAGCCCCAGCAGGTGCCTCCCGGGGCACACAACATTGTAGGCCAAGAAAGGAGTCAATGGTTCATTCTGAGAAATGCATCATGTCTTAATTCTAGTGGCTTTGAAAGAGTCGTAGGATCATAGAATCATAGGCATTGGAAAAGGCCTTTAAAATCATCAAGTCCAACTGTAAAATATTAACTGTAAAATAATATTAGGTCATCATCTATTCTCCTTCATGTTGAATAAAAAGGGATGTTGAGGACACAAGATTAGCCTTTCCCTGTTAGTGAAGTGAAAGCCCTTGTGGTTATTAAAAGTGAACTGTGTGTCACTGAGGTTTATTCCTTATGTAGTGAAGTAAAGCTCCTCTCTGAATCCCATTCTGTGGTAAATGAATGCAAATTTCTCTTCAGGGTAGGAAGTAAACATAAAAAATGCAGGAGTGCCTTTCTGTTGGCAGAGAGCTGTATGGGGTGGACTCATTTCAGTTTCTTGAGGCTTCTATAATTTGGAACATGTTCTTTTGTTTCAATACCAATCTCCAAATAGCACTTGAGCAATGGAGAAGGGGTGAAGGGAGGCACCTGCTGAGAAGGAGATGGTGGTGTGCTGTTGCCATGAGACCTGCAGAAGAAGCACTGTGATCAGCTGCCTGTCTCTTTGGGCATGCTGATCTGGGCATGGAATGGGGAAGGTGCAAACAGGCTCTGGCGCAAACAGCAACTGTAACTAACATTACGCATTAATTAGTGAGCAACGTAATTTGAGCTGGATGGAATGCTTTGGGGAAACTCTGTGTGTGCCCAGCTGTGCTTCACATGGTTGTAAAAAGCCTTTGGAAGTTAGGGTGCCACCCTCACTTTCACTACTCAGACGAAAAATATTAAATTGAGATCATTAGAAGTCTGGAAACTGAAATATTTTCACGACCTTGCAGGGAAAAATGTTTTATCTGTGTGTCGGCAACCAGTCAAATCAGAGTATCTATTTCTCTTCACTGGAGAAAATCTAAAACTCATTGGAAAACTTCAAAGTATCTTTTTTTTCACATGAGTTTTTGTCTTTTGAATGCTGTTGAATTGAATGGTCAAAACTGGCACAGATCTTTTTTTCATTTTTTTTTTTACTTATTTTATGTCAACTTAGGTTAAAGAATTCCTGAGGAAGAGGAAGCTAACTTTGTAGCTGTGCTTTCACACTCCAATAATTTGCTTTCTAATGTGAGAAAATGTAGATGGTACACAGATTTCATCTCTTGTCTCTGTCAGGTGACAGAGTAAATCTTGAGAAGGATAACTAAAAAAGTTGAATTTGTAGGTCTGAAGTCCCAGTTTTTCAAGTATGTATGACTCAGTCTCTTTAAAAGCTGCAAAATACAACCCATTCCATGATAAAAACCAGATTGATAATATTTGATAACTGCTTAAATTGAGAGCTTTCTTCTTTCCTGTCTTAGGTGGTAGTGAAAAGAGCAACAAGGGGCTGGGCTAAAGAATTTGCTACTTGGGATGCACTTTAAAATGTTTTTACCAAGGTTCTTTAAAAAGCAGTAGGATCCTAGCAGAAACCTTCACATGACACTGTTATTACTATAGACCAGACAACATTTTACTTTGGTTTATTATAAGTGCTTTTGAAGAAAATTCAGGAGTACAAGTTCAGTCCAGTCTCCACATACAGATGTTTGTGTTCATGTGTGGTGGGAGAAGCCTTATGAACACACTTTGTCTTTACCATAATTATCGACATAAAAATTAAGCACCAAATATGCTGAGGAATTCAGTAAGCAATAATTTCAGAGTGATAGTTTTATATATAATGCATAGATATATACTTATTTGTGAATTAACATGCATAAACAGTTCAATGTGTAAGTTCTGATTTATCATTCATAACAAATAAAAAAACTTGACAATAACTCAAATACAGAATAATACAGGATAATTTTTTTCAATATCAGTGTCAGATGATTTCTAGCTTATGGTGATATAAAATATTGAAAAAAGACTTTGATCTCTGGTACCTAACATATAGTTGCAAAGATTTAATGTTGCTGAACAGCTTGCTTAGATGCCTTTCCAATGATTTGCAAAGCCATAAGGATTTCACAGCGATTAACTCTACTATTTGCTTTTTTGAAAGGCCAGTTTCACAAGGCCATCAGTTTATATGCAGATTAAACTGGCAAGTGAGAGCAAACTTTCAGACTCAGGTAAAGTAAATGTTAATTGCTTGTTATTACTTTTGGTTATCTTATTGTAATAGAAAAGTTACAAAATAAGGAAGATAGATGAGTAATAAATGAAATTCCCATTTGGAATGACAGCAGTAGTAGCAGAAAATTCTCCTGTTGTCATGGGTTGTTGCTACCAGTTATTTTACATATAAGTTGTTTCACTCATCTCTGGTTGGCAAGTTTTCTTGGCACCACCAGTATTTACAGTGGCTTATTCTCTAAGTGAATGCTGAGAAATATTTTCCTCTCTAACTGCCTATGCCAATGATGCTTGCTAAATTTATAGGTATATGAGGAAGTTTCCCTCAAGAAAAAATCTAAGCTATAAGTTCTTAGTGATTTCTGTTCTCAGAAATCTCAGGAAATCTTGACACTGGGAAAAAGGACAAATCTGAAACCCAGGGAAAGATTTAGGCTTAGAATTTACCCGTGTCCTCTGATTGCAGTACTATTTTTGTGTATCGGACCTAAGGTTTATGTAAGAACAGACACACAGCTGAACTTGTAGTTAGATGACAAGAAGGAAGAAATCTTACACTGAGAATGATGAAAGCTTGCAGCTTTTTTTATTTCTGTGAATCTATTCATAAAACATTTCGAACTTTCTTGTCTACTTCTGGACTGTGAAAATGTATTACGAATATTTACATATCCTGAGTTCTTGGCAAACCCTGAAGATGTTGATAACTCTACTCAATAAAACTTCTAAGCTCTTACAAGAAAAGGGGGACACTCTCTTGGCTACAGGAGATGAAACAGGATACGCTTATAAAACAGCTTCTCATTTGATGAGACTCAACAGTGAACTCTCGACGCTGGGATAAGCTGCCTGAAATTCAAGGATTTACAGCAATTTTGTGTAGGTTTGCTGCACTTTCAGAGCTGGAGAGGACTAGGAGAGTTACTGAAATCTAAAATCAGTCATGGTTTACATAGTAGATCCTGGCATTTTTATGTTTCAGGAAAAGATTTACATGCTGAACAGAAAATACATGTTCAGAAATTAGGGGAATAAGAATTTTACTCCCCTTCAGTGAAGATTGCCTAACCATATTAGTAGCCACTATAGTGAAAGAAGTTATCAGGATCCTAAAAAAACACAACAGTATGATGAAGTTTTGTCTGGAAGGGTGGGGTGTGAAGTTTGAATAATAAAATAGATATCGTAGCTTAGAGATGATAACAAAATGAAATTAGGCGAGCAAATTAACACAGAACAAGAAAGAGGAAAAAAAGACAATAAGGAAATGGGTAGCAAGTAAATGGAAAGATTAGCCATAATTAAACATTTATCAGATAGTGACAAGAAAATTTAGAAGGGCTGAACTGGAGACATAAGTGATTTGTTAGTATTAATCAAAGCACCTAGGGGAAATCAATACATGCATCAGAATGATACATCCTAGAAAGAAGAAACTGCACCACGTGAATATAAATGAGTCAATAACAAAGCAGACAGTGAATAAATGTTGACAGTCTGAACAAAAAGGAGGTGAGATATACCTCATTGAAGAGCATATGTGGGAGTACTTGGAAACACTGTGAACAAGCTCATATTGACCATATACACTTCCCATGATACTGGTAAACAAAATTCATTAGTGCTGAAAGTCATTGAACATAAAGAAAGGAGCAGATGATCAAGATTTTTTTGACAATGGATGGATACTTACAGCATTTCTTTTCTGTGCATTTATTCACTAAAAGGACAAAGTGTGGCTGCGGCAGCTTTCTACTCATTTGCATTTCTACCACTTTATCCTGTCATGAGTGAAGAAGGATCAGTAATAAATGGATAGATGAAAGGTACCTATTTCCGTACATCCAGTATGATGACAATCAACGATAGGTATGACTAAATGTTATGAAACAGAAAAAACTTTTGATTCACTTTACCATTGAAGCTAAAAGTTTTAAATGTCTTCATGGTGTCGAAGTATATTTATGAACAAGCCTGCTTATGTTTTCTGATAACCATTTATTTTTTCAAAGGCAAGCCCAGCATTTTACTTTTATTTGTAGAGATGTTCATCACAATTCTGTCAATTCTATCCAAATCATTTTTCATGGTTTTCTTACCAGAGGAAGTTTGTTTCAGTTACAGATACTATATGCTGTAGCTAGGAGCTATTAATCTTGGATATATTATACTTAACTGAAAAATAAATGGAGGTCTTGCTGCTGTTGTTCATTTTTAACTGAGATATTTTAATACAGGATATTGTTTTCAGCTATCTCCATATCCTTTTCTTTCTCTGTTTTAATTCGAGTGTTGAGTTTCTCAGAAGTAAACACTTTAAATGCTAAAGGCAAACATACTGAATCTGAAGTAAAATGGAAACCCTGCTAACTCCCCCTATTGTGAATTATTATTAATACTGACATTTTGATCTTTGATTAGATAACTGCAGTATAAACATACATGCAGCCAAAATATGATCAAAAAAAACCCAAACCCAAACTGTTGATAATTTCATTAGAATGTGCCAAGAAACATATCCTGAGAAGGCTACACCTTGAGATGATGCTTGTACCCATTCACACCAGTATGGTATCACAGCCATAAAATCATAGAATCAAAGAATAGTTGAGCTTGCAAGGTGCTTCTGGAGGTCATCTAATTAATCTTCCTGCTCATCAGGACCACTTTCATCATCCTTAGAGTAAAAAAAAAGGGTTTTTTACTTATGTTTATTCTGATTTTCTTGTATTTAAGCTTCTGTTTATTGTCTAGTATCTTTTCATTGGATGCCACTGAGAAGAGTCTGGGTCTGTCTTCTTTACTCCTTCGCATCACATATTAACATGCAAAGTTAAGGCTGCCTTGAGCCTTCTTTTCCCCTTTCTAAACAGTCCAAGCTCCTTCATCCTTGTATGATACTTCATCCACTGCAAGTATACATAGAATCGTAGAATCATACAGTCATAGAATAGTTAGGGTTCGAAGGGACCTTAAAGATCATCCAGTTCCAATGCCCCTGCCATGGGCAGAGACATCCCACTAAATCAGGCTGCCCGAGGCCTCATCCAACATGGCCTTGAACACCTCCAGGGATGGGGCATCCCCAACTTCCCTTGGCAACCTCTTCCAGTATCTCACCACTCTCATGGTGAAGAAAATCTTCCTAAGGTCTAGACTAAATCTGCCCTTCTCCAGCTTATACCCTTTCCTCCTCATCCTATCACCACAAGCCTTTATGAATAGCCCCTCTACCACTTTTCTGTAGGCCCCCTTCTGGTACTGGAAAGTCGCTATAAGATCTCCTCTGAGCCTTCTCTTCTCCAGGCTGAATAAGCCCAACTCTCTCAGCCTGTCCTCATATGGAAGGTTCTTCAGCCCTCCGATCATCTTTGTAGCCCTTCTCTGGACCTGTTACAACAGCTTCATATCCTTCTTACATTGAGGATTCCAGAACTGGACACAGTACTCCAGATGAAGTCTCACAAGAGAGGCAGAATCACTTCCCTCACCCTACTGGCCACGCTTCTTCTGATGCAGCCCAGGATATGGTTGGCCTTCTGGGCTGCAAGCACACGTTACTGGTTCATGTCAAGCTTCTTGTCGACCAGCACCCCCAAGGTCTTCTCTGCAGGGCTGCTCTCAATCACATCATCTCCCACCCTGTATTGAATCCAGGGATTGCCCAGACCCAGGTGTAGGACTTGCACTTGGACTTGTTGAACCTCATGACGTTCTCATAGTCCAACTTCTCCAGTGCCCAGGTCCCTCTGGATGACATCCAGTCTGTCCAGTGTGGCAACTACACCACTCAGCTTGATGTCATCCACAAATTTGCTGAGGGTGCACTCAATCTCGCTGTCAATATCATTGATAAAGATATTAAACAGCATCAGTCCCAGTATGGACCCCTGAGGGACACCACTTGTCACGGATCTCCATCTGGACTTTGAGCCATTGACTCTGCGTTCCCTTTGAAGTACACATTTCTAGCTTATGTTCCGCCAGCTGTCCTCCAGGTCTTTTTCTGTCAAACTTCTCTCTTGCCTGTTGGCTCTTAGCCTGTGCTGCTGTCTGGTGTTATTCCTACCCAGGGGTGGGATTTTGCACTTCTCTTCGTAGAACTTAATATGGTTCTTGTCAGCCTATGTATTTGGCCTGTTGAGGAGTCTCTGAAAGGCAGCACAATCCTCTAGTCCATCAACCACTCTTCCAAGTTTTGTACCATGGGCAAATTCACTGAATACACTCTGTCCCATCAGCTAGTTCTTTAATAAACACACTGAAGACTATGGGACACAGTGTTGACCCTTGAAGGCACTGTATATGTAGTAGGTTGTGTGTATGTGTGAGGTCATGAAGTCACTCTCCTTCATGAATTAGCAGCTCTGAACATATTGGTTTTCTCATACTTATTGTTGTATATGGGAAGTAAGGCTGAAATACAAACACCCTTGCTTTGGCTTGTTAATGTATTACATGACAGGAGACTGGCACTTGGGAAGAGGAGCACTCGGCAGAGCTATGAAGACTATTGGAGGAGAAGTTAGATTATGGATTCTAAAATTTCCTTTCCAGTCCTAGGCACTTTTCACAATACACACAATAAATAATACAATACAATGTCCACAATACACAAAGTACCATAGGAGTACTGTCAGAACTGACTCCTAACCACAGAATCATAGAATTGTTTGGGTTGGAAAAGACCTTTAAGATCATCGAGTCAGACTGTAAACACAGCAATGCCAAGCCCACCACTAAACTATGTCCACAAGCACCACATCTACACATCTTGTAAATACCTCCAGGGATGGTGACTCAACCACTTCCCTGGCCAGCCTTTTCCAACGCTTGAAACTCGTTTGGTGAAGAAATTTTTCCTAATATCTGATCTAAACCTTCCCTGGTGCAACCTGGGGCCATTGCTTCTTGTCTTATTGCTTGTTATTTGGGAAAAAGAGACCAATAGCTGCCTCACCGCAACCTCCTTTCAGATAGTTGCAGAGAATGTCAAGGTCTCTGCTCAGTTTCCTTTTCTCCGAGCTAAACAGCCCAGTTCTCTCAGCCTGTCCTCATAAGACTTGTTCTCCAGACACTTCACCATCTTTGTTTCCCTTCTTTGCACATGCTCCAGTACTGCAATGTCTTTCTTGTAGTGAGGGACCCAAAACTGAACAAATATTTGAGCTGCAGCTTCACTATTGCTAACTACAAAGGGATTATCACTTCTCTAGCCCACACTACTTCTAATACACCCCAGGATGCCATTGGTCTTCTTGCCCCCCGGTCACACTGCTGATAGTGACAGTCCAGCTAGACAGGTAACTTAACTTGTCAACCTTTCCAGAAATCCTGAAGTTCCTATAAAAGGGTAACACATCAGGACATGAAAAAAAATTTTAGTTGTCCTTTTTTATCTGGAGAGAACATCCTAATCATGACAAATGATGAATCAGTTATACTTATGCCTCTTACACAATGCTACCTATCTGGGACATCAGGAAACTGGAATAATCTGTGAACATCATCTTTCGAAGCTGAGTGAAGCACTGTGTAACTAATGTTGAACTCCCCTTATCTGAGCAGTTTGAGGTGAAGAAATGGTAAATTCTGTATATTTAAAATTCAGTTATTCCTTTATTTTTTTGAACAAATTCTTTACATTCAAAGGTGGTTTAATGAATGCCTAATGCAGAGTCATCCTTAACTCTATGTTAAAAATGTATTTTGATGAAAATATTTTAAGTTGTTCTTAAATACTGGGTTAGAGGATGCAATAGTATGTGCATCTGTAAAACACTAAAAGCTACTTTGAACAGATCACCTTAGCAGTTGACAAAAGGGGATGATTTTTCTTTGTCCTCTCTGCCCTTTTTGTTCTTTTGTGATTAAACCTTCTCAAGTTTGCAAGTCATATAATTAAAAAAAAGTACAAATTTATTTACAAGTATGATGTACCAGACTTCTAAATAAGGTAAGGGGTTCTCTGGCAAGATGTCAACACATTTGACATCTGTAAGGGAGCGTGTATACAAATGATACTTTGCTACTCCTCTACTTTCTCTCTTCCAGTACACATTTTTCCTATAACCAGTTGATCGAAGAATATTCATCTTACCATCAACATTGTCTAAAGCAACTCTGTTGTGCTTCGATTTGAGGGAAAGCTGGTTAACAGGACCGACATCCAGGATTATATCAGCTAGTCCTACATTCATTATATATACTAATCTCTAAAAGTTAATCAGATAGCATTAATTAAAAATTAAGTTTTAACTGGTTTTAATATCATCCTTCCTCTTTTACCTTCAGTGCTACTAGTTTCTTTATTTTAATTTGATTCTTGTGAAGATTTTATAGGGTGCTCTCAACTCTGGAGGGGGTGGTGGTCATTACAATGCAATCTGCTTTCTCTTTTTTTCTCCCACTGTTATTCAACATAGCTTTTCAATTTTTGAGCCCTTAAAAAAGTTCCAGTAGAGGTACAGGCCTGAAGTGAACTGAAGGTTATTAGAAGCACGCTTGATATTTATAATTGTTATATCAGAAAGCCTTTGAAAGTCGTGTGTGGAGCTGATTGTCATCATGGTATCTGATCAGTTTTGTTGCTGGGACTTGAACAATGGGGTATATTGAACAAATGTGTATTTTGCTTATAATTAGCAAGCTGTACTCAACGTGCTCATCTGATATTTAAAGGGTATACAAACACAAGAGTAGACACTGGGCATGGTTTTAATGTAACTTGTTGGTTAGACACCTGTTTTTCTGATGGAGATAACCATCTCATTGCCTCCTTTTCTGAAGATGATGATTACCTCATTCAGCTTCACTGCCTACTACAAGGGCTTCTATACCAAAGCAATTTGTTCTCATGAGCTTCTAGGCTGCATTCTGTCAAAATAACCTGGGTCTTCTGGCTAGGACGGGGGATTTCTGTGATCAGCCTAGAAAGAAATTCCGAGAAGAAAATGATGACATGTAGCAGGGGCAACAATCTCCTTGGGAACACAGCAGATGTATCACTGAACCTGAAAAGAATCATATTTAACAAAGGGGGTAGAAAAGCTTGATCCAATTCACACATATCTGTCATTATTTTAGGAGTATCTCACACAATGACAAACCTATAATATGTTTTGTCTGTTAGAACTTCTCTGGGAAATGGAAGATATTGTTATCTGGTGCAGCAGTAATAGAAGCTGTCATTCCCAGATCCACCAGCCACATGCTCATGTCCAGGCCTGACTTTGGAGAGGGGGGGATTCATTTATCTGTGCGGCAATACAGAGGCCGACAATGTCACTCTCAGGGTGAAAATTAAAAGCAATATTTATTCTGGCTCCGGCAAACATAAACAGCCCAAAATACTTGGATGCACAGCCAAGACGTGGGGATGAAACTTCCCACAGTTATAGGAACAAATCTCAACCTGTTCCCATCACAATCTGACCCCTGAACACAACCAAGGTCACTCAGATCCGATCCGACATGCACACTGTAAGGTAATGCGAGAGGGACACAGAGAGAGAGGGAGAGAGAGAAGGGAAAAGGAAAGAAATCACCACATCGATGGGCAGCGGCAGTTCCTTGGTAACACGCGGTCGCAGCAGCAGCTTCTTCCAGGCAGCGTGGCCCAGGCTGGTCTGATTGAAGCGATGGTCAAGAGACAGAGAGTGAGAGAGAGCGAGAGGGAGAGAGTGAGAGCGGCATGGCTCCTTGCGAGTTCTTTTATAAGGCCTGTCCGCCCCCATCAGCACACGTTGGGGTGGTCTTGCCACACGTCTTTTGGGAGCCAACTCCGGACCCTGAGCTCAGCCCAGCAAGGGGGAGTGCTGCTTACTCCTGCACCTCCCCTTCATTGAACCCGGTGCCACAGACGAGGCTCTCAAGCGATATCCCAAGCTCCGTCCCTGGGGAGCTCTGCTGCTGCACCACCTCCACTATTTGTTACTGGCCCCACAAAACAAACATGCAAATGGCCACCCTTCAGACAAAGTGTTTAAGGCAAAGAAAGAAGCAAAGTTGGGCTTTACAGAATCTATTTATTAGTTTTCAACCATTGGTTCTATACTGCCTTTCTCAGTTCAGGCTGCTTATTTAGCATCACATCCATTTCATTAGGCCTCCATTGTTAAACTATGCATTTAGCGGTAATTGGGTAGTAAGAATGGCATACTCTTCTCTTTATGGTAGGAAGTTAATGCACAGTCACAAAATCATTTAAATTTATTTAAAAAAATCTTATTAATAGCAACATAATAATTTCCACTCCCTAGGGGCAAGCACGTCTTGATGTAGAAGCCAAAACTATTTCTTTCTATTGTAAAAATATAGATAGTCTTTAAACCAAAGTCCTGAATCATGGCCTTCTCCTTATTTTGGGATCACAGAAGCACAGAATGGCTGATGTTGGAAGGCAGCCTTAGAGAGACTATAGAGTCCGGCCGCCAGATCAAAGCTGGGTCAGCCAGAGCAGGATGCTCAACTGTGGGTAGGTGTCTAAACCCATAGGCTGCAATGTATTTTGAACGTCTTTCTTCAAAGTTCCACATCTGAAGAAAGAATAGTGGAGCCTTAAATTTTATCTAACAACACATCATGTAACTATAGTGTTCAGGTCTGTAGTGAGAATCTGGGAGCTGTAATAATAAATCAGGCAGAGGAGGTAAAAAAAATATATTCTAGATTAGTGCTCCAATAAACATGCTTTAATTTGAGGCAGAATCTTCCTCCTCATGTATTTTACAAGAAAGCTGCTGCTATAAATGCTTCCTATTTAAACTGAAAGGATCAGACTCCAATTTAGGTACTGTGTTTACACATAGCCTGAGTGAGCCTACCAGACTTATCAGTTCTGAGAATGAAAAGCTTACTCTGGCTCTTCGACATGTTTTGTGCTTGTCATTTGTTTAGCAATGTTAAAGCAGGGCAATTCTCTGCATATGTCAAAGAGGTATCTGGTGAACTTTAGAGTCATAAAATCCTCACCCTCTGGGCTTATTTCTGTGGAATCAGAGATTCCCCTGGGTGAGAGAGCAGCTGGATGGAGGATTCAGAGGTTATTTTGGATTTAGGGAGAAAGTTTAGTCACTCATTCTCACTTTAAGTGCATTTTTTATTTGAGCTGCTTGCTGGAATAAAGTTAGGTAGATGGCAACACAATCAGCCGTAAAGTAATTTTCTGCCCTTTAAAAGGAAATTGAAAATATCAAATCAATTTAGTTCATAAGTAATTGCAATGACTCCTTAATTACCTAAGTGCACATTGTCACTTCAAATTTTGTGCTGATGGAACATGGAGAGATAATCTGACATTTTCTAGGGTCCCTGAGAGACATCTGACAACCAGTGGCAGTGGCTGAGCATCTGGCTGACCTCTCCGTTGTACCATGTAAACTGCAGGTCGCCTGAGTGGCTTATGAGCTTGCATCTCACTGCACCGTTTAATGCCTGCTCAATTAGATTTGGTACCAGTGAAGGTGGGTGAAATGAAGCTGCTGAACTAACAACTAGGGAAGCAATGTAGAAAAGTAGATTCCCTTTTCTTGTCTCACTATAACTATCATCTCTTAGTGATGAGACAGAGAAAATCATCATCATTTTTATGTGAGTTACTAAAGAATATCTTGAATCACATATATTTGTGCAGAATAAGAACATGAACCAACTGGTGCACAATACAGATAAGACTGAAAAAAAATTTACCTGTCTTTCTTACAGGTAAAGACATGTTAATGATGAAGACAAATTCACAGGAAAGGATAGAGGCTCGTAGTCCTTCCTGTTAGTGTGTTGAATCTGAAACACTAGAGGAAAAGGATTCAGAATTGTGAGCCTTTCCCTTCTTTTTTTCCACCTCCTGCTCTTCGCTGTCAGAAGAAAGAGACTCCATTAAGGAAGAGCTTTTGATGGACTGCAGAGTCCTGTACACAAGCAGTCAGAGGTAATGGTCACACTGAAGTGTCAGAGTGAGATTTGGTCAAAAATGTGTCAGAGGATGGTTTTCACCTTCCTTCATCTCCCTAGGGAGAGAATGCCTATTTTGTCTGTTCTCTGTGTGACCCGTGTTCACCTCCTCCACCTCAGGAATTTCTGAACTCCCTGGAATTTGTTTCAGATGGAGCACTGCGTAATGCTTGGCTTTCCTATTTCACATGACCTTATTAGAAGTTCTCTAGGATTGCCTCCAGTGCCTCCCTTAGGTCTGTCACCCAGAGGACAGACCAAATATAGTATTTTGCAGAGCATCTATGCAGAGGAATGACAACAGTGAAAGATAAAACACGCCAAAAGGGAGCTAGTTGCATGAAACCTGAGTTTTTTACTGATTGTATATCCACTGTGTTGCCTTGCCACCTCTGAAACAGGGAAAACAAAACTTGTCTCATTTGTACTGACAGTTTTCTTCATTCAAGCCATGTACATTCTTCTTTGCTTGAGAATAAAATTATCTAAGTAATTTCTTAATATTGCAAACATATTCTAAAGTAAAATCCTGCCCCACCCAAGCCAGGTGGTAAAACTTTAACCAGCATCAGAAGTTAGGACATTGTATACTCTTAGATATTGCGTGCATTTCAAATGAAAAAGGGAAACACTTGCTTTTTAAATTCAGGGTTAACTTTTAATATTATCAGTTCTGTACTGATGTGGCTTGTGTAATATTTGGAAGCAGAAAATGAGAGGCTTAATGCAGGTGACATATTCTCCTCCTCTTTGTTCTTGCAAAGATGACAGGGTGTTTTCTCGTATTTGCATGGCATGTGCTTTTAGAAGTCCAGTGTGTATGCTTTAGAAGTTTTTAAGTTATTATGAAACACATGTAGATGTGGTGTTTAGGGATACGGTCTAGTGATGAACTTGGCAATGTTACATTTATGGTTGATCTCAACGATCTTAAAGATCTTCTCCAACCTAAATGATCCGATCCTATCCTATCCTACCCTGAAATGAAATTTTTAAGACTTTCAAATTTGGAGAGCAATTTCCAAAAATTAGTCCAAGGAGCCTTTTTAGAAAACCAGTTTTATGGTTTAATGAAAAGAAATTATGTTCCAACTCTTGCTTTTCTTCCACAGTCGAATTAAAATGAAAATGAATTTTCAATGTGAAAAAAAGATAAAGTAAGAATAAACTTTATTAAAAAATAGCCCAAAGCCTGTTATTTAGACACAGGTTCAAATTCCAAGTCTCTCTTGCTCTCCGAACCTGAGAAAACTTCTGCTTTCACTGCTGTTATTATTTTAATGATAGTGTTCCACAACAAGTCTTCTTAGAAATTTGAATTTTTTTAAGGCTTTCTATATCAATTTGTCAAATAAATGCCATTAAAATAGAGCATATGCTTTATTTGGAATCATAATTATACCAGATATTTATGGAAATTCCATTTTCTGTTTTATCAGGCTTTTCCTTCCACATGTACATACCATATTTCAGAGCACAGCAGGAGTGCATAAAAGAAAAGGGCTGGGTACTGGTTGGTATTGAAGGCTATCATTAGTGAAAATGAAATTAATTGGATTATGCTTTATGTGCTGTTAGTTCTTAGGGAAATACCAGAACAAAACAGCAGGCTTTCTTGGGAAGGGAAAAATCATGTAAACAAAGCATCAAAAACCTCACCAGGAAGCATTAAAATTCTGAAAACTAGAAAGAAATTAACCATAATTGCTAGCCTACTTGGAGGTTACAACCACAGCCTCTTAAATATTGTTTGCACTTCTCGAGAAAACACAATTTTCCCCCCCCAGAAGTGAGATCCACTAAATTGGCTGCCAATGTCCATTGAATAGCAGAGAATTTCTGTAGCCAGGTATGAGACAGAGCAAGAAGTTGTCATATTTATTCTATTTACCTCAGTGTAAAATAGGTACGTGTCCCTGCATAAGGCTGCTGACCCTTGCTGAGATTTGTGAGGCAAGTGGCAAGCTGCGTTCCCTCCGCTGGTGTCACCACCACAGCTGTGAATGCCATGCTGTCCTCTAAATGTTACCTAGCATTTCATTCCCTAATGATGAGGCTCTCTCTTTTGCACATAAAACCCTTGCACTCGTTAGTGCAGGTCTTTCACTCTGTGTCCCTCTCACACCGTGCACAGCCCCACATCTCCTCCACCAACAGCCGTGAGCTTTGAGCTTTACTCTGCCACGATCTCCCATCCCAGCAGCAGGGCTGCCTGGTTTGCAACCTAACTACCAGCAGCTTTTTGCACAAGGAATGTGGGACAGGGATGTGGTGTTTTATTAAGCCAGGGAACTGCTGATTGTGCTCCTGGCTGACACGAATTTCATCCAGAGGAAGCATGGCAACTGTCTTTCTTTCCAGAGTAAAGTCAGACAGTCTACAAAGAATCAGGCTGGATCTTAAAGGCTGCCTAACTCCAGAAGGAAACTCAAACCAAGGATACAGTATTTGATTTTGACTTATCCAAATACCTATAAAGTCTTGCAAAGTGGAATTTAGTATATGGCTTCTCTGTATGCTTTTTAGTACAAAATAATTTACTAAATTGTATGATGCCTCCCCAAATGGCTGGAAAACAGTCTGTTTATGTACTAGAAATTCTAAAACTTTAGAGCTTTATTGAAAACTGGATTGCAAAGTATCTGTTTCATAATTAACAAAGGAATAAAAGTCTTGGATATTTGAATCTGGGAACAATTTGTATCTATTTTAGATGATTCCTGGGCATTAGAATTCAGAAGGTGGAAAAGTTAATAAATTTCATTTAAATGGTTATAACAAATAGCTCTTTTTTAGCTGTTTCATAATGTTTACGTTAAAGATTCCACTTAATTCTGGTTTTAGATTGCTTCTTTCCTTCTTTTTTTTTTTCTTTTTGCGATTTGAGTGGTGCATAAGTTATTAAAAACCCTTTTTTACCAACATGAAATATTCTGTAATGTGTTAACTTGCAAAGCCAGTTGTCTAGATAAAACAAGTGTTAGCTTTCAGCACAGCTTTAGGCTATAAATCAGATATTGTCTGAGGAAAAAATGATATTAACTTTTTTACCATGGAATTAATGCTGACCTGTTTCAAGGGCCACTAGGATGTCCCAAAAAGCTTGATTTAGAGGAGATACAAATCTAGCACTTTACATGAAGGTGTATGAAAATTGGGGTTTGCTTAATACTAATGTTCTGGGGTTTATATGACAAATTCTTTCATCTTTAGAATGATGAAAGAAGTGTAATACCTCTTTTCTTTGTACAAGGAAATTAGTATTTCAGTCTGATGCTACTGCATTTAAAAAAAAAAAAAATCCTTGCAATGATGTAATTTTATACTAATACATACTTAGTGGATGTGTAGCACAAACACTAATGCAAACTGAGACACTGTGTTATAAATTGCAAAGTATGACTCCCAAGGTTTGCACATTGGATTTGGTATATTAGTGGTTTTAATATCCAAATAGATTTTTCTCCTCTTTACCCTTTATCTCCTGAAATGTAGATTTCAACTTATAGCTGTTTTGAAAATACAGATGAGAAACATAAGATAGCACTGAAAGAGCTATAAATGTGAGAAAGTATGTGTTGGAAATCGAGCTATGAACTGAAGTTGGAAGGAAGGTTTTAGTACAGTGACATATAACAAGACATCTGGGGGATGAGGGTAAAACTTTGAAGGGCCTTGAAGCAGCAGTTTGGATCAGCTTGAGAAGCAAGGGCTTTGCTGAGACATTAAAAAAGAAGGAAAATTACACTTCATAAAGGAATGCAACTATGGTGAGCTTGGACTAGGAGGTGCTACCCAGGATGTCCTGGATAATCTGTTGAAAGGTAAGACAGCTGGATAGACCTGGTACATGGACTTGGTCTTCATGTGAGGACTGATATTTGAAAGAAATTAAAAAAGAAACAGCTAAATTACTAACAAAATGTTGTTAGGAAGCTTTAAATCCCAGCTGGTATAACTGAATTGTTGGATTTCTTTTTTTCTCAAGTGACTAAGCTGGTATGAGCAAAACAAAACTTCCAGAAGCAAAATTAAAAATCTTTATTTTCTGAAACTGATCATTACTAAAAGAGGTGTTACATAAAAAAAATAAATTAAAAGTTTTTGAAGATAATTAGGCTTCTGGTGTTTGTGCATTCAAGTATCTTGAGGCTGATCTACTAGAGCCAACACAGAAAACTAGAGGTGGGATGCTGTGCCTCATGGTTTGCAAGAATGCCAAAGGTAGCACAGGGGGAACAAAACAACAACAAATCTTATCTCTCTTTTTTTTTTAGAGGAAAAGAAAAGCTTTTGTTCAAACTAAGTAAATGTGATTTCTGCAACATATGTTTCCCTCTCTTTTTCTTAAATTGAATTTCTGAGAGTCAAGGGATTTTTTCACATTTGGGTTACTGTTAATAGCAACTTAAGAAATTATTTGAGATATGCAGTTTTACATCAGGCTTAAAAAGGTTCATACATGCATTTACAATTATTCCTGATGCTGTGCATCATAAAGTAATAAACCCTTAAAGATGTGTTAGGCAGTACTGCGACAGCTTAACAGCATTGGTTTAAACTGCCATTCAAAATGTCAGACCTACCTGAAGTTACATCAGAATTTCTGACTTTTTTTTTTAATTTAGTAGATGCTAAAGATGGGTTACTTAAGAGACATTTAATGAATTTTTTTCATAGTGACTTTTCTTTTTGAATTATAAGGAATGCTATAATATCTCAGGTCACTAAACATGTACTTAAGTGGTGGCATTGACTTTCTTATTGGTGGGAAACAAACACAGTGTTGTGCCTGAACACCTTCTGTAAATTACCAGCCATCTTGCCTAAAGTTGGCATCTGAGTGAAGCAGATAATTAACGAACACCCATCTAGGCTTTGTAAAGGTCAGAATTAAAACTATGGTCTGTGTTAAGGGGACTCTTGGAGCACTTTCAGTGTTTCACAGGAACAGCAGGATATTGCAACACCAAATCAGAAATATTAATTCAGATCTTCTGAGGTGATTTTTCATGGCAGACAATAAGCCATTGACTATTGTGCACAGAAGCATATACTCCTCAGATACTTTTGTTATCTTTCTTGTCAGTCCCTCATATTGTAACTCTACACACTATTTCAGTGTCTTCTACCCTGTTCTTAAGTTAGTTGGCTTTCTGTTTCACTGATATTTGTGACAGTGAAGTCCAGAGTGCAGGACATTTACTTACTCTGTGCAAATTACTATTTCTCCTGTGAAAGGTAAATTTGCTGCTCTCAGTTTCATGCACTGGCTAGTGACTCTCCCCTTGGCTATTTAGTCTTATCTAGCTTTCCTTGGGTGTGTTCAAATACTCTGTGTATGTGGTACTATAATTGCTCCAAATATGGATGAAGATTTCATACTGCCTTTGACAAATAATTTGACGTGCATTCTTAATTTGCTTCTTCTAGAGTGGCATAGGTTATACAGTATTTACAAGAAAGAGTCAAGAATCAGTCCTGAAACACTGCATGTGCTTAAGTGCATCAGATCTATGCCTAAATCAAATAATAGGCTTGTATAAAAGGCTTGGGCACTGTCTTGGAAAAAGCTAATGGACAAGGACCTTTAAACAAGACAATAGTCACACAAAGGTGCTTGTCACAGTACTTTTCTATTGCACTTCCATGGGTGCATGAAGGTAATTCTGTAACAATTACAGTTACAATGAAATATAATTTCATTTTTAAATAACATTTTCATTTCACATTGATTGATGAAAATTCAAACTGATTTCCAGTCAGTTTCCTTTTTACTCTCTTGTGTTGATCTGAAAAGCAGACTCGCCATTCCCCATTTCTTGATGTCAACTCTCTCCTCATGCTCACGGTGCTACCACTACAGTACTCATAGATTCAATAGTATTTTACTAGATGGATTACATCAGATGGGATAGCTTTATACCTTCTTTTCCCCCCGCCCCTTAATCTCTAAATAAGGGTAAATTTCTTGTATCTATTTCTTGCCCATATTTCTGTACAGGAAAACCCAAAAAATCATTCATAAAGCAATTATTTCCCCATAATTAGTCATCTGTTCTTGAAAATTTACAAACATTCAGAAGAATGCTTCTAGAAATGAAACTTCAAAATCTATAATTCAATACAAGATGGATTATCCTCCACTGAACTGTAGAAAATAATTCAAATGTGAGAACCATGTTTTTTTCAGAAACCCTTCATTTAATCCTCTAGCTTATAGTACTGCAAACACATTTCAGAAATTCAAATGAATACTTTCTCTTTTAATTGCTTTCAACAATATGATTAAAATGGTTGCTTGTATAAAACTGTGTGAGACCCAACACTTTTCTTGCCAGTAAATTCAGGTTCGTGCCTATGAAATGCTTCCTATGGGCTCATTCTACTCTGTGGAGAGAAAAACAAATAAAATCAATAATTACTTCATCAAAGACATTTCATGTATTAGTGAAATGCTAACCATGTAAGCACAGTTTCAAATATCTCAGTGGACTGTTTCATGAGAAGCACCATCTTCTGAATAGAAATGTAGCTGTTCATGTCTGCCACAAAGCCCAGCCAACTGACGTGTTTTGTACCAGAAAGATGCGGGCTGAGCCACAAGGAGGCAAGTCATTGACACAGACTGTCTCTCTCACTGGCTCTCAGTGTGAAAATACTATTCAGCTTCTTGTGGAACAAGACAGCTGAGCTTGGAAGAGCCACTACCTCAGGTAAGGTCTACTCAAGAAACAACCATGTGAGCAAAATAAGGCTTTAGTGGAGGCTGAAAAGAAACACAAATTGGCTCTTGGAGCAGCATGGTTGCAACAAGCAGCAAAGCATTGCAAAAGAAAATGTAGAAATGTAGAAATGTAGAAATGGTTCTTTGAGCTTTCCAAGTGTGGGAAGGGAGTTGAATGATGCATCAACACTATCATGAATTCATCTTTCACTGAGCCATCACATGTAAAAGATGTCCGTGTAAAAGGTATCCAAAGCTCATAGCATACCTCTTAAAAAGAAGTGGTGCCATTAAAAAGTGTAGTAATAAGATTTTAAAAGTAATAGTAATTAAGAGAAAAAAATATTACAGTTTTCCACTTTTAGGTGGAAAGCAACATGAGCTGTAGGAGTAAAAGCACATGCTATGACCTAAAACTGTGCATAGGCATAAAGAAAGTCATAAACACAAGAATTTTTTTCTTAAGGAAAAAAAAATTGAAAACCTCTAAGCAGTTTCAGTCTTTAACAGAATGGGTTAAACTGCATAAGATGGAGAGCCTGCTTTACAAATGATTGGCATGATAGAGCTATTATGCAAAATCCTTCCCATTAAGGCACTGCAATTTTTTAGGCAATTTTATTGCACTTTCAAAAATACTTGGTTTTGTCTTTCAAAAAGTTTCTAGGAATAAAATTAGTCCCAGTTTTTCTAATTTATCAAGCCTTTTTATTCCTACGAATATCAAAGTCCCTAAACCCATGCTATGGGGAAAGTTCTTGCAGTCAAGGGCATTACAGGAAAAGTTCTCAAAGATACCCAAACATACTCTGTGCCTTCAATTTTTTTCTCAAGTAGATTTAAGAGCTACTACAACAGCACTGAGTAAAGCTGCTGCTTGAAATGTAGTTATGACGCTGGTAACTGTATTGAACCTGTGCTACAGTTGGCCTCTTATGTTTCTAATGTATTGAAAAATGCTTTACCCTTAACCCTTCTGGGCATAATTTTCATGCATTCCTCACTCTACGGGTCAACTTTATTTACATTTCATTGTTGTCAATTTGAATTTCTTGCCTATATTTCCTATGTGCTATACATTGGAGGGACGGGGAGTTTTGTTTTCTCGCATTTTTCACTTCAGCTCAACAAGTACAAACTTTAAATCAAAAGGGTTTTCTTTCTTTTGCACACATTAAAATATTTTAAAATCATTCTCCTTTATAATTCACTTTTTTATATTTGTCTTTTCCTCCTCTTCAGTCTTGTGTACATATGCTTCCACGGTAAAGGCTTTTTTCCTTTTTAAACTTTATTTACCTCGAGCTGAGTCTCATCTTTCTAAATTTAAAATCAACCATCAACCCTACTTTTACTGACCATATTAGAATTCAGTTTTCAGCCTCCAGATCCAGCAGTAGACGTTTTGCTGCTGGAGTAATTATTTAACAACAAATGTTGATAAAATTGCTAATCTGCTGCCTGCTAAGAAAACAAAAATTAGAGCTGATTGCAATTATTTTCAGCCCCACAATTTTCAGCGACAGAAAAAAAATATGGGGAAGCAAAGCCTACCACAATCCAAATCTGGTTTAGTACATATAATTTATCTCTCTACCCACACTCAGTTAAACAGTATGGTATGAGACTCGTCTTAATATCCTTGTTCCAACACACATCCACCCACTACTGAAGGTAACCTTTTTTTTTATCTTATTCTACAGAGCTATTCTGGCTAAGATAAAATAGGAACATTTTAATCAAAGCTTGCAGTGGATAGACCCTTGCCTGTCTCAGGAGGATTACAGCTTGTTGCAGACAGAGGGTGTTTGGTTAAACACATCTATGCACTGATATATGGTCAACTCATTCAATGAGCACAGACAGACTGGCTGAACCACATTATTTGATCATAGCTCTAACAAGCTTAAATTGATGTCAACATTACATTTTTTGGTGTTGGGCAGTCTGCAGAACGAAGTTACAACCTGAGTATTTGGAAAACCATGTGTATCCTTGACCTTTGGAGAATTATGGAGTGAGCACAGGTAAAATGAAGTTTGTAATCATGGCACATTCTTGCCTCGCTGTAGTTCCTCCAGTGGAAGAGTGTAGTTTAGTTCTCAAGAAGTTGAGAAGTTTTGTTGTATATTATGAAACATTTGATTTTTAGTTTATGGTAACGTTTCAGAATTAAATACCTCAATAAAACACCTCTTTTTAATATTCTCTTGTTAGGTAGGAGTGTTCTTGGAAGATCTATTATATTTTCCAGAATCACTTCTCATTGGAGATGAAATAGAAAAGATACAACAACGTTCATTACTGAAACTACAATTGACTTAAATGAGCTTAGGTTGAGGTCCTAAGTCGTTAACTAAATTAACTATATATCTAACTATACAAGTCTGTTTTGGTGCTCTGGAAAAGTCAAACTTACTAGTTGCTACATATTCCTGGTTTTCTTCAAAAGTAACACAGCCAAGTGGAAACGTGATTGCATTAATCATATTAAACAGGTGTACTTTTACACTAACAACAGAGAGAAAGCATTTTTTTACTTTTATGCATTATACCATAAAGAAGACAGCCAATATCTTCATAGTGGAACAGTAAGAATGTGAGAGACCACAAGTACAACTTGAAAAGAGATGCTGACTAGGTATAGGGAAACCCATTTTCCTCATGATGACATTGTAATGCATATTCTGTTCAGCTTCACTGCATGGAATAAGAACCCATACTTTTGGCCTTACACATGGTTATAGACATAAAATCAAGATAGATAAAAATTACTGCAGTGCCTTGGAGGGTCTCAGATCTCAAGAAATCTTTGAGAACGTTTCCGATTGCATCTCTTTTCTAATCAAGAGGTTGTCTGATTAATTTTTTAATGTTGAAGAGTATTTGAACTATTTGTCCTTAAAAATTTTTTTCCCATTAAATATTATTTTTCTTGTGTTTTACATGACTTTTAATGAGAGATTTTCAGTAATTATAAAAATCCTATATTCTGTATTGCACATTCATTAAAATGAATTATGCTACAGTTGAAAAACAGTTCTCCATTTGAAAATAAAACACTAGCATGCACATACCTTTATTTTGAGCTGTTGTCTGAAAAAAATATTAGTTCATGGTGTTGCTCACATTGCATATTCACTGCTGTCTTTGTTCAGCGTAAAAATTATTGCTTGGTGTACTTTCAGTAACATCTTTGGAAGACAGCATTTCTGTTGGGTGAGATTAGGTGCTCTGAGCAAGCAGGCAGCAAGAAGTATTTTGCCCAAGGACTATGGACAGTGTCTTGCTCTTTCCTTGACCGGTCTCTTGATTTCTGCATAAATGGAAATCATCGAGGTCCAGAAACTGCCTATTTGTTCCTTGTATGGGTCTGGGTGCCTACCCCAGACTTGATCCATGAGAGAGACTACTTGTTGCTACAGGCAGTATGCAGTACTTAAAAAAAAAGAGGCCTTCTGACATATGCATCACCATCTTTCCTGATGTGCAGCAGTTCAGTAGTGTAGGACTTTTCAGTGTGAGCCTCTGAAGTATCAGTGAGAGCTGATTCTTCTCTTCATCAACACTGTCAGTGAGGAGTTGTCAAAGGCTATCGTCACCACACACACACTGAGAAGTGTCCGAACTGGATCTGGCTGGGATGGAGTTAACTTTGTTTATAGCAGGCCATATGGTGCTGTGCTGTGAATTTGTGGCTGAAATAGTGTTGAAAACACACTAGCATTTTGGCTGTTGCTGAGCACAGAGTCAAGGCTCTCTCTTTCCCACACCGCTTCTCCAGTGAGTAGACTGGGAGTGAACAAAAAGCTGGGAAGGGACAGAGCTGCTAGAGCTGACCTGAAATGGTCACAGACATATTCCACACCATGTAGTGTGATGCTCAGAAATAAAAGCTGGGGTAGAGGATAAAGGAGATTTGGGGCTTCTGAAGTGCCCATTGCTCAGAGATTTGGTCTCGGTCTTCTTGAGGGAGGAAGCAACTGCCTTTGCATCACCTTTTTCTCTTTCCTTCACTTATTAAGCTCTGTTTATCCCAACCTAGGATTTTTCTTGCTTTTTCTCTTCCTATTCTCTCCCCTGTACTGCTGGGTGAGAGGAGAAGAACGCAAAAAAACCGTGGGGGTGCTTGGGTGCCAGTGGAGGTCAAGCCACAAAGTCTTTTTATATATTTCTTTAATGCTGCCAGGAGACATTGCCAGACTCCAGAATAGGTATCCTTAAGGGGATTTTAAATGAAAAAAAAAATGAATCAGTATTAACATATTAAAGATAACTTCTAGAACAAGTTAAGGAATTTCAAATGTACGACTTCTGACTTCTCATTAACCAATCAGATAAGAAAGCAACAATTACTAACCATGGCAGGGTTAGGTTATAATTGGATTAATGTTTAATAAACAAATTTTGAAAGAAATTTACTTAGATCTAGAAGACCTACTCTCACAGATCTAACCACTCACTTTTCAAGGAAAAGATTATTTTCTTTGACTTTTTTGTCTCTAATATAACGAAAAGTACTATATGTTTTCTTTCTATAATGCAAAGGAGAACAAAATATTTTGTCCTACAAAAGAAGATATATTTCATACATGAAACCCACGGCACTTGAGGATATGATGATGCAACAACCCATAATAGATATATGTTAGCCACAATGTGATTTTGAGACAGCTACCTTAAGAATCACAAGGTGCTCCCTGTGAGATCGACACTTTTCCCTGTCTTTGATCTACAATATTCTTACAGGACTTGCACTCAGCTGCAATGAATATGAAAATCGGGTATTCTATGGTCTTGGGGGGAAAAGTGTGAGTAATACCCTTAGTCCTTTACCTCTACCACTGTAGTCTTCTGTAATAGGAACTGAGGCTTTACACAATGTTACCAAAATGTTGCTTAAGAGAACTTATTGAAAACAAAATATTTAGTGCAGGTGTCTGACATATGAGATCACACAGTTTCTACTAACATAGATAGCTACAAAGAAAACTAATGTATGCTGATTAATTTTTCATTTTCTAACATCATTCTCCAAGCAGCAGTTTTGGCACCTCAAGCAAGTAGTAACAGCTGCTAGTCTGTCTGGGAGCACAGTTGGCTTTGACAGGTCTGCTGCACGCCAAAGCAGAGAATACGTTTTGTCCTCAGTGACATCTGGATTTTTGCTTTTCTCTTTGCCAGATGCTAAAAGGGAAAATGCTTAAAATGTTGAATGATTTTTTTAATCGAATGCAACATGATGTTTCTTTCTTCTAGAATATATAAGCTAAGTAGTTTAAAAAAAAAAACCCACCTCAGTGACACTTTAGGTAACTAAAGCAGATGGGAGAGACTGTGGGTGAATATTTTGTAAATATATTTTGAAAATATATTTATAAATAAAACCTTAATGTATTGCTATATACTGATATTCTAATAAGAAGAGGGAGAATTTAATTTCTTTACCACAAGATCTCTGCTTATTTCTTCTCTTAATAGGCTGTTATCTTCTTTCCTTAATAAGAGGAATGAAATTTCATTTGAAAAATTTGCAGGTGAAAAGTATTTTCAATGGCATTTCTTTGTTGCATTCTACTACTCAAAAAGTGGTTTTAATTACAGGTTTTGCCAATATTAATCAATCTTTCCAGGTCAACAGCTGTTGTCTTTAACGATAATTGTTGTTAGTTCACACTTTCAGTCTCCCAAGAGGCCAGCTTGTCTCACCTTGCCAAGAACCTAATACAGCTCCTCAGTAACCATGGCCTTTCCCTCTGGCTGAGCTATGGGGGGATTTGATGTGGAGTGAAAGTAAAGGTAATTAATTTTGGAATTTTTTGTGGAATGGGAACTCCTATTTTCAGTAACCTACAAACCCAGTCACCACCTCCTCTGCCTGTCCCCCTGGTCGTATTTACTCTCATAGAGGGTAAATAATTTGATACAGTTGCATAATCGGATCTCAAGCAGTGAAAAATACCAGTGGAGAAAATTAGCATAATTAAAGCATAGTAACTGGATTCCGAAGTGCAAGAATTAGAGCTGTGTTTGAATCCAAGACTTCCCATGCCTTGCACTTTCCAGATACCAAACTATGCTTTTATCTCCAACTACAGTTACTAGCATGTTTCTTTCAATGAAAGAACAAGATGCTTCCAGCCCTGACCCTTGCTCCTGACCTACCGTCTTATTTTTATATTGTGAGTAAATGGAAGGAGAAATTCATGGTGGGAAATTAAACCAGTAGTGGAAAAAGGTTGGTTTTAACTCATTCTTCTTCTTTGTCTATCATACAGCTCCACAAACAATCATAACGGTGCATCTGAAGCAATGGCGCTGGAGCAGTAGTTGGAGTGAAGAAACATTGAGAATAAATGCATGATTTTTCTTCTTCATGATGAGCTGGGTACAAGTGCTCGTGAATCTGCTTTCCCTTTCTGAAATAATCCTTATGAGAGCTGTTAACTCTCAATTACTTTTAGTGAAACACTAACTCTGAAATCTGAAGATGTTAAAGTTCATACTGCACCTTGCTTCACCACTTATCATCCTAGCAGAAGCAGCCATCTAACATTATCCTCTCATGATCCTGCACTTCCACTCCAAGCATTTGGAAACACATAATTTCACTAAATATATCTGGTGAAATAGATGTTAATGTTGGTTCATGCTGGCTCCTCTCCCAAGCATATTTTTGTGCAAAGGTTATGATTGAGTAGATATTGTCCCATTTTGACTTTCTAGAAACAAGTTCTACACTGGTCAGCAATTCTTAGTACCATGGTTTTATCTTGCTTAAAACCATAGTTTTCCTTCTGTTTACAGCTTTTCTGTAAGTTCCATTTTTCCTGCTGTTTGATATGATTATTGAATTTTCTTGAAGACTGCATACTTCAAAACAGCAGCAAGTTCCTGGCACCAAGTAAAAGATGGTTAAAGAAGTTAAGACTTCTTTCTGCACACACTAAGTTGCAGCACTAAGGTCCTCTCCAGCCTGTGTAAAACACTCACTGGATGAATTCACCAGACACTGAGAAAACATGTGAATGCCTCACTAATATCATAGTACATCTGATTGCTACGAAGACAAATTCCTTATTAAAAAATGTAAAAGCTGTTACTTAAAGACACCCTTAGATACTTCCATTGTGAAAATTAGCTCCAACTGGAAATGGATGAGGTCCTCTTTTCAGAAGTCTTTTGTAATTAAAAAAAAGTCATTCAACTTGCTTTCTTTCATAACATTTAGTTAAATGTTCAGTTTTATGACTATTAAATCAAATGTGTACAGGAGTAAGACTAGTGATTTTTAATTGATTTTGATTGAGCAATTAGTTTTGAGGGAGAGGTGTCTGGTTTACTCATACAAAATGGATGTAACCATAAATCTGACTTCAGTAATGATTTGCAAAAAATGCTACTTATGCATTTTTCACTCTAGCTGTAACTGTACAGAGTAACTCTCTTCTGCTTCTTCCACACTTTTCTTTCCGTCTGTGCTCCTTTCTACAAGCTATATGCCACTACAGTATATTCACCTTATTTCTCAAAATTTCTCTCCCATTTAAAGTGCTTTTTCAGAAAATAATAGGTTTGAAAATGCTCTCTCTGTCCATCTATTTAATGCTATGACTTGAAGAAGTATAATTGAAGTTTTCCGTTTTATTCAGTATTAATATCTTTAAATAAATACAATTAGGGGGTTGGAACAAGAAGCTGTCCAAATTATTCTATTAGTAAACCAAAAACTAACAAAGATTTTTTTTAAAATAATTTTCCCCTTTCAATAATTTTTCTTTGCCTGCATCCAATCCATTTCCCAAAACTATATACATGGGAAGACAGAATCATTTTAGAGAACTACTTCTCAACTGTTCCCTATTTTGACATCTCTAAACCAGTTTAAGCATCACTTCCAATACCAAGAAGTTATTTTCCACTTAGCTGAGCTTCATTCATCTTTGCTACTGGCAGGGTGAATATCTGGAGGGGAGGAAAGACATGCTTCTAAATGGATTCTGTACTTGGGGATGAAAACCAAAGATAGACAGTTGTCACAGTTACAGTTAAACAATTTCATTTCTCATGATGCCCCTGCTTTTGAACTTGCAGGCTAGCTTTAGGTGCTTTCATGCATGCAGCAATTTAGGAAGAGTTAGCTATGGAATTAACTGGGCCTATTTGCCTGATACTGCTTTCATGGGAGGTATTTCATATGATAGTTGCTCTAGCACCCAAGCTAATGCTGTTCCTTCCCCATAATTCTAGGTGTTTTAGTAATTCAAACAATTTTTTCAACTTTTACATGTTTTTCCTCATAGCTTACCAAGTCAAGATTTTGGATCTAATCCACAAATTTTTTGCTGACACTGTTCCAAGGTGCTGCTGTTTGAATGGAACATTATTCAGATTAACAACCACTCACTGTTGCTATACCAACCCAGCTGATGGTGTAGCCTCATTGCTGAGCAGCTGGCTTGGTACAAATAGAGTTTTTACAACACAATCTAAAGTGCCTGAAGTCTGCATTAACACATTTGCACTATAAAGCATGTGGTTACAAATGTGTTCAGTTGTAGCTCTAGAAGTTTTCATGTTGATGGTGCAGTTTCTATCCTCATGAAATATAAGCTATATTTGCGAAATCTAGCTAAAAAACACTAGTGTTCAGTAACCAAACTCCCACCTTCCATTGATTTTTATGACCAGTCCAGAAACTGAGATTAAATGAGAGTACTTTTATATAATAATTTAGAGAAAAGTCTGATTTGCTCTTGCAAAACTCTTTGCTTTTCCATCACTCATGAAAGTATTTGATAAACTGTCAGTACAAGAATGAATAGTATTTCTGAATCACATTTAGAGCTGATTTTCTTAAATGAATGCAATGTATTTTTATTATCTTATTTCTTAATCAAATATTGGGCTTTATTATTGCTATGTAATAAAGGCTGTGCAGCTCTCAATAAAAGTATTACTTATGTCATATGAGCCTAGGCACTTTTGTACTTAGACTATTTTTTTTAGATGTCTTGTCATCACAGACACAAAAAAACCAAAACAATTAAAGCCATCCTCTGAGGACACTGGCGGGCTGGAGATCAAGATGCTTTTTTTATTTTTGTCCATTTGTTACCAAGAAGTGTTATGCAATTTACATTGTATTGAAAGAATATTCAGTTTCAGACGGCAAATACCGCATAAGCAGCAAAGTGGCCATAATACAGTGAACCCTCAGCAAGCTTGCAGGTGGCACTGAATTGGAGGGAGTAGTCAATATACTGGTGGAAAAGGCTGCCTATCAGAGGGGCTTTGACAGGCATGAGGAACTCTGAAAGAAACCTCAGAAAGTTTAGTAAAAATAAAGAGGAAGTGTGGTGCCTCACACAAAATAATCCCATGCCAGAGTAGAGGCTGGACTCTGGCTGACTGGTGAGCAACACTACAGAACACAGGCTGGGATGTTGGTAGTCAAAAGGTTAGGTGATGTGGCTGCATTAGCAAGACTGCATTGACAAGCCAAGGGAAGTGATTATTCCTTTCTAGCCAGTGTTTGTGAGGGAAGTCTGACCTACTATGTCCTCTTTTATGCCTTCTTCCTCTCCAATACAAAAGAGAGATTGAGAAACTGGAGGAAGTCCAACAGATGGGTTCTAAGATAGTTAGGACACTGTAGCATAACATGAGAAGAGGCTAAAGAAGGTGACTTATTTCAGCCTGGAGAAGAGAAGACTAAGAGGGACCTTAACTGTAGTTTTAGGCTGTGTAAGTGAAGGCTGTAGAAGACTCTCATTCCAGCTTCTCTATGAAGTGTATAGGATAACAAACAGAAGCCACAAGCTGCAGGGGAAATTCTGGCAGCTATAAGGAAAAAAAAAATCAAAACAAGACTGATTAAGCAATGGAACATGTTGGCCAAAGATGTTGTGAAATCTCCATCCTTGTAGATACACAGAAGCTGACCGGACAAGGCCCTGAGCAACTTTATCTAACATCGAAGTTAGCCCCTGCAAGTTAGGCTGGGGTGGTGGGAGTGGGTTGGATGCCAAAAGTTCCTTCTAACCTAAATGAATCTGTTATTCTAAGCTCAAGTTAAGCAGAAAGGATCTCTTTTCTTTCCAAGGAAAGTAATAAATGGCTATATTTAGTCACTCTGATAAGGTCAACGAAAGAAATAAAAGCCTCCTTAGAGCAGCTGAAAACGTGTAAACACTGCCTGCAGCTACCTTGGCATTAAAGCTACCACAATCTGACTGCTCTTCACTACTCATTGTCTGGTGACACATTTTGGCAGTCGTGATTTATTGGATAAATATATTAGTTGCAGGGCTGAAACTTGTTTCATTTAGTGATGGTTCCTTGAACATCTATATCATCCCTTTAGGCATGGCCTGTTGGCAATTCTTGTACTACACTTACAATTAGTCTGTCTCAGAGTTGAATGGTATTGCGTATCTCCTACATTTTTGAAACTATGACGCAGACACTACTGTACTGTATTATTTTGTTTATGGACACAGATATTTATCAGACATAATCTTGACCTTATAAAAGCATGTGGTTCATACCCCTAATTGTACTAAGGATTTCACCCTAGTGTTTCAAGAAGATTCACTGACATACCAGCTCCAAGACCTTGATGCTCATTTGGTGACTATTCCATTATATAAAAACCAAGGGACCTTCAATGGTAAGACATAAAGAATTAATAAAAATGGGGGGCTTGTACATTTCCATGTCTCATGATACTTCCATCTTCTGAAAGTTTTAAAAATAGCTGCCAAAACAGAAAACAGAGGAGAGCACGAATAGTATCTCTGACATGATCCTTAGGAAGGTGCTTCACAGAGAATTTGCCAAAACATCTTGCCTTGTTGTCAAAGAATAAGGGTTCTGTGACACTGTGGAGCTTGGTGCATCCAAGTTCTTTTTTACTGACACTCAAAAGAACAATTATAGTCCTTGTTGGCACTGATCACTCCAGGAAGTGAGGAGGATATACAATGATGACATAACTGTGTTATCTCAAACACACATTATTGTATTAATGCATTATTAAGCATCTTGACTTCAAGATACAGCATGCAAACTTATTTTACCAATTTATGCAAGTCAAGAAATTTAAATCCCACTATGCTTACTTAACCTTTTATGTGCTGGAAAGGCCATCTTATCGCTAAGATGCTTTCCATATACTCATATAATTATCAGTAAGGCTAAGGTAATTCCTTCATGAAAAGCAGTCACATTCAAATATTAGAAAGATAATAAAATAGATGCTGCCTCTCACACCCTACTGCCAGGAATGGTTTATGACTTCTGAGGTCAAGTACTAATGGTGAACTGATAACAAGGTTCAGTTGTTGAACAGTATTTCTTATTTCCCTTATGAAGTTCAAGTTGGATACTCCATAGTGAACTATAAAAATAATTAGGAGACAACATTAAATCCAAGAAACAAGTACCACACCAGCCAGTAGGCTTCAACCTCATTATCAGAAATTTCATGGGAAACAAATCACACAAGAAAAGTGGACTAAGTGATTTTGGACTTCCCTATTTATAAAGGGTATGAATGTATTGAATGCATTATAGTTTTCTTTCCCAAGATGTGCTACACACAAGTGTTCAACTGCCATAACATCCTGTGTGGAAAAACGAAAATACTGTAAATATTTAAGAACTTCTCGATACCATTCCTTAAACAGTCCTGAGACCTGGAGCAGGTAATGGGATCTCAGAGCACTCCACTGTGCTTATAGATGAACAGATCCTCTTCAGGCCCAGGTAAAACCACGATTAGAGAATAACATTGGGAATCCCCGGTCACTCTTTTGAGATTATCAGTGTTCAAGAACTCCACAAAACTTCCTTTCATCTTTTATGTGCATGCTTGTATTGTTTTCAAATTTAATTTTGCTTTGAGAGTCAGAGTACGTCAGTTTAGCTGACTCTGTGCTGCAGCAGGTGTTGAGATGCAGACTTTGGGCCAGTAATAATGACAGCAGTGGTGTGAAAACAACACTCATTACTTCTTTAGACTATAAATAATGAATGTTGTCATCGCTATTACTTCAAACATAGAAAACAAATGTGGATGCCTTTAATCATACTGCCTGGATTTATCTCAAGATCAAGATGCTTCATTTAGTTAGGTGTTGGTCATTTAATGCATTTGCTTTGACTGAATGTTAAATTAGAACTAATAATTCCCTCATTGCTAAGAATGACTCATGAAAATATCTAGAGTTTCCAGATAATAATTTACTAATGCAGTTTATAACAAATAATAAAATTTGAAGATATATTCCATGCAACTCACCGTTAGAAATACTTGCAGAAATGCAAAGAAAATGGCTTGAAACTACCACTGTGTTCTTCTGTAATTAGTGAAATGTTCAGTGTTCTCTTTGCAATGAAGCATTTTCATTTATGCATTCACCTTGAACAGCTTCTTTCCTTCCACTGCAATCTGAATTAACTTCTATAAAATACGACAGCATCAACATGCTCATATTGCAGTCTTCCCTCTTCCAGTACAAAATGCTAACTTTATAGTAAGCTTTTATTTGCTGAGCCTGTATTAGTTTTTATGGGGAAAAAATGGTCATCTTGACATCTAAAATGTATATATATATATCCATGACTCATGAAATGTACTATATGCATCTTACATTTGCTCAAATCAAAGGAATATGTTAAACCTCTGAAAGGCTGCTAATATTTTCATTTTCAGATACAATACAGATTGTTTGATTTAGACTGTACATTCAGGTTTTAGATTATACTGATTAAATCCAGAATTTATATCTCTGTATGTTATGTTACATCTATATTATTCCATTAGATATTATCTATTATAAAATGAAAATTTATTTTTAAGAATATGAGATGAATGACAGGCATTTCCTGGAAAATATCATTAAATAAAGGCTTATTCAGAAGACTATTTCTATTAATATGTGGTTATGAGTAACTGCTGATCAATAAATAAGACTTCCGTAGGCATGCCACATCTCTTGCTACTTACAAATGGCCTCACAAAGCTTGTATCCAACTTTGCATAACTACACATTGTAATTTGAATTTCAAACTAAAAATTGACTCCTGCATCTCAGAATTGTCCACAGCTGCTAGTCTTATATTTCGCAATACTGCGACACATTTAAGGAGTTTGTATATGTAGATTAATGTTGTTTGTAGAAAGAATATATTAATTTGCCTGATCATCATGACACTAAAAATTCATGCCTATGAGAGTCCTGTGCTGTCTTTAAATATGAGTAGTTCAAGCAAGTTCTTGGTATATTTGTCACCTTAGAACTGAAATCTAGTGTTGTTATTTGAAGCTCGAAATGTCTACAAAACTATAAGTTCATTTCATAAGGTCGCAGCAGTACTGCTTTGTCCAGATCCTTTTTTATTTCTGACATTCAAGCACATCTGCCTTCAAGGGCAAAGACTGGTAAACCAGAAAGCTGTTTCTGCTTAATCGAAGTATTTACAATGCTATAATTGCTGAATCAGCAAAATTTAAATTGTACGCTATATTGTGTAAATTAGCAAGGACAAACTGACAGTTTAGGTCAATTTCTTCAAAACAGTTCTCAGCTTCGGTTCTCAGCTATAACAATTGGGGCACATTACAAATGCCTAATAAAAATATATGTGGCTAATAAAAATGAGTAGATCAAAACAAGAACAAAATATTTTAACTAGCACAAAATTTCCTTTCTTTAGACTCTATATGACTCCTGACACTACCAGGAAGGGCTTCTCTAAGGACTCCTCACAAACTTACACAACAGCACATGGCTTTAAAACACATCTTTGTGTGTTTGTTTAGTTTCACTTCCTTTTCAGAGAGAGAAATACGTGAGAACGTTGGTTTAGTTTAACAGATTTCACTCTGCCTTAGAGCTTCTTTGACTGAAAATAATCATCCATCTCCAGTTTTAATTCTAGCTGCATTTATAAATCAGCATTTTTATCAGTTTACTATTAACATATCTGAGTATGAATTTGTTGTGCTACAGCAGGAACTTCAGGTCAGACATGAAGAGCACTTTGTAGTATCAGGAAACCAACTAAATAATTTAACTGACAAGATCAATAGTATTCTCTTTTACGTGCAGAATATCTAACTCCAGAAATAACATTAGTGGTCTGTCAATGATCAGTTCATTACTGAATATGTGTTTCCAATTACTTCTACTTTGAAAGTCAGTCTGCGATTATTATCTTCCACTGTCATCTAGTGTCTGAAAAACTTTCTGCAAGTGTTCGGTGATTACACATAAGAATGCAATACTATTTTTTATCAACTTTATTAAAAACTTTTAATCAGAAGGTAATTCCTAACGTTCGGATATTCAAGGTTCTCTTCTGTCAATATAGTTACTTAGCCTTGAAAAATGTCTATGCAGCTGAACACGCATGTCCAGCAAGGAAATCTGAAATGCAGAGGAAATACAGGCCTTTAAAAAAAAACATCATTACAGAGGACAGTGGAAGGAACAGGGACTGCAGGTCCCGGTTGTGTCAGGGCTTTAGGGCAATTGTGGTCTAGAAGAAAGCACATTCAAAATAGTGCAACTGAAAAGAAGAAATGAGTAAACATATCTAGTGTAGAAAAACATTAGGATATATTGCAAAAAACTCTCAAAATAAACAAAAAACCCTAAAAGTTCAAATTGCCAAAACAAGAATATTTATTAAAAATATTCCATACTTTCCCATTAATTGTCCCTCTTTCCTACATAAGGTAACAAGAAAGCAAACATGACAGGTTTGAATCACGGTCTCTAGGGTACTTCCAAGGCATTTCAGTCAGCACACCGTTTCAGCCTACATACAGAAAGACAGAGCCCTATTCATAGCTATCATGCTTAAGCTTTACTATTTACAAATCCTAATGTTTATAATTTGGATTAGTAAAATTGCACTGAAAATATCTGATCACCTTTTCAAGGAAATATTGATTAGATTTCAAAGGAAAGATTAGGTGCTGTAGCAACATGATCGAATTCAGTTTTCATTTTACAACATTCAATTACTACACAAGATATTCCAAGAAAAGTGCGGAATTGGCTCACATGTCCAAAAGGAAAGAGGATCACAAGTAAAAATTGATAACCTGAGATGTTGTTGATCTATTTAGCCCTGCTGAAATTAGCCTCAAGGAACCATGGCACCAGACTCTTAAAATGACAAACTTAATGCAGGGCATTAATCTGTTCTTGAATGTAAGGTTGATGCCAAAGGTATGTTATCTGCTTACTTCATAGATGTTATTCCAAGAGTAAACGTCAGTACTGAGAAGTTAAATAATCCAAAATGACATAATGGCAATTTATTAACATAAATCATATTAGCAAAAAGATTCTATTAAAAAAAAAACCCCAAATGTTAAAAGTTACCTTTGCCAAAATAAACCCCAAACAACAAAACCCAATACTGTTGATACAGGTGAACTGGTAATTCAAATACAGAAACAACCTCAGTTCCATCCTGTTATGACCTTTGAAAGATATGAAGATTTTAGAAGAAAATTTCAATCTTTATAAATCAGACTCATGCTGCCTTAGACTGCAAAAAACCCCAGAATATTAAACTTATACTTTGAATAATAATTAAAGAACAGGTAAATGTTGTACTGATTTAAAGGTTTAAAAAGAACAGAACCATATTCATCTGCTCATCCTTGCAACATGGCAGCAATATTCTTAGAAATTCAGCTGAAGGAAAATGGTGTCCATACAATTTAAGAGTAAAAAATAATAAAGCCCTCACAAGAATTGAATTTTAAAATATTTTTTTTTGGCAGTTAGTGCAAGAGTAAAATAAACTTACTATTCTTGATTAAGGTAGATACTGAATGTAAGCGGGTAAAGAGAATAAAGACTTCAACCTGTTTAACAGGACTTCTCTTAACTTTTAAGTTTTCCTCCTGTATTTGCTACATATATAAAAAAACCAACCACATTTACCCATTTTTAGTAAGCAAAAGAAAGAATACACTGTAATCCTCTTTCTGCTGATTGCTTACAGTAATGAGTGCTGATATCTTGATTACAGAATTCTGGTTAGTATTAGAATAAGATGAATAGAAGGTGATTTTTGAGTCAAAGTATGTCCTCAGAGAGGTCCACATTACAAACACAAAGACAGCTGGAACTAAATGAAACATGCGTTGTTTATTATCCTGTATACTGCTTCACCTAGTAACTAATGAAATTTCAGTAGCTTAGCATTCTGACAGTATTTTAACGCATTTTCTGTAAAGAAAACTATTTATTCTGTAAATTTGAACTATAATTTCCTTGTATTAAAGTGTTCTGAAAGAAAATCTAACAGTAACTTTGGAACTCAGTAGAAAATACCATACTGGAGATGACCATCTCGCCTAAAAATTTCTTCTGAGAAAACAAAACTTTTCCTCAAAAATATTTTTTTGTTATGGTGTAAAGGACTGTGCTGTAAACCACACATGAACTGTTCCACATATTTTGTCTTAAACTACTGTTTTCCAGCCATATTTTGAGATGAGGTAGTTGAAACTGCCCACGCCCTCTACCACTTGTGGAGTCAGGGGTTGTAACACAACATGGTTATCTTTGATTTTTGAATACAGTAGTTTTCAGTTGGAACATAACCTTGAAAACCATCAGGCAGTTCCAACAACTTCAGTCCTCTGGGAAATGAAGTATACATATCTCTGAAAACTCTCCCCAGCTTACCAAGGACTCTACATACTATATTCTGAACAAGAATTCAGTAGAAATGCCTAATATTGGCCTTCAGTGAAAAATATCAAATGGTAAATTCATCTTTGCTGGATGAATCCCTGCTGGAGAGACTGGAAGAATAATTAAGAAGCAATTAGAGAGCAAGAAATAAATTACATAGGACTGATATGCACGTTACTAGACCACTGTGTTGTTTTTAATGTATATATTCTCTTGTCTATTCTGCGATGCTGTCCTACACCTAAAATAAATCCTAAAAGAATAAATAATAATTAAAAAACCTACTAATTTTTTTCTAAAAAAAAGCCAAATGATGTGTGATACAATAGATCAAGAGCAGATTTGTATCCCATATGTTCCCATACTTATGTATTGTTAAAGAAGAATAGAAGGTAGTTTCTATCACCAAACTCTGACAGTGCAAACATTTGGCTTTCAGACAGACTAAAACTGTAAAGACTAGCAATGACCTCTAGTGTAGCGTTCTCAGTACTGCAATATACTGTTGCTAGCAATAAACCACAGCATCCATAAAACAGGAGGGAGTTCTAGACTGTACCATTCAACTATTTGGTATAACAAAAAAAGCTCTTCTAAAGAAGAAAAAATGCTTTGTCTATTAACTAAAGCTAGCCACAGCAGAAATACTCTGCCTTTTTTCACCCCTAAAAACTAGTAAAAACTAGTGGAATAGTGTTTGCATTGATAGCCTCTGTTTCTGACGGTACGGGGGGAACTTTCTGTATTCCTCTTTGCATTTGGTTCAAGAACAAGGATTATGTATCAGATGAGATGCCACTCTGGCTGGCTTATATGTCCAGGACAGGTAGGACAGGGAGAGCAAGAGAAAGTGAATTAAAACCCAATCAGACAAGCAAATGAGAGGCCATTATATATAAAGTAAATTATATATAATATAGTTTTTATATAATATAAAAATATTACACTATTGCTGGGTGTGCATCTTTTGGACCATTTGTGGAGAAAGGACAGAGTAGTGTTGCTTTCTAAGATGACCTTCGTGCAAGGATAAGACCATTAATGCCCCCTAAACAAGGAAATGTCCCTGTTGCATATTGGCTTTCTCAGCCATGAGTGGGAACAGAATAAGCCTAGATGCACAGATGTGGTTTAAAAAAAGACAGTACTAACACCTAAATCAGTTGCTCATTTAGGCTTGAGAGGAAACACAATACTTCTCTTTGGTAACACTTCAGAACTGTTGGCCTCACTCTTACAGCTCAGGCCTTGCTTTTAGATTTCCTGTGCAACTATTTAAGGTGTGGGATTAATTTATTTCTACTCAATATTAAAAAAAAAAAAAAATCTAGAATTTCAGGAAAATATGAAGAATTGTTTTTAGGAACAAATCACCACAGCAGGATGGTTATAAAGATCATATGAAATCTGCTGTGAAACCCTTCTGTGGCTTAACTGAGAATTCAGGGATTCTTTACAAACATAGAAGAACCGAAATCACAAAATGACCTTCCTAAATTTTTCCAGATCTTGCTTTCGTCACCAAGCACTGAAAAGAGTGGCATTTCTATGCCTCATTCAACTTCGGATCCGGCTTGCTCTCAGTTGCCATTCACTTTTCTTCTTAATATTTCTTTATTTCTTGCTAACAATAGTGTTAAGCACACTGCTCAGCTATTCCTTACAGCTGTAAGAGTTTTCATGTGCTCTTTAGCTCTTTGATTATCTTTAAATGCCTCTATTTCATTGCTATTTCCTATGTCAACATGCATATGTGGATTTTTTTTCAGAGTGCTCCTGTGCAGTATTCTATCCAACCTTTATCTGCAATTTATTTTTATTGTAAACTTTCAGAAATGCAATCCTATAATTAGAGAACAAGTCACCATAAAGCCTCTTGTCAATGGTTTGACACCATTAGCCCAAAACTAGCACTGCTGGTGCCAAAGGGGCAGCAGCACAGAGCTCAGGCTGGATCAGATACTTGGGCATTGCCCCTACACTGGCTTTGCAGCCTTGGCCGAGCCATATGATGTTTCAGCTGTACTGCCACCAATAAAAGGGACAGTCGCATAAAGCAAGGTCCAGTCCGCTTTTACAATCTGAAATTGTATATAGAGCATTAACACTGTGTGTTGATGCTAAAAATAGCTGTCTGCAGCAAAATCACAAAACACTCTGATTCATGCTAGAATGTACCTCACAAAATATTAAGTAGCACAATGATCTTGGAAGGGAGGAGGGAGGGAAACAAAGGCTATTTGAGATGGTAGTTGGGAGGATTTCTGAATTAAAGACAATTGCAGGAAATACTTGAATTTCTATGTGGCTTTGGAGAGCATAACATAAACACAAGCTTAGGCAGGCTCAGATTTTAAGAAGTTTTTGGGACAGACTAAGGGTTTCTCTTCTGCTGCATCCTAAGCAAACTCCAAAGTGTTACTGCTTAGAGAAATATTACACTAAATTCTTTATGACAGTTTCTGCAGGTATGTTTTTCAAAAATAACCTCTTATAACTAAGCTGGGGAAAACAATTCCTCCTGCAGATAAACCTAGACAAACTAATGCATCAGCTGGGATTTGTGACTGTTTACTGATGACCAATACATTTTTGTCTTATATTCAGAACAGATAAATTTTTTTCAGATTAGGCTACATATCTAAACTCGGCATTTCCTTTTGCCTAATATTCCAGAGTTAGAGGTAATAAGAAAAATTGATCTGAAAAGACACATACAAAGAAAAACATGGATGAAAATTGATTATTCTTTCAAAGTATTTAATAGCAGACAAAAAGCCCAAATTCTGCAACCTGGGGAGAGCTAGTGCTAAGGGCCTATCCAGATTGACCAGTTATATAAAAGACATAGTTTGAAATTAAACAACAGCAGCAGCAACAAAACTAATCAGTATTATGTAATACACTAGAGGAAAATGGAAGTGGATAGGAGCACTGTGAACTGGAAGCTATAAAACATGTAACACTGAAAAGCTAATGTCCACAGCCAGTGAAGTCAGGGGTCAGTTGCTCTTTTGTTCCCAAGTCCTAGAACTAAACACTGAGCCTATAACAAGGTCCTGAAAATGTTAATGACATAAAAATTTTCTGTCGCTGATTAAAAAAGTTACTGGAAGATCACAGAAGAAAACGGAAGAAAGTTTAAATTAAAGTATGCTTCAGTTGAAGTAAGTTAAAGTATGTTTAAGTAAGTACAGGTAACCTGGGTTTGTACACTGTGGTCCATTAAAGTTAATATTAATAACAACGTGAAAATCAGGGAAACTTCAGAAGATTGAAAGAGTATTAATATTAGGGCAATGTTCAAAAAGGGCAAACAGATAAAACTGCTTAATCTACAGTTTGATGTGATTGCCTATATCACTTTTTCTTTATGATGCCAACAGTTCAATTTACTTCACATAGCTAAAGGGATTTAGAACAGAGTTAAGTGGTTCAGAAAGATTCTCTAAAAATTGATCCAAACCAGTAAATTTTAATTGACTGGGATTATTTATTTGAGGAAACAACATGCATATTGCTTACTGAAGAAAATTTCTTCACTGTTGAATCAGGAACAATGCAAAACTTTATGACAAATCCGATTTTTTTTACATACAGTGCAATAAAAACAGACAAGCAAATCCCCTAACCAGTCTTCAAGGAAAGAACCTTCTTCCCATCTGGGGGGAGCAGTACGGTTTTGACATATTTTTCTTTCTTTTCTGTGTCCAAATAATTATGCAGGTACAGATCTCTATTAGCTCTAGCTTGCTTATTTCAGTTGAAGAGAGTAATTTGTAATCAGTGGAGTCAGTTTCCACTTTGGTATACTTCATGCTTTGAAGTATAAATATATTAAACGCAGTAATTTTAGAAACAGATTTTAGAAAGACATTCATTTAAGAGCTTTGGATATTCTTAACTGCAAAATAGCCTACCACAATCTCCATCTCTCTAAACAATACCCTCTCTACACTGATTTGAACAATCTATACATGCTTCTAAAACTCATAAGGAACATAAATCATGCAATCAAACCAGCAGCCATCTGAGTTGTAGTATTGGAAAGCTTAAGTGCAAAGCAAATTCCAAAGCTGCAAAACCCTGAAAGAGGATTCTACCAGCACCCACGCCTGATCTCATCAATAAATATAAAAAAGCTCCTAAGAATGAGTAATGAATGCAAGTGCACTCAGAATAGTCAATTTCTTTCTTTTTTTTTTTTTGTTGTGTTGAATATGATTTAAAACCTAGTTTAAATTAGTCTACTCCTACAATATATTTTAAAATGGCGTAACTAGGCACTTAGGAATGTTTGATAGGAATAGTCTCTTCTACAGATACAAACTTTCATCATTTCAGTTTATTCTGTTAACTGAGGTCAATGACTAGTTCTTTGAATTGAAACTCTGGGAGCTGGGAAAAAAAAAAAAGATGTTTTTCTTTCCATTCCATTCAAGAATAAAAATGAAAGGAAAAAGGCTGAAGGCTATAAGTTACTAGAACAAAGGACAAAAAGTTAATTCAATATGTTAGTAGAAAATATTTTCATGTAACAATTTTCATGCCAGCACAAAGTGGGTTTTATAGATTATTTAAGACTCTTAGTCATTACTTAAATATAATTAAGAAAATATATTAGGAGTTTCTGCATCTTCAATTTCCAGTTTGTGCTAACAGAAATCTTGAGAAGAAGAGAGGAATTTATATGCTTATTTAAAAAGGCAATTAGTCCTTATTAACAAAACATAAAAAACCCTAAAAGTCTAAATTAGTGACTTAGATTAATCATACTTTCCTAGCCTTTAAAAAAAAACTAGACTACACATTAAAATCTAAATATAGGAGGACTGGATATAGCCCAGAAGCATCTGAGTCTCCCTCGCTGGAGTGCCTGATGAGGTACATTTCCAAACTGGCTGCTGCGAGGTTAGCTGACTGGGGGCCAGGGGGTTCAGCTGGGGATGCCCAAAATCCCTGTTCCCCAGAACAATAATGCCATTTGGATCTGGCTTCCCGTACTATTCCAAGAGTTACAGTGAGAGGCAAGGCTCACTACCAGGGCTAAGGGAGGAGCTGAAGCCTGTACCCCTTGGTTTACAAATTCTGTCTTTAAGGTTACCAAACCAGGAGAGCGACTGTTGCAGATCACGAAGGATTGGAGTTATCTGTGAACAGAACGAAATCAGATATTTAGATTGTTACTCTGCAAATGGGGACAGTATACCATGTGACAGTGAAACTGTAAAATGAAAAGAGGCGTCTCACACTAAAATAAAAATAAACCAGGTTCCCTGCAATGTAGGCTAAACTAATCCATGGAACAACTCCTTCAATCAAAATATCTGCTTATGTATTTAATTTTATTGTTAGCAAGAATTAGATTTAACAGTAAAAACGAGAAATGTATACGTGAACATGCATTAAATGCTCACAAAATCCAAAGTTGACACACAGTAAAAAAATATGAACCCTAATCTTGGTAAGATAAAATATTCAGTAAAGCTAATACAGGAACACCTTTCTATAAACGCAATATTACTGTTGTTCCATGTAGTCTTTAATGTATTACTTGTTTGGGTTAGTTGCATTCAGTGTCATCTGTGTGTTGTGGGGAGTTGATGGTGTGGGAAGGTCCAGTTGCTATGTTATATGAATGAGGCCTCTTAAATCAAAACATGCAGCGTGTGGTCTTTACGAGGCTATTCAGGCTGCCCTTTCTCCCTTGAGAGCTTCTGTTAACTGCTTCTGAGGGTATGTCCACTCTGACTATTTCATCTGAGGTTTAAATGTCCTTCGCATATTTCTGCCCAGGACCAAGAACTGATTTCACAGCCTAGATGTCAAATTGAAGCTAACTATTGCCTTCCTGCAAGGAGCATGGACAACAAACAAGAAAAATCACTTACGAATTCAAAACTTGTGTAGTCAGAATTACTGAAACATATTGGGAAGCCATGCAATGTTAAAATTACTGGTTAGGAACGATCCATAAAGGGGTCAGAGGGAGTGGCCCGCTTTCAAAATTAGCATCAGCTGTTCCTGAGTCATTGACCATTCAAAACCAAATTACCGAGAGCTTATGGATCAGTCAGTGCTCTGGAAAAGAAGCAAGTGATGAGGTAGTAAGTGCTTGGTGTTGGCTATGGACTGTCAGGCCTCATTAAAGAATAACTGAAGTTCTTGAAGTGTCTTTCCACAGTATGCAGGAGAACACGTGTTGCTGGAGACTGGCGTTTACATTGTATATTCCAGTTCAGAAGAGTAATATATGCTTTGAGCTTTAAAAAAGTACTGCTTTTTAAAGTGATTCAACTGTTTAGCTGTAGGAAAATAAATTAAATTAAAAATGAATATTTACTCAAGATTACTTTACAAGATGCCACAAAGCCTTAACAGAGAAGGAAGGAACTTGGGCTTCAAACATCTGCCAGGTTAGGTGATAGAGATAGCAACTGTAAGGGAAGCAGAAGTACATACAGAGAATTTATGGCAAGCAGAGCTACAGAAAACAGGAAGGTGTGGTTTCTCAAGTATATTTGAAAGTAAATAAATACTGACAGTATTGGTCCATTACTGGCATGGTAGATTACAATCATATAGAAAGACTGATATGTTACTTCTCTGTGATACTAAAATAACTTTTCTGACCTGCTGTTATCAGCAGTTTAAGCACAGTGCTTGACAGAGAAATATTACAAATGAACTATGGGAACAAACTCTTCAGCGCAGAACGCAGAGGCGTTAAGCAGCCATGCGTGAACAAACATCTCCAGAGAGAAACACACAACAAATTAAATGGCTGTCAGTGAAAATGCCCAGTTGAGATAATATTATGATACTAATTAGCCACTGTAATCCCTGAAAGTTTATTCACACTCTGTCTTTCCAAAAACATATTGAAAATCAAACAGGAGCCCACAGTCTTGTCCAATCTGTTTTAGGAAGAAAATGGAGTGCTCAGACTAACTCCCATATCCCAGTTTTCTTTGGTAATTGAATGAACTCGATACTTGCTTTTAATTTGAAGCATCATCTCTCAAAAACCGTTCTTGACTTCAAGAAATTCACCACCCCCATAGTTTGTAGTAACTAATCAACAATGTTTCAAAAATGTTATGTGTATAATTTAGTTTTACAATTGGAATTTTAATTTCCAAATCACATTTACAGTATCCAGTTCAATATACAAAATCTATTGAGAAGTATATATTTAAATGAGAAGAAGCAGAGTCATCACAGTAAGCCAAATGGGGTCACGAACACAACATTTAAGGCAGAACCATATACTGAGTGTTAGGTTGGATATAATGACAATAATTTGGGGAAAAAATACTCATAACAAATACATCAATTTTGAGTTGGTCTATAATAAGAAGATGGTAATCTGTAACAAAAATTGGTTTATCTGCTTGATTGATATCAGTTTCTGTATCTACACTGTGTTTTAACTTTGCATATAAATCTACTCCCAGTAACGGCAGCTGTCACAGCCCTGGAAACATAAACAGGCTCTGTGACTGACTCCTCTGTCACTGACTATTGACCCTGCTTAATACCAGCTCTAACACAGCATGGCCATGGGATTGGGTCAGGCTTCTGTCAAAGCACTGTGGAGGAGTACTTTCCCTTTGCTGAGGAGCTGCATTCAACCCTCAGCTCTTGACTTTGGCACCTTCTTGAGCTAGGTTACAGCTGTAACTCCACTGATCCTGCTGCAGTGTGCTGCCTCCACCTCAGACCTACCTTCTCACTACATACTTGTCTGCCAGTCACTGAACTGGTGGCTGAAGTGGGTTTTTGTCACTAGACCTCATCTCAGTACTGAGGGACTGTACACCTTCTCCGTTACAGTGCCCCTGCCTTGCTCACAGCCTTGCTCGGAGCTTGCCTTTCTTTCAGAGCAGCCCCATCTTTTTGCTCCTTCACTACAGATACATAAACATGTAGTCTAGAAGAGACACTTTCTTTAGTATACCAAATTTAGCACCCAAAATTAAAAGCATACAGTGAAAAACTCCTACAACCTTCCCGTCTGTTTTACAGAATGTGAAAAAAATATACAAGTGAATGCCGAACAGTATGCTGAAAAAAATAACAACCCCCATTTGGTACAGCACTTTGAAAATGTGAAGAATTATCAGCAACTCTGATTTAATATTTTCTTTCCATACACGGTGGAGCAAAAAATAAAATAAATAAAATACTTCATAAAATACTCTTTTTTTCAGGATAGAACTGCTAGATACAATGTTAAACTTTTGGTTTTGTTCAGACAAGCTCATGAAAGAACCTATAGTTGTGGCACAAGAGAATCACTTGAGAAGTGATCATCACTTTGAGAAGAAGCAACATAATGAAATGTTACAAGAACAAGCCAGACCAACCTGCTTGACTAGCAGTGCTTTCCTTATTTCCCAGTTCCTGCTCCAGTCCTGCCTGAGCTGCCTCTCAAATCAACAGCTGTTCCACTGAACAGTGCTTAAGTGTCTGGAGCCTCATTTCCACACAACTGGAGAATCATAGAAAGGTTTGGGTTGGAAGAGACCTTAAAGGTCACCTAGTTCCAACTCCCCTGCCTTGAGCAGTGAAATGTTCCACTAGACCTGGTTGTTCTAAGTCCCATCCAACCTGGACTTGAACACTTTGAAGGATGGGTTATCCACAACATCTCTGGGCTCTTCCAGAGCCTCACCATCCTCACAGTAAAAACTGTTTTCCTTTCATCTAAATCTACCCTCTTTAAACTCATTACTCCTTGTAATAACTACATATCATTGTAAAAAGTCCCTCTCCAGGTTTCTTGTAGGCCCCCTTTAGGTACTGGAAGGCTGTTACTAGGTCTCCCCAGAGCCTTCTCTTTTCTAGGCTGAACAACCCCAATTCTCCCAGCCTGTTTTCATAGAAGAGGTGTTCCATCCCCCTGATCATCTTCATGGCCCTTCTCCAGACCCTCTCCAACAGGTCCACATCTTTCCTGTGCTGCATGCTCCAGAGCTGGGTGCAGTACTCCCTTCGCACTAAAGATCAGTCCTTCACCACATTCCAAGAATTTATGAATACCATTTTAATAGATGCAAAAAGTTGACATCTGTAGAACTAAAATAACACTTGACTTCAACATATCAGCGTTTTATTTCAAAAAGCTGCCTTGCATTGCTTTGTTAGAAGCTTATATTCTATTTCCCACTACATTATGTCTGTTCCCCAGCGTACTGTCTTCTAAACTTCACTCACTCTCATATTCTGAAGTGCCAAAGAATTTTTGCAGAATGTGTGCGATTAGGGCACGCCTCCCACCAACCTGCAGATAGGTGAGCGTTTGTTTATTATGTGCCAGAAGGTGGCAACTGGGGATAGTGAAGCCGTTTACTTTCAAAAGCCCATGGCAGCAGTGTTTTCCAAGAACTTGTCTATACAGACTGTGACCATCCAACATTATCTTTAACAAAGCAGACAGGCAGAAAGCTCTTCGACCTGGTAGTAGTAGCTACTAAGAGTTTGCTGTGAAAACCAAAAGCCAGGTCCAGCTTGTGAGAAGTAGATTTGAAAGCTGGTGGACTATAAGCAAAAAATAAAATTAGGTCAAGGGCTGCGCATAAGAGGTTTAAACAACCCTAAGAGGAATAAAATGCTTTATAAAATAAGCCTAGCTATTCTACTCAATGCATCTGTCATGCAGGCTGAAAACACAATGCTTGTGCTTTCTTTTGCATCCCTCTACTGATGGGCTTGCTTCATATTCTGGTCACAACACCGCGATTTGAATTTCTTCTATTCCATGATTTGCCACCTACAGGGTATATTATGGAAGAAGAGGAGGTCATGATGAGGCAGCAGAGAAGATATGGATCCAGCCACATGGTGCCCTCGAGGGATCTTTGCTGGTGGATGACTGTAATTCCAGCACTGTGACCCCACCTGCAGTTCTGAGTGAAATATACTCTTCTTCACACTTCAACTCACTCTTCTGTTTATGTGCCTATGTCCTCATCCCAAAGAACAGTTTGGTGCACTAAGGCTCTAAAGAAACCCATAATAAAAGAGAAACCAGAAAGTGTTTTAGACCAGAAAGTGGTATTTAGACTAGACATAAGGAAGAATTTCTTCAACATGAGTGGTGAGGCACTGGCACAGGTTGCCCAAGGAAGCTGTGGATGCCCCATTCCTGGAGATGTTCAAGGCCAGGTTGGATGGGGCCTTGGGCAGCCTGATCTAGTGGGAGGTGTCCCTCCCCATGGCAGGGGGGTTGGAACTGGATGGTCTTCAAGGGCCTTTCCAACCCAAACTAATCTGTGAATCTAAGTGACCTACGCGAGGTTCACTTTTGCTTTCCGAGGAACAAGAACAAGAGGCCTGCTCTGTGTCAAACCACCCGCCAGGGGCCCGTCCTTCCCCGCGGCCGTGGCAGGGAGACACCGAGAGGAGCCCGGCTGGGCGGTGAGCCCACCGGAGCCTGCGGAGAAAGGATGGGATGTAACACTCGTTAAACGTGGAGGAAGGGGGACTGCTACCCGCCTCACCGGCCCGCACTAAGACGACATGGGAAGCAGCCGGGCCAGTCACAGCCGCTCCTCACTACGGCCTCTTCCCCCACCCCCTACCTCCAACGCCCTCCGAGGGCGCGACTTCCGCCTCCCGCGAGCAGCCGCCGCCACTTCCGGCGCGCGGTTCCTCCCGCGGGCCGCCCCCTCCCGGCATGCGCTCGCGCCGGAAGCGGCTGACGACAATAACAAACATCGGCGGCGGCGGCTGCGCCGAGGCTGCCCGTCCCCGCGCCCCCGCCTCCCCCTGCCCGGGCGCTGAGGCGGTTCGTTTCCCCCCCCCCGGTGAAGCCCCCCGGCCCGCTCGCACGCAGGGAGGCAGCGTGTGGTGGTGGGGGCTGCTCCGCCGCCGCAGGATGCGCGGCGCTGCCGCGGGACGCCGGGTGAGTGCGGCCGGGTGAGGCGCGGGCTGCCCCGCCGCCCCGCCTCTGTCCCTTCTGGGGAAAAGGCAGCGGCGCCCCGTTGAGGGCAGGGCGGCCTGGCAAAGGGCGGTGGTCCCGGCTTTGGTCGTGGGGCGGAGAGCTGGGGAGCGGGGGAGGAGCGGGATTCTCCGCTGGCGCCAGTCCCGCGGTGGCGGCAGGGTCGCGGCTGGCAGCGGGGCAGCGACGGGCGGGCCTGGGTGCTCCCGCCCATCCTCCCTCCCTTCTCGGGGCTCCGCTGCCAGGGCGAGGGATTCGCGATGAAGTTGCTCTAAGGAATGACTCAGCCTGGCTGCGCCTCCGTGCCCGGCGTCGGTCGGACGAGCGCCGTGCCAGAAGCCCTGTGTTTACAAACGTTGTTCTGCCTTTCCCTCGGTTGTTTACTTGCTCGCGCTTCCGAGGAAGCCTATGTGCTGTGCTGAATTTTCCCGTCCGTTTCTCGTTGGTGCTTTCTAGTAGGCTTTCAGGCTGTTGTGTTGATCCATGCTGGCGTTTCTTATTCAGTGCCCCCTCGAAATTCTGGGTTATGTTGGTTTGGAGGTAGAAAAGGGGGTACGAATGCTGGGAAAATTAAATAAACTGGGCTTTGAGGTAGTCATGTCTCTTACTTAACTTCATCTGGAGACAATAAAAAGTGATAATCGTGTCTGAACCTGAGCTGCTTGGAACCAACCCAGAAATGTTTGTTTAGTCCTCTTAGAGACATAGTCTTTTTATTTTTTTCTGTGTATGTGTCATTTGTTTATCTGAATTAATTTAGCGTGTTCTGGCCATGAGCTATTCCCCGTAGTTCGTATTTAAAGCTTTTACCTTTGTTTTGTTATAGGAGAGAATGAGGAGAGGTTTTTTTTTTCTCTGCTACTCACATCATTGTGTATTAGAGGTAGTTCGTGCCATTGGCTGTATGAAAGAACTTACACCTCTGAAGCTGTTTGGTCGACTGAATGGTAAAAGATAGCTCAGTGATGCTGGAGAAATGAGGATGTAAAAACACACTTTGTGCAGTTAAAGTTTATACAGCAGGGCAGTACTGTGAGGAATCTAGACACTGTAAATGCTTCACAGTACTAAAGAAAACTTGAGTATTGTTATGGTGTGCTTAAGTTGTGAACTTTAAGAGCGTTTAATGTGTCATACCTTGGAAAGTTTTTAGAAGATGAAGCACATAAAGAAAGGATTTCACTGTTATCTAGTGTTTTATCATAAATGTTAGTGCCAAGGAGCAGATGTTAGTAAGAAAGAAACTATATGCTTAAGCATCTGTAGGTTTAGTTTAAATGAAAGTATGCAGAGGATATATGTATATGCTTATTCTAAATGTTGTCTGGAACTAGAAATGGGTTGATTTTATTACATTGGGAGAAGTAAAGAAAACAACTTAATAAAGAGCATGAGGTAAGGGGCTTTAGTTGTGCCAGTTGTAGAACTGGAGATACAAAAGGGTTCACTTTAGGTAGTGGATTAATATAAGATAGACCTAATTGCGTTTTAGAAATATGTTATTGTTCTACACTTTGTACAAGTAGCTGTGTATTTTGTACACCTTTTTTTAAAAACAAAACTATTTTGTGTTATGTTGATCTAGCCTTGTGCTCTGCATAGATTTGGGTTAGTAGTCTCTGAGATCATATTTGAGGGGCTGGCTCTCTCCCCATGTCATGTTACCATATTTATAATTAGAAGTGCATGCACCAGGCTTTCACGCTGACTGAAGAGGGCAAGAGTTGTTTTGTGGCGTCTGTTTGAAAAAACTATTTGTCCTACATGTTATCTGAACACTGCTAAGGTTATGCAGTCTTGCAAAAATTAAGGTGAAAAATATAATTTTTAAACTATTAGTACATTTCTTAGAATTTCAGCTCTTCTGGTTAAGTAGAGGGTGAAGGTATGTTGTGGGGTAAGAGTGGCATGTGTCAGTTGCTTTTGATAAGAAAGTGGCAGTTACAGTGGGATCATTTGAAAGAACTTTATGCTATCTTGTAGGGTAGGTTGTTATCAGTGTTTTCTTAAGTCTTTTATTTGGTTTTAAACTGGCATTTAGTGTCTGTCGAAGACTGGCTCAGGGTGGTGTAAGGGTCTTGAGACTTCTGTTACACAGATTGGATTTATTCACATATTGTGGTAAAGTTAAATAAGTCAAAATGAAAAACTACAGCGTATATACGCGTCTGTCACACGAGCTACTTTGGACAGTGTCCAAGCAGTCATGAGTCTCCTTCTGCATATGCGTATTGCTCAAGAAAGCTGTGCTGCTGATTTTGGTCCACAGCTCAATTACATTATATGAGGAGTTTCTGAAGAAGAAAAAAAGAAAATTTTAATATCCTGTTATTTTCAAGGACCCAACTAACAGTGACATTCTGAGGTGAAGTTGATAATCAGTGTTATCGAGTAGCAAACACTTCATTACAAGATGCCAGCTTAAATAATAATATTGTATTATACTGCAGGACCTGATTGAATGCACTGATGCAAAGCAAACAAAAAAAGTGTCACTAATATGTAAATTACTACTTTGTAAATTACTAATCTAATTGATAGATTTGCAATGTATGTGTTTGTAGCTGATTTCCAGACTGATGATTTCAATGTAGAAGATGAAAGATCTTACCTGGATTCTTTGTCCTAAAAGCCTACAGCATGATTAACGGTAGTAGGGAAATTGCTAACACAATTATTTTTATGAGTTAATTTAGGATTCTGTGATTGTTGTGAGAGATAATTTTGGAGATATCATAGCCACGTATCAGCTGTTTCTGTCCTCATTTGTAAGCAGAATTGGAAGTGGGTATACTTGATAATATATTTTCTAATGGGATTTGAGCGTAACTAAACTGTTAATAATATGTAAATAATTCATAAAGCTAAATTGTTGGCACTTGCCAATAGAAATATCAGAACAAATTTATTGATAAGAAATGTGTTTTCAGAGATTCAGATGGAGTTCACTACTTGCTGTTGCCTGCTCAGGACAGTCACTCAGGGTGTCAGGGCAGTTCTTGCTTGTCTTCTGTCCCTCTCCAGGTGTGTATTTTCTTTTTGTTGTTCGGGTTTGTAGTCCGTGGTTCCAGTAGGGTACTGAGCTCAAACTACCAGCTCAAGCAACAGCTTGTATAGCTTTTTACATGCGTCCAAGATGTTGACAGTTTCTTTTGGGAACAGATTTTGCAGCTGGGCCTGCTGTCTGGATTATATCAAGGTGAAATGATTACATTGTGCTATATATAAATCTTTAGTAGTTTGTGCATCTAAAAAACTAGCTGTTGTAGAATGTGGTAGCCTGCTTTCTATGTGAAGTGACTTGTTTATTATATGAATTTCTCTCTGACCTGTATTGATTACCTGTTGATTGAAAGTAACATGTAAAAGTGTTATAACTAGTTGAATTCCAAATGTCCTGCATCTGTCTTTCTGTCTAGTGCCATATGTCCAACAAGGAGACTGATGTGCACGTATTTGAGAGCAGGTCAATTTAAGGAGTGTTCTAGTGGGTCTCTGACTTCAGAGCTTGCTTATTTTCTTATTATGAAATAGCTCACATTTTCTCAACTCCTAGGAATTATTACTTGAAATAGTATTTTTGCTTTTTCAGGACAGTAGGGAAGTTTTGGTGATGGGGAAATAGCGTGTTCAGTATTTCATTTGCCTCTTATTTTTATTTGGAGGAATTAGGTGAAATTAATGTCTGCATGATAGAAACACCACACTTATTATTTTTGAGGGTGTGTTTGAAAGGCCAGTATACTGTTTTTAGTTCGAACAGATTAAAAGCAGTGTGTATTTTGAAGTGGAAAGCACCATTGGAGAGCTGATTGAAGGGTAAGTTTTACTTCTATCATGGATTTGAAAATCAGACCGCTCTTAGCAAAGCTAAAATATAAATTCTGTTAAGAATAGCACTTTATTGAGATCTGATTTCTATGGATATTTGAGGTAGCTGCTCCTAAATTCCCAAATTTGACTTTGATTTAGTGCTGGAGTTCTCTTTTGTAACCCTCTTATTTGTCACCTCATTGTATGATTGAATTTGTTCATACCAAATTCTGTAAAATATGCTTTTTTGCCCATTATTTGTAAAATAGATATGGCTGCAGCAATTTTTGCTCTTTCTCATTTGAGTGGTGGTTTCCTGACATTGCAGGGACTGTAAATGTTAGTGATATATCTCAAATTTTATTTTGGGTTTGTTGATGCCAAATAGCTATGCTGGTATGTCATAAGTGTGGATATTTGTCCGTTATTTAGTGTAGATGTGCCTAGTGTAGACAGTACATCCAGACAAAGTGGTGCTTTTATTATACAGTTTTCCTTCCATCCTCCAGTGTGTGTATTTTTATTAATTTCAGATGAAGTGGAGATTCTTATATAAGAATATATTGTGTAACTGGAGTAGCAGATCTCTTGTAATATATTATGCTTATGTTCTAGTGCAAATATTCTGCTAGTAAGCTAAGGATAGCTTATTTGTCTATTGTAATTAAAAACATGCTTTACAGATACATGCTGTCTACTGGTTAAGAGAGACTTGATTCAAACAGTGATTTATTCTGTAAACAAGTAATGAAAATATGACTAAATTCTCAATTCTTTCTGAACAAAAGAGGGGGTGTAATGTGCAGACTTTACTTGTTATGTGAAAGACTTGGATATGAAATACATATAAATTTCAAAAAGCAGATGTAATATAACAATTTCACATGCATTTTATGGCTGCAAACAGCACAACCAGGGTTCATTAAGGTAGGAGTACAATTGTAGTACCTCAACAGTTATGGGTTGTTTTGTTTTTCTTTTGTGAGGTTATGTAGTTCTTAACTTAATAATATGCCATAATGGGATTTATGGAATTTATGGACTTCATTAGTTGTTTTAAACTACCAAAGGTTTGTCCCAGCAAGCTAAAGAAGGGCAGCTGAAAATTACTGAAAACCTTGAGATAAATCTTGATATTCTGCAAACCCCTCCTGCAGCTCAATTGCTGTTATCTTCTTTCATATTTATGTCAATAGACATCTGAGGGTGATTTGTAGCTATGTAATGTTCCAGTAAAGTAGTAAGCTGATTTGTCAAAGATCTAGGCATGGTTTTAGATATGTATTCATAGGGAGAGTGAGGGTTACGTTGACTCTACGTGTCACTGGTGCTCCTTTACTTGTCTATTTCAGATACTGCTGAAAAGGCTTTGATAAAGAGGAGGAGGTTTATAGGTGATATGTGGATTGTAAGGAACCGAAAAATGAAAACCTGGTGAATTCTGTCTTTAGATCATGAAAGCTCAAATGCTGAATTTATAAACATCTATATGAATAAGAAAAGTTTGAAACAAGTTTGGAAGTTGCTAGTCATTTCAACAGTTTACCAAATAGTGGTGAATTTCCTTATCACTGGAAAACTTTATTCTAAACTATGATTGCTTATGAATAGAAATTAATGAAGGAATAACTTGTGACTTATGTAGGCAATCGTACTAAATCACAAGGATCTTTATTTGTCTTATATTTAAATGTTGTCAGTCTTTTACTTCTTTTCTATCTCTAAAGTTTTCATTCCTGTGATTAAATGCCATTTAATCAGTCTTATTTTTTGCGCTTTTATCACTGAAAATAGATTTGGTCAAGTTACTTTGTATTCTCCATGTAAAAGAGGAAAAAACCCCAAACTTGTAGCATTATGATGATGTATCTGGGGAGGGTAGGAGAAGTAGTGCTATGGTCTATCTTTTGAGAAACTCTGTCCTCTTTTCTATCTGTAGTAACTATTCATTTTTATTTTTTTTTAAGATATCTTAACTTGCTCTTTAAGGAGATACTGGCTTTTTTTTAATAGGTTAACATTAATAAGGAGTTATCTATTAATAACCAATGATGGCATGGACAGTTAGGAAAGTGAATTATGTATTCTGTAAATTCTCACTTGTCGTCTTGGGTGATGGTGCTGACATTCAGTACCTGCTGTATTCATTAGCCTCTTCCCAGCCTTAGTTGTAGTGTAAGAGTTTGTAGGGCTGTGGAATAAAGTGGATCATGGAACTAATTTGAGCTAACATTAACCTGGGGAAGTACACTATTTCTAACTTCTTACAGTAAAGTAATCCACTTTACTCCATAAAAGTATTGGAAGTTGCAGTGCAGGGTGAGGAGCCGAGGAACTGGCTGAGGGACGTGATTTGTGAGTCTGATGCTCTTACTGTAACCAGTGCTTGTGATTGTGGTCTTGGTTAACCAGAGAGTGTTAGTGAGGGAAGCATTGGTGTTGACTTGTCTGACTTTGTAAGAAACAAAAGAACTTTTGTTGGTTGTTTCTTGCAGAATTGTTTGAAAACACTGTAAGATTTTACACACCAATTATTTTTAAAGAGGGAGAACCACCTGAAGCTCCACTTAGCCAAGAACACCATTCTTTGCAAAGTGACTGTATTAATCACTAACTGGAGGGAGACATGTAGTTTAAAAATGCTTTTGAAACGGCAAAATTATGCCTTTTAAAAAAAAAAAGCTAACCTTCAGTTAGCTTTGTCAAAGACCAAGTCACAGACAGCTGTGGAAAGACTTTCCATCTATTAAAAACACAAAAGAAAGAAGGAAAGGAAAAGGATACTTCTCCAGGCTGTGGGCTGTTTTGTAGCAATAAGAATGTCACAAAATCTTAATTTTTTTTCTGACTTCTACCTGTTAACTAAGGCACAATTTTTTTTTTTTTTTATCAGGTAAATGATATGGGATTTTGAAAAATATGGTGGTGTTTTCTTTTTTTCTGTTGTAGGGGAAGAATTTTGTCTGATTCATTATATAGATTGTTTTTGGCAACTCCTCAAATCAGTGAAAAGAGAAGTGTAAACAGATGCTAGCCCTCAGACCTGAAGTTTTGTGATTATATACATATGGAATCATGACACCATGCCTAATAATGTGCTTGTTGCCTCCTAAACGTGTTTGAAACTATTGCTTTCCTAGAATTCACAATGTAAGTTGTCTGAACTTGTAAGAAGCTGCATTATTTTGGGCCACGCCAATTTCAAAGCTCTTTTCTGCACAGTATTTTTCTACCTGCCCACATGAAGTTGCTTTTTGATCTCCTGCTGTTCCACTGTTGACAGGTATCGCTGCACCTACTTTGCTGAATGAGCAACTTCCATACAATTCAGAGTTGCTCCTGCAACTCTGAATGTGGTAGCCTTTAATAACTTTTGAGTTATTTGTAAAATGATTAATCTTAAAAGGGCAGGGATGGGGAACCCCCTCATATACTGTGAATTACTCTTTACTGAATTACTGAGTTTTGAATTCCTCTTTACTGAATTTGGAATAGGGGCTTAGAATTGTTTACTGGTTGCTCTGCAGAATTGCTGCTTGGTTCTTGAGTTGCATGAAAAAGACTTTCTTTACTGACCAGCAGCTGAGTTTGAGAGCTGCTAGCACCACAGTGACTGTTGGAGATACTGTAAGTAAGTAACCGCCTCTGTGCCTGTGCACATCTCAGTGCAGTATAAATAGAGCTCCAGATGGCACCTTACAGATGTCAGGGATTGACGGCCTTTCTTTAAGTCTGCTATGTGGCTTGAACATGAGGTTTATAGGCTTTGATATAAGATGGTAATGAGAGATGTGTTACTCTAGGTGGAGATCCTATCTCAGTGATTAGATGTGGTTTTCTGCTTAAATTTATTTTGGAGGAGCAGGGTATGAAACTATTCTCTGCAGCTGGGTCAGGAAGTGTCTTACTGGTTATTGGTTATATAGCTCAGGATATTTTTTTAAGACGTTTTGCTTTAAGGTTTTTTGAGTGGGTTTTAAAGCATGTTTCCTTTCAACACTGGCTTGTCCAGTGAAGGGTATGTATTTGCATGGTGTTTTAGAAACGAAGCCATTTCTGTTACTAGAAGCATTAGTAAAGAATGTGCGTGCTGATAATGACGTCATTCTGTCCTTCTGATGGTACTAGTAGTCTTCTGCAAAATGAAGATATTTCTGGTTAGATGCATTAGTTGCAGTGTTAGAGAAAGTTCCTTTAAGCTTTTAGAGATGATCTTAAAACTAATATGAAGGAAGGTGTTTGTTTCCTTAAATTAAGCTTCAGTCTCTATTTTCCTTTGAAACTAGGATTTACGTGCTGTAAAATCCTTTACTTAGTGTACAAGTTGGAGCAAGTGATCATTTCTGAGAAGGGCACCTGAAAAAAGCCAAAGGACATAGAGGTAGAAGACAGGTTTGTGGAAGAAAACAAAATTAATTGGAAGGAACATTCTGCACTAGTTTTGTACTCTTGTCTATTACAGAGTGGCCTAAGTTTAAGTGAAACAGGAAACCCTGCTCTAAAAGGAGAGAAGGGTGAATTCACAGGAATTGTAGCATCTCAAAGGCAAACCTTGAGATTTGCTGACTGATGGGAAGCACAGCTTAAGAGGTTAATGTGCCCCAAAGTTGGTTCTGCATCTCCAGAGGCAATGAAGGTCTATTCCCCTTGAGAGAAGATGTTCTCCAGATGAGGTATTCGGTGGATGAGGAATAACACTGGAATCTTTTAAGCATGTGACAGACTTGTCAGGCTTTGCTGCAGATGAATTGACCTTTTGACAGGGAGGAATTCTGCAGTGATCTCCTGTGAGACGCCTGACCCTTATAATCAGGAGTAACTTTATGACTCATATTGGAGACGCTATCTGTTACCTGCAGTATATATAGCCCCAGCTGGTCTGCAGTAAGAGAAGAGAATCTCTTTATTAGAAGCATATAGATGGTGTTCGTACAGAGCTATGTGGATGTCTGATAATTAGCAGTGTGGAATTGCATGCTTCTGAGTGAGTCTTGCCTTGTTTAGGTAGTTTAACTAGTTCAGTCTATCTGCTTTCAGAGTTGAGCTATTTGAATATGCATAGAGGGGGAAGAAGTGTGGGCCTCTTGGTCTGCTGTGACCTGAAAAGTGAAGCATTGACACATATGGCACTTACTATACAGATGTGAAATGGTATTTCTTCAGGCACAGAAAGTGAGGTACCTTATACTGCTGGTGTGTTGCAGTGGAATTTTAAACACTGGGTTTAAAGGAAAGCCATGACTTTGGCATAGTTCATTTAAAATTACAGGAGTTAAATAAAAATGTATTAATAGCTTTCTTTGGAGTTTAGTTTTTCATCCAGTTTATAAAGGAGGCATGGGAAATGACATGCAAAAAACCCCATGTACGTGAACTTAAATAGTGGGATATCCATAGAAGAAACTTGATGACTTTAAAGTGCAGTTGATAATGCTGCTTTAAACCCAAACAGCATAAATGTTGACTTCTCTCTTTGTCGTACCCTGAATGCCGTGTTTCAGTGTTTGAGTGAGTTTATGAAGTTGGAAGGAATTGTACCATGAAACAATGGAACGGAGTTGGATAATGGAGCAGGGATTCTGCACTTAATGACAGAAATGGATGGTTAATGTAGCCATAGGGCTCTTTGTAGAGTGCTGTGAAACCTGTGCTGCCTGTACTGTAATTACAAAAAGGAAAGGTCTGTAAACAAACATGTGACAGTGAACATGTTCTGAACAAAATAAGATACATTTCAGAACTCTAAACAACATGCATTGAAAGTATTGATCAACACAGACTTCAAAAATACTGTTGTTGAAGAGTTTATATTGAATAGAAAAAGCTTGCAATGCTTTCATGAAGTGAAGGAGATGTAGTAATTGCATTGCTATGTAAACACAATGTACAACAGTGAAATAAATTTTGTAACCAGCATAATGTATTCATGGCTTGGTTTAGTGTAATGTTACCTAGCGCAACAAAATCTGCATCTTCTGAATTAATTCTGGAAGCTTTTTCGGCTTTGTGTTAGTCTTACATCCTTTTTTACTGTTTCATTCTTCCAATATTCATGTGTACCATCATCTGTCTGCTCTCACAGTTGTTACAGAAATTTCCTTCTCAAAATTTCAGCTTTTTTTTAAATGGTATTGCTGATAATTCATGGCTTTTGATCATATAAGCTACTGTCTCATAATTTGAAGGATCTAGTTTATATGATAACATGGATCTAATGCTGTGGGTAACACAGTTTAAACAGCTAATCTGAGTGGATTAGTCATTTTGTTACAGTGTGCCTGATTGCAGTTAGCAGCTCTGTCTTCAGTAGTTGTCAAGTACAGTAGTTATTCTACTTCTGTTAAAATGAATTAAAATAATTTCGTCAATGTAATGCTAAAAAGCTTGAAACTTGTAACACTATGTAACAGCGTAATGCTGAAAAAGCCTGACAGTCTCTTAATGGTCTGTTGAGGTAATACAAACTGAAGAAGAATGAAATGTATGGATTTAATCTGTTGTGCCTGAGTTTCATGTCAAGTTTATGTGAAAAAATTCTGCTTACTACTAATCATAATATTCTTGAATGAATTTATAGGCTAACTTGTGATAAGTGGCACACCTTTCTTTTAACAATCTGCTGTAATGTGACTTTTGAAAGAAGAGAGACTTCGGCAACTGTGAATGGTTTTAATACATCTCCCGCCTCTTAAAAATAGTGGACTTTGTTGGCCGGGATCAGCCAGATGTTGTCTGGAGGTGTAAGAGTAGAGAGGGCTCTCAAAATTCAGTTTCTTCTGGTGTTCTGAAAACAGGCAGCTGGAAGGAGGCACTGGAGATAGTTCCTGCTGAAGAGAGGGCTGCAGCCTGCCCTTATTGGGCACCAGCTAATCTGCAGTAGAGGTTGGTGTCAAAGGCATGTGTTTCCTGAAACCTTGCTTTACGTGATTTCTCTGGTCCTGGAAGTACTCACTGAAACTTGTGGTAGCCTTGTGATTGGGTGAATTATTTTGTCTTTTTTTTTTTTTTTTATTTAAAGAGTAACCTAATACAGATTTGTCCTGCCTGTGCGAGTGTGGTTCTGTTCCCCTGGGATTGTTTCTCGAAGTGTTGGGTGGAAGAAACAACACTTGTGTTTTAACTTCTTAATGCTTGCAAGGAATTAGAAGAATAGAGATTATAGTGTTGTGACCCCACTTTGTGGCAGAAATGTTTCAGTAGTTTCTTGTTATTTGTAAATGTGCATTACTTTGATCTAAAGCAAATTCTAATGAGTTTATTTTGCTCAAGTACAGCTACTGGCTATTCATAGCTAAATTGGCAGAGGACACTTTGGCTACTGGTTTTCCATTGGTGGTGGTTAAACACATTGCTTTTTTCCCTTTTATTGCACATTTGCTTCTGACAAGGTAACATGTGTTGGCATTTTGCATGAGAGGAAAGAGGAACTGAACAGAGGGAGAAGATAATAGTTGAAGTAACATCTTAACAAAAAGTGGCACCTGTTCCGTGAATGTGAAATACATGTGATAATTGTGTAGTTTTTTCCTTTATCATAAGGTTTTCAAATTTGGGATGTAGTGTTTCTGATTTACTTTTAGTGCCGTGAGTTGTATAAAATGATTTACACGTTCTAATGGTCTTCAGGCTTCAGCAAACCTATTTTTAGTAATGGATTATCGCCCTTTATAGTGCCTGATCATCTTAAAGCTTGCTAGGGCATTAACATGATAGAAATAATGTTTGTTTGCAGTTCAGAGTTTGTGTACCTGCCTGACTGCCTTCAGCCCAACTGCTCGTCGCTGCCTTCCTTGCTAAGGGTTCCTTCTCCTTTGGTGGTACTACTTAACTGGCAACAGTTAAAATGAGATAGGGTAGCCTGAACAGATCATCTTTGCTCATCTGTCTCACCTTGATTGTTGTATTTTCCATTGTAGTTTAAACAGCAGTTCTGGGAGAGGAAGTCCCTGGCAAGGATGCCAGTAACAAGCAGCTGGACATGGTAATGTCTTCAGTTTATTTAGAAGTAAATAGATAACTGGAAATATTAAAAACTGTTCTGAAAGTAGGTGAATGACTTAAGAAACAAAGTTACCTTGTTTCAAGTAAGGAAGGTAATGCTGAATCCTGAAGGAATCTGTTGTATACATCTGCAGGATAAAGCTGTTCATTCAACACCAGTAGCACGTGTGAATTTTTACACTGGATTTCCTTAGATAACTTGCGTTTTTAGTATGCATTGTCACATCAGTGTTCTGTACAGGTTCTGAAAAACACCTTCAATTAATGGAAATACCAGCAGTTCTTTTTGGTGAATTAACTTTGCCTCTTTGTAAATGCTGAAAAGTATCACTAATGGTAATTTTAAACCAAATTTATGGGCAAAAATGTTCAGGTATGTAGCAGGCTTGACTTGAGCAGACTTGTAACTGGATAGCATTGCTAATAAAGAAAAAATACTACCACGTAATTAGTCTTTCTGGCATTGACATAAACTGATTTTTGGGTTAGATGGTGACAAAACCCTGACATTTTAATATTACCTGTAGTTGCATTCTTTATTTTTCTTTGCAGATCTTTTCTGGCTTTGAATAGCCATGCTACTATATTGCCAAAAATCAAGTGAAGCGAATGTGTTTGTTTATTCTTCGCTTGAATTTGAAGAAGGTGGTAGCTTCATATAGTGCCTGAAGGTAATTCTTTCTTTGCTTGAAGTTAAAAAGTTTGAGACTACTGATGCGTGTGTGGCAGATGCCGTCATGAATATTTTTGATCTTGATAATGTTTTTTTCTTTTTATGTTTTAAATAGCTAGCTTTGGTGTTAAGGTATGGAGAGGGGGAAACGTTTAATTAAAATTTCACTTTATACATACATGGGGTTTTGGACAGATTATCTCTTAAATATCACTTGAGCTTAGAAAATAATGTTTATATGACAACTAGATACTATAGAAACCTTTTACTCTGCTTAGGTGGAAAACAACTTGTTTTGGTGGATGCTCCATGGTGCTTGCTTTAAGAATTGTATTGTTTAACACACTTGTTTCTAATTCTACCTTGAGCATGATCACAAATGTGTCCTTTGTGGAAAGAAATATTTCTACATGTGAGAGATTTTAATTCTGAAACCTAAGCCAAAGAATTTACTGATAAATTTTTGCTAGCTTGTTCTTGGTTTTCAGCAGTTCTTGTCTGTATAACAACTTTGTTTAGAATATATTCTTTTTCCAATATAAATTGTAACTGGCACCACCGAGTACAGTAGAGTTCAAATGTAAGGGCAACAAAGCTCGATTTTGATAAGATTATTTAAATAGGGCTTTTTTGTTTGATATGGCTCTGTACCTGAAGCTTTGTTGTGAAAATGTGTTTTGACTAGTTCAGATACTATGATGAATACTTAGTGTTTGAAAAGCCACTCTATTAAAAGAAAGCTCTTATAACTTTCTGAATTTAGTATTCTGGTCAAACCTCTCTTCATTCCGCCATTTAATGTTATTTGTTATTTTTGTGGCTTTGTCAGTTTTACTCTGTGTAGCCAAAGAGATAAATGCAAATTCAGACTTATTTTAGAATAATGCAGTTAGCTGTGTAGAACTTGCGTGTGTGTCCTGTTCGTATTTTGGGGAAAGAGGGACTTCTTATGCTTCCTATAAAGTCAGTTAATCAAAAAAGTCATTCTTATAATGATATAAGAACATTGCTGAGTGGCTAAAACTTTTACAGCTTAACTTTTCATAATTCCTTCCACATCCAAAAAAATTTTAGGTCATTAGTGACTGCAGTGCTAGTTGTATTCCTGCAGCAGCCTTGTTAGTGTGGAGGAAATTATTCATAAACTTCCAAGCTCCTGTGGAGTAGCAGAGAAAATAATCACAGAAGTGCAGAGTATTTAATTGATAAAATCTCAGATTAAATCAATGTTTTACAGAGCAGTTCAATGTTTTTATGTACACTGGAAAAATGTGCTTGTAGTCAGTCATCCAGACACTTGTAGGTGACAGGACTGAAAATGTCCAATGTGTTGGACTGCAGTGTCTTTCTTGATCACTTCATATTTGCAATTAGAAATATTTGCAATGAAGAAAGTAGCTACAGATTTAGCTAGTTCTGAAAACAGGAAAATAGTTTTTTTACAACTAATACTTTATTATGGAGAGATACAAAAAGAAAACGTACATAATTTTAACTTTTTTTTGCTAATACTTCCATATATCTCAGTGAAAAAACTGTGGGTAAGGATAGTAGAGTGCAGATAGGCTTTGTTGTAACTTTAGGAGTGAATATCTATTACATAGATCATGCTGCTGTTCATAAAATCTAGAAAGATATCTGGAAATAATTGTATCTGGGACTTTAAAAATGCATTTCATAATTGAGAATAGCTAGGTAATGATCTGAGAGAGTGGCCTCTGCAACTGAAAGTCATCTTTGCTTTTATGTGTGTGTAGATAAATATACACACATTTTTATATATATATATGTATATATAAAGTTTACCTTAGTGTGTGTGTTTTTGTGTTCTCCTAACCATCTGCATATGGAGGAGCTTACCTTGCCCATGTTTCTGGTTGAATGTTTTATCCTTATTAATGGATAAAACACTGTGGAGTATGAGAGCTGATATATTCTCTCACAATATATGTATAAGAATTTTATTCAAAAGCATGCGCATGTATGTCTTTTTCAAAACTTGTGTGTGAAACTAACACTTGAATTTTTTTCAGTTTCTAGATGATTTTAATGGTGGAAGTTACAAAGTTCAGAAACCTACAGAAATCATCATGAAGCTATATGTATTTCTGGTCAACACTGGAACTACCCTTACCTTTGACACAGAACTTGCTGTACAAAAGTAAGAAAATAATTTTGTATTGATTGTTTTTTTAAATTAAAAAAAGAATGTGTGTGCATTTTTTGTATACTGAGTTCTTAAGAGCTGGTGGCCAGTTTTTTTTAGTGTGTCCATGCAGTTATTGCCCAGGTTTTAATGGTTTTGAGTGACTTTTTTTGATAAGCCTTTTTAGTGCCTTGCAAGTGGTTGTGTTTGCTTGAGGTCCCATGAAAAACTGGATGAGTTATTTATTTTCGGAGGCAGTGACAGAGGATAGCCTATTGTTACCCGAATCTGGTGTTACGTTTGGTTCTTTTTGGAAGAACTATCAGAATGCCTTCTGATCTCCTGTGACCTTTTATCGGACTGGGTTTTTTTTTTGTTTAGGAGGCTGCTGTAAAAGACTTATTTTTTACTGACTGACATCATAGAAGTAATTCTGCAGAGTGCTCTTTCTTCTGTCAGCATATACTCATCCTGAAGAAAATGTGTGTTCTGTGATATTTTTAGATTGGATGCTAAACAACTGGCATATAGGCATTTGTATCACATCCGGGATGGTTAAAAATTGGTTGTCTCCTATGTTATAAGGATACAAAATGTTTTACATCATTTTATATATAAAAAATCCAAGACTCCTCAGTTGAACAGTTTAAGGTCTTATGCTGTATATATGACTTGCTCTTTCAAAGAAGACTAACTTTCTTGGAGTTTTTTTGCCAGTCTCCTTGTACACACACAGGCAACTATCTTCCCAAAGACCATGGAGGCCATAGGTGAATGCTTACTGCAACGCAGCTAGCAAGTACAGGCTTGTGCTCATGGGATGTTTGTAGTGAATTCACGATGTTATATTGAATCATGGTTATTTTAGATAGCTCATCTTTATTTTTCAAGCGCTGCATAGCCAGTAACATCTCTATGCTTCCTGCTGGTTATATCAAAACCATTGATGCTTATATTGATTATTCACTTGATACTCTGAAACTTTTTAAATACCTCTGCTCAGGTACTTTTCCAGTGCTATAGTTTGGGTCAGTTATTGTATCGTGTTAGTAAATTCTTCTTTAGTTTTCCTGATCCTTCAAGACAAAGTCTAGAACTGTCTAAAATAAACAGTGATGTGAAGATGTCATTACCTGAATTAAAGGTATGGCGATGGTGAACAAAACCAGGGATGGTTGATTAGTCTAATTTTGCTGCATTGAAATGTCTGTAATGTTCATATGAATTTGTTGCATAAATATGGGTTAATTTCCCATTATTGTCAAGTGCTATACTGTACTTCATGTACAATAAATCAGAGTTGATTAGGTGAAATTGTGCTTGCATTATGCATAACAAAGTGTCAATACTCTTGTCATCTTCTAGGCTTTCAGTAAGTCAACTGTTTGTTCATAAAGGATATAGTCAAAGAAAGAAATGTCTTTTACAGTTCTTATCCTAAAAGCTTGCTGTGACTTAATCCAGAATTTCTGCATGCCATCAGATCTTCTTGGGAGAAGATTGCTGATGACTCAACAGTAATGCGGAGGCTGTCATCTTTTAGCTGACACTTTTAGCTAGATAACCAGAATGCAACACATAACAGAACTTAAAAAACTTAGAACTATTTCATTGTGCAGAATAAAAAATAAGTTCTTTAAAAAAAAATCTGCTATGATACATCCAAGTCACTTATCCTTATTACAGGAATATGTAAAATCAGAGATACAAATATGCTGATCTTCTTTTCCTTTTTTTTTCCTAGTGTGGCTGATCTGAAACATGCAATTCAAACTAAGTACAAGATTGCCATTCAGCACCAAGTACTGGTTGTCAATGGAGGAGAGTGTATGGCACCAGATAGAAGAGTGTGTAGTTACAGTGCTGGAACAGTAAGTGCATACTGCATTCTTCTTCTAAGCTGTCATTTATAGAGGAAGAAAAATATAAGTTTTACTGAAGTATTTTTAAGTATTTTTATGTAGTGTACTGTTTACTAGATTTCTTTGCTTTGGGAAACAGATGTTTATGTATTCAGCTTATACCTATAGATTTTAACATGTTCTTAAGACACGTTACCCATATGATGAAATAGTCCATGATTAAACAGTATGTTGCCTTTACTCAGTGTTTGGTTTAATTTTCTTTTTGAGTGTAGGATACCAACCCAATTTTTTTATTCAACAAAGAAATGATCTTGTGTGAACGTCCACCAGCTATCCCCAAAACCACATTTTCAGCAGAGAATGAGATGGAATTGAAAGTAGAAGAATCTCTAATGATGCCTGCAGTGTTTCATACGGTAGCATCACGGACACAACTTGCTGTGGTAAGTACATTCTTTCTGTACTTGCACACCAAAGGAAAATAACCTTTTTGTATGTTAGAAGGGAAGCTTGGTATAAATTATGAAGTGGTTTGTTCAAAAGGCAGTAAGAATGGTGTGTTAGTGATGATATATTCTTCAGAGCCTTTGTCTCAAAGTTTCAGGATACATATTGAAATACGCTTGCTTCTTCAGTGTGTTCAAAACTTCTTTGAAAAGCATATTATGGTACAGCTTTATGGATGCGTATGTTTACAGCATTTGCAAAATAAAAACAATCTGGTTGCTTTGGACCCATGCCTTAATGCTCTGCCTCACTCTCGGTGTCTTCAGTCTGCCTCAACCTGAAAACAGAAATGTTTGTTACTTTGGAAATGTTAACCAAAGCAGAAAATTAGCAGTATAATTTTTAAAAGCACTTTGCCAAGCTTCTGTTTCGTCTTCTGTTGAAACAATTGCTGAGGAATTAATAAAACTAAGCTTCCTTTTTCTGAAATTCGGGTCTTTAATTTTTGAGTGCTGGCTTTGACTTGTATAGAAAGCAAACTTGACAGAATTCCGATTTGATTACTTCTGTATTACTTTGATAGGGAGAACTAATTCCCTGCAACATGGTTGGTAAGATATTAAGTGTGCATGCAGTAGAAATTGAGAGAGTGGTAAAGAGAGTGACACAACGCCTTCAGTAGCTGGACTGATTGTTTTTCCTCATGTAAGGAAATCCTGCCCTCAATTGCATTAAATATTTTTCATGTCTCTAAGGATTATTTAAGTTCCACCGGCTGGGAGTGGGAAGAGTGATTTTGTGTAGTACTTAGCACAAAAGAAATATTAATATGTGTTTTTAGCATGTTGCCGTGGTAATAGTCTGTTAGTTTCAATGACAACTTTAATGCAGTCCAAAAGAGTATTTAGCACTTGAAGTGGCTGGGTTTTAATATTGGACAGCTGAATTAAGAGAAAAGTGCCAAGCCTTGCAGAGAGTAAAGGGGGTTGTGGGTTTTTTTTGTTTGTTTTTCCTCCTTGGCCTCCTGACCTGTCAGGAGAGGGAAAGTTAGCCTGAGTAATCTGACCTTGACATACTGTCAGATTTAAGGCAAGGATTTGAGCCCTGTAGACTCCTTTCCTCTCTCCAGCACCTGTTAACAGTTAGGACCTTGACTTATTAGGCATTTGTAAATTATATGACTGTCACATGGAGAAGAGTCGATATCAATGTAATCGGTTAGGAGTGGGAGGTTTTCATTTGTGCTCTTAGAAGACTTTGAGGATTCTGGTTTTGGCAGCTGAAACTGAAAGTGTTAAAACCATTTTTTTGTGAGGTGTTAAGAGAATCTTCTAAAAGTCTGCAAGACTCAACTATTTAATAGTTAGCATTGATTTGATGTGAAAGGGGGGCTGTAGTACTTACATGGTCTTTGTGTTTGTGCTTTACTTAGGGTAATGAAAGTGAAACGTGATGATAGCCAGTGTCAACATTCCTTGCTCATAGATTATCATCTTTCTTCATCATATTTCTAATTTTGTTGTAATGAAGATTCTTAATTTTGGTTTTGGTGTGGGGAAGTTATAAACTGATAAAACAGATTTAATTCCTCTGGGGTATGTTTTTATATTCCAGGAATTACTCCAACTTAGACAGAATTGTTAGTGCTACTTTCTCTTCCCCTTTGAATCTGAAGGATATATTAATATATGGAGCAAACAAGTTTATTGCAGTGTATCTGCTTTTAAATTAATTATTTAGATCTTTACTGGCTCATTCTGGTAGCAGGGCTTCTGTAAAGGAAACCCATATTTCAGAAACATGCTTAATAGTCTGTGTGGAGTGCATTTTTTATTGGCCAAATGAAGCAATAACATTTAGCCAGAGACTGAAAACTTTATCTAGAGAGTAATCCTGAGCTGATTTGCAAGAAGGAAAATCTTTACATACTTGATGGCTCCTATTAACGTTGTGGCGTGGAGGGAGGAATTTAGTATTTAAAGGTCTTTAAACATAGATCTAAATAGAATGGAGGTTTTATTTTTAGTCTGCAGACTTATCTTGAAAAAGATTCTCTGTTGCCCACTTCAAGTTCTTCCTTGCTTGTAAAGAGCCTCCAATGATAGTAGAAGCTTTTGTGAAAAGCTTAGAAATTGATGTAAATAGGTAGTAATATTCTTAAATCTGATACACGTTTATACCCACAGTTAACTTCATCCAAGATTTTAAATCTTTAAGAACCATAGGCTTTGTGTTAGGCTGTGAAAATGCATTGGATGTTTGTTTGGGAGGTCAGGGAAATGACAAAACCATCATGTACTGTGGAAGATTAGTAAATAAACTCGTAACTTTAGATGAACCAAGATGTGAAAACTGTATAAAGGACTATTGCAGTATTGTACTGAAGCAGATATTCATGATGCCTGCTTGAAGCACATTGAGCAGTAGTTCAGAAGAAACTGAAGGATGACTGGGAATGTGGTTAGAACATTAATCTTCAAGGTTCACCATAAGCCTCTTGGCTGTGAGGAAGAGGGAACCTGGGTTGTGTTAAACCTTCTCAAAATTGATTAAGATCTGGGGAGAGCTAAAAAGGCGCTGAACCTCTGTAGTCATGAAATTGATGCATCTAAAGCCACAGAGTAATGTAGAGATGACTTCATGCAAAATGTGCATGAAAAATCTGTTTTATGATGATCCAAGCTTTGTCTTTTTATTAATTTTAGAGACATAGTAAACTGCTTTACCAGAAAAGCTGAGTGATACTTGGAGTGTCTTTATCTGTCAGTTATTTATGCTAATTTAGTTAAATCTAATTAATGCTAACTGCTAATAGATTATAATGTTTTGCTTTAGGAAAAGAAAAATTACGATCTAAATCATTGCTTATGATATAAAATCTTTCTTACTCTTGTCGACAATAAACAATGGTGTATAATGATGTGAAAGTAGGGAAGAATATTTGATAGCTGCTGGTTTCTGTTTAATTTGGTATTTATTTTGCCCAGAGGATTTACATAATGATTTTAAAATTGGACTTGATACAAAATTTTGAAAAGCATATGAAATAGTAAGAATTGCTTATAAGATGGCTGCTACCTTACTGTACAAGAACTCTTGGCGATCTCTGGTACCTCATGCCTTACGCATGCTTTAGTAATCAGCACTATTGTTATGTGGAAGATTATGAATATTTCAGGGTGTGAAGCCTTATTTCTACCTTGTTCCTCCTGCATTTTAAGCCTGCTTGAAAACTGTTAAATTTAATCAAGTTTTTTTTGCATTTGTGACTTGAGCTGAGTACTACTTGGCAATTATGCTGTAGAACTGTATGAAAGGTGTTTGGTTTTTTACTTACTTTGAAACTTACTAGTACCATGGAGAAAGATAGAGATATTTCTGATTCACTTTTTCAGATCTGTAGTTTGTATACACTGGTACATTGCCTTTAACTTTTTCATTCACAATAAAAAGTAGTTCTAGATTTTCTCTTTAGAAGTATCTTTATTAATCCATGCCTTTATTTCCTCTCCATCCCTTTTTGCCTGTCTAAACCAGAACACTATTTAAATTCTCCTTTTGCTTTCTGCATTTTTTTGCCATAAATTTATGATATCCTTAGTTACTATACCAGTATAAAAAAGGTAATCTCTTAGTTTACAGGGTCATTCTTACAGACTTTTGTCCATATATGTATAGTGATATGTAAAAGCAGCCTTTTTTTCTTTTCCCAATAGAAACTAATTTTATTGACTTATGTTACCATTTATAGATTTTAATACCTTATAACCAAAAATCATTCCTGTGAGAAACTTACTACCTCCTGTTTGGTTTTCCTCTGTACTGTGATTATCACATCAAGATACCTCATTTTGTTCTTAATTTTGCTTTCATAATTTTAACATCTATACAGATTTTCTTAACTTCCTGTTGATTACATGAGATCTCATTGTGCGGAATTGAAAGTATAAAGATTTGGTAGTGTGAAAGAAGCTGTCTGTTACCTTGTTTCTTTGCCAGTTAAACTGAAATTCTTCCCATGGGTTTTGTCGTATGTGACGCTGTCTTTTGTCTTATAAACTTCATTTTATCAGGTCCTTTTTGGGCAGTGTTTGTTGCATCTACTGTCTGGCTTTTAAATCTCAGTTAAAGAAAGTTTGTAAGCCTGTTTTCATTTTATGTCTCAATATCCTGGTTTCCTTTCTACAAAATGCTTTCCTTTGAGATGTCTGTACCTAAGAAGTTATAGTTGCCTTTTTGCAACTAGCCTCGTTTCTCACTTCTCTTTTAGTTCAGTAGTTTTGGCCTTGAGCTGCAATATGTTCACAATGAGTTACACGCTGTTTGCAGAAAGTTAGGTACACAGCAGCTTAGGAGAAGACAAGCCAGTTCCCTGCACAGTACATTGAGCAATAAACTGTTGTGTGAATCTTGTCTAATCTTGTGGTCTAACGCTACTGCTTAAATGAATTTCTGGTAGCTTAGCCCTTAGCGAAGGATTATTTTATTTTAGGGATCTAACAGAAGCTCTAGTGGTGTTCTAGTGATATAACTGAATATCCTCCCCTGAAGGTGGATATTGGAAACTTGGGACTTCTTGTTAGGAGCTGTGTTTCACATCTCATATGATATAGTTGCTCCCATCATGAAACTGTCAATTCTGGTCAGTTTCCCTGTGAGAAAAGGGAATGAGGATGAGAAACTGTGTGATCATTTCCTTTGATTGCCTAAAGCCATGGCTGCAGTCATAGTACCTCTATCATTCTTGGTTTACTTCCAAACACTTCATAGTACTTAAGCCAAGAAGTATAGTCATGCTTCCTGGAAGCTGCGTATTTACTATTTAGAGAAATGCTCTTTCACTTCTACCAAGAAGCTGTTTTGAGACCATTTGGAAAAAAAAGTTACTTTAAAATGTCAGTGTTCTTTAAGGCATTATAACGTTAGTAACAATTGTGTAGCTAAATTAATGCTATTCATTCTTTCTGGCTAAATTTTTAGTCTAATAGCCAGACACACTTCTAGCTCTTCCATAGTAGTCTAGTCTTCTTTGTAACTTGGATTAGCAATCATTCTCAGTCTTTTAAAATAGTTAAGCTGTGTAAGATTAAAATGGAGTAGATTTTAGTTAACCTGAAGGTACTAAAAGATGTGCCTGAAGATACTCTAAAAGATAGTGTGTATTTAATCGAGAGGTAGGCCTTTGTAACCAGAACGTTTAGATAAAGCTTTTGGAAAATTCACCAGGAGAAGAAGACTTGGGTGACTTGGAATCAAGCTAGTAGAAGTTACCACTTACCTTTTACCGTGGTTTGATTCCCTGGCTGTGGTGGTTTGTGAGGTTTTTTTGACAGTAAATTCTGTCACTTGACTTTTCCAAGACTGCTTTTAATGTCAGAGTGAAAAGCTAGTGAAAACGGTACTGAGGAAGTAATGAAGTTATGACTTATAGAATAACTTATTCTGTATTATGCTGATGAAGTAAATACTTTGAGTATTAAGTCATGAACTGTGTGGACAAGTGTCCAAAGAGCGTAGTCACCAAAAATGACCGATATTAAAGAAGAATGGAATAATCAACTGTATAATGAAAGGAGAGAAATTGCCAGGAAGTATTGCTCTCTCTCAAAGTAAAGTTATCTGTTCCAATTACAGGTTTTAAAAGCTGAAATATCGAAGTGGTTGATCTAGTAGTTTTACTGATGTTTTAGTTGTAGGTGTATGAATTAGAAATAATTGCCTTGGTTACTAATTTTGGTAAGCAAGATACGGTTACCTTTTCTGGAACAATTTATCTGCTGTTGTAGTGCATGGTTGTTTGTAATTTCACTTTCAAGGGTTGGTTGTTTTTTGTTGGCCTGAGGTTGATTTTTTTTTCTTAGGGAGAACGAAACCTATAAGGAGTCCTTTTTAGAGGATTTCAGACACATGGCAATAGAGGACTTTGACTTGTTTCCTTTTACTGCAGGGTTATAGAGAATGGAAAGAACCCTGCATTTCCTGAGAACTTTTGTTCTTTAGAGGTAAGTCTAAAGACTACTTAAGACAAACAGACCCTCCCCAGATCTTTTTCATTTGGATGAGCAGAATTATGTCAGTAGGATGCAAAGGACAAAGTCTTGAAATTAATGGGAAATACTTCACCAGTTAATTTGGCCACTGATTTTATTTGGAACGTACTAAATGGAAATAATTATAATCAAAAGAATCACCTAGATCTGAGTTCTGGTGATTGAAGGAAATAATTCAAATAAAAATTCTGTTAAAGCACCTAAACAAAGATAAAGATTTTTCGTGTGGACGTGAAGTGAAGATGCCTTTATTTAATCTTCAGCATAATGTCCAGTTAATTTTACTTTGAGTTTGTCTAGTGTTGTACTGGTAGTAGTGCTTCTTTAAGTTCATGTTCCAGTGGTATGGTGAAGCTCTCGGTGTTCTAGGTGTGGTGGTATAGCAAAGTAAGATGGATGTAGCTTTGCAAGGCAACTGAAGTTAATTTTGATACTTGGTGAGCTGTTGTGTGTCTGCCTATTACCCTTGAGTGGATCTGTGAAAAATCAATGATGAAAGCAAACCTGTTAGGTAGTCTTCATTTTTCTGTGCTGGGGCTGCCAACTTTATTGAGAAGTGTTAAAGCATGTGTTGGATTGCAGGCCTTTATTTATATGCCTGACATAATTCAGGTTTTAGACTTTATTCACTTAGCAGAGTGCTACTTAATTTTTTTTTATGCACACAGACATACTGGTTATGTGAAATAGATTGGACTTAATCCTTCTAAAATAGCCTATTGAAGTCTCCCCAGAAATACTGCTTGTGGTGATGTTGGAAGAACAAGCCAAATCACTTGAGGATATGTTTCAGCAGTGATGAAATAAGAAAGATATCTGCAGTTTTTAATTTTTTAACTATTTCTGAGCTACATAGATACTCCAAAGGAAGGAAGAATGTTCACCACTTCATTTCTTGCTGCACATGCTTACATTTTGAAAGCAGGGTTGTAGGATTGATTGAAACAGTATTTTCTTCCTGATCCCTCCATGGACCATTAAAGAAATAAATTAAGTTTGATGGTGTTCTTGTTCCCCACATTAGTATCTTCTTAGTATGCTCAAGACTGAAGCAGTTCTCTTAGGTGGAAAAATTTACTCCATGTGGTTTGAACTGTTACAACCATCTGCTTGGACCCCCTGAATTCAGAGTAATATTCCTTACTACTTGAATGTAATGGGCTTATAATGAGCTTATTTCTGTGGACTCTAATTGCATTTGGATTCATCTGTGCAGACAGAATTCTACTGCTTGCCCCCATTACCCAGAGAATTTCTTCAGCTCTTAGGATACACATGTGAAAATAACTTTGGGAGGATGTTAATATGGGATGCTGTTGTAATATCTTGCAAATGTGCCTTGAAACAGTCATGTTTCTGTTTAGTTGTACAATTTAATTTGTAGTGTATTAGCTTGCTGGTAACTTTGAAAAGGTGTTATTTGAAAGAAACTTAGCTACCTTTTCAGGCTAATAAATTTTGAGCTCAATCTTAGTTGTGTTGGAGCTTGAAATAGTTCAGAAAAAAATCTGTCACCTCTCTGTATCCTGTTTATGATAGCTTTCATAAAGGGACTTTTTGTTTTAATGCCTATGTCTCCTGCATATATAACAAGGACTTGCAGCTCATCTTACAGTAAATACCTTGTTGAATACTCATTAACATTTAAGTTTTTTTTTATTTTTATGTAACTATTTCTTTGGACATATCTCTGTTAAGTGTCAGGATCTGTAGTATACTAAGATGCCCTTTTGGTACATGGTTTCTAGAAAATAAAGAAAAATTAATTTGCCACTCTGGGAGGTATTTTTGTTTACCCTCACTCTTCTAGGAGCCAGAATGCTGGGATGCAAGTTTCCGATTTGTTTAAATTTGGGTCGGTCACCACAGGTTGAACTCCTAGATACAAAATGTCCGGTGCTGGTTATCAGTAATGTAACAAGTGATCTCAATTGTAATGATTTTTTTTTTCCCTACCAAAATTCGGTGATTTGTGAATTCTGTTTTGTGCTTGAAAAGTTATGCTAAGGAAACAACATAGTTAAAGTGAAAGCCTTAACATTCTCAAGGTTCTCAAGGAAGCGTCAAGAATGACATAGTAAATCTAGATGAGACAGCACTAACTTCTAGCTGTTAACTAGATGTTAACTTCTGATGTGAACACAATAAATAGATCCAGCTAAGAAAGCAAGCACTGACCACTAGTAAAGAGTTTGTATTAGGGCAGAAAGTCTGGTCGTATCAAGTCTAGTGCATACGTTTCCTTCTTTCCCTGAAGTAAGAGTGATATGGGACGAAGGGCCACGAAGATGGTCAGAGGACTGGAGCACCTCTGCTATGAATACAGGCTGAGAGAGTTGGGATTATTTAGCATGGAGAAGAGAAGGGAGAGACGTTATAGTGGTCTTATAGAGGAACATTTTACAAGGTCGTGTAGTGTTCGGATGGGGAGGAATGGCTTTAAATTGGAAGGAGGAAGATTTAGATTAGACATCAGGAAGAAAGTCTTCACGATGGGGGTGAGACACTGAAACAGGTTTCTCAGGGAAGTTGTGGATGCCCCATCCCTGGAGGTGTTCAAGGCCAGGTTAGATGGGGCCTTGAGCAGCCTAATCTGGTGGGAGGTGTCCCCTACCCATGGCAGGGGGGTTGGAACTAGATGATCATTAAGGTCCCTTCCAACCCAAAGTATTCTGTGATTATATGATTACGTGTTTGGGTTGTGCTATGCTAAAAGAGTTTATTTAAAGGAAAAAGGAACTATGAAAAGCCTCTGCCTAGGGCTTTTTAAAAAACCCATTTTTTTTATTTGAAGATTGGAGAAAGCCAGTGTTTATTTTCTCCAGTAAACTGTGGTCTTCACTTGAAGGAACTCCATCAAAAAGACTTGATGATCGGTTTTGATTTTGTAGATGGTTTATATTGGTTTTAGTCTTCAAACTAATATGTTTCTGCATATGATCTCATTTCTGGAATTATTGCCAGTGGTTTGGAGGAAGTTTGACTTTGACAAGAGACTAGCATTTATGAGGTGAAAGTAAAATACTTGTGGGCATTCCCAGATGTACATTGGAATGCAGTGGGGACAATCAGTTACCTTTTTGGCTTCATATTTTGCTATATTTTTTAGTATACCTAAGGGTAAACCAGCCTCTTCTTTTGGTTCTTAATACAATAATCGGGGAAGCAGTAATTCTGGTTTTTTATATGCTGTGGAATTTGCCTTTGACTAACTTGTCTATAAAATGAATTTAAAATACAAGTTGTTCAAGTTGTCAATATTGCATTAGCTTATGTGAATTCAGATTGTATAGCTGAACTGATGATAGTCTTCAGAAAATAACTTTCAGATTTCAGTGCTATTTGGATGCTGTCCTAGTTGTGTTATCATTTGATTTTGACTTAAGCAGTGAGAGCTCATGCAGCAAATAATATAACTGTTCTTTGCACAGAAATCCTTATCTGCCCAGGAAGTGACCAAAGTTCAGAAAACAAGATGACAAATAGTGTCTTTACAATGAAGTGATAGAATTTATTTTATTTATTTTATTTATTTTTTATTTTCTTGGAGTTGTGTGTATGTTTGTATATTCGTTGTTCATCTGCTGATAGCTTAGATACCAGTGATTTGAAGGACAGTAGAATTCTGTCATGCTGCTTGGGACAAGTTTGGACTTAAAAAAAAAAAAGGAGGGTGTTTGTAACTTTCAGGTTTTGTCTACTAATTCTGAAATGTTTGGATAAATGCTGTGTAGTTTTGTGGTTTATTTCAGGAAGATAAGCGTTGTTGGGCTCTGCAATTGTTTGTGTATGTGCTGTTAACCATGTGTTCAGCAGCAAATGCATTCTGCAATACACTGATATGCTGGGTTTTTAACACTGCCTTCTCACTGTATTTGCATAACTTGTTTACGCATGCATGGTTTTCTTACACATATTACAACAGTGGAAAGTTAAGTGCTCAGTCCTAGTTTAACAGTGTTCTCAACCTGCCAAAAATAGTAAGATTTTCTTTCTTGGAGGGTAGGTGGATATTAAAACCCAAACATATACAAGTATGCTCAGGAGAATATTTTCCAGGTAGGATGTTACTGTTAAAGTATGTCTTCTGATTTAGTCTCTCATTTTGGTCTTTGAATAGTAGTAGGTCCTGTGAGAGAGACTTTCCTAACTGGTAAACTTTTGATAGCTTCTTTTTGTCCTAGTCAAAACTTTGGAATTTCATATAATAGCTGTTGCTGTTAGTGCACTTTTAGGAAGCTTATGATACTTGCCATATGTAGGTCTCTATTTTAATGCTACCAAGTTATGTGGTAATTAACTTCTCACCTCCTTATGGTAATAAAATCCCTTTGTGTCATCCAGTTGTTTAACAAGAAAGCTGCCCTGTTTGTTTGCTTGTACCATATTTCAGGGTGTGTTTGTTTTATGTATGCTCTTCACTGCTGCCCATCATGTTACATCTGGTTTATTAATCAGTGGGAGACTTCAATTAATTGATCTTCCCTGCTGTTTTCCTCATGCATTGCTTCCTGCGTCTGATGCACCTGTGCTTCTGCTGACTGATGCTGCAGCTCATTGTCTTGTTCTGAGCTTCTGTTTGGCTCATCAGTTGTTTTCTCCTTAATGGACTTTGTTTGCCAGCCACTTCTGTCAGATTAGTCAGATTACAAGCATTATTATGCATGTGTGTGTGCACTGAATATTTTATATTAGCAGTGTTTAATTAATTTTATAAGGTGATTTTGGTACTGCAACTGTCACCTGCCTGTCTTGAAGATAATTCTTAGTAAATAGTCCACATTGTTTGTCATCTAATTAATTTTTTTATTTAAGAATAAAGGAAGTTTCATTATTTTTATTGAGGTTTAAGGTGTGTAACTCTAGCTATTTAAATTTAACGCTTTTTGTGTTAATACTTCCTTAGTGTTTCACTCTACTATTGTAACTGTATAAAACATTAGTAATTTGAGTGTTTTGCTCTTTTAGTCCTACTTTTTTTTTTTCTTTTCCAGGAAATGTATGAGGTTGCTAAGAAGCTTTGCTCCTTTTGTGAAGGTCTTGTACATGATGAACATCTTCAGCATCAAGGCTGGGCTGCCATAATGGCCAACTTGGAAGATTGTACATACTCTTACCAAAAACTGCTTTTCAAGTTTGAAAATGTATATTCAAGCTATTTGCAGTCCATAGATGATATCAAGTTGAAACTTACACAGTAGGTTTGCCATTAAACTTCAGCCTCTATCTCCAAAGTTACTATATTTTAAACTTTTTTTTGTGTGTTTTATGTTTGGTGCTAGTTCTAATTAATTAAGCATATATTTGTTTGATTATGTGTTAGAAAGAACATTCTTTGTTTTCTATGCTAGTCATCTTAACTGTCATTTTTTCCTTGTATTCATCTGGACACAGAAACCTGTGTTGAATTATGTGGAAGATATACTTTTCAGTGAACAGCTATTTAAGAGATGAAGTCCTTCCAAACGTACACTAGAAATAGTTAGATAATAAATATAGACATTATCGACATTTTAAAATACATGTTTAAGCTTCTGAATTAATTGCTATTTAATACACTTGGGCAGGTATTAAGAAGGATGATCTGTATTGAAAGTGTGAAGTCATAACACAGGCTTTGGGTGTGTGTCTATGTTTGAGGGGATATGTATGTGTGTATGTATGTGTATGTATACTGCTTGTAGCCTGAAAACTCTGGACATTACTTCAAGGAAAATCTTTGACATCTTTCTAGACATCATAGTATTGTGGTATTTCTGTGAGTGCTTTGCCTAATAAAATGTAATGGGATGTTGGATGCTTAAAGAAACAAAGCATAAATATACGTTACCTTTTTTAAAAAAAAACCAAACAAAACAACAAACTTCATAGCTTTTACCAAATTCAAGCTATTCAAACATCACAAAGGTCAAGGAACACTGAATCTTTGAGCACTGGTATCCATGCAGATCGGAAACATAAAAGTCCCAGTTGTGTGTGTTTGATTAACTGAGATATGCCCTCTGTTCTATTTAAACTGTCGCTTTTTTCATTGCATTATAAACATAACCTTACTTGGAAGTTCAGAAGAGTTCATATTCTGCTGTAGAAGAGCAAAAATTCTAACTTCTTTAGTTGTCTTCTCTTGATATTGATACTGAACACAGTATTTTGAAAAGATAGTCACCAAATTAATTTTACAATCCGCTTCAGTTCTAAACTACGTCTTACTTTATACTACAGATGGTTTATAGCTTGAGTTTTTGTCATGTTGGCTTCTAGATACCAATATGTTTTTCTTTTCACTGTTTTTAAAAAGCTTGGGTTCCGCTGTTTCTATTATGGCCAAGATACCACTGCTGGAGTGCCTAACAAGACGTAGTTACAGAGAGTGTTTAGGAAGACTGGATTCTTCAGCTGAGCATAAAGGGGAAGAAAGTGAAGAAACTGAGGATGGGAAATCTCCTGAATTGGTGCTTTGTTCTGATATATCTAAAGTGAACAATAAATCAATGTTAGCCTCATTTTGCAAGTCAGTTGAACGTACAGCTTTGGAACGCAGAGATCCTGAAAATGTAGAAGATAAGGAATCTGATCAAAATGCTGCTGTCCAGGACAATGAAACATCGGTAGAATTGAAAGATGATGATCAGCCTTCCTTCAATGTTTCTTTGTTAGACTGGATAAATGCTCAAGACAGACCTAATGATGTTGAATCTCTGGTCAGAAAATGTTTTGATTCTATGAGCAGGGTAAGTTAACTTTTTGAAAATCCAATTTTCACATTGAGTGTTTCTGTTTATTTTCCAGTGCATTTAAAGTGGCTCATTTTTTTGTAACTATTTTCTCTGATGACTTTCTGAATGGACAATAAAGCAGACACAGGCTTTTTGGTGGACATATTGTAGGAGTTCTTGAATTGTAAGAATTTAACCTTTAGGAAAAGGTATAATTGCACAATGAATATTTGTTATTCTGCTTCTTTCTCTAATAACCATTCCTATTGGAAAGTTGGTAGCTTGTTGTAGCATATAAGCAAAATTACTTCTTTCTTTTTTCTTAGAAATTACACTTATAATGAAAGTAAAGATTTTTCTGGACCAAAGTTAATGTTTTATGTTAAAAATACTGAAGCCTTTATTAAAATATAGGACAATTGTGATAAGTTTACATACTAGATACACGTGTTCTTTATTAGCTGATACAGATGCACTCCAAAGGGTCCAGCATATAGGTTTGTATGTCTGCTGCTAGTAGAATAAAACATTGCTCACTTTCTTTACTTTCCAAATGATTGTTTTAACCAGTGAGCATAATAAACTTTTAAAACCTTTTGCCTAGAGATTTTCTACTTTGCTCTCAATGTAGCTTGTGTTCCTTACATTTTCTAGCCCTGATTGCCTACATATAATTTTCATAGATTAGTTCAAGTCAGAAGGGAAGGTATAAGGATCATCAAGTCCAATTTTATGCTGTTATAGCTCAATGTATCTTGAAGGAAGAAAATAGTTTCTCTTGCCTTTGATGCTTCATTTACTTCTTAGGATAGAACCGGAAGACTCTCAGTTATATCTAAACCCTTCTTTTGTAGGGAACATTATGATGTGGTCGGTTCTGTACATTGATCTTTCAATTCTGTCTTAAAACTAGTTGGAGAATTGGGCTTAATATTAAAGTCTGCTTAAGAACAAGGCAGAAATGTATTATCTCTTAAAACCTGGTATTTTAAGACACAGATATTAAACAGAATCACAGAGTTGTAGGTTGGAAAAGACCTTTAAGATCATCAAGTCCAACTGTAAACTTAACACTACGAAGTTCTCCACTTAACTCTAGAGTCCTCTGCACAGGAAGGACATAGATCTATTAGAGTCCAAAGGAAGTCCCTGAAGACGATCAGAGGGCTGCAGCTCCCGTATGAGGACAAGTTGAGAGAGTTGGGCTTGTTCGGCCTAGAGAAGAAGAGGCTCTGGGGAGATATTGTAGCTGCCTTCCAGTACTTAAAGGGGCCTACAGGAAAGATGGAGAGGGACTCTTTTATCAGGGAGCATGGTGATAATATGAGGGTTAATGGTTTTAAGCTGAAGAGGCTAAATTCAGATCAGATACTGGGAAGAACTATTTTACTAAGTGTGGTGATGTGCTGGAAAACGTCCAGAGAAATCATGGAAGCCCTATCCCTGGAGGTGTTCTGGGCCAGATTGGATGAGGCTTTTGAGCAGCCTGACCTAGTGGAAAGTGTAGATGTGGTGCTTGGGGGCATGGCTTGGTGGTGAACTTGGCAGCGTTAGGCTTACAGTTGAACTCAATAACCTTAAGAGTCTTTTCCAAACTAAATGATTCTGTGATTCTAAACCATGTCCTTAACTGCCATATCTACCTATCTTTTAAATACCTCCAGGGATGGTGAGTCAAGTAGTTCCCTGAGCAGCCTGTTCCAATGCTTGATAACCCTTTCAGTGAAGTGATATTTCCTAATATCTAGCCTAAACCACCCCTGGCACAACTCAAGGCCATTTCCTCTCATCCTATCACTTTTTACTTGGGAGAAGAGACTGACATCCACCTCACTGCAAACTTATTTCAGGTAGTTGTAGAGGGCGATAAGGTTATCCTTCAGTCTCCTGTTCTCCAGACTAAACAGCCCCAGTTTCCTCAGCTGCTCCTCATAAGATTTGTGCTCTACACCCTTCACCATCTTTGTTTTCTTTCTTTGCACGTACTCCAGAAGCTCAGTGTCTTTTTTGTAGTGAGGGCTCCAAAACCAAACACAGTATTCGGGTGCAGCCTTGCCAGTGCTGAGTACAGGGGGATGATCACTTCCCTAATTATACTGGCCTTGCTATTTCTCATACAAGCCAGAATGCTGTTGGCCTTCTTGGCCACTTGGACAGACTGCTGGCTCATTTTCAGCAGGCTGTCAACCAACACCTGCAGGTCCTTTTCTGCTAGGCGACTGTTCCAGCCATTCGTCCCCAAGCCTGTAGCATTGCATGGAGTTGTGACCCAAGTGCAGGACACTTAGCCTTACTGAACTCCATACGTTTGGCTTCAGATCATTGAATTACTTCCAGATACGTTATAGTGATACTAAAGACAGACAAATGGAGGGGGGGTTAATGTTGGTTACATACTTACTGTACCTTTTTTGATCAGCTTGTAGTCTTAACTGAAATATGTCACGTTTTAGGCAGTCTGTCTTTTAATTGTGTGCTTTGCTGTCCTTGCCTTATCTAAGACTAGTTAGAAATCCTTTGTGTCAACTGTTGTAATTGTTTTGTAACTTACACTGATTTTTGTAGGGAAAATGTGATTGCTTCTATAAAAACGAAGTGTCTTAATTTTTCTTCTTGGCATAAGCAGAGTTGGCAGGTAGGGAAAATGCTGTAGTCAAACTATTCTGGCTGGCCACCAGTAGAACAACTGTAGTTTATAAGTCTTGATCTATTTTGGTTCACAAAAAAACAAAAGCTTTGAGGTATTTTGATAGTTCCTAGTTTTTCTTAAGAAAACATTAATTTACTTTTATTTCAAATGTCGCACAAAGGATTGAATCTTTACTAACGTTGATTTAGAAAACAGAATTGGCCTGTAGCTGAGAAGAGGATAGTAAATAAAGTTCTTGCAACACAATTGTTTTCTTAATATTTACTGGAGATGACACTTTAACGTAGTGAGGTAGGATAAAATGGCACTAGTTTTTGTTTTTTTTCCTGCGTTCTCCCCATGCCCTTTCCTTCTTGGAAATATGAACCATACAAATGATTTGTAATTGCAGTTCTTATTTGAAACTCTGAATTGAGTTGAGGTTGTAATGAAAGTCTAAAGCATCTGAGTACGATTTTTATACCTTTGACACTTGTAATCCTGGCAGAAGTTGTGTATTGCAAACAGTACTGTTAGGTATCTGATTCATCTATCCAGTAGGTTTTTCTGTGAAATGATGCTTCTAATTGTGGAAACCTAGGCTGTGGTAAAAACAGGGGGTAAGTTAACTAGATGTTTCTGTTTAAGTGCTGTCATAGTCACTTAAATAAAAGGCTAGAAAAAGAAGAGACTTTAAAAATGAGAAGAGGCAATGTTATCTACGAGTGAAAGTAGGGCTGAGTCCTACAGATGCAATTAAGGTCAAAGATAAGGCAGAAAGAATGGAAGGGGGAAATAAAGGGTAGAATGAGTGGACTAGATATTCTTTGTAAAAAGAGAACACAATTGGTTCATGAAGGTAAAAAGAAAAAAAAGCCCACCATATTGTTCTTCAGTATTTTGTCTGTTATGGAATTGTTCTGGCCACTGCAGAAGAATAATCCTGAATAGGATGGCAATGAAGATGATCCTTTAAAAACAAGGTGGTGTAATCCCAGAGACTATTTTTGTTACTGATTCTTGGAGATGGACAGTTCACTTGGGAAACACCAAGATTCATAAGACCATTCATAACATGCTAAAATCTAGCCTTTGACGTTTTTAGAGAACTTTGATGTATTTTGTCATACTAATAACATTATTTATTCTGAAAAGGTCTGAGCTGCTTACCAGTTTCTAATACTTTCCCTTGTGGTCTTTTATTTGTTTGTTTGTTTGAGGGGAACTTTTTGTTTCTTTGAAGAGAACAAAAGACCTGTTCTTTGTAGTTGCTCCTTAATTTGTAATGCTTTTCCTCTTCAGATTGCTCTCTGTAGCATGGAGCTGTGGTTCCAGAGTGAAGAAGTGCTGCATGTGACAGCTTTGAGTTAAATAAGGGATTGAGGGGAAAAAGTACTTTTATGTTGAGTCACATAAGTGGTTTCTTTTGTGAGGGTTTATGTGCTTACTAAGTGACGTAAAACCTGCATGTTGATGAAATGAGCCAGTGCTGTGACAGCTAGTATGACCTCACAGTAGCATGTCCTTTTCACTAGATTCCCATAAAATAGATGGCATATCATTACTATTTTGGATAAATTTGGGCAAATTTGTTGATATTCTGCTAATATCGTAATAACTTTTGGTATGTTCCTAATGAATATAGTCGATGTTTATACTAAACCTTGTCCAGTATGAGCTGTTGCAATTACCTATGTTGTTTTTAGAACTAAGGAAATAATGACTAATTCATTTCACTACTCTTATAGTGCAAGTTTAAGAGCCACCCTTAATATCTGTGGACTTTGGTAGCTTCTTAATGTTTCAAATGCTTTTCTTCGTCTCGATAATGGCTGGTGAAGGAATGTGATAAAATAATTTTTAAATGTGGTTTTATTGGGAAAAACGTTATCAAAAAGTATAGAAGAAATGTATTATTTTTCCATAGCTTGTTTTCCATTTACTTGAAACTGGTCTGCTTGTCTAAGGTATCAAAACCTTCAGTTGCTGGTAAAAGGCTAATGGGTCTTGCAGCTTTTTCCCATGACCTTCCATACTGCACTTTACACTGAGTCACATTCATCACTTGTTTTGATTATAGCAGTATGGTCAAGGTAGGTTATTCATTAACGTTAAAATGCCTCTTCCCCCCTACACCTTGACCCCTCAACTGATGTCCCTTCCTCTTACAAGGAGCCCAACTTCTATGATGGTTCAGTTGGAATACTTCAGAGAAATTCGTGCTGTGATTAAAAATCCACAGATTCATTAACTCAGATTTCTGAAACAGATGACAGATGTAGTGACACTTTAATTCTAAAAAATAGGAAATATATTAAGTTATAACAACTCATGTAGCTAGCTCATGTCACTTTTCAATATGTCAACTACTAATAAACATTTTTTTTTTTTTTTTTTAGCTTGATCCAAGGATCATCCAGCCATTTCTGGCAGAATGTCGACAAACTATTGCCAAACTAGATAATCAGAACATGAAGGCTATTAAAGGCCTTGAGGATAGACTCTATGCATTGGACCAGATGATAGCAAGCTGCAGCAGACTGGTAAATGAACAAAAAGAACTTGCTCAGGTAATACACGTTTCTGTTTATAACTTTGGAAGATGGTAGACTTTTGATACGTGTGCATGTCTTAAGGCAAGATGGTTTTTACCTTATCACAGTGGAGATGCTATGAAGTGTGCTATAGTCATAATTTGACATTTAAATATTAGTAGTTCTTACATCTTGTGGTATTGTTTCCAGCTTATAAATTGATTGTTATTTTGAGTATTTTTTTTTTAAAACATCAAACTAGTTCAAAATGCCACCGTGGGTGTTGAACAGCTCTGGAACTTAAGTATAGGGCTTATACTTATATTATTTCATCTATATTCGAGAAAAAAATCAGTCTACAAAGTGTGTTAGTTGAAGTAGCCTGGACTTAGTCCACTGGGAATGCGCAGAGCTGTTTTGTTGATTGCGTATTAAGCTGTGTGCTTCTATAGCTAAAGTATTTCTGTCTGTATTATCTTGTTTATAATTTGGAAAAATGAATTTAATTCCAATTCAGCCAGTCAGCATTCTCATAAAAGCACCAGTTTAAAATTGTTGGCTTCTGAGATATCTCAGTACATCATATTGTTTCTGTAATGCATATGTTTTGAAGACTTGTCAGACTTTCAAATCTTTGCCTTTTCTTTTTGTAAGTTGTCTATTTCTATACTTACAATTTTTTTTTTAAGAACAGTCAGATAGAATGTTTGGTTTTTTGTTGAGTTTATGAAGCTCCAATTAATTGTTTGTAGGTAAACAATGGTGAAGAGTACTACTAGATGCTTTTATTCCTCGATTTTGTTAGAGGCCTAAGAAGTAGTTTCATACTAGTCGTTTGGATACTGTTTAGAAAGAAATAGATACTTGTAAGATAGTAGAGCTTGTATCGTGTTACTCATTCAAATGATAGTCTGCATAGAGATCTAAGAAGCATAATGAAGTGCAATGGTTTAATTCTGTTTAAGATAATAGATGAGGGCTTCGTGTATTTTTAAAGGTAGTGCTTGCTATTTATAACTGTTAATATTTGGTGTTACTTGAATAAAAACTCAACTGGTGTTGGTTAGTTGTGTAAATTTATTATAGAGTTGTGTTGGTAACTGGGAGAGAAATACCAGATGAAATTTAGTTCGACTGAATTATAGAATGAAAAGAAAGCAACTTTGACATTTCTCTGTGTAGTAATCTGTTATGTTCTCGATTAGGCACAGTAAGTTTTATTAAAATGCTTACATTCTTACAGAGAAGATGTGTTACTTCTGTGTTTTTTGATTGTCATAAAGCTTGTGTAACAAACATGTATCTCTTCTCTAGGGATTTTTGGCTAATCAGAAAAGAGCTGAGAACTTGAAAGATCCTTCTGTGCTTCCTGATTTGTGTTTGAGTCATGCAAATCAGCTAATGATTATGTTAACCAATCACAGAAAACTGTTAGATATTAAACAGAAATGTACCACTGCCAAACAGGAGCTTGCAAATAATCTACAAGTCAGACTCAAGTGAGTTACAACTTTTCAACTTTTAGATCACTTCAGCTTGCATCGGGACTCTTTAAAGAATTTGTCGTAAGAAAATCTTTGGTGATGTATAGAAGTTCTCTTAATGGGAGAGAAAATAAAAGTTGGACCTCTTCAATTTGTATATGAAGTTATTTGTAAGTGTGAAACAAAATACTCTTAAAAGACAAACTTTTCTTAAGACCTTAAATGGTCTTCACATGAATAAAACAGTATCGAAGAACCTATATTTGCCTCTCTTCTTTTTAACCTCTTATTTAAACTTCGGCAAATTGATGTTTTCAAAGGATTATAATAAGCATAAATAAAACATTTATTATTAGCTTGTGATCATATCAAAGCAGTAAAACATGCCAGTAGCTTGATTTACTTGTAGTTCATGAAAAATAATTATATCTGGTTACAGCCAGTGAAAATGGCTATTTTTTATGTAAGCATCGTTACTGTATAATGTGCAAGGCACTAAGTAGTCTATATTGTATATTGCTCAATGGGAAATAAGTTTTCCACACTACTACACTTTAATAATTAAGCTTTAGATAATTTATCATGTCAGATACATAGTGAAATTATACTGAGTTTAGTAACTTTTGTTTCTGCTAGCAGCAAATAATTAGGCCATGTTGTGACCCTGTTATACTTTTTGTCTTGAAGAGTACAGTTGACATAAACAAGGCTGATGCAAGATGCAGGAAGAAGTAATACAGAAACAGCAGTGCATTTGCGGCAAAGAACCTATTGTTTTTATAAAATAAGTTACTGCTAGGTAAACTGAAATGTAAATGTCTATCTGTGCCTATGCATCTGCTCTTAGCCCAATGAAAAGATGACTTCTTTCACCATTTGTCACTGTAGCGTATATTTAAGGATAGCACATAGAACCTAGGTTGCCATAAATATTGCATTCGTTTATTATATGTTAAAATATTTGTGCAGTATATGCTTAATTGATAAGTTATTAGAGGAAAAAACTTGCACCCTTTTTAAGGAAGAAGCTAGTGAGATCTGGAGAGTTAAAGCAAAGAGGATAGGTCTGAGGAGAAAAATACAGCATAGATGTAAAAAACCAAATAAACAAACCCAAACATCCAAACCGAACAATGCACTCCCACTTTCAGCCCTGGGAAAAAATCCTCAAACCAAACATATGAAGAACACTCCGCTGTGTTTTTCGTCAAACCCTAGATTCTTCTAGCTTGTCTTCAGTGTAGCAGGTGGTAGCAAAAGACCATAATGGGAATCTAATAATGAGGAAAGAACATGAGGTTAATCTATGTAAGTATTCTTAGAGAAGAATATTCTTAACTGATCTAGAAGCAGCTCTTCTGTTTTTGCCGATGGAGGGGTTTTCCCATAACTAGTCCAGCTTCTTTCTGAATTCACAAACCCCTGTTTTTTGGCAGATTCTGCAACTTAACTGTATGTTGTGTGGAAAATGTAATTCCTGTTGTGTTTTTAACTGGCCACTTGTTGGCTTTGCCTTCTTATTTCTTACTGCTTATTACTATGAGAAGGTCAACATTGTGTCTTCTAGTTTATCTGATAGTTTGTTCCTAGTTGCTTAGTGTTGACTTCTTTGTATTTGTTTCACTTTTACTTTACTTCTGTCGATATAAACAGTTTTATTCTTTTGCTACTTGCGGGATGTAACTCCACCTTATGCCTTCTCTGGTAGCAAAGTTGCTGCTAATGTTTTCCCTGAGACACACCAGTTGATCACTTTTCCAGTAGTTATTCTGTGATTTAGTTATATTGGTGGCTGTGCTTGAAATTAAGGTCTTGATTGTATCAGTAAGATAAATGAAGATGTACATACAGTGTGTGAGAATTTGTATATTACAGAGGCTGCTGTTTGTGGTACATGAGTAGATGGTGTGAACTTCCCAAACAGTATTTTGATCTTATGTCTTTCACAGTATTCCTACTCCTAATATTTCTTGCTAATGCTTTTCAGTAAGTATTTTTAAGATTTATAGAAAGAAAGTAGTCTCTTCTTTTCTCTGGATGTAGCAGGTTGGTTTGTTTAAAATATGCTGGAGAAAGTGATGTTATCATTCCATGTAAGTTTATGTATGCTGAAGAGCATTACCTGTCAAAACCAATCAATATCTTAGTTCATATGGTGGTCTGTGTGTTCCTGTTTTTGAGCACTGATATGGATACCTTACTGTGAGAAATTAACAGGGAACTGCAAGTCAGCTACTGAATTCTGGATTGCTTAATACTTCCAGACAGCATGTTGCCCCATTTAAAATTGTCATTGTTCAGTTCATGCAGACCTGTTGCTATTTTAGTGAAACTTAAATGCAGAAAAGGTGACTAAGTTGTTATATTCTAAAGTGTAACCTGCTTTTGTAGGTGGTGTTGTTTTGTAATGCTTCATGCTGACCAAGATGGAGAGAAACTACAAGCATTGCTTCGTCTTGTAACAGAGCTGCTAGAAAGGGTCAAGGTTGTAGAAGCTCTCAGTACTGTTCCTCAAATGTACTGTCTAGCTGTTGTTGAGGTTGTGAGGAGGAAAATGTTCATAAAACACTACAGGGAGGTAAGTAAGTAAAATCTGAGAGCAAACCTCTGCATCAGTGTGTAAATTAACAACTAACTATGTTTTTTTCCTTTCTACAGTGGGCTGGTGCTTTAATAAAAGATGGGAAACACCTATACGAAGCTGAGAAGGCAAAAAGGGAATCTTTTGGTAAACTGTTCAGTAAGTACTTCCTCTTCTATGAAGTTAGAATTGTGGTTGCATGGGACTCTTATCTTTGTAGATAAAATACTTTCATCATTTTATAGTTTAAATACCTGTATATTTTTTTTACCTAAATACGAAGTGCATCCAGTGTGCCAGATGGTCCTATTACAAATTAAATATTTTTCTTTTAGTGAAATGAATGACGTGCTTCATATAGATTTTCCAAAATACCGTTCAAGTTCCAATTAGTTTAATGCTTGTAAAAGATAATTTTTCTATATATTGCACTTGAGTAGAGTTTGTTTGAATGTGGTCTGTGAGTTAATAAATATCTTTACTAGATATTTGGGTATTGCTAAAACTTCTGCTATACTACTTCAGAAGAAAATCAAGAATGAAGACTCATGTTTAAAGAGCTTGACTAGAAATTAAAAAAAAAATTACTGGTTAAAGAAATATGGTGGGTTTTTTTCTGTGAAAAAGTTTGCAACTTATGTTCTCAAAGAACTGCTAAAATGAAATTGAGCAAAACGCTGTCCATATTTTGGAAGGGATATTGCAATGAAAATTTGAAAATGGAGTTGAGGCTTTCACAGGGCTGAATGTTAAGCAAAAAGAGGCTTCAGTTAAGTGGGAAGTTATACTTGGATGGTGGATTTTGTGAAGTTCTGTGATCACTTGCAATTTTTATTGCAAGAAATGGCATAGTTATTCATACTTCCAAGTTTAGTTAATCTCTCAAGCTAGTGTAATTGTTTTTTCTTGAAGCTTTATTTGTGTTGCATTTCTTTCTTTTAAATAACTGTTTTTTCTTTGCCCAGGGAAGTCTTTCCTAAGGAATCGTTTGTTTAGAGGACTTGATTCCTGGCCTCCATCGTTTTGTGTATGTACTCAATATATATATATATTTTTTTTTTACAACCAGTGCTTTCATACATTAAAGAACATAGGCTTAATTAATTCCAGTTACATACCTGTCACATTGCTCTGACACAGGTGAAAAAGCCGGTGTTCTTTGCTGTTTCAGATGATATTAACATAACTCGCAGTGTGGTGGGAGAGGAAGTGTAAACTCACTACCCTGTTAACAAGGAGTCTGGTATTGAAAAAAAGATTGCTATTTATGATCAGAAAAAAGAAGCCAAGAGGGATAATCTGATCATATAATCCTCTTTTGAATTATAAAGTCATAATTAATTTGATGGTGAGAGCAAGTAGAAGATTTTCATGTTTCTCTATAATCACTGTATGAGTGGATAATAATTTTTGTCTCTTTATTGGCTGCTAACATGAAGGGGTGAAGAAGTGTAGCTGTAATCAAGCATTGCCTTTTAACTTTGATTTCATACGACTTGGTTAATTCAAGTAAGATAACTTTCACTGGTCCTAATGTTGCCATCTCACTTTGCTTTATTTAACCTTTTCAGATTATTTGCAGCTTTTTTTTAAAGGATAATTGGAAAAATAAGTGCTTTCTCATTTCAGTATTTTGAATACTGGACTGAATTAATACTTGGCTCTGTATTTGGCAGCACAATAAGTAAAGACTCAGTGCTATCTATCAAACATTAAAGCATGTGTTAAAAAGTTAATGAAGCTTGGTGGTAGGGAGAAAGTTGGAGTAGGTAATTGTTGTAGGTACCTTCCAACTGAAATATTCTATTCTGCTGCCCAAGGCACTATGGATACATTAATGAGTATAAATGTAAATATTTTTCTAGGAGACTAGGGCTAGACATGGTTCCTTTAAAAAAAAAAATGAGATCCTTAGAGAAGTCAGTTTAACACCATTTTTTCTGTTATTAGTTAAGTTCTTTTTTTAATCCTTCCTTAGTTATATTGATATTATTTGCCTTAATGTGTAAATTCATTTCTTCATAATACAGACACGAAAACCTCGAAGATTTGACAATGAACTTCCAGATATCTCATTAAGTGACTTGCAGTTTTTGCAATCTTTTTGCCCTTCAGAAGTACAGCCATTACTCAGGTAAAACACCTTTCTAAACTTTTTATGGAAATATCTTCCTCTGCTCTCACCTCCTTCAAGCCCCTCTGCTCCCACTTCTTTTTTTATAAGGAACAGAGAAGGATGGTTTTTGAACTAGTATCAATCTTAATCAGTGGTCTTCACTGACTTAATGCAGATACATATTGTCTGTATGCTTCATGTATGCGATCTCTCATGATCTGAATGTATGTTCTGTATTGAGATGTAAAGGGTGTTGGACATTGCTCTGTGCTGCCTCACAGACAAAAAAAAACCCAAAGACGTTGTCAATTTTAAACTGAAAGAAACTCATAATTTCATATGTTTTTGTCAGATGAGAATTAGAATGATTTTTTTTTTTTTCATTTGCTCTTTAAGTGGTGTTCTGGAGGAAATAAAATAATTTTTTTTAGCCCTGCATGAGATCATAGAGATTTCATACTGGCATTCTTTCTAATTCAGAATTCCTGGCCATCCTAATGATATTGCTGCTGGAGTTAAAAATATAGTGAGCTTAGTCTGTTTGACAGTGGATTTGCCCTCAATCATGATACCGCAGATGTACCCTTTAACTTTCTCTGCCATGTGATTAGGCTCGCTCCTCAGTGATTCTGCAGGAAAGAAATGCAAACTACAGTATCATGTTGCTGATATTTGCCTGATTTGGAGGATTTTACAGCCTTATTGGGAAGTTTGGACTGAGTTCAGGAAGAATTTGGCCTTGTTATTGACAGAAAACCAATCACTAACTTGTTTTAGTTGGTCGAAGTTGCAGTGACATAGCTTTCCACTTGATGGCAACAGAGGTGGGATTATACCATGTTCCTCCTGGCTTCTGGGCTCAGGATTACACTTCAGGAAAATATTGATGATAGTGGTGGATTTGCAACTTGAGTGGGCAAAGCTGTCGCACACCTTGGTAGACACTGAGCTTCAGAAGAACATTGAGCAGTACTTTTTTTGGTATTTTCATGTAACATCTTAAGAGCAAGCAACAGACAAGCTGAGTCCCAACACAGAAGCCTTTTCTGTCAGCACTGAACTGCTGAGCTGCATAATTAAAATGATGCTTTTTTTCTTACAGTGCTTCAGTCCTCTGAATTTACATGTTTGAGCAGTTATTGAAATCTTATTTCTATAAAATTACACTAGATAGCACTTATTCTATATATTTGTCAGAGAACACAAAATATATTGAGTGTAATAAGCTTTTTATATACTGTTAGTTTAACTGAACTCCTGCTTCACAATTTCAGTGGCGCTATTTCTGAGCACTTTAAGAAGTCTGTATGTACAGACTCTCGAGAAAAAATAAATGTTGCTTTTCCAGAGGTTTAGAAAACTTGCAGTCAAAAGCTGACCTTGGAACGCTGGCCATGTGATCACTACACATTAATCAGCCATTTACTTTGGGTTACCTATAATTAAAATAAAATAGAGAATTAATAGCTACTTCAGAGGAAGAGGTGGGCTGAAGACAATCCAAATGGAGAGAAGAATAGTGTCATTTGCAAACATAAGTGCTTCAATTACAGATCTAATCACCATCAATTCTGTTCTATTACTGTTATAACTCTGGGTACTACTGGTAAATGTTTTCCTCAGAAGGAAAGACTGATATACTATTTCATCATTATGTTTATAGTTATCTGTTCTTTGAAAGTGCTCAAGTTCTGAATTTAAAACACAAATACCAGGTGGTCTTAGTCGATTTTCCATCTAAAATAGATAATATGAAGAAAGTGCAAACCTTATATAGAGAGAAGCTATGTATTGTTGGAAGATAAAATACTGATTTAATGTATCTGAATATTAGGGTACATTGTTGAAAAGTAAAATTAATCCTATACTTTTTTAAGGGTTCCCATACTTTGTGACTTTGAACCTCTTCACCAGCATGTACGTGCTCTGCATAACCTGGTAAAGGCAGCACAGAGTTTGGATGAAATGTCACAAACCATTACAGACCTGCTGAATGAACAAAAGGTATTTTTGTTTTTCTTTAACAAGAAAATAGAACATTCTATTCAAGAGGGTAGAATATTGTCATAATATTGTTTTACCAACCACTTCAAAAAGCAACTTTGTTTTTGCAGATGTAAAGATTAGTTGTTCTTATAACTGCTTAATTGCTTTCTAATCACATACTAGTAAATACTCTGAGAATTTTGAGCCCAGTGATGAATAAAGTAAGTCTACCTAGAGAATAGCCAAAAGATATTGTATATTTTTTAAACATTTAAGATACTTATATTACACAGAAATTGTAGAATTATTCTGATAGTATTTCAATTTTCTGCCATTTTCTCAAGCTTCTATGTGCAGAATGTGTGCATTTTGCCTTTGCTGCTTTAGTTTGTGTTTGACTAAGTTGTTACTTACAGATTTTTGCATTGCTTCGTAACTCCTTTTGGCACAAGCAGTTAAGGAGAATTTAGGGCCTTGATTGGTTGTCCTCATTAGACTTGATATTCCTTTGTTTAGTCCTGCTTTTTGAGGGGGGAATAGAAGAAATTTATGCAGTCTGTGTTTGAGTTTGGAAAGAACAGATGGCAAAAAGATCCTTTCCTAATTTCACTCTGCCTGTCAAGCAGATTCTTTCCCTAGAAACTCTGTTTCTTTCTGTCACTTTTGATTGCCTCTGTGCATTCAATCACTAACTTTCATAATACATCAAATGGGGTCCTTTTAACTGCTAATTATAGCCTATCCCAGTGAAACTCCAGCTGAATTTAGCAATGCTTAATTTTTTATGTGGAGCTGACTACTTCAAATTGGATTTCTTTAGCAGTTTTGCTGTGGAAAGAAGGTGGCATTTTGGGGGAGTCCATGTTATCATCTACAGTGTGCTTGTATGCACTTCAACAGTAAGCATCTTCTGTAACTGCCAAGGTTATGACCATGTTCAGCTTTGAATTAGCAAATTCCTGCTTAGACCAGGTCACGTGAAGTACTCCAATGTCTTGTTCCTCTGAAACTCGAACAAGAGATTTACTGGAAGTCTTTTATGTGAAATATGTCATCTGAGCTGCTCTTTATGTAATATAGAAAAGCTATATAATTTGTCATTTCCTAGCTCTTTTCTCTCCTTTATGAAGACTGTTTTTCACATGAACAGACATTAAGAACAGCAGTGTTAGAGCATGACCACTGTATTAGCCAATGGAATGGCTAGGAGTGGTCTAAGTTTTGTGAAAGTCTGGGCATTTTCTGAACATGGTCTTCCAGCAGACCATGCTCTGAAATATAGAAGTTCATCCCCAACTGCATTTCAGCATCCTGAAATGTATCTCATAAGAAACCAGGATAATGACAAGTGTTCTAACAAATGAATTTTTCACTAAGGCTTGCAATGTCAAAAGTGTGAAATAAATAAAAGGAGTAAGTTTTAATTAAAAATATACATAACAGTAGAAAAATAAACAAGAAAGATGCCTTAATTGTTCAAGTCTTGATGGTTTGCCTTCTATTGGTTCAGACTTGCTTATCTGAGAAATTTTTATCGGCATCTGGCTGCACAAAAATAGATGTTTGCTAAATCAGGAGAATCTGTTCTTTCCACCCTTCTCTTTTGCTGTGCTTTGACTAGTTTGGATTCTTGGCTGACTCAGAAGTCTTAAGTACTTAGACAGTTTTGGGTAATTGTGTCTTTCCTTAGAGTAAATTGCATTGCATAGTCAGAGCTGGGCCATTCATGATATCATCTCAAAAACACCCATCTCTGTGTGTTATTTCAATGACGGATTTGAAGTCTTTCTTGGATTTGCAGCAAATAGATCTGTAAGAGAGATTTTTCCTGCTCAAGACAGTGCTTTTATTACTTGATGAAAGATACTAGGTCTTTGTCTGTATTGCTTTCTTCCACAGATGATCTAGAAGTGTTTTAAATTATACTACTTTTGCCCATGTTCTTTTTTTTGTATAGAATTAGTAACATAATTAGAAAATTGTCTTCTTTTTATATCCCTAGTATTGCTGGGAATTTACAGTACATAATTAGAAGGATGAATAAACACTTAAGAATAGTCCTGAAGATGCCTGGAGCTTCATGCACCTACTCATTCTGTTGGCAAACTGTGAGATGTTGCACCAGCTTGGTGCAGAGTTGGCAATGACTTTGAGGTCACTGGGTGTTGCCCATAAAGCAGAATGTTGCTCTTGTACTCTCCCAAGGAGACAAGTTCAACCACAGCCTCCCTTTTTGTGCACTTGGTAGCAGAAGCTTGTTTAAGTTGGACTGGGATAGTTTCCCTGGCTTGTTGGTAGTGCAGCAGTTTAGCTCTGTCTGGGTGAGGTGGGAGTTCATTCTACAGCATGATCCACAGCAGTTGATTTTTTGATAGTTGGTTTGGTGGGAGAGAAAATCCGTGGCTACAGTGAGCAAAGAGCAAGTCGGAGAGGAGATCCACTATCTTACTGGAGGTGCTAATAGTGTTTCTTTTTCAATGTCCCCATAACTGTTACTATTTCAGCTTTCAAATTCATAGAACATGAATGATGATAAACTTCTCTATCTGATAGCCAATTTCCTTTTTTAATATTACATCACAGTAGTTAAAGAGCGTTGTGAATTTTTAGTTTGTTACTACTTTGAAATCTGTATTCCTTTTCAGAGCTTTCTGCTTATTCTTTGTAATTTAATGGTCTTACACCAAAGATATTATTGTGTGCTCATTTCCATAATACAGACAAAGTTTATACAGATCAGTGGTTGTGTTAAAGGTGTCCAGGAGAAAGTTAAGGTGCCTGTAGGAGTCAAGTAAAATGGTTAAGGTGTCTTCTCCACTATTAGTAGATTAACTTATGCAGTGCTTTAATATTAAAATTTTCTCCAGTAAGAGAAGCTGGCTTTTCAGATCAGATTATGAATTTAGCACTTATTCTAGTTGAATTTGAAATTCAAATGATGTTTGTAATCCTTCTAAGAACTGCTCTGTTCTCTGTTTTTATCATGTTAACATAACTAGAACAAGTCATATAATTCAGCAACACCTGAGGACTTGAGAATTAACACTGCTTCTCTCTCTGCTTTCTATTTTTTTCTTCTTTGCTTTTGACTCTTTTTCCCCTTGTCATCACAAGAATGAGAGTGTGTGACATGCATGCATTGCTGCCTGTATACTTTAAATAGACAAGATGGCAGACACCAGCTTCTCAGGGGAATAGGGAGCAGTAAACAGTCTTCCATATAATTTAAGTTACTGAAAATACAAGGTTTAACTCTTCACTAGGCAGTAATCTCATACTCTTAACTAGAGACCCATCTGAGAGCAGCCACTGCAGAGGCCTGGAATTTGTTACAGCCTCATGTCGTAACGAAACTCGGCTCAGTAGAGTATTGCTCCACACAGTGACACTGGTTTTTGTTTGTTTGTTTTCTTTTTCATGCTATATCCTTACTCTTTACCTTCTAGGATGATTCTGCAGTGGTGCCGGAAGTAGATTTGTGTGTGGCTTTCTGTAGGACCTTCTGATATTCCAAGTCTTTGACGTGTTTTTTTTAGTATGCACTTATTGACATCTGTGGTGATACCTTTTATTGCTGTTAGAATTCTAAAAAAGTTTCTAAAAAAGTTTCTCATCGAAAACATATGCTTTGAATCCAGGGATGTGTCAGCATATGCAATATCCTTCAACATTTTTTTAGATAAACAGCAAGCTGAAATTAAACCCAAGGAAAATGCTTAAACCTGGGCCAATAGTACCTTTAACAAAGGGAGCATTTCCCTTTCAGTTTTTCAGTCACATTTCCTGTGTTCTTTTTTGATTAAGACGGTATTTTGTGTATAATGTGCTTAAGTTTTTTTACAATGGGTTTTCATCATTGAATGATTTACATTGATATAGATGCAAAGACTAAGGGACCTGAGGTGTAAATGCAGCTCTGCTAAATAGATGACTGTCAAAGCTGGAAATAGAATCTTCCTAAATTTCAGTTCAGAATTAAGTTAGTCACACTACATCTCCATTAAGAGAACATTTACATGCTACAGGGAAAAATAGGGCTTCTTTTTCATTAACAGCCGTTTGTGAAAGTTTCAGGGAAAATAATCAACTATTTATACATCAGCAGTACAATATCTGTCATTTTGGTCTGGGTTTTTTGGAGTTCTGTTACTGGCTATTTATTGTCCAGCTCCACTAACTGTTGCCAGTCAAGCAGCCAAGTTCAATGGATAGCTAAAGTTTCTTCAATGAAAACTAACATACTAAAGAACACCAGATACAATTTAAATGTATGAAGGCAGTGTGGACACTTTGGAAAAGAGGCATGAACAGAATCATTGAAATTGTCAGTGGGAGGCAATGTTTATTTTTTGGAGAAGAGCACCATTCTGAAAGATCTTCAGCACTTTAAAACTAAACACCTTATGAAAGTCTTTACTAGAAATATTCCCATGAGTCTTTAGGAACAGCTTCTTTTAAAGAAAAAAAGTCATGTTCCTCAGATGAGTAAGATCAGACAAGACCTTCAAGGAGGATGGATGGAAAAGCAAGGTAAAGGTTGGGCTATGGTGTTACAGGCAAGGCATCTGAGGTCTTTCACTGACCCATTCAAAAAACTCAGCATCTCTTCCAGCTTTTGATCCTGATGATCTGCTCATGCCTCTCATCCTGCCTGTCACAGATACTGTCCTTATGTATTTTAACTGTGTATTTCACTGTAATTTTCTTAGGAATGTTTTCTTTGCTATTCATCCTATTACAGACTTTTTCAGGAATTCATCCTTAGAGGATAATGATGCTGTATATTGCGTTTTGGCTTTCACTGGGATATATTCTGCACTTGCTGAAGCTTAAGTTCTGTATTTTTGTTCCAAGAGTCTGCAGATGATATTGTTGGTGTTAGGACTTTTATATTCCCTGTTGTATTTAATAGTTAATAGTACTGGTTGACCACTTGTTCTTAGTTCTGGTAGACTGGAAGATTTACTTCCTTCACTTATTCTGTCAAATAAAGCTTGTAAACATTGAATTTATTATATTAACTTTATTAAATAAATATTTAGTATTTATTATTTATTTTATTTATTTATATTTATTATTTATTTATATTTATATTTATTATTTATTTAATTATTATTTATTAAATAAATTGAAAGATAGTGTATAACTGAAAGTGTAATCTTGTAGATACATCATTGAGTTCGTCATATACAAAAAAGCTTGAAAAATCACAGAATACAGACTGTTTGCACAGTATCTAAGGCCTTGCTGAGGTTGATTATTTTTTTAAAGCATTTCAACGTGGTGCTTTATTGAATTTCAAGCACATAGAAATAAGTGCATGTAACTTAGCTGCAATAGATCTAACTGGAGGCCATGATAAAGCAAGCTTCAGCTGAATTCACTTGAAGTATGTATTACATGGCAGTATAGAAAAAGTATGTTGTGTTTGAAATAGCCAAAATTCATTTTTAAGCACTGGAATTGATCACAGATGCTTGGGAACAGTTCCGTGAAGGTGTAAAAGCTTTACTTAATCTTTGTATTGGTTTGCAAGCTGCTGTTACTCACGGGTGATTATAGATGGTTATTCTAACCATTGACTTTTCAGCTGAATATTGAAGGATCTGGTGCTGCAAATTTGAGTTTGATGGTGTCCAAAGTCTATAGGCAAAATGATAAAAATTGGGAATGGTGGATGCAGCATGAAGGCTGGGGAGAGATCCGTTCAGGCTGTTATGTCTTGTATTATGAAAAGTCAGAATATTGCTTTTGGTTAGAATGTACCCTTTGTTATACTGTACAGCTGCTGCACTCTCACAAGCAGAACAACTCCCATACATGGTTTTGATATGTTGATGTGTAGCAGTTTTATTGTAGTAAAGCTTCTTGTGAACATCCTAGTTTAGTATGTTAATGACTGGATTACACTGACTTTTAATAACAGTATTAGGAATAATAAAATGGAAAATATTTTAGTAACATAACTATTAGGAAAACTGAAATCAGTAGACTGTTAGAAAACAAATCTATTTCTGACTGGTTATTTCGGTTTTTTGTATCATCCAAACTTATGTTTCGGTCCTTTCAAGTTACATGTGATCTATGTAGGACTTAAATATAGAATAGTAATCTATCCTTGTGTATTTACAAATGGTGCCTCTTTGAAAATTAGTGAAAAATCTCCCTGAATATCTGCATTTTTTGCTTAAGTTTTAGCTGTACATATTTTGGACTCTTATGGATAATAAGGCTAACTGTTTAAGTTCTGGTTTTGCCTGTTTTTTTTAATAATTTTGAAATATTGAGTTTTGTCTATCTCTTTAAGTCTTCTTATTTTATAATTTGTAGGCCTCCAATAGTCAAGCATCGCCACAATCTGCTACCACACCAAGAATAGAAAGTACAACAGGAACTGCAATTGCTACCTCTTCAAGAACTCCTCCATCACTGAGTCTTCAGGGTCCCCTGTGTCCTCCTGTGTGTCCCCCAGTTCCATTAGAAGAATTGTCTCCAGACAGCATTGATGCACATACATTTGATTTTGAAACTATTGCCCATCCAAACTTGGAGCAAGTTCTTAAGCAAGGATCATTAGACTTGGATTCATTAGCAGAAAGTCCAGAATCTGACTTTATGTCAGCAGTAAATGAATTTGTAATAGAAGAAAATCCAGTATCTCCTAATGTAATAAGTGACCCACAAAGTCCAGAAATGATGGTGGAATCTCTTTATTCTTCAGTTATCAATGCAATAGACAGTAGACGTATGCAAGATACAATTTCTTGTGTAAAGGACGTTTCAGTAGAAAATGCATCCCTCAGTGCTTGTATGGAGAAATGTAAATTTATTGCCCAAGATTCAAAGGTACATTTAAGAGGTATAAAAGAAGATCTTTGCCACTTTAGAACACTTGTACAAAGAGAACAGTGTGACTTTTCTAATTCTTTAAAATGCACTTCGTTAGAAATAGTAAGTACTATTGAGAAAGTAAAACTTTCACTTGAAGAAACACTAAAAGATAAACATCAAAAAGAATTGCAGTCTTTGAAAAGTGAATATGAAACTAAAATTAATAAATTAGTGGAGGATAGTGAAGAAAGTAAAAAGAAGATTAAAAAGTTAAAAGGGGACTTATTAGGCCTTGAGGAAGTTCTTCAAAATAAGAATGATGAATTTGCAATCGTGAAAAATGAGAAAGAAGCTGTAGTTTGCCTTCAGAATGAAAAAGACCAGAAATTACTTGAATTGGAATGCCAAATGGAGACACAAAATTGTGAAATTAAGGAACTGAGACAGTCACGCGAGATAGTACTTGAAGACTTGAAAAAACTTCATGTTGAAAACAATGAAAAACTACAACTCCTGAGGGCAGAACTTGAGAGTTTGGAGCAAAGCCATTTAAAAGAACTGGAAAACAACCTACAAGCCAAGCATTTACAGGAATTTGAGAAGGTGCTAGCTGAGCACGAGGACTGTTTAGATAAATTAAAAAAAGAGAACCAGCATAGACTTGAACAAATGCAGGAATCTCATGCTGTAGTTATGCAAGAGAAACAAAAACAAGTAGAAGAGTTACAAATCAAGGTTTCAGATCTGTCTGATTTGAGGTGCAAATTAGAAGTTGAACTTGCCCTGAAAGAAGCAGAAACTGATGAAATGAAGCTTCTTTTGGAAGAAAGCAGAAACCAGCAACAAGAGACACTAAAATTTCAGATTGAGAAGGAAACTGAAAACTTAAAAAAGGAGATAGATAAATTAAACAATAAAATACAAATTAACAGTGATGAATATCAAGTGGGCCTGTCAGAACTAAGGACTCTCATGACGATTGAGAAAGATCAGTGCATTTCTGAGCTAGTAAACAGATATGAAGAAGAATCAAATTTGCTTAGAACTGAACTAAATAAAGTAACAATTCTTCATCAGAAAACTTCTGAGGCAGAAAAAAGACTTTCAGTGCAAATAACAGAACTACAAAGTAAGTTAGAGTTGGAAGTGAATGCCCTAGAAAAGGAAAAAACGGAAAAATTGTCCCTCTGTGAGCAGCAGGAAAAATATGAAGCTGTTATCCGCAAGCTTAAGGAAGAGAATGAACTGTTAGTATCTAACCAAGAACAAGACAGGCAGTTGCTCATTCAGAAGCTCAGTTGTGAAAAAGAGGATGCAGTACGAACTGCTTGTAAAGAGATTGAGTTACAGAGGAAAGCTGCTGAAAAAGGGCTTTTGGAAAAAATACAACAACTTGAGATGCAAGTAACTCAGAGGTACTGTAAGAATTGAGTTGCTGTGTTTTCTTAGTATATAAAAGTAATTTATGTGGTATATTTATAATGCACTATGCAGTAAGTTAATTTTCTGTGTATTTCTAATAGTGCTTATCTGGATTAGTTTCTATATTCACGTTTCAAATTGCTTCTATTTTATATGTAGTGATCTTCCTCTGTCTGTAAAGTATCTTATTTACAGACAGCAATGAAGGTTTTGTATTTGAGTCTTGTAATGTTATGTTGAAGGATTGTTTCCACAATAGCGTGTTGCTTGGAATTCCAGTTTTGATCTCAGCCTCCTCTTTGCCTTCCCATCCTTTGCTGTAGTATTAGCCCTCTGTGAGCATGCAGTGGATAGCTTTTAGGCTGATAATTTTCTTTTATTGGCTAACTATGCATTCTTGTTGGCCCTAATAGTGGCCTGAAAAATTGGGAAATATAGGATTGACTGAGAACTGTCCCACGGCCACCTGGACTTCCATTGACTTCAGCTGCCATCGTTATCTATCTGTTTGAGTTTTATAATGGGACACAACATCAACATCGTCATTTTGGGGAACGTCCTAACATTTTTCCATTGTTAATTTCTGCAGTGTTTTCCCTTGCCATAAATTACTAGACTTACTCTTTCTGACCTTTCATATCTGACCCGCTTACTATTTCATAATACCTGTCAGCAGAGTAGATGATAATGTAGTGGAGTGGAAATACTAGAATTTTTCTATGTGACTGCTGCTTAGAAAGTGTCCTATTTTGAAATGCTAGAATTTGTCATTTATATACTTAGTAGTATGAAGGAACGCAGTGGATAGATGTTGTTTGTACAATACCTAAATAGGGCATTTTTTCCTAAGTATTATGATATACCAAGTGTGTGAAATGGGAGAAGGCCAATAAAATGGACAGAATGGGCATAAAAGCCAGAAAAGTACTGCAGAACATGAATACAGAATTAAGTTAGCATTTAACTTTTGAATATCAATGTAATATTAAAAAAAAAAAGGAGAGGGGAGATGATGTAGAGTGCATGCAGAGTCCATCAGCTGTGCACAGTTGATTTACATAATGGAAGGGAAATCTGCATATCTGCTTCACTTCAATTATCTAGTTAAGCCTTATTACGTTAGGAATTTGATATGGAAACATATCTATCATTAAATGATATTGTATTAACGCTTATGTGTTGTATGTTAGTGTATGAGAAAATACATCAAGATAATATTATGCTTTTTAAATTAAGATAGGAATATAAAGAAATTAAGAATTGCTGTTCTTAATTGAACAAAGTATTATTTTAATGAAATATGATGAAAAGATAAAAACCCCTCATGTTCTTTTCCTTTTGTAGAGTTAATGCATCATAGAAGTTTTCAAAAACTTGACTCAGCAGGAAAAAGATGTAGCTATGTCATCAGATTTTAAAAATCCACTATCTACACTTAAATTTGAACAACTGATGACAGTTGTGTGTGTCATTATACGCATGGGATAAAAAAGACAGTAATGTATTTCAAAGAAATATTATCCACTTCAGTATAAAGAAGTGTTAGTAGCTTAAGTTCTGTCAAGTGATTTGATTTTTAGTGTGACATTAAAACATGGTTTGCCTCCTAAGGATTTTCTTTTTACCTTTCATCTGCTGTTAGGTTTATTTCTTTAGGAATAAAGACATACTGTGTTTTATCTCTAGGGGGCATATATGTTACGTGAATTTGTCTTAATATTTCAAAGTCATTGTCTAGCTTTTTGGGTTTTGAGTTTCTAAAATCCTAGTGTATGTCAGTAATTCTAGTTGGCTTGTTTATCAGTCATTATCAGTTAACTTGTAATGGTGGAAACCAGCTCTTATTTGGCATGTACCTATATGCATGTCAGATAATTGTCCTTAAGAGCAGTTTTATACTGGCTGACTGGAAGGCACAGACAGGGTGATGAATTATTAAATTTGATGTGAGTGTTGCACATGTATCAGAAGTTTAGGTTTTTAAACTTATATGAAAACTAACAAAAATATTTGTAAGTGACAAAGAAATGTTTGTGACCCATACGTTACAAACATAAGAAAATTTGGTTTGATTATAATGTGCCTGAAATTCAAGTGATCGTGGTTAGGAAAGATGCAAGGCATTTGTAACTCTCGTATTTTATCTTTCTAATGTATGTAGAAATGTGCTTTTAATATCTTGAAAACACTAAAAAAGAAGATAGATGATGTCACTGTTGCCATAGTTTTCAAGACCTTTTGCAGACCAAATACCTGATATAGTGAAGAAGTTTAAAAACTAGTAATGTATGTTAACATTATTTGCAGAATAACAATATCCTTTACTTGGCTCTTATTCGTGAATACTTAGTGGGCCAGGCAGCCTGTCTGAGAGGCAGATGGTACCTGCTTTGTTTTAGTACAACTAACAGCCTTGGGTTTAGACTGATGTATTAACTTGATGTATTAATACGGGAGTGAATGTGTTTGATTATAAAGTGCAGGCATGCCTTCTCTTTATAAGTCTCAGACAAACCCTGTGCTCCCTTAACTTGATGGGGAGAATTGGTGGCAAAACAGAGGTAGTCAAGCCTGTGCTAGATTGTATGGTACAGCAAAGACTGTAGAAATGGCTGGAGCCAATGATTTTATGGATGCCCAAACTCCAATCCAGTATGCAGCTGTCAGAATTTTAGTTTTCCTGCTTCCTCTGTGGTTAAATTTTCTTTCACATTTTCCGTGCTGAATGTTTCCGATGTCTCTGAGGTTCTGTAGCCCTGAGTCTTAAAAGAGAATCGTTGCATCATGAAGCAAGAATTCTTTGAGCATTTTTAGTATTAGGAGTTGTCAGTGTTACTATATTAGAACACGATGTTTTCATTTCAGCACAGCCTACCTAACATCAAGAGACCATACCTCAAGGGTGCTCTGACTTAAGGAAACCATCGGCACATGTGTATAGGTTGAGACTTAGATTTTGGGTAATTTTATTTAGATTATGTATAATTCTAGTGTTGGAGAATAATAGGAATTTAAAATAATAATTTTTCACAGAAGTTGCTCAACAAAGGGATTTGTCTGTCCCAGTGTTCTTTAGTGGTGTTTCTTGATAACTGAAGCCAAAACACAGGGGAGGGTAGTTAATGCTTTTGAGTTAGGCCAAATATTTTCCATCACTTACGTAATGTTGCCCGTTTTGAGAGCCATTTAAGGTCTTTTATCCTTCCTGCCTCAATGACTGTTGATGTTTTCCCTTTATGATCATTACGACTGTTCTCCAGATTCTGAAACCCAGAGTTTTAATTTTCATTATCTGGATTCCTTAGCATAAGATTTATTGCTGAATTGCTTTAATTATGTGAGAGTTCTGGAGGTGTTGCATTTTGACATACTGAGAGTCTTCAGGGAGTTGATATGTCACAGTTCTTCTTTGTACCACTTTCAAACATTCTCTTATGGTAGAAAAATGAAAACAAAAATCTCCCTGCTCAGCAAAGCTTCAGAATTTGAGCCAGCGTAGTACACAAAAAGCCCAGGAGTGAGAATTTGGTGGGATGTTCATGATTAAAAAGTAGCATTGAAGATTAGTAATGACTTAATTGGAATACAATATTTATTAGAACGCTTAAAAAAAAAAAAAGTCACAACAAGGAACCTTTGACTTCTGTGTGTTTTATTTTGTGTATTCTGGGACTCCGTACATGCTGCAAATATAAAGCCTAAACATTTTCTTTTAAGTCCTCCCACTGAATCATCTGCTGAATCAAGTTTGGTTGCTGAACTTCAAGAGAAGCTTCAGGAAGAAAAAATGAAGTTCTTGGAGCAACTTGAAGAACAAGAGAAAAGAAAGAATGAAGAAATGCAGAACATCAGAACTTCACTTACTGCAGAACAGCAGGTAAGGCTGATTCTTTTTATTAATTTTTTTTTATTCCCATTAGTTGTTTTCTTTTGCTGTTTTGAAGTTACGGAGGTGGATTTGTCTGGTGAGTTTTTTGTTATGTAACATTTAGTTTTACATTTAGCATTTAGTATTTGCAGTATTGCTTGGAACCAAGATATGATGTGTTAATGATAATCCAATACTTAAACATTAATAACCAAAGCAAAATAAAACCCCTAACCCTGCCACTTCTCCCCCCCCCAATAAACAAAAAAAACAACCAATCAAACAAAAGAACCCTAACCAACCAAAAAAACCAACAAAACCCACCTTAAATATCTGTGAACTGGGCAATCCAAATTGTCAATTAATTACAATTATCTGTTGAACTCGAAGAATAATACTGGTGAAGTGTAGTCTTAGTTAACAGTAGGAAATTTGTGGATGGCACAAAATTAATTACTCGAAACACTAATAAATTTGGAATGCTACTTAGTGGCCTTTAAACTTTATTAGCCTGGGCAGGTTATGTTTGAGGTTCAAAGCAAATGTTATTTTACTTAATAGGCATGCAACCACTAGGTACTCCACACCTTGATACAAAATCATATTGCACTGGTTTAATAATTTTATCTATGTCAACAAATGTTTTAATTTCAAAACATCTTGAATTTCTCAGATTTTGTAGATGAGTCTTCAGTTCTTAAATTAAATCTTTGTTCGTAACAACTATTATCTACAGCTTTTGTTGCATTTAAACACTAAGAAAGGATTTTCTGTTTTAAGCACCCCTACTTACTTCGGCTGTGGTAGGATCACATAAGGACAAAGAGACAGTGTAGTGATCAGGCGGCTTGGTGAATGAATGTTATGAGTCACTTGGTGCAGAGAGCAGAAAATCGCAGACAGTTATAAAGGAAGAAATAGCTTTGAAATTTTGGGACTGCAGACATTAATACTGAAGTGGCCCTTGCGTAGAAAATCTAGTAGGAATATTTCTTGCATTACATTAGTAATTGTAAGATATGGTTTTATATCAGAATATGTCTTAATGTGCCATTTTCCTCATTATCTAATGATGTTCTTTATTGGTGTAGCAGAGCATGGAAGGAAAGATTCTGAGGTGTTAACAGCAAATTCCAGGGAAAGATGGAACCTTTTATTGAGGGGAAAAAAAAACAACCAACCAACTTACAACAACAAAAACTAACAGACGCCCTCAAGAAACCCCATAAAAATGATGTATTAGTCACTGCTGAGAGTTTACTGTACTGGCTTTGCTGATCACTGAATATTCTGGGTTTTTAACCTCACCCTTGATATAATTTTTTTCCTTAGTAAATTTATCTTAGAGGTGTTACTTAAGCAAGCAGGTGGTATGTCAGAGTTTTGTTGTACAGACATATACCAAAGGCCACTGTGCACTATGTAAGGTGTGTAGCCTGCCTAATAGCTTCCATTTTGAGAGAGAGTTGATAGGCGTAGCTCAATACAATCTTAAAATTCACCAAAATATGAAAATGTAATTCAAAATAATCTTTTAACTGATGGTTGGTGGTAGCTTGTCATTCTTCAGCATAGACTTAAGAGTAGGAAGGGTTAATTGTTAGTAGAGGGATTGAAGCAACCGAAAGATTTGTCAGATTTGTATTGAAGGATACTATAGCCTCTTATGTTCAATTGCTGCAGCTGTCAGCCAGGATTCCTTTATGACTTCTACATTAATTAATTGTTCTCTGAGGAACTAATGTGCAACTTGAAATTTATTTTTAATTCAGGTTCTAGTTTAATGATAGTTTTCTTTTTTATTACATGTAACATATCTTGATGCAGTGCAGATTTGTCTTAATAACCTGATTAATCTCTAAAGTAATCTTTTAATATAAAATATGCCACCTTTGCACATTAAGTGGAATATAAAGCATTGTATTAAAAAAGACAGAAAAATACTATTTTTTATATGATGATTTTGTATAATTGTACTTACATGTGTTTATTGCGCTAAAAAAAAGACATGATATAAATTGTTACAGAGAAACCTCAGAACAAAATGTGCAGACGTGTTATCTCTTCACCAAAGAAATATGTAAATAAGTTTAATTCCTTTTTTAATTATAAACTGAAATATGTGATATGATTTGCATTTCATTTATACAGTACATTTCTTATTTCAGTAATACTTCTTTTTGTTTTCAGACTAACTTTAACACTGTTCTGGCAAGAGAGAAAATGAAAAAAGAAAATATAATTAATGATCTTAGCGACAGATTAAAAATGCTTACACAACAGCAGGAAAAAGATAAGGGTAAGCAAACTTATGAAAAAGTAATCATCTCTTCTTGCAGGACAATTCACTGCGGACTGATTTTCATCCTTAGTTCTGCTGTTATTAAAAGAATTTTTATTTACTCATGTCATAGATTTGATAGAAACACTTTCTGAAGATCGAGCTCGCTTACTTGAAGAGAAGAAGAAACTTGAAGAAGAAGTTAATAAACTGAGAAGTAGTAATTTTTCTCCATCAACCTATTCAGCAGCAGCTTCAGAAGTTTGTGGAGCCTGTGCAGCTGATTTTCCCACTGACACAGAAAGATTAGTTTCCGACATTGCCGCTGAAGGGAGAATGGACTCCACAATGGAAACCAGTATGATGGCTGTGCAGTAAGTATGAGACATTGTAGTAGAAATACACAAAGCATGCTGTCCTTTAAATGTTTGCTGTTGGGTTTTGTGTAGTTCAAATGAGCATGTTTGACACTCCTAGTGCTTTTGTGCTTGTTAAAAATGTTCTTTTAAATGTACACATAGAATTAATTGTCATGTCACAATCATCAGAATTGTGTAAGTTTGATGGTTTAGAAGTATGCAACTTGAAGGTGAAACTTGTCTCCACATTTATGACATAACAAAATAGATCTAAATATATGAAATTCAAGTCCAACAGAACAATTGTAATAGGGAATGAGCTGGGTGGATGCATGTTACTGGCATATCTCTTCAACAGTGGCTGGCTCTCATTTAGAAACACACAAAAAATCCTTTTCTGTAAGATAGCATAATGAGATTCTTGATAAAGGGCAAGGGGCAATAGGTGTGCCTGGTAGAAATTAGGCTGAATCCTCAGGATTTCAAACAAGTAATGGTACCCTTGATAGGTTGATGTTTTGTATTATTGGAGAGAAGGACAGTTATTCAGCATCTCTTTGTATAACCTCTGAATCATCAATATTGTCAGCTGTGATGTACTGCTGACTTGCTGGAAGACAGTATTGGGACAGGGAAAAAACTTTGCAATCTTTTAAACCCCTACTTGATGAAAACAGCTAGGACATACAGATTATTTCAAACTAAACTTTTCTTTTAAGAAATGAAAGTACACTATAGTAGTGTGCTTCGTTACTTGCTTATAATGCCTTGCCTAGTAAGTCAGAATCTACACGTGAAGCTAGTAGACTGGGATCTGGTCTTAACATGTGACTGTAAAGTCTTCTGAACTTAAAGAGATCTGATTGCTACAAAGGTGTCCTGTTGGTTGTTGTCAAGACTCTAGCCTACTGCAGATGCATTTTTCTGTTTTTTAAATACTGACTTGCATGAAAATGTACATTGCGTTCAGAGCCTTGATTCTTGCACTGTATGTGCCTAAAGTAATTTAAGTATTGTTGAGCTGTAGAGATTCTGATGCTCCAAAAGGAGGTGTGGTGATGCATGCAAAAATACTATTTTCTGCATTTTCCTAACAATTTTTGTAAATTTCTCTGAAGTGTAGAATGTTAAGTTTAAAAAAATTGTACTAAAATGAACGCTATCCATTACATGTGCTTTCTGTCTAGAATAAGACAAAATGAATACCATGTGGTACGTGTGCATTCAAATAGTACTTATTACTAGATGGTACTAAGCTGTTATCATGCTTAGTGCAGAAGGAGAATCCATTCAGAAGAGATTATTGGGAGAGAATTCATGCAAAAAGGGTGAAGAAGTTTTGTCCAAGGCAATATTTTTATCCAAGGCATTTATATTTTAACTCCATATAGAAAGTGGGGAAAACTAGAAAAAAAATAAAAATAGTCAGTGTGAGTATGTTTCTGCTATAGCGGAAAGTAAAAAAAAAAAACTGAAATACTCACCACTTGGTATTTTTGATTATTTCATAAGAACTGTTCTTCATGCTAACCCTTTCTGCCTGCTTCTGGTGGAAGATTGCGTTACTTTGATTCTCTTGTACTAGGAATACTCATTTTAGGGTAGTTTCCTACCATAGCTAAGTAAATTTGGGTTTGAACTGGAAGTCATGTGTATAAATTAGTAGTTACATGGAAAGTTATATGCTTTTACATCTGCAATAGTTTTTTAATATACTCATAATATATTAGTTATGATTGCATTGTCAGGTTTACTCTTTTCTCCTCATCCTCAAATGGACTTTCTCCTTTGTGATATTGATAAATATCACATGTGGTGTCATGGTACCCTGAATAAACAGCAAGCCTGCTTTGTTCTTGTTACCTTAGTGCAATGAGGTAGATATCATCTTATTTTAAATATAATACAGGTTCATGAGCTTTTATTTCTGTCTTTTTTCTGACATTTTTCAAAATATATGTCTGATTTATGCTTCAGAACTGTATAGTGCAAGATTGTATTCATTTGCATGGGAGAAAAAGCTTAGAATGCTGGATTATTCATTATACCCCTAACATGATGAAAGGTTTCTCTTTGCTCATTAAGAACATTTACCTAAGAAATTGGCCACATCTTTGAATCACCCACTTGATACAGCTTCTGTATATTTACTGTTGTTGAAAAGAAAGCAAAATAACTGACCTTAAGCTCCTGATTGCTACTCATTTATGTAGGATCTTAGTGAAGATCATTAAGCAGCTGCAACCTTGCATTTTCTCACTTTTGTGCCACTAGCTTTTTGAACAATCCCAGATTCCATAGCACCATAGAATGGTTTGGGCCTGAAGGGACCTTAAAGATCTAGTTCCAGAGCTCGCTGTCATGGACAAGAACACCTTCCATAGATCAGGTTTCTAAACTCATCCTACCTGGTCTGGAACACCTCCAGGGATGGGGCTTCCATAGTGTCCCTGGGCCACCTGTTTCAGTGCCTCACCACCCTCACAGTAAAATATTTCTTCCTACTATGTAATATAGTCTAGCCTTTCAGCTTAAAACTGTTACCTGCTCATCCTATCAGTACATTCCCTGATAAAGAGCCCCTCCCCAGCTTTCCCTGTAGGCCCCCTGCAAGTACTGGAAGGCTGCTATAAAGTCTTCACGGACCTTTCTCTTCTCTAGTTTAAACAAGCCCAATTCTCTCAGCCCGTGCTGCTTACATGGGAGGTGCTTCAGCCCTCGGATCACCTCTGTGGCCCTCCTCTGGACTCACTCCCAACAGATCCATACCCTTCCTGTGCTATTTACCTCTCATGGAATTAATGAACCTGACTTGCAAACACACCAGTGGAATGAGGTTTTGCCAGAGAAGCAAAAGGAGATTTGTTGGATATACTTACATTCACTTCAGATGGTGCCCATCACAATTAATGCTGCCTAACCCAGAATAATATACCCACTACTCTAAATAACTTTTTGGAAGCAAGGTTGAAAAGAGTTGGTGCTTACCAAACTAAACTTGCACTGGTGATCAATAAAACACTGGAATACCCTAACTTTAGAAGGAGAACTATTTCTTACAGTAATCATTCTAGTCCTGAGCTCTTGAGGCAGGTTTAAAAAAATTACTTGAGTAGACAAATATGAGAAGAAAAATTGTTGGCTGAGTGAACTAAAACTCAGGTATTAAATAGGCAGAAATTATTGCACCTTTCTGACCTCTTCCTATTGCGAGAGCTAAACAGCCTTTTAACTGAAATGAAATAATAAATAACCTGGCTTAATTATAATATGTTAGTTCTGCTTGGCATTTTGCTTAGATTTATGGCATGTTTTGTGAGACTGGTTGAATGGACTATACGTCTGAAAACTTGTCCATTTTTTTCCTAACCAAATCAGTTTGGACTACAAAATGTTAGTTCTTCCTTATTAACCTGCCTTTGAAAATATATTTTAATTGTATTGGGAATTATTTTGTGTTCTCAGGAAATTTCTTAATAGGACGTTAGAATTATCTTACTGTACCCCAGCACTCAGTTTATTTCACAGATAAACGAAGACAATTAGCAAGTTCACATTAGTGTCTCTACTAGAGAGTCCCAGGCGCAGAGCCTTTGAACTACAAAGATAAGGAAAATATGACATTGTACAGCTGAACCGCAATATGAAGGGTTAACCACTGAAGCGTTTAGAGCTGTCTTTCATCCTGGTGCTTTGAAAATAATGCAAAGTATACAGAAATGGCCCAATGTAACTTTAGAAAATAATCAATGACTGGGGAGAGAAAAAAAATAAAAATAAAAAAGAGGGGACAGAATCCCTTTTAAACCTGCCAGAAATGTCAATGCTGATTCTTAAGGTATTTCTGTGCTGTTTCCTCTGTGCTAGCAAATACATGGTACTCACCACTGAGTAAAGACTGGGAGTGGGGGAAGATAATTATGGATCATGAAAAAAAAGAATTAACCTATCCCTTTTCTTCTTTTTCTTTTAGTGAGAATGTTCATATGTCTGAAGAAAAACAGAGGATAATATTGTTAGAAAGAGTGAGTAGATTGTTTGTGAGATTAAGCATTACAACTAGGTATTATAAATACTTCGGTGAAGTTGTGCTGTGGTCAATTATATACTCTGATGCAGTATATTAACTTAAAGGCTTACAAATATCATTCCACGGAATGGTTTTTCATTGTGCTCATCTCAGATCAGTATTTATTGAAGTAATCCCAAAGAAGTATTAATACGTTATTCTTATTCTTGGCCTAGCTCGAAGTTTATTCTGTTTATGTAGGCTTCAGTATGACTGAGTCAGGTGTAATATTTCTTTTTACAAGTGATAGATCATTGATCTAGCAAAACTGGTTTTGATTACTTGTTCAAATAAAGGCATCCAAAGCAGCAGGGCAGGAATCAAGATTGATTTACCTGTTTCTACTGAAAATAGGTACGTTTTCATCTTAGGTTGCTGTGGGTTAGATAGTTTTAATTCTAAATGGGGTACATTATGATCTTGACAGTATACCCTTGTGAAAAGTGAAGTAACACTTGTGAATGTGCTTAGAACTACAGTTTCCTGAAGTAATCATCATGGTCTTACAGGCTAGAATTCCAAGTTTGTACTTCAACCCCCTGCTTCTCCAAAATACATACATTAAATTTTCACTTCTGTTACAGCTTCTATTTTGAGCATTGCTTTCGGTGAACCTTGTTGGTGAAATGGAAGTTATTCTTTATAAAATGCTAGATTAACCCTTAGTAATCATGCTGGAATTGTTTAGATTCTAGTAGTTTTGAACTATCCAGTTGTATCTAACTCCGTTCCAGTTGCTTTTTCCTTGCCTTTTCAAAGTTGACGTTTATAAAACAGCACCAAAAAAAATCTTTAGCTTTCAGCTTTGTAGGATCACTTAGACTAAAAATATGTGGTCAGTTAGAGAACATGATTTTTTTTCTGTTAATGGATTGTGGCACTGCATGATGGAAGTGACTGGATGTTTCTGACTAGCAGCTCTTCCATGCTTTATTCTGTCATCAGCTTACAAAGCAGTTATCACAGACAGAAGATATAGTAATATATCACAATTCTTCTGCTTTTCTGTCAGTAAAATGGTATTCTAACTTAAGGATAAGCATAGAGATAAGCTTAGCAGGTTTTGTAGCATTGTGGTAATTGCTAAAATTAAATTTTCTTTTTTTAATGTATTCAAAAGATATTTTGATATTGTTTGACAGCCTAAAGCTGTAGTAAATATTTCTATTGTACAAGTAGTCTGGCTCTGGTCATATAAACTTTGTTAAAATGTTTGTAAGGTGTATTAACCAGATAAGATTTTCTTTCAGACTTTGCAGTTAAAAGAAGAGGAAAATAAGAGATTAAATCAGAGATTGGTAGGTATTTGTGCAATGCATGCTTTAAGTCTCATGAAAAAATAAGAAAAGCTTACAAATGTTAAGTTTTTTAAAATCTAAAAATGTATTTTCATTAACTTAAAAGATGTTTTAAATGTTAAGACAAGTGGCAAATAGGTAACTTGATAACCTTTCAGAGGTACCTGAACTTAGCCTTCTTATGGGAAAGACCTACATGACTGGAGAGAAAGTGACTTCTTCCCAAAGAACACAGACCATCAGTTCAGCATCCAGGATTTAATTGCAATAAGATGTTTAACCTCCAGTGTTTTATCATCAACCTTTTTAGAATGCCAGTGGCTTCTGTGTGAGAGAGCACAGCTCTGTCATAGGTCTTCTGTACTCTCAGAACAAATCCTCACTGGCACTGACCTGGAAAGCTCTTCTTAGTTTTAAATAATGTCAGAGAAGTAAGAAATTTTGCAAGAAATTTTGCAAGAAATGCAAGAAATTTTGTAATCAAAGGTAGCTATTAAGAAAACAAACAAAACACCCCACCAAAACAAAACAACAAAACCTGCTACAGAACAGAATGTGCTGGTTTCTTGAGTGAATATAAGATCTCAAAGGATAGACACTGTTTGAAATAATAAATTATTTACCTTAACCATATCGTTACCTGCAATGTACATTTCATCATAGCTTGCCAATGCTGGATAACTTTTCTCTGTTTTATAGATGTCCCAGAGCATGTCATCGGTATCTTCAAGACATTCTGAAAAAATAGCAATTAGAGAGTAAGTGCATGTTAACTTCCATATGAACAGATAGATATGCCTTCAGTAATAAGTATATAGCTAAAAGAATGTCACAGTTCTTCTGTTGTTGCGCTGTGCTGAAAAGGTATATAGATCATATCTATAGTTTATCCATCAGTTACTGAACTGTCCCGGTTGGCATAAACTTTTTAAACCATAAGTATTGTTGAAAAACAATAATATAAAATTAAAAAAATAATATATTGTTGGGTACTTGTGTTTATATTTTATATTAAGTGTCAATTCTTTTGAAAAATATGAGCTGATGGATGTAGAACATTTGAAAAACGCTTTTTTAGAAGTAGTGTTTTGTTGACTTCAGAAAATAGCAAATGAATTGACGTAATAAGTAGAAATGTCTGTGCTGCTGTTCAACTGAGTCTTAGTTTGTGCAGTATATGGGAGAAAATAGTAGTGTAAATAATGTGGTTTTACACTTACGTGCTTTTTTATAGTTAAGTTCCTTGATTTTTATTTTCCAGTTTTCAGGTTGGTGATTTGGTTCTCATTATCTTGGATGAAAGACATGACAACTATGTACTATTTACTGTTAGTCCAACCTTGTATTTCTTGCACTCGGAATCTCTTGCTGCACTGGATCTCAAACCAGGTGAGTGTGGTAAGTGTCAGATTAATTCCAATTATTATCTCCTACTATAAATAACACTTAACTTTCTGATGCTTAGTAAGTGTTTTTTTTATAAATGTGTGATAAATGAGAAGCATGTAATATAAATAGCTGTCAATTATCTTTGTAGCTTTTGCTATTTGTTTTGATGCTAAACATTTTTTCCAAGCAGAACATTCTAAATAAAACATATAGAAGTTAGAAAAATAGGGACAAATATTTGCATCTTCAAATTAAGTTGTAAAATAAAAAAACAAACAAACAAAAAATACACAGAGGATGTTAACAAGTGAAAACATTCCTGTCAGGTAATAATCAAAGGTATTATTCATACTGTTCAGTAACATGAAAAATAATGTCTAATTGTGAAGGTCTGCGGCCTGTTTTTATATGGATTCATGTTTTCAGTGTTGTCTTTCAGGAAAGTACAAAACTTAAGGGGAATATTTCTGTCAGAACTGCATGTTCTGTTATTATTTTTTAATACATGATTTTTATGGTAGTCTTTGGATAGAATTTTTTCTCTCTGTAGCTCACCTTCTGCAAAGTGACAGGAATTTATGAACCCAAGTACATGTCTGAAATTACAATGTAGATGAATTTATGTGGGGATTTGCAAGCAATGTTTTTGTTCATACAGCTTTTCCACCTAATTTAAGTGTCGTTTAGAAGGACTCCTAAGTTTCTAGAGAATAGTTTTTGTATGTTTTGCTTATGCTCAGATTGAGAATCATAGAATCACCAGGTTGGAAAGGACCCACCGGATCATAGAGTCCAACCATTCCTAACACTCCCTAAACCATGGCTCTAAGCGCTTCATCCACACGTTCCTTAAACACCTCCAGGGAAGGTGACAATGAGGTCACATTTTACTTTTTCCTCCCTTTAATCTTCATGTTATTTTTTGGCAGCCCTGTAAACATAGTTTTAATTAAAGTATTAATCTTTTTTTAAATGAGGAAAACCAGCAAAGCTTTACACTAAACTGTACTACATGAAATACATTCATGTTAGTGTCTTTATCACATGTGGTATCACAGTTAGATCTGCAGTCTTCAAAAATATGTTCAATGGATTAATCACACGAGATTCTGTAAGGAAGACACCTATGCTGTTTGTTCAAAGTGAAGCACTTGTTCTTCCCAACAAAATGGCAAACATATCCGTGCCCCCGACTTTGCAGAGCTGTCTAAGAATGTGCATCAAGAGGAAATTTTGCATTAATTCTAAGTTACCAGTAGAAGTTTCTATGTTATTTTCTTTTCAGAAGCCGTCACCTAATGTTCAATGAGCAGACTTGTCAATTTCAGTTATGAGAAATATGATGTTTCTTAACTGTGTGGTCTCCAGAAGACCACCAAGCTATAAATGAATTCTGAGACTGCAAGACATATGGGAAGAACACATCTTATTTACAGATGTATTACATTCTGAATTGTGGCATTAGTAGTGCATACATAATGATGTGAAACTGTTGTTTTAAATATAGAAGGTAAAAGCCATGTCAGTTTGTGTATTACGCTTGAGTATACAATTCATTGACCCGTCTGTTTTCAAATGGACTTAGCTTGCTCTATTCCTTACCACTTGCTAACCAAAGTTAGTCTCAAATTTGAGGCAACTGAACATAAACACAAAGACTTAACTATTTGCTTTAGGAATACATTTGTGTCTAGGTCAGTACTTCAGGAAACCATGTCTTGATTCTGTTTCTTCATCAGAGAAGTGGGGAAAATGCAACCAGAACGCTAGTGTTATTTGTGATAGATTACAATTGGTGTGAACTTGGGTATCGCAAAGTATTGTTTTAAGGGTTGCTAAAACGTTGCATCTAAATCTGATCTTTTGTACCAACTTGTAAATATAAAGTTAATTCTTCACCTACGGTGTTAAGTATCAAGTATGTAGGCTGTTGTAGGTTGTCTGTGCCTACATTAAGAGCACATAGAATGCTCACATCACTAACAGGTTGAGGACTGCATGATATCTGTGTTGTCCCTTATTGTTGGGATATGGAAGTTTTCATCCAGCAAATGTAAAGGAAAAAAACCTACATCTTCCTTGCTATCTTTGTTAGATCAGTGAAGTCTGTCAGCCAAGCAAATTCAAAGCAACTTAAGGTTTTTTGTAATTTAAATATCACTTGTAGAGTATTCAGATATGAATACTTTGAACTTATTTGTAGAGTGTGGAGTAGAATAGAATCTGCTTCATCTTCAATAGCCAAATTAATCTTGAAGGGCAAGATTGAAATTCAAATGCTCGTTCTTGAGTGACTCATGTTCTAGTCACTAGTATACTGTATCTCATAAATAGTCATGCTTAGAAAAGCATTGATTTTAGAATTATACAGAGCATATGTGAGCTGTTTCTTCCATTTGTTTTGATGTTTTCGTCATGCAAATATTAGTGATAGTTGTAAAAGAGCAAAGCAAGTTAAATGGATGTAATTTCTTGGAATACAAGTCAAATATGCATTTCTTCACTGTTACAGAAATAGATGCAAGCTGAACGTTTATTTATGCCTACTGTTGGTCTTTTGACCTGTCAGTTTTTTATGGAGTTTATTTTCCTCCTTTCTGAATAGTGTCAGGTACTCTCAGGAGACTGCAACCAAAACTAGCAGACTTTTAGGACTTGAAAATTATTATTTATGAGTAACTAATTTCCATCACTAATACATCTAATACAGAAAAATAAGTAAATGTTTCAGTAAGGGCAGTAATAATAGTCAAGTACAGAAGACTACCTATCCTTTCAAATAGTTCAAGAAATTCTCACCAAAAGGTCAAGCTGTGTTACTAGAGTAATTTTGAATCATTGAATGAATTTCAGTTTTGATTTTGGTTTTATTTTCTCTAATGTTAACTTTTAAAACAAAATTTAAACTGAAAAATCAAATTATTTTGTTTGAAAATGCCAGTGACTGGTCTTGACATCTGAACTTATTTAATTTTTTTAAAAAAAATTAAAAATTTTTTGAAGAATTTCTGCTTCCAGTGAGATTATTGTAGCAAACAGTCTTTAGCCATATTGAATGCAATATCCTATTACCTGTAGTTGATTATCCAAAATAATAAATACATTGTCTCTTTAGCTTCAGGTGCATCTAGGAGACCTTGGGTGCTAGGAAAAGTGATGGAAAAGGAGTACTGTCAGGCAAAAAAGGTAAGTAAATAGGAAAGGAAAATTATCTGATAAAATCAGTAGAGAAGAAAATCTGATTTAATGTTTGTAACAGTTGTGAAAAGTAGTCTCTGCGTAATACGGGAGATGAAAATTATCCTAGGTTCTGTTGTTCCTGCTCTGCTTTTAGTCAGTGAATAGCAAGAGAAGGGAAACTAAAAAATAAGAGTAAATGAGCAGTGGCTTGGATAGTTGTATGCATGCTGTTCAGAACCTAGGCAGACTCCAAAGGGTCTTGTAAATGCTGAGAAGTGGGAATGAGTTTCTGCTTAAAAGTAAAAAAAACGAAAGAATAATCCCACATTTCTAATGTAATTATTTTTTATTTTTTTTTAGGCACAAAACAGATTTAAAGTTCCTTTGGGTACAAAATTCTACAGAGTGAAAGCAGTACCATGGAACAAGAAAGTATAACACAATAAAATTTTAGTTCATTCTGTCTCCATTCTTTTTGACTTGTCCTTCAGTGCTCGTTCATTGCTCCAAATACCAGGCCATCTTTTTATACCGAGGTCATGTGACAAGGGACGTCATTGATGTACTGCTTTTACTTTTTAACAGGTCACATTTTAGAAACGAGGATTTCATCAAAAACTCTGGCCCTAACTGTTCCAATTTTTTTACCCAGATAACTTTAGGAGTGTGGACCAAATGAGTTCATTTTCTCAAAGGGCAACCACATGAAACATGGTTTGTTAGCCATGTTAATTGCCTGTTAAATATTCATTAGCTTGTATTTAGATGTTAAATGTTAGTTACCATTATTACCAGCATATGTCCTTTTGTGAAATCATTATCAAAGTACTTGCACTCTTTAACAGATTCTTTACATGTGTAAAATTCATCAACTATTTAAAGAGGAGTGTTCATTGCATGCAGATAATCATATAATTTTTCTTCAACATGTTTGCCTCAGTAGATGAATAAAAATAACTACTGCAACTTGTTTCATTACATGAAAATGCTCTTTAATGTTAAAAAAACCCTTTGTCATTTGATAGACTGATTTTGAAAATCAGTCACAGTTAGATCTGCAATCTTCAAAAGCACTTTCGATGGATTGATCACACAGATTCTGAAGGGAAGACACCTGTGCAGTTTGTTCAAAGTGAAGCACTTGTTCTTCCCAACAAAGCAGAAATCTTGTATTAATCTATTTAGAAAAATCATATTGATGAAATTGTATTTCATGGTTGAGTTTCAGGAAAAAACTCATTGTACATTAACCATACAAGAGTCATTTAAGTAACAAATTATTGTAATTGTAAAAGACATGTAGAATTTTAAAACAATAAAGATTTGAATCTGTATGTGTTTGTATTTGTGTGCCTTTTAAACACTATCTATAATATTTGTTTCATGGTAATCTGTTGCAGCGTGTCTCTGATCCCTCCAGCGGTCTCATTACGTAGCAATACCTAATTATTAATACTCAGTTATTAATACTCAGTGCCATTCAGGAATTACAAGAGTTACCCTGTAATGATAAAAAAGAAATTAAGTGGAAAGGCATTAATTTTGTCAACATGTTAAACAGATAAATGACACTTGAAAATAATTATACTGGCTACATCTTAAAAATATAGTCTTTCTTTTATTTTTTTAATAACAGTATAAAAATATACTTAAATAGGTAGCAAATAGAAAGTAAGTCTAGGACTTAATTCATAGTTACTCAATTGTGATTTATCTTCAGTGGGTGTGGAGTGGAGAAGAGATAAGAAATGGTCAGATGAAAATGTCAGTGCTCCTGCCCATATGGTGCAAATTATATTCTCCTAGAGTAACCACTCCACTTGAATACCCTGAAACTTCTGTATGTGCTTTATTTAAAATTTTGTTTTGTAGTAAGTTTAAATTCAGATTTTTATGACATTCATGGGCTTGTAATTGTATCACACCTTTTATGAAATAAATCAAAGAATACTCTCTCTGGAAAACAGAATGTCATTTTGTCAAGTTACATTCTTATCTAATTGTTAAATTTGCTAGTTGGTATACTGAATTTTTAGAACTAATTATTAAATAATGTGCCTTTTCTTTAAGAATGATATTACCCTAGTTGAGTACTGCCCAGTGTCAAATATGTGAATAACACAAATCTATGGAACAGGTTTAAACTAAAAGAAAAAGAAATTGCAATGCAATATTTTTATCACTGTATTTTTGATCTTCAACTAAATGGGAATTTACTTTTGTGTGTGGTTTGGTGCTGTTTTGCTCCTTGAGTCCAGTGAGTCACAAGTGGCTTACGAAGGTGCATGTGTAGAATGATTTGTGCTTTCTAATATACCAAGTGTTTAGAAGCCTTGATGTCTTTGCCCCACTGACAAAACTTTCCCAGCCTCAGATAATCTCCCTACTGCTATGAATATTACTTGTCCTTCTGGGACTAGTTATCTCCCAGAAGCCACCAGGCTTAGCGAAGAGGAACACACTCCTTCCGTTTCTGGGAGGACAGTTAATCCGTGAGTAGCAGCAGTGGATCTGCGTAGCAACATGCGATCTAGCACTGCAACATAAGACCCCACTCTTCTGTTATTGGAGTTTACTTCAAAGATAAGTAAAAGGACTCCCAGCATTTTCTCCACAAAGGATTCGTTTATGAAGTTCTTTCAAATCTGATAAACCTCTGGATTTGATAATGGCCCTACATACTGTGCGCCTACAAGTAGCACTCCTTTTTGCGCATAGAAAAAATGTTTTTCCAATACTCTAATCTCATTAAGTGCTGAGGCTTGTGTGTCTTGCTACTCTGTGTGGATGACATACCATGAAGTTTGTTGATGGCTCTGGGATGGTGTCCTGAGCGCCTAAGTTGAGGTGAGTACAGAATTCCATGCTGGGAATTAAAAAAAGCCCTAAAAAATATCTGAACTTTCTAGTTTATTTATTGTTGCCCGCATTAAAAAAAATACACACACACATATACGTGTGGAAAAGCTTATGTGGACAGGAGCAGTGATGATTTATGATGCTGGGACAGTTGGCTTGATTTCTAGCTTAGGATGTAGAAAGGCATGACTGACATTTATATAACTCAAAACACTTTGAGAAATATATAAAAGTGAACTTGTGAAGCACCTAAATAAATTGATTAAAATAAAGTACTGTAATGCAAACTATGAGGGATGAAAAAGTCCTTCCCTGCTGATATCTGCCACTTAAAAGAATACCAGGATGTATCTGTTATTGTTACATGACATCATATTTTTAAAATACAAACAACTAGCAATGGCTTTAGTTTTTATGAATATTTATCATGTGTTTCATTTTATCTTTATGTATATTCAAAATGAAAATTCTGTCAAACAAACTCTGAACATATCCAGTAATGATTCTGAACAGTCATTGAAAAAAATGTAGTTTACATATTTTTGGTATGTCACAGACTTACTAGTTCTTGAAACTATGTTTGTTATGCGCCACCTATGTGTTTCATCTTGCTCCATAATAAAACTTTGTATATAGCTATATAATTTGGATGAGGAGTGCGTATTCAGAAGGGATGAGGGGAAGATGGAGGATCAATGTAATGATATGAGAGTTCTCTAATTCTTTTGTGCAAATGGATGTTGGAAACATACAATTACTAGAACACTCTCGTGCTACCGCTAATATGTTTATTCCATAAGTCTGTCTTTAAACAAAGTTTTGAAGTGCTAAAAGGAACATGAATGGTAGAGAAAGTTGTTTGAAAGCAAATGTTACCCTGCAGACATAACACAAAAAGTATGTGATAATTTAAAAGGAATTTGATTTTTTTTCCTAATGTTTTTGGAAGGCTATATTTTTACACTGCAGTAGGTCTCTAGTCAGGAGCTTGTGCTGTTTAGAATTCAGCTATGGTTCATTTGAATCTTAAGATGGTCTATGAGTAGGACCAGATTACACTTTTAAGTATACAGTTTTCCCTAAATATACTTGTCATTACATATGCTGCATAGCAAGAGTGGAAAGTCTAACCTCTACTCTGCAAAATGACTCTGTGCCTTTTTGCAGCCCAAGTTTTATCCATGACCTAATATTTCATCCTTTCTTGCTTTATGGAGTTTTAGCTAGAGCCAGATTGGTTGTAAATAGTTATAGCAAAAACTTAATAGTACTTTACAGTGGTAATTCATTCCTATACATTTTTTTCATTAAGAAATTGTAGCATGGAGAATTATTTCAGTGCTAAATAGATCATTCTAGAAATGGATCATTTGCCATACGAGAGCTCTATTCCCTCTTCAAGCTACGTTTGCTTATTAAATGTGAGCTGTGTGGCATTTTAAGGTCACCGATGTCTTTAGATCACTTTACAAGCTGTTCTGCTGTCCTAAATCATTGAAGATCAAGGATAAACAGTTATTTCCTTTTAGCACTCACTGTATTAACACTCACTCATATTAATGATATCCACATATAATATCAAGGAGCATGGGAAAGTCTAGTTCCCAGACTCAAAGTACTGGCTAAGAATTGAGTTCAATGTTGATGCACTCGAGCAGTGTCAGATTCACAGAACAGTTAAGATTGGAAGGGATCTCCCAGCGTTGTCTTTGTTCAACGCCCCGCGCTCAGACTGTATTGCTGTGACTTTGTCACTAAAGATCTGCGTTTACAACTAATTTGGCAAATGTTCAATTTAGTCCTTTGTTTTGAAGCCTGGATTGAAACTGATGACGTCATTTGAACAATTTTAAAATTCTCCCCTCAAAAACTCATCTTGGGTAAATGCTATCTCTTAGCATGCTTTCACTATAAAATATTGCTTTGACTTTTAAATGCAAGAAATGTGATAGCTGCAAAATTATTATTTCTATGGCTGTTCCCAGCAAGCTCACCAAATCTTTGTTCTGTGTGGTAATTCCATTTAATAGTTGTGGGGTTTTTATATATATATATATATATATATAAACTGAGGAGCAGATTTTTCTGCAGTGGGAGGAGCATTGCTAGTGTCTTCTCTCTTAATCAGGGATTTGCACTGCTCACTAAATGGGGCTGGTGGAGAACCTTGCCATTACACTCTGGTAGATTAATAAATCCAGTTTCTGCCGCAATCTCTTTGTGAGATCTACCTATTCAAAACACTTAGATGTGTGCTTGTGTACACAACTTTATCAAACCCTGATAGTTGTAGCCAAAGATGCTATGTTTTGGTCTTGTTTACCAGTGCTTGGAGTACTAGAGGTCCAGAAGAAAATTGGAAAATAAGTAATGCCTCAGGGTTCTTTTAGTCTGTGTGAATTTATTTGGTTTGGTTGCATGGGGGTTTTTTTTGTTATTTTTGGGGGGGTGAGTGCGTGTATGTGAAGAGTAATTGCAGGACTAGTACTTGCGTGCTTGTATAACCAAAGCGTTTCTGTTTTGTTGGTTTCAACATTTATGAGCTTACCCATTCTATAGTCATTTTAAGGCAAAATGTCAAGAAAGAACACACAAAATAGCTTAAAGATCTGCATAACTAAGGAGAAGCAGTCAGTCTTAAGTACCTCTTGCATCTCGGAGCCTCTTACTAATTTGAAGATCCTGGATGTTAGCACTTAATGTCTAATGTACTTGCAGGAATAGTAGATCATGGAGCTATGCCTCTGACAGGGTCCTGGTCAGCATTAATTAATTAACTACCCTGTCTCTTGTGAACAGTGGGGCGTGGTTTTAATAGAGTGATTGAAAAAGCTTATGCTGAATACTGAACTTAGCAAAGAAGTTCCTGATAATGTTGTAGAAAACTCATCATTTTTTAAACTTCAGAAGATAGCTTTATTTTATGTAACTACTCTATACACACAAAAAAAAGGTACTTGGTTACAATTGAAACCAACTGCCTAAAACCAGTTGTCTACTCTTAAAAAGCTGTAAGCTGGAAGTAACCTTTTTCGGTATATACTAAGCTTCTTGAATTGGACTGAAATAATTTTTCATATATCTTTTAAAGTATTTAATCAACAAAACAACAAAGGACTAAAATTGCCTCTGTTAATTTTAGACTTTGTAATACTCATATTTGTAATAGTAATATTTGTGGCTCATGTTTAAGTGAAAGTTTGTAAGCAGAAATAATTTGCCAGAGATGTGCATGCAGTTAAATATTCTTCTGTTGCCCTTCTAACAGTACACTGTACAGTTCAAAAAAAAATTGTGAATGAGCAGGAAAGTGTAGGTGTATATATAGTGTTGTGCTCTATTTGTGACTAGTCTAGAATACCGGCTCTTTTGGACTTACATATGATGGTATTGTCTGTATATACTGTGATGGCATATGCTTCAGTTTTTGCAGTGAAGTCTTTAAACACTGAAAAATTAGGAAATGGCAGCTCACGATCGCTTGTCAGACTTGGCTTTCATATGCATGAGGATGCACTTCTCAATTAGCTAATTAGGTGCTCTTTTTGTGCTGCTCTTGTCTCTTCCACATGTGCTCTCACAGTTCTACATTAAAACCCTGCCTTGAACATATTACAATCTTGTGCTTTTTGATTATTATTATTCCTGAGCAGAATGCTTGCTGTGGGTCTCTTAAGGCATGAGAGTCTCCAGAGTTCTTAATATCCACTGATTTTTCGTACTTGAAAGCCAAGGTGACCGGTTTGAGATACTTGGACTGCTGTTTCAGAGTGCAGCATTTTATATGTTCAAAATGCTGTTCTTCACAATTTGTAAGAAACTGCCATTGTGAAGTGCAATGCACATAGTACCAGGATTAAAAACTACAGCCTTGATTCTATGCCCTGTTTGCCATTTGATTCTCCTTTTGGGTCCCTCTGGAACTTGTGTGTTGTTAGTTTGTGTGGGTTATTTTTTACTCTGTAATCCAATTTCCTGTGTAATACAAGGCATGCAGTTGTACTGTGTTGTGTCTCATATCACATACCCCTCTTAGAATTTATTTTTGAGGGAGAAGTAATACAATTAAAATTATTTTTTATGATTTTTAAAGAACTGTAATCTATATTCGGCTCAGTTTTATAGTTTTTGTCTACCTGGATCTTGTGTGGTTTTCTGTTTTATACTAGACTTCCATAATCTCTGTATTTGAAATAAAGATAAGGAAGGAAAGATCAGTTCTGGTGCTTCTCCATCTGCCAAATTACTACTTTCTTTCCTAATCTACAATTGTAATTTTGGACTTTCAGTCTTTGGGTATATATAGTTTCTTAGCAATCATCTTGAGAAATTTTGTTAAACTTACGACCCAGTACTGCACAGGAAACTTAAGATGAGCCATGATTCTGATATCATGCCTTCGACTTTCTATGGTAATATTTCTTTTTCTGTCTTTTTGTCTCACTTTACTCTTTCCAGCTTTTAACTGAGTTTGGAAAGACGAACTTAATGTTGACAACTCAAGTCTATTCTCTGTACCCCCGTATGGTTGAATGAAGCAAATGCATTTGTCTCATTGTGTATATGAATCATATTTTCCATTGCTTGTAGGTAGTTGGACCTGTCCATTGGTGTAAAAAAAACAATGCATGTGCTTTAATGCCCTGATGCTGGAGCTGGTTGGTCAGTCTGTTGTAGAAAATTCTTTTTTGGAAAATCTCAACTCTTGTAAACTTGAAATGTCCCACAGAAGTACATCTATCATTTAGGAAGCTTCTCGTGAGGAGATATGCCATGGGGTAGTCCGGCAGGAAGGGAGTCCTTTGCTGTTAAGGGAAGACACTTTGCTGTCTAATTTCTAGACCATTGATTAGCTTTCTCCAAGGGATCCCACATCTCATTTTTTTTTCCTTAATTAGAAGAATTAAGCATCAAAATTGCAATACTCTATACAAAGAAACAGCTGTTTAGTAGCCATCAGTGACACTAGTCTCTCTTCTACCTAGAAAGCATTTTTATAACCAACTACTTCAATCGATACATCAAGAAACTATGGGAAAGAAAAGAGGGTTAAGACTATTTGATTTTCTGTATCTATTAAACACAGTTTTTGTATTTTAAACTTTTCTATCAACTTATTTTTGTAATGTTGCATTCCTTTACCCATCAGGCAATGACTTTTTAATGGGGTTTGTGTTTCTTAGACAACTGAAATCAATACATCTGTCATGCATGTTTTGTTTTAAACAGCAGGGCACATAGCAGTTTATTCTACAAAAACATCTTGGGGGATCACTGATTCTCAGCCTAGTTTAGGTAATTCTACTGTAATTTCACTAACAGTCAAATTTTGAGGCAAAAGTAAACTTCAAAGATTGTATTGTTTATATGGTAATTATTCAAATGAATGCAACTCTCCTTGCTTTCTAAGACAGGTATATAAGATGAAATTGTAAAACATTTCAGGTGTTCAGAGAATAATTTGATTCATTTTCCAACTTTATAGAGATCTTTGTTCAACCATCCTCAATATTGATCAAGAGAACCAAAATTATACTAACAAGTTTTATTGTTATTGTAAGGGAGAGCAAACTATAAATTGTCTTGTGCTTTTAAGCATAAGATAATCTAAATAAGAAGGAAGTCTATTGACGAGGTTGTTCAAACATTGCCCAGTAGATGCTCTTGGAAACCACCTGATTTAAAAGATGAGAAAAATGACAAATCTACTGTCATGTGCTAATGGCTACATTTCTCTTTTGCTGAGCTTTGTGTTGACCAGTGTGACAGGACTAGTCTTAAGAATTTATGGTTACCATCTTCGCTGATACTGAGAAATTAATTGTAAAACTTTAAAATTAATTTTTACAGACCAACTAAGAGAGAGCCTTGGCTGTTACATACTGTGTATATTTGTGATCCTCTTGCTGAATTTACAGGTGGGAGTTAATGGCAGCACTGTTTTGCTACAGAATAAGTGTATTGGCTTCAGGCTGGGTTGTAAATGGTAGTAATAGAAAGCCCCAGCATGACGGTCTCAGTTCTCTGGCTGCTCCATGCTGATTTTATAGCGTTTCAGCTTTATTTGTCAGTGGTACCTTGTGCACATTCCAGGGGAGTGATGCACCTGCCATTTATGGCCAGTTCTGCTGCCCGGGTGACTTGTTTGATGTGTTTTCACAGCAGGTTATTAGTCAGATGTTCGTGTTGCCTGCTTCATGCTGTCATTATTGTCCCATTGCTTGTGTTAGGATTGTGGTGAATTAAATATTCGTTTCTAACAAAACGCTTTTGCCCATATGATGCTTTAGCACTGTGACCTGCTTGCAAAATCCTGCTTTGTGCATTCGGGAGTTGATTTGTTTCCATATAACAAGCCCTATCCCTGTTGCTGCAAACTCTCAGTGAAGGTTGTGGGGGAGCAAAGGAGGGAGTGAGTGTTTGAATGTGTTGAGGAGCAGTAGACCACGCTGAGACCAAAGCTCTGACTCTGACGTTGGCTTGTGACCATACTCGTGATGCAGGTTCAACAGACAGGTTCTTTAGGATGTTGATATGTCTCATGCCTTTCCTTGAGTTGAGGTACGCTGCTGCAACTGTCTTCACCCCTGGATGTAGGTGTGAGGAAGAGGAGGACAGTGCGTGTTTGAAGAAGCCCTGCCAGAAGCTTCCTGTAATTCCTCTTAATGTAAACCTCAGGAATTGGTACCCAGATGATGCAGACCATTTTGGCACAGGTTTTTAGCTCCTTGGCCAGCAGAACAAAAAGTAATTTCTTGAACTGTTCTTGTTTAACTATTCAACTGAATGCTAAGAGTGTCTTTGCAGGATCAGTGGTGAAGCAGTTCTGCACATGTTCTTCTCAGGAAAACTAAACCCGGGACACTGTTTGAAGCTTACGCCCTTGTCTGCAAAGTGTGATGCTGCTCATAGTGATTCACGAGGCTCTTTAAAAAAGCAGTCCATTCCTCTGCCAGCTCTGATTCTTACCAATCACAAATAGAATTCCAACCACTTGTGGTTCTGGTATTTATATATCTTTAATACACCTCCAGAATCTCCACATTTTTAGCTTCTTAAAATAGATGAATAGTTTCTACAGGATGATGTCTGTCACTGTTGCATAACCTTCTTTGGGTTCTTTCCGAGAGAGTATTTGTGTTAAGTCTATGAACACAGTTATTATATAAATGACAGAGCTATAGTAGCACTTCCATTTCACCGTGCTTAGTTATTCCTTTTTAAACAAGCATGTGATTATAACATGAAAGTTGAAGTAGCTGATTTAGTAGTTATTTTCATTTAAAATTCATTCTAGATGGGGGGGGAAGTGATGAAATTCCAATGCAGGGGAGGTCTATTATTAAATTTTGGAGGCATAAAAAGGATCTTTATAAGTTACTATTTCAAGTGTGTCCCAGGAATCCGTGAGTCTTTTTATAATGCAAAATCTGTGGGTTACTTCAATGAAAAGGAAAAAAGCAAACTATTATTCTCATACAATTTTTTGACATGTGATGTTTAAATCTATTTTTAAAGATATAGAATTATGTGCTTTCTTATTTTAAAACCACAGTTTAAAAAATCAAGGTTCTCTTTTATTGAACTGCATCCAGTTATGTATGCAGGGTAGTCAAACAGTTATTTTGTGGTTTTAAGACACTTTTTGTGTGTGTTTTATTTGATGAACAATAAAAGTGGACAATAAATATGGTTACAGCTGCAATGGAATTACTTGCTTTCTTCCTCCTGTATTTCATCCTTTAGAAAATGCTTATGACTAAGGCAGTATGCCTAAGCTATAAGTGCACTGCCTCTAACGTATGTTTCTATATAGGTTGTGTAGCATGAAAACAGCAATGCAGCATTGTTGTGTGGATAGCTGTATGGCTATGTGATGTTTTGAATGTGCTTAATGTAAGGCTGGTGATTACTGTCAGCTGTATCTGACTTGAGATTAGTCTTTTCATTAGACCAACTTCATCTAGGTCTGCTTTTAAAAGTTGTATGTATTGAAGACAGACATCAAAAAAAAAAAAAAAAAGAGTAATTTCCTGCAAGGCATTAGTTCGAGTATCCTGCGTTTCCTCTATTTCCACTAAGTTCTAATTTTGTTTTGTGAGTGAACATATCTTCTGTTTAAAACAAAAATAATCATAAGGGAAGCATGGGACTATACAGGCAACGCTTCTGCTTTTGAAGAAGCAAAGCCCTCGAAGTTTTGAGGAATAACAGTTCTAGAACAAATCCTAAGGGAGAGCTACAGTTAGTGGATAAAGTAACTTGCTGGTTATTGGACTAGAAGATACTTTCTTGAGGATAAATAACAATGTTTTACTATACTGTAGTTCTATTATTCTTGGTAATAGCTGTTACCCATAATTCCACTCACTTCTCTATAATAATGTTTTGGTAAACGGAAATAGGGGTTGCTTCCCAGGTCTGTGTTTCCCATAGACTAAGCCTTACAATTGGCAGCTGTGCTGCATGGTTTTTCTTTTCTCCTATTTGTGATTTTTTTTTCCAATTTCTACACTCTGTATTTAGCCCCTGTCCTTTCCCTCGTCTCCTGACTTCTCATCTGTTATTCAATACTGTGAAAGAATATATAGATTTTTTTGGCTTGAAGAAATTGTATCAATTGCTACCCCAAAGTCTTGAACTGTGAAAGAAGAGAAGGAGCAGTGCTGTATCAGGCAGCTAAAGCTCATCTACTGATAGTTTTCTTTTCACCTGCGGATTTCACACTTTGAGTGCCTCTTCATTGGCAATTTTAAGGGGGAAATGGCTGCTTCTATTTCAGGAAGATACCTGCAGGACTATGACCTTGTTGGCATCATGAAGACATGGTGGGACGGATCCTGTGACTGGAGTGTTGTCAACAGCTCAATGGCCAAGTGGAGACCAGTGATGAATGGTATTTCTTAGGGGTCAGTATCAGGACTGGTGTTGTTTAACATCTTCGGTAACATGGAGAGTGGGAATGAGGGCACCCTCAGCAAGTTTGCTGATGATACTGTGCTGTGTGGTGCGGTCAACACACCAGAGGGAAGGGATGCCATCCAAAAAGGACTTTGACCGACTTGAGAGGTGGCCCTGTGCAAACTTCATGAAGTTCAACAAGGCCGAGTGCAACATCCTGCACCTCGGCTGGGGCAATCCCAGGTGCAAAACCAAGCTGGAAGATGAATGAATTTGAGAGTAGCCCTGAAGAATAGGACATGGGGGTGCTGGTGAATGAAAAGCTCAACATGAACCAGCAATTTGCACTTGCAGCCCAGAAGGCCTATCGTATCCTGGGCTGCATCCAAAGAATTGTGACCAGCAGGCCGAGGGAGGTGATTCTGCTCTTCTACTCTGCTCTTGTGAGACCTCACCTGGAGTACTGCATTAAGCTCTGGAGTCTTCAGCTCAAGAAGGAGGTGGGTGTATTGGAGCAAGTCCAGAGGAGGGCCACGAGTGTGATCCAAGGCCTGGAGCACCTCCCATATCAGCATAGGCTAAGACAGTTGGGCTTGTTTAGCCTAGAGAAGAGAAGGCTTTGCGGATACTTTATAGCGGCCTTCCAATACTTACAGGGGACCTACAGGAGTGCCGGGGAGGGGCTCTTTATCAGGAAGTGATAGGATGAGGAGGTAATAGTTTGAAGCTCAAAGAGGTTAGATTTAGATTAGATATAAGGAAGAATTTTTTTACTGTGAGAGTGGTAAGGCACTGGAAAAAGTTGCCCAGAGAAGTCATGGATGTCCCGTCCCTGGAAGTGTTAGAGATGGGGCTGTATGAGGCTTTGAGCCTCAACCTGATCTAGCAGAAGGAGTCCTGCCCATGGCACTGGGGTTGGAACTAGATGGTCTTTAAGGTACCTCCAGGCACAAGGCATTCTATGATTCTCTGTGCCAAAATAAAAATACACTTAATGAGAAAGGCTGCCTTCTGGGATTTAATTAAAGGTATATCAATTTAAAGGTTTTTTGGTTTTTTTTAGTCATATATAAGCTAAAGCTCTCAATATCTGTTCTATGTAATTTAAAGTGTGGGGTTTCAGCACTTTTTTAAAAAAAATCTAATCTCATTTAAAATAATTTTTCACAGGCTTATGCCAAATGTGTCCTTAAAAATCATTCTACACCTCTGATACTTGATGAAATTACAGGTATTGGAAAGAGTTTAAAAAAGAGGGAGATGGGGGAAGAAAATAAATAAAAAATTTATGGTAATTTATCTTGGGAAAACTAAAACAGTCATGTTAAAAAACTCTTGGCATTGTGCTGTGATACTAAGCAAATGTACATTCATTATAATGAGCTTAAACATCTAGGTAGCTGTTTTGGCAACTGTCCCTTTAGAGTGGTCTTCCACTGTTAGGTAATTAAATGAATTGCCTTAAAAACAAAAACATCCACTGAGCTGTGACCTTTAGCTAGCAAGCGTATTCTTGGAGTAATTTTCATGGTGAGAAAGTGTCTCAAGTATGGATAAATGTGATTTTCTTTTAAGTAATTCAATAAAGATCCTATATGTTAAAAATTAAATAATTAGGGTATTTTTTTTACCGATATATTTCTACAGTGCTGACGAAAGGCTTTAGAATAACTGCTTATTTAGCCAGCATTAGCAATTCTCCCATCTGCCAGAAAAGCTGGGGATTACTTCCCTTGCTGCTGTTTTACTGTGTGTTTTCATGTGTTCTGGGATTTTTGGGGAGGATGGGGTTTTTGTAATTTTATAGTGTTTAAGTCAGAAAGTATAGATGACTTAATTTAACCTTAGTTTGGCACGCTATAGACCATTTATTTTTTCTCCATTAGAACCGAATTGAATATAACGTGCTTAAATAAAAATAACTTAAAACATGAGCCTGCCTCCTACAAGGACAATAAACTTGGTCTAGGTGTCAAGGCTCCCACTTCTCCACTTATTCCTAGCTATTTGTTACAGTGATTATTCTTACTTTCTAAAAATAAGAACAAAAAAATAGACCTGACTTCTAATTCTAACGCATGTGGCTTAGTTTCCAGCCTGTGTTCTTGTTGCGCTGGTCTTTGTCCCAGGGCATATTATACAGGGCCCAGCAGATATATTGCTTACAAAAATGTTTGAACAACCTTGTCTCTGCTGGGCTATGGGAAGCAGGAAAGCATCTTTCATTCCTGAAGATACTTGTGCCTTATTATTCTTTTTCACTGACTTGCATAGACCCTAGAAATCTTTAGAAGTTTTGTTTTGTTTTTGTTTGGTTTTTTTCCTGCCGGTAGCAAGGGGAAGCCTAAGGTATCTTCACAACAATCTACCAACCAAACTGACCACTGTAACCAGATACACCTCCAAGGGCAAAGACTCATCTCTCAGGAGGGAAACATGGCAGTTCCTGCACCTGTTGTGTTTATCTGTGCACACGCTACTTGGTATTTTGTCCAGTCTTCAGTTCTGTGACTAGAAATCCCAAAGCGTGTTGTCATCCTGAGAGTCAATATCAAATTATCTCTAGGGCAGATTTGCTTTGGCTGAGTGCTCTGTTGCTAGGGGAGAAAATAGCCAAAGTTGCTCTCATTGTGTTGGATGTGTAGACACCATACTGAAATATTTATTTTGAAATACAAATTATTTGTTGTTTGGGTTGGTTTAGTTTTTTAAAAAAAAATTTAGTTTCTATTACATTAAAAAAAAACAGTAAGCAATACCAGTGTGTTGAGCAAGTTGAAGACCAATAATGAATGACTATGGGTGTCAATGCACAGAGAGACAGAAAGGTGCTAACAAACACCTCCCAGGAGATGTTTCCCTCTGTGTCCTGTTAGATGTGATGGCAAAATTGTTAGGTGATGGAGGAGACAGAGTCAGATCTCCTCAGGTAAAGTCAGGAACTTCGCTTTTCCCCTTTGTTTTAGAGTTTTAATGTCTTAACTGTTATAAATGAGACTTTGAGGCTGCATTTTTATATTAAGTTGTGGGGGTTTTATGTGTCCCTGCTTCTTCTCCTGGCCAAAATTGGTCAACCATTTGATTTATCTCCAGACTTGTTCATGGCCAAGCCCTCCTTGAGGGTATTTGATATGCTGTCAGTTGCTGGTCTGTGATAGCCTTTCTTCTCAAAGGAATGCTAGATTATTTTCAGTAAATAAGTAGTTTGTAAAACATATTGTTCTCGGGCACCAGAAAGAGCCAACTTCAGGTCTCCTGTTACCCAAGCCTGTGATTTAAACCTCTATACAGGAGGAAGACAGCATTTTGACAGTTGTTTTGTGAACAGTTGTTTGGTTTAGCTATCCTAACTCCCACAGAGATGGTAATAGTGGTGGATGTGAGTCATTGGGAGAGGTCCCAGGTTTGCCTTGTAAGGTGGCTGATGTTTTGCCTAAAGAAAACCCTGTTCCATGACACTCCTCACACTTTTCCTCTGCTTTGCTTTCTGAATGTATGTGTGCCTCCGTTACGTGAGTTGGCTTATGTGAATTTATTTTATCTTATACTTAATGTCACTAGCTGTCCTTAGCGTTATTTAGGTTGCCAAGTTCTTAGATTGCAACAACATCATTTTGAGAAGCTAGGTCCTACTGAAAATCTTGCTTCCATGTCCCACGCTGACACCTCATTTGCAGTGGAGGGCAGTAATGGGTATGTTCCCATTAGCTGGGTGGACTGGCTGAAATCTACAGAGGTCTGGCTGGTTTGGGAGAATGAAGTTGAGATGCTGAGAAGACAGAACAATATAATGTTTTGACTCATAAAATTCAGTTTATGCAGACTTTCAAGGCCTTAGCAATGGGGGAAATGAGAGAGATCAAATCAGTTGACGCAGTAACAGTTGATAAGTATCACTTCTTAACTTACACTTTTAGCATTCATGTAGACCTAACGTTTTTTAAACATCCCCAAAGGCTTTCATTGCAGATGGCTCAGTAAACCAGAGTCTAATTTGATTTCTTCATTCCAGGCTTGTTTGAAATAGTATTTAGCAGTCTCTTCAGGCTGGTCTTTTTGAAATGTAATGGACATGATATGGTGAGTTTGTTGGGATTATTTTTCCCCAAATGGGTTTGAAGCCACCTTTAGCCTTTTGATCTTCCTCTAATATGGATTAGTTAAATAAAGTGATTACCTGAGCATTTCAATGGTATGGTAATATCAGGTTTCATTCAAACACAAATGATATCTTTCTGACAGCTGCTCCTAAAGGCAGAGACCCCTTAATAGCTGAGGAATGGCAAGGCTTCCCACACCTTTGGAGCTGTGTCTAAGGGGGACAAGGTGGTGATACTGGGAATGAGCAGTTAAGCAGGAAGCGGTGTACTCTTCTTTTCTGTGAGCATCTCTTCAGTTACTGCAGCTGCCAGATGTGGAGACAGCTGCAAGCAGCTTATGTCTCCTGCAACACTCACTGTGGGAGGTGAAGAACATCCAGCATGGTCTGAAAGGTTTCCAGGAGTCCTGAAAGATAATAAACATACTTTAAAAAGCCCAAAAAGTTCTCTTGGATATTAATCTAGCCATAGGATTTGTCAGTGGGGTATTAACAGCCCTATTTAGCAAGGTATAAACTTCCCTTTTTCCTAAACATCCCAGGCGTTATGGAATTTGCAGCTTAAACAGCTGAGAGGAGAGGAGCACAGCTGAAGAATCTGAGAAAGTGCATTACATAGACAAGTAGGGTCATAACTTATTAAAACATTTGCAAAACACATTCCAGTGAGATGAAGTTAAACAGCTAGAGCATCTTCCCACGTAAGAAAGGCATCAGGGAACGGAATGGGTAATCATAGAAATCGGCTGCCCAGGCACATTCCTCAGACGGCTGAACTCACTTTTGATAACTCTCAAGTTCCTATCATTGGCTTGTAGGGCAAATTCAGTTGATACTACAATGTAAGTGATGCTGGAGCTTACGTAAGAACTTTCTTCCTATGTCTCACTATACCCCCATGTTGTACGTGATTGTAGGCTGCCTTGCAAGCATATGTTTGGTTCAGAAATAGAGCAGCGTGCAATATATTTCTTCCTGAAAATCTTGCATATAAGTAGTATGGGTGGGAACGATGACCTCAGTTGGCTTCCAGTTCAATGGCAGTTTGAAAACTGGTCTGGCTGTCCTAGCAGAATGATATAATATTGGTAACAGTAAGCAGGAGTAGAGCCGGCGTTTTCAAGTTCACACACAGAGCTCCTGCGCTGCTTCTCTGTACCCTATCCAAAATGCTGCAGTCACGACTTTTCCCTTCCATCCCTGTTAGTCATTGCATTTTGAGGAACCAGAGTACTGAATGGTATATCCTCTAAAGAAAAGGCAAAGTGGGTGGGAACCTTTGCCTCCCATCACTTCCTAGGAAAACTGTGCAGCTACATGCAGTGAAGGTGCTTGCCCTGCACCTATAATGGTAAATGTAACATTAACCGTGATAAAGAAATTTGTCTTGTTGATGAAGATTAAAACGAAAAGTTCTTTTTGTGATATATAAAAGGCAGAACAGATATGAAAGTTTCTCAGAAGTCTTTGTTGAGCTGGAACCACAAAATCCTTCAGAAAACTGCAGGTACTGTTCTGAGGGCAATAAGCATGTTAGAGGTTTTACTTGTCTTTGTCACAAAATTGTTGTGAATATTAAATAGTAATCACTATCACGTGCAGGATACATTCATACCATGTACTCTATTAACCATTTAACAATGTACAGAAAACCAACTAACATGCTAACTGGGTAATTCAAGTGCATCACTGCTTGAAAGCTGCTTTGAATAATGCCTGTACAAAATAATGAGTAAAATCTGCAGATAAATTGATGAATACTGTAACTGAAGGTGAACAATAAAGTAGAGATCCTCGTTGTCATTGGCCAGTTCCTTAGTATGACATGCATATTTAGGATTAGTTATTCTTAAAGCAGCATCCTCTTCTGCAAGGCTGAGTGCTGATAAACGTCACATGCTGTTGTATTAAGTGTAAAAAAATTATTGGTTTTCTTGCTCTAAGGCTAAACACTGTTAGCCCAAATGAGCTATCAAGGTGATATGATAAAGGACCTGTCGAATATTTATACAGAATTAAATTAAGTATGCATGTTCCACTTTCTCTACAAAGAACATAAGGGAAAATATGACTAATACGCAAGAGCAAAAATTAGTTTACTTGTCAGTTCATGATCATGATATAGATGGAATTTCCTTTCATAAAAACAGCATGACAAAGAGTTCATGAATATTTTCATCAGTAGCTAATGTTTCCATTCCTGGATGAGCGCTCTAAGCCCAGAAACAAGAAAGGCTGCTACATTTAAGATTCAAGGGAGTGTCATCACAAAATGTCTGCAAGAAACTTTCAGCTTTGATCTTTTTGCCACATTACAGACAAGCGCATCACAGCTGTGGAGTGCATCATAGTACAGACATGGCCCATAGTTATAGAAATAGAGCATTTTCTTGTATTAGAAGTTGTGCTGTAATGGTGCAGGGCTGGCTTCCACTGAGAGCAATGAGAGCTTGTAGGTGGAGGTCAGTATTGTATTTTAATTTTGTATGATTTGCAGGTGAAAGGTGCAGCTTTTCCACGGCTACAAGTGCGAGGTCCTATTTTCAGTGTATGGCATAATGAATTTATGTGATGCCTTCACTGCCTGGCATTTAGGATTGTTCAAAAATATAGTAGATCAAATTACAGATTAGTAAGTAACATGGTGGTGCAGCATACACAGATTTTGAGTATGGCTATGTCATAGACATTATTTGCCTTGTTTAATAGCTTAAAAACAATTATTTCCTAGGACAGTGATAGTCCTTATAAGAGATTATGAATTAGTTAAATACAATCTGACTTTGAGGCCTTGTGTAAGCAGTTTATGTGCTGAGCTGATTTGAAATATCAATACCAGGTATTTAGAGCTACATTACTTCTGCCAAAATGAAACCTGTGCATCTTTTTTTCATTCTTGTGTACCTTTTTCAGCCTTTTTATCTCTCCCTCTTGGAACTAGAGGGACAGGCAAATGAAATTGGAAGGAATGTTACCCAAATATGGGTAATAAAAAAAGTGCTGCAGCAGATCTGCAGAAACAAACAGATATGAGAAGGCAGCCCTAATAGTAAATGAAGGAGAATGGTGAGCCTAAAGATGGAAAAAAAAAGTGGATACTTAGCAGGATGAGTTAGAGATGTCACAGGTGGGGGGAATACTTTCCAAAATGCATTACTGAAAAAGGCTTGCAGCCTTCAAAATACGGGAATTAGAAAATCAGCAAGTTTCTACAAAGGGAAAAAATATCCACAACCATCTAGAAATATTTTTTTATTTTTAGTTGAGTGCTGTGACACCTTTTCCACAGAAGGAGTACAACAATTCAGGAAGTTCTTATTATAGCTGTTGAACAAACCCAAATGAGCAAACATTTTTTTCCAAGTGCACACAAGTTCTAATGTCAAGCAGCAAAGTTTTCAGAAAATGAGATAATTAAGTTACAGGATCACAGACATTTACTCCTAGGGAAGTCTTAAAAAGTATTTTGCTACATTTCTATTGCTTATGCTATTTTAACATCTCTATTTAAGAGACAGCCGGACTGTGTCTGTACACCATGCAATAAAATCTTCTGTTTAACTTGCAATGTAATCCAAGAAGCAGCCAGGATTTATCTGGAGTGGGATAGTGAGTGGTGTCCGTCGATACCTGAAAGCATACTGGGGAATGCAAGGGTCTCTGGGCTGTGTGCCTTCCTGATGCTCTGGGCTTAGGGTATAAGTGGGGGCAGATCCTGTGCTGTGTTACAGAGTGAATCCGCAGCACCAGGTGTGTATGTGCCATACAGTGTGGTTTTGCATGGTCAGTTATGCTGTTGATCCAGACTGTCTCCACATTGTGCCTGTTTCTACAGGATTCCCAGACATCCAGTGTCCTACACTACTGAATATCAGGAAATGCTAGCTGGTGGTCACTACAACAAATACCGTATCTCTCAAAGTAATAAATTTCTTAGTATTTTGCCCTCAATAACTGTCATATAAAATACCAGTGAGAGAATATTTACATTAAAAGCAGTTTATTCTACTTTTTTTTGTAGAACATAATATTATGAGAATAGTCAAGGCTACAGAAAGAAAAAATGGCTCAAGTTTTTTTTTGGGGGGAGGGAAGGGAACAAGTAGGAAGACGGAAAGAGTAATAGGATGTTTGCTGTAGAAGGAATATGCACACAAAAACCAGCAAATAGAGCAGTATGCTAGAAGCTTCTCTATCAACACAGAATTCAGGAAAACAACCACTATGGAAAGATACCACAAAGGCACAGACAATGTATCTGTACTTCCGATACCCCTTTCAAGAGAGAAAATTTCATTTTGTTTAGGGAACAGCCAGGAAAAAATCTGCTGAAAAGCTGCCAAGTTTCCCAGGAAAGCAGTTGATTTTCAAAGAAAAATGACCTGAAAGCTCAGGAGTAAATCATCTCATTTTACAAGAAGACAGATAATTGTGGCAACAGTCCTATGTGGCCAAGCAGGGAGCTTTTAGATGAATTAAAACACAAAAGGGGGAGCGTGTGAAAAGGGAAAATGGTGGCAGGCTGCAGAGGTGTAGTATAAAAGCATTGCTTAGACATGTAGATATGAAATTGGGAAGGCCAAAGTGCAGCTGGAGCTAAGAGTAGTAAGGGACATAAAGGAACCATTTTACAAGCTCGCTCATAGGGGAGCTCAAAGAAAGTGTGGTGGGAGACAACTGAGGGAGGAATGACACAGAGAAGACTAAATATTCAACACTTTTTTTCTTTTTCTTTCTTCCCCCCTGTCCCCTAGTCCTAGTCTTCACTGGAAAACGAATGCAGTCATGGTTTGTGAAGGAGGAGAGCCATTACTGAGAGAGGTGAGGGTATGGAAGGTGGATAGGAAAGGTAAATGGAAGATCAAGTGAGCTTTAGGCTACTCCTGGAAAGATCATGAATGATGTGTCTCGCATCATGATGCAAAACTTCAGCAGATTTGTGGATGACAAAATTGAATGAATTAGGATGGACCTTGTCAACTGAAATTTGATTACAAGTAATACTCATTTCAGATGGCAGACATGGAAAGGTCTGCTCCCCACAGAGCTCCATGCATAAGCACCATCTGTGGCATGACCAGCTGAATGGGTCTGATAAAACAGGACAAGATATTACAGTAGAAACCAGGCTAAAATGACTCAAAAGTAGTGTCTTGTCACTACTGAGGCAAAACCCATGCGGGGCTACTTTGGAAGAAGCATGGCCAGCAGGAAGTGTTTATTCTGCTTAAAGCTACTGAGGCTGTTGTAGTGCATCCTCATCCGGGTCCCCTGGCTCAAGAACTATGTTGGACTGAATGAAGGTCTAGCGGACAGCTACCAAGGTAGCCAGAGGCACCTGGCTTATGGAGAGGCGTCAAGGGACTATGACGGGGACGAGTAGCTAATAGCAACAGAGGACTACTGGAGAGCGGGCTAAAGAGGTGCTCGGTGGCAGCCTTGGATTGCTTAAAGTGGAGTTACAAACACAGTAAAGCCAGGCTTTTTTGCACAGCGAAGATGATAAAGCATGGGACAAATCACAGCTTGGGAAGTTCAGAGTGGCTGTTGTTGCATAGAAGGATGGTACAGCACTGGAGTAGGTTGCCAAAAAGAGCTGGAATTGGCACTTGTGGTGGTGTTCAGGACTACTGGAAAAAGCCATGGATGACCTGATCTATTTCTGGAGATCATCCTCCTACTTGGGGGGCTGGTCTAGATGTTTTCTCCAGAAGCGGCTTCCAACCAACACTTCTATGATTCTATGAATTTGATAGGGATTTATACATCTTATACATGGCTACGTAGCACCATAGTTTTCATATAATCATAGCATAGTTTGGGTTGAAAGGGACATTAAAGACCATCTAATTCCACTCCCCTCCTATGGGCAGGGACACCTCTCACTAGATCAGACTGCCCAAGGCCCCATCTAACCTGGCCTCGAACACTTCCAGGGATGGAGCATCCACAACTTCCCTGGGCAACCTGTCACCCTCATTGTGAAGAAATTCTTATGTCTAGTCTAAATCTGCCCTTCTCCAATTTATAGCCATTCCCCCTAGTTCTATCACTAGATGCCTAGTTTTCACAGTTAAGACTAAAGGAAAACATAACAAAACAAAAGAAGACTGTAATCCTCCTGATTCAGAACATGTCATCCATCAGTAATAGAGGTCAGTGGATTCTCGTAGGATTAGAGATACTTTTGCTTCCTCAGACAAGTTATGTATAAGATACGCATCTTTAAATGTGGGAGGGAAAGTGCTGGCCCTCACAGACCCGTGGCTTACTGACCGAGTAGAAATACCTATGTGAAGTTCTAACATGGTCATGTTACCTGTAGCAGAACTTCCAAGCTCTTCTACAGAGCCATGTAACTTTTAAGCTATACTGTTAGAACATATAGGACAAACTTATGGTTTCATTGAAGACATCAATTAAGTTAGAATGGTATTAAAATCCCAGGAAAGGAAGCACTCATTTAATACATGAAAATAATTTAACAGTCATGAAGGGAAATAACAATCATGGGCAGAATGATAATCTTTTCTGTCCAAGTTGCTAGATGTCAGTTGAAAACTATTTTCTTCATCTCAGTTTGGAGATATTTTGTTGCTAAATGGTATCTTATGTTAGTGAGCAATAAATTCCAAAACCAGAACATGAAGAATAGAGAAGAATTGCATTGATGCAATTAGTATGCATTAATGCATCGTATATTAATATCTTGTTCAAAATAAAATAATTGTAGTAGATTAAATTATATACACTATTTTATATAGAAAGCATAGTCTTTTGCCCGCTTGAGCAGTAAGAATGATCTAGGTCCATTATGATTTGGTCTGCTTTGTAAATGCTGGGCACATGCACTGGAAATACACTTATTTATGGAATCTGTAGTGTTGAAGCATCTACTGAGAAAAAGCAGAAACTACCTTAAATGTCTTTTCTGCGCTTCCTAGCCTAAACATACAGATTGTTGTCTTCATTGAGCAACAACATCTGTCCCTCTGGAAAAAAAAAGATGTGTGAAGTATCCTAGCATTAAGGAAATATTAAAAAGGTAAAGACGAGACTTCAGCAGCTCAAGAGGCATCAAGGAAATTGGAAGAGAATATGTGCTTGCCAATAGGGTGTGTGGAAAAGGAAAGAAGAGGAAAGAAGATATCATGTGAATTGTTTAATTTGGAATGATAAAGAAATGCTCTATTTCCTTATTTGTAAGAAAGCTGATGATTTAGGGATTTCTGAAGAACCCTTTCATAGTTCTGCATGCTGATTTATACTGAATCTCACAGTTTTGCTATTAAGGGTATGTTGGATTAGTTGAACACTAGCTGGGTATAATTCTTGGCCACCTTATAACAATTCTTGAGATGAAAGTCTGGCTCCAGGAGATCAAATAGGAAGCTTCTTATTTTATATCAGGACTTTGCCTTGTTTTTTTCATTATTTTTCTTTCACAGCTTGATTAGAGCAGAGGAAAAAAGAAAAAGAGTGCTGGCATGCTGGGTGTTTTGTAGTGGTATTAGAACTGAGGACTCCCAGCCCTTGTAATCTTGTGATTACTTTTTTTAAAGCCTTGAACTATGGAATTTAATGCTTTATGTGCATGTGTAAACTTACAAAAATAGCTTGACTAACCATTCTAATTTCAGAAGATAAATAGAGTGAAAGTTAATTATTTTTAAAAAACACTTATATTTTCAAGCCTATGAAGTGATGCTTTGGGATCTGTGACCTGTAGTACTGGAATGCTTGGAATAGCTAGTTTTGGATCTCTCCAGATTTCTCAAATCCTGATGTATTTCAAAGCAATCTTCTTGACTGTGCAAAGCCTGGCTAGAGGTCTTTGCCCTTTCTATCCAAGTCCAGTATGAAAAAAGCAGAGCCGAGAAACAATGATTAAATAGAAATGTACGGTTCAGACAACACATTTTAGCTTCTAAAAATTTTGCTCTGTTCTATGTTTTTCCTGAATTCTGCTTCACCCTTTGCAGTGTTGAAAATTATGGAAGTAGGGTGGTGTTTTGATAGTGTTTCTTCCTCGTGGAGAAACAGTCATTTCCTGACTGTTGTATGATGCACTGTCTCTTTGGGTCTTTGGATGTCTTTGATAGCATTTTAGTTTCAAGGCTGCAAGCTAAGACAAATGCAGGCAACAGCTGGTTTGTTTCTGGGCTCCTTGAAGGGGGTTAGCAGAAAAGCTAAAAGTAGAACCGAGCAGGCATATAGGAAATACCATCTTGGATTAGATCCAAAACCCACCTAATCCCATACCATGTCGCCAGCAATGATTAGTGTCATATACTTCAGACGAAAATGGGATTACGTGGCCTTTGCTTCTCCACAGACATTTGAAGGCTTATTCTGAGTTGTAATCGTTTGAAATTGGCTTAAATCCTGAAGGCTGTGCTTTAATGTTTTTTGCACTAAATCATTTGTCATAAATTATGATACTGTAGATGTTCCTGTCATCCACAGAAATGACCACTCTCTCCTAAAACTTTGCAGATTTCTTCACCTTCACAGCTTTTCATGGCAGTATGTTATCCATACTTTAACTGCACTTGTGCTAAAAACAGCATTGGAAGTTTGTTCCTGCGTTAACAGGGAAGGAGCACAGAAATCTCTTGTCTACGTTCCCTGGAGCACTGTTTCCTTTGTGATAGTTGTTTTATATGTTGTTATCAAAGCACTAAGTCTCCTTTTCAGGCTACTTTTTGCAATCTCATGCAATATGACCAACGTTCTTTTTCTATGTTTAGTCATTCTCAGTGCATCACTTAGACTTTCTGTGTCTGGCCATGTCTCTGTCCCTGATGTTCAGGACTGCCTTTGGCAGGAAGAATGTGTTAAGTAAGAAATGCTGCAGACAGTAAATTTGAAGAAACCTCCAAGGCAGAGTAAGAGCTTTTTCATTAATTGGGTTTAAGAGCATCAAAGTCTTGAAGAGAGGAGCGATGGACAGCATGAAGCAAGTTCATAATTGAAAAAAGCAGTGAGAAGAGTTCATAGAAAGAATGTTTCAGGTGCTGGGAAGAACATAGCGAGCAGGAAAGTTTGCAGGCTCCCCACCTGTGATGTAATACTGAAAAGTCTGTGGAGAAACTTATAATAAAGTGTGATACTGAAATAAATTTTCATATGCTTTACTTTCTTCCTCCTATAACAGTTTCTAATTTGGTAATGAAAAATTTACTCCATCGTTTTCCAAGAGCTGAGAAACATTACAAATACTGTAATGCTTTACGCTGTCAACATAGTGTTAGATGACTACAAATAATCAGAGAGAAAAAAAACCTGTTATAAAACTATATTAAAAAATGCCTGAACATTATTGCCATAGTATTTAAGTATGGTATTAAGAGGATGCAATAACCTTTCACTGATTTGGAGGCATGAAATTTAGGAAATGGCAAATAGCACCTTCATTATGAACAGTGGCGTTGCAGAGAGCACTTGCACTTTGGTCTGTGTCGAGTTAATCTGCGTTAACTAAATTGTATAGAAAATTTTTCATTAACTGCTGTTTGTGTTTTGAAGAAGATAACTAAAACCATGAAGAGATCGTGGCTGCTGGGGAGACTAAATGGAGCAATCTTGTCTTACAGGGCTTCATAAGCTGGAAAGATCTTGGACTGTTGCAGCTGTTGTGGGATTACGGATTGCTGGCTAGGGATATAGGCTTTGCAAGTACAAAGTAATGTCCCTGGTTCTGAATATCCTACAGTGTGTCTGCACTGTTGGTTTGGCAATGCTTTTATCATTGTTTCAGCTGATGCAATAGGTATACCAAGAATCTCTTCCTTTGAAACCCTGATAACTTGTATACTCATACAAAACGGAGGCCTAAATTGGTAAGCGTTCTTCTTACTTGTCTTAGTCTGACTACTTCTTTGCGAGGACACAATTAAATGTGTCCTGGAGCTGGGATTTGGGAGGGGTCCCACAGTTCCTGCCCTCCTCCTTCCTCACTTCCCCCATCATTGATGAACCACAAGTGACCTGGTGGCTGATAAGTTTCTGATCAGTGCTTAAACATTCACTTCAGTGCAGCCAGCTCCATTTTTGAGTCACTCCACAGCCGTGGGCTTGCTATGCTTCTCGTTGGTTGAGATGAATTTTTCTTTTAAGTGTACCAAACACCACATTTTTCAGAGCATTTTTGAAATCAGCAGTGATTACAGATTCCTGGTATAACACACAGCCCTACTGCAACCACAGACTAGTTCATGATTTCACTACTTTTGCCCCGGTGGAATATTTGATTGACATTCAGACACTTGCCATGGTGGCCAGATACGTTGCAGGGCCTGGAACAGAGGAAAGAATGTTCAGGGGCAAAAATTATGCCACCAAGCAAAACTTTGGATTATAGAAGAGGAAAGAAAACCTGGGAAATGGAGGAGTGAAAAAATCTCAGACGCAGACGAGACCATGTTTCCTTGGGAAATACTGTGGAGTTAGAGACAGCTGTCAGGTGCAGCAGCAGCAAGATCCACCAGAAGACGGGTGTGCTACCGACCGACACTCCCCATGAAGATGTCTAGGCAGTTGATGCAGTGGTTGGGTGACAAACCAGCTGGGATGGGCAGAGCACACTGTCACTCTGCTGCAGCACAACCACATGCACTGGGCTGTCATCTCCAGTTGCAACCATAGTTAAGACTATATTGCATAATTTTGTATAATAATTGCAGCTAAGGGGGCAGTTATATGCCTGACTGTGTTTCCCCCTCTTTGAAGGGATCACAGGTAGGAACCTGGGATACCTGAAACTCATTTTAAGAACATATCAGGTTGTTTTAAGTAATTTCTTCACTAATTTAAAGTAGGCGAAAACTCTTCTCATCAATCAATCCCTGTGTCTGAAACACTAGTCATGCCTGTCAAATGGGGGTAATTGCTTTGCAATGCTGATTGCTTTATAAATCCTTGTTATGAGCCAAGTGGGTGACTCCTTAGTGCCCAGTTATGTGACACTGTGATAATGTGCTGTTGGGTGGAAGCAGCCTGTCTCAAAGGCTGCTGTAAAGTTACACACAGGGAACAATTATTCGCTGGTTTTTTGACATAAAGGTGAGGCAACCAAGTGGAATTACTAGGCAGCAAGTGTAAAGAAAAAGATAGTTCAAGAATTGTTATTGGTTCCTCCAGGTTTTCACAAGTGCTCCACCAGCTAAATGCCTGTGGTTCTGTATAAAGCAAATTTAAACTAACCTACCAACCAAGCTGCCTTCCCAAAACTACCTTCCAAACCTGAAGATGCAACAATGCATTAAATATCTTCTATCTCGTGTTGCAGTGACACTATAGGCACAAAAGCAACAGCTCATCCGACAGTACAGGATCCAACTGTATTTTCAAATTGTGAAAGTATCTCCAAATAATAGAGGTGAAAACGAGGTACTTAAAATATGTAATTTTTCTCAAGTACCCAGTCAGGTGCCATACTTTCTCTGGAAACAATTCAGCACAAAGCATTTTAAAGAGGAAACTTTTTTCTCCGTTCAGTATCTTTTCCAAGACAAGGAGGAAAACAAGAAAGAAATGGTTTAAACAGTAAATTAAAATTAAGCGGTAGATTTTTTTCCTCTGATCTATTGCTTCTATGGCATTTTTCAGGTGATGCTATGTGAAAATTATTGCTTCCATATGCTCATCAAATATATTGCTTTTACTTCAGAGTCAGTCCTGGGGCACCTGGAGCAATGGCACATCACTGGTGGATTCAGGACTTTCAGAAAAAAACAGATTTAATTCTGAAAGGCTTCAGGCAGCAATGAGATGGGCTGAGTTTATATCTATCCGGTGAAACCATTGTAAACCAAAGGTTCTTGGATCATCAGCTGAGAAAGCCTTGAAGTTCCCAATGTGCAGGACCGTTTCCCCATAATCTTAAAAAAAGAGAACAGATCGTGACTTTCCAGTTCCAGAAAACAAACCCAAAGGCTTTTGGGCTTACATTAGAGAAGGTTAATGTTATATTGAAACAATGAGCATATAATTAAGCATAGTTTTTTCTTGAGGTAGGACTTTGAGATGAACAATGGAGATATCAAAGCTTTTCTATCACTCAGTGTTCTAGTTTGAGGTAAATTAGAGTCAGTTTTGTGACTAACTCAGTTGCTGTAAAGTAACTTCACTTTTCTGAAAGCTAACTGCATGTTTTTGAGACAATGCTCTTCTCTGAAGTGATAACACAGTGCATTGGTATGCAAGAAGGCCAATGCTTATACTTAACCAAGGCCACCCTCAAGCTAGTGGAAAAGGGGCCGCACCTGTGAGGAGGCATGAATAGGACAGGTGACCCTAAACTGACCAAGAGAGTATTCCATCCCATATATGTCATACTCGGTGTAAACCTGAGAGTTCATGAGAGTCTCACTCTCTTCTGTGATAGCTAATGTCCAGTGAGGACCTCGTCTGTCTGGTTCTTCCTGATCCTGGATCCATGTGTTCCGTCCATCCAATCCAGTTCCTGAGTCCAGCTTTCTCTTAGCCATGGGCCCATTCCTTCATGTCTACTCTGCAGCATTTGTGGTGACATGTAGTCATTGAGGGTTGGGGTGGGGGTGCAATCTCATGTATTTGTATGTATTTTATTGCTAATTATATTCATTATTATTAATATTATTGCTATAATTTCATTAAAGCCATAATTTTAGTTTTCAACCCATAAGTCTTTTTCCTCTCATCTTCCTCTCTCCTTTCCTGCAGGGCTTGGGGACTGAGGGAGAAGGGAATTTGGAGGCTCAAGTGCAGAGTTTTAGCTGCCAAATTTGGCTAGGTGGGGCTAAACCATAACACTCAGTCATACTGATTCTCCAACACATGGAGACGACTTCTGAGGTGTGATAAACTGAATGATTGAATTGATGGATGATAAATGTTAGTATATCAATTCACCTGTTAAAAATACTGGAATTGTTCTTTGCACATAAGACGCATAAAAGATTCCTTTGTTTTTAATTTGTGATTTTTTTTTTTATTAATGTTTATTCTGATGTCTGGGAATATTTTTGTCCACCTGTTAGATCATGTGGGCAGATTTTGAGCCTGTGGGCGTTTGCGGACCCTTTCCCCGGGAAAGACTTCCTAGCATAGAAGAAGCTGATGAGGAGAGCTCAGACAGGTGTTGCAGCATGAAAACAAGACCAGAAACTCCACTTGGATTTCTTCCTGCAAAAACTGCTGGCTGTCCAAAATAAAATTATGATTTCTTTGTGTTGAGATGAATAGCATTTGATTTCTAACTGCTTATTTTTGGAGCGTAAAGAAAACTAAGATGTAATGTGACAAAAGGCTGAAGCAAGTGGCAGGTGACAAAGAAGCCTAAGGTGGTTCTACTGATCACAGGGGTGAAACCACGAGTGTTTCTTCAGCTAAGGCCAATCTTTAAGCTGCCTCAGTCGTTCTGGACCACGTGTACTCTTACTCCCTGCTTGACAGCAAATACAGTGGATATTTTCTTGACTGGCCCATTACTAGGAGGTGCAATGGGCTCCCTTGTAGAGTCCTACTAGGAATTGCTCTGTACAATGCCTGTCCCTGTGCACAAAAAAAAAAATGAAAAAATGGTGTTCATAAGGGCCAAATCCAAGGCAGCGAGCACTGTCTGGCTTTGCTGTATTGAAGGTTGGCAGCTGTGCAGCAGCTGTGGACTCATTGCTGGAAGCACTGAGATGGGGAGAGGAGCACTGCAAAGACTGGGACCATGCAAAGGCGCGTACCCAGCACCTCAACATGAACTCAAAGCTTAGACTGACAGGATGGTGGCAGTCAAACTGGGAATGAGCTGTGGATGAGGACTAGTGGGTAACTTTGGAGTTCACTTTAATTACAGGTGAAGATAACTGAGCTGGATGAGGAAGCTTCAGTCCTCACTGTAAAGAGCATTCAGCGGAGTTTCTGAAGAGGAATACCACGACGAATCCCAAGAAGTTTTATGCATACCTTTCCATATTCCTGCAAGCTTACCTCTGGAGTGGGTATAGTCTGACCAGTGGTGCTTGCAAATCAGACCTGCTAAATATACAGGACTTATAGCAAAATTTCTTTTGACATTTGACACAGCTTGATTAATTCACTGCACTTGAATTCTATTTATCCTTGCCTTGGTTAAAATCTTCATGGCTTGTTTTTTAGTTGGATTGGCACAGGACAGCAAACAAACAGGCCAGAACAAAGATGAGAAACCTGGTCCATAACTATTGTGGAGATGGGTCCCTAGGTCCTATAGCTAATATTAATGTTAAAATGCTGCTATTCTCTTCAAAATTTGTGTAAGTTTGTGTTTTTGCACAACAAAATGTTCTTTTTTGCTTAGTTATTTAAGGAACATGGTATAATCTTCTAACATTCACACAAGCAACTACTGAAACACTGGCAACCCTGTTAATATGTGGGTCTGTGTTAGTGACCTTCTGCTTTCTCGGCAGATTTTCCTAATGTTACTTCTGGACCACAAGGGGCTCATGGAGGAAAGGCATTTGAATAGACTTTTTTACTTTTCACCTGCAGTTGTATCTATCTAGACTGTGGACGAGTTCACACAAATAAAATAGATGGAGAGATCAAATATATGCCAGAGACTATTAAAATCTAAAGAACTTACAGTGATATCTGTAAGAAGGGTCTAATTTTTATACTTTGTTCCCAGTATGATATACCCAAACTTTATGGTAACAAAAAAAACCAATCTCAGAACAATTCTGAGAACAACTCTGTTTTTTAAGCTGCCACCAACCTTTAAAACAGAATAAACAATTCCTTCTGAGTGAGACCAACATTTTAGAAAAAAAACAATACTAATGCAAGTAACTCTGTAATTGTCTGAGATCTGAAATACGGTCTATACTGCTATTTGATTAAGTGTGTAATACCCTTCCTTAGTTGGTTGTCTGTTTACTTGCTACGATACAGCATTTTCTCTGGGAGTGTTCAAGCTCTTCCATAATTGCATTGCAGATCTGGTTTAAGCCTTATGATTTACAAATGGACTGACAAACCAGCAAGTAGACAACCTATAATTACTTTCTGGGCACTTTTTCAGAAGCTTGTGGATTTGTTGTTCACCTTTGAATAGTGTTTTAATACTTTTTTGTGTTTATACAAGTGCTAGAATTAAACCACTGTTAGTTCCGATTGAAATATTTTTCATCTGTGGAAGTAGCAGACAGATGAGGTTAAATCAGCTACATAGTCTTGATTGAATAAAAATAATTTTGCTTCTTTCAATAGATTTTTTTGGTGCTGTTGAAAACATTCCCCCTCTTAACCACCTTGAACTGTTGTTCTGACAACCACAATTCTTACAATTAAATTGTGTGGGTATTCTTCAGAAATATTGGCTTTTTTTTATTTACAAGTGGAAAAAAAAATCAAACAGGACCTTCAGATTTACAGAAAAAAATAGTAAAGCATGAGTGATCAAAGTAAATTTAGCAGGAGCGATTCAAGCTGAGCAATGTGTACTTGCGCTTTATGGAAAGGGCAGTCTTTCCCAGGCAATTCTTCAGTACTTCAATTCCTTTATCTCTCTTGCAAATCATAATAAACTGGGTAATTTACTGCCATGTTCTTTGTTAGTATAAGCTTCTGAGTTCTCTTACTGTTAACTGAAGCAATTACACACTTTGGATTAATGGCTGAATTGACTAAATTGACATGTAAAAAATAAGTGTTTCTTTGCACATGGGAGGCATTTTATTATTTATGATTGCTACAGTTTAGCCCCAGCCCTGATCAGTAGTTACGGTCCCATTCCCTTAACCTCACCCGGAGAAAGGGGAAAGGAAATGAGAGAGACTTGTGGGTTGGAAACTAAAACAGTTTTAATGACACAATAGTAATAATAAATAAAATACTATTAATAAGAAAATTGTAAAATATATACAAAATCAAACCCTGCAATGGCTACACATCACCACTGATGCTGTAGAGCAGGCATGGGGAAAGGTCTCAGGCTGGAATCGGTGGCAGACCAAGTGGCAGTCAGCAATGCATGGATCCAGCATCAGGGGAAAAAGACGGGTGAGAACAATATTAGATGTTGGCCGTCAAAGAAGAGGGCTTGACCCTTATGATCCCTCATTATACAGAACATGATGTATTAGAATGCAATATTCTGTTGCTCAGTTTTGGGTTACCTGTCCTGTCCACTCATCCCTGCAGGTGTGACCCTTTTTCACTCCTTTGACTTATGGCATTTTACCAACTTCAAACTAGCTCTGAAACTATGATCTGCAAAAAGCCATTTAACAAGTGAACAGCCACATTGTTCTGCGAGGAATGCCACAAGCAAATGAGAGGTAGCATAAACAAAGTTGGTTTTATGTGTTTCACATCAATGTTAATACTCTGAAGAAAAGTTTTTTATTTAATTTTAGTTGCTTATGTGATTTGATTCTCTCTGGAGCATTTAGCTGATATCTGTATGTTGCTGACAAAACAAACTGAATTTATGTTGCTGGAATCATCACAATGAGTCATTAAAATAATTAAGATGAGTCAATAAATGAGTCACCAACTGAGAGAAACGTTACAACCAGTTCCTGTCCCTATGTTATGCAATTGAATTTTTGATGATGCGCTTAAAACTTCTGACTGTCACATTGAAGTGTTTCTTAACAGCTCATACTGCAATCTGAGTTGTAATATTTAGTCCTGTTGAACGAGTCTTTGTAATTGAATTATCTTGTTAGTCACAGAAAAATAATCTGCCACACAGGAAGGGAACATTGTTGCTTGAAAAGAACTGTTCCTTTGAAAAAGCTTTCATAAGCATATCCTTGGACAGAAATTATAGTGATACCAAGGTTACACTTCAAAACTAGTATTAAAGAGATGTGGCCTACTCCAGCTTTGAGTTTATTTACACTTTTCTCTTGCAGTGGTAAATTTTTAATTTATGTGAATTAAAATTGTTTGAATGTTAATTAAAAGTATTTGATTATTGAGAGGACCAAGCTGAGCAGTGTGGTTGACACACCTGAGGGACGGCAAGCTATCCAGAGGGCCTTGGACAAACTCAAGGAGTGGGCCTGTTTGAACCTCGTGAGGTTCAATAAGGCCAAATGAAAGGTCCTGCATCTGACTTGAGGCAACCCCCAGTATCAATGCAGAATAGGGGATGAAAGGAATGAGAGCAGCACTGCTGAGAAGGAATTGGGGGTACTGGTGGATGAAAAGCTGTACGTGAGCCAAAACTGTGCATTCAAAAAGACCAGCCATATCCTGGGCTTCATCAAAACAAACATTGCCAGCAGGTCAAGGGAGGTGATTCTGCCTCTCTGCTCTGCTCTGGAGTACGAGTACTGCATCCAGCTCTGGAGCCCTCAGCACAAGAAAGACATGCACCTCTTGGGGTGGGTTCAGACGACGGCCATAAAAATGATGAGATGTAACCGTAAGATGCAACTGCTAAAGCCCAAAATTTGCACACTTGAGTATAAAAATACTGACTTCAATTATTTTTCTCTTCCACATTTTGCATGATTTAAAGTTAAAAACATAAATTTTGTTGTCCATCTTTTCAAAGCCATTCATGAAAAATGTGGCCCTAGATATTGGTATTAGGTTCTGAATATGTTAGCCTAGAAAAGAGAATTTGGCTTGTTATAACCACTTTGTTTCATGATTCAAGTAGTTTCCAATTTTTCCTACTCAGTAATCTGTGATATAAACATCTTTCAAGAAAACATATTTCCAGTTCTTAACTGATTAAGAGGTTCAGAATATTTTTCAGAAAATACAAATAATAATATACCCATAATTCAATAGTAGATTAATAATTCAATATAAATCACTGAGGCAGAATATTTCAAAATAAGCATTCATCTTGTTAAAAAGGTTATAATGTCATTGACATATTATGAATCATTATACATTTTTTATCATATATATTTTTCCCCTTACATTTCTGAACTAATATTTCAGGTACATTTCAAGCAACATGCTGAAGATGAAGATGTTGGTCATAACAGGTATATGTACAGGTAATATCAAAGGGCCGGGGGACATCAGTGGTTTAGCTACTTTGCAGCGTGGGTGCTGTAATACACAGGGATTTTGGACACTTGGCCAGGACAGCCTTCAGTGCTCGGCTGTAGGTGGGCGATGTGGGTCTTAAGGAATCCCTGGAGAAATGGGTCCTGCATCCCCTTCACAGGCATCGTCTCTAATTACAAGGCAATATACGGAAAACAAGCAGCTGCTTTGGAAGGAAAAGAGGTTATCAACTGTGTTTTTAAGGACATAAAATCATGGTGGTGTGCAATGAGCATGCTGCTGTCCTGAGTATTTCACAGACCTTGAAGAGCAAGACATGCAAGACCTATGTTCTGCTTTGCAGTAGGGCTTAGGAATAGGGTGGTGCCCAGTCATTTCAGTGCTTCATCTCAGGAAAAAGATGAAGAGGGCTGGTGGATTGATATGTTCTTTTTAAAGAGTTTGAGCTGTTTCATAAGCAGGGTAAGATGATAGAGGAGGAAAGTCACACCTCTCTCCTGCCTGCCCAGTGCATTTTCTTGAGCATGGTTAAGATGTTCACTGAGGAATTAAGGGGTTTAGTCTTTCTTAGAGGTTATTCAATAGAAATTTATACCATACAACAAAATACCTTTTCTAGACAGATCACACAAATTTCTTCTGTGAATCTATTTTATAATCTCTCAGTTCACAGAGAGATACCAATGGGAACGACCTTTTCTTCTATGATAAGCTTCTATTTTAAAAGTGATTTACAATTCCCAGACAGAAAATCAGAGCAAAAGAGCTCTAAAATTTATTACTGTGATCATATCTCATTTCTCCATGGACTTCTGAGTATTTAGTAAGTAAAAGAGAGAAAATCCATCTTCTGTGGGTAGTATATCATCTGCAAAGTGATGGCAATCTTTCATTTCACTTTGCCTTGAGTGAACAAGGAGATACCATTTCTAAGGGAAAACCTCAATCCGTTTCCTCTTATAGTGACAGATATTTCATTTGGAGCTTTGCAGAGAGAGCACTGTGCTTTTAGTCTGTTTTCCACAGCATAGAGCAGAATAGAGGTTTGTTCACTAAGTAATGATTCTTTTTCTACACATGTTTGCTACCCAAGTGTATTGTTTGTAGATGGACTTGTACTGAAAGAGTTGCACTTGGGATTGGCATCTAACACAGTTTGGACAGAAGAGGGAAGGAGAAGGAAGTAGATTTTGAGACACCTAGCTTTCAGATGAACCTTTTGACTACGCTAGAGTCAGATTTACTAAACTAAGGCAAAGCAACACTAAGAGCCCCAGATCTGTGAAAATGCTGATTTGTTTACAGTAAAATTATCTTTTTTTCCTAACTGCTTTTGTCAGAATATTTCAAGGGAATATATCCTCCAAAAATAATGCCTCCAGCTGAATTCACTGCCCTGCTTTATCTTCGCTTTCAAATTAAATAACACATGATGAAAATCAAGATTAATTTTCTTCCTGATCCTTTCTCAGTCTGAATGTTTCAAAAGTCTTAAGAGAAATTCTTGAAGGAATCTAATAGGCAATTTCAGTAATGCCTGATGTTAGAGATTTGTGGCTTTTCTGTAGGGTGGACTATGATTTAAGAGATAGATCTATTTTTTATTGGCCTTCGTCTTCCTTTAAGGAGTTTCTGCCTTCCTGCAAAAATGCTTATTTCTATCATTGATTGATGTTTCCAGTGAACTGCCATTTGAAATCCAGTTGAAGTATTAGGTAATTCTTAGACATATGATTTAATATTTCCAGACAATAACTTTTGCCTTTAAAATCTAAAATAACAATATATTTCAGGAGATAGTGCAGGCTGTATTGTTGTACCAGCCATTCCCAGAACCAAGCCTGGAGCACTGGACAGGACATTTCTTTTGCAGGAGAAAACAGTAAAATTGCAGAAAGCTTCTCCAGGGTTCCTGCTATGCTATTTGCCCTTGGAAAAAAAATAACCAGCACAGTCACTAGTCTTTCCTAAGTATGATACTACTGAAGGGAAACGAAGATTTGACACAGACTTCAAAAAAAATCTTCATTTATGTTAAAGGTGGACATGGAAGAATAAGCTTACATCCTGTTTTAAGTGGGACTAGGAATAACGGGTTTCAGTCATAATGACAATAAATTACATGGCAAGAAACCTTTTTGTAGCACTGAAGTAGCTTGCTTACAGAAATGGGAGAGTCTCCTGTCCCTGTAGGCTCTTCAGAATAGACTGGACAAGCATCTGTCTAGTAATGCCAGTGGTGTGTTTTGGAGAAGGGTGAGAGACTAAATTTTATGTGATAATCACTTCCAGATCTACTTTGCTATGATAAGAGAGAGCTTGATAACTGCCAACAGAAAGAGTAGCACTAAGGACTTCTAAAAGTAGACACTGGAGTGTATGCTTCCAACAGTGCCAACTCTGGACCATCAATCCATATATGAGGCAAGTTGGAGAAGAACAACATGACCTGTAATGAAAGAATGATAGGGAAACCTGTGCCATTTTCCTGTTGTACCTGCAAGGCATAAGCTCACTCTGCTTTCATCTTTGCTGATGGAGGAGGAAGCATTTACTAGCTGCAGGCTACCTCTGGATGAGACATTGACGCAATTCCCTAGCACATAGTGTGAATTCTGCAGGCACCAGCCTCTGAGAGTGTTCTCAGGTACTGTTTTGGCCTTTCAGCATTTACCTCTTAGCTTGACCCTGCAAGACCTAAAGTCTCTCAGTTACTATCTCAAGGTGCTACTGAAGCAATTCTACCCCATTTTCCAGATAAAGAAAATGAATCACCAGGTGGCTGAGTTGCAATTCAAATCACACAAAAGCAGTCAGGTACTCAGAGTTCCCTGTCACCTTAGATAAAAAACAGGATTTTGCTCAGTAGTTCCTAGCTAAATGAAGCGTGCTCTCATCCTTACCACTGAGTGGACTGTATTCCTAGGAGACCCTCAAAGTTTCATTCAAGTTTGAACGGGTTGATTGATTTCAGTCCCAGTAAACTCAGAACAGTAAAAAGTGCAAAAGTGCTCTAGTAACCTTCCAAAAAGGGATACTCTGTTTGGACCACAAGTCATACTGGAGCATATGGTTAAAAGAGCTCCTTTTTCACCCTCAAACTAATAAACTCAGCACAACTCTAGTGATACCTAGATTCTAGTTATCAAAACGCACTGTGACATGACCTTACTCTGTATTCTGCATGTCAGTATGGTGAGTAACAAGCCAGAATAATACCAAAGAAAACCAGAAATGCTGGAAAGAACCACTTTAGTTGAGGTCTGAACAACGGCAAATCATTCACAACCACATAACCAAGGAAGAATATAACAACAGTAAAAGCTGAGTACTCATGTCAGGGTGTAGCAGCTGACAGAAACAGTGACCATTTCAAAGCCTTGTAACAAAAAAATTATGTAAAATTCATCAAATCATCAGCAAGTGAAAGTCTAATTATAACAACATAGATCATATTCCAAGCTTATGTGGCAAGCCTCCTCTAAATCAGAAAAACATCCTTAAAGATAATTTTATTTGTTCTGAGAATATATTTATTCTATGAAGATCTGTAGTATCAGAGGGTATGTTGTGGTCTAACTGCAGTCAACAAGGAAGTACCACACAGCCCCTCGCTTACTCCCCTACCCTGCAATGGGATGGGGAGGAGAATGTGTAAAAGTGTAACATGTGGGCTGACATGGAGACAGTTTAATAGGACAGCAAAATTAGATGAGATGATGATGATAATAATAATAACAATAATAATAATAATAACAATAATAATGAATAATAGTAATAATAGAATATGCAAAATGAGTGATGCACAATACCCTTGCTCACCACTCAATCACTGATGTCCAGACTATCCTCAAGCAGTTATCACTGGTCCCTGGCCAGTTCCCCAGATTTATATACTGAGAATGATGTCATATGGTATGGAATATCCCTTCGGCCAATTTGGGTCAGCTATGCCCCTTAGCTGTGTCCCCTCCCAGCTTACCATGTATCCCCCCACATTCTTGCTCTCAGGCCAGCATGAGAAGATGAAAAGTCCTTGCCTGTTTAGCAACAACTAAAATCATCAGTGTGTTATCACATTAGTCTCATACTAAATCCAAACCACAGCACTATACCAGCTACTATAAAGAAAATCAACTCTGTTCCAGCCAAAACCACCACAGGGGAAGAATTTAATAAACAATATTCTATCAGTAGAAAGAATGGAAAAGTTCTTATACGGCAATTGTTCTTTGTCATCAAATAGATGTTTCTTCAATTATACATGCATCTGTGAGATATTAGAGTGGTGGCCACTTTAGTGATAGAGCTAAAGTAGCTAAGTAGAATTTCCTTTACTCATTTGATAAAGGCTAATTATAGCATTAAATATTCTTCTGATTTTGATACCAGGTTAATGGTAAATCAGCAGTTGCAGAAGCTGCATTCAGTCACAGGAGTAGAAAAAGCCTATTCAGTTATAAGACTGCATTTTCTTTCTTATTATCTATCTAATAAAACACATGCACGTGCTTTCCAATGCCTCTGACTGACAGATGTCTTTCTGTTCCTTCTCTGTTATTATGAGTGGTTTTTTCCTCTCTTATTTTTGTCCACATCAAGTATTTCTTATTCAACACACTAGCCATGCTTCCTATTCCTGGCCAGGGTGACCATGGCCTAGAAAATTATGAGGATAAGGGCAGGTAGTATTACTTGTGTGTATATATGTATATGAATAAAAATAAATTAGAAGCTTTATAGGGCTGAGTTCAGCAACAGTACAATGTAAGAAGCACAGTAGAGTTACACAGATTTAATGCAAAGAATAATTTTGTTCATTCAGACTATTGGTTTCTCATGATAGCAGTTGAGAATTGTCTGTGAATTCTGTTCTGGTTTTGATTCTATTAATGATGCTATAAAACTGAAATAGAACAAATCACCGTGCTCTTTTCAAAGGTTAATCTAAGTGTTATCTCCTAGCAAAAGCAGACTAAGGAAGAATTCTGAAGACAGACTCCATAATGGTTTAAATAATTTCCATCTTCTTTTCTTCAAGTGGACATATTTGTTGCCATTTCACATCACATCAGTGTAAGCCCACTTTTTCAGCCCTGTGGAAACGTGTTCACCTGTTATGTCATGTTAAGGATTTTTTATTTTTGGTGAGTAGAGTACAATGGTGTGATATCGCTACAATTTTGAGAGATTAAATTTGTGCATGAACATTTCACAACCAGGCTTCTTCCCTTGTGCAATCCTTTGGTCCCTCACTGCCTTGTTCCATATCCACTTGTGGGATTTACACTAACTGTGGTAGACTTCATCCAGTGAAACACATGTAAATTAGAATTAGTGTCACCTTTAAGCTAGAGCTGTATTAAAAACTTTTCATGAATTGAAAACCGAGAGGTTTATGGAAAAGTTCACTCTGAATTCAGCCTGAAATTAAAGTTTTAATTGGCAAATTTTTATCTTGGGCATTACTGCAGATTCCTTCCTTTACAAGGTGAATTGAACATTTGTTTCTTTAGTTACCAGCTGCCTGTGCTATCTCTCTGCCTCAAAGACAGTGCAACAGGTAGTTAAATGGGTGTAAAGCCTTTCCTGCTCTTGAATTTTGTGTGTCTCTACTGACTACAACAGATAACTGATAGGAGAACCTGCCACAGGTCCCTTTAGAAAGAAAAGTGGCAAGAGAAGTGAGTCAGAGGCAATGAGAGGCTTGTGAAGCTTATTTTCCCATCATCTCTTTCCTGAAATGAAGATCATCTGATTTGATCACACCAAGACAGAGTTCAGAAGGAAGTGGATAAGGGATTTTGTGTTTCTAAGGGAATACATGTATTTCCTACAAGGGAACTACTTTTCTCCCAGTGTCCTATTTAGGGCATTTGGCTTCCCCAGTTAATATTGGTATGTGAGCCATGTAAATGACTTGGGTTTGGTTTTTTTTTGCCATCAAGTTGTATATCTCTAAGGTCTGTGTCTGTAGCTTTACTGTTTTGACCACCTTTTATCTCTTTACAGTAGCTCATACTCTTAATAACTTGAATAACTATACCTATAGTAATTTCAAAATTTAGTTAGAGCTGCTGATGAATTATCTTTTTTCAGCAGAGAATCTTGCCTTGGTAGCTTGCTTTTTATTACCTTTACTCATTCTAAATTTTGTAGGTTAATACTGTGCATAGTATTTTAACAGAAACTACTTTGTGGGCACATTAAAATATTTCAGAAAACAACAAAAAAGAACTTTGTGTATGTTGCTTTCTATAACATCTTTGGCTTCCAGATGAGTGTATGAGTGCAAATGCTGAAATAACATGAGCAGGTGTTTTGGTGATGTATCAAATATGAATGAAAAATCCACTCTATTAGCTAATGCATTACAGAGCCAAATAGAGAAAATTACCATCTGTTTGTAATAATACAATAGAAGCTTGTTAGGTGAGGAATCCTGTTCATCCCTACCATGAGCTACCTTAAAACCACAAGATGTTCCCATCCTAAGACACTGTAACCAAAATTAGTAAATAGTTATCCTCACATATTTACTGGTCCAGGTTAATCAGTATACTGCACCTGAGATCTGGAGAAAGGAGTCCTTTGAGTAGAGGAGGCTTTTGCAACTAGGGAAAATGTGCTGGATACAGATTTGACCAGTTGTACTAGAAATGAAGAGGAACTTCAAGTTACTACTTGCAGTACTATAGAGAGACACTCCTCTTGTCATTCTATAAGGCTCTGACATAGATCAGCAGCCATCACTAATTGCTCTAGAAAGTTAGGAGCTTAGCTCAAGGCTAGAAAGGTGGTATTTCTTTCTTATGGTTTTCATATCCATGATGATTATCCTGTAGTTGGGAAAACCTTGATGCAGTCCAAATGGTGGTGGGAAAGAGAAGAGGAGGGATGGAAGGGGAAAATGAGTTAATGGCTTAGAAAGCTTTTAGGACGGGGGAGTAGTGGGCTCAGCCTCTTCTCCTGTGAATTTTCAGCTATACACACTGGAGCAGCTGGAAAATTTCAAAGCTTTTTATAGCTTGGAGTTAGGGCAGAGCTGTGGTACAAATGGTTCTCAGGTGGAAAAGGGAGTTAGCCTTGATTTTCTCCACACCAGGTAAATTTGTAACCACTATGCTAATGAGTAAAAATGTGCCGCCAGCGTTGCTTCTCCTTTAGTGTGCAAGTGTATGTCTGTAAAACTGTCCTGAGAGTTGCCTCAGCAAGGGAGGCCTTCATTTGTTAATGTTGCTAGAGCTTCTGTACAGAGATGATGCCTAGCTGTTCGTCAAATATTTAGAAGACTCTATGGAAACAGAAGTGTCTTCAGGCTACAGATGGAACCATGATATAAGTGTGATATTCTGAGGATCTACAGTATGGTCTTTGGTATTTAAAGCGAGAATTAACTGTCTAAATCCTTTAATGGATCTATGGTGATCAGTCAAATTCAAAGACTTGAGAAATGGTTGGGAAGGTTACATTTTCCTAAATAACTGAGTGTGGCCATGGAAGTAGTTAAAGAAAATAGCTAACTCCTTTACCAAAGCTATGAGATGATTTGATATGGACTGAAATATGTTGGGGAAGGCATAGCTGTCAAAGATAAGATTTGAGATGAAGTCACCTTGTGTCTTGGCGAGCTATGAAAGTGCTTGAAGTGAACATTTTGAATGTGTTGCATATTTCAGCACTTGCATACTCAGACCTTTATGGGAGCTGGCTGATCTTTGTGAGGAGTGAACATGAATGTTTTTGTGTTCTAAGTCACTCAAGAATATATATCCATACTGCTAAGAACTATGAAGGACTCAAGCCCAGTAGGTAGCATCTGGATCAGAAAAAGACTGACAGCAATTTAGTGAAGATTTCTGTTGATTACACACTGATGGCACAAAATCCCAACTGATTTCTGTTTCGCTCACAGGAACTGAAAGAAGAAATTTTGAACCTATCTCGTATACTGGCTGGAGGAGAATTTTTGCATCATCACTGACACAAAACCATTTATCAGACAATTTGCCAGTCTCCTCCCCCAAAGCTTATTGTCCATCAACTCTTTTGAGTGTACATTTCCAAAGACAGCAGTGACCACCTGCTGAGTTACCCTTGGTAGCTTTCCATTAATCATAAGACATGGTTGAAAGCAGAAAGAGAAGGCTGCAGAGAAAAGAAGAGAGGAGATGCCTACAAACCATGCAATATATGTTACAAAAGTCATCCCTCCACTTGCCTCTTGAGAAGGGGTGAATTCTCACTGGGAAGGCTTCAGTCCAGTAGGCTGATACCAGGACACGGAATTGGTTTCAAAGTAGGCATCAAAAGAGACTTCCTTAGTCCAAGGACTACCTGATGCCAGAACATTTGAAAGTATGGTGATTTTCTGGTTAAAAGCACAATAATAATAATGATAGCTCCAGAATTTACAGAAGAATCTGCCTGAATACCTACCCATCTCCTGACACCTGACTTTTTTCCCACAATTTTTACTCCTGCAGGATACTGAGTGATCACTGCCATCTATTGGCAACAAATAAGCTAACATTACTGTCCCACTAAGATAATGCATTAGACATTACATAATTTATCTGAAATTGAACATTCTACACTGTTAAAGATGATATATTTTCTCAGCCTCCTGAGCCTCATGATGATTTTTTTTTAAGCAAGATTATTACACCACTTGAAATGTGCACCTTTTATGCTAGCTTTTATTTCTATTTCTTAGAGGGGTTTGTTTGTTACAACACAGCTCTCCATTTACATGATTCAAATGAGACTGTGCTTGTGTTTTCAATAGAAAGTACCTGGTAGGGAGAGCTCCAGGCGATTAACAAATTGGAACATCCAAGTATGAGATAATTTGGTTGTCTGAGGGAGAAATTCCTTGCTTATGGAATTTCTTCCATAAGCTTCTTGCTTATCATCAGAAGAAGTACTATGAGATCTTCTCAATGAAATGCTCTGATTGCCACATTTTTATTTATCATTATCTCATTGGCCTGGATAGAAAAAACAGGGAAACACTTGCTGCATGAAAGTTTTACTCATCTCAATGTGTAAAGGACAATTGTTCCTACCAGCACCTATGAAATTAATCAAAGGCAAAGCAAAATAAATGATTAACCTCTCACAAATATCTAGAACATTTCTCTCCAATGTCTAGCTTTTAAGGAGGGTACTAAGTCTATAGAACTAAAAAATACAATAATATACTAAGTAATTTTCTTTATCATCTTTCTTTTGCTTGTTAGCCTTCAGAAGACCTGCATACCTACAAATAAACAATTCAAAACTAATTTTAAGCATAACTTCAATGGTTCAAAGTCCTTAACTTTATTAAAATTGTAGCTATTTGTGCTAGAAAGATGATAGCATGAATTTATCAAGAGTGATGCCATAACTGCATGTGTGCTATAACTAATACAAAATAAAACATTTTATTGTGTGCAGCTTTACACTTCAATTATATTATCTGGACTCTAAATTCAGGAATTAGGTACAATAAATTTGGAAGAAACAAAATTTCTTTCCCCCCTTTTCTAGAAAATGGCTTATAGACATTCCTGCACATGTTGAGAGAAGTGAGCTTTTCTTGCAAATTAACTAATGTATTTTTTCAGAAGCCTCATATTTCATCCATGATATTTGTGTTGTCAATTATAGGCTGGGATTTGGAATACTTCAGCTGGCATCTTTGTTCTCTAAATAATCACTGTACACTCTAGATTCAATTTTTGTTCATCAGAATAGACATTTCCCAGGTCTTTGGAGCAGTAAAAAAAACTTTCGAAACTTGAATCCCTAAAAAAGTTAGGACCAATCAAGAGAAATAAAAAGTGCTGATTTAGGGTTTAAAAACCTAAATGGATGAAAACTTTGTTTCCAGCAGGATTAAGCAGCTATATATCATAAGACTTCATGGAAAATTATCAAGGAATATTTATTTTATTCTTTTTTTGCATAGGATATTCGGTTCTAAAATAACTGACAGTCTATTTCCACATATTTAGGTCATGCTTGCCACTTTTTTGTTCCCAGGTAGAAGTGCACTGAGCTCCTACCCTGACCCTGGGAACTGAGGTGAGCCTGGAGAAGGAACTGTAGCCTCGGAGGCATTGGCCCTGCTTTTTAGAGCTACGGGACGAGCAAGGCTTGTGCATCCACAGTGGCACTTACAGCAATGTGTGTTTGTGCAAAACAAGCACACAAAGCGATGCCACACTCGCATTTCAGCAAAACAAGAGATTTTGGCATCATCTCGTAACCAAGCTCGAGCAGTCCTCACATGAGGAAACTATTCAGCACAGACCAAGGATTTCAAAGTCATGTACTACTGGAGCACAGGGGAAGCAAAGCTGCCTGACAAGCTTTATGAATGTTTTTTTTTAATTTTGCAAGAGAATATTTTCATAAAGTTATAATCCCTTTATCTCAAAATTATTGCTACTTAAATTACTGTTAGCAAAATCAGGAGTGGGAGGCTGCAGAGGCCTGTCAGTGTTAGGAAAATCAAAGCATGCTGGCATTGGTGGCTATATTTATGTTGCAGGTTTACAATATTATATTATTTAGGTAGTTTAGGAGAGAAAAAAAATTCACTATCAATACAAGGAATATTATATTGCTAACTTTAGTTTAAAGCTATTTATTTGTTTTTCAGGAGCATGTCTTTAATTTGCCATTTTCTAATAAATAAGTGTTAAAAAATTATTTCTTTAAAAAAAATAAATAAGTTTTTCTGTACTTGTTTACGGCTTAGGCGAATGAGTGGTTCCTACATTTAAGACAACCAAATCTATAAATGAGGAGGTTTCCTCCTTCTTTTACACTTCACTTCTTTCTCATTATAAGTTCTTCTTGTCATATGTACAAGGGTATGAACCCAGTTTTGACAAAGCACTAACTGTGGCTTTGTATTGTTTGTCCTTCTGGTCAGTCATCTGTGCTTTAAAGACATTTCTGTGCCTCTGCCTCAATCTTCCCTCTCTCTCCCCTGCTCTGTACCTTAACCAGATAAAACTGAGAATTTTGGTCCAGCCAGCCAGGACTGCTTCCCTCAAAACACTACTTGATCTTTTGACCTGCTGCCAAGACGAAGAACTTGCTCCTCTTTCTGAAGCAGTGATGTCCATACGAGATAAAGACCACATGGTTTTCTGCCTTTGCTATGCTTTTCTGTAATATTTCCCTTAATTTGGCCTTTAGTCTAAAGAACCAGGATCAGAAAGTCCTCAGAAAGAGCTCATGTTTTATCTTTTTTTTTTTTCTGAAGACTACCAAGCTGAGGAACCTTTTCCTTACAAAGAATGAGAAGAGGGGAAATGTAAAAACAAATATTGCTGACACAGAAGCTCTACTTCACGTACTTCACATATATATTGGTACATATTATTACTTGCATATATTACATTATTTGCATGTATTATTTATATTTATTACATTACATTTATTACAAATTTTCCTCATAATTAATAAAGCTTTAAAAAGTATATAGTTATGATTGTTTAATTCAGGACTAAAAAAGCTACATTTTCTCAATTCAACGCCACCCCCATGCTCATATTTAACTGTAATAATGTGTAGTGACAATGTCATGGCATTTCCTATAATCAGCTGGGCTCCCTGAAATTAGCTTCCCTAATTTTGGCAACTGGTTGCCTACTTAGAAACTTCATGGCAGAGGACAGCAACAATTCATTATAGCCAGCTGGAAGAAGGAATTTGTTTCTCACAATAAATAACATTTTAAAATAGGTGTACATACACATAAGTATATATGTATAAATATATCTCAGGAGTTTTTTACATGTATATACAGACATGTATGCAAATAGATCCCTCCTGGATCAGGATGAAAAGTCAGAAACTTGACATTTACCATTGGAATGAGATCCTTCTAAGGTCTCTCCTGATTTGTGAGCTGCCAAACTCATTTGCTTCTCACCCCTCTGAAGGCTTTCCCTCATGTTCAGCTGCCCAGCTGCTGTGCTGGCTTGTTGGCTGCCCAAGGAGCCAGCTGCTCTCACAGGGAAGTGGAGGATTCCGTGCTGTAGGCAACCTGGCCACCACACTGACAGCTAACTGGCTAGTGCATCGTCAAGGCAGGCTGCCTGAAAACCTGTATTATTTCTGCTGATTTTTTTTTACGGACTCCTGTAGGATCCATATGTCCTGTTTAATCAGTACTCTCTGAAGGAGCAGTATTCTTTCAGGGACAAAAACTAACGAGCTGCAGTGTTTGTGTGGTACACAGAAGTGCTACAACTGCACTAATACATGCTCATCGCACTTTCAAGATGTGCAGATGTATCAGAACTGTATATAAATAGGACTCAAGGAAAATGAAGACAACCATGGAGGTACTGGAAAGTGATGTCAGTTAAAGGCACATTGGTATTACAAAAAAAACCAAAAAGAGCAAGCAGGGCATTTCAGAAGGACAGGACTGATCTAAGAGAATGGGTGGAATTCAGGGGCAATTCCTGACGAGCCAATGCCTTTAGCTTATAGATACGAGACAGCTATGAATGTGTCATGCTTCAGAAATGCTCAGAGTCAGTTCAAAAAAGCTCAGGATTGTTGCATGAGTAGATAATAGCTAAAGAACATCATCTGTGGTTATACAACAGCAAAGCCAAGTTCATAGAATGCCAATGTAATGCCCTATGCCAGAGAAAATGTTTTGGTTTGAGATTTTTTGAGCTAGTAAATAGCATAAAATCCAACTAACGTAGCAAAAAAACCTCTTGAAGCATACAAAATGTATCTAACTTCATATTTGAGAACTGTATGAAATGTATCTGACTTACCTACATGAATTGCAGGTATATTTGGTGATATTTTGAAATTATATTTCTCCGTAAATTAATATACTTAAAGCAGCATTTCTCTTGCAAACGCCCCTTCCTTAGTTTACAAAAGTTTGGGAATTTTTTACTTGACTTCTGTTTTTCAACTCCAATTTAACTCTTCATGTGGAAAACCCCTTCATTTTCTAAGGAAGTAAGCTGAATATACTATTTAGACTAATACTTACATCCTTCAGCTTCTTTCCCTCTATGTATCAAATGGGTTTTTTTTATTTTTTTCTCATTTCCTCTACTACCTCAGCTCACTATCCTTTTCTTCTTCTCTACCTAGACAATTTTATTTACTTAATTTCTTCTTCATCTCCTTCAGTTTCTTCACATTATAGAGAAGGAGTGGAGTACAACTTCCTTCCTTCAGCCTATTCAGGATTTTCTCTGTCTTTCCATCTCTTTCTCCTTGCTCTTCTGATTTCAGTGTAACAAAATTCTTCCTTCCTTTTAACATTCAACTTTTTGATTTCTTATTAATCATCTCCTCCTACTCTGCATTGACTCAGACTTTCTTTTCCTCCTCTCTTAACCCTTCCATGCCCTGCATCTTTCCTCCTCCCTGCATCACTGATTCTGCACTCACTCAACAGTCTTTCAATAGTTTTTCTACCTCCTCCACTCAGCTTGTTATCTTTTCTAACTAAATTTTCTCCTTGACTCATTTAGTGTTATTATTGTTAATAATAATAGTGGCAAAAAAGCTTTCCAGAGAGAGCAAAAGAGAAAGTCTCTGCCATTGAATTAGACAATGTAAAAAGAAATCATAGAGACAAAGGTGAATAGGACTGAAAAAGGCAACAGCACCTAATGGGACAATGAACTCCTTGTTGTACAGGTCTCCATCATTTTGTTGTTTAAGTAATCTTCTCCTAGAGGAAATTGAACTAGGATTTAACGCTCATTTTTGATAGATATTGGATAACTGAGTAGGAGTGCTTCTACTGTGTCACTGGAGCCATTTGTCTGAGACATCTATGTTCTTCTTTCTTTTTCGGCATGATCTGCAGTCCTTATTCTTCTGCCCTACAAAGCCAACACCCATACAGAAGTAAAAGAGGGGGTTGGCCTTTTTTTTTTTTAATCTGAATTACTCTCCAAATATTTAGTAGGGCTTACATCCAAATAAGTTAAACCTGCTCAAGTCAGATTTAGTAAAGGTCCATATGTTGCAGGCAGGCAGTGTGAGAGGCTATTCCTACTTGTAGTCTTCCTCCTCAAACAGCTAAAGGTCTTTGTCTGGGCCAAGAAGAGCTGCTTATCTTAGATCCACTAGCTTTAGTAACACATTTTTTCACAGTGTTTCATAAACCTTCTAAAGCATCATGTCTGGCAACTGAAATCTACTTTATATTTTTTTTATTTAGAAGGAAAGGGAAGAAAGGCCCTCGGAAATACAGGCTATGTCTAGCCTTCAGTTGGGTTTTGCAGGACTCTGGTCTTGGTGCTGCCTAGCAGGCGAGTGCTAAGGACAGCTGCTTCAAGAGCCTTGTGCAGTTTGCTCAGCCACATATTCAAATCCCTGCAATGATAATGAAATGGTAATTGTGGAGGAGGGAAAATAGGAGATGAGACAGGAAAAATGGAGCAGTAACAAACACAGTACTAGGCTTACCTCCTGCTGAATCAATTCTATCTTGACCACCTGGAAAGACGAGCAGGAGACCAGGGCACGCCCATGAAGACTTTTAGTTCTTTTCACTCTCTGTGCACTAATGAATTGCTCTCTCTGACTGTGGCTTTTATGTTTAGAGAAATATAGGATGTCTATATCCGTATGACACATTGAGGTGCTGAGGGGCATGGTTTAGGGAGTGTTAGGAATGGTTGGACTCAATGACCCAGTGGGTCCCTTCCAACCTAGTGATTCTATGATTCTATAATTCTACCTGTTAATATGGTTGAAATGCCCAGTGGACTCAAATGCGGTAAAGATAGACAAAAGTCATCCATGGTCTTGTCTGCAGCCACGTGTTTGTAAACTCTGTAAGTTAGGATTGCTTCTAGAAGATGCAGTCCTGCCTCTTTCTTTCTACCAGCTCTTCACTGACATCTCCATGGCATCTGTTTCTTCGCATACATTAAAAAGGTTGTGAGCTATACAGTGGGCTACATGGGAAAACTAGCCATGAGGAACTAATTCCAGCTTGAACCATTATTTTGACGCAGTTCAGCAAGCAACCACCTGAACACCTGTGCCAGCCTAGCAGAAGTGGTAGCTCAAGGGCAGAAATTTGGTGGCCGGAGGCATGCTGTGCATGGCATTGATCTTTTTTGCCAGCCTTTCCAAATTATATTGGTTTAACTTGTACATGAAGCTACAGACAAATAATGTAATTGGGTAAGAATCCACTGCCTCAGGAAAACAAGCCAAATTAAGAAAGATTTTAACAAGGTATAAACAAAGTTCATGTTACGTTCCAGTTATGAAGAGTGGAGAAGTGTCTGGAGGCAAAACTGAGCAGTGGGTAAATCACTGCAGATGGATTTTGTGGGCTGTTGTCCCCATCCTTCAGGTCAGACACATAACTGCCATAGCCATGGTGATTAAAAAAGCCTCTCCAAACAGGCATTTATGATCCAAAAAGCAGTCACCAACAAAATTCAATAAATACCCTTCCCCCGTGCCTGCAACCCTCCCCTATTTCTGTGCCTTTGATTCATCATCTGGGAATCAGATGCCCCAGCTGCTTGCACTTTGCTATCTGTCAGAGCAGGATCAGCAGCTCACCCAAGTCTGGGAGGGGGTCGTACATGACAAGCAATACTGCTCCTGAGCAGCCAAGCAAGCACCTGTAGAGCCGTCTTAACAACGCAGTCTAACGCAGCACTGAGGTGTGCCTTGTAGCTACCTTGTCAGTGACTGGGAAAGGCTGACACATCTTCGGGTTTTTTCACTTTTTTCTCTGCTCCATTTTGTCCTTTCTATGTTAGCAAAGTTCCCTTTTTGTTACAGGATCCCCTGTCTTAGCAGACAGATAACATTGTTGTGAAGCCTGAACTGAGGAGCCTCCAGTGGTGCGCAGAAACAGATCCAGTGGAAGGTATTAGATGGAAAGGTGCAGCTTAACTCCACCATGGTCACGCTGCCAGGATTTGTGGCAAAAGATGCAATAACTTAGAACAAGGAATGTACAACCTCAGCAGAACTTTCAGTCTTAATATTGGTTGCAACTAAACTGAAAATAATCTCAAACAACAATACAGCATCTGCTTAACACAGCTTGATTCTCTCAGTCAATCGTTATTTCTTTAACAATGTCCAACTCAGTTTGTAAAAAGAACCCCACAGAAAAAAGAGAAACCACCACCAATAAAACCCTCCTAAAAAGTGTTACTCGCCTTGTTCATTAAATTGTCCTAGTGCAGTTATCAATAAATAAATATTTCACAGAAATTTTGTGTGTTTAGTATGGTTTCTTCTTCTTTTCCTTGGCGACAAAGAACTTGGTATATGGCTTTCTGTTTGTTAAAACTACACATGATGTGTAAAAAACCTGCACGAGTGAACACATTTGATATTTCAGCTGTAGTGTCATGTGTCATTTTAAATGAAAAGAAAAACAAGAGGTGGGGGATGGATGGCTGAAAAGAGGAAGGCAGGATCAGCCGATATGGAGAAACTGAGGCAGTTGAAGTAATAGGCTTTTGAAGTAATAGTAATTATTTCAGATTTGGGAGTAGCATGTCAAAAAGGGAATAAGAAAAGCATACAAAAAAGGAAGAAATTAAAAAGGGTTTGGGAGATCTAGTTGTTTCCATATGATTTTGGAGCTGAGTTCTTCAACAATACAACCTTGCAATAGAAAATAAGGGAAAGCCAAATGCTTGTTCATTTCAACATCAACAGAAAAAAAAACCATTTACATAACATGTAATTTATTAGTGCCATTTATAATCACCTAAACCTTTCAGCTGTGACCAAGGATACGGCAAGGTCTATAAAAGGATTTCAAACCTGATATTAACAAATTAAACAGTTTATTTTATTTATAAAGCCCAAATAAATTGATACAATCCGTTATAAGGTTATTTTCTCCGTCACTGGCTATAGACTTTTACAATTAAACTTTTTTTCATAGAACTCCGTCATGCCTAGAAGCTGTTAAAAATAACCTGTGACTGTATCCAAGTGAATACAGAAGTTATAGGATCACTGCTCCTCTATTTGATTTCCATTGCTTTAACCCCATGTTTTCACTATTCACCTGATTAAAACAGGGACCATTCCTTAGGCATATCTTTGATGCCTCGTGTGCTTAGGACAGTGGAAGGATTGACATTTTTCCCTTCCTTTGAGTCACTGGAGACTTTCACAGCTGGGGACAGTATGTCAAAAAGATCCATTAGTATTTAATTAAATTCTCAGCTGCTTGGCTAGTGTATCAATCACACGATCAGATACAAATCAGTTACCAGGGCTGGAATCATCATTAAATTTTTCCTGTAGGTCAGGTAGACAGAAGCGTTCCAGCAGTCATAGCAAGGGGATGACCTGCTTCCTTGGATCAGTTTATTTAAAAAGTTCCCTACTTCTGCAAGGCCTTAAGGCTTTGGCATTGTTCTTGTCTTTTCCCCTGATGTTCCCTTAAGATATTCCAGATTGTCTTTCAGTCTATTACAGGCATTTTAAATTTGCTATAGACTATTTAAAAATAAGTCTGTAAAGGCATAGAGAGTGCATTTTTATACTCTGTTTAAAGTAGGCCTCTATTGCACTCCTGCTGATAATTTCAGGTTTATAGATGGAATGACAAAATTCCAAATTCATGTTCCTAAATTAAAGAGTTCCTTAACATCAAACTTCCCTTTTCTGAGTAGATATTTTTAGGCTAAGCTCAAGGTTCTCTCTGATAAGCCTGCGTCTTTTGCTTTAGTATATTTTTTCCCAAAGTTAAAAGCATATTTCTTATTTCTTTCCAGTTTTACTCACTCTTCCCAAGGTGTGAATCTGTGATTCAAGTGCAATACCTGAGCAGCAATCTCATCAGCGATAAACAGTATCAGTTGAGATCCTTCTCTCTAGACATCAGTAGCATTGCTTTGGCCAAATGATTTTTGTTTGTTTGTTTGTTTGTTTTTCCAGAGCAACTATATTTAAGGTAGGAATCCACACTCAGATAGCTTCACTCTCTGCATCTTCCTGCATCCAGACTGACTGTGTGCCCCTTAGTCCCAGCACTCATACTGGACTGCAAAGACACCAGTTTTCTGTATCACTTTCCTGTCTAAAAACTGATTCCTGCTGAAAATCTCTTCCCAAATCAACACTAATGTGTGTGCTATTCAACTAAATGAGGATGCCCCGTTACCATTTTTGTTATGAAGCTTCTCAGCGAACTAGTTGTTAACCCACTGAATTCACACTACATTAACTTTCAAAGTTCTTGACTGTCATGTAATGCAAAATTAAATGTTTTTTAGAAGTCTCTTGCATTGACATCAACAATGTGCAGCAGGTCTGGAAACTGCCAGCCTACTGAGAAATCAGACAAGAAATCAGAGGTCATCCAGAAGAGACCGCTGTGGAAATCCATCCTTGATGCAATACGTCACAAGAAAATTACTTTGTTGTAAGGAATGGCACTGAATGCCTGAACTTCTGCTCTGGAGGTGGCACGAACTTTCTCATTTGGGATGGTTCCTACAGTTCATTTTTTTCTAAAACTTTTCAAGCCTTTTCTTTCATCACTGACAAGACATTCCCATCAAATTTTTTTGTCTTTTAAAGATGATTACCTCAGCATAGGAGGTCAGTGAGCTCCAGACTCGGGTCACTCTGGTGCAGCATACCTGAAGTGACTCTCCATCAGTGGTGAAGGCTGTCATTGAACCTTTCCCTTCAAATATCCTTAGGTCTAGATTCCCCTGATCAAATGCTCTCATTGTGAGAGCATTAAATACATTAATTAATACAATACAATAATTACTTAAATACATTTTCTGAATCAGAGACTCTAGATTTGAATGTAAGGTCTTCTGCTTGATGTTGCTCTAGCTGCCAAGCCCTGAAAGCACCACTCAGTTCTAGATTTTGTTGAAAGGAAACGGATCTATCTGCTTAAATGATGGCCCTCATGCTGGCCAGAGAGAGCTCTTCAAGGAACTATGTCATGTGCACAGTTATTCTGGTCACCAGTCAGCTTTAGGCGGTATTGCTAAGTGCCTGTCTGCTGTCATGAATCTTCTGTCATGAAGGGTGCATGGTGAAGATGTCTTCTGTGTCCAACAAGAGATTTATTTTTGACCCATTACATCTGTAAATTAACTCTTTTAACATCTTTAATGATAGACGTAATAAACTGTCATTACCTTAGAAACAGGGCCTTATCTTTGGTGGAACATCCAACACAGCTGAGAATCCAGGATTGGATCCAAAAGAGATACTCAAGCCAGCGGGACTGTTTGGTACCTACTTTTGATTTGCTGATGTGGTAAGATAACAGCAGGTGCATGCTGCAGGACTCTTGCAGGGTGTCTGCTACTTCCTTCTTAAATACAATTCAGGTCAAAATCAGAAGCTGACAATAAATGAAGCAACTACTGGACATCAGTCTCCAATGCCATGGTAATAAAAATAATGGCTTTCAAATCATCCCCGTCACAGTGTTTGGGAAGGACTGTAAGCAGCTTAAAATGGTCCTTTGGTCAGACTTGTTATCGTTTGGCCCTTGAAACTTGTTCTCCTCAGTACACCACTCTTGAGTCCTGCAAAATCTGTCCACATTTTAAAGTCTTTCAATTTTTCTTCTTTGGAAAGTTTGCAGAAAACATCATCCAGGTAACAATTTAAAAGGCAAGCAATGCTCACTTCGTGCTATTAAGTTCCAAATAACAAATGACCTAAGAGAGAAACCATTTGGATTTGATTCTTGTGAAATAACACCTATGGACTCAGATTCTAATTTTTAATGTGGTAGTTTCCCCTGAACGCCTCCTTTAGCTGAATAGTCCCTGCTGCACTGGGTCAGATGGTGCAGGAACAAAACCTTCACTACTGAAACTCTTTGGGAAAGATAAAATGATATCCCCTCTTTGCTTCCTACTGAGCAAACTGCAGGTTAATTTTTCTTTCTTTTTTTTCTTGAAATATCTCAGTCAGAAGCCACTTTATGTTTCCAGCTGAGCCTTCCAGAGCATAGGAGAGCCAAATGTTCTCCAAAAATGACTCGTTATATCTTAGTTGGAGGTGCAAAATGCCTCCCAAGCCCAAATTGGGGTGATGTCAGGGTAGTATTTCTTAATAATAAAGCTATAATAATAGACCTTATACCTCTGTAGTAAAAAAATACTTAGATATATTTCTAATAATAAACTTAATTGCTATTTTTAATTGTAAAGATGATGATCTTTGTTTTATGGAATCAGCATTTGAAGCTGCTACCTAAAATTCAGTTAAGAACAAGACATAATTCTCTGCTGTGCTATTTCTACAAAAAATGCTGGAAGAATAGCATCAAGTTAGGACATGCACTAAGTTTTAAGTTACGGCACATATACTTCATGCTGATTATCACATCTTTTTTAGTAATACTGTTTTACTTCTTTAAATGTACAGCGTTCCACTGTCAGCCAGCTCATTAGCATGTCCTGTGCCTTAAAAGCTGCTTGCAAAAAACCTATAGATTCATAGAAATAAAGGTCTACAAAACGTAGCCAGGAGATCTGATCAAGTCCTCTGCAATGAAACAAGATCCAGCATATCAGCTTCAACATACAACATACATATATATATATATATATGTGTGTGCATGTATATGTTCAAAAACTATGATTTTGAACATATACATGCACACACACATATATATATATATATGTTGTATATATAAGGAAACAAAGTGATATGAAAAGCAGCTGGAATCCTCTGTTACTTGTCAGAAATTGCAGCAGCCATCTCTAAATTATTGCCTTGGCTAATGTATTCATATTTTTATGGTCATTTTTCACTTCCTCACCTCTCCTTCATTATCAACCCTGCCTTAAATCCCAGCTCAACGAAGTCAACCAGAAAATTCCCTTGGACTTCAACAGAACCAGGTTCCCTGTTTGTCTTCATGATTTAGCTGAGTGGCCATGGAAATCTTTGGCTGACAGATTTATTTAGAAAGAATGAGACACCTAAATTTTAAATCTTTGCTTTAGCCTATTTTTTATTTGAGTGTGCGCTTTGGGGATACAGTTAGATAATTTTTATATTTCAGTGTAAATCCCGAGGTAAAATGTCACTACTAAACTAAAAGTTACCAATTGTTCATTCAATGGATTTGAGTTGAAGTGTTGAGCTTGATAGGAAAAATTAAAAGTTAGGTTTCATACTGAGCCCTGATGACACAGGTACAGTTGGCTCTGCCTTGGGCAATGGAGAGCACTAGATCATGTCTCCAAGTCCCTGTAAGCCCTATGATACTTTGATTTAACTACTTTGCTCTTAACTTCAACCAGACACAGAGCTGTGGCAAAGGCAGACTAGAAAATTTAAAGAACATGCGACAGAAAAAAAAGACGTGATGTAGTTCTTTAAATCAGTGGCTACAAGAAGCAAATAACCAGACTCTTTCAGGCTCACTATGAACAGGTTTTAAGTTCCTAAACGAACTGAGTGAAGTCTTAAGACACCCTCTTTGAAGTAAATCTCATGCTGGGGTTCCTTTGCTATATAGTGATGAGGAGGCACTTCCAAGCTACTAACAAAAGGGGCAATGTAACTGTAACCTGAGGATGGGTTTTCAACCTGCTGGAATTGCCTGGGATTAGTAAAAGTTCTCTTCCTCTGGTTGCCATTCTGCCATGTTCTCTGAAGAATTCAAACATCAAAACAATTGAAAAAGAGACAAGGCTTTGTATAATAATAGAAAAAAAAATTCTGCTTTTTGTTTCTCTTTTAAAAAAGTCTTTAAGGTTCTTGGGCATAGGAAGAATCTGAAAAAGCTACTTAAAACTTGTGAATTAGATGTGCTGAGGCTCTAATTAGTTCTTTTCATTTTAAAGCTTGCTCCAGTTGCCACAGCACTGAATGGGAATGGGAATCATCGCAGCAACTTCAGGGCCTGACAGATCTGCTCTCAAGCTGCTCTGCAGGGTCACCTACTCTCTTGTTTCCTTGACTTCTTGTTTCTTCTTTCAAACCTACACAAAGGATAACACTATAAAAAGAGAAAAAAATACCTCTTGCTAACAAATTAAGTGCCCAACCTGTCAGTTTGGTTTAATTCAAAACAGTAACTAAAAAACAGTTTATTGCCCTCTGGATGTGTATAATGTCAATCCAAGGAAGGAAGGATCCAGCTCTTCCAAAGGAGAGAAGCAAATGACAGCAGAGAAAAAGGAGAATAGTAAAACTGTATGGCTCATAATGGCCTAGTTGGATTCTGATATAAAGCTTTAAAACCCTAAATCCCCAACATGTAAGTTAAATAACAAAATGTAGTGACCTCAGTATTTGTAACATTACTGGTATCTTAGAAGCCTACTGAATGTGGGTGACATATTTGATTACCTTTGCTCAAGGAATCACAAATTTTCCCGAACTAACAGCTCCAGGATGTTGTCCATGAAATTGCATAGTCAACAACAGCAGTCTGCAGAGCTTTTAGACTGTTTTGGGGGATGTGAGGGAAAGAAGAGGGGCTGTTAGGTTGCTTTCTGCAATATTGCTTTTTAAGTCTTATGAGTATTCTGCTACCTGCCTGAAAAAAATCCCAAGAAAGACTTTTTATGAGCACAAAAAGGTAGCACTTTGGTCATTTCTAGAGAAGAATTCAGTCCCATTTTGTGGTGGCACTATTGTCTCAGAGGCCAAAATAAAAGCAAGGAAACAAAAGGCAGATAGAGAGAAGTTTGGGGATTTGTTTTGGAGCTGGTAAATTAATATGCTGCTTTATTTCTCAGATTACTAGTGCTCTCCCTTTTCCTCTTCACTTAACCTAACTGTCAGCTTGTGCAAAGAAAACTCTTTATGTGCCCCCAATAAAGAGGTAGAAGAAGAAAATTATGTAGTGAGAAAGAGATTGACTCTTGTTTTCTGTTACCCTGGGAATCCACATGTCAGATCAGTTTATCTAGTGCAGTACCAACCTCTAATAAAATTGTGTGATAAAACTCTTTGTAATCCTTTATTAGTTAAATTTCATTTTATTCCTGATCTCTACAGTATCATCCCCCAAAAATTAAGTGAGTGATGGTACAAGAGTAGGAGGATGGGTGAAGAAGCTGACTTCCCATCACCAGCAATGACACAGCCCTCAAGGGATGCAGCCCTGGGTGTGCTCTGTCTGAGACAGTCAGAGAAGGGTAGGAATGGGAGAGTTTGGGGAAACAGAGTTTGTAGGGCAATATCACACATCAGACAGATGGAGAGTGGTTTAAATCTTTCAAATCTAAATTCCACATTTTCACATATTCAAGGACAACCCAAATCCTTATTCTTTTTCTCCCACTCTTATTAAGTACCTCACTGGTACCTTCTGGCAAAGAGTTATACTTGAAAATTCTGTCATAATGTGAAATATTGCCTCGTATAACCGTACTGCTTCTCTATCCACACCCAGTTCACCTGTACCCAGTGCTCTCTGAAAGGTGAGCCCTCATTCACTAATTATTAGTTTACATATTTATGACTCTTGGAGGCAAATTCTTTAACTCGTGGGTTTAATGGTTTCATTAGGTCAGTTGCTTTTTTGCTACCTTTTTATTGAGTCTCATTGTCATAAATTGAAAAAGCCGTTTTGGAGAAACAAACTTTAATAAGGTCCCTAGTTCACGAATTCGCCGGACAAAGGCAGTCTACCACTTTCCTTGCCACGAAAACAGAACTAAATTTATACAGACTTAGCTCACAGCTTCTTTGTTCAGTAAGAAAACGGAGAGAAAACTAGTTCTGTTCCTGTATTCCCAAGGGAGTCCCACTAAGTTAAACCACATTTTAATCTCTTGAGCCGGCAGCTTTATTAGTAAGCGTTTCCCAGTCTTCAGGGAAATCTAATTTCACAAATAGATCACAGCCACTTCAAACGCAGCTTTCAGTTGCCATCCACCGGGGGACAAATGGGGAGGAGGAAGTTTGTCAGAAAAGACCTTCTCTGAGCCCAAGACTGATTACCAGAGGTGTCTCCCATCGACTGCCACCCACCTAAAGTCGATAGTACTCGACGGAGTACGCCGGTGCGGGCTATATAAGAGAAGCGCATGGCCCTGGAGGGCGCATCCCCCCTCTCCGGGCGCAGCACCGACCGCGCCGCTCCGCGCCCGGCGGAGCCTCCGCGGGGACACGGGCTCTCCGGCACAGGACGGCTCTCCCTCGCCTGCACACCCGCAGCCAGACCTGCCTCCGCTTGAAGGTAACCAGCCGGAGGGGGGCTTGGACGAGGAGCCAGGGGGTGTCGCTGATCCTGCGCCGGAGCCCGACTCGGTCCCCGGTGACTGCCCGGGTTCGCCGTGCGCTCCGGCGGCCGCGGAGGGAGGGAGGGAGCGGAGCCGTCGGGGACAGCCGACTCCCTCGCGGCTCCCGTTAACTCTTTCGCCCGAGAGGATTTGCGAGGGAAGCCGAGTATTAAACAGTTTGTAAATAACAGAATTTTCCTCCCTCCCCGTTAATCCGAACCGTTTGCTATAATTAGAATAGCTTACTTAGGGGCATTACGAACTGCTCTCGAAGCCTCACGCTGTTGTAACTCTTTTTGCCGTTTTCAGCCCGATTTGCAGCAGTTCCCGATGTAACTCGCCCCTCGCCAAACTCCCTCCGGTTTGCCCGCCCGTGCGCTCCTGCCCGAGGACAAGAGGGTGAGCGCAGGGCGAGCGCAGCCGGGCGAGCGCTCCCTCTCTCCGCCGGGGGCGCGAGGAGCCAACCAAATCCCCCGCAAAGCCCCGTACCGCAAATATGTGCGGCGGGATTAATACCGTTCCCCTAATCCCGGTCTATAAATGCGCCCCGCGGGGGGCCCGGCGGGAGCTGCGGGGCCGCTCGGGGGCGGCCCTCCGGGTCCCCGCATGGCCCGGGAGCGGCGGGGCAGCCCGCGGGGATGCTCCCGGGCGGGCGGGATGCGGGCCGTGCCCGGCGCTGATCGCCTGCGCTCTCCGCCTCCCCCCAGAGCCGCGAGAGATGCGAGGGGCGAAGAGACGCCAGGCGCTGCCCGCCATCGTGCTGCTGCTGCTGGCCTCGGCCCCGCCGCCGCCGGGCGCCGAGGGCGGGGACGTGCCCGCCGCCGGAGCCGAGCGGGGGACGCTCCTCGACCTCCTCCTCCAAGCCCTGGGCGACGCCGGCCGCCCGCTGCCGCCCCGCCCGCCGCGCCGGGACCGGGTGATCTCCCGGCGGTTCAGCGGCGGCGCCCCGCAACCAGACCCCCGCCCCGCCGCCCCCCGGCCGCCCCCCGCCGCCCGGCACGGAGGTAAGAGCAGCGAGCGCTCCGGGTCCCGTCCACGCCGCCTCGTCCAGCCGCCGAGCCCGACGGCTCCTCCGCCGGGACGGGACGGGGAGGGGGGGAAGCGGGGCAAGGCTGCCCTCCCCGGCGCAGAGGAGCTGCTTCGGGGACGGGGGGATGCCCGAGGGTGGGGATGCCCCGGGGAGGCGATGATGCCCCGGGGATGATGATGCCCCGGGAGATGATGCCCCGGGGAGGTGGTGATGCCCCGGGAGATAATGCCGCGTGCAGGTGATGGTGCCCCGGGGAGGTGATGATGCCCCGGGGAGGTGGTGATGACTTGGGAGATGATGTCCCGGAGAGGTGGTGTTGCCCTGTGGAGGTGGTGTTGCCCCGTGGAGGTAGTGGTGCCCCGGGGAGGTAGTGATGCCCCGGCCCTGTGTCCAGACAGGAGAATGCTATGGGGGATCTCCAGGACGCAGGCGAGTAGAGGATCCCTGGGGTTCAGCACCTTCTGCTAGGGGGGTCAGTTCTGTGCACAGTTGATCTACAGCCCCTCTGAGGAAGTCTTGACATTCCCATGTTACAGTGTAGCCAGCTCTTGGGAATCCCTGTTTCTCTTCAAACTTTGGACTGTCGCTTTAAACTTCAACTTCTCTGGTTCGCATGCAATGTATTTTTCTAGGTTTGCTGGGGCAGATGTGGGAGATCCGGGCTGTGCTGGGCATGGGGCCTTGTTTTACATTTCAGAGGATGCTCAGGCTGGGGCAGGGAGCCGTCTCTCAGGTTCTGGCACAGGTCCCGCCTCGCTATGACAAGCGGGGGCAATTCAGGGGCAAGCACAGCTGCTCACAGACTGTACTTTGCCAGGAGACCAGGCAGTGGGTCACCACTGCTGCAGCTAGTTCTGATGCAGAGCCAGACAAACCATCTCTTACCTGAGTGGAGCTGCCTGAAGGGTTTGTGTAGGTTAGTTAGGATGGTGTGGTTCAGCAAGAAGGAGGTTATAGGGACTGTCTCTTGGCTGGAGCCCACCAACATTTTTCTCTTGTTGCCTGCAAGAGATCCTGCTGGAGAGAAGGCAAGATGAGGGAAACTAGGGAAGTTTGATTTCTTAGCGATTTGTGTCCCTGGAGAGTGCCCTTGTGGCTGATGGCTGTTAATAGGTGTAGTTGAGATGCAGCCCTCCCCAAGTCATTCTGGTAGAGTCGAGTCTTCTCTTCTCTTCTCTCTCTTCTCTTCTCTTCTCTTCTCTTCTCTTCTCTTCTCTTCTCTTCTCTTCTCTTCTCTTCTCTTCTCTTCTCTTCTCCTCTCTTCTCTTCTCCTCTCTTCTCCTCTCGTCCTCTGTTGTCAGGAAAATTAAACCCATTTCAGAAAAGAAACCTTGAGGTTAGGTGACAAGTTCAGGAGTTAGGTGAGTAACGGATTGGCAGGGCAGTCACTTGCACAGTGTGATTGCAGCACAGTCTAAGGAAACTGCACTTTTAAAGGACAAGCCAAGCAAAAGGTAATTAATGTTCTGGCCTTGGAAGCTTGTGCTGAGTGTGATTTGCCCCAAGGACTGAGCAGTCCATCCATAAGAGGTTGTAATGTCCTAGTGAAATTCAGATATTCTTGCTTTTTCAGAGCATTAGGGCTCTGGTAGTTAAGGGAAAGCCAGACCAAATGAAGATTGCCACAGATTTGTTCGCTGACAGGAAATGATGCTGCTGGTTATCAACATGACTGGTCATGAGTGATTGCTTACTGTGGCTTGAAGTCTTTATGTGCTCTGAGCAAACCCTCAGTGTGTGCTTTTTCAGGAAAAAATGTAAAAGGGTCTTTTTAAGGCAGAATACATGAAGCCTTACATATGTCCTATTTTCAAGAAAATGAAAATTATTTTTCAAAGAAAAGTATAAACTTGAGAGTAATAGTGACTAGATTCAGGTGTCTTGGGGAGAAGGTTTACTGCGGACTATAGTATCTCCCATTTGAGATGTTTACTCCTAACTAAATAATTGTGTTGAGAAATTCATAATATTTATAGAACTTTGAAGGGGAATTGTCTTGAATTCATCAGTATTAAATGTAAGAAGGCTTTGTCTTCTATTAATTGTTAGTTTTAGTACCTATATTGTATACAGAAAGGGTAGAACTGCTGTACATCCAGAGAGGTTCTCCAGTTGTCCCTGGCATAGATGCTGTGTCCCATGGGCAACCAACGAAGGTACCTTTCTCTCCAGCCTAGAAAGGGCAGGTAAAATAGTAGTCATACTTTCATATTCATTCCACTTTTTATAACAATCAGCAAGGATACAAATTGGTACATGTTGTGATGGTGTGTGTTTATTTTTTGAGGTGGAGAACTGTAACTAAGCTTTTCTTACAAGTCAGCAACCTTTTTCTTGTAACTTCTGTCACCAACACATTAGCGGCAGCTTTTTGCTCTGGCTGATAATATCTGAGTATCGGCCAAAGAGAATGGCTCATCTTCCCATCAGTCAGGAAAGGTGTTGTGCTCCCCTGAATAGTCAGCCAAGCATTTAAAACCAGAGTTACCTATTTTAATTGTCTCTCAGTCACTGAGGTGCGCCACCCACACGCCTTTATTTTACCTTATTTTATTTTGTTTCATTGAGGGCCTTTGGTTAGCTGTTTGCATAGTGCGGAGAGCTGGCCTGGAGTGCCACTGGGTGAATTTTAGAAGCAGCACAAGCCAAGTGGCTGGAGCACATGATGAGGGGTGAGGTTTGAGAGGAAGAAATCCTCCTTCTTACTGCAATAGGGACGTGCTGCTCATTTAACTCAGGCAATAATGGAAAAACACAGCATCGTGGGAAGTCTTAGTGAGGCGGAGGGGAAAAAAAAGGTAAGACGGTGTCAGACATCTCAGATGTACCACTCAGTTATATACATAAATAAGATGTAAAAGCAAGAGTGGTGGGTCTGTGATGCCCTGTCTGACTGTGGCTTGTGGCTCGATGACAGGTGCTAGGCTAGCGGTGTGTCATGAGCTGTGCTCTACTTGGTGTGGGTTTGTTGTGAGGCAAAGGGGCACAACTGCTCTGAAAAAGGATGGACATGCAAACCTGCCTTCTTGGGGCAGTCAGCTGCTGTGGCCTGCGGCCTGGAAAAGGCTCTAGGTTGGTTTTTTTTCCCCCTTAATAATCAGGAATATATTCCATGTTGTGTGCTTCTTGGCCTTATGAAGATTTGCATGATGGATCTTGTAGGGCCCAGAAGGACACCTACATATGCAATAAAGATGCGTTTCACCATCACTTTAGCTGTCTTAACTTCTTATCTCTTCTGTTCCTACAAGTTCAAAAGTCTTATCTCACACAGTTCTGTCCCTGTTTTTCGTGGTGATCTGATTAAGGAAAATGAGCATTTACTCTGAAGTGTGTATTCAGAAGAAATAATGTATTCTGACTAACCAAAAAGCAATCTTCTTCTTTTTTCTAGGATTTCTGGTAGGATGTCACTAAAAATACAGATTGTTTCTTTGAATTATTATATCTAGTGGGATTAAATTTTCTGTCACAACATCCTTTACTTGCCTGATTTCCATGGAGTTTCTATGCTAGTGATGATGGTGAGGGAGTTTCATTAAGAATGTCTCATAAAGTTTTTGAGCTTAGCTATGAAAGCTCCTCAGTGGGCAGTCTCTCTCATAACTATTTTGTTTCTGATGCATAACTGTGAATTTTTTTCCAAAGAACCCAAATATGTATTTCACAAAGAGAGGATTCAGCATCAGGTTATTTTTGAGTGTCACATTGGGAGAACTAGAGGAGTTTGTCATTCATCTCAGATGTGCTTTGTTACCTTTATCCAAACACTTTCTGCAGAACCAAAATAGCTTCCATGTAATTAGATTTAAAGAAATCTTGGGAAGTAAAGAAGTCTGCATTAACTGTTCATTGCTTACATATTCCCCATGACAGTGGAGAAATGAGGTATATAAACTTATAAGACGTAGAAGGCTGAAATTTGTCTTTGTGCTGGGAGACCAGCAAGATATTTTAAAACGTTTTGGTTAGCTATTTTTCAGTCATGAAGGAATGAAGATAAATATTACTCTCAATTTACCAGTATGTTCAAATTAGCCTCCTGAGCATATCTACTTCAGATTTAGAATAACATATCAGAGAAGAGAATTTGGCCATTCAACTATTTAAACTTCGAGGTTAAACTTAAGAGTTCAGTTTTATGCCAAAATTTCTTACACATCAACAGAAGAAAACTGTAAGTTGTCCTATGACACAGTGATAATTTAACCATTATTCCTAATGAGTTAGATTTGAAAGATATGTTTTAAGGTTTATTTTAGTTTACAGATGAATCAAAACTATGCAACTTTATGTAAGGCGTAAGAGAAGTTTTGTTCTTTTTACTCACTTAAAAAAATCTCATGAGTGTAGCAATAGTTGAAGCTGGAAGCCTCTAATTCTGCAAGATGTGCTGTGCCTATTCTAAACTACTTCAGTGAATCTGTTTATAGATCTGGAATAAAAAAGGAGACCATTGAGGAATGTAATCCTTGTCTCTAGGAAATCAAAATGTATGGTACGGCTTGACATGGAGTTCTTTGTAATGCTTATGTCTTGTCCAGTTATTATTACTATTTTTTAAAATATATTGTGTTAATAGGAACTACTGGGCATTTGAGAGGTTTAAGAAAAGATGAGAGTTAATAAAAATTGCATCCTGCAAAATCACATTTTTACCAAAACAGACATTACTTCAGAAGTTAGCAAAATAGTAGATGAAATTGATTTAAAAAGAAGAATGACTGCTAGAATAAAAAATGGAATCAGTTTTTTTCATTTATAGTAATTATTCATGATTCTACATCCAATGTTTTTGAATAATCATTTTTACAGTGAAGTTGGTGGGTAGGCTTTTCTGGAACAGAACCAGGCAAGTATATTCTGCTTTCAGAGGCTTAATATAATCCATATTCCAAACAGTTAAGAGATTTATTTTTCTTTATTTTTATTGAGACTGACATGATAGACAAGTGAATCTCTACATATTCAAGATCTTGTAGCTAAAAGAAAACATATTCTCATAAATTCACGAACTTGTAGTGAATCATCAGAAATTATTCTTCTCAGCAGAACACCTATATGGCAGTCTCCATGGGAGTGTGCAGCTAGCTTGGGTACTGGAAACAGTAGTGCCTTAGGACAATGTGCTGCTGAGGGCAATGGTTACTGAGGCAAGATCAGAGGGGCTGCAAGGATCTCACTACACCATGATGTAGAAATGGAATTGAGTAGAAACAATTATTGCCTCTGCTGCTATCAAAAATAGGTGTCAGTTGCACCCCAAAAATGAAAATGCACAGGATAGGTTTTTGTTACACAGTATTTAATTTGGGTAAGGGGAAATATTTAATGAAAATAATTCTGTCGGTACTATATTGATGTCAAAACCATCCTCAAATTTTCGGTGATAAATTCTCCTAAACAAGTTGACATTGGCCGCTTTTTAATGACCCATTACTACTGTTTCCTGTAATAAGTATATAGTTACCACATCCAAAGCTTTAATTCTGACAAGCGCATATTTGTATTTGTAAGCTTGTTCTGCTTTTTCCATCATTTTTACTATTTTTTATTTGAATGAGTCTTGACTGTACTGCCTTTCATTCAGGTCAGCTATCATTTATCGCCAGCATTTCCTTCTAGAAAGCGTTACCTTTGTACTAGTTCCCCAAACAGTAAGATGTCCATGATCTCAGTGGCTCTAGTCTGCGTGCTTACATTCTTAGTTTCTAATTTAATGAACTTCCAAATGCTGCAGAGAGCATATATTCTTCAGTCTTCAGTTTCACATAAAAGCCTGGATCTATCATTGTGTCCAGCTCCTTCACGGTTACGATGTTTTTATGACCTGCAACCGTACTGCTATGTTTCTTTCCTTGACTGCTTGGGTTTTTAGGTGTATTATGCAATATAACTTATAATAGCAATATTGTGTGTTTGGCAAACATGACTGCTGGGCAGCAGAGCTAGGACACTGAACAGAAGGCATCTGAAATCTAGGATAAGCCAGAAATCTTCCACATCATGATGGAGGATGTCAAGGCCATAGACCAACCCTGACAGCTGATGAGTGAGAGAACAAGACAAAACATAGTTGTTACCTACATGGAGGTTTAAAATATAATGCGGTCCATCAGATTAGTTCTTCAAATGCAATGAAGAGACCCCCTGTCTCTCCAAGGGGCTCTGCTGTCGCTTTCATTGAATACATTGCACGCCAAGTGTATCAATACCTTACAGTATGTATTTACCTGATGTTACACGTTCTCCAGAAGTCAGGAGACAATATATTATGGAAAGCATTTTGCTAGAAAAAGTGCAGCTGTTAGCCTCAGTTGATGGTTAGGCTTTTCAATTCAGTTTAAGGATGCATGCCTCGTTTTGTCACTTGTCAATTAGATGTTACTACTTTAGTGGAAGTGCCACAGGCTCTTAAATTGTGTTTTGGGCATTTTTAATGTCGGTCAATTGGAAAAGGGTTGCTCAGCAAGAGGATTGATTGAGTATTGATTACATACTGAGGATGCAACTCTTTATCTCTAGGGTATAAACAAGATTTAAAACATGAAGGTTCCAAACATATGATTGGTTAGTGGCCATTTTTGTATTCTCTTATGGTTCATTATATCTGCTGGGCAAAAAATCATTGATGTGCAATGCTCCATGGATTTTACTGAAACAGTGCATAAAAACATGTTTGTTTAATACAGGCTTTAACACCAAAGGAAAATACTACTTGGAATTACAAATTGTGGCTATTTTTTAATCCTAATATTTTGTTTTTAACAATACAGTGAAAATATATGTAATCAGAAAAACAGCCATGGTAAAGGCACAGCTTTACCTACTATGAATATTTAAACTTTTCTGGTAAATATTTTTTGAAGTCTATTAGATCTTTCTTTGTTAATTCAACTAAATTGGTTAGATTTCATTTTAGTACACGTTCTCTTACTACATGCCTTGGAATTTGTGTCTTTGGCTGGAAAAAAAAAAACATACTTAAATTTGCATCGGAAAAGCAGTTATTGTTATGTTCCTTGTAGATTTTGTAAAACTTCAGGAGTAATGTGACTCAAATCTAATTAAGGCTTTTCTGCTTAAATTATGTTCTCCTTTTTACCTAAACCTGTAAAGTAAAGGTTAAAAGCAAAACAAACCTTACTGGAATGCAGATAGACACCTGTTTTTCCTTAACTCTTAATATTTATTATATCAAGCTATATGTCATGTGTTTCAATAGAAGAAACCTTTGAAATGAAGCTTTAGTAAATGCACCCTCATCAGTTTATGTGGCAGTACTGGATATGTGCACTAGATTAGTGAAATCCTTAAATCCCATTGGATTAAAATAGCTGAGGAGATAGCCGTGATGTTATTACTGTAATCGTGATAGAGTAATTACTTCTTCTTTGTCTGTTAATGGCACAGCATCCCTAACATGTGAGAGACTTCTATTTTGTCACTGAAATTTTAATTTAAGAAATTTAGGAAAGATATTTTCAGAACTCTTCTTTTACAAGGCAGACAAAGGTTTATGGCCAAATCATACCAATTCGAGGATTTGTTGTGGTTTCTGGAGAAGTTTTCTGGGTCAGAAGGCAATCTAGAGCAGGCTGATCATTTCGATTTATGCTGTTGGCCTAAACTTTGAATGAACCTGTTGGTCAGTACTAATTTAGCAAGATATCCTGAACAGTTTGCCTTGCTATTATTATATGATCAAATCCCAAGTTTGCATGTAAAATTAACATAGAGAGATTTCCTCCTATTATTCAGTAACAAGCTGCTTTTCCAGATGTCGGGCAGTTTTCAGGCTTTTTCAGAAAAGACTTTACTACCAACTAAATAATTTGTGTGGGTAAGACCTGCACAGGTAGACCAAATTTAACACCCACATGCACTGCTCATGAACAAGATAACTCTACATTACCTGCATGGTGGAGTCACTCAGAGTGTACATATGTGATTCAGCTGCATGGGACTATAAAGGATCCCTTATCTCAGATGCAGTCAGGGCTTTCAGAATCCTTAAAATGGATCCAAACTGCATACTTACACTGAAGTCTACTGACCTAGAACTGAGGAGCGCCTCCAGAAAAGCCTTGATCCTCTTCTTTGCTTTTGTCTAGGGTAGTTATTCCTTTCCCATCAGGGCAAGGAATGAAACAAGAAGTAAATTTGAAGAGTAAATATACTAACAAGATAAATGGTATCTTAGAATAGATAGAAAATCTCCTGAATGTTGAAGGTTACTGTTCCTTTTCTCTGTAGTTACACTTTCTGTCTCAGAGTACCAGAATATTATAACAGTGAGAGGAGTATTAAAACTGGAGAAACATTAAAATTGCTCAGTTCAAGGGTATGGAAAGGGTTTTCTGGTTTTTATTTAAGGCCAGTACTTTGTTCATAGCACATTTTGGCCTGATGAAATGTATGCTTTGCATGTATTTTACACCTGCTTATGATCTTCAAAGATAAGACAACATCAGAATGTCTAAATAGCTCACTACATTTGATGCAGTTATATGTAACACTCAAAATATTTTGATCCCAGTTATCGTTCATAAGATGACTAATTATGTAACTGTGGTGACCTTAGCCTGAGTATAAACATGGCATATGCTCACTGAGAACACCTTTATGATGGCAGTTTAGAATAAGGTACTTAAAGGGGGAAACTGTGGATCATTAATCTGTTACAATAGTTCTGAATCTGCTCTAATTCAGAAAGAAATAGAAACATTTCTAAAATAAGCACAGGAAATGTAAAATACAGTTAAACATTACCATGTGCATAGCAATCAACCTGGAGTCTATTCATATTTCAAAAAGAGCAGGATCTAATTAAATTCTGGCAATTTCAATTCTATTTCCTTTCACTCTGCTAGAGTTTGCTTGTTTGTCAGTGCTCAGTTTGCCTTGTATGCAGTTAAGCACGTCATCAGCTTTCATTCAGATGATTCAACTAGTTCATATATTGCTTTTGATGTATTGCAGCTGTTCTTGTGTTTAATTTATGCAAATATTCTAGAATCTACATTTATTAGCAGCCATAATAGTTAAACAGAATACTTGCATAGAGTGCTGCAGAACTGCAACAAGTGAATTTCCTCTTCGTATTTATCAATGTGTAGTCTCTTTATCTCATTCTAGAAGTGTTTCTGCCTTCACTCAAGAGCTCTCCGATAGCTTTCCAGGCATGATTTTAGGTCTCTGGATTCAATTGAAATATCTGCCTTGATAGCTTAGTGATTTCAAATAGCTGATACATGGATGAATGGAAGTTGTTACCTGTTAGAGAAAGAAAATTGTGAGTAGGAACGTATAGCTTCAAGTGAATCAGTGCTGTGAATAGTTTGACCAGTCTTACCTGTATGTGTTGTTACTTTTAGTGAATTATACTTTTACAGTTTAATGAACAATTAGTGTTGTAATACTTTTTTCCTCTTGAAAAAAGTGGAGTACGTATTCACAGCTTAGTATTCAAAATAACAAGGCTTTCATAACGTATTACACTTTCCCATTTGAATTGCTTGAGGGTTATCCTCACCTGTTTATTAGAATTTCCTACGAAAAAAGAGAGCTCTTTTGCATAAACTCATATACCAAGTCTGTAATTGTTTTGAGATTTTTTTCTTTTTCTTTTCAAAATAGGTATGCATTTCATCTCTGACAGAGGAGAAAAGCAGGAAAAAGGATCTTTTGAATTATATACATAGTGCTTATTTGTATATGTGTGGTGCTGTTAAAGAGGTTCACAGTGCAAAGTACAATTACTAAATTCTTTTTTAAATTCCTTTTTCAAATGTAAAATTTGTCCGAATATGTTAATCTATATCTATATCCATTCAAGTTCTAAGTGTTTTCTAGATTGATCACTAGTAGTAATAGCAGGACAGCAATTGTATACACTACGTTTGTCTTATTTCTTGATCCCACAGGATTTTCTGGTGGAAATAGGGATTAACAGAGAGGGAAAAAAAAAGAAATCCATGCTTCCTAGTGTTCTTTTGCCAAACACATACAAAAGTCTCCACAGGCAAGGATTAACTAATACAAATATGCTTTCTGAGCAGCCATTGAAGAATTACTAATAAACATCATTATAGCTGAGTTCAAGATATTCAACCTTGTAAATATATCCTGTTATAACTTCATTACAGTTGGCTGAAGCCCTAGCAGAAGTCAATGTTTCAACCCCTTTGTTCGAGTCTTAATGAATTATTGGAAAGTGGCTGATTAGAAAGCATTGAATCAGAAAGGGCTTCTGCATTCTGAATATTACTGTCTTTGATATTGTTTACCTCCCAGGTTGACTTATTTCCTTGGCCAAAAGACTTGGTACACGAAGCTGTGAGCCTACTTCTGTGGTCCATTATATCCCAGTGCATGTCTGGAAGTCAAACGTGGTATGTAGCTATTTAGGGAATGCTGTAAGTGTTCGCTGAAACTCACACCTAAGAATAGGATTTCACCCAGAAGTGGGGCACAATTGTGTTGTAGCTAGAGGGGATACAGTGAAAGAAGCGAGATGCCCAAGTAGAAGTTTAGTTTCTGCCTAGACTACATACACTTCCCGTACATACTGCGTTTCTTTTTTTCTATTGGGTGGATCTGCTGGCTTCCTGCTCCCAGTTGCTTTTGAACTCAATACCTTTTCATCAGTCCAAGGAAGAGTGCACACTGTAATGTGAAAATATCTGTTTGTGACTTTCGGGCCACTGCATACTGCTGGATAAGAGCTTGGGCCCACACTATGTATCAGTATATGCTTGAGCATACTGTTCTAGAGAGCTCCAGATTCTAGGGAATGAAATAGGAGTGCAGGCATGAGGGATTAGGGTGTGAGTGCATCTTGCGACTGGAATCAGGTCTTTGGAGTAAACATATTCAGAGAGGTGGATGAAGTTTGAGAAATCTGTGCTGTCTTCACACTGGGTTAGCTGTGTTCTACTGCTTTCCACAGCATACTTAGGACAGTACCTCTGAGAGGATTCACATTCCCAACAGATGAGTTCCACACTGGGATGTTGTCTAAAATAAACTCAAATAAGAGCAGCAATAAACTACATCATGATCTTTTCATCTCCATTAAACTAGTCTCATTTAAAGATCTTTTCATTTGGTACATCACTTAAAATAATGTGATAGGAGTAGTAATTAACCACAAAGTTCTCCACTCAGGCAATGGTCAACTGTGTGGTTTTTTTAGTTGAATATTTCTTTGAGATACCCCTTAACACAGCCTCTGCTGTCTTGAGGTGGAGAGGCTTTTTTAAAAAGTTGGCTTACTCGAATTGAGGTTGGTTTCTTTAAGGATGACCTTGCGATATGATTAAATTCTTAAACATGACCTGTGTAAATAGGAATGATGTCTAATTCAAGGGTTCAGAGCTTTTGAAATATCTCATCATAACGTGCCTTGAACAGATCCTCAATCGTGTGTCTTCAGAAATACCACAGAAGTATCATCACAACAGACTATGTTTTCATTTCAGTTACAATAGCGTCTAGATTATTTAAAATTAATCAGATAAATGTTTAATTTGAACAGGTAAGTATGCAGGCTAAGGATATTTGAAGCATGGTAAAGGAGGCTGTAACCAGGCCTCCTACTCTTTCATGTGAGAAGATGGTGAAGGTTCAGAGGGTACAAAGGAGGAGGAAAAAATTTGAAAGCTGGTTTTGCCAAACAGGTGAAGACTTATTCATGCTGGGAGAATCTCCAGCTGGGAAAATCCATGGGTTTATAGCCTTTGTGCCACCAGAATAGAAAAAAAGGTTGGCTCAGAGAAGAGAATCTGGCTCAAAGAACTTAAAATAAATATCAGATGTCAGAGCTGTGACTTAATTGTTTAGCTAAGTAGACCATGTGAATAACACACAGATTGAGGACCTGTTTTTGCTTCTATTGAAATCAAGGAGAACGGAATCAGGGCATACTCTCCTTCCAGTGTCTTTCAGCCCTCAAAAATGTGTTACTTGAGAGTGCAACAGCTCCTAGAATCATTTCTTGTACCAGTTGAGAATCCAGAGAGTGGTTAGTACACAATTGCTTTGTGTTTTATTACTGTAGACATAAGGTAAGGCTTTTAAACAGAATGCATTTTCTTAGTTACTGTTGGTTTTTATTTCAAAATTTCACATTCAAACAATGACTTCTGCAACTCTAACCATGGACATTGAAACTCCAGGTTCAGACAATTTTAAAGAGATTCGTTGGGATGTCTATATATTTTCCTCCTTTTAGTGCAATCTCAGATTACTGCTCTGACAGTCTCAGAATTAGATCTATGTCCCAATTCAAAGACATTAGCTTATAAATATCCCCTTCAGAAACTGTAGTTCTGAAAGCCTGTAACTTTATAGCGAAATGTTTTTTTCTTCCTTAATGAATATGAGATACCTGTTACCTTTATGAATAAAAGGAAATGAAACATATTTTCTCTTCTTGTTACACTATTGCATGCTTCCTTTAGCATTTTAGAAGTCTCTATTAAATAAACCCCCCCACATGTTTAATCATGAAGGCCCTGCGGGTGTGAGGAAACTATCAGGAGAAATACAGTGGAAGCTGAAAACTTGAAAGGATTGTTTAGTGTGGCAAAAATTAAATTGCCTGGAGCTGACTGGCAATCTTACATTCAGGAAGAAAGGAAAGACTTGGGAAGAAGGTTTTGCAGATGCAATTGAAAGTACATTCCCATTATCTGGCTAAGAACCTTCACTTAGTTTTACTGACAGAGTGAAATATCACTAGACAGGTGACAGAAAGAAAAATGTTTGGAAAGATCTACAGCCAATATGTACACTGACATGTATTCCTATAAATCTGGGTGGATGATGAATGACTGTTGATATAGCGTATAATTGATGACATTATAAATGAACAGAGCATGGAGAAATTACTTATTATCATATTTCTGCACATACTTGGAAGATATTATTGGAAATATTCTGATTTAGATGGGGTGAGTTTTAGGTGCTGGTTTCTGTATTCATGCCCCAGAGGGCATGGCAGAGGTTGGCAAGCACCTGCGTTGCCTGGCCAGCCAAGGTTCAGCCTCCCCAAGCTCATGATGATAATATCTTTACTGCAGTCTTTTAACCAACAGCAAAGTGTGATTTCTTTTTCTGAGAAATGGAAGTACAGTGTCTCAACACTTACGGACCAATTACTTTCCCTTCATGAATGATGAGTTAAGCAAAGAACAGTCAAGGCTGGGGGTGCTTAGGAGGAACATAATATTAGCAGTGTTGAAAATGCCGAATAGTTCACAGAAGGCAAAACATCCATCGCCATCCTCTGCACACTTATCCTGACACTTCAGACATGATTGAATGCTGCTTCTGTTGCTTGAGTGAGTTGGCTCACTCCAGCCTCAGGTTTTATCCTTCTCACAGTTCACTGCCCAGGCTTGGAGGATGCAGCTCTAGGGATGATGCGTTGCCCTTAACAGAGTGTTGAACTGGAGGCTGGCAATCCCTTTCAGGTTGTAAATAGCCATTGCTCTGCTGAGGTAGGAAAGCCTCCCTGGAATTACTGTTCATGTCATTAGTTGTCTTCATAGCAATGGTTCCTTCTAGCTATTCCTGTCAGTCCCTATTTCTACTTGCAGCTTAGCAAAAACCAGTGAAGGTGAGGAGGCCAAGAGGAGTGGAGGGAGAGGAGAAGGCCAAATGCAATGACTGGGCAAGAGCAGGGCACAGGCAGGGAAGAGGGAGGACAGCAGCTAGATGGGTCTTTTCTGCAGGTCTTTATCACCCTCCCTTGACTGCAAGTGTCATGGAATCAGAAATCACTGATTGGCAGAGATGGAAACAGAATTGGTAATAATTTATTTTGAAAACTATGTGTCTGTACAGTTTACCGGTTTGGATGTCACAGAATTTGGCCCACACTTAGAATGGTAAAGATCACTAAGTAGTGACGACGCTACTACAAGGATTAACTAAAAGCTTTTAGGGTTTGGGGAGAGGGGGAAGATCCTGTAGTGTGTATTCACTGGCCTCTTAAAGTGAGTGCACTCAGCCTGGAGGAGATGGCCATGATAGGCGTCCCTGTCACAGGAGGACCTTACGTTGCAGGCCTGCTGCTTCAGCGAGGACTGAAAATGCCTCCAGTGGGAGCTCCATATATACCGAGGTTGAATCGGGGCTCTTGGTCATGTATGGTGCTGATGACATTGTCTGGAGTGGTCTTTGAGGCAGCATCAGGGTGCGTTTGTAGCACAGGTCACATATCACCTGCACCATGCCTCAGGCTAACTTCCTCTTGGGGACAGGTGCCCTGGGCACAGCAAGTCAACTTTTTCTGCCGTTAAAGACTACTGGAGTGACTTAATTAAAAACAGTTCTCCTCTGTAGCTTCTGAAGAACTGACTTAGGTATAGGTAAAGGTAGGAATGATAATTAGCTGTCCTTCCCCTGTGCCTCGTATCCTCTTTAGGTGCTCCAAGTGGTAGAAGATGAACGCCAAATGCTTCCATGCCTGTTTCTCCTATTTTTGTTCTCTTACTTCTTGATGTATCTTCCAGCCACATCCCTTGTACTATCACAGGTCCTTTCTTTCACTTTTGTACAGTATGGTAGTTTGGATCACAGGGAGCAGGAAACTGAGACAATATGAATAGATATAGTGTTTCAAAGGTGGTCCTATAAGTTCAAAAGTTGGATTACAAAGGAAAGATTTTCTGTATCCTTGTCAAGTAGCAGCATCATAAAATGAAACAGAGCAAACAGGTAAATAAATTTGTATGCATTTGCTTTTTTATCTCTTACTGTTTTGATTTTCTGAAAGTTTCTGTCAAAGGGCAGATTTCACCTGAAGCATAAAAAAACTACAGACAGAAGTTTGTCTCAAGAGGACTTTCTGTCATTTCGTCTCCTTTCACTTGCATAAAATAAGGCAAGTCTCCCACAAATTGCTTTTGGGAGGGACTGTGTTGGCGAGAGTGACATAATACTAGCTGTAATAGAATAGGAGCTTTGACCTGGGCACTCTGCTTTCATTATGTCCTGTGAGATTCTGTAGGAAGGTGTAAGGATTACAGTACTAAACTTCTTGGTTTCTTAAAAAAGAGGACAAACTTCACTTTCATTAACTTTCTATCACATCGGAATGGAGAGGAAACTGCAGCAGTGAAGAAAAATTTGAATTTTTATTTTCCTTTTTAGATTGGAGTATTGTGCAGTTTCTCATACAGATGAGCACATAACACCTTCTGAGGCAGCAACACAATTGTACTCCTGGCATTTTGGAAAGAGAAACTTGAAAAAAGCGAGCTGTTTAAAAAGTTATCTATCTAATGATGTACAACAAAGTTTAATTACTTTTCATGAAAACAGCAGCATTTTACAATCAGCATCATTCAAAAAGGAGCTAGATAAAGAATGTTCTTTTCATAAAAACTAGCTGAATAAGTAGGATGGTGCTTATGGATTTTCCCTATGCTAGAAAAGTGTCAAGGAGCTCAAGACATATAATTTCTAATCCCATGTACTCCTTTGTACTGTAGTAATAAATAAATTAATTCAGAAGCTAACTCAATTTATGGTTTGCAGTAAATAAAGAATGAGGGATTTAGCAATAAAACACTATAACAAACAAATGTATTCCTTCTCAGGGTAAAGGAGTGTGTTTTGCACAGCTCGTTGTTGCATATTTACAAACCTGCATATTCTTTATGTAAGACTTACCATTTAATCAAAAGTCTCTGTAGGGATGGGAGTTGTAGGGATTAGAGGATGAATTTCTCCTTCTTAGGTCTTCATAGACCATGACCAAATGGGGATAATAGCATGTAGAACAGAAACGAGATAGCTATTTGTTGAATTAAAGGTGGTATTTCACACTTAGAATCATATGGCTGAAATCTCTTGGATTTATTAAATCCATCCATTTACTGTTTCAGGCAACATATCCTAGAATCTCGTCCATAACCTTTTCAAAGGACTGGAATGCACCTAGCTAACATAAGCCTTGTCTGGCCCATTTGTCAGTTGGCAGAGATAAATAAAGATCCCTTTCTTCTTGAAGAAAGTTCTAAGTCAACTTAGGCTTGTTTTTTTTGAGTTACTATTTATATTATATTATAGTATGTACAGAATCTTCCATACTATTTATAAGAGTGTTGCTAAAATGTACTGCCCCATTGCTCATATAAAGACTATTCATCCAACTGAAATCAAATGCCTAAAGTTAGTCATCTGTTTTCTCGGTAACCACCTGAAGGTTTCTGTAATAGCAGTACAGCTGAAAAATATTTGTATCCAGAACCCCTCCTGTAATTCTCTTGAAATTATATTAATGGGGCGTTGATGAATGAGAGGGTCTATGCAGCTGTCAGTGACAGTGGAATTTGACCCTGGTCACCATAAAAAGGCAGCACTTAGAACTATTTCAAGACTATTTTAAGAAATCTTATTTTTTAAAAAAATATTCCCTTGTAAAAAAAAAAAAAAAGGAGGAAAACTTAGAAATTTGAAATACTTTAAATCTAGTCCAAACTGTAGTGCACAGATGTCAATCCATCAAACATATTGCAAGGAGTGGTAAACTTATAGTTCTACAGACAAAAACAAGGCATCCTGAGTTAGGAGAGCAGTATGCCTTTGCTCTTTATATGTCTTTTAATGTGTTCATTTTACACAGGCTTGCAAGGGTGAATAAGGGGGATGTGACCTAGAAGGTGTGGTTGGCATTATACGTGATGGATTGGCAGAGGGAAGAGAGAGATTTTAGAAGCTGATGCTTCCTTTTATGCCCATCTTTAGCACATTTAAAAAACAACACTGGGGTTGGGTTTTTTTTGTAATGTAGTGCTCTTGCCAGTGGTGACTGACACGGTAAACTTTAGGAGTTGTAATAAAAACAGATCCTGTTAGGCTTTCCCTTTGGGATCATACCATTGTGTATCTAAACTGACTGATGTCACAGCCCTCTTTATTGCTCAAGATCCTGATGAATGTTAGAGAATAAAGACTTTTAATTTTATATATGTAACACCGGATATTATATTCATAACTAAAGTTTTGAGATTTGAGGATATATCAATTACTCATCATTTAAAAAGAGTATTATTTGCCATGTTCACATCAGAATGTTAACGGACTGAATGTCAGGAAAAGTAAACATTCAGTTACCAGCTTAAGTATTCTTAGAACCTTGACAAGAAAATAAGCGTGGAAGCATTTACTTGACATGGGAGCAGAACTAGCATTTTAGGACTTGACTAATGAGGAACAATCGTATATGACAATGTGCATTCCAAATAGTCTCTATAAATAAAGCTGAAATACTGAACAAAGTTTTTATGGACAGCAAATAAATCCAAAGAGATCAGAGTACTGTTTATGGCTACTTTTGGAGAAGCAGGAGATAAATTGACCAAGTAATTAATTACGAATTCTTAATTGCATTCTTTTTAATGCTTAAGCTTTTGAGTATAATTTGTATTGTGAGACTGAGAGGGCTCCCGATAGACAGAGTAAATGCAAAGCCTACTAAACTGCACTCTTAGAGCAGGCAGGTATGCATGAATACATTCAGAATATTCTACATTCAGTAGATGGCAGTAGTATGCAGCTGTAGATTAATTCAGGATTCTCTTGAGTAGAAGCTCTCAACTCTGTGAGTCCGAATAGTGTTGATTTGGGTGTTCTTTTGAGATGGGGTTTTTTTTTTCAGAAAATACTAAGATACCAAATGATTTTTCACCTGCTATATCAGACAGCTATAGAAAATTTAAAAAATTGCTAATTTATTTTTATCTTCATTACACAGCTCTTGGAAGGATCTAGTAAGTTTTGAATTTCAAACAAGAGCATTACATACAGAAAGGAATGCGTCTGTCTGGAGCATTGACTCATTTGCCATCTATGCCCCGTGGAACTTAGTATGTACACATCAAAGTCTCAAAATAAAAGTATTCAGTAAATGGGAACTGTTAATGTTACTTAACAGAAGTAGGAACACAATGACGTCTTGGAATACTTTGCACAGAAATAGATATTTTCCCTTGTCTAAAGGACTGAATTGTAGATCTGTTGCAGTAAAGTGGGATCTGTGTGTGTGTGTGTGTTTAAGCAAACAAAATTACTAAGACAAATAGAAATTATTATCAAGCTTTTAATTATGGAAAACTGGAAGAAAAAGAACAAAACAAAAGCAGGAATACAGTTCATGTGGTAGAAACCATGGTTAAAGAGGCTAAGAGAATTAAATTACATCATTTAAGTAGATATTTTCTCATCTATCAATTATTTCTAAAACAAATAATAGAAAATATTTTATGATTTCTTATTGTTAACAATGGAGGGAGTTGCTCTCTATGGCACAGAGGAATGTATTTTCCTGCCTTCCTGTGGGAAACTGCAGTAGAAAATGCATTAAATACATCAGTCTGTGAACTGAGTTGTAACACAACCACAAATTCATTCTGAGGAGTTTGAACACGCTTGGACAAACCTCAGAATCAATTGGTGGACCCTAAGCAGGGAATAAAAGTGTCACATATTTTCAACAAAGAACTGCATACTCTGTTTATCTACTGTGTCAGACACCACATGAGAATCTAGAGAAACATTTCAATCTATATTAATATAAGTATTGATTGTGGAATGAAAAGTAGTACCATTGTGGTAGCAATGGAATAGCAGCATAAAATATATGATTTCCAGAAGAGGTAAGTCTGCTGGAAGTCCTCAGTTTTGCAAGTAATAACTTTGTCTAACCAGGAGCCCAGAAGTAAACGTTTTGTGCAATCTGGTCACATCCAAAGTTGAAAATTAAGGCCTTCTAATTGGTCAGGGTACTTAAGAAAGAAGTATATGTTAACTGATTCAACTCTGCTTAACATAATCTGCTGCTGAGAGTGGGATCAAGTCCCTGTGACAGCTGCCCACAATAGTGACCATATAGTTCTGCCTACATCCAGCAGGAATATCTGGATCAGATCTCTAGATGGATGCATCAACCTCCATTTACTCACAGGGTGTTTTACCATGTGATTCCCATTTATGACACTGCAGTCAAACAGTCTGTGCTTTACTCAACACCACACAGTACTCTTACCAAAATGAACATTAACATATTTTTTTCTCCACTAGAATGCCTTATCTTTGCGCTGTTTTCTATTATAATTGTTGATTTTGAGCAAAACTCAGGTTTTGGTTTTTTTTAACTGAGGTAGTGCATCTCTTCTTAACATTTGTAGGAGTTATTACAGAGGTGAATGAAGTCATATAGAGGGAAGATGGTTTGAGTGATTAAGGTTTCTGAATTTCTTTTGTGGGTTTTTTAGAGCGCCACTTTTGCAAAGATTTCATGTAGTTTTAAGACAATCACACTGAGGATATTTTCTTCCAGGCATTGCAATGTCATTCTGTTCAGTCATTTCTCTAGTACATCGCTTTACTTGGATATTTTTCTCTTGTTCTGGTCTTGTTTCAGCTCTGTTGCTTTATCCTTTTGACACCTTATCAATTTCTTTGTGAATTTATCTTCAAAAGTACAGTGTACTTTTTTTGCCATACATTTTATTTTTGTGTAAACAAAATCCATCTTGGCATTGATAAACGTATGCAAACCAGCTACTACTAGTGTTTCATCTTGTAGCATTGTCTTGGTATACAAGACAATGGCAGTGCACAGAGTTTCTAGAAGAGAAAATCTCCATCCAAATAAATAGGATTGGTCTATATAAGTACTTTAAACAGTTTTTCTGACAGCGTCCCAATATTTGTACTAGCATGATATTTGTACTAGCATGATATTTCAAACCCTGCAAGATTTATTCCTATACTATGATCAAATCTGGCCTTTTGTTTAAGTTGAAGCTTCGGAGAGTCTTGTCCTTCAAAATGTCACTGTTTGAAATTCTATTAGATGTACTCTGTTGCAAGCAGTTTTATGACATTAAATAATCTTTTTTAAAAAAATATTAAGAATCACATGCTATTTTCATGCTAAAACAACATTTTTAGAATCCCACATCTGGGTTTGTATTAGAAGAGTCAGATGCACCTTATTGCTGACAGTTTCTTCCACCATTTTATACATAGAAAGAAGAAAATACACAACAAAACATGTGTTGTCTAAACACATGATTTAAGAGTTTAATTTTTTTCCTTCTTTTTTAAGTAATTGAGGAAAGAAATACTTTTGATTTTGTTGATTTTTTTTTTTTTTGATACAGGCATATTCTTACAAAAAGAGAAAATTATGATTCTTGATGAAGACTTTTTGACTTTTTTTTTTTCCTTACATAGAAAGATTAAGGGACTTGGCCAATGAAGCAGTACCTGAGCTCTGCTACTTCACATTTTCTGCGCTTGCCTACAGTCCAGCACATACTCAGATATTGTATATCCCTCTGTTGTAGACCTGCACTAGGCCAGGAGCAAGAGTAATTTTTGGTGACTGATTTACACTGCTTCCCTGAGTAAGCGAAAAATAAGCAAAGGCTGCCTGTTGGGAGCATAAACAAACTGAGGTCTTGATTTTTTTCTGCCAAGGTGATACCATCTGGGGAAATGGAGATTTCAGGCCCTGAGCCAACAAACTGTTGTGTGTATTTGGCTTATTTCAGTGTGCAGCTTTTCTTCTTATTTATACTACAGAAGAACATGAATTCTCCAGGCACAATCATGGTTACATAGTGCAAAGACATGGTAAAAATCAGAACCTGCTGTCACAGCTTTGCAGTCGTACAAAACACAGAGAATCTGAAGGCACAGAAGGGTGAAAAGCCTCGTCCAAGGTGAAGGAACAGTGTGTTACATTGCAGGCTGAGCGTATGCCTGAGCCCAGAGCTGTGGTCTTATTTAGTATTCTCCCTCTCTATGATCCTGTCCAAATTAGTGAAAAATTAAACATTCATGTCAGCTGCCGGGTGCTGAATAACAATTGAAAAGTGCACAGAATAATTTTCTAGGGAATTAGTTTAACAACAGAGATTTAAATCAACTTTGGAAAGTTTACAGCAAAATGAAAGAAGGGGGAACTGGAGCAGCTGTTGCTCACTGCTTCTTAGCTCAGACTTTGCTAGCTCTCCCCATCATCCCATTTATCCCGGCATGTGATAAAATTCAGGCAGACCCAGGCATGTTTTACCTCTAGCCATGAGACTTGTGAAGCGTCACAAGTTGAGAAAACAGTATGGATGGTTATTTGCAGTAGAAACGTAAGCATTTTGTCTGTGAAGCAGAGCTGGAAAACCCTCTAATTTTGTCGTCCCTACATTTTTGTGATAAATATTCTTAATATTTTAGACAGAAGATCCAATAGCAGATCTTTCCTAGCACCATTTAATAGTTGTCCATGGCCTTGGGTCTCTGTGGAAGGAGTGTAGTGTGAGCAGTATTTTGCCCCAGCTGAGTAATTATCTAAGGACACACATAGAGATCCTAATGAAAATAAGAAAGTAATCCTTGAACTAAGATTATTTATGATTATAAACTGAGAGAGATTATAGCCAGGATGAACCCAAGGTCAATAGCACAAGGGCCTTTTAACTCAGGTGTAGTTTCTCTGGTGAGCAGTGCAGATTTTTTAAGCCTCGGCACAATAATGCTCCAGTCTGGATATTATCCCAGGTGATTAAAACCAATCAGTTACTCTATGCCATGGGATATATACTGGCTGTATTTTACTAGTTTGTGTAGCACGGTCTTGAGGTAAGAATGGATTGAATAAACTCTCTCCACTCATATTCCCAGTTCCATGTGGGTTTCATACTCAAAACATCTTATCCTTTCATTTAGCTGTTTCTTTTGTGGTTTTGCCCAGGCTGACTTTCAAGTGTTTTGTTTTTAGTAATGCTTTGCCAACCTATCTTATAATATTTGTGTTTCTGCTTTTCCTTTGTGGAATTAATATGTCAAAGGAATTTCACCTCCATTGTAAGGGTGTGTGTGCATTGTGAGAATGTATATTAAGCTTTCTATCTTAATAGGTGATAGGAATGACATGAATGGTTGGACTCGATGATCCAGTGGATCCTTTCCAACCTGGTGATTCTATGATTCTGTGATTCTATGAAATATGACTGGAGCAACTAAGAGCTTGCTAGAAGCTAGAAAAAGCTAGTGTAGGTTTTTTTTCATGATGATTTTTCGTGGCCTTATAAAAGCATCTTGTATGGACTTGGGATCCTGCTTCTGGCTGCAGTGTGACAAGATTGGGAATTTGATTGAAAGTACTAAGCCCTTTGAGACCTCAGCCTTTCAGTTGTGTACAGGTAGGAGGGCTTGGATATGCTGGTGGAAGATAGAAGAAAACTCCTGTGTTTGTGTTGGGCAATTCCTAGTTCAGATGGAGTTGCCCCTGTCATTAGAGCCAGTGGACAGAAGTGTTCCAGTAACCTGTGCTGCCCATGTGAATGAGCTTAGGCTGTCTTTGTGGAGGGCTAGGGGTTCACTGATTATATTTCACCAAGCAAATGCATTGTACTATTAAGAAAATGAACACTTGAAGAAAGCTGAGACGTGGGCACATGTTGAGTAGCTGAATACCGCCTGGAGGGATGGCAGCTGCAGCAGGAGAGGAGCAGGCATGCAGTCAAAATCAGTCAGGCACTTTCCAACAAACAACTGACCTAATTTTCCCTATTGAGACAGGCATAGCTGGGCTGGTGTGAACATTGGGCTGATGTAGTTACTTGTGGGAAGCAGACCCTGCAGCATTCCTTCTCAGACTTATCAACACAACTACAGCTGCGATTTTAAGCTTACAATGCCTAGCTCCTTGCCTGAGCATCAAATCCTTTATTCTGTTTTACCTTCTGTTCATTAAGTGACATAGTTTTGGCAATGTACTGTATTATGGACTTTTCTTAAAGAATTTCATAGCCCAAACCAGTTACTGTTCCCCTAGGAAATTCTATAGGCTTTGAAAGGACCGGAGTCTAAATGTTCTTTGCCAGAGCAAGAATGGTTTGTTCTTGGCCAAGCCTTCACCAGGCTTTGGTTATTCATCATCAGTACTGGTCCACTCAAGGCATTTCATCCAAAAAATCACACTGATTGTTTCACTATTTTGGCTTCTCATGTGCTTTATTCTGTGTAATTTTAAACTACCTGACATTTCATGTCAATAAAATTCTAAGTTTAATGGAGAAGGGCTGATATTTCATTTGCAATAAAGAAATAAGTTAGTTAAACTGAGATTTTCAAGGAATCCTAAGTAAATTAGGCCCCTTGACCTTGCTGAGTGGCATTAAGACTTGGACATTTCGACTTAAAATCCCAGCATAAAATACAATCATGTGACCTCTGAGAAACTGCCTAAAGCCAGAGGTAAGAATTTATTTCGGAATATAATTAATATTTTCCTTTAGAAAGAATGGAAACTTGCTCTCTTCTGAGATAAATCTTCATAGAGCCAGAAAATTTTTAAAAAATGTAGACTAATATGAAGATTTAAAATGATGTAAGTGATAAGGAAATATTTTTAATGTTTAGTCTCTGGTGCTAATGCTGAGAGTTAATCATACTCACTGTATTAATGCTAAGAAATGTATTTCTTTGGAATTCAACATAACCTGCAGTTGTTATATTCAGTTACTGTCTGCAATAGTAACTACACTTACTAAAGATTTTTCTAATACAGTTTTTTTAGTGGAAAATTTATGACTGAGGGGAAATGTACTAGTTCTAAGAATATTCACTTGCATAAAAAGTTTCTGCTGTAAGCTAGAGGCAGCGTCCAATTGAAAAAAATTCCAACAAACTAATGAGAAGAGTCTTTTTGTTAGCTCTAATTTCTCTCCTGCATGATTCCTTTGGCTGTTCTCAGACTTATAATACCTCATATAATTTTTTGAAACAATACCATATACATAAAAGGAATATTTTAAAATTCACAGCAGTTTTCACAGGAGAGGAGTATTATTTTGTGTACTAATAATATGAAATGAAAATATGAGTGGCCCATATCCATCTTAGATGATCTGTAGGAGACTTTTCCCTTCAGATACCTGTTATTTCAAAACCCAGAATATGTATTTGATTTGTATTTATCTAAGTATTTTACATATTTTTTTCAAGCACTCAAATACTTGTCATAACATGATAACATATATATATACTTTTTATATAAATATTTTAAAAAATTTAGCTCAACTCAGACCTAAGATGAGCAGAAATGATTGACAGAAAACTTGACAGTGTGTGTTGTAGGATGACCGTTTGGTATTCATTTGTGGATTACTTGAAACTTTTCACAGTGTTCTTTACTCACGCGCATATATACCCACACACACCCTGCTATGAAAATTAATTTCATACTTCACTTGGGATGCTATGTTTATCTTTGCAGCAGATGTCGTGACATATTATGTTTTCAGAGCTTTTATCATAATTCACGTACTACATAGATACATCTTTTTTTCTTCTTTCCTCAGAAATTTTTCCAAGAGATTCCAGTCTAAAAGACAAGTTCATAAAACATTTTACAGGTAAGGCAGCTAGTTGCTTTTAGTTGTCCTACAAATGCGTATTCTAAGTAGCCACAAGTGTCATACCATTAGCTGTTTTGAGGTCCCGCACCAAGTTTAACATTTGTGAAATTAAATTTGCATTGTTTAGGACTAGGCATTTTTAAAGAGCTCTAATTATGTTGAGGTTTGAGCCTCTGAATATTCTAGGCTAAAATAACTTTCAAAACATGGTAAATCAAGACATTATTTAAAACATCGTTTAATTTTTATTATGGTATTTTTGCTTGCTATATTTATTTTCAAATTCACTGATTTTAAAACTTCTAATTGGACTGCACATGTCTTTCAGATATAGACCTATATGACCATGTAAGTTTTCACTGTATCAGAAAAAATATTTTGCCTTCTGTCTCCTTGTGTATACGTGTGGATTAGTCTTCTAGCAAGGCAAATCAGTAGAGAAAGGAAAGATTAAACATTGTAAATGAATCATAATAATAATGTGCTGTTGCAAATATGGAAGTTTAATATGGTTACAGTCAAGTACTTGCTTGTACTTCAAAACTGAGAAGGAGTTGTATAATGCACTTGCCTTTGGGACTCTTATCTTGTAACTAATGGGAAAAACATTTGTACCCTCTGAATATAAGCAAAAAGAGTTGCCAACAGCAAGATGCTTGCACTGATTCTTTGATCTCCAGTTCCAATTGTTCTGTAACTCAGAAAAAATGAAGGACTCAGAGTATGACACTGCAAGTTTGTTGGTGATTTTAGATACTCTTGGGATTAGTGAAACTAAGAACTAAAGAAATAGCTGGCACTTGGAGCATAAAAAAAGATAATTGGAAATAATAATGCATTTCCTCTTTGTTGGAAATTTCAGACAGTCCTTGCCAAGAAAGGAAACAACTTGTTGTCTCTTTTGCATGGGGGAGGTGTCCTCAAACCTTTAGGATAAGAACAACAGTAGGGATCTTTCTGCCAACTGCTAACTGCAGCCTAACAGTACCTACAGGAAACATGCCACACCCAGCTGGCCCTTCACTCTTACAGTAAACAGAAATAATTATGAACCTTACCATTGTCAGTACATATGAGAAACAAATGAAAAGAACATAGATTCCAAGTATGCAACTGTATGTAACACAGGAATCCGGGAAATTACTCTCCCGAGAGTGACAGAGAAGATACATTTATATTAATAATTAATCAAATTTCTTTTCATTTTAACTTTGGAAACTGCTCAGCTGCCATAAAAACCTCAACATAAGAAAAAAGGGAAGATAAATAACAAATACACAACATTTTTCATTACTCAGAAACAACAGTGGAAAACAACTGAGTTTTACAGAACATATTTTGAGAATACTAAATCATAGTAAAGAAAAAGAGCAAAAAATACTCAACAGCCTATTTCTGAAGCCATTTATTAAAATAATAGTCCTTTTCTGCGTGAGTATTTGCCATCATAATTGCTGGAATTATTTGACTAATGTTAGCTGGAATGAATAAGGAAAGCAGGTTCATTCCAAAATTCTTGAAGTTTATTTCTTTGTTGGCTCAGAATTCCTGCCTACATCTCTTTTTTTTTAATTATTATTTTTTTAATTATGCTCCTAAGATATTCAGTTATGTTTCTTTCTGCCTTTTTTTTTTCTTTTTCACAACTTTAGACCCTGTAATCCACAGGCAGTTTCAATTACAGCCTAACTTTGCTTTTTCTCAATTCTGTTCAAATTGCAGTCCTTTTCCAATCAAATTTAGTTAAATAAACTTTTTCTGATGTAGTCCTTCCCAGTTCAAGAATTAGAACATTCTAAACTAATGAAGTTGTGAAAAAGAAGAGAGAGGAGGAATTCAACATTATCTTTACAGTCAATTATCTGTGCAGTTTCAGGGTTAAGAAAATTATTGTACACTTCTAGTATGCCAAAAATAGTAGATACATTTTAAAGCCAAATAAGAACTGTTTCTAATAGTCCTCAATTATAGGAAAAATCATAATCTTGTGAGTCATAAAGCTATCTATCAATTCAGCTTGGAAAGCTGGCTGACAAAGAGTGCTATGTAAGGCACAAATAAAATTAATGGCCTATTTTTGATGGCAAGGAAGAGAGCTAGAAAACTGTATATTACTTGAAGGGACGTGGAATTTATTTAGTGACAAAATCTGATGTTATCTCCATATATCTCAGATAATTTCAAATTGCATACTTTCTCTTGAGCCTAATTACTCAGATAAATGATGGCAACAGACTTCCAGTTCATAGTTGCAAAGGCTGCTTGCTTGGTTTATTGCAACTTTTATTTGTGGCTGAAAAATCTCAAAAATTCTACATATTACTGTAAAGTGTATCTAATGTTTAAGTCAGTTCATTGTCATAGAGAGGAATCTTCTCTCAAACTTGTGGTAGTTTGGCTCCACTGTCCAGGCAGGTGTGAAATAATTTTTTTTTTTTCCCAGAAATGCTTGCTGTCTTCCTGTGACAGGAAAGTTAATCAAGGCAGTGTGCTTCATCTGGATCTTTTTCTAGCGTTGCTTGAAACTAGCTATTGTTATTCAGGGTTCCTCTCTGTGCCGAATTTAGAGGATGCAGGTTAAATTTAGTCTTGTTCAGTTAGTATCAATTTACGTCAGTGTTTTCTGTCCAAATCACAGGAGACTCATCCCCAGCTGTCAGTGGTAGCATTGCTAAGCAGGTTACATGATGCAGATATTACATTTTTGCTCTCCTTTTCATTTGGATGTCATCAGTAATACATTACTGGAGCCATCAGCAATTATGAAAGGGCTCTTCTGCAGCTTGTTACCTTTGAGTCATGTTTTGGAGACCAGTAGCTATTTATCTTATCAAATGTTAAAGCAGGTAGATGACACTGTGGATCCAGAGAAGGGAGCAGAGGCTCCAACAGCAAAGACAGTACGCTGCACTCTGGGCATGCAGGGATTTGCTTCACCCAAATGCTGAAATGCATGCTGCCCTCTGCACACCTGCACCCTTTCTTGTTAAGACTACTTTAAAAGGAGATCAGGTTTCTAGATGCTATTCAGATGCATTTTTTTCCTTACCACCCATGCCATAGATTAAGAAGGTTGTAAACCATCTATGTGCAGATTAGAAGCATTAGTGCTGAAACTATTTTATCTTTCCAAGACTTAAGAAACTCATATTTGCTTAAAGTGTTGTTTTTATTTATCTTTAGAAATAATATCCACATTCCATCTACATTATTCCTTCTACGTATGACTACTGATGCTGAGCAAACTGAATTCTGTTGTAGTTGCACCATTCTGTTTTTCACCGTATAAGAAATTTTACTGTTAAATTTGAATTGCTGGAATTTCAAGGCTAAGTCAGTCCATCATTTCCAAGGGCCATTTTTCTATTATTCAGATCATGAGCATAATAGCATAGCGATAGTATTTCTTTCTATTATTTCAGAAGCATTGTTATACTTGGGTTGCATCATAATTATTTAAGGTGTAGTGAAAGACTAAATATAGTTTTATAAAAAGAAAGTTGAACTTAAATCTGTGTTGTTATCATTCGTCGAAGCTGCAAAGCAGTGACATTGAAAGCACATGGTTAACTCCTGCTTACTTTCAAATAGGGCCAGTCACATTTTCATCAGAGTGTAGCAAGCATTTTCATCGACTGTATCACAACACAAGGGATTGCTCAACACCAGCCTGTAAGTAGTAATTAAAGTACTGTATAATGCTAGCTGTGATGTTTGTTTAAAGCACCCTGCTTTTCCTACTAAATGTCTGATGTGCTGGTCCTTTTGTAACTGTTGCTCTTTGCTTGAGCACTATACTGCAAAATGTACCCAAGGTACTCTAATATACAAAAAAAATATATATTAACGCACTTGCAGTCAGCTATGTATAATGGAATTCCTTCAAAGTAAGGCTAAGATACATGAAATGAGAACTACATTCTAATAAAACAGTTGTTAATGCCTATGCAGTGGGCAGATACAAAGCCATGTTCTCCTTACTGCTCCCTATGCCTTTACTTGTGCAACATAAAATCTGAAACTTTATCTACTGTCTCTTAACGCTCATTATATGGTTATATCTTTGGTTTTTTAGTATATTTCTGTTTGTGATGATAATTTTCTATTATATGCTTATTGTTAAAGAGCATAAAATCAATTAATTCATCATTTCTGTTATTGAAACAGGCAGATCTTATCAAACAGTATTCCAGGTAGAGGTCCACAGAGGTTTTGTTTTAGCACAGACTGAATGTAGTTTTGTCAGGCAGATTGAAAAATAAAACTATCCTGAGATGTTATTAAATGGATAAAACAAACAAAGACAACAACCAAAAAAACCACCCATACAAAATGGAAATCCCTTAGGAGAAGTTACTTCATTCTCTTTTGCAGTGAATGATTCAAATAAAGCAAGTGGAAAATAAGCAATAACATTTCATTAGAAAAGGGAAATCTCATTAGTGATGTGTAAGCACAAACTATGGACCAAGTTGCTTTGGAAAGTTTTCAGGATTTAACATGAAAAAACAATGATATTTCTTGTCTACATCGCTTAGGAAGGTGGTAAGCACTTTTTATGAGCGGCTTTCTCACCAAAGCTCAGCGCCTCAGAGGATCTGGCTTTTGAAAGGGGCTGGAGCAGCTCTCATCTCCACCTACCCTTACACTGAAGCTTGGATATAGAAATCCATGGCTGATCCTCAAAAGACAGAAATGTAGCTTAGTAAGAGGGCATATGATAGGCTAGACATGTATCTATTATATGCTGCATAACAAAAATGCCATGCACATTGCATATTGCATACCTTGATACAAGGATCCAGAGTATATAAATAGTATATTACTATTAATATTATTATTACTCCCCTGTATTGCCTGAGTGCTTCACATTATTTATTAAGAAACAGAATCATAATATTTCTCTTCTAATTGAATAGGCTTTCTCTAAATGTACAAACAAAATTATGGTTAGGACTGTGTGAATAACTGATTTTTAAGTTCAACTATCAAAACAAAATATTAAATAAAAAACATGATTAAAACCCAAGCCATTTTTTTTCCTCTTTACGTCAACCAACCCTGAACCGGACAATGAGTTTCATTCCACCTAAAATGATCTGCTAATCTAAAAAAAAAGAGCTAAATCCTCAAAACTGTCTCCACCTTAGCCAGCACTCAGGGTTTAAAATAGCTTTCAAGGGTGATCATAGCCAGGACCTTTACCTATGTCCTTTGAAGGGTTTGATATTTTCTTTCAGGGAACATTAGCCACCATAGGATGTCTGAGGATGAGTTATTTTCTCTCCTGCTAACATGGTTATGTTCCATACAAACATTTCCTGAAAAACTGAACCAAGGTTAGCATTCAGTCTTTTGCTCTTTGGCACAATTTCCGTTAAGTTTTATTAAAGTACTTAACGAGAAGGAGAAGAAAATTGCATCTAAGTATTTCTTGTTGCCAAATACCTAGATCCTTCCATCAGAAAGGATGGCAATGGCTCAGAGGCCACTTGAACCAAGTGGTTGTTTGAACCGAGGACACTGGAGTGAGAGGTAGCATGTAAGACACTAGTATCTCTAGTGTGATGATTAGGAGGTGTCCTTAGACATGGAAAATATGGATTTCATCAATGTTAATACTAAGTGGAACAATAAAAAGTTTGAAAGACCGTGACCTTAAACTACCTCATAGTCTGCTACTTAGACTAGCCTCCCAGTTAATGAATTAGATTCCTTCAAGTAAAGTTGGGAGTTGAACTTGGTCTTCTGCATCTTAGGAGGAAAGTATCTGGTAGAAAATTAGTTTCTGCCATTACTCACACTTCCTCTAAAGCCCTGGCTAGGATAAGGTCCAATTTAATTTTACATCTTGCACACATGATTTCATGAATTTCCATCAGAGAATGGTTTTCCTGTGTAGAGTGTCTGAAAGTCCAGTACAAATTCTATGTTCTATTGTATGCAGGTTTTTGAGAGTATCTGGCTACTGACATTCATTATTGCTGTGGCAATTTTGTTTTATAGATTATAAAAGGTGTGCAAGGTTGCTAACAAGATTAGCAATGAGCCCTTTGTGTACACAGTCCTAGGATGTTTGCTATGTAAGTATCATTTTTCCCACTCATTTTCTTTGTTGAATGATCTACTGATTTACTTCACACTTGTACCTTCTCATCAGAAATGCATACAGAAATGTTAACAGAGTGCATCAACGTGCAGCTCTGACATTGCTGTATGGACTGACTGGAGCACAGGAATCTCTGATAAGGCCCAACTGTAATTCCTACGAGTTACTTGTGGCACCATAGTCCATAATTATGCACTGGGCAACCTCTTACTGTTCAAAATTTTAAGGAGTCTGGTTGGTGAAAGAAGAATGCATGAGAACTTCATCAACACATTTTTTTCAGGCCTCTCAGAAGAGGACTTCATTGTTAATTCATGTAAGAAGCAGAATGTCTTGGTCCTACCAGGTCTGCCAATGCAGTCTTCATAGGTACTCTGTCACTTTATTAATCTTTGGGACCACTTTTGATTCCCAGATTGTCTCCTGAAAATTTCTCTGAAGTTAATACTGCTTCATGTTGATGGAAGTAAACTGAACATAAAGATGTGACAAACATAAAGGCTTCAAGTTACAGGCTGTGGAAGGAACCAGTTAGTTCTGTTTCATGAATAGCATGTTAAATATGTTAATTAAACAGTGTTGTCATTGGTGATAAGAACATCTTCAAGTGAGCCAGTTTCTTCAGTTGTTTGAACATCAATAAGATGGTTACATTTCCAACTGTAATTTGAAAAACTTGCACTGGTTATTATTGACCAACAGAATACATAAAATCAGTGAATTTAATTTATTTAAATTTTTTCAAAGACGATTTCCTTTCACCGCCTCCTCTTGAAAAATACTGCAAGCTTGGAGTTTGGAGGAGATGTGTATGTCACTTCTTCCTGCATCAAGACTTCATTTCATACTAATCAAGAGTAAGAAAGGAAGAGTAGGATATGAGTCAGTGTAGGCTGATTTGGTTTCCAAGTGGAGGTGGGATTCATTTTGGGGACTGTGAGAAACTGCTGCAGAACACAACGGTATTTCAGTGCTCTTCTTCCTTTTTCCTCCCCTCCCCTTCCCTTCTTTTCTATTTTCACACTGTAGGGCCTCTATCCTTCCAGATTTTGCAGATGGTCTTGAATATATCAGAGATCTCATTACTTTGCCAGAATCTCCTTTTCATGACTAAGGGCAGGAATCTTTTTGTTTGTTTGTTTGTTTGTTTTGAGGTGCGTAAATGACTACATTCCTGTTTATTTATTAGTGTTCTTTTTGAAATCTTACCTTTCTAAAACATTCCAGCACACTCTCATTTTCTGCACTTTCACCTATTTAGTGTGTGCCTTTCTTTCATCTGTATCCTTTTACACTTCTGGGTTCATGGCTCAGAACTTCCTGAAAGATTTCTGGGTGTTTCAGTACTTTTTCTTTCAAGAGGATGAGTCAAAGATCTGCCTCCGTATGCACAATGGTGATAAATTTTATTCAGTTATTTGTTTTTCAGCTGAATAGGGTGCAAGCAAATAGAGTGCAATGCATCTCTTTCATCCTTTTTCCATCTTTAAAATACAAAAGGATCAAAATTTTCTATGATTTGCAAATCCAGGTATTCTAATTTACCTGCCAAAAATGCACTCAAAGAGATGACATATGGGGAATGAAGGGTTTAAATGGTATGCAACGTTAGAAGCTCATGTGCACTGTGTTCACTTACAGCATCTAGGCTGACTTTCTCTCTACTTTCTTAAAAAAGGAGAAGACTTTATAGGAGAAAATAGAGCTGTGATCTGGGTGTTTCCCAGCTGCCACTGTGCTCCCTCACCCTATTCCTTCACCAAGTATGTGGAGTTTCTGGTTTCCACTAGAGGTGAGACAGGCTTAGGTCTTCATGTTTACTCATATCCAATATCTTCTCGGAATGGTAAAATTTTCCTGAGAAGAGTGAAGGGGGCAGAAGTTGCTGTCTTCCCTCCCTATATACAGGGCAGCACAGGAGTTATAGGTGTTCATCCCTTAGTAATACTGCATTTTTAGCATGATTCTTTGATTAGTTCTACTTTGTCTTTTAGCACAGAGGATCTGTTCTCCTCACCAACCTCACTCTAACTTAGAGAGGACAATGTCATGGTTTCCTGAAAGGGTAATTGCCTTTGATTTAACATCTGAGACAGTCTTGAAGACTGTCAGTTGCCTTGAAGGAGGCTCTCCCACTTGAAGGATCGAGAACTATTTTTAAGCATTTCTCCTGCGTGTACTAAAATAGGCTGCATTTTCCTCATGAAAAAGAGCTGCAGTGCTATTATGTGAACATTTCCCTCCCTATCCTGTAAGGTACAAAAAGGAGACGTGGACTTTTCATTTTAGAAATCAAAGTTTTGCCAAGGAAAGCCAGTCTTCCCATGGGAGTTGGTAGGGAAGCTGTAATGGGAGTTCAGGACCATGGAGAAGGGCCCGGAGGAGGCTCGGCGCCGCAGCCCGGGTGGTGCTGAGGTGCTCTCCCAGGATCCGGGGCTGCTGCGTTGGGCACACACTTCGTAGCAGTTACTCGCCTTATGGCTTTTAGAGGTTGGCATTGTGTAGTCTCTACACAACCCCTGTCCTGCCTCGCAGATCCTTGCAAATGGAAGTAAAGCATTGGATGAAACCCAGAGTCTAGAAACGCACGACTGTAGGCGCGGGACCCTTCCTTGTAAGATGCAGGAACATGGACCACTACGTGTTAAATCTCTTAGCATCAATGCTGAGAATTTGTCATGGCAAAACTTATTAATGTTCACAGCATTCTGGAGCTAATCTTGCGATTTGTGCAATCCACATGAAACTGATTTATAAACAGAATTATACTGTCTGCCTCTGTGTTTTGAAACTGGTTATCAAATGTCATGTCCTTTCCTCTTGCAGACTTTCTACTAAGGAGAGAATTCTGATTTGCCAAGAAAGTGCCTTGAAATCTTCCAAGACAGAGAAGACATCTTTTACTTTTTTTGATTTATGATGTTTTGTTACTAGATGCATTTTATTTTCATATATTTGTCAGACATTCCATATTTGTGTGAAACATTATTTTATTTTGATTTGTAAATTTGTTGCCTGTAGTTCAGACAAGCCAATTATTTAAATACATTGTATATAAAAAAGCACTAATGATATACTGATTAAATGTTATAAACATATGCAGGGAGTTGCGAAAATTTTGCTGTTTCTCTTGTTCCATTGTATTTACATCATTCTGCTCAGGCTCTTACTTTCATTATTTGCACTAACTTGAAATGCAGAAGTCTATGTAACTGAAATCTGAATAAGCTGTAAGGGTAAAGTTTTACTTGCCATGGAAGATATTTTTTATTATTAAGCTTTGTTAATATATACATATATATTATTGCGCATCAGAAAAAAATTGCTCAGAAATGCACCTTGCTTTCAGGAACATTTGTATGACTATTCTGGATTTTCATCAGTTACATTTGTACTGGCACTTATGGAAAGAGTTGCAAATAATGTAAATATAAAGACTGGAAAACTGCAATGCAGTTTCAGTGGAATAAAGAACATGAAAATAAACTTTATCTCGAGGGATTATTTAACTTTATTAAGAGGTTACTTATTTAATAAATAAATTCAATTTATTTGATGAACTTGAAATAATTTTCCACAGGGAAATTTTAACTTGTGGGTTTAGCTTTTTACAGCATTTCATTTTCAAGTGGTAAATTTTATTCAGTTATTTATTTTTCAGCTGAATATGGTGCAAGCGAAAATGCATTGTGCACCACTATGAACAAATGAAACCTTCCGTAAGGATGAAGAGAGGGTAATAAAATAGCCCAGTGGAAGAGAAAATACTTTGAAGTGTAATATCGTAAACCCAAGGAGCATAATGAATTAATTTGGCTAGTGACACATCAAGCTTAAGTGTTTGGTGAGAATCCAAAGCACAGTTGTTGCATCTTTCTTGTTTAAAATCAAATTGTGATGATGACATTTGCTACCAATTTGTCTCAGCTCTTTTATTGCAAGCTTACATGATTGCTTTACAAAGAACCTCGAATGAAGAGAGGCTTTTATGGTCAGACTTAGAATAATTGACAACAGATATCGATTACTGTGCCCAAATAAAAATTCTTGTGATTAACTGACCATTCAAACTAATACCCTCGGATCAGATGTTGTCTCTGTCCTTTCCCTCGGTGTGGGCTTCACGAGCCCCTTAACTCCTACAGCTGGTGCTTTTCCCTCGACAGAATAGCAGGGAAGCTCTGCCCTGGTATTACTTGTTAAAGAGCAAACAGCTGCCTTATTATCAAAATGATTTTGTTTCTTCTTTCTATGTTGTTCAGCGTGTTTCAGCCCTCAAGTTGTGCCATGACACTAGTTAGCCCAGTCCACAGCTTCTGCTTGCAGGTACTATCATGTTTTGTCTAAGCAACAATGTATTAGAGCAGCTGTTTCTAAATAACTGGTTGGTCACAGCTCTTCAAGTAGTTACTCTCTGTGTAGACCTGGCTAGCAGGTTGCCCTGTGCTCTTTGTGTTTATTCTTAACGCTGTTGTTTCTCAAACCTTCTACCATCATGTTCTTTTGATAAAAGCAAAGTTTTCAAGCATCATGCTAATCCGTGTTGAAGGCAATATTTGTACTGAAGATACAGCAGCATATGGGAAATGCAAGTGGCAAATAGTGAGATGAATAACCTTATTTCTTTGTGACCACCATATTTCATAGGAGGGTTAATGGGCAAAACAGAAATGGTGCAGCCGGAGGATAAAGGATGAGATCAGAGGGCCTGAGAAAAGCTTCTGTCTTTTGCCATGCTTTTGTATTTTCACTCTGATTAGCTGTGTCCTCAATATTTTTTAAAAAAGTCCCTCCTTTCTCTCCTCAAGGGACAGAAAATAATGAGAAGGGAAGAAAAGAAAGAAAGATTTTTGCTGACAATGACTCTTTGTGAAATGTGAATTCCAATGAAAAAAATATAATTTGAGTTATTTAATGTAATCTTGGGGCTCAAATCTAAAATGCAATATCAAAAGCTGCACTTTACTTTGTAATAATAAAGACATCCTCTTTCCTTTGAGTAGATAGATAGTCAAATCCCTGTCTTTGGGAAGATTGACAGGTGTTATGAAGATACCAAGCAGAGATTAGTATGGCCAGTTAAAATGTTGAAGAAGAAAATAAAGCTATTGAAATAAGTAAGAGGCTAAAAAATTCAAATTCTTCTAATTTCCTAGAATTTATAGAATCAGAATCATAGAATAGTTTGGGCGGAAAGGGGCCTTAAAAGTCATCTAATTGCAATTCCCTCTGCCATGGGCTGGGACACCTTCCATTAGATCAGGTTGCTCAAAGCCTCATCCAACCTGGCTTTGGACACCTCCAAGAATGGGGCATCCACGACTTCTCTGGGCAACTTGTTTCAGTGCCTCACCAGCCTCACAGTAAAATAATTCTTCCTAGTATCTAATCTAAATCTACCTTCTTTCACCTTAAAACCATTACCTCTTGTCCTGTCACTGCACTCACAGATAAAGAGCCCTTCCCCATCTTTCCTAAAGGCCCCCTTTAAGTACTGGAAAGCTGCTATAAGGTTTTCCCCAGAGCCTTCTCTTCTCTAGGCTTGATAACCCCAACTCTCTCAGCCTGTCCTCGTATGGGAGATGCTGCAGCCCTCTGATAATCTTTGTGACCTTCCTCTGGACTTGCTCTAACAGATCCATTTCCTTCCTGTGCTGATGACTCAGAAATGAATACAATACTCCAGGTGAGGTTTCATGAGAGCAGAGTAAAAGGGCAGAATCACCTCCCTCAATGTACTAGTCACACTTTTTTTGATACAGCCCAGGATACAGTTGGCTTTTGACACTGCAAGTGCACATTGCTGGCTGATGTTGAGCTTCTCATCCACCAGCACCCCAAAATCCTTCTCTTCAGGGCTACTCTCAGTCCATTCTCCTTCCAACCTGTATTTGTGCTTGGGATTGCCCTGACCCAGATGCAGGACCTTGCACTCGGCCTTGTTGAATTTCATGAAGTTTGCACAAGCCCACCTCTAAAGCCTGTCAAGGTTCCTTTGGATGGCAACCCTCCCCTCCTGCATGTCGACCATGCCACATAGTTTGGTGTCATCAGCAGACTTGCTGAGGGTGCACTTGCTGTGGTCATATGGCTTAGTTTTTTTCTGGAAGCAAGTTGTTCTTTGAGACAGCTGTGGCATAGATTCCTTCTTTCCATTTGTCCACAGAGACTTTTTGAAGCTTAGTGTGCTATGAATGGCAGGAATTAAAATGAGCTTTTCTGTACCTTCTAGCTATATGTTCATTTGTCACCATTCTTCATCAGAGATTTTAGATGTGATTATACTGAAGTTAGTAATGTAAAAATCACAAAGTAGCACAACATAGTCACTTTGCTATTTAACCCAAAACATATCTTGTATTCCTTGTACTCTAAAATTTGTTAATGGATAGTTATTTGGAAATAACGACCAAGTGCCAGAAAAGCTGAAAGGAGTTGATACACTTTTAAATAAGCTGTGGGTTTTTTTTCAAGTTAAAATTATTTCACACGTAGTTGTTTACTCTTGCAGCTTTCCTGTATTTTTTCCCAGATGATTAAATCTAAACAGGTTTTTGACATCAGACATGAGGTCTGCTTATGGCTTTTTCCATAACCATGTTGTCCTTGCATGTTCAAAATGTTCTGTCTAATCTCTCTCCTGATGAAGAATATTGAGTAGAGATGGAGCCAGCAACTGCAGTAGTGCCTCATCATAATCCTTCTCTCCCCTTAACTGATCGCTTTATCAAAAAAATTCATTGACTCAGACTTCTGACTTTGTAAAGAAAACCGCTATAAGCAAATAGTATTGTTTGTCCAGTGTATTGTGTGGGAATTCAAAAGACCACCAGCAATTTAACCTGGATCTGAGTGGATGGAGACTGTAAAGCAAAGCTCTTATTGCTATGACCATCATATTTTTCTGTCACAGCACTATAGAGGTGGTCCTAGTCTGTGTTTTGAGTGCTGTGGGAATGTAGAACAGAGACTATTCTCATCTCAAAGAGGTTGAAGTCATAGAGTAAAACAGTGTGAGGAAAGTATATAACAGCCAAAAAGAGTTTTAAAAGGAACTCTTCACCTGATGAGGGCTCTGATGGAAAAGGGCTGGAGGGTTTTGTGAAAAATTAAAAAAACTACTCTAAACCCACATAGTGAATAGATGATAGTATAGAAACTTTGTGAATGTCTGAAACTGAACTTTCAACATGGAAGGAGATATTAGTTTTAAAAAGAAAATCATAACCATGAAAGATATTGAAAATAAGGACAAACAAAAAATAGGAAATGCAAAACCTTGCAGAATTTCCTTGGACAAAATGCACCTGGTCACCTTCTGTGAAGACCAGTAAAGGTGATGATGGAGTAACTGAGAAGTAAAATAACGACATGAATATATGCTCTGATCATGTCTTAAAGGTTATGAAAATGGCTGCAATATTTATCAGCTGAGGGGGAGGAGGACAGGGAAGGATGAAATTGCGGCTTGGTGACCAGATAGATGAATACAGTTGACACAGGAGACCCCTAGAATAGAGACCCTAATTATTTCATACTGGCTAAAGGAAACAGCACTCCATAGACATCTCTTTGTAACCCACCTGATCCTCTGGCTTGCCATGGGATCCCTAATGTACATGGGTCAGAAACTTGTGTTGTTCAGCAGAAATGATGATACTGCTCCCAGATACATCAAAACAATCCAGCACAGGCTAGTTCAGCATAAGAGATTGTAACCTGTGACATCTGGTTGGTGCAGAAGGCTGTGTGGCTTCCATGCTGGTGAAGCATGTATCTGCCTGACATATACCCCACTGCTTTCACCATCCAACGGTCTAGAGTTACGTGCACTGGACATGAGCTGGGAACAGTTGCTAAGTTAAGGGGAAATAATGGGGAGGTGCAAATAAGAGGAATAAGAATAGGCAGGACTTCTTGCACTGGAGTAATCCCTATGCTAATACTTGCTGCTAGACCACATTTCATGTCTTTCCTCTGCCATTAACTGTCTTAACATCTGGGCTTACCATCCAGCCTCAGACACTACATCTTAATTGCCTCCCTGAATATGAATACCTTATCACCTGCTTTTGATCAAAAATCAGATAACTATTGCTATTAATAGTCCACCAGGTCAAGATTTATGAGAACATAAAAGAGATGAGTTCAAAAGAAAAACAGTGCAAAAATTTTTGCCTTTTGGAGATGATAACACTGATAAAGCCAGAGGTGTTCTTTTTTTGGCTAGAAAGGAAAAGGCTCAGGCTGAGAATCTCAACAGGTAGTAATGACAGAGGATTTTTAAAAGCCTTTGAAGCGTAGTCTCCTTACAAATCTCAAAAAATAAGATGGAAAATCGTCACTTTTGGATGTCTGGATTCTTATACTGAAGGTTACAATGCAAGAATTCAGATAATGTATAGAATAAGTACTTTTTTCTAGATGATATATCCTTTCAATTGCTTTAAATCATTTGAGCCCATAGAATAATGGTTTTGAAACAGTCTGTCATAGTCTGTTATACAAACATACATTAATTCATGTCAATAAACTGGTCAGCTTGGCCCTTATGAAATAAAGAATATCTGAAATAAGCTTAACAATATACTGTGGTAAGGATAAAACTGAAATATCCCTCATGAGTCATTCTGCCATATCACTCTAACAGTAGGCTCTCATGCCTGTCCATTGCATCACATACTGTAAAAAGAGTAATTGGTCCAGTGGAAAACTGCACATCTTCATGATTTACTGGGTTCCTACTGTAATCCTTTTTTAAAGTTTCATCTTTTTTTCATTTAAATTATCAACTACTATTTTCACAATTAATAATTTATATGGTTTTAAATATTTAAAGCGGCAAGTTGTCAAAAGTTGGTATTGGAGACTCATAAGAAAGCTGCATGTGCCCAGTGGAAGTTTCTGCCGTGGCAGTGTCTAATAGCAAAGTTTAATTTACTTTTTTTTTTTTAATCGGAGGATTTAAGTATTTTATTAAACACTAGTGATGCAAAAGAAATTTTAAGCGCCTTGTATAAGGCTGGGCTGACTAGCGTTTTGTGACTCTGTTAGTTGTATATAATCATTGCAAGCCTGAAGTTGCAAAAATTTTCTGGAAGTTAACCCTCTCCAGAGCTTCAGCATGCCTGATATACAGAGATAGACACTCCTATCTCTCTATCTGGATCTATCAGTATTACTTCACAGTCGAGAATGTTTTCCACCAGAGTAAAAGATAAGCTGTCCCCTTTCTTATATTTTATTATTTCCTATAAACTGTGCTTTAGCAACAAAATTGGCAATATATGTATGATAATTCGTCCTACATCCCAACAAATCAATTAATAGTGAAGGACAGGGAGGACAGGTATTTCCTATACCCAAATATATGCATTTGCAGTTAAGTGTGTGCAATTGTACAGTGACATCTGAGTTAACTGAGTTTTGTAAATGTGTCCAGGGATGTTTGAGCATGAATTACACAAGTGTTTAAGAGGAAGTATTTTGAAATTATATGGTAAAGTACCCAATTTGTTTTTAAATGTGTCAGACTCTCATACACTATCATTTGCCAGACTATCATGAACATAATTTACAGATGATAAGCAGGCACAAAACATAAAACCACTGGTTTGTAATGCTAGAATTTTGAGCATGCCTCAAGATCCAGGGTACATAGCAGACTGGCACAGCATATAAGTTACCAGCTTATATTTAGTATCATCAGAATAAGGAGAACATGGGTTTCAGTTTATATAGGGCTGAACTGTTCTTCATGAGACTGAATTTTGTCAGTTTATGGAGTTATGTTGTATTTTCCCCCAAAAAATAAGTGTGACTGTGATATTGCTTATATTCTTGCAGTTAACCCTTGCATAGCCTCATAGCCTATGTATGGCCTCCATTGTCTGATATCCTCAGGTCAGGATGGACAGCAGTTCTTCAGGCCCAATGCAAATTTAAGGGATAGTAGTTGAGTCATTGTCACTGCATTGCTCAAAGAAGGCTGTGGACTGAAAGATTTTTCTAGTGATTTTTCATTAGGACTTGAAGGCATCAATAATAGTAACAATCTGAGAGTTTTCTTTTCAATTTTAGTTATCATCCACTTTGAATAATAACAAGAAACACTGACTAATACACATGCTTTTGCTCTCCATCACAATACTGATTTTTGGAGAAGAAACAAGGAACACCATGTCTTATCAGCATGAGATAAAGCGGTCCATATTAGGCATGAATTCTAGTTTATTAGCTAGAACTGAACTGGAATCTCTCTGGACTCAAGAGATCGTGGAAAACTCACAGTATGGTGAAGACTGATGTGCTTTGGAAGAGAAGTAAGCTTTGTTTTCATATGTATAAATTATTATTGGAAAGAATAGAGATGAATTCCAGACTTGTTTATGTTTGAAAGGAGGGAACGATATTTAGAACTTCCAAAATTAAATGATATGCCTTTAAATTCGTAAACAGCAATGAAATGCAGATGCTAGTGGAAAAACTGAGTAAGTTGGGGATGAGGAAAGAAACCTGTGTTCTTCACAGAACAAGTGATCATGGAAATGACAAAAGCTCCTGGAACTGACTAAAATGTGACTTCTAAATAGAAGCCATCCTAGAGCTCTGGAGGGAAAAATACAAGGCAAATTATATTAAACCAAAATGGAGTCCAAGTTGGCATCAATGAGTGACAAAATATATCACAAAATAATCAGATACAAAATTTAGAGCATACTCTTTCTTAATTAAAAAAAATGGGGAGTGGGGGAAGGGAAGTAAACAGGACTGCAAAAGCTTTTCCAGATATTCAAAGCAAGCCCACATGGAAGCTCTCAGAAACTCAATGTCTCAGGTGTAAGCTCAGTAACATGCATCCTTTTCTGATGAATGAAACACAAGTTTGTTTTCATTTTACGTTTTCCAGCATGAAATAGTGAAATACATTATCATTATTTAACATTGGTAATGCATGTGTTGGGGGGGACAGTGAAAAGCAGAGGAAAAGGTATGTGATGCTTTCAGTAGACTCTCTGGTGGACTAGGCAAGGCATATTCCAAGGCATCTTTCCAGTTGGTGCTTTGCCCAGAACACAAAACCCTAAACCAGAACCACACTATGTGAAGCTACTTCCATAAATCTGTCTCACACAAGTGTTTAAGTTTATTAAGACTTTATTGCCTGAAAGCTACTTGGAATTGTTGCTACAGCTGGATTATAACATTCTCTCACTTGTCCTGTATTCTTTCCTTCATGGAAATCTCATAATTTATGTCTACTCAATCATGATGATTGCTAGTTTCAAGCCAGAGGAGGCATATGTACGATAATATTTTTGTCATGTAGAATTTTTACTTTTAAATCAACATAAGGTCTAATAATATCTTGCAATATGATATTTGCAAAATATCGCAAGGAAGATGAGAACTAGTCTTCCACTAGAAGAAGCTATCTATACTGGTAATCTGTCATTCCTAAGTAGAACTCCAAAGAAACAGAATAGTAAAATAAAAAAGACTTGGAGGTGACCTTGAGACTTGACTCACTCTCTACAAGATTTAGCACTCTCCCACACTGACAAAAGTTAGATTTATTTATTTTACCTTCTGACATCTTATCATAGGAAAGAAAGGACCTGGAGAATGGGGAGAAAAATATGAAACTTGCCCAGTCAGAATGAAATAAGAAACAACACATCTTTTAACCAAGATATTCCAATGCTACTACATTTTAGAAAGTGCATTCTAGGATCAGGCTGCATTTTATTTCTGTGGGTGTAGTCTTTGCTAAAAAAAATATGTGCTCCCTACCTTTCACCATATCCCAGTGCAAGCTCAGGTATGTGAATAAAGTGAGAAGTACAGTTTAATAGGCTGCTAAGTCTGGAAAAAAATAAGGAGGAGAGCATCTCTATTCACTTCACTGCCTCACAGGCTATGAGGTTCTAACTGACAATGACTGTATTAGGGGCACAACATGAAGTAAGGATCTTGCTATTTTTTTTCCCCAGAATTCTAGACATGTTTACCCATATGAGGTTTATGGGCTAAATTGGGTGAACTGAAGCAACTGTTCTTGAAGAAGGCAGTATGTACTTCTTTCTTATTTTAATAAACTTTCTCATTTCCATGATCTCACTTTTTTCTTCTGTGTTCTATAAATTCTATATTTTGTCTATGTACAATCCAAAAGCACGTTTAGCCATATTACAAATAGCTAACAGATTGATGTTAAAGAAAATTGTGGATGACAACTTATTATTAATTGTGAGAGTTTTTGAAAAGGGATTGCATAGAAATTAATATTTTTAAATCCTATTAAATATTTTTATTTATGATTTGGAAGTATGAAGATATTGCTGGCAACAGTCATAATAAATATTCACAAAAGCACGGTAATTGTATGGTTTATTTGAGTCCCCGACTGATTTATAAGGAAGGTCTGCTTTAATATTGCTTTAATATTGCTTTAATATCATCAAAACTAAGGCTACACATCTAAAAATATGGAATATAGATCATATATACTGAACGAAGGTTTACATTCTGGAAACTCTGTGAAGAGTTCTAGGTCATATCAGGTGTGCTAAGCTTTTTACTGAGAAACAGAAGTGGAGCTACCTTTGTAACAGATTGCATCACAGTGTTCATCTTGTCTTTATAACTCTACATCTGTATCTTATCTGTACAGCTCCAAGACATGTAGATTTTTTTGCATAAGTGGAGAGAGGGCAGGGGAGGAATACAAAGGAGTTGGAAAGCACATGTTGGAATGACAGAATTAAAGGGCTCAGTCCACCTAGTTGATTTTAAAGGCCACAAAGTAGTGAATAGATTTACATGTTTAATTACTTTCTCAAGGGAAAGACACAAAGGGGCTTCATAAATTTGTACAATAAAGACCAAAAGTTGGAACATGGGGTTATGTACATTCAGGTTTGGAATGGCCCTAAATCACTAATCATCTGTTAAAAAAATTACTTTGTCAAGGTGTGTTTGATTATCTGGGAACATCAGGAAAGAATTAAAGATGGAGGTTTTTCTGAAAAATGTGTTAAGGTAATTCATAAATTATTAGGCTTAGCAAGTAGCAAAACACATTAAGACGTCTTGGCCTGCAACACACAAAAAGCTGGATAATCTAGTGATCCTTACTGGCCTTAAGCCCTATGCTTTTCACTTTCCCTATTTCCTTCTAAATAGGACTTCATTAGGAGACTGGCAATGACTATATTCTATAGTAGTCCTGTAAAACATGATAGACCTGTCCTTTTCCACAAGACAATGTGGTTTTATTGATGCTGAATTTATACCATTCCAATAAATTTGATGTATCTTAAATTTTAGGTGCAAAAGCACTGCTATTGGAAACCACTTTACCCCACCAGGCTAAACAATAAAAGCTATTTTGATTGACACTTCTCCTCTACTATTCCTTAAACTGTTTGTATTAAGTCTCTTTCTTGAGGGTTTTGTTCTAGGCACAGAACAGACAAGAAGAAGCCAAATATCCCTGTTATATGACTGAGTTAATAAGTAATGACACGTTATACAGTTTTGGCTTTCCTCTTACTTGCTGTGTATGTGATGGGAGATCAGATAGAAGAAACAACTGTACTGTGTAATTTAACTTTTTCTGAAGTTGACAGAACACAGTGAATGTTTCTTTTTATATTTAAAAATATTTGAAACACTTTGTGCTTTCCCAACATTATTCTAATGCTATACTTGATGTATTTTGTGGCTGACTATAAGCAGCTATGTGAACTCTGTAAAACTGCTGTGGAGAGAGATTGCCTTTTCCACGGTAATGGAAAAGGCAATGTTTCTCTGTAGGGATCAAAACTACAAAACTCTCAGGAATTCTTGCTGTACTGTGACATTAAATTGTCTGAGGATGAAAACCAGGCCAACATAGTAATTTTGTAAAAATAAAGTCTTAGTTTTGCTTGTTTGTTTTTCACTGCTTCCCTTCCCTAATATGACATACCTGAAAAGAAATACGTAACAGTCTTTGGCGTCACTGGTAACTACAGGAGAGGATCACTGGCAACATTAAAGAATTGACAGCGAATAGCAAGGTGGTATTTTATGCACCGAATTTATATATGTCACCATCACATGGGCAAATCTTTCTGATGTCTAGTACAAAACAGAGAAATAAAGGAGTCCTGCTAACACTGTTTACTTTGGCTGTCATGGAACTGGCTATGCATCTTCTTCTATGCTGAACTTCTACATAAAGGTCTGCTAATGTCTAGAACAGTTCCCACAGTCTTGGCTTGTGATGAAAGTGACCTTCTCTCTGTGTCCTGCATGGCCCGCTTCCCATTTGGCCATATCTGACTTGGTGAATGCCAGGGATCTGTGCCGTATATCCTTTGTGTATCTGAATCATGACAAGGATTAGCTGATATAAAACATGAGGAGAGACATGAAGGCCATGTTTGCAAGAGCCTTGGGACTGCAGGGGGCAGATTTGCACTAATTCACATCAGTGGTGTGTGTCTTTAAAGAATGTGAGCTACGGTTATGTGCAGAAGAAGAGCATCATATTAGCATTATTTTTATGCAATCTGGCACTCAACATCACTTGTCTGCAATATTAATTGTGCCAGATCTATTCTGCAATAGCAACACATATATCTTTACCCTTTGATTTTAAGGATAATTATATAGATCAACTCTTAGGAAAATGCTCTATTCTGTAGCACAGATGTGATCTGAAAACCAATTACTCCAGTTTCACAGATTACTCCAGTGCTCTGGATCATCAGGGTTGACTGCATTGCCTTATGAAAGATATTCTGACATGTGAGATAACTGCAAGAGCAGGTAGGCAGTCTGAAAAGAATAACATAGTGTAGATTTTAAGAGATCATTAGACAACCTTATGTGTGATAAGTAGTTCCATATGCCTTTTCTGGTAAACTGCGCAGAACTTGTGTTTGTATGTTGTACTTGTGTCTTGTTGTGTGCTGTTGGCAAGCAGAGCTATCTGAGCACACTGCACAGTGATAGTCTCATGTGAGGATCAGCAATGGCATTTTGCTACCAACAGTTCGTATGATGTAAATTCTGTACTTCCTCAGAATAGATCAATGTGATGGTAGTGAGCTGCTAAAAAGAATATATAGTACATAAATTGAAGTCCTATGTTTGCTTAGCTCTTCCGTCTTATTTTTATAGGAAGGATTTTCTTCTTCTGTTGTGGCTAGGCAATGCTAAATGCTCTAGCTGCTATTTCAAAATAAAATTCTGTTGTCAGGTGCCATTTGTCTTTCAAAGTAGTCTGGATTTATCTGGTCAGCTCAAAGTAATTTCCTGTATATCTTAGCAGAGAAGGAAAGATTAAAGTCTACTTTGAAAATAATAAGGAAGTTTAGGAAATTAACATGCACAGTAGGCAGAACTTAACTCTCTGAAGCTTTGTCTCCTGATAGCTTCATTTAAGTATGGGACAGCTGAGTCCTATAGGAGAGTTACTGTTTAGTATCAAAAAGATACCTTAACATGGTCTGGAAATTGCTTTAATTTCCAGCACACCAAGAAATTATTGACAGTGTAGTCCGTTCTGTGGATGCTCAAAAGGAAGTAAATTCTTTTGTAAATGATTTTCTGGAAAAATCTTTATATTCTTATATTTATTAAAAATATGTAAGGAAGCTTTCCACAAGGTGCAAGAGCGCTGAGTCCCCATATGTAGAAAATCAGGCAGGAAAGGGAAGAAACCGGCAAGGCTGAGTTGAGACCTGCTGGTTAAACCAAAAAAAAAAGAAGGAACTGCACAGGCAGTGGAAGCAGGGACAGGGAACCTGGGACCTGTATAGAGACACTGCCCAGTTGTGTAGGGATAAAGTCAGGAAGGCCAAGGCGCAGCTGGAGCTGAACTTGGCAAGGGAAGTGAAGACTAACAAGAAGGGCTTTTAGAGGTACATCAGTCAAAAGAGGAAGATCAAAGAGAACGTACCCCCACTGATGGTTGGAAATGGGGATCATGTATCAACTGATGAGAAGGCTGAGGTACTTTTTTGAGGCAAGTCCTGTCTGACCAACTTGGTGACTTTCTATGATGGGGTAACCACAGTAGTGGACATGGGTAAACTGACGGATGTGATCTATCTAGATTTCTGTAAAGCCTTTGACATGGTCCCCCACAACATCCTTTTCCCTAAATTGGAGAGTTATGGATTTGATGGATGGACAGTAAGGTAGATAAGAAACTGGTTGTATGGTCATATTCAGAGAGTAGTGATCAATGGCTCAAAGTCCAGATGGAGATGAAGTGGTCTTTCAGGGGTTCATACTGGGACCAGTGTTGTTCAACATCTTTATCAATTATATTGACAGTGAGATTGAGTGCACTCTCAGCAAGTTTGCAGATAACACCAAGCTGAATGGTGTAGTTGCCACACCAGAAGGATGGGATGTCATCCAGAGGGACCTGGACAGGCTGGAGAAGTGGGACTCTGAGAACCTCATGAGGTTCAACAAGGCCAAGTGTAAGGTCCTGCACCTGGGCTGGGGCAATCCCCAGTTTCAGTACGTGATGGGGGATGATGTGATTGAGAGCAGCCCTGCAGAGAAGGACTTGGGGGTGCTGGTTGATGAGAAGCTCGACATGAGCTGGCAAAGGGCACTCGCAGCCCAGAAGGCCAACCATGTCCCTGGCTGCATCAAAAGAAATGTGGCCAGCAGTTTGAGGGAAGTGATTCTGCCCCTCTATTCCTCTCTTGTGAGACCTCATTTGGACTACTGTGTCCAGTTCTGGAATCCTCGACATAAGAAGGATATGGAGCTGTTGGAATGGCTCCAGAGGAGGGCTACAAAGATGATCAGAGGGCTGGAGCACCTCTACTATGAGGATAGGCTGAGAGAGCTGGGCTTTTTCAGCCTGGAGAAGAGAAGGCTCAGAGATCTTACAGTGACCTTCCAGTGCCTGAAAGGAAAGCTGGAGAGGGGCTATTCATAAAGGGTTGTGGGGATAGGACCAGGGGGAACAGCTATAAACTGGAGAGGGGCAGATTTAGACTAGACATTAGGAAGCATTTCTTCACTATGAGAGTGGTGAGACACCGGAAGAGGTTGCCCAGGGAGGTTGTGGCTGCCCCATCCCTGGAGGTGTTCAAGGCCAGGTTAAATGGAGCCTTGGGCAGCCTGATCTAGTGGGATGTCCCTGCCTAAGGCAGGGAGGTTGGAACTAGATGATCTTTAAGGTCCCTTCCAACTCTAACTATTCTATGATTCTATGATTTATACTACTCTCTATGCTTTATTCTATCTGTTTGATAGTTCTCTAGTTATAGGCAATCTTTGAAATAGCAAACAATTTTTGCTGTGCTCTGTGATACAAAAATAAAAGGCTTATGTAATCTGAGTGCTTTATCTTGTTTTCTTACGTGCCACCTGTTGAATAATTCATGGTGATTTGTAAGACAGTAAAATTACTCTTTCGGAAGTCCTAGATGATTTAGGATAAACTTGAGAAAGCTGTAAATTCTGACAGCAATTATTTACTTTTGTCACTGGCTGCTTTGCCCAAAATCAATTGGCAAGGCTGGGAAAATAATTTGAGCCATTCTTCTTTTCTTTGTATTTCTATCCTCAAAAGCAGTGCTTCAAATTCTATACACCAAGGTACTCATAAATATCCTCTAAGTAGCAGCATTGCTGGAGTTGTTGTGTTTATTCCTGGGATTTAGTCATGTTTAGGGCTGAATGCATCACATCTAAACTAACTGCCAATTTATCTGACTTTCCTACATAGTGAAATAAATGAGAGAGATGGAGATATTACGTGAGTCCACACAAAACAAAAATCTACAGTCTAAATCTAACTGGAGGAGCTTGTTCTTTCTACTGATATTTAGGGAGTTTATAATGAAAATGCTATTCTCTGAAATTAAGCTGATTAAGCTGGATATATAGATCCTGGTGTTGACATGTAAAAAGAGATGAAAAATTACTGGTATCGTGAGGAAGAGAAGAGGAAGGAGGTGGAAGGAGGACAGAGGATTTTGTGGGTTGCTGTGGAAGTGGTTCCTCCTAAGTAAGGGAGGTAGGGTACAACATCAAATGTTGTGAAATATGAAGCTATGGAGCGAATTTTTTCTATTTATAAGAACAATTTTATAATTCTGCCAGTTAATACAGTGGATGTATGTGTAAAGCATGTTCCAGTTTGGTGTTCATGGGATTTCACGTTGGTTTCTGGGTTTTGGATCTGTTGTTTTGTTGTTTTGGGTTTTTTTTCCCTGAGTAAAACAACTACTTCCAAGCAGGTGGGGAAGGGATGTATGTGTCAAAAGAGCACATTGCCAGTAGTGTTGGATATCAGACAAGCAGAAACTCTTTGGGACAGGCATGAGACTGGGGCATAGTACAACTTGGGGAAGAGGAGCAGAGGACCATGGCAGTCAAACTTGATGAACTCATCTGGCAAGACAGAAGACAGATTCACTGTTTGTGGTAAAGAGGCAGTCTCAGTGTAGACTTTTGAATGAAGAGCTCGGAAAAGGAATCTATAGCTGTGAAAAATTCATGGCTGACACATAATGATATTGGCAAAATTCAACACTTTGCTAGATTAGAGTTGGCACTAACAGAATCAATGTGTTCTAGGTCAATTTTTAAAACTGAAACAAATGATAGTGGAAGGCTGCTTGGACAAAGTAGATAAGCAAAGCTCACAGAATTACGCAGAATTTGATGTTCCTAGCAGCCAAGCAAAGTTGCATGGTGTGTCTTGATGCCTTTTTAGCCTGGTATGTCCAAGCCCTGCTGCTCTGGGTAAGTCTACCCATGCCAGAGGCTAATTCCTTAGGGATGGAGTAACATAAAAATAAACAGTTTGTGGGGTTTATTCCTATTTTTACCACTATAAGATATAAAAGTAATTCCTGTGACTCTCTGAAATTTAGTATTTCTTTCTATCATAGTATTCATCAGTCTCCATCTTTTTTAATATCATTTAATATAGAAAAATACAAACAAACCAAGAAGTTTGGTTTGGGCTTCCTAAATCAATTGACTTTACCATCTCCTGAAAGCAAGCACCTGGGTCTTCCAGCTTTCATGCAGACAACCACTGTCACATTTGGTCTTAGTGAAATCGTGACAACCTACTGGGGTTGGTTCAAGCAAAAGTTTCTGAGATCTTTTCTGACTAGCAGAACATCACTACAGACTCTTTCAAAATGCTGAACTGCTGTATTGGGGCTGCAGGGCAGTGCCTGGGTTACTAGAAGCAAGGCCAATAGAACAGAATATGAGAAACTACTGACAGTGACAGATAAGGTGAGAATCACAGAATCACAGAATCACAGAATCACAGAATCACAGAATCACAGAATGGTTGGGGTTGGAAGGGACCTCTGCAGATCATCTAGTCCAATCCTCCGCTAAAGCAGGTAGTAGGTTCACCTACAGCAAGTTGTGCATGAGTGTGTCCAGACAAGTTTTTAATATCTCCAGAGAAGAAGATTTTACAGCCTCCCTGGGCAACCTGTTCCAGTGTTCTGTCACCCTCAAAGTAGAGAAGTTTCCTTTCATGTTCAGAAGCCAGGAAAAGCTGCTGCTGGTGCCATGAGAGAGAGCTGATTTTCACAGGTGGTGAGAAGGGGTGATGTGAGAGCCACCTGAATCTACAGACAAATAAAGAGGGAGCGCTGGGGACCTGCTGGCAACACCACCAGCAGCCCATCCTGTCCCACTGCCCCAGTACACCTCAGATTACAGAGAGGATGCAAAATTGTCTCCCTGCAGTTGTAACTGATGTTACAACTTACCAGGCCAGCATGTTGTTCATATGGAGCTGCATGATAAATAACTGAAATAACAGTCATGCCTTCTCGCTGCAGCAACAGTCGAGATAACCTGGGCTTACAGGTTCACTTTGTATCCTTAGCATTCCTCACATCCTACTCTTTCTCTTCTACTTGCTATCTATCTATGTATATCTCCATCAGTAATTGTGCACCTATACATACAAATGTATGCACATATAAATATATATATGCCTATGGTCTCAACCTGGCCTCTATATTTACTGACCTGATTTAGTGCTGGCAATAACAAAGGTCTGAGAGATTAACCTAGATCTACAAAAGTTCCTTCCAGCTAATATTCTGTGACTTTTGTATTGTCATGTATACATCACTATACTCAGTTTTCAGCTTGCAGATATTACTTTGTACTGTATTTCCTGGCAGAAAGTACACACACAGAAATGCAGTTAATGTTTTTCGTGTGAACAATCCAATTTTCCTGCTCAAGGTGCTTATTCATTCCTGATTTTACAAATCAAGCTGAATGAGGAAGACAAAACAATCTCTTTGCAGTACATTTAAACAATTTTTTTACTATGTCACCTGAGTACTTCTCAGTTTTTAATTTATTAATCCTCACAATTAAACTTTGGAGGCAGGAAATCTGTGTTAACTGTATAATGCCACTGAAAACTGGGAATGCAGAGATAATGATGACTTACAGGCCCTCACTTTTTAGCTCCTGCCAGCCTTGGAAAAAGGCGTATTTCTGAGGTGCATAAAAATCTCACTTAAAGAAATATCCATAACCACCAAGACCCTGTAGCATCTGTCTCATGAACTAAACCACATGGTGTTCATAATTAATCTGCTAAGACTGGAAAAGGCCAAAATCCTACTGATGCTATTGATCCCTTATGTTCTATGCCTGTACTTCAAACAAGGAGCTCATCTGGGAAACAGAACTGAAGGGAACTTTCCCATCTCCCTGGACTATGCTTTTGTCTCTAAGCTCTGCTGTACCTCATATATGAATTTATCACTAAATATTTATCATTACATATCTGTTGCCTACCCAATGCGAGTATTTGGACTGTTCATTATCCTCATAGTTGCCTTTTTGTATCCTGATGAGCTATTTCAGTTTATGGTGAGATAACTTCAGACAGAGAGAGAAAGCTAATCATACTGAAGGATCCCTGTGAGAAATAGGTACAGATTCAAATCCAGTAAGAAAAAGCGAAGCAGTAGTATAGATTTTTTTTTTCGGGCTGGGGAGGAAGTTTGTGTGTAAGATAAAGCATTTTATTTACTGGAGCTTGCTGAGATTGAATCCTTTTCTTTCTGCCTTGTGTTTTGTAATGGAAAAGATCAGGCCGGTGGAAAGAGCTTGTTTTGAGTCACAAATGTATAGCAGTGTCTAAATCACCCTCCTCTCCCAGCTATTGTAGTTCATGTGTGTGTGTCTGTGTGCCTGTGTGTATGTGTGCAGGTCGCTGTTTGTTTCCTTTCTTACTTTTTTCCATATTTTTCATTAAATCCGGTTTCTCAGCCCTTAGCTTTACCATGGTTTTGTATTTTCTACTTCCTAACCTTTGATACTTACTTCAGGTCCCCTTAGTGGTAAATGAGGAAAGGCAACATTCCACTAAATGTAGTATAGCACAATTTCTCTCCATTTCTTATAAAGACGGTGTGAGGAGACTAACTTCTTACATTGCCTAAATTTATGAAGTAAATTGCTTGAGCATCTCAATGACTTCACTTGAGACGTATCAGAAAATTTGCTACATAGCAATAGTACTTGAATTTTTACTGAGTTAACATTTCAAAAAATATATTGGTGAGAGTTCAGGAAGTCCTACTGCATGTTTTTTTATGTTTTAAAAATATGTAAGTTAAATAGTTCAGGGATAAACCTCATATATTTATCTCAACTTTCCATGTATGGATTTCTATGATGAATTTCAGTAGTTCAATGAGGAAGAAAAGAATGACAATTGACAGGAAATGGAGAATGAAAAGTGCTCAAATAGACATGAAACACTTAAAGGATGGGAGTGTCTGAAGCTCCCATTTCCAGCAGAACTGAGTGCTGTTATCTGAATGGATGTCTGTGGACACATAGAATTGCTCCTCTCACAAAACTGAGCTATCCCCCATGTCACACTGCACAAATGAAGAAAGGGAAGAAAGAGAAAGAACATAGCTGTTCTTGGTAAACATTGCCCTTGAAAACACATCTGCGCTTCGGGCTTTTGACATGTTCTGTTGGTCACTACTTTTTGTTTCATGAGGATAACCTATTTTTTTCTGACTCTTCTCATCTTTTTTTCCTTGGCTGTGATTTTCTTATCTCTACAGTGAACTACAAATCCCCCTTTCCTGTCTAAAAAGGTTGGTTTGTCACTTCAGGTATTTGAGCTTTATTTGAGCTCCTGCTATCTGATCATTATTTCAGTGACTAGACAGAAGAAGAAATCACTGACGCAGAATTTGTTCTCAGTGCTGTTAGCAACCTGGTAAATCTGATGAGAAATACGTACAGGCCAACAATTCAACATGCACTATAAGGAAGTAAAAAACGTCTCTGCTGTAGTCAGAACAATTTTATGAAGTGGAAAGAGATTTGCAGAGCTGGTAATGCCAGCTTTCCTTGTAAAGACTGCCTATCTTCTATCAAGTTTTTAAAGATTATTATTTGGTGGAAGGACCATTTTCACTGTCAACTTTCAAGAATGCGGACCTGAGTCTCAAATATCAAGTTTAGAATAGTTTGGAATAGTAAGGGAAGAAGTTTTGTGTTGGATTAGCACTTTCCGAGACGTTGTGTAGGACTGTGTCAAATCAGACCTTTCCTGAAAGCCATGTGAAAGGCTGTTCTGGACTGGTCAGGGAGGCCAAAATCAGCCAGGATCTAATTAGCTGTTGACAACAACAAAAATTGAAACTGAGAAGCAGTTTAGGTTTGTGAAGGAGCAGTTAAAATTTCAGTATTGAAAGGTTGCTTAAGGATTGGTTTGGGTTTTTTTTAAAATTTAAGTATAAATTATTTTGAATCTGATTCCATAGCTTTCAGAATGAAACTGAAGAACAAGAAAATAATATATCAATACACAATTTTAAATTTTGTACAGGAGAAATCAATATAGACTTTGATGCAAAATACAGCATGTATGTCTCAAGACTGATTTGAATGAAAATCATTGGTTGTCTTTTTGTCTCCTAATTCAGGCAAGGAAACTAAGCTTTGAGTAATATTGTTATAATTACTTTGACAAGAATATAAATCTCAAATCGGCCTAAGTGCTGTAGGGTTTTCTTATTTCTCAGAGGAATAATTATACCACAAAAAAACACGAGAGCATGGAATAAGTTAATAAGATGAAAATAATATAACACTAATATTTTCAGATGAAATAAACCAAGGATTTTAAGTTTTATTTCAGGGAGAAAGATACTACTTTTACAACATTCAAAAGGCAAAAAAAATGTCTTTCAAAACAAATACAGTAAATCTGAGCAAATGATCACACATGCAAAGTAATGTCTATCTTTCATTTTCCAGCTCTTTTATGGATGTTTACCTATCGGTGCTTCTTTTTTCATTTGATTCTTTTTTCATTTTATATTGCGTCCCCTATTTATATAACAGGATTAAGAGGCCTAAATGGACCTTTTATATGTGGCTGATATGTTATTTTCCTTATGAAAATTTCTAAAACTATTTGAAAATACTAACTAAGAAGAACTGTAGAAGAATACATGTCAGGAGCTTTGGTAGTGCTTTTACAGAATAAGATATATTTGCTACAAAAATCAATCTTAAGGGCTGGGGAAGCCAGATGAAATTGCAACCTTACTAGGTGGAAGGAGTATTTCTTGAAAAGTAGGGAGAGAACTGCACTGAGTTTACTCTTCCTTTTCTGTTTTTATGTAGCTATCTTTTTGCTTACCCCATTATGGAAATTATAAGTGGACACATGCTGAAAAAGGCACTTGCTTCACAGTGAATAAGGAGGATGCAACATGTGTATTTTTCCATAGGAAGTGACTATAAATATTTGGGTATGACTTGCTAAGGCAAATCTTTCTTATGGTCTTCTGTTTCAGTCTTCTTTCAGCTTCCCGGCTTCTCTGCTTGCACTGTAGGATACCTACATTTTTTCTGCTCTTTTATGCAGATGTGCATTCCTACACATGTATCCGTACAGGAAACATTATTGTGTCAGAAGCAGATTTTCAAGTAAGACTTGTGTTAAATCTGGATGTAGAAGTACTAAGCCAAAGGTATAAAGAGGACAATAGTATTTTGTCTGTTTGGCATTCTTCAGCCTCTTGCTTTTCCTGCTTTGCTTCTCTCTTCAGAAGCTGGCTCGGAGCTACACTAGGTGGTAACATGTTTTAAAAATACTATAATGTTAAAACCTTTGAGTGATACAGCTACCTCCTTTTTTTTTTTTTTTTTTAGCATTTGTATGAGCATCCTTTGTTTCAAATTGGAGTAATACCATAAAAAGTAAAAGAAATTAATGAACTGATTTTGCTCGAGTTTTCATTTCATAGAGATTGCCAGAGAAAAATTTCCCAAGAAATATATTGGAAATCTTACAGCTTGAATGTTTAAATATTAATTGAAAAAATACTTTGAAAAATATATTGTCAGGAACACTGCTGCTAACAAAAAATCAATACTATGACCAAAAGGCCATTGGTTTTGAATTAGATCCTTAGAAACTGTCTTCACCAACAAAATCCTGCAGAACTTATCTCTGCTGCACTTAGTCTTTGCAGCTGGGTATAAGTTTATGATCTGAGGGTTATTCAAAATAGTGGGTTACCAGTACCATGTGTTATATGCAAAAAAATCTGTATGTGAGTTTATAAGCATCCAATGAATTGTACATTAATTTCATTTAAACATCTTTATTTTTCTGTGTGATAGTCCAACAACAGCAGCTGCTGAGTGGGTGACATGCAATGTCAAAAAATAGTCAATGATAACACAGAGATCAGTGAGTCCAGGCGATTAGAAGTTGAAAGGATAAATGTTACTAGTATATTTATATTTTAAAGACAGATGGTGCAGAGTTGAGCCAAGGGAGATTGGGAGAACACAGTTGGCAAGCAATGTCTCTCTTTATTTTGGTTAATAAAACATTCAACATTGCACATGCTGTTGCAGAGCAGAGTTTGATTACATAAAAAATGTAGAAGATGGAGAAGGTTAAGCTTTTACACACCCTACACACCCTGGACTCATTCCTCAGCTAGCTCTAGAGACCTGGAAATAGATGCCCTGCTTTCTTCCCCAGTCTAAGTCCTGTCCTCTTCCCAGTTTCTCCCTTGGTGCCCTTCAGTCCCTCTTCTCAATCTACAGCAGTACTTGGAGCTGAAGAGTGGTTGCCCTTACATTCCTTTCCCTGAGGGCAGGTTGTTGGGATCATAGGAGTTTCCCAAGATTTCATGGCCACGCTTTCTTCTGTGCCCAAACTGCAAACTCATAGAGGTAATTTGGGGAGTAATGTCAGGAAGGAGAAACTGCTGTCGGCTGATCCATGATATTGCTTGACTCCTTGAAGCATGTTGTCTGGTTTCTGTTCTGTATTATGGCCTGTGCTCTGCCCAAGTTGTAGTCACAGCTCTCATTCTAGGCTGACAACCATTGTCTACACAGTGCTCAACAGCAGAACGAACACTTAAAATATCTCTGCATGTTTATTTTTCATACTGTATTCTTTTAAGCTCCTAATTGCACGGGGACATAAGAAACAGTAGGAGAGAATGAGTTTTGTGATTTAGTAGAAATCTGTTCTTTAAGATATTAATTGCTCAATAATCTACTTTTTTATCTCTAAACCACCTCACGTAGGGTTATGTGCCTGAGTCTGGGTAGCAGTTTATTTTCAGTTTTATTTCTTAACTACTGATCTCCTGGACACTCATTGCCACATTTACCTTCCTAGACTGCCAATGAACTCAATCATTTTAGTATTTCACAGTGCAGTAGTCAATGCCCTGGGATCAGATATGTGAGTAACCTTTAGCCAGCTTGATAAACTGTTGGAACTGCTTTTGCATCTACAAATGTTTATATTGTATTAAACTTATTTGGCTGGAATAAAATAATTTCTACTCCAGTAACACGACCACTGGTATGAGAGAAATAAGAGTAGCAGTGGTAAAATGCCAGTGGAAATTAAGGTATATTACTACATTTGGAGGTGTGTTGATGGAAAAACACCAGTGGGTTAGGAGACTGACAGCAGATAAAGTCACAGAATCACGTTTGTATTACTTGCAGCACACCTATAATTAAGTATGATTAAAATCAAATAGGAATTAATACCTAAGTTGAGATTGTGACAGAGATTCAAACAGAAGCAGTGGCAATGCTGAAGTTAAACTTATTACAAACTGGTCTAACATTTCCTGGTTAAAGAATGGCTTAATGCATGTGATCAGGGACAGCAAATTATTCATCCACTTCCACATATCAGGAAAGAAGAAAGAGACAGTGCTTGACAAGACCTCTGTGAGGGGCTGAGTGAATTTTTGTTTCTGCTGAAGTAAAGGATTCCTACAGATTTTGTCTGTTTTCCTTCCATTTGTTTTTCAAATTATATTTACCAAACATACAGTTGGTAACTTAAAAGAAACCAGTATGTTCTAACTAGCTTTTCAATTTTTATTTCATCAATATTATTAAGTATTTGGAACAATCTCTTAAATATTGAGACACAGTGATTTCTCTGGTCTTGCATTTAAGGATGATTCCTCTTCCAGATCGTGAAGGAGGTAACTCAGAGAAAGGACTCACACATCATTCTAGATGCCCATGGCTATCCTACCTGGTCCCAAATGCAGTATCACGAGGTTCCATGGGGTTCCTTATTGCTCCTCTTTCATATTTGCTAGCTCAATGCATATCAGATATCTGTGGGAGTCTGAAATGTTACTATTCCTCCTGTTGTTAAAATACTTTCTTGTTAGTGATACCAACTTTGGATCAAAGTCTGATTCACTTACATGAGTTTAATTCAGTAGTATGACTTAAACATCTTCACATAACCAAGATCAGTTTTGGCCTGCTACATTGATTAAAGCTTGTCAAATTCTAATGAAATTATGTTGCATAGCTAAAACAAAATTATATATAATCTCTGGTTATTCAACATCCTTGTAGAAACAGAAATAATATTTCAAACTTGAGCAGATTACTAGTAGGATACTACTGAGTTTTATGGGTTTTGAAAATTTATTTTTAAAAATGCATTTGAAAATGTATTTTTTAAATTTTAAAAAAAAATCCGTAGCTTAGTCATTTTCAGGACATTAGTCAAGTTTCAACATTTCTTTTCACTTTTAGTATAACTTTTTAATAAATTTGTTCTTGAGGAATAAATGAATATGAATGGTAATATTTTTGTCTCACCTGGTAGTGTAAATAAAAACAGAGCGTATCTTGGATTTGAGAACAGACTAAACCCAAAGATAAACAACTGTTGAAAATTTATGCTGTATCTATTTCAGGTAGTATGCACAGATGTGCTGTTTATATGCGTGTGACTATTTGTCAGACAGAAATATAGAAAATTATGGAAAAAGATCAGTGAACTTCAATGACTAATCTAATCAGTGAGTTTTCAAGGTATTTATGGATTTACCCAAGTAGTGTTTGAGTGTGCACAGACGTATTAAAATGTCTGTTTTAAAATGTATTATCATTCTGACCTGTCTCATCTGCATCCCTCATCATACATGAAATATAAAGTGTCTGAATTTTTTTGCAGTGGCTTCCTTAGAGATTATTCAAAATAGTGAACTGATAAGACAGCAACAGCTAATATATCAGTCATGGTATAGTAGCAATTAGTCTGTGTTTTTCTGCAGGCACAACACTACGAATATTGTATGGACATCTTAGATTACCAATACTGTCTACTCAGATACCTGAAATTTTCTGATACTTTTCCGAACTTAAATCATGCTGCACTCTTGCTACTAAATAAAATAATATAATTCTGTGACTTATTTCATTACTATCTGGTTAATATCATATACCAAGTGAGTGTTTAATCCCATTCATAATATATATCAGGGCTGTAACTGCTTCATATAGGCAAATAACATTCCAGCAGTAATCTAAGGTTTATATGAAATGCTTGTGACCTTCTGGGCAATTACACAATCATTCAGGTATCTGTAGGCATTGTTCTTCATTTTCATTCCTATATCCATATTGCGAACAAAAGAACTACTGATTAATTTGGTCACTGACAGATTTGATCCTGAAATTTACAATTAAAATCCCAGACTACTCACTAGAACTGTTCTAGCCAGAAAAATTATACGTATAATTCATGTCAGTCATGTTGTCTTCATGTAATTTTTAAAAATCAAAATCAAACAAAACCCCTCCCCGCAACTAGGACTGTATTCAGAATTATTCAGACAGCGTATTGGAAATGTCATCTTGTCTTGTTTGGGAAGATTCTGAAAACCAGGAGAATTTCTACCATATGTAGTCTCTGAAGTATATGCAGTAGTTGTGGACAAAGTGGGTGGAAAAAACAATTTTTGTTTTGCTTAAGAGTTTGACATTTTCTCTAAATCTGCATCATTAATGACCTAATTAGGCTGAGCTGAACACACTAGTTTACACACTGTATAAACTGACTATTTAGTTTAAATGCTATCCAAGTTTAAATTGCATTAATTTGCCTTTAATTTAAGTTTATTCAGCTGCTTACAACACTATGGACTAGACACACAAAGGAGACAAAGATGCTCTTGTCCTAAACACTTACTTGGCACCCAAAGCCTTTCCTAAGTCTGGGGACTATAACTATAATTTTCTGTGTTATTATACAGGATATTCAGCTTTCTTCCCATTTTAATAAACAAAATACTGCATATGATTGTAGGAAAAATATTAAGACGACAAGTTCAACAGTTATTTCCCTGCCACAGGTTTATATATCTCAGCGGTAAAACTGTTTCTTTCCATTATGCCAACTCTAGTTAATTATCCAGGGTTAAATCCTACAGTAGATGTTTAAATTTATATCAGCTTAGCATTTTGCCTGAAGGCTTTCATGCAAATTATCAGTATTTGGAGAACATTGCAGGGCTCGATGCGGTCTTTATTAAACAATTTAGTAGCAAATACCTACAAGAATGTTAGGCTTAAAACACAAATACAAAGAGCTCTCTAGCAGCCAACATGACAGGTCCAGTTCTACTAAGTCTTTAAACTGGTAACCATGCCATTTCTATTGGCTTCCATAACATAAGGACAGCATGACCAACTGCTTTGTGAAATTGTCCATGAATATAAAGTACCTGACACTTCTGACACGTTCAAACTCTTCTATGGAGCTTAATACCCTGCAGCCCCACTTAAATCTTGAGACCTGTCATTCTCTTAAACTCTTTCCCACCATCAGAAAACTGACCTTTGCATCACAGCATAGCTAATTCACAAATTTCAAATGCACCTTTGAAACACACAACAAATTGCACCTAAGTAGAACAGTGAATGTTGAATGTACTTGGAGGAAAAGAAATATTTCCTTTTATTTTAGTTTTGAAAAAGAAAAAAAAAAAAAAAAGCCACATAGTTTCACATAAAAAACTTCTCAGATGCCATTTAATCACAGACCTAAGGTTCTGTTGCAAAACGATGTAGAAGTATCTCAGACAAAGGGATTTAGCTGCCCCTAGTTGCACACTTACACCTGAAGGAAGGGGAAGAGTTATTAAAACAAAAATGGTGTAGCTTCACATTGTGCAGCTCTACTAAAAACTGTTTTTCCACTGGCATGAATCCATGCATGGATTCTCCTATGACACGCATTTATAGCTTTTTAGACATGAGACCGCCTCATATTTCTGCTAAGCATAAATGACTCTGCAAGACCACCATACAGTGTTTATAAAAAATATTGTGAATTAAGCATCTGTTAAAGCAAGTAATCTGCAAGAAGAACTTGAAGGGTCCTGGCTAGAAGAAAGTTTTTCTTTTCTTTCATAGTATGTGGTAGATCTTGAAAAATCAAGGAGATCCAGCCAGCACATTCGAATAAAACATATTTTTTAAAAACATATTAATTCCTGAAACCCCCAAAAGATATGTTCTAAATTTCTAGTTGTAAGGCAAGAGACAGAATGAAGTCTGCCTGGCAAGTTTAATTGATAGCAGAGAAAAAATAGAAACTGTCTATCTCTCGAGCTCTGTATCTTCAGCCTTCAGTAACACAATTGGCATTGGGGCAATCTAGCTATCAGCGGAAACAGAGACTTCACATTTATTTATGTACACATGAGCTGTGTCTTCTTGATGTGTGATGCAAGTAAACACCAGGTTTCAGTGCTGTAACTTGTAACTTACTTTTATAAAAAGCTGAGGATGTAGCTCAGGGGAAATGGGTGTGCATACAGGTACATTGGCACAATAGTCCCAGAGAATGCTACAAGACTGTAAATATTTAAAGCAAAATTTTAGCTGGTGTTCTGATTTAGAGAGAATAAACAGTCAATAAATATATTTTAATGGTGGAAAAAAATCCAGTATATGTACTATACTGTAGAAATAATATTTTTTTACTGCTTAGTCAAAGTGTGAAGCTGTATGTATTTTGGGGCAAATTTTATGAACTTACAATTTGGCTGCACAATTGTTGTGCAGGAAAGATAGGATTACTGAACTCTTGGAGGACAAGAGAACCATGCTTCATACTGAGAACAAAATTTGACAAAGGGTCAAGTGTAGCTTGGCTGCCAAATTCATATGTAGAGGAAATGGGTATTTATATTTTCTTAGGGATAGAAGAGTAAGCTACTTTGATTTAGTCATAATCTGCCTTTGATTTTCTGTTTCCTCAGTCAAACAAACTGGAGAGGAGATGTAGGTGTCCATGAGGACAGATGAAATCAGGGATGATTTGCATATCCATAAGGGAAATAAGCCAGACATTCGTGGGTTCAGTAATTGTTCAACTAAGGGGCTCAGCAGACTTATTTTATTTAGAATTTTACTTTCAGCTACAACTGTTACAAAAGTAGCACAAGGACTTGTTAACTATGCAATTTTTCCATATTTTAGAGTTTTATAAGATGATTATAAACACTGTTTTTCAAGGTGTGAAAATTATTGATGTTTTCTGGATAGCTGAGTTTGGAAGGGACTTTTCAGGTCATATACTTCAACTCATGGTTCTTCACTAACCAGTTATAGAGAAAGCAGGCAAGCAGGAAGAAATAGTCTACATTAAGCACATGCAGAAGGAATATTAGTTAATAACAGGAAGAGGAAATAAGAAGCAGCTTTCAGAGCTTTTCTGTTATAAGCTAAGTGAGATAAAAGTTTAAACAGCAGGCCCCATTTTTAGCCAAGATGATGAGGCTCTTCAAGTAGCCACGGATTGATAAACAATCTAGAATTGTGTTTTCTTGTCTTGTGTTATTCTTTTGTAATTGTTTCTATTACAGTAAACACATTACAGTCCAAAATTCAGCAGAATTAAACTCTTTTGTCCTATATATCAATGAATATTAAAATCATCTTTGTAACCTGACAACATGTGCAATTTCCGGATCAGCGAAGCAAACATAATTAGGGCTCTGCATGGATTATTCCTGAATGACAGGCAACTCAGATCTAGGAAACCAAACAACTCATGGGCTCCTTCCCCATTACACTGCTACAATCTGCCTTTAAGCTCTTAAACTGACTGGGCCATCGTTGTGGTGAGAAGACTTTCGCTTAGTCAAAAGGACCGTTAAAGGAAAAGCAAAGTGGTTTTTTGAGGGTAAGGCAGAAGGAATGTCTCTTTCCAAACTTTTTACATGCCATTCAGTACTTGTGTAACTGTTACTTTCGGGAAGAGGAGGGTATTTTTAATCTTGGGTATGTGATACTGAGCTGTATGAACTGAAAAAAAGCCCAAACTAAAAACCAACCAACCAAAAATAAGACAGATTTCACTGCAACAAACAGCTCCAAAACAGTGATTTTACTTTTATACTTTTTTGAAACTCTGTAAGCAATGCTGAAATTTGAAGAGTCTTATAATGTAGTATGATACATTGCATTGTTTAGATTTTTTCTCTATTTCATATATATTACTGATATGCCTGTCTTCTGTTGACTGTTAGTGTATGCATTTTCCTATGCTTATTTCTATGGCTTTGGTTTAGATAATTATACTTATCAGATCTACTTGGCAAATATTTTTGTTTCTTAGTCATATCTAACTCTGTCCCTAGTACTGTTGGTTCCATCGAAATTGCATTCTCATTGGAAATTTTTTTAAAAGCTTTGGAAATTAATGTCTCCATGTATTTTCTAAAAAAAATTTTTCATTATTAAAAATATACATAGTTCACAAATATGAGAGATTTCTCCTCTCGAACTAACCTAATATTCCATTGAAGTCATATCCCATTTTGATGTAGGCTACATACTTCTCTGATTTTACAGAGGACAATAGTTTAAAAATAGAGCTACCTTCTGTCCACCTTTTTGAACTCCACTGAGTGACATTCAGCATTTTCCAGAGTTCAAATCTTACTTGGTTACTCATTCCTTTCTTTTGGTAGCACAACACCAAGTAATCTCCCAAGACAAGACGCTTAACACGCGTGCCTGAAATGTTGCAGTCAGCTGCCTCTGTGTGACCTTTTACTGAGGGTTTAAAACTACTCTTCTCAACAAGAAATTTTCCTCATTCACATACAAAGCCAAGAATGCTAAAACTTGTAAAGCTTTTTCTTCCTTGCATAGGTGATGGTGAGTGTGTGCCAGCAGAGAGGGGAGAGCCGAAAAGGATCACACAAATGAATATATGAAAATTTACTGCAGGATTTCTCCTTTTATTTATTTTACACTTATGAAATTGTTTTCAAAAGGGTTCGTTTTTTTCAAGGCAGGGGATGTAGGAATTAGGTTTAAAGAAGGTGCTTAACATGAGAGAAGATGATGTATTGGGACTACAAATGACACCTAAGTAAACTTAATCCTAAGAGTTTGTAATGGTATGAGGTTTTGGTGGGAATATCCACCCTAATTCCTATTTGCCAACTATTGAGAACAATTTACAGAAAACAGAAAGGTAGCTGCTGGAAGAATAAAAGGTTTTCATTTTAGATCAGCTGCTGGAATACACTTCTCACTTGAAAGAAATGAGTTTTAGATATTTTTAAATTAAAAAATGCTGAAAGTTGTACTTTGCCACCAACAGAAGATAATCTCATAACTGATTTTACAAAGAAATAATGAAAAAATTCTGGAAGTTCTAAGAGGAAATATGCTAAAAATGGAAGTTTATAGTATTTTTCAAATTACCAGGAATTATTTACATTTCTGAGATAAACATATTTTAAAATTCACAATTTAGTATTTGATCATGTATATAATTTTTTAGCTCTTTTCCAATTAGTAAAGTAAGAGTAGGAAAAATAATTGATAAAATAGTTTGAACAGAAACTACAGTCTTAACAATTTTCTAATGTGTATGCTAGGTGGAGGAGATTGTGCTCCCGTTTCTTTGAAGAACCTTAAAGGAGTAAATTGACAAAGTTACCAAAGTGAAATTTGATGAGGAAAATAAGCAAAAATGGGTGATTTTGTCTGAAATTATTACAAAGAGCTCACAGAATGCCTTCCAGGAGTACTTTGCATATAGCAGAGGAGGCTTGGGAGATGAGGGAAGAGGAGAAAAGCAACAAACTTCTGGGGAACGTGCATTATCCAAGCAACACAAGTGGACCTTGAAGAGGATATGAGTCCATGGTGTGCTGGATGGATCTGTGTGTGGCACATACAACAACAGCTGCTAAAGGTGCAACCGCTGCCAGATGACACCATGGTCTAAGAAAACAATGTATGGGATAGGGGAATTACTGCAGGAGGGAAGAAAAACAGAGCAGCAGGAGAGTAGCTGTCTCTATAACCTGTTCCAGGAATAAATATTGTTGTTAATGAGCTCATTCCTATGTCAGTATTCCAGGGAATTAAGTGCTAATCCACCAACAACTGACCTTTCAACTGCACAATGTTTTTGTAGAATTTTATTTTGAGAATTATGCTACATTCTTAGAGAGAGACAGAACTAAGCCATGGCTGAGTGCCAGTTGTTGTCCCTTCATGCCACCTCCTTCTGCTTGCTAATCAGAGAGATTTTTCTTAACTTCACAGTATAATGGATGGACCAGACAGGTAAAGACAGTTTAAATGGATCACCCCAAATCCTGATGGCCAGTGACTGATTTACATGGGATCATGGTGATGAGTAGTTAGCTCACTTCCATGGTTTTGAGATTGTTATAGGGGCTGCAGTCAGGTTCTGAAGAACGTTCCATGACTTTTCTCATTTTTTTTTTTTTTTAGCAAAATCATGTTCCTCTTTTAGTTTTTGAAGCAAGAACAGTACTTTGAGTCTTTCAAGCAGCAAAATCCAGTGATTGATGAAACACTATGTATTTGACCATGAGAAATTGCCAGGTGAAGTTCATGGTCTGACTGAAAAAGAAGCCATGTGTCACAAAGGTGTACTACGATGTTCACTTAGCAGGTCTGTTTTCAGCACATTCCTTTCATAACTTAGCTGAATTAAATCTAATTTCAAATCACGATCTGTCTCATCAAAAGAGAAATAAAACCTAACTACTACTGGAAAATGGGAAAAATCAAAAGCCTGACCCTTTACATCCGTCACTTAAGACCAATAAGTATTGATTATCCAAACAAAGTAATCACTGAAATGAGAAATAACTAACAAACACCTATGCAGGTGCCTGGATTATTTCTTGATGCTGGTTCTGAGTCCTTTGAGAAATCCATATGTATAAGCCATACAAACAATATTAAATTTGTGCATGGATTGAAGGCCTTGGAAGAGATTCCATTTTACTGAGATTTTTTTAGTAAATCCTGGAGAAGTTTTAGCACTTCCCAGTAAAATCTGATGGGGAAGTAGTATTTGCTAGTAGCTGGCCTACTGCATAGAACCACCTGTAAGTAACTCAAAGGTCAAATCGATAAAGCTCATAAAGATGAAAATAGCAGGGATAAATGGAATTGGGTTTCGTGTCAAAATGTACAACATTCAAAACTTTTGACCTGTTTTAGTGAACAGCAAGAATGATGGTAACAAGACTGACCAAAGGGGAAAAGATTAGAATTAAGAATAAGAAGATCTTTAGTCTTCTCAGACTGCAAAAGTTGTGCTCACCAAGAGCACTGTAAATTCAGCAGAACATACATCTGAAGAAACAGTTTCTTCAGCAGAGATTACTGTCACCTTGTGGCTTCAGTTGCTCTCTGTTTCATAAGTGCCATATATTAATTTATTCCAATGACATTATTGTTGGTTTACAGAGTATTTTTCTATTTACTGTTTGACATTTGAGCCTTATACACCAGAAGACAAGGAGATTATAATTTCTTTAATAAATTTTATGTATTTTATTAATATTACATATATGGATGATGATTTGTCATGGACTGGGAACAAGAGAGTGAGATTCTGCACTTATATTGAAACAGAACCTTTAGAAGTTTCATGGTGACTGAAAAAGCACTAAGGTGATGAGACCATCTCTGAGTGATGGGGACACAAGTTACCAGCTGTGTTTGGAAATTATTTATTGTCTTTGAGGAACTTAGAGCAGGAACAGGACTAGCCATATAGGATAGCCAGGTATTGCTCAAGCTTATTTTATATTCCCAGTTTTAACTTAATCCTACAGTATGCTTCATAGACTGGGTAGAAATTCGGGGGGGGTTTTTGAGCTAGTGATCTCCCTTATGATGGTTAAGACTTAGTATGTAGATTAATAGGAAAAAGTGACAGAGAGCGGTTCCCTTTCTGTTTCTCTTATTCTCTCATCAATAATGTTTTAATTTTTTTTCCCCTGTGTCTTGCAAAGAGTAATGCTAAGCTAACACTAGCGGAGACATAGAAAAATGCACTGCTGTAATTCCATGGCTTGATGAACCAATGAAAATGCTTAAGTTTCTTAAGTCAGCTGGCATCTTGTTAATGAAGGTCCTCTATGTTATCATGACAAGAAAATTCTTAAGTAGAATAGGAAACCAAATCAACATGGCTTGATTGTATCAAGGCACTTAACCAAGTAAGCACTGACATAAAGTAGACCACCACTGGATAACATATTCTTTTGGAACATCCCTGTTTAATTTCCAGTAATCTGGGAACATTAGCAAGCATTAGTAGAAAGGTGGGTTTCAAGAGTTAATTGAAGGACAACATCAAACATTAGGGATTCTGAAACAGAATAGTTCATCATTGACTTCTGCATTTTCCACTTGGTAAATTTGGCATGGAATTAACAGGAGCAGTCTGGTACACTGCAGTTCTTTTCAATGTGAATTTGCCTTGTAAGTATATTATATAAGTACATTTAACTATACCTAAATGGTGGCATATCTAAACTTCAGCTCATTTCTTTTTGATTTGGCTGACAAGCAGTGGGCACACAGCTACCTTCCAGTACCACTAATTCTTACTGCAGTGCTTTATCCTCTTGTCCTGATCATCTCTACCACATATTCACAAAATCACTTTCTCCCTCTCTTTTATCACTTCTTTCAAACACATCTATGTGGTCCTCTTCAGCACCTAGGAAGAGAAGTTTGTAGGTCAGTTTATCTCAAGGCACGTTGACCAGTGCTCCTGCAGATTATCAAAATGTAATATATTCCAGTGCAAACCCAAGGCAGACCTCAGTGTTCAAATCAACTGCATGAGCCCAATCTTTCCTCTGCACCAGCCTCATTACAAAAGTAGGGTACACCCACATATCTTTAGTCAAACTTTTGAGCCCAGCTGAGGCAGGGCTGCCCTCAGCATACAGTGGCCATTCTCCCTGGATTTTTCCATATCCAGCACATCCTCCAAAGCAGATGGTTAGTGCTTTTAGCAAATGGTTATTGAAATTGGTGTGACTTTCAGGCCTGCTTCCAAGCTAAGAGTGCTACATCATATAGACTATATTTAACAGCTCAACTTAGCAGGTCTAGTAAATTTGAGGACTACTGCTCTTGTGCCTGTCAGATTAGCTATACTAACCCTGTGTGCATGCTTCACAAAAAAAGAATAAGTAAAATTTGTCAACTTCGGTGTAAGATGACTCAATAAACTTCCAAGCTAATGAATTTTTCTCTTCTTGTCCCATGTTCTATATGCGCATGCTTCATTTACTGTGACTTATGTCATGCTCATAAGAAACATGATTGTGCATCTTGGTCTTGAATTGTTGATAATTTATATATCTAGTGAGAATACAAAAGCTGGATTTTTAGGGGTTTTTGTTATTTACAAAACAACAGTTTTCTAGTGCTAGTTAATAGACAAAAATCATGTCTCTGAAGTATTAATATGTAGACTATGCTTACTTAATCCTAGATTTTTCAGACAGCCAAAAAGAGATATGCTCATATATACTAATATTCAGGACTAAGCTTCATAATACCCTTCTTTCCTCAGGTGTAACTATTTCAAACAAAAGGACAAGTTTTTTGAGCATTTTGTTAAAATATAATCATTCCCTCACAAGAATGCTTTGAAGTCAAGCATTTATGCTTAGTTAGATTTACAAACGTCTAACACAAATACATCAGTTCCCAAGATCTATGTTATGCTTCAACAAAATGATTAGTTATTAAATTGTGCATTAATAAAAACAGTTGGTTCTCTTTGTAGCTCAACTCCCATTGCCCTTACTCTTTATATAACAGTGTCAAATAGCTCTCTGCAGTACTTTTGAAGGACTATAACTATAAAGTAGTCATCATATGGGAATTTATATTACGCATGAAAGGTCATGATCTATGAGGAAGACAGTTTCATACATGTAATCTTTAAGAGTTAGCACTTATGGAAGCGAGGCAAAAGGGAAAAAAACCCCAAGCACTGCAAGGAGTATAATCTAAAACCTTGATCCTGTAAAAAAACCCACATATACTCATAATACATTTTGTGAATAATGGAAAATATACATAAAATATTCCCATAGATCAGGGAAAATGTGTATTCCAATACCAAATAGAGGTCTGGATCTTGTAAACCAGAGGAAAAAAAAGAAATAAATCATACATGTATGAGGTCGCCCACGTCAGACAACAGAATTTACTTCCTTCATTACCAGTGTAAGAGATGGAAAGATGTATATATACATCCCTTATTTAAAATACACTAATATCAGAACACCATGGAAGTTGTAAAGAAATAGCAGACCTAGAGAGAACAGTAATTTAAAGGTGCTTGCATGTTGTAAATGGTGTGATTTTAAGAGAAGTATTACTCCACTTTGTTTGAGATGTCAGCTAAAAATTTTATACCATGGATACCTCCAGTACTGAAAACGAAGTGATGGTTGAATGAATACACTGGAGTTTGACAATTATGCTTATTTACTCACAATTAATTTACAAGTATTGTTAACTTCCTCAAGCACTGACAGAATAAAAAAGATGTTCTCTTTATTTGTGGCTGCAGGAGTTCAATTCAGAGAGTTCATAATGGTCAGGTCTGCAAGGGTTGTACTTAGTGCCTACTGCTTCCTAACAATATATATTACTTTTAGTCATTCACAAATCTTTGCACAGTAAATATGGGAAACTGTGGATCAAAATGACCCTTTAATTTACTTTTATTTCAGCAGCAAAGATGAGCCTGTGTTGGGAATAGAACCTAGTACTAATTTTAAATTTATTAGAAGTCTTGTTTATAATAATTTTTAATTAGAGCGCAGCAGTTACACTCTAAGGTATAACTACCAGTACCTCATATTCTATTTAAAATAATTTCCTTTCCAGATACATCTTAAAGAATTACAAGTTTTACAGATCTTAGCAAATTAAATTTTTGTGTCATCCAGAAACACCATCTACATCTATTGCTGTAGACATCCCATCCCTGAAAACATTCAAGGTGAGGTTGGATGGGGGTCTGAGCAACCTAATCTAGTTGAAGATGCCCCTGATCATTGCAGGAAGGATGGACTAGATGGCCTCCAACACTATCTTCCAACTCAAACCATTTTATGATTTGATGATTCTTCATAGGCCAGGAGGAAACTTTGCCAGAGGACATCCAGAGATGAGAATATTCTGATCAATGACCTGAGACCCAGAAAACAGCTGTGCTCATGGAAAAGCTTAAAGCACTTGTGAAAGCTGAAGCAACAGGGGATTTGCAACTCCTTGAAATAATTATGCAAGTGTCCATTGAACAATGTGAGTGATCGAGCTCAGGTGTTCCTGGGTATCTGCAGGAGAACCACATACACCTCCTGTAAGAAGCAGACCGTAAAGAAGTAGCCCATATGAGGTCTTGAGCTTAAAGAAAAGCTTGAAACCTTGTCTACCATATTTTGGAGAAGAATGAGAGAGAACTCTTATTAGCTTTACTCAAAGTTGACTTTGTCCTTAACAGAGAAGAGTGAGTTGTTTTCTTTGGGCAGCTCTGCAGAATAGGAGCTGTGTCTTGTGGACCTGCCATAAGCTGAAAGCCATCTAGGGTGAAGGAGCCAGCCATGAAGAGGGTAGTGAAAATATTAGTGTTGGCATCCACCTTTGCAGAACCTCAGGAGTGAACATTGGAATTGTGTGAAAGAAATACACTGATTAAGGTAGCTTGACTAGTCCACCTCTAGATTCTCCTGGATACACCAGCGTATTACTGAGGCTTTCAGGGGCTCAGTCTTTTTTTTCCCCAAAAAATGTTTCCCTAAGAAACCAAGGTTTCTTCCAAAATGTTATCTCCTCAAATATCTTATCTTGGGGAGATATGCCTAAGTGCCTTACCTATAGCAGCAGAGATTTGAACTGCAGCAGCTCCTATTCGCCCCTTAAGTTCTGGGGATGTGTGGTCTTCATTTCACTTTTGTGTATCAGGCTTTCCTATCAGTTCTGATTGTCTGTCTGCAGAGAGTGGACTTGCATGGCAGAGAGCAGATATGGGAGGTTTTTAGTCCCATGCCATTGACATATATGTGATTTTCTACATTCCTTGTAAACATCAGCTCTAAAAGGAAATGGGTTTAAAAGCTGAAATGAGCACAGGAAAAAAAAAAAAGCAAAATGAAATTAAGTCCTCAGAAAGAATAGTCATTTGTAGATTTCAAACAAACTACAAAAACTCCCGGGCAGAAAATAACACTTTTACACATTTGAATAATTTTTCTCTCTAATTTTTGCAACCATGTCAATTTAGGAGTAGAAGAATTTGCTGCAGCATATCCCAAGACTCAGCAGAGGCTGGGAGAAACAGGAAGTGGAGGATTCACTTTTGCGGAGATCAGAGGGTATTTTTTTTTTATTGACTGACAGCAGAGCTCCTGAGTACGGAGGAAACACTTGCATTTCATGCTCACTTCAGTGCCTCTTAGGAAAAACCACCCAACTGTAATATTGAAATGGAATATGTGGTTTGGTGAAGAGGCTGATGAAGAGGTAGTAGTACAGTGATAAAAACAGTGGCCAATAGGGCCAATGAAGGCCAATGGAGTTTTGTGTGAGAGCTAGGTGAGGAGCAGGATTTCAAACTTCTAACAGCAGCAGGTAGGATTTTCTGTAACAGAAGAAGCTTGGTAGGCTGCACTTAGGACACAGTTTAGGAAGAACTTCCTGACTTTTAGTCGCCTGCCCCTGACTTTTAGTCGCCTGCTTCAGCTGGTCTCACACACTCTTTCAGGTTGCAGCTACAGACCTAGAAAAGTAAAGGACTTGGACTGTGCCTGCCCTTGCTGAGGAAGAGGAAAAGCCAGGCTCATATTGACTGAGTAGTAGGATCCTGCCTTTCCTTCCTGCCTATACTGCATCACCAGGAGCTACACTGCAGAACCATCCCAGGTATCATCCTCTTGGTATCATCAGGAGAAGTAAGTGCCCTGCTGCCCAGGCAGATGTTTACTTCATCCACATCTGCGTCTGATCCTGTTAGTGCTAGTCTTCAGGAACTTTGCAATACACTGCCATACAATGACTATGAATTTGCAATATTAGAAGAAGGTAAACTTGGTTCAAATATTTTCTATGAGACAAAGGTTACATTTTAGTTGATACTTTTATACAGCTTCTACTTAGTGTCATGTACAATAATTTTAACAGTACATTGTATTCTCTTTCCTAAAAATACAAATTATTTTGCAAAATATCAGGATAGAAATATATGCATTTAAATCTAAGGAAGAGTTCTTTTCTAATTATATAAAAAAATACATGACCTCTTGATATTTTGAGTCTCGAGGTCATAGAGTTTTTATTTCAAGTAATAACTTCTCTGGCACTTATACTAATGTTTTAACCAAAACCATTAAAATCAGGAAACAAATAAATGAAGGAAGGAAGCAATCATATTTTTACAGGCAAATATCCATAGATGCCAACTGTACAAAAATTAACTAGCAGATTTTAGGTCTCCTTGTGACTGGAAATGTGCCAGCTAGTTTGGCAGATAATGTGTGGGTACAACACATCCTCCTAAGGAACAGGTAAGTGATATTCATTGGCTAAGGAACAGAAAATTCAGCTTGCAGCTAGCACAAAAGCTTACAAGAAAACACAATTTTACAAACATTTTAGTTTTCAGTGTGAAGGCATTTGACAAGCTTGCATTCATGTTCATGCATAGTTAATATATGAATGAATAGATATTCAGTCATAGTTGCAAACTCCTTTGGCTTTCTATCTTCAGATAAACAAACATGACAAATTTCAAGTGGTGTCTCAGATAAACTGTAAATATTCTTCCATTTACAATATTAACTTTGTACTAGGAACTGTGGATGTTTATGTGGTACAACAGTATCTGTGACCTCAGTTTGTTAAAGGATCTAAAAGTTTATCATTACAAATATTATTAGAAAGCAGTGCACTACATTAGTTATAAATAAGCATTGATAATGTATTCTATTGGAAAATCCATGCACATACTCTAATTACTTACTCTTCTCTTCCTTTACTTTTTAACTGATGTCTCATTTTTATTATCTCCTTCACTCTCATTCATCATTTGTCAAGAAAAGAAAAATAGGAAGGTCAAAGAAAGCATAACCCCTGTGATGAACACATCTGGCAAATGGGTAACAATGAACAAGGAGAAGGCTGAGGTACTCAACAAATTTTTTGCCTCAGTCTTCTCTGGCAACCCCTCTTCCCACACCTCTCACACGGATGGACTGCCAGATAGAGACCGGGAAAGAAAAGTCCCTCCCACTGTAAGGGTTCATGACCACGTGAGCAACCTGAACATATGTAAGTCTATGGAACCTAATGAGATGCATCCCAGAGTTCTGGTAATTGGCTGTGGTAGTTGTCAAGCCACTCTCCATGATATTTGAAAAGTCATGGCAGTCATGAGAAGTCCCTAGTGACTGGAAGAAGGGAAACATTGCACACATTTGTAAAAAGACTAGAAAAGAGGAGCTTGGGAATTACCAACCTGTCAGCCTCACTTCTATGTCTGGGAAAATTATGGATCAGATCCTCTCAGAAGCTATGCTAAGGTACATGGAGGACAGGGACGTGATTTGAGAAAACCAGCATGGCTATATCAAGGGAAAGTCTTGCATGACCAACCTAGTAGGTTTCTATCATGGAGTGACCACATTGATGGACAAGGGAAAAGTAATTGATGTCATCTACCTGGACTTCTGCCAGGCTTCAAAGTCCCCTACAACATCCTTCTCTCTAAATTGGAGAAATATGGATTTAAGGGGTAGATTCTTCAGTAGATGAGGAATTGGTTGGATGATCACATACAGAGTGTAGTGGTCAACAACTCAGTGTAAAGATGGATATCAGAGACAAGTGATGTCCCTCAAGACTCCATATTGGGATCAGTATTTTTTAGTGTCTTCATCAACGGTGAGTGTACATTCAGCAGGTTTGCCCATGACACCAAGCTGAGTGGTGTGGTTGAAACACTTGAAGGATGAGATGCCATCCTTGAATGGGACCTGGAGAATCTTCAGAAGTGAATCTTCTAAAAGGGGGCCTATCAGAATGATGGAGATAATTTTTTAGTAGGGCCTCTTTCTTTAGAAAGTAGTGTATTGTAACCTGATCTATCTAATTGAAAACACAGGGCACTACTAAAAGCATAGGAGGACTCCTATGCTTTTAGTAGTCCACTCTTACAATAGACTGCCTTCCAAAACTGAGATGAACATGATTTTGTAGAAGTTCATAACAAATGGCTTTTCTTTTTATTAATAAACAAGCCAAGATAATTGCTGATAAACAGGATTGCTTGCTGTTCATTCTTTCAATATGTAGAGATTCCCTCCTCAAACTGGAAAATGGAACAGATATGATGGGACACAATAAACAACTAGAGACCATGAAGCTGAGAAGTGTGAACTGAAATTTGGGGTGTTCTCCAAGCAACCACACATCTTTAAGAGTGACAAACTGGAGAAGTGGGCCTGTGTGAAACTCATGAGGTTCAACAAGGCCAAGTGTAAGGTCCTACACCTGGGTCAGGGCAATCTGTGGTTTCAATACAGGGTAGAGGAAAGATTTGATTGAGATCAGCCTGCAGAGAAGGACTCGAGGGTTCTGATTCGTGAGAAGCTTGACATGACATGGCAATGTGTGCTCGCAGCCCAGGCTGCCAACCGTATCCTGGGCTGCATCAAAGGAAGCATGGCCAGCAGATTGAAGAAGGTGATTCTGCCCCTCTATTCCTCTCCTGTGAGACCCCACCTGGAGTATTTTGTCCTGTTCTGGAATCCTCAACATAAGAAGGGTATGGAGCTGTTGGAACAAGTCCAGAGAGGGCTACAAGGATGATCAGAGGGCTGGAGCACCTCTGCTATGAGAACAAGCTGAGAGAGCTGAGCTTGTTCAGCCTGGAGAAGAGAAGGATCCCAGGAGAACTTATAGTGACCTTCCAGTACCTGAAGGAGGCTGCAAGAAAGCTGGGGAGGGGCTTTTTATGAAGACATGCAGTGATAGGACTAGGGGCAACAGCTGTAAACTGGAGAGGGGAAGATTTATACCGGAAGTAAGGAGGAAATTCTTCACAATGAGGGTGGTGAGGCAGTGGCACAGGTTGCCCAGGGAAGCTGAGAATGTCCCATCCCTGGAGGTGTTCAAGGCCAGGTTGAATGGGGCCTTGAGGAGTCTGATTTAGTAGGAAATGTCCCTGCCCATTGCAGGGGGTTTGTATCTATATGATCTTTAAGGTCTCTTCCAACACAAACTATTCTATTATTCTATTCTAGTCTATGATTCTATTATTCTATGATTTGAAAATATACACAGTCATAAAATCCATAATCAATCTGCAGGAAAGTAAGCTGTATTCATAAAGCACTGCATTCAAAACAAATGAACTAAAAATCTCATTCATCTGCACATGTAACTACTTCTGGGGAATAGAAAACATACAGTAGGTTTCACATTTGTTCTTCAGTTTCTCTTTTCAGTTTCAATATGCCAGACAGAATAGTGTGTGATTATTATTTTCCTTGGATGCTTAGGAACAGTAGGTGAAACTAACCTTGTGATATATTCCAAAAGTTTATAGCATCAAAAAAGAGAAAGCCAGCAGTGAAAGGCCAAATTGTACATCCTCTTTTCAGAAGATATTTGGCTAGCACCTCAGTTAGTCAAACAAATCTGAACTCCTACAGTTTAGTATCTCTTTCAACAAGGTTCAGAATCACCTTCTCTTTCTGCATTCACCAGAGTGAAGCCTAAGAAAAAAGTCTATTAAATTGTAACTTGTCCTTTTAAATACCTTCCTAAATGAGCTACAACAAGGATTAGGTTTCCAAGGCATAAAAGCTGGATCTGCAGAGGAAATTTGTGGTTCCAACTTAAAGGGAACTATAAAATAAATATCCATATCCATATGGGTGTGATAATTTAACCTAGAAATACCTGTTTCAGTGGACAGCATGGTCTAAATAAACTAGATTGATGAGATACAGCCTTTTGGATAATCTTATAGGGATGTGATTTGGTGAGATATTCAGGTAAAAGATTTTGTTCTTTTGAAAAATTTCTAAGATAACCAAAAATGTTTTTCAGTAGTTGTTGTAATGATGTCTAGTGCTTATAAGGTGAAGTAAGAAAGTCAAAAGAAAGGCTACACTAGCATAAAAAATACAATTTTTGTTACAAGTAAATGCCAGTTTTCTCTAGCACTTAAAAATACTTCTGCTTTCCTTTGAGAAATACATGCTGTGAATTAATTTGTAATGTGATTAACTACTTTTAGATGTATAAGACCAAATTAATTTTGGTTTATAAAGAATAAGGCAGATGTTTAGGCCTTATATTCCTGATTTTCTAAGGAAATGAAGTTTGGGATTACAGTCTCTCAAAGTGGATTGGGCTATCTTCTGATCAACTTTTGAACTATTGGCTTCAGTTAAATTCCCTGTTCAGTCAATGCACACTATTGGCTTCAGTTAAATTCCCAGTTCAGTCAATGCACAGTTCACCTTTGTTGTCTAACTCATTATCTTATGTCATTTATTTCACTATATCTTCTTGTATTCAATTCACAGTGTAAGGCAGAAAAACAGTGGCCTCCCATGCTTCTGACAAATTCTGCAAATTGAAGATACAAGTTTCCCTGTGAGACAACTGTTGTAGGTATTGCAAGAGGTAATAGAAATTTAGAGATACTAATAGCAAGGAAAATAACTTTTACAGGTACAGAACACTAAATTTTCCACTGATCAAGGAAGATTATAGTTTATAATGCATTGGTACTTTTAAATAACTGCAGTGATAAAGGCATCATCTGTTGCAAATTCTCAGCCAACCAATCCTTAATGTTCTGTAAGTAGTATTATGGCATTGTACCATTTGTATTGACATCATTGTCTGCCACTGTGATCTTGTCTCTTCTTACTCTCCAGTTTTTTGAAACCAGAGGAGTTAAAGGAAACGATCTCTTCTTGAAATTATCTTTTGTTTTCCTTTTCTTTGTAATCTTTGACTTCTGACATAATGAGACAACAGTGTTTACTTTCTACGTGATCTAGAGATCATGGAAGTAGTTAAGGGGCTTGTTAATACCTCTTAACTTCTTTATGTTACATAGAATTATGAGATAAACAATCTGAATGGCTTTTTTTTCATTGCAATATTCACAGACCATACAAGAATCCAAATGACAGAGGTCTGCCTTTCGAGAGAATGTGACAGAATACCTCCAGAAGGCATTTCTCAGTCTGCTTGATAGCAAGGTGTATCCCATACTTGATAGCTTGGGTGTGGCACAGATATCAGTTGTTTGGGGTGGTTTGTTGTTGAATTCTTACTGTAAAGCCTGCTTTCCACAACTTGAATATCTTACCTGCCTGTTAGGCAGGGTGAGAGTCTCATGTTCAATTAGTTCAGTTCTGTGTGTGATCTCATTGAATGATATTGAACACTAGCCTGATACTGTTGCTTGCAGACATGTAAATGATACAAGTGCAGTTATTTTCATTCTTGTTTCTGCTTTCCCCATCCCAAATAATTCCTAAAGTTTTCATTTTAGGAAGGGAATCTATACCTAGTGGTAGTCACAAATATATATATATTCTCAAATATATATTATTCTCAATATAGGTCTTTACTAAGCAGAATTGTCTTTGATATGCATGTGTTTCTTGGAAATACTTGTGTTGATTAATATGGGTGAATATCACTGGGTTAAGTCCTACTTATTTTTGGTCTCTAAAGTCAATTCTCAGATGATTGCTGTATTTGTGTCATAAAATAAAAAAATATACAACTCCCTAAACTCGTCTGGTAAACCTTTTGAGAGTCCATACTAGTAAATTTAATTATATGACCTGTCTGTGTACTGTCATTACTGCTCTGTTTCATTAGAAAGTCTTTGTGTTAGGATGAAACTTGCTGTTAGCTTACAGTCATTTCCCTATTAGTTCAATAGTGTGCTCTTTTGGAAAAGTAGCATAGCATTTACAGAGAGTGTGTTTTAATCTAATCTTCGAGAAAAGCACTTTTAGAATATTTTCCTTTTCTTCTTGTCCACAAAGAGATTTTACAACTTCTCTAAAGAGTATACAGCACCAAGAGAGAGAAAATGTGAATCCTGTAATACTCAAGGGGAAAAATTCGATCCTGCTGAAGTCACTGGCTGAAAAAGGCAGTTATGAATGTTGATTGCCAGCTAAAACTAGATAACTCAGAATAACGTTAAAAGGAGAAAGAGATTAATCAGATTTAAAAACCCTCAAAGTATCATATCTGAAAATATTTCCTATCTATCATTTATCTGTCTGCATTAAGCATGCACATATCAAATACCAGAGCCAAATACTAAAGATTTTTCTTCATCAACACTGATTGATGATAGGAAAACCGCAAATACCTTCCTGATGCTTGCTTCCTACTCTATGCTTCTATAGACTAGAATATAGAGCTGAAGCTACCAGATCATATTCGATTATTTGATGGCTGTCTGATCAGTTTGCATACCCTGAGTGACAATAGGTTGGCAGCTGCTGTCTCATCAAGTAATGGATGAGACAAAAATATGCGTTGATAAAAAGTTGCCCTGCCAAGTCACATGTTGACTGTTTTCACAAAGAAAGTTCTAATTAAAAACCTGAGATTAATAGCTGTCCTTATTTCTGAATCTGCTTATAGTTGTGTATTCTGGAAGCCTGTTAAAGATCTAGTTTTTAGGTAAGTATTTTATTGAATGCCAGTCTAGTAATAGTTGTATCACAGTTGTTTATTCTAGTGTAAATGTGTTTAATGGAACCTTTGTAGATAAGTGTGGCTCAGAATTCTGTGGCACACAGTCACCCAAAACCATAAACCAGCTTTGAACAGACATCAGGGATGCAGATTTGCAAATAGTTTTGCAGACTTGGCATTTATTTAAGTATGGGCTACAAAATTCTGGAAAATTTAAATAGTAAATTTAAAGATGAAAACTCTGATTTTCTGTTTGCAGAATCACATCTGTAAAAGGAAAATTATATTGAGATTTAGTGTTGGTAGTGGAGTGCTTTTCATGAGGGAGGCTAAAAATACTGGTAGATAACACTATGAAACAGCCAAGCAGTCACACTGAAGTCTGGTTTTGGCAGAAAACATAGCTTTCTATTGGTGGTTATAGCAAGTGTAGAAAAAGGACAGGCCACACAGACATAGGATACATAGGAAGGAAGTAACACAAACTTTGAAGAACCAAAGAAAGGAAGAGGTAATTTTCAATATTATTTACTCTACTTTAGCATTTGGAACACTGTTTCTTACTTTGTACTTTAGTATTTTATTTTGTGTATACTCGCACTATGAATACTTTGCCAAAGAACTGGGCTCCCAGAACAATTTAAATTGTAAGTATAAAACATAGGACTATGCCTGGATTAGGACTGATGGGAAATTACAGGTAATAACAGTTATCAATGTAATGGGCAGTTGCTTTCACATTTCATCTGGGAACAGATTCAAAGAGGTGGTCCTGCCATGTGGTAAACTATTGACACTTAGTTGTCAAAGAGCAGGAAAGATGAAAATACAGTTTGTGCTCCAAGGAAATGATAAAGACATTTTTCCAAATCCAGATGAAAAATGTTGAAATGGTGTGATGATTTGGTAGTGTGTGTTGAGATCTAAGACGAAATAATGGATATACTGTTACACCAGTTCATGTGTGAAAAAGGGAATTGCTGTTTTGTTAGGAGCTCTAGAACCGCAGAATTTGAGTTTTAAGTGTGATGGAAGGATGGTGTTCGTGTCCATCCTATAACTACAGCTGTGATGCAGAAGGGCATAAGGGCCGTGCTTGGCCACAGACTCTCTACACTTAGATTGTTATTTCTCTGTATCCAGGGACTCATCTAGTTTTCTACAGGTGAGACAGTAGACTGACTTGAGATAAAGTGATCGTCTGAACTTCCAGCTACTTCTGAAAGAAATACTTTGCTAACTGTTACATGGACACTCCAGCTGGGAATTTTGGGCAGTCTTGAAGATTAGCTTGGACTGTCCTGATAGCTCTTTCTCTATTCTTAAATGTGTGGACTGTCATCCTGTGTGAAGAATCTGGCAACCCCTGGTTGTTCCTGTAAGTCAACCTGTACTTTTAAGTAGTTAGTAGAAGCTGTTCCTGTGGATGGTCATGCAGAACAGTCTTTCACGTAAGATAGTCTTTCAGGTAAGAAAGAAAATTTTTAATCCATAGGTTAAGATAAGCCATAGGGGTGGATGATGAAGTCATGGAGGACCACAGGTCAGCTGGATGTAACAACCAAGCAGAACAGCAGTTTGAGGAGTGTCTCCAGTCCAGCTGAAGACAATCTGCAAGAACTCTTGCAATAGGGCCTTTACCCAAACCAGTGTTCACTATTTAACATCTACTGATGGTGATACTCAGAGAATCAATGTGATTCTGCATGATGACATAATCTAATTATTTAATCTAATTGACACTTCCTCCATTATTTCAGGAAGACTTGTGTCCCAAAATCATGCAAAGTGAAGCAGTAACTATCTACACGTTGCTGATTAGATTTACCAAGTGCTTTCTTTTTTAGACACCGACTAAAGCTTCTCTGACGTTTGCCACCTTTAGGTGACCTAAAATGTAGACCTATCTAATGAATAGCCTAACTGAAGAGATAACTTCTCATCTTCCTGCTTCTGGAAAGAAATGAGATTCCAGATAGTAGCTGTTATTCCAATTTCCTGCTGCTGCTGGCATCAGAAGTTATTCTTTATTGGCTTTCCTGAAGAATCATTTTCCAGTCTTTAAGAAAACACCACAGGTTAGTCAGAGTTGAAATTGGCTCTAACGTTCAGATAAATACCTTCCTTTTTCTCATGTGACAGATTTAATCTACCTGTATGTTACCTTTTTCATCTTCTTTTCTTACACTTTGCCATAAGTGGCTCTTCAATAACTTGAAGATTTCTAGTTCAATTTTTTGAAGAAGACTAAGAAAGTGAAAGGCGAAATAGCTTGCTTTCGGAACAGTGAGAAATACTTGCAGGTCTGTCACTTTTCTAAGTTGGAAAACAGATATTTTACTTAATTTGCCTGGTAACTTCATTATCAAATAGCCCTTAGACCTAGTATCCTGTCTTCCTTGAAGACATAGCGCCTTCTAATTAATTCTGTGTTTCTTAAACTCCTGATCCTTGGAGACAGGAATAACTCTGAGGATGCTTGAAGTATAGTACAAAGCATCGCTTCAAAACTTTTATACGTTAGTTACTAGAGGAATAAAAAAAAAAAAAATTGTAGAATGCTAACCAATATTCATAGAAATGTTTTAAAGATTCATATAGTCCTTCATATTGTTTTCTATACTGCCTAGTTTTTTATTCATAATATTTTATTTACTATTTTGAGACCTGGATTAATGCTTCTAAAGAACTGCTTGTGATGTTTCTAAGATCTTAATTTTAGTAGCTACACATCTAAATAATTAATTCTAAATTGTGTGATCTGAAGTCTACATTTAGAGGAGCATGGGGGTAGCATAGTTAGGTTTCTTTTTTCTTTCTTTTTCTCATTTTTGTGAGAGCCTCTTTTTTTCTGGTTTTATGAACCAGATCCTTTATCTGTAGACTTCATTACTATAGGGTTGAAATTCTTAGAAAGAAACAAAATAAATATAAGGCAGCTTAACATATTCATGAGGGTGCTTTCATATGGAGATAGGTGAAAATGTGAATTTTCAATAAAATTATTGAACAGAAACTTATCAAAAGGCAGCACGATTTAAAAAATATGTAATTTTCAAATCTTAAGAAAGAACACCTAAGAAAGCTACGCATCACTCTGTAAACACACCACTTACAACCACTTCAGTCTATGAAAGCCATTCTTAAAATGAAAAGCGGTTGGCCAGATCCACATCTGGAATTAATTAGAGATGGGTTGGTTATTCATTTGGCCAGATGTATCTGAGACAAACTCTCCAGCTGAGGATGTTCCTCCACCTACAGCAATCTACCTATGATTCACCAAAATGATCTAACAACAGAATTGTTATGTTCTAAGTTTCTTTCAGCTTTTGCAAATAGGTAAGAGCCTTCTTGTCTTACTTCTTTTAAATGGTATTTTTAGGCTTTGTTATGTGTAGACACTTAGTGCAAACAGAGCAATGTGAGAACAACAGAGAACTCATTAGGATAAATTCCCTGTAAAATGAAGGTTTGCTGTGGTTAGTGTTGCAAAATTAAAATATAGGTCTGGTTGTGTTTTGCCTGTTTTCTTACCCGTGGAGTTGCATAAATCTTTCATGTACAACACTCCTCTGAAAATTACATGGGCCTCTTGTTATGTCTACTGAACTTTTATCTTCAGTAGCGGCACAGGAGAGCTTTACAGTGCATATAAGGGATACTCTGATAGACATTTATGTTGTCAGTATGTTTATGTAAGTTTAAATGACAACAAGACAGTGTTCCTTAAGAAACAAACTGCTTTAAAGTGTTCGCCACAGTGGATTGCACGCTTGTGTAATGTTAAAATATTACAGGGCGCGATATAAGCCATATGCTTAAGCATTCACTGTTCCCTGACCAGGGCTCTCATTTCACCCTGGAAGATCTCTATTGTTCTCGAAGTTTTGTTCTCTTAATTACAGAGAATAAAATAATATGTAACACAGTATTGAACTCTGGTAATTGAGATTAAAGCTATGTTAGGATAGAATAATAGAAAACTTGTACTAACAATGTGCCAAATTAGTATAATCTAATATGAACTAAGGCTCATAACATGCCATAGAACTGTAAATTTCTAGCTTTCTGAAGCACCACATCATGGAGGATTATCCTTATTGTCTAGGAAAATGAACTTCTGACTTAAAAAAGTGTTTAGGAACTTTTTTTCAAGGCTATGAATATGTACAACTGGAACACAGCAACTTTCTTTCCAATTCCTACTGTATTAAATTAATGTGTTCTTATTGAACATTTCTATATTTTAAAATAATGCTAAATGCTTTACAGAAGTTTTTAAAAGATATGTTCTTTTCCCAGAACTTTCTCTGTCAAGTGGATGAACAACCATAAGAAATAAAAGGAGGATAGGAAAATATTAATTATCTTGTCTACATGAACTTCTTCCTAAATGTTCTAGGTCCACCTGTTTATGTGTCGTGTGGGTTCTTTAATGAGAGAGGAGTTCCTAGCATGGCAGCAAAGGACAACTATGACATATGGTGGCAGTTCTTTGTTAGATTTTCCTGAAATTTAAGGCTACTTAGGAATATGTAAGGGGATATTTCAAAAAAATCTTATTTTCCATTACAAATGTCACTATTGCTCCTCTCAGAGGGAAAGAAACAGATGAGAATTGTGGCCTTTGGAAAAAGAAAGGATCATATTGTCCCTTGGGATATGTTCAAACCACACTCTATCTGTATCTGAGCTTGAGTAGGTGTACTCCACAGTCCTGATTACCCCGCTGGTAGGAGCCCAAGTACTGTGTAGAATGATATGTGCACTTCTAGATTTCATCCTGATGTGCAGTCGAGATACAATTAAGTCATCAATCCAGATCCAAGACTCTAGCAAGTTCTTCTTAGTCTCTTGGTTAGATATTGCTCTTCTGAAATTTCTGTCAAATGTACTATTTGTATTTCCCTTAAGGTAGGTGATCACGCTTCTTGTTCTGTTCCTGTTCTTGAAATACTTGTCTAAAACAGAAGCAATATTATATATATCAAGATATTTAAACATGCATTGAACTTTCTTTTTAGACAGAACATTCATGTTTCTGAAGATCCTTTCTCTGCTTTATTCCTACTGCAGATTTTTGGTGTTTCAATGGCTTCGGGATGTTTTAGGACTTCCTACATCACAGCAAAGTGAAGCCACATGATGTAACATGGGCACAGGTTGCAGAGGCAGAAGCCGCTTCTTCAGCAGCTTCCAGCTTATTCCTAACTGCAGGTTGCAGAGCTACTAAGCGATATGGGAGGCTTACAAGTGAAATGCATCCTGTGACAGAGTGGTAGTAGAGTCCCTCCTTTCCTGCATGTTCTCTAAGCAAGGAAGAGACAACAACAGAGGCAGTCTCTCTCTGTAGACCATGCATAGGGTACAGTACCTTGTGGCTGTAGCGACAGTTAAAAACTTATTAGGTAGAATACTCAATGTCTGCTGTGGCAGTACACTTAAATGGCACATCTCAAAACAACCCCTGCTTCTGGTAAGTCAACTCCTCGTTTTTAACCTAGCTTGAGGACACAGTCCAAGTTTGGCTGTATTCCAGACAGGTTTATGGAACAGGTTTTCTCACATAATGAATGTTACCTTATTTGGGACATTTGGATTGGATGATGCTACTTACACTTCCAGTATTTATCATAAATGGCTAATCCTAACTCTAGCTTCCGTTTCTGTGATCAAAATAAAAATGTTTAACTCCAAATATGAAACATTCTTTCTGCAAGCAACAAACTGTAATGAGTACTGTACAGGAGTGTTGGTTTGGCATATCTCCATATGCCATTAATTTCCTGAACTTTTATCCTAACAGCCATGTTTGGTGTTTTAACATCTCTGAGGTGCTAATCTATATTTCCAAGAATAATATTCATATTAACTGTAAGAAATTTATTGGACTAAAAGTGGATGCTAAAAATAAAAGATTTTTTTCCCCGGCTTGATAGGGTGAAAAGATGTTTGAGTTGGTTTATAGTTCTGAATTTTACATTGTACAATTCTGTTATATATAATGTATATCTTTTAACTTTTAAACTTTATTGTTTATTAACTTTTGTATTTAAGTTAATATTGTATAATTTATGCAGTGTCTGTATAGGACTGTAGCTTGTCTTTAGACTTCCATCAGAAAACTTGTTTACTCTTCAACTGAAATTAATATAAACAGTTTCTGGGGAAAAGACAGACTAATGAAATGCGTGCTGTCTAGTGTTTTCACATGTATTGGAAATGTGTATGCATTTTTTTTTTAGTATGTATATCCATGCATTATCTCTCTCAGCTACTCGTGGAAGAGAGAAGTTTTCATTACCAGTGTCTTGAATAAACTGCAAAACTGACATTTCTTTAAATAAGTATTTCATAGGCTGTTCATGATTTTTATACACAGATTCTGATAATGTGTAGGTGGAATTAGAATTATATAATCTTTTTTTCTTTCCAAAGGAGGTCGCTTTATGTGTACAGTTGCTTTGTTTGTAAGATAATCAAACTGTATGGATATTTGCTGCAGTTTATGTAATATTAAAGAATAAAGGTAGCCCTTTTATTTTCAAGAGCTCTACTTCTTGGTGTATACTAAAGGACTCTGTTGTGTCAACAGCCATATACCACATAGTTATGTGAATAAGACATAAAACATGCCACATATGGAGAAAACCCATTGAATTTAAGAACAGCAAGCATTAAAAACACTTCTCCAAAACCTACAGAGCCTCTCTGATTTCTCTAAGCAGTTAAAAATGATTTTAATTCTTTACTAGAATTTTAAAGAAACTATGAGAAATTTCTCTTTAAGATAAATTGTACCATTCCTAATTCTTCTTGACTGACTGTTGTTTGCCTTAATGCTATGAATTTTTATAGTACTGGCTTTTGTACTCTGCTTCAGTCCAAAACTTCAATTTACATTTGAAAAGCCTTTTGTAACCTCTCCAAACCAGAAATCCTGTGATTTAGCTAGCTCTATTTGGAGATCTGTCCTTAATATCAAACTTCAATCTCCTTTGTTGAGAATTTTGTGAATTATTACTTGCACTGTCCTTGGTGAACATAGACAAAAGTGGATCATTTTCCTCTGTGGAAAGGATATTATACATATTTGAAGACTGTGATCATGTCCCAGTCCACTCCTTACTCTTGTAGACTAAACAGGCCCCATTATTTCAACCTTTCCTCATAGGTCATTTTCTGCAACTCTTATTATTTTTATTACTCTTCTCTGGACTCTGTCTAGTTTGTTTACAACTTTTATGGTGACTCAAGCCTGGTTTGCATCCCTTAGCAGAACCATATTCTTCCTAATGTAGTTAAGACTTGGTTTTAAAACAAACAATTAAAACCGAATAGTTTGATCACAAAATGACTCAGGTGTTAAACATGTTTGTGTGAGAACTATCTCTTCCTTAGTAGGCCTAAAATAATGCCTGAAGAATTTTGTTAGCCAAGACAAAAAAAATGCATAATTTGTAACATATGGGAGTGATTAAACTAATTACGGAAAAATTGTGAGGTTCATTCTGTCATTTCTGACTACTTCTCTCAGACAGGAGATATCTCACAATTTTACCTTTCATCAGTGAAAAATTATTGATATGATACTTCTGACCTACGGCAATGCTTAGGAACTGATGCTTAAATGCAGACAGAAACAGTCATTGCCCAGATATTATAGTAATCACTTTCTCTGTATTTCCAGAAAGTTTTGTTTTGCTTTAAAAAAATAATAATAAAGTTCTATTAGAAGCATTTAAAAACAATTATTAGTTGGGAATTTATAGCAAAATCATAGACTTTACAGTCATGCAAAGTTAAACATTGCCTTTGACTGTATATAAATGATAAGCGAATGAAGTACAACTTGATCTGGAATTCGATATCTGTTCTGAAGAGTTATATAATGAATTAAGTCAACCTGTGTCATCTAGAGAAGTTTTATGAGGAGCGGGTGAGGAAACTGGAGCTGTTTAGACTGGAGAAAAGGAGTCTCAGAGGAGACCTTATTGGTCTCTACAACTATCTGAAAGAAGACGGTAGTAAGGAGGATGTTAGTCTCTTCTCCCAAGTAACAAGTGATAGGAGGAGAGGAAATGGCCTTAAATTGTGCCAGGGGAGGCTTAGATTGGATATTAGGAAAAATTTCCTCATCAAAATGTTTGTCAGGCTTTGGAACAGGCTGTCCAAGGAAGTGGTTGAGTCCCATCCCTGGAGGCATTTAAAAAACCTGTAGACGTGGTGCTTAGGGATGTGGTTTAGATGTGGACTTGGCAGTGTTATGTTTATGGTCTTGTTATGTTTATGGACTTGATGGTCTTAAAGTTTCTTTATACCCTAAACGATTTTATTATTTTGCAAATACCACAGTGTTGATGCTCAAGAAGATGCAGGTTCTTTTCCTCTGAAATCAGAAGATGTCCTTCAACTTTAAGTGTTATGTAATTCAGTTCTAGATATAGGGATATTTTTTCTCTTTGTGTAGTACATTTAGTTGATGGTTTCTTACAGAAGCTGTCGAAGACTTTAGAATTTTATTGGATCATACTTGTTTAATGGTTGGGGTTTAAAGTATGCATGTATTAAGCATATCTCCACCACTAAACTAATTGTGCAGAACTCCAAATAATTCTAAACTTTTGTTTACCAGAGATAAGCATATCCTGTAGAAGTATGAAGTAGATAATACCTGGGTGCTGCAAAGAATAACTGCCTGTGAAAAAGAAGTTATTTTGATTTTGATGTGCTGCTGTAATGTTGAGTGCAGTTTCATACTGCTGCTTGGAGCAGCTAACAGCTGGAAATGTATTTGTCTGCTTTCCTTTTTTGGTGACTGCTTAGTAAAAGCTGCTTTTAACAACTAATGACAGACAGTGAATTTTTAATCAGGGCATACACTTTGGATTGAGAAATAGTTATCAGTTATCTCTCTTTCTCTCCCCACATTCCCTACATCCTAACTGCTCCTCTTCTCTGTATTCATATCCCTTGGTACTTTCTCAAACAACTCAGTTACAGAATGCATACTGCTCCACTACCTATATCCTTTCTCCCAAACACTTGTTATGCCTTTTCAAGCCTCATTCTTCCTCTGAAGACTTTTGTGCCTACATAGATTCAGCGTATACCTCTGTATCCACAATTCTGAAGAGCTGATCTGATGGCTTGTCTTTAGCATGCTGATCAGAATGACAGCCTGCCTGTCTCCTAGGCACTGAGTCAGTCTCTGCTGGCTAGTAGGCAGCTGAGGGGGTACACACCCCTGACTTATCTGATTCAGGGATGCACCTCTTAATTTTTTTTTTTTAATCTATTTCTGAAATGGCAATGCGGGTTCAAATCCTCATAGGGCGCAGAAGACATGTAGCAAATCATTAGGAGTGGCAACAAACTAATTTAATTTTCTTTAGACTTTACAGTCAGGAGAATGTCTGTCTGATTAAGTCCAATGGCCGTCCAAACTGCAGCCAGGAGTTGGGGAGTGAAACAGAAGGGGCTAATGATTAGTGGAATCGATAAAAATCGTAAAAAAGGAAGGAAGGAAAGAAATCTAGAGATTGAACTGCACTGTTGTTTTTTTTTTTAATAATTACTAATCTCTTCTAGTTTAATATTTCTGATGATTATGATTTCACTGATTCCAAAGTCATTACCACTGCTTTTTGTATAGACACATGTATAAATTTTCAGTTGCCTGCTAGTAAGAAATATGTATAAGCTATGGGACATGAATTTTTTTTTTTTGTTTCTCTTCCTTTAGCAATTGCTTCAGAACTAGAAAGCATGGCTAAGGCAGGAGGTGTAAGGGATTTTAAAACATTCTAGGTCTGCAAATATTTGAAAAAAGCTACTTTCCCCTCTAGTCTCCAAAGCTCAGATTTTGACCCTGTGGAGCTGGTAGACTCCGTCGAAGGCTAGATTTAGTGTTTTACATCATCATTCCTAGCTCCCCTTATGTTCATACTTGTTTGTGCCAGACTTAATATACAATGTGGGTCAAATTCAACTGAGTGCAATTGCTTTGGCAAAATGTCCTTGAAAACAAACTTTTTTTTTCTTTCCTTTAGTAATCGTACCTAATGCTTATATTGCACTTTATTAGTCTGGTGATTTTTTTGGTTGATTGTAATCTATGTTTCTGCAAAACTGGTACAGCACTATCAGTTAATTACAAATTACACACATTTTTCTCTCTGTTCAGTATAGCATGGGATACAGCTTGAGACTGACAGTGGAATTTAACGTTCTAAAGTATGATAGATGTTTGGGCTTTCAGAACTGTAAAGATGTAGATATTATCAATGAGGCCTTAGGCTGAGTCCTACCCCTAATCTTATCCTGGTATTGAAGCATTTGCTCTGTACTTGCTGAGACTTTAACATGAAGGCCATTCTTAAGCTATTGAATCTTTTCAATAGAAAAAAAAATATTGAACTGGTGGAGAAGGAAAAGTTTTTAAATTTCTCTTCATTTAGAATAGGAATGCAAAGGTTATACACCCAGTCAAAACTTCTCATTTAGAATAGGGATGCAAAGGTTTTACACCCAGTCAAAACTTCCATCCCTCTGAAATCCATAAAATTAGGATAGGAAACTCCTGCCAAGTTCTCAAAGCATCTTGGCATTTCCCTACTCAATCAGAACTATAATGGTAAATTAAACTATGGAGGAAAAGTCTAAAGATAGTATCCCAGTCTATGCATGGTGGTATGTTTCACAGTTTCATGGAATGTATTTGTTAAAGACACTTTTTTTTTACAGTATCATCTAAATAATGATACTGACGATTTTTGTTGTTCTTTCGTGAAGTACAGCCTCCTTTCCTTTTCCTTTTCCACATTCACACTTCACAATATCTTGCTGCTAGGAGAGGTGTATGGCATATTCTTACATCTGAAGAGCTAGCAGGTGGCCTGAAACAGATTTGGACATCCTGTGTGCAAACTGAAAAACCAACAAAGGATCTCAGAGCAAAGAAGCATTTTGTCTAAAACTACTGGCCTCAGTTCCCACAAAAAAAAAAAAAAGACTATCTAGATTTTATACAGTTCAACTTTTCTGCTGGCTCATAACTCAATGCTGTCTTGTTATTTGAAATAAACCACCAGGCTTTCTTTGAATTTGTCAGTCAAGAAAGATTTGAATGAAATATATACAGGGTTGTATTCAAATGCAATCAGAAGCTTAATGATCAGACAAATTTTTTTCCATTACTCTTAATCAGGAGGTAGTGATGCAAGCCAGTGATCAAACCAGGCAAACTCATGTGTCTTGTAAGCAAGCTTTTTAGTCATACTCTAAACCTTAAAATAATCTTGAATAGTCTCCATTTTTAGCAATGAAGGGATAAAAAAAGCCCTTAAGCTCTTCAGTATTGTCTGGCCTTTCCCATTCTTCATTCCTCAGGGGTTTGGAAAGAGAGACCTACCACCTGCCTGCCAGGCAACATGCCAAAGGATTCTTATGCTTTTTTCTGACTGCATGCCAGAAACTAGGTTAAGGAAAAAAAATAGGCTGAGGATATGGGCAAGACAGTCTTGGAAGCTTGTCCCTTGCCAGTAAGGTGCTGAGCAACCAAAGGCACTCTCCTGTCCCTAGCCCCGAACGTTGCCATCACAGGGCTTAGTGCCTACACATTAAATAGATTTTGCCTATGTATTTCCTTTCTCACAAGCTTATCGTCTACAAGGCATTTTATCCATAAATAGGTGACATCTGTGTATATAACCCAGTAAGCTTTAAAAGAAACAGACTCTCCACGTACTAGTTTACTTGATGTTAATAATATTTAGGTATAAGAACAATGAGTACTTTTGTAGTACTACCAGCAGTCCACAAGATGTCATACTATGACAAAAATGGTATTTTCTGTGTACCTGGAAGGTACTGCAGTACAAACCTTTCAGACAGCACAGTCTGTTCAGGCAGCTTCATCTTAAGGTGTTCAGACAGGCAGAAGGCCACCCTTGAGCAAGAGTACTCTGAGATATATTGAAATCTTTGGCTGAGCATTGAGTTGCCAACATGATTTCATCTCTAAATTATTAAAAGAACATGTGAACAGATGCACCCTCAAGCTCTAACTCATAGCTCTACACAAGTTTCAGATTCAGTGACAAGGAAAGAGTTGCACTAAGTTGCCCAATTGGAAACTCAGTTTTGAAGATACCATTATGGTTAGTAAAGGCGGATCTTAAATCTACCAAACTAAAGGGAGTTTATTGCAATTCTCAAACCTCTCAGTTTATGCAGTGAGTGCTTCTTTGAGTACTTCTAGAAGTTGCTGTTCTTTTAAATAAATAATATTTTCGTGCTGGTAATGTTATTCCTCAGAGAAAAATTTGCTCACTTCATCATTAAAATGTTGATAATTCTTTTCTTCTTTCAGTTTCAGTTATATCCTGTGTCGAGATTTTTTGCTATTCATGCATTTCTAGATATTAAACTAATTTCTAAGAGTTTTATTTCTTGATTGTAAAAATGTCTTTATATTCAGAATATAAATGCTGGGTGGAATCACTCTTTCTCTGGTATTTGTGAAGAGAGGGAGAGAATTTGAAGGTGCAGTTACCAGACGCTCAGGTCATGGAAATCCTAAAGGAAGCATTTTGTTGTAGTTAAATAGCAGGTGTAAGTGGACTTGTGAAGAGGATCTAACCCCGCCATGACAGTCAGCAGAATAGTCATGAGCATCTGTCTATGCAAAAAACTCTGACTGCGTATAAAGCTACACAACCAGACCGTTTGTGGAATCTCTAAAGGAAGCCATTGAAATTTGACTGCCAGAGCTTATGTATTCCCTGTTTATTTGGAGTTTCTGCAGACTGAATACTAATGTAACAACTGAGTACTAATGCAGTGAATACTAATGCTTGTTGACAAGATCTTTTGAAAATAAAGAAAATGTAGAAACATTGAAATGCGTAATTCTTGACCTTTTTTTTAAAATATCCTTCCTATTTGCTATCTTGGAATATGATAGGGAGCAATATGGCTTTGAATGGGCTGTTTGTCATTTAAAATGCTGGAAGTACAGCATAAGAATGAGTACATGTTAACCAATATTCATATTTATATTTGCTGATGTTTAAGGAATAGTACCCTTCTTGGATTGCAAACAATTCATTCTAAAGGTAGTGATATAGTTATTAATTTCACATGTCTTTTATGCATAAATACATCCATCAGAACTTTTTTCAGGTGTTAAAATGTGTTAAATATTACAGAGGAATGGGAAATAGAAGAGTGATACTGAAATGTGAGTACCAGATAGTGAAGGAAAACAAACATAGTTAAGTTCTGTTTAGGAAAACAACACTGTTTCAGTATGCTTATGACTATAAATGAAAATAACATGTGTTCACACACAGACTGTCTCTCAGTAAAAAGAAAAAATACCCCAAACTATACAGTGCTAATTTGGTTCTTCCTTCAGTCCTTAACCTGCCCAGTACTCAAGGGAACACAGTAATTAATTATGAAGGAACAAAAGAGTTTACCCAGTGCAAAGAAAGGTAAATATTTCTTCCTGTCCTAACCTCTCTTTCTCTCCTCTCTCATTCTTTTACCAAAGTAGTTTATTTTTGAGAGACTTGTGCTATTCAAATGCAGTTGATAAGTTTATCGTTTGTTAAGCAAATGTTGAAAATTTTACATACACCAAACTACAGAAATGGAGAGATATAATAGATTTGCCAGTGTGAATTGCAGTAAGGGAGATACTATTTGCAGAGACAAGTGGAACATATATAAAGTTTGATTGGACAAACTGTTTATTTGGTGTATTTTGAGACACATAAAGCCTGTTCTTCGAGTAATGAGAAGAGCAGCTTGTTTGGTCTCTTCCTGAGTATTGCAATGCTTGTGTGTTTCCCCTTATGCCCATGCTCAGATCAGTTGACTGAGTAAGAAATATTAACCTTCCCTAAAGCCTTGTTTAACTACATTTTTAAGTTGCTATTGCCAAAATTTCAGTCTGTTATGAGGCCAGAGAATATTAGATTGTTGATAGTAAAAAGGTTTAGAAGCCAGGTAATGAGGAGGGGAAAGCTAGCAGTACTGAAATATGAGTATTGATTGCAATGAAAGATATTATTAAATAGAATCTTTTTGGAGCTTAACTCTGCTATTTTCACTTACTGAATGTGCCAGTGAAATTTGTTGAGGATGCAGGGCTAAGAGATGTGATCAATATAAAGGACATCTGAGATCTCAAAGGTAACTAATATCTAGATGATCTTGAAGCCTCGAGGAATAGAAATGGAATAAAAGTGATTAGTATAAAATGTAATATTTAAGCTGAAAATTACTAAGTTACTAAGAACAGATGTAAAGTAGGTGCTTTTTGGCTTTCAACAGCTGGAGATTAGGACATGAAGCAATGATTCAATTATCTTGTGAGCATGAGTCATGTCATAATACCATGAGATGGTAAATTAAATTTCTACTTACCTCAGCAGAGGTAGCCACATGTAACATCATTGCAGAAAGGACCTATATGACTTCCTTTGAAATGCTCTGTGAGATTATGGCTATTGATACTCAAGAAAGGTGGACACAGTTTGGAGTAAGTGTGGGGAAAGGCTATTAGGATGAAGCAGGGAAGAAAGCTGAATGTTCTTGTTTCACCAGATCGTTATTTAGTTTCACTTTTCCTAAGACTGTCTAAAAATATATTAGTGGAAGGAGATGAGATAGGGTGCGATAGGCACAGCAAGAAATGTGTGGAAACTCATCAGAAATTATTTTAGCCCGAAAACTTGACAACACTATACAGTAACCACAGCAATGAGGTCCCAGAACCATCTTCCAATAAGAATAATAAGGACTGTTTCATAAGAATAGGGCTTAGTAATCTATACGGTTATTAGCAATAACCTGGAAATCAATCTGACAGTCTCAATGGGACCTTGCTCATCCAGCCGAGTGGTTTTAACAAAAAGGAATGCATTGTTCAACATTCTTTTGGGCTATGCAGACATACTCAAGCTTCTCCAAATTAACATTCTTAAGAACTTAGTTTACATTTTTCAGTACTTCAGACTCCTTGAGAAGTGTTTTGTGCAGAACACTAAACAAAACATTAATTGCAACATGCTTTCCTTCTATCCAGATAGCCAAATTTGACATTGAAAAGCAACTGACTTAAATGGGCAAATGGCATTCCCTCAAGTAATAAGGAAATAGTGTAAGTGACTCATAATTTGTAGTTTACTGTACAATAGTTAGGATTATAAGAACAGTGACTATGGTATGTTTCTCTGGCATGTGTAAATTCCTAAGGTTTCATTTTCTGTCTTTCAGACTTCCAGCTTCCCTATATATATACAAGTACTTTGCAGCCTACAAGAAAGAAATTCTTTGACATCCTGTGCACTTAGTCAAACAAAACACCTCTAAAATAGTAAAGATGCTAATTGAGTGACCTAGTAATTTTAAAATTTACTGGCAAAGGTCAGAAACTCATTTTTTACCTGTTTGACTGAAAGCTATTTTAGCATTCTTGAAGTTTTTTCTTATGACTGGTAACGTTCTTATGTGGTGGTAGAAGGTCATGTTTCAGGTCCCAGGCCCAAATAATAAAAAGACTTAGTTTAAACTCAAGTTTCTTATCTTTCAGGTAAGAATCCAACATCTGAAGTATGATTCATGATCCTCCATTAATTCTTTCTGTTATGGCTATTCCACGGTGAACTTTTTGTTCTATATAGAGGTTTTGGTAAAACGTTTAATCATTAAAACATGCAACCTGAAAGCATTCAGCTGTCCTGCCTGATGAACAGGGCTTTCCTTGAACTAGCTTGCTGTCATCTCACAGAAGCTGAACTGTGGACTCTCGTGCTCTGCAGACTTTACCAGAAAGCTTTAGGCTGAGGTGGAGTTGCAGTTCTACTTTGTAGTCTAAACCATGAAAGCTTTGTCTGTTGTTTTCTTTGTCATGAAAATGCCAGCATTTTGGACTGGGGGAAAAAATAAACACAAATACAAGAACATTCTAGTGTCTTAAATTAAAGCAAGCAAGTTTATTCCATTAATTATTCTGAATTTTCAAATCTTGTCATAGTTTCTATCCCAAATAAGCTTAGAATCTATTAAAGATGATGAAGTAGTGAATTTGTTTTAGCTGCAATATCTTCCCGGTCTTATGTATACTATAAAGGCAACTAGATAGTTTGACATTTCTTTTTTATGCTACACTTCTCTGTGTGGTTTTTCATCAATGCCCATGAAGTTACCAGATCTGTTGGGGAGGAAGGAAGGTTAAGTACACACCAACGCCAGCACTAAGAGTGATTGCATCTGCATCCTAATAATATTTATTCATATTTATGATTAGCACTGTTTATCACTCCCGAGTGACATTTCAAAGGATGTTATGTAATTAATTCAATATTTAAACACATAAAAGAAGGAGATTCTGTTTCTTTTGTCCTGTGTAAGAACACATTCTGAATAGCTTTGTTGCCATTGTTACCACGTCTTATTTAGTATGAAACAAACAAACAACTTCTTTTGCTTTAAAAAAGGTACTGTACAGGAATATTACTTAATAGTCTCTGATATTGAATCAGTAAGATAATGTATTTATGTATTTTCCATTAGTAACCTTTTTTTTTTTTTTCAAATACGCACCTTGAGTACTGTGTTCAGTTCTGGGCCCCTCACCCCAAGAAGGATGTTGAGGCTCTGGAGCGTGTCCAGAGAAGAGCAATGAAGCTCGTGAAGGGGCTGGAGAACAAGTCTTATAAGGAGCAGCAGAGGGAACTGAGGTAGTTTAGCCTGGAGAAGAGGAGGCTGAGGGGAGATCTTATTGCTCTCTACAACTACCTGAAAGGAGGTTGTGGAGAGGAGGGAGCGGCCTCTTCTCCCAAGTGACAGGGGACAGGACAAGGGGGAATGGCCTCAAGCTCCATCAGGGGAAGTTCAGGCTGGACATCAGGAAAAAATTTTTCATGGAAAGGGTCTTCGGGCACTGGAATAGGCTGCCCAGGGAGGTGGTTGAGTCATCTTCCCTGGAGGTGTTTAAGGGACGGGTGGACGAGGTGTTGAGGGGCATGGTTTAGTGATTGTTAGGAATGGTTGGACTTGATGACCCAGTGGGTCCCTTCCAACCTAGTCATTCTATGATTCTATGATTCTATGATAGTCAGTCTACCATTTACAATCTCTTTTAACAATGCAGAAACTCTCAAAACTGTAATTTATGTGCCACACTTCCTGTCATCTTTGAGGTGGAAAATGTTAAGGACATGTTGCTTTTACCCCCACGAAAATAGGAACAAATTTTTAAATAATGTTTATTTTGCTCAATTGCATGTTTGTACTTTAAACTCTTGCTTAGAGAAATTGGGAATCAGATCTCTACTCAATAGTTATTTATTTTATTACCAAAGTACAATGTAATTACTACTTTTGGTGGATTAGGAAACAGAATGAAATTATTGCTTAAGCCTGACTGCAAGTGAAAAAAGCATTGGAGCCTTTCATTCCAGTCTGTTATTCCTTTAGTATAATAATTTTTATTATTTTCTACATGACAGTCTCTAAATGATGGAGAATTGGAGGAATTAGCCTCTCCTAATTTTTTTAAAGGAAGCAAATGAGCCTGAACTTCACTATTTATAGGAAGGTCTTAAATCCTGAGGGCTGTTGGAAGTTTTTTGAGGAAAACCCACCATCTTTAGAAATGTGAAGTTGAATGCAGAAAAACTACAGAGAGTTTAAAAATATTTTTTTTAAAGTTTTTTAAAAGATATTTAAAAAGAAAAGACATTTCACATTTCTCAGGATTCCTACAAAGAACTATCAAAACCAGAAACGTGGGCTGAAAATTTAATGAATCTGTTATAGGGACTACAAATCTGAATAAAATTCAGATGAATGTTTTGGAGCAGAGAATCTTCTTTCAGACTTCCAGGGAAGGTCCTGATAAATGATGTGTGAGTGTAATGGTGTAGTTTGTGTTATAAAAGTGTTATTTTTATGAGAAATCACAGAATAAAGTCCTGTTTTCTATAATACTTATTCTATTATAATTCTGGCTGTTGGAGATTTTGACTGAGATCAGTCTAGCTTGTATGTTTAAATAAAAGCTGCAATGACTTTCTTTGGGTCTAAAATTACACCATAAGGTGTTAAAAAGAGTAGGTGACCTTTACAATGTTTGTAAGTGATGCTTTCTTGTAAGTATTCAGGTCACAATATGATGAAATGATATAAACATCAGGACACATTTCTTTCCCTGTGATGGACCTCTTTCATCAAGTGAAACTATCAGTCACTTATTTGTATTTTGAGTACCAGCATGAAACTCACCTCTGATGTGCATGAAGCTGTGCTGTAATGAATGACTGAAAACTTTTTGCTTGAACACGAGAGATTCAGAAAAGTCTGTGTGGAAGTTGCTTTGGGAAGTAACTCTTACCAGGCATGCATCAGCTTTTTCTCTAATGCAATAAGTCCTACATTGCATGTACCAGGTAATGTTAACCACCTGCTGAACAATTTCTGAAAGCCAGTTAGTTTCCTGTTGACCTCTTTCCCCTTTTCCCCATTACTGCCTTGTAGACCCCTTGACTTTTGTAATAAATTTCCAAACTGTTTAAAATATTCTGACACTCTTCAGCCCATCTGTTCCTCGCTGATATTTGTCTGACCCACTCTTCACCATATTGTCAATGGTTAAACTAATGCCAAAAATGGCAAAAATGTATTACGGTGTTGTCCTACAAAGCTGTTTATCTTCCCCTTGTTTACCATTCTTTAAAGCAGAAAGCGAAATCCTTGCTCCAGATGCAGCTAAATCCATCACTGATCCTACTAATAATAGGAAAAAAAGTAATAAGGGTGATATTTAAGTAAACATAGATTGTTGAAGTGCTTTCGAAACCTCTTCTGGGTCTGTTCAGTAGAAGGGTTCAATTTTCCCAATGGCTGATATTGCAGTAGCCCAGAAGTGTAATACACAAATGATGTAAATAAATAATGAAATTTCAAAGGCGTATAAATACTATGAACTTCTGCTTTTGTGGAATAAGATTGCAGAAGGCACCACCAAAATCCCTTGAAACAACATGAATAGAGAATTATTCTAACTAGTCTTAGGTTTTATTAGGAAGGAGATACAAATACAGCATTTTGCTTTGGATCAGCTTTAGGTTAGCATTTCTGTCAGTTTAAGGCTAAATCAGACAAGATTCTGGTTTGGCTTTGGCTGAGCCAAAAATCTCCTGAGGTTTTTCCAGGAGATTTTGGCCATCTTGAATTAAAAAAAAAGAAAATGAAAGAGAGATCATTATTTACCTTAAGAAAATCTTAAATATCAGAATTCTTGGGGAATTAGATTTGAAATAAAAAGCATTTTAATGTGTAAATGAGGAAGATTGTTTACAAGTTTTTTTCTCCGTTGTGTTTCTAGGCAGCTCACAGGTTTCTGCCATTCAGAGTAGCAGAAAAAAATGTTGGATTTTTGGGCTTAAACAGTTTTGAGCTGCAGCGGGACTCTGACATTGCATTACGTTTTTGTTTGGTTTGGGGGTTTTGTGTGTATGTTTATCTCATGAAGACCGAACACAATTTTAAGTGTACAGGGTGAGAATGCTAGTTAAGGAGTGAGTATAGTTTAATTCTAAATATCAAAGTAACTACAACTTTTCACCACTCTTCCCTGATTTGCTGAACTGCTTCCTGGAAATCTCGCTGCTCTTAACTTCTTACTGAACTTAAGGAGAGTGAGTGGCTGTTTAATCATTCTGGTTTCCATTCTGAATTGTAATTTCCCCCCACTCCCTCATCTGGTGTGTTTCCACCAGTACCATTAAGAGTTTTTCCTTCACTCAGTTGTTCCAATCCAAATGTTTTCTTCCTATCCTACTCAAGTTTCAACTGTTCCCTAAGGTCAGCAACTGAAAATCAACTGCTAATTGTTATAGTTTTCACCATCAGAGAGGGACTAATCCCCCTTTAGCACCAGCTTTTGACCTACAAAATAATAGCAAGAGGTATTCCTCAGGCATATATCAGAAAGAAAGGAATGGGGGATCTGCCTGCCCAGATCTTTTACTCTAATCAGTCAACCAACACATTGTCGGAAGCAGAGGTAAAAATACTAGTGGGCATAGGAAAATAATAAATTAGAGAATAGTTACTTGATCTAATAATCACTTGGCCTGATGAGATTCATTGCAGTTTCAAAAAGCAGTGCTGAAAATATGAAGGGTGCTTCACAATGTCATTTTCTGGAAAAGACTTATTGGATGAAATCATTGTCAGGCACCTGACAGGCACTATGGACTTGTTGGGAGCTAACTAGTTTGAACTAATCCAGCTTTCCTCCAAAGCAGACTAATGGGCCTTTTGTATAGAGGAGAAACAATTAATACTGTACATTAACTGAGAGAAGCATTTTGACAACAGTTGTTAAATACACTTTCATAAGTAATAGATACCTGACAAAAGTAAAACCTCAGAGGAATATTTAGGTTAGCTGGAAGAAAACATTTTTCTAGCATAGATGAATATTAAACAGTAAAATATGCTCCTGTAATCTACAGACCAGTGTTGTTCTATCCAGGAACATGAGTCATCATCACTGGACTTCTTAGGAACGTCCCAATGGTTACTTGCGACGAGTGCAATAAATGTATTTGGTCTTGATAGCAGTGGTTGGAAGATTTCATTAAAGTCCCTTCACTTTTGTCTCTGTCATTCTTCTGAATGTTTGACATAATCTAGCCTACACACACATTTGTAGATATTTAATTGGGATCTTCTTTGTCTGGAGTCCGATTTTTTCCCCCCACCTCCCTCAACCAGCCAGTGGTACTACTGAGCCGCATGTAACTTGATAGTGTTAATAAATATGGTCGGCTCTCCCTCTAGTGGCATCATTTGGTTGGGATTTATCTAGTGGAAAGTTTTTCTTTGGCCAGAGAAGCCTCATACCCACAGACACAGGTAACCTGGGGACAAATGTGCTGTTATCTCGTATGAGGTTTAACATTCCCCATAAAAATTCTCATTTTCACGGTATAAGGCTGCTGTGATCACATTTAAAGATTCATCTGTAACTTCAGGTGGAAGGAGGCAGTACAAAGTGGGCTGCTTTATGGTGCTTGTTTCCTAAATTCATGTTTGCGTTAGCCCTGGCAGCAATGGATTGCATCTGACATTTTTCACTCCAGTCTTTTAAAATTTAAAAAAGCAGTACATCTAAAGTTTCAATAAATTTCTAAGCAGTAGGCACAGTTTCTACAAGGGAGACAGACCTTTTCTTGAAAGTCAAACTATGGAAAAGGTAGTGTTAGTTGGAAAGAGGAAATTGCAAATGGTATCTGGACCCTTAAAGTTAGTTTACAAGTTGATATTAGAGGATAAAAAGGATTGGCAAACTACTCAGTTCAGCTTTGCAGCCACACTTGAGGTGGCGACCCCAGGTGCTTTGCCAACTGCTTGTATCCTCCTGGCATTTCAAACTTGGAGGAAGGCAGTGTACCTGTTACTCAGGGCAAGGGGACCCTGATGTCACATGGAGTTAGACTAACACACATACAAACTTCTCTTCTTCTCATTTTGTTATTCTTGAGAGAGAGAGGAGGTATCTGATTAATTTTTGGGAGATTTTATATCTTGTTCTTCATCTTTCTTACCTGTGCTGTTCCCTGGGTTGTAAGAGCAAGAAGTTTCATAGGTTGGCTGTTTATTTTCTTAGTAAAAGTGTAGTGTTATACTTTTAAACTTGTACATTATTGTACACTAAAGAAATTGTACCTAATACAGGGTTGTTGATCTGGAGGAGTATGTTAGACAAGGCACTTGTCTTTATTGGCTTGTGGTACTGATTCAGCATTTGTCTTGCTGTGATTTACTTTGTGCTCTTGTTCAGACAGATTCACAGAGATTTGAAGAGGATAAAAAAAACAAACAAGAAAGAACCAAATTATTTTTACACATTTTTTCTTGTAAAAAGTTGTAGTGAAATTCCTCTGTGGGAACACTGTACCCTCATGGAGCAATGTGCAGTTTAAATATTGTTCTGCTACCAAGTTATTTTTATGTGGAAATATAGATGTTTCCTGAAAATGTATTTGTTGTATTGTTTCACCGTTTTCTCTGAACAGCAATACTCCTCTATTCTCAAATAAATTTTGGGTTTTTTTTTTTCTTTCTCTTTGTTTGGCAACAGCAAGTAAACTTAACCTTGGAAAGAAAAAAAAACCCTTAAGATGGAAGAGGAATATTTTACAAACTGAATGACTGTGTAGGTCAGATACTATATCAAGGTTTTACTAAGCTTCATAAAAAAGTTGAGGATTTGACATTTTTACTCTCTCTGAGGCACTACTTCTGTGCAAAGGTTTCAAGAAGAATATTTTTTCTTCTATATTAAAGTTTTATGCTTTTATGTTGATTATGATACATATAATTTATATGTGAAAAATATTACACTTTCATGTAGAGGGTCAAAGCTTTTAAATATGAACATATCTGAGTTAAATATGTAAATATCTGAGGTAAGTATAGCGTAATATTTGTCTTTTAGACAGTGAACCACATAAAAACTTAATCTAAATGTTCAAAGTATTTTTTAATCTATAACTGATGTTCAGCCTTTTGATTGAATTATTTACTTCAACTTACCCTATTATTATTAATGATATTATTAATGGTAAATCATTCTAGGAGCTAAAGCTGGTCACCTCTTCATCATAAGCCAGAGTTCTCAGACCAATTACTGGCTCCTAAGTCCTTAGGAACTTAGAAATTGAACTCTCTTATAAGGTCATGACAGAAACAGAAATCGAGTTTTCTGACTGAGGTACCCAGTAGATTTGTTTTATGTTTCTGCAAGTACAAGTTTTTCTTTCAGACTTCAGCTCCTGGGCTGAGCTTTAACAGAGTTGGAGTAATGTTGTGTATAAAAATTTGTTTACATTACGTTCAAAAACTAATATTAAATGAAAATGTAACAGCCCATACATTGTTTGATAGTCCACTTTTGTCATACATTATCATTAAAAATCCTAACATAGTAAATAATGATCAGAAGATGATATAAATATATCTATTTTCTAGAAATTTTCTTTCCTATTGGAAGCTTATTGCAAATGTAATAGTGCAAATGAGCGCTGAATGAAAGAAGGTATAAAATGTTACTTCCTTGTGACTGATTATATTAGTCATGCAGCCTATAAATTACTGATGATTAATGTGCACCTGTTCTGAATAAAATAGAACAGCATTTTATCAACACTTGCTAAATCTTCCATTAGAAATGTGGAAACATCCTCCTTCGTTCTCTGGATGTACTTTTAACACCCTTTAAGTATTTCAGTGTTAAAGCGTTCCCAACTGCTCTAAGACAATACAGTATCTTTCACTAATTACACAGAAATATGCTTAATGAATGAGGATGAAATAACACTGTCTGTATTGTGTCAACACAATAAATCTGTATCAGAGCAAATGGCAGTTTGGTATGTGTTCCTTTGTAATTTGTTTGCATTATGAATTCATCACTGGGGTTTACATGGAAGGCAAACTTTAGACCTATTGCATATGGGCAAAACGTCAGGACTGCGTGTAGGCTTTCAATTAGTGAATTCAGCAATGGAAAATACCTTAATTCATAAGTGAGCGAAAAACATCATAGAATTGTAGAATCATAGAGTGGTTTGGGTTGGAAGGGACCTTAAAGATAATCTAGTCCCAAGCCCTCTGATGGGCAGGAACACCTCCCACTAGATCAGGCTGCCCAAGGCCCCATCCAACCTGGCCTTGAGCACTTCTAGGGAGAGGGCATCCATAACTTCCCTGGGCAATCTGTTCTAGTGCCTCATTGTGAAGAATTTCTTCCTAATGTCTGACCTGATTCTCTCTCCTTCCAATTTAAAGCTATTACCTGTCATCCTATCACTACATGCCCTTGTGAAAAGTACCTCCCCAACTTTCTTGCAGACCCCCTTCAAGTACTGGAAGCTTGCTATAAGGTTTCCCCGGAGCTTTCTCTTCTCCAGGCTGAACAACCCCAACTCTCTCAGCCTGTCATTATAGCGGAAGTATTCCAGCCCTCTGATCATCTTTGTAGCCCTCCTTTGGACTTGTTGCAACAGTTGCACATCCTTCTTATGTTGTGGATTCCAGAACTGGACACAATAGTACAGGTGGGATCTAATAAGAGTCCTTGGATGAAAGACATGCTTTGTTTTCCAACTTGAAAAGTAGTGATCTGGCCAAGTCAGATTAAAGTCTAAATACATATACAAGCACCTGTCTGCAACAAGTAAAAGAGACAACATGTTTACTAACATCTGTAACTTTGCAAGATGATGCAGGCCCCAGGTGGATAAACAGAGGAAAATCTATGTTTAATTTGCTTGTACTATGTAAAGCGTCTTCTTTTTCTCTTTACATCTCAGTTCAGTAATATTCGGGATCTCAGTCTCTGCACTTGTCTGTTCTCTCCTTTGTTGCCTTTCTCCATGTATGTTAAATATACACATGACAAATCCAGGAACCTTATAGCCTGAAGTTCATTATCCTTTTCTGGTTAGATAAATGTAACATCAAGTTAGGAAGAAATTGTTATTTGCAACCATCTAAAACCATACTCTTTATCAGTGTATTCCATGGTGGTTTACAACCTTGTGGTTCTCTATTTTAGCATGCAAAATAGTAATAGCTAACAAAAGAGCTTTCACTAAAGACTTTCCATATCTTTTTCATATACACTTGGACATTTATAAACATATGTGGAAGTTGTAGGGGAATATAATATCTGCCTATTCTATCCATCAAGAGAATGACTCTGGGTTGAAAACCGGTTGGAAACTGGTTGGATGGCTGGGCCCAGAGAGTGATGGTCAATGGAGTTAACTCCAGCTGGAGGCCAGTCACAAGTGGGATTCCCCAGGGCTCGGTACTGGGTCCAGCCCTGTTCAATGTCTTTATCAATGACCTGAATGAAGGCATTGAGTGCACCCTTAGCAAGTTTGCGGATGACACTAAGCTGGGAGGAAGTGTGGATCTCCTGGAGGGTAGGGAGGCTCTGCAAAGGGATCTGAACAGGCTGCACCGCTGGGCTGAGACCAATGGTATGATGTTCAACAAGGCCAAATGCCGGGCCCTGCACTTGGGGCACAACAACCCTATGCAGTGCTACATGCTAGGAGAAGTCTGGCTAGAAAGTTGCCTGGACAAGAAGGATGTGGGGATGTTGGTTGACAGCCGACTGAACATGAGCCAGCAGTGTGCCCAGGTGGCCAAGAAGGCCAATGGCATCTTGGCTTGTATCAGAAACAGCGTGACCAGCAGGTCCAGGGAGGTCATTCTCTCTCTGTACTCAGCACTGGTGAGACCACACCTCAAATACTCTGTTCAGTTCTGGGCCCCTCACCACAAGAAGGATGTTGAGGCTCTGGAGTGTGTCCAGAGAAGAGCAATGAAGCTGGTGAGGGGGCTGGAGAACAAGACTTATGAGGAGCAGCTGAGAGAGCTGGGGTTGTTTAGCCTGGAGAAAAGGAGGCTGAGGGGAGACCTTATTGCTCTCTACAACTACCTGAAAGGAGGTTGTGGAGAGAAGGGAGCTGGCCTCTTCTCCCAAGTGACAGGGGACAGGACAAGGGGGAATGGCCTCAAGCTCCACCAGGTGAGGTTCAGGCTTGACATCAGGAAAAGAATTTTCACGGAAAGTGTCATTGGGCACTGGAACAGGCTGTCCAGGGAGGGGGTTGAGTCACCTTCCCTGGAGGTGTTTAAGGGACGGGTGGATGAGGTGCTGAGGGGCATGGTTTAGGGATTGTTAGGAATGGTTGGACTCGATTATCCAGTAGGTCCTTTCCAACCTAGTCATTCTATGATTCTGTGATACTATGACACAAGAAAAATGGACCGACATCAGTGTAACATAAAATGAATGTTTTCCACTAATAAGACTAGAGATCTCATGTTTCATAATAGAGCTTCATTCTCACTGAGTTTACAGATGCTATGAAAAAAGTCCACAGTCGACAGTTGTAAGATGTTTGATGACTATTGGTTGTGGCTCTTAAATGGCAGCTGGATATGCAAAACCCATGAGAAGGTGAGCTCTCAGGTTTTGCATACAGGCAAAAGTAAAAACATTTTCATGAAAAGGAACACTGTCTATTTAAAGAGAAACAAACTGTAGAAGGAAGAAAAAGTGACATAAAAGAGACATTAAATCTTCCCATTACACTTTCTGTGAGGTATGAGTTCAACCGTAAAACATTGCTAATTCTTGAGTTACTACTCTTAGGGCTATAAGTGTAACTGTAAAGAATACAACTGAGAGTTTTTAGATAAACTAAAAAGAATAACTACATGCCACTTCAAGGCAAACCATCCAACTGGACAAATGCAAAAGGAGTTTCCTTAGAAAAAAGTAAAAAAATGGGGCTGTGAAACTTATGTTATGCGTTCTTTCTGTGTCTCTCCTCATGAGAATCCTGATGAAGAACTTTGTTGTTGAGGTGTATTTTGAGTGATCCTGAGAAGAAAATAATCTAGATAATTGAAACATTGTTTTCTGTTACAAATTCAGAGCAGAAAAAAGGTAAAGATGAACTTTTACCATCAGCTCAAGTAGTAGGCTAAACTCTAGTACTTCATCATATAACTTACTGGTCCACGTCATGTGAAATGCTGAAAATCAAAGGTAAGAACATAAGGGAAGGAACATTTTATAATTCTTAATATGTTTTATTTCATTTTCATTTAAAAAGTAGGGAAGTGAAACACTTTCTCACATATGCCATTGCTTTAACATTAGTTACAAATAGTGCTTAAGCACAAAAAAACCCCAAAAAACCTTCATGACTAATTTTACATAACTGTTATAATCCAATTTAAAATCTTCATCTATATGCTTGCATCTACAAATCGATATTGGATTTTCTCTTTAGAGATAATTAAAATTGAGCTCTGTTCTTGCACCTTCCTTCCACCCAAACTACTTCTGACATTGATGGAAATACTTCTACGTTGATTGAAAGGGATGAACATGAAAGGCAGCCTGCATAGAACAGATTTGATCTATCAAGGTTATACCTACTCTCCTCACTTAGATATTTTGTATGAAGATATTTCCTGTGTTGTAATACATAGTTTCCAAAAACAGCACATTGCACTAATTTCCTAATCAGGGAAAAATGAATTAGCAGAGTCTGTTGAAGTTCTGCTAGCAGTTCATGGAAATGTTGATGACTGTTCATCAAGGCTGCTTATGTTTAATATTTTAGTTTCTCCTTTCTTATTATTGCTAATGGTCTTCATATGAAGAATGTGTTCATTGTGCTTTCTGTGGTGCTTGTGTTCCCTGCAATATTTTGATTTATTACTGTGAAAGCAGTTTGGTTACACACACACACAATTATGATTGCGAAAAGAAATAACGAATCTCACTAAGAAAATTAAAGTTCAACCAATACACCAACAAAACCCTTTCCATCTGGCATGTCTAAAACTTTGCTTAAATGGAAAAACCCAAACAAGTTAAATCACTTAAGGCTACAGTGGCTAACATTTTGGTATATCTCAAAAGCAAGAAATTATCAAAGTAAACCAGATTGTAATATATACCTTTCTTAGGTGTTATTTTAAATTCTATGCTGACTGATTTAACATTTGATCCAGTTATTTCTCACCATGTTCAAGATCATGCACTTGTTCTCTAGTTCCACAGCTTTGACTGGAAGGAGCTGGGGAAGCACACTGATAGTTAAAGCAAGAAACCAAGACAACCTAGACAGAATTAATGGACTGAATATGAATGGTCCAGTATTTGGCAGTTTGTGGGGTTTGAGTTCATGACGTTTGACATTCAAAGAGATTGGACCACAAGTCAGGATATTAAAAAGTAGTACATTTTGATCTATCTTCTGTGTGTCCATTACTTGCAGTAAATAAACGCATGTATGCAACTGGAACACAACATCTGCACATCTTTGTGAACGGAGATTTTGTCTTGCTGTGGTGTGCTCTTCTTAGAGAACCCATCCATACAAAGCCATAAGGAGAGAGTACCCGTCTTCAAAGCCACAAGGAGAGAGTACCTGTCTTCAAAGCCACACAGAAGTGACAAACATGGTCTGTATGGTGGCTGCTGGAAATAAGAGGGACAGTAATCTTACAGAAGATCCAGCAGACACGCATGAAACAAGCAGCTTGGAAAAGATTTTAACACCAACTGAAATACTTGAAAACTTTTATACTCTAGTATTGTCCTAAAACTCAGGTTATTCATCCTTTTTCCTATGTGTGCTGACATGACAGCTTTGAGAATGAAAAAGAGGTTTATTAAATCAAAGTCAAAATTTTATGGAACTCCTGCACTTGGCTTGAAATGGAGAGTGAATCTGTATATTTTTATGATATTCTTACAAGGATGATGCACATCAATGGTATACATAGAGCAAAAAGACAATAGCTGGAAGAAAGAAGATCTGTGTTTACTTTTGAATACCAAGTTTTGCAAAATAAATACATTACACACATATAAGATTTTTTCATCTTGACATTCTGTTGCAGTGTTGCAGTATTCAGATACTGTAAATAGCTTTTTTTCATCTCTGGTGTATAAACAGCTTCTGGGACAAAGCAGGCAGCTATCCTCTGGATGAATTACCCATTAAAGGGTATAATGTAGGCATTACCAGGGAGTTATAGAGTATTGGAATAGAAATGAAACACTGGGAAGGAAAAACCTGCAGAACTGCCATGTTTAGCTATAACTCACTCTTCTTTTTTACTATCTGAAAGGATGCATACTTTTAAAAGGGTATCTATGTTGTGACTATGAGGATTCCTGTGTGATGAAATATTCTAGGATGATGTGCTCTCAACTAACCTGCTGATGCTATTTTTTTTTTAAAGATGATTTAACAAGATTAATGTCAGTTATCATGAGAAATATGTAATTTTTAAAAATGAGTATGTTTCTTAAGTTTCATGGCTAGGATATTCCCATGGAGGAGACACACAGGGTTAGGACATTTTGCATATTTGTTATTATCTTCTCAATGAAATAGTTTCCTAATTAATTTTGTAACTAACAATTTTACATTTTCTACATTTCTTTTGGATTACTGATCAATATCTAGTACTTAGTTTCTGTCTAACTCTAGTACAAAAGGAACTTTGTTCACCTGGAGCCTGTTCTCATTAACAAATACATTTTTTCTAACGATGTTATCCATTAAGCATCTTAAGAAATCTTTCAGGAAATATTTGTGAGATTGTTGCAGTATACTATATCATGAAAGTTTAACCTTAAGCAGTATGCAATCTTGATATGTAGTATTTTTAAGAACAGATAAAATTCATGATAGGTCTATATTTGATTCTTCTGTTTTACTTCAAGCTTCTTCTGATCACAGTCATCCTTGAACTGAAATTAATAATTTGTATGTAAGTGTAGAACAAATTAAAATCTTGTTCACAAAACCACAGTATGACGGACTTGTCAAAGTTTGTCTATATTTCGTTTGTCTATAAATCGGGAACCTCAGATCACTTGCTTATTAAACTAATGTAAGGAATTCTATGTATTTCACTAAGGTATTTCACTAAGTGAAACAATTCAGAATTACAGGCCAGAGAGAGAAGAATTTATGTCTTAGAGAAGAAAATTGGCATCTCCACAATGTCTTCTTTAAACAACTCAGATAAAGTGCCATACATTAACAAAAGAACAATCGAGAAAGGCTAAGAGTTCCACTGACTCACCAGGCATGAAAAAATCTTTCGGCAAAAAAGTGGCATAGAAGTGTGCTTTCTTTACTGTGTGAAATCTGTTTTGTCTTGAAAAAGTCACCTTCTTTCACAGTGCAATTGGACAGTGTAGTAGGAGGCCTATCCTTTTGTTGTTTGATACTATCTGAAACTGTATCTCTAAATAAAATAAGATTATGTAGATGTAAAAGAGAAGACATAGCCAATCATACATTTAATGTCCTCATTTTCTGACAACTTTATGGCCTCTCAGGGGCACAGCTGGTGGCATTGGCTGTTTGTCCCCTTTTTTGACTGCAAACCTGAGATAATAGCCTATTTTAATTCAGTGATAGAACCACCAGCCATTGAGGAGGGACAGTGGAGGTCATACTTGAGAAGATTAACTCAAAATGCATACTTTGAAAAGAAGGAGGTGTACAAATACTTCTCCCAACTACAAGTGTGAGTAAGTCTGGCAACTCAGCAAGTCTGCTGCAGTGATGTTGCCAGATAGGAAAGCAAAAGGATAAATCCTTCCTTCCTCCTTGTAAAGCATGAATAATTAGAGATTGAGGATAGGGATGTGTGTTAATTTAAGCCATAAGAAATAGAATATTTTATCTCCTCTAGTAAATTTTATATTTAATTTAATAATTTTAATGGACTAAATTGAATTTTTAATGTTTAATTAATTTATCTAATTAGTGTTTTTGAGGGTTAGGTAAATTAAACTGAAGATTAAGAAAATCTTGTCATTCATTTGACCTTTCCATTACTCCATTTCCATACAGTATTGCTAATACAACCCCCAAAAGAAATAATTTGCCTGTAAGAGAGGGAAGAACTTATATACAATTAATTCTACCAAGATGTTCTGTGATGTTTCAGTTAGAAAACATAATAATCCAGATTTCATTCAAACTATGACTCCAGCTGTGTAATTCCAGATTGTCATTTTGAAACTGATGGAGATAGAACTATGACTCGATGTCCAAGTCTATTCAATTATCAGTGGTTCTATTTTCTGGGCCGTGTAGGATAGTTTCCTTTCAGCAAAAAGGGTATTTATACCAACGTATTTTTGTAACTTTCTTTTCCCCTCAAGGTAATGACATGACAGTCGCTGGTTCTGATCTCCGACAGGGCAAAATCTGAAAGGCTTCTAATAGCTGTGGAGGATATTGTACTCTTTGTCCTGTGATCCTAGCGTTCCTTGAGTATGCTGATGTGGTTTGCTATAACTGTTTTTAAAAGAGACTGGAAAGAATGATCACATTTCATTCCTTGCTTATAAAAACTTACTACTACTTTGAGTATTTTTGAGAATCAGTTCTGGAGTAGCTGTAACAGGCTGGAGAATCCGATTCACAATTTTGAAGGTTGTTTTTTTTTTTTGCACAACTTAGCACAGGTAGTGAGGGTAAGAATCTAATGTGCTACTGACAAAGAGCCACTTCCTCCATTTCACTTCCTTCTCTCTCCAGCTCCCAGAAAATATTAGACGTTTCAGAAGCTGTCAGTTGCTTTCACAGAAATGCTGTAGTTCACCGCAACAAAAATTCTGCAGGAACATGGGAGGAGAACAGAAAAAATAAAGCAGGCAGGCCAGTGTGTTAAGCTCACAATTTTAAAATATGGGCTTTTCCTAATCAAATTTAGGAATAATTTTAATGAAAATTTTATGTGTGGGTTTTTTTATGTTGAACAACAAATGCATTTTTATATTCAAAGCTTACTATTTGAAGCTTTTATTCATCTTCCCATGTGCATGCACTTCAGTTGTGTACCATTATTAGTAAACATCTGTTGGGTCTTACCTTAAAAAAACCATCAGTATGACTATAGGCTGCCTACTTTTTTTTAAAAAAAAAAGTTCTGTTCAATTCCAATTTACGATGTGTACTTTTTATAAGCAAACACCTGGGGTTTAAATGTTAATCTCCATTATATTGGTACTTCTTGCTTTCTCCCATGTCCTTTCTAAAAGCAAATTCTGCAGCTGATCTAAATTTATTCTTGTTTCCTCATTTTTATCTTTCAATACTGCTTGAGCATGTTTTTACTTTGCTGCAATACTTGTTCCTCTTCTTGTTTTTCACTCTTCCATTGAATCACTTATGATTGTTTAGTTTCTTCTGTTCATCTATTTCTGCACCTGTTATCAATGCTACTTTCAAGTCTTCCTTAAGGAATTTCTGTTTAATAAAGATTTTCATTTAAAGTTCCACAGTCTCTTTTTCAGTGAATTCTAACACTATGATTCTGTGTTTATTACTATACTGTGCTCATTACTCAGTGAAGCCAATTATTCTTGTTCCTATTTATGGCTTCAGGACAGTCACTATTGCATGTGACACAGAGTAATCACAGTGATATATATCAATACTAATACCCGCAGTACAGATCTGCAGAAAGCTGGGAATTTTAGGTGATGAAGGTTAGAAGAGATGTTATCAGACTAGTTTCTTGCTCCCAATAACGTGTATTACAGCTTATTCTGTCAGTCATTCCCAGTAGCATTACTCAGAATGTTGTTTTTCCCCTACAGTTATTTCCACTGAGTGTTATGTCAGTTATTGTTTTGTCATAGCCAGCACTACTCTAGGACTTTAATCATGCTGCACAACAGAAACTTTCGACAAGCTTTGTGGAAGCAAATGTTGAGTACATAACACCTGTCGATGCAAAATTCTTCATGCAAATGTTCTGGAAAGCAGATGGAGGCTTTGGCTGTTGTATGAAGGAGTATTTCCTAATTCCTGATTACCACCGATTTTAGCATATTTCAGGTCTGTTTTCCAAACTTTCAAAGTACATGGCTCGTGGAAAATTTATTATATACTGGCCCATTCTGGTCCTGGTGCCCAGACTTCCAGAATGTTCCTCTCATTATCTTATAATATTTCATCTCCCATTTAGAGTCTCAGTGCTGAAGACTGGGAAGTTAGTTTGACCAATTTTCTCCTCCCAGCTGCCTCAGAGAGTGTTTCTCCATTGTTGATGGAGAAATTTGACAGAAATCCTTAGACTAGTTAGCTGCCCATGTTTTAACTAGCTCCCCATTACTGTAGGCATTAAATACCTTTTAATACTTTCCTGTCTGGGAGGAAATTGGAAGAGTGTAGGTTAAAAGCCTTTCTAGCTTTTGCTATTTTTCAGTAGCTGAAATGTTTGTTACATTTAGAGTGAAGTGTGGTACGATGGTACATGTTTCTGCTATATTGTGCTTGTGGAATGGTCTGGTTTTGTCAAGAATGATGTGAAAATGGAAGTAAATGGAGCCAAATCCAGTGTGGAGGCTGGTCACAAGTAGTGTCCCCCAGGGCTCAGTGATGGGTCCAGTTCTGTTCAATATCTTTATCAATGACCTGGATGAAGACGATGACACTAAGCTGGGAGGAAGCATCAAACTGCTTGAAGGTAGGGAGGCTCTGCAAAGGGATCTGAAGAGACTGGATCCATGGGCTGAGGCCAATGAGATGAGGTTTAACAAGGCCAAGTGCTGAATCCTGTAGCTCTACAGGCTCAGGGAAGAGTGGCTAGAAAGCAGCCTGCAGAGAAGGACCTGGGGGTGTTGATTGACAGCCGACTGAACATGAGCCAGCAGTGTGCCCAGGTGGCCAAGAAGGCCAATGGCATCTGGGCTTGTATCAGAAACAGCGTGACCAGCAGGTCCAGGGAGGTTATTCTCTCTCTGTACTCTGCACTGGTGAGCCTGCACCTCAAATACTGTATTCAGTTTTGGGCTCCTCACTAGAAGAAAGGCATGGAGGTCCTGGAGTGTGTCCGGAGAAGAGCAATGAAGCTGGTGAGCTGGCCAGAGAACAAATCTTCTGAGGAGCGGCTGAGGGAATTGGGGTTGTTTAGCCTAGAGAAGAGGAGGCTGAGGGGAGACCTTACCACTGTCTACAACTACCTGAAAGGATGCTGTGGAGAGGTGGGTGATGGTTTCTTTGCACAAGTGGTAGGTGATAGGACAAGAGAGAATGGCCTCAAGCTGTGCCAGGGGAGGTTCAGATTGGTCATTAGGAGAAACTTCACTGAAAGGTTTATCAAGCACTGGAACAGGCTGCCCAGGCAGGTGTTTGAGTCACCACTGAAGGTATTTAAAAGGTGAGCAGATGTTTTTCTTAGAGATGTGATTTAGTAGTGGACAGGTACAGCTGGACTTGATGATCTCAAAGGTCTTTTCAAACCTAGGAATTCTATGATTCTATGAGTCTATGATTCTATGAAAAGCGTCTAACCTGACCCTTAATTTGTAATATCTTTTGTGTTACAGATAAACAAACACATAGATGTTTGCCTGAGATAAGCACCAGACTTCAAGTTGCTGGCAGTCTGGAGCTTTTATGGAAACAGGGGCTGTTATAAGATGATTCTTCCCTCATTTGTAGTGTTTACTTCACATGTCATTAAAAAATATGCACAGAAGACTTGATGGTGGGTGTGTTTGGTCCCACAGGTTCACCTAAGCATTTGGTTTTAAGATTAAAGATTACTTCCCATATTTTATCTGTAAAGAAAGACAAAGGAAAGTCTTGGAGAGTGAGAAACTTGGAGGGGGTGAAAAATCTTCTAAATTTGCTATATTTCTTTGAAGTTTGTTCCACTATTCCCCTCACTAAAAAACTAATAACTTATTGGTTACTGTTTCTCTATTTATGTGTAAAATATATTCAGCAAATATGACTAATTAAACATTTAACATAACTAGAATGCTGGAGCAAGGAGGAATTAAGACAGAATTTCAGACACTACTCTTCAAATTCTGCTTCTCCTTAACTTACAGGAAAACAAGTCTTATAATATTAATTATTCTATTATTCTATTAATTATTATAATAATAATTATGATAATTTACATGGTTTTTTATGAGCAGAGTGCCTAAGATACATGAAATCAAACTCCTTAAACCTGTTCCTGTGCACTTTTCAACAAAAAAGTCAAGATTTCTGGAAAGGGAAACTTTTCACATGGAGCCTATTCCAGCATTGTTGATGGAGAAATTCCTACTTATGTAGATTTTATGTCAGACTATAACAGATAACTAACTCTAAATAGTTCTGAGCATTGTAGATATTGTAGTTTGGTTTTTTTTTTTACTAAATTGTTAAATATAATGCTTTGTTAGGCTGACTGCTTTTAGCCATGGCTTAATAAGAAAATCTGATAGAGGCAATTCTACTTAGTCATACATGAATAAGGATGTATGAATGTATATATATTTTCCCCTCTATTTATGTTACTGTATACTCATATGATGTGCTGTGTTGATGTTCAAATTCTGATATAGACTAATTTGGATATAAGAAAAGTTCCCCAAAACTTACATAAAACGTTACAGTATATGTGTGAGAATGGAATTTTGTGCTAATTGGTGTGGAAAGACATGGACACTGAAACCAGCCAGGTGAAGTTGAACCATAGTTCTACAACTACAAATTTTTTTTTAAAAAAAGCACTCAACATATGCATAATAACACTTGAAATTCACAGTTCTTTAATCTTTTTCAGCCCCATATTTACATAAAGAGTATAGAATAACTAAGATGGGCTTGACAAGAAAAAGACAGTGGGAGAAAATTCTGAAGAACATAAAAACAAAGGGATTTTTTGAGGGAACATTTATATCTTCCATAAACCAATTATAAAATCAAGTATTAACAACTATTAAAATGATAATTTCTAAAACATATTCAATATTGAATCCAAGACATTTGCATTTGACTTTCATATTTCAAAGTCCACTTTTAAGGCAGGATATTAGCCCAAAAAGATGTCATGGAATTTTTCTTCTATCTTACCTAGAATATTTCATGAAAATCATATAATTATAGAATGATTTTTATTGGAAAAGACCTTTAATATGATAGAACTCAATGAAAAATACATTTTTAATTAAGTAATATAAATTTAGTGGTCTTGCTTCTACCTTCCTAAGATATAATACCCAAAAGACTGCAGTTATTTGGGAGAAAATTCTTAGATACTTAGTGTACAGAATTCATGTATGTAAGTACGGCAGGACTGGTGAACTAGAAGTAAACAACAAAGATCACAAAGAGGAAGTAAATGCAAAGTAACCTGCATGCAGTAAGTAAATCTGTATACGCTGGAGTGGAAGTTTTTGAATATGAGTACATGAGAAAAGGAGAAGCTGTTGCTGAGGGTAAAGTTGGTCACATGAGTTCAAAGTTTGTGGAAACTTTTGTGTGTGTGTGTGTGTGCGCTTCTGTGTAAGGGTCAGGTTTTAAGATCAGAGATCTTCAAAAGTTTGTCACTGTAAACTTCCCTTCTGCATAATATCACCGTGCCTTTGGAGCTGTTTTTCTAACTTCTAACAAGTAAGACATTTTTCTTTTTAAAGGAAAATCGATTTAGTGCGATATAGTGTTATTATAGGTGTTTAAAGGAAGAAGGTGAGATCCAGGCAAAAATGTTAAAGAAAGAAGTGTAAAAGTTAATGTGGAACAGAGCAACCTGGTGATTTTATAATTACATGACAGAAACTTTAACACAGTCTTTGGGTTTTGTAGGCGATTGTAGCTAAAAGATTTTACATAGATCCAGGTAGAAAATTTTATGCATTCAGAATGAATGAGATCTGATTTTTTCTTAGGTGATAAGACGTGAATATATAACATATGGATCTGGAGCGGTAACATCCCCCTTGGATATCAGCGAAGGAAAGCTGTACTTATTTTATTAATAATTATTATATTTGATAGATGACAGCAGAAATCATTCTCTTGGAACTAAAGCGGTGGTTTGAGTGGTGTGTGCAAACTGTTTTTACTGAATTGAAATACAAAAGTAGAATTTTAAAAAGTGAAACAAATGGACTTTGTTTTGTGAAGCTGGTTTTGTCAATATACTGCAGTCCCACATAAAAAATCTGTCAATATATGAGGATGGTGAGTGGTCCTCCAGTCTCTGTATCTTTCAATTTGTTTGAGAAGTGAAAAAGACTTTTCTTTTTCTTCAGAAAAATGTCCAGAATATTTCTCAGAGTAAATTATCACATTGTGAAATCCTTCATAATAAAGAGTATTCACAGATTGTGCTCCCCTAGACTTTGATCAGCTTTCGGTGGAATTATCAACAATTTTTTTATTTTAAAATACATGATAACAGAAGAATGATTGGAGCTGTTGAGGAGGTTCATTCATATTATTACACATACATACCTCAAAGATGGTGAATTTTCTTAGGAATGACTACATGATTGTCTTAAAAATAAAACTTTCAAATTCTTCTACAAGAATGTGTCCAAAACATTTGTAATTTCAAGACTTATTGGAGACATCTCTACTGGCAATTCTTGGATGAAGTAACTGTGAAGATGATAAAGAAGCAGGCATAGTTTATAATACTTTTTTCCAATTTTGTGTAGTTCAGTTGCACAAGACTTCAAGTCCAGATGAACTGAATTCAGAGATATGTAGTCTGAGTTTTGCATGGAAGCAATATTTTGCAAAAGAAAAAAGCCCTCTTTTTAAAAAAAAAAATCAATTCTGAGTTATTGATTTTCCTCTCTGCACTATAAACAGAGATAAAAATATGTTCACTACTTTGGCAAGGACAGTTTTACAGATTTTACATCATCATAAAAAAATTCTAGCTGAAATACTGTTAAATACATGTTCAGTATGTTTCCTTCTCTGTTGTGCCAGATGTTTTAATAGAAATAAGTTAAGTGCAAGTTTTCAATCTATGTTAGTAGTGCCTAGAAAGGCAATACCAGGTAGTAAGAGACTAAGAAGAAACTGCCAGTCCTATGAAAGTGGAAGCACTACAATGCTCTGTCACCTGCACATATTTGCCTTGGAAAATCTTCCTCATCATACTGTGCAGAACATAAAAAATGTTAATTTTATCTGCAGATTAACAATCCTTTAAGTCCCTTGAAATGGAACAGTGGATACTGCTTTATGACTTGTAAAATAATGATAATAATGATTCTAATGTGAAACATGCCTTTCTTCCCCCTGCAGCTAGATCTATGACATATTCTTTATCACTTTACCTTAGTAGAGAATAAAATGGAAAAGTGGCCGCAATAAAAGCGTCTTCCTTAAAAGTTCTGATTGTGTTAGAGAAATGAGGATGTTACCATCTTTGTAATTATAATCTTTGACAAAATTTTCAACTCTGTTCTGATCTGTCTCGTGACATGACCCTACTTGCAAACCAATCATTTATGTGCAGTCTTCTCTCTGCTTCACGTCTTGTTATTGCTAATGCTTTCTCAATGACCATGTAAACAAAATGTTAAAGGGCAGAAAATATGCTAAATACGAGCAGACTTACTAATATCAGAGTTCAAAATCAACACCCTTAGAATGTTTAGCTTCTCTAAATAATCATAAAACAACAAAATTAGCAGAAATAACACACGTCTCATTCCATCCCATTTGCAGAGCTATTAACAACAACTTTCCTGAAGATGCTCTCCTTCTGAACTCCCACTCCGGTGAGAGTACTGTCCTCTTCTGTCTGTTAAGGTGGATATAAGTCAGCTGGAATCAGTGTCTTCCTACAAGATTTCACCACCACATTATAAGATATAGAGTTTTGGGACAGTAGCCTGCCATGTTATGAGTGAATCCACCTCTTGAATCTACAGCTGAATCCCCAAACAGCTTCATTAAACTCACTTGTCTTTTCTCAGAGAGCAATCAGCATCTGTCCTGCATCTCTGCAAAACTGTAGGTTTCAACAACTTCAATCTGTTGGTGTGGGCAGCTGGGTGGTGATGTGAAGTCTCATTTTCCTTAAGGGGTGTATGAAGGGAGGAGTCAGAAAATTCCATTTCCTCTGACATAAGACAGCAGCAGGATGAGGTATTACAATTGGCCAACCAAGTCGGAAAACTGAATGCTTCAAATTGTATTCCACGAAAGCAGCAGTACAAGGTCACCACAGTGAATAGCACTTCGGCACCACCTGCCTTCTAAGCTTGGGCTTTGCTTTTCTACTTACACATGTTTGTATCCATAATATCCATGGCTGTGGTATTTAATTAGTGAGATTGTCTCTTTCCTTTCTCATTTGCCACCTGTCTTCACTGTAAGAACAAGCACTTCAAATACCTCCCAGTCCTAATGTCAGTTTTCCTTAACTAAATTCTTCCTGCAGAGTTTATTTCCTCTAAAGAACAGTATTCCTGCAAAATTAAAAAATCTTTTATATACCTCAGTATGAAGTTGTAACTCCTTTGACTTCTTCGTATTTTTTTTGTGTAACCTGACTTCCCCCTTTTGTTACCATCTTTTAGGCCTGGAGCTAGATGTTCAAAAGGAAACATAACTGTTCTTAAAACATGTTCTTGGGGTTTGTTATATGGTATTTGATCTCTTGATTTGATGCCTGTTCTGGTAGGCCTTGGTCCAGTTTAAGAAAACAAAAGCCCCCAAACTCTCTTTCTGCAGTGTGGGGAAAAGGAACCCAAACCAACAAACCCATGTCTATTTGTTGATAGTAATTATTCTATGCAAAGTCATATAATTATGATACACATTGAACCATTAGATTTCTCAGATATTATTTAGGTAAATACTCTCTTGATCTTGTACAGGAAGAACACAATTTTACTAACTGCTGCTGTGAACTGCAATTGTGGATTTTAATTAGTAAAATTTATACTCTTCAGGGTATCTCTCTTTTATTAATGTTTGGTATTAATAGTTTCTTAATGACATCTTGTGAATTTTTAAAGTTATTGGCCGTGTATTTGCATTTTATAGCATGGTAGTACTTCTGTATTTCTGAGTACTGGTCCTTACAGCACTACAGTGACAAAAGCCAAGGTAGACTTTTCATGAAGATGGCTGAATTTTATATTGAATCCATAAAAACTGAGACTAAAAAGCACACTGAGTGCATAGTTTTTAATCTTTCTCTTCTGAGATGCAATACAGCTAAACAGAGTCTGGAAATTTTTTATTTTACACTGAAAACTTTTATTTTCATCAACAACCCTCCACACAGAGATATTTTATATGAATGTGGTTATGAAAGCAGATGAAAATTTGTACAAGTAGAGAGATTACACTGAAAATGTTCTGCAGTGACTTTTCTTCCAGAATTCTTAGCACTCTCGCAAGAAGCAAAGGTAAGAGAACCAACACAATCAAAAAATCATTCATTAGAAGTAAATGTTTATATCAGCTATTACTGTGTTAACATCAGGGATAAAATGAAAACATTTCTCAGATTATAATGAATTCCAAAGTCTGAGATGTGACATTCGTAGAGAATATAATGTTGTTATTGCTAGATGCTGGAAAGCAAAAGTAGTGAGGTATTTGTAATCTCCTAGCTGTTAAGATACAATCCCAAGCCAAAGTCATGGCAAATTTGGAAATGTCTAAAAAATGAACAAGTAAACTAGGGAGTCTAGATTAAAATATTTGCTCAGCGTTAACTAGGCTGGGTGCTCTCTACAGCCTCTGTAAGGGAACAGTCAGCTGTGCCCCTTAAAGAGACTAGTTCACAATTTTCCTTGCTGTTCTCTCCCTGATCCTTCCAAATGCTCAGTTTTCCTGGGCTGGTTCTAGCAGAGGCGAAGAAACAGTAAAGAATTTTCTGAAGTTAAACAAACAAAACAAAACTAAAACCAACCAACTAACCAACAACAAACACCCTAAAAATAGCAAAAAAGACTTCTGTATTTCTATTCCAAGACTTCCATGACTGTTGTTCCTCCTTCACAACAAATAAGAGTTGATCAGAAGGACAGGAAGGAGCCAAGCAGAATCATATGAAATGTAAATCTCTGCAGCTTATCATGGAAGAGCACAAATATCTACACAGTCTTCTGAATATAAACAAGTTTTCTGTTTTCTGAATGCCATCAACTGAAATTTAGGCTTTGTCCAAGATGGATTTTTTTTCAAGGCCCTTTCAGGATGTGTGTTTTGTTCTCTAAAGACATTTCTTGTTCACTTAGTTGTAAATTCTGTCTAAGAACATGCAAAATGTTGGTTTCTATTGAATGACTTACTGTTAGCAGTAGTAATTACAATCTTAATGTATTTTGCAGACAACATCTACTATTACTACTCTTAGATGTGCAATTAGCCTTATCATTACTTCTTAGTAATTTTAGTTAGATTTAAACGGAAACTTCTTTTGAATATTTCCTTAATACTTGGTTTGAATATAGACCATGTATGTTTTTACATAATGCATCTTTCTGACATGAACCATCTGTAATGATAATTTGGAGATAGATAGTTAAACAAGAATAAACTTCTGAAAGCTTGTGTATGTGAAGGGAGATACGTATATGTATTCATATATGCTTTTAGTACTAGACTGAACTGATTCATTACAAGTCAGTTGTACAAGGTGATTGTGACACAAACTGGAAACTATGGCATAAACGTAACATTCTTTGGGAACTGAGCGTTACTTTTAAAGGAAATGTGTTATGTCATACACTGATCATCAGTGGGTTTAGATGATTTGGCTGTGTGCTTTCAAAATTTTTGCACACACAGAAGGTCTGGCATGTGACAAAGTGAACATAAATACTTACAGGTCTGAAATACCTACTGCCTTCAACAAACCTGCTTAGGTGTATAAGTGTGTAAGATTTGTAATTTCAGGTGAAGAAAAAAAATTCATTGTTATTTGCTTTTAAGCAATAGAACTTGGCCTGAAAATTAGTGAATAAATCATTGTCATGAAGAAACGTATATGAGGTCTCTGCTGAAGGCATAGTCTTTTTGCTATTTAAGTAAGTGACATGCGTGTTTCTGTCTGTGTGAGTAATCTGTAATTTTCATAAAAAATTGAAGTTCACAAACGCAGGAAAAAAGAAGAAAATTACAGTCATTGTGCCTGAGGACTTAGTGTTGTGTGGCCACTTTTGTATGCAGGTGTCTTTGTGTATGAATATGCCGAGGAAAAAATCCTGCATATTTGTGAAAGCAACAAAAATAACTGTGTATTAAACCAAAACACTCCAGTGGATTTTAATGTATTTCTTCATGTATTCTCACTGGCAGGAGTGCCTTTATTACCTGCCCATATTAATAGAAAAGGTCTTTGTGGTGTCTCAACTTCAGAGAAGTTCATCATCAGAAAAGAAATTAGTAACTGTCATGAAGCCCAGAAATCATTGGCAGCTCCTTTGACGGTAAAATTTATAGTGGCTCCATTTGGCAACAGGTGCTGGATTAAAGGATGTCATTTGTCTTAAGTTGTAATTTAGGTCATGATTAAAAAGATGCTAATTCCCTGCCTCCGCTATTATTCTTCGGCTCAGACCTAATCCCTTTCATCAAAGTCTGGCTCTATTACTCTCACTGCCAGCAGATTGTTTACAGGGAGTTACTAGTAAGGCTCTAGTCACTGTCAGTCTGTTAGCTCAAAATTACACTCACTCAGAGCTTCTGTGTTAGCAGGGCTTGCAACAGAGGCACATGATGGATCCACCAGTCAATTTTGAAATGGTGAGAATAGATTTATTAATAACTGTCAATAGACTGGTTCACTGTGTAATGAAGTAATGAAGGGATAAGACCTCTCTTCCCCCTTTACCCTCAAAGAGCACTTGAGTTATGCACTCTTATTTTGCTACTCTCTGAGGCCTTTCACTTCTCTGTTGCAGAGCAGGGGGGATAGGAATTCAGATGATTCTTTGGAGTACTTTTTCAGACTTCAAAGTACTGTTAGTCATCACCTGGGAGGAAGCAATTATGGGAATCTGCTCCACCCTACAGCTGCCTTCTATGTCAAGTGGATTTTCTCTATATGGTGTATGTATCCATTTTAGATTTTATATTTGTATACATATACACTTATTGACGTTGAATATCTGAAAGCTGATTTCTAAAGCATTTGCAGTATCTGATGGCTTTCATTAGTAGACAATAATTTTCTCTAGAAGTTTCTTGCCCCCCTCCCCTCCCCCGCCCCACTGTTCTGCCTTTGGGTCTTGCTTTAGTTCTTGATATCTGTTTTCTTTCTTCAATCATTTTTTGGGCTACAAGGGCAAAGGATTGAGAGTTTTTTTGTGTGTCCTAAAGACGGTGAACTTCTGATGACTGAACTTTCGGAAATCACAGTCTTCTGGTAAGAAGTTAAAACAGAGAGAGATCTGCAGTCAAGGTCAAGCTTGGCTTTATTTCATCTTGAAATAATTGCAACTCTTGCTGTCTTCAGGTTGCATGACAAGACACTACCACAAAGAATCAAGACAGAAGGTGGCCAAGGAGCCTGAAGGTTCTAGGCAAGGCTACTCAAGGTCCAGCATTTTGCCCTGACCACAGAAATAGCGAAAAATGCTGCAGCATTTCCTTTTCTTGTCTTTTGACTCAGCCTGGCATCATCCATCTCACAGTGTCAGGTCCCTTAACGTTGTTATCTTTTCACTAAATCAGTTTTGATATGCACATGGAGCAGTTGAATCACATGTGAATCATTAAATACATGGAGCTCGTCCAGCAATTCTGTTTAGGTTCTTTTCATATGGGAAATTATCATAGGAAAATTATCAACTCATGTGATCTAAATCAAATCAGGAACTAAAACTTTCTGATAAATTAATGACATATAGTTAACTGGAAATCAATGCACTGATTCTGGATCAATGCCAGTGATAGAGCAGATACGTCTCACTTGATACTTACAAAACATTAATGAATTCTTACAAGGTTTTAGATGCCCTTTTTAAAAGAAATGCAAGCAAATTGTAATCTTGTAGACATTTCTTCCCCCCGGACACTCACTTGGTATAAATGGTAACTGACATGCCTACTCTCACTGAAAGTGTGGGTTTCTGTGTTTGCTTACCCTGCTGGAGGTGGGTTTGCTCCTGCTGTGCGCAGCTCCCTACAACCTATTAGTCTGTGCACTGGGGAGATGACAACCCATGATTCCTACATGTACCCTGAAGAGTAGGTCCTTCTGCCGCTGCACCCTGTACCGTAAGCCCATCAACTGGGGCACAGCCTGCTCTCTGAATGGGAGAGGGAGGATGCGATATCAACCCTAGACAAGGTCACCATAGCAGCAAGGCGACTGCTGCCAGTGTCAAACACGCTTTGACTGATTCTCCGAGTGCTTTCCGTTCCCAGATCTCTCCTTGCAATCACAAATTTTCATGCCTCTTATACATCTTGCAAGCTGACACCTTTTCTGAAAAGCCTGGCTGACCAGGTTACTGTTTAATCCATGGGACAGTTGCCCTCTGAATCTACATCATCATTCCTTTCTTCTTTAGAGTTACCAGTGTTTGGGCAAACATCCTCCCAGGTGGCTTTATTTGGGTATTCCATTCCCATATCCCTCCCTTACTCATATCCCTACTATATCTGCTGGTGTTACACAGGCTACATTACCATGGAACAACTGTGTAATTTCTCCCCAAAGGAAGAAATAATATTTCAATATAACGCTAATTAATGTAATAAATCTTTCCTTTTTTTAAACTTTGTTAAAAATATGATGGCTATGCAACAATGTGTAGGTAGGCAAAAGTGTCTAAGAAGATACACGGAGTCTTGACATGCCAATGAAGATGTGCACTATTCCAGTTATTAGATTTATCAAAATTTTAAGCATAGTTTTACTCAGATAATTTTTTATCTTTAGGTAGTTACTAATTTCATACTATCTTTCAAAATAACGTTTCTTTAAAGAGATTGGTCAAAAGTCTGTAAGGTCTGTTCTTAAATTTCTACACAAAATTTCATTGCATATGCCAGCACAGCCTGGGAATTTACTTATTAGTTACCATACTGTGTTTTCTAGGCTACCACTGCATTGTTATGCATTTATATACTGACAGGAAAGAAGACACATTCATGGACACACAGAATCCTACTATAGATGTGCTATGATTTCAATTGGTATATTTTTCTTAAGTTAGACAATGGATGTGAAGGGTTGGCTTTGACTGGCTGACAAATGCCCACCAAGCTGCCCTCTCACTCACCTCTCCTCAACACGACTGGGGTAGGGGGCAGAAATAAGATGGAAAAGCCTTAGGAATGAGGTAAAGACAGGGAGATTCCTTACCAATTACTGTCTTGGGCAAAACAGACACAAACTGGGAAAAAAATAGATTTATTTAATTAATCAGTCTGGCATGAAAATGAGCATTATAGATGTTCATTCTGCTTTGTGTTCTTTCAGACCTAGATTTTAAAGAGACATTTTTTGAAGAGATGCTAGGAAACTTTATTCATGATCAATGAAAGAGGAAGGAAACAAATGGCTGCTGCAGCAGAAGCCTGGAATCCTGCATCTGAAATACGCTTGTTGTTTGACAACAACTAACTTTATAAAAGCTATGTTAAAAGTACTAGTGCAACCTTCAAAACTGTGGTTTTGTAGTGCTTTTTTTCAGCATTCAGCATGCCTCGACTTTTCTAATCCATTTCTTGTGTTCAGCTAAGTGCATAGTAGGTAGGTTCTTGGCAATATCTTGATATTCAGTTCCACTTATGCTGATGGTGCAGTAAGGAAACCTTACAAGTCATCAGTTCCTAACTGGAGCTTGAAGGATGCCTACCTTTGTGCATCTTCATCTTGTGCAGAAAGGCTCAGAAATTTTACTAGGTGAAAAGTAAACCTGACGTGGGTTGGAAGGAAGTTGGAAAGGCATATAAAGAGACTCTTTTTGGTGAAATGGACCACTGATGTATTTAAGGGGAATCTGTGGTTCTGGAAATACATTATGGAAACCAAGAAAAAAACCACCTTAGAAAACATGGTCAAAGGAAAGAAATCAGTCCTCTTCACACATAAACAAAGGGGCTTTGAGAATAAATTTTATAACTCCAGAGTTTATGTTTCTTTTAAAATGAACACAGGTCATTTTCATCCAGCCTATAAAATGAAGGGCAGGGTGTGTGTTCTGTATTGAAATAATATACAAGACAAGCTGATTTCATTATATTTTCAAAGGTAAAGTTGTTGAACTTTATCCAGCTTTGTACTGATTCTAACAGAGTGTAATTCTTTAGTAGAACAAGGGAATATAAAATTATTTAAGATTACTAAGCTCAGTGCTCGTATTAGTAGTGCTTAGTTTGCTTTTGTTTTGTTCTTTTTTTTTAAGATGTCTTGCATGTTTGTTTGTTAGTTTGTTTCTTCCTTTCTTTCCTTCTTTCTCTCTTGCTTTCCTTCTTTCCTGTCTTGCCCTTTAATCAGTTTATATTCTTAGAAATTACACAGATATGAGTTTCAACAGCTGCCAGAGCAAGTACATTCTCTAGTTCACCCTTATCAAGTACCAGTGCTGAATTAATTGTTTGAATTCATGTGTTGCTGTCAACACAGCTGTCCAATACCCCAGTGTTTCCTTATCTCAGTTTATATCACTATCAATACTGGTTTACAAATGCTTCAAGATGTGTAGTGCATCTTTCAATCTGTTTTGTGAAGTATTTAGCAAAACTGAGATATACTTCAGTGCTGGAGAACAAATAACATCATATTTAATTTAACTGGCAGCTTAGAGTAACCCAGCTACAAAAGTGGTGAGGAAATTAATTTCAAGGCATTGCTTTGAGCCAAACCAGATAAAGAGGTAGCCACATTCAGGGTGAATATTCTCTCTTCTTGAAGACTGTAAGTTGTCCCATTAACAGAAGTTTATGTACAGATGACTAATTACGAAATTTGAGACCTATACTAGTACAAAAAAGCATCACTCATCTACCTGAACTTCTTTTCTCATCCAGTTATAGAAGCATTCTTTCTTATCATGGTAGTTTTAAATACTTTCCCTTATGGCTAAAATAAGATCTAGTTCATGCAGTAATAAGATTAATTTAGTGGGAACTAACTCACCTACTCCATATCTAAATTCCTAGGAAAAGATCTTCTTCTCAGAGAAAAGCTTAGAAGTTCAGATTTTTTATTATTTCTTTGGCATATTACTTGGCATTTTCTTGCATATTTCCTTCATTGTTACCTCACTGAAAGTGTGATGTCCCTGATTTTTAATTCAGTTTTCTATAATTTACTCATGTGGAGTAGAAACTCCTCTGTCCTAACCTCTTCAATTCCAGAACTGGTACTGTGTCCATGACAGAGTAAATGGGCCAGATAACTTTCCTGGTAAATGTCATTTCCTGGATGTCAAGGCTTTTGCTTAAGTGTTAATGAGGATATTATGTACCTGTGTCTCCCTCTTGTGGCAGGAAAATATTTTGACCAGGAGTTGCTTATAACAGAAACTTTGGAAAGGAGTACAGGCTTCCCTGATTTCAGATTTACCCATTGTAATTACTTTTCTAATGTTCAGTTTGTGTGATGTTTTAATTGAACTGTTATGGATTCTCCTAGAGGTACAGTGAAAGTTTTAAGGTAAAATTTTGACCAGAACTAAACTCCCTGGTTTTGTAATGTGCTGTCCCTCAAAAAGAAATTTAGCATTAACAATGGTAACTTGGAATATTTTGTTTTCTTACACAGTATTCAATCCCAGCTTTTAAGGTCCAATTAATATGAAGGCCTCTATCTTCTCAAAGAAAGAAGAGTTTATGAGCCATGTGTCATACTTGACAAACCCTGACATCCTTTTTCTGGACCACAGTGGTTTGTATGCAGTTTACTCTAAAGTCCCTGCAACGTTCCTCCCAGAACTTCTATTTCTAAGGTAGGTATATCAAATACCAAGTCAGGTATCTTTGCTTTGTACCTAGGGTACAGATGTGCTAAGTCTTCAAAAAACCAACATATCTCAGATAGCTAAGAAAAACTCTTCAAAGTCTGATTTTGTTTTGTTCTTGAAAATTTTGTTTTCTTTTTTTTTTTAACTTCAGCTTCTGGTTTGAAGTCCTAAAGACTCAATGTTCTATTGACACACCAAGACCCATCAGTTTTGACGTGATTGTTTACCAGGTTTTACGCAATGAGTAGTCCAAAGTGCTTGTTATGTTAAGTGGAGGAGTTAAATTTTTCCCAGGAATAGCAGACATCATCTTAGGGCTTAAGGAGCCTTCAGGAAAATTGAAGACTCTATCTCAGAGTACAGTGGTCTGTAGTGGCAACTTTAGTGAAGATTCAGGAGTGTAAAATGCTAGCTTGGGAAATAATATATGTCTTTCCTGTTATTAAAACCCATGTTACAGAGTGCTAAATGTCTTCAATCATTGCCTTGCAAAAGTGACCGATATGGAGCACATCCTCTCAGTAGTTTGGTAGATCATTTCTTGAACATATTTACCTAAATGCACCTAAATGTTTAGTTACCTAAATGTTTCCCAGGCAGATAGGTCTGACAGTTACCAAGTATGTATTACATCTAAGAGGCTGGAGATGAAGACAAAACCCAGCAAAGACAAAAAGTAATATATATGTGTCTGTTCAAAGTGGGCTTCTTTGAAGCATAGCCCGCATTTGGAAAAACAGATAGAGTCTTAAGAAACCATTGCTAGGTGACTGAATATAAAGAGTACCCAAAGGTAATAAAATGTTTGCAAGTGTCAAGTCCGCCAAAGCTGTCGTGCAACCAGGAAGTGTATAGTTCAGAAGGAAGCGAAGGCACAGATCTGTTCTTCAAACATAAGACTGATTAGCATACAGAATTCATCAGACTCTTAGACCCCCTAAATAACATCTGTCCTTGTAGGTCAGTGATTGGAACAGAATAACCACCTATCCAGAGTGGCCAGGGTAGTCACAGAGTTTTAGCTCCCCGTTTTAAAAGAGTAAAGAAAATATTTGGGGTGTTGTTTCATTCCAGACTTTAAAAACAACACAGCAAAAAAAGGAATATGTCCTTTGGGTCAAAGTGTGTTCTATCTTTTCTCTAGCTGCAGTCCTAAGAGCTCAGACTCAACTATTCGCTTACAGCCTAAGAATTACAGCCTGTCTAATTACAACAGAGAAAAGAGTTCTGAAGTTTCTATATCCCAGGTGAATGTCTCAACCATATGGATATAAAGCAGACAAACGGCATCTTGTCTGGTGAATAATTATGATAAGTAGAATGGCTTTTAACAGAAGAAGCTGCTAATAAGCAAGTGCACGATTCCTACTCTGGTTGCTAAGGGCATTTCAGAAATCTAAGCGTCACTTTCTCTGAGTCATATGAAGTGGAGATTTGAAAACAAGACTAATTTCCACAGGAAAGTCATCTTATGTGCAGTCCAATATAAAGGATTTTCATACCTATCAAACAAAGAAGGGGAAAACCCCCCATATTACCTGAAGCATTCTATAAAATCTGATATACTTGGTCTGAGAATTGGGTTTTCCAGGATTAGGCACTTCACATAAAAGAGACAGTATAATATCTAAGTTAGCATGAGACCACGGACACCATGTTAGACTGTAAGAAGTTTAGGTGTTTCATGGACCAGAACTGTCCTTTTCTAAGGATATTATCAGTCTCAGAGCTTTTGTAAGCCTGAATACTCAGCAGCTGTTGTATGCATTTTCATGATAACTGATTTCTCTGTCTTTTTATTCATAAATATGTTAAAAAAACTCATTTTGATTATAAGACCATACAATAAAAGTTGAAATAAGCAGATTTAATATGACTTGTGTGGAAAACTTTTCAATATTGTCAGTTTGTCCCTATTCACAGCTCTGTAACAGACTGCTTCCTTTTAGTTTGTCCCTGGTAAGTTCCTCTTTCTGGTTCTTGTAGACAAAAAGGATGTCTGAAATAGTATTTGAAATGTATTAAAAGATACCTAAAAAGAAAAGCAATCAGGAAGTGGGCTTATGCTTGTTCTCAGAGCAGGGCAGTATGCCAGACGGGAGTTAGAGATAGAGAGAGTCATAAAAAAAAATGATGTAGGACCTATATGAGTCAGTGCCACATTTTTCTCTAATTGTCCATACATGGGAATTTACATTTCTTTTTCATCTGTCCTGGCAGTACTTCAACTCTGATCTAGATGTTTTATAGGAATATCCTCTGTTCTTGCTGCGTATTTCCATGAGGCAGTGGATTTTTTTCTGATAAAATTACATTGCAAGTAATCAAACCTGTTATCTGTGTAAAAGCTGTGTATTTGGTCATAAATAGCAATAAGACTGCCAAAAAAAAAAAGGTAGTAGAAAAGTTATATTATGGCTGAAACCATAATATAACACATATATTCACATTATTTGCTTAAGAAGTTTATTCAATAATCAGTCTAATTTTGTCCTACAGAGACTTTTTCCAAAGGTTTACAAGAAAAAAATTGCTTCTTACTCTAAGATCTTGGGTCAACATTTAGAAAAGCTGTGCTTAAACTTCTCGATGGAATATGTTGATCCAGAATAACTGGTATGCAAGAAGCTATAACACTATTAAGGTGTTACTTTTTTTATATTGGAGAGATAGAGAGCTGTCTTTCCTACTGTGACTGTGAGGCTGAATCTGTACAAAATTGGGATCTGCCTCCACTGGGTGGCAGCCCAAGCACTTCTGAAACCTGAAAGTGATGGCTTTCTTTTTAGCTGGAAAAAAACAGCAGTACCTTTACATCTGAGCACTTTGTAAAACTCACGAGACTTTTCTGTACAAAAAACTAGTCAGTGCTTGAAAGGGGAGTACTGCTCGATCCAAACAGGAGAAAGACTGGTGCGCCTGTCCTGCTCTGTGCTATAGAAGAGTCCCAAAAGACAGTCTTGCCAACTTGTGAGGTCCAGACTGGACCCCCTTGCTCTCCAAACTACCTCTCAGGGAGGTAGTGTAGATGCAGATGGATCCAGGCTTAGCTGCCAACTACAATGAAGGGTTCAGACCCTAGGTTCATTTCAGCTCAAGCTGGGTGCCTCTGGAAGAGCGCACCCTGAACAATGGAATACCGGGACAATTACACCCATACAATCTAAGATCCACCCCTCTACTCATGCTCTTCACACTGTCTACGCGGCAGCTGGTCCAAAAATGTTTTGGGTGCTCCTCATTTGGTTTTCCTTCTTGCTTCCAGACACACTGCCTCTTTTTGTTAATTTATCTTTAAGGTTTGCAGCTGGTGTAACTTTGTTATCTTTTAATCTGGACTGCAGCCATGAGGTCCTCTCTTGTGTAACCCTACCAAAGCTCATCCTCCTGTCGTATCTGTCCCAAGGTTCTCTGGTCATCTATTGCTCATTTTGGAGATCTTCTCCCTTAAGTCATAGGTTTTGGTCCTTCTTATCTTTGCAGGGCAAGATGCACTGTGTCTCATGTGCGTAGTAATTTTTGCTAATAAACAAATTTCACTAATGCTAGAAACAAAGTTCACTTATGTGAAGCCACCCACTCATGTTAAGCTATAAGCAAATTACAATTTATTGCAACTGTAATCCATTAATTTTAATATTCTAAAAGCAAACTTATTTCAATCCCTAACACTGCCTTGCATGACATTAGTGAGTGATGCACTGCTAGGATTCCTTCCTTCCAGCAAGCAAGAAACAAAGGTCATAACTGCTTCAGGTGGCGAGGATCCCATAGATTTTTCAGCATGATAAAGAGAAATTGCAGTGTCCTGGCCTGGCCTTGCTGCATAAAAAGTATATTTCCATTAGGTACTTGAAGTCTTTCTGTGCTTTCTGTTAGACACAGTTTTGCTTTCTTCTCTTTCCAGTCATTTTACTGGATTTTACGTTAGTTGACCTCACAGCATATATTACATTTTAGTCATTGTTTCCTCATAAAACAGCGTAACAAGAACATAAATGTTACTGGACTCTGGAGTACAGGCAATATTCTTTTTAGTAGGAGTCTGGTAGTTTAATCTAAGATATGTAACCTTGGGTTATTTCAGGCCTTCTCACAGACTGGTTTAGGAAAGATTGCACTGTTTGCCTCCAGAATATAAATAAGGTAACTGATCCTTTTTTCTCTATGGATAGACCCAGTAAACTGTGTGCCATTGAAATAAGATGCCAGCTTTGGAGTTTGCCCTCAGAACTGTAAGTAAGTATGCTAGCAGCTTCAGAGCCATGTCATGCAGAAAGAGGTACTTTTCGAAGACTTTTTCATCTCATATACTCCAACTTGGCAGCTGAGAGATTTACAAAATCAAACCCAGGCAAGAACAACCTGGTAAGGAAAAGACAGTCTCTGAAGAACCTATCTGCATCTTAATCTAGAATATTTAAACTAAGATTAGTGACTCATTTTGGGATCCTAAGAGTCCTTGAAATGTTGTCAGTAGAGTTTATTTGGAGATTTCCACTGAAACAGGTGTTTTCTATCTGAAACATATCAATGAAAATGAAAGCTACCTTTATTTTCACAAGATGAAATTTCAGTTCTGAATAAGAAGTGTTTTTTATACAGCTGTTCTCAGGATGTTTTGTTGATGTTGTTGCAGCCAAGCTACAACGAAAACATTCTTTTGCACTAGTTTCCTTCTTCTTTCTTGCTCTTAACAAATGAGAATTATCAAAGACTTCTGTATGACTTCCGTGAGAGCCCAATGGCTCTGACAGTGCAAACTGATGTAGGTAACTGTGGCCCATGAGAAAAGATAGAGCCCTTCAAACTCTCTCCTGAACTGCACAGATTTCTAATATACAAAAGATGCACACGTCATTCCTGATTTCTAGGAGTGATACCATGGGCTGTGGAAAAACTACAGCCAGAGCAAAGTACAAGCCATCCTCTAGGATGTCCAGAAGTCACCATGGACATACTGCCTTTGGTAATTGCACTGGCTCCCTATAACAAATGCAGATCCTCATTTGATGGCTTTTACACAGCTCTGCACAAGTTATCTGGGGGTTTGCGATTACATCTGTGATGGTGATTGCTGACAGCATTTTGAGGGAACCAGCTCTCAAACAATACGAGGATTGTGGAGGAGTCTTCCTAAGAGTGAGACCTAGACTGTAATATTTACTTCTAAGAGAAAGGAGAGTGAATATAGATGTCAGATTTATCTCGTATATTTCAACTGCAAATTATGAGTCTTCCACTCAGACAAGTCACTTGATATCTGCATTGAAATAATGTAGCACACCAAGAGGAAGAAGAACCTTTCTGTGCCTTTTGCTTTGTGACATGTTGTGCCATCAAAGAACTTTCTGGTCTTCCATGGAAACCAGCTATACAACCTGGTGTCTGCCTGACTGCAAGTGGGTCTCTGTCTCTCACCTGCCTTATGAAACAGGGCTGTCAGAGTTCATTTCTGTGAAGTCCTTCTCAATTACTACCTGATATATATAGCATGATTAGTAAAAATAAAGTAACTTAAAGGACTTTAACAGTACCAGTTTTGCTTTAAAAATCTCTTCTCTCACTCAGTCCTCTCTGTTTTAGTGTTCTCATCTTTCAATTTAACCCTCATCTCATACCTTTTGTTTCTTTTCATTGGCCTTCTGGATAACCATTTTTGGGAAAGCTTTTTTATATATCTCTCTCTTCCCCTTGGTCTCTAATAGATAACCATCATCTTTTAAAAAGCAGCCACTCCCTCCCTCAGCTAAGTACTGTCTTGGCAGGCAACTGGGGAGGAGGAGTCTTCTTTAAAAGGCTTTGAAATGGTGTTGTTAAAAAATATGTAAATAAAGCAACAAACCTTTTAATAGAGCTTTGAACAATCATCCCTTTCATTCCCTTATGGCCTGTTGTGCTTCTGGCTTTTCTATTATTTAGTGTGCATAAAAAAAAAAAAGAAAAACCCAAATATTTTATGTTAAGCCATTAAGAGTTTATTTGGGTTGAAAATAAATAAATAAATGCGGTGCTAGCAGTTGCAACTGTGAGCACATGCACAGTTGCCTGGCAAAGGCAACCTATAGGAGACACATCAGAAGGCTAGAATAAGCTCCAGTGAAAGACTAGAACAAAAGCATCAGCAGCATTTGTTTCTGGTTAAGTACTTTCGCATGAGCTTGACTACTGGAGTGGTTTACCCAGCTTTTATCCATTTCAAATTCACCTCACTCCCCCCCTTCTCTGCAGCATCATCCTCAATTATAACTTCTAGTAATTACACGGAAAAGGAGTAAGCACAGGACTTTTTGTTTTATTTTTTTAAACCACCTGATGTGATTGGTTGGTATCCAATACTGCTTCTGAGTTATTAGACACCTAACTCAAGGGTTTTTGCCTTGCTTGCCTGTTTGTTTTTTTTGGGAGTTTTTTTGGGGGTTTTTTTAATGCATTTAGATTTGTTTTTTAAGTGCTGAGTACATTTTGTGAATAGCCAGAAAAAGCATTTTCTTTCTTTCTTTCTACACACTTCCACTTTGTTTGCCAACTCTTCCTGTTGTCCACAGAGAATTCTGCAGGAAGCTGGTGATTGCAGCAAGGGCTCCTCTGTATGCTTAATCAGTATTTGTCTTGCTTTTTCTCAATTCCCTGGTGGGGTTGTTGGGGGGAGAAAGAGGAGTCTTTGCCATTAAATCCAGCACTAGGTTGACATATTAGATCTCACATGACCTGCATTTGGTGAATCAACATCAAAACTTAAATTTTCTAACCCTTTTTCTCCATGGTAATTTTTGAAAAGCACATATATAGAATGCTGTAGGTATTGTTAAAGAATCAATAGATTTCAAGAGGCACACACGAGGATCTTCTGAGAATCTGAATTTGACTTTGCTGTCTCAGTTTTGGGACATTAATAAAATCTGATACTCCTTGTGAAGTTGAACGGAACCACTGACAGTCTAGACCTCAAAGGAAGAGGTGTCCATCTCCAATAATGCTCCAAAGGAAGGACAGTAGCCTTCAATGAGTGCCATTTTATGTGTAGAACATGGAATGTCAGGTTGCAAATGACAAAAAGTCCTTCTAGCACATGTAATTGCATGTGCATCAAAGCTACAGGAACAGAAATGTAACAAAAGAACAAAAAAAACAAGAACATAAAATTGACTCCATGACACAGAGACATTTTCTTTTTTTCTCATTTTACAAGGATTTTGCAGATTTTAAGCAAAAATATGTGCTTGTCTCTCTTCTAATAGTATGCAAAGGAGTATGATCTGAATACGATTTTAAATGCTAGGCTCATTTAACTTATGCAGCTTCATAGATTTTGCTATGAAAGCAAGGTGTACCTTTCAAAATCTAATTATAGGATCAGTAAAAGAGAAGAAAAAATCAGTCAGGTATTTGAATTTAGGAGGTTTAATGATCTGTGGCCCTTGCTTTTGCATAAAGCCTTCTGCATGCTGGTTCTGACCTATTGAAAAACAGGCACAAGAGGTCAGTAAAGACTTAAGAGGAAGACTTTACCGAGGTCTTCCCAGTCCATAAAATAGGGATTATAAACTTTCTGACCTCATGGTGATACTGCGAAAATAATCTGCTGTATACTGCAGTACTTTCATAGGCAAGGTATGTATTCACAAAGTACAGATAATCAAGAGGAATGGTGGGGTTACTGGGAAAGAGGAATAATAAATGTGTAATGTGCTGTAATATCTTACTAACTTTTATAAGATGAGAAGATCTTATAGTTTGAACTTGGAATAAAAACAAATATCAAAAATTAGTAGACAACTCCCTCTTGGCTCCAGTGCTTTTTAAAATCTGCATTAAAAAGCAAAATCAACTGTTGTGGTGTCTCCAGATGTTATAAAGAAGTGAAGGTTCAGTGATTACTTTTGGAGAATGATACTGCTTGATGAGGCAAACCTGCTGACTCTGACAAAAGACTGCGTGTTGGGTACTGAGAAGCAATCACATCTGTTTTAAAAATCCTGAGAGATACCTAGACAATTCTGTTTGCAAGATCATCCATAATTCATATTCTGAAGGCATTATTTTTGAGTATTTGTCATAGAAATATAGCTAGGTAGTTTAACATTTTGCTTATTTATAGAAAACTTTTACATGGTTAAAAGCTATGCCTTCATCATCCTATTAATTGTCATGAATCATTCAGTTATTAAAGTACATCCGCAGTTGTATGTCCTTTATGTTGTGTCTGGAATGATCCTTAATCCTGGAATAAAGATTTGGAACTACCTATGTAAAAAGGATGTAACAGCTAATAAAGGTATTTAACCTGGGATGAAATCAGAATACACATTTATCTGCAGAAGCAGACCTCACAGAAGGAAAAGCAGACTAGTGTTTGTTTTACAACATAATGTCACAATGTCTTATGTTGTCCTCTCACAAACGTACACAACAGGTGTTTCATAACACCTGTCCTTAAGACGTTTGAAAACAGTTTAAGAAAAAATATTTACTATGAAATTGTAAAAAGTATGCGAGCACTCCGAGGGCTGCCAAGTAGATCAGAAGGAAGGTTGGTTTGGGCTGCATGGCAGAAAAGTGATTTCAGTGCTGGTCTGAGAGTTTAAGAAGGAAATTGCAAAGAGATCAAGGAGATATTTCCACATCAGGAAATAGCTGTCTGCAATTTATTGTAAGTATAAGGAAAAAGCACTGGAACCACTTGATGTGGGTGGAAGCCAATGGCCCATACTGGAAGTGCTAGGTCTATATGGTACTTCTTTTCCTATAGAGAGCTGAAGAAGACATTTCTACTTCTCTGCTAGAGTGTGGCTTTGTGACTAGCAGGGTAAGAGTTTTCAAAGAATAGACAGATTTAAAACAATGATAGTGGGTGGAGAGGTTTTATGACTTTAAGAACATTTGAAATTCCCAAATTGCAAAAAAATTACCAAAAATGCAAAATCTAAATTTCCTCTGATTTTTAGAGCAGTCCCAAATTGCTTTAACAATTCAGTTGCTTAATGAGCAGAGTTCAGTCAGAATCCCCAAAAGTGAGTTTTGGGGGTACTGAATACTTGAAACATGAGTATGGCTTTTATAACTGACGCCCATTTCTTTAATGAATGAAACACAGGTGTTTTGAATCTTGCTGGGTATGAAGTAGGGTAAGGCACAGACTTTCGTTGTCTGTTTTGTGATGGGTTTGGAAGACTCTGAATCTGCTCCTGCTCCAGTGTTCCAAAACTGCATCCTATACTAATTTCAGATGTTTCTTTCGGATCCCTCTGGAACAAAACAAAGCTTTTAGTGAGGAAAATGCTGTGCAAGCACTAGAGCAAATGAGCTCAGTAGACTAAGCAAGACTGAAGTTCTGCTTAAAGATGATAAAGCAAATATAACTTAATGTTAAATCAGAGAAAAAGTAACACCCGCCTCCTCCTCTGCACACACATACAACTTGTTTACAAAAGTGCCTTGTAGTGACTGCTGGTGGTGTCACTCCGTCCCATGCCCCAGAGCTATCACCGGGCCTCATGGGAGATGTGACTACAGCATCAGACATGGGACTGTTTGTTCACTCACTTTCTGTGAAGAGAGTTTTGAACTGTGTTTTGAATAGACAGCATTTTCTTTGTGTGGTTGGTAAATAACACAGAGCAAAGTTAGTCAGCAAGTTGCATAGCTTCTGCATTCTGATTCTTTGGAGCCCTTTTGTACCAAGCTTGACAGGATGTTTTTAACAGAATGTGACCTCACTGGGATACCAGAGGTAAGGAAAAAATTTATTTGGGCTGTTGTGGAATATTTTGCACAGAACTGCCTGAAAGTATTGATCTAAAAAGCCTCCTGGAATGACAGTGGTTTCATGGTGATCTAGTCAACACCTTGTTTAGTGAAAATCAATGTCTTTCACTCCTTTGTTATAGGAAATCTTAATAAGATTATTTTCCCACTTATGGAAAAAGACACTGATTTGCAAATCTCAGAATGATTATGTACTTGCTCTAATGTGTTGAGCAAAGGCCCAGTTCTAGTGATAGAACATCAAAATGTTCTCTTTCTAACTCAGAACAGAATAAGCAGTTCAGATCTGGCTGTTCATCCAAGTCCTAGAAGAGGAAGTGCCAGAATCGGAGCGGTCGCAAACCTTACAAGACCAGGCGACAGTGATCTTCTGAACGCTTGTACTGAATCACTAGGTAAAGGTAAGAAGGAAAAAAGTAACATACTAGTATCAATGTATTTTCTGGCTAAGATCACCTGTGGATTTTCATCATAGGCATTAAAACTGAGGCGGCTGCTTGTAGTTTAGCTTGGACATAGAGCAAAGTGGACTGCGGGAGATGCGGGGCTGTGCAGGCACCCCCTCTCCTCCCTCTGCTGGTCAGAACCAGGGAAATGCGGCGGATGGCACTGGAGGGGACCAGGCACCTTTCTGCCCAGGTGGAGGAAAGTCCTGCTTGCTAGTGGCTCCTCAGGTTTTCTGTAGTGTGTTGCTCCTTGTTGTAAGCACTGACAGCGTTAGGATGCAGTGATGAAAGGTTCAGCATCAGTAAAAGAAGAGGGAGAAATCCTAGTGCTCAAAAAGCCCAGGGAGATGATTGTTCTTAAAAAAACAGTTCAGATATTTATTTCTATAAAAAATAGTATAAAAATATGTATAGATTACTGTTGAATGATCTGAGTGATTTATGTTCATGATCTACAAAGGTTTTTAGGAAAATGAAAGAAAAATGCATTAATACACAAACTAGATTAATTAATAATAAGCATCTTGCTGTTCTGAAATTGAATAAATAATATGTATTCTACTTTACTATATATACCGACATAGTGATAAAGCTTCATTGTTCTTGTGGTCAACAATTGTTATTTTCCAGCCAGTACAAGTGATTACCAAAAGAAAAGATGAAAAAATTGTTTGGCATCACTGATAGAGCAGTGAGAAGAAATGAAGTTCTCACAATATGTAAAACAGTTATTCATACTTAAAGACTTGTGTAACAGGGAATTCTAAAAATAGGCATTTAAAATTGGAAAGTTTTGAGTGCTGCTGACAATAAAAGTGTTCTTTGGTAAATGGGGATGGAAAAGTTTGCTCATTTGCTTGTGATGAATTAGAGTCGCTCTTTACTGTAAGGCACATAAAGAGACAGAGATTTGTTTTTTTCATGTGATCAGTTAGCAAGTGAAGGGGTTGAACTTAATTTAGTAGTATAAATGATACGAGTGAATCACTGCTCCCTGTGAGATAGGGTAATGACTTTAGCTAAACAAAGCATTTACAGTGATACTTTTATAGTGTCAAACTTGCTACAGTACTTTGATCCACGAGCATGTGGTAGGTAAATTGCTAGCTCTGTCCTAATTAGAGCAAATATTTCTTCTGAAAAAGCTTCTAGAGACAAACATGTTCTCTGAGGCAGAAGTCTGTGAAATGGGGATGACTAAAGGGGATTAATTTATTTGATATTTGTGTAGCAGTAATACTTACGGTCCTCCTCATGGGTCAGATAGTGGATATTGAACAATGCAGTACAAAATCAGACTGTATATACCAGACAGCTAACGATACAGACATGAGACAGCAATTGAATAAAATAAATGTGATAAATTCTTAAGTCATAAAAAATACAGACAAGGTGTTAACATGGAGTTTTCTGATTTTAATAGCTTTCTACAGCTGTATTTGTACTGTTAGGGTTTTTTGAACTGATAATTTTTCATGGCATCTCACTCACTTCAGGTAAACTGCTACTAACAGCTTGAAGCTTGATTCCTTTTTGACCTTCAGTCAGGGAGATGTTGGCAGGGTGGGGTACAGTTTACTTTATTCCTGAAATTGAACAAGAGAGTCCAAAAGTTCAATAAAAGTAAGCTGTTTAATAGCTATGAAAGCTACGATGGATAAACCAGTAGAGGTCAGTACAGAGTGTTGAAATGGAAGTGGAATGCCAAAGCTTTGTGTGTTTATGCTCGGTTTTCGATCTCTTAACTTTGAAATGTGGTAAAGGCTTTCAGTGGCTCACAGTTAATATTCTTGTCCTCTTCAAATGATAAATTAAAAATACTTGGGATAATACTATAATGACAAACTGCTTAAACAGAACAATTTAAATGCGTCTTTGACAGCATGGTAAAGCTTGCAAAAGATGTTGGAAACCTTATTTGTGGAATCATTATGAACCCAATGTGTAATATTTATTACATATAGTATAGCGACAAGTGCTTCCAGCTGATAGTTATGTTGCAAAAAATATAGGAGAAATAAGATAACTTTTAGGAACCAAGTTTTCAAATTCTTGAAGGTAAAGTAACAAAAGATGTTTTCTCAGTTTAGGAAATAATTTTGGATAATTATCATTAAGTGATGCTTTAAAGGTCTTTTCTTTGTGTACATACACATATATACAGAGGGAGATACAGACCATATAAAGTTGAATTATCCTTTGTTTCACTTTTTAAAGCCATTGTTTGCTGGTGGTTTCCTTTTGTGATTTAAAGCAAGGAAAGAATCACCGTGGATAGCCTGTGCATGAAAAGATCCTTCAGCATATACTATCTGCAAAAGCTCATCTCTGAAAAGCTTCTATTCAGGCTGGTTTCTATGAATCTAGAAAGAGTAACCTTCCTGTCCCTGTTCTGTTCCCTTGCACTTTAACTAAGTACTTTGAAAATTATCTTGTTATAAAATTGTAATTTTTGAATATTAAACTATTACTGAAAAAAGTTATCACTACGTAAAGATGGTATGTTATATTTTGATTTCAATACTAGCTTACATGTGTTGTCTATGAGGTTAGTGAGAAATTTCCTCTTATATTCAGAGAGAATAGAACTATATAAGCTGGAAAAAAATTTGAAAATGCTCTTCACCTGTTCCAGTTTACCTTTCACACTCTTCTTTGAATTTATTATGGAGGCATTGGAAACAACACTTTCTTTCTATGTGCTTTATTGTGCACTTGAAAGTGACAAGTACTAGACAAAGACTCCACAGGTCTTTCTCAGACACTTGTGTTGTGTACTGTTGGAGCCAGAGGGCATTAGCGTGAATGTAGTTCAAAGGGCTTAAGGGGAGGATTGTAGCAGGGGAGGTTATTCTCTGATGATTGTAACAGCTATCAATAGTATAAACTGAGGTAGGAAGGAGACAGAGATGTCATAAACTACTGTTGCACATCTGACCTGTGATGTAGGGTTTTTTTCCCCGACTCCCCCCCCCCCCCAGCCCCAGGGGCAAAGGAAACTTAGAAATAATTTAATTTCTTCCATAACATAGAGTCTAATCTACCAATGTAACACACATTTGATGGCACGTTAAATGACAATTTCCATTTTGAATCCAGATTTCTTACCAAAAGTTTGGAATAAATTCTATTAAATTTAGTTCCATTCTTCTTCATTCAAAGGCAAGGACTGAAACAACTTTTAGTACTGATTTAATTCTTGGCTGTGTTTGTATTTTGAGAAAATAGGGTTGAATCTGAAAGTCAAACCAACCTTCATTCCCCAGGTAAACTTCTGATGTCCATAACCTTTTGACACACAATATATTCCCATTGCCTTTTTCTTCTCTTTCTCATTTCTTGTTGGATTAAACAGGTATGAAAATTTGTATTGCTGAGCTACTGCATAACTGCTTATTGACAGAAACTGGTATTCTTCATTAGTTGTTGTTGGAAGGGAGATCTCCTCCTCAGGATTTTCCTGAAAAGTAGTGCAAAGGTTTAAGTTAAGGTGGCTCTTATAATACTGAATGGTCTGGCTTTAGTCAGTCAATGTTGAAGTCCAAAGGTCTAAGTATTTCTACTGCTTCAATTAGATTTGCCTACATGTTAAATTTCATGAACATCTGGTTTGTTTTTTCCTGTAATATATGGCACATAAGCCCCCAGAATTTCAGGACCGAAATAATATTGCTGGAAATGTGTTTAACCAAGTACAGTGTTATGCTAGAAGTGTATTATTCTTATTTGTATCCTGACCAAAGACAGACGATTAACAGCAGAGCTGTTAAAGAATAAGGAACAGACGGTCTATCTTATCACTGTAATTCTCAGTCTCTTCATATATTAATGTTTCATATTTTCTTGACTATGGTATTACATTCAGACATTCTTATGGATATAGTAACAATATCGCTTTGTCCCTTTTATCTGTTGTCTTCCATTTTGGTTTTTTTTTGTTGCTAGCTTTTAAAAATTCTTCCCTGCAAAGTAACTACGCCTAGTTAAAATATCCTATGACTATGCAGCTAGGGTTTATATTTGTTTAAATCAGGGATAAATGTCTCCGTATTTAGTGTGTGCATGTACAGGAGTGAATTCCAGCAGTTTTACATTGCCTGATATTGAGGTATCTGTCATTTAACTATAAAGCTATGTGTTCTGTTTAAGCATGTACAAAAAAAATTGTGGGCTTGTGTCCAGATAGGAATAGGAATAATTCAGTCAGTGGTGATCAGTAATCAAGATAGCAGCACAAGTGAAAATCTCTTCATATAAACAAGGAAACTGTAGCATTTCCACCAGCAATTGAATAAATTAAGGTTCCTTACCTGTAATTATGTTATCAATCTGCAGAGTCCAAAATAACCTAAAAAAAAATACAGCTAATAAATTAGAATGATAAATATTGACAAACAAATTGTAATTTAAAACAGTTCACATGGACAAAAAAAGGTAGATTTTTCACCTGTTTCAGAAATAAAAGAATCACCTAAGGAATTGGTATTATTCTGGGAAATGTACTCTGTATCACCAGAATACGTCAATGTAACAGTTTCAGTTTTGGTGGTTCTACCATTGTAGTGAGACATGCATGGAGGACTCTTTGCTTCTAAGGTGTTTAAGGGATCAGAAATGGTGGTTTTCCCTGACTATATTAGATTAGATACTGTAGCAGGGTTGGTTTATTTTCATTTTATCCTGGAGTTCTATTAGGAATTCATTACCTGTCCTTTTCACTGTGCAGCTCAAGTCAGTATCAGTTTTTTTCTTTTTTATTTCCTCCCTTTCTTTAGACTTCAGTCTCTTCTTGATATCTTTTACCTCCTACTGAAATCAAAAGGACATCAAATCTAAGTCTTGACTGTCTTACATAGTCCAGTAACAAAAAAAACCTAGTTGTATAAGGTGGCCTGAGTCTGAGGACCCATAGCCTTTATAAAGTCAACATGAAACTTGAGATATGTGAACTTAAGGTTTCCTAGAAACTCTGAAAATCACTTCTTTTTCATAGAAAATTTCTCAATAGTTTCTCTTATACCTGTGTATTTCTAAGAAGTCAATAGTCACACTATCACCTTAACTGCAAACCAAATAAATGCAAATTCAGTTTTTGTAGCACATATTCATGTTTATGTTTACAAGCAAAGCCATTTCGAAAAACCTTAATTTTTTTAACAAGTCTCTTCTAAAAGTGAATCTTATGTTTGGTTTTACTCTCAGAATAACTTCTTATGAAAAAATTGTAATACATCAATAAAATCTTCTGTAATATATACTAAATATACCACCAGGGGATATTAAGAATAGGCTTTGCAGAATAGAATATATATAACAAGTTCATAGTCTTACTTTTTCCTTTCGAGAGCAAATCTCAATTTCAATTGTTTGCACTACTTGCATATAATAAAATGATATTTGACTACATTATTTGACTGTTCTTTGGGGTTTTTATTTTGGTACAGGAAAAGAAATGTGTCATTCTGGAAATGTTTTTATCTATGTGAATATATATATATTGTATTTTTATCAATACACTGATATTTTATCTTTCTGTCTAAGTATATGAATATATACAGAACATTATGCCATTTCTTCCAGAAAAGGTTACTTGGGAGATCATTAATATATTTTATGATCTCAAAAATTCATATTGACATTAATTTTGTTCCAGGAATTAAGACGTTAAACTTAAGAAAATGGTTAATTAAAATTAGAAGGAATATGGATAAAAGTCTTCAAAATACTAACTACAGCTTTAAACCAAACGAATCAGAAACACTTGTCATTTCCCATGAACCTGACTCACAGAAATATTTTATCTAATTTCTCTGTAATAATTTTATTAATAGTTTCCTACAGAAGTGTTAATCACGTGATTGCATGTGTCAAAAATATTCCGTTTTGTTAGCAGATTTATACTGTTTCAGAGAAAATGTATATGTAAAGATTTTCTGGTACCTTAATATTGGTGGTAAAGATGACCTCAGAGATTGTGAATGCTCATACCTGGTATGCTGATACCAAGATCTCTTGCAAAAAAAGTGACTTGGAGCAGCATGGATCTTATTTGTTGACCAACCTCGTCCCATTCTATGATGAGATGACTGGATTGACTGGATTAGTGATTAAAGGGAGTATGGGGTGTCATCTGTTTTGACCTAAGCAAGGTTTTCAGCACAATCTTCCACAACATCCAAGTATTCTAGCAGAGTTGTCATGGAGTAGAAGGATAGACTACTGGATGAGTAGAGAACTGCATGGATCGTTGGACTCAAAGCATAGCGGCTAATGGTTTGTACCATTGATGCCCAGGTTCCTCAGGGGACTGTTCAGAAACCAATCCTGTTTAATAACTTCGTAATTGTCATGGTAGACAGTGGCTTAAACATTGTATGCTGACAGTGATGAAGGCTAACAAAGCATTGGACTATATCAACAGCAGAACAGCTAGTAGATCAAAGGAAGTTGTGATCTCCCTTTACTTGAAAAGGGGAAGATCTAAGACACATCTAGTATATTGTATTCAATTCTCAGTACCCCATAAAAGACATGATCAATTGGAGCAAGTTCAATGGAGAGCTGCCAAGATGATTGGAGGCAGAAATATATCCCCTATGAAGGGACAGGGTTTAATTAAAAGATTCATTTACTCTGGAGAAGAGATGTCTGCAGGAAAAAAAAAATAAAAATCATATTTAGGCAAATCCTGGGAAAATAATTTTATTGCAACTTTTGTCATAACATTTTCCTTGTAAGTGAATAGTGCCTCCTGCCTCTAAGTAAACTCACCCATTTCCATTCTCATACATCAATGAGGTTTGGGTTGTTAAGGAACATTTAAAAAAAAAATAAAAATTGCCGTTCCAGATGTAGTCTGATGGTTTATCCAGGTCTCTGAACCTCCTATGCCTGCTGGGAGGATTCTTCCTGTGAAGTAGTCCTTGCTATCATTCCTGGGATGTTGGAAATTTACTGAGTACAGAAGTTTGGTCAGGATGGTGAATACTGCTGGTAGGGAACCAGCGGCCTATGGGTTCTGAATTGTGACTTGGTTTGATTTGATGGTGCTTATACTTTGTTCTTTTCCCCTGAAATTTGATGTGAATATCTTTGTTTAGGAAGAAAGAAGGGTGTCAAGGAAGTCATAAGAAATCTGATACTTTTCTTTTGTTTGGAGTGAACCAAGTGAGTGATTAGCAGGTACTTGTAAACCTATCTTTTCCTTTTGCAGATCAACAAAAATAGCAGTGAGGATGGGGTAAAAGGAGGAGGAAAGGGTTCATGAGCTCTCTTGGCTCATTGTAGAGGTACTTGTGGCTTTGCATGGAGTTTCTGCTGCAGTTGCATGGGCACTGTCAGTCTTGCGTGGCTAGGTCACCAGAAGGTCCCTAGTTCTTCACTTCAGCTATCTGTGAAATTTGGCCGTTGATCACATAACTGTCTCACAATTGCCCGTGAAATCTATTCATTCTTCACTGCACTGTTTATTAGCTTCTTGCTTTGTTATCTCTCAATAGTTTCTCATTTTCTGTTCATGTTTGCATGGGTAGTGTTTGCATGCCCTGATCAATTAGTTTTAACTCCAGACGGGGCCCAGGCAGCAGCCTTGTTGCTTTCCTGAGCCCTAACACCAATAGTCTTAACCTTAGCTGGTGCTATTTGTGTACAGTAGCAGAAAAGGTATGCAATAACCCAATGCATTTATTAGTAATCGATGTAACAATGTACTATCTTCACTTTCAGAAAAATATTAACACATATATATGACTTTTGAGTTTTAAACATTAAATTTATAAAATAACAGTGCCATGGGACAGCTGCACAGCAGGACTTTATATATCTGATTTCCGTGACTGTATGATCACCAGTCAGCATTACACTAGGACCTGGAAAGGGATAGAATTGAGCGCAGGTTCCCTCTGATATGCATTCCTGACCCTCCCTGCTTCAGATCACAAGGAAGCAGTGATACCCTGATGCTGATCTGCAGAGGGAATAAAGGCACAATACCACAGCTTTGGAAGAATTCACAGCATTCAGGACCACGTGTTGTCACTGTTGTGGTGAAGGGAATAGGAGATAAGAGCATGGGTGATGATGACTGTGATGAATGGTTGAAACCTCTGTAGGTTCCTTGCATCCTGGCACAGAACTTTTCTGTTGGGGCTACTCAGGAGACACAAGTACACAAATGGCATGAGAGTAGACTCTGTCCAATTTCCAAGCTAAAGGAAATGAATAATCTAACATTATGTGAGCAGGTGCCAAGGCAGTGACCATAATAAGTAAGCCTTGCTGCGAGGTTGGTCATGGTGTCACATTTGTATGTTCCTGTAGTGATTGTGTGAGAGTTGGCTGGCTTGATATATGGCAAAGTCTCACCTGCTCACAGTTGCCAAACAATCCTAGTCAATGAGAAAGGAGGCTTTCTTTATGTTGTTCCTGGTCACTGCGGACAACAGGAAGCAGAACAAGTAGGAGCAACTGAAGCCTCAGCTATTGATGCAACTTCAGAGTGGGAATAAACACTTGAAAACTGGATTCTGGAAAAGTCCCTGGTTCTAATCCGTAGCTAACCCAGATGACTTTCAGATAGTCGCCTGTTAATCAGGTGAGAATGTGCCCTGGTTGTGAGAAACTATGTGGAAGGCAAAATTCTCAATTGGAATTCTATAATCCTCTGGAAATCACTGTTTACACTTTTTGATCTTTTTTTTTTTTAAAAAAAGAAAAACAAAACCACTTTTGTAAATTATTTTAATTTGAGACTTTAGGAAAATGAGATTGATACTGGTCATTGTTATTTCACGTAGAAGACATCCTCAAACCTTTGCTTAGCGGGCACGTACCTCTTAAAAATTAAAAATTGTAGAACATGGGAGTATTGAATGATTCTTTAATATTTTGGAAATAACATTCAGTTGACTCCTTTCTATGCTATTAAATCTTTACAGTACTTGTCTGCAAATACCACAAAGAAATAGCATGCATTATTATTTCTGTGATTTCAAAGTCTGCTGCACCTGAAAAATTTCTCCAGAAAGACAAAATACAGCACACTCTATTCACTTGTTTATATAATTTTATAGCTAGTGCTATTACAAAGACATCAGTTTTATTCAGTGATTTCTGGAAGTCAGATTTCCTGAGTGAAGTGAACAAGGCACAATGGACAATGCTGACTAAGGATTAAAAGATAATGCTTGCCCTTGTAGTGAAAAAAGTTCTAGAGATAGTTGTATGAGTAAAACTACTTCTGTTTCTGAAACAACATTGGGGTTGCCAAGAACTTCAATGGAGTTATACAGTTGGAATATGTTGATATTCTTCAATGGCATTTTTTTCTTTGTCAAATCAGGGATCTAGCACAACATGGTACTCCATCAAAGATGGCTGGCATCAAAGAACAACTCAAAAAGGACAAACTTGAAATTCTGATTTCCACAGGTGTGAGATGCAGTTGATTTGGTAACTAAAGATAGGTCTTGAAGTGCCATTTTTTTATCTCTGGACTAATTTCCCTTGGACTGACTGTTCATATAGCTTTTTTTTTTTTGGTGATCTGCTCCCGTTTAGCCTTGGATATTCAGTTACTAACCTGTAGTGATTGTGAAAAAAGAAATCTATGGCAGATTAAACCCTTCTATAAGGTGTATTCTGTGGTGTGTAACTATTGTTATGTACATAATCTACAGAGATCTAGTGAACATATTAAAGATATTTCAGAATGAGAAATTAGTGTCGTGTACAAATCTGATTTAAAATAAACAAATAGCAGAAAGTCTCTGCTTCTTCTTGCAACTTCACAGAATGCCACTTTCCTTTCTGTTTACCTGAACTATAACAGAGAGAAGTACATTCTACTCCTTTTTATAAAGCTTTTTAGTGTGGAAACATTCCTCAAACAAGATACACCTAGAGCCTAGTGGATTCCATCTCCAAAGGGAAAACACATCCTATTCTCAGCACACTAGAATGAAAGACTGAATTATACTTTTAATTATTTGTCTTTTTGCCCAAATATAGAGTAGATTTATATAGCTGAATAAAAAAAAATGGTCCTGAATGCTCAAAGTACTTTTGTGAAATAAAATGTATGTTACACATGTAAAATGACAGAGGGAAAGGAAGAAGAAGAGATTGCCAAGGACATTCTGAGAACATTTATTGATTGGAAGCTAATCACTGTTTTTTTCCCCTTTGTTTTGTTTTGTTTTGCCTTTTTGGTTTTTTTTGGTGATTTTTTTTTTGCTTCTCCATATTACATGAAGTGGTCTCTGTCTGGGTGTAATTTTTACTTTTTAGTGCCATCTGCACCTGTGGCCTTTGGACTTAACGTTTATGACAGATGGACTGGACTGTGTTTGCACCATTTAGTGTACAATCCTTCTGTATGTATCTATGCCATGCTAGGCAGTGGCAGTGGCCCAATGAGCATATTTATTAGTGCAGACTTCCTGTCTGCTTCCATTGTTCTGTTGCAGTGTCCTTTGAGCCTAATGGACCTTGTTTTGTGCTGGGCCCACCTACAAAATACTGTTCCCGATTCATGCCAGATTATGTGTTGCAGACTCTAATTTTTTTTTTTTTTTCCCTTCTAATCCGTTTGCCAACTAGAATGCTTAAAATGGATCAATTCCATATTGTAAATGCTCTTCCTCTCCTCTCAGCCTGCAAGCTTCATTTTGGAACAAGCTTGCTAGCTTTGTTTGCTAGTAATGAGATGTTTGATAAAAAGAACTGTTTTCTGTGACACATGTCACATCTCATGCTACCTGAGTTCCTGTTCTATGTTGTGCACAGCAAAGTGATAGCCCTTGCTAAAGAGGGTCCAATAAACACAGCCCTGGCTGCAGGAGCCCGCTGGCCCAGGGCTGGTAGCCGAAAGCTGTGTGCCATGACTCGTTCCTGCTGACTTCTTCATATGTCTGATGTGGGAAAAAGGATAGGCTACTTTTGCACAAGACATATTTCCTTCTGTATAAGTAGAACAGCTAAACAAATGCAAAGCTTAGGTACTTGCCTTGTTTTGAAGTTTTTGTGAGGTTTGTGAACCTAATACTAGGCAGATGGGGTATCATGATAACAAAGAACAATTCGGTATAGTCCATTTATCTCATGAAGTTACGAAGTTGCCTCCCTTGAATTTTTTGGGCCTGTTACAGAAAGACATGAAATGAAGCTGCCGGTTAGTAAATCTCAAACCAACATTGGAGAACTCAAAGCACCGTTTTCTAACTGTCAATGTGTATAATCCTAACTAAAAAGATACAAAAATCTTTCTACAGAAAGTAATCCTGCCCTTACAAACTCTTTGTGGAAAGATAGATCACCAATATAACTAACTGCACTGCACAGTAAGACTATTTATTCTGTCCTCCTGTTATCATGATCATGAGGAAAGGAAGCGTATTCATCTCATACACCTGGATTTTAGCAGGGAGTTTCTGGATTGGGTAGACCGACCAATCAGATTCCTGCAGGGTGAGAATGATGACCTAGCAGAAAGAATGTATAATTTCACAAAGAAAAAAAGCAATTATCAACAGCATTTTCATATCTAGGAAAAACTTCTTTATGATATTGAAATAAAGCTGCATAGTATAAAGAAAAGAGATTAGGCTGGCATATTCATGACTGAGAGTCAGAAAAGGCAAAAATTTTTGTTTTCCTTTCAGCCATTTTAAATTTGGTATTTCTGATTTGCACTAAAAATGTCAACTATAAAATATCCATCTAGAATGTGTAACTGAGTGAGTTTGGGCTTGACAAGAAAGTATATTGAAGTCTGTGTGCAAATACTCATGTATGGTTTTAATATCTTTTTCATTCGCCTTTAATGCTGTTGAATATTTAGCACTTTTAAAGATCAGGTACTCAAATTGAAACGGTGAAACAATGCATAGGCATTTCTGTGAAGGAATGTGTATGTTTTCAACCTTGAATTTAATATTGAAATGTAAGACTGAAATTCAAAAATCTCATGACGATGTGTTCAGCAATCATATTTCACACCACATGAAATCTTTTTCTTCCCTTTTGTGATATCTGAAAGAGTTTCATCAATTTAGTGTTGTAGTTGCACATCTTGAAGGACTATTTTTAAGAACACAGTAAAGAAAATGTGCAGGCTAGTTGTGGGCAAATCCTGTTTAATACCCTTCAATTTGAATTAGCTCTGTGACTGTTCTGATTTTTTTTCCTACATTTGCTGTGACAGTATCACAGTTTGTTCCTGAAAGATTATTGCTTACCTACTCCATGAAAAAAACAGTTTTCTAAGTTGCTTTTCCCTGCTGCCCATTGGTGTGATGATGATGTATCCTGTTGAATCTGCTCTAAAATCTTCAGTATCTCTTTTTTTTTTTTTTTGTAAAAGACATTTCTTTTAAATTCTTGGGTGAGAGCAGAGGTTGGTACAGAGATATATTACAGAGGAGACAGGATATGACTGTTTATTTTTTTATTAGCTTTTCTTTCTTTTGCTTTATCGAGTTCATATCCACAGTGTAGTACAACAATAGAGGTATTATACAAGTTTGCCAGGACAGAGAAGTAATCTTCTGCCACATAACATGATAAGATTATCTTAAAGGTTATTGTAATGTTTGGTTTTCTGATTGGAGCCCTCAGCAAATAATGACCTGAGGGGTTGTGTCATTATGTAGACAAACTACATGACCATTCAGCTGTGATTATCATAACTTCAGTGCCAGTAATGTACAGTGTCCCAGAACTGCGGAGCTAGGTATCATGTCTTGCAAATGGAATTATTCAGTTAATCGCGGAAGAGCCTGGGGACTGTGCTGATGGAAACACATAATAGCAAGGTTATGCCTATCAAGGATCTCCAGACTCAATCTCCCAACTGTGAGGCACAGTAGAGACAAGTACTATGTGGCAGCCGTCCCTTGAGTATCATCATTGTGTCTCCTCCTTAGACATTACCTACTTACTAAACAAGCCAATATACCATACTTGCCATCATCTACCCTTGGATCTAAAGGGTCACATCTGAAAGGAAGACAACCAAGGGGAATTTTCATTACCCTAAATTGCACATGCCTGTGAACACTGGAGACTCAATCTTATCTAGTCTTAAGTGAGCTCACACTTCTATCAGAGGAATTGTAAGTCTAAAGAGCTTTGCAGCACATCCAGACTGGCCAACAACTAACTACATGTCCTTGGGAACACGAGACAGGAAACTGCACTCATCTACAGACACTAGTTCAGAAGTAGTTGCTTTCTTTGTGTAAGCCTCCTGTCCCTGCACATTCTTACTGAAGAGTTAGGATCTCTTTCTTCAAATATTATTATATGTAGATGCGTTCCGCAATATTTTTCTGTCACTGAAGCAATTCTCACCTGTTAGGCCTCTGATGTGGTAGAACTGCTTGTACCAGGCTCTCCACCTCCTACTTTTTTTCCTATTACTATAATTTCTTCGTAGCTGCAGCCTTTTTCTGATTCATCTGATCTACAGGTACGATCCATCAGTTTTTCTGATCGAGAGAAATCCACATTTGTGGTCCCGCAAAAGGGTCATCAAAAGACTTGTTCCATGTTAGTGTCCATCGAGTTTTGAATCAATTTTCCTTCTAGCATAATGATCATTTGCATTTGCAAAGAAATAGGACAATGCCCTTGGGATTTTGATCAGTTCTTATTCTAGACAGGATTTCCAAACTGGAAGCAGAGAAACTGGCTTTCCCTATCCATGACTTTCCAGAGTCCAATCAACAGATTTAGCCACTAACTTCCTAATGTCTCTAAGCATGTTTGACTCAGGTCTTTGCAATGGCCAATCACAGCACCCCTAAGTTGCTGGAGGATTCCACGGATATCATTCATTTTAAGATCCATTAGGGAAAGCAGCTGCTCCTTTTGCCTGCTGAAACACCATTTGTTGCTGCCAGATCACCTGCCTCTTCTGAAGGCCCCACAGGCAAAAGAGGTTGCAGGTTACTGCAAGTCACACCTGGCACCTTCCTGAGTGGTTCCAAGAAGTGACTCATTGAAGAAGTGCAACTCTCTGCACGTATTATTTATTGTCATTGAATTATTTATCCTTGCAACTTACTTCTGTTGTTAATGTATTTCTGGCATATTATACCAAGGTGTTAGGAGCAATTTGGTCTCATTTGTGTTGAAGTTAAATCAGTCTTCATATCTACTTCTTAAAAAGAAGAAGAATTTCTTCACTGTTGAACACAAAATAAAAGGATGCAGTGATAAAATCACCAGATGTGGTACGCAGAATAGAGCTCAAAGGGTCAGTTTTGGTTGCTTATAGGAGTTTTTTACAAATAAAATAGTGCTGCTGCTTTCCTCTAAAAGTTAATCTCAGTTTGTGCACTCAGGAAGCATACTTAAAATCTGAATAATTGCTCCAGGTTGAAACAGAAAAAAAATATTGCATTTCTTTTTATTCATGAATAAACAGTATAAGACAACATCATTTGTGCTTCTTTTTTATACTTTAGAAATAAAATGTTTTGTTTCCTTGAATTTTCTTCTTTTTCTTGTAGACTAATATATCCCAAGACAATATATTAACAATATTCACATTGTAGTAAAATTATTTGAAAAGTAAGAAAAGCAAATGCCTTAAAAATGCCTTTCTTTAAAGACCTCCAGTTTTTATTTGTCCTGCTTCTCATTTTGTCAGATATCATTGGGTCCTGCTTACAAAAAAATTGTACATACAACCCTGCTATGTTAAATTTCTTCCTTCACTAAAAGGAGTAGTTCAAGCACTGAATAATGTTCAAGGGGAGACTGTGAATTAGTTGCAATCAGTTTCTAATGTGTATAAAGACCAGTATAGACAGAACTTGAATACCTTCTTCAGCCAAACCTAGGGAGCAGCCCTATAACTGATTTTAAAATCTGTTTTGTGATACTCTTAAGTGGTAGGAAAAGTAGTTTTTCACAAGTTTGACAGCCTGTCGTGAACTTCAGAGCATAACTTTTGCATGTGAGTTTGGCCAAAATTGGAGTCTGTGTGGAATTATGTAATTTGTCCTCCTAACTGTTCAGAATCCCTTTCTCCCATCTGTTAGTTGTATTTCTATTCCACTAGTTAATACTGTGATCAGTGAGGATGAGAGAGTAATCCATCCTTTGTACAGGTATTATGTCTTTCTTCTGTCTACCTACATGTTTTCTCTAAATCCTGTGATTGCTGAGGAACTGGCAACAGAGATAGATGGAGGATGTCACACCTACCTACATATGATGAAGAAATGATGGCTGTAGGCCATTGACTTGCAGTAACAGAGGCATCTTTAACTTGTACATCAAAGGACCCCTGTTTAAGCACAGTGTTGGTATCACCAATTGTTAAAAATAGAAAAAGGGATCCTCATCTGTCATGTACTCTATCATTGATTCACTATGGTAAAATAACGAGCCAGTTCCACAGCGAATCTATCTTGTAAAACAAACTAGGCAAAAAAGAAATTAAAAAGTAAAAAAAAAAATAAAAATGAAAGACTAGGGAGGTGTATAGTACATATTGAAAGTATCTTGCAAATTGCAGTATTAATATAGAAATCTGACATGAAACATGTCTTTCAGATGAGTTAAATTTTAAGGTGGTCATTGCTGTATATATGTATTACCAGAATCTGGCTTTGAGAATTATCTGACTTTGAGAATATATGCCTACCTAATGTTTCCTTAACTGAGGCTAATATCAAAATAAGATTCTTTGAAACACTACTGACAGCTTTTATGAGGATTTAGACAGTTTAATGAAGCTGTCTCCACAAAATAATGAGCAAAACTTATAAAGACTTAGCCATGTTTGTGTAACATAGAAAAAGGTAACTGATCAGGTTTCTGTGGGAAAGAATAGCTCAAAGCTCTGATTATAAAAGCTACAGTGTTGACTGCTTGTACATAGACTAAGTAGTATCTTCCTAGATTAATAATTTCTTTCATTTAAAACAGTAGCTGCAGTATGATTTCCCATTCTTTAGTGGAAAAAAAAGAACTGTACTTGGAAGGAACAGAAGGGAAAAGAAGGTCTAAGGATTGGAATTTCTTTTAATTAATCAACTACATTATAGAATAATAATGGGTGAAATAGCATGAAAAACAAGATTTGTGTGCATGCGAAATAAATGCAAATGTGTAAAAGACTGATTAATGCTAGTTTCCCAGTGGATAAAGCAACCCCCTGGTTTTGATACCCTTATATTTGAGTTTATAGAATATATATTCTCCTCCTGCTGACTACTCTGTAGCCATTTCTGTTAATTATCATCTGAAAAACTATACAGTCCACTTCTTACTGACATAAAAAAGCAATAAGTCTTAGAAATTGTCCCAGTGATGCCTATGAAGCTATTTGTAAGAGAAACTGCTGGCCAGAGTATGCAAGAGCACCATTTAAGGGTTCAATTTGAAGATAAATTTATGTTTACTTGATAGATTCCTCTTATATAACATTCGTTTTGTTTCAATTTTTATTTCTTCTTCTGCTTATCTTTCTAACTCTTTCTAACTTTATTTTTTCATCTCTTTTTTATTTTGCTCTTTCCTCCTGCTAATTTTCCATTTTAACAAGATTTTGTGAGTCACACTGATTCCAGGCAAACAAGCTGCTGTACTGTAAAATAAATAGCCTTGAAATGCTACAAAGTAAATCACTTGCCTTCAAGATTAAGCTAAAATGTTTGCTTCAGCTTCATGTCTGAACATCCTTCCACTTAACCAGATGATAGCAGACTTTTTGCCAACAAAACATATCTTTACTAAACCAGGGCCATCTTTCAATAAGAACAGAGCAGTATGATGCCCTCTGCCATCAAAACATGCCTCTAGCCCTATTTATTTATGAGGAGCTTTGTACTGGATACAAACTGATCGTGAATGTTATCCAGCTTTATATAAGACATCACATGGTATTGGTAATCTGATACAGGGTTTTAAATGGATAGCTGCGCTGCCAGCATTAAGTGCCAGCATTTTTTTTTTGCTTTTGCTATCAAGTGGTATAACATGTACTGCTAAGAAATACTCCAGCCTTCGCAGAGTTTATGCTTCCTGCGGAAGAATTTCTACATCTTTATTTTCCCTTTCATCTTTATTTTTCTAAAAAAAATAAACTATTTAGCATTCTCTGATGCAGCATCCTGGAAACAGAGTGTTGTATGAAGAATAATATGCATTTTACTCCTTGCTCCTAAATATATTTTTTCAAAAGCTTGTATTTTAGCATCTTTTTGCTGCATGTTTATTAAAATAATTATATTTTAGTGTCATAGGTCTGGAGAATCTTAAAACACAGATGTAGTTTCTGTATTTCAGAAATGTTGACTTTACTTGGTGTTCATTCCTATAGAATTCTATTTGATCACCTGTACTAGTATTTGTAAACCTGGAGAAACAGCTCTATTTGTGGATTAGGTATATAACTGACATTCACTCCATGCAAACATGGAAAAATCTAACCTGGTGTGAGAAACCTGAAGTGTGACTAACACCCTGAATTTTTGCTTTACAATGTAATCTAGAGAATGGATGAGTATTAACATGGAAAATCTATCCTCTTTTTCCCAGAGGGCACCTTTGCATTATTGTAGCTGAAATGCTTTATGTACTGTATCACTTTGATCTGAAACTGAAAATCTGATCAGCATTTGTTTGAGTATTTTAAAGGTAAGGATAAAAACTAATCAATCCCTTGAATTCCTAGTTTCTCAGATCATTTTAGGACAAGTTATATGAACATTGTGCAGCTGGTTTGTGCATGCTTGAGGGAAGGATAATTGGCTAATTTGTGTTTGACTTACTAGAAAGCAGGTATAAGAAACAAGAGGAAAGAATACAGCAGAGGGGAGATTTAAAAAAACAAAGGCAACCTATCTGAAAATTTTGTAAGTAATTATATGGCAAAGATAGAGATGGCTCAAACTGGTATTTCAGTATCCAAGTATTTATCAATCATTCATTTTCAATTGAAATAGCTTAAATGGCAATGTGACTTTTGAGAGTGGAGGGCTGGATCTAGTGAGGACAGTTATACACTGAATATTTGTTTATGCATTTCTTCTACCATGGGGGAAAGACCTGTAGTTTTCTATGCTTCCCCAACTTTGTGCATTAGAGAAACTGAATAGCATGACTGAATTTAAAAGGGCTGACATTAATGTGAAGTATAAGGATTCTTTATGTGCATAAAACCATGATGGTTCATTCTGTGAACAGCTGCTAGCCAATAAGCCTTTTAAAAAGCCTTTTGGAGACAACACTGAAAATCCAGAGCTCATACTCTCACTGCAGGATTTGGAGACTGAATTTTCAAAACTAGGGCACCTCTAAATACATATTTTATAGTAATCTAAACACCTCTTAGGGACTAAATATTATATCAGTTGTATATCTAACGTACCATTGTACTTACTAGAACTTTACTCAGTACCAAATAGATGAGTTTTACAATATTAAGCCAACAAAACATCTTTAAATATAAGTAAGTGCCATGGTTCTAAAAATGGTTTCAGTTGGTAACTTGATTGTCCAAATGTACATCTGAGTGAATCTGGCTATTGAGTATTTTCACTCTAGACTTTGTGCAGTCAGCGAAACTATCATAGTTTTTGTAAGCACAAATGATGTACGTAACAACCGAAGCCCATTAATCAAGCTATGTTTCTAGAAACAATATTGTACTGAGCTGTTTATGTTGAAGTTATGTTGCAGTTTTGGGGGAGAGACTCTTGATTTGTACTCCACCAGCAAAGTCTTTCTGATTACTGATTTGTGCTATGCTATAAGAAATAAATAACAAAATCAATGATTTACTTATACTTAGGTCAATTACTGAAGGTTCCATAATAATATTCTCATTTTCTTGCAGAAGGTAAAATGATTACCTCTGCAAATAGAAGAATACACATCTTCCTTTTCACACTGAGAGAATCTTAACAACTAAAATTGATAAGCCAGAGGAAAGCAGAAACAGCCTGTTTGTAGTGTCTCTAACTCAAGAAATACATTTAGGATGAAAGTAAAATGTTAATAAGCTTCCTTCGCTCCTTTTCTAATGCAAAAAAATCTAGGAAATTAAAAACAGGAGTGCCAATTCCAAATTCCCACAGTTTTGAGCAGTGGTAGTGCTGTCCAAAGAAAGGAACACCACATTTGAGGGTTTCTATCCTTGTATCTTAAACCCTAATGGCTAAAGAAGCAGAGCTTAACTATGTAGAGATGGGCGTAAACTGACAAAGGTACTACAACCATGTGCTCATGATGCAAATATAAAACAGTCAATGGGTTGGGGTTTTTTTAATATCTAAGGAAGATATTTTAACATATTTTTAATTTTTAATTAAGTTAAAGCTATTTCAGAGGTAAGAGTTTCTGGGACTGGTGTCCTACATGTCCTGACCAATGCATGGGAAGAAAAATTATATTTCACTTTAATGAAATTACAAAACATTTCCTTGAGATTTGATCCTGTTGCTTAATAGCGTTGTCTCATCTTGTGGACAACTTAGCTAATGCTGATGTAATCAGAGATGGATTGTGTAGCACGAGTTGGAAATACATCAGTTAAGAACGTAACAGCTGCACCTTCCACTAACATTTTTTCATTGTATTTTGAAGTCTAAATATTTCAAATGAAGTTTAAAGGAGAAGACAAACTTCAGCTAAGCGACTTACACCAGTGAAATGGAATTAACAATTAAATAATAATGACTATACAACTGCAATGGAACTGGCAGATGCAGTTATAACAATTTCATGCTGTACATTAGAAATTTGTCCCATTATATTTGGTGCCTATAGTTATCAGGAGAAGAGACCTTTAATCACAGTCTTAACATATATTTTGTGGTTCCTTTTGCATACTTGATTTGCCTCTTGTATGCAAATATTAAAGTGACTCTGTATTTGAAAATTGTCTCCTATTAATCAACATTGATCTCATTTCTGCAGATTGACTAACTTGTTTTATATAAATTACGCTGTAAGGAAAACTTTAATGGTTGAATTAGATGACCTGTTCACTTTTTTACAGCATATTTTATTAGTCCAAATGTATGGTAGCCAGGCTTAAAACCAATACTTACAGGTACCTTTTCAGCACACTGCTCAGGAAATTAACCATGGAGCTCTCATTAACATTAATGGATGCTTAGTGGATAATTTACTGTGCACCAGGCTTAAAACATACCCCCCAGGGTGCTCACCAGGCTGTGTGGGAGATTTTTCCATGCTGAGGGTATTGTAATTGTATTTTATTAGATCAAACCACCAATGAAAGATTTTTATTTTTGTGACATCTATGCCTGACTCTGATTCAAAGAGTAAATACATACATACCTGTGTTCACTATGAATTAGGTGTGACAGCAAGATAATCCTGTCAGGGAGTTCTGGCAGAAAGATACAGTAGAAAAAAAAAATGTACTATCAACACTTCAAATTTCTCATAAACCTGGAAGGTTAATGCAGAATATCTTGGTTTTAAGCTAAATATAAGTAGTAACCACATTTCAGACAAGAAAGTGTGACTCCAACAGGCAAAAACTTGCAAAATACTGAAGATATAGAAGAGGTGGAAGGAAACAGTATAAAACTTATTGAGACCTTATTACTCTCTACAACTACCTGAAAAGAGGTTGTGGAGAGGAGGGAGCTGGCCTCTTCTCCCAAGTGACAGAGGACAGGACAAGAGGGAATGGCCTCGAGCTCCGCCAGGGGAGGTTCAGGCTGGATATCAGAAAAAATTTTTCACTGAAAGAGTCATCAGGCACTGGCACAGGCTGCCCAGGGAGGTGGTGGAGTCACCTTCCCTGGAGATGTTTAAGGAACAGGTGGATGAAGTGCTTAGGGACATGATTTAGGGATTGTTAGGAATGGTTGGACTCGATGATCCAGTGGGTCCTTTCCAATCTGGTGATTTTATGATTCTATGATTCTATGAAAACAAAGTGCTCATAGATCATGTCAGAGTAAGGAACTGGCTAAAAGAGAAATGAGTAGATTTTGCATAACATGGGATTGTCATCACCAATAGCTTTTGTTAGTAGTACATTAATTGTGCATTGCTGCCTCTCTGATAGTATAGATCCCAAAATATTTTTTGTCACACAACTTCTTGGCCAATGTTTTTTTGGGGTTTTTTGACTTTTTTTAAAATAGCTTTTCCTCCACCATTGTCTATAATGCCATACTAAAGAGCACCTACTACAGTCTGACAGTGACAGCTTATGTCACAATTTTCACAGATTCTTAACATTCACAATAGTGGTATTGTTCTTTTACATTACTCTCTTTAGCTTCACTAGTCTATGATACCTGAGTATTAATTTCTTTTTTACACGAAACCTCTTGGCCCTTACTGCATAGGTATATGCTGAAATGTTTGTACTGTAAAGCGCCCTGCTTACAGCCCTGGTCAGCATCACATCAAAAAGATACATCAGAAATACTAAGGACAGTTCTTTGCATCCCAATACATCATAGGAAAAGTATGTATACAACTAAGCCTGGGTAGCCTTGTTTAAGACAGAAAGCGTGATTGGCTCCAGAAGAAGGTCTTTTATTTGTTCCAAATATGTTTACAGAATATCTTTGTAGAATCTGGAAGCATATTTACAATGGATGTCTGCCCAAGGATGACTAACAGATATATTGCAATTTCCAGTCATGGATGAAGGGTAACAAGTGTAATGAGGTGAGTGGCTAAGGAAAAGCAGAGAATAAAGTATGATGTATCACAGTTGGAAGGCTAGTGTCTTCTCTTCGCAGATATACAGCCTGATTGTAGTAGTTCACAGCAAGAAGAGAGGTAGATGTGTACTCACTTGGAGAGTGCAATTGCAAAACAGCTTTTCTGGGCTCGGAATGCAGTAGCTCTAGTCATGCAGAGGAAAAACACAGGTCTTGCCTGCCCTTCCTTCCCTAGGGTAACATCTGTCACTGTGATCTAGGTGAACATGGTCATCTGTGACTCCCTGTAGCTGTAGGTGTCCACTATATTTTAGCTGTTTGTTACAAAAATGCTAAGAAAGAAACTTCCACATGTTATTTAAACACTGTCATCCTATCCAATATTTGTTTGCAAAACTGAGCCAACTTTTAGCACTAGGAATAATGGTGACAAAATGTACTAGGTATTTTAGAAGATTTTTGCTGATAATCCTCGGTCAAGGGTGTAATTTTTATCCCTGTATTCTTAAGTCCTTATTGAGTGGGTGAGTCATTGAACAAATTACACTTGTAGGAAAGAATAGCAGGCAACAGCCTGTGCTTAAACAGCATAAGAGGGAATAAACGTTGCTACATCCATCACTAATATGAAGCAACCTGGAAAGACTAGACTATAAAGAGAGATTCTTAAAATTACTGAATCATTTTCTTACATCTGAAAATATATATGTATGGCAAAATGAATAAAACCGTTTTCCAGAAGGGTGGCAGTTCTAGAGTAGACTGTGTATGAAGGGGCATTCGTAATTCTGAGAATAGGCCCATCCTTGTTCCTACTAGGTGGACAATACCTGCCCTCTACCAGATGTAAAAATCAAGTTTTCTACCAATGCCCCCAGAAAGGCTTCAATGATTTTGGAAAAAATAATAAACCCAAAGGTTCAAAGGGAAAAATCCTGACCCCACTGAAGGAAATAGTAACCACTGTCTACTACAGAGTCTGACTTTTCTCTCTCCTTAGCAAAAAGAAAACTGAAATGATAGATAAGATCTGGTACACTTCTTAACAAAGATCAGGTCTATCTTCAGCTTTTAAAGAAAGTCAGGACTGAATACGCTATTTGTGATAAACTTTAGTCTTTAGCTGTGTAAGAGGTGGAAATGAAATAGTACCATTAATGATACACATGAAGATGTAGCATGAATCAGCATAGTTTGTACATTCACTTTAACACTGAAGAATCCTCAGGATCAAAAAACATTTGATGAACCTCGCATTGGTTATAATGACCAATTACAAATACAACTCACAATGACATGCTTTTATATTTTACCAATATAAAATAATTTTGAAGATTTGATCTGTTAGAAAAAAATATTCAAATATTTTTCCATCAGAAATTGCTTATCTCATGAAATTGAAACATATCAGCAGATAGATAGATATAAGCCAGCTAAATTCATATAAATCAAGACATTGATCTGCACCTATACGGGTTTTTTTTTTTCAAAATTATGAGATACCACTTCACAAAAATAAAGCCAAAATAATTACACTGTAATGAAAAAAGGACATTAATATTTATGGCATTTCCTGGGTTATTATTTGTTTTGACTTTGTCTCTTCTTTCTCTTTTATTTTTTTCATAAACAGATTTCTGATGTCCTTGCAGTGTGGGCTTAAAATGAAATAAAAGTTTTTTTGAGAATTAAGATTCTTAGTTTTAAGAGTGGCCAGAGTCTCACTTAGAATCCTGTATTGAGCCTACTTTGTGTGGATGCAGGTATCCTTCTTTGTTTTCTTCAGGGACCTTCGAGGAGAAGATGAAGTCGGGTAACCTAACTGTGTATTGTTGACACAGTGTGTGCATCCGTTCTACTGCAACTGCTGCAAATTGTTTACTAATTGCCTAACAATTTCAATTTTCATTTTCAGCAATAACATTAAAAAAAATTATCTAGTCTCATCAGTGCCTGATAAATTTACAACACAGAGGTGATTGTTTTGTAAAAATGCATGTTAATGGGCATGTTTAACTTCTGCATGAGAAATACTGATAAATGCTTAGAAGGTCTCTTAATTCTTTTTTAAACTACATTTACATGACATGCTGCGATCCTGCATGGTAGCTGCCAAGACTTTCTAGTGCTGAGATCTGGGCTGAATATGAGCTGCCCTACATTAGTGAGAATGATGCCAGCTGATAGAGCATTCATGTTGTTTCATGTACCTGCTGGTCACATCCTCATCTACAATTTCCATGTCTAACTCAGGCACATCAATGCGCTATGTGGTATGCATAAGTCTTTAGGTTACTACACACAGCTGAGTCCTGTACAAGTTTCCAGCACAAGGCTGCCCATATCTTAAATGCTGCGCCTTGGAAAACTTTGGCTCAGGTGATACTTTTTTCAGATGTTCATAAGTCTTTCTAACAGACAATTGCAGTTAGGAAGCATAAATCTATACAAAATTTCCCTTTCTTTGCTTCTCACTCCCCTTTAGCCCTCTCTCCACCACAAAATGAATAGTGAGTACTATCTCACAGTACTCAAAAAAATAAAAAAATCCAGGCAATCTCATAACATGTCCATATAGCGTATGTGTACTATATGGGCTACAGTCTTCTAAGTATTTTCTGCTCTCATACTGCATAAACCTGCTCATCTTTTCCACATAACTGTAGATTTGTAGTGTTCTTTCCAATGAGCAAGTGAATAGTGGTTTTCTGTTTATATAAACTGAGTGATGCTGTAGCTGCATGGTACGACACAAATGTATCCCTTGTATATTAACACGGAGCAGAATACAGTCTAGTTTAATTATGCAAAAATATTTATCTCTCCCCTATTACCATATCTGAAAAGTATATTTTCCACTCCCACAGTTAAATGTATCCTCATATCAATTTCTCATATGTAGTGCTTTGCACAGTGCTTTACATTTTCAAAGTGCTTTAGAAACATTAACTAATTAACTAATGCATGTCATTATGGGCCTGTGAATCTTAGATGTCAAAAGGCAAAAGACAAGGCAACCATAGTGAATTAAATAAAACACAGATTAAATTGCACCCCCAATACAGCAAATTTCTCAGCCCTATGCAAAACTGTTTTGTGACCTGCACTACTGTTTCGTTCTGCTTTCTACTGGTGTGAGATACCACTGCTTGACAATCCTGCCCTTCAGTTTAAGACCCATAATTCCTGGGGCCAGTCCCAACCACATGTCACTTCTCTGTTCCTACTATAATACATAAAAGTTTGCACTCTCCTTGAGATGTGGTTAAGATTCTTTTGCCAAGATGTGCTTGCTGCATAGTGTTAGAATAGCAATGCATATGAATGCAGTAATCTTCACTTCTGATTCATAAAGAACTCTATCTGTCAGTTTAGATCAGAATCACATTCTGAAAGTTAAAAGTTAAATATAGGCTTAATGATAGGAGAAATTTATATCTTTTGATACAGTTCTGATTTCTAAAGATTTATCTATATAAGGGTGTCTGATACATTTCCTGGGAAAATGTCCTTCATATACTGGATGCAGGCCACTAGAAGAAAAAGTCATTTGGCTCCTGGCTTATTCATTATCATTCTCTTTCCTTGGATGTCTTCAGGTAGAGACAGAGAGCGAATTGTTGTCTGAATGAATTTTTATGGCTGTTTGCTCCTAGCCTTCTTTTTCTGAAGTTCTTCATGCCTACCCTTACACATTAATATAAGGTTTGTCCTTCATCTGACCCACATACAGCCCTTTATTCAGAAAGATCCTGATATGTAATGGTGCTGTTGTGTCCTCTCATGGTTAAAGCCATGTTCTTTCATACGCAACTGAATGCAACCTATCACTTGACCAAAATGCAGACCCTTTTTGCAGTGTGACTGGACATGTTCTTTTCCTGTAACACTGAGTGCCAACATCTTCTGCATAGGACTGAGGAGTTTGTATCATGTAACAGGTCAGAAATCTATGCTTCCAGTGTCTTCATAAGAGATACTGAAGCCACGCTGCATCAGGAGACAGGTGAATTGTTCAGCACAGTTCCACAAAGTACTATTCCTCTTCTGCAAGATGCAAGAAACATTAAGTCTTATATGGTACAGCAGTTTACTGATTCATCAAGAAAATCAGGCTGTGTATTTCTCATGAGGTTCTGCATACTGGAATAAAAGATCTTAATAGCTTCACTAAAAGAGAATGCTGCAAAGTGAGAAGAGCAGATCTCTAGGTGTGACCATTAGGACAGTAACAGCAGGTCACTCTGCCTTTTGTAGTGACTGGACAGCCAAGTTTGCTGAACTGATGTGAATTTGTAGCACAAAAAGGTTGAAAACAACTTGCTGTGGTTATTCTTAAGTTACCTGAAAAATTAGACTTTACTTCAGTGATTTTATTTTCCATTTCATATCCACAATCCCAACGCTTCGGTATTCTTAAAGGACAAATTAAAGTTGTGGGTAAAAGGTGTCTTAATAACTGCTGGATAATAACAACAGTTCTGACAATTTAAATTGATTTTGTACCTCAGTGTTAATAACTGCACAGCTATTATAATGCTATTAATGATGATACAGCTATTGTAATTACAGCTATTGTAATAAATGAGGAAATAATTTTACTGGCTTAAGCAGAAACATTATAGTATCATCTATATGAAACGGCAGTTTTCTCCCTCCTGCAGATACTTCATTAGCACAATCATACTTGTCTAGTAGTAGCACCTAAGAGTCCCTTATTGGTATGAAAGCATTCCTGACAGCAGTGCCAAGTTGCCTTGCAGTTAATGTGAAGAGGCCTGAACTATAAATATTTTCATGACCTTTATGATTGCAACCAGATTGCTAATTTTAAATTATAAGTATTTAAACAGGTGTGAAAAGCTGCACTGCAGCACTGAAAATTTGCTATTAACATTTTTTTTCCTCCAGAAATATATGTTCAAGTGATTAATTACTTTATGTTACATTTGTCATAAATCTCCCTGGTGCACAGTGCTACCCCATCTGTCTGTCTCATCACCAAATTATCTCGTGCTCTAGGTATTAGTGTAGTTCCTTCCTCTTGAGATATATGGCTGGATATGCACCCAGGAAGACTTCTTTATAGATAACGGGTGTCGAGCTCCATCAGAGTACAATGTGTTGTCAATTACATTGTTACATAACAAGCTTTTAGTAACAAGGATTGTCTTTTAATGGTGTGCATAGTGCCTCATTAAATTGGCTTCTCCCAGACCCCACCACCCACAGCAGAGGTGTGTAAGCTCTACTACAATACAAAAAAAACCCTGTATTCAGTTCAGACATGTTCTGGGTTTTAATTTATGCTTAGCAAAATTCGATAGATCAAATCTGCCCTTTACATTATGGCCAATAAATAAAGCCCTAGTGCAGAGGTTCTAAATAAGTTATTTTGGCTGCTAAGAAGGAGATACTTTCTCCAAAGCTAATGAAAGTTTTATAAAACTAGATTGATCCTTGTCTATCAGATCGTGGGGGAGAATTTTAAAATCAAGGCTTAATGATATAAATGTCTATGGTTGGTACATTCAAGGACATCTTTTGCAGCTTTGTGAATAAAAGATATTATCACCTCATATAAAGTAGGAAGGAGAGATGAGGTGCATGAACCTGAAGTGTGCATCTGGGGCTAGTTTAAGGCACAGTGCTTTGTAAAATCTGATAGTAAAACTAAACTTCCCTGAAGTTTTCCTCAGCAGTTTAAAAAAAGCCTGGTTTACTTCTTCATATAATAGGTCCACATCTAGTATGTAACCCTAGGACAGTGCTAGGTGGAGGGATTTAATTTTTAATTTTAATAAACTGTTTTATATTCTTACAGTGACTTTTATCTTAGAAGCACACAGGTAGACGTACAAATAGCTACATACCTACTTATTCTAAAAACTAACGACTAACTTGCTATATATAACTCATGCCTTCTCATCACTTTAGCCACCTAAATTCATACTTAAGCAGTAATTTTGCCTTTATACTCTATATGGGTCAAGAGAACTGGATCTTCCTTTCAAGTTAGTACATGCTTGTATATACAAAAATTTCCTTAGCATACTGTTTGAGAACCAGGGATGTTTCTTGTGGTTCATATTTTGGGTATAATCCTTTGAGGCCAACCATTTCACAGTTTCTCTTTCCTAGAAAAAAAAACCCAAAAAACAAACAAAAGAGATGTGTAGCACAATCTGAAGAAGGAAGTCGTTTACGGTCATGACAATACACTTACAAAGTCCTGGGTTTCCTTCGACGTATTTCTACTTTATTCAGTTGAAATGAGCATGCAAACATATATTTTATTCCATTTTCTCTTTAGAAATGTTCATTCTTATTTAACTACATGGTATGTATTGAAATGGGGTACATGTCAATAAGTTTTAACGACAGTTCTGTTCATGAAAAGATTAAAATGGGATAGCAAATGTTTAGTCAATTGTCAGGCTTTTTGATTAGATTCAACAGATCAATATCTTATTTTCATGAATTACAGTAATTCTGGCAGTTTCATGTTTTCTTATAAGATATGTTGTTTGCATTTATATTGTAATTTGTCTTGCAATTTTTTATATAATCTTAAGGAAGCACTGAATATTTTCTTGGTATAAAGGGCCCCTAGAGCTAGGTTTTCAACAGTTAAACTCAAATAAACCATTCAAATGTAAGTAGAAGAAAGGAAATTGATAATAAGATATTAGTAGGAACTTTTTCAAGGAGTTTCAGAACTTTGAGAAGAAACTGTTTGAAATGTATCTGTGTTGAACATGCCCACAGCTCAATATGATGTCTCTAATAATTACGCTCTTGAAGGCTGACAATATAGTATTTAAAACAGAAGGAATTCTGTCATTGACCATATCAGGGCATTAATGACAACACACTACACTGCATCTTCGTGTGAGCCACAGTCTCTCATTATGAAGTTCACTGAGCATGAATAGGACCGTACTTGGAGACCACTAGGACTTCTCAAGAATTCATTGATTGGAAAACAGGGATTTGTTGGCACCGAAGTTTCAGCTGGGAGCAAAATTCAGACAATACTTCTGTCAGAAGTGAACTTTCTCATGAAAGTGGAGACACAGCAGATCCCAGCCTAACACCTAAGATCAGATCCCAGATCAAACACCTAACACCTCCAAAATCAGGGTGTTCTTCATGGGTGTGTAGTACCAGGTCCAGGCCTCTCTTCTAGCTGATTTTTACTGGGGACTAGAAGCTGGGTAGTTCTGGTTTACAAGCATGCCATTAACAAGGCATTACATTATCTACCTGAAAAAGTACAAACAGATGAGAACTCCTATGCCTGTTCGCTAATATATGGGGGAAGATATATTTTTTCTAGATCTATAGAGTGCTACGGTAACAGTGAAATTCGAAAGCCAGAAATTTGTCTGCATATATTAGTGTAGGAATAATCTATCTGCTTTTTTTTTTCCGAGAATTTATTGTGCCTCCCTCCCATCCACCACCAACAACCTAGAATTATAAACATGGTAGAAATAGTTAAATATTCAGTCACTTAAAGAGAAGTTGTCTAGGAATTGTGTTTAGTGCCTGCTTGTAAGAGAAGTAGTTTCAAATCAGTGGCCTGAATCATATACTAGTTTCAGATTTCTTGAAATATTTCCCTGTTCTCCGTCTGTCCTCATTTCTTTTTTCCTTCTCTGTCATTCTTTATCTGGCTGGAAATAATTCTGTAACATCATTTGATATCAAAGAGAGTTTTGATTATCCAGGCAGACGATACCAAAGATATTCCCCATATCATATCATGCGAGGCATCTGAAATGCTTTGAGTCACCTTCTTGAGACTGAACATTCTCCAGTAGTCGCCTGCAGAAGAGTAATTCTAATTGAAGTTCGGAGTACTTAACTAATCTACATTAACTGTGAACACCTTCCCACTACAAAGTGTAAAAGATGGGTGGTGAGATAGGATAACAAGATGGCCTACAATATATATTGAAGTAAAAAGGGAACAAAACAACAAAAGAAGGTAGTGTTATACTTGGAAAACAGTGATTTATAAAGGTTTGAATAAAATCCAGGTAGCATCCCAGCACATTCCAGGAATTATAAAAAGAAAACTCAATAACTGGAACTCTTAGAGTATTTCCGTACAGAGTTACTGATTGAGGATTTTTGCTTTAGAATTTTAAAAAATTTCAAGTGCATTAGGTTTAGTTTATGATTTCCATTGTAGGAGCATGTGTTGGATATCTGCCTACATGTAGCTCTTTTCAGACTGACAGTTCCTTCCTATTTACTGACTTTCTATCATTTTAATTACATCATAAATACTACATATCACAGATTTTTCCTGATTAATGTTGCTACTGAGACATTTGCTCTTGGAATACAATTAAAGAAAACATCTATTTACTCCATCTTTAGGATTGCTTAAATAATAGGAAAAAACCCAAACTTGTCGCTTCGTAATTCTCTTAGAAAAATATTTTTGTTTTGCCAGATCATATGTTTCATACAGACGGCATGCACCATGCTAACAGTCAAAATACAGTATCACTGTAATATCAATATTTTATACACAATCCTTTCATAAGCTATACCCTTGCAATTTAAAACAATGATTCTCTGTCATAATAAAGATAATTAGGGATGAGAATTTTCATTCTGTTCTTTTTTGATCTGCTCCTAATCTCTGTAAGTAAGAATATTAAACTCTACTAATCCACAGATAATACAGTGGGAGTGGCTCACCACTGTTGTGTACTGTGATCAAATTAGTTACCTTAGAGGCATTTCTTTTCCTACAAATGAGAAAAACAATCCAGAAAAGGAAAATAAAAGAAGTGGTTTGCTATTCTCCCCCCACCTCCCAGTCCATCTGAAAAACAGCTATTTCTAGCAACAAATCTATGTATAGCTCAGAATGCTGTCTGGGGATTTAATTAATTCTATCACAAAGGAGAAATTAATAGATAATAGAATCTTGACAGGTCCAAAGCAAAAGCAAAATCTATTTGGACACTTTAATTCTAATCTATTGAGCATGTAAGTGGGGCTTTCTAAGGGGGGCACTTCACAGGTAAAATATATAGAGAAATGAATGTTTTGATGAACTGAAGTTCTGCGGGTATTGTCTCACATAAAGCGTATAGTGAACTCCCCCAAATATCCCACATTCTCTGAAATTTCTTATGCCCAGACCAAGCAAACTCAGTTTCTTCGATCTTTATTTCTAAATCATGTTTTCTAAACCTAATTCTTTGCTGTTGTTTTCCTCTGGACTCATTCCAGTTGATCCACATCTCCCTGCCAAAATCTCCATGTGATACAGCCAGAACCAAGTAGAGTGGAAGGATGACTTCATGAATCTAACATGACACTTCTATTTGTACACTGACTCTCCATTATTTTACTTATATATCACAATGCAATGTTTGCTTTTTTCTTTATATTGCTGAAGTGCTTTTAAAAAACGTTCAGCTGCTATACTCTGAACGCTTACTCACATGCTTAAATTGACTTGAGTTTAAGGGGGCAGACAATTCACGTGTGTAAAGCAATGCATATATTTAAGCATTTCAAGGGTCAAGGCCAATATTCCTGTCAAGGTGGTATGAACCAAACTGAAGAGCCAACTTGAATCAAGCACAGAGTAAGCCAATAGCAAAGTTCTCTAATGTAATTAAATCCTTTTGATCTGTACTTCAGAGGTGAGATCCAAATTTGCGGGATGTTCATTATATGAAGAATTAAAAACTGTAATATTAATATTCTCCATCTCTGATCTGCTGTTACTTTATGGAGAGAGAGAGAGGGAAACTATTTTATTTTTAAACTTGTTTTTGATTACTTTTTCAGTAACTGGAATGCATTTTTGTACACTGACTTGCAAAAAAAAGTCAGTTATTATTAAGATACACCACAACACTTCCACAATCAGAGTGAAAGTAGAAGACTAATTAAAAATTTTAGAGAAATGCTTCTTTTATCCTGGGAATAAATTAAGCAGCAATGAATATTTCAAATAAAATGTGTTTATTTCAACAGGAAAATAAAATCAAAATAATATCTGATGTTCAGTTTTCTTTGATTTTATCACAATGCAATTCAGTAGTTATTAGAAACTTTAATACTAAATTTTTAGGTTTTTGTTCATGCTCTCAGTTGTATAAATTTGGTCAGTTTTCTTTTTTCTTTTAAAGTATCTTGTTATAGTTTTTGTAGACACCATCATGAAACTTTCATCATTGACATTCTGAAAAATTAATTAAAAAATTAATTAATCTTTTAAAGTGGTATTTCTTATTTTTTTCATTCTCATGTTTTTACCTATGTGATTATGTAAATAAACATTTAGGTAAAGGTACCATTATTGAACTGCTTTTAAGGGTGTTCGGTATACTGCAGCTGACCCATCATGATGTGATTACTCACGTTGTCTTCATTTTCATTTCAACCAGAATGCATGGTTTTCTTGGTCCTATTGTAAGAGCAGAAAAACAATTATTTTATGCATGACTGATGATAGTGATGGAGACTCTATATGGGACACAGCAGGAAGCCGAGAACTGCTTGATGCTTCAAAATACTGTGCACTTACAACGCATTCAAATGTTGTAAACCCTAGTATACAGCTCAGTTTTATTTGTAACTTTAGAATTTCTAATCTGCTGTATATATTTTTTAAATTATAATGGCACACTGGAAAAATACTACTTTTCAAAAAATGTATGATTCATCAGTTTTAAAGCATAAATGAATTCTGACTAAGTGGATGCTTTACTAGGCAAACTGGTGTTAGAAGTTAATTAGGTTTGACTAGCAAGTCCAGTTACTGGCACAATTTATAAGCTTTTGCAGAATTGTGACCATTCTGCTATCATACAGTAAAACGCACAATGTGAGGCCTGACAGTAAGTGCTTGCTATCTGACAGTAAGTAATGAATCCTGGTAAAATATACCCTTATAAAATAGACCCCTTTTTGAAATGAAATGTAGTACATGACTATTTTTCAGGATGTCTGAAAAATTTATTACATCAGCATATAATTAACTTTTCATTGTCTTTGCGTGCTGTGCCAAATCTATTGCAGGAATGGTCAGTTGATTCTTCTTTATGGAGTAAAAAACCTTCCTAGTGGAGAAAAGATTCATTAGAAAATATTACTTTAATTACAATAGTTATTCAGTAATTTAGAAAACTTCCCTGTTCTTTCTGAAACATAATGCTACAACTTTAATCCTATAATAGTATTTCATAAATCTTACATGTCTTTTGCATTGTAATATTTTTTCTTCATACGCTTGAAGCAATTCTTGCAAATGTTTAGACTCAACTGATTCAATCACTTCAGTAGTATGCATCTAGCATAAATGTGAAACCATTGAAGAAAGTCTTGCATACCTGAGGTGCTGTATGACGCATTTTGTTTTTATTTACTACTAAGTGAATTAATCTGAAGAAGGATTTTGCCACCATAGATGTAATCTTTATTGTGAAGTGCATGAAGTTTTGAAACTAAACACATTTTTTTCTGGAGAAAAATCCATTAATTTGCCACTACTTGTGGCAAATGTTTCTAATTCCACGTGGGCTAGAAGTCTGTAATACATCTATTCCCCAATATTTTTTCTTTAATTATTCAAAGCCTGGAAAAAACACACCTGCCTTGAAAGCTTAACTATTGTTAAAATCCCTGTTTTCCTGTAGGATAACCAACTCTTGGCAATTGCCCTGAAGCCTAGAGTTTGCCTTTGCAGGCTCATGTGAGCACATCACACCACCCGTCTCTTTCCCTGACTGCCAATTCCATTCCAATGAGCTGGCATGGTGCTCAAATTCACATCAATTCTGTTCCGTGATATTTTCATCAAATTGCCAAACCTTAATTGCATAAGTGGACTACATGTTTTTTTTGTACTTGCACACTATTGAATATAGGACTAGCTACATCATGCTGTCTGTAGGATATTTTACATTTCAATGTTCTCATTTTTGTCTGAGGAATCTCTTTCTGTTCAGCCTTTCATATGTTGTTTTTCTACATTTCTCTCTTATATTTCCAGCAGAGAGTTTAGTTTGTTCTTGACTCTACCTCTCAGAGAAAGCTGATTTTTTTTAATTTTATTGGTAAACTCGGACAATTCCCAGGAAACCAACAGAAGGCCAAGTCTTTTTCTCTTTTCTTGTTTCACTGCACTTGGTGGATCACATGAGTTGATCAAATGCTCTAAAGAGAAGGACAGCTGTAACTGGAATTGTGGTCAGACTTCTCTTCTATGCATCCTCAAGCCTGAAATCAGCTGCCAAGATGATGCCAACAGTAGTTTTGGTACCACTTAAATGCAGAGGGCCTGGGAGGAGAAAGTGGGGCAGAAGAGGGAGTTAACTGCTGAATGGGAGAGATTTGAGGACTAGGTTTAGAAATGAAATAGGGCTTCTTTTTTCTGCTTCTTGTTCTGGTTGGTCACTTATTTCCAACAGTAATGTTGCAAAATGTGCTATTGTGATTTTTCTCTGTCAGAACATTTCTAAAGTAGTGAGGGGGAGTAATCATACTTCAGTTTTAGTTTAGGTGAGAGGAAAAGTAGACATGTAGATTCTGACGTTGACATTAAAGATGAAATCAGTGACTATGTTTGTGTTTTTCTTTTAAAGCACATAGTAAGCACTTAGTAGATTCTCAGTGTAAAGTTCTGAAGTAGAAGCCATTTTTAAAGAGTATGGTCATTTGTCATTCTTTCCATACTACACAAAACTGTAATAAAAAAGGTGGTGAGGTAAGTTTTTGGATATTCATCTAATGGCAAAACTTCAGGAGACTAGCTTATGTAAAACTTTAACACAAAGCTTGTTCATTCAAGTTCTCTCATTCCATTATCTTGAAAATACATCACTAAAATATGAAAGCTGTATGTCCTGGCCTATTGAGTCTTATTCTTGCTGGAAAAATATAAGTATTCCTAAGGAAATGTTTCATTTTGCATTAGAAACAATCAATTATATTTTGAATCTCGGCTTCTGAACAGACAAATTTATTATTTATTATTACAAAGATGTAAATACATTCCATTGTCTGCAGGAGGCTGCAGGTGATGAAGCTATCATTGCCCTCTTACCTCTGGTTGCTTACCACTAGCCTTGTAAAGTAAGTAATTATGCCACCTCAGATGAAGTATTTACCCCTTACTTTCAACAGGGAGTTAAATGGAATGAAATGTTGAGCTGAAATTCATATTCTATCACTGAATATTGATTTTGAACTACAAGAAATTGTTAATTACTTTCTTTCAATGGCAATATGCAATAGTAACCCATAACTTTTCAGTGTTTAGTAACTGTTTTTCTTTATATTTCTATGTTTGCCTGAAGATTTAACTGATGACCATAGTTCAGTGTTTCCAGATCAGTCATCACCAGGTGGTTTAGTAATTCAAAAAAAGAGATCATCAACTGGATGGTTTAGACGATGGTATTAGGAATTTTATGAGAAGACCATCTTTCCCAAGATAGTCCAGAACTGTAAAGAAACAGTGACTTCAACAAGAAATTCTGTTTTATAAAGTAATATTAATCTCATTTTCAGCTTTCATTTACTGCATAAGGAATACTTTATGGACTGCAGTCACAGGTAGTACTGTCCTAAAAAAAAAAAAAAAAATTCAAATCCTGACCTCATAACCGTGTAGCCAGATTATTTTCTTCTTATGATCCTCCATCTGTAGTTTTGGAGATTGTTTTGGTATTTTGCTATATGGAATTTTTTAGCACTTTTTTCCCTGAGTCCTGCTTGGTGAACTTAGTGCCTCAGGAGACGCGAGCATATCTGGAAAAGTGAGTATGTTAAAAGGACAAGAAAAAGTAATCAGACAGAAGAAACGAACTAGACAGGGATATCCTTTGTTCCTTCACACTCACTGAGCAAACAGGCTATTATGCAAACCAGGAAGTGCTGTCTTTGGTCAGTCTTGTTTTAAAATAATTATTGACTTTTCTCCTTGCTGCTGGTTATGTGGCAACACACGGCACTGCATTTCTATGGTGCATACGCTCTTCTCATGAAAAAATGCTGTTCACCTTTTCAGTGATGTGAGAATAGAAGCACAATCTAGTAGTGGCAGCAGCTTTAATAAATTGTTCATTCATTTGGATGGAATATCAAAATGTGCAGTAACCTATACATCCACCTGCATCAGAGAAATACATTTCACATGACCATTCCATGCACCACACAGCACTGAAGTGATCAGAGTGACAACCACTAACTATATCACTTGTCCTACTGTCACATAAATGCGCTCAAATTATTCAATAATTTGGTTTGGGAGTTCAGGTAACATATAACAGTGTAGACTTGTGCTATAGAAGGTACGTGCTTGAAGGTATTATTATTCCTCTCTGAGGCAATATTGTTAGTGTAGTGAAACATAGCTCTGAGTCAAGTAAAGGTACATATTTTAACATCAACTCACAGTTTAAACCTTTGAGTAAACTCTATGTCCTTTCTCTCAATGGTTTATCATGAATACCGTGGCTGCCTGCAGTACCCAAGGCTTGAATGGTTTCTGCATAACTAGTCAGAGAGCAGCATTTGGGGTTTTTGCAGGAGTGAAGCCCTGGCTGGCTGCCCAGCCTTCCCTCTCTTTTCCTGGGGGTTGGAACTGTCAGGGGATTCCCCAATAACAATCAATGACCTGCTGGCTCTTCTGGCAGTGTGCCACCAAGTTTCGAAACTGCTGAGAATTACATGTCCTGATTCACCCTCACATATGCCAGGGAGCTTCCAGCCAGGAGAATATCCTAACCTGTTAAACAAAGATAATGCACATATTCTAACTCCAGTCAACCATTTTTTCCCCTCTTTTTAACACGGGGCAAAATACTTGCTTTCACCCCTGGACTCTTCAACAAGCACCTGCTGAGGTCTCTTCTTGTGTTACATTCAGTAGGTGGATGGTGTAATAGCTTTCATATCTTTTTTTTTGTTTCATTTTCTTTAACAGCTAACAAAATCTTGATCCAGAATCCAGCTTTTTGTGTTTGTGTTAGTGCTAAACAGTTCATGGCAAGATTAAATCAAAGGTGATGATAATATTATCAACTGTTTTATCTCAGTCTTCATTTCCCATTTTAACTATATCTGCAGTTGTCTTCAGGCTACAAATGCTAACTTGTTCCCCTCTGTTTACAGCTCTTTTTTGCGCTTAATTTTTCACGCTACTTTCTGCAGTGCAATCTTTAGTCAAATAATTACTATCCTGTAGTTATCTAGCCCTTTCCTGCAGAAATTAAATATACTCAAAGTTTGCAGGATTAACCTTTACGTAACTGTGAGTGTAAGGAAATAGTTTGCTAGAATCAGGACTAAGATTCCTATAAATCCTGATCTGAGAACTTTATGTGGCTTATGTTCTTTGAAAGCATTCTAGAAGACTGAGCTATAGGAGTTCATGGAGATTTAATAAGAGTTTCTCCTGTGGAAGTTAATTGGAGTTAATCACGTCTCATCCTTCGGGGCTAAGTTAGGTACTTTATCAGGATTCTAAAACATTTTCCTTGATGAAATATTTTACAGTTTGCTAAGAATATTACAGAAATCTTTGAGCCCTTTCAAGTTAAGGGGCTATAGGTCATAGAAAAAGGAGGATATTATATATAGATCCTTATTATGTGGATAAATACTCAATCACACATATGTAGGGCTCTTTTCAACTTTTTAGAACAAATGATGATGCAAATATTATTATTTAGCTCTGCCAAAAATAATATTCTCCAGGGATTCTCCAGGGATTTCTAACATTTATTTTATTATGGGATCATGTCTAGTACAATTTTGAATTCTAATGCACAGGTTAATATCTTTATTGGCCTAGAATTAATGTTGACTGCAAAAAAACTTTGAAAGAGATTCTTCAGTAATTGTACTCCTTCAAATTCATGTGTTATCTAATCCCTTTAAACATGTCGAACAAACAGCGCTACATTTGTTTTAAATAGACCACCGTGATAAGACTCCATTTTTAGTCCCATCATAGATACAAGAAAAGACAGAGTAAGCGATTTAACAATATATGTGAGTAACAAGCCCCCATTATCTAACTTATAGACCTGGTCTTTAAAGTTATGTGAGCATAACAGTATTTTTTTTAATCAAATCCCCATGATGTCAACAGGAGTTCTGAACACTGAATCAGTTACTGAACACGATCCAGGGGATGATGGTAAAGGATGAGATTTTTCCTAATGTGTTCATTAAATGACTATTTTATATCTCCCAGCTATTGCCAAATATTTGTTTCTAAAATCTCATCTAAGTTCCTGTCTGTTTAAAAACCATTGTCTGACTTTTACAACAAATGATTTAAAACTGATTTAACAGCAAACAGCAGGTGAACTCATGCTTTTGGTGTATAAACGATGTCTCATGATAGTTAACTTGTGTCTTTCTAATGAAGAAGTGACCTACAGGCAGATGAACCACATTTCCCCATTCTGAACAAGCAGAATGACTAAATAGCCCTTTAAAAGGGGTGATGACTTGGATGAAACCTTATTGAAAACACTTTATACATAAAAATAGTTGGTTAATTTTAGTTAAAAATATTTTCAGAGATCAAAGGAAATATTTGTCTGAAATATTTCAGCTTTCAAGCCATTTAGGTGATTTCAATAATCATTCAGAATTTTTCCAATCATGTCTGTATTTAATAAATATGTATTTTGCTTTTTTTAATAAATGAGTGAAGCAAGCAATGTAATTTATACTTTTTAAGATAATAAGGTGGAGTTAATCAAGTAACCACTCAACCATTTTTATTATTCTTTCATTCATACATCTTGATTAAAAATCCATGAAATACAAATTAAAATCTAAAACCTACGCAAGCTGTGTTTCCAAGTGGAGATAAAAACCGTGGGTGTGGACCCTGCAAGGAGCTTTCTTCAAACACTTTGGTCTCATTGTGGTAGGTTTTGACTAGCCAGCTAGTGAAAAAGTAGGTTTGCCAAACCCAAAGCTCTTCTAACTTCCTGATTCTTGTTGCAGATGCCAGATAGTGTCCTGAATACAGAGGGAAGAGCAAATAGTGTACTCTGCACCATATGTTTTCCCTTTGGCCTCACACCTTGTTCCACCCCATTTATCTATGAGTCCACATGTCTGTGACTTCATTCGCCTCCATATAGCAGAGTTGATCAGAAGTGTACGGCAACAGGTCTTTACAAGTTGCCAGCCTTTTTTCTCCCCACAGATGCATGGATGGACAAGGATTTGTGACTCCTTTGAATCATACTTTTTTCTTGGTACAGTTCCTTAATGGGTATCTTAAAGATACCCATTACTGTATCTTAAAGATACAGTAATCTATATGGTATCTACCTTTTTTTTTTTTTTCACTTACTATTCTGGTGAACACTCACACATATAAATAAACTTCACATCTGAATTGAGATTTCCTGTATGTGTTTTGAGACCCAAGCAAATTATTAAGATCACTTCGCAACATACTGAAAAGACAAACCTTAATGAAAATCCTGAACTACTCTAAAGAACTGTGACACATGCTACTTTGAAATAATTGGATGCGCAAACAAACTGAATTCAACTGTATTTCTATTTCGTTGTCACTAACAGAGACAGTATTAAATACCTCAGCAGCTTTACACATTGTGTCTCTGTTACTAATACTAATGATATCTACACGGTAACTCAGCAGCATAATTACTTTGCCATCACCACTCCCATTATATGATATGAAAGAAAAATGGGTTGCTATCTTTTCTATATTCCCAGCATCACAATACCATGAACATGAAGCATAACTGTGGAACTGAGAAAACATATTGTATAGAATACAAATTAAGAGCTCAATGACATAAGCACAGCTCTTTCATGTGCTGAAGGAGGATGTCCTCAGCGATGACTTGATGATCTGAGCAAAAATGCACTTTTATTTTCAAATGCACTTTTCCCAGCAACACAGACGTGAACAAGCCTGACTGGCTGTTATCTGAAGGTACGTGGTATTTAGTGACATATCGTGGATATTGCCCTTCTAGCTTAGACAGATTTTTAACACTTTTAAATCACCAACCCTAGTATCATATGCTAACTGCTTGTCAGATTATTCTGAAAATATGCTATTATCTATTCCAAAAGCACATGCATACCTAGTAACTAACATCCCAAGTCATACACCAAGGCTGCCTTGCAGTTATAATGGTAGGGCATGCACTTTGTTGTTTATGATCAGACATGTAATTTCTCTTGGCCTCACTGGGCATTCTGTATGCATGACACAATATAAATTTTCCTGCAAAGGTAAAATATCATATTTTCTGCTGAATAATGATACATTTGCACCATGTGTTTGTGTGTGTGAGTGCAATACATGTTCTGGCTCAAAAATTCAACTTGAGTTTCCTTGTCTGCACAAATGTTATGAAAGCACAATATAACATAATGTAGCATCCTATTCATAACGGAATTTACCATATCTGTGGTTAACTACTCTACTGCTGTAAAGGCTCAAAGAAGTCCACTAAGAAACCATTTTATCCTCACTCCCTTTTTTTTTTTTTTTTAAGGAAAGAATAAGAATAAATGATATTTCTTGTAGAGCTAATGCAGTGACAAGGACTGTCAAGCTGCATTTCTTCAGTTATCATGAGCCCAGGTGTTAAACATGGCACATGACACCGGTGTGCACCATGCAGTGAGGCAAGGGCAGTGTACGCTGACAGAGAATCAATAATGAAGTGGAAAAGACAATGACACTCTATGGCATTGTCTCTCTTCCTGACGGATCTGTTCAGCCCCAGAAGTATTAGTTCAATGGCTTCAGTAGCACCAGATTCTTTGATTTCATTCAGAAGTCAGCACTCATGATGAGACTGAAAGCAGCATCTATAATATATAAATATGTTTCAGGGTCTTTTCCTTGTAAATAGTTAGTTGTCTAAATTGCTGTTACAACTGATGAAGTCATATTGGGGTCCAGTATTTTGTTCTCAATGATAACAATTTCTTTAGCAGAAATCCAATTCTAAGTCAGAGCTCCCCCTTGGCTTGACTCTGTATTTGAGCATTTTAGGGAGAACCTAGTGACAAGTTGAGTTAAAAGTTAATTAAATCAGTTTAGACAAATGAGATAAAGGGTGATGTACAACAGCAAAGAATTGAATTATATAATAATGAATAACTATATTGTACCAAAGAAAGTTGCATTTGCTCATTACTCTCTTTTCATTTATTGTAATGAACACTGTAAATGTACAATGTTTTCTATTATTTGTTCACCATTATGAACACAACAACACTAACACTAATTTACTTCCACGCCCCTATTTCTGCCAAAAGGAGCACATCCATGTATTGAGAAGTCTCAACTATCTAATCCAAACCCAGGAAAGACCTGAGTAATATGCTGGTAAAACACATTTAAAGCATGTAGGCTGGAAAAGCTTAGTCAGCTTCCCCAATCAATGCTTACTAATTCCAAAGATAAACAGAGAACTTGAGTATATTCTTTTTAGCTCCCACAACTTTCAGAATATAACATTATTTTTAAACTGAAGTACATGAACTACATATAATTTCATTCACTGAATTTTCATTAGTTGTTATGACCATTGCATGTTTTCAGCATTTTTTAAAATTTGAGCCATTTACACAGCCCCTTATTTGTGTGTCTGGCATTTATAGATCTTTCTCTGAATACTTAGACCTCTAGTTTTACGTGCATTTGGACAGAGAGATAAGGATGGTGAATTTAGGCTGCTTCTATGACATGAAACATAGTGGTGCTTGTGAACTACCAGGTCCCCAGTGAAATTGCAGCGGACATTAGCTCTTCCATCCATCCCATGGTGCTGTACCTACAGGAGAGAAACTTCAGCACATAGAACAGTTACTTTTATTCTATACTAGGTTCAGATAATGTTGTTCTAACATTAGAAAGTAAACAAATACCAGTGCTGGAATTCTATCTTAGGAGGTGTACTCACAGAATAACTTTCAGAAATAATCTGGGATATAAATGTAACGTAGAGTCATAGAAACAGAATGGTTTGGGTTGGAAAGGATCTTAAAGATCATCCAGTTCCAATCCCCCTGCCATGGGCAAGGACATGTTGTTGCACTAGATCATGCTGCTCAAGGCCCCATCCAACCTGGCCTTGAACAATTCCAGGGAGGGAGCACATGCAACTTCCCTCAGCAACCTGTTCCAGTGTCTCAACGCCCTAATTGTGAAAGATTTATTTTTAATGTCTAGTCTATATCATCCCACTTCCAATGTAAAGCCATTCACCTTTGTCCTGTCACTACAGGCCCTTGTAAAAAGTCCCTCTCCAGCTTTCTTGTAGCCCCTTCAGGTACTGCTATAAGGTCTTCCTCGAGCCTTCCCTTCTCCAGGCAGAACAACCCCAAGTCTCTCAGCCTATCCTCTGATAATCTTTGTAACCCTCCTCTGGACCCATTCCAACAGTTCCGTATCCTTCTTATGTTGAGGATTCCAGAACTGGACACAGTACTCTAGGTGGAGTCTCACAAGAGTGGAGAAAAGGGGCAGAATCACTTCCCTCACCCTGCTGGCCACGCTTCTTTTGATGCAGCCCAGGATACGGTTGGCCTTCTGGGCTGCGAGCATGCATTGTCGGCTCATGTCGAGCTTCTCATCAATCAGCATTCACAAGTCCATCTCTGCAGGGCTAGTCCAAATCACTTCATCCCCCAGGTTGTATTGAAACTGCAGAATGCCCCAACCCAGGTGCAGGACCTTGCACTTGACCTTGTTGAACCCCATGAGGTTCACACAGGCCAACTTCTCCAGCTTGTCCAGGTCCCTCTGGTTGACATCCTATCCCGTTGGTGTGACAACTGCACCACTTTCTTAGTGTCATCTGCAAGCTTGTTGAGGGTGCATTCTATCTCACTGTCTATGTAATCAATAAAAATATTAAACAGCATTTGTCCCCATATGGACCCTTTAGGGACACCACTTGTCACAGGTTGCATCCATTTTTTTTTCCCATGTCCACTCATGTGGTCACCGCATCATAGAAAGCCACTAGGTTGGTCAGGCAGGACCTGTCCTCAGGGAAGCCATGCTGGCTGTCTCAAATCACCCTCCCATCCCCCTACTCTCCCCCATGCTTCATGTGCTTTAGCATGTCTTCTAGGAGTATCTGTTCCATGATCTTCCCAGGTGCAGAGGTGAGGCTGACAGGTCAATAGTTCCCAGAGTCATCTTCTCCACCATTTTTAAAAATGGGCACAATGTTAGCCTTCTTCCAGTCACCAGGGACTTTGCCTGACTGCCACGACATTTCAAATATCATGGACAGTAACTCGGCAGTCACATCAGACAATTCCCTCAGGACTCTGGGATGCATCTTATCAGGTCCCATAGACTTATAAATGTTCAGTGTACTTGGGTGGTCACAACCTGATCTTCCTGTACAGTGGGAGGGACTATAACCCCCTAGTCCCCATCTTGTTGTCCATTGACCCATGAGTGATGAGGAGAGCTGATGTTGGTTAAGACTGAGGCAAAAATGTTGTTGAGTACTTCATCTTTCTCCTTGTGTATTGGTTTGAGGTCACCACTTTCATTCATCACTCGGGGTACGCTCTCTTTAACCTTCCTTTTCTGGTTGACATACCTGTAGAAGTCCTTTTTATTAGTCTTTGCTTCCCTTGCCAAGTTCAGCTCCAGCTGCAGTTTGGCCTTCCTGACTCCATCCTTACAGAACCGGGCAGCGTCCCTATACACTTCCCAGGTTATCTTTCTCTGCTTGCACTATTTACCATAATGAATCATACAGGGCATTCGTATTGTAAACTTGAAGTATTTTTTTACATTTATCTAAATTCTGAAGGTCAAAGCTGACAAAAATCTGCGTGAAAATAGCATGCACGTATAGGTACAAAATCAATCTGAAAAATGTGCTTAAATAAACTTTTTCAAAAAAATCTAGGGAGGGAACATGAATTTCAGCCAGTTATAGAAACTATTTCAAGTTGAAAGGACACAGTGAGTTTCTGAAGGCAAGTTAGAATCTTATCTCATTGCTGTTTTAATTTTGGTTCAGTCTACTTATTTTCTATATTGAAATACATTTTAATGTAGAAAGTGAATATCCACAGAGGGACCTAATTGGAAGTAGAATTTTCATTAAAGCAATTATTGTCCTAATGAAGCTATATTTTGTAAGGTTTCATAGCTTTAAAACCTGTATTTGTCTTTCTTATGATAAGTCAGGAGATATGCAAGATGTGCCAAAAAAAACGTGATATTTTGAAAAGTGGATGAGTATGACAAGTGGATATTTGCACAACTTTGTGATGCATCTCTATTTAATTGAGGGAAACAAGATCAATTTTTCACATCATTAACTCCTTTTTTAAAAGTCATTTTGCTTTTATTTACTTTTAAAGGAATCTCAAAAAGTGCCTGAAGCATGACCCAACGATGGGGAGAATTAAGATCACATTGGAGACAGGGAAAGAGACAGAAGTGAAACAGGGAAGAAGCGCAACCTGCTATCATTTTCCTCTTAAACTGATAGTTCATCTTTTCAGTCTGCGTTCATATTGATAGCACATACACTACTGAAAATTTGAAGCCACTTTACAAGCAAGTATGTACCATCTTAATTCCTGTAATAGAGAAACAAATATTGCTTACAGCATCTAAAGGCTAGGTGTACTATATGTAGCCTCATGTTACTCTTACAAGGCTTTCATGTCAAACTAGGGAAATACATTGCCCCAAATTTTCTCCAACAAGACATCACAGTAGATTATCTAGCTGCCACCACTCATCAGGCTGCAGCTGCTACCCTGCTCTGTTTGCCTGAGCCACCTCCCTGTGTCTCTGCTGAAGTCAGACGGGATGCAGACAGTGCTGGGAAGCAGTTTGGATTAGCAATAATAAGGAGGCAGACTAAGCAGCCACTAAAGGTTCAAACGTGACTGGTGGTGCAAATCCAGGCTCACCCAGGCTTTTGTTTGCTGCTTTGGTAAAGGGGCTGGTGGGGTTTCTCCAATACAGTATAAAAAAAAATGAGTACATTGATGGTTTTGACCTCAACATTACCCTTTTGGTTTAACTTTGACCTTCTAATTTTGCACCAAAAGGCTGTGGCCTTGCTCAAGCATGCCAAGAATAGAGAATGTAGGGAGCTCTAACAAGCGATGTGTAGAAGCAGTATACTGCCGCTAAAATGCTATATACCGTCTCTACTTCAAAAGGTTTCATAATTCTGCAGCTGTATACAAATGATCCATTTTGTTAATCTGAATTCCTAGGGTCATTAAAATTTTTTTCTCTCCTCTCTGAAGTAGTTTATTACTTTGAGAGAAGAAAATCAGTGTAAAGCCAGGTAAGGGATGAAAGCTGACAAAAACATAAATTAAAGGAAGAACTTAATTTAAAAAGTGTCAAAAAGGATAGATAGTCTTAGTTCAATAATAAAGCCTGGTTCAAGAGCCTTCTATCTTTAAATAAAGCATTTGAGCACTCTATTACCTGTATACAACCAATCTTTGATTTCCAATCTAAGCCCGTTTTTGCTTCTTATGTGATTAGCATACAAATGCAAAGCAAAAAATAAAAAAAAAAAAAGGAGGCTACCCTAATGACACTTAGGATGTGTTTTTGACTTCCATGTCAGCATCAGTGAGAGATTCTGTATGATTTTGAACATGACTATTGCATAAAAACCTCCTGTTTTTCTTGAATCAAGATATCATCACTACTGAGTCAGGTTGGATCTACACTTCCTGGAATATTTCATGCAGTTCTTTGTGCTGCTTTACAGACACACCAAAGAATTTTTAAGGATTTGACCTTTTGGGCTACCATAATGTGGTTTGATTATGAATACCTACTGAAGTCATGCAAAGCCTTGCAAACAAGGCAACTGTACTTGAAAAGTAGAAGCATTATCCACAATTGCATAAGCATATCTTGTTTTCCATAAGATTTAATGCTTCATGGAGTTCTTCCTGATAGAATATTCCTGGCTGTACCTTACAGTCAGTTGTGGGACACTTATAACAACATAAAATATAATAAAAGCAACAAGCTACAAAGTTGAGGAGAGAGTTGTACTTTGCATTATTTTCTGATGGAGTTTTTGCTACTTCTGTGTTAAAGACTAGGCATAAATTTTCCTCCCAAGCCAAAGATGAGCAGTAGACTGTAGAGCCAGTGATCACAACTACTATGCCAAACCAAATACAGGGTACCTTTACTGTAGCCGGTTGATTTCCTTTCAATACATATTGATTTGCAGTGAGAGTAGAATGTGACTCAGTACATTTTTCAAAATCAAGATAAGAAAATGAACCTTTTTTGTAATTTTACAGCCTAGTGTAGAAGAATGATAGCAGCTTGAAAGTCAGGTGTGTTGTCCACTACTAACAAACAAAACAAGTTAGTATAGACAGTAAGAACTGTGAATTCCTTCTTCCTGACCCATGTTACCAGCTTTCTTTTCACATAGTGGGACCAATTGCAGGGAGGAGAGGTGCATAATGTTGTCTTTGTGGTTTCTTTGGATTTCTACTGAGTCTGAAAGTAAGGATATCTGTTATGATGGTGAAATTTGTGGAGTCTGCCATACTTCGAACTAGACTGAGACAGTAAATATATTTTATGTAAATCATGCATTGAAACTGTTCCTTTTTCAGAGCCGAAAACAGTGGGGTCTGAGGAGTTTGAAAATAACTCTAATCTTCAAATCTCACAAAAAATCCTCCAAACTTGAAGTTGTCTATTTGATTATTTAATTATCTTTGTAGCAACAGCTGCATCATTTGCAAACACTCAAATCTGATTAAAATTAAAGATACTGAATTTAGTAACCAAATATTTCAGACTAATGATCACTGGAATGGCTGTTAGCCAAAATATTTAACAATTTAATTTCTGGTTGTGAATACCGTTTGAGTTCTTTAGGATCCACTGCCTCATTAATATTTCATTTTTTATGAGTTTCTGAAGTTTTTCATAGCTAAGTTACAGCATCATCAAGCTGGTTATTTTAATTTTTTCTCGTTAAGGAAATTCTCTCTTGAGGGATGATAACTGACTGTTTGGGTTGGTGGCTGAGGGTGTGAAAGGTCTTCTGCACTCTTTACAAGCTACCATTTGTGGCTCTTTACTATTTTTGTCATTCCAAGACAAACTGAGTGTCCAAATGGACCTGTGCTTTAAATTACTCAGCTGCAGTGAGGTGGCAGCTCTCTTGAGGTAATGATGAAATCTAGTCTGTAGAAATATGCCCCTTGATAGGGGGTACTTGCTCACTTTGTCTCTACTCCATCTCGTTAAGAATTCTAACTGAGAAAATAATTGTCTTCTACAAATACCTAGGTCATAACAGCCTGAATAGATTCTACCTAAGTTTTATTTAGGTGGTTGTATTATTGTTGCTGTTTGCCTTTACTGTTCTGCATCATTTTCTTTGCCACAGTTTGTTAATTCTTCTGCTTTCCTATCTCCATTCCAAAAATCAGGAAATTTGAATGTATGTGTACACAGACTTACTGGCATAATAAGATGCTCTCAGAAAGAGACAAATAGATGTTATTAATGTAGAGTTATAAATATGAATAAAGACAAATCTAACTTCTCACTTTGATCTTTTTCTTTTGCCTTGTTTCATAGTATCATAGTATCATAGTATAGTTTGGATTGGAAACGATCTTAAAGATCATCTATTTCCAACCCCCCTGCCATGGGCAGGGACATCCCACTAGATTAGGCTGCCCAAGGCCCCATCCAACCCGGCCTTGAACACCTCCAGGGATGGGGCAGCCACAATCTCCCTGTGCAACCTGTGCCAGTTGCAACCTCACCATCCTCATTGTGAGGAAATTCTTCCTAATGTCCAGTCTAAATCTGCCCCTCTCCAGTTTATACGTATTGCCCCTGGTCCAATCCCCACAAGCCTTTACAAATAGCCCCTCTCCAGCTTTCCTGTAGGCCCTTCAGGTACTGGAATATTGCTATAAGATCTCCTCCAAGCCTTCTTTTCTCCAGGCTGAACAGGCCCAACTGTCTCAGCCTGTCCTCATAGGGAAGGTGCTCCAGCCCTCCAATCATCTTTGTAGCCCTTCTCTGGATCCATTCCAACAGCTCCATATCTTTCTTATATTGAGGATTCCAGAACTGGACACAGTATTCCAGATGAGGTCTCACAAGAGAGGAATAGAGGGGCAGAATCTCCTCCCTCGCCCTGCTGGCCACACTTCTTTTGATGCAGCCCACGATTTGATTGGCCTTCTGGGCTGTGAGCACACATTGCTGGCTCATGTCGAGCTTCTCATCAACCAGCACCCCCAAGTCCTTCTCTGCAGGGTGGCTTTCAAGCACGTCATCCCCCATCATGTACTGAAAACAGGGATTGCCCCGACCCAGGTGCAGGACCTTACGCTTGGCCTTGTTGAACCTCATGAGGTTCTCAGAGGCCCACTTCTCCAGTCTGTCCAGGTCTGGACAACATCCCATCCTTCCGATGTGGCAACTACACCACTCAGCTTGGTGTCATCCACAAACTTGCTGAGGGTACACTCAGTCTCGTTGTCAATATTATTGATATAGACATTAAACAGCACCGGTCTCAGCACGGACCCTTCAGGGACACCACTCGTCATGGATCTCCATCTGGACTTTGAGCCATTGACCACTACTCTCTGAATATGATCATTCAACCAGTTTCTTATCCACCTTACTGTCCACCCATCAAATCCATATCTCTCCAATTTAAAGACAAAGATGTTGTGGGGGACTGTGTCAAAGGCTTTAACAGAAGTCTAGATAGATCACATCCATTGGTTTACCCATGTCCACTGCTGTGGTTACCCCATCATAGAAAGCCACCAAGTTGGTGAGACAGGACTTGCCCCTGCTGAAGCCATGCTGGCTGCCATTAATCACCTCCCTGCCCACCATGTGCTTTAGCATAGCTTCTAGGAGGATCTGTTCCATGATCTTCCCAGGCACAGAGGGGAGGCTGACAGGTCGGTAGTTCTCAGGATCATCTTTTCTACCCTTTTTAAAAATGGGCACAGTGTTACCCTTCTTCCAATCACCAGGGACTTCTCCTGTTTGCCATGACTTTTCAAATATCATGGAGAGCTGCTTGGCAACCACATCTTCCAACTCCCTCAGAACTCTGGGACGCATCTCATCAGGTCCCATGGACTTCCATATGTTTAAGTTCCTCAGGTGTTCGAGAACCTGATCCTCCTCTACTGTGGGAGGGGGTTTAGCCCCCTGGTCACCATCTTGATGTCCCATGACCCGGGAGGGGCAAGGAGAGCAGTTATCAGTGAAGAATGAGGAAAAAAAGTTGTTGAGCACCTCAGCCTTTTTCTCATCTGTTGATACATGATCTGCATTTCCAGTCATCAGTGGGCGTACGTTCTCTTTGGTCTTCCTCTTTTGGTTGATGTACCTGTAAAAGCCCTTCTTGTTAGTCTTTACTTCCCTTGCCAAGTTCAGCTCCAGCTGTGCCTTGGCCTTCTTGACTTCATCCCTACACAACCAGGCAGCATGTCTATACATGTCCCAGGTTCCCTGTCCCTGCTCGCACTGCCTGTGCAGTTTCTTCTTGTTTAGTTTTACCAGCAGGTCTTGACTCAGCCATACCGATCTCTTCCCTTTCCTGCCTGATTTTCTACATCCGGGGACTGAGTGCTCTTGCACCCTGTGGAAAACTTCTTTAAATATTTTCCAGCTCTGTTCTGCTCCCTTGTCTTGGAGGATCACATCCCAAAGGGTCCTACCGAGTAATTCCTTGAAGAGCTGGAAGTCTGCTTTCCTGAAATTTAGTGTCCTGACTATACTCCTCACCTGTCCCGTATCCCTCTGGACCTTGAGCTCCATCAGTATGTGATCACTGCAGCCCAGGATGCCTTCGATCCTAACGTCACTGATGAGTTCACTTATATTGGTGACCATAAGGTCCAGTATTGCTTCTCCTCAGGTGGGGGTCTCTATCAGCTGGACTATCTGAAATTATCTTCGATGCACTACAGGAGTCTCCTGGATTGCCTACAGCCTGCTGTGCTACTTATCCAGCATGTGTCTGGGTGGTTGAAGTCCCCAAGTAGGATGAGAGCTTGTGAGCGCGAAGCCTCCTGTAGCTGAAGGAAGAAGGCTTCATCAGTTGCCTCACCTTGATCGGGTGGTCTGTAGTATACACCAACCACAAGGTTCCCATTGGTTCTTCCATCTTTAATTTTTACCCACAAGCTTTCAACCTGTTCGTGACTACTCTTCAACAACAGCTCTTCACATTCTATCCTTTTCCTGAGACAGAGGGCAATGCCTCTACCCCTCTTTCTCAGTCTGTCTCTCCTGAACAGCCTGTAGCTGTCAATAGCTCCATTCCAGTCATGGGACTCATCCCACCACGTTTCTGTGATGACAACCAGATCATAACTTTCAAGTAGCACAGTAGCTTCCAGCTCCTCCTGCTTGTTACCCAAGCTTTGTGTGTTAATGTAAAGGCACTTCAGCTGGGCTGCCAGTTGTATTACCTTCCCAGTGGACCTTCTTTTGCCTATAAGGCATTTTGGAGAAGTCTTCTCCGTAACACCTGACCCCTGACACCCGTCCTTCCACCTTTTGTTAAGGGCTAGCTCATTTTATACATAATTTCATTTCTCACATAGTTCTATTTTTCAGAGAAGGTCATTTTTTACATTTTTGCTTTCTTTCATTAGTCCTGTAGGGGACCATGAAAATTTTGGTTGAAGGAACTGATGCTGCTTGATACACAGTCATAAGAACGTGTTCTGTGTTAACATTGACAATCTAGCAAACGTGTAGTTTTCAATAGACTGAGATATGCTTGTACCTTTAAAGCACTTTATTGCATGCACTGGAAGTAAGATCTTGCAAGATTATCAGATTCTAAGATGATATATATTGTCTGGTTGCAAGCTGATTAACCCAGACTTTTCTCTTACAGTATTCTTGTCTTTATACTTTAATAGTATTAGAGTGAAAATGAAGGAAAAGAAATGGAGAAAGAAGAAGAAGAATGAGCACATTAATCCCAGGAGAAGGAAGGCTTCTCCAGTGTGTTCTTTGCTTTACATTATTTCTTTGGGTTTTGGGTTTTGTTTGGTTTTTTTTTCCCAAAATTTTCATTATGGTGGCAGAGTAAAATGCTACCACCTAGCTGGAAGCTCGTTTGAAAAGAATGGAAAATAATTAATCTATGGTATACTTGGGTGGTGATAATACTTTTGCTCTGCTTCGTTCTTACAGTAAGCTTTGTGCTCACTTTTAGCCATTGTACTAATTGTTGTATAGGCCTGGGAAGAAATATTTTCCTCACTGCAGAGCTGGTAGATGTAGATATGTTTCCTCTTTACTGCAAGGCTTAAGTGTGTGAATGGCAAACTCAGGTTCATATTAGTAGAGGAAAAATTCCAGCAGACATTCTTGTCCTTCTGTTTAGTATGCCGTTTAAAAAAACCCACAAAACTGTGAAAAAATACCAAGGACTTGTGATGTTCATATTGTCAAGAGACAGTAATAAGTAAACTTGCTGCAGTGGGGACTTAGATTACTTTACTCTTGTCCTTCTCTGTAGGACCAGTTCATGAGACATCGCCTGATATAGCAGTGAGCTACTTGTGAAATTCATGCCTCCCACCTAGTCATACCAACCTCTCACCTATACTCCTCTCCCCAACATCTTGTTAACCACGTCCATAAGTCAAATGGACTCTGAGAGGCCTGGGTAAGGAAACAATGTCTCGGAGGAAATGGATGTCATCCAGGTGGCCTTCCCTGATGGATTACTATATTTGTGGCTTCAGTAAGCTACATTCTTGGCATCTAAAGGTGTTGTATGGTCAGGCTTCCAGCTGCTAGTACCTCGTAGGATCCTACTCTGTTTGTGAAGACACTACTACTTTTTATTGCACAAGTGCAACAGTTTCATCTCTCTAATAATTCAAAAATAAAAATAAATGTGTATAAATTCCTGAGAGTGGAATATGTTAAGCAGAATTGTATTATTATATCTAATATAATTATTATATATAATATAATAATCATACAGACTACTTTCAGTCTGTATGCAAAGTTTTGTACTGAATGTTTAGTTATTCATAGTAATTTCTACATTTACATTAATTAAGGAAAGTTTGTAAATAGAATAACCCACTGCATGAATACAATATCACCATGAATAGAATGTAGAACAGAAAAGAGGGTTAATAAGGCAGACGTCATAGTATAGTTTTACGTGTAAATCAAAAGGTCTAAAATATAAAAAATTACCATGCACAAGAATTGGCAGTAGTAACAACAAAGCTTTAATCTAAAGCACACTAATGCAACTCAAGTATAATCAGGGTTAAATAAATATTTACCACCTGTACTTTATTATACCGTATTCTGAAAAGGAAGGTACATAAAAAGTACAGAACTATATTAAAATACAGGTTTTGGCTTTGTGACCTAGTTCAAGTCATTCATTAATATGCAGCTTTATAGCTAAGGGCTGACCAGTATTGCTGCTCAAAAAATGTGCAGTTCTGTGAAAGTCAAAACAGTTCACTAAAGTGACCAGTTTTTCATGAATTCTATTTGAAAAGGAAAAGGGGGGAGAGGTTTCATTTTTGTCAGAACAAAAAACCATTAAAACATTAACATCAAGATGATTTTTCTCATTGACATTTGGTATTATGCCTTAAAAAATAACATAATGGCAACTGAATTCTGAATAATCAGAAATTAGCATTCAAGTTTTTGATTACGTTATCCTTTGTTTTGCTCTGGAATACTGCTGTATTTACAGTATTCCATTTGTTTTTGTAGTTTTAGTGACCCATCCAGATCAAAATAAAGAGCCATTTGACCCTATGACAGTAAAATTGGACCCTTTCTTGAGGCCTGAGAAACAATTTCTTTTATTTTTATTCTTCTAATAGCTTTTTTTACTGCAATTTTCCCCTTTTCTTACTTCTGATTTTCTGCTGTGGTTTCAGTATCCTTTTTCTGCTGAGTAACAACAAATAACTTGCACCTTTTAAGTCTGCTTTCTGCTCTGGAGCAGAAAACATGGACAATAAAACTGAGGTTACTGAAGAGAATCCTTTATAAAATACACCTAATATCATAACCGGGAAAGCCTTTCTTATTCACAAGCTAACTACTAATACTTAGAGATGAAATGCATCAGTATTCAGAGGAGATCTGAATACTTCTCATCTAGAGCAAAGCGGTTCACCACTTTCCAAGCTCCTACAGATACTGTTCATAGCGAGAGCACACTGTGTCTTCCAAGGACTGGAAGGTGCTCATAGGTAACGACATTGGAAACTTGGAAACTTGGATAAGCTGAGATTCCTGAAAGAATTGATTCCCTGTTTCTTCATCACCTTAGTTTCTGCAAGGGTTAAGTGAACTTGAAGACTGCATAAAACACTAGCTTAAGATTTTTTTTTCAGCTTTTCGTTTGTGCTTTTCTGGTATCATGTTCTTCAGGTTGATTATATTTGTGAAATGTCAAGTAACATCAACAATCACTAAAGTTATTCACACTTAATTATTGATTTTACTCACCGGTGAAATCTCCCCTCACGGGGACACTTGAGGATCTGAAGTGAAATACTTTGAAATAATATTGTTTCTTCAAGCATTCTATTCTTCTGAGCCTCAGTTAATTATACCCATGTTACTACAGTCACCCTAACTCAGAGGTAGTTAAGGGTACTCAGTTATTCACTGGACTGTGAATAAAGATCATAGCTTTTCCTAAGGTGAAAGTAATTAGCTTAGAAACAAGTAATTTCCAGGTAGACAGAGGAAAAACCCTGAGAAAATAATTCATGATAGAACTACATGTAGAAACCAGGTCATCTTGTCCTTGGTCCTCTACCTAAAATATGAGATTATTCTTCCTTCTGTTCTTTGAAATGTCATGCCATTCATGAAGTTAAATATACAGTGGATTAATGATACTAGTGTGGTCTAGCCAAATTATTTCCCTTTTGAGGTTCAGTCATTGTAAATGACAATATTATTTCAGTAAGCTTTCGTATCTTTGTATCAATAACAAAAAATTTGGACAATATTGCAACTATTCATCAGATCCTTTTAATGGCGGTCTGATTTACAAATTGTTTGTTTCCTTTCTTCTGTATATGGATGAATGTATTATTGGTGAATAAATGTTTCCATTATTCAATTAGTTGTATAGATAGTCAAATCATGTTTAATTATGTGACCTATTCACATTTTCCCATCAAATTATGCTAGAATACTCATGAATAATTATTTTCATTATTCAGACAGCTCTTTAAATGATCGCATAGTATTATTAAGTTGAATTCAGTTAATATCAGCAAATGAAGGAATGAGTATTAGAGTATTGTTTTTCATTATTTGCTTCAATGCATTTACCTATACAATGAACCTGCTTTGAGACATTTTCTGTAAAAGTAAGATCTTTTGTACGTTCACACCATGTTTCATCTTCAATTTAACACAAGATAAACTCAGACCAAGAAATAAACCTAGTGGGCTGAGGAAGAAAAGAAGTATTGTAGTTCCACCTCACTACTGTTGGTATGGATGTTGACCGTTTCCTCTGCGTTTCCTCTGCACCATGATTCTGCCAGTGGTTTAGCAAATGCTCTTTTTTCTCAGTATGAAGGATTGCAGACAACTATTTCAATAAATATTAGTATTATAGTAATATTAGTGCTATTAGGTGGAATCCATTGCTCAGTCTAAAGGCAGACTCATTTGCAAGTTACAGGTTTTTTTTCAAGCCAGTTTCCCATATTTTTTCACTTCTATTTTTATTTGGTATATTTTGTTTTCAGTCTCACACAGTGTTCAGAAACCAATGCTATAGATATGAAAGAATATTAGTATAGGCACAAAAATACTGCAGTGCACTTGACAGATGGAAAAGGTTTACGGTGAATCTATCATTGCCCTATGGTGGAGAACAACACTGTTCATAGATTAATGTTCATTTTATTACAGCCATATCTTACCCTCAATCTGTGTGTAGAACTGTCTCTGAAGTCATTTTGATCTGTGTGCATCGATCAAGGGTAGTATATGACACTTAGGGCCACATTTTCAAATGTCGGCACTTAGCATCTGGAAATCCTGTATCTTTTGTGCCCCAAATATTTATTTACATGTGCAAATATGGATGGTTACAGAATGTTTTAGTGGATGAGATAGCTAAACTGGTGAGTTTGAAAAAATTCACTGATTAACTATTTGAGTTAATTTCATGCACAGGCTTTAACCAAGTGTGCTCATTTTAAACCAGTTCGGCTAGTTTTCCATTCACCACGGCATTGATAGCCATTTCTACCTGGCTGTGTCATTTTACTAGGATAGTACAACCCTCTAGTTGTGTAGTTCAGCATAATATCTATTGTACAGCAGTTATATGTATATGTGGTTATTTATAAACCTAGTTATCAACACCACAGTTCTAAACAAAGTCCATGGAGGCTTATGTTAACAAATATTTGTAAAATTTGAGACAACTTGTAACCTACAAAAACCAAATAATTATGTTTTATCACCACTGAAGATAACTCGGACCTAATATAATGTAGGTAAAAAAGGGGTCCCTGAAACAAGTCTGTGATAAGTTTAGACTTCATAGAATACAGTCAAACGGAATAATGATTTTGTCCACACCTGCTAAGTATCACTTCTATGCTTTGAGAAATCAATGACCAAAGATTGTATTCTTCTAAACTGATATAAGAAAAGTCCTCTAACTGCTGAGATTTGGGAGACATAATTTACCATCAGTATAATTTCCTGTATCTCCCTTTGTGATGCTGTAATGAAGTTATTATAGTTTGGCCCTTCAGCCTATGACAGATTGAATTTTCCGTTACTTGATGATATGACAAAGTCATTGCTCAAAGGCAAATATACTCTGTAACTGATAAACTAATGCAAATTAATTTACACTTCAAGTGAACTTTATGAAAAGCATCTTAGTTTATTTTTTAACTCAAGTTAAAATCCGGGCAATATTATAATTTAGCCGCCTCAAGAAAGCAATAAGTACAATCTGTGATGTGAAAAGAAGTATTACTACAGGATTAAGGAAGTTTCAGTACTTTAATCTTTTATTTTCTGTACTGTTGGACTACGATGATGACCAATGTCCTTTTAAGAAACTTGAGCAGTATCATAAGCTGATTTAGGATGGAAGGAAGCCATAGATGCAAATTTTCTCATCATTTTCATAGAAAGAGTATATGAATTATTACTCTCAACAACAAAAGCTTTACCCAGATTGTCAATTCACTTATTTCATTGCCTTTAGGCCAGAACTCTGGACAAGGGTTTGGTGCTGTCACATATCCTTTTCCATCTCATTTAAGTGATCTGGCCTCTGTTTTGGGAATGCATTTTTATTGTGCTGCTAAGCCCTGTGTCCCCTACATGAATATTTCATATATCTGCTAAGTGCTTCCAGTGAATATATTAGCTCCTGGTTTTCTCTTCCTTTTTTTTTTTTTCTTTTTTTTTTATCATGCCTGTTGCCGCAAATAAAATGATAATCATAGCCCAAATATACACAAATAATCCTTTATGGATTGGGAATTTTCAGATGCCAATAATAGCTACTTTGTTAGGGTTTGGCTAGGTTATTGAAAATGTTTAAACAAAATTCGTCCGTCATATTACGTAAGAATTTTTCTATTTATATCTGCCTTTACCAGTCCACAACAAACATAATGAGCAATAAATGAAGCAGTGTCCAAAAGACACGTTTATGACTCATGCAGATGCCAAGGGACCATCCTAATATGGGCAGTGTTTGGCATTCCTGCTAGCAACAGACCAGAGCGTAAGTCTCATTTGACAGCATTTTTTAAGTTTACAGTTAATGCAAATAGACTTTACTCATCTTATGTAAAGTAATGTTCAAGTTTCAACTGACTTATTGTACTTAATATGACAGATATCAAGGGGCGGGCAGCCCTGGCAGTTCAAACTAATACTCTGCATCCAATGTATGGGACAAACAAGAACAGACTTTGTACTCTATGGTGGTAAAGGGAAAACATAAGTGTGCCCGTTTGCTGCTATCCAGATTTCATCCCTTTTATCGGTAAAAAACTAAATTAACATGAGACTTCAGCTGTGCCTATTTTCTAAGATATAAGATTGTCTATTGTGACAGCAAAGATTCATTAACCTCATTTCATCCATTCTTGAGATTGCTAGAATATTTCCGAACAGTGAATCTACTGTTGTTTTATGCTGATTGCATCTATTGAGCTGATAATACATGTGCCCCTCCCGCAAAATATACTGAGATAAAGATGGAAATGGAGCAAAGAATAAGCTCCTAAAAGAGCAAAAAGGATGCCTTATATCATGGCACAGAGGAGATGGTTCATGTTTTTATGCCTATGTAGAAACTTCCTTCCCAGGCAGGCCAACAAAAGACTTAAAAAGAATTTAAAAAGAACTTTTTTTCCCTCCATTTATACTTTGGAATAATGAGTGAAATGTATAGGCGATTCAGGGGATGTTCTTGGACTATCTGGATGTGGAGTGCCTGACAGATGACTAGACTGCATTCCTTTTTACAGTTCTTACTTTGTAATTATAGTTACATGTCCTTTTACTGTTGCAAAGAGTTCCAGTCTCCCTCTTCAACAGGTGCAGTAGGAACAACTTCACCAATGTTTAAAATCATAGAATCATAGAATCATAGAATGATAGAATGATAGAATAGTTTGGGTTGGAAGGGACCTTAAAGACCACCTAGTTCCAACCTCCCTGCCATGGGCAGGGACACCTCCCACTAGGTCAGGCTGCCCAAGGCCCCATCCAACCTGGCCTTGAACACCTCCAGGGATGGGGCAGCCACAACATCCCTGGGCAACCTGTGACAGTGTCTCACCACTCTCATAGTGAAAAAATTCTTCCTTATGTCTAGGCTAAATCTGCCCCTCTACATTTTATACCCATTGCCTCTAGTCCTATCACTACAAGCCTTTTTAAACAGTCACTCTCCGGCTTTCTTATAGCCCCTTTCAGGTACTGGAAGGTTGCTATAAGACCTCCTTGGACCCTTCTCTTCTCCAAGCTGAACAAGCCCAACTGTCTCAGCCTGTCCTCATAGGGAAGGTGCTCCAGCCTTCTAATCATCTTCATAGCCCTCCTCTAGACCTGTTTCCACAGTTCTATATCCTTATGTTGACGATTCCAGAACTGGACACCATACTTCAGAAGAGGTCTCTCAAGAGAAGGATAAAGGCGCAGAATCACCTCCCTTGACCTGCTGGCCACGCTTCTTTTGATGCAGCCCAGGATACGGTTGGCCTTCTGGGCTGAGTGCACATTGCTGGCTCATGTTGAGTTGCTCATCAGCCAGCACTGCCAAGTCCTTCTCTGCAGGACAGCTCTCAATCACTCCATCCCCCATCCTTTATTGAAATTGGGGATTGCCCCAACCCAGGCATAGGACCTTGCACTTGGCCTTGTTGAACCTCCTATAGTTCATGCAAGCCCACTTCTCCAGTCTGTCCAAGTCCCTCTGGACGACATTCCATCCTTCCACTGTGGCAACTGCACCACTCATCTTGGTGTCATCTGCAAACTGCTTGCACTGCCTGTGCAGTTCCCTCTTTTTCTTGAATTTGACCAGCAGGTCTCAACTCAGCCATGCTGATCTCTTCCCTTTCCTGCCTGATTTCCTACATATGGGGGCTGAGCACTTTTATGCCTCATGAAAAACATCCTTAAGTATTTTCCAGCTCTGTTCTGCTCCCTTGTCTCTGAGGATCATCTCCCTTGGGGTCCTACTGAGTAACTCCTTGAAGAGCTGGAAGTCTGCTTTCCTGAAATTTAGTGTCCTGACTATACTCCTCACTCATCCCATATCCCTCAGGACCTTGAACTCCACCACTGTGTGATGACTGCAGCCCAGGCTGCCTCCAATCCTAATATCACCGATAAATTCACTTGTATTAGTGACCATGGGGTCCAGTATTGCATCCCCTTGGGTGGGAGTGTCTGTAAGATAGATTAAAAAATTGTCTTTGATGCACTCCAGGAGTGTCCTGGATTGTCTACAGCCTGCCATAGTACTTTTCCATCAGATGTCAGGGTGGTTGAAGTCCCTGAGTAGGATGAGAGGTTGCAAGCGTGAAGCCTCCTGTAGCTGGAGGAAGAAGGCTTCATCGGTTGGCTCTCCTTTATCGTATTTTGATTGGGTGGCTCTCTTTGATCTGACCCACAAGCTTTCAACCTGTTTGTGGCTACTCTTCAATGATAGCTCTTCACATTCTATACCTTTCCTGACGTAGAAGGCAGTGCCTCCATCCCTCCTTTGTCTGTCAGCCTTCTGAACAGCCTGTAGCCATCAATAGCCACACTCCAGTCATGGGATTCATCCCACCAAGTTTCAGTGATGAACACTAGATTATAGCTTTCTAGTAGCACAGTAACTTCCAGCTCCTCCTGCTTGTGCGTTTGTACAGATGCACTTCAGCTGGGCTGCCAGTTGCACCCCCTTCTTAGTAGGCACTTTATTACCTCTAAGATGTTTTGGAGAAGTCTCCTCCCTGACACCTACTACCTCAGGAGCCTCCCACTCATCTCCACAGGACTTCAGTGTGCCATGACACCCCCAGCATGCCACAGGACAGCAGGTGGAGGGCCCATACCAAAGCCTCATCCCTCTAACCGTTGTCTGTCTTCTCACCGCTCATCATAGGCAAGCCCTCGCAATGGGAAGGAAGGAAGGAAGGAAGGAAGAAAAAATCACATGGGCCCCAGATTCCCTCACTAGCCATCCTAAGGCCCTAAAATCTCTTTTAATCCCCCTTGGGCTACATACTGTGCCTTCATCACCTCCCACATGGAGCAGTAGTAATGGATAGTAGTCTGATGGCCTCACCACGTTGGGAAGTTTCCTAGCAATATCCCTTACCCGGGCTCCTGGAAGGCAGCAGACTTCTCTGTAAGTAGGGTCTGCTCAGCATATTGGACCCTCTGTCCCCCTTAGCAGAGAGTCTCCTACAACTATGACTCTCCTTTCCGTCCTCATGGCAGTTGTAGTAATACAGCGTCTGTGCCATTGTGGTCTCGTACATCATCCCCTGTATTTTCCTCTGGTCTGTCCTCCACATCAAGAGCCTCAAATCTGTTGTGGAGAGACACTTGGGAAGGTGTGGGCGAGCAGGGGATTGGTTTTCTGCCCCGTCAGTGGACTTGCTTCCACTCAGTACTTCCTTCTGAGCCCTTGCCTGATGGGTGGAGGATACCAGATCCCTTCGATCCTGGGGTTTTCCTGTAGCTGATTCTGCTCCTGTATCCTGGAGCAGATTCTCATTGTAGTCTTTTCTGTAAAATGAAAGCTGTACATGCAAGGCTTGGAAGTAATACAGTGAGCTTACTAATGTGCAGATAACCTGAGATAACCTGTTTCTTGGCTACACAAAAGAAAGCCATGTTAACCTTCCGAGCCCTTGTCCATTGGTACAGAACAACTTTAGATGAATTCAGTTATACGATAATACTTCTGTCTTACAGATAAAGTGTCTTTATGTAAAGCTTTTTTTTCCCTCCTGTACTTTCAATTACTCCAGCTTCCTTTATTCCACATGCAGAACTCCTCCAGCAAGAAGTTTACACAAAGCTGTAAGATAGTATGTGATCTTTTCTTAGGCAGGGAGTCAAATAAGAAGGGTTCTTTGCCAGAGAATAGGACCCCATATATTTCCCACCATGCAGGTCTGGAATTTATTCACATCTCTACTTTAGACTGGAATTTTGCAGCCAGTTTATACCAAAAGTGTGAAGCATGCAGAGTTCAACTGAAGATTATTTCATTAAAACTTGAGTGATATGTCTCAAGTCCTAGGTGTTTCTTTGTTGACTTTTCAGAAATAAACATGATAAAAACTGGTTTTAAGGATGAGGAGAGGCTCCAAATCACAAAATTATACTTTTATCTATGTATTTTATTTTTCTATTTATTTTTCAATCATCTGTATATTAAAATTTGATTAGCAACCACTTGTTTGAGGGAGCATATCAGGTTATCTGGCTGAAGATAACAAAGCATGTTTTCCATGGAGGCTTCCAGACCAGAGGCTACACAGATGTGCTTGAGTTAAAAGGATCTCACTGTCTACTTTGAGAAGTGTAGATGGCTTCTGTATTTAGAGAAAATTCATCTGAAGCATCATAAAATAAAATGTACATAAAATATAATATTCCATAATTAAGATTTCTAATGAATTGCCTTGTTAATCCATACAGTGTATGCATGTTGCAAAATTTTCCTGGCCTAATTACTGCACTTGCTGATTATGTTTATTTCCTGATGTACACACTGATTAAACATTGTCCATACGCTGAGGCTTGAAGCAAGATCAGTCTACAAAATAGTACCTAGTCATTTAACTGGAGACTCTGAATGCAAATAGATCAACTTATGTAAAATTAAATTAGTTCTAATAGAATCCATTTTGAGTGAGCAGCTGCTGACACATTATAAACAGAATTCTCTTGTTGTGTGAAATAAAGGGCTTTTGCTAACAGATGCTTATATACTTTTTAAGCCACAAAAATGTCATATTATGTTTAAAGTCTAAAGTTACCGAAAGAAAATAGATTCTGAGCTTTTTAGGTAACACTTCTGTATTGGGTCTCAGCATTGCTATTTGAATAGTATGTAAGGTCAGATAGCCCTTTGCAATGCACCATGTGGGAACTTAAAACTGAATAACTGCTAAATAATTAGTCTCACAGATAACACATTAAACCTGCTCTCTTTAAAAAGCAGTGGCTATCAATTGATTTTTGAAAAAAATATTAAGTTGTTGGTGCTATTCCCTAAACACTTAATTATTTGGTGTTTTTAATAGAAAGTGACTCTTTTGTCTTTATTATTCTTTGAAAACATTATTTTAGGCTGGTTTTAACACGCAAACTAGCCATTAAGAGTTAGTGGTGTGCTGTTCCTTGTCGATATCTGACAATAATTACACTTTTTTTCTAGGAATGCTGTCAGCCACAGTGAAATGTGTTAAAGTCTCTGTGACAGGGCTTTTCTTAGCAACAGAAGGTCTAGTGGACTGTATCAATGAGGCAGGTGTGTTTTAAAGTTCATTCGTGGAAAGTTTAAGTGTCCAAGACAAAGAACAGAAAAAAATCAACAAAACTAAATAATTAAAAAAGTGAGTGAGATATTAAAGGCCTAAATGTGCATTTTCTGGCTCTAATGGATTCAATTCTGACCATGCATTTTGTTGAAGATAACTTTTTGTGAATAAGGCATTATACTGGAACTTACAGTCTCTTTAGTTCTTGTTCTTGTTTTTGACAGTGTTTACCCCACTGAAATTCTATTCTTAACTGACTTTCTAAATACAGCAGCATGCAAATTACCAAATACAGATCCTTTAAAACATCATAAAATTAGTAATATCATTAGGGAGTTAATTAGGAAAACAATTAATCAAATGCTGCAATTTTACTCCATTCCTAGCGTGTCTGTGATTTTATTTGTTTTTCCAGCAATAGCACCTACTAAGCAGAATTAAAAATATTGTTTGATCCATTCACAGTCTGGCTGTTTTTTCTGACCTTACTTAGTTTTAATTTAATATCAGTGGACTCCATGGACTTAGAGGTCAACAGAGCTTAAATTATAATATTTTAGTCAACGCTTGCAAAACTTAGACAGGTATAGATAGATGCAAAATGTAGCACTTTAAATCTCTAATTCTTACTATAATCTGAATAATTGAGGAATAAATCTTGATTCAAATAATTGCATTTGTACTTATTTTGTTCATGCAATGTTGAACTACAAAAAAGGGATTTTCAAGTACTGTGAATATTATACTATTTTTTTTTCTTGTTGGAAACCTGGAAGATACACTAGCTTCACATTTATAGAATCATAGAATATTTTGGGTTGGAAGGGACACTTAAAGGTCACATAGTCCACCTTCCCTGCAGTGAGCAGGGTCATCTTCAACTAGATCAGGTTGCTCAGATCACGGTCCAACCTGATATTTTGAATATAATATGAGTGTACATTTCTTCAATTACCTATTTTGTGCATTTTGTTTGAAAAGGCAAATTTTTTTTTAAATCATAACTTGGATCATACTGGTTTTGTATGGAAATGGAAATCCAATGTGGAATATATATATAATTAGACATAAAATTATGTCTTAGATACATTATAAAAAGTGTTGCAACATTCTGCATTTAGAACTGGTTTATAAAGAAAATGTGGCCCATGTGTATTTCAATGTTTTATGACTAGCTAATGGTCTTTTACACATTTATTCACCCATATATTTGAAAAGAGAAGCAAGTTTTACTACTTATTCAAGACACAAAAGATTTTTTTTTTCACTTTGAATGCCTAAAGCAGAAAGAAATACTCTCCCTGGATACACAAAAAGGCATGATTCTAGTTTTCTTCTCCAGTAGCGTAAGACCACCCTTTTCAAGTGTGAAATGCCACACCTCTTTTCTGAACAATTCTTTTGAACAACGGCATTACTGTTTTCAGTAATATTTGGAAAGTTTAAGTTTAGCATGGAAGACAATATTTATGAATACAGGCTAATAAAATGTACGTGTTCTATATTTAGATGGTAATGTCAGGAGACACTATTGAATCAGATGTCAAAATGCAGCGCGGATTATCTTGCAGACTTTTTAGATGCTAAAATAGTTTTAAAGTAAATTTTGTCTTCAGATATAGCTCTTTATTCAATCATTTCAATTAGTATATGTATGGTGAGAATTCTTAAACTAATTTCCTCCCTAGTCACTTAAGGTTTTAATACTGAAGAAAGGAATTAAAGTGCATGTCTAGCTCATTGGTATATTTCAGCTCTGCTTCAAAGTTTTGAATCCGTGAGAAAAAAGGAAAACAACCTTTATTGTACAAGTGAAGTTTATTTTGCCTAATGTTCCTAAAATGGTGAAAGCCTTTATACACAGTAGGTGTGCTTCTAAGTATAGTCGGCTCTTAAATTCAATGGCTTAATGCAAGGCTCTTAAATTTGGAAGTATGCTCTGACCTATCAGTATAATGAAAGCGTTTTCAAGTATGATGTTCACCATCATAGACATAACACAAATGCTAGCTTGATGGGGTTTTGCAGTTGTTAACAGCAGTGGAATAATAGATAAGAGTGGAGTTGAATTTACATCAAAGTTTTGGAGACAAAGGTGTATGTCTGGATTTATATGCACTTTAATATTTGCTCCATGGATGTTCATTTTATCAAATCATGTCAGATTCTCTTGAAGACACTGGAAAAAACAAATAGACTTTAAAATATTTAAAAACAACCTAAATTTATGCTCACATATACTCATTTTTGTACATAATATCATTATTTAACTTGCTGCTAGTAATTTTTCAGCAGCCTTTAACAGTGGCAAAGCATTCAGCCAGCAAAAAAAAAAAATGTTTAATGCTAGTCAAACCTTTGTGTAATAGAAACTGAGGCTAATAATCTCGGACCTGGGAACTGGTTATTATAATCACAGTTTACATTCCTGACACTGTCTCTGTGGTGTCCCCCATTTTATGCCCAGAAAAAGGAAAAACAGCCAGCACTTGTTCCAAACTGAAATTTAAACAGCCAAAAATCATTCTACCGTTAAGCAAGAAGACAATACAAAGCAAGCAAACTAAATCCAAATATGTTTAAATTGCTGCTTTAGCCTGCATGGCTTTTTCATATGATTCATACAAAAAGAAAACAAAAAAACCAAACTAAATTAGGATCATGGCTCTGAAAAAGTGCAAAGCTTAATATTTTTCCACATTTCTAAAATGTATCAACTGCAAAATGTTGTTGTGCTAGATCAAAATTAAAACCACATGAAGTGGAATATCAAACACATGCTCAAAACAACTAAGAAAGTTCTCAAGACACAACCTTAATTTAAAGAAGCAAAATTGCAAGAAGTCTTGCAGAGCAGTATTCTCCTCCTCTCCTTGGAAATGCACAGCTCTTTATTATGGAAAGGCAGTAGCCCCTCTATAGTTAGAGTTGCAATCAACTTCCATTATAAAGCCCTAGTTTAGCCCCCTGTAACTTTGGCTTGAAAAACTGGAATACAAATTGCCATATTTTCTCCAAAAGAAAGAAGAATAGATGAGGATTTTTTTTGTTTATTTGGTGAGGTGGGAGGATTAGATTTTATTTTTACTTCTTTTTTTTGTGAGAAATTGAGGAAGAATTGCTTAACAGTCACAGAGTTTAAGCCACTAAGAAAATATTAACATGCACTAAAACTTTCATTTATTTTAGTTGCTACCATATCTGCCCTTATTTGTTGAAATTATTTACAAATAATTTAGCAAAACAGGCCCATCTTCTTTTCTTTATTAAGAGGGATGAGCTTAAGTTTTTTTCCTGGGGATGACAGTAAGAGTACTTTCCTGGTGACTTGTATGGACATAGAATTAGTCAATCTGATCAACATTTTTCAAAAGTAATCCACATCTGGTGGTGTGTCATATACCTGAAAGTGAAGTATAAAACACGTTGATCTACTTGGAGTTTTTGAGTAAGCATTTAGTGTCTGGAGCTCTCCACATATTTTTTGTTGAAATTTCCTATGGAGAGAGAATGACTGAGTGTTAAACAGCCTTTTAGGCTGCTTTTAGAAAGACCAGAAGAAAACACATACTTAGTCACTGAGGGCTACTGACTGCAATCTAGAGGTTGCCTAATGCCATTGTGGTGAACACCAGCCACTCCCAGCATTCAGCCTTATTTATGATGCCTGGCTCATTTCCTAGAATTAGGTCCAGAATAGCCTCTGTCCATATAGACTGTCAAATAAACTGTGTAAGAAAAGATAACAAGCACAGTCCACGGAATGATACTTCCCTTTTTTTTCAGATAGTTGTTATCCCATTCTGGATATAAGAGTTTTCAATTGTGATTAAAGACCTGGCATTCTTGCAGATGTCGTTGATCCCCTGAAGAAAAAAGAGAAAAAGATAAAAAAAAAAAGAGAAAAAGCAACTTATGGATCTCCTTTACTTTTGTGTAAACTGTTTAGAAAACATCAGTAGTACTATTTCCATTATATTCAATTGATCCCTTCTGTGTTAGAAAGAACAAGGTCTTTCTTCCCTGAAGGCTTAATTGTATTATGCATAAAAAGTTGTCTATGTGTATTTATGCATTTATACAAAACAGGCATTTGTGTGTAGATACCTGAAACTGGAGAATATTTTGCACATACCTATTTATAGGGGGTTGGACAGCACAAAGTTTATGGTACGCTGTTTATAATCTTAAATATTGCAATTATTTAGTGTATTAGTATTTTTTAAAAAACAATGCTGACAAGCTGCATCAGACTGTAAATTTTGTTCCAACTGCTATTAAACACACACAAAATATTGCACACACAGGTGAATTTGGCTGGGTTCTTTTCATGCAGTACTTAATATGTCCATGGGAGATTACTGCATATCTCATGGTGTGAGGTTCAGGCTCATATTTGAGCCTGAATACAATATAGTAAAGTTATGCAAAGTTTAGCAAAATTGTTGCAATATTATTAATACAATTATACTATAAATTTAGAGATTTAAACAAACAACAAAATATGACAAGGTTTTAAAAATATAATAGAAATAAATGTACAAGAAAGACGATTGTTCTGAACAAATCAGACTGTTTTCAGTAGGATATATACATAAAATAAACCCTACAAGTTTAGGAACAGCAAGAAAAACATTAATTCTGTGCCAAAATACTTGAGAATGAAAGAAGGAGAAAGATGCCAATATTTTCTCTCTGTATATCCACACAAGAAATCTTAAAACCCTCTTTTTGTAACAGCCTGTTTTCATCATGATAATTAATGTTCAGACTCATCTGAATTTTGCTTTGCCATTCAGACTTCTTTAAACCCAGGTACACCAAGATCACTGTTTTTATAATGTTATTAGACTTTTCTTTAGATGCACCACACATAAGCAGGAGACGAGAACAGAAAATGATAGACAGGATTTCCCTGAGCAAAGCAGCTGTCAAGGATCAGGTAAGACATTGGTGGCAAGAGGTGTTGGAGTTTTGTATGTGCTGCTAAGAGAGCAGCAGAAGAGGTTACCTAGACCCTTTCCCAAAACATGGCTATCAGAATAAAAGAACTGTGAAGAACTGCAGCTGGAGGCCTCCGGAGATCTAAGGACAAGAATTTAGGCTGAAAGGCGGGTGTTCAGCAGATGAACATTTACTTGTTGACTTCTCTAATCTAGCAAATGGTGGTACTTAAGTAACAGGAACAAAGACAGAAGCTCGCCTTCAGACAAGTCCAGATTAGAGGAGGGATGTTTCTAGAAGAGAACCTGGAAAGTTTCTGGTTGAAGGGCCATAGATGAGGTTCAGTGAAAAGGCTGGCAGGAAAGATATGAAGACAATGGGGGGAAAGATATAGTCATCACAGTTCTGGACACTTACACCACTATCTTGAGTTTTGTACTTCTCAGGACTACATGAGCAGTGAGATAAATAAGCTTTATGTTAAGGTTTCCAGGATCCAGTTGCTATGTTGGAAAGAAATGCTTACTAAGTCACTTTCCACCATTTGTCAGCAGTCCTGCCTAACTGGGGAGGACCCAGTTGACTGTCAGTCTGACCTCATGACCTCAGTGCTGGGGAGTGTTATGGAGAAGATCATCTTGAGTGCCATCATGAGGCACGTATAGGACAACCAAGATGGGTGTACATTTTGCTGGGTAAAAAACTAGCTGGATGGATGAGTCCAAAGAGTTGTGGTGAATGGAGTTAAATATAAGTGGCAGCTGGTCACAACTGGTGCTCCTCAGGGCTCTGTGCTGCAACCAGTTCTGTTTAATATCTTTAATAATGATCTGTATGAAGAGATTGAGTGCACCCTTGGTAAATTTGCATATGACATCAAGTTGGGTGGGAGTGTTGATCTGCTTGAGGGAAGGAAGACTCTACAAAGGGATCTGGACAGGTAGGATCAGTGGACTGATGCCATCTGTATTGGGTTCCACAAAGCTAAGTGCAGGGACTTGCACTTGGGCCACAACAAACCTATGCAACGCTACAGGATTGGGGGGAAATGGCTAGAAGTCAGCCCAGTGGAGAAGGATCTGTGGGCATTAGTCAAAAGCCAGCTGAGTATTAGCTGGCAGTGTGCCCATTCGACCAAGGAGGCCAACAGTATCCTGGCTTGTATCTGGAGAACAGGTCTTATGAAGAGTGGCTGAGGGAACTGGGGTCATTTGTTCTGGAGAAAAGGAGGCTGAAGGGAGAGCTTATTGTTCTCTACAAGTACATGAAAGGAAGTTGTAGCGAGGCAAGTGTTATTCTCCCAAAAAAACAAGCAATAGGTCAGAAAAAAATGGCCTCAAATTGTACCAGGGAAGATTTAGATTGGATATTAGGAAATATTACTTCACGGAAAGGGTTGTTAAGCAATCCCTAGCCAGGGAAGTTGTTGAGTCTCTGTCCCTGGAGTTATTTAAAAGACACTTAGGCGTTATGCTTAGGGATGTGGATTAGTGGTAGACTTGGCAGTGCTAGGCTAAGGACTGGACTTCAAGGTCTTTTCCAACATAAATGATTCTGTTTTTCTGTTCTTCTATGAATGGTTTTGCCAAATAAGATTTAGTTTGATGCTACAAATACTCAAGATGAAGATTCCAGAGGCTAACACTGGTGGTGTTAGAGGTGTCACCCCTCCTTACAACATCATTTGTGATGGTGTGTGAAAAGTAGGAATGGCACATACAGACACAAATGCATAAAATACATAGCAATCAGATCAATAATTTAGAAGTCAAAAGTTCCTTAAATTAAGCTGGACCTAAAGAGAGTAATTTTGCTTTTTCAGTCAAGAGGTATAACAACTTGAAAACTACTAAATTATGATCATGATTCGACATTGTGACTCAAAAGAATTTTGTTGGCTGCTCAGCTGTCTGAATTGCAAATAAACATCCAGTAGAATCCATGATAGAAAGTTTCTTACCACAATAGCAATATAATTATTGTTCTTTTATTTATGCATTTAATAATACAATGATTAGAATAAAGATGTGTTTGAGGGCTTTTTTTAATTAGCAGCAAGAGCTGAGAGAATTTTTTATTCTTAATATTTAGCCTTATTATGGGATTTTTTGAAAGGCTTAATTCATATTTGACATCACATACACCTAATTTTACGTGCTTATTAAATAACTGCTTTGAATTACTTATTAAGGCTATATATTAAAGTAAATATGACTGTGAAGAGAAAAATATTTTCATTTCCTGGTTTTAATTCAACCTAAGTTGCATAAAATTGTAATTCAAACCAGCAATATTCTAATCTCCCTTTCAGTGAGGTACCATCCCAACAACAAAACCTGGTTAGGAGAATTTGGTTTTTTCTGTTCTTTTAATGGAGAGTTTTCCAGAGTTCCTTGAGTATTTTTTTAGAAAGCCTAAGAGAACTTAGTTTGTGCCTGTACTAAGTGGCTTTGAGAACTCACCTGAAATGTCTGTTTTCAGCTTTCTGTAGTAGATTCTGTTGGCAGGAAAAGATTAGTCCAAAATTTCTTTGCTTTTTCCAGGGTATTGTACAGTATACATTTAAGAAAGAGGGTGGCTGGAGAGAAGATGAAGTCTTTCTATTACTTCAGTATAGAGTATTTCATATAAATATATTTTATAGCAATTCCATAGAGTATTTCATGCTGAAAACTTTAATATTGCTATGAGCCAATATATAATTTTATTTGGATAATCATTCCCTTGTTAATATTAGGTCATATATCTTTTCTCCTTCATCCTTTTTATTCCTACAAATTGACACTTTTAAAGTAATATGTTGTACAAACATGGTTAATACATTTTTGAAATGTCATTTAAAGTTAAATGCTTAATGACTTGTAGTTTTTCTGCTATGTATATATCTGGCAGTTCTCAGCACGAGCCTGCTAACATAATTCACTCCAGGCTAATTTATTATTTTTATTCAACCAGGTGCTACACAGGTTTGGTAACATTGGCAATGTTTTTGCCTATAATAACTCTGCACTTGATGCTTGATGATGCCAACACATGCACTGAATTTCTTGGCAAGAGTCGAGAATACCTCATTCACTTATCGCTTTGAGAAGAATCAAGCTTCACCTCCAGTGTTGCTTGTTATCCGGTCCATCTCATGTAATCTTGATTTTTTTCCTACCTCTCCATTTCCAGAATATTTGGTTATGATTCTGCTGAGCTAATAGCTGTTCTTAGAAATAGAAATACAGCTGTTAAATCGATGCTTCTTTATGGTATAATTTTCACTGTTTAGTTTTCCTCTCATGGGGTCTCTTAGGCATCTCTATTTTGTTCAAGATGCCATGTCATAAACAAGTTTGTCTTTTGAAAAGAGAATATCGTTTGGCAAGGTGTAGGAATACAGAATACATTTATTTCTGCAGAGGAATGAAAACTTTCCTTTTTTTTCTGTAGCAGTCTCTTCTCCCTAAATGTGAACATTAGATAAATTCAAGTGAATGCACTGAAAATTTTAGTTATATTTAGTACAACATCAATATTATTAATTTAAAATTCTGTGATTTTTTTTAAGTTTCTCCTGAACTTGAATAACAGCCAAATAACTGCTATACAGTCTACAAGAAAAGTTTTACTGACATTCCTTGGTGTGGCCTATCTGATATATTACAACTATTAATTTACAATGCTGTTTATGCTCTTTGAACAGTATTTTATTTATTGATAGAAGACTATAAAGTCTCGTACTACTGCATATTGAAACGTGCATTTATCGCATTTGCATTTCTGCAAGAAGTCATCACTGTGATATTAGATTTCAGGTTTCCCTAAGTGAGCACTTTGAGGGATAAATTAACCCTTTATTTATCCTTTCTTGTCATTCTTGTAAACTTTGAACCTTCTGTTGCTTAGAGGTTCAAAACAGTATGACTGTTGCAACTTAAAGTTTTGCTAAATTTGAAGCGTTTACATTCTAAATACATTTTTTTTCCTAAATGAATTTTCAGCAGAAATAATCCAATCTTTGCCAGTTTCTCATTACTTACAGGATTGTAAAAAACAAAGTTGTGTGAAATTACTTAAAATTGATGTAATAACAAAGAATTTTTTTTTCTTATTATGTTTCTCATTGGAATGTAAGAAATAGCTTCCAGCCCCCAGGTTTTTTTTAGCAAACAGATTTTAATATGCATGGTACTATAACCATATAGATAAGAAGCAGACAGGAAAAGCTAATCTGTATCTACAAATTATACTCATCCCCTCATCTGATGTTCTTCCCATGACATGAGAGGATCTGGGTACTTTTGCTAAAAGTGCTGTACCTTTTAGATAAATGAGACCGATCACAACACAGGGTTATACTTAACAGTGGAAAATATAAAGACAGTGACTTAAATGCTGGTCTCACTCTATGATCAATTAGGGCCATGTAGAGAAGATCACATGCGCTCACGCACGCGCGTGCACACACACACATACAAATAGAAAAAGAAACCTAGGAAAAAAGCTCCATCTGGTTCAGAAGACAGTGGCCAGTCCCATAAATAACACAAGCTGTCAGGAAAACATCACTCCTATAGCACTCTGCGTGTTGGCTTTCTCTCCGACTACAGATTTGCTACAGGGAGTTTCAGAGTTTTGTATAGGCTTGAACTACACTTACCTCCAGCTCGTCGTAACAGACATGTTAATGAGTTATTTCAAAATTAGCAGACTGAAGAATGAAATGTACAGAAGTAATGACTATGAACATATACAGTTCAAGAATCCTGCGGCATGCGCACAGAGACACACACACACCACCACCACCTACAACAACAAGTCCAAGTTTTCATTTTGATTGTGCTTTTCTGAAACAGGAAAACAAAAATCATTGGTAACATTGTATTTGGAAAATATGTTTGCAAGCTCCACACCAGTGTGAGGTAAATATGAATAATAATCTTTACTTTACATTTTTTTATAGTTTAAATTCTTCTGTTAGTAGTTGGCAATACTAAAGTACTGTAATGCCACTTGATGTCTCCTCTTGTGTTCAAAGTGTGTGGGCTTCAAGTGAAAATTACTTTCAATAATCTCATTAATTCTAAGAAATTCTTTCATGAGAGGGGTAGCAAGCTTCCTTCATCCACTTCTGTGCTAAATATCTATCATACATGATGAAGCTACCACTTCCACAGTGTTTTTGTCACTTTTAGTTAAACATCTTCCCCTCTACTGCAGAGGGAGACAAAGGATTCTCCATTTTTCTAAGATTTTCACGGTGGAAAAGAACAAAGATAGTTTCTGTACTTATAGCTTCTTTGTTAAATATACAGGTCATAGCTGAACTTTATTTCTAAGGAATAAAATGGTTGCTCACATGCTCAAAATCTTAAAGTGTGAAAGTTGTGGCATGAACAGGGCAAAGAGAGGCAGTGGATATTTTGTTTGCTTGGAGGTAAAATGGTGATCCCCATTCCTTCCTGTTAATCTGTTGCAGATAAATAGCAAATTGCTGCATTTATTTCCTCTCCCTGGTTTGCATTTAGAAGATGACACACAGAAAATTCGCTTTGAAATATTTCCTTAAAGGCACATGATAAAACCCTAGAGAGAAATTTACAGCCTGAAGAGAGCCTTGTGCTTTGGTTTGATAGTGACAGATAGCAGTGGTAATACAGTACTTCGTGCTCCGAACTAAGAGACCATTATGCGTGCAACTCACAGTGAGACCACAGCAGAATAAAGCTTCCCTCAGCCCCACCCAGAAGTGTGGCTGCCTTTGTAATTTTAATTGGTCTGTGTTTGTGGAGTGGGACCTCTATTTACTTATGGCTTGGGGCTTGTGTTTACCAAGCCTGGTGGAGGCCAAGTGTCATATCACTGAAGCTTAGTTCCTGCAAGCTCTCCTGCTATATCTTGAGGCACTTTTCTTTTCAGTATCTATGCCTGTCTAATTCACAAGCTTCTGTGAAACAAGCACAGGAGGGTACAAGGCCTACAGGGAGGAATTACACCTAATTACTCAAATAATTGCTAGGCTGTTGCCTTCTTAGTCACTGAAAATAATTTCCAGGTCCCTGGCTTTTATAGATAGTCTTCTAGAGGCAGGAGGACACAGCCCCCTTTTTAACTCAGCCCATTCACTCACAAAATCAGAACACTCGAGCCTGCAAAATTAATAAGCACCACTTCCATTACATATATTTTAGGTTGTTGTTGCCGTGGCGATAAAGTCAGGGACATTGAATCTCCTCTGTTGAGCCATTGTTATCATCCCTGGCCATCTGCTGCAGAGGAGTGATATTCCATCTCATTTGCATGATGACTGATATATGGGAGGTTTGGAAGGACATATGCCACAGCAATCATGTGATGAAAATTAAAGTGAAAGTTTTGGGCCCAGAGCCGAAAAAAATCTGTGTATGCGCATGAGGCTGTTGATGTGCAAATGTGAATCATATTGAGAAGGTTTGAATAGGGAGGTGTGACGTAAAGAGGGGACACAAACGCAGGTGCTTATCTCTAGGCAGTCAAAGGCACTGGATGTCATATCATGGGAACTACCTTTCAAAGACACAGCTTTAGTGCACAGTTCAGCACACAAGGGAGGAGAAACATATAAGTTTTGGAAACAAAAATAAAGTAAGTTTAACAACTTTTTCACACTATTCTGAACCCATTGATGTTTAGGGAACTTGTACTGTTAGTAACTCTCTGTCTTTTCTATTGTTTGTGCTTTTATTTTGCAAAAAGCAAAAAATCCTGTCCATATGTCAATGTTGAAAGCTTGAGAGATTTGTATTAAGAAGTTTGAGGGGTTTTAATTAATGTTTAAAATGCTCTCTGCAAACTTTTCTTTTTGTTTAAATGACACTAATGCTGTTTCTTCCACAATGTATGCTTGGTCATTATCTTAAATGCTATTTTGGACTTCAATTAAAAAATAGCTACTTGTAACTGCTTTGAGAAAGCTTTCTGAAGAAAATGTCATGGTGTAATTGCATTTATACTGCCTCAGTAAAGCCTTTGTTCATATACATTTTAGAATTGTGCAAATTTGCAGCTCTAGCTATTTGATTTGAGGAAATGATCACAAGGATGCTTTTCCTCTCATTTTGAAAAGTTGCTGAACTTAAATACTGCTGTGGGGAAAAAAAAAGAAAGGGGAAAAGAACTGTGATGAGAGAGGGAGAGAGTGGGGCCAGTGTATTTGTAGGAACTGTTCGATATATGCAGATTCACTTGCAGTTATGTGTTACACACCAGAGCTTTCTCATGGTGTTTTAGAATGCTTTAAAATAAAGTGTAATGTTTTTAAAATTGAGATTGTTAATAAATATATTTAATTGCATTACTCTAAAGAAAAAGGGTCTTTCAAAGTGTGACATTTCAGTCTTTAGGATTATTTGGGATTCAGAGAATGAACTGAGAGCTTCTGATTAAAAGGCTAATACTGTACTTTAGAATGAATGTCTGTGTCAGGAAAACCTTTCGAAAATTAAACGACAGTAATTTGAGGCAATGCTGAAGAATGAAATGGACCTTGTGGGACAACATTTTGCAGGAGGATGATTTTTATGAAAAAGTATTTGATAGAGAGAAAGTCTGTTTAACACTCTAATCAGCAATAGCTTTCTCTCTTTGACTTTCTTTTGTCTTTAACAAAGCACTTAGTTCAGATGTTTGTCTTCCTTCATATGTAAATAGCAAGACAATCTTCTGGAAGGTGCCGTGAATTTTTCATTTAATAGATTGTAAAAGGACAAATCCAAGTTTTTATCCCTAAATTATATGGAGTGAACTTTGTCAGTTATGGGTCTTTTTAGGATTCAAAACGACCATTTATTATCTCTTCTGTCAGTTAAATTAGTTAAGTTAATTGCGTAGATGTGTCTTTGGTGCAATGGTTTTGTAATTTGGGGGGTAAATTACAGCGTTTGTAAGCAAAGATTTCTCTGAGACAATAATATATTTCTGCTATAAGATTGCTATCAGGTAATCCAGATTCAGAATGAAGGATTTCTAAATATAGGCTTTGCCTCCTAACTTCCGAGTTTGGAACATTTTATTTTTACTTGTAAATAGCATCTATGTATTATAGTACTTTCATGCCTGCAGGCTAAGATTACCAGTCTTCCTTTTTTTTCCTCCTCCTTCTAAATATTCAATTACTCAATGGTAATTATTATTATGTGGCCTTCTTGGCTTACTGCATTATTAGATTAATATAGATTTCTTGTGCCAAATTAGCGGAAATCACTGTTATACACAACAACGAATCACTTTTTTTTTTTTTAGTTTTATTTACTTTGTTAAATAACAGGAAGACTTTGACATCACGAGGTTTTATTCTTGAGACTTTTAATATAAAATGCCTTTGAAAGCAGAGTGGGAGAGAGCATATTTTTGTTTTGCTTTTTCTTTTGTCGCTTTCTAATAAGTAGAAACTTTGGTTACGATTTAGTTCACTTGAAAATGTATAAGTAGAGACCTTGTGAATGATATTACAGTAGAAGTCTCTGGTTATTGTTTCAGAGTATTGTAGCAGAGGTAAGAAAAACGAAAATGAAAGAAAAGGAGCTGTCCAGGGTACTGCAGCTGATTAATATTTCCAGTTTCTATCCATAAAAAATTGTTTACTGAAGTGTTCACAAAACTGCCACCATTTGATACTGTTTCCCCCCTCAAAACTAGACAAACCTTATACTGAAGTTAGCTATAAAAAATTATCCGTATTAAAAAAACTTACCTAAGGAGCATGTCATGTTTCTGTGAATAGCAAATACACACTCTGATCACAAAACTGACACAAATTGTTAATTAAAACTAAATTTTTAAGTGAAGGCTTTCGTCAAAGTTACAGAAAATAAAACTTTCCCAGTCTAAATTAATCTTTCAGTATAATGGTTTCTATGGTAGTGCAATAATGTAAACAAAACAAATAAAAGAAAAAAAAAACCCAGATCCCAATCTTGCATTAGTTGATTGCTTTTGAAATGAATTCTTGTCCTTATGTGACCTGAAATGTGTGCTTACAAAGCTATAGAAATCCTAACGATCATATTTGTTTGATATGAAATGAGAAAAAATAGTTAAATTGAAAGTTTAACATCACGAAATTCAAAATCCCAAGCGGTATATAAACATTAAAAGAAACTTTGGACTGCTAATCCTAGGAAATGAGTTTTATGGATTGAATTCAACAAGGCTTCAGAAATGGTTCCATCTGCTGCCTAGCAGCTGGTGAAAGGATAAATTTAATTCATTAATTCATTTGGAAAAAAGGATCCAAGTAGTAAAGACTTCATTGCTCATAATGCACATAGGTGGAAATCAAAACGGAAATTAGGTCCAGTTGATCATCTTTGATAATGAGGAACATTTTCTTTGTTATTTTTATAGTGATCTTGAGCAGGCAGTTGTCAGTATGTTGACTATATGCTGTTAACCAGTATTTTTTTGTATAAAAACTTGAGAACAGCTCAGAAAGCACAATTCCTCTTCCGGGAGGAACATCCCTGTGTTGGGAGTTACAGATCATATAGGTTTAAAAAGCTGAAATATATCGCTGAAACAATATTGCTGTTTTCCTATGAATATTTGCAACTTCTTTGCTATTAAGTTAGCTTAAGAATACAAAATGAGTTACCATTAGAATTTTAAAGTAAACTTATTCACAGTTAAGTTGCTAAAAAAGTCCAGGTTTAGGATGTCAAATATGAAGAGTTTATTACTTTCCTTTACTTTTCCATTAGAGTCACAAGCTTCATCTTTTTTTTCCTGTCATCACCCTTTTTCTTTTCATAATAAGCGATAAGAACTTAGAGAAAAAGTGGCAAAAATATAAATTAAAGACTGAGGAAAGGCAATATTGAAGTACCCAGAGTTAAAACTTTAAAATGGCAAAATTAATGGGACAAAAGCTTTAATAATAACTTGACATTTAAGTCCTAGGCATAAAGTTATCTAAACTATCACAACCTCCACATAGAATTTTGTTTATAAAGCGGTTGCCTCTACTTCTTGTAATTTAGATCACAAGCAGGGAGCACAAAGTTACCTAAGGCTTTTGAACCATGAGATGGTCAATTGACAAGCACTCTTTTTTACCTTACACCTGTCACACAGGTAAACATGCACATCACTACTTGCTGAGCGATAGACAAGACAGATGAACCTGTTATCCTGAAACGAGTTAAATATTTGCCAACATCTATTTTCAACGTTTCTGCTTGAGATGGTGATTTCATGAATGATATTTGGCTTTTGCCATTTCCTCTGTAGCCCATAGCTCACTGTGGTGGGTTTGTTGGATTTACTATAAAGGTTCTGTTCGCACCCTGTGGGTTGGGTTAAGAATTAGGATTTATGCATTTACTTCTACTGTTGCATTGTTTATACAGCTTTGGTTTAGTTTTGATCCCTTTTTTTTTGCCTTTGAGGCTCTTCCACAGTGTCAGCTGCTGACTGATAGTAGGAGAACGGCCTCGTGGTGTGAATGAAAGGGACCTAGCGGTTGGTAAACAGAGATAAGGAATAAATAGAGCACAGGCAAAAGGAGATAGTTCTGTGGGAGCTCAGATTGCCGCCAGTCTGTTCAAGTGAGATGCAGTGCCTGTCCTTTTCCCAGATTAAATTAGTGTGCGAAATCTCCAGTGACCTCCTCCCCTTCTCCCCATACTCTTTAGCCAAGCTGAACAGCCTCTGCTGTAAAGTATTCATTTTATCCAGGGACAAGTTGGACAATAGAACTCTCCCTGTTACTTATGGACAGCTGTCGTGATTCATAGGGCTTTTCAGCATTTCATTTTTCATAAGAGTTAAAAGGGTTTTACCTCGTAACTGACGAGAGGTTAGAAATGCAAAGATGCCAGCCCTGAGGTTGCCTGTAGTAAGGAAACTAATAAATAAATATCACCCCTCCACACACACATATCCCCTCCCTAATGTGTGAAAGGTTGTGTATTTTGTTAGGTCTGTTCTTATTATAAAGGGGTTTAATTGTGATAACATGATTACACTGAAGCATGAACTGCATGGAAAAATTAACAAGCAGAGACACAGGGGTGTGCAGGGCTCCCAGGGTTCCCTAAATTAAAGGTGGACAGTGCAAACCCAGTGAGTGCCTTTTTCCCTTCTTTGCCCTTGGTTTTGCTTACATCTCCTATCACTTTATTACCTGCAAATAACTCCCAGGAAAGAGTAAACCCTCATGAGATACCTCTGTGGTCCTGTATTTTTTTTTAGTGATTTACTGCAAATATATTCAGCATTTTGACTGATTAAATAGACCTTCGGCAACCTTGAGGGTCACTGTGTAGAGTATGTACATAGAAAATGCATCAGCCCATTGTACCCTGGCAGCTAATGAGATTGGTCGTTAAGTAAATGACACAAAGCCTACAAAAAAAAGCTTAGCAGCTCACTAGAGTATCACAGAGTGTCCCTGCACACCACACAACGACACAAACAGTGGACTAACCTAGCCCACCCCTGCTTTATTCTACATCACTGCTTCCCTGATGTCAGCGTGAGAGGCAGAACAAAGGCTAAAAGGCACACGGTAAGTCAGTCTGACAATTATGCCCTAGGGAGAAAGTAGAGCAAATCTTAGCCTAACCATGGGGTTGAAAGTCCGTTTCTCGACAAGTAGGTCATAATGAAGGGATTTTTTTCCCCCTGTCACTTCACGAAGGGGAGAAAAATGTCTCTGGAATGAAGGCTGTGTTTCTTTCTTGTTTGTTTCCTTTTCTCTTTCTGTCTGATGTGCCAGTTTGCAAAAGTTTCTGGAATTCCGAAAGTAAAGTGAAACAGTTTGTTTTGTGAACTGGATATTGTAATTATAGTGTAATGAAAGAAATATTTTCTGTAAGAACTACCACACAGTAAGCTCTGCCTCAGATATGCATTAATGTATGATGAACTTTAGACAGAAAGTTTCTTTTTACTTCTCCTTCAAAATCTGTTGAAAATGTTTTATGTATGTGAATACACTTTTCAATCCACTAGCCACCTACTTACAACCCTTAATACCTGTTACAGTTTTTACAACTATGCAGATATGAATATCTTTTACTACAATTTTGCTGAGTTTTTTTTAAAACTGATTTTTATATGATGTCTCTCAGTGTTGTCTTCTACATGAGCAGAAATTAGAGTTGAAGATTTGCTGTTAAACAGTTACATAGTCATTACTTATTTTCTTTGCACAGAAGCAAATATCCAGCTGATATCTTAGAATAGCAGGTGCCTGCCTGTGTATCCAATGATAAAATCTTTTCTAGCAATGTTCCAGTTTACTATCTCAAAGCCCTTTATTTTGCTGAAAAATGGCAACAGGAAGTTGCCAGAAAGTCTTGTTTGCATTGCTAAAATGTTTCTGTCTGCTTTGCACTTTGGAGGCTCAGGGGATGTTAGGTTCAAAACAACATATTATTGCAAGATGCCTGTGTGAATTAAGTAATGCTTCTCCTCCCCTCCACCTCAAACCACTGAAAACCATATGTTTTAAGAATGCTTTCTCAAATACAGGCAGTTAAAGAACTGTGGTTTAGAAATTAGTCTACAATACAGAGGGTTTTACTTTTTCTTTTATTTTGGAATAATTATTTCATTTGATAAAATGCTTGTCAATATATGTGATGTGTATTTAGACGTGTCAGGATAACCTGTTCACTTAAAACTCTTCGTAGGTCATAGAAGTCAGTTCACTCTATCTTGCTTTCCCAGGGATATGTTTTTAACTGTATAGACAATAGAAGTATCATCCTAGTTTATAGAAACGAATATAAAATTTGATATTTTGACATAGGTATTTGGTTATGCCGTGCAAAGTTATATATACCTATATATGAATCTATATATGTGTATTTATATAAAAAGAGTACACACGCAAAAAACTTTGTTCACCTATACAATATCCCATTTAATGAAGCTATAAATAAAAGTTATGTTTGCTTTTGGATTTCCCGGTATTTTCAACTTAATTTAATGAGGAAGTAAACAAACTCAAGTAAAATTTTGTATTTAATTTTCCATGTTTTTAAGGTGTGTGCATCTCAGAAACATTTTGAGACGTTCAGGCATCAGAAAACAAATTTATTTCGCAGCTAAATCTTACAATTCATACCTAATTGCTAGATCAGCAGAGATTTAGGAAAATACAGTGTTATGATACAATTCTGCTTTGCAATTTGTTAATTGGTGTAAGTTTTCAGTTCATTTTAACAGGTAAGATTTGAGGATACGTTATGTTCAGGTACATTACCACAGCATTTAAAAATGAGCACAACTCTTTCACATGGTCATCATGCTTTTTACATACCAATGTGAGTGAGAGTAAGGAGTATTTGACATTTCAGCATTCACCACATTAATGAACAAATTCAGCTGTCGTTTATCCTGTTAAAATAAAGAGTGATTTCATAGGGGTAATGCACATGCAGCAGTGCTACAAAAATCATACTGCTACTTTAATCTGACAGGTTGAGCCATAGTAAGTTTCAGTAGTTTTTCATAACTTCATTTTTTTTCATGTCTGTCATTTCTTTGCTACACTTAGAAGAAAATGCAATGAAAGCTTGATTTCTGATAATTAAAGTTGTTCATCTGATCTCCCTGTCAAACTGTGTAACACACCAGATTTTTGTAAACCAATTTTCAATAGACTTTTTGGATCTTAAAATCCAATATGAGGCCTTTGCACATATATTTGTGCTCAGTTCCAGAGGACACCAGTTGTGCATATGGAACTGAACAACTTTATAGCACTACCCATCTGATTTGAATAATTCTAATTAATTTCTTTTCATGCTTATAGATTTTCAAGACCGTAATCCCAAAATATCTGATATTTCTGATAAGCAACTATCTCCAAGGTCAGTCACAAACAATCCTCCTGAAGGCCTGGCTCTGTCACTCCAAAACATGGTGAATTGCGTGCAGAGTAAACTTTATATTCTGCTATATACATATCTTTTTGGAGGATCTAGACCAAAATCTGTGTGCTAATTAAGTCCTTAATTTTGGAAGTATACATATATATAACTGGGATTGTGTCACTTTTAGTTTCTGTGCGCATACTTGTGGATTATTAAAAACTGCATAAGCAGAATCAGCGGTTCTGAATTTTAATTATCTAGAATCACTTCATAGTAAAGATACTGTTTAATTAGCGATAAAGAAGATTGCCTCCCTCAACTATTTTTAAAATTTATATAGGATCTCGTTGGATCTCATTTGCGTTCATGGAAGACTTCTAATAATACTAGCAACTTTTGTCTTTATAAAAGAGATTCGTGGTTCAAAACACCTAAAATTAAAAGTTACTTTATTTTGAAAATGGGGCTTAAGTTCTTAGGTAGGTTAACACTTACAAAAGAATGATCACATGGATGATGCCACTGAGGTGAGCTCGATGGCTCAGTTCAATACAATAAAGCAGATGTGCAAGTGTTTTGAAGATGAGGGGTTTATTGGTTTGCTTAATAGATTCAGGTAACATTTGCTTGCTCATTTTTCAGGTTTGGCTTCATATGTGAACTTTTCCCTCCATTAAGGAACTTTAGTTAGAAGGACCTTGCTTTTCATTTAAAGACGTGTTTGAACTCTACCCTGTTAGATTTTAAAAAAATGCTTTAAAACTTTTCTGAAACATCATGTCACGTGAACATTAGAGGTCTCAATTTCCTCTTAACAGTGTTTTTTCAGGTGATGGTAAAAGTAGCCAGATCAGTTCCCTAAATCTCAGGAGAAAATTTGACAACTTCAGTGCCCATCCCCCTCAACTTAGAGCACATGTACAGCAGCTGGATTGATATAACAAAGTAGTGATGGCTCCGAAGGCACCATTATGGACTATCAGGTCAATAATCCTTAGGCTAAGAAGGATTTACATGATACAGAGTATAGGCTCTGTCATTTCTGAAGTAAAAGTCTACTTTTTAACAAGCATCAATATACCATTTTGCACTCTTCACATCAGCGACATTATGGTAGCTGGAAAAAAACCCCACCACATGTACATTCTTCAAATAAATAAAATAAATGTTAAAATAATGTAGGCAGTTGGAATATCCCAAAATGAGACTTTTTTGACAGTGTATTTGTTTATTACTGTTTCAAACCTTTTCTTCCTTGTTATATCAGAAGAGTTTAGGATATTTCCATCATGTCTTCAACAAGCATTTTTATGATGTGGTCCAGATAGAGATTGGGCTTAGGGGACCTTCTGCTTGGTTTTTTAAATTTTTCCACTGTGTGATTTTATCCTAGTTTGGGCAGAAATTTGAAAAAATCTAACATATACAATCTAAATCTTGTTACAAATTAAGTTTGAAAGTAAGGAGAGTGGTCATAGAAATCCAAGCCTGTGATTTTTGTATTAATTTATTTTTATAAATAATTAAATTCCTTGTGATTGAAAAAAAAAATCTACGAAATATTTAATAAATTTCTGACATTTTGGGAATGAATAGTTTCTTTGCTAACTATTGCTGACTAGTGTAGTTAACTCAGCCTTCATACAAGATACAGAAAGTCACCAAACTAAACAGAAAGAACCACCACAGCGATGTAAATGAAGAGACTAAGTATAGAATATTTTCATTGTATTTCTCACATTTCATAAAATTAAACACCATTTTGATGTATGGATCCTATGAGAATCATCCTACATATTAGCATGATACGTTTAGTGAACAAAGTGCAACTGAATACATAAATCACTTGAAATAACATTGACACTTTGTCAAAAGAAATATATATCTAAGGCCCAAGCGTGTGATCAGGCTACTTTACAGAAAGCCTTGCCATTATTTTAGTGAGAAAGAGCACTGCATACGAAAAGGGTTAAAAAAAATGCATTCTGTTGCATCTGCTTACTAAATCCCTTACTTTAGTAGAAATTCAAATTTTGTAAAGATTATTCGTTTTATTGATGCATATAATTATAATCACAAGCCATCTGCTGATTTGGCAGGCATGGTTAAAATTCTCTAACTCTCATAACCTTTCAAGTACAGTGCCCTTGGGACTCTATTTCACTTTTATATTTTGGAAAACATGTAGGGACAAACAAGAGAGGTCATCTGCCGAAAGTCAGACCTACAAAACGTTAAAAGAATAAAGATCATGATGACTATTCCTGTTTTAATAGCAAAGAAAGTATTTCCTATTTTATTTCTGACTTCAGGAAGGATTATGCTGGTTTCCATCAAGCACTTTGGGAATTTGAATTTTTTGTAGGGATTAAATCTCTCTCCTAGTACTCCTGGGATCTGGGTTCCAAGACTAAACCAAAAGAACAAATATTGTTCAGTTTGGTTGTTACAGGTGAATTAAATATCTTTGACCTTGGCCTTGATTTTTCTCTTTATGCATTTCCCATGAAATTTCTATTTGAAATGTTTTAACTAATGCCCCCTCCCCCTTTTTTAATTTGTCTTTTGGAACTTTGTCATACTGAGTTTCACAGAGAGACAGCTATCACATATTTACCTTTTTCTCATGAAACTCAAAAGAATATTTTAATTTTGAGGGCTACGTACAATAAGCCATACAAGTGGCTAGTATTCTTTGCCTTAGTCCTTTAGAAATGCATGGCTGTATTTATATTAGCCTACCATTGAGCGGTGATTACTCACAGTTACAAATATTTGGGCTTTGTGCCTATGAGAAGACTTGCTCTCCATTTTCTCATGTACTTCACCATGTTTAGCCAAGCTGTTTTATACTTGACGGTACTCAACAATTCTTCCTTTTTTTGTTGTTGTTGTGTTACATACGGTGTTATTTTGCTTCTTCTAGTGGAAAACACTCACAAGGAAAAAAAAGTCTGTGAGTTTTTGTCACAATACAAAAATGGTCACATTTCACCAGGCTGTAGGACATTGTCAATGTTCAGAGATAGGGAAAAGGGTGTTTTGGAGAGAAACACATGAAGGCAAAAGGACTTGGTGCTAAACGGAATAGTTCAGTGACTTTCTGGTATTAGCAGAAGGCAAACAAATCATCCCTCAACAGAACTGCCTTGCTTAATATTGTATTGAAGTGTATCTTGCAGGAACAAAAGATGCAATTCTCATTTCTGTTTAATTAGTGTATTTGAAGGCCTGTATGCAGCATGCATGCTGCTTTACTCCTTTTAGAGGTTTTATTCTCACCCCACACCCTCATTATGACAAGCAGGAGGGAAATGCACATGTTTGAAAGTGTCTTCACAGCTGAAACTAGGGAAACAGGCCGAGAGTAGCTCTGGTTTATTTCACAACCAATTAAGTATGACATCTGTTGAAACTCAGGAAATAAGTCTCCCTTCCCCCTGTTCATATACTTACTTAAGCTGCCAGTCTTTTGTTTGGACACGGTGAATTTTACTCACAAGACTTTTTTTCTTTGGAGTAAAGACACAAAATAAAGAAAACAAGGCATATTTTTTTTTAACTTTTTTTTAACTCGGTTTCACTCAGTGCATGTGAAAAAAACCCGGTTTGGCACTATCAAAACAAGCAAATGACTGTGTCAATAACTCTTTGCTTAAACAGTCACCTTACACGTTGGCAAAAAGGGCACGTTTGTGGCAATCCGTGTAGGCATATTGATATTTTATTTGTTTTAAAACTTGGCTCTTGTTGTTGGCTCCCAAAATCCAGCAAAAGTTACTAGGATGAATTTGAACTTCAATTTCTTTAATTTTACAGTTTTAAACTTGGCATTGAACAGGAAACACCAAATAGAACAGGGTACATAGCATGTATGGTTAAAACAAACCAAAAAAATAATTAAATGCTGAGACACTGTCATTGGTGACATCAGATTTCTCAAGTGTAGAATAGATCATAATAAAGCAAGGAAGAAACACACATATTCTTAAGTTAGCAAACTTAGACTAAAGAAAACAACTGTATTCAGTATAAGATAATAACAGTTCAAATTGAGAGACTTCTCATTTATGAGGTACCAATCCACGTAACATAGTTACTTATCAGTAAAACTTTTATTCCTTCACAAAATATTGTCCAGTCCAAATGTTAAAAAGACAGTATTTCAGTTCATACCAACTAGTGGAGCTCAGTTTCCCTCTGTTGTGCTTAGAATTTGATTGCCTTCATTTTTTTTTGTATCCAGAAAGAGAAATACTTGCCATATTATGCTGAACTTTTTCATTCTTTGACTCTTGATATTGGATTCTTCCGTCACCCTGAAGCCACACTGCTTATATCAAGGCTGTGGCTAACTCTCCTTTTCTTTAATTTACATCATCCAGTAGGGCTCTTTTTTATTTGTTCATCAGTTTTGTTTCACTTGCCAGTTCTTTCTTGTAAGGACTGGCACTGCCTTCACTCCTGGAGGATGGTTCCCAGCTTCGTCTCTTGCTTTTTCACTTCTATTTTAAAATACATCTCAGAGCCACATAACATATGTGTTATTTAAGCTGTAAGATGATTCTTAGTGATTGTCATTTGTTCTTTGGTTAGGTATCCTCTGGTGAAATGTCAGTGTGTGTAGTGGATGTGCCTAGACCTGAGCTAGTCACCCAGATGCCTCTTAGAGTCAGTGGAAAGAGAGACATTTCTTGGATGCAATTCACCTGAAGTAAATGTGTAAATAAAATGTAGCACACATCTATCAATGACAGAAATGCCTGCAGGTTGCCTACAGGCTACTGAGAGACTATGGGAAGTCAGCAGTTACTGTCTCAGAAATGCTTACTGTATTTCAGGCATTTTAGGTTAGGTAGGTGAATCCTGTCTTTCCTGTCCAGCCTACAAACTGGACTTGATTTCTCATATCTCGTCTGCATATAAACTTCCTATTTCTCACAATATCATACAAGACAGTAATATGAATCATAAGGTGTACCTTAGAGAAAGATTTTTCTTGCATGTACAAAGCATTGATGATATTCGGTGTGTGCTCTGATATTAATGGAGAGCAGTATAGTAACACTCAATATTGCTGTGCAGCTCAGGGGACCAAATTTTACCCCTGAAATGTTATATTTACAGAAAAGGAGAGGGCAATTCCCTGCTTTATTATTAGAAGTCACTGTATTTCCTTTCAGAAGAATTTCATTTCTCAAAACTAGTTCTTGAAAAATAGGAATAAATGAGCTGTAAAGATTTAACAATATCCATTAATTTTAAAATACAGTAGAGTGTATAAATTAAAACAGTTGGATTTTTAAAACACTGTTAATAGAAGCATTTCCAGACTCAGTTTCATGTTTTCTTTCTCTTACCAATAACTACTTCTACTCCATGGGTACTTTTAGGGGCACCTTTTTGGTTTTTCTATCTCTTCAGGCTTTCAAGACTGTTTCTCAATCTTTGCGGTAATAGAAGGATAGATTAGACAACAGTTTTGCACTGTTTCTGAGGGTGATTATAGTGACTCAATGTTTCTTACACTACCATAAAACCTACAAGCAAGTTTTCTGCTCAAAATTTCATCTGCTGTGCGTAGTTTGCATAGATAACAATTATTTTTTGCCATGTTTAAAGAGATTTGATGACACTAATTTTGATTTTTAGAGGATTATTTATCATACCCGTAGCTTTAGCACATAAGTGTGGGTTTTTTAAACAATGGTTTATCCTCTAAAGCACTAAGGACAGGTTCTCAAACTTACTTTAGATTGAGGCAAAGTGATTAAATCATGTTTATAAGTGGGCAACTCAGAATTCTGTCAGAAACCAGAGCTGGATGGAGCTTCACTAACCTGAGAAAGCCCTTAGAAAGTGGATGGTCTCTGTTGAACAGCATTGGGCTACACATTACTTTAATCTATGCATTAGGAGGCACAGGATGGTCTTGGAAGCAGGGAGCCATAGCTGGGCCGCTGACAGTCCTTTGCCTCTTCATATGATTTTCCTGAAGGGAGGGCAGCCACAGTAGTAGACTGCTGTAAGATTAGCTCAGCTTGAGACGATTTCATCACAATGAGTTTTACAGAGTTCTAGTAACTATACGTCTCCAGGAGTACTTCCACAGATGAAACTCAAAGTCAATGAAAATCATGCCCAAAATTGTGGGTATGTAAAGTGCATTATGGTATAAATAGAGAGCAGTTCAATAAACATAACATTTTAGACTAATTTAAAATTTATCCTGAGAAGATTAACCCACTCATATCTCATATTCTCAGATTTTCCTTCCTCAACAGCAAACATTTTAGTGGTTGGTGTTAAAAAGTGTCTTAAATATGCCTAACTCATTTTGAATAGCATGTGAGCAAAAAATAGCTTTAGCTGTGAATACTTAGGGGCCTAATATTATTTATAGCAACAACAGTAGTAATACCACTTATTTTTATTGTTATTAATGCTAATGATGTGCTGCTACTTTGTGATCACAGGGAACAATACTATAATATTGCAGAAGTGCAAGTTGCTTTCAATCAATGAGTGCCAGCCTTCAAAACACAAGTGCAACATTGTGGATTCCGTTCAAGTCATACTGCTTATTTCCATATTTATTTGTGATACTTTGGTATTTTTTTGTAGATACATGATGATCCCTGTCTTTTAGATTTAGAAATTACATGGTTATTTTGACATTTCAAAAGTAAAGAGGTAAAGTTTTTAAGTGAGCACTGGATGGGAGATATCATGATTTCTGTCCTTAAATTTTTCAGAAACACCATTTGGTATGTCTCTTCCCACAGGAACCTCCAAGAGGGATCCCCACAGTAGGATTATCATGAACTTAACTGACTCTTTAGAGAAACCACCTTCTACCATCCCACCTGCTTCAGTGTACAGCATGACATCTACTTCTAATAGAGAGCCAGTAAGCCATGTTACTGACAAAGTTCAAATTATGTGGATTGCATCCCAGGAAAGGGTGAAACTCAGTTTAAGGGGCTAGGTTTTCCTATTTATTGAACAAAGTGGTCACATACCCATTTTTCCTGCTAGTGGATGAAGAAGACATGATGTTCTTCTTAAGAACTCATGAAAAGACAATCTGGCAACATGTGAAAACATTTGAGTAGAAGTCCCCATGCTACCCTTCAGATTTTTTTTTACATGAAGAGTGAATGAGATAAAGTGTGTGGGAAGAAGGAATAATCTCTGGAGCAGGGGGAGGATCTGAGACAAAACAGGCATTACGTAATAGCAGTTTTCCCTGACCTCACTTGGGTGATCAGAGGTTTCTATGAATCATTAAGCCCAGTTAACAAACCTTCAGGAAATTCGCAAAAAATTCTGAAACAAAGCAGAATCTCTTCCAATAAAGCAATAAATAAATATCTGTCTTTTGAAAGATCACAACCACACAGTTCACATTGCCCAGTGTCCAAGGTTGTCAATACAGTTTTCACAACTTAAGGTACCTGAGAGAAAAGGGTGGTGCATTACAGTAAAGTTCAAAGGAAATGTTCATTTATTAGATGACTATTCAAGTGATCCTTTGGAATCCCATGGTGCTTTCACCTTGGTATTTTCAGAAGCAATTTTATTATATTTTCAGCTGCCAGTGCAGCAATGTTAACCGGGATCTGGAAAGCCTAAGTTTCTTCCTCTGTCATTGTATTTAGAAGACCATATTCCTGCCTTAGATTTGCCATAATTACCATTATCTCTTGTCACAGCTAGCAAGGAATTTGGGCTCAAATCATGAATGGTTCTGTTGCAGATACAACAGTGAGTGTCTGAACTCATTCTCACATAACACATACTGTGTTGTGTCCCTTTGGTGTATGGTGGAAATTTGCTTTTTCAGCTAACACCTATAGATCTTATCCTGAAGAAACCTGCTGAGAGCAGGACAACCTTCATATAGACAGTTTTAGCATAGAATCGCGTTTTGAAGTCAGTGCCAGCTCAAGACTCCTCAGTTATGGGAAAAGCAAACATTTTCTGATTGTTGACCCAAACAGGACTTGAGCTTTGGAAGCTCTGTCACAATGCCTGTCTTTAACCGCAGTCTTTGAAGCCTCCCATAATAAAGCTGGAACCACTACTAGTGATTAACTGTAGGTGGTCACTGTTGCTGTGGAGCGGCCTGTGCCCTTACTTTCTTGACAATAAAAAGAAGGTAGGTGTGGCTCCCCTCTGTTTTACTGAAGTTAGCCTTTCTAAAAACCTACCAAGTTTTATGCAGCCCTTAAAGAAGATACGTGAAAGTGACTTATGAGGATACATCTTGATCTTTTATGGCTATAGAGAATACATCTTCTTCACCCTAGCTAAAAAAATGATGTGTTCTATCTATGTGCTTTAGAATTACCTTCTAGAATTATGTAAAAACATTAGCAGGTTACTGAAAGCCTTAAATCATTGTTTCATTAGAATCTGCCCTAAAAAATTGATACAAACTCTTTCCTTTACTGCATTATTTTTTTCCCTATTATCTGTTCTACTGCTTAACACAATATTTTATAAGGGAGTACTCTAATATACAGAGCAGCAAACTATAAATAAACATTCTCACCCAACAATCAGATAAGACAAGTCAGGTAGGTACGTGGCTCTCGTCTTATATAAACTACTATGCAACATTACAAAAAATTAATTTCTATTTGTTTTCGTGTCCTTAGATTTCTACTCTTGTTGATTAATTCAGTAACCTTGAGAACACAGTGTTGGCCTGCAAAATACAGTTGTTTCCATGAAAAGAGACATGGGAATGGAAGGAGTTCTATGTATTTTTTTTAAACTGCTTTGCAAATTCTTTGCACAACAAATCTCACCAATATGTAAACAGGGCTCTAGCTACTGTGTTTGTCCACAGCTAGAGCTACAGATGAACACAGCGTAGTTGTGTGATGACAGGAACAGCTGACTCATTAGTAGAGAGCAGTGAAAGGTAATTAACCCTGGGAAAAGTACAGCTGCCATGCGAGCTGTTCCTTTCTGTAGGATCTGATTAGAAATTAGTGTTAAACCACTGATTCTTTAAAAAAATGTCATTGATAATTCACTTTCTCTTTCAGGTGTGGCCCCTAAAAGAGGCTTAGGATAGAACAAGTGTACAAAAGGTCTTCTATATAAAAAGGCTTTTTCTGAGAGAAGTACACACCTGTTTGGCTGCTTCTGGACTTTTCTTAACCATGAATATTGCCCCAGCTTTGAATGTTGTGAAGACACTCTCCAAGTCTATGGGTAGCACAGAGAATGCATTGTCAAAATGATTTAAGGTAGAACATTATTGGTTGCCATAATGGCACCTTTAGTGGGGCTGATTATTTAAAAGTCATAGCTAGCTCTTCTTGTGTTAGAACACAATTCTGCAGACGTCTTCAAAAGAAAACAGAAATCTGTCTCCTGGGTTAAGTGAGAATAAAATATGAAAAAAAGTCTGACGGAAAACATGAATGCCACTCCCTGGCCCACCCCTTTTCTTGCACAAACCTTGGCATTTGAAGTGCCAACAGAAAAGGCAGAAGCCATGATTTAATATGTTATCCAAACAACAAGCCAGCCTGCATTCACACACCTAATACAGGCCTACTTATTACAAAAGACATAACTATCAATTGAAATAACAAAACTTCATTAATATGCTATTGCAATTTCTAAACTGCTGTTTATTATTTACAGTTGTCACATCCAAAATAATTTTTAATTATCTTACATTGTAAAGTCTCTTGGCCAGGGCTGTATGTTTGTATACCTGTGTGTTTAATACCAAGTGTATGTGAGGGCTTTCACATGCAAACAACATGTATTACTGAGGTCTGCCAGAGTTTCCTGGTTGTTTTCATTGGAGCCAGACTTATGCTATAGAGTCTGAAGGGTAGCAGTGTTTAAAGGGATAAAGTCCATAAGACATCTCTCCATAGGATGATATTTTTCACCTTGCTCAAGTCAAATTAGCTGCAATAGGATGAATAAAGTATCGGTAATATTTTAGATATATAAAGTAATATCACAAAGATATGTTTCTGTAGTGTTATTTTTAAGACAGTGTTATTTCTAAGTCAGTAATATTTAGGTGTACAATGGGCCATTTTCTTAGCACACATCTAATATGCTCACATTGAAAGAAACTTTTTCAGTTTCTTTTAAGTGAAATACAGTGCTTTTGAACTTGACAATAACACAAATTTATGTATGTGCATACATTTATATATAGAGAGAGAAATACAGACTTCATGGACTTTTTCAATGTTGAGAGCAAAAACACGCAGAGCAAAATAGCTAGAGATTTTTCCTAGAAGAAAAATTCTTTTTGTTGGAAGTCAAGTGAAATAAATTTTTAAGGTAAAGATCTGTCATGCTAAGAATAGTTACTTCCAGATTGCCTAATATGTTAAGAGAGAAGAGAACAGAGATATGTTTTAAATAATTTTGCCATTCATCATGCATTACTTAGCACTCTTCTTAGTTTGTTTGGTTTTAGTAAAAAATCTTGAAGAGAAAGAGGAAACTTTTTTTTTCCCTTGGAAATTTCAAGTAATAACATACTCTTGAAGTATGAGGTAGAGTTTCAGAGGAAACGAAAGCAGGAACAGGCAATTAAAGTGATGAATGCATGAGGATGAAAATAATTTTCACTACCTTAAGGCATGGTCAGAAATGCACAAAAGCACTTCACAACACTTCACATTGTTATTCTCCTTTATTTGAAAAGTTGAGAGACTTGCTAAAGGTCACAGAATAGATCAGTGGCAGAGGCAGGAAGACAGTTCCAGAATCCTTTTTTTTCCCAGTTGTTTGCTCACTCATGATACCTTTTTTCTATGGCAGAACACAGCTGCCGTTTTAGGAAATAACTTTCACCTGACTCTAGAATCTTAAAGGGTCTGAAAAGAGAATTTAAACTGTCATCCTTGGTGCCATGGACCTCTTAATATAGCTTTGAACAGACTATATAGCCTTTTCCTTGCTACACACACCTGATTCAAACATTTGTTGAGAAAAATCTTTTCAGATAGGAAGTCTGTCCCAGTAATAATTTTACATGCACATATTGGTATCTGACAAGTTTCAGTCAATTATTTTGCCTATCCTTTATTATTTTCACTTTCAAGACGGTACTTTTTATCTTTGTATGTTTTTTCCTCTGCTTTTTAGCATGTTCCCAAGATCTTCAGTGTAGTGCAGTAGTGCAAGCCAGCCTTGTTACCTTTAGCAGTTAGGATCATTACAAGTCTTTTAGATGGTGGCAGACTGTACTTCATATGGTACCCTTGAAGTTAATGAACATATGTGATCTGCATGTTGAGGGAAGGCACACTTCTTCCCTTTGTGTGTCTTTCCCTTTCTCGGGATATGTCTATCATGCTTAATGAAGAGGGCTTGTTGTTCAGAAAGTGGAGGGTGAATGCGTAGAACAGCAGAATGGTGGTGATATTTCTTTTTATAAAAATAGTTTGTATTTTGTTCCTTTTAACTCCATGTCAGAGAATGTTCAATGAGCTAATTAGCCATGGGTTTTGTCCAGCATAAGAATTGCAATGTCCTAATTCTGGCTAATCAGTTCTCAAAAATTTGGCTGAAATAGTCATAAATCACAGGAAAGGAATACAGTAACCTAAATTAAGCCTGTAAGTATTTGAGAAGTGACCACTTTTACTGAACCTAATCAGCTCCAGCACTTCTGTAGAGGTCTAATGCAACTATAATGGCACCCCCATAAAACTGTCCTTCAATCCCATTGATTCCTAACTAGCTTGCTGGAAACTATGCACATTTCAAGGACTGCAACAGCAATAGCTACACACTAGCCACGTAGCAATACCAGAGCCAGACTAGACTTTTCCTGGTGGTAAAGGAGGCTATAACAGAGTAATTAAAACAACACAATTTAGCTGCTCTTAGTTACACTGATCTGTGTGCTCAGGCATCTCCCACTGGCCTCAGTCCTGCAACTATTACGCACCTCTTCGATGAACAGAGCATGGTCATCTTTTGCTGAAGTCAGTAGTGGTATCTGCCCCTTCCCAGTTCCTCACAGCAGAGATGACTCCATGCAGAAAAAGTCATCCAGACTGAGAAAGAGCAAACATGTTTTAGAAGAAAACAAACCCTGTGTTCCAGAGTCAATGATGTATGGTCTTCGAACTTGATTTTAAAATTGCTCTGAAATCACAAGGTTGTTATGGTGTGGTTTTACTCAGAATAATGCATATCATTGTAAGGCAAACCTTGAAGTTAAGTGGCTACTTTAATGAAACATAGTTACCATAGTTACAGCAGGAGAACAGAGACTAACTTTTAGCTTTTTTGAAGCTATAAAATAGTTTAGAAAGAGGAAAAGGAATAAACAAGGATGCAGAAGTTTATTATTCAATGTTTCGTGCCTGATCAACACTAAAAAAGAAAAACTCTCTGGACTAGGACATTAACGTTTTCCAGCTGAAATGTATAATTACTCATCAACAAACACAAAATTACATTTCAACACTTTCAACACTATATCTGTTTCCCTGTTTCTTTCCTGAGTCAGAAAAGAAATTGATTTTTCCAAAGTTCTGCTTTCAGTGTTTTATTAATAACTGACATTTCACAGCATCTTGGTTGGAGAAAAAAAAATATTCTAAAGGCAATAATACATTGTTAAACAAAACTCATGAAAGCTGCAGTCTAGCTGTGTTATTCATTATAAACACTATCTTAAGTCTGATGAGAGGGAAATGAGAATTTATCATAGTGAAGATGTCTTCTAGGACCAGCTTCATTGTTTTTCAGTTTAGCATTGAGATGTGTTCTACCCCTGAAGTGTTAATAGAGGTCACTGCCGTTGCTCTCCTTTACTGTGTCAAAGCAAAGGAGTTCGTACATAGTTGACTATTGAGAAACAAAATGATGTTCTTTCCAGTATATCACCTTCAGCTTATGAGCCTCTAGAGCAGCTGTGATTAACAGGACTTTTACAAAGTTTCTGTGTAGTTACAAGGACAGCTTCAATCTTCTGTCATTTTTTTGCATTAGCTATGATTATGCTTTTACCACCAAAATGCATTTATTTTAAAGGTAACAATACAGACTCAGAGAATAGCTTATGTTTCATCTATATTTATCAGCACTCACTGTACATTTGTGTCTTCATTACCAGGAAATATTAAGGGACATTGTGCCATCTATTCCTGTTTACAGTTTATTATGCAGAGATAGGAAACACTTAGCATGTAAAATGAATGTAGAAATTATTCCTGGATAGAAACACGGACATTTCCCACTCGTTGGCTCTTTCTCCTCCATCACCGGATCAGAGTGTAATTGTCAGTAATCAGGCCTGCTTGCTGCTGATAAAACCACTCTGAATGCTAGCAGCCTTCTTTGTGTGATGACTCAATTATTCCAGAAGTGCCTCATCAAATCTGCCCCATCAGCTGGGCTAATAAATAAGGAGAAGAAACTGGCCCCCCAAAGCAAATTATAAATCCATTTGCATTAACCATTTCGCTGGTCCATGATCTAGGCAGAAATAAGCATGGCAGATTGTGTTAAGCTTATTTGAATATGTTTATAATGTTTACAGCATGCAACCTTTTTTTTTTTCCTGCAAGGTGTTGGAATTATCAGTCACGAATAGCATCTAAATGTGGTTATGTTAATTACAGCAAAGCCTCAGGCATTTTTGAGGGATAGTTTGTTGCTTAAATCAGGTACAAGCTAAACCCTTCTGCTAGGTGAAATATGATCTTGCAGATAGCATTGGAATCACTGCCATGTTTAAAAGAGAGGATGAGTGCAAAGGATGTGTTTTTACAGGTGTTGGAAGGACAACTGCCTGTGTTACATGTTACTGGTAATGAGGCATCCTGCTCATCTCAAGGTAGAATTAAGTAAGATAAAGTTTAGTCTTACATTTGGAAAGTAAAATACAGTTGCTGAAGCAGCAATAATTCGGTTTCATGTGTAGTCTGCCCTTAATAAAACAAGTGTAAAGATGAGTACACTGTCCCAAGAAAATTCCCTTCTGAAGCTCCATTTGTATAAAAATGATGTTTCTGAGTAGACTCTTTCATATTTCCAGGACTCTCCACATTTACTGCTGTGAGGATGTTAAAGAATCAGAAGGCCAAACGAAACTCAGTTGTTTACTCATGTGCTCAACATTACACGTGTGCTGAAAGGTCTCACTGACGTGACTCATAAATTTGTGCAGAACTTAGTGTATAAAGTTACATACTTCAGCCTGTGCAGGATAAAGATCTGACTGCAGTCTGAAGCTTAATATAAATTCATTCATTTGTAACAGCATCTTTTGCTTTCACATATTTTTTTCTCAAGTACTAAATATATTGTGTTGTTTTACCTTGAGAAAGAGAAATCACTGTCACTGTAGAAACATGAAAAATGTTCAGGGGTCATAATGGTGATTTTGTTTCCTTAGCTGTTACTTCCATTTTCTGAGTTAACAAATGACAAACTATTGTGATCGTTCGCTTTCATATTTGCAATATATCAAGTAGTGACATGGTAAATAAAAAAAATTCAAATTAATCACTTGAAAATTATATCCTTTATGCTCAAAAAAGTTATTGGGGTCTTTTATAGTTGTAGTATAGCTTTGTGCACTGCAATTCTAACAGAGAAAACAACATCAGACTTCTGGTGAGACAATTTTTAACAGTAAAATATGTCTTTTCTCATTATTAAATCCTCAAGAATTCTCTAGTAATCTGACTTAAATGAGTGGACTGTAACCCATAGACCATAGTTCAACAAGAATGTTTGCCTGAAGGAGTTTGTTGCACACATCTGATGTTAAGGATCAGGGCCCAAACAGTTGCTTGCATCAGTATCCTGATATGACTTATGGATCTCTGTAGGATGAGACTTTGGTGTCAGTACAAAATCATGCTGCACTGGAAATGGCTATAAACCAAAGAATGAATTGCAAAGGTTCCAGGTGACCTCACTGAACCATTGCATTGACAAATCAAGCAACTCAGTTATTTCTTCTTTGTGGGTTTATGAAGTTTATCATTCTACTTGAATCCAGGTGCTAGTTGAAAAGGGTGAATGTTTTCTTTATAGGCAGGCAAAATAAAATTTTAGGATTTAAAAATTCTGTTCAGACATATATCTTGAAGTGTAGGCATAATTTGTCATCCGTAAACCGTTTTGAATTTTTTACTACAACAGACAAATAAGTTAATGCCAGCTATGAGTACATTGGGCCAAATGAAATTACATGTGGACTTAAGGGTAGTGATCCCACCAAAGAACCTTGGTTGACAAATAAGTGAGTTAGCCCTACCAGATTTCCATCAAGAACAACCTTATCCTCAAAGCTGTCAATAATTGGCAATAACTCTTATTTGCTACTTGAAGTATCAGAGATCCCAGTACTGACATTTGAAATGTAAGTTCTCTCTTGGACCGTGGACAGGGGTGACACATAGTTTATATTCCATTAAGTGTATGTCACATCCCGTGACACAGCATAATCCTACACACCCTGTTTATAACATGAGAGATGCATGACATGTATTAGACTTCTTATGAAACACCGTATATTCAAATGTGGGTATTCACCCACGAATCAACTGTACGGCAGCCAGTACTCTGTTATCCGAAAGAAATAGAAAATAGCACATTTAAACCTACCACCCAGTAACTTTTGTTGCAATGAAACACAGAAGAGGGGTTCAGGTTTTCAAAGTTCAGGTGCTTTATATAAAGTCTTGCTTTTGTCCTACTGTAACACTCTTGCTTTACAAAGAGAGGAAGGCAGATGGGAGCAAAATAGCAAATGGCACTGCTGCACGTAGATATCAGTTTTTAAAACTGCCCCCAGCCCTGACCCAGTCCAGACTCCTTTTCTTAAAAGGAGGATTTTCAATGTATTAGCTTATTATCTAAAGTTAAATGTGAAAAGTTTTGTATATTTCCCTGTCCTTTATGTACTTTTCCAAGTGGATCTCAGCTGTGCTGTCTAACTCTCAGTCCCTTAGGATGAGAGAGACAGCAGATGGGGTTAGGGCAGAGGGCTGATGCTTCTGACAGCAAACGGCCTGGTTGTTGAGTGGAAGCTGTGAGCGTCAGGAAGCTCCTTTTCCCCAGAGAACCAACTAACCACTGAAGAAAGTTGAAAATAAGCCCTTTGAGAAACGCTATTAAAAGTAGTAAAAAATTGCAATTGTGCAGATGATGTGCTGCTGTGTGGTTATTCGGATGATAATGAGTTTGACATTGGGGAACTCAAAGGGTTTACAGCTACTCCCTTATGTGATTTAGTTCTTTATTGGCAATCTTTGAGAAAATAAATGAAAAATATATTGCTAATAAATACATAACATGATAGGATTTTAGACAAAAAGCTGCTAAGTTTTAGTCTTTAGAAAGACCTTTATTCACCATTGCAGTTATTCTCAGAGATCTTTTGTTTTAGGTAAGAGTTTTTGAACAAAATGTAAGAGGCAGTCAGAAAAGCTCCTTTGGTTTTTTTTATGGATGCTGAAAGAGGAAAACAAGGAAAGAGGCCTTTGAAGATGAAAAAAAAATCTCTCTCCAGTAACATGTTTTCTAGAAAACAGCCTAATTTTTTTTTCTTCCAGTATTGGGCTGTTTTGTTCTGGGTTTTCTCTCTTCTTTATCATCTTGCATTTGTTGTTTATTTTGCTATTGGATAAAATATTATTTATTTTAATTAAAAGTAATTGATGGGATGCAACTAATATTCTATTTATTGGGACTCAAGTAGAAATTAATCAATAAACTAGCTTCTGTGAGACTCTGTTTAAAATGAGCCCTTCCAATTTCAGAAATGTAACATTACAAATTTTACTGACAAAACTTCATCAGATATCATTAAATGAATAGCTGAAGTTAGACCTTCAAGTTCCAAAAGTTTATCTGCAAGCTTGTCTGAATTTGAATATATTGACTGAATAGATCTATCATACTAAATACACTGGATACTCTTCTAAAAGGACCTCTGGTGTTACAGGTGATAGCAAAATTATTATATTTTGAACATTAGTGACACGAGGGACTCAAAAATAAAACCTGCTCATAATAACCCCTTATGGCCAGATTTTCCCAGGTTGCAAGTGCTAATACAATGTTAAATGTTCGAAGGGTTTAGATATTCATCACTTCTGAAAACAAGGCCCTCAGTATTGTATACCCAGGTGTAAACTTCTGCAGCTACTCTTCCATCACTCTTACTGTTGATTTAGTGGAAGTTTCCTTACAGAAAAGGATATAAATTGTGCATGGAGAAATGTCAAGGATTTCTTCAGTTTGCTTACTGTGAGAACACTATCAGACTGCCAGACTGATATTCAAAATCAGAAAACTCTAAAGATGAGTGGGTTTCTGCTGTTATAAAAATATTTTAGAATGCTACTTATTTATTTCACATCATGTACCTAACTATTCTACTCAATCAAAGGGGGTCTGATGCAGGAAGAACATTTGACTACAGATTTCTACCATGGATTTTTGTCTGTTGAAGCGGAAAACTTTTCTTAGAGCAGATCTAATTTCTAAGTAGAGGAAAGGAATTAAAAACATAAAGTACCTTAACAAAAGAAAAATTGCTATTTTTTCTGCCTTTTAGAAGCATAATTGATGCCTCTATACTGCAACTTTGAAAAATTGCACAAGAAAACAGTGTACCTGGAATCTTTGCACATTTGATTTAAAGAGTGTCCTGTTTCATCTATATTTTATTTAGTATAGCTGTTTTTTGGTTTTCTTTTGCTTTCAGAGAATGAGTTTCAGGATTATCTGTTAAATCAAGCAAGCCATCCTGGACTGAGTGACAAATTTGGTCCTTTGGAATCCCTACATATTTTGACCCAGAAACACACAAAGGTGGGACAATTTATTTACATTTAAATGAATTTGAGTCAAAATATATCTCTGTATTAGTACTAGAATACTACGTGGATTCGTGCGTAATGTCTTGTGCACTATGACTGTTTTTCTGTCGTAACATCTGCTGTTCTAAGAACAGCAGTCTTCAACAGTCAGGTATAACAACAGTGAACAATTGAATAAGGTATTAATCTTTGTAAATACCTAGCTATTCTAATTTTTGAGTTTCAGAACTACACTCTGTTAGCATTACACACTGACAAGAACACAGCTATCTTTGATTTTATATGACTCCAGCAGTAAGAATGTACTTTACAATGCATTGCTTATGTTGAATCTGTGAGGGACAGCTTATTTGTGATTTTTTTTTTAATAACTCGTATTGAGGTTTTTTTAATTACCTATCACTTCAGTTAGATAAAAACATTGATGCATTTGTAAAAGGTCCCCAGGTGTCAAAGCATCTTTTTCTTTTTGAATATGGACACTTTTTCTTCTAAAATATTTATTTAGGACATAGTAGCCCAAGAAATAATGTCAGGACATCGAACTATGTCAAAAAAAAAAAAATCCAAACAAAAAAGCCTAAAGAAAGCAGGATCAGGCATCAGCTTGTGTTGAGCTGCATTTCAGTGTTGCACACTATATAATTTTTCTTTAAATTTAAAAAGCTAGCAGTTGCCCCTTAATTTCATAAAGCTGTGACTCTGCCCTCTAAAGCCTTGGTAAAGCAGACTAATAGAAATACTTGGCACACGTTCGTTACCTAAGGGAATAATAGAACTATTTGCTGTAGTCGTTTGGCAAAAGGACATAAACATATGGCTTTGGTTTATATTCAGCACTGCCAGTTGTGCAAAGTTGCATGGATGAAGTATACAACAGCAGTGACAACTCAGAAATCAGAAGTAAGAATCAAAATAAATCATCCTCATTACAAAGCTATTCAAGCTTGCCTCTGTTTAGAGGTTTATTTTTTTGCTGCCTATTTTCAAGTAGTGTCTTCAATATAAAAAAATGTCTACTTCTTTAAACTGTGTATAACATTGAATCCCACTATAAAATGCCAAATCGTTGATGTGTTATAAACATACTTTAAAGTTTGCCTTCAGTAGATGTACTTACTTCATTAATTCCTGAGAAATGAATACATCTAAATCAATTATTTCAATGTTATTCAAATTTCTCGTACGGAAATCAGGAATAGCGTTGTGTAAGCCAAAGCAAAAATTTCAAAAATAAAGATGACATTATTTGTTGGTTAAGAATGATTCAAATCACAAAACAAGGCATATTTCTAGTAATATTCTTTAAGCACACCTATATTGTAAATATTTTTTCTCCTTTCTGGCCATCAGCATGATATAAAGAAAAAAAGAACAAGAAACTCTAACTGCAGTACAAACAATGTTCCTGAAAATTTTGTCTTCAGGTTTTGGATATTTTTACTGCCAGTAATCAGAATATGCAAGATTTATCTAGAAGTTGTTATGTGTGTACTTTGCATTTTCTTCTGCTCTGTACTGTCAGCTTGTCATAAATACCTCGTATTAAAAAAAGCTATCAGTGAGTGTCAGAAAGATGTAGTCGGCACACAAACAGCCCAAAAGTACTCCATACCTCTGGACAGGCTGTAAGAAACCTTCTTGACCCTAGATTTATTTTTTAAAAAATCTTTTTCTTTATGAAAGCATTCCCTTTTTATGTTTTAAATTCCTAAATGAGTTATTGAAAAGAGATGTTAAAATATGAGCAGAATACCAGAAGCACTGAGAGCTTGCTCTGGGGGTGTTATTTATTGTAGGGGCATGCACAGTTTTGTGTCACCTTGGGGTACAGTACAGCACAAACCTGTTTGAAGTGCTTAGCAGTGTTTGACTTCAGGTCTGAAGTTTGTGGCTTGTGTTTGAGATCTAAGGATGGATTTTTGTGCCTTAAAAATCAATAAGGTTTTTCTTTTTTCTGGCTAAGTACATTAGTCTAGTGATAGATGTAGCTGCTGCCTCCATATAAACTTAAATAGTTTACAAAATAAAAATAGTAGAGGAAAGCTATTATTTTCAAACCTCTTAAAATTAGTTACATTTTGTTCTAGATAGTCTGTTTGCTAAGTTTAATTTCAAAAATCACAATGAAATGTGAACTTTCATACTCTTTACCTGTAGATAAACTGGTGATTTCTTTTCATCTAGCTATCTACTCAAAAGGAAATAGACTGCTGCTCCAGGAGCGGGAAACCCACTCCAGGAAAGTCATGCCTGTACAAAGATTGCAATAGAAATTAGAAAGAGCACAGCTCTTACATTAGCTTTTTCCAGGAGATGTATCTCACTTTTACCTGTGTCAGCAGCACTGGCTTCCCCTAATCATAATTTATTTCCCAGTAAGGTGTTGTGAAGCTATCTTACCAAGATAGTAGTATCCAAAAATCAGAATTAAAAACGTGCAAGTAAACTGAAATAGTTATTATTATTATTACCATTATTATTATCATTTATTGCACATGCCATTTTTTCAGCTGTTAGTCATATTCTTGGATCCCGTTATAATATCAGTACATGCACATGTGCACAAACAGACTCCAAGCACATGAAAAAACAAACTCAGAGCCAAATCCTGATTCTCTCACTCAGGGAAGTATTTCCAGGTGCTCCTCTCAAGTCTGCTGACTGCAATGGGATGGTACAAAGAGAAAAAGAAACGTTTAGTTCCTGAAGCCAGGAACTCTGGAATAGTTTGCTCGGAAAGTATAATTGCTGCAATTCCACCAGCAAATTCATCTGGAGAAACATGAATACGCTGTAGCAGTCACACAGCAAGTTACCCCAGTTTCAGCCAAGCAGAATTTGCAGTATCGTTGGTGACTCCTGTCAGTTTTCTGGGATCTAGTTATTGACTTACACTTAAGTTTAAACAGATATTGAAGGAAAGATGGAGGGAGGGTCATACTGAAGTTCTCGAAGTCAGACATAAGCATTCATAAATTTAGCGAGAAAATAATTCTACATCAATCTTCAGTAGATTCCAGGTCACAGAAATACAGTGTAAGTGAAGTAATTTTAAGGCAGCCATTTATTTCTTAGCCTGATTGCCTAATGATTTGGGACTGCATAGTTGTTACCCCTCTGTCACAGTGATTTTGACTGCACATCTCCCACTCATTCCTTTTGAGTCCATTAGCTAGTTTCAACTAATTTTGAAAAATTTTCAAAAGAAAATGCTTAGTTGAATTCAAAATCCGTCAAATTAGGGAATGTATACGTAAGACATAAAGATAAAGCAGAATTAATTACACTTTTTACTTGTTATTTTTGTCAAGTTTCTACTTAAAAATTATGGGACTGCAACTCCTAATAAGATATTCCTGGCAAGAACTTAGATGTTATCCTGATGAACTGACTATTTTTTTTTTTTTTAAATAATAGTAGGACATTGTGTGAGAATTTTTTTGCAGACATGGCCACTCCGCTCATCCCTCATGGCTTCTTCTCTCAAGACAAAATATGTACTGGGAAAGAGGGCTGACCATCCCTGTCTTTGAGAGCATGAAGGATGAAGGACCTCCCAGAATCCATCTTGCTTTTACAGTAGACAGAAGCATAATATTTGTTTCTCAAATTAACACCTTGATGAAAATTACTTCTAAAAACTTTGGATGGAATTTCTCAGAGTTTAATTTTTTTGTTGTTCCATGAGTAATTTGAATAGTTTGAATAGGTTTTCGCTGACCATCTGTGGCTGCTATTTCATGTAAAACAATCATTAATTAGATAAAAATCAGAGGTGAAAAACTTTGTTCACTTTTTCCAACATCAGGCAGTCTCTGGAAGAACTGTCAATCCCCAAAGACATTACATTTAAATTTTGAGCATGAGAGGTCTTTTTTGCTTAAAAAAAATTTAGAAGATTTTACAGTTTTGTTCGGTTACTTTTGCGTAACTTTCAAGTTAATGTATGGGATTCTTAGGAAGTTAAGGTGTTTTTTATGAAACACAGACATGATTATTTTAATACACTGTATGCACCAGGCAAACAGTCACATGAATTTTAGATTTAAGTTGATTAAATGCCTTTCATAATTTCAAATTATTACCAGGAAAAAAGGCAATAGAAAAATCACCTGCATCGATTTTATTGTTGGTTTTCACTCATTGTGAAGTTTTTAAATATTCATCACAATGCAACGTGCATTAGACCAACATAACTGCTGTTTAGTAGAAGCGGTGGACACTTTTTGTTTCATAATTAAAAAAGCAGCACTGTGATTGGTGTGGTATTTATTATGAAATGATGACAAAGAAGTACCAGTGGTTTTAATAGTTTTAGCTTACAGGAGCTGTTGTTAATTTTGTCGGTAGAGTTGCAGGTGAAATAATGCACAGTGGATAAATAGTCTATATTGGTTTAACTGAGCATAATATATAGTGTGTTCTGGAGTTGTTTGTCTCAATAGACTATAGTAATCAAAAGTAATGAACCTATTATGTGCAGGACCTTGGAGAGCATAGAATGGCAGTAAAAGTGTGGCACATAAAAGGTTTATTAAAGGAAATTAAAGTCCATCATTGCCACACCTGCTCCCCTATTATAAGTCTATGGCAGGTCAGTGCCTTCAATCACAACTTAGCATCAGAGAACAGAGCCATGTTTCCTATTACCATTGCAGTCACATTGCAAAAACTCGTTCTCCAGGTTTTAAGGATAGTCAAAAGTAAAGGCTGCCATCAGCCCCACTGCATAAATACAAGTCACTTATATTCCTTCCTTAATAATCATCAACATCTGATGTAAATTTAAACGGAGAAAAGATATCATTGTCTGGCTTTGAGATGCATTTCGATCAATTTATTCTTTCATTTCAGATATCACTAACCTGTGTTCTAGAATTAGACTTCTTCAAATGAACAAATATCCTTTTCAAATGCTTGTGTTCTCTTCTGCAAAGAGATATTTTGGTTCCAATAGCTGTATATAATATGTAACCATATATAGCAACAAACAGAAAAAATCCCAGGAAATAAGAATAATGTTTCTTCTCTCCTAAGAAGGCTGACTTTACTCTTTTCCTTTCTCAGGTCAATTTTGTCATACTCTGTAATGCTCAGATAAGCAGATAAGACCTTCAAAACATCTCAGTTATCTGAGTCATAGATAGCTAAAAATAAAGCATCCTCAGATCTTCAAACTCTATAAATGGAAAAAGGCACAAACAGAGCCCTGTGCACCTTCCCTCTGTGGGGCAAATCAATTCTGCTGATCCTCAGAAAGGAAGAAGGAAATAATAAACAGTATCTTATGTTGACATTGGTTTTTATCTTGCAATCTTTTGCAAGGAAAGATATCAGGTACAGGCAACTTCTGGTATCCATAGAATGCACCTACGTGTTGTCCAACACGGTTATATAAATCAGATGCTCGCGTTGACATTTGTTCCCACAAATCAATCTGCAGAAGCACATTGGAGTTGCTTCATCTACAGCATATTTGACCACTGTTTTGCAAACAGAGAAACCAAGATTCAAAGCAAGGGTAGATAGTAAGATGCTACCATAAACTGAAGAAGTATGTCAAAGTTCCTGATATTTCACCTAGACAAAAAATGCATCATGATAGAGTCTTCGTTACATAAAAATTAAGAGTTAGTTCTAGGAAGAAGAGGAATTTTGCCCCCAGACATAGTTAAAATTACACTGTTATGCAATCTGCTATATGACACTGCATCTCTCCACACCAGAACATGAAATCTTGTTGCCTTTGAATCTCAGGATTTTGTAATAAAATTAATGGATTGAAAACCTGCCCCTACAATTATGGGTCTGGTTCAAATCCAATACTAGAAGGTGCATATTTCCAGTGCTGGTTTAGATGTAGCAAAAAAGGTCATGAGAACAGCTAATCTTGCAAGGTCTCTCTTATTTCAATTAGAAATCTTATGGCAACATCTGACTTTTTTGGGGGTTCCATTTTTCAGGTGCCTTTTTAATGTGAAATCCAAACATCAACACTACATCCTTGAAAAACCCCACACTAATCTGTTACTGTGTCTTTGACCAAAACTTTTGCAAGAAGTAGTTGATTAAGTGGTGAAGCCTTTCAAAACTGTACGTGTGCAATTATCTACATTCAAGCATGAGGGTTTCATGTTTTAAAGATGAAGCTATCAAAGATGCAGGATCCAACACAGTTATTAAGATATGCTTCAGCTACAGATATAACGCAGAATGCCTGTAGACACTGTGGCTTTCTGGGACATTTTCTTCCAGGAGGTAGATACAGAAAATAAAAGTTATAGTGTATTACTGTACGCAACCCTATGTCTTTAGCCAGCACCTGTAGACCTTGCCATTAAACCTTGCAGAATTACATCACTTTATTAAACAAATCTCTATCATTAAAGGTATCTCCTACGTATTTACTAGATATTCACAGATGGCTTTTTATCACTTTGACAAGATTAACAAGACATGATTATTCTTCTTTCTTTTACTGTCTAGCCTTTGGAATGTGGAAAAAAAAAAGCATTTGAGACAAAAAAAAAAGCATTTGAGACATTTTTTTCTCAATGGCAAAAGAATGAATTAAAGACTTTGTGTTAATATTACAGATGGATGCAGATGGGGAAAATAAAAAGCTGCGCACACGCTCAAAAGGAACCAAGGGTGAGTTAGCAAGCACGTTCCATGATCCTGTGCCCAGCGCACCATGAAATATGATAGTTGCTGTGTACAATCCCTAATATTCAGTAAGAGAGTGTGTAGCTTCCTTAGGGCTGCTTTTTTAATCAAAGCAGGACACAGACTGCTGGCATTAAGAGGCATGATGGTATTAGCTATGGTTTAAAGAAAAGCAGAAAAAAAGGTCCACTGTATGCTAGTTTATTTGAGCTATTTCTCAAAGAAAATAAAGGTTATGCTTTTTATTGTGCAAACAAAGATTTTCCATAGGGAATAGAGCCAGACAATATTGAATGGATGCTTTCAAAATAATGTACAAAACTTTGTCTCAGCCAACCGAATGTTTTCCTGTTTGTTGCCAATAATTATCTGTAAGTTAGCTGCAGAAATGTCCAAAAGTAAATTTACTTTAATCAAAAGATGGGTATGTATGTGGCAGAAGAGAATTTTGCACTTTTTTTAGGTACTCATGTTCATATTTTATTTTGAAAAGTTATGACACAGTTTTATTTCCCAGATATTCCTCTCTTTTTGTAAGGAACAGATGGAAATGCAGTACTGAGAGATAAACAGGCCCTTAATGATCTCAACATCTGGAAAACATGATTGACTAACAATACAGCCCTTCCACGAAAATAACTTTTAATTTTAATTCATAACATTTTTTTTTACTCTTGATAGTGAGGGAAAAATTGAGGTACTTAAAAATAAATGTCAAAGTTTTACCTGCCCTATGAGCAGTTTTGTTGATGACTGTTTTCGGGAGGGAGGAGGGGGGCAAAACATCCATCCTTCACTCTGATTTTCATGTGAATTGTGCACTCTCAGGACTGTGCAAAACAGACTAGTTTGATTCATTGACATAACTCAGTAGCTCTGGATTGTTAATAACGTGCCTTCAGCTTCAAGTTGTGGTCAGAATGAAAAATTAAAGTGCGGTTTGACTTAATTCTCTAGTTTCAAATGACCAAAGAAGTCAAAAGTGCTAGACTTCACTTTGGAAAAGACAGAGGAAGGGGGTGGAAGTGCCACAAACTGCCCACAGACAAGGGGATAAATACAGGCAAGCCTTTGTATAAACATAAGCAATGTCATAGCCAATCTTTGACTCATCATCCTGTAATGCTCTCTGAAATTAATGTAAAATTCATATATACTTCAAAAGTGCCAGAACAGAGGACTTGAACACAGTTGTTGAATAGAGAAGTTACGTATCCACACCTCAGCATTAAACCATGTCTTCTCCATTGGGCAAGACTGTGAATTAAAGGTCTGCCGGGCTTAGCAGATTTGGTGTTTAATAGAAGACTCTTTTCACTCAAGAAAGATAATAATACAGTTTTAGAACTTATGGATTGTCTTTCTTTGTATTTTTTATACACCTGAACACGTCTATAAGATTAATAGATGAGGAACATTTTCCCAGGAGTGGAAACAACAGAAGTTGCCTGTGCAGTATGAATAATCCTTAGCACCACCTGTTGACTTTGTCAATACTCTGTATATCTCTGTGTGGGCAGGAATTTTTAAACACCAGCCTTTATCATTACCAAATTGAATTAAAATTCAGAAAAAGCAGAGATTTGTTGTTCTATTTTTTAATAAACCAAGTGCCTTCTCTTTTACTTCTATTTTTTCTTATTATTTTTCTTATTTTTCCACTTAACATCATACTCCATGTTTTACACATTCTCAAATAACTGTGAGAATTATATATTCGGTTAACATTTGCCACAAGGAGCTACAGCCCTGTTGTTAGCATGAAATAATCACCTGTGTTTTGATAGCCACTCCTCTGTCGTCACAGATAGGCAGGTGCAAGGTTGGAGAAAGCACAAGTCTGGAAGTGTAAAATAATTCATTCTTTCCTGCTTTTGTTAACAGTTCAAGTGGACTCTATAGCTCAAGAGCTCAGGTAAGAACTCACATGATTATTTTCTCAATTTTCTCATTATATTGATAAATTCATAGCAATGGTATTGCCATAAAATAGAGAATCCAGCAAATGATGTATCATGTAGATATTTAGTATATATCTGACAAAAAGTACTTAATGCAGATTCACTCCTTAAATATACTGAAAATAAAAGCAAATCATTAATTATACAAAAATAATCAAAACTAATGCAAAATAGGCAGGATTCTAGTATGCTGTCATTATCTTCATCTTGTGTCGAGGCACACAGTGAAAGAATACAGTGTCTGATTAGACTTCAGTCTTCTTTTTCCTGTAGTAAGTATTAATGTATCTTAACATCTGAACATTCTAAGTGATATTAACCTTTATAAGGTTTTGTAGACTGCTTTTATAAAACTGATAGTCTGTGAATTCTAGATGTATTCATGATTTGTTTTTCCTCAAGTACTTGCTGAGGTTCCATATTTTACTGAAGTAAATACTTGTCAAATTTCCACAAAGCATGGCAGTCCATCCAAAACCATAAATTCTGCAAGGATATTTATAATCACCCATAATCTAGTAAAATTTTAACCTTACTACTTTAATCTCAGTAATGTATGCATCAACTCCTAAATAACTGGTCCGAGAGCTTAGAATAAATCCTGAAAAGGTTGCTATATTATTCATTACCAAATTGTTGAGAAAGAACATGTACCAGCAAATTCAAGTTTTTCTTGGGACAAGTTCACTCTTCATGTTCCTCAAGGAAAATGTTTACATGTAGATGCAAATTCTTAGAGCTATTAATGAAAATTACAATGGACTACAGTTGCAATATAAATACTGAAAACATTTTTGCTGAAAATCTTAGGAGTTTTTCTTAAATTAATTTATTTTGCCTAACTCACTTTTTTCTCACATTCTACTGACTGCTTTCTTAACTGCAGCAGGTATGTGAAGTATGTGCTTGTGGGTTCATCCATCTAGGGAATAGAAACTTCATGATGTCATGCATTTGAGCAATCAAAATGCCACTCTCTCTCAATACAGTACATTTCCAGGAGGCTATTTCAAGTGAAGATATACAATATTTTATGGTTTTATTTTATAATAAAACAGGAAATTAGAAGCTTCTTATAGATGTTTTGTGAACAGAAGTAGAGGCTAACTTTTTGGATAAATTATTCGTGGTGAATCACTCATTCACTTGTGCTGTGGACCTCATTTTTCTGTATGGTTTCAGTTTTCTGAGATTTAGTGTTCTCCTTTTTCTTCTGTGCATCCCTAATTTATGCACCAGAAGGATGCATTAATCTGAAGAGGCAACCATCCAAAAATGAGGATAGTCCATGTGTTCCTAAAAGAAAAATGTTTGAAAAATAGAGGATGTGCAAGTTTCTGCAACATCAGGGAAGTTGTAATTTATGCATTACCAATTATTAAAGCTTTTCACACGCTACTTTGTTTCTCCCTGTGAAATATATGCTATCTTAAAAACTATTGTGAAACAGATTATCCTATCAGAGGTGTGGACATACATTGAAGAAATGTACTTTGGTTTAAAACAGTAGCTAAACAGCCAATGAAGCCATTGCCCAGTCTCTAAATTGGTATCAGTGATTTCTACGGTACCAAATTCTATGTTTGGTATCTCCACATTCTGGCATATAAGTCAGGTGGATCAACTCTTACAAATCTATTTGTTTAGGAAAAAGTAGAGGAAGTGAATTAGGGGCTGCCTTTTGGAAATGTAGCCTACAAACTACATTCTTATTACTCATACCCATATTATTCTGGAAAAAATGTATTGAAAATTCCTCAAGATTTAAAGACTGAAATAGTCTGTTGTGCTCCCTGGATGCAGATATTGGAACCGCTGTCTTTTCTAACCAAGGTTCTAAATGCTGTGTTGGCTGAGAAATTTAAATCCATGCTTAATTAATTTCCCCTTTTCCCCTGGCTTATCCTATCTGACAAAGCACTTTTGCACTTCTTATTGAGTTTCAGTTACAAAGTGCCCTGGGATACTTGTACATGAAAGGCACTACATAAGCTTATATGCTCATATTGTATTATTATTAGTTTTGTTACATTGATTGGTTCTAGAGCATTTGTTAGGCTTTTCCTATTCTGCAAGTTGTGGTTCACAAAAGTGGAGAATGAAAGAAAAGGAGAGCAAAACAATGAGTGGCAATTACCAATTAGTTGCAATAATGCATGAAAATGTCTCTCTTGTAAATAGCAGGGCTTGCATTCTTGCTTAATGGAATTCCATGCCAAAATAATCTATTGAGTTCAAGAAAGCCAAGATTTCACCCAGAGATCTGACTGACGGTTTTGCTTTGTCCATATTTTCTTGAGACATAGGGCCATCTCTCTGCATAAAAAGTATATTTTCATAAAAATACCATCTTAAGGGTCTAAGCGGGTTTCAGTTTTTTCTGTTTAGTAAAATAACTGAATTTTCTTGCACTGCGTTGGTTTTTCAGAGGACAGTACTTTTCTTCCACATACTGACCAACTATACAAAATTATTTAAGTGTCAAACTTGCTGTGATTTCATGTAATTATTTGCCATAAGGAATCTCAAATTTCAACAACGTATAATTAGTTTTCTTTGTATATTAATATTATTGATACTGCAATGTTATTATTTCACATTTAGAAGACCTTTTTCGTATATCTACTGTATATGCTCTAGCATTGAAGTATGATATGCAAAACTTAGTAAGTCCTTCAAAGTAATTAAGTTCTAGTTATTTACTTATGAAAAATACGGTTTGATTTTTCATTTAAAAATATAGTGCTATGGTGATTTCATTGGTAGCTAAACTACCCACAGGAAGAGATGAATTTTTTATTACAACCTAAACATAGCAAAAGACAATATGTGGTTGAAGTGAGTGCTGAAGCCAGAAGACATCCATCCCATGCATTCAGGTTTGAGTCTGACAACTTGGGGGCATAACAACTCTGTTGTGTACATCCTCTAAGAAGCAAAATGAAGTCGTCTCATAGATGATTTAGTCACAGACCACTGAAAGGACCAGGACCTTCAGCTGTGTTCAGGATTAGAAAAAAAAAAAAAAACAAAGGGAAATGAGGAATATTGGTGTGATGTATCCTCATTACTCTGTTCTATTTAACAGATGGGATACAGTACGATGAACCATCTGTAGGTTATGGAGTAGCATCTGGGTCAGACCAAGGAAGAGCAAATTGGATAGATCCAAGCATGGGATTCCAAAAGCATAGATCAGTTTGGCTAAGTCCATATTTCAGTAGAAAGGATACCTTCTTTGGCTTAGATACAGGTGAAAACAATTCTTTTTGGTTTCTGTAACTAATGATTAATGAAGACTCTACGAAACTGGTGTTTCAAGTTGTGGAGAACAGTCCTGCTCTTTGGTGGGAGTAGTCACACTTTCCCTTACTTTCTATAGTGTTGGATCACTTCTTCAAAAGGACTATTTCTTCAAATGTCAGGAAAGCTACTTTTTATCTGGATCTCATTCCAGATGTTGTGAGATATTTTAGACATTTGGATAAGTTGAACTATTCAGTGTGGATGTATAGAGATATGAGTATCACAGAGATATGAGTATCTTGAATGTTTTAGCAGACAAAAGTAATAAAGCAGAGCAATTTGCATGTCTCTCTGAAAGAAGTAACTGGACACTTTTTGCTGCTGTCTCTTGATTAGGAAGGTGAGAAACTAACAAAGCAACCTTGCAAATAATGGTACTGAAGTATTACACTTCAAAAGGTTTATGTTACTAAAATGTATTCCTCAATTTTATCCAAAAAGTTTGAGGCAAGTTTTGCTAACTAAAGCAGTTATTACTTATTCTACAAGGCGGAATATTTTGCTGCTTTCCTCTAAGTACTGGTAGGTTATATGTTTCTAATTATATCTGAACCCTTATTTCAGACAGCAATGGAATGAAGGGTAGACAGTTTGGTAGACAGAAGATGATATGGCCACTCAGGTAAAGTTCATGGCATGAAAGAAAAGGGCTGTGGGTGCCTTGCTGCATTTAGAAAGGAATGATTAATTGATAACTCTTTTTCTGAGCTTAATAAAATAAGCAGGTTTTTAAGAAGCATTTGTATGAAAAGAAAGAAGTCATCCGGCAGATGACCCGAGAAAGAGGTGAAAGGAGTACAGTTGATGGAAGAAGTAGGCACATGTCAGGAAATCACACAAAAAGGGTCTAAGATGTTCCTTAGTAAGAACTGAGATTTTGATTAATTTGTGTAGCTATTACCTTCATAGTACTCCTATACCCTAGCACTGCTTAAAAGTGAGACAGAGACTGGGAAAGCTGTTTGTTCTTAGCCTGTATCTGGAAAAAATGACAGGTTTGTCCTTTGGGCTTGCCTTCTGTTTCCACAGGAGTTTGTCATAGACTTTGATTTTCTGGAAACTGCTAGGAAAATGCGCATTTGTCATAATCCTGAATAAGTACATTTGGAACAGAACTGAGGTGGACTCTTGGATTTCCTGGTGACTCATCTGTCTCCCACTGGCAAAGAATGTGGGGCCCTTGCAGGTCTTAATGCACTCTGCCTAAATAAAGTGTATCATTGAGTCCAAATAGACTTAGTCGTAAATGTTAAATGAAGATGGTCAATAGTTATATCTACTACCAGGATATTTATTTTGATTTTGTGCAGACATGTCTAAGCTTGACAGAAAGTATTTTTGCAACTGAAGATTGGATGTTGGCAGCATATATTCTCAGTTTTTCTCCCCAGTGTTCCTTGTGATGGTAACTGGCTGGGTCAGAGTTGTGCCATTCAACTATTTCTCCATACATCTAGATTAGGCATTTCAACTGAGACAAAGATCTGTGTCACACTGTTCTATTGATAACTGATCTTCAATTAAAACATGGGCATTAATTTTAAGAGTTCATATTTCCAATGTTTATTAACAGAATGATGAGTCAAGAGTATCTACTGTTTACTCTCTGGCTTGGAAAAGGAGCTTCCCCCCTGCCCTAGCCATTGTGAAAACTGAAGTGGTTATGAGACTTTGAAAATGTTAACATCTGCCTCTTACTCCATGATTTCTGCTATAACCAAGGCTGTCATGTTGTCATCAATCTTACTTCCTTAAATTCCTAGTAAATCTTGTTCATTTATAATTCTTTTCTGACAGCACTATTAACTTCTTAAGGAATTAAGGCTGGCATGCTTGTCAGTACTCTCCTCAAAGAATCTGTGGAAATCTGTTTTATGCTAAGAAAAGATGTTTTTGTAGTTGATGTTTGATAGAAAACATTGAACAGTAAATCACAAATAGACACTGAACAGTCAGTAACATACTGATGCAGTTTACTATGAGGCAAAGGTGAGTATATGCTGGTCACAGAACTAATAAAATAATAGCATTGGAATTCATCTATCCTTATTATTCTATCCTGTATGTCAACCATTCTCATCATAACTAATAAAACAAGCATTAACATAAATTGTAATGGCAATCAAATTTATAGGTCTGTCATGTCTAAGTTCCTCCCTTGTTTCTTCCTTCATCTTCCAGCCCCCCTCTAATTAGCTATCAAATTGTGAAATCTAGAGTGCTGTCATTCCTCCTCTCCCTTCACTTTGCCGCTCCCTCTCTTCTTCTCCTCTCCCTTTCCTAGAGCTCTGATGAGTCGATGTCTTTTTTGCAGCCCTGTACGCTCTCATACTTCAGAAACAGGCTGTTCTTTCAGTACTGTTAAACCAGTAAACAAGAAGAAAATAAACACAGCAAGAAATTAAAAATTCAAACACATTCCACCTTGAATTTTCTCCATTCAAACATTCATGGGAGTGGGTTAAGGCTTGCAAAAAATGTTTCGAACTGGTGTATAGAGAATATCAATTGAACTTTTTTTTACCATTAACATGTCATTCTATGCATGAGGCAATAAGAACATACAGCCTTAAAAATATTGTTATTGTTTCTGTGAAGACAAATAATAACGTGTAGTTCTGGACCATCACAAGTAAGAGCTTTAATATTTTACAGGTCAACCTGAGGTTGACAGTTATTTTACTTAACTATTTAGTAAACTGTTCTAAATAATGATTAAGATGATTGAAATAGGAACGGTATCTCATACTCCTTTTGAGACACCTGCAGTTGGAGTTGTTCATTACTATGAATCATTTGGCTAATTCTTGTAGATATTAAAACTTTTTGATCTATGCATTGTGACCTCTATGTTTTTTCCCCCTAGTTTTATTTAGAATAATTAAAAGTTGTATTTCATGTTCAGGTTTCCATTTTAGTTTGCTTAATTGATTATTTGCATTTGCGTTATAGGTGACTTTTATAGCTTCCTTCTATAACAAATGCATTAGATGACTCTCTAGGGTATCATAGTCCTCTTTTGATATCTACCACGTTCATTTCTAGCTGACAACTTCAGCCTCAATGTCTCTTTTCTGTTATTTCCATTGATTGTGGTTTTACAATTTTTCTACTTAAAGATTCCATTTAATCTCAAAAAAAAAAAACAACGAGCAATGAGTAATTAGTTTTAACATATGCTTTTCTGTAACAGTTTTATAATATATTTCAAATCTACTTTGCTTAATTGTGGCTTCTAGACTAGCAGATAGTTATTTGCAGATTTTTTCTACCTAAGAGCTTCTTACATGTCAGACTGTTCTTTGTCTTGAACTAAAACTTGTATGTTATTTAGTATATTAAAGGAGTTGTCTTCCCCATAACAACTTCTGTGTTCATCAGCACACAGTAAATGTGATCCTCCCAACCCTAAACCAAAATTTACAGCTGCATATGCCTTAATGCCTTCTGCTGTGTGACAGAATGCATCCGAATATTTTAGCTGCAAATGGTTGTTTCCTCTTATGGCAGATCATTTCTATATATGACCACAATCCATATAGAGATTGAAATGTCAGTCAGTGACTTCTGCTATATATATCAATCATGAGTTAAATATTATGCCTGGCTGAATTGCTCTGTCTGACTGATGTCAAGGGTGTATTCAGCCAAGAAAAAGCAAGCTGAAACAGACAGTGGAAAGCCTGGAGGTAGCAAGGAAAGGAAAGGAATGCAGCTATGAGACCTCCTGCTACATTAAAGCATTAAAGAGAGGTCCAATGAATTTTCAGACAATGAATTTCTTACAGTCCCATGGTCTGTTATCAGAAAAAAAAAAAATATAAAAAAGCTTATCTTCTTTATATCTTCTCTAACCAGACTGTAGTTACTGGTACGCCTTTTATTTATGCATTTGCTGGTGTTAGCAGGCTGACTACTCACATGCAAAGGTTGTGTGGATGATCTGTAGATTTGCCTAGAAACTTAATCCACTCTAAGCCAAATTTTTGGCTTGAGTCCCACTGGAATTTATTGACCTACTGAACATGGACAGATTGAGTGAGTAAATGAAAAAGAGGCTACGGAGGCTGGATTTGGCCCAGATCTTGGGCATTCATTCATATTACTGAGTTTAAGAACTTCTTGAGCTCCTCACGATAAAAAATGTTTCCTCCAAACTGGCTTTTACTAAAAATAACTTACCTATTAGAAAAGGATCCAAATACACAACTCTAGCCCTAGAGAGTTCTTGATCTATGGAGTATAGTAGGACACTGTGAGGAAGTCATCCATTTCATTAAGATAGTATTTTAACTGTTTTATATGCATTGTTTTTATATGATCTGAGTATCCTTATGATCCTGCAAGCTTGTAAAATGACAACAAGAAAACCAGAGAAGATAATTTAAATTTATGCTGTCTTTCTTTGAGTTGGCTTGCCTGTGGGGAGAATCGTGCTAAATAGTAAACTGAGTTAGAAAAAAGAAAGAGGTTTTTTATTAAAAAAAAAAAAGCCACTTGATGAGCCTATTGCAGCCTGAAATGATTGTACTTTAGCCTCAGGCAAGATAGTAAGCCTGAGGCATGGGTAAATTTCACCATAAATGAATGCCTTTTCCTATATTATTGCTGACTTACTATTGCTCCACTCTTTTTACATGCTCCTCTTTATTTCCCTGATCATTTCACAGTCCAGTTGTTCTTTTTGGTCAGGTGGCCTATAACACTTAGTTTACTGTTTGAAACATCTCCAAGTTCAGTACATAGTGACTCAATACCATTACTTGTTTCTGCCCAGCCTCTTCTTATGAGGGCTAATAAATCCTCTTTCACCAACAAGGCTATGGCAGATCCTTTGCTTTTCTTATACATAATTTTAAAATAAAATATGTCTTTTAATATCATGCTCCACCCAGCTTTTGGTCACAATGACATATTTTCTCCATATTATCATCTTTAATTCCTGTTCTTTTTTCCTAGTTTAACCTTTTGCTTGTGTTTATAGACAGAACATTTAACACCTCCAAGTAACTTAGCTTATTTTGCTCTATATCTGTGTCCATAAATACAAATTTACCTATTATCTTTCTTCCCATCCACATCCCATGTTCATTCCTTTCATCTTCGTTCAGCGCTGGACTGAATGTGGCATTTTAGAAAATGAGCATTACCTACGTATGGCAGTAAACTTTTCTACTTGCATAAGGCCCTTTAACCCTGTAATGATTGCTACAGTACACAGGAAAAGCCTGTGCCCGTTCCACAGATTAAACTTGTAAACCAAGTGTACGGGTTTCCTAGAAAGACATAAAATGTATTTTTTGTGTTGTGTTTCACACTAAAAGATAAGAAACAGTTTTAACTTAGTTATCATTTGAGTGATACTAGTCCTAAGCTTCTATCATGGCCTATTCACTACGTCTTACAAATGAGCAATTTTTTCTGACGTATTTTATTGAGTTTTTTTCTTTCAATTTTAATGTTTAAAAATATTGATGGATAAAAATTACCTTTATCAAATGAATTCTCTTCATCTTGAAAAAATAATTTTTCAAGAATTCCCAGCTGGAGCTATTTTCCAGATTATTTTTCTCCAACTAGGTTGAAACTGTGAAATTCAACACTCTCCATCACAGCATCCAAACGTTATTGATTGTCTAAAAGTTAATATGGCTCATGTTACTTTACAAACTGCAAGAAAACATTAAAGTCAATAACTCTGACTTCATACTAGCAATCAGGTCAAATGCATGTTTATCTTGTTGTCAGCCATCCTATCCAGAACTAGCCTGCAAAATTTCATCTGTAAAAAACTCAAATCAGAGCTCTGTTAACAAATGGTCTTTTAAAATATTTCCACATAAAGCCATAATTTTTCATTGGCATAATGTTTCAATACATTTTAATATTTGTAAGAATTATTTAAAAGAACTAGAGAGAATTTTTAAATTTTTTTTCTGGTTTCACTGAATCTTATACTGTCAATGTACTGCACTTTTTCAGCTAGTCAGTGTGTTGTCACCTATAATTTGCAAGACATTCAGTTGCTTCTAGATATGTGCAGTTTCCCCATACCTTACAACTCACAAATCTTTTTGACTTTTACTTCTTCAGATGGGTAGAATGGTCATTTCATTTAACCCATGTTCCCACATGTTCCACTGTTCAGGCAAAACTCATGGATGTATAAAACATCTATAAGCATACTTTCATACCACACTGAGTAGAAATAAATTTGGAAATGGGAATTATATTTCAGGATGGAGCATCAGAGTACAATGTTGTAGAAATATTGATGTTTCACATCTAATACCTATATGGATTTTAGAAGGAAATGCAGTTAATGGAATTACATTTAGATGTAATTTTTCCAGGAACATAAACATCATAGATTTCATATTCCATCATCCATGATCCTATGTGATGCAATTTACTTTCTTGCTTTTAGAAAACATTCTTCTCTCTGTGTATGAAATCTGTAAATAACCCATGTCTTTTAAAAGTAGCTTCTATGTAGATTTCTAGATCTAGGATTTGTCTTTGTATATAGCTAGCATATCTGAATTCTTTCATACTTAGTAAGTTAATTCATGGCATTAGAAACACCACCCTAGTACTTGAAGACCTGACTGACATTATGGATTAATAACGTCTTTCTGTCTGTTCTCACTTTTAGAGAAACTTGAGCTAATTACACAATCACTCTGTTTCCACTGAGCTATAAAATTTACATGCACTCTTTGCAAACAAGAGTTAGGTAAGGAAACAGAACATAAATCTGACTATCCTAAACCTGAGGACAAAGCAAACAACTGAGTCCTAATCATTCTCCACCTTCCTTCCCAACCACTGTTGCCCATCTGAAGTTGCTGTAATTAATAGTGCTTATTTCGGTTTTCAATTGCAGCAATCAAGACTACCAACACTCTCTTTCTTTACACTCTGAGATTCCAGTTCCTTTCATGAACTGACAGCATTCATGATTGATGTAAACAATAACAGCAATGTAATTTCAACCAACATGTGATCCATCCTAGGAGCAGATCATACCTGTTCTGTACCAAGTGCTAGTAACTTCTCCTGACCATCACCAGTTTACGAAGAGCTCAGGATTTTTGTGTAATTTGGGGGGATATTTTCAGCTGTAGCCTAAACCTTTGGTAGTCATTATTTTAGAGTTAGACAGAATCCAGATCACTTGTTTCTTAGAGAAAAAGCTGACATAGAAGAGGACTAAAGTGGGAAGACACTGATTCAGTACACTCTTAAAAGCCAAATCATGACAGATATCTGTAAACTACAGGGCAGTCTGCGAGTAGCAAGTGTCCCTGAATTGTTGAATACCAACTTGTTCGTCCTATAAGGAAGGTGTAGTGTCTGACATCCACAGTGTCCTAGGGCATCTCTAAGTTTGTGAACAAAAGCTGATCAAGGCGTAAAGCACACAGCAACATCTTTATTCTCAATATAATTAAGGAGTTATTAGTCTTCTTGTAACTACTAGTGTGATTTTTTTAATGGCTAATTTAATAGGCTAGTGCTTACTTTTGTAGTATAGTTAAGCCAACAGTCAAAAGGTGATTCAGGTTAAGAATTTAAAATCTTTTGCTCCACAAACCAAACAGTTCCATTAAGTATTCTTGCACAAACTCACATGAGCAGTGGGGTCATTAAATAGCACTAGACAATGAAAGAAAGTGTCTTCATATTGAAAGACATTTATTTTATCTCTAAAAGAGAGCTAAATAGCGTACGTGAAATGCAGTGCTTTCAATTCTTACTATTTTACGTGGCATCTATTATAGGCAATAGAAAACACCAGTTATCAGACTTAATGTACCCTTGATTTTACCCACTATGGCAATTCTTTGTTCTGTCATCATGTCTTACCAATCTGTAGGCTGCTGTGAATAAAAGTCCACAGAGATCTGGAAGTCTTGCTGACAGATAACAAAAAACTTTGCTGGCTACAAAGTGGTTAAAGGTCAGGTTAAAGGCTTGACAAACACAACACTTAGATGAAACAATTACAAAAAAAAAAAGATGAGCATGATAATTTTTAGTGGTAGGAAAAGCTGCATGTGGTTAGGACTGATTAAAATCTTTCTATTTCTTCTGAGGCATTGCTTTGTGGTAGGGACCCAACGCACTGTTCTTCCTGTATACTACCAGTGTCTGCCCACACCATCCAAGACATTCTGAGCAGAAATAAAGGAAAGAGAAGGACCCAGTAAATTCACAGAAAGTGTATTTAGGTATGAAATAAATATAAAATATTTATCAAGTTTTTGCTTTTGTTTTTTTTTCAATACATGCAACCAGGTCTTATATGTTTTAGCTTTTAACCTCTTGGTTCGCACCATGATAACTGACACGAGTGGGTTTGGTAACTGAGTGACTGGCTAAGAAAAAAATATTAAAAAATCTACTCATTACAGATAGTACTAAAATGATTTATTATTAATAAAAATTATGTACAATTAAATTCTGGGGGGAGCTCCTCATATACTGGCTTTGGGCTCATAACAAAACGACCTTCTGTTTTACGAGTCTCAGATTACCAAATAACCTTGGCAGTTGAATCAGTGTTCCATGACAACAAGCAAGCCATTGATAAATAGCAACAAAACTATTAGACTTTGAATTTATGAGATGAGTAATAGAGAATCTAAATTATAGGGTTTTGACAAACTACAGCTTGACAAATCTGTGCTAAAGTGTGCATAAGTGTACACGTAGAAATAGAAACTTCTTAAGACAAAGGTGAATTTGACATGCCGTGAATGTTATAAAGGCATAAATATATTCTTCTCATAGTAGTTAAATTCCCAGTACCCATTATCAAATACTTAACAAATCGTGTGTAAGTACTTGAAAAAGCTGCAGTTTGTGAATTTCTTTTTCTGCTTTTATTTTCATTTTTAGTTTTAAGCCCTGTAAGGTAGAAAGGAAGGGGAATTGCTGGTAAATGGTAGACCCTTAAACTTGCTCTTGCAAACGAATAGATTCCAGCTAAAACTCAAACCCAGCAGTTCAAAAAGTCACTAGCAAAAGCTAGAGTGTATTCTGTTGGAGGTGAAAAATCTCTTCCCAACCTATGGAGAGCAATTTGCAGTTCTAGGAAAGAAGTAATAATTGTGCTTTGTCATCTTCCTGTTTTCAGAGTGGAAGGCATCAGGAATTATTTTACTTAAAGCTGAATCTCATATGTTCACTTATTTTAAAATGATGGGAACTATAGAGGAAATCTGAATAAGTGGCTGCTTGTGTGCAGAAAAAGATACAATAAGGATAATTCAATGCAGCAGTCTTTCATCAAGAAGAAGCTTGTTAGCATAAGCAATGTGCTTCCAGACAGATTTGTGGGCCTCCTGTCCTGACATTGAAGCAGCAGCTTTTTATTTACTGCTGTAAACTGTGGTAGTTACAGTCAAGTAGGGTTCTTGTTCTCTCATTTGCTAGGGCAGATCTGCTACTGGCAGGTGCCAGCAGTTCCCCTGCACTGGTCCTGACTGTGGTCTCCTAACATCCGAGTTGGACTGGCTTTCAGAGTTGTGGTGAAAAAACAACGTGTTAAACAGCTGTTGTGTGAGACCACAGTGGTGGGCTTAGAGCATCATGTTAGTAGAAAAGATTGTACATAGTGAGAAAGAACATAGCAATCAACTTACCTTAACTTGACTGGAAGATACACAATAGTCAGACAAATTATAGGATTAAAGCTGAAGAGCCAGCTAAAGTTCTGTGACCAGCGTTGCACAGGAAGGCATACTAGACAATCTAATTGGATCTTCTGTTCTAAAAATCTATTAATTATGCTTGTGTAAGAAACAGCTGTAGCTTCTTCAAAGAGGAATTAAACACTGACAATTCATCTTGTCTTAAAAAATCTCACATTAGCTACAGGAGGTAAACTTGAATCTTGACAAATAAATGAGAAAGATCAAAAGCAAGCCTAGTGAAGATTTTGGTTGATAAAAACAACTGCGTGTGAAGTGTTTTCAAATATTTGTTATTTATTCAATTTTCCTGAAACAACATGAATGGTATGAACTGCCATTCACAAGTATGAATCAAGAAACTCCTGACTGTATTTTCTTAGAAATAAATTGTGCATATTTATCTGCACTATGTCCATCCCTGGTGTCTGTTATATGGGCACCATTTCCAAGGAGACCCTTATATTACTGTGATGCTGACATTTAATATGATATTCACATTATTGTCTATTCATAAATAGAGAAATAACACAGAAGCTGTAATACAGTCAGCTACAGCATGTGCTTAGTGTCCAACATTCCTGATGTTCATAACATTTTAGCATTCAGAAGATCAAGAATATACACTATGTTTAAGACACATATGGTAGAATTTTAATATTCCCTTAAAATGCAGATCTCTGTATTTCATGTCCTTCATGTTTGCAATGATGGATTGCCAAAAAAGGTGCTTAGCCAAACATGAGCATTTTTTAACAAAAATCTCAAGTTAGTCATATGCTTTCATCCAAAACAATCAGAACCTGAGCCAATTTAGTGCACATAAGATACCTTGGAAGGATTAATTTATGATGTTGATCTTGTAATGTGTGTAACCAATAGGAGTTCTCTGCATGCATAGATTTTTTGCAAATCTTGCAGCTAAGTCAGTCAGCCAAATGCAAAATCCAACGCCTAAGGGCATCATGTAGATTTGTAAGGCACCCTGGGGGTGCCTGAGGTCGAGAAACCATTGAGTGGATTACACAGATTCATATATGTAGTTTTTTATCATCTCTGACAGACATAATACGAGCACTATTATTCATACTACATAAATTTCTTAGACTACTGTGTGTGAGAGAACAATGAAATCATACCAAATCGCTTACACAAAAAGTTATTAAAGAAGAAGGTTGAAGGCTCTGGCCTCCTTAGTGAGGTGTTATATGTAGTAATATCTATAGGCCATACAGATTACCTGTATGGCAGCAAAGGCTTTGCTAAGCAACTGTGGAAGCAAATTAATACACAGATCAATATGTGGATCTTATAGGAGATGAAAGATGCTATCTTCTATATATAAAACATATCAAATCTGCTAAAAATGTTCTTTAAAATAATGTGCTCTCTTCAATGTTCATCATCTGAAAGTTAGGCATTGAGACTGGGTGAGGCATTTCCTGGGGATGGCTCACTATCTTTATCAGATAGCTCTAGTTTTAAGTGGCATGAATTGCTCTCTGGAGGAGGAATTTTCCAGAGTCCACATAGAGACCCAAGAAGAGTTTAAACTAGGCATTTATTGCTGGAGTTAATGAAATGAAACCAATGCTTTGGACTGGTGTTGAAAGAGACATCCGTATTGCAAAATTTTCTGCAGGTACAGTATGTTTCACACAGGTTTTTTGCTGTTGAACTTAAACTGTGTCATCAGGTATCCATAGTGATGTAAAGGTAATGAAGACAAAGGCTAAGGTTGTTGTAGTAGAACTGGTAGTAAATTTTTCCCTCTGGATTATCAACCCAGATTATAACACAATTTTGTTCATTCTTTCCTGGGTGTAGTTTTTTTACTACAGAGCAGTGCTTAGATCAGCAATATCCTTACTTAGGATTAAGGATATTGGGTTATTGGTTTTTTCTTTTGTCTTCCTTCTCATTCTCCCTCCCCTAAACAGTTTTTGACAGTACTGAAAAGACATGGGACTTGCCCGTGCTGTGAACTTCAAGTAAATAAACTAAAATTAAATATCCACCAGACACAACTTGTTGGAACTGCAAGTGAATTAATAATTTGTTAGTGCTCACTTTTATGCTTAGAATTAAACTGGAGGATGGTGTTATTTCTGAAACAATTTACTTCTCAATTTTCCCACAATTTTCTCTATCATTGCCAATTAATCATTGCAGTGCCTACAAATGTTCCATGGCTAAGAGAAAAGCTGAAGACCAGATATCAAATATTCCCGTCAACAAAAGGAAGTCCCTGTTAATGAAACCCCGCCACTACAGCCCCAACTTGGAATGCAAAGAAGAAAATGAAGACAGGACTGAATTACAAGAAGAGATCAGTCTCCTCAAAAGCAGCTCAACTCCAGGTAGTCATGCATTGTGGCTCTGCTTGAACCTGAATTCCACAGAAAGGGAGATACGAAGCTGTATTTTCAGAAAGGATGCAGAATAGGGTTGATTTCTAACAGAGTTGGAATGGTATATTTCTGTCTGAGTTTAACCATCATACTTTCAATTATTTTGTATGATAACTCCTTCTGGGGTCTGGTAAATGCTTTGTAGGTCACTCAGAGGGACAACTACTGCAGCAGGTCAGATATGGAGCAGCATCTGCTTCTCCACTAGCTGTGCCAAAGAACAAGGTTACGCCCACCGCTGAGAAAAACACATCTATGAAGAGTATCTTTTCACTGGAGTATATAGAGCTCTTAGGAAGGAAAAAAAAGTGCTTAGCAAAACATTGTTGACTTTAACATTTCGCAAAGCAATTTCGTGCATGTGACAGCTATGTGTATTCTGTTTAACACAATTATTAGACTCAGCAGTTTTGTACTTGTTATTTCAATTCTGCTAAGCCAAACATGTCCAACAATTTATAGAAACTTCTACAATGCATATGCTGGAAAATATGGTAGTGGATAGGGAGAGAGAAAGACATAGCTAAAGTATGTTTTTACTGCTCTTTCTTTTTAATATATGTTTATATACATTAAGATGAACAAAAAATTTCAAACCAAAGTGGCTGTCACATATTCATTTAAGAAGTCCTGCACAAATTTTTAATAAGGCAAGTGAGAAGATATCAGCAGAATACATCCCACATTTGTTTTAAAGGAAGGCATCTTCAGCAGAGAGCAAATGTTGAGATAAAAGCAATGTCACCTGGCACTGGGAAATTAGTAATCATAGATAATATGAAAACAGAATTAACTTATATTCCACCTAGTTGCTGGTTGCCGTGGGAGTTTAAAGGCAATTTATTTTCATCTTATTTTTTCTTATCAAATATTTTGGAAGGGCAGGATGCTCATCAGGTAATCTCATGTAGGTTTCCCTTCACACAAAGTGTTGGACCAAATGATCTTTTGATCATTTTGAACAACCCAGGGTGTTCTATGATCCTATGATGAACTGAGATAAGGAATTTACAGTTATCCATTCTAAATAGAATTTCCTTAAAACCAAAACAAACTTCTTAGATTTTATATATGAATATTATAAAACAGATCGAAGAAAGCTTTTTGGATTAAAGAGTCAAATCCTGGTTCCACCGAAATCAGTGGAGATTTTTGAATAATTTCTATATGGCAAAGATTTCAGCGCGTTGTCACTTCAAAGTATTTTAGGCAGAGCCTATTTCAGGAATCTGCATCCTATTGGTGGGAAAGCCTAGAAGGGAGTTCTCTCTTCAAATAACATTAATTAACAAGGTGGTAGTCAATGTCTGCCTTTTGGGTGACATTACTAAGTTAAACTCCTCAAGAAAAACGCTCCATGGTTCTCTGTTGTCCAGCCTGCAAGGAGTATTTCTATCTCCTAACATTAGAAGGGAAACTGAGTAAGTTCCTGTATAGTTTTTTGGGGCTTTTTTTTTCGCAGTGTGTGTGTGTGTTCTTTCATGAAATATATAGATTTTAGCTAACTTTCCTTGTATTGATTCAGCCTGGTTCCTGGCCATGCAGAACTGCCTCAGTAATGTGTTTTTCTTTTCCTTGTGTTTGTCCTGTGCACAGCTTGAAGAACTCACTGTTGGGAAAGTACTAAGATGGGCATAAAGGTACTGCTTGTGCCATATACAGATGAACCTGTTATTTAACTGGTTCTTCTTTCTAAAAAGGGCAAGTCTTGGGCCAGGTCCATTGATATAAATGCAAGGGAATCCTATTTGCATGTGGGCCTTCAATCAAAGTAATAAAAAAAAATAAAAAAAATTTTATTTAGAAAAGATTTTATACCAGTGACATTTCTCGCAATATTTTCGTGTCAGTGATAATACAACCTTTACCGTCAGCCTTAATTTTGCCTTCTACAAAACAAATTTTAGCTAAAGCATATAGCTGGACTGGATATGCAGGCTTATTTATAATCTCTTAGAGTAATGATGCTCATTTTATTTTGAACTTATGATTCTTGTCCATTGATAATGTAATGCTTCAGTTCATGGACTGATGCAACTGTAAACTAGGCTGAGTTTTGTTTATTTTTAAAGTAAATTTACTGCCTGTAGAACTGAAAAGCAAAGCTGGGACAGACGAACCATTAAGAGTAGTTCAATAACAATTTTTTAAACACTGCATTTAAAAATTGCTGATTATTTAAGGACTAAAAATGTGTTGTGATGTGTTTATATTATTTTCATCTTTCATACAAAAAAAAATAACTGAAAAGACCTGTTACTACTATCAAGTTTTGTTTGGCTTGTTTTGAAGGATGAGAGATTTCCTTTAAAACTAGATGTTCTTACTTTTTGAAGTAACATAGCGACGAAAATCTTATTTTCAAAATGACAGAAGAGCAAATAATAAAACCCCATTTCACTAGAGTTGGTTATAGAGCCAAATCCTCTTTCTTATTTGCTGAGATGTGAAAAGACAGCAGACTTCTTTATTCAGAATGCTACAATGTGTGTGGTACTAAAACAGCTGCTAAAAAGTTACACTAAGGCTTACAGGCTTTTTTTTTAAACACAACTTTACGTGCATAATGCAGAAGGCCACCTCTCCCTGCATGAGTCCAATTTTCTGAAGAAGAATAAGAATTAATCAATATTTTCTTTTAACATATAACAAACAGTTGAACCAAACAATTATGTAAACTGGAAATGACCCAAAATGCTAACAGTTTGGCAGCAGTAAAGTGAAATGCATTGTGGTGCACATGTGCATTTTTGTCCCCCTTTTCCCCTCCACAATAATCTGCACTTAATAGGAATATTTTAAACTATGTAGCTAAGCAACAGAGGTAATTGTTGCTTTCTAGAGCTTTTGTTAGGCACTCTAACACAGCCCAAATATGCATAATTAGGTATAATGTCTATAAATCATTATTGTACACATGTGGGTAGTTAAGTGGATTGAGAGAATAGTTCAATGAATTGGACATATTCACTGAAAATGCTTTTTATTTGTTTTCTGTAGTTCATAATACTTTAAAATTATCATAACCCTTTACACTTTCTCTTAATAGCTTGCTGTGTTATTGAGAGAAACTTCATTTGCATTTTTAGACTATGCTTAATTTATTATTTAAACCTGGAGTTCTTCTGAATCAGGAAAGGACAGACACATCTTATAAAATAATCTGTGCTTGTTTATTCATCCTCCTTTCTAGGAAGTAAAATGTTAAATTTTTCAGTTTATGTTGAATAGATCCCAACAAAAGAATGTACCCTATAATCAGCATTATTGAAGGGGCTAGTGTTGTGACTAAATTCTTCCCTTCATCCAAAAATGCTTTTAGTTACTATGGCAATATTTACTTGATCCTGGCAAGCCAGTGTTGATTTTAGAGAGATAATTACCAGAAAGGAAGATGATGGAGATGTATTTTTGAGTGTCCTTGTCAGAGGAAATGTTTATAAAAAATTAAATGAGATACAAAAGGCATATTGTCTTCCACACCGACGACCTCTCCAACATACAGCCTCTATTACCTGCTGGATGCTGCTTTTCGTCTGAAGAAAGATGTTTATAAAGACAGGATGCTCTTCAGTGGTGTCTTTAACAAGTCCTTTATGAGAGTGTACATAACAACCATTTTTGTTTGCTTGTGCATGACCTGATCTACCACTTAATGTGACAATTGCAATGGTGACCAGGAGCTTGCCCTTTGTGAAGCATGGAGGTTTCTCCATCAAGGCCTTTCATGGGATCTGGTGTGACTAGGAAAGTAATTAGGGTCTATTTTGAGAAGATATTTGGGAATCTTAGATGAAAGAAAACTGAAAATAGGTCAAGTGTGTGTGTGCGCTTGTAGATAGATATATATACACACATATAAGATTTCGCATATATATACACACATATAAAGATTTTGCATATAAAGAGGGAGTATTTATCTATATATGGCACATTACATTTATATGAATGTATATGAATGTGTGTACATTCTAAAATAATATGTCTTCACCATCAGTGAAAAATGGCAACATATTTATTATTTATATAGATTTGGACCTATAATATAGCGTAGACATAATTTTAGAAGGGCTTCTCCTTCTACAAGAAGTTATTTCAAAAGCAGATTTGGTGTGAATTCAATCATTTCAGAGTACTTTTGAATGAAGAAATGGTGATTGGTAAGTAGATACCTTTATATCATTTCTACAAGATGCAAAATTAGTTATTCTCCCATATTTATATCTTGCTTTTTTCTCATGCAGAGCAAAGTACTCCAAAGTCATCTGAGGAAATCCCTCATTCAGGTGGGCAAGAAAATTCCAGTCAAAGGAAAGATAACTACTCCAGCTATCAAGATGTCATGCCCAAGTCTTTGACAAACTTAGGAAAATTAGCAAAAGATGCACCCAGTCAAACAGTGGCAGAAAATCTAAATGATAGCGGCATTCAGTCCTTAAAAACAGAAAGTGATGACGCTGATGAATGTTACATGATTAATTCAGTTGAAGGAAAGGAAAAGTCTGTAATTTCTGACCCAAAATACTGTTCCTCTGAGGAAAATGAAGGTAACTCTGAAATTATGGACAACGAGTGGGACAGCTCTTCAAGTTTCTCAGAAGAAACTAGTGTAAAGCCCCATGTAACTCAGAAGTATATTGTAGAGTGTAATCAACCTAGCATCCTGGAAGTCACAGAAATTAAGAAGGAAGAGGTAGAATTTGGCCCTTGTGAAACACTTTGTGACTCAGAAACAGAACTCAGAGCACCCCAGGAGTCTCACACAGATCCTTTTGAGAACAGAATTCAGAATCCCTTCCCTGAAAGTGAAGAAGATGAAAACGAGTGCCTGTCAGAAACAACAGAAGCATCAGTTGAGCTGGACAAAACAAAAGGGAACTTGAGTTTGCTAGAACAAGCAATCGCTCTGCAGGCAGAGCAAGGGCATGTGTTTCACAGCACCTACAAGGAACTGGATAGGTTTCTTCTGGAGCATCTAGCAGGAGAAAGAAGACAAACCAAAGTTATTGACATTGGTGGGAGACAGATATTTAGCAACAAACGTAAGGAAGTGTTTTTGGCTCTTCTTACTGGCTTAAGCATTTATCTTGTGACTGATAGAGGATTCTGAGCTGAGTTTTATAGCAGCAGTAAAGAACCTGGAATTTAGCTGGTAATTTTGCTGATTATGTACCTTCACACTAGTGCCTTACATCTAACCAGGTTAAACGCTAGGTACTTGGCTTCCCACCAAACCACCATGTGAAATGATCAGTAATGAGTACTAAAAGGACTGTGTAGCTGGCACTGACACTCCTTCTCCTCCTTTTCCTCCTCCTCTGCCTCCACCTCCATAGGGCGCAAATACATACCTCCTAAATTTTAGCAGCCAAAAGAGAAGGCATTAAAATAGTGCTTAAGGAAAGGTTAGGTTGAAAGATTGGCCTCTTCCAAACATACCGCCTGATTCCTAAGCCATGTGTTTTCTGAGTCCAGCCTACTTCACGTATCAGCGTTACATTTTGCTACAGCCAGCACTTCTGAGCCAGGAAAGCACAAGCCGTGCTCTTCTGCCTCATTCACCGTCAGCAGAATTACCAGCAAGTTCCAAAATCTTTATTGCTTATGATGGTTTGTGGCATCCTACAAAGCTGTAGGAACATTGCTCCATTTTCGGTACTTAATCAGGCTTCCAGAAGTGGAGATTTAAAAGATATGTAAACTGGGCTGTCTTGTATGAAATTCCTCAATTGAGGATAATTACAGAACATCAAGATATGTCATTTTATAAGCACGCTCCCTGCTGTAGTAAGTAAAAATACATTCATCTGTCCTTCAACTTTTGCTTTTGGGCTTCCAAATATACAGAGGTCCCCCCTGGAGTGCTGCAATTTCTGCTTTTGATAAATTATTTACTTTTTGGTATTTCTAGTGTTACTTTAGAGTAGTCTGTACGGACACTGCAAATATTATAGTGGTTCAGTTATCTAAAGCATTTAGTGCATGAGATAACAGAAGGGTTTTTTAGGAGTTGTAAATATAAAATATTTTCTGTAGTATTTGGAAAGAATATGCATGCATCTCAGTTTTCTGCCTCAAGCAGTCTTTTCATTAGTATGTCTTAAGCTGTGCATGCATGGTATTAGTCTACCTCCTTGCTAAGCTACATGAACCTTTATTCGCTCAGATGACTATATTATATGCAGGAATTTTACATATACCTTTTCTTATCCTGAGACCAGCTCTGTTCACCACGTTCACATTGGTGTCAATGTGACTTTCTCACAGCACATGTAGGAAGGAGCAGTGATGGTAAGCATGACAGAATCTGTCTTTTCCTGATTTGCCTCATATTATTATTAGCTGTAGTTTTCAGGTGAGTTGAGAGAAAACACTCATGGAGAAACAAACAAGGCTTTGTTCAGGTTGAATAAAGGCCATGTGATTTTAGTCAATGTAGTATAGCCACATAATTTTTTCACTTGACACAGTTACCCAATTTTATTTCTAAAAAATCCACTATCAAATCCATCAGCTCTAAATTTTCTTTCTTCGGTGCTACATCAGAAACAAAATATAAATCTATATATTATACATATATATATAAATACATAAATTTATATAATGTATAAATAATATATTATAAATATACTATCTAATTTGTCAACTTAGTGGTTTTCCATCTTTTTCATAATAAGCCTTTCCAATTAGTGGTAGAGGAATTAAATTATATTTCAGGGTTCCTCTTTATTTACTGTCCACTATTGCAGCACTTTCCACTTGCACTGATTCTAAAAAGCATGTGGTGTCCCATTGATGTTCAGTTTATTTCCTTTCCTCCATATGTCATTTTTTTCAACCTAAAGTCTTACCAGGAAGTTTACCTCTCAGCTGTCTCTGGCGATCTAATCTCTAAGCATGTCCTACCTCGCAGTCCAACAAAACGAGCTTGAAGGAGGCTGCTCCCTTTGCTGGCTGCAGCTGTTTTGTCCCCTCGCACTGAATGCTGTTGGCAGCCAATCACAGATAGAGTTAAAACCATCCTCAGCAATTTATGCAGCCACTTCCTCCAGATTTCTCACAAGAGAATTTCTGGACCAGAATTCATTCCTTTCTCGCCCAGAATTTTGATCCTGCATTGGAAATCAAATAAAGGCTTTCTGACCAGTGCTTCTTGCACAATTCTAGGTGCTTGAAACAAAAACTGGGAATGCACTGCGGCCATTAGAGAGTGGCAGCTATGGGGCTGGGCTGAGACCTTGTCTTTGAAAGGGTATCGGCTGCTCCATGTTTTCACTGTCATTGTGGGCTGCTCCACAAAGCAGCATTGCCATGTGTACCAGAGGGAACTGCTTGCCTTGCCTCTCAAATATAAAGTGGCATGTATTCAGTTTCCTAACAAAGAACCTACAGCCTAGAGATCTGCGATATTTAAGGAATGGCTTCTGGTTGATATGCTTTTTGTTTGTTTGTTTGTTTTTTCACACCTCAGCTTTTATTTGTTCGTCCCAGCTTCCTGGAGCCTGACATTAACAGAGTAAAAGATTGTTTCTGCTTTTTTATTCATTCTTTTACAGATCTTGTTGTTGGCTGATGTTGCCAGTATTCTGGCTTATTGGATTGTGGCTTCTGTCCTGTTTGAGGCTTTGAATGGAATAAATAAGACTGCAATCCTAATGCAATATAGTTTAGCACATAAATGGTATATTGGCAGGGGAGCCATTGTTTAAAGGACACTGAAAATCTAGAGATGCTTAAATCACATACATCTCTGTTAATACTGGATAGAAATTACATCTGAAGTGTAAAATAAAGAGTATCACACTGCTACAATCGCTCAGCTGAGTGCACATGGGGGCTAAAAGCAAACAAAATCCTTATCTGATTTCTCTACAGATTCACCCAGGCCTGAAAAGAGAGAAACCAAATGTCCCATCCCAGGATGTGACGGCACAGGGCATGTGACTGGGCTGTACCCTCACCACCGCAGTCTCTCAGGCTGCCCACATAAAGTTAGAGTACCACTAGAAAGTGAGTATCATCACCCTGCAGTCCAGAATAACAACTGCATCTGGCCTGGTATTGTGGGTAGTGGGTGCTCATGCTGGAAAAGAAACTCACATTTTCTGGGTGAGATTGCAGAATGAAGCTGAAAGAGAAGCCATTGCACCTTCTTTGCTCTCCAGCTCTCAGTCATAGTCCTACTTCCACACTTGCAAAATTCAAGTACTCCTTAGCAGTAGCATTAGAAACAGCAGTAGGCTTCTCAGGTGGCAGAGCCAAACTATCCCCACGCTGCCAGCAGACCTGCACACTGTAGTCTTACGAATCTTTTAAGGTCTTGTTTGACAATGTCTTTGCTAAGGCATGCAACGCAGAAATCACTCCCTGCTTCAGAGCTGCGATAGTCACATCCTGAAGCTGTTGGTTTTCATTGCCAATAACTGAGGGGCCTCAGCATGCTTATTCAGAGATGTTTCCAGCGCCCACCTTACCACTGATCTCACAAAGGTTGCTTCCAATAATGTCCCAGGCAGTGGTCTACAGCACATCCCTCTCATGTGACTATCATGCTAACCTTCTTATGACCAATCTAGCCTGAATTTCCCTGCTTATTTCTAACTGTGCTGATCTGATTACGTTGGTTTGTGTGTGTGTGTGTAATCCTGCAATGTGATGCAATGAAATGCTGCATAATAAGCCAAAACTTAATGTGAAACTATTCATTTAAACAGCCTAGTTAGTCACATTGGTTTTTTGTGGTGGCATGCACAAAATCAAATTAAAAGAATATTCGCACTTTACCAACTTCCTGTTCCTAACTGTAGCTCTCCCTTTTTTTAAATCTGGTACTAAAATGCATTTATGGAAACATCTGCTGAGTTAAGCAGGCTACTGCAATTTGGAAGGCCTTAGCAATGTTAAATTTCTAAATAGTTAAACTTAACAAGTCCTTGTTAATTATCACACTTCTAACCAGATTATTCTGTCCTACTGGGAAAAAAAATATATAATTATAATATGGTTCCTGAAAGAACAAACCTGTTGACTGAACGGTCAGCTTTTTCAAAGCACTGTACACCCAAAAGGGGAATGCAGTATGAAAGTCATGAGGGCAGACATACAAAGACGTATTCTGTATAGCACAGATGTACATCTTAGTCTTAGTAAAGAAGATCAATATCAAAGAGCATAAGAAATGTACATGCAAGAGGTTCTAATCACTGCCGAGAGTGTAAGTTGCCACTTGGGAGCATAACCAATTGGTCTAAAGTAGTTTCAGCGCAGCTCAGATGTTCAGAAGGTGTCAGGGTTCAAAGGGCACATACTCTGATCAGATCATCTTACTCAGGTGCAAGGCATAAAAACCTTCTTGTGCCCAAGAGCTTGCCCTCCCTGACACTGAGAGGGACTGCACCTATACGTAGCACAGCCGTGTGATCCAGGGCTCATCTATCACCTCCCTTTTCTAGTTGATTCTGTTAGTGGTCTACGAAGCAGATGGCAAAGAGCTTCATGATGTAACATCCTTGTTAACGTCCACCTTTGTTCTTTTAAAGTCTCTATAAACAATGATGTGCACATGGGAAGCCACACTACAGCAATATAGGGATAAACTGGTATATGCTAGAGGCACCAGCCTTGCTGTGTTGTAGGTCCTTTGCTTCTCCTTTTCTGTTGTGGTCAAAATGGGACAGAAATGAGAATGTGAATCCAAAAAAGAAATGTTCATCTTTTTTAATATATGTATTTTTAACTGATACATTTTATTATCAACCTTTTTTCCTCATTCCTCTTTAGTTCTTGCCATGCACGAAAATGTTTTAAAGTGCCCCACCCCAGGATGCACTGGAAGAGGACATGTCAACAGCAATCGCAACACACACAGAAGGTAGATCAGAAATTGCACATATACACAGGAATAAATTAATGTGCACATCTTGGAATCAGATGCTATGTCTATGAACTGCAAGGGTAGTCTGTATTATTTTTAACCAAATAACTGTGTTTAATTTCATTATAAAAATATGGCTGCAGCACCTAGGATGGCAAATTCCACTAGCATTTTTCACAGAGATTTCAAACTACAGTTTCATCACAGTGAAACCTCATCATCGCGCAAAAAGGGTAGGAATGAATAAATACATTATTATTGCTACAATAGGAAAAAAAACAGCACAACCCAAAACCTCTTCATTTTGCACTGTATACATCTTAGTCCTTGGCAGGAACTTTCCAACAAGATAGACTACCTTTCAGCAAAACAGAAAATTTTAAGTGGAATATTTTAACATCCATGTAAAAATTAGCTCCATTCCTCAGGAAGGTCATCTTCCCACTGGAAACACTCCTGTCTGTTTGACTTGCTGCCTGCAGGGAGAAAGTAAAATTGAGAACAGCCTTCCAGACAGGCAGCTGGGGAATCACAGCTGGGCTGCAGGTGAGGCAGAGAGCTGACGCGTTCTGTCTCCAGCAAGCCACTGCTGTGGCATGGCTCTTGTCAGTACTGCTTTCTGCTGGAAAAGCCAAAATATTCCATCATAGTGCATCTGGAAAAATGTACTGTTAATCTTACAATCAAATTTGGAACATAAAAGTTTCAAAATCAACTTTCTTTGTTGAAATGAACTTTTGTGGGATTTTTTTTTCTGATGATTGATTGATTGATTGATTGATTGGTTTTTGTATGAGCACACAAAAATCAAGGATTATTATATACTATCTTTAATACAAAACTTAATTCTTAGCAGAGAGATTACAAGCATATCTACAAGAATAAGGGACCAGTAATTTTTTTTTCCACTGTTTACTGTTTTAAATCCCCAGTCATCTTCGCAGCACATCAGCTGCATCATAAGCGACCCATGAATAGGATAAGAAAACATGTTTTAATCTAATAAAGCAAATGGGAAAAAAAGAAAAAAGAAGCACAACTTGAAATGACAAAATATATTCTTTGGTAACAGTCATTCACATACCCATGTTTTTCCCCAAATTCACTTTCCTTTTAATCAGTAGGAGGCTTATATGCATGGTTTAGCTGATAAAGTAAATGTCATTTGTCAAAAAATTTACTAGAGACTTGCCAGCCACAAAACATCAAAGCAGAACTGTGGAAAACTCCTACATGATTCAGTTTCCAGATATATCACCTCAAATACACAGATTTCACAGTTTTGCATTAAGGGTTGAAAAACAGATGAATCTGGGCTACAGCAGCAGCAGCTCTCATAGACACACAGGGCCCCAGGGAAGTTTGACATTACTGGGTTCCACAGTGCACATTTTCTGTGCTTAGGATTTCATTTTAATGTGGGTTCTTTCCTTCTTTTCTTCACTTTGTATTAAATAGCCTTTCTGGTTGTCCGATTGCTGCAGCCGAAAAGTTAGCAATGTCTCAAGACAAGAACCAGCTTGAGTCTCCGAAAGCTGGGCAGTGCCATGATCAGACTCACAGGTAGGAGCCCTCACAAACTAACCATTTCAAGGTATTTCTGCGCCAATTCTATTGGAGTAACTCAGTTTTCCAAGATGAACCTCTGTGAAGCTAAATAATTTGCCTGTATCTTAAAAGTAACAAGCAGCTTTCTTCTGGTTCTTGTCCATGTGGCTGACGTTAAAGACAATAGGCATATCTTTAGAAAAGCAATCAAATACAGTCTAATAAATTCCTACTTCAACACAAAAAGCCTAATAATTTGTTCTCAAATGTCTTTCTCCTGTAAACCGAATCTCCCATCTTCCTGAAATGTTTTAAACAATTTTCAAGAACTGTTCCTTTGTTACAATATTTTGGCCACTGAAACTTGACCAAAGATCTCTCTGACCTTAATGCACTTTTAGCTGCTCAGTCCTCATTTATTTTGTGATTTGTTTCAGAGGTATCTTCCAATGATCCAGTAAGTAATGAGTTATTTGAAGGGGCTGAGAACTCTGCCCATTCTGTTTCCCCACTATTGAATAAGTTGTCTTTTGAGCTTCTTTATTTTAAGTTTATTGATTTAATTACTTTAATTTATTTTTATTCAATGGCAGCAAAAAGGGGAAACAATTTTTATTGCAACTATATTTTGTTTGAGAGTTATATGGACCTTACAGACATGCATAATTTGCACATCATTGGCACCACGGCCATTGCAACCTATTATATTCAGGTCTATTTAGGGACACTTTAATTTGTGGATTATTGACATGATCAACTCTAATGGTTCCTTCAGAGCCATTATAGAATATTACGTCCATGTGTCTGCCAACGGCACGTGCCTTAACTCTACATATGAAGAGTCCTTAGGAAATTACTAAAGACATGTAGTTACTGAACAGTAACTAAATGGAATAACAGTTGATACATCATTTGTTCCTCCCAAATAAGAGAAGTAATTATTTTGGTTCGTCTTATGTTATATTTATAAGATTCTCATTCACAGTAAAGTAAGAACAATAGTGATCCATAAAGCTACAAGTCCTTTGACTAGTTAAAACACAGATGATTTTTAGAACTAAAGGAAATATCATGCTATCGTTGTAATCTGGAAGTAAATCAGAATCTTTCTTTTAAATAGCCCACAATGTTACTAGACAATACTAGATTATTTTTTTATGTTCTCGGCTTTGACCGTGTGTGAAGTTAAAGTACTTTTTGACCACGAGGTAAGCTAACATATCTATATTATATATTTCTTGCATACACCTACCAGTAAGTTTAAAATGTGATTACAGCACACTACGTGACACCGAGATGAAACCATGAACTGGTTTTCTAGATAAGGTTATTTAAAGATATTCTTGTCTTCCTTATTCATTCTTTTCCTCCTCTCTGCAGGACAAATTTAGCGAAGCAACCTGAGGTATCTCAGTACAACTACAGGAGCTCACAGCCAGTCACCTCCTCCAGAGCAACCCTGGTGAAAGAACAAGAGAAGTTTGGGAAAGTACCATTTGATTATGCCAGCTTTGATGCACAAGTCTTTGGCAAACGCACAACAACACCTGCAGCACAAGGACGAAAAACACCCCAGTTCCTTGAATGTAAGCTTGAAATTCCATTTTTTCTTGGAAAATGGGCAAAATGTTAATGAATTTTTTTTTTTTGGGGGGGGTGTCTTTGCTTTCAAATTTCTAGAATTCAAAACATCTCTGTAGGAAGCATCTTTAACTACTTGTGACCAGAATACTAAATGTAATCACTATTTTTCCAAATGTAGAATGCTAGAATGCTAAATATAATCACTATAAGTTTTACTTTTTTTACATTTCTGTTAAGAGCAATTATCAGAGGCAAAGAGGAATAAAAAAGAATGGTTTCTGTCTTATCCGTCACCTTCCTCCTTGGCTAAATTGTGATATCCTTAGGTGATAAACATACCACGAGAAGTCCCACAGAATGCATCTGCACAAGACATTACAAATTGTAGTTGAGAGAAGACCAAGTTAGGCTTTAAAATGTATTTCAGATATATTATAGATGTAACCACACAGATATTATTCCTCCTAGACAACCATGTGCCTCAGCTGTGTTACTTCTAGGCCTGAACTGAATTCATTTTGATCTCTCCTGTTTCTGTACTACACCACACATGCAGTGCAGAAAAATCCAGTGCATCAAATTGTTATTGAGATTCCCCTGCTTGCATCACTTACAGATCTGCTGAGGTACTCTTCTGTACAAATGAGATCCCACAGCGAGAGCACTGATAATTTATTGTACATAATCCTCACAGTCTGTCTGGGAAACTTCACCAAGATTCTGCCATTTTATTGACCATTATCAAATACTCTTTATTTGAAAGAATGAAATGATCATGTTGTTACGTTGCAAATGGAAAAAGGGGTTTGATTGAATCATATTTGGGTTCAGGAGAAAATAGGTTCAAAACAATATGACAAAAGAGGGGTTTTTTCCTTCTTTTATTCATGACAAAACATTTAGTAAAGGAAAACAAAAAAGGAAAACAAATCGCACCCCACTTATCCCAGCAAATGTGGACAGTAAGGTGAACAGAAAAGCAGAAAATTATAGGTGTGCATACACACACACACACACACGCACACTCATGTAAAGATACTTCTAATACTATAGAATGTTATGTTTAATGAAGTTATAAAATTGATAATTTATATATATATATTTATTTACATGTCTGAGTGCACACACACATATCTTTATAGGTATTGATGTGTCTGTGTATGTATATAATTACCACGTTTTAAATTGTAAATGAAAAGTAGATATTTATCTGGCCTGGAAAATAGGCTTGTTCAAATGAAAGCAAATATGTGCATTGCCAGCTTCTTGGGTGGCAGATTTTCCAATTTTGTTTGCAAAATTGAGTGTTCTCTATTAGCTGTCTCTTTGCACAGATGTATGTCTATTTCACAGGTTCATTTCAAGGAAAAAATGATTGAAATGTTTTTATACAAATGCAAATCCATACATATGCAATTTATGTATAATGTATATCAGGGCTGAAGTTTACAGCCTGTTGTTCTTGCAAAGATTGCAGTGTGCAGCTATTATTTTAATGGAAAGGTGAAAGTAAAAGAGCAGGGGAGTACTTCAACTATATAGATATACCAAAGTTAGCAATAAGAAGCTGACGATGTAATGATCAGTTCAGCATCCTTTGTAAATATGCAGCTAGCCAAAAGCCCATCATTAGCCCTCTGTGGTTTCTGCGCCTATAAATTACATTTGTTAACAAAACGTGCACCTTTCATAGTCTGTTGGGTTTTTAAGAAAGTCTTTTAGGGTGAGTAAAGCGAAATGCATTTTTTTGTGGTTCAAATATGCTTTGAAGTTAGCTGCAGCAACTGCTTAAAATGTAGACGCTCTTATTTATGCTACAGTTTTACAGAAGAGTAGATAAATTCTTTTTTCATTTGCACTGGAGAAAGGGATAAATGAAACATGAGACTTTTATGTATTACTCTACTGAGATGCCTCTAGTACTCAGAAAACCTGAATATAGCATTCGGCTGCAGTCAGTTGCACACAAGCATCCCAAGTTTGAGGAAAGATGACTTGTTCGATGTCTTGTATAGGTCTGAACATTAAAATGCACTCATCCAAAGCTCTACATTTGAAGGGATTCAGAGCCTTGGGGCTCAGATCTTTATGGAGCAAGCAGATGGCCATATGCAGAAATGTTCTTGGTGTATTTGGGTGTTGGCTGAGAAATTGGATTTTGCTTAGTTTATCTTTGTAGGACATTGTGAGAGCTACAGACAAAAGAAGTGATTATTGCTTCCTAAAAGCTGAAATCATGGTGCTGTGTTTTTCCTGCAACAGTTAATGATATCTCAAGCTCCAAAATCCAGAACAGAGAGCAGTGTTCTTTCTGCCTGTTTTAGAGTGAGTGCTGCTGATGGAGCAGAAAACAAAGAATCACACACAACACTTCAGTCTGTGAAAGTGCTTTTCTGTTCACCTGTTAGTTTTTCATTCTCAATTGACCTCTTTGTGCGTAATAGATCTGTGCAATCTTACAAATGATAACCAACATAAAACAGTGAGACAATATCATTTATAATATGTGCGTTCATTTTCATTATTTTTTAAGAATGTATTAAAGAGTAGACTTAAATTTTTAAAATTTTCCTCAAAATCAGGACTAAATATTCCTACCAGGTAATGTTCTTATCTGATTGCTCTGGTTCATTGGAGAGCCTGGTCTTGTTCTCCTCACATAAATAAGCAAAGATTTTTAAATAACAGACTTATTCATTTAAGTAGGTTAAGCAGTGTTGTTTTAGCTAAGACTGGACAAGTCACTATTTGTATTTTATGCAATGGAGCTCCAAGAGGAAGCCTTTATAAGGATAAATTTACAATTACATTTGCCCACCAGTGTTGTCAGGTCACAATGAATAACACACTAATGCTTGTTCGGTCTTTCCTTAGACATCATTGTTTTTAACGTCCAAGTAAAGAATGAATAAAATCTGAGTAGAAGTCTCAGATGTTTTGTTGAAAGATGTGTATTTGTTGGGTAAAAATTAAACTATCATGTTCCTGAAGCTGTTTTTACAGCAAACACTTACAGCCAATGGATTGTTTTAAATGTATTCTTTGAATATTTTTATGTACAAAATTGTAGTCTGAGAAGCAAAACTATATAATGGGAAAAATCTCATATGTGCAATTGCTAATCAAATCTCTCTTCAACAGCAAAGCATTTTTCAAATCCAGTGAAATTTTCTAATCGACTGCCTAGTGCTAGCGCCCACACACAGAGCCCTTGCCATGCCAACTCTTATAGCTACGGTCAATGTAGTGAAGACACCCACATAGCAGCAGCTGCTGCTATCCTGAACCTTTCCACCCGCTGCAGGGAAGCAGCAGAGATCCTCTCCAACAAACCACAGAGTCTGTCTGCCAAGGTAGGGTAGTCCAAGAACCTGGAGGGTATGCTAGCTACTGAACTGTGCGAATAAACTGTCTTTCATGTTAGTGACTGCATTAAATCCCTAAAAAGGAGGCTTCTGTTTGCATACTGTTTTGAAGAGAAGCAGAGAAAAAAACAGTAATGTAGTGACCAGTTCTGATAAAAATAAATAAATAGCAGAAATTATGCTATCTCTATTCATAATTGAGCTCTAAATACGGGGCGGGGGGGGGGGGGGGGGGAGGAAGGAGGCGGGGAGAGAAGGGGGAATAAAAAGGAGGTTATTTGAAATCCAGAATAATGAGTTATATCTGTTTAAAGAGGGAGTTTTTTCCTCTCTCTGAAACCTGCCATAAGCGACCATTTTGGAGGCTGATTTAAAAAATCATGTGATTAATCAAGGTGATATTTTAGTAGCAATGGAACTGAACTAAACCTATTGAGTCTGTTGCATTTAGAGCACACAACAGTTTGACAAGATGTAAGGAGGGGAATAACTGACTTCGGTAAAATTCTCCTTTCTGCTGGCAAGAGAGGAGAATCAGGCCCACAGCGTTTGGAAAGAGATAATTTGGACAAGTCTGTCATAATGGAAAGCTGCCTAATATTGTAGATGTTTGTGTGGCTTTCATGTTTTGGTTTCTGCTCTGCATTTTCTCACAGATCTTTATGATTTACGAATGGTGCTGTGTGAGCTGTGTGCCTTATCTTCTGTGCCATTACATAGTATTATATTGCTGATGAAAACAGATAAGGTCTCCTTCTGATGAACGCAGTTGCGGGAGCAGAGTTTTTTATTATTTGTATTAAAATCACACAGGCTCCACTACAACGAAAGTTTTGAAAGCTCTGTGTAGATGAGAGGGTGACATTAAAAGAACTTGCGAAGAAGTCACTGGGTACTGAAGGGAGGTGTAATTATCAAAACACAGAGCAGCAGGTGTGTTTCTGCTGTGGGACTCCGAGTCATGGTGTGTGCTCAGAGGACCTATTTCTCTGCAAGTCAGTGTTGCTCTACCTTGTCTATCTTAGCGTCAGGGTCAATCTGGCTAGAGGTAGCTTCCACAGCTATTGGTCTACAATTTGGTTGGGCCTTCATTCACCACCACTAAGAGTTTAGCTACTATTTGTTTAGTGGAATCATGAACAACAGCATAACACCTTGTTAGCTCTTCCAAGCTTTGCATCTTTGCAGCATAATAACCCTTACTTTGCTGCCTTTGATTTTTACTTGTGAAGTCTTGGATCTTGAAACTGATGTTGGGAGATGTCACAGGGTAAGATTTTATAGTGTACCTACATGCATCCCCTATAACTCAGGCATTATCTGCCCAAAAGATTGCTCACAGAGCCTTTCCCAGATGACAAATCCATCTCTGATATCTGCTGCAAAAAGTTCCTTCCATTAATCTTCAACAGAGACTTCTTCTAGCAGGGAAAAGGAAGCTGATGCCAATGGCTGGATTAAATTGCTGCCGCAGCCTTTGGCTGACCTCAACAACAGACCTTTCTTGCCAGACAAGGGCAGTAAAGGGACTAGGCATAACCCAAAGATTTTCTTCTCAGTACCTGCTTCACAGTTGCCAAATCATGGGGAAGGTTTGAATGGAAGAGAACATAAAAGTAACGGCATGGAGGGACACTTGGGGCACATAGCTTACTCCTTTTTCACAGCCAGGAATCCAGCCTAAAAGAAAATCACCTGCATACCTTGCTATCTGCCTGCCTCCACTTTTGCCAGACTTTCTGGAGGGCATACTGCTACAAAACATCTGACAGAAGAATCACAATCAGCCTCTGGCTAGAACACAGGCAAGTAAGCCCCAAACAGATTTGGTGGCCAAAACCACACAAAACCCATTTTTATTTGTTTTTGGCTATTTATTGCTTTATAATACAGGACTCAAAAAAAAAAAAAAAGTGGAAATAAATCATCAGACTCTCTTCAATGAAGATGTTTAATTATTATAAAATGTGAAGCAAAAAATTAGGTTATTTTTAAAGAGACTACATTTCTGAGTTGTTTTGTGGCTGCTATTTGGCATGAAGATAAATGTTTAACTGCTAGAATATCCTACAAATTTTTTGATTATAAAACTACCTCTTGAGACTTTATCAGTGTTGAGTCTCAAATAAGGCAGCATCAATGGATGACTACAGAGTAAATGATTGCTTTTTTCCTACTCTTGATAGCACACACTTCAACCATGTCTGAGAATATCTGTGTGAGGTGGTTGTCTTTACAGCCCATAGTACCAGATCTCTCAGCCCTGAGCCTTGTCATGCTCCCTTGTTCCTTTGCCTAAAAAAAAAATTGATTAGCATCATTCATATTTTAGCAGATCAAAGCTCCTGACTTGTGAAGGTGTTTGCTCTTATATGAGCTCAGACAGCTTCCCAGCAATCCAAGGACATGTGGGACTGCAGAGGATTTCCTGGTCTTGCATTAAATTCTTTGCAAGTTACACAATTGTCAGGCCTCTAAAAATATTGTGCTTCTAAGTTTTAAAAGCTGAACTGGAAATTCAAACATTTCAAGCAATTGTCATTTTCTCGTATTTGCTCAAGGCATGCATATGTCACCTTGCTTAAACAGGTGTGGGTGGGAAAACACTAAAATATTTTTAGCACAAATGTATTCTCAAAGTACTTTTTTTTCTTTCTCTCAAATTTTACTTCAGATTTTTTCTCTTCAAATTTTACTTTTACTTTACTTCCAGAGTCTTGTCCATCTTTTACTAAGAGTCAGACGTTTTTACCTGGCTGTTCATCATCTTTCTGTAAATATAGATAACATTTAAATGAAAAAGTAAATGTTTTTTACAGAACAGTCTCAAATTTCATTAACCTATTGGATTTTCAGCTTTATATCTCACATTCACTATGCATTGGTGCAAAAGAGAGAGTCTAAGACAAAAAAAAGAAAAATAAGGGAATAGCAAGGGTAGAGAAATAGTACCATTGGTAAGCAAAGCTTCCAAAGATATCTAATGTACAAAGGTGATTTGCCAAACATCTCAAGATTAAAATTAAAAATTTATAAAAAAAACAATTTAAAGAAAACATTTATTCTGAAGCGAGCCATAAAATGGATCTTAAACTTTCTCTATGACTTATCTGTCAGCTGCATACAAAATGCTAAATTCATCAGATACTATGATAATACTGTTTTCAAAAATATTTACTACCAGATTATCATTACATCATCTGAGCTATTCAGTTCCTCCACCCTGGACTGTAGTAAACTCTTCTCCTGAATATGATCCTATTCAGCCAATTCTCTTGTGTTTTGTACCCCAAAACAGCCTCCTGCTTGCATTTGACTTGCAGTTTATTTAGCCTCATTCAGCTCCCATTGAAGTCAATAGAAGGGCTCCCCTAGAAAGATCACCCTGCAGTTACTATCACTGTGCAAGAGTCTAAATCATCATAATATCCACAGATCTTCCCTTTTTACCGGCCTCACCACATTCACATCTCACAGAGGTAGCTGCTAGCAATGCAGTTTATCTGTATCCTCATCAGTACCGCTTGCCAAACATGTTGTTGACTGTTTTGGTGTGTTTCCCACCTGTTTAGACAAAATGGCATATGCACACTATGCCTTCGAAGAAAACAAAAAATGACACTTGCTAAAAACATTTAAAGTTCAAATTCTGCTTTTGATCAAAATTGTCATTTCTTCATTATTGGATATTGATGATGGTGATCATTACATCAATTATTTCAACAATGTAGTTAGTACTCAGCACCTTTGTCAGGCAGTTCTTTACTCCAAATACCTTAAAGTCTAAATGCAGGCTGAAAAATCACCCAAGAATTTCACTTGGTGCATCCTATTATACTGCTGTGGTTGTTGCTCCTTGAGTACATTCTTGGCTAACCTTTTCTTTAAATTGTGAATTGCCCTGGGTTGAAATTGTAACCTGACTTTTGCCTCAGATGTTGCTGAGCAGTTACAAGTTTTCTTATTTTGACCCAAACAGTAATATTTTAATTTGCTGCAGAAGAACTCAATTGCTTACATTTAAGTCTGAATAACAGAGGACCAGGTGCATGTATTTTTACTGGCTGGAAATAGAAAAGATTGTACTCTTCTGGATGGAGTTGCATTAAGAAAAGTATTCAAACACATGGCAAGGTACTGGTTTCAGAGTTACTTCCAATACCAGAACTGAAGAGCTCTTCTGAGCTTTCCAAACTCGGCGGGACTGTTAGTGGGAATGCAAAATCATTGATAATGTTTCTTTGGGCTTACTTAGTATTAAGTTGTATGGCTGATGCCAAGCAAAGAATACATAAACCCCCTTATACGTAAAGATATAATCTCCCTAAGGTCATAGGTTTCAAGTAAGATTCATGCCGAAACAATAATTCACTCTTTCTGATCTAGCTATGAGATAAAGCTTAACTTGTAATCATTACTGGAGACACACTGCAGAATATTACATGCTATGAACGATCAGATGGACCAAAAACACACAAAAAAATGCAGGCGTAATTTGCCACAAAAACAACATCCTTTATTGCCCCAGCTGATGTAATTCAGTTCTAAGGAAAAGATGTAATAATGTACTAGAAAATATTCTGTAATATTTATGTCATGAAATAAAGGAGGATGAAAAAGCTTGACTTTAAAGTACAAAGCACTCGAAGAGGATAGAGACTATTTTCTTGTTTACATATATTTATTAGTCTTCATTTTAGACAGATAGATATTCATGGTAGAGTACTATTTGTACCTTATCTTTTCACAGAATAGATCCCGGAATAAAGACAATATGCTTAAGTCATTTTTCTCGCATTTTTTATTCTGGAATCCTTTTCCTGCTCCTTGTAAAATCTGTGGAGGTGATTACGCTCTCACTGTTTTGGGCGTAGATAAGGAGTAACCTCACCATATGTATCCTTTCACTCTCATTGATTTTTCTTCATTGTTTCAGAGGATTTTTTCCTGGTTTACACCAGTGTAAATGTAAGAGTAAATGTAAAAAAGATCAAAACCAGGCTCCAAAGATTTATAAAGCTGTGAAATAATAAGTTAGGAAATAGTAAGATACATTTGCATCACTCTTTTGCTTACATTTTTAAGGAAGTATCAGAACAGTTTACATTGTTTTGGTAGCTATATTTTAAATATGTCATGATAAATGGATAAATATAGACCTGTTCACACATGCGTTAGAGTTGACAGTAATAAGATCTTGTCTTCACTGAGGGGAGCACAGCCTTTACAAGTCTGAGCTAAGCACAGTAAGTGCCATTTTCTGTCAGCATGTCATAGCACTGCTCTAGTATTTTTTGCTATTTGCCATTTTTGTCTTTTTTGTTCCATTTTAAAATTAATGTAAAAATAAACATGGTAAAACGAGCAAAGGAGACATATTGAGAGGAGGGTATGATGAGAACAGGAATAAAAAGTGGAGTAGTATCTCTATCGTCTCTTTTTGCTCTGCCATTTGGAGTTTGCTACAAAGGCAACAAAGTGATAGCTCTTTTATATCCTTTTGAATAAAAAGCCATGCTGTAAACTTGTGATCCATCCTGCAATGGGCAAAAGAAGATATTTTTTCCATGACTATATTTAATTGTTGTGTGCATCTGTGAGCTCACTTAAACCCCATCTGTACGCTACTTCACAAACACACAACCCAGCCTTCTCTGAACAGAATTAGGTGCATGTTGGACAACCCAACGTGAATGTCAGGAAAGTGCTGAGGAAGCTTTAAATACCTATATTAGTAAGTGTTCTTTTCATGAGCCAGAGCTCCTTGTTGTGGATAATGGTATCTGTTTCTCAGAAACAATACATTTCCTGCCATTTTTCTATGCATATTTTCATTGAGGTGGATACCCTGGTTGATTTTGGTACTTTTTGTTGTCACTGTTGCCTTCTGAGTAGTTGATATTTTCTCGGTGACAGAGAATCTGCACTATTTATGGGTTTTGCACTATAAAACTACTGCAGCCCAGTCACATGGCTTCCCTTCCTAAGCCATCTGTCACAGAGGTCTGGAATTTTATGTGAATGTTGGTTGTGCAGACTTAACCCAAGTTTTTTTATTATGAAAAATGTCAGCAACTACAATATTTAGCATTTTACTTTACATTGGCCATTAAACTTGATTACTGTAGCTCTGTTTCATTGCTATAGTTACATATCAACTGTGAAGCCAAAAAACACTGGGGCAATCACGGCAAAGCCATATTGTTGGATCCTGGAGTGCGCTCTTGGCACTGATATAGTTAATATCTTGGATTTTTGTAACTAAGGTTTATTAATACTCATATAAAAATGTATTTGATATTATACAGATGGCATAAGATGTTGTGGTTACTAAGTTATTATCCAGGATAAGCTGCACTGTCAAATTCAGGGCTTAAAACTATCACAGGAGATTAAACTATTTACTAAAAAGGGGCAGAAAGATATAGCCAAAGCATCTTAGTATGAACATATTAGAAGTGTATTTACTTCCCATAAATATAATAAAACATCTCTCTCTGTAAGCCGTATGATTGAAAATGTGAACTTTGCTACGCAGGAGAAGCAAACATAAGAGGTGCCCGAGTTTCTGACTGGAGGCAAGCAGATGGCTTGGTAGTGCTTTGGACTAGGTGGGCATCTGTCTTAGGCTCCTGGATATAAAAGGGAGTCAGAATGTCTGAACAAGGAGAGATTGTTGGGCCCCAAATTTTCATTTTTAACAAACTTTTTCACTCTGCTTGAAAAGATTTCATCAGATGTGTTTTACCTTTAGAGAGTCATCACTGGCAATGGTAGAAGATGAGGCTGCATGAACGAAGCCTTGTGCCTCCATCCTTGTGCCTTCAGTGCAACTAGGGTGGCCATGTCACATTTTCAGCACAGAGGAAGAATTCTCTGTTTCACCATAACTGTTTTTAAGATCTCAGGACAAGTTCTACTGCCCTATCTTTAACTATTAAATGGGCGACTAATCATTCAAACTCTAGCAATAGCTAATGGGAAGAAAGAAGAAGTGACACATTCCATCACTCTCACCTATTCCTAAGGGAGAAGTCTAAGAAAGATGTAAAAACTTGCCCCTTGGCCTTAGCTGTCTCTTTTCTATTAACAACAGAGGTGATTCTCTTATGCTGTGAGTTTACCTTTATGCTAAGCAAGTTAGAAAGGCTCAATCTGGATTTATGTGATTGTCTCCTACAGTTATACAGCACTTAACACATCTAGCCCCAAGTTCCCAAGTTGTCTCTGAGCACTGTGGTGGTGCAAACAAAAAATAGTAATGATGACAATAACAGGAAGACACAGAGCAGTGTTAATTATAGCATTTTACACGTGGAAGTATTTTCCAGCTTATTCAGGGCAACACAAAGAATGAGGCTACAAAGTGCTCTTCCAGAAACCACCTCTTTCACCGCTTTCCCACTTGATTTTAGTAACTGTTGGCAACAGCAAAGACCAGTCTTATATGCATCCCCGTATACGTAATATGTCAATATGCAGTGTTGCTTTCTGCTTAAGACTTAAGCATTAATTCCATCAGTGCTCCTGCATTTGAAATAACAACAGCAAGTGATTAAAAAAAAAAAACCACCTAGAAGATGGTCATCTCAGACAGCTGTAGACTGGAACTCTCAAGGCCACAGAGAAGTTCATAGTTGCAAAACTAGCTGTAGATCACTAGATTTCTATCTACAGGGAGAGGTCAAGGGAACAGTATCTCATCAATAAGTAGCTACGAGAAGGTTTTCAACTTCTTAAATGTGTACAGATGTCTACTCCGGCCTGAGTCCAGAAACGGGGAGAAAGAAACACTGCCTCAATGCAGAAAAAGCTCAGTATGAGCTCTCAAAACATACCGTAGAGCATGAGAGGAAATTTTTTACTGTTTCAATTAGTAAGCTGCACTTTCAGAAGCTCTTTCTACATCGCAAGAAGAGTTTGTACTCTTCCATGATCAGTGTAAAGCAGAACAGTGAGTTTCCTTCACTTGTTCAACAGAGCAGCACTTGCTCCTTCTAAGCAGTAGCTGCTCTGAGAGCTTCTTGCAGCCTGGAAAGAGAAGTTTGGTCCCTCCCTAGACTGTACACATCCCTGCAATCAGAGACTACTGTTTGCTGAACTACCCAGATAGCAAAGTCTATGTTAACTCACACTGAAGGTCTCTTACCAGGGAGACCCTCATAAGGATCTTCCAGTGGTTCCCAGTCTAGTGCTCTTTGTGCAGACCTGTGCCTTAGTGGCCTAATCTGGTCCTTGTTTTGTGGTAAATCTTTTAAAAGGTGATTTCCAAGTCAAACTATGATAAAGGCAATATATCAAAGTGATATATGAAGCCCTAGAGAAAATTTATCCTACTGTACTTTTAGGCATCCTTCTTCTCCCCCCTCCTTCTCTCCCCCATGATGCAGATGTTGTAATATTTCCGGGGTGTGGGGGGAAGGGAGGATATGTAATATTAATGCTGTTGATGACCTAAACAATGCATTAATGCTTTTAACTGTGAATTGGGGTCATAGTTCTCTGTAAGAGTGAAAAGATCAAGAAGATTTAAAGCTAAACTTTTTTTAAATAAAACTAGATTTAGGCTGCATAGGTTATGGTTTAGAGGCATCTTATTTAAATTCTACTTTGTTTAAGCTGAGATGCAGGCATACCATTACTGAAGCTACCCTTAAGTCTGCCTAAGAGTTGGACATTAACTGATATAAATCGAAAATCTGGTTTTAGATTCAGATAAATTTAAATAAAAGAGTGCATTTATATTTATCCTTTAAAAGCACCACATGGTTGTGTTGCGGCCTCACCATGTCCATTTCTAAACATGTCTCTCTCTCTCCTCTCAGGGAGCTGAGATAGAAGTGGATGAAAATGGAACTCTGGATTTGAGCATGAAAAAGAACCGAAGCCAAGACAAAGTTATGCCTCTCACCTCTTCCAGCACAGCACTTCCCACTCCTTCCTCTTCTCCTTTCAAACCAAGCAGCATCTTGGTAAACGCAGCCTTCTACCAGGCTCTTTGTGAACAGGAAGGCTGGGATACCCCAATCAACTACAGCAAGACCCATGGCAGGAAAGAAGAAAAAGAGGTATTTTTTGGTTTTGAGTGACTTTTTCCTTTGGATGAGTGGTCATCCCAAGTGATGACTGCAGTCTAGTGCAGTTTAAAGGGAATTGATTTCCACTAGTAGAGGTTTGTCAACACTGAGCTGGCTTTAATGGCCTCTTAATTTTGACATTAAAAGTCACTACTCACTTTGAAAAACTTTGCTCTTGGAGCCTACTCGTGAAAGCCTATGAGTTTCTAAATTAAGGAAATCAAAGGTATCCACCAACAGAGACTGCTTTTTACATTTTACTCCTAATAGCTCAGTCCTGCAGCACATACACCAGAATAGCTTATGGATAACTAGAAAAAAAACCCAAAACAACAAAATCAAACAAAGGCAGATTTTTTCATGCTAAAAGAAAATGCAATTTTTCCACACCACATTTTTCTAATTCTAGAGAAGTAGTTATCTACATACTTAAACATATGCTTAAAACCTTACCTGCAACATTTATTCAGTGGAAAACATTTTATTTTAAATTTAACACGCTTCAAGAAAACTCTTCCAGTGAGTCTTAGATATCACAAGTGATCCACAAGCTAGTCTGAGAGTACAAAATCAGAAATAAAAAATTGTTAGGAATTTCTGAAAGTTTTTGCTACAGCAAGTATCACAAGAGTATATTTCCACTGACTGTTTAATTATTTATGCTGTAATGAAATAACATAGAAAAACTAGATGAGTGTATACAGATGTCTTCCCTTTTCATCCTGTCCTAGGAAATATAAAAGCCCAAACTTGAAAATGCATTTGCAGGTACAAAAATGAGAAACTAAAATTTCAGCAGACAGTTTTATTTGTTACCTTTCTAATTTTTATGGCTGATCTTCTCAAAAGCCATTTTGAACTTGGTAATTGTCTTGATTTTGGTTTTGTTTCCATTTTTCTCTTTTGTGTCCACTTCTCCTATCTTGGCCACATGACAGCATACTCTTCTACTGTCTTTCTTTTGTATTATTATCTTTTTGCTGGTAATTTTTTTTTTTTTTCTCTTGAGCCTGGCTGTCAGAATATGGATTACTTGCATTTTTCTTCAATCAGGAAGGGACTATTAGCAACTTTGAAGGCTAATTAGATAAAATCTTGGTAATTAACACAGACAAGCCTGAGCAATAGCTTCCTGAAGAAGCATAAAGATGTTCCAATTTGGAGTTTTTATTCGGCTTCAAAAACATTTCTTCCCTATTAGTTTTTATAGATCAAATAGTGCATTTGAAATTATATTTATTACAAAATTATAATTTGTTCAAATATCAAAATTGTCACTTTAAGAAGACATAGACAGGTGTAGATCTGTTTAGGGCTGAGGTTAGGAGATCCTGATCATCAATTCAAAATATAACTGAAAATAAAACATAGTTCAGTTGTACAGAGAAAAATATTTGTCAGCAGAGGGTAGGCACTCATTGTAATGGGACTTCTAAGGTAGTTTGTACCATGAAGAATAATTTTGTGGAGGCTAGGTTGTCTGAAAGAGCACGTTGCTGTCACCTCTGTGAGGCTGATGATACTCATATCAGCAATGAGAGCACGATCCCTGTAGCAGTATTTTGGACAAGGTTTGACATGAAGCGGTAGGCTGAGGGCTCAAGGTCTTCTCCATTCATGTCGCATAATGAGTAAGTACATCCAGCTTTGAGAGAACGGCAGGGGATCAATCTGTGTTGCAGACTTGGCAGGGGGCCTGTCCTGCTGCCCCTCCTCCCTGCTGCCACAGCAGCTCACTGGAAGAGCCCTGGCAGGAGCATTTTTTCATCCTTTTCAGTCCCTGGTCAACTTTTGGGAGGCCACGACATGTGACTGGCTGCTTCCCTGTCCTTTATTGGCACTGGGAGCTGGAGGCATCAGTGGACTACCCAACAGGACAAAAAGGTCCATGCTCAGGCACTCTTGACCTTTGCATTGGATGCTTTGACACTGTGCAGTTTGTCCCTAATCAAGGATCTGGCCCCAGACCTCTGATGTGAACTTTTGCCATCCCAGGGACCATTGACATGTCCAGTGATCTCAAGGCCAGAGGCTCTGTTTTGTAAATTGAAGAGTGACGGTTATCGTCGTGCAAAGAAAATGACTGATTATATCTATTTCTAATTCATTGTTATCTAGTTCATATGCACAACAGTTGCTTAATTTTTGTGGTAATTTCCAGAAAATATTGTCTCTCTCTTTCTCAGCAAAATAGCCTGTCCATATGCCCCCTTAAAAAAAAATAAAATTCAGGATTTGGAAAAAGCTCAAAATCTCTCCAAAAGGAAAGCACTGAGAAATAACTAGAGCTGTCAGTTAGTTCAACTGTCAGTTCTCCAAAGATTTCAGGGCTTAAAAATGTTAAAAGTGCCAGATGCTATTATCTGTTATTCATGTTACCATTATGTTCTGGTCTTTGCTGAAATCAATATAAACTTCCATCTGTACATTAATGGAGTTTCATTGCTTGCTTGATTTCTGTAGTGTGCATACATGAATACACACATGCTCTTTGCAGAAAATAGTAGTGCTTGGCCCGACTGGGCTGTTTCTGATTTTTCTTTTAGCCCACAATTCTTCAGTATTTTAATAGCATTTAATTATATATCCATTCACAAACAGGAAAGGAAAAATTACATATATGCTTGGATTTTGAGAAGTTGTGATGATGATCACCTAACAGACCCAAAAGTGGGAAGTGCTAAAGGTGTTTTCCCAAAGTATTCTCTCTCCCCTCTAAAGCAAAACTGATGGAGAAGCACACAGGCCAAGGCATGATACTCTATGCTCAGTCCTGCGTGTGAAGGATGAAAAAAATATTTTGGCTTTAGGTCTGACCGACTCATTTCACAGACACAGCCCCTTTTGGGCTACATGTACCGACAAAAGGTCCTAGAAAGGCAGAGTTTCTGTATCCCCTTGCCTACATTCCCTTTGTGCTGTCTTTGTTTTACACCTTCTGCACACCTGAAGATTTCATGCTGCATGAATAATACCAAGTGTTCCACAATGTGCTAGTACAATGCTGAAGAAATCAGCATTTAAATGTCTACATGACTCCCTCATTTCTGGGAAATACACTAAACGATGTTAGGAAACAAACTGTATTCCCACTTTGGTCCTTATTAGAATTTTTCTTTTATCAAAAGAGCAGTTACTATGAAATTATAGATGTTTCTGTACGTATGTGCATATGTAGGTACCGATTTATAAAAGTTATAAGTCTTAATAAGTCAATTCAGGAAATTCACAATTATTATTATTTGAAAGACAGAAAAAGTTATTATTCCAAACATAGAAAATAAAAATACCGCAATTCTAAACTCTCTAGTATGATTTATACTGGTGGCTGCAGATGTACTCATGTCAACCTTCATAATGCAGTCTGATTTTTATTGAATGATTCAGTGCAATGCCAATAAATGAAGTTGTGAACTGCAATGCTGTAGTGTCTTGTCAAGCCTTGATATACATAATTCTCAATCATTCTTCTCTGAGCAGCAGGTATCAGACAGTGACATGATGAATTACTCACACACACAAGTTTCTGGTCCATCACCAGCAATAGATCAAGAGATCTCTTTCACTTGAGATAAAGAACACGATCTATCTATATGTATATAATTATTAATATACTCTGCAGCATAAACAGCTACTCTTGTTTGCTGCAGGTGCATCCTGAGGTTCATTACACAGCTTATAATCACAGTGGAATGCCAAAGTGGTCTTCCCACCACCTTCTACTCCAGGCTTCTTTCAGTTGTACCTTTCACAAGAAGTGGAAGAGGTTGATGTGTGCCTGGCTTTGTTAAATATTTAGGGTCCAGCCAAGGCACGCACTTAATTTTTGGAAACATGGTATTGTTCATCAGTTCAGTGATACAGATGTAGCCTAACAGAGTTAGTTGTTAGAGGGGAAGCTGATAATCCAGTGTTCTTCAGCCTTCATTACATTAAGTGGAAACAATTGTACCTGTGTTTTTTGAAATTATTTTGACATCTGACCCCTTCCAGCTGGCAACAGAGAGTCACCCTATTGTTGTTTCTTTTGGAAGCTTTTGATTTTTGTAACTTACACTGGTGATGATCCCTGTAGGAGCTTGCATTGAGTCAAGTCAGAACTTGTGGATAGTCAGGAACTCAAATCCCTATTCTGCAGATTGCAGTGGCAAAACCACCCTCATATGCCGCTGGAACTAGGATTCAACCCAATGTTGAAAAACTGTCTTTGAGGTTTCTTGAATCTTGAATGAAGCTGACATTATTTTTTCCAGCTTTGGCTTTTAGCATTTTAGTTTCCATATTTGGAGGACTTTCAGTTATTTACAATTTCTGAATTAACATTTTTAAAATAACTTTCATTTTTTTAAATTTTTCTTTTTTAGTCCTTATTTGAAATTTTCCTTTATAAATAAAATTATAACAGCCTAATATATATCAGGTTTAGGGTTTTTTCAATTTAAAATAATTATTTGATAATTATGATGGAAGAGTTTAGAAAAGCTGAATATATGTATTTTGCTTTCTATATTTATAGCAGATTAGGTTATTCCTAAACAAACTAACCCCACAAATGTGGTTGCAAAAATCAGAAGTAACTGATGTAGCAATAATATGGCATGGTTTCTGTATGTATGTGCAGTGTGAGATGCAGTAGGTAGCCAGTACCAGAAAGCAGAAGGAAGTCATATTGAGGATTGAGTCTCCAAACAGGCAAAGATGAGCTGCCAGAATTGAGGACCATATGGAAGCTTTATCAGAAGAAACACCCCCACAGAGCTTACAAGTCCTGTTAGGCAGAATCTCCTATTTTCAGTCCAGATTCTCTTCAGCCCTCTGCTCTGCATTAACAGCTCTGCAGACATCCCTGTCCCTCTGTCCTGGCACATTCATCAGCTGCACAAGCCCAGAACATCTATGGCACCAGCCTTGTGAATTTAGAAGGAGCAGGGAGCTTCTCCTCTCAAACACAGGCAGCAGTTTCTGCTCCTAAAGACAGTAATGTCTGGGGCATACTTACCTGAGTATTGGAATGGAGTCACAAAATCAACATGAAGTCCCAGAATTGATTAAAAGAGATTTGATAATTGATGATATGGACATTGGAGGATTCTTGAATGATACAATATTCACAGAGCATCCTTCTGCTGAAATTCCTCTAAAACCAAATACTTATCTTTCTTTAAATAATAATAACTAAAGGCATTAATTCTCAAAACAGTATAAACCAAGCTATTTTAAGGGGATCAAAGAAGATTTTCCAGAAAACAAAACTACAATTTCCTTTCAAGACTCCAAATTTCTGAAATTCCTTCCCAAGAAAGTGAATGTTGTAGTCCATACCATCTATTAAACAACATTGTAGCACTGATGATTTTAATCTACAAATAGTGCAAACCAAGAACTACCCTTAGAAGCCTTCTACTAAGAAAACTTCAATCCGGTTTTGTTCTGATGATTTTTATTTTAACAAGCATCTGCTCTTCGAATAAGATAATGAGTCATTCCATTTTACAGACATTTTACAGATGTTTATTTAAAGCAAGCTTTTTTTAGAACTTATATTGCAGTTCTGTAATTCAGAGTGCAATGATACTGACTTCAACTGTCCACAAAATTCGATGTACTTGCAGAGAAAAAACAAGTTATTTGTTGAATATATGGGAGGGCTTGAAGAGAAAAACCTGTTGTCACATTCTCATCTAATATTTCAGAAAGATCCAATGAACTCTATGGAAAATATGGAGGAAAAGAAGTATCCAGGAGATGTCTCCATACCAAGTCCTAAACCCAAGCTCCACTCAAGAGATCTGAAAAAAGAACTTATCACGTGAGTCACAAAAAAATTCCATGCTTTCCTCTGCTCTGGTAAAATTGACTTTGCCATTGTTCTGAGTGCTGGTTTGGAGAAGATTTGCAGGAGCAGAGCAGGGAGACTTACATGACTGCAGGTAGTTTCCTGCTGTGGGTATGCAACTGGGTAGACATGAGGTTGGGAGGTGAAAGAAGCCAGGGTAGGCCTGAAGGTCTGGATAGAATCATGACTAATGTCATTCTGGGTATCACTCCTTATTCCTCAGATAGATAAGCAATAAATGGGCAACAGGTCATTCTACAAAACATACAGATTGGCTGTGGTAATGCTTAAATAATTAAATAAACTTTATTTGGACAATCATCATTATAAATCCACTGTAGAGCTCTTGAGTAGAAGTACTCAGGATTTCTCAGACAGGAGATGTGCAAAGTTCATAAAAAGATAACATGCAAGATAGGAATTGCCTCAGGCTTTTCCAACTTGTAGGAAATCTATATTTAAGTCCTTCACCTGTCTCCTTCAAATCAGAGTTAGTTATTCTGTCCTGCTGAAAATTCAGTGGATGCACAAACTCACACTCAGAGGAAACAGGTAAATACCCTCTTTTCCCAAGTACAGAGACTTGCTTGCCTCTGTCATAATTTGCACAACTTTTATTATCTAAAACTGAAGAGAAATCCCATTAAATCTTTGTACACAAAACACTTTGTTTCACTTCAGAGTCATTTGGTAAAATGACAGCTCATAACATTAGTCGCTCTTTAAAATCTCATCTAGGCCCTTCACAAAACCGTTTTGGATTCACAACAACACCCTTTTGATAGCAAGACAGTGTTTTCACTAAAAGTCACTTAGGACTTAGCATTTATAGCATCTTTCTTTTTTCTTTCTGTCCCAAACCAGAATTGGTCTCTCTAGACAAGTGCATTTCTTATCCTTTAGAGATGCTAGTCCGTAACATATCACTGAGGGCTCATCCATAAATAAATGAGTCGCATCCAGTCACCTTGTGTCCTGCTCCCAGACTTAGTGGCACTGAAGCAGTTAGATTGGCCTCCATCTCTAGAATTTACAGTTCCCTGGGGCAAGCTGCTGTGAAGAGCTACTCTTTCCCCTCATGCTGTGTAGTCTGCATGTTGTCTACTCACAACATTATATCTGCAGTTGGAGTTCATGACCTAAATTGCTATAGATAAGGTTTGTTTTGACTCTTCTGAAACAAATGCATACAAAAATCACTGAGAGCTTATTTACTGAAGACTAATGGCTTTTCCTTTGTAATATTTATTCCTTTGTAATCTTGACCTGTTTTGAGACAACCGTAAAATACTTCTCTGCTCTCCTACACAGAGTATTTACTAGGGTAATGATCAGCGTACAGTGGGTTTACTGTATTATTTTCAAATACTGAGTGGAAATACGCATCTAAAATGTATCTGTCCAAGACATAAACAAGAAATAATTTTGATTTATCAAAATAATCTATAGGTAATATAGGAATCAGACTGTATTTCTGTGAACCCATTGAGGTCAGAACTTGTATAGAACAATTCAATACAGGTGGCTCCATCATGAGGAAGTTTTTATAATTACATAAGCACTTGCAGCGAAAAAAATGTGACATAGTTAGCTCAGTTGCAGTGAACTTTTGTGTGACTACCACCTCCCACTGGGTCATCAAGTCCAACCATAATGAACATATTTGTCCTGCTGAATGTACAACACCTTTGTATCACTTCTCAGATCAGCTGAAAAACATCTTGGGAAACTTTTTTGCTCATTCTGAACTTCAGCTGTATGAGCTTCATGTGTTTTCTGCTCTGCAAACCATCCTAACACCTAATTTCTCACACGTCAACAAGTAAAGGTTGGATGAGGCTCTAAAGTATGTGCCCTATTTTAGTCAGAAGTTGAGGGAATTCTTTTGGGAATTACTGTTCTCTGGCCTATATTATACTGGAGGTCAGATCAGAAACTTCAGCCCTAACATTTATGAACTGCTATCAGAATCTAGCGCCAGTAATGAAACTGTCCTTTTAAGAACTCGACTTGTAATGAAAAAATCCACACAAAGCACGGTGTTTTCAGATTACATGGATTTAAAAAATGATGTATTGACTCATTTACACAATGAAAATAGGATTTTTTTTTTTTCTATCAATGCTTCAAGTAATAAGTGAAAACTAGAAGTACTGGTAGGTTTTGTCAGTGTTCTGCAGTGTCATGATAGTGTTGAGATGCATAATGATGAAAATGATTACCCTAAGGATCCATAATTCATTGCAGGGTAGGGTGATCTACCGAGTGTATTATTCATACTCTAATTTCTCATTGAATCTTCTTTGCATAGCTGTCCAACTCCAGGATGTGATGGTAGCGGTCATGTAACAGGAAACTATGCCTCACACCGCAGGTAAGAAAAAACAGGAAGTCTAAAGCAGGAAATAGAGCTACTTTTAGCTATTGTCACCTTTGAGTATTTTTTTGCTCACCATGGATAAGTATTTAAAAGTAATTTAAAGAAAATAATCCATACAGTAATGTTGCTGGTTTTCCTGGTTCTTTTATATTTTGTGACGGTCTGGACTCTATTAATAGACTGATGGGGTTACATAGCATATGCTAATTACTGTAGCTGCATTTCTTAGCTGAGACCTGTAGACAGATCATTTAGCAAAGTCTGCATTTCCCTAAGTGCACAAGCACTCTCTGTACAAATGCTGATGCATGAGATTTTAAATGAGGCTTCCACAGATATCTTTATGAATGGCTTTGAAATTCATAGATCTGTTAACACAACCTGAGCATGCTAAATATTTTCCTCAGAATAGCCTGCTATCAAAGTAGGGATTTAAAAAATATTTTCAGACCTTTCCTTCTGGGAGCTGGAGGGAAGCAGTTTCTGCCTTTTCCCAGCCACATAGACTAGATGCTCTACCTTTATGTAGGCAACATAAAAGAAGGACTCTGTACCACTGCATCCCCATGCAAAGCTTTACAGGGGCTTCAAAACTTTTGGCCCTAACCTTATGTCTTTCCAACAATTTAATTACAGCTTGATATTGGCTGCTTCTCCTCCTCATAAAGCATATTTGAGTGTATTGTTTTCCCCATTATAACTTATAGATTGTCTGGAGATTGCTGTTTTGGGCAAAATAAAAATACTTATTGTAGTAAAACATTTCATATTGGGTTTTTTTCAGTGTTTCTGGGTGCCCATTAGCAGACAAGACATTGAAATCCCTTATGGCTGCTAACTCTCAGGAGCTTAAGTAAGTAGTATTGATAACAGCACAAACGTTACTGTTATTTATCGTCAAACAATGTGTTCCCTAAGTTAATGTAGTTGTTCATTTGAAGTGCTCTGAGCTCTGTTCAAACCTTTGTTCAAAACTTGAACTGAATTGATTTGAAAGCTTTTGAGTGCAACAGAGTTTAGTTTTCTTCATTTGTCAGTCTTCATTTTTTGTGCCTCTTCATTTTCATGAATTAACCAGGACTCAGGGAAAAAAATGTAAATATTAGAAGAGATACTGCTCTCACAATATTTCTTAATCAAAGAGAAATAGAAAATAACTAACAGGTTAAGACTGAACAAATTAAAATTATTTACTTAGAAATAAACCTACTTAGAATGAATCTGAAAGTGTAGGCTAGATAAGAGATAATTAGGGCCAGCTGAGTTAGTAAGTGGCCAATCACTGGGGTAGCTGCTAACGAGGTGATTAAGGGTGTATAAAGCCTGGCGTGGCAGAGCAGTTAAGGAGACCACTCAAAGGGAGGGCGAACCACTCAAAGGGAGGGAGACGACTCGAAGGAAGGAAGGAAGGAAGGAAGGAAAGAAAGAAAGAAAGAAGAGAGCGAGAGAGAGAGAACACCACTCAAAGGGAGGGAGACAGACCACTCGAAGGAAGGAAGTAAGAGAGAGAACTACTCAAAGGGAGGGAGACCACTCGAAGGAAGGGAGACCACTCAAAGGAGGAGCTAGAGGAAAGCGAGAAAGTTAGGGCACTGCAAAGAGGAGCTCGTAGAGCACTCAAAGGAGGAGCTTGGAGTTAGAGCAGCACCCAAAGAGAGGCCAGGTCATTGGCACGAACCTGGGAGGCGATGGAGAAGAGAGACCAGGAAGAGAGGTCTGTCTATCCGTGGTGTGAAAGTGAAGCCAGAACTCCTGCAACTCATTTTTATCATTCACTACAACATACCGTGAGTTTAATATCACTGAAACAGACATTGTGTCATATGATTTTGTGCTGGCATAATTCTCACCATGAAATGTCACTTACAAAAGGACCGTGCAGGCTCTGCTATATAGACAGATGTATAGGGACATATGAATATTTCAAAAATCTGTAGTCAAGAGAGGCACTGGCAACCAGTCATCTAGTTATTGAATTGGCTTTGTCAATAAGGATGCGGGGAAGAGGAAAGGATAATTAGAGTTCTTTCATAGCTTTCCCTCTGCAACTTGTAAATTGGTTCCTATAATAGATAGCTTGGAAAAACTCATGAATGCATGTAAAAAGGGAAGAATCGTGTGACTGTCCTTTCTGTCCTTTAGGTTCATCCCTAGTGCAGACAGAAGAAAATAAATTCTGATCATGATACTATTATGCTGTTCTAATGGTATTAATAGTAGGAGTGTCATTTAGGCTTGAATCAGCATTTAGCTACCCTAGATCAAATATTAGTGGTCTTACCCATTAGTCTGACAATTTGAATTACAAAAAAAATGTTGAAATTATGATAGCTATGGAGTTGAACCTGTGGAGAAAAATGGGAAAAAAGGTCATTTATATGGGTAACTATTCAAAGCAGGTCCCAAAGTCAGTAGCTGAACTGCCACGCTGGCACGATGTTTTTCCATCACTAAGTCTCAAAGGTATAAAATTTAGTTTGTTTTAAGAAGAGCTGCACAAGAAGTAAGGAACTGACTTGTGAAAATGCTGACAAATTTGAAATCATTTGCTGAGTCATATAAATTTGTCCCTGTTTTTATTGGCTTTCTGCCACATATAGACACTCACATAAATATTTTGAATAGTTGCTCCTCCTGCAGTCCCCCCTCCTCCCATATTCATGTGTGAATAAGGAAATTTGCATACCAATATGGTTATTTTTCCACTAAAGCTTTTAGAGTTTTGGTCATGCCATAAGGAAAGAGGAGCAACAGCATATGACTTAAATGACAAACTGCACACTGTACGCCATGTATAATAAGTGAGTTGTGAAAGACAAAGTCTAAGTTCATGGACATTTCACAGACAGAAATATGTTGCATAACGCACTTAGCATTTAATTTCAATTAACTAGGAAAAGAGCAAAAATCAAAATCTGTTCACAGACAATTTGCAAGAGGAAAAGGGGCTAAATAAAATTATTTCCCACAAATGTACCACCTTATTTTAGCTTCCTGCAAACATAGTTCAGGTGGAATTTTAAACAAAACTCTGCCTTTATAAGTGTTATCTAACTGAAATCTTATGCCAAAAACTGTAATTTTACTTGCACTGGTATAATACAGTAATCTCAATAGTTAATTTTACTATTTCTATGTGAGCAGAGGGCATACGTGCTCATTGAATCAGGCCATAAAAGCATCCTTATGTAGTTAGGCATGAATATGAAAAAACTGTATTTTTTCCAAATGTTACTAACATTAAATCTGCCAGAATCAAGATATGATTTTGGCTTTAATTATGAAACACTAAGCCAGCAAATATACAAGGCTTCCCTGTGATCTACAGTTTGGAAATAAGGAAGATATGTTCAGAAAGTGGGACTTTGTGTCAGATTCAAGATTGTTGTACCTGAGGGTTCTTGCTGCACAGAGTGATCTAAAGTGGTTAAATTAGAAAAAACTAATATTGCTAATGACTCACGTTTTAAAGCTATAAAGGACGATTGACTGATTATCCTATTTCACCAAAGAACTTGCTTCTCAAGCCTTAATGAATTTTAAAAGTGTACTTTAGAAAGACACTTGCTTGCAGTTCAGGAACTTAAAGAAAAAGGTAGTCATTCTTGTAGTGGTTAAATGTAAATTTTTGGAAGAGATACTAACAGTTGTTCTAGATAGGTTTCACACAACACTTTTATACTAATCCGTATTCCATAGACAGCATGACATATTTCAGTCAATGATTTTCTCAGCTGACCTCTGTGGGTTTACTTTAGCTACAGTTCATATCCAACTATCCTTGTGAGTTTTCTAGGGAGTAAAAATACCAGAAATGCTCCTAGATCTGCAGCTTAGTGCTTCAATTTTATATGCAATTGTAGTTTATCTACCTAAAAATAAAACAGCCCTTTTGGACAAGGGAAAAAAATAGCAGGTACTTGATGCACTGTTACAAGAATTTCTACGTGAAATCACTGAGAGATTTGTTCTTGGAAAACAAACTTGATGAATTATGAAAGAATCTGTAACCAACACCCACTTGAGAGCTGACATCTTTTAGCCTGAGTTCCCGAGGCCTCTACTCCTCCAATGTAAATCTGATTTTCTTGGCTCTGCACAGGAATCCATAACAGACGATGACTCCCTAAGCTGGGGCACCAGTCCAAACTCATCAGCCAGTTAAAAGCTGATGAAGATCCACAGTATTACTGACTGTAAGGCAGTACATTATTGGTATATCTTGTATTGTGCAATTTCATGATCCATACAAAGTTATAACCAATATTTGGAAAATTCAACCTAGTAGTCAGGCTTAGGAGTCTTGCTAGTGAAGCTTCTTACTAACTTGTCAGTAATCCACCTGAAATACCATCCAGAATTTCATCAGTATTCATAATACCTCGGCCTCAAATCTTTATAATTTCAACAATACCTTAGACTCTAATCTGGTTGTGAAATCTATCTGCTTCCATAAGTGGTAAATACAGATGGGGAGAGTGAAAATCAGTTTAGTGTGTTTAAGTTCATAGCTCTCAGATCTGAATGTCTCCACAAAAAGCTCTTCCTGAATTAAAATCCATGTCCAGTCTATGTGGACAGGTCTTCCATCTGTGATCAACTGATAAAATAAGTAGCCAAAATTAATATCCATAGTATTTGGCAGGTGTTCTGAATTAATTTGTGAGCATCTGCACTCTCCAGATATCTGCCCTTGCTGCGTGCTCCACATGACATTGTACCCACTTCTTGTCCCACACTCAGACAGGTCAACATTTAGCTCTACACAGTTGAGCGTAGCTGGCACTCTGTAACTCATACCTCTACCTGTTCTGTCAGTGTGACACATGTTCTGCCAAAATATTTTGTTCAGAAAATGTCATCATGAAATGTTTTGACACTATCCTTTTTTAAAAAAGTCTTCCCTTTCTTCACTTGAAATTATTTGCTGAATTCTACTTCAATCAGTGAATAAATTCGGCCATGTCCAAAAGAAATCATATTTTTGACAAATTAATTGTTCGCAGAAAAATAGTTTTAAATATTCTGTAGAGATGCACCTGCACACTCAGATGTGCTAGTACAATTATATTTGTAGGTGTTTTCCATGGCAGGCTGCCAGTTTCTGTGTTAAATCACTCATGTCCTTACCTCAGGAAAGATTCAGTAACAGCTGAGAACCTTAAAAGAATATTGAACAATGCAAGTTTCTTTAATGGTTCAGTAGAAGATTATTTGGAGCAACTCCGTAATTCTGATACTCTGTAAAATTCAAAGTATTCAAAAGGCCCTTCGGGATGCATAATATAAGAACTGTGTGCTATATAATACAGAAACATAGAAATGGTTGGCATAACTTCTAAAAGTTTTTCGTTAGGTTTTTTTTGTTTGGGGCTTTTTTTTTTTACTGCCTTGTGTGCTGAAGTGTGTTTCTCTTCTTTAAAAAAAAACACAAAGCAAATAAAAAACCCACATATGGAGATATATATATATATATATACACACACACACACACGAAAAATTCTGAGGTGGACGATGCTACCAGTAAGGTCCAAATACCACAGAAGTCAGTGTAAAGACTTACTGACTCCAGTAGGGTTATGGAGCAGGTTTTCTTTATATATGACCAGCAAGCAATAAGTCCATCCACCCAGACCACTGGCCAAACTGTAATAACGGGCAAGTTTATTTCTTTTCATGGAAGAGATGTTTTAGTATTTAACATTCATACTTTAAAAGCTTTGTTTGTTGCACACATACACCAAAACTCTTTAACAGTGAGACATAAGCATAATCCAATTGCCAAACTGAATACCCAACTGAAAATAGTGTTAGAAAGACATGGTCCTGTCTTATGCTTACAGTGCTAGAATATACAAATTATTAAATTAAAATTCTACTTATTATCTACTGATGCCTAAAGTAAAACTGCTTCTCTTTCCCTTTCTGTAAATACTAGCAAAGTGCTTGTTTATATCTGTACCTGAAAACATCAGAAGAATAACAAACACATAACAGTAAATTTACAATAGATCTATATCAAGCTGATCAGATCAACTGCTGTTGATCCTGTATAAGGAAAAATGTTTGATGCAAACAGTGTTACAAACTAATTAAATCTGCACATCAGATGCAATATATTTCACATTCCTTACTAAAACTCTGTCATTAAAAAAAAAAAACATATGAAATGAGTCTGCTTATTTAAAAACAAAAATCAGCAAGAACTAGTTTTAATTATTTAAAAAACTGCTCTGCTGTTCTTTCTTCCACCCTAGACAAAATATAGAATGTACATGTTATTCAATGTGTGCCTTTGAAGCTGTATTTTGTAAACTCCCTGTATGATTTCATAGGTGCCCAACACCTGGCTGTGATGGCTCTGGCCACGTGACGGGGAACTATGCATCCCACAGAAGGTAAAAAACATCCCATCACAGGGGGCAACGTGGGGTTGTCAGCAAACAGCAGCAGAAAGATGTGGCTTTTATTCTGTGTGCTTCTTTCAGCTTATCTGGTTGTCCTCGTGCCAGGAAAGGAGGTATCAAAGTGACTCCTACCAAGGAAGAAAAAGAAGACCCTGAACTTAAGTGAGTACAAAAACAGAGGTCTACCACCAGTGAAGGGAGAAAAAAGCCTGTAAGAGCTCAAGACATGAGGGATCATAGGAGATGCCCCAATTAATATTAACCACATGAGCATATGGCCTTGGAGCTGAACCAAATGTTTCTGCTTCTAGCGAAGCTGGTGGAGTCCATCACCTTGGAGCTTGAACAGTGAGAAAGGATTGCTATATCTGCTTGCATTAGTCCAATTATTTTAAGAAGTGCTATGAAAGTGCCACTTGGTTGGAAAATTTGGCAAATTGAAGGAAAACAAATCATTTCTGCCTGTACTGAAATATTAACATGTCAGCTAATTAAATAAGAGTGACCTTAAAAATATGTCCCAGAGAACTTAACTATATGTCTCATGTCTTTTCTCTAAAAATAAATTAAAATTTCACTTAAAGTGAAAACTGGAAACTCAGTTAAAATTTATTCCTGACTTGAACACACATTCCAATAAAATCAGTAAATGATAAATGCCTAAATATAGATACGAAGATTTAGTTGCACACAATGTTGTTCTTAATGCTTGCTAATGATGTATGAGAGGCTGTGTAACACTGGCAAAGCAGCTCAAAAATATTGCAAACCTTTCATTGCTAGTATTTGCATGATACAATTTTTTCAGTTACGTGAACCCACCCTCTGCTTCATGCCAGAAACCTAGATAGAGAGTGTTGACTTTCCATGCACTTGTCGAAGCATGAGTTATTGCCTGCGATAGAATTTTAATTTTCTTTTCTGGTAAAATACTATCTAAATTAATGGTTTAGTTTCTTATGCTGTATTACTATATTTTAAATTGCCTTATCTTAAGATCAGCTGAACCCCCTTAACTTAGTTTGACATGCATTCGGTATGCCTCTGGGGACCAAGTCTTAACCCATTAAAACAAAGTGGCAACAGGCAGCTGGAATTATTTTCTCAGACTTCCTTGAGTTTGTCTTTGCCTGCTCTCTCCAGTGAAAACGAGAGTTCTTTTGCTGTGTTTCTGTAGATGTCCAGTGATAGGCTGTGATGGCCAAGGTCACATATCAGGTAAATACACTTCTCATCGCACTGCTTCTGGTTGTCCTTTGGCTGCCAAGAGACAGAAGGAAAGTCCTGTCAATGGGTCTTCACTATCCTGGAAACTGAACAAACAAGAGCTGCCACACTGTCCTTTGCCAGGCTGCAACGGGCTGGGTCATGTTAATAATGTTTTTGTCACCCACAGAAGGTATAACTTTGTGTTTTCTCTTTTTATTTTTCCTTAACATTCCACTGTTGAATTGGCAACATATGAAGTTACAGTCTGAACAAATTGTGCTGAAGTCTTTTGAGTAACAATACAGTTTATATTGCAGCTGAAGTAATATGGATCAGAATAACTTTCAGAGAGTTGAGATCACATTTAATAGAGTTTTCCTAGGCAAATATGGAGCTGTATCTGTATGTATTTCATGGAAAATGCAAATAATTGAAATGTCACGAGAAAAGATATAGCAAGAGCAATGGCTGCTTTAATTTCTTCTTTCTACAAATGGAAAAGCTGTTATCATAAATTTCATGTTTAAATAGCTACAATCACACAACAACGTAAGTGTAGAGCTCATATGGATTGCACAAGTTTGGAGTTATAACAACTTTACAAAGCAGAATTCACATATATAAACAGTAACAACAAACACTACAGTTTTATGTATCACTGTGAAAAAAACTAGTATAATATGACCATGTTCAACCACTATTACTCAAAAAATCTGTCTACAGAATCTGAATTAATATCTAACAAGATCTGGTCTTCTGTCTATAATAGGAATTAAGTCTACATCCTGTACCTTTCTTTTTAACACACCAAATCAACCTCTCAAATACAAGAATGTCCAAGTTGACTTGAACGAATTCAGTCAGAGTCCAGCGTTATCCTAACTTTATGATCTACATCCCATATTAAAGTCTTAATATTAGGACATCATCGTAAATTGGGGCTAGTTAAGCAAATAACATAAATAGTATGTTAGCTGGTTACAACTCCTACTACAGATGATTTCTGCCCTACATAAGACTGGATCACACTCATAATCATGTTTGTTAAAATGAGGTAGTAAATATAGATTTGTGATACAATATCCTTTCCTGGGCGACCTGAAGTTTAACAAGTAACCCATAGTTTTGAGACATTCTCCTGGTTATTTATCTGCTCTGGGCAGAAACAGTAAGACACATTTTAGAACTGTAGAACTAGCATCTTTCCCTGTAAAGATTTTAGCTAAGCCAGTATCAGCTAGTGAAGCTAACTTTAAGCTATGAAAGCTTCCCCCCTGCCCCCGGCCATGTGGAAACACCATATCTGTTAAGATTTTAATTTTTATATGCACACAAAAATCAACCATTTTCCTTTGGAAAAAATTTTTCCTTCACTCCTTTCTTGGCTATATCTGAATGCAAATCCTTCTGCTAGTTCTTCAGTATATGGTTATTTCTTTTTTGTTATTTATAAAGATAGTATTAAGACAGTGCAATTCATCTTAGCCCTTTAGTGGGCTATAAAAATTGCCTCAGATAATTACCAGCTGATGAAACTGTAAGCTTTGGAACAGCAAAATGTAATTTAACGTGAACAGTGGTTAAAAAGCAAACAGATTATATAATGGAACCATTCAAAAAAGCTATTACAGTCTATAGGGTATATGCAGAGTTGTTATTGCATTGAATATTATGTATCAACAAAATGATACAATAGTTCTGCACGGAAATCATCCCATTAACTAATTAATTTTTTAGGATAGTGAACTTGCCATTTTAAAGGACCATATTGCCCCTCCTCTCTGGAGCACAAGCTCTCAATAAAAACAATAGAGAGTTTTTATCTATAAGTGTTGGAATTCTGTAAATGTATCTTCACATAACTTAACAGTAGCTGCCACTGCTATTCTAATTATTCTGAAATATGCTTAAGAGTTGTTTACTTATAGGTTGAGATTTCTGTGCCAAGCTGGAATATACAGTTAAATGGCTTTTTATGAGTTATGTCGTTCCCCGAAGCTATTCTATAATGGAGATACTGATGTGACCTTAGGTACAGAGGTCTGTTCAAGTGCATGATAATATTGCCTGAAAGGATTGTTGCCATTTTCAAGTGGGTGCTAATGTTGTTTTTTTCCTATCCGTTTTAGCCTGTCTGGTTGTCCTTTGAATGCACAAGCCATAAAAAAGGGCAAAATTTCGGAAGAATTAATGACTATCAAGCTCAAAGCAAGTGGTGGTAAGGAGATTTGTAAAAGATGATGACATTTATTCAGATAGAAGGGGTATGACTCCCATTTATACTTATGCCCCTTTATGCCATTCTGGCATTAATTCTCACTCCTTTCAGTTGTCTAACAATAGCAAATCTTGTATAACAAAAATCTTTGCATAACAGACTATAAAATTATTCTCATTTACATCATGATAACTCAGCATTGCAGGCATGTTCTCATCTTGTCTCAGAACGTTATTTTTTATTTGGAGATGCTTTCAATATTGTTCTTACTAGCAAATTAATAGTTACAGATCAGGAAGACTTAGCTGTTTCATTACTATGCTAAGAAAGGATAAACAATTTTTGCAGAAGTTGACCCCTCTCCTTGAATACTGCATAGTTTGGTATTTGTGCAGTACTTGGTCAATTTTGCTAACCCAAGTGTAAGGGAACAATTGCCAAATATTTATAAGGGGAAATATGTAGGCATCTCCTTTCTTGTACAGCATGCTTTAGAAAGTTGGGCATTGAGCCAGGATTCAAAGAACTTAGTCTGTATGTTTCCAACTGCTGAGCAACACGGTTGTATTTAGTTGTGCAAATGAGTTTGCTTCCATGTGCCCATTTTTTCACTGGAGCAGGGACAGCTGCTTACAGATTTCCCAAGCTGACTCCCCAGCAGACTCAGTTCAGGGGTCTAGCTTTTAAAGCAGTAAAATCACAACAATGGCAGAAACCTGTAGGCAGAACTGTTCTCAAAGTAATACTAGACAGAAAAAGGAACATGTATTGCCAGCAATAGTAGATGCTCAGTATTTCTCAGGATAACGTTTTAATTGCAGACCTGAAGTTTTTTTGTCTTTGCTGTCTAACTTCCTGACAATTTCCTATTTGCTGTTATTTAAATTTAATTATTTATCACACGTAAATAAGTCTGTGCTTCTTGAAGTTATTCTGCACAGAGATTTGCTCCCACAGAGGTTCTTGCAAGATCAGAAGCAGGTACAGATGAGCTTACTTAAGTCAGCAATTATGCAAGTGGATATGTTACCCTGGAGTGTTCCCTGCAAAAGAAGAGCTACTATTAGGTTTCTTCCAAAACAAACCAAAAAACCCAACACAAACACCATTGTAAATACTTCCTCAAGTTTTATGATAAACTTTCCTCTTTCTGTTCAGTTTTTCCTGTTTGTACCCTCCAGCTTATAGTTGCATGTTGCACTGGAAAAAACAAACAAACAAAAAACTGTGAAACACAAAGACTCAGAAAGTCTCTTCTGTTTTTCAGCTCATGTTTTACTGCTAGGAAAGAATTTTGACAGTAAAAGCAAAGTAAAAGGCAACTTAATGATTAATCATTTGATCAAAAGCTTGTTATATTCCTCTTGTTCAGTAAGAGGAATATGTTACTCATGCGTATACTTACACAAGGACAATTTAAGTCTGACGTTGGTATTTTGGTATTTTCAACTATTTGTAGGTATTGAGAGTGACGAAGAAATCAGACACTTGGATGAGGAAATAAAAGAACTGAATGAATCCAATCTAAAAATTGAAGCTGACATGATGAAACTGCAAACCCAGGTATGACATTGAGGTTAAATTTTACCTTTTCTTGTGCTATGCTTAAGCACAATAAATAAATTAAAAGCTATGTAAACACTACGTTTAAACAGTTAGTCTCCTATGCACTTGTTTTCCCATTGCTCTGTACCAACACTGTACATGGTTTTTTGTCAGTTTTTGTTTTCTTTAAATAAGCAGCACATTCCTGGATATTGTCTTAAAGATTTGGTGAATGACAAATTCAAAGCAGTTTGGAACTGATCTTGGCAAGTAGAGAAAACATATTTACCAAACACAAAGTTAATTCTCCTTTGTTGACCAAATCTGTGTTGACCAAACTGTGCAGAACTCCGTGAGTATATTACCTCTCACTAGCACACTCTGACTCTTAATGTAAGTTGACTTTGCTCTTATGGGTACCTAAGAAAATCTCCCTAGTTCAGTTCACCCATTGTCAGTTATTCAAATAGTTTGAATTTTGCCTCCAGGCAACACCTGCTAAAAATGGATGCCTTTTACTTGATTGTGTACCAGATGACAGGAGCTATAGAAAAATCATTCTCTTTCATTCTTTTGTATACTAGAGAAATTAAATTGGCTTTAAGGCACTGATAGTGGTTCTGTGGAGTGAGTTGAATATATTAATCCCTACAGAGACTCCTAGGTGCAGAAGCTGGCTTAAAATGTTAGAAAAAATGGTTTAAGAAAAAAGTTCCTAACTGAGGTCTGGGAACTGAATGTAAGCCTAAACTGATCTGAAATAAACTGAATATAACTACCCCTCTCTGGTTTTGTACCACCACACTGGAATGTAGAGGGTTGATTCATGCTGTTTTTGTAATAACCACCATGTGTATGGTCTAAATAAGGGGCAAAGTTATGCCACCTATGTAGGATCTAAATGATCTGACGTAATGCTGCAAAGGTTGTGGGGATATCCACCTGAAAGTCGATCAGGAAAGTGGCTGATCAGAGAAGTGATTGAGCAATTAAGGGAACTGGGATTGTTTAGTTTGGACAAAAGGAGACTAAGGTGAGACCTTATCTATCTCTACAATTACCTGAAAGAAGGTTGTGGTGAGGTGAGTGTTTGTCTGTTCTCCCAGGTGACTAGCAATGGGACAAGAGGAAATGGTCTCAAGTTGCACCAAAGGAGGTCTAGATAGGATATGAGGAAAAATTTCTTTAATGAAATAGTGGTTAAGCATTAGAATAGCTGCCCAGGGAAGTGGTTAAGTCATCATCCCTGGAGGTGTTCAAAAAATGTGTAGGCATGCCACTTTGGGACATGGTTTAGTAGGCATGGTGGTCTTGGGCCGACAGTTGAACTTGATGATCTTAGAAGTCTTTTTCAACTCTATTGGTTCTAGGAAATTGCACTGTAATGAAGGAGGGGGTGGTGTTTAGTGTCTCAGGACACTTGTTTCAGTTCTCTGGAGGTCACTATGCTGTTTGCACAGAGTATATGCAGTAAGATTTCTTCTCCTCAGACTCGCTCCCTGAGTGAAGGGACCAGCAAAGCCTAAACTGAAGTACAGGGAGCAACACATCCCCCAGGTGGCTTGCTCTATCTCCTTTTAATCTAACCCAGCCAGATGTTAGATCGCTGCAAGCACCCTCTAGAGGAGAAGTTGTAGCGGATTGCAGGCAGGCAAAAAGAGGTTCTTCTCCCTGGGGACACTTCTGATGTGCAAGGAAGGGAAGTAAAGTGGCTTAAGCAAGAGTCATTTGAGTAGGGTAGAGATGTATATCATAACAAGGAGAGGGTGAGCATGGATGTGACTCCGTCACTCTGCGCCTTGAGGAGCTGTGTCCAGGCACAGAGGTGGCAGCTTTTGGTTCTGCTCTGGCCCACTGCCCCGCCTGCTGCAGGACAAGGACATAGGCAGCAGGCAATCAGGTTCTGCCGTTGCTTCCTCTAGTTTTTCAGCACTGCTTTTGACATATAAGCCTTCAGAGCTGAGTATATTCCCAGAGCTCTCATGCTGAAAGGATACCATTTTGTTATCTCATATGCTTTTTCCTGCTCTTTCCAAGCGCCTCATTTTTATTCTGTTAGTCGGAAATCATCTTTGCGATGATCGTTGTGCACTCAGCCTCTCAGTTTCCTTTCCACTCTATTTTTCTCTTATTGTTCCAGCATCAGCCCTACTGCTAATCCCAGCCAGCCCCCAACTCTACCCTCTACCCAGGAGCAGGGCAGGAAAGTAGCACAACAGCTAATACCCGTGCCCTTGCTATTGTGGTCGATCAGCAGGGGTGCTGTAACAGCAGGACAGCAATGTAAACAACAGCCCCTTTTCTCTTTCCTTCCACCAGCCCTGAGGCCACACTTTCCATTACAGCCCCACACTGACCTTCCCCCTCTGAGCTCAATTTCTTCCTCTCACTCCAAGGCACCCTCCAGTGCCTCACTGTCACAAGGTTTCTCCTTGAGCCAGCAGTAAAGTCCATTGGTTCTGAACAATTATAAGCTCTTCCTTGCTCTGGACATTCTGTGAAGAAGTTATGTTTCTCCTAAAAAAAAAAAACCCAAACCCACACCTGAGTTTCTGATCCATGGTGGCACCTCTCATAATTGCGTGACTGCCATTTTGTGTTCAAAATGCATTTAACAACGCTGCCAAGAGTCTGTTTGTGTGTTTGTGCCTGCCTGTGTCTTTTAGATCACATCTATGGAGAGCAATTTGAAAACAATAGAAGAAGAGAACAAACTCATAGAGCAGAACAATGAGAGCCTGTTGAAAGAGTTAGCTGGCTTAAGCCAAGCCCTCATCTCCAGCCTCGCTGACATTCAGCTTCCACAGATGGTAAGACCACAGCCAGCAGCTTCACACCTTCTTTGAGAAAGTTTGCCAGCACTTAGAGCACTCAGGGAGCAGCAGGAGCACTGGAGCTGCATTAGCAGAGAGCTCTTTTAGTTTAATTTACTTTGCAGAGATACTGGATCCTGGAATCCGTGCGGTAGCAGGTGGAGTTGCTTCCAGACTGAGCCAGCCTGGGTGTCTCTGCACTGTGCAGGACAACCTTTCCCCTCATCCCTCTTTGTCTGAATGTCCACCCTGTAGAGAGTGAAAACTTCACACCAAGAATCCCTATTTACTCTGCTCCTAGATCAAAACTTTAGCCTGTTTCATCCAGGTGATTTTTCTGGAGCCAGCAAAGCTCTACCTTTTCAAAACCTCCACATCCTTGATATCTTAGCTGCAAACGCAGGCCAAACGCACAAAGGTATTCCGGTCTCTACAGTCACAGTCCCCTTTCCCCAATCTCAGCAGTGCTTCTGGGAGATTAGGTGAGGGTAGTTGTGGGGATGTCAGCCACAATCCCAGAGCCAAACAGGCGGCGATAAAAAAGCAGATTACACTGATGATAATATCTTCAGTTCCTTCTCCTTGCTTGGAGAGTGTGTGGCTCCCCCAGCACATGCAACTCCATTTCTGCAACACCCTCCCCCCAAATTTGGATGGCTCCCCTGTTTATGACTTCTCCCCAGTCGCTGTATCGCTTCTTTACCATGCTTTGGGACTGGGTGTTTGAGGGGTTTTTGGCTTTAGTTTCCTCTCCTGCAATTATAATCTGTTTTGTCTTCATTTAGGGGCCAATCAGCGAGCAGAATTTCGAAGCATATGTAAATACACTCACAGACATGTACAGCAATCTGGAACGGGACTATTCCCCCGAATGCAAAGCTCTGCTGGAAAGTATCAAACAGGCAGTGAAGGGCATCCATGTGTAGGATGTGAAAGCTGCTGGGCAACAGAAATTACTTAACAGCAGTAAACTCCAGATGGATCTGTTAGGAGTTCATGTACTGCTAAGGGGTGTAGGTTGCCATGCTGCATTTACAGTTGCAACATTGCACTAATTTTTTCCCAGCTGACACAAAAAGAAAGAATAAAACCACAACAGACTATTTGTATTAACAGCAATGCACTCTGTTAGTATATTGTATTTATTTCAGTACAATTCCTTTTTTTTCTTCTTTTGCACTCAGTTTTTGTAAAGTGAATGTAAAAAGTGTGTGCGACTATTTTTTATATTTTTTATTTATTTCTAATCAAAGAGTTGTTTTTTTTATCTTTTAACAGCATTTTTGCAGCCTGCCATATTTTTACAAATGTGTTTATTAATTTATTTTCCAATAGACAGAAAAGTTATACTGTAAATTAAATAACTTGCTGGGTTTGTACAGGAAGAAAAAAAAAAACTATGAAAGTAACAAATGACTGAACCATGGTTCTAGTTTTATTTTCCTCACATCCTGCTTTTTTATAATGGCTTTGTATCAGAAATGGATTTGCAGTAACATGAGATGTGATGATGCATGGAATGAGAAGATAAATGGTGCCCACTAGTGGGGAACTTGGGCTCTTAAAAGCACAGTATGCTGGAAAACAGTGTGTTAAAGAATACGTTAGCAATAATGAAATATAGCAATCAGCAAAGCACTTGACTTGGCTGTGTGATTTAGTCTATGCGAATGATTATTTAAAATGTTTCAAGAGAATTTCAGATTTATTTTACCACTGCAGGTTTTTTCAGAGTTAGCTCATGGAGGGAAATGACAATTATCTCTAAATAAGAAGAGTAATTTGATAGGACTGGTACTTTTTTAGTACGAGATTTTGAGGTTTTAACCAAATGACCAGTAACGCTATGGATTTGGATTTGAAAAACACAAACACATCCCAGGCTGAAGGCTTTGTATATGATGAATCGAACACATCTCCCCTGAAATGGCATTTAATACTGGTTTGAACACAACGGCAGCTGAGAAAGCAGCGGTCTGGAGAGGAATAATACCACTCCAGCATATCTCTGTTTGCTTTTCTCTCTGAATGAAAGGTAGCAACAACATGACTGGTTTCTCCCATCCTTCTTCACTAAGACTAGGCTGATACTGAATTTCTTACCAGTCCTTCAGTAGGGTACCAAGTGCTACAGAGCGTATAAGCAGATGGAGGTGCAGACAGACAAGCACTTGCACGGAGATTCTGGCATGCACCTCGGTATCTGGTTAGCCTGGATGTGGAACTTCTGAATCTGTCAGAAAGTAGTGGTTGCTATAACAGAGGCAATGTCTATTTCAGGGATTGTAAGTAATTAAGCATTGTTTCAAAAGTTTTTTTTATATTTATTTTTTTTAAGAAAAAGGTATAAACAACCAGCTAAACTGCCTTTTTTGTATGCACACACATGTCATGTGCATATGTGCCTCAGTGTAAATGTATACATGGATCTAGCGTGTGTTTAATTTTTCCGTGCTACAATGAAAGTGTTTATTTTTATTAGCCTCATTTATATTTAGATGGAATATGATGGCATTCACAAGCTTGACATATACAATTATATTATTACTGTTCCTGCACAAAAGTACTATTCAAAAGTGGTTCAACTCTCATGCACTGTGGTCACTGTTTTGCATTAGGTGGGGCTTGCTTTTTGTTTGAGGGTTGATTCAACTCTCCAATTTTAGTTAGACAGGGGAAAATGTATGGTCTTAGGAGCTGTCTTTATTTTTAAATCGATTTTTCAAAAAAGCTACCATATGTGCTGTCTAATATAAATAGGAGGACACCAAACAAAAAATTTGCTATTAAAGTTATTGTTCTTGCTAAAAAAAAGTGAACATTTGTTATACATGTTAAATGCATACGAAATGAGTTCACTCATTACAAAGACTAAAATTTAATTTACTAAATATTTTAACAAATTTGTTACATATTTTATTTAAGTAAAAAAATCTTTTACTGACCTATGTATTTATTATTATGATTTACTATGGTTTCAGGTTAATTTATCTGTTTGGTTGTTTGCTCAGGATGTTCTGTGAAGTATGTTTGTATTTATTTGCCTCCCTTGTACTTGATGTGTTTTGTAATGTGCACTGATTTTTTTTTTCTCTTTGCTTTTCCTTTTTTTGTGTTCAAATGCATTGATGAGCTATACTGTAAATTAGACCTTTTGTAAAGAGCGATGATGTATGCATTTTTTAATTTGGAGTAGTTTGTATACTGTTTCTTCATACAATTAATATTTCTTACATCAAAACAACAAAATTGTGTTCTGTGCTGTACATTTGGTGTATGGTAGGAAATAAAATTGATAATGAAACATTGCAGCAAGTTTGTTGGGTTTTTCAGCCTCTAGATGCCAACTTGTATTACACTTTCTTAACTGCACCTGGCACTATACAATGTGTCAGATGTTTTACTTGCTTTGTGTACAAAATGTGTCATGTCTGTAAGTAAATTTCTGGTATAAATAATTTAATTAGTGTTTTACTTTGTCAATTTGAAATAAGGAGGAGAAAAATGGAACCACTTAAGAGTTCCTTTTCACTTCTGAAGGGAAAAAAAATCAAGATAACAATCACTGCGTTATTTAATGCATTCTTTTCTTGGCAGTTGTAGACTTCATTTATACTGATAAAGTACAGGATTTGTACTGACCTTTAACAGCTGCTAAATGATGTTTAAACATAAAAGCCATTGTAAAGTTTCCAGCAATTCGGAACCACCCACAGTTCCAGTGCAAATTTCTGCTGAGATTTGCAGTGCTTAGACCTTTCACAAATAAAAATCTGCTGGTTTTAAAAAGACTATATTTCAAGTATCTAATGGATTTTCTTTTTTTCACTGCTCATTGTAGCAAAAAGATGCCAGTTTTATTTTGGCTGTATGCTAATGGTTTCAGGAACATTTCTTGTCTCAGATTTCAGCTCGCCACGGACCGACCAAGAATAATTTTCGTTAAGAAAATAGCGTGAAAAGCCCATAAGGTAGCCGATAATTATTTATTTGAATGGTTAGAGTTAGATAAACCAAAATGGACTCTGAAAGCAGAAAAACTGACAGGTCCTGCATTTAAATAGAATAGAGGTTCGATGTTTGTATCATGATGTGAATCCTGGATACTCACAATTCTTGCCGAGTTTGGAACAGTAGAGACAGCAAAGGGCTAGGATAGAGACAGACCTGTCCTGGGAAGCCCTAATCAGAGGGCTCAGAGTTTCCTTTGCTCTAGGGCTCTTATTCAAAGACAGCATGAACTGATTCTTAAGCAGTTGATAGTCACTTAAGTAATATTTCTTAATAAATATAAAATAATATTTTTTCAGAGTCCTTTTAAGTTGCTGTTTAATTTTAGCTTGACACCTTCAGGTGAACAGACACCAGTGGGATAGTCTCTTTTCACACATCACAGATGAAGTAGAAATAAGTGTCCCTTAGCAATGTGCCTCAATGTCACACAGAGAAAGATGGAGGCTAACATTTTCATTTTGTCTGACTGCCTAAATTGAATTACAGATTTAGAAGTCAGATAGGCAGCTCTCCACAGCTCACTTTTTAAAGATTTATACTAATTCTGATTATCTGCTGTTTATAAGATTGGGGCAGGGCAGTGGTATGAAGATGTTAGGCTGTACGTGCACCTAAGAAAATAATGCGGTATTCTCAAAGGTTTCTGGCAATCCCAGCATCTGTGAGCAAAGCAACATTTTTCCTAGTGGTTTTGGATAGGAAATATGATATCTACAGTTAATTGATTAAATTTTTATTATCTAAAGACTGTTCCTACATTAATCTTTAAACAACTTTCTCTGATAATGTTTTTTTTACTGTTGAAATTATGGTCTTTCTCCATTAAAAAAGAACAATGTAAATAGTTAATCCATATTCATTACTGAAATAACACACGACATGGGGGAAGAACAAAACAACAAAAAATTGTTGTGCTTCAAATAGCTTTTCAAACCATTTCCATCTTCTGAAGTCTCGGTTTTTAATAATTGTTCTTTATGAATGCCTATAGAAGGAGGGAATGTGCTTAATTCAGTAAAAACACATCAATTCTATTGATTTAATTAATTTAAATGGAATTAAAGATTTAAATATCAAAGAGAAGAAAGTGGATCAAGAACAATCAACACTTGCTGTCCTATCAACTCAGGAAGTCTATCCTGTCTCTTTAACAATTCATGACAAAGGCTTTTAAGTCTACAGTGTAGAAAAAAGATCTAAGATCTGCAATCTTATTCTTATTTACTAATTAAGCACCTCTCTTCTCCTGCTGGCTTATTGTATCTATCTAATTATGTCATGGCTTCTCCTCTCAGTGTGCCTTCATCCTACTTATATTGTTTGGTTTTTTTCTAGTAAGTCACTGCATTTCTTGATAGGAATTTGTTATCATGCAATGATACAGAGTTATGACAGAAGCCATCTCCTTAATTTCCTCCTGTGTTCCTTCAGTGCTATACATTCCACCTGTCTTGGCATTTCTGCTATGCTTAAAGTTTCTTTATGATTTATTCAGCTGTATAACTTGGGCACTGCTAGGAGATTTGCACCAGACAAATTCTTTTGTTCATCTCACTCAGAATACTGTGGGATGATAAAGCTCCATTCAGCTTTTGTGTAATGTAGGACAGTGACCTAGTTTCAGTACCTTTCAATATCTCATTCTGGCGTGGTTTTCTTCTGTCTCTTTTGCTCTAGTAAGTCTTAGACAGCCAAGCTTACACATAATTTCATCAAGGATTAGGATGATTTCCTCTCTGACTTGATGTTACAAATTACTTCAACTGTATTTCATTCTTAACGAATTTTCCAAGGGACATTGTCCAAGTAAATGTCAGGACTTATCAGCTATGTGATAACAACTGCTATTTAGGTTGTTGCTGTCTACTCCTAAAACTGCTACTGCACAATATTTTTCCAAACCAGCTTTTGATGTCCAGCTTCACATCTTTTGAAGGGGCCTAATTTTTAGAAGCCAAATGCATGGCTAGTTTTGCAAAGCAGAGACTTTACAAAGTTCCCTTCTCTGGCCAATCTGTATGACTAGTTACTAAGTTTTCATATAATTATTTCTTAGAATTGTTATATATATCTCTTTAACACCTATTTGCATATACAGTGCACTGCAAAATTGTACCCATCCCAGGCATTGAAGGATGAACGATCATTTATGTTTCCCAAGGCTTGATTCTGATCCTTACCAAACTCCTCTTTCTCTGTCTGTGCACACCATTTTAAGGTTCTGATAGAAAATAAAACAAGAATTAAAACCTAAAGGAACAAATCCCATTCTTTATTTTAACTGAAGATATCATTTGTCTAAACAGTCCCCTGTCCCTTCTGCTAAAACTGGAGCAGGAGCTTAAAGTATCTGGCTTGCAATCTTGTTTAATTACAGTAATATATAGCATTTCATGTGCAACCCCTGTTTACTTCTGACACACTAAGCAAAATTTGGATTAGAAGCCAGGTTCTATGCTGATTTCAAATATATTTAGATGAAATTAATTTGATCTTTCAGAAGCAGGATCTTAGGAGGGAATTGCCTAGAACTGGGAGATAAAGTCAGTTTCTTTAATCCTGATGTCTAGTCAAAAAGATTTTAGAGAAGGAGCGAAGGTTTTTAAAAGCTCATAAAAACCTATGAAGAAAATCTGTGTAAATCAAATGCCTTCAGGGAAAAATGCAGTACCATCTTTTTGAACGGAAGAGCTGAGCTCTTTGCACAGATGCCGATGGTAGAGGCACCACACATGGAGCATTAATGCTGAAGTCTGTGAGAGGATGTCTTGTGTTTCTCAGCTGACAGGAGACAAAAAGGGCACCTCAGGAAACTCAGCTTTAGACCCTACTCAACCTTTTAGCTAACTCTGGCCAAGATGCTTGATTTTAGTTGTTTTTTTTTTTTTTTTTTCACATGTGAAACAAGACTGAAGTGCACTTGGAATGAGCAATATCAGTCTTATGTAGGAGCAAGCATGCATACACAGTGAGGGAGAAAGAGCTAAAGCACATGCATAAGAGCATATAGCAGCTCTTATATGACTGGTAATATACTATCAACTTCACAATCATAATTGCTCTGCTTTATGAGAGTTATGTCAATACCTCACTATATTTTAAATGCCTTGAAGGCAGTCATTATAATTCTGATGCATTCATTCCATCCCCTGCGTTTTAGAGTCACTATATGGTACCATCTAAGACACTCAGATCTGCTGCCTCTGGTTTAGTTCCCCTGCCTGTCAGAACTGGCTCCACTCTATATGCCACACATTCAAAAGAAATCTCAACAATCCCTATTTCAAACACTATCAGCTCTCACACACAGCCCATCATGTAGGTTTAGCTCTTTTCCCCCTCCTCCTAAGGCATTATAACAGTCCTCATTTTATTCCTATGCTTGTTTCACTTGAAGACATATTCCAGTTAGTGCTGCTGGTCAGTCTGAAACTAAATTTCAAAATGCAGAAGCTAAATTTCAAAACAGCAGAAACAAAGGCTATAAAAGCCTAATGGAGCTCCTACAGATTTTGTGAAAAATCACCTGATTACTATAAGAGAAAAATTATGATTAAGAGGGAGGAGAAGGGAGGCTCAGCTGTTTACAGATTCTGTTTGGCAAGGGTGGCTCCTGATCAGCACGATGTACAACTTGTAGTAGCAGCAAGAGTTAATGCAAGGTTGGTCAGAGAACTGCACTCTTGTGCCTGGTGTGCAGTCAAAGGATGTAAACAGTACAAGTCTTATGAATGACTATAAATATTTGAGCAAGAAAGCAGATAAGCAAGCAGTGACTGTAGCTCCTGTGTTTACAGTGACAGCGTCAGGGCCAAGGGCACAGGGCAGAAATCCACAGGAGTCTGCTGGGTGCCAGGCTACATAAGCTCCTCCCAGTGCAGAACTGGTCCATTTTCAAAATGCAGGTCTTTTCCTGTTTTGCCAAACTAAATACCCTCTCCAGCTTGCTATGGTATTGAGTAATGTTACTAATCCTGCTAATAACCCTACCAACGCTTGCTACCTCTGAGCTCTGCCCAGGATGGGTTTATATTTGGAAGAGTGAAGGTGAATATTTCTCACAGCACCTACTGGGCAAGCAAAGCCTTGCTGCAGGAACTTACGGGCAGTGCGAAACTCCCAAATACCAGTGCATCTGTTTACACAGGCTAAGCATCTGGCTGGTTGAGGGGGAGGAACCAAGGTGTTTGCTGCATGCCTTTTCTGCTTGTCATCTTAGCATCTTCCCACATGCTGCAATCCTCAGCCAGGTAGTGGCTAACCAGTGGCACTTTGCCCCTTTCCCCCTCTCCTTATCCAGTCTAGGCTGGAGGCAACCCCCTTTTTTCCACAAGAGGCTTAAATTTCCTTTCGCCACCTTGGAATACTAGTGTGACTGCAGCCATCTCTGCCTGGGCCTGCCTGCCACCATTCATGATGCCCTTTTTACTACCAGATTAGAGGACATTGTTGCGATGCGTATGAGGCCTTTCAGATAAGGCGCTGTACAAGTTCCAGCAGGTTCCAAATACAACAGCACAGCTCTCACATCCAGCCTACAGGATCAGAGTTTATTTCCCCAATGCAGACAGCTTTGCACTGCCTTCCTGTTAATTAAACTATTGATTACAATACCGCACTGTTTACATGCAAGATTTTGCATGGTCTTGGCTATTCACATGCAAATGAACTTGTAAGCCTTTCTGTGCCCTAAAATCTGCTGATGTCAGTCTTCCAATTCTAACTCCACATTGTAGGACATGTGGCTTTCTATAGCTTAGCTTTTATGCCCCCAAGTCATATTATCTCAGTTCTGAGGTTCATTATGATAAATCTTTCACTGGTTTTAAATCAAAAACTTTAATTGTACAGTACTTATTCAGTTTAGGTTTTGGCTCCTGAAGGCAGCAGTTTTAATTGCATCATTTGTATAGTGGCCCAATATGTTTTGGTGTGAAAAGTGCATTATCACATTTAATTTTGCATTATTTTTCCCATATGTTTTAGTTACACTAAAACTTCAGATGGGAAGAGATGAGGCTTTCCCACTGCTCTCTCATTCTCTCTTCAGTGTTTTTTAATGAGCTAAGACCACACTATTTTCTTTTGTTCTCATCAGTTTAGGTTTTAGGAAGCTGTTTATTTGTAGGGTAATTCTTGTATTTATGTAGAGCAAGGCATTAGACATTTTTATCCTCTACTTATTAACAAGCCAGATGGTACCGGCTGCTACCCACACAATTCCAATTATCAGATGGCAAACTGAAATATACGTGGGGCAAATGAGAAGATGTATATTAAAGAAGCATCATGGAGAATTGGCTTCTTGGAGATGTTGATTCACAAAGGGGTACTAGCAATTAGGGTGTGACAGCCTGCTACTGAACATACAGCGTTGGCCTGGGGGCACAAGCATTCAGCCTCCAAAATTTTAATTCTATCTTTCTCTTTCCCTACAGAATGAATACTTATCATTGAAATCTGATTTAGGTCTTTCATCCTTTAGATTTCTTGTCCACTTCAGAGTAAGATGTAATATCAAAGACAGTCAGTAAGATAAGGTATCCCAGAAAGATACAGAAGAGCTGAAAATTAGCATGAAGTTTGTGCATCACCTCTTCTAATACACCCACATGCACCTCTTGGCATGCACTCTGGTAACACAGGAGCAGCTCTAACACTGAAGTGTAGGATCCAGCAAAGCATTGCTATTTCAGGTCTCAAACTGACCTAGAAATTAAAACTTACACGTGCATTTTTGCTTAAGGGCAACTTTCAGCTTCAGGTTTAAATATAAGGAGGTCTGGTTACACTCATTATGATTGCTTTCATCATCTTTTAAAAACAACTATTGTAAAATCAGAACTTAGACCCAGTCCTTGCTTAGGGTGAATTCCTACATTAATGACACATACTAATACTAAAGAATGTTCTTATGCAAGTTTTTACAATTTTTCTCTTTTTTTTTCTGCCCAGAAGACACAACCTCTATAGGAAATGGTTTGGGGTGAAAAAATATGCTTTCACGTTTCTTTTATTTTGACAAATAAATTGTTTACTTGAGTAGGCTGGGAAGATGGTGAATTACACAGGAAACTTGTGTGACATTTCTATTCTTTTTCCCTTCTGGCTCAAGATAAAAACACTAACCCAAATGAACCTGTGGAGAAATTGATGTCATGAGGTCAGATCAGCTAAAGGAAAAAGTTATTTAAGATAAAGAAATGGCTTTCTAAAGTTCTTCAGTTGTTTGTATGGGATACCAGGAGGTTAATCATCTATGTCAGTGGATTTTGCAAAAGGTGTAATGGGAAGCATTTCAAATTGTCTCTGCTTTCTGTTTATAGTACCCAATCAAGAGAACACCTTCTCTTTCAACAGATGCTCTCACAATGCCTGGGAAAAGGTACTCTCCTTGCAGCTGTTCCTGGGCTTAACACTTGTAACCTACAGATCTTGGGGAAATCTCTTAACAGAATGAGCCTGAAAAATAAATCTGCATGGTTTAAACACCATTTATGCTTCAAACACTTTACTGTGTGCAAATGGTGCATGTGCAAATTCTCACTTCTGTTTATGGAGGAGTGAAAGATTTGTGCAAGGCATTTGTCTGCCATTTGTTTACACAGGTGCATGAATCTGCAGCTGTGAAGAAGTTGGTCTCACCTTCCATTGGTGAAATAGGGGGACTAATAATGTTTCTTTTATCTTGCTGTTAGTTGTAGACTTGAATAAGAATTTGTTTTCAGAGTTTTTGTGCCTGTCTCACCAGCTACAAACAAACAAACAAACCAAAAATCAAACCCATTGTCCAGCGTTTGTTTAATAAAGGCTCATTTCAGCGAAAGCAGCCCATTGCCTCCTTTGTGTTATTGACATTCCACGAAAAAGTCAGGCAAGTAGAAAGATTCAAAATAAGGATCTCCTTGAAGCTCCAAGGTGCAACTGCCTGTCTCTCCCAGTTTACATGATTGTCACGGAGGTTCACCTTTTTGCTTCAGTTCTTTAAAATCCACAAGGCCAAAGTTTCTCAAAATAAGAAAGCCAACACTGGATCAGATGCTTGAAGATCACTGACATCCAAATTATTGTCAGGCCTGGACTGCAAAGTGATTCAATAGCTGAACATCTGCGTACTCGCTCACACAGAGTTGCTGTTTCACCCACAAGCAGCTGTGGAGTAGACAGACAAAATTCTCTGCATGGTGATAATTACAGTGTGCGTTACAAAGAAGACATAGTCATAAGGGCATGCAATCAGTTTAGGGTTTTTATCTTTGGAACATGGCAAACCTGCTAGATCCAAGGCTAATATGTATAAAATAGGTTTCTCAGCCAAAACAGAGGAGCATTTAGATAGATGTGAACAAGATTATGATATTCACCTAGTGAGCAGAAAACTTGTCCTAAGGTCAGTTTTTCCAGTCTGTTTCACTTCTGTAGAAGCAATGGTTAAGAACTACTCAAACACTTCTAGAAACTGAAATATGAGTGAGTCTCTATGGATTTGAAATTTGCTTTAATACATTTTTATTTCTCACTACATGTGCCTTCCTGTTTTATCTTAGGCAGCGGCATTTGCCCTTATATTGTCATTACTTATCACAAGGTTCATGGTTACAGCTGAGGATCCTAATCGGACTTCATGATCTTTTCATCTTTTATCTTATGATCTTTCAACTTCTTGGTCACATCTTTATATGAATACTATAGCAGCCAGAAGAAAGAAATAAAAAAAAAAAAAAACAAGGGCAAAAAAAAAAAAAAAACAAGGGCAAAAAAAAAAGCTTACAAGGCAAGCAGCTATACACTGCATAAAGCAGGTGAAGTAGAACTCAAATGAGATTAAATGGGATTTAATTAACACATAAGCCTTGTATGCTCATACAAGACTGTGTTTTCCCTACAGTCTGGATCTGTGAGCTCAACTTTCTTCTTCACTGCTAGGAGCTGAAAGGCTTTCAAGTATTCAACAGTGCCTTTCTTGGGTTAATTCTGACACTTCAGTTTTTTGTTTCACGGTTGTGAAGATGTGAATGAGAGTGCGCTAATGTGACAATTTTGGGATCACTGTCCACACAGCCAGAGAGCAGAGTCTCAATTCATACCAGCCTGGATAATTCCAGGAGTGACTGTATCATAAAACATATTATGCCAAAGTGTTATACAAGAAGATTAAACTATGTTGGGAGTTCAGATCCTGCATCTTATTATAGAATGGCTGTATTTCATTCTCATATGGGTTTCTGGTACAATAATGACTACACAGCACAGCAAATTTCTTTTCTGAGCAGTAGTTTGATTCTGGTGATTACATGACATTTGTGGTGAAGACAATAAAAATCAAGTTACTATTGTTTTTTAACCAACAGGAAAACTTGGGTTTGCACCTGAAATATTCAGTAATTGTGTTTTATTCATTACCTAAACAGATTCCAATATTTCACAGACTTTTCTCTGAGGGGAGATACTAGTCACAGCAAATTTGTGAAGAAAAAAAGGATAGGTCACTCTATAAAAACAAGCCAGCTGTCAAGGTTTTGGTCATTCCCTTAATAGGTAGTCATGGAGAAGCATTGTTTGGATAGAATAATTGCAAACGTGGGATTATGGCATGGCATGATGTACGCAGGAGGAAAATAAAGAAATGGAAGGTTTAATGTAAAGGAAAAAAATAATTTAAAGGAAGATCCATTGGTGAGAAAGGGGGAGTGAATTAGAGTCATAATGGGAGCCCTGCTTCTGCCTGCAGTCAGGGCCAGATGAAAGACAAGGGTTGATCATGGGCTAAGGAGAATTGGTGATTGCTGAGATAAAATATAATTTTCTGACATACTTGGCACAAATCTGTGTGGGCAGCAGGCACCTACCAATGATGCTGGGTGCTTAAAACACAAAATGTCCAGCATCAACACCACTGCAGGTCCCCCAGTGGGAAAAGCCTGTGAGGTGGATGCAGGCAGCCTCTGGCTCTTGGAAGAGGCAGACTGGGTTTACTGGCATAGGGAAAGATCTGCAAAACTCAGGTTTGGCCTGGATGCCAACCTCTTCACTTATAGCCTGCAGTGAAGCTTTGGTCGATTGTTGCTCATGTGCATGTACGTGTTGCTGAGTGGCACTTCAGACTCTTACAGCATCAGTCCTCAGGGCTCCAAGGAGCTAGCAACAATTTATACTAGCTGAGTTTCATCCCCACCTATTTCCCAACCACAACAGAGAAGACAAATTCAGCAAGATGCTTCAATGTGTTAGCGTGAGTTGGACACAGTTGTTCTGCTGACCTTAATGGCACTATTCAGATGCTTACAGCAAGGCATGCGCTGAAGTACATTGCTGAATCAGCTCTTATGTGTGTACTAAAATACAACAGTGATTTCTGCAATCAAGGCCAGTGCCAAGCTCTGGTACATCCCTGCCTAGAGTCAAGATACGAGACCATTGCTGCTGTGTGTAGTAGCTGGCATTGCAGCTCCTCTTCCCAGGCCTGCTGAAGATGAGCAGGAAGCATCCACATAAATTGGCTCATGCTGCTTCTTTAATAATTCATGTATTTTTGCTCTCTTCTGTAGTTAATGAACCTCCCCCACTCTCACTGTCATTCTCTCTCCCTCTCCCATTCAGTCAGTTTGTTGTGGTTTCATGTATCTAATCCATCTGTCACTCGATTACAGCTATCGAGCACCTGTTATGGATTTCTAGAGTTTCATTCAAGCTGTTGACAAGTTATTCACAAATTGGCCCTTGTCACACTGTCATCGTGTGGAGTGCACTTTAGTGAATTCTTTTGGGTACACAAAATAATGAACAGAAGACAGCAAGGCTTGTGAATTACATAGTTCCATGTCCCCAGTATTTAAAGAACTGTTAACAGATTGGAAGTTTCTTGTTGGTGATACATTTTTCAAGCCCTTTTCTTAAAATATTTTGTCTTTTCCATCCAGACCCTTTTGCATGAATAATCACAACACAACTTGCTTGAGTTGTCAGGGCAAGCTATGTTGACAATAATGCCTTATTTTATACAGCCTGTGTTGTAGCTGTGACAAGTTGATCGTTGCTTCCTCTGCACAGTCCTCCTTGCCTACACTGGTTTGGTACTAGCAGGGAGAGCAAAGGGCTGGCTCGCTGGCTAGCTGGCTAACCCTCATTAGTTGCAAAGCTCTTCTCCTCAAGTGGTTATTTATTTGTTTTACTCTGCCCTGGAGGACACCAGGCAGAAATCAAGTTTCAGAGGTGACAAAGATCATATCCAAGACTGAAGCATCTCCTGAACAAAGAAGGCTCTTCACAAAAGTTAAGATTAAAAACAGGTTCAGCTGTCTTCAAAAATTCTTGCTTTCCTAACAAAATTTCAAAAATCTCACTACCAGCAGGTCTAGAAATGAGCAGTTTTTCCCCCAATTTTTACTTCTGCTTCCATACATTTGTTGCTTATTCCTTACTCCTTAGACTTTTTTTGTGCACTGCTTAAGTACTTCTTAGCTTCTGTCCATGCTCTGCTGCCATTCCACAAATGTTCTTGACATTATAAACAGTTTTTGAGTCTGTAGTAAGGAACTTAAAAGTAATGCGGTACCATAAGCTAAAAGAGGATTCTAAAATATTCTCACAGTGCAGCATGTTGGTGGCGTAGAAGAATGCATTTGCAAATAAAGGCAGAGTCATTGATCTGTTTGCAGCTATGAAAGGAGTTATTTATGTGCAATTTGTCTTGAAACAAGTAAATGTAGTGCATGCATATCTGTATATTTGGAATCTATTTTGCATCAATAAACATATGAACACTTTTCTAGGGAACCATGCAGATCCTTTGAATAAGATTTCAGAGCTTCAGTGTTTTGATCTTTGAAGAGGGTTAGGTTGTTTTCCAAATTCAAATGGACGGAAACTAATGTTTAGCAATTTCCTTGTCTGGATGGGGTGCTAATATAGCACTAGAAAATAATCTGGCAATTGCAAAGGGGCAAAATTACTTCTGATCCCTTATTAGATTTCTTGCTACCTAGGGGTTTGATGTTGTGAGATACATTGTCCTTTGTGGTTTCACAGGGAGAAATCCAGTGAGTCTGACCATTGCTCTGATAAGCCAATAGGTGGCAGGACTTCAAAGGAAACTATAAAATAATAAATACATATTCCATTACAATGAAGCTTAAAATAGAAAATGCAGCTGTCTCAAGAGTTAATAGCTTAACAGTTAACTCAGAAGTAGTTGTTTTTAGTGGTTTTTTAATATGTTTGTAACTATTCAATGATCAATCTGTGAACTACAGTTCAGATTCTCACAAGAACTTCCTTCCAATTAAACAAAACAAAGTTTCAGGGGAGTTATGGGCTAAGGTTGTAAGGGCATTTGAGTATTAGAGGATGCTGATGGGCACCCTTGATTTTTAAAGCCTGTAAGACTGAGATTTGAAGAAACATTTAGATACCTAAATACGTTTATGCTGATGTGATACTGAGCACCTTTGGGGATCTCAGTATAAATAGATTATGGTAATAAATCCCATTTACAAAAACAGTTCATTTCCTTTGAGCCAGTTCATAAGACCAAGATAAAGCATCTGAAGAGGTTTCACCGAGAGTTTTAAAAACCACATCACAGTGAAATCATCAGTGCAAATCAGTAATAATACCTTCCCACCTGCTGCTATCCAACACATTTAAATTAGCCTAATCACAACTTCAGCACCACAGCAATGAGCTGCCCCGATTCCTGCCTCAAATGGAGGTCCTGTACACCCTGACACTGCAGTTTTAGCCTGGGTAGCAAAACAGTCCTTTTGTTAGTGGCTTACCCACCCAGCAGTGTCCTCAGCACGTCTCCCAGGAGCAGAGTCTGAAAAATAAATACAGGCCACCTTTAGATGGAAGGAAAGCCCAGCTTGTGACAGCTGAGGGATAATAGAATAATAGAATAAGCTGAGCAGAGATGGCCTTCAAGACAGGCAGAGGTTTTGACAACTAGGGCACAGGCTGCTTAAGTAGTTGACTTGGCTGCAGTGTCTGCATCCAGCAGAGAGCTCGCAGCCAAGGATCCTGAGCAAGGGGAGCCACCTCTAAACTGGCATCACATCAGTTGCTTAGACACATAAGCCCCATTCTTCAGCCTTGCACTATTGGCTAATTTAGGCAGCTCCCTGCTCAGCTGTTTGCCTTAAAAATCTGAAAATCCCTTTCTTACAAGCTTAACAATTCCCGTGCAGGGATCCCAAGCTGTGAACAGGCACTCAAGTTGGTTCTGAAATTCCAAGCTGCGAGTGGCCGAGGAGTTGTGCTCCTCTGCCAAACAACGCTGAAAACAATCTAAATAAATCCCTTCAAATCCTAAATCTTGCTGGCTATGAGGAAACTAGGCTAGGGGAGCTTAAGTCACTTTTGAAAATTATGTAGGATCCTAAGTCAGGTGCCTTTGAAAAATTTACCCTTAAAAGAGGGATTCTGGAAAGTCATTTCCTTCCCAAGTACCATGGTTAACTTTGTAAAATTATTCCTGAAGTACACATGAGTAAAAATTATTCATAGAAATAAGGGTATCACCATCTGTCTAAACAAAAAGGAAGCATAAAACAGGCCCAAAACCATATTGCTGTTCAGGCTTTTCCAGTGAATCACTTTTAGATGAATAGGTTTTCATTAGCTTTATAAAAAAAGGTAATATAGTCCTTCTAATTTTTTTTTTTTAACAAATAAATCCAATATGTTTTCTAAGTATTTCTCTCTCATGATTGGTCTGTGTATTTGATTAAAGGATCTTGATAATGAAAATATCTTGGCGCTTGGGATTGTTTTCTTGGGTGATGTCAAAAAGAAGTCTCAGGTGTTTTATAACTGCTGAAGCATTCTACTGTAAGAACACTCCCAACTCCACAAGTCTTATTTATGTATGAAAAAAAAAAAGTTTTATAAAAAGATATTTGACCTTAATTTTTGCTGGTTCTAGTCTTTTGTCTTTGATGATGTGATTTAAGGATGCTTCTTAGTACTCTGAAATGGTTCAGAGAGTGAATAGTTTTGAGGAAAAGAAGTAAGCACCTTTCCCAGAAGTAGCTGCTGAAGATCATTGACATAACTGGATAAATTTGGGCTAGATTCAGGTGTTGGTTACTGGGGAGATTGATGACACAGACTCCGATGTCTTGGATCGAAGACATTTATTGCTCTTAGCGAGCTCCTTATATACACAATGTTATGTTGCATC